>NC_138339.1:38642387-41079053 GCF_046562875.1 Panthera onca | reverse complement strand
GCTTGCCTCAGGAATGATTGCATTTTTAAAAGTTTGGCCAAAAGATCCATAGATAGACATATTTTGAATTTTCTATCCTACAGTTTAAATGGAAAATTTTGCCATATATTTTTGTGGCTCTCCAAAGCAGTCATTAGTTTTATACTTACTATGTTCAGTCTGGAATTTAAGTGCATACAGAGTGTATTGCCAGGACAGTTTTTTACTTTATGCTGGATGTTTGTTTTTTTTTTGAAAATGGAATATATTTATGACTTAATAGTCAAGAACCAAAATTACTGTAAAACCACATTGCCACCAACATTTAAAAAATGTCTCCAGAAATAACAAAAACTTTAACAGAAAAAAAAAACACATTGAAATTTTTAAATTACAAAGTTATCTTTTACAATTTAAAATGAGTTTCCATTTCATATTTTTTAGCAGTCGAGCTAAGATTTAAAAAGAATGTGTTACTTTGAAAAAAAAAAAAAAGTAACTACATTTTTCTTTTTGTCATTGAATATAAAAGCATTGGAAGATTTCTGTCAAACTGTCTTAAAAGGTTCATGTGTGAGTAATAAGACACATATACTGAGAAAATAAAAAAGACTTAGCCAGATTGAAAACAAGATAAATGCCCTCATGAATAATCCTCTTGAAATGGAAGATGCTTGAATGTGGTGAGCAGGGCTCAAGCCATGAGCCTTCTGAGCCAGTTCTGGGTTGGAACTGAAGGGTTAGTCTCTGCAAGGGTCGTGGGGACAAGGAAGCATTTTGAAAGGTAGGACCAGGACTCAGAATCCCTTGAAAGCCCAAGTGGACTTTCATAGGTGTGGAGGAAGGTTGAACCCTCTGCCAGAAGCTATGATTTAAGGAAGCTGTTGAACTGGGGAAAACCTACCAATGTAGTTCTATGAACCAAGATGCCCTTTGGGTGAATGAATCTGTAGTCTCTCCAAAAACCATCACTGTGGAAACTCCCTGGCCTGTTAGGTTATTTGCAAGGACGGTGGCTTCTGATGGAGTCAACTACAAAAGTACTAAATAGGGATGGGAACATGGAAGCGGAAGGGAGAGAGAAAAAAAAAAAAAAAATCCCACAGAAACAAAATCTTCAAACTTTCCACTCAAAAATATGCCTGCACACCAGAATTCCAAAATACATGCTAAGAAAGACAGCCAATAAAATCAACAATTGAAACATGCATTTTCTAAAAAGGAAATTAATTTTGTAAAACCTGAGGACCTAAATATACATTTAGATGTTCACACAGAAGTGAAGACACACATGCAAATAGAACAGAAAGAAATGTGTTAAGAATAGATGTTTAAAAATCAGTCACAAATCTTGGAAATATAAAATTTATTTTACCCCAAAGGGTAAAAATTAAAATAAATAAATCCATACTGAGGTACATCATAGTGAAACTGCAGGATATTAGGAATAAAGACCAAAAAAAAAAAAAAAAAGCTGAAGCTTCCAGAGTGAAAAGAGAGATTACTTTAAAAAGAACAGCAATTAGTCTGGAACAGTCATTGGTCTGGCAGGAATTTCCTACTGGCAACAATAGATGCTGCTAGAAACTGGAATAATATGTTCAGTATTTTAGGAAAAATGACTATCAACAAGACTTTTTATATCCAGATATACTGTCACTCAAGGATAAGGACAAAAGAGGGCCACCTGGGTGGCTCCGTTGGTCAAGTGTCCATCTTCCGCCCAGGTCATGATCTCACAGTTCATAAGTTCAAGCCCAGCATCGGTCAGCAGAGAACCCCCTCCAGATCTCTGTCCCTCTCTCTCTGCCCTTCCTCCACTCGTTCTCTCTCTCTCTCTCTCTCTCTCTCTCTCTCTCAAAAATAAATAAACATTAAGAAAAATTTAAGGATAAGGGCAAAATAATAGCGTTTTCTGACATACAAGACTGAAGGACTTTACCACCCATAGGTCTTTACTGAAAGAATTACTATTGTATCTACTTCAACAAAAGGAAAAGAATATGCATGGAATTAAAGACACAACTGTGAACACAGAAAGAAATGTTTTTAAGTTGGTAAATTTGATTAAAAATTGACTTGCAGGGGAGCCTGGGTGGCTCAGTCGGTTGAGTGCCTGACCCTTGATTTCAGCTCAGGTCATGATCTTACCTTTCATGAGATCGAGTCCCATTGTGTCATTGAGTCCCATCTGCACTGTCAGCGCAGAGCCTGCCTGGGATTCTCTCTCTCCCTTTCTCTCTGCCCTTCCCCTGCTCATGCTCTCTTTTTCAAAATACATAAATAAATTTTAAAAATTAAAAAAATTGAGGGGCACGTGGATGGCTCAGTCGGGTAAGCTTCCGACTTCAGCTCAGCTCAGGCTCTCACAGTTCGTGAGTTAGAGTCCCAAGTCGGGCTCTTTGCTGTCAGCACAAAGCCCCTCTTCTGACCCTCTGTCCCCCTCTCTCTGCCCCCTCTACTCTCTCTCTCAAAAAATAAATAAACATAAAAACAATTTAAGTCATTCAGATGGCAAATTTAAAAACAAAACAAGGAGAGCCTCAGTAGCTCAGTCGGTTAAGCATCTGACTTCAGCCCAGGTCATGATCTCACGGTTCTCAAGTTTGAGCCCCGTGTCCGGCTCTGTGCTCAGAGCCTGGAGCCTGCTTTGGATTTTGTGTCTTTCTCTCTCTGCCCCTCTCCTGCTTGCTCTCTCTCTCTCGCGCGCTCTCTCTCTCTCTCTCTCTCTCAAAATTAAATAAACATTAAAAAATTAAAAATTAAAGAACTGACATGCAAATGATCATTGTGTGTGTGTGCACGTGTTTAAAATAGGTAAAACTAAATTTTGACATTATTACAATAGCAGATAATGTTATAAGAGTAAAGCATATTCAGATCTATCATTTGTTCAGAAGGATAGAATAAGTTCAGACAAGCAAGAAAAATTCAAGTCATTTAAAAAACAAACATACTTAAGAATAATCACAAAAACTAAAAATATAGCCAATAACTTCAAAACTCACTGAGGAAAAAAAGGGAAAGAATAAAGAAACTTTACAATATTCTTTTATTGCATCTGCATTCTGTTGAATATACAAGTTGAAGAAATTTTAAAAGATAACGGAAGAAATAAATTCAAATACATAGAGTGGCTTCCCTCTCCCACCATTGAGAAAATAGAAGTTATTAGATTGGGTAACAAAAAGCTAAAATCTATTTGCTTTCAAAGGCCATACTCTATACAAAGAGTAAAAACTGATACAAAAAGATGAAAAATAAAGGGGTGGAAAAAAATATATCTTAGGTAAATCGGGAAAGTAATGCTTGCATATACGTATACTTTAGGATTATTTTAAAACTTTAAAGTGAAAATGGAAAGCACTTCTGCAGTCCCACCCCCATACCACCAATGATGGTTTTATGTATAAAAGAACGCGTTCTCAAATTCATCAAAAGGCCATGCATGCCATTCCATACATCATACCATGCAAGAATGAAGATGTAATTTATTCATATTGTCTTTGAATTATTCAACTTTCCATAGACTGTTGCCGAATGACAGGGATTTGGGGGGTTACACTGGCAGAGCGCTGGGTTCTGAGAACATGTCAGTGTGCCACCAGCATCCATTCATTGAGGAGAACAGCATGCGTGTGGCATCTTAACATTAGGAAGACAAGGGGCGCCTGGGTGGCTCAGTTGGGCAAATATCCGACTTGAGCTCAGGTCATGATCTCGCGGTCCGTGAGTTTGAGCCCTACACTGGGCTCTGTGCTGACAGTTCAGAGCCTGGAGCCTGCTTCGGATTCCGTGTCTCCCTCTCTCTCTCTGCCTCTTCCCCGCTCACGTTCTGTCTCTTTGTCTCTCTCAAAAATAAATAAACATTAAAAAAAATAATATTAGGAAGACAAAATTCTTATCCTGAAAACAAATAGTTATCGGGCAGTGTTTTGTCTTATAATAGATGTCTTGCCCCCAAAGCAGAGCCTGTGATAAAGTCTTGCAGGTATTTTTAAGTAGTCACAGGGAGGGGGAGCCAAGCCAAGAGAAGAAAACAGGAAAGCAGGAAAAGGCCTTACTAGAATGTGTCATCCAGTTGATCAGTTTGGGGCAACTGGTCCTCCATCCTGGGGCCTCGTTAGAAACCTTATGAAATATATCTTAGAGCAGTACTCCTGTAAGGTGACCGGGTGAAGCATTTATTCCTTAGCTCCTATCTCCCATTAGTGAAGGGAGACCCCTAGGGGTAAACTCCCCTACCTTCCTGGGTTGTGCTTGTCCCCATTTACATCCACCTTCAAGGTGATGGAGAAGCCTGAAAGCACAGAAAGTTGCATCTCATGAAGCTTATAAAAACCCCAGCAGTAAAGTAAACTTTGCATTCTCAGACAAGGTATCTTCAAACTGTCTATGCAGCAGATGCAAGGTAACCGAGTAAAAACAGAGGACCCCTTGGATGGATTAGATCATTAGATTATCTACCCAACTTTTACACCTAGACTTGGTTGCCCTCTATTCGAATAATGAGAGCCCACAGTAACGCACACCCTATCAGTAAACAGGAAAACACAACTTAGGAGGAGGGAGGAAGCTTCAGGTCAGGGTTAGGAAAGGAAAGCAATCAGTGTGGATAGATTTTGCCAAAATTACACCTGTTGGGATGAGCACTGAGTGTTGTATGGAAACCAATTTGCCAATAAATTTTACACACACACACACACACACACACATATAAAGATTTTGCCAAAATTAAAGTTACTTCGGAACATTCACTTTCTCTTGGCTGATTCTAGATTTGATTGGGATAATGTGCCACCATTCAACACTCAGGGCCCTCATTATGCAGATTTAGTGCACATCACCCCCAGGAGACTAGCCTTCTCCTGTCTGGTGTATTCATCCTTGCCTTTCATTGAGCTCAGTCATTAAGCTCTGGTCAAATCGGCTGCAGCAACATTACAGTAGATGTCTTGGTTTCACTCAGTGACAGTGGTAAAAATTATGGTTACTTGGGCAGAAAAAATCCCATTTAGAGCCTCCTCCCCTAGAAGAGATGGGGTAACTGATAGGCACGTAAAAGCATTATGACCTTTCCAGTATTCTTTGGCTTTTCTCTCCGGTTCTTGACATGGCCAAAGCACACTGATCGTCTGCCCTGGCAGACTGCCCCCTACCAGCCCTGAGGGAAGTCTGACTAGAATGAAAGAATGATAAATAGTAAATAGGACTGATAGCGTAGAAAATATTACTATTGTAATATTTGACGCCAGAATTTCCCCTTGAAATTTCCAAGATTCAACTGGTGCAAAAAGCGGGGAACCCCTCGAGTCTGGAAGTGCTGCGGTAGCTTTAGGGAAGAGTGAATTCTTCTGCAGAAAGAAAGAAAGGAATTTGTTTCTTAGGTGGGGAAAGAGAGGGTGGCATTTGATTTCAGCTTAGTGATACTGGGCTGCTTCTCCAATGGCCACTGAAGCCTGCTACGTTCCATTTTGGAAATGGAGATGCTAGTAAGGTGATCTAAGCAATTAAAATAATATTCCTTTTTTTTTTTCAACTGGGTAGTGCTGGAGAGACCAAAGAACAGAAGAGAGAGGAACCAACAAGATGGAGAGAGGCTGAGACCAGGTAAGATGAAGGTGCGTGAAGTTCAAACTCCTGGTGGGTTAGCTGGGGACCTTCGAGGGACGGTGATGTCTCTAATTTAATTTGCAATCATGCGTGCTGCTTTGTTGTAAATGTGTTCTCCGTCACCTCCCAACAAACCCAAAATCTTCAGGCGTGTGTACCACTCTGTCAAATTGTTTTCTCCTTCCTCTGTGCCTCCTTAGAAATTTGCTTGTTGCCCTCTTCTGTACTTGTCACATTTGGTTTGTATTATAGTTATTTATAGTTTGCCTTATATATAGTTATAGCGTGCTTGTTTCATTATCCCTCCTAAAGTGTGAGCAGCTCAGGAGTGGAGACCATTTTGGTCAGCACTGCTTCCCTCGCAGTGCTGTCTGGATCTTGCACGTTCAGTAAATGCGTGTTAATGGAATAGACCATGCGCATTCAAGAGGGAGGAGGAGATCAGCTTATATTGACACATATCTTCCATGGGCCAAGCTCTGGGCTGGCATGTGACATAGGGTAATGTGTGCAATCTCCACACTGTCCCTTAACTTGGCTGTGTAATGACATTTAACATCACCCTGTCCATGTAAATCCCCAGACAGTGGGGAGGACCAGCAGGGGTGTGCTGGAAGCCTGGCCAGAGATTTGTTGCAAAATCTGCCTTGGCTGGTATCATCCTGGCAAGAATTCGATTTCATGAACTGAAAAATCAATCATTCTCTCGTCAACAAGGAAATCCTTCTCCTTAAAATCAAATCAGAGATGACTAGATACAAAAGGGATGGAACAAAAGTTATTTTTCTTTCTGCTTGGAAAAGAATCTTATAGTGAAGCTTAAGTAGAAAAATAGAACCAACTGCATATAAATGATAAATGCTCTATTTGGATAGAGGCTTCCCCTCCATTCTTTCTCATCACACTGTGACTTTGTTTATTCTGTTATGCTTATGTTTATATTACTTCTTAGTGCATAGTTTTGAAAACAATACCCCAATTAAGTGACTTAAATAAGATTGTATAAATTAGATTACATTAGTTTCTTTTTTTTTTAATTTGTTACACACTTTTTAAATGTTTATTTATTTTTGAGAGAGCGCAAGTGGGGGGAGGGACAGAGGGAGGGGGACAGAGGATCTGAAGCGGGCTCTGCGCTGACAGCAGGGAGTCCCATGTGGGGCTCAAACTCACAAACCGTGAGATCACGACCTGAGCCAAAGTTGGAAGCTACACCAACTGAGCCACCCAGGCTAATGAGCCACATTAGTTTCTAACGAGGAACTTCAGTGTACAATGTCCAGTGGCCCTGACTGGCCAAGACTTGTGGGGTCTTGGACAAGCATTTTAATGTTGAGCATTGATTTTCCCATCTCTAAAACGAGGTGGAAAATGATGGAAAATACCACATCCTAGAGTTGACAAGTGCAGTTTTTCTGGGCTTTTCTATACATTGAGAGAATCAATGATTCGATTTTCCTTCCACGTGACTCCCAGGTGCTGTGGCCTTCAGAACTGCATGTAGGGCCAGTAATGCAAGATAACTAGTGATGACAGCTCCTTGCATTAGTGGTACGTGCCACTGCTCACATGCTGTCATCACATCTATCATCCCCTGCAGCCTTCACAGCCACCTTGTGGCGCAGCTCTCATTTTGTACGAGTGAGAAGTCCGGGCTCAGAAAGGAGAAGTCACTTGCCCAAAGTCATAAAGCTCCAGGTAAGTGGCAGATCCAGGACTCAAAATCCGAAGTAGAGGCTTTCCCCTAGTTTTTTTCTTGAACATATTTAAGAGATCAACAGGCTGGAGGTGAGTCTGGGGGAGGGGAGGTGGGTAATAAAATCTGAGAGACCCTAGAAGGAAAGGGCCCTAGGTGAAGGGCAAATAGGTCATAAAGGTAATATTTCAACAACTGATTTCTAGACTTACAGGCTTTGATGTCCACCTAAATGTGCACTTACATCTGATGCTTAAAGGAGGGGAAAAGAAAAATGAATAAGCATCAGGCAAATGGTCTGTTGGCCACAGTAAGTACTATTGTCCCAGGACACAATATTCCTTCACAATCCCCCCCCCTCTTTTATATATATTCCTTATTCATTATTGAGGTTTACCAGATCTATATGCCCTATTAACTTGCTTCCAAAATGAACCAGAACTGAAGAGGACAGAGAAATGTAGAGAGATGCTGGGCTTAAAAGGCCACTTAGACTGCGGGAAGTATTCAAGTGGAGAGTCTTCAAACCTAAGTTTGAAGTTTAGCTGCAATTTCCATTAGTAAATGTTCATCTCAAAAGGTATTCACTTTTGGGGTGCCTGGGTGGCTTGGTCGGTTGAGCGTCCGACTTCGGCTCAGGTCATGATCTCACGGTCCGTGAGTTCGAGCCCCGCGTCGGGCTCTGTGCTGACCGCTCAGAGCCTGGAGCCTGTTTCAGATTCTGTGTCTCCCTCTCTCTCTGACCCTCCCCTGTTCATGCTCTGGCTCTCTCTGTCTCAAAAATAAATAAACGTTAAAAAAAAATTAAAAAAAAAAAGGTATTCACTTTCTAGTTGTGGGATTTTAATGCAAGTTGAGTCCCATCTTAGAATATTGCTGTCCAATGATAGAAACGTCCAGTAATGTCTGCTTTCCAATTAGATAGCCGCTAGCTACATGTGGCTATTGAGTAACTAAAATGAGGCTAGTGTGACAAAGAAACTGGAATTTTACTGTTATTTAATTTTAATTGCTTAAATTTAAATAGTCACATGTGGCCAGTGGCCATGGCATTGGACAGTACAGTTCCAGAATGTATTTGCTGGTGTCAGTCTTCAGCCCATGTTTTATAAGCATATTGATATAATGAAAAGATTTATAAAAACAGCTGTTTTCCTGAATGTTTTTGATGACAAGGATTCTTATTTTTCAAATACAGTAGACACTGAAAATCATGATAAATATGTATTAAAGAGACGATAAGAAAATCTGTGTGCATGTCGTATCTTTCTTATAAAGTCTCAATTCAGTAGTGGAGGAATACGAATTTTCTACTTTAATTGGCACAAAGTCTTTGGCTCAGGAGAGTTCTAATCTGTATTGATTAGACTAACTACATGGTGATTTGGCAAGTAAAAAATCAAACTTTGGACTCCTGTAGTTTGGAGCTCGGAAAAATCAATTATTTCTCATTGATAGGTCTTTTCAATTGTTTTCTATTTTTGTATGGGCTCTTTCTAGACTGTGGAAATTCTTGTATGTGCTATAATACACATTCACTGACACAGCTATCAGAAGCACGTGGGAAACAGAGAGAACAAATGAATGATAACCAATTGTCTGTCCATACAATTCCACAGCGTTTGCGCCTTGCCAGAGTGCTCAGTCCCTGATGAAAACACGTTTGTGAGATTCCCAGATGATATCCCACGACTGTGATAATTGTCACGTGCTTATTTATTTTTCCCTTGAGAAACTGAATGAGTAAAAAAAAAATCACAACTAAACAAAAGCATATCAATAACAGGAAACTGTTGGTGAGAAATACCCTGATGTTCCTGTAAATTCACGTCACCAGATTCCCCAGGGACAAAGGTGCACGAACTGCATGGGTAAATAATTATGATTTAATACAGGGACCTTGCAATGCTGTTTACATAAAACAACAAAAAAGAATTGTTTCTGGAGGGGCAAATAAGCAAATAATAGAAACACATATCAATATAATCAGGAAGTGGTGATGTTATGTCTAGGTCAGCTACTGAAAACAATTTGTAATCTATCAAAGTATCTCCTTTCAATTGCAAGCAGTGTGAGGTGGTCCCTGAAGAGGAAGAATCATCCCCAGGGTGATTAGAAATGGTGGACTAAAATGGGATGCCCATCCTGGAAAAGTTCTGGAAAGGTTTCGGCGTTGTGACACCTGTCTGTCTGCAAGGTTTTCTTCCCGTAGATGATACGAGAGAGAATGACTGCAGATTCTCCCTCCTTCTTTAAAAGGATTTCCAGCTGGAGAGCAATGTGAGCTTGTGAGAGTGTGCCAATGGGTGTGTGTGTGTCCCAGCTAAGAAAAGAAGTGAGTGGCTGTGCTTTGACTGCTCAACCGTGTTCACATACTTAGGGTCTTTCCTCTCTTTTTGTTATAAATGATGTCTTTCTTGACAAAAATGGGAAACCCATAATTTTCCACTTTTTCTCAAAATCTACTTACTATAAAAAGCACTGAGGCATTTGTCTAGTAGCCTGAAGAGAAACCTGAAGTTGTACTGGAGAGTTTGGTCAGAGGCATGAAGGGAAGGAGCCAGCAGTAGTGAGAGTCAGACCAAAAGCCATACCTGAAATCTCTCTGCTCAGGTGATGGGATAAAATTCATTCTCAGGGTCTAAGCAATTTTTAAATTTCTTTTCAATTTTTTAAAATGTATTTTGAGATAAAAAGGGAGAATGCAGGGAGAGCAGGGGAGGGCAGAGAGAGAGAGAGAGAGAGAGAGAGAGAGAGAAGAGAGAATCCCAAGCAGGCTCCATGCTGTTGGCACAGAGCCTGGCAGAGTGATCACACCCACAAACCATAATGGAGCCCAAATGGAAAGTCATACACTTAACTGACCTAGCCACCCAGGCAGCCCTAAGCAATTTTTAAAATTTACCTAGCTATGCAACCAAAGGCAATTGCACTTTGCTGGACCCCTGCTACCATTTCTCCATTCTGAAAAGATTCTGTGGTCGGCAGAATAATTGACCTCCCAAGATATCCACATGCTCACCTTGGGAATACGTAAATACATTACTTCACATGACAAGATAGATGTTGCAGATGAGATTAAATTAAAGATCTTGAGATGGAGAGATGATTCTGGATTACCAGGATGGGTCCCCTGTAATTATAAGGGTCCTTATATGTGTCAGGGGAAGCAGTGAAAAAGATTTGCAGATGCTAGTTTTGAAGATGGAGGAAGGAACCACAAGTCGAGGAATTCAGGTGATTTCTAGATGCTGGAAAAGACAAACAGGTTCTCCCTTAGGACCTCCAAAAAAAATGCAAAGACCTTGATTTTAGTTCAGTAAGACCCACTTTGGACTTTCGATCTCCAGAACTATAATAAATTTGTGTTGTTTTAAGCTACTAAATCTGTAATAATTTGTTACAGCAGCAATGGGAAATTAATATAGATCTAAATTGTGCTTTTTTTTTTGTTCAATGGCAGTATTAGACCTGTGGAATTATTTCCCAATTTTATAGTTTTAATGTTAGACCATTAGGCTGCACATTGGAATTATTTTGGACACTGAAAAAACACAGAAGCCACAGGGTTCCATCCCCAGTAATTTAGATTTAGTAAATCTGGAATGGAAGTGATACACTGGTATTTTACAGAGCTGGCAGATGATTCTTATGGTCAGCCAAGGACGGGAACACCATTGTTAGAGGATTACCTCCTTCGTATGATCTCTTGGCTGTGTAAGCTCAGGGAATATGCCTTTTGTCAGTACAAATGAAAGGATCACTTAGTAAAGTGACCAGGACAACAAAAAGTGTCGTCTAACTTTTCGGTCTTTAATGTTGCATTTGATTTTTGTCACCAGCTGAACACAGTACCCCTCCCCGGGAGTAGATGCCTGGGAGGCAACCCCCCCCCCCCCGCCCCCATCTCCATTTCTTCCATTTCCTCTGGGTCTCAGTTTCTATTGAGAAGCAGTCGAGGATGACTTCCCCAGCCAGGACCCCTCACAGCGGTAGTCTGACAGTTATGTATAAAAGGTGTTGAGTGGCATGGAGTATATGGCAAAGATCGTGTCCTGGGATCAAGGAAATGATACTCAGAAAAGAGCCCACTCTCCCCTGAGAGCTTGTGTATTCCATGAGAGAAAGATGGAACTATGGATTGGATATCCTTACTGGCCCTGTTTCCAATAAACATCATAGTGGAAAAGGACTTGAAAGGGACTTGAATGCGTGCCAGACAACTGTACTCTGATCCTTCCTCTGCCACTTAGGTTGATAATACCGGCTCCTCCTCATTGGCTATGCGCAATGTGCTGAGTGTTTCGCACAACGACGATCTCATTTAATCATCGTACATTTGTATCTTCATTTGGTTGGTTCAGTCTTCAAAGAATGGTGAGACTAGTGGTCTTTGAGGATTCCTGGATGTGTCAGTTACAGAAAGGAGCCACAATTTCAGATAATTGAAAACGTACAGGGGCGCCTGGGTGGCTCAGTCGGTTAAGCATCCGACTTCAGCTCAGGTTATGATCTCACAGTCCGTGAGTTCGAGCCCCGTGTAGGGCTCTGTGCTGCCAGCTCAGAGCCTGGAGCCTGCTTCAGATTCTGTGTCTCCCTCTCTCTCTGCCCCTCCCCTGCTCATGCTCTGTCTCTGTCTCAAAAATAAATAAAAACATTAAAAAATTAAAAAAAAAAGAAAATGTACATGGTGAGCTCTCCCAGACAGTACAATTTTTTCTATGCTTTACCATCCTCTGAATTCTATATCAGTCACCATCTGACACCTTATAACAACTGATTTCTATTGGGTCTTGTAGTTGTTTGGGTGTATGTCCTACCTCCCTGGAGAGGAAGGCGTTGAAGCAGCTGGCCCATGATCCATTTTCTCTCCCCATTACTCGGTGGGGTGGGGTGCTCCTAGGGCAAGAAAAGAAGGCAGGTGACCTGGTTGAATGTCTTTGTCAACACGATAAATGGACTTCCAGGAAATAGACTCATGGTATTTCTTTTTTTTAATTTTTTTTATTTTTTTTAATGTTTATTTATTTTTGACAGAGAGAGAGAGAGAGAGAGAGCATGAGCGGAGAAGGGGCAGAGAGAGAGGGAGACACAGAATCCAAAGCAGGCTCCAGGTTCTGAGCTGTCAGCACAGAGCCCACCAACACGGGGCTTAAACTCACAGAGTGCGAGATCATGACCTGAGCCAAAGTCAGACGCTCAACCGACTGAGTCACCCAGGCTCCCCAGACTCATGGTATTTCTAAGGAGGAGAGTCTTCTTCTGTGAATTACTTTTAATAGGATGTCTTTGGTTTGCTTAGGGAACATATCCGGTATTTATGGATTATGAAGCGTTGGTCCCTGGAGAGTGTCTTATAAGCGATACAATTTTCTTGGTTTTGAAATGGAGGTACATCATAACGTCCATACTCCCTGCTATTTAAGGTGATCCATGACTGTCACTTAGAGACTTTATGTACACTGGCCAGAAAGCACATGTCAAATGTGGGAGAAAGGACCTGGGGGGGCGGGGCACATGGGATATTCCAGACCTCCTTGTCTTTTGTCTGGGCTTCCTGAATGCTTGTATCCTTGCATTGTTAATAAAGCTTGACATTGGGTAAGATGTCTGATTCACGTGAGTTTGATTTGAAAATCTAACCCTTTGTGTTAGCTCACTCTCCTGTTGGACTGGAAGCTCATGGAAGGCCAGATCTCGGTGGGCATGACAGTGTGTCTTTACAAAGTAGCTGTTCAATAAATACACACAAATCAACATATTGAAGGATTGATGGGTTATAAGAAATCCAAAAGGGGAAGAGCCAATGGAAAATGTAGGAATATAAATTTATACAAAGAAGTGATGCATCTTGCCAGTACTGGGACTATTACCATACTATTCTCTCTACTCTGGGCATAATGTCTCTTAAATGTAAATGTAGCTTATTTCCACATTAAACTCAACATTTTTTGTATGAGTGCAGTGAAAACCGTAAAACGGTGTGGGTTTTTAGAGGTTTTTCCACTTAAATTGAATTATAGGGCTTGCAGACATATTTTGAATGCTGCTTGACCATTTTGGTTCATAGCAGTTCATCAATCAATGGTTGTATGTAGTAGTGCCAGGTTTGACTTCCCTCGGCTTCTACCACATTCATCATTTGCAGTTCAAATTGATCCCCATAGAGAAACAGTAGTTTATGTCTTTCCCTAATGAACAAAGCAGCTTGTTCAGGCATGGGACCTCTGTTTGTTACATTGTGGTTTTAAATGTAAATATGGAGGGCATGTTCTCATGTTCACATGGGGCAAAAGCCTCTACATATGGGTTTACATGGGTGTTTAGGGATATGTATAGGAACCATGTGCCTTTAAGTGTCTCTGCTGTGGACTATAACAGTGCCCCCAGTCGCCAACTCCACTGTCACCTCCTTATATCAAGGAAATCTTTTTTATTTCTCCAGACAGGGCATCTGTAATCACTCAAGTGTAATCTAAAAATGGCAACTTAATAATACAATGACTTGTTGACAGATGGAATAAGTAGTATCTCTTTAGCGTTTCCCACAAAAGGCAGACCTTTACATAAAGACTCCTGTGCAGGCAATTTTCCCGGAAAGTGATTCCAGGTAGGTGGGAGGAAGGAGTGGAGGAAGTCAGACAGTGAAGAGAAAAAAATCATTAGAAGTTGTACTAAAAAGAGAATGACTGCTGTTGGCAATGAGGCCTCACTCCTGCTGAAGATCCTTTAAATGTAAAGAAGATGTACGAAATGCATATTAGAACTATTCCCTTGAGATCAGGTACTAGTCCCCTGACATCCATCCCTCTATGGATGAGGGTTTCCCTTGGGGTGTTTAATTCCTGGACCACCCAGGATGCCTGTTCATGGGCGAGGCAAGTTCCCAAGGCACAGGAGAAAGCCCCAAGCAGAGGACAGCAGGATGGGAGTACCTGATGTGGGCATAATGCACAAGAGTGCCCACAGCAACTGCGGGTAAACTCGGGTGGGGTAAGACAGTCTGGGGTGGGCATCAGTGGTGTCTATCTCAGGTGGGTTATCCTGAGATCTAGAACAAAAGTGTGAAAGAACAAAGCAGAGATCAGGTCTGAGTTGTTTTGGGGAGAGGAGATAGAATGAGGAAGAGAAAAGTGAACAAAGTTGGGATAGCAGTCCCTGAAGACAGTTGAAGTGACAGCTCCAGCTTAAGAATGCTGGGAGATGGAAGGAAACTAGAAGATACACTTCGTAGCTGGTGTAGAAACTGCTTTGACCTTTTTGGTCTTTCTGTTCTTTGGGGATTCCATCAACATAATGACAGAGTAGGGCTGTGCTCCCTTGCCTCATCTCTCATCATTAGCCTGCTTGGTTCCTTAGTGCTCTCTTCCTCGGGCTATTGGGTACATCCCTGTGGGTGTGGGGCCAAGTGCATGAGACCCACCTTTCCTCACTGTGGCTGGGCACAGGACACAGCTGCAAAACTAGTTAGCATTCACAACCCATTTGTTTTTTCTAATCCAGCTCTTAAACTTTTAGGATGATCTGGCCCCATGGATTCTTCTAGCACGACTGTAGAGTTTTATTTGTACTGATTCATCTGCATTTCATTATTCCTTGCAACTTCTTTCTGTTGAACGCCTGTTTTAGACATCTACCCAAATCCTACCCAGGTCTTCACAATCTCCTGCCTAAAATATAGCAGTAGCCTCATAAATTATCTACGTGCCTTCCACTTTCCCTCCCCCAACTTTCTTTCCTACTTTCTACTCCATCAACAGATTAACTTTTTTCCATCAACAGATTAACTTTCTACTCCATCAGCAGATGTGAGCAGAACTCACATCACTCCACTTTACTGCTCAAAAATATTCACTGTCTTTTTTTAGAGCAAACAAATTTAAGCACAATTTCCAAGCCTAGACATCAAGTTTTTTTTTTTTTTTTTTATAATATGACCCCAGCCCAACCATATTAAATGTTTCCCATTATGTCCCACTGTTAACATCACATTAGAGGTTGCATAGAGCCTGCAGCCTGCTTATTCACAATCTGTAGACTTTGTTCAGTTTGTCTTAAATTACTAATTTCAATTGCTGATTAAGGTGGTTAACTATTACTAATTCAAATTACCGGTTAAATCACTGCTTATCTTAAATTACTAATTCGTTGTGCACATTTAGACTTTGAGGCACTTCACACACACACACACACACAGACACACACACGCAAATATAGATTTCTGGCTTCTCCTGAAACAGTGAAAGATTTGTCAAATTCCCTGGGATTCCCTACAGCTATCTCACAGTTGATCTTAGATGATGGATAACAATTGGGGCAAACAATAAACAAAAGCTTAAGAGGAAGTGCTGGAGAATAATGTATCTATAGGTGCATTGAAATACCCCAACATATTCCTGAAAACCTAGATGACCATGTGCATACATAGGGCTGTGTGCATGCTCATTAATGACACTTGGAGGCCCCAGTCTTTCACCTCTGGTTGACTTTGAGGCTCTGTGATTATAGGAAGTGAAGGTTAAGGCAGAGTTGTAAACTGAATGCCAAAGGCATGGCCTAATGCCACAGAGCCCCGCAGCAAAGACTGGAAGATTTATTCGGTTCAAGCATTTAAGAATGCTGATTACGAAGCTGAGTAGAGACTTCAGTGATAACACGTGACAAAAAATATATATTTTATGGTATTAGTTCAGAAGAGTCACTGAATAAAGAGCTATAATGGCAGCAACAAATGGGGGAAGGGAGATTTGATTTCCAGAGTTGCCAAATTACATTATTTTAAATGTCCAGATTTCAACCAAATTTGTGAGATATGTAGGGAAACAAGAAAGTCTGACCCATACACAGGAAAAAAAAAAAAAGGCCATCAATTGAAACTCTGCTTTTGAAAGAGGGAGAAACGGCCATTTCTCCCCTTGTCATTTTCAACCTTTTGAATGTAAACCATTGATTTCAGGAAGAGAAAGGGGAAAGTCCCTTCCCAGGAATGCAAGCAAGTGTTTGGCTCTTGGGGAGGTAGGTTTTCCTCCTCTGTGAGTGGAAGCCTACCGCTTCAGATCTAAAACCAGTTCATTTCTAAGGTTTGTCCTCTCGCTCAGGTTTTTGTTTCCTCTGCCTGAAAAGCCCGCACTGTGCAGGAAAAGGGGAAATATTTTCTCTGTCATTTCACAGTCAGGCCAAGATGAGGGCCACCAAAAGAATGCCTTAGGAGACATAGTAATTGCATGCTCTCACTTCTCAGCTTGCCTCAACAGTCCCAGTTTATGCCTGCTGTAGTTCAGTTAATGCTTGTTAATGATTTGTTAGTACCTACTTTCACTGGCAAAATTGTCCCAGTGCGATGATTAGTTATACCATCACCTGACCTAAAACACCACTGGAGCCCTTTACACGGAGAAAGGCAGAAGAAAGCCAGAGGGAAGGGAATGGGGCCTGCGGGTCCTTACTAATTCGTCAGCAGAATGAGTCACATGTTCACAGTTCACAGAGCCTGATGTTTCATTTTATACAGCCAGTATTGCAAACTTGACCCCATACTTAATTAATAAAATGAGCTGCTTATGAGATAACTGTGCCATTTTGAATTGAATAAGTCACAGGGTAGGGGAAGTCTAAACTTCAGGAAGTTATAGAAGGTAGATAAGCTTCAGCCACAGACAATAACAAAGGAAATAGCACAAAATAGCATAGAAATGAACAAGCCCTGAATCACAGGTAAAAAAAAAAAAAAAAAAAGCTCCTGGTCCATTTCAAAGATATGAGACAAAGAGGAAGAAAGAAAGAAAGAAAGAAAGAAAGAAAGAAAGAAAGAAAAGGGAGAGAAGGAAAGAGGGAGGGAGGGAGAAGGAAGGAAGGAAGGAAGGAAGGAAGGAAGGAAGGAAGGAAAGGAGGGAGGGAGGAAGGAAGGGATGGTCCCAGGTCCCAGAAGAGTTTGACTTTCAGGGAAGTCCAAGAGTTGGTGAGTATTGACTCCGATCTGTATTTTCCCTCAGGAAACACTTTGATATGAATGATGCAGCTGCGGGATATTAGGTTCTTTACATTACCTGAGCTAAGCTCTGGTGTTGTTGAATCCCAGGGGGCAATCCTTCTGCTCTTCATCGTGGAATGGTAAGATGTGGAGGAGATTATCCCAAAGCTTTCTTGTCCATGGATCCTTCATAGATCCATAAAGTCTTACCGGAAGCAACATTTCTGTGAGGCTCTCATTGATCTCCTTTGCCTCCTGGTTTCTCAAGCATTTTACCCTGACATCGACTGTAGATTGATCCCATTTCATTGTTT
The DNA here is from genome assembly GCF_046562875.1 of Panthera onca. Lineage (NCBI taxonomy): Eukaryota > Metazoa > Chordata > Mammalia > Carnivora > Felidae > Panthera > Panthera onca. Next base: position 41,061,481 of record NC_138339.1, on the reverse strand, counting down.
ATATATGGCATCTGTCTTATACACTTACAGGGGCTAGGTTTTATTCACCATAGTAATGAGTACCTCAGCATTTGGCTACAAAGTATATGCAACATGGCTTATTAAAATGAAACAAAAGTAGTAAAATTAATTTTGTGCCTCTGTTTCCAGACATTTGTGTGCCTTTGTGCCAGAATCGTGCATCTAAGCCTTTAACGTAGCAATGCCTGTCCCATGCCTGTTTCCATCAGCAACCCACTGTGTGGGGACGTTGACTTGAATTTGTGAGCCAGGAGAACCTGGAGAAGAGATGTAAAAAAAGGGAAGGCTGTTAACTTCTCTCTCTCTGACCTTAGACATTTCTTTAGATATCTATTTTGGAATAATAAGATAGTGGAGAACTAAGTCCAGCTTTTGGATTCTCTACCCACACATACTCTTCTGTCCTTTATTCAACCACACACGTGAACTAAGTCCAGAAGTACCAGACGGCAGGCTCCAACAGAAAGCCACCCAGTTTCTTCAATACCAAAAAGATGGAAAATGGGTCACAAAGTTGCTACTTGGAGGCGAGCCGCTCCCATCAAGATGACTGGTGTTGGACTGTTGGGAGAAACCAAAATAACTCACTCGGATTGTTTGTTACAATGAAGAGCCTTCCTGACCGATAGACCCTGTATGAGATCTCCATTCTGTAGATAACTTTTTCTGTGTGTCAGTGAAAATAGTTGTCACTACCTCCAGGCTGACCTGGTTCCAACGGAAAGAGAGCTCCCTTCTCTCTCTCTATCCACACATCAATGCCAAAACAGCTTTGATTATCACTGACCAACGGCTCTATTCTTGGACCAGTTATGGTTTCTGAGGTGATGAAATGGTGTGACTTAGTATTTGTGAGTATGAATTCTCAAGCCGCACCGTCTGGATTCAAATCTAGGCTCTAACATTTTCTACCTGGAATATATTGGACAGGCTACTTGACCTCCCCATGCCTCTGTTTATCCATATGTAAAATGGGAATAATAAACAGCACACTCTGCCTTACTGTGAGGAGCAAATGAGTTAACATGTAAAGTTAGAAGAGTGACGAGGAAAGCAAGTACTTACATAGCATTAGTCCAGCTGGGTCATCTGTCTATTACAGCGACTGAGAATATGTGCATGCTAGGAGATGTAATTGAAAGAAATACCAGAAGTAGGAATGTTTTCGCAATTCACAAAGTACTTTTTATATCTCTTTTCTCATTTGATTCTTGTCTCAGTCCTGCAAGCAGGTCATAGAATACGCAGAGGCCCGGCTAGCCCTAGACCACACGATTAGTAAACAATAGGGATGAATCTTGAACCCAGAACTTAGAAACTTCCCAAGATACCCTGAGGGCTATGGAGATCACCAGAGAGAGCGGCGATTATAGGCACAGACGGGCCTGAGCTGGATAATACAAGTCTTTGCAATCTATGATTTGAAGCCATCCTCAGGAAACGATCTACTGGAGGCTGCAATTCAAGTAGCATCCCCTGTACTTCCAGGAGCTGACATCTAGAGGCACAAGCATTATGTCTTGTTTCCATCTGTTTCGTGTCTCATTGGTTTGATGTTTGGGGTGACCATGGCGTTCGATCTTTGGGGATATTATTCAGCATTCTTAAGTCTATATAAAGAGTCTTATTAACTCAGTGGCACAAGCAGGTTGCAAATCCAAAATGATCCGGGCATAGAACACAATCCCTAATTCAAATGAGGCTTTGCCACCATTCTCTTTTTTACAAATCTGAATGCAGCTTATCAACGTCGTTTCATTTACGCATAGCATCAGTAGTCTTTAGGCAAGCCGGCATTAACTGCAGGTTAGAGTCAAGAACTTGGGCACCTGACCCAGATTTTGTTTTTTGTTTTTGTTTTGAGTATCAGATTAATTTTCCTTTGGGATACATGAAGGCAAATAGACATAAAACACAAAGGAAGGTTAATATGCTCATCTGGGGCCTTAAATCTAGGGATGAGGAAAAGGGAAAGTTGCGACTTCCTCCCTTCCCTGTTACACGTGCTGCTTCATCCACCAAGAGATGGGGTCTGTTTCCTTTCCATTTCAATATGAGCCAGACTTGTTATTTACTTTGGCCAACAGAATGGGTTAAATAACACTTAGCCGGTTCTAGGCCTACCTTTTAAAAAACTAGGCTGTGTTTACTTTCCCCCAGGAAGCCAGATGCCATGCTGTAAGATGACCATAGGAGGAGTGATGAAGGGGCACAGAGGTCTTATGACATCGTCTGTGGTCATATGTCTTGTACATGTGGGTGAAGCCTTCTTGGGCCTTGTAGCCCAGCCTGGCTGCCACCTGGAGGCAGCTGAGTTAGTGACACTAGCCAATGTCTTGCGGAGCAGAGCGACCCAACCAAGTTCTAACTCAATATCTGATTCACAGGATTGTGAGAAAAGATAATTGCTGTTTTAGCCAGTGAGTGTTGAGGTGGCTTGTTACAAGGCAATAGATCTTCCTGAAGCATGGAGTATCCCTCAGTAGTCCCCGAAGGGAACTCAGCCTGGTTTATATTCTTGACACGAATTCCAGAATGATGATGACAGTGGGAAGTTAACCAACACAAGAAACAGTTGCAACGCAAGAAGGACGGTAGTACTTTCAAAGATGAAGCCCTAAGGCTTATAGCCTCTGTCCATGTTCCTCTTCTGAGATAGCAACTTCTGATCATTGAATAATGGCATTTTGCTGAGTTCATTGAAGTGAATCCAAATTCTTCATTCAATTCCATGTAAAAAGTACATACTGAGCCCCTTCCTTGTACCAGATGCTCCCCTAGGAGCTGGAGGCAGAGAACTGGACAAGAGAGACGGGGCCTCTGCTCTAATGGAGCACACATTCCAGTAGCGGAGCCTGAGAAGAAATGACAAATATGCTGTCATAGAAGGCACAGGGAACAAAAAGTGGGAAGGGTTCGGTGAGGAAACCCTTTAGGTTGTACAGGATGGGGACTAAGACCTGGTCACATGCAAGGGCAAAGGGAGGTGAAAGGGCCAGAGGAGGGCCAGACAGGGGCAGTAAGAGCAACAGAGACTGTCACTCAGGTGAGAAAGAGTGGGGCCCAGCTCTCCAGAGCTGAGGAGTCTATTGTCACACAGACTAGCACAGGTTTGCTGCACTGTGCAAGCATTTCCAGGCACTCCTTGTTTTCAGTCTCCTTCTAGAATCAAAGCCCATTCACAAGCTCGAAATGATTGTGTGGCTGTTTCCTTTCTTTCTAGTCCAAGCCTCTTCCCTCCCAGATGTAGATTCCATTCTGCTTCTCTCGGCCCCTCAGGTCACTTCGTTTGCTCATTCAGGCAGGGTCCCATGGGCTCTGTTCACAGCCATCCTATGAGCGACTTTTTCTTTGGTCCTGGTGCTTAAACTTCCATTGTTTCCCTGGGTTCAGTTTCTTTCTTGGATCAGCACAAGTGGATTCATTGTTATTCTCCCTCTGTCTTTCTTCCTGCCTCTTTTATTCCCTTTACACACACACACACACACACACACACACACACACACACTGGTGTCAGCAATATCCTTTTCTTCTTAAACCACTAGGGTTCTCCTTTGCAAAGGTTATATAGCTCTCTGGAATTTTTCTCCCAGAGTCATCAAACATGGATTCTACCACTTATCCAAGATGATGAAACACTAAGTCACCTGTCTTATCTGAGATTCAGTTTCATCATTTATAAACTGGTAAAAATAATATCTGCCCCTCAGAGTTACTGCGCGGAATAAATGGATTTATACTCATGAAAATACTATTCAGACAGTTATCTCTTTACTCTTCCTGGGCAGGGAATCCAAAGTAGCCTGTATCTGACGCCAGCATGAATCATGATATCAGAAAAGTTAAAACAACAACTACAAGAAAACACATCAGTCAAGTAGAAGCTGGTCGCTGTGAAAGGTAGCTTCAGCCTTAGGCAACTATTCTAGATTATTTCGTGAACATCTAAGTGCTGGGGCCACTTGCTGGGTGGTCAGAATAGCACGATGGAGACAGTGGGAACTTAATGAGTGCATTGCGCTTCCACGGATGTGGATGATGGCGGTGGTGATGGATTTCACGTCCGAGGTCCTTGCGCGTATGAAGATTGGGGCGACCAGGTGCCGCTGACAATTGCAAAGATCTAGCCATTTTTGTAATGGTGCTCTCTGAGGACTTCTCATACCTAGATTCACTGATGAGTGGGCAATTCTTTCCCACTGATCTGGTTTTACTCTTTGGCTTTCCAATTTACTGCCTGGCTGCGGAGCTAATCAGCAGCTATTTGCAGTGGAGTCTTGCTGCTTGGCTGAACACTGAGCCTGACAGCTGTGTCTGGAGGGCCACAGGCGATTAACCACACGGCTTTCTTTCAATGAACCAATCTTCCAGGGACTCGTGATGGGCTAATGTCTTCTGAAATCATCTTGTGGGTTTGGATAGAGGACAATGGGCCACATTTCATGATTCAAGACACACGACCACCTTGACTGAACAGTCAAATTTCCAGACAAATAACCAGCAGAGTTTTAGGGGGAAAGCCAGGCGAAACAAGATAGTCACTGCATCATCGAGTAATACAAACCTGTGGTCTTTGAGGCATCTCCCGTGGCAGTTCAAGCTCCTGAGGAAAGTATACTGAGCCTTCCACCCTGCCGGGGTACAATTTAGTAAGCTACTGCCATGTTTCAATAAATTAACTAATGTTCTGGTGATAATTCATATCTGGAGACTACTTTGATTCCCGCCTTATTTTAAAGTAACCCTCGTTTCTCCAGGCGGTACAACCGGGCTCCAGTGGTAATGAAATAATAACCCCTGGTTCCGCTTCCACCAGCAAAATCACTAGATCCTTAGTGGCGTCCATTGCCACAGACTGAAAAATAATTCTCTATGTTCTTATGGATGAAATGCCCAGAGTCTAAGAGACCCCCAAAAACGAACCACCAGAGTCCAGAGTCAAAGCTAAGCAGCAAGGGTCATTTATTGCAGGTTCGAACCTGGACCTCTGCGCCCTCGTTGCCAGTGATGCCGAGAGGTCCTGAGAGAGGTTTTTACACCCCTTTTATAGACAGGTACAAACAAGTCATGGGGAAATCAGGAATTTTCCACAGTTACAGAGCTGCGATTGGTTGGTGTTTAAAGTTGGACACTTAACAGTATTCGATTGGTTCCTGCCTTTAGGTCAGACCACAACCGGGGGTACGGGTATCACAATGGTTGATCAGGAATATACGGATGTGCCAGGCAACAATGATTGATCAGGAATACATGGGCGCGCCAAGCAATTGTACAGAAGCGGAACAAGCTGGTTAAGCTTGGTTAGGTTTCAGTTTCCCGTAACTTAAGCTTTTAAGTTTTAATTTTCTCAGGCCTCTCATGGACACCTGGGATCTGAAACATGATTACTAATGGTTACATACCGCTCCCTCCTACCTCTTTGCCCTTGTTGGGCTTTCCAGTTTCTGGAAGATAAAGCTGCTTGGTGTCTTGATCAATGGGTGGTCTCAGAGTCAGAGCATAGGTTTATGTCCCAGCTTAGCGATGGGGCCCTGGGTGACCACCCACCCAGCCCCTCTGTGCCCAGGCTTGCTTCAAAGCTCCCCTTCTCTTACACTGTATGGGAACTAACTGGAATTTAAATAAAAACTTGAAAAAGGATAAAACAACAACAACAATGTCCCCTTCTCCTCTCTTTACGTTCTTGCCCTTGGCAACCTCACAGCTAAAGCTGTTAGTCTGCATCAATAATTCAACATGCATTCAACTAATATTTAGTGACTGCTCACCATGTGCCAGGCATCGTTCTTAACGCTTGCTGAAACACACACACACAGGCACACACCCGCGCACACACGCGGCTTCTAGTGTCAGAAGATGGACAATAAACAGTTCACGATAATTTACCAAGCAAAGAAAATACACAGAATGTCAGAGGGTGGTAAGCACTGGAGAGAAAAAGAGCAGGGAAAGGAGAGTCACTTGGGGTGGGGTTACTGTCACTTGAAAGTGAGGGGTTGCAGGAGGCCTCGCTGAGAAAACGGCGGCTAAGCAAAGTCCTACAGCGGGGAAGGGAGTGAAGCATAGGGCTGAGTGGAAGGAGAGGCTGTAAGCAGAGGAAGAGCCCAGGGTGGAGGCTGGGGTGCCGGTGGGCCTGGCCGACACGCCCTTCAGGCAGGAGGCTGGTGTTGCCGGAGCTGGGTCAGCAGGGAAGAGGCAGCGGAGCATGAGGTCTGAAGATGATGACAGGGCCACTGTCCTTCAGGTGGGGCCAAGCAAGCAGGCCTCTGTGAGGACTTGGGTATTTCCTCCGAGTGTGGAGGAAGGCCATGGCAGGGTCTGAGCTGAGGAGGGAATTGAATGACACTCTAGAAGGATAACATGGCCCGCCCTATTGAGAACAGGTGGCAGGTGGGGGGCGGGGGCTGGGGGTACGGTGCCAACGCAGAAAAAGCCAAGTCGGTTAAGAGGCATCCACAATAATTGGGACAAAAAGCGACGGTGGCTCCGACCAGGTAGTGTGGTATCAGAGGGAATGAAAAACAGTGAAACTTTGGATGATTTTTAAGTCATGGCCAACAGGATGGGTTTCTCTCCCAGCCGCCAGCCCTACAGTTTTAAGCTGTGTCTGGGCAAGTCCATCTGGATGTCTTTTTAATGCTACAAGTGTATCGTGCCCCTAACCCCTCTCACTCTAGCCACCTCCCCTCTGAGTTCTTTTTTTTTTTTCCTGTACATAGACTCTTAGAAGCATATGAAAGTCTTCCTCACTCTCACATGTGCTAACTAGTTGGTAATTCTAGATTTTTTTTTTCAGCCCCACGTTTCCTTTCCAGCCCTCCTACCATAACCGTAGTTAGACTTGCCTATCTCCCTCTGGAAGATTCAATGCCACAGATAGTGAGTGCCAGTGATGGGGAAGGCCCTGCCGGAAATGCAAGAGGGCGTTGGAGGCAATCCCAGCTCTCCAGGTGGCCACCTAATAATGAGAGGAGACCACAGTGAGATGGGACGTCTCCAACTGGTCACGTGGCAACGCCCGCAGGGCTCAGAGCCCAGTCCCCTTAGAACCAGGGAGGGGCTGGTGCTCACAGCACCCACAAAGGCTGAGCTGGCAGAGGAGGGCTGCAGCCACACCTCCTCGCTATCCTACCCCAGCTCTGGCCGAGTGCTTGCTCGGCCTGCGGCTTAAAACCCCACAGCCATTATCCCAGAAAGGCCTCCGTGTAGTGAAAGGGTCCTAATCTTTGCATCACATGCTCAGAGTTTGAGTCTCAGCTCTACCAGCCAGTCACCCCAGGCCTTTGATGCATTGCTTAGTTCTCTCCAAGCAAGATTCCTGGAGCTTAAAGAGAATAACTAGAAAGTGGCTCGCACAGAGTCAGCCTCTGATAAACAATAATGAATTTGGACACCGGTTTTTCCTCCTTCTGCTAAACCTTTGCAATCCTACTAGATTCTTTTTCCCCAAAACACAGCTCTTGGATTGTTTTTTAATTGACCTTAAAAAAACAAAAGCCTCAGTGGCGGGTAGAGAACGTGCACGCGTTTGTGTTTTAATGTTTATTATTGAAGTCTAGTTGACATGCAATGTTATATTAGTCTCAGGTGTACAACATAGAGATTTTCCAGTTCCATACAGTACCCAGTGCTCCCGCATTTGTCACAGTATAACATTACTGCAATATTATCGACTATATTTCCTGTGCTGTATTTTTTATCTTTGTGACTTGTTTATACACACACACACACACACACACACACACACACACACACAATGGAATTTTACTCAGCCATAAAAAAAGGATGCAATTTTGCCATTTGCAACAATATAGAAGGATCTAGAGGGTATAATGCTAAGTGAAATAAGTCAGACAGAGAAAGACAAATACCATAGGATTTCACTTATGTGTGGAATCTAAGAAACAAAACAAAAAACAAAAACGGACTCATAAACACAGAGTCTGGGGGACTGGGCAAACTAGGTGAAAGATATTAAGAAGGACAAACATCTAGTATGTATGTGTTTTTAAACTTGGATCCATATTTCTTTTCAAGTCCTTGACATCCTCAAGCTTTTTCACTAATAGAAATCACCTTCTTTTCCTTTAGAGACAAGTAAATGGAAGGAAACCCTTTGCATCTTCTTATTTCTCTTTGGATAGATAACTCAGTAAATTTGGAAACATTAATTGTGCGCCCGACATGTTCTTGGGCTGGGCAATAGGAATGACAAAGGTACAATATTTGTTCCTTATTTTCAGGGATCTTATGGTCCAGTGGGGAAGCCTAGATTCACATGTGAAACAATTAGAGCAATGCATACACACACACACACACACACACACACACACACACACACATATAGGTACATATATGCATAAATTAAATATAATGCATACATTAAAAAATTAAGAAATGAAATGATCATTTGGAAAAATAAAAGGAAGCTCTATGGAAATCATGGACCTTGCACTCAGTACCAAAGATTGAATAGATTGGGTTAGGTGGAAGGCGGGGAGAAGAAATACCAATTTGGATCACTACCACTCTGTTCTGTTCTCTGTAACTCTGTTACAATCTACTTTCCTTTTGGATACCTCATTCTGAAAATTCTTCATAAACACTGATATGTTTCACTGAATTTGAAAATTCACTCTCAAGCTTCACCCACTCTCCCACAGGAGCCCTCTATAGCACCTAGTTTGGGAATCTAACCCCCCCACCGCCCCCTCCACCATCATTTTCTACTATTCCCCTCTGAAATAGGACCTCTGTCGGGCAGACAAAGGCTGTTAAGGAAGCTGAGGTCACATATCAGCTTTTCTTTTCTGTGGGAGTTTTCAAATCCCCAAGTAAAGCAAAGTTTTCCCCGTGGAACTCAAACAGTTTCAGTTTCCAGTTTAAAGTCAAGAAGGCTCCTATTATGCAATTTGTTCCCACTATTTTTCTCACTTCACATTGGAATGTTGATCTTAAGCAACTATCTCTTCTACAAAAATACACAGAGCATCTTTTAACACAATATCCTTTTTTATTTCATTTGGCTGGGTAAAGGCTGCTTTATAAAAGGGAATTTAGAACTTGTCAACTGAATCTTGGTTCATCCCACTTGAGCTTAAAGAGACTATATTACTGTTTCCCTTTCATTTCCTAGAAGTGAGACCCAAATTAAGTCTTATTTTATAGAACTTGTTGGATATATATTGCTCCCAAAGAGAGCACTTGAAAGTAACATAAAGTTCTTTTCTTAAAACCTGATGGCGCCCTCAAGTGGCACATCCCATTTCAGGATCCTAAATCTCACCATCGTCCTTTCAGAAGCTTTCTTTCTTAGAAATTGGAGCTTTCTAAGGTTGATCTAATGATCAAAGCTATCAGGTAGGTTTATTATCTTTTAAGATGACTATCCAAATTCTCCCTTCTTAGCCATTGATCCCTGGAGCACGGGAGATATTTCTTGCTACCTGATGCCATGAGAACAAAACTTAGATGCATACACTGATGTTACAGTGCATGGTTGATGGTTTCTCTGAACATTCTCATGAGAAGGGTGAGTTTGCTTTTATAACCAGAGATTCATGCTGAGTTGGTGTTTGAGTAACATCTTTTACCTTGAAAAGAATAAGTAAGTACTTTCAAACGAAGCATAGTGTGGACCTCTCCCTCCTACATATACAGTCTCAAGAACCACAGTGATTTATACTTTACAAGGTAGTAAATACTGCTTCGTTCTCTGGTTTCCTCTGAAGTGTCAGTGGTCAAGTTACTGGTGGGATGAAAGAACCACTTGGGGCATTATTCTTCAAGACTGACTTTGAACATAAAATCTTTGAAACATTCTCAGTAGATGGATTCAGAGTTTCCCGTAGGTTGGCCAACCATTCACCAGACCTCTTCACAGCCCCTGGCACAGTAGAAATGAGGCGGCTGATATGAGAGACAGGAAGCCAAGGGCTGTGGCTGGACAATTCAATCTCTGTTGTGTGGGTGTCCTATTAGTCACTTGAACCAAAGAATCAGCCCTCTAGAGGCTGAGAAGCACTGCACCTCCCCTCATTCTACCAGGCTGAGTAATTTGATCAAAAGTCAACAGAAGCCTAGCTTGGCACATGTGGACATGGTCTGGGGCTGGAGACAGCGAATAGCTTCACCCAACATGAGTCAGAAAAGAAGGTAGAGGGGTGCCTGGGTGGCTCAGTTGGTTGAGAGTCCGACTTTGGCTTAGGTCATGATCTCACGGTCTGTGGGTTTGAGCCTCGCGTCGGGGTCTGTGCTGATGGCTCGGAGCCTGGAGCCTGCTTCCGATTCTGTGTCTCCCTGTCTCTCTGCCCCTTCCCTGCTCATGCTCTGTCTTTCTCTGTCTCAAAAATAAATAAAAAACATTAAGAAAAAAATTATAAAATAAAAAAAAGAAAGAAAAGAACGTAGAATGAGTCTCAGGCTTACACTTTACCAATAATTTGGGTATTTTATACAGACTTCACATAAGCATCAAAGCGATTATCTAAGAGCTTAAACACTACAGAAGTAAGAAAGAAAAGCTCCAATAATGTGTTTTCATTGTTGTGCAAATGAAACATCAATTTAATAGGGTGTCAGAGATCTAGGCACAAGTAAGGAAGCTTGTTGGTTTCACAGACATCAGAAGGAAGTGGTTGTAGTTGCTAAGCTCATTAATATGCCCAGGAGAGCAATGAAGACACTACTGTGCTGGTTTTGGGAGTACAAGTCCCCACACTGCCTTGGTGCACTTCGTTGGCACAAAAGAGAACGAGTTCCCTGGTTTGCATGCTTCCTCTTCAGAAAAGGGCACTCTGTACCTTTCTCTTGCCACTCAAAGTCGTATTCATAAAGTTAACAGACTGGAGAATTGGAGGAGTTTCATCATGAGGAGAGAAGCCTCATGCTCCATGCTTTCACATAAATTCATGTGCGTGGGGGAGGAGACAGTGCCTGTCAAGGATAGGACACCCTTTCCAGTTCTTCCACCGGAAGTTGAGCCGACAGTGGGGAAAGGATTGAGACCTGCAGCCACTGACGGATTTCGGCTCCTGAGATTCGCAATGGCCACTGGAGGGCACCCCTGGGACTTAGGCTCAGATTAATCACTGCCCAGAAGCCCAGACAGGACTCGGAGCCGTACAGGTACAGCTCTAGATGTATTAACGCAGTTTCTCAACATCCGCACCACTTCTGTTTTGGACCAGATAATGTGTGGCAGCATATCTGGCCTCTAACCACTAAGTGCCAGTAGACCTTGACCAGCACTCACCCCTACCCAGCAAATGTGTGTGGGGGCAAAATCACCCTCACCTGCCGACCAGCTGTGGATTGAATGTTGGGTCTAAGCGTCATTCGTCCATTGTTCTTAGGCTCAAATTCACTTTCTCCAAACTCTTGCTTGGTCTGGGGTCAAGGGACAACCCTGTATTAAAAAGACACAAGAGTTGTCGTGGCCAACATCTGCCATCACTGCGCAGTGAAACCCCAGACACAGGGCTCCCAGACTGATATGATGTCGGTGTCTCACCCACTTTCTGTCTCTGCACCTGCCTAGGCCCTCCCTTCGGAGCCTCCTCCTCCAGCTCTGCCAAGAAGTGCAGACCTCTAGGAGGTGAGGCATCTTGTAAATTAATTCACACTAAGCTTTGTTTTTCCTCTGGAATACTTCATCACGTTGTCATACTGAGGAATATGTGCATTTAAATGGGGAGAATTGCCTGAAAGAGGATGTGGTTTAAATGAATCTCTAACAGCAGGCACCATGGAATCTATAAAACAGAGATATTAACAGCATTTATCTTATAAAGTTATAATATGGACTAAATGAGTAAAGCACTCATAACATGTCTGGCAAAAAGTAAACACTCTCAAAATACTAATTTTTGTTGTTATTATTACTAATTTTATTCATCGATCCAAGAGGTATGTGGGAAGAGGTAGGCTAGCTTACAGCCTGAACCAACTTCTCATTAAACCCTTCTTGTCTCCAAAATCTGACCTGCACGTCTTTTCTAGATACCTGGAATAGACCCACCCAGGGAGCAGAGCTCAATGCTAAAAATTAAATCATCTTGAAATTGCCCCTTCGGAGTCTTTTTTGAATATTCCACCCTGAGTCCAAAAATCATTGAGTAAGTCAATACACTACAGAGAAAATGGAAACTCATATTTGTGAAGCACCTATCCTGTGCAAGGTGCCATGAGGCTATTGAAAATATTAGATTGAATCTAACTGTGTGGCTTATAAGAAAGATGTGAGTACTCAAATCACCAGGGCACAACAAGCCAATGTCAGTGGAGGAGACTAGAAGGTGTAGGGTGTGGCATGAGGAGGAGGAAGAGGTGACCCCCACACAGCGGTTTGGTGGGGAGGGCATGTGACTGGGTGGGGGAGGAGACTTTCTGTGGGAGTTCTGGGGTGTGACCGTGTTACCAGGAAGCCACTGCCCCTCAGTCGCAGAGTCCCATACTTGGTGCAGCGGGAGTTCTGCAGTTTTCACAGCAGTATTTGTAAGATCTGAAACCCCAGACTCACACAAAGACCAAATAAGCCTTTTCGGAACCTTCCAGTCATGCTCCCAGAATGCATGTTCCCTATGGTTTCTGAGAAATGCTCCATGGAGAGTAAATGAACTAAATCATCAGTTTTGCTGAGCTAGAGAAATAGGAGCCTTGTGAAAGTGCACACTGCTGCCTAATTTTCTCTGTTCCTTCCCATTCAAGCAGAGAAGCGTGTTGAATGTGTGTGTGTGTGTGTGTGTGTGTGTGTGTGTGTGTGTGTAAGAGAGAGACAGAGACAGAGAGGGGAGAGGGTGGAAGAGAGTAAATGAGTGAGAGAGAAATAGAGACAGAGAAATTGATTACTAGTTGCTTTAGGTGGGAAGGAAGTGAGGGCTACCCGTGAGTAGGGGGTATTAGCATTTATTCCTGGCAAGTAGCAGCAGAGTCAATGTTACATTGTCTTTAGATTAATTGACTTTAAAATAATTTGTATCAACTGTAATTTTTGTGTACAAGTTAACTCCAATCTGCACCCTAGAGGTGATTAATAATTTTTGAAACTCACAGTGTTATTAGTTATGCAGAACATTAAACAGAAATCTAAACCCCAGGAGTAGATTTCGGGGCACTTAAAGTATTCTTATTGCAATAAAACCTAAAACAGTGTGTTAATTAGCATAAAGGATGTCAGATGATTGTAAGTGGTAAGTTTCATGGTGTGAGATAGAGTTTAATTTGGATACTGTAGGAGACTCACCGTCCTTGAATGAATGGTGTTTAAAATTCTACAAAGTGCAGAACTTTAATAATTGATTTTCAGACCTAAAATCCCTTTGGACCTGCTTCTGCTGGCTATCAGGAGAACTTTGTCACTGGACTTAACTACAAAGATGCACCCACTCACTTTGGAACAGGCCTTTCATGTAAGGGCGATTGTGTGGCCAGGGCAGATAAGAGGCCTCTTCTCCCATGCATAGGCTCTGTGGGACTGCATTGTGACTTTGGGTGCAATTTGTCCCTCTCATTGTTCCCCCACCTGGTAGTGGGTTGTGGAGGAGGCAATGTCTACCCACCCAGCCCCCCACTTAGAACAACCAAAAAAGATCAGTTTCTGATATTTACCGAGAAAGAACTGGACATTTGCTGAACGGTCAAATCAACTTAGACCAGTTTGCACCATGTAAGCAGCCTTTTGATGGCAGTTCTGGGGACAGGGACCTGCTCAAGACTTCTTGTTCAAGCCACTTTTAGGAAAACAAACTTCATGAGGACGGGGGACACAGGGCTCCCTCACATTCTGCGAAGTGAGTCACGGAATGAGTCACGAGCAGGGGGATCTCTCCAATCCTAAAAGCCTCAATGAAAAGGCACAGAGCAGCTGTCCCCCGGAACACACTCTGTGGGTAGGTCACAGCAGCTTTTTGGAAACTGTTTCATCAGGTGACATTTTCCAAGCATCTGCCGATGCCTGCGAATGCTCTAGCGAAGTGCCTGGCACTCTGCTGTGGCTATGGGAGGCAGTATGGCATAGCGCCTTAAGGGCCTTGGTTCTAGAGAGACTTGGCTTTTGGTCCCAACTCTCCTATTAGTAGATGAGGAAGAGAAACAGGGAGGAGATCCACCACTCATCCAAGAGGCTCCTGAGTCACATTTCCCTCTAGATGCCTGTCTTTCTCTCTCATGATGCAAAGACAGAAGCTGTCACCCGATTCCTGAATAGGCAGGAGAGACAGTGGGATTCTGGGTAGAGGGAATGCAAGGGTATATTGTGATGGTGTCGTGCGGAATGCCACCTCTCAGTTTCAGCAACTGTTCCTGCAACCGTGGGGTCTACAAAGGACTTCTGTGGGGCTTGCGCTGACGGGCTCGCCACAAATCTGAATGTGGCTAAAGGAAGTGCCTCACACTGCCCTGAGTCTCCAGAGCCGACTCTTGGAGGAAAGAGAAGAAAACCCTCCCGGCCCCTATCTGCTTTAACTTTCTTCCACCATTTCAGGGTCTTGCTTCCAAATGCTGTGGGAGAACCATCCTGGAAGCGGCCATCACTGATTTATATTTCCGTACAGGAACCCTCAGCTCCTATCTTCAGCGTAGGTTTTCATTATGACAGGTCACGAAGACAGCAGAAGAACGGAAAGGTCCCTTGGGAGCAAGGGCAGGGCTGGCGTTTTGGGGCAAAAGGAGGTACACTTCACTGATGTCTAAATTTTTCCTGGGGTCTCTGAGTTCTGCTGCAGAAGGAATTCTTGGCCCTCACGTATTCTCCCACGACATCAATAAACTGACAACTCCACGTTGAAAAAAATCATTGCAATTCATTCCTTCATCAAATATTTGTTGTGTACTTGCTACGTGCCAGCCACTGTTCCAGACCCCGGGGTATCTCACAGAGATGACAGTGATGTGCGTTAGGGTAGCCTTCAAGATGGAGCGAAGCAGGCTGAGGCGGGCCATATAGAGCAGGAGAGATGCAGAACTTTTGGAAACCGTTTGTGAGGAAAAGAGACTGACGGAGGTTGATTCCTAAGAATGGACTTGAGCCACTGGATACATGTGGTTTCATTTACAGAGATGAGGGAGGACCAGGCTTGGGGGCAACAATGAGGGGCTCTATTTTCGTCACATTAACTTTGAGATGTCTATTTGACCTCTGAGAGAGGAGGCAAGTAAGCTTTCCTTATGCCGCCCAGGCTGCTCTCACAAGATACCATAGACTGGGCGGCTTCAATGATATGCGTGTATTTCTCATGGTTCTGGAAGGTGGCAAGTCCAAGATCAAGGCACCAGCAGATCTGGAGCTCGCTTTCTGGTGTACAGACCGCCCTCTTCTCCGTCCTCGCATGGCAGAGAGCGGAGACGGAAGGACGAGCGCTCATGTCTCTTTCATAAGGGCATGAATCCCACCAGGAGGGCTCCACCCTCGTGACCTGGTCACCTCCCAAAGGCCCCCCTCCTCATACCATCACACTGGGGAGTAGGATTTCGATACATAATTGCAGGGGAAGGGGCCACGAACATTCAGTCCATAACAAGGCTTTTGGCAACACAAGTAAGGCTGAAACCCAGGGGGGACGTCGGAACTAGAGATATGAATTTGGGAATCATTTCCATGTAATACTTAAAAGCAGGGAGTGGGAAAGAGTTTGCTGATGGGGAAGAAAAGAGGAGGCAGGGCTGAGCGCCGAGGCGTTGCATCAGGCAGAGATGCTTGGAGCTAAGCCAAGGAGGCCGTGCAGGTGCAGTCGTTGAAGCGGCAGCCCAACCAGGAGCCTGTGCTTTATGCAAGCCAAAACCGGTAAATGTTTCAAGGAGGGAATAATTAACTTGAATGCTAACCGAAGGTAGGATATTCTGAGAACAGAGACGCGCCATTGGATGTGGTGACTGGGGACCGTGATGCGGACAGATGCCGGAGAGCAGGGAGGAGGAAGCCAAGTGAGAGCTGGCCAAGAAGAGTTTCTGGTGGAGGAAGGGAGAGGAAGGGAGGCGTGCTGTGCTACGGAAACAGCATGAAATATGGAGTCAGAAGACGAATCCTAGGATAAAGACCCACCCGCTGGATGATTTTGAGCAAACACTGTTCCACGTCTCCGTGTCAATCCGCAACGTGGGTTTGACAATAATGCCTGCTCCCCGGGGCTTTTGTTTCTAGTTTTAAATATTAATAATGTTTTATACCCTTGATCTCAGAAACTGAGCATTGCTTTCCTGCCCAGGAGATTTTCCTGAGGGGGAAAGAAGCAACTGGCCTACTCACATTTTAAGAATCCAGACTCCGTTCCTATCTTTTTTTTTTTTTAATTTTTTTTTTCAACGTTTTTTATTTATTTTTGGGACAGAGAGAGACAGAGCATGAACGGGGGAGGGGCAGAGAGAGAGGGAGACACAGAATCGGAAACAGGCTCCAGGCTCCCAGCCATCAGCCCAGAGCCTGACGCGGGGCTCGAACTCACGGACCGCGAGATCGTGACCTGGCTGAAGTCAGACGCTTAACCGACTGCGCCACCCAGGCGCCCCAGACCTGTCTTAGAATCTATCTCCCCAATTTGATCATGACAACTTCTCAAAATTCCATGAAAACAGACACTGCGTTCATACGCCGAGTAGCCTACTTATTCATTTCTTTATTTATTCATTCATTCAACACGTACTAATTAAAAACCCGTTATGGCCCAAGCATGGTTACAGACACTGGGGTTACTGCAATGATCAAACCAAACCCCTGCCCACATGGAGTTCACATTATAGCACGGGAAGGCAGACGATAAATAAGGACGTAAATATTTACGCGACCATAAATGATATGGAGAAAAATAAAGCAGCTTAAGTGGGATGGAGGAGTTATTTTCCAAAGGTGACCAATGAAAGGACATTTCAGCAGAGACCTGTAGGCAGGGAGGGACGAGCCATGAGGATACAGGAGTGTTGCAGGCAAAAGGAATCAGGTGTGTCAGGACCCTGAGGAGGGAATATACTTAGGGTGGCTGTCTACTGTGGGGTCGACTTTTCCCTGTCACTCCAGACATATCTGGCATCTTGTTGTTCCTCAGAGCTCCAGGTTTCACAAACTGCTACTCAGAGAAAGGAAATAAAGTTTAGTAAAATGATAGGTTGCTGCTGTTCGACTAGGAAGCGTTGTAATCTCTTTGAAAAGTACACAATTGCCACTCCTTCCATCTGGCCCTTTGATGTTTGCTGATTTAGGGGTACAGTATTTCCCATTTTCCAGCCATCCCTAGAGGTCCCCTCCCCTGCCTATCACAAGTTCCCTCCAACTTTGTGTTTCACAGACATCCCACACCCCTCCTTTTGCACAAAAACACTCCCAGGTGGTGGTGGTTGGGGTCTGTCTTAGGTTGTAAAACCAAGTCTATAACTTTGATGTATTAAGGATCTGGGCTGCGGTATTTGCCGAACTTCTTGGCATTTCCTTTCCTCCTTCCCACCGTGCAGTCCTCATGTAAATTCTGAGGCCAGCTACTTTTCCACAGAGGAGTAAATAAAAGAAAGGTGGTGGAGGTTTGGAGGTGAGCACAGGTCATATGGGCCTTGTAGGCCTTTGTAAGGATGTTGGCTGTTTCCCTGAGAGATCCCTAAAATCGTGAGCTTTTCTTGTCTCCTTACCTCTAGGTCACAGAAGCAGCACTGATAGATGTCATTGTCCTCATGCTACCCAATTGTCAGAACTTTTAAATCTCATGAATATCTAGCCTTCTACTTCCCTTACCTAGAAAAATGCCGACACTGGGTCAATAGTATACTTGACCTCCTCTGTATCTGATGTAGAAGCTGGTACTACAGGAGAAAAGAACACAGTTGTGCAGGCTGATGAAAGACCAATCTCTCTCTCTCTCTCTCTCTCTCTCTCTCTCTCTCTCTCTAATATATAGTCACCATATAATTTACTGATCCAACTGCGACATGGTAGGGATTGAATGGTTACCATACATAATTATACCATGAAAATAGACATAAACCAGGACTGGCTTGGACACACCAGGAGTAATGTCAATGTCCTTATAAACAAGTTCACGTAACTAAAGTGAGATAGGGAAGCTAACAGGATTTCATTTTAGAAAGGTTCCACTTCTCCTGTTTTCCAGCTAGGCCCTATTTACTCATGTTCTGTATCTTACTTTGCATCTGGGTAAAAACCACTCTGTTCCCAGTCAAAGGATGAAGCAAGAAAGTTACTCATTCTCTCGAGTTTCTCCTAGGCCCCCAAACACCTGATACATCTAAGAAGAGCAGGATCCCCAACATATTCCAGGACATTAGCTTTAAACAAACCCTGGCTGGTACTGACATCAATGCTTCTACCTTTGATGATTTATAAAATAACACCTATTGTTCACCTGTCATTCACCTTTGATCACATCTCACCTTGGATTCCTGGAGAAACATGGACCCTGGATCCCTTTCCAATACAAACCTCTAGCCCCAAGCCATGAAGAGACTCATTCCCCTTTCCTTTCTGAGTCTTCCAGACGCCCCATCTGTTATTCTCTGTCACTCAAGCCATTCAGTATACTCTGTTTTCACTTTTTCTGGCTCAAGTTTGATCTCTCTCCTGCACAAATCCAGGGAGCCCCTTGGCTGGTCCTGCGGGAGTCCCCTCTGGGTCCTCAGACCCTGCCTGCCTGATCGAAAGGAAAGGGAAGGATCACGCCAATGATGAGCCTTCCACGCCCATATTGAACCTACCGATACTTAGCAGACACCTTTCATCCCATTTCATTGGGAAGAGTGAGGCTACCCAGCTCAATTCTCTGTGCTCTGACCCATAAACTTGCCATATGCCTTAAGTTCATCCTCCCCTCCTCTTCTCTTGCTCAGGACTGATCTGCACTTGTGTCTGGACCCCATTTCCTCCTGCCTCTTCCAGGACCCACCTCTAGTATCCCTTCTCCTGAATATTCCAACTCTCCTTCTCTATTTTCACCACCTAAAAGCCAGCTCTAATTCTAAAAATCCCTTTCCTGATATTGTGTTCCCCCTCATTCCTAGTTGAACTCCATTCCTACTCTCGCTCCATTCCTACTCTTCCACCCAAACTCTTGAAGCAAGAGTCACACAGGATGCCTCTTTTCTGTGTCCCACCCACGCAGGGCAGTATCATTCCTATCTCCCGCTGAAGTATTACCGCTACACTCATCAAAATCAGCTTTCTCCAAGGGGCCCAAACCATTGGACAGTTTTCATCTTTATCTTCCTTGACTTTTTTTAGGTGTTGATGCCTTTAGCACTGTTGAACATTTGTAATAAACATTCTCGACTTCCTCGACCCCCGTGCAGCCGGAAACCCCTGGTCTCTTGGCACCTCTCTCAGGCTGTTCTCATGTCGTGTCCTCCAGAATCATTGTCACCAGTACATTACGATGAACTACTACTACCAGAAGAAGGTACGAAACACTTGGAAGTTGCAACTTCCTGCAGGTGGCACCAGAGACGCAGGATCACCGGCAGGTAGGCTGAGCAGGGGCTGTGGAAAAGTTGGTGCTGCTCTTTATTTTTCATGAAAATACTCAGCGCTCTGGATTTGGGGGAGCCACGTGGCCCAGGGGTCTCCTCAGCGCATGTTAATCCTTCAAGGGTCACCCAGTCGTGGGCGGAGGCAGGACTGAGTCACATGAATAACTTGCATGCGGGGGGGTGGGGAAGCCAAATAGTTCTTTGGAAAGCAGAGTTCAACAACTTAAAAATCAATTTTTTGTTCTAAGATAGCCAAAAATGGTTGCTCGTGGTTTCTTCTGTTTCTTTAACTAGGGTTACCAGAACACAGCTTCGTGTTAGAAATGCAAGGTCAGCAGTCTTGGCTAATGAGGTCTGGAGCCTGCTGGTATTGTGTCTGAGCCCCTGGGGCTGTTCAGTGGGGGGGGTGGTGGCACTTTCTGATTTTCCAGTTGCTGAGAAGTCCACAGGCCCCTGTGGACATATTAAATGGCCACAAACTACCCTGGAGCTTTGGGCTTCCACATGGGGCCTGACTCTACACAAGCCTTGTGGTGGGCTTGTGGGGAGTACTTACCACTCAGAGCTGGCCACGTAGACCCCTGTCACTCAGTGGGTGACTTTCCATCAAAGCCTGTGACCTGACAGAGCCTTGATTCCGAATGAAGCCAAGCAGGAAACGGTGTAGTTGGAAGCATTGGATTCGCCACTTGTGGGAAGGTTACAACGATTCCCACTGTGGCTACAGACAAGAGCCAGCTTTGTGTGTCCTGTGTTGCTGAAAGGTCCCCGTACAAGTTCATTTGTTGAAGGCAACACGGAATGTAAGAGCTGACAGGGACCACAGAGACCAGCCAACCCAACCTTCTCGTTCTTTTTTATTTTTTTTTTAATTTTTTTAAATGTTTTTATTTGTTTTTGAAGGAGAGAGAGAGACAGAGCATGAACGGGGGAGGAGCAGAGAGAGAGGGAGACGCAGAATCCAAAGCAGGCTCCAGGCTCCGAGCTGTCAGCACAGAGCCCGATGCGGGGCTCGAATCCACAAACGGTGAGATCATGACCTGAGCCAAAGCCGGACGCTCAACCGACCGAGCCACCCAGGCGACCCATCCTTCGCGTCCTTTGTAACATAGATTTCAAAATGCGGATTGTGGTTTGACCCTCATCATTGTCTCCGGCCACATGATTTCAAAATTTTTTACATCCCTTCAATGTTAAGCTATTTGTTACTGACCGCAGTGCAAGAAATGACAGCCAGGTAAAACATGGAGATTTTTGAAGCTAAATCCTTCATACCAACTGCTTCCAGGACATCTCTCATCTCTTTATTAACCCGTGGCCAACTGACTTCTGTTCTCACTCTGTACAGAAACAGCTCTCAAGGCCTTTGTGTTCCTCATCCTCTTGTGTTCGTATGCTGTCTCCATAGACTCATTCTTCAAAGTGTGGTTCGAACACTGAAAAGGTCTCCCGTTCCGCTCACGTTCATCATCAATGGCCTTTTGTTCTAGTTAAAACCCCTTTCGTGGGGTTTTGTTCCTTGCAAGCAAACTAGTGTGGGGGAGTAATATTTTTTTAAATGAAACAAATCCCTGCATCCCTCCACACCCATCGCTTCCTTTTTTCCCTTGGTCTTTGCATGCATTTGAACAGAATCTTTCAAGGAAAGGATAACTTACTTTGCTGAAAGGCAACAGGAATAGTTAGCAGTCCAAGTTGCTGCCTCTCATCCTGTCCCAAGCACATCATGTAGATGATCTCATTTAACCTGGAAACATCCACATGGAGGTAGGTCCTACACCGTGTCTATTTTTCAGATGATAAAATAGAAGTACAAGGTCAAATAACTTGCCTTACTGAGCAGTGGAGCTGGGATTTGAATCTCTCACCGTTTACCCAGTTAGAGATGATAGAGCCTCCATGAAAAGCCACCTCCACAAATGATGGAGCTGTTACCAAACTGCAGCTCAGTTGTGTTATTTCCCCCTCCCTTCCTTACAGTTACTGTTTAAACTTGGGCCTGGGGTTCTTTGACCTCCCGGGGAAAAAAGGAGCTGAACCTAGGTTCCTGCAGAGTCAGACTGACCCAATTCCAGTCTTCTGGTTTCCAAGCCGCCCCCTGCCAGCCACCAGCAAAGATGCCTCAGCCTCTACGTTATTAGCTGTGGGTTCTCTTTTCACGTAGACTCTCCCATAAAGTGTTTATCTTCCTATATTCGAGGAAGGGCAAAAAAATATTTGCACTTTCCCACATGGAGGAATTTCCTCTTTTCTACTCAGAACAGCTATCTTGAAATAGCCCATGCCTTGGGCTAGGCAGAACTCTCCTGTGGCCTGGGTAGAAGACTGTGTTGTGCTCCAGGCCACTGTGTTATATCAGTGTGGCACCAACTATGTGGGTTTTGCAAGGTAAGAAGGGACCTCTTGTTTGCTCGAGGTAGTTGGTGTGGAATCACTCTGCTCCTTCCAGGCAGTGGTTCTGTTCTTGAGAAATTCAGAATCCTTGACAGAAGCCCTCACTTTCCTCAGGCAGCTTTCTAGAACTCAGAGAAGTTAATCTCTGCAGCAAACTCTGACAAAATCGCATTTGCCCTTTCTTTCTTCCTTCTGTTGACTTCCCAGGAGGTTTAAAGCATCCTGAGATGTTCTTTTAAAGACTGGTGTTTCAGAGCACCTGGGTGGCTCAGTGAGTTGAGCGTTTGACTCTTGATTTTGGCTCGGGTCATGATCCTAGAGTCACGGGACTGAGCCCTGCATCTGGGCGCTGAGCGTGGAACCTGCTTAAGATTCTCTCTCTTTTTCCCTCTGCCCCTCTCTCCCACTCTCTCTCTAAAATAAGAAAAATAAAAAAACAAACAAAGACTGGTGTTTCTGAAGTTAGCAGTGACTTCTCAGAGTCTGCCTCATTTCAACCCCACTGAGGTCACAGCCATTGCCACAAAAAAATTGGCTCAATTGTCTTTAAACTAGACTGAGAGTAGGCTCTATGGGAGTTCTGAGTGCTCTTGGGTAGGCTCTTTAATATGGCAAATACAAATCCCAGTCTACATCTCAGATTTGCAAGAATGATGACTTTATTTTTTAATAGTCAAATTTCATGATTCCATATCCTTTTCTGCTGAGTGGCTAAACTCCATCTTGTTCTATGCAATGTTCCTTCTCAACACCCAGAAGGCTGAGAGGAATAAGATTTCCTGCTCTGGGATACAGGATAATCAGGGGGAAGCGGTCAGAATGGTGACATTGGCAGGTCCTAAAGAAAGGCAGGGCCCCATGGAAGCAGTATAATCCCTACACGTAGATTTACGGGCTTCAGGAAGACAGGAAGACACCAGGAGAGAAAAATGGCTGTGATGTGTCTTGGCAGCCAAGGCCTTATCCAGCCTCACAAAGAATATCTACACCAGGTTGGCTGAGAACGTTCAGAGTGGCTTGGGAGAAACAGACAAGTTTCTGACAGAGCCATTCATGTGGCAATGAGGTGTCTCTATGGAGCCTACATGGACTGATATCCAAAGACCCCAGGGGGTGAGGAGTGTCTCAGGAGCCACCCCCACAAGGGCATTGAGGAGCAGATAACTGCCAGCCCTCTTCTCTCAGTCATCCCTGATGCCTTGGTGCTACATAAATCTCATGGAACTTCAACAGCTTGGGGGAGCGAGATGCAGGAGTGAAAACTTCAAGGGACTGAGATACAATTTTGCATCCACAGCAAATTGGGAGGTCAAAACTGAAAGCAAGTTGAGTTTGGGAAAAATATAGAAAATTATCATTCATGCACACCTGAATCTGTGAAGCTAGACTTGTATACCAGTCCTAGTGAAGTATGGATTCATCAAAAGAACTCAGAAGAATCTCATGGAAACAAAATCTGGAGGTACACCTGAGCTTTGCGGGGATGAGAAAAACGGGAGCGGTTGCTGCCTGTGGCTTTGACTGTCCCTTCTAATCAGCTTTTTCTCTGGGCCATGGGGCCAATCTCCTGTCTGTAAAGACTGAGACAGAGGCACACGGCTTTCTCTTCTGACTCATAGTCCCTCTTCCTCCATAACTTCAGTGAACATGGGTCTTTGGTTGGTGCTCACTAAGGACCCATGTCCTTGTGAACCACTGGCCCTGTGGCTGCCACAAAATCATTGCATTCATAGTGCCTCTTGGTTGAAACGTTCTCGTTTGCCAGGGTAATGCCCTTTTGATCAGGAACCCACCTGGTTCAATTCTGCAGGGTCAGAAGGTGAGGAGTCAGGTAAATCAGACACGACCGCTCAAAGCAGTCACATCGTCAAAGGTATATAGGTTGGAAAGTTTCAGAGAAGAGGGTCTTGGTCCCAGAGGCTTTGCCCAGTCTCGAACTCCCCCGTGTTAAAATTACTGCTGTACATGTCCTGTACACCTCTTTACCTTGTAACGTTCTTGAAAGTAGAAGCTCTAATTCATTCGTTTGCGCCATGATATCTTTGCGTGCCTTCTGCATCTGGGAGGGTTCAGCGAGCACCTGCTGAATGAGGGCACATCTCTCTAGTCTTACACCTTCGTATCTCTGTATTCATTTTCTGTTCTCTATACCTTTATTTCTGAGCGAACAGCATTCTGGTTAAAAACCAAATAGAATAATTCTGGTTGCTGAGGTGTCACAGGTGAGGGCCAGCCAAAATGATTAGACTTGAGTATGACCCTGCTGCATGTGGATTTCCTGATGAGACACTCTTAGGAAACATCCTGAGAGTCACCATGGTTACAGTTGGGCTTTCCCTAACAACCGAGCATCTTAGTTCCTCATCATTTTAGAGCTGTCTTAATCTCTATGGAAATTAGCTAGAGACCACATTCAATCTTTGACGCATTTAAGTGATAGATTACAACTAATTTAAAGAAGAGGAGCGAGGGGCGCCTGGGTGGCGCAGTCGGTTAAGCGTCCGACTTCAGCCAGGTCACGATCTCACGGTCCGCGAGTTCGAGCCCCGCGTCAGGCTCTGGGCTGATGGCTCGGAGCCTGGAGCCTGTTTCCGATTCTGTGTCTCCCTCTCTCTCTGCCCCTCCCCCGTTCATGCTCTGTCTCTCTCTGTCCCAAAAATAAAATTAAAAAAAAAAAAACGTTGAAAAAAAAAAAAAAAAAAAAAGAAGAGGAGCGAGTGGCACTCTACAGGGAGAAATTCCTAGTCCCTTTTTGACACTTGGAACGATCTTTCTAAATTAAAAGCTTCAAGTTTATTAGTAATCATCCCCTCGGTTTGAGTCAAGAAATGAAACTATTTGAAGTTTCTCTGTGTGCTAATTAAAAGAGCTCTGTTTAAATGGCAGAGCTGTCCCGATGCCAATGATGATAAAAGAGAATTATAAAGTTTTGAGCCTAGAGGGAGTTTACAGATCATTTAATCCAATCCTTTCATTTTATAGGGGAGGAAACTAAAGCCGCTATAAAGTATGTGACTTGTCACACAGGTAGAGCCCAAGCTATAACTACCAACCACCTGGTCCAGGGTTCTTCACCCTCAAGAAGATCAGAACTACTATGGGCAGTGGGGTGAAGCCAGAAATTACTATCATGGGGTGATTTGTGATTTATAATAAGAAATATATATTTTGTCTTAATTTTTTGTTTGTCTTAAAACCCTTGGAAGTTCCTAGGTGATGAGAAGGATAAAAAGTGTCTCTTTTGTTATGTTAATGAAGCTTTTTGGAAAGCCCCAGGTAACCTTAAAGATGGAGGCTCCTTGCCCAGGAAACCAATCCTGTGATTAGAAGGTAGGAAATTTCAGTCCCATTCCCAGACCCCCAAGGAGGGGAGAGGGGCTAGAGATTGAGCTCAATAACTAATGGCCAATGATTTAATCAGTCGTGCTTATGTAATGATGCCTCCATGGAAACCCAAAAGGAAGGGGTTTGGAGAGTTTCCAGGTTGGTGAACTGGGATGTTTCCATGTGCCACTGGGCCAGGCCCCAAACTGCATGAGAACAGAAGTTCCTTTGTTTTTGACCTTGCCCTATATATCTCTTCACCTGGCTGTTGGTTCCGATAACAAGTTTCAAGTTCAAGTTGACTCCTACGAGTTGATTCTTTCAAGTTTTTTCTGTGTAGCTGGGGTGCAGGGGCCCAAGAGCAGCTGGCTCCAGGGGTCCCAAACAGATGGGGTTCAACCACTCACCACTGATAAAATCCGAAGGCAGAGAGGCCAGCAGTGGTGAAACAAGAAAGGAATTTATTTCAGTTAGGCTAACCCTGGGAAGGAGGACTAGAGACCCAAAGACTATCTCCAAAGTGCTGAAAAAACTTCCAGGTTTATGTAAGGAAAATGTGGGACAAAGGTCGGTGGGTCCATGCAGGTGGGCTGTATGTCTCTCAGGGATGCTCAGAAACTGGCTAGAGAAATCCATGGGCCTGACTGAGCTCCCTGGTAAAATGAGAGTGCCCAGTGATTTCTTACCATGGACCAGGCACCGTGCTCAACAAGAAATCCTCATGAACTAGCTAAACCACACAACCCACGATAGGATCAGCATTTTCTTCATTTTACAGACCAGGGGACCCAAGCTAAGACAAATGAAAGATTTGCCCAAGGTCACATACCAAAGTCACTAACTAGTACCCAAGCTGACATTTGCACTCAGATCTCTTAAGGTACCCTACCTGTGTTCTTAACCAGAGGTGATATTTGAGTAGAGCCTTTTGGGGGCACACCGATGAATAGTCTGGGGCCTCTCAGGGGAATCTTGTTGTGCACTGCCCATGTGTTAAACTTATGTGAGTACCTGAGGCTGTCAGGAGAAATTCTGCATGTCTATATCAGCCTGAGCCGAACCGGCCCTTCAGCCCTGGGCTGATTTATATGAGAAGCTGCCCCTCCAACTTGGGTAGAACGGATCCTGCCAGGGGTGGGTGCCAGGGAGGGGCAGGAAGTAGAGAGCAGTTCCCTGAGAGAAGTAGGGTGAGGCTGCCAGGAGAATGGAGGGCTGCTGAGCAGGAGAAACATGTCTGTTCAAGAGCAAAACAAATTACAGATTGTCTACTGACGAAAAGGTCAAAATTGGATTCCACGCTGTAAAAAGGGAAAAAAAAAACCCTTCATTACAGAACTAAAAAAGGAAAGGAAGGGGATATGAAGTCATCCTTAATTTGATTAGGAACAAAATATCACCAGCATTGATGGCCTCTGTGGCACATTCGTTAGCATTTTGTCAGACTTCTTAGTTGCAGAGAACACAGCCGGGGAAGCGCACCACCCAGAAAAGTTGATCTAGAAGGCCCCTGCTTTTATTGGTCAAACCCCGTTCTTGGCAGATTCTGCTCAAGTCCGTTTAACCAGAAACCTCACACCTGGGCGGAGGCTTTTCCTCTCTATGAGCATGGGCCCCAAATCAGAAGGGGAGAGTTTCTGCCCAGGACTCTTGGGCCTTGATTATTCCCTCTGATAGTGGCTCCAAAAATTTCAATGAAATAACTTGACGGGCCGTCCTTTAACATTCATACAAATGAGACTCACATTTGATAAGCAATGATTATGTCCTCTTATCGCCTCCCACTCTTAGTCGTCCGGCCCACACGTTTGCTTGAGCCAGCGCAGCAGGTATACATTGAAGACACAGCAGTAAGCAGAACGCGCCCCCTGTCCTGGAGCTCAGGCGGGTCAGGGGAACCGTCTGCCTCACGGCTGGTGTGAGAGTCCCACCTCCTTAACTACCAATTCCCCTAGCCTCCCTTTGTCACCACCTCCTGCTTGCACATTTCACCCCGCCATAGAGGTCGCCCGGCTGGGGGGTGGAGGTGGGGGGAGCACGCGCCCTCTGCCCGCGACGACTGCATGGGCGCAGGGCCCCCGCACCAGCCCCGTTCGGTTTCGCCAGCGGCCTGGGAGAAGGTCGGGCCGGGCCTGTCGCTGATGGGGCGCAACAGCTGCAGGTCGCAAATGGCGCTCCCCACCCCGGCCCAGCCCCCGCGCTGGCTGGGGGCGGCGCCCCCCGGCCGGGCTGCGGGCCCCAGCCGGGGGCGGAGAGGGGGCGGCGCAGGTAGCTGGGCGGCCGCCCGGGAGTAAGCGCGGGCGCGGGGCCGCCGCGGCGGGATGGGGCGGCTCGGGGCCCGCCGCCTCTTCCTGCTCGCCGCCTGCCTGGGGCTCTGCGGTGCGCGCGGGGCGCTCGGAGGTACGCGCCTAACTCCCCCTCCCGGTTCCTTCCCCGGCCGGCCGCGCCGAGCCCGTGAGCGGAGGGTGGGCGAGCAGAGGCCAGGGCGCGCGGGGGGCTCTCCCCGGACTCCGGGGGTCCCGGAAACCCCGCGGCGACCCTGACTCTGCCTCTCGGGTTGGGCTTTCCCGAGCCGGGCGGCGGGGAGGAGACGGCTCGGCCCTGCGCGGTGGTGGCCGTGCGGCCGCGGGAAACTTCCAGCTCCCGCCCCGCGCGGCCCGGCCCCGCTGGTTCCGGGGAGCCCCGGGGTGGGGGCTGTTCCCGAGGTCCGCGCGGCCCTCGCCGCCGCTGGGGGGTTTCAGAGTTGGACTCCTGGCGGCACTCGGGCGAGCGGGACGAACGAATCCTGTCGTCCTCCCTTCTGCTCCTTTGTGGCTCTGCGCCTTCCCCAGGCCGGGTGAGGGGTCCTGGGCTGCACAGGACCGGCCCGGGTTTGGGGCCTTAAACTCGTGAAATTCTTTGGTCGCTGGCCTGGCCTGTTGTTCTGTAAGTCCCTCCACCAGTCCGCCTACATTTTCTGGACCTCATTCACTGGAAATGCTTTGCACTTCCATTGCGCTTTCCAGAAGTCAAGGATTACTAATAAAAGCATGATTATTTAGACTTTTTACATAACCGAGCCCTGCACTTGGGCCTTCCCGCCCACCATGGCTCCCTGAAATTTAATTTAGTTCAATGAAAGACTTCCTTTGTGACTTTTTAAAGATAACACATTCTAAAACTACGGCCTTGGATCTCTTTGTAGGATTCGGATTAAATTCTGAACGCTTATTTACTGCATGTTAGGCATAGAATAGGCAAACAGTGCCATTGCTGCCTACACCGCCTGGTGATTTCACTGGGCGCTTCAGAGTAATGTTGCAGCCGTAATGGCATCTGGAGTATGGACACTTCACTCTCCTCTTACCCTTGTTGCTCTGTTCCAAGCGCCTCCTCTCCACCCTCCTCCCTCCTTCCTGAATCCTGCCAGGACTGAAGGGTGGATTGGCCTGGGCTTGGAGGTCTAGGGCTGCGTAACTGAGGCTTTGATGTGGCTTTGAGAGGGAGGGTTCCAGTTGTACAACTGGGAGATCTGGGAGGGCAGTGCATGGTTCTGATTGGGTGGTGATCAGGGATAAGCCAGTAATCCAGTGGTTGGGGTAGGGGGATGGTAAGTCCAAGCTTTGGAGTCAGATGGGCTTCAACTTGGGTGCTATCATATGTTCCCAGAATGTCTTTGCGAAAGTGACTTTCCTTTCTCTAGGTCTTAATTTTGCATCTGTAGAATTGAGATAATCACTTCTTCAGGGAGGCTTGAAGAAAATATAAGACTTATTCACAGCCGAAGAACTACTCAGTAATTCTCATTTCCCTCATTTTCTACGGATTAGCATCTTTCTTTGTCATCCATGCAATTGATTTGGGAATGAGGCTAAGAACCTATGGATTAGATACCTGTTTAGGGGTACGGAATGTGGATAGGGAATGTTTCTTGAAGAATTCCATGGGGTGCCTGGGTAGCTCAGTCCACTGAGTATCTGACTCTTGCTTTGGCTCAGGTCATGGTCTCACTGTTCTGTTCCTGGGATCAAGCCCCGCTTGGGGTGTGGTGCTGACAGCACAGGAGCCTGCTTGGGATGCTCTCCCTCTCTCTGCCACTTCCCCACTCATGCACTCTTTCTCTCAAAATAAATAAACTTTACTTTTTTTATTATTTCTTTTTAATTTAAATCCAAGTTAGTTAGTATACAGTGTACTAATGATTTCATGAGTAAAATTTAGTGATTCCTCACTTACATATAACCCCCAGTGCTCATCCCAACAAATGTCCTCCTTAATTCCCCTTCCCCACTTAGCCTTTCCCCCCACCCAACATTCCACCATCAACCCTCAGTTTGTTTTCTGTATTTAAGAGTCTCTTATGGTTTGTCTCCCCCCCTGTTTTAATATTATTTTTGCTTCCCTTCCTTTATGTTCATCCGTTTGTATCTTCAATTACACATGTGAGTGAAATCATATGGTGTTTGTCTTTCTCTGTGTGACTTATTTTGCTTAGCATAATTCTGTCCACGTTGTTGCAAATGGCGAAATTTCATTCTTTTTGATCGCTGAGTAATATTCCATTATATATATATAGACATATATGTCCCTCTCTCTCTCTCTCTCTCTCTCTCTATATATATATATATATATATATATATATGCCACATCTTCTTCATCCATTTGTCAGTCGGTGAACATTTGGGCTCATTCCATACTTTGGCTATTGTCACTAGCACTGCTATAAACATTGGGGTGCATGTGTCCCTTCGAATCAGCACTCCTGTATCCTTTGGATATATACCTAGTAGTGCAAATGCTGGGTTGGAGGGTAGTTCTATTTTTAAGTTTTTGAGGAACCTCCATCTGTTCTCCAAAGTGGCTGCACCACTTTGCATTCCCACCAGCAATGCAAAAGTGATCCCCTTTCTCCACATCCTCACCAACATCTGTTGTTGCCTGAGTTGTTAATTTTAGCCATTCTGACAGGCGTGAGGTCGTATCTCATTGCGGTTTTGGTTTGTATTTCCTTGTATTTCCCTGATGATGAGTGATGTTGAGCATTTTTTCACGTGTCTGTTAGCCATCTGGATGTCTTCTTTGAAAGTGTCTATTCATGTCTTTTGCCCATTTGTTCTCTGGATTCTTTGTTTTTTGGGTGTTGAGTTTGATAAGCTCTTTATAGGGATACTAACCCTTTCTCTGATATGTCATTTGCAAACATCTTCTCCCATTCCATCAGTTGCATTTTAGTTTTCTGATTGTTTCCTTCCCCACGCAGAAGCTTTTTGTCTTGATGAGGTTCCAATAGTTCACTTTTGTTTTTGCTCCCCTTGCCTCCAGAGACATGTCGAGTAAGAAGTTGCTGTGGCCGAGGTCAAAGAGGTTGTTGCCTGTTTTCTCCTCTAGGATTTTGATGGCTCCCTGTCTTACATTTAGGTCTATCATCCATTTTGAGTTTATTTTTGTGTGTGGTGGAAGAAAGTGGCCCAGGTTCGTTCTGTGTGCCACTGTCCAGTTTTCCAACACCATTTGCTGAAGGGACTATTTTTCATTGGATATTCCTTCCTGCTATGTCAAAGATTAGTTGACCATATGTTTGTGGGTCCATTTTTGGGTTCTCTATTCTGTTCCATTGATCTATGTGTCTGTTTTTGTGCCAGTACCATACTGTCTTGATGATTAAAGCTTTGTCACACAGCTTGAAGTCCAGAATTATGATGTCTCCAGCTTTGCTTTTCATTTTCAGGATTGCTTTGGCTATTCAGGGTCTTTTCTGGTTCCATACAAATTTAGGATTGTTTGTTCAAGCTCTATGAAGAATGCTGGTGTTATTTTGATAGTGATTGCATTGAATATGTAGATTGCTTTGGGTAGTATCGACATTTTAACAATATTTGTTCTTCCAGTCTATGAGCATGAAATGTTTTTCCTTTGTGTGTGTGTGTGTGTGTGTGTGTGTGTGTCTTCTTCAATTTCTTTCATAAACTTTCTATGGTTTTCAGTGTATAGATTTTTCACCTCTTTAGTTAGGTTTATTCCTAGGTATTTTATGGGTTTTGGTGCAGTTGTAAATGGGATCAATTCCTTGATTTCTCTTTCTGATGCTTCATTATTGGTGTTTGGAAATACAACTGATTTTTGTACATTGATTTTATATTCTGTGACTTTGCTGAATTCATGTATCAGTTCTAGCATTTTTTTTTTGGTGGAATCCTTTGGGTTTTCCACATAGAGTATCATGTCATCTGCGAAGAGTGGAAGTTTGACTTCCTCCTTGCTAATTTGGATGCATTTTATTTCTTTGTGTTTTCTAATTGCTGAGGCTAGGATTTGCAACACTATGTTGAATAACAGTGGTGAGAGTGGACATCCCTGTCATGTTCTTGAACTTAGGGGAAAGCTCTCAGTTCTTTCCCATTAAGGATAATATAAGTGTGGGGGGGGGGGGTCTTTTCTATATGGCCTTTGTGACTTTGAAGTATGATCCTTCTATCCCTACTTTCTTGGGGGTTTTTATCAAGAAAGGGTGCTGTATTTTGTTAAATGTTTTTTTTTTCTGCATCTATTGAGGGGATCATGTGGTTCTTATCCTTTCTTTTATTATTGTGATGTACCACATTGGTTTGTGGATATTGAACCAGCCCTGAATCCCAGTAATAAATCCCACTTGACCATGGTGAATAATTCTTATAATTATCTTGGGATTCGGTTGGCTAGTATCTTATCGAGATTCTTGTTTGCATCCACGTTTCTCGGGGAAATTGGTCTGGAGTTCTCCTTTTTAGTGGGGTCTTTGTCTGGTTTTGGAATCAAGGTAATGCTGGCCTCATAGAATGATTTTGGGAGTTTTCCTTACATTTCTATTTTTGGAAACAGTTCCAAAAGGATAGGTGTTAACTCTTCCTTAAATGTGTGGTAGAATTCCCCTGGAAAGCCATCCGGCCCTGGACTCCTGTTTGTTGGGAGATTTTTGATTACTGATTCAATTTCTTTACTGGTTATGGGTCTGTTCAAATTTTCTACTTCTTCCTGTTTCACTTAAGGTAGTTTATATGTTTCTAGGAATCTGTCCATTTCTTCCAGATTGCCCAATTTGTTGGCATATAATTTCTCCTGATATTCTCTTAATATTGTTTGTATTTCAGCAGTATTGGTTGTGATCTCTCCTCTTTCATTCATGATTTTATTTATTTGGGTCCTTCCTTTTTTCTTTTTGATCAGTCTGGCTAGGGGCTTATCAATTTTGTTAATTCTTTCGAAGAACCAGCTCCTGGTTTCATTGATGTGTTCTACTGTTTTTGTGATTTTGATATCATTGATTTCTGCTCTAATCTTTATTATTCCCCTTTTGCTGCTGGTTTTGGGCTTTATTTGCTGTTCTTTTTCCAGCTCTTTTATGTGTAAAGCTAGATTGTCTATTTGAGACCTTTCTTCCTTCTTTAGGAAGGTCTGGATTGCTATATACTTCCCTGTTATGAGCACCTTTGGTGTATCCCAGAGATTTAGGGCTGTCATGTTTTTATTTTCATTGGCTTCCATGTACTTTTTAAATTTCTCTTTAATTTCTTGGTTAACTCATTCATTCTTTAGTAGGATGTTCTTTAATCTCCAAGTATTCATGGTCTTTCCATGGTTTTTCTTGTGGTTGATTTCTAGTTTCATAACGTTGTGGTCTGAAAATTCGCAAGGTATGATCTCCAACTTTTTGTACTTGTTGAGGGCTGATTTGTGACCCAGTATGTGGTTACTTCTGGAGAATGTCCCATATGCACTTGAGAAGAATGTGTATTCTGCTGCTTTCGGATGAAGTGTTCTGAATACATCTGTTAAGTCTCTGTGGTCCAGTGTGTCATTCGAAGCCATTGTTTCCTTGTTGATTTTCTGCTCAGATGATCTGTCCGTTGCTGTAAGTGGGGTGTTGAAGTCCCCTGCTATTATGGTATTATCATGAATGAATTTCATTGTTTCTGATTAATTGATTTATGTATTTGGGTTCCTCCACATTGGGGGCATAAATATTTACAATTTTTAGTTCTTTTTGGAGCATAGACCCTTTAATTATGATATAATGCCCTTCATCTCTTGTTACAGTCTTCATTTTAAAATCTAGTTTGTCTGATATAAGTATGTCCACCTGCCAAGTGGCACCTCCCTCCAGAATTTTATCTCAGATGGGGCTGTGTTTCAAAAACCCCACACTTCAGGAGCACCTGGGTGGCTCAGTCAGTTAAGCATCTGAATTTGGCTCAGGTCATGATCTCACAGTTCATGAGTTCAAGCCCCACGTTGGGCTCTGTGCTGACAGCTCGAAGCCTGGAGCCTGCTTCAGATTCTGTGTCTCCTTCTTTCTCTGCCCCTCCCCTGCTTGTGCTCGCTCTCTCTCTCTCTCTCTCTCTCTCTCAAAACTAAACATTAAAGAAAAAAAGTTTTAAAAAGAAAAAAAAAACCCACACTTCAGAGACCTCCACTGCTTGGACCCTGGCTAACTCTCTGGAGAAGGTCTCACTGAGCAATGGCTGGGTGCCGGCTTGCCCCAGAAAATATTCGTGCAATTGTGAAGTGGCAAAGATTCAGAGATTATGGCAAATCACAACACACAGCCATTGCCAGGTTTCACCGCACTCTGTCATCTTTGTCCCAATCCCAGCAAACGTGGCTGCTCTCCGGGGTCCACTCAGATCTTTGCCTGTGTGGAGGCCGTGTAGCCTCTACCAAATGCACTCCAATCGGGGGAACCACTTCTCTCCGGGTGGCACACGGACCCCTCAGACCCCGCTGCGTGCACTGAGCTTCAGAACTTCAGACTCTGCACTCCACTGTTTATAGAATCCTGGCGGTATTGAAACCCTCTCCTTTCTTCCCGTCAGTGGATTGGGAGAACAGATTTCTTGTTCAGCCCCCTGTGAGTGTTTTCACTCTTTCTCTTTCTCTCCAGCTACTTTCTAAAGAGTGCTTCTCTTGCACAATCCCGATGCACCGCACTCTCCTTCCTTTCTCTTTGTCTCTGTCCCCTCTCCGCAAAAGCAGCTGCTTACCATCCATGGCTTTTCTCTCCCCCGCTCCTGTTCACCTCTCCGCACCGCGCACCGCGTACCTGTGGAGTTCTGTGGCTCAAGTTATGCAAATTGTTGTGTTAATCCTCAGATCAATCTCCTCGGTGTTCAAAAATGGTTTGGTGCTGATCTAGCTGCATTTCAGGGACGTGACAAGCTCAAGGTCTCCATGCCTCTCTGCATTTAACTCCTCCTCCTCGTAAATACACTTAAAAAAAAGAGAATTCCATAGCGTAGACAGTAGCTCCCCCTTATCCGTGGGAGACACATTCTAAGACCCTCAGTGAATGCCTGAAATCACAGATAGTACCAAACCCTATATGTACTATGTCTTTTCCTATAATACATACCTATGGTAAAGTCTAATTTATAAATTAGGCATAGTAGGAGATCACCAAAAACAAGAAAATAGAACAGTTGTAAAAATATACCATATTAAACGTTGTATGAATGTGATCTCACTCTCTTAAGATATCTTACTGTACTGCTCTCACCCTTCTTGTGATGCTGTGATATAATAAAATGCCTATGTGAGGAGATGAAGCCGGGTGAATGATGTCAGCCTTGTGACATAGCTTTAGGTTTCTATTGCTCTTCCAAGGATATGTCAGAAGGAGGATCGTCAGCTTCTGGACCATGGTTGACCACGGATAACTGAAATCGTAGATTTGTGGGGGGGGGGACAACTGTACTGTCAGCATATATACTGTTCTTCATCCATAGCTCTGATTGCAAGACAAATATTGGAGACTGGGGTCTCATCCAAAGCTACTTTGGGGCACTTGGAAGAATATTTTTTGAGTAGCTAGATATGTGATCTGATTTCAGGTTTCTTCCTTACTTCCTTGGATAATTCAGGCTGTTGCTTTGAAGACTCTCCCTGTCAAAGGCTTAGGTGAACTTTTCTCAGTCCCTGGGGGACACTGGGATATGTCCTCAGCTTGGAGAGTGTCCCCACCACAGGGAGCCACTTTGTCTGATAAACATACTGTCGTGGTAAGGATATCTTTTAGCATATAGGGTATCTCTATTTGCAAATCAAATATCAGTCCTACTGTCACCACCTACTTTCTCAAGGTACAATATACACTTAACACTAGACCCAAGTAGGAAATAGTTCAATAATTTCTCTTTTTTTTTAATGTTTAGTTCATTTTTGGGAGAGAGAGAGAGACAGACAGAATGTGAGTGGGGGGAGAGCAGAGAGAGAGGGAGACACAGGATCCAAAGCAGGCTCCATACTGTCAGCACAGAGCCTGACACAGGGCTTGAACACACAGACAGCGAGATCATGTCCTGAGCCAAAATCGGCACTTCAACCGACTGAGCCACCCAGGTGCCCCAATAATTTCTCATGTTTGACTACCTTCTTATCAGATCTCGTTAGAGTATTATTGCTTTGACCTCATACCAGCGCTGATGAAGAGCTTGAACAGGAAGAGGAGAAAGCACCAGCACTTCCAGTTCCTTTGCGTTACTGGCCCTTGCGTTATTTCCGTATATTTTTCATCTATGGCTTATTTGCAGGAATTGTCAAAAGCGACTGATCCTTTTAGTGAAGGTTTGCGGATCTGTGTGCGGTGTGTCACTGAATGGGAAAGAGGATGAGGCCATTCGGTGTCAACGCATTGTAGGATTCCCGCTGCCCACCCAGGGAGACTCGAGTACCCAGCAAGTGAGGCATGTGGCTGGTCTCACACAGACGACTGAGACAAGATGCCCATCAGTCTGTAAACTAGACACGCATAAAGTCTCAATTCTTACTTTTATAGAACAAGACAACCTGCGAAGTCCTAATATTGTCTTCTGGCTCCACAGTGGATATCTTGGCACCACGCTTTACCATTTCTTTTTTTCTTTTTTTCTCCACGTTGCCATTTCTACCTGAAGCTGGGGTGCCCGAACCCAAATGCTGCCCCCGGCCAGTGTGTCCTGGTGAGGCAAGCAACAGCTGGTGCGGCAGGAGGTGACCCGGAGAGGTGAACCGTGGGGCTAGAACACCCAACCGCACTTATGGTTGCTGTGCTGAATAGGTCCCGGGGCTGCCTGATCAGCTGATTTGCGCAGGGAGACCAAAGAGTTCAGGTGTTTGATTACAGTCTCTTTCATTTAAAATATCTTAATTAATATTTAAAAAAATGGGTGCGCCTGGGTGGCTCAGTTGGTTAAGCGACTGACTTCAGCTCAGGTCATGATCTCACGGTTTATGAATTGGAGCCCCACACTGGGCTCACTGCTGCCGTCACAGAGCCCACTTCCAATCCTCTGTCCCCCTCTCCCTCTCGCCCCTCCCCTGCTCGTGCTTTCTCTCTCAAAAATAAATAAACATTATATATTATATATATTATATACTATATATTATATACTATATAATATATATGGTATATATTATATACTATATAATATATATTATATACTATATAATATATGATATGTCATAATATATAATTATATGTATTATATTATATATTATATTATAATATATAGTATATAATATATATGGGCGCCTGAGTGGCTCAGTTGGTTAAGCATCCAACTCTTGATTTCAGCTGAAGTCACGATCTCATGATTCATGAGTTTGCGCCCCGCATTGGGCTCTGAGCTGGCAGTGCAGAGCCTGCTTGGGATTCTCTCTTTCCCTCTCTCTGCACCTCCTGCATGCATGTGGCCTCTCTCTCTCAAAAATAAACAAACTTATATATATATAGTTTATATATATATAACTTTTATATATATGTAGTATACTATATATATATATCTTTTATGTATATATAGTATATATATAACTTTTATATATATATAGTATATATATATACAGCATATATATATGTATATATGTATGTGTATATATACGTATATATATATGCATATATGTACGTATATATACGTACATATATGCATATACGTATATATATGTATATATATACGCATATATATATACATATATATAATATTTTTAAAATAGAGCTGTATAGGCCTTACAAAGCACAAACAAAAGTCATAACCTCTGCTTCTGGGGCCCTTCCCAATGCTACTGCTTTATTCACCTCTGCATTCCCAGCACTTAGTCGAGTACCTACAAATGACAGTGCTCAATAAATACGAGCAACTGAATGACAGAATGTACCCAGGGACTGTGGAAGGCAGAATAATGGCTCTCCAAAGAAGTTCACATCTTAATTCCCAGAACGTAGAATATGTTGCTTTGCATGGCAAAAGGAACTTTGCAGATGTGATCATATCATAAGACAGAGAAGCTGATATGTTGGAAGCGGAGGTGATGGCTGGCTGGGGCCACAAGCCAAGAAACGTGGCAGTCTCTGGAAGCTGCAAAAGGCAAGGAAACAGATTCCCTCCCGGAGCCTCCAGAAGAAATGCAGCCCTGCAGACACCTTGATTTTAGCTCAGTGAGACCTTTCTTGGACTACTAGCCTCCAGAATTGTCAGACGATAAATCTGTGTCATATTAAGCCACTACATTTGTGGTAGGTAGTCTGCTGCAGCAGCAATAGGAAATGGAGGTGAAAGAGCAAACACAGACATGCATAAGGGCCACGTGTGGTGCATCCAGGATAGGACATGGGAGCTATGTCACTAAGGAGGGAGTTGTCAGCTCAATCGGCGCCCAGCTAGGGACCAGGACTGCCTCACTACTTCATTTCAGGGGTGCTGTGGAAGCGACAGAGTCTATAGGAATAGCTCCCCCTGGCGTCGTGCAGGACACAGCCTGTGCGACCCTATGGCAAGCAGGCGTGGAGAATGCTGCCCTGAGAGTAGCCGAGGGCAGGCTACGTGCTGGTTTTCTCTTTGCAACCTGAGCAGTTGGCATAGTGACTAATGTTTGGGGAATGAATGAAAAGTGAGAACCTGGTGGATCCTGTTCTACAACAGCAAGAATTCCACGACTGTGGATTGCTCTGACCCCACCCGGAAACCCAAGATTGGCAGCTACACAGTGGCCCTGGGCCTACTCTCCACTCTTTCCCCGCCTCTTACAGTGCCAGCAACACATTTAGCATAGAGGTGTGGTGCCAGGGGCCCCCCTCACCCCCCAGCCCACTAAACAACCACCTATCCTGCAGCCATGGAGAAAATACCTCTTCCTGGTAGACCTTGACTTCCTGTCCCAGCTTATGTGTTAGCGGACCTGAGCTTTGTGGAAGAGAGGTAGAACCCCCCCACCCCTTGTTGGGGTTTGCATTCAATGAACAAAGGAGGTTGCACCTCTCAGGCATGTTAGATGTTGGAGCTAAGTTATTTCATACTTGGAAGTTGTCTTCTTTCTTAGCGTGCTCCGGATGGTTAGGACAGTTAGTTGTCTCTTGAATAAGTATCCAACTTAACGTTTCATAAAGCGTGCAACGTCAATGCCACAGTAAGGCAGTGCAGAGATTCCCCAGAGCAGATCTGGGGGTTAAAGTGTGGCTTTCCTGTTCAAGTGCAGTGACCCCCTTCACAGGGTCAGTGTGAGGAAGAGCTGCTTTGTAATGTCAGCCCTCCTCCTACCACCTCATCTTAGGACTCTGTGAAACGCAAATGCTCTAGCCGAGAAGTTTGTTTTTGTGGTTTCTTCTCTCTCAGGGTCCCCCTCTCAGTAAGGGGATATCCAGGCAGAAATCTCAAAATTAATCTAGGTTAACCGGATGTCCTCTCCCTTTCCCTGGACAATCTAGCTTTTTAAATATTTCTTGAACCCACCCACTTCTCCTCTGTCTGCTCCCCACTATCCCTTTGAGCCCATTTTCTGTGCTTCAGCCAAAATCATCTAAATTGCAATCATTTCCCTGTTTGGTCCCTTTAGGGCTTTTTTTTTGGATAGAGTCTGAACTCTTGCCTTGGCTTACAAAGCCATCATTTATTGAGTGCTTACTATGTGCTGGGCACTCTTGTAGGTACAGAGGATTGAGCAGTGACCAAGACTAGCAAGGGTCCTGCCCTCAAAACTTCACATTCTGTTTGGGGTGGTGTGGTTGGAGCTGGATAATAACCCAGGAAACAAATAAAGAAGGTAACTAGACGTGATGTAGGGGCCTCAGAAGGATTAGCCACTTTATTTTTGTTGTTGTCGTTAAGTTTCTTTATTTATTTGAAGAGAGAGAGCATGAGCAGGGGAAGGGCAGAGACAGCAGATAAGAGAATCCCAAGTAGGGTCTGCTCAGCACAGAGCCCAAAGCAGGGCTTGATACCACGAACCATGAGATCATGACCTGAGCCTAAATCAAGAGTCTGGCTCTTAACCAACTGAGCCAGTCAGGCGCCTCAAGGAGTAGCCATTTCAAATTGAAAGTTCAGGGATGGCCTTTCAGCTGGACACAGCAGCAGGCGCCCTCTGACATTTACCCCCTCATATGTCTGTAGTTTTTGCCTGGCTGCTCCCCTCTCTGTGCTCAGCCAGGTTGGACCTTTGGTTCCTTGTAGTCACTGGTCTCTTTGTCTCCTATTCCTCCCCCTTGTTTCTCTCCTCTTTCTCTCGCCTGTCCCTCATTAGGTCTTTCTGGAAGCCATCTTCCTGCCTGCTGGAAACACCTTTCGTTCATCCCCCTTGACTAGGCTGAGTGTCTCTGTTGCAGTCTACATTTCCCAAGTAATAATCAAGCCGATGTAATTGCTTGACTGGCAGTTACGTCATTCACCTTCAAACACCCAGGACCAATCGAGCATTTGGTATATTTGTGGGCAGCATAAGTTCATGCAGGGTGGGCACTTAAATCTGCCAGGGAGAGACACTTTATGGGCAGATTGCTCCTTTCTTCATAAAAACAAGTTGCCGATGTACCAACTTTCTACTCTCACCTGGGTTGGATATATTCTTCTTTTTGGCAGCTTTCTCTTCTGATAGTCTGCAAGCCCTTTGGTCTTAGTAATTTCCTACCTCCGACTCCTGATAGCACTGGCACATAGGAGGTACCCAATAAATAATAAATCAGAAATCCCTAAACAACACCAAAGCCAAACAAGAAAAACAGAAAGCTGTAGTTTGGAAAAAGAAATGGGAGCCATTTCTAAGGTAGAGAAAAATGAATCAAATAATCATCTTCTTGGGGGAAATTATAGAGAAATATCAATGTTTATTTTTCCTGAAAAATCTTTTACCCACCTGACTGCCAATCTTTGGCTTCCATTCAACCATTTCACCTTTTATACAAGCACATAAAACCAGGAAGTTGCTCTGATTTTTGTTCACTTTGATTTGCCATACACATGTAATGCTGAAGTCACAGCTTTTCCTTCACTGCAGGTGGAGATCACCTTTCTCTTTCTAGAATTTCTTGTGCTTTGATTTGCTTTTTACTATTATTTTGAGGCACTAACTAAGAGCCACAAAAGTTGGAGCCCATTTGGAGATATGTGAGGACACAACTGGTTCCAGGCTGTCAAACCAGAAGTCTTAAACCCGATTCCTCGTTTTTTCCCTTGAGGTCATGGAAATTTCTAGCCACCCGCTGAGCCTGGAATTGATTTAGTGCCAGGGAGGTGAGCCGTGGGAAAATAGAACATTACTTAGTCATTCTCAGCAGTAGATTTTATGATTTAGAAAACATTTCCTGGCTTTGAAAACTTAACAATACAGCCTCTAAGTCAGTCAAAAATGAGAGTAAGGGGATTCGTAATGAGAAATTCCAGGACTATATACACCAAGTGGGATAGCTAGTGGGTTTGTAATAAATTGTTTCGTCTCTACAACCTTATTGCTACAATCTGGTTTTATGGAATTATTATTTCATTATTAATGGCTGTTTTTAACTAGAGAGAAGAGTGCTTATACGTATCTGAAAAAGTGTGTAGAGATCAGATTCATCTCTGTAAGAGCTTTGCATCTTAGTGAAAACACTGGATTTGTGGTGGGGAATGCTTGGTTTT
The DNA here is from genome assembly GCF_046562875.1 of Panthera onca. Classification (NCBI taxonomy): domain Eukaryota; kingdom Metazoa; phylum Chordata; class Mammalia; order Carnivora; family Felidae; genus Panthera; species Panthera onca. The sequence goes on along the minus strand of NC_138339.1, from coordinate 41,020,412 downwards.
TGTCTTCGCTCTGTTTTGAAGTAACTGTTGACTCTACGTAAGTCCCTAAGCTTCTCTAGGCCTGAGTTTACTCAACTATAAAATGAGGGTCTCCCGGGTTAGTGTCTTTTGGTTCAATAAATGCTTGTTTTCTACTTACTTTAGATTGGGTTCCCTAAAAAGAGCAGCATGGGCGGAGATTCTTGTGCAAGTAAATTACTGAGTGAGGTGACCAGGAAAGAACTGTAAGAAAGGAGGGAAGCAGGATAAGGCAGGAGAAGAAACTAAGCAAAGATCTGGTTTTAATTGATCTAATATCGGCCTGATCCCAGAAAGGGCTCTGGGATATGAATAGCAACTCAGAGCTCTACGTATTTGATACGTCTGTTTCAATCAGTCAATGACCATAGGTTGCCCTCTAGGGCAGGGGGTATAATTTCACTGAAACTCCAGTTAAGCAGCTGGAGGATGGGTATATGAACCTTTTAAAGGGGATCTCAATGAACTACCAACAAAACCTAAGATACCACCTGTGTGTCAGTCGGTGTGAGATATTGGAGAGGGAGAGATAAAAAAGAGATGACTCCTGGTCATAGGAAACTCAGGGAACAGTTCAGGAGATGGACGAATAAACAAGTAATTTCAGTACAACATGGTGAATCCTAGACTAAGGGAATATACAGAGTGTTGTAGGAACAGAGAAGCAGACATTGCAGATCGTGTGCCTCAGGAAGCAGAATCTAAGGTGGAGAGAAACATGCAGGAGCCTTCCTTATTAAGGACTGTTCTTAGGATCAACATTTGAGGAATGGAAGGAGAGAACATTCCACTTGCGATGCAGTGCCAATGGAACTGACCTTGAGGAGAGTTTTGAAGATGCTGGGGGCTCTCTACCAGCAAGGTTCATAGCAGCCAGGGTAGAAAGGCCTTTATGTCTGGAGGGTAGTGCATCACAGAATCCACCGCCGTCCACACCTTGTATCACTTGGAGCCACTTGTTTATGTAAATCCTGGGAATAGTGCCTGGGTGATAATCTTCATGTTCCTCCTTATTCGTCGATTCCTGTACCCTCAATTGTTGTCTCTGCTAGTCCCAGTGGCTATCTGATGGTGCGACTAAGGCCTTTACCCCTGAGGGGTCTGAGCTTTTGTCAACACACTCTTCTCAAGACAGGTAACTGCTTTATTATTTACTGCCAAAGAAGTTCCAAGAGGCATCCAATAGAACCACATGGGCGCCCACGTATTCCTCTGTAAACGCCCTGTATAACAGTAGTTCTGCCTGCTTCTGATGACTGAGCGTCAATTACCCATCAGATTAGAGATGACTCTTCTTGCCTGCTAGCTCCTTGATATAATGAGACTGAAATGTCCAGGCAGCAGCTATAGCTTATTATACACAGAGAATCTTGCTGTGTTCCCTGGTGGAAACATTCACCTGTGGAAGCCAGGTGCTTTGAAACCATAGATTTCTGGCTTATGGGGATGGGAACACAAATCTCTCAAGTGGGACACTGAGAGTGATGGTGAACAAGGCCACTCCTATCTACTTCTTGTTCCCAGACCCATGCATTATACTTCCCGGAGACACAGCAGGAGGTGTTTAAAGAGCTTTAATTTAAAGAACAACATCAGGTTGTTCCTACACTGTCAAGCCCTCACTTTCAGCAACATAGTATATGATGTGCCAGTGGATCCTATTGTCTTAGGCCCATTACTACACCTTCCTTGGAGTATAGGGCATGTCTTTGATTGATGTGATGTTATTTGGCATCCCTTATTCGTGGATTAAACACCCCATGAGCTTTTCAGATGATAGCGCTATCTGAGTCAAGAAAGATAAATATATACCCAGAACATGTGTCTATTTTTGTGGAAATGAATCACTGACAATTCTAAAGAGAAAAGTTTTCATTGAAGTCGGCTCACCACCAAATGGACAGTTGGCGTCTCTTCAAGGGATAGTAACATATTAGGGATTGGTGTCGGACTCTGTTGGAGACATGTTGGGCATTCAGCAGTAGCAGTAACTAGGAAAGCCTTGGTAAGAGGGAAGGAACCCGGACTGTTGGGTGCATGCATAGACTCCACCCCGCCACCATGGCTACCTCATCATGAGCCTGTTGTGCCAACATCATGAGCCTGTTGTGGCAGATGACAGAAGCTGGCTAATGTCAAGTGGCCAAGTCACTGTCTGTCTGGTTGTTTAATGCATAGTCTGTGGTGGATGTTTTTTTGGTGGACATTAACATGCAATATAAAGATTTTCCCACTTCCTGCATCAATCCCAGACTTCCTCGTTCCTACTCTTTCAATCTTTCGCATTCTAGGCTCTTGACCATCTGGCCAGGCCATTTGCCACTCTTTATCGGTCTTTATTTATTTGACTCTCAGGCCACTTCTCTCTGTGTAAAGTAGATGGCTAGGTGTTCCACCCAAAGTCCTATCCATTTGGAGGACTTGCCCTTGCTAGTGGTTTTCATGGCCACCACTAAGAGGAGCTATGGTGCAGTTGGAGTCTGTTTTCATCACGCATCCGTAGGATGAAGCTGGCTCATCTGTGAACCACGCTCAGGTGTTTCGTTCCTCCATCAGCTGGCAACACGGGATTCCCCCATGCAGCCATAGGTGTGAGCTGATGAAAGGTGCTGGCACAAGAATGGTGATGACTGGAGCTCTGGGCTGCCCTCTTGTGCACTTGCTTGTGCCTTCTTCTGGTCCTATTTATGCTCAATCCTGGATGTACCGCTTCCATCTCTTTCATCCAGCTGTCATGGTCATTCTGTCACGTCTGTCTCACTGATAGTGGGTCGTTGCAATTTCTATGCATCTAGGAGCCACTTTAGCGGTGAGTTCGCACCAATTTCCAGTAGTCTTTTCCAAGGTATTATAGCCTGTATCCCTGGAGAGTGCCCCAACTTTATGCTTTGTCCCCTTGTTCAGGTAACCTCAGTTGCATGTGTGTTCTTGCAGCTACAGGCAGTAGAATATACCTGGAGCGGTCCTACAGCTACACTAGGCTCTAGTCCTTTTCTACCGATATCAAGCCCAACAGGTCTCCACACAGGTTATGCTGTGACTTAACCTTTGTTTTTGGCCTAGCGGCCAGGAAGAGAGATGGTTGTGTATCTTCAGAGGTCAGATGTTACATGTGAGGAGAGGCCTCTGCATTCTCTTTAAGCAAGGCACGTGCCAGCCTTAATAGGGGAATAGGCCACTTCTGCAGGCTAAGAGGGTTCAGAGAGATCTGGGGACCCAAGGTATTTGAATGCATCAACCCAGATGCCCCCAAGTCCATATGTCAAGGTCCTATTTCTTTTCCAACCAGGGCCTTAGCTTTGTCAGAGCAAGCCTATCATAGAGGAGACTTTAACTCTATTTGCAGCTGACTACTCTGACGATTAATTCCTGAGTGGGAGTCTTACCTTCTACTGCTCTCCTGCTGTAGGAAAGGAGAAAGACTTTATATGCTACCAGGGAAGCCCTCTAGCTTGTAATTGTCAACTAATCTCTCCTAGTTTTCCCTTATCTTTGTCTAAAGCTTCATTCAAACTTAGCAATAAACATCCAATTCATAGTCCTCCTAGCTATTACTTGCCCCATATTTTTCATAGCCTGATCGTTCATAGCTGGCTCAGGTGTTCCCTTCTGCTTTTACACCAGTTCACCACCAGTGGTTTGAGATTATCCCTGTGGGAGGGAAGGAAGTGGAATTGGGTACATGGCGAAATAGACTTGGATTCAGTTTCAACCGAAGCCTTGGCCACCCTTCTTGAGAGTTCTGAAGAGGGACTGACCCATCAGAGCTGTTTTGAGTTGGGGCAAGAAAATATTGAGCCTTTGTACCCCCACATCAGATCTGTGGGCCACCCCAGCTTTCTTCAGCAGGGTCAGTCCCTGAAGGGAGATGACAATACAAAGTGGAATGGTCATTGTGTAATAAATTTACTAACTTATACTTCTCTTAAAAATGTTTCCCTAGCATCTTTTTATGGTGAAAGTTATGTGGAGCTCAACATCATCGAAGTTTCCTCTGAGTTATCTCTTCAATTAAAATTTCAAACCAGCAAACCATGGGGATTACTTTTTCTTGCAGCGGGGAAAAATGACTACTGTATTATAGAACTTCTATCAGGAAACTTACGGGTAAGATTTTCTTAAATCTTTAAACACATGTAAACATCCAATTACCGGAGGAAAAGCCACGAGAGAGAAAGAGAACAAAATAGCTGTCCATTTGATTACTATTACTAGAATAAAGTCATGTGCCATTTGAAAAGTTTGGATCTCCTCCGAGTTTACCAGCATGCCTGAAATATTCCAACTCTGACATTTTTTAACCTCACTGTATAGCCCATAAATGTGGAAAGCAGTTTCAAGTCCAAGTTTCTCCCCCGCCCCCCACCTCCCCGCCTTATGAATGGCCCTGTTTTCTCAATAAAATACAGTGAGATGAGATTGATTAATGATGATTCTTTCTGTTTCAGGTGAGGGTGAATTTGGGTGCAGGTAAACAAGTGCTCCTTTCTGAGGAAAGACTTCGTACAGATGACCTGGTTTGGCATTTAGTGGAACTGTACTATGTTAAAAACAATGTCTCTCTGGTTATTGACAAACATTATGAGACAACGGGCCATATCACCGGTGAGGTGCACAATTTGTACTTTCAACACGGAATCTACATAGCAGGCCACGGTGGACTTGATGTCCCTTACCTGAATGGAGAGCTCCCCAATTTCCGCGGATGTATGGAGGATGTGCTATTTAACCAGGAGGAGATCCTGGCATCCCTTAGATCTTACCCTGGCTTTAAGAAGGTTTATGAAGTGTCACTAGGATGCAGTGACGAATTTTTTGCAGGAGAGGGTGAAGCCATCAATTTCTTTAGCTCCAGATCCTACGTCACCTTCCCAGAATGGAAGGTGCCAGGGGAAGGGCTATTGGAATTTGCTTTACAGACTGGAACTCAACAAGCCTTACTTTTATTTCAGTCAGGCAGAGAAGGAAATTTCGTTGCTTTGGAAATAGTTAACGGTCTATTGAGGGCTCATGTAGGATGGACCAAAAGCAACACCCAGCTCTCTTCGTTTAGCTTAGTTAGTGACAACAAGTGGCACGTTATTCAACTGAAGTTCACTGGAAGTTATCTGGCCCTGATGGTGGATGAGCAAGGGGTAAGGACATTGCTGCCTTTGCAAAGCAAGCCATTTGTATCTGAAGGCCCCCTCTTTGTGGGAGGTCTTAATGCCCGTAAGGGAGAAGAAGTTAAGAAGTTAGGATTTGCCTCTGTGCCCCAGAAATCTGCTCGAGGAGTTTCTTTCAAAGGATGCTTGAGAGGCTTGGAAGCCAACTCAGAAAAGAGAGCATTGAAGGATGCCCTTGTTTCCAAAGATATAGCTGCTGGGTGTAAAACGAGGAGTAGTGATAATGAAAATCCTTTCATAACGACAATGGAAAACCTGCTTCAGTCAGAAGTTCCCCTTTCCACCACCGTCGTTGAGGCAGGCAAGCCTTTTTTTCAAGATGCGAGTAGCTATTTCTTGAGTCTGAGTAACTTGGAGATCCAAGAAGGTGGGCGAGCCTTACTGGAACAAAGGCATATGAAAGTGGATGTGGAATCTGAAGATTTGGGTATCCATCATTCTCAAATTCTATTTAAAATAGAGGAAATGCCCCTTCACGGGTTCCTTCAATTAGATGTTTCCCCTGTTCAGGAAATGGAGAAAGCTTTCACTATGTTAGATTTGAGGCAAGGGAAAGTTTGGTATGTCCATGATGGTTCAGAAGAACCTAGGGATTTTTTCACATTTTCAGTCTCTTCCAACAGCAAGCAGAAAATGCCATTTTATCTGCAAGGCCATGTTCCATATGTGTTCAACATTACTGTCATTCCAGTAAATGACCCCCCACACCTTAAGCTCCCCGAAGGAAACTTGCTTCTCTTGTTTGAGAATTCTAAGAAACGACTGACTCCAAATATAATACACGTGTCAGACCCTGACACAGATTCCTTGAGTCTTAGTTTCTCCATTCTTGGCAACTTCAATTCAGATGCTGGGTTTTTAGAAAACACCAATGATCCTGGGAAAGCGATTAATGGTTTTACACAGGGGGATTTAAGAGATGGCAACATTTTCTACGTGCACAGAGGTCCTCGGAACTCCCGGATCCTTCTGAGAGCAAGTGATGGAGAGCTGGTTAGCAATACAGTAGTGTTACGGGTCATGGCTGTTCCTTGGGGCTTTGAAGTGGCCATTAGAACCGGTGTCGTTGTCCAGCAGGGTGGCACAGTTCTGATTACACAGAGTAACTTGTCGGTGGAGGTTAATGGTGAACCCCACGAGATGGAGACCCGCTATGCTATCACTCAGCCACCCCAATTTGGCCAGATTCAGCGGCAGGGGTCAAGTGGCGAATGGAAACAAGTTAGTACCTTTTCTCAGCATTCCATTGATCGGGGTCAGGTCCGGTACCATAGTACATTTCGAGAATTACAGCTAGGAAATGTTACAGATCACTTTAAATTTAAAGTTAACATAGAAGGAAAAGTCAGCGAGGAGCTAATGTTTCCGATTACCGTACGGTGGCTAAAGTTTACACTTCTCAAAAATGTTCCTCTTAAGGTCAGTAAAATAAACAGACAAGTATTGAATTCTGATCATTTGCAGGCTGTGACAGAGGGTGTGGACGTAGCTCAGAAGGAACTGCATTTTAAGTTGCTGACCCCACCTAAGAAAGGAAAATTGCTACTTGGCAATAAAGTGCTAAAAACAAACTCAGTCTTCAGCCAACAAAACATTACAGACTCTAAGATAAGTTACGAGCCACAGGAGAGGCCCAGGGAAGACACACAAGATACATTTAGGTTCTTGATTGTTGCGAAGCACATAGCATCAAAAGATTATACTTTCAGAATAAACTTCGAAGCAGATAAGACACGCGTTACTGTGACTAACAGAGGATTATTTGTAAAAGAAGGAGAAGGGAAATTAATTACAAAATCAGAATTATTTGCTCAAACACTGGACAATCAGACCTTCCAATATAAAATCACCCAGAGTCCTCAACACGGGAAGCTGAAACTGATTAACTTGTCAGATCCTTTGAGAAGTCCTGACAATATCACCGCATTCACTGATCAAGACCTAGTGGGCGAGCGACTGATGTATGTTCACGATGATTCTGAGACCCAGTGTGATGAATTCCTCCTTGTGGCCTCTGCCATAGCACCAGGCCAAGACGGAGTGGTCAGGGATCTTGACACAGAGCATTTATCTACAGAAATCAAAGTTACCATTTCTGTAGGGTTAAAGAATGATGAGAAGCCAGTGCGCGTGGTAGATAGGGTCTTTCATGTTGTAAGAAATGGCCAGCGCCTGCTGACCCTGGCAGATCTCTGTTACCATGACCCCGACTCAGATTTTGATGATGGGCAGTTGCTCTATACCCGGCGGGGCATCCCAAATGGGGACTTGGTGACAGCCAGTGACCTCTCTCAGAAACTATACCAGTTCAGGCAACGTGACCTTCAGGAAGGGCGAGTGCTCTTTAGGCATCGGGGTGCAGACTCTTCTCGCTTTGTGCTGTTTGTGACGGATGGTGTTCATTACACACCCTTCCTTCTAGAAGTCAGTGCCTCAGACCCTTATGTCCAGATAGCCAACAACACGGGGTTGCTTGTACAGAGAGGACAGGGCAGCAGCCTCACAGCAGCTAACCTCAGTGTCACCACGAACCAAGATACCAGAACGGACCACGAGATCGAATTCCACATGGTACAGCCCCCGAAGCATGGCAGAGTGCTGGTCAACCACTCATTGTCCCGCTCATTTTCCCTGCACGACGTGAAGCAAGGCCATGTGTTTTATAGGCATGACGGCAGAGGCAATTCTGATATATTCAACCTGACAGTGAGAGTTAAAGAGGTGTATGTAGACGTAGGCATCTATGTGCGCGTGTACTCTGAAAGCCACCAACATGGCACCCAAATTCTGCTCCAGACCCTTGTTGTTGAAGAAGGAAAACCAGTAAAACTGAGTAGAGGAAGACTGCAGGTAGGTAGTCGCCCTGGCGGGCATTCTGTCTCTCCATGAGTAATCTGTTTGCTTCTAAGAGCTATTTTTGTGTTAATTTCCCTCCTGGTATTCAGAATGACTTTTTTTTTCTAAATGTAAATGCCATTGAAAAGAAAGGCTGGAAGGTTTCAGGATTTTGACACTACTGAGCTTCCTATAGTTGGAAATGGAATATAAGGAATCCTAAGTCTTGTGTTAAAGCTTAGTGCACACCAGCACACACACAATGTGTGTATGTTTAGTGTAAGATGCACTGGGAATGAGGAGGTGATGTGCGTATTAGAGTAAATTAAGAGATCTTTACGTTTTTCATTTCTTATAGAAACACTGCCAACATTTCATTTCATCTGAATTACATTCATAATGGGATGAAGCAGGGTATAAAAACTTAGGGCAACTTAAATGTAGAAAGGATTCCTTGAACAGCAGAGGATGCTATATTACACAGTTAATTTCCTTAATGTGGTCTCATTTGGTTTCCTGAAATTGATGGATAAAATTGGCCTAGACTTGTGGAATGTCTGGGGTGAGACCTCACACCAGAAGGTTTCCTGGGGCTCCTCCTTAGAAGCTTCCAGCAGGCAAAGCCCCACTGATCACACTTAGGAGATCATGTTCTTTTTAGGGTAATTCTGTATAGGGTGTATAAACTGTGATTTGTGACAACTGGCCACAAATACAGGCTATTCTGAATCTACCCTCAGGACTGCAAAGGAGTTTACTTGTTTGCGAAATGCAGCCAATAACATCAAGAAGAAATGAACACAAATCAGAAGCAATTTACTAAATGAGTTTGACTATCGGAATATGGGGGTCACCAGCTTTCCTCATTTCTTTTTTAGGATCTTGGAGAGTATGTGTTTCACCACCAGGGGGCATGTGTAGTTTAGTGACTATAAATCAGTTACAATGACTGAGATGGATTTTGCTGAATCAATAAATTCAATATATATTGAAAATGCTGAGCCAGTTAAAGTGGGAAAGAAAAGTAAACTTTCCTCTAAAGTCTTGAAATTTTAGTGATTCAGCTTCTGCTTCTTCAACCATTTTTATTCCTTCTCCTTATACCATTTTATTTCTTTTTACCTCAACATTCTGAGTCCAGGGTATCTTCCTGCTGAGAATGATGCCTCGTTAATGCATTAGTAGCTTTTCAAGTGTTGTTGACCATTACATTTCTTTGCAACCACGGCTAAATGCAAATATTGACATGGTCACCGGAACCAGACCCAGGCTTACACTGTGTATTAACCCTGATTGTAACTTAAGCCATTTGCAGACATTAATAGAAAACAATTTGGCTCATCAAAGGGTCTTGACTCTTATGAGTATTGTGTTTTTCTTTTTGTGTCTGTGTGTTATGTATAAAAACTCAAGGCTGTGCATGAAGATAATATTCCTGCAGAGGCAATGTTCATCGTCAGAATTCCGCCGATGCATGGATACCTCCGAAAATCTTTACCTGAAGAAGGCAGCTTGGGTGCAAATGAAAAGTCCCCTCTGATTTTTACACAACAGGATATTGATGATGGCAATATCCATTATGTACAGATAGCTCCTGAGCAACAACAGGACCATTTTTTACTGGATGTGGTGAGTGGTATCCAAGCTGTGAATAGAATTGAAATTTTGGTGGATATCGTCCCTAAGCGGCTTCCTCTGGAGGTACAAAATTTCACAGTCCAGGAAGGTGGTTCCAAAGCACTTCTGGAAGACTATCTCAAAATTCCAAGCAAATATTTTGAGGGAGTTGACTGTGAATTTGTTCTGCTCAAACCACCACAACACGGTTATGTTGAAAATTCTAATTTTCCAAGAATAAAGCTAATGAAGTTTACCAGGAAACAGGTAATAAATCTCCGTTAATACATTTGGGTATATGGGATAAGAGGAAAAAATTGCTATTTGTTATTTAGATTAATGGACTCTCAGGAGTGATGAAACTTGAAAGAGGGTCCAGCTTAACCTCCTAACAGATGCTAGAAGCCTCTTCCATGGTAACCCTATAAAGAGGTCATCCAGCCATTATTTAAATATATTCAGCAATGGAGAACTCACTTCTTCTTGCAGTGGACACTTCCAGTTTAAAAACACGTCAAATGTTAGAAAGTTCTTTATGCTGATCTGAAGTCTGCCACTTAGACACTTCTCCAAGGTCCTGGCTCTGATAGCTCACAGAACAAATCAAGACCTCCTTTTGTAAAAGCTCTTTAAATATTTGAAAGAAAAAGTTATCAAGTTCCCTTGGGTTTTATCTTCTTTGGCTTAAACATCTCTAGGTTCTCCCACTTTGCTCCTGTGTCATGGGCTTCTAGCCCCTGCATCATCCTGGCTGCCTAACGCTAGAGGACCTCCACACTCACTGCGCCACTCAACGTGTCACCCTAGATATTTAACCTAGACATGCTTTAGTCCCTAGTGGATTTACTCCTTTATTCGTTCCATTATTCAATCAACAGATGCTGATAGAGTGCTTACTTGGTACCATGCCCTATGTGAGCATAGTGCTATCAATGGCTCCATGGTCCAGTCCCCACAATACAATACAAGCTGGGTACAACTTCCAATCTAGTGTTCAGTGCAAAATAACCAATTAACTCTGGGCTGCTCTCAGGTTTCTTTGCTTTGGGCCAGGTTGGTATTATTGTGAGATTTGGCTTTCTTATCATGAATAAAAGAATGATTTCCATTCCTTTCTAAGTATTGAAAAGTATCTTACCACCATTTCCTGTATAAGATCCTAGGGATACGCACTCTTCAGGTTAGAGAACTTTAACAACCACCTGGCATCTCTGGGTATCTTTGTCTAGTTAGCTGTAAACCCATGTGGGCTGCTTTATTTTGCTTCTCAGGATTTCATCTTATCAACGGACTTGAATCGATTTATTAAACTCTTATTCTGTTTAAGTTGCTATGCAAGGTTGCCATGATAAGGAGCCATATTGCTTGCTCTCAGGAGATGCTGTGTGTGTGTGTGGGGGGGGGGGGGATGAGGCATACAAGCTTTAATATGAGGTACCCCCTTTTGATGCCTCACAGAGCATTCTTCAGTGGTGCTAAGAAGTTCAGAGTTGTTACATCTGACTCTAATTGAAGAGGATAGGGAAGACTTCACAGAGGGAATAACGTTTAAGCAAGACTTGAGGAAAGAGAGAAAGATCAGGGAGATAGCAGAGGAGAAAACATTTTTAAAAAGCAGCATGAACAAAGGCAACAGCCTAGCCAAGGACATGGAGGTATTAAAGTGAATTGGTTCTGGGGGCTGCGGAACACCCCGCAAGACTTGTGGATGGGCTTAGGAGCGGCAGAGAGAACTGGGGCCAGACTGGGGGAGAGTCTTGAATTACATGTTGAGAGGGTTAGACTGAACCAGGAGGCATTAGGGAGCCATGGGGAGAAACAGAGAATCCTGAGGACTGAAAACAACCTTGGAAATCAGTGCTTCTCTACTGGGGACCCAGGGAAACTGATCCTTTAATGCCTCCCTGCAGACGTCTCTTCCTCATGGCTTCCGTCTCAATGGCTCAACAAACCCTCCAAGATGACCACTTGCTCTGGTGCAAGTTGAGTCTACTATTGTTCACCTTGTGTGCTCTAGGTGAGGGAGAGAGCACTAAATTGTGGTCCTGTCTTGGCCAATTCATTATTAATTACACTTTGTAAGAAGCGTGTCTTTAGAATGGTTGGTTGAAATCTGTAGGTCAAGTCTGTGTGTTCCCTGGAGTATCTATGTGATTGTGTAGCCTTGTTCACAGTCAAGGTCATGTTTGTCTGCTCTTCCAGATGACCCCTTCACACTTTCTCTTCCTATGTGACTCTAAGGTCTCCAGGTTTTGCGACATCACTGTTTTCACGTAAAGTGGCACTAATCCCTAACAACTAATGGCCATAGTGTTAGTGGCTGGGAGAAGGAGCCCCTGGCCATGTTTGCCCTTCATTCATTCAGCAAATTGTTTTTGAATACCTATTATGTGTCAGGCATGCCAGTTCTAGGTCCTGGGGATACAGGGGTGAACATATCCAGCAATAATCCATGTTTTAATAATCTTTTCTCCTGGTGGAGGAAAGAAGGAGGCAGAGTGAGACAACAGACAAAACAAATAAGTGAAATAAATGGCATATTGAGTGAAGATTAGTGCTGTGGGGAAAAATAAACGAGGAAAGGGAGCTGGGAAATGCTGGAGCCTTCAGTGGTGGTGGTGTGTGTGTGTGTGTGTGTGTGTGTGTGTGTGTTCAGGGTCAAATCAAATGGCCAGGGGAGGCGCCATTGAGAAGGCAGCATCCGAGGAGACGCCTGGAGGAGGTGACGGATGGGTGAGTGGGTAGATATGGAAGAAGAGCATTCAGGCAGAGGGAAAGGCAAGTGAACAGCTGTGTGGAGAGCAGGAAAGGGATTCCATGCTGTGCCGGGAGAGCTGTAGATGAGGTTAAGGAGGTCCAGCACAGGAGGGCCTTCTGCTTCTCCTTTAACATGAAGTGAAATGGGGAGCAAGGAGGGACGGAACAGTCTGGTGACAGGAGACCGAATACTTTTCAACCTTTTAAGATTTTCTGTAAGCTTGTTATGTCTTTTAAGCTCAGGTGAGCTGATATCTTTCTAGTGTTAGAAGTCTAGAAATAGGCAAAATCCCCACCAAATCTTCTCTTTGCCTTTGGATTAATGCATATTAAATGGCATGTAATTTGGGGGAGTACCACTCCAGTGAAGAAGTGATGTATTTCTCCAGGAAAAATACTGAGGAGGCAACTTGTACTTAAATACTATGTTTCTAAAGCATTTTCGGTATAAATTCTCTCACATTCTGATCAATGCCATCTTCTATGTTTATTTTCAAATAGCTTAAACCAGCATCTTTCAGAACTTGTGCTCAGACCTATGTTCTGGAATTCTTCTGCCCACAGAACTCCAAAGAAATTCCCATAGCACCTTTGTACAGTGGCCAAAACTTTCCCTTGAGACTCTTCATGAACTTTTCAACTCATCAGAAACACCTCTAAGAGATCAAAAGTATTTGCTCAAAGGAAGTGCACCATAGGAATGGGCAAAGTTGAACGGTTGAATTCTTTGGCAGTATTTTATCAAAACAAACACAACCTCAGAGACTTTTTCAGAAGTTCAGCTACTCCTGTTGGGCTTTGGAAGTTGTCTGCCATTGTCTGTTTGGGTCACAGGCTCACTGAAGCTAAGTTCCCTTCCAGCTTTAAAACTCTCTTGGTCTCTAATTATGATCTTGTGCTCCTCAGTATTTTCCATCAGAGCCTTAAGGACATGAAAGGCATTCTGATCAAATTTGTGGTTGTTACAAATCCAAGAGGAATAATTAATTCACTTACTGACCGTTTCAGAATGAAAATAAGAAAGATGAACCCTAACAAGGACCTGAGTAAAGGTTTTCATTTGTGTTATCAGGGTGAGGGAAGTCTGCCTTGATAGACAATTTGGTTTTGATGTATTTCATTATATTCTGTCCACAGGAGATGTGTGGTAGCTAGTTATGGGTAGTGTCTGTTAAGAGATGTATCAAAAAATGATTGTGCTCTGGAGGAGGAAAAGGATTAGGAGGTAGCATGTATAGTCTCTCATACAAAGAAGAGTTACAGAAATAATGCATGCTTAGTTCAGAAAAGGGAAGTTTGGGGAAACTTAATAGTTGCCCTGGTCCAGATGTCGCCAAACAACCGAAGTCCAACAAGTGGGTAGAAGCTTCAGAGCCTGAACCTAACATTCGGAATTGTCTAACAAAACATTCCACAATTTTAAACATTAGTCACTGTAAATAAGCAAGTAGAGTCTGAATTTTAGTGGGTGTCATTCCACTGGAAGAGCAGCCAAATGATATCACTTACCTACAACACATTTTGTTTGGAGAAATAGCCTTTGAACTCAGGTTTCCCGATTACCAGTCTAGAGTTCTCTTTACTACCCCATGTTGCAGCATCATTCCATTCCTCCTCAAACTTATTTCCAGGATGTGGCATCGCTTCATAAAAACTATGCCATCCATCAAAATCTCCACTCTGTTGGAATCCAACCTCATAGGATGGACACATGCTTCTGTGTTTCAGAGAGGCATAAAAATTAGGATGATAGCAATGTGTTCCTGTTTTTAAATCACATTTCAGTAAATTGGTGATTTTTGTTATTGGTGGTTATAGGTGGAAAATGAAGCGATTTACTATGTGCATGATGATAGTGAGGAGCTTCTTGACAATTTCACCATCTTTGCAAATAGCTCAGAGCTTGGAAAACAGAGTTTGCCCCAAACTCTTTTTGTAACTGTGGAATCAGTAAATGATGAGGCTCCAATAATAACAGCCAATAACATCCTTAAGGTAAGTGCTCCTTGCTTTTTATCATAGTAATCTCAACACTACCAATTTGATTTTCTTTTGTATTATTTCTAATGTTAAATAACAAGACATAGGACTATGTATGTATAATTAACATATTCCTACTGGTTTTAAATAAGTGTTAGTTGTTACCAGGACATTCTGTTTGGTAACAGTTGGGAGATGATGAATCCCAATGAGTTACCGTCAGATTGTATTTCTTGAGTGGGTGTCATTCTCACCGTATTCCCCAAGGCATAGCCTCTTCTAGTTAGGGTGGGCAGGTGAGCATCAACTCCCTAGTGTGAAGTGTGTGACGTTGGGCAAGTTATTTAGCCCTTCAGTTTGCTTTTATCGAGGTGGTGGGAAATGGAGGCAGACTTGTGAGGAGTAAGCGATAAAATGATGTAAAACTCTCCCACAGTGCCTGACACGTGGATGGGACCCAATAAATGGTAGCTATCATTACTGAAAAACTCCAAGGCTGTACCAGTATTAGAATTAAAACAAAACAAAACAAAACAAAAACACTATACAGTCATGTGACAGTCTTTTGCTATTTCTGGGAGCTTCCATCACTCTTCACTCTTTCTGAGAATCCCCTGGGGGTGCTTCTTAGGCACTCAGATAAAGAAACGTGTTTTGGCTGTCGCATGGTGTCCACCACTTGGCTCCTCCCCTGATCTGAAGCCTGTTTACGCTCAAGTATCCCAAAGCTTTCATTCAGCAGATTTTCTTGGTCTTAAATCACTCGTTCTCACTGATCCTTCTTCTAAAGACTTGGGCGTGAATTTGCTGTTCTGGCTTGGAGAATAATTACAGCTATTGTAGTAGTAAGTGCTCAAAAAAGAATTGTTAGCTATTTACAGTATGTGCCAGGTAACACTCTTAAGAGCTTCTAGCTCACTGAGATGTGCTACCATTTCCCTCACTGGACCATTCCTCTTTGGACAGACGAGGAAATCGCATGACAGCTGAATGACAGGCTGAGGACAGAGTGACAGCACGGGAGCCCGATGGCTTGTTCTTGTCTTTTGTCATGCTCTCCAACAATGACTGACACCTAGTAAACAAAAAATATTTGGTGAAGGGAGGAGTAAATGAAAATATAAACTGTCAATTCCCCCAGCACTGGCCCACGTTTCAGAGACCGGGCTTTTGTCTCCACTCTTTCTTCCTTTAGTGTTAGCTGCATTTCTGGAAGAATCCTTGGCCCTTCGCACATTAAAGCTCCTGGGGGACTCATTCTTCAGATACGCCCAGGTATGGGAATCTGAAGTATTCACTTTGAAATTTGGATGAGACAAATCTTCCAACATATGTATGTGTCAATTTCAGCCTTGTTTATACCTCTTGTGAGAGTAAATAGTTAATAATAGATACTTTAGGGGTGCCTGGGTGGCTCAGTCTGTTAAGCGTCTGACTTCGGCTCAGGTCATGATCTCACAGTTCATGGGTTCAAGCCCCGCATCAGGCTCTGTGTTGACAGCTCGGAGCCTGGAGCCTGCTTCAGATTCTGTGTCTCCCTCTCTCTCTCTGCCATCCTCCCCCCACCTCAAAAATAAATAAACATTAAAAAATTAAAAAAAAAAATAGATACTTTAGAAGTCCAGAGGAAGCTGGATAGTCATAAGGGATGCAGGAGAGGTAGACATGAGCAGAGCTCACCAGGGGCTAATCTAATGAGAACATTTTATGTTGTTAAACATGTAAACATTCTGGGGTTTAAAAATCTGTTTTTACTTGCTCGAAATAGTTGGATCTAGGAATAGACTTGTTTGTGCTCTTATTTTACAGCTTGGCTCATTATTCAGCCTCTACATTTTAAGTGAGAAACTAATGGTGTTTATGCCTTTGTAACTTGTCACTTAATTTTGAGTTTACTTCCCGGTCATTGTCCAAACAGCCTGGGAATGGTTCTAGCTGGTCACATTGGTAGGCCTACCTCTGTTTTCACAGATTCTTGTTGTGCTAGTATCTACTGAATTCACTCTCAGCAAAGCGATCTGAGAAGTAGGTTGTCGCCAGAGTGAGGGATTGTAGGTGTCAGCGATGATTAAAGCGCAGTTATAAAAGCTTACGTTTATTGTGTGCTTACGGAGTATAGTACTGGACATCTTCGAGAAGTGGTATCATTTTCACAACCCTACAAAGCATCTTGTTATGAATGTCCTCATTATAATGGGCACCCTGAGACCCAGAGCGGCACCAAGGGAAGGTGTGGGAAGTCTGACTGTCTCACCATCATGCTCTGCCGCTTTGCCCGCCACCCATGACTGACTCAAGCTCTGCCGGTGCATCCATGTGATCAAGGGCTGTCTTTATTAGTAAGAAAAAAGCCCCAAAGCTGTTGTGCCTCTTGCTCCTACCAAAGTGGACTTTACGAAATAGGTCTGCGGCAGTTGGATTGGCACGCAAGCGTTTGCCCAGGAACCTCGTCAGAGGAGTTGGGCATTTTGCTGTGTGGTGCAAAACTGCAGGATGAGGAAGATCCAGGGGAGTGGCCTAAATCTAGACAGACATGGGGGAAGAGCTGGAGTGGGCTGAGGGACAGGAAGACCAAGGAATAAAGTAGTGAACTCTCAGGCTTCCTCGTGGAAAGGAACTGAAGCCCTCTCCTGGGTTTGGCTTGCAGCTTTGAGGTGCTGTCCGTTACAAGATGCACCATCAACTTAACGATACTCTATTGTACTGAAAGATTCCCGTCCATTTAAGGCGTTCAGAACATTAAAATGTGGGAGGAAAAATGTGTACATTAGACTGTGTACATTGTGTCTTCCCTTTAAATTAGCGAGATACAGTCTCTGCCATGAACCTTGTGCTTGCTCAGGCCGTTTGCCCAGATCCTTTCCCCCCCGTCCTCAATATCGGAGAGTTTCTCTCAAGAAGAAAGGAAGAGTAGCTGTGGGCAAGGGCCATTTCCTCTCTTCTTACCTTCTTCCCTGGATAGCCTGGATCCAGGCCAGGAAGGGGCGACTTCCCAGTTTTAATGGATGCGGTCATTTGATACTGGCTCTTTCTGAATTTATTCAGTAAGAATCTCATTCCCTGCCTTGAACGTTCTGGATTAAAGTTAGAAGAACAGAGTTCAAGTGTTGTAACTTGCCCAATTTAGGCAAAATTTCTCTGAGACTCCTCTTTCTTGACAGAAAAACCGTGATTGAGTTGTGGGTTGGTATATGTGTATGTGTAAAGATACATAGATTACATATATGTATATTTATTATAAAGAATTATATATATATACATGTATAATAGATACATATATTATATATATGATAAGGAATTATATTATCACATATTTATTATAAGAAATTGGCTTATGTGATTATGGAGGTGGGCAAGTTCCAAGATCTGTAGGGTGAGTCGTCAAGCTGGAAACCCAGGAGAGCCAATGGTATAGTTTCCCTATGAAGGTCACAAGAAGACCTGATGTCCCAACTCAAAAGCAGTCAGACAGAAAAGAATTCTCTTTACTCCCAGGAGAATCAGACTTTTTATTCTCCTCGGGCCTTCAACTGATTGTATGAGGCTCACCTATGTGTGGGAGACTTCTCGGCTTTATTCAGTCGATTGACTGCAATGTCAATCTCATTCAAAAACATTCTCATGGAAACACCCAGAATAATGTTTAACCAAATATCTGGGCACCCCATGGCCTAGTCAATTTGACACAGAATATTAGCCATCATAGTCCCGAGATTCTATGCTGTCTTTGACTCTCTAAACAGAATCTTCTCAAGACCTTCAGCTTATCACATGACCACTTACTCTCCTTACTTGTCATAAGAGCTTGGAGAAGTGGCAAGAAGGGTTATCTGCAGTCTATTTGGGAGAAGGAAGTGGGGGCATAGAGGGTAGACTCACTGATAACATCTCAGACTCTGGATAGGACTTCACAGGCAGAAATCTGAATGTTAACCATTCTGTCATAGCATTTCAAATACACCCCTTTCTCCTGAAGTATTTTAAACAGCATGCCATTAAACCATGGGACTTGTGACTGGTTGGACTCCAAAGTCA
Organism: Panthera onca; assembly: GCF_046562875.1. NCBI lineage: Eukaryota > Metazoa > Chordata > Mammalia > Carnivora > Felidae > Panthera > Panthera onca. Next base: position 41,002,005 of record NC_138339.1, on the reverse strand, counting down.
TTCAGTGGTGCAAGAAATCATTTCCGTTGTGACACCCTGGAGTTAGGACGTGGAGTTAGACCAACTCAGGTGAATCCTTTGCATTTTATCATGAAATATATTCTACTGAGTACTTTTGTATTCAAGTATGACCAGTAATTTCTGGGCATAGCTGACCAAACGTATCTGTGTCCACAAGGGGGCTTCATTTTCCTGTTTTTCAACTTTGGCTTTCAGTACTGTACGTTTTGTTTTGTTGTTGTCTTTTATACCCAGAATAGAACCATTTGTTTGTTTCTGATAAGTACTTGTCACTAAAAAAATCACTAAAAAAAGCTTTGAGGGCTTGGGACAGTGGAAGAATTTGGGCAGCAAAGCCTGAGATTTTGACTGAAGGCCTAGAAGGGTCGGATAGTGGGATGGTAACTTTAGAAACACTTCACATCCCTCACATGAAGCTCAAAACAGAGGTCTGAGTTTTTAAACATTAGGATCATAATTAGGATTATCCTGGATTGTAATTAGGTCTCTAAATTCCACTGGCCTTCTGTTTAATTTAAAGGTGAATTAAAAAAAATTTATTCCAATAAATGCGTTAAAATTTTTTTTAGATATGACTATTTTACCAATGACTGGGCACTAAATTGAGCCTCACCCAAAGCAGTGGGGCTGTGAACTGAACTAAATTTGGTTTGAGTGGAAATGAAGACCTGAAGTTACCAGGTCTTGTTTTGAGTGGCAGGTTTTCCACTTGTTTTGAAAGATGGTATATTACAGAGGCAAGAGGGGGCAAAAGGAGAGTAGCACGGGAGAGTAGCCACAGTGGAAAACATGCTTCATCCAGCTTCTGTATGCACAGTCCTGGAAAAAATGAGTATCTACGAGTCACAGGAAGAGAATGGCAGTGCATTTCCAAACCAGCTTATGTTCCTAAAGAAAGGAGAATAAGACACGTGGATGGATTTTAAAATGTAAAAAGTGAAAACGTAGAATCAGCGGCCTTGGAATTTTGTTAAATAGTCCAATTGTATATTTTAGAGACACTGGCGGCTTTCCGTGATGAACTGAAGACCAAAGCCTTATCATTTGAACATTAGGCTGATCAGCAATCCTGGGAGCGATTAAAAAACTGATGTCCTTAGAGGTTAGGGCTGAAAAGTCCTCAGTGGGCATATTCCCAAAGCCAAGATATAAGAGCATCCATTGACAGTACAATCATGAAACAGATGAACTATGCACCCCAAATTATGGAGAGATGCTGTGGAATTAAAGAAAAGCTGAAGTTCATGTTATAGAAGGGCTCCAGTAATGGTAATCATGATTTTTAAGTAATGTTAAAAAAAAAAAGCGTATTCTATCTTTAGAACCAACTCTGATGAAGGATATGGATAATGTAAAGCTAATATTTATTGAATTCTTACTATGCGCCAGGTGAAGCTTATTCTAAGTACTTTATATAACTCAAATCACTCATTATCCATAATAATTCTATCATTCCCAGCTTACTAATTAGGCAATTAAGGCACAGGGAAATTAAGAAACGTGCCCAAGGTTACATAGCTGAAATGGTGTGTCATGCCTCATATGAAAATGTAGGAATCATGTATTTTCTGATATCCCTTTCTCAAATTCTATTTAAATAGTTATTAGATAATGAGTGGGAATGAATTAAGATATTTCATCAGCTCCCTACACTACTAAGGAAAGCAGCCCCTTAGACCAGAGAGATAGCTTTTAAATCACTTAGGATTGAATTTTTAAACAAGTTGGTAACAAGCATAGATGATAAGGCTCTAGAGAGGCAGCAAAGAATGACGTAAGCTTGAAAGTATGCATAGTGTTTCTATAGGGAAGACATTTATAAATACAGATAGAAATATGAAATTTTAGTTAGCGATAATGCCACCCATTTTTAGTGTTAGTGAAATACCATGTGACTGCGTGGTTATAGAAACTCAAGACAGCCTCGTTCCATCAAATGTGATTCAATGTCTAAATATATATTTTCAACTCAACATGTTCACGACTGAATTCCTGATCTTACTTCCCAAATCCACCCTATCTGCAGATCTCCTCATTTCAGTTGATGATCATTCTGTCCTTCTGGGTTTTGAGGCCCAAACCAGGGAGTCGTTCTTTCATTCTTCCACCTTTCCTTCTTCCACACCTCACCGCATCTGATTCATCGGAAACCCTGTTGGCTCCTTCTTCAACATGCACCTAGAATTTGACCACTTCTTACCACCTCAACCACTTCTGGCCACTCTGTTCTCTCATCCCTCTCTGGGATTATTACAGTCACCTGCTAAGTGGTCTCCCTGCCTCTACCCCTGCCTTCCCATGGTCTATTCTTGACACAGAAGCCACAAAGGTTCTGTTAAGGCCCAGTTACTCCTCACCTAAAGCCCGACGATGATTCCCCATTGCACTCAAGTAAAAGCCAAAGTTCTTACAGTGGCCATCAAGACGCTGCAGGATTTGACCTTCCACTACGTTCTTGACTCCTCTTCTTGTCTTCTTCATCTCACTTGTTCTTCTCCTGCCATACTGACCTCCTTGCTGCTCCTCATACAGCTGAAGCTTGCTCTTACCTTTGGACTGTTCCCTCTGCCTGGATGTTCTTTCCCCAGATATCCACATGGCTCCTCCTTCACTTCCTTCCAGTTTTCCTCAAATGAGCCTCCTATTTAACATTCTCCCACTTCTGAGCCCCTCATTTTGATCTATTTCACTTTTTTTTTCACAGTGCCAGGGAACTCCTAACAGTCCACGTTGCTCATTTCTTTATTATGCCTGTTGTTTCTTCCCCGTATCCCTTCATCCCCTCCTGCTGGAATGTAGGCTTCATGAGGATAGGACTCTGTTTCTTTTACTGATGAATTGTAAGCACCCAGAACATTGCCTGGAACATGGTAGATGCTCAATTAATGGTGAATTGTGGAACGAAGGTATTTAGGCAAGGTAAATATATCTTAAATTAGAGACTATTACTCAGAAATAATTGTGGATGAGCTACCCGCACAGCAAACATTGCAAGGCCATAGGCACCAGGTATGTGTTTTCCTGCAAGACAGGTAAGATAAAGGAAAATGTTTTCAGTGTGCAATGTGTGTTTTCCCTCAAATATTTAAAATCTGGTGAAATCATTCGCCTCTTAAAATAATAAATAGAAATCCTTAAATCAACCTCATGAAGTAGGTTCTAGGATTTTCTAAAATTCCATGTGGAATCTTTGCATATGCTTCCATCCTTAGCATATGCCAAGCGTACAGAAGGAGCTTAGCAGCCATCAACTTTTATTGTTATTATACTTTATGTAAGTAAATGTGCACTTTAAATAATTAATTTTGAATAAATAATTACAAATGCTATTTTTTAATTGGGACTTCATAAACCTCATAAATTCAACAAACACTACAGCATGTCCTGTATTTCATCAGGTATTTAATTATATGTCTGTTTTGAATTAAGAATCCTCATAGTTTAAAAGCTGTAGTGAATTGCTTTTGTTTTTTTTTTTAATCATTATTTATTTTTGAGAGAGACAGACCTTGAGTGGGGGAGGGTCAGAGAGAGAGGGAGACACAGAATCCAAAGCAGGCTCCAGGCTCCGAGCTGTCAGCACAGAGCCCGACACGGGGCTCGAACTCAGGAACCGCGAGATCATGACCTGAGCCGATATTGGACGCTTTAATTGACTGAGCCACCCAGGGGCCCCTGAATTGCTTTCGTTTTTCAATCTTTGTGCAAGAAGCCAGAGTAGCATAGCTATCTAGTTTACTTGTGGGATGTGATTGGAACTGGTCTTTGCAAGATCTGTGCTTCTCTTCTTTTTAAGGTATGGGCGAATTCTGTCACCGAGATTACCAGTGGGGACCTCTGTGCGGAAGATGAGGACTCCTCCCCACAGGACCTCATCTACTGGGTCAGTCCACCCAGCAATGGGCATTTGGCTCTCAAGTCCTTTCCTGGCCAAAGCATCCAGAACTTCACCCAGGCTCAAATCAACAAGGGCCTGCTAGTGTTTGTACACACTGGTATGTCATAGAGAGAAACGATGTGAAATTAAAATATGTTTCGATCAGAGGCTAACATGAGAGTCAAACCTAGCAGTTGCTGACTGAAAACCACAAGCCATCCCCAAACCCTCTGGGCCCTGTAATTTTTTTTTTTTAAGTGGCACATTTTTGTAAGGCTAATGATAGCAAACATCAGAGAGCACCTATAACTCACACATGGCTTACTCACATGGTCATGTAAGGTCGATGCTCAAATATAACGTTCTCAGAGAGCCTTTTCCTGACCGCCCATTAAAAGAGCATCTAGTCTTTGTCCTTCCCCCTCCCTTACTGACTTCCTGACATGGTAGTAGAGACTGCTTTGTTTATTTGTTTGTTGTCTGTCTTCCGCACGAGAGTGCAAACATTTGTTGAAAGAATGAAATTATATTGAATACCTATTATGTGCCAAGTAATGGTCCTTATGTTAGAGATACATTAGTGAACAAAACAAACATTAAATAGGTGAACACGTGAATAAACTAATGAGTGACTATAACTGTAATTCTAAAAGACTCTGACATTAAAAGCCTTTTTTTTTTCCTTCCGTTAATCAATAATCCAAACAGTCACTGTAAATCTGCAGAAGGGGTGATCCAGCCTGGCTTTGTTTCCAGGCTGCCCTTGTCACTGGACAGGGAGGGGGAATGAGCCCATTCCCAGCCTGTAGGAATGAATGGGAAGGTGTAAGAGCCAGGGGGCATGATGGGAAAGCTGGCAGTCATACCTGGTCAGCTATTTTTATTAACTTCTTTGAAAATATAGTAGAGAAAATAAAGTTAAAAAAAAATCTTCTAAATTCAAATATAGTAATTTCCTAATCTTTGCAGTTAACGGAAAGAATCCCCAAATAATCTGAAAATAATTTATTATGTGAGCGCTCTCAACTAGCGGTTCCAAACCCGTAGCCTGAGGACCTCTAGGGTTAATTTTATTGCAACAAGATACTAAATCTACCACATACGGACCAAAGCATTGTTCCTAGACTGGATGATCTTTTCCATGTATGCATGTTCTCATTTTTTAAATGTGTGCAGATGTGCTGATTAATAAGATACAATTCATTTAAATAGGCACTGAATTAATAGGAAGTTTCCGCCAACGATGTTTGGTTTTGATTATTAGATACTGACAATCTGAGTATTATTAGACGAGGGCCTAGAAATGTTTTTATTTTTCGAAAAGATTATCATATTTTCAAAATCCGGAGGACTGTTCTAGCGACTCCCCCAAGGGAAGTTTCCGATTCCTACAACTATGTAGTTTGCAATGAAAAGGAATCATTGACTCTCTGGCCCTTGCTGGCACCGCAGGAAGTGTGGTCACATGACCCACTTCATTTACTCTGCAGAAGTTCTCTGAGCCATGCGAGGTAGTGACCCCATTTTAGAGATGAAGAAACTGAAGCTCAGAAAGATGTAAGTTGATCTGACCATAAAGCTGGGCTTTCTCCACTCTCTGCCACCCCACTGGAGGCCAGAGTCAGTTGAAGAACTACAGTGATTATTTGCAGTGAAGGACTAAAATGAAAATTAGCGCTCTGGATTCATTTAATAGTCAACTACCGGGTCCGTGTTCGCTTTTGGCTGGTAAGGAAAATAATTTCTCCTAAAAAAGCAGGAAGGACAGTTAAGGCAAGCTCTTTGAAAGTCAATCCATTCCATCTTCTAAACGGCTGCAGAGGCAGTGATGACACTCAAAGTGGCTGGAGCCCAGCTGCAGGGGGGGCTGTTGCTGACACCAGCTGGTCCCCTCAGCTACATCTGTCCATCATCGACCCCACACACAGGCTTAGGTTTAATTAGTCCCTCTTAGCATTTATATTTGCAAAGTGCTCTGCCATTAACCTAATTCATTTTTCACATAACAACCTAAGTAGGTTGATAAAGGCATGACGTGGGAGGCTAAGTGATTTCAGGCTGCCCTTCGCAAAGTACTGTCAGAAAGATCTGAGGTTGTACAACAGAAAATCTATAGGTCACCCCTACGCTCACGTTTCTGTCCTTTCCTCTTTTGGCCATAGTGTGATGGTTAGGGCATTCCCAATGTACCTTTCTAGTATTCATTTTGATAGAATTCCTTTTGATTCCATTCCCACTTTGTTTCTGGATTCGTGAAATGTTGAAAGTGCCTGGTGGCAGAAAGCATTCTCTCCCTAATTTCATGTTCCATTAAATACAACTCTCGACGTGCTATTTCTAGTGAAAATAAGCAAGCCAGCAAACAAACAAATAAAATTTGATTGTGGGTCCCTGTTTTAAATTAGGCAGACTCAGAATTTTCTCTCTCTCTCTCTCTTTTTTAAACTATGACTCTTGAGTGTATTGGGAACTTTTATAAAGTCTGTAACCTTTTTTTGTGAGGACTCAGAATTCTGGGTTTGCATAGATAACAGAAACTCGAGAGGCTGGCAGGCCATCGACCAGCTCTTTATTAAATTGTGTTATTAAGGGAGTACTTGTACGTAACTGCAGAGTCTGACCCTGCCTTCTTTGTTCCTTGCCACATGTCCCTGAGGGCAACAAAGAGGACATTTCTACCCATTACATGATGCAAAGACCCGTGGGCCTCCAGATTTACTGCTGGCTGAACATTTTCAAAGGGTGATGGGAATGCGAACATCAGGCTGTCTACATTGTGAGCTTGCCTGGTGCTTTGTGAGTCAGACTGGTAAAGCGCTCCTGGGGACGGGATCGATAGGGGGCCTGTCTCAATTTCTGTAACACACACAAGTTAATTTATAACTTTATTGATAGCACTAATCCTTAGACAGAAGTGTGGGAGTACCTTTCTCCTCTTGGAGGAATATAACAAAAGCCGGGCCTGGATCACCTTCCCCACTCTTTGCCACCTTAGCAGAAAACAGCTAGTTTGAGTTCAGTGAATAATTAGAAATTATTTGGAGGGAGGGACTAAGTGTTATTTACTACCCCCTAGTTTTGACTTTAGTATTATTAAGTAAGCATTATCAATATTTCAGAAACTGCTTGTGTGTGTGTGTGTGTGTGTGTGTGCATGTACATGTGTGCAGCATGCAGACATTACTTTTGGTGGCGTAAACTGATTCCAAGATAATAAAATGCAGGTGATGAATATGTTTAAAAGATTTTTTTTAATTTCTTGGAGGTAACATCTTTGCTTTCTCTTATTAGGTCATGGCGGGGAGGAGAAATATGCATTTTAGACCTTTATTACTTTTAGTAATAAAGTTCTCTTAACTTCACATTTTGGCAACATTTGGTTTGCTGAGCTCAGTGACTCTATGAACACATTCTTCCGTTGATAGGGGGTGCTTGGCAGCGGGATCAGGTGGGAGACAGGGTGAAAGGGGGTGGCTTTTGCAGAACAACCAAAGTGACCAAGGCGTAATTCTTCTTTTGAAGGAGCCATGTCAGGAGGCTTTAACTTTCAGGTTACTGATGGTTTGAACTTTGCACCGCGACAAATATTTAGCATCACCGCTCGAGCCCTGACCATTAGCTTAGAAGTAAACCGAGGATTGAGCATCTTTCCAGGTAAGATTTTAACTCGAGTGCATTTGGGGTTAAGTGGTTTTCAATTTATTTAGAAAGTTCTACCTGCAAGGTAAGAAGTGCCATCATTTACCATCGAGTGATACCAACAACAGTTATCAAGTCACGGAAAGAATTCTGTCTTTGCAGGAACTCAGCAGAAACTAGGCTGGCTCTGTCCACCCCTTCTCTCTTTCCCTTCTCCTGCTCCTCAGAGAAGATGTGCCGGTGAAGGGCAGTGGGAGACCAGAGTCCCTGAAAGAGCCATGACGCACGTGCACTTTTTCCCTACTCCCTCCGTAGGGTCCTTGACAAAGCAAGGAGGGCCAGGCTCTGCAGTGACCATCTGAATCTTGGATTTCCTTTTTCTAAATATAAAAACCCTGTGCATCAGAGGGATGTGAGGGATTCCATTGAGTGCTGGCTTCAGGGCCCTGAAGCCTCTGGACTGCTATTTGCCAAGAATCTTGGCTTGGCAGAGATGGAAAAATCAAAGTGCACATCTCTGGCTCAATACCCTTATTGCGGGGATAGGGAAAGATTTACCCAATGGCAGAGGTAATAAAAAAGAAGAACAAATATTTAAACTTGCTATTTAAAAAGAATGCACTGAGGGAGACCAAACAGAAAACAGTTAAATTTATATTACAGTTTAAAAAAACAAAAACAAAAACGTACACAGTGACTTGTTTACTTGGTGTGTCTTACCAGTAAAACATAGATGGAGAAAGATATTAATCATTTCATTAATTATGGTTATTCTATAGTCACTTTAGCCGGTTGTTCTCAACCAGGAAGGTTTTAAAAATAGCAGTGCCTCAGGGTGCCTGGGTGGCTCAGGCAGTTAAGCATCAGATTTCGGCTCAGGTCATGATGTCACAGCCGGTGAGTTCGAGCCCTGCGTCAGACTCTGTGTTGATGGCACAGAGCCTGGAGCTGCTTTGGATTCTGTGTCTCCCTCTCTCTCTCTGCCCCTCCCTTGCTCGCACTCTGTCTCTCTCTCTGTCTCTCTCTCTCAAAAATAAGTAATAAAACATTAAGAAAAAAATTTAAAAAACATAGCAGTGCCTGGGCCTTACTTTATACCAGTTACACTGGAGTGTCTGCGATAGGAACGGCCATCGTTATGTTTTCTAAGTTCCAGGTGGTTCTGAAGCACAGCCAGGATTGAGATCCATGGGGCTAGGCACTGTTCTAATCTTTGAGTCCTTACATCCATGTGAGGTAGGTGATATATTTACAGGGGACCTGGCAGGATTTGTGGCTTACAGAGACAATGTGATTTAGCTGTGCCACCAATAAATGGTGGATAAAACTCGCATACTTCTAAGGGAGACCTAGGGAAAAGTCATAGTAACTTCAACAAAAACACAGTTTTTTAAGAGAAATATTGAAAGTTTTAGTCGCCTTAGCATTTGAGCTCCTGAAAAGAAACCTTATTAAAGTCCAGTTAAAGATACGTTGACCCGAATTCTTTTATTCCCCAAACGGTTTTATGTCCCATAATTTTTCTCTGGGAATAACTGTGATGTTTTCATCGATTTTTTTCAAAGCGATTTGGGTGGCATTTAGTGTTTAAAAATAAGCAAGCTAGGAATCTGAAAATGTAGTAATTTACCAAAAAAAAAAAAAAGTTCTGAAACCAGAGTAAATCTGGTTGCCGCAAAAGACTAAATACTCTTCATCTATTCTGGCTAAACTCTGGTTTAGTAATTGATGACAGTTGTGTTAGCCTACAGGGGAGTTAAAGCCACCACAGCTTAGAAAGTTTTGGGTTTCTGGCACCTGTTTTACTGAATATTAGTTTAGCAAGAAAAATACGTGAAAGTGGACCAAATTGTCACTTTTGTGGAATTATGCAAAACATGTAGTTTTCATAGCCCTCTGTTTAATATTTGGGCTCAGCCGGGAGTAACTGACTCTTTTCCCTTTCCAATGTGTCCTGCCCCCATCCTGACACGGCCTCCCTGTGTCTGAGAACTCCACACCAGACCTTGTGCATTATTCCTACATCCCAACAGAAACGGCTCCATTTTCCAAGCTTCCCCCTAGCTAGCACCCAAAGTCTGCTGTTGGTTTCCGAGTCGCCCCCCATCCCCAGATTGTGACTTGTTTCCAACTCCAGCTCCTGGCCAGTAGGAAGGAAGTTGAAGTTTCATGTACATTTCCATTAGGTGGCTATGTCTGATAAAATCTCCACTTGGGTGGGTGTGGAAATGACAAGTGCAGAGTCCCAGATTTACGAGTTGGGATGGACCTGACGGGTCAATTGGTCCAGTTGTTCTTGGTGTTTTTCCTATCTTAACGTCCCGAGTGGTGCGGGCCCCTCTCAGATCTAGTGTGGGCGTGGTTCGGATGACCACACCTCCTCCTCTCTCTAGGGAGGCAAGTGAGCCTTGCTCAGTTGGCTTCTCCACTAGCCACTGAAGGATGTTGGTCTCTGCTGCTGTGTGAAGGTATGGGGGAATGATGATAGATGCCCCACTCTTCCTCTTCCCTCAGGACACCCCCCATCATGACAGGTGCTGCTGAGAACAGGCTCTGAGTGACCTCTGCCTCCCTCATCTATTAGCCAGTACTTTGGCTGAAAGGGAAGGGAGGCACTCCATGCCCCCCTTCCAATGTGACTCCAGGTGTCAGCTGTCAGCTACTGCTGCTCTTGTCAGACTCCAGTTGACCTATAGGTTCTAAAATATCAGGGAAATTCTAATGCTTTTTATAGAACTATACATTTTATAAAACCATAATAGCAGGAAATCTATTCTTGTTATAGAATGGACATTCAGATACTATCACTACCTGTGTTTTTACTGTGCTTTTCATCTTTATCTACTACAGTGGATTGTTTTAAGGATTTAAATGAAAGAATGTCTATAAAAGGAAGTTGCATCACCCCTATTTGGCATGATGCAATGTTGATAAAAAAACATTGGTGCTCAGACAGTTTCAGAGTCATAGAACTAATAGGAATCATAAGCTCAAGACCGAGTGCCAACTCTCAACCCCAAATCTTGTGCTGGAATCATGGCAGCTCTTCTCCTTTCTGTGCGTGACTGTGTTCCAGGGCTGTGTCCATTTTAGAACAGCAGTTCTCCGAGAACGAGGTCATCATGGAGGCTCTTTATTTTGTCTCCGCGATATATCATTGGTGGATTGACATACACAACCAGGAGAATATGCACAGCAACTTAGTAACGGTGATGATGATGTAGAAATTTTGTGTGTTTTGTTCCCTTCGAGTAAGGAAATACGGCAACCCAGCATGAGTTAATTATTTTATTTTATTTTTTTACTTGTACTAGTCCCCATACCAGTTGGACTTTGACCACCAGCCTGACAGACTTTGGCCATGTTATTTTGCCTTCCTTGTGGACTCAGTCTTAAAAAGTGGCCCTGACTTGAGACCTGTAAGAATTTGTAGGATGAGCCAAAATACTTGTAGGAGTACTTAATGGGTGACCATTTTAAGGTTAACCATAGCTTCTGTGCCCTGCCTAGTTTGAAAGGCATTTTTTAACTCAGTTATTTTAAAGTAGGAAGGACTGCAGTTCTAAATGGCCTCTTTTTGTGTATGAATGAAGAAAAAACATCTACTCAATGGATATTTTAATTTTGTTATTTTGTGTATGTATATGTATAAATACTCATACGCACATACACACATGTTCTATTTCTTCCTGCAAAATTTATTCCCCAGATAATTTTATAATTTTATAACCAGTTTCTCACCTTGAATGCTACTATCGAATGTGTTTGTTTTTCTTTAGTTGTGACATGTTAGAACATATTGTGACCTCAGGACCTAGTTTTTCTGCATATCCAAATGGTACTTGGCTCTTTTACAAAGAGTGTTGGGGAGGGGTTGACTTGGAGAGTTTTTTCAAACTAGTCTAGAATATAAGCTTACACAGTAGCTGATCAGTGAAGGGTATTCATAGCAGACTGTGTTACTTAAATCCCTTTGGGGTTCAGTCATGCTACAGAGGGAATCACATCTCACCAACGGGCCATCTGTCCTTTGAGGTGGGAATTGAGGGAGAGAAGAAAGCAGAAGGAAATCACACTGTGTTGTGAGAGTTTGGAGCAGAGATTCCTAAAAACCTTTTAGTCAGCTAGTCTTGCAACACTGATTTGAATATTGTAAGACTTAGTGGGAGATAATCCAGAAGTGTAAGAAGATTGTCAATTCTCAAGGAAAAAAATGAAAGGCTTACTAATTGGTGAACTAAGAGACTTAGACTTAAGAGTACACTAACCATGCATAGCATATGCTAAGGGTCCAGTGAGTAAGCGACCACTGGGTAAGCAACATGAGTTCAGGGGAGGGAAATCTCCCACAGACTGCAATAGTCAGGGGGAGCTCTTTGACCAGACAGGTCCTGAGCTGTCCCTTCAGAATAAGTGCATTTCAGTGAATGGCAACAAAGAGGGGTGAGCATACCAGAGAGCCCAGCATGGCTGTGGAGAAGACCAGGGAAGAGGTTTGGCACGATGTGTTCGGAAAGTGGAAAGGAGAATCTGTTGGATTTGTTGAGTGATTCGTCACATTTCCTAACTCAGTTATCAGTCCAGCACTGAGCTTAAAGTAGTATGGTATAGACAATATAGTGTCAATTTTAAAAATATTCATTTCGGAGTAAGTGAGACCTACATTTGGCTATTAGGCAAATTGGTTAACCTCTCTGACACTTTTTATCCCTTCGTAGTGAGGAAAAAAAATCTGTATTTCTTGGGATTGTCATGATATCCACAAGGAATGGCAGGACTGTGTCTGTGCTGTTTCCTAGTACATCTCTACCCCTTATGTAGAGGTTGTCATGTGCGAGGCACTTGCTAATGTCTGTTGAAGAAATGAGCAAGGCCTTCTAGCCTCATGACCAGGAAACTCTGGCTGTTATGGAGGTGGTTGTTTTTCATCAAACAAACACAATAGGATATAAGTATGTTTGAGAAATGCTGTATTTAAGAGAAGGATAAAGTAGATTTCTTTACTGGGAGACTCAGAGTCTTTCACATGCAGATTTGCTTTTCAAATCTCTAAGAGGTGCATATGGAGTGAGGGCTAGCCAAACAGATATGGTCATGAGCCTTTTATTGCCACACTTCTTATAGGATGGTCACTCTATGGAATATACAGGTAGGTAGGACCTTAGAGAAATCCTTCCCAAATTAAGTGCCTGGAGTTCACTGATGAAAATATCAGTGCTTGCAATAAAACGAGGTGGGGTGAGGGGAAAATGGTGTTTGGCTTTCTGTGAATTGGGCTGGACGAGAAAAGATGCTCATCAGTCAGTTACAACATGGAGCCAGCTAGTCTTGCTGACTGAGCATGCCCAGGATGGCTGCTGAATAGGAATTAAACCCTAGAAACCTTTCAGGGTTAGGCAGCTGGACAAGGGAATGGGGACTGATGTACCCTGGCTGAGAGAAAAGCGCTCTCAGTCTGGAACATCTCTAGTGGGTCTTCTCCCCAAAAAGGTTAAGACAAATGATATTGTTTTAAAGAAAGAATCCCTCCTATCCACCACTACCTGCCAAAGGTAGCCCTGGAGGTGAAGGAATAAGTGAAAAGTTAGAGTCCTTTATAAGAAGGAGATAATTAAGAAGGCACAGTGGGATGGATGCCTGAGTGGCTCAGTTGGTTAAGTGTCCAACTCTTGATTTCGGCTCGGGTCATGATCTCACAATTTGTGAGGTTGAGCCCCGCGTAGGGCTCTGCGCTGACAGTGCGGAGACTGCTGGGGGCTCTTTCTCTCTCTCCCTCTCTCTCTCTCTCCTATCTTGATCACATGCTCTCTCTCTTTCAAAATGAATAAATAAGCATTGGAAAAAAAAAGAAGGCTCAGTGGGGAAAAGGTCCAAAGAAAAGCTGAAGATAGAGAACTTTGGGTACCCAGAGACTGCACACATAAAAACACAATCCACCTGACAGAATGAGGGAACCCTATGTTGGCAGGTAACAAAGAACAGGCCATAGTTGACTTCGTGTAACACTGACTATTGGCCTCCCCTGGCAACCTCAGATCCTGGGCCCCCAGCTCCAGAAGCTGGAAGAGGGCAGTGTCTGCAAACATTTCAGCAGCAAAGAAGTAAGAGAAATGTGGGAGGCAGTTACAAGCATCACATGAGTATTTTGGGGTAACTGCCAAAATTGTGCCAAGGGAGTCCTGAACCCAGGCCTGAACTGTGTCCCTGAGGCTGACATTGGCAGACACTCCTGCCTCACCCCTAGAATCCCAGGACTTAGTACCCAGCCCAGGGGCTCAGACATTTTGTTTTGTTTTATTTTGTTCTGTTTTTCAGATCTACAGAGAGGTATACTTAACAAATTTTTAAGATAGCCAAAGTATGCAAAATGATGATTTGATATACCTATACATTGTGAAAGGATTATTCCCCCCATCAAGTTAATTAACAAATCTATCACCTCATATATTTATCTTTCTTCTTCTTCTTCTTCTTCTTCTTCTTCTTCTTCTTCTTCTTCTTCTTTTGGTGAGAACATTTAAGTTCTACTGTCTTAGCAAGCTTCAATTATACAGTATATTGCTATCAACTGTAGTCACTGTGTCATACATTAGATCCTCAGACCCTATTCATTTCATAACTGAAAGTTTGTATTGATTATCAACCTCTTCTTATATTTTCCATCCCTTGGCAACCACATTTCCACTCTCTGTTTCAATAAGTTCAACTGGTTTTTTTTTTCAATATATATATATATATATATATTTTTTTTTTTGTAGGTAAGTGATAACATACAGTATTTGTCTTTCTCTCTCTGGCTTATTTCCCTTAGCATAATGCTCTCAGCTACATCCATGTTGCTGCAAATGACAGAATTTCATTCTCTTTAATTTTTTTAAATTTTTATTTATTTTTGAGAGAGACAGAGAGACAGAGCATGAATGGGGGAGGGGCAGAGAGAGAGGGGGACACAGAATCTGAAGCAGGCTCCAGGCTCTGAACTGTCAGCCCAGAGCCAGATGCGGGGCTTGAACTCAGCTGTGAGATCATGACCTGAGCTGAAGTTGGATGCTTAACCAACTGAGCCACCCAGGCACCCCCAGAATTTCATTGTATTTAAAGCCTGAATAATAATATATATTATATATATGTATATATATATATATAATATATATATACACACATATATAATATATATACACACATATATAATATACATATACATATATATTATATATATATACACATATATATAATATATATATGCATATATATAATATATATATATACACACACATATATATTTGTATATATGATTTGTTTCTTCAAGATTATGGTTTTGTTTCCTTTGGATATATACCGAGAAGTGGGATTGCTGGATCATATAGTATCGCTATTTTTAATATTTTGAGGAACTTCCATACTGTTTTCCACAGTGGCTGCACCAATCTACATTCCCTCCAACAGTCCATGAGGGTTTTCTCGTCTCCACATCCTCACCAGCATTTGTTTTCTTGTCTTTTTGATAATGGACATCCTAACAGGGGTGAGGAGATATCTCATACAGGTTTTGATTTGCATTTCCCTGATAATTAGTGACGTCGAGCACTTTTTCATGTACCTATGGGCCAATTGTATGTCTTCTTTAGAAAATATCTATTCAGCTCCCTTGCTTATTTTTAAATTGGGCTATTTGGCTTTCTTGCTACCAAGTTGTATGAGGTCCTTGTATATTTTGAATGTTAACCCCTTACCAGATACGTGGTTTGCAAATATTTTCTCCCATTCCATACGTTGCCTTTTCGTTTTGCTGATGGTTTCCTTTGCTGACCACTTTTCAGCTTGATGTAGTTCCAACTTGTTTACTTTTGTGTTCATTGCTAGGCATTTTTTAAAATGTTTATTTATTTTTGAGAGACAGAGAGAGAGAGAGAGAGAGAGAGAGAGAGAGAAAGCACAAGCGGGAGAGGACCAAGGAGAGAAGGGAACAGAGGATCCGAAGCGGGCTCTGTGATGACAGCAGAGAGCCCTGTCATAGGACTCGAACTCAAGATCCAAAAGATCATGAAGTGAGCCAAAGTCGGATGCTCAACCGACTGAGCCACTGCAGGGCCTTTGTTGTTCAGCGTTTTAAAGGGAGCCTCCAAATCGAAGGCTCAGAACAAAGCTCACACGTCTAAAAATCTTACCCAAAGCCAGCTTCCCCCTTTGTTAGTTAGGTCCCACTTTTAAGAGCTTGATATGGTTTAAACACTGTAATTAGTGGCCCTTGCTTTCTAAGGCTACAATACTTGATAAGCAAAGCAAAACAGATGTCATTCAGGAGGCTTAGTTCTTATTAGGTGGTTGACTGATGAACTTGTTTCATAAACGATTTATAAAGTGCCTACTTCAGGAGCTACCCTGTGCAAAGCATAATGCTAAGCCTTTAGCAGGGCTAAGACAGAATAGATAAGGTGAGATTCTGGGCCAGGAGGACTATGAGACTCGCTTTCAGACCTGCCACCCTGTAAGGCTGGGGACATTCCCTCCCAGTCAGTGTGAAGTAAAGGGGTATGTAGTCCGACTCTGTGCTCCCAAACTGTGGTCCACGCACCTTCTGGTCTGTGAACTGGTAAGAAGAGAAAATATTTAGAATGTTGTATGCCACTCTGACCTTGCTATGACATTTTATTGTATTTTATAAAACCATCAGTGAACAGAGGATTGGGGGAGGAGGGAAGCCCTGATCCTTCACCACAGACCATTTGAGAACCACTGCCCTACCCTGCATGTCCCAAGCCTCTCTGGGCTTTAGTTGCCACATGCGGTCGCATTTGCACACAAACTCGTGTGTTCCTGGTTCTTTGTCCCTTGGCATTTGCAAAGGTCCCTCCCTCCCCACAACGTCCGTGAAGCCTGCAGGTCTGGGGTCCTCTGGAAATGTTTCACGTTTGTTCAAGAAGCCACTTCTTCCCCAGATGCCCACGGATGGACACTCCATTGAACACACACAGCCACAGGCAGGCCAGGGTGCGTCTGTCGCCCCCAGGGGAGGGCACTGTCTCTTGTTCTCTCGGCCCACATAGCCAGCTCCCCCGTCCTGCACTCCGAGCCACGCACACACTGCTATTGCCTTTTACCCATGGGGATCAATAAGCTGTGCAGGACCAGGCGGGGACTGGGGAGGAATGTTTCCCTCCTTCATCTCCAGCCCTAGTGGCCAATCACATCCTTAAATAGATGCCTTCGGGATCATGAGCCCCTCACAGCACAATTTCCAGTTAGAGCTGGCCAGTCCCGTGTGTCTTCCAGAATTTTCAGGGCTCTTTAAGGATCATTTTGTTATCTGGCAGCCTTCATAGGCTTCATACTTAAATGCCTGCTTTCATCTTCACTTAGGTTCCACGAAACCCCTTTCATCCGGTGACCTGAGAGCTGTGACCAATGACGCGGACAGCACAGGAAACAGAACTGTAACTTTTACGGTTATAAGTTCCCCTAGACTTGGGAGGTTGGTGCGAGTAAGTTCTGACAACAGCACAGAGGAGGTTTCCGTGTTTACGCAGACTCTGGTGAGTCCTGACATCCATGCAGCTGGGCAGGGCTGGGTGGCTGTGCAGGGTGGCCCCTGGCTCGCCTTCACCCTGTCAGGCCAAGCTCACATGCCCCTTTGCCCAGGCAGTTACGCATTTCAGCTGTGCTGGTTTTCGATACCAGACATTTAGTAGTAGCACAGGATGACACAATTGTCCGAAAACGCTAAGCAAACTCAAACTCCGTGTCTAACACATAAAAAGGAATCCTTTTATCACGAAGACAGATTTTTAAAGGAAGCCCAAAGCAGAGGAGCGGGAATAACTCCTGCAGGACACGTCTGGGTAACATTTATATTTAATGCGTAAAATTATCAACATTATTTAGTATTGTATTGTTAGATGTGTATATATAAATCTGTATTTAATCTGTGGCCAGAACCATCTGTTTCAAACTTCACTAGCACTTTACCACCACCACCATCCACGTACCTTTTTATTTAAATGGATAAGCTTTCTTGAATATGATTCTTGCATGCTGTTCACCCTTCTTTCTCCATTCTTAAACAGTGGGTACGCAGATTCGATAGCTGATTTGGCTGGAGCGTTACGTGACTAGGAAATTTTAAAAAATCTGAAGTCATGTTTAGGAGAAATAGCAAGAGTGTCCACCTTTAACCTTAGAGCCATTTCTCTCCAATGTGATATGGGAGAATTGAATCTGGCTTTTGCCTTGTAATTGCCTTTGTCCGGGGTGCATGGAAGGGAGCAGATCATGAGGCAGTGCAATCTCTGAATGTAGCACTGAAAAGAGGAAGTATAAATTCTCTAGTTTACAAACGCACTCTGGAGGAAGGAAAAAAGGGTTAGGATGAACGCTGCAGTGTGTGGGGAGCTTAACGCATCAACACTTGCCCAGGGTCAGTTTGCATTTTAAATAATGACAGGAATGATATCAGTCCTATGAAGATGCCTTGGCTCTTGCCCTCGTTCTTTAAAAAACAAAACAAAACAAAATTTAAAAAAACCCTTTTTTACGGTGATCGTGCCAAGCATTAACTTCCACTGGTTTTCACTGCAAATACACAATCTTTTAGCTGAATGTGGTCTAACTAGGCTTTCGTGAATATGTAGCCAGGATCCACTAGGTTATGCTGCGGTAACAACTCTCAAATGTCATGACTGACAGTAACAAAAGTTGATTTCACGCTTATGCTGTATATGGGCTGCGAGGTGCCTACAGGTCTGCTGTGCACCTCTCCTTTATTCCAGGACCCAAGGGGAGGGGGCAGCCCCTCTCTTGGACACTGCTGTATTTGCAGCAGAGGAAAAAGAAGTGACACTAGAAACACACAATGACTCTTAAAGTTTGTGCTCAGGTATGCCAGGTATCACTTCTGCTCACATCTCGTTGACGAAAGAGTCACACGAACAAGCCTGATGTCCGCGGGGCGGGGAAGGACGGTCCTCTCACAGAGAGCAGACCCTGGATAATTGGAAAATGACAGAACACTCTACCATAGGGGGCTAGCCTGGTAATCTGAAAGCTGTTTATGATACATTTTCCTATGAAAACAAACCACTTTCATCATCCAACACCATTATAAACAGGCATTAAAACGCCAGCCTAGTTAAAAGGCTTGAGGGCAGGCAATAAAAGTCTTGATTGATTAAAATCCAATTATTATAAGGTTTTAGTTTTCCTCTCATTATTCCTTCCTCTTTAAGAACCAAGAGGCAAGTGTCAAAACATATTAGCAGTGGCAGGTGTTGCCTGGGGCAAGTGAGGTGTTAGATTGGGGCTCAGGGCTATAAGGGCCCTGCCAGGGGGTGTCTGGGACCAGAGACCTTGGGCCCAACTGTTGGTCTTTGCTGTGGGCACAGGGCAGGCTCATCTGGAAGCACAGCCTGGGCCGTGCCACAAGTCAGGCATGCTGAGAGAGGACTTTCATTGTTCTTGAATGGACCAGATGTGTGGCTCTTCTCAACATACAAGGCCTTTTCCTCTCCAAGCCAAGCACCCACCGTGCCAGCAGCCCGTCCTAGTGCTTTTGACTCAGAGGACAAAGGCAAGCTCCCTTCATTGTATACAAGGCCCCAGATTGTGCATCAAGTCTTGATGCGAGTATATTCCTGGATACGACAATTCCTGGGTCCTTGAGCAGAGCATAGGCTCGAAGACAGCATGTGAGATATACTTAGAGATGTAGAAATTCAGCCCAGTGGCCCACACTCTGTGTCTGTGGTGTGCGAGTGTGAAACGAACACCTCATTTATGAATCGGGCGCCCTGTGGCTGCCGCTTGATCTCCTGCTGACTGCTCATGGAGGACGAGAAGTCTCTTGGCTTCTGAAATCAGACCTGGATTAGCTCTGTGAGTTAGGGCAAATTACGTGTCTTTTGAACCCCAGTTTCCTTATCGGTAAAATGAAGAAAACAGTAGTAATGATAACTGAAACCATTTTGAACATTCATCATGTCCCAGGCGTCGTCCTAAGCTGTCTTCTGTACTACTGATGATCTCACTTTATAGGCTGGGATCCTAAAGCACAGGGAAGTTAAGCAACCTTCCCACAGTTACACAACTCAGGGGCAGCCGAGTCTTAACTTGAACCCAGGACTTCTGACACTAAGTCATGCTCCTATCCACCAGGCTGTCCTTTCCTCTAGGAGCGTGTATGGATTAACACAGTTGACGGGTGCAAAATGTCTAGGACACCATTCCACACGCAGCAGACACGAACTAAATGCTAGCTAAGGCTGCTGTTACCCTTTTTGTTCTTGGAAATGTGTGAGGTTCCTTTCCTCTCCCAGTACCTAAAAGACTGGTTTCACAAGAGGAGGCAATTTTCTGGGACACCAGAATTGGCTGCCATGTTTATGCTAATGTGCTACTGTGATCTAATGAATGGAAATGAGGTCATTAGAAGAGGGTGACATTTGCCTGTCACCTGTGACCCAATTACTGTGTCCCTTTGGGGGAGAGCCCCTGGTGTTCTAGAACACATTTCCCTGATGAGAGCAAGGGGCCTGAGGAAATGTCGGGTCCTCACTCCTGGATGGAGCTCTTCAATATTGAGCAGAACATCAGCTGGAAGGCAGAATGAGGCCAGGGCTGGGAGGCCTCCAAAGATCCTACCCCAGTGGACAGAGCAAGGAGGACCCAGGGGAAGGACTCCTCCCCAGAGCAGCTGCTGCAGAAAAGTCGAGATGGTTTGCAGGATATGTTGGGCTAAATGCCTATGAATAAACATCATCGAAATACCCTGACTACTCTTTCACTACAATAGTCATAAAAAAAAAAAAAAACCATCAATAATGTGGGGAGAGGAGAGGGTATCCTGAGCAAACTCTGTAAGATAGACACCAAAGTGTGTCTCAGTGTGTGTCTGACTCAGTGTGTGTGTGTGTGTGTGTGTGTGTGTGTGTGTGCATGTGGTGTTTCTGAGTATGAAAATAACACATGCTTATTATAAAAATAAAATTAGAAAACATTAAAGTGGTACGTCTGTATTGTAAAAAAAAAAAAAAAACAGGATACCATCAATAAATTCAATACAACTGGCATTAATCTGAAGACATTCAATTCTGTTTAGCTTGTGTGTTCAAAAATGTACAGTTTTATTTGTGACTTGGGAAGAGGAAGACACTTAGTATTTATCTTCCTAGCTTTCCCATTTCTAGATCCTCTCTCCTTTTTCACATGCAAATGGAATGTAAATCGTTTCCTAAAATCTGCAATTTTATGGCCTCTGTTGAATAGGATACTGCTAGAGACTCTGGGCCATTTTATCATGGCTCAGATTTACTACCCAGCAGCTCCAGAACAATTTGAGATATAAAAGAAGGGGCAGAGGCAGGCTTTGGAGGTGATGAAGATAATCAAAACCTTTTCTCTGGAATTACTTAATGAAGACATTTATCAAGCACATATTACGTGCTTTGATTAGCCCTCTTCAGTTTAGTTGGTGAAAAGAGACATGACTCAGGCAGGAATCAAGTTCAATTGTAAAGGGAGTTTGGAACTATGCAGCCATGTTCATGTAAGCAAATGGCTTTGATTGCTTTCTGGCATTCTGTACCAGTTTTTCTAACTTCAAATTTTCAAATTTCAGTTAGCCAATAACCTGCTAAGTGTCCAATTGGGAGAATGTTTTAGGCAGTTGATGTTTGAGTTCTCTTTCACACCTTTACCTTAAAGGACTAAATTGTTTCCAGCCCTCTACCACTCTCAGCTGGGGAGGCAAAGCCACCGTATCAGTGTGCACATAAAACCCACATCCTTTCTTGTTTTTTTGATGGATAAACAAAAATGACCATTTTAATCAGTGACTCTGGATGGCTTTAGCTTGTGAAAGAAATCTAGACACTCCATGATGCTTAATATCATACTTGATCACAATAATTGCAGGCATACATTTGTTACGTTATAGCCCAAAATATTTTCTTATCCCAGAATAAGCTCACCATTGTTTTCAAACCATACCACGTCAGCCTACCAAGATAATCAAGTAACACTCTTGTTTTTTGCGGTACTATCACATCCGCCTAAATGGGAAAAGCTAAATCACAGAACTTGTGCTGAAAATCTTATATCCTGAAGAATTAAACATACACCGAGAATGTGAATCATCAAATTTTTGTGAAATGGAAACTTTTTACGTTTGTAGACATTTAGTGTTCATTTCAAAGAATGTGTGAACAAAGTATGAATCGAATTCTTTAAGGCACTAGTCTTTTCCAAGGAGAGCACAGGGCTAATTGAGTGATTTTCATTCTGGTGCTT
This sequence comes from Panthera onca, assembly GCF_046562875.1. Lineage (NCBI taxonomy): Eukaryota > Metazoa > Chordata > Mammalia > Carnivora > Felidae > Panthera > Panthera onca. Next base: position 40,980,188 of record NC_138339.1, on the reverse strand, counting down.
GCTTAGATAATTTGGAATCATTAAAAAGCAAAGTGTTCTGGTTTTGAGGTTTTTAATGTCTGGCCTTTTTTCTTTTCCATAAAGCCAGGAATTGCATCTTAGCCATGGTGCTCTTGTGGCAGGATGGTCATCCATCGTTGTCTCTGCTGCGGCAACACAAACACAGCCTTCCAGGGCCACGCTTAGCAAACAATACAATGGATTCTGTGTTGTGAATTTTGTCCAATTACCTCTTCTTCCAGAGTCTCAGTCTGTTGCTCAAGATAACGCTCACATTTTAAAAAAATTGCAAGCACATTTCCCGTGGGATAGAAATTAATTTATCACAATTTAATGGCGAACACAGTGGGATCGCTGAACTTTGGCCCTGTAGTTTTCTGAGCAGAGAAGGATCAGTGTCTTTGTGTTAATGATCACTCTGGCCTCCCTGTCCCTACTTTCCTGAGGTCTGTTCAGTAGCAAGCTCCATGGTAACTAGACCCAGTGGTCATTTTGGGCACTTCCCACCAGTGTTTTGTTTTAGTAATTTGGATTTTGCCATTACAAGTCACTGGATTATGTGTCGCCATATTTTCTACATGTAGAAATACTGCATTGTCACTTACCTACTCATTGTTCAAACTGGAAATTGGCTCATGGGTCCTGGCCCAGTAGCTTTGAATAACCAAAAATGTTTCTTGTTCTTAGAACTGTTGGCTCTTTTTTTGAAAAAGCAGATAGAACTAATATCCATTTAAATGAGAGCGGTTTATCTTTTTTCCTTGTATTAATTTCCTACGGCTGCTATAATAAATTGCCACAAATTTGGTGGCTTGAAATGGCAGAAATGTGTTATCTCATAGTTTTGGAGACCAGAAGTCGGGACTCCATTTCACTGGGCTGAAGTCAAGGTGTCAGCATGTTGTTTCTCCCTCTGGAGGCTCTGAGGGGGAATTCCTTCCTTGCCTTTGAAAGCTTCTGGTAGCTGCCAGTATTTCTTGGTTTGTAGCTTCATCATTCCAGTCTCTGCTTCCACTGTCGCTTTCCTTTCTCCTGTTTTGTCTGTGGCAAATACCCCTCAGCCTCCCTCTTGTACAGATGTATGTGATTGCAGTTACCTGGATAGTCCAGGGTAATTTCCAGTCTCGGGATCCTTAATGACATCTGCAAAGTGTTTGTCAAAGAACGTAATATTCACAAGTTCAAGGGATTTGGCTCTGATATTGGCCTACTACATTATTTAGCGTACTACATACACTTCTCTACAAAAAAGCAAGATGTCCCATACTACCTTCTATTTCTTCCGAATGAATTGATCACCTTTTCTACAATCTTGTTTGGTAGTTTAATTAAAGGTTTCCATGCTTTTAATGGCATAAAGCCTATGAAAGTCAATGTTTACTTCCATATAATGTGGATTTGGACCTTTAATGGCATAAAGCCCATGAAAGTCAATGTTTACTTCCATATAATGTGGATTTGGACCTTTCTGCCAGGAGGGCTATAGATGGCTATATTATTAGGCTCCTTGAAAACCTTGTTGATGTGGCATTTTTATGGAAATTGGCTCAGTCATGGAGGGGGCATGGGTAATTATTTGGACTTGGTTTTCAGTTGCCCATTTCTAGCTGGAGAGTTCCAGATATCACCATTTAGGAACTTAGGTCTCCTAAAAAGGCCTCTTCTATCCATTCTCATTGAGGATAATCCCTTCTGGAACTTAACCCAGTTCCACTTTTTTTTAGCATGATGCCTGGGGTGCACCCTCTAAGCTGTGACTCCCTGGGCTGCCCCAGACTTGTGACCTCTTCTGGGAACCTTGAGCCCTCCATACCCAGCTGGTCTCTACACACGTGATGGTGCCAGCCCTGGTAAAATTAATAAAGGGCACAGAAAGAAGAGTCATTTATCTGAGCTCATCCTTCAGGAGCACAGGACCTTGTTGTCGTCCAAACCTTAGCGTATAGGACTTTTTGGTTAGCCCAAATGAAATCTTAGAGGCTTTACCATTCTGAATTGTTTGGCTTTCTACAGTCTCCTCTCTCCGTGAACATCTGCCCAAGATAGAGACTTTTTGGACACTTCTGTTTCCCTTGCTTCTTCTGGACAACAATTGTCCTATCTAGAGACTTGGACCTTTAACAAAGCCATCGGGTCATGGAGAATCAAGTGAGTGGACTGTATGTGACCCTTTCTCCCTCCCCCTTTTCCCAGCTGACTCTAAGACAGTATGGTTACTCTCTTCTCCAGTGGGAATTTCGAAGCTGTGATTGACTTTTAGGCCCTACTGTGGGAAAGATTAGTGTAAAAGGCTTATGCTGTGATTTTCTTATCCGGACCATAGGGAGCCACATTTACAAAGACCCTCGGAATGAAGAGATGCTCCAGAGTGCTCTAGCCTGCCTTTGGCTGAGTTTGACAGTGTTATTCTCTTAACACTCAGTCCTATCCGCGTGTACTTTTGTGGACCTACAGAATGTGCACACTATTTTAGGGGAAGAATGATCAGATTCTATATATCAGAGTGCTCCCACTTCACCCCTGGGTTCATCCAAGGCACTCTTAATGACCCTTAGCTCTCTGCCTTCAGGTTTCAAAAGCTTACCTTTAAGAAAATAGATGTCTGCCAGTCACCTTGGGGCCAGAAAGGGATTGCCTTCAACCTTGAACCAGGTGGGAACTCATTCCCACCTTCCTCCCTCTAAGGTCCTGTGAGAAAGTTTGTCCCTGATATACAATGGCAGTGGCATAAAAGAACTGAAATACAGTTTTTCTTTAACTTGCCTTTTGTAATAAATACAGTATATAGAATGAGCTATTTGTTTGAATTCTTACAAGCTCTAGCCCATAGTGGTTTTCTCGTCTTACACGTACCTACCAGCTGACTTTTTACATTACTAAACTCCTTGAAGTTGGAGCGCATATCTTACAAATTTCTTGGTTGCCTAGAATCTCACTGAGCTTCCCATGGTGAAGGAGCAGGACAGTGGAAAAAGTATGAATTCCAGAGTCACGTGGGACTGGATGAAAAACTGGCCTCTCCCACTTATTGGCTATGGGTGAATTATTTAAATGTTCTGAACCTCGGGGTGTTTTAAAATCTGTCAAATGGGTATAATGAGGCCCCTAACACAAAACTAAATAAAATGAGTTATACAATATACCTTGCAGAGTGCCTGGCACGTATGTAGGGCTCAGTAAAAGTTAGGTACTCTTTGTGTTTTTGTTGAATAAATGGTTAAGAAATGTCTTGGATCGCCTTATTTCTACTGCTTCCTGATATAAACATATACTTTATAATTAAATTTTGTAAAGCACTTGTTAAGTAGCTTGTTCATTTAACAAATGTTTTTTGAAATGTCAAGTATACGATGGTGAACTGATACTTATTTACAAAGCAACTGGAAGTAAACTTCTGGAGCCTGTGCCAAAATCCAGCCTAAAACTTTATGAGAGAAAATTTATTTTATTAAGTATGTTTTAGAAATTTCTAATTGTTGAATATTTTCATGCCATGACTCTTTTTAAAAAAATAAGTCTAATCTTTCATCTTAACCAGAATCCTCTGATGTCCTTGTGAGGAGGTGATTATTGAGGACTTAGATGCTTTATTGAAAGACCCAGAAATGCCCAGGGCATGTGGCAAAAGACTAATTAAGTTAAATGTATATTTACAAGTGAGATATTAGTCCGTATTTTAATGCAGCAATGGAGGCTCAGAGAGATTAAATGACCTGCCCAAAGCCACAGAGCTGAAATTGGGTAGCATTTATATTGGAATGTAGGCCTGACCAACCCAGGGTTCAAATTCTATTACACTCCTCTGCTTCCATTTTTATATCAGTGGGTGTCCTTTTCCTCCTGGGAGGAAGAAGAGTCATAATTCAGGCAGTTGAAGCCAAAGAGGCCCCAGTAAAGTGATCTAGGAGAAAGGGCTCTTATCTGTAAACATGGAGATATGGCTTCTGGTCTCAGCTCTCTTCCCAGTTAGGCTGGTGATTACGGGGGGAGATGGAGAGAAGTTCCCTAAATTTCCAACCTCTCTGAGGTTCTCAGCAGCCTCTCAGCTGTAAAATTTAACCCATCATAGAAAAGTCAGGAGGGCCCCTGGCCAAATCTATCTCTTTGGCCTCTGACAAATGTTTTTCTTTGTGGTTCTGTAGTCATCAAGGATATGAAATCCAGAAGGTTTAGGTCTCGGAGATCCAATCGTTGCCATCACATTATCACTTCACATAAAAAGCACTACTCGGGTCTAGGATTTTGACCTATGTATTCACCCACTTACAGGTTAGGTAGGAGTACCGCCTTGTTAACATATTAGAGAAATGGACATAGTTGGAGGTGGGGGGTCGGTGTATTGGGATAGGAAACCACCATTTCTTGATGTCAGAGTGCCCAAGGCATTTGAAGGTTGTCCTCACTCCCCCGTTCTGCACACACTTAGTCATCAGAGAACAGAAACTATTGGTCTCTAACTGAAGTTGATATAGTAGAATACTATGGGATTTACTTTTTTAGATTTTTTTTCATTGTTATTTTGAAATAATTTCAAACTTACAGAACAATTGGAAAAGAGTACAAAAAGTCCAGTATAGGGGCGCCTGGGTGGCTCAGTAGGTTAAGCGGCCGACTTCGGCTCAGGTCATAATCTCGCGGTCCGTGAGTTCGAGCCCCGCGTCGGGCTCTGTGCTGACAGCTCAGAGCCTGGAGCCTGTTTCGGATTCTGTGTCTCCCTCTCTCTCTCTGACCCTCCCCCGTTCATGCTCTGTCTCTCTCTGTCTCAAAAATAAATAAACGTTAAAAAAAAAAAAAAAGTCCAGTATACTCTTCACTCATATTCCCTGAATGTTAACTTTTAACTGTCTGCTTTATCATTCCCTCTCCACACACACACACACACACACACACTTCTGAAATTTTAAGAGCCACTTGCAGACATGACATACCTTTACCTCTTTTTTTAAGTTTATTTATTTATTTTGAGAGAGACAGAGAGAGGGAGCACATGTAGGAGAGGCCGAGAGAGAAGGAGAGAGAGAGAAAATCCCAAGCAGGTTCCACCCTGTCAGTGCAGAGCCCCCATGCCAGGCTCGAACCCACGAACCATGAGATCATGACCTGAGCCCAAACCAAGAGTTGGTCCCTTCACTGACTGAGCCCCCCAGGTGCCCCTGAGGTACATTTACCTCTAAATACCTCAGTGTGTATTTCCTAAAAACAAGGCCTCTCTCGTGTAACCACAGTATAATTTTCAAAATCATGAAATTATCGTTGATACAGTGTTATTACATAATCTATAGACCTTATTCAAATTTCACAAGTTGTTTCAGCGAATATCCTCTAGAAAAAAGAGTATCATAGACTATCCTAGAAAAAAAATCCACAGCGTAAAACATAGCATTTAGTCGTCAGGTATCCTTGGTCTGCTTTACTCAGAGACCATTCTGCAGTCATGCTGACTTTTGTGACATTGCCAGTTTTTGAGGAAAACAGACCAGTTATTTGTAGAATGTTCCTTGGTTTGGTTTTATTGAATGTTTCCTCACAGTCAGATTCAGGTTGTGTGCTTTGGCGGGAATTGGCACAAGAGATGCTGAGTTTGTTCCTGCTTCATGTCAGGAGACACTGATGCTCATTTGGTCCTGTCACTGATGGTCTTTTATCAGTCTTTTAGCAGTTTTTCTGGTTTCTCCACTGAGAAGTTACTATTTTCATTTTTATAATTAAGTATCTCATGAGGGAATACTTTGGAACTGTTTAAATCCCCTGTTTCTCATCGCAACTTAGCTTACTAGTTTAAGCAACCATTTAGGATTCTCACCTGTGAAACATTTATTACTGTGGTGCTTGCCAAATGGTGATTTTTCTCATTCGAATTTTCCTTCTGCATTTACTAGTTGGAATTCTATAAAATGGAATTTCTTTTTTAATGCTTATTGTTTTGAGAGAGAGAAGAGAGAGTGGGGCGGGGGCAGGGAGAGAATCACAAGCAGGCCACTCACTGTCAGTGCAGAGCCCGACACAGGGCTCAATCTCACAAACCATGAGATCATGACCTGAGCTAAAAATCAAGAGTCAGACAGTTAACCAACGGAGCCACTCAGGTGCCCCTACAAAATTGAATTTCTAATGGCATTCCAGAAGGACTCCACCTGTAAAAGAGAAAGTATCTGGGCTAATCTAAATCCATGGGAAATAAAAACCTCCCTGTTCCTCTCCCCTTAATCTTAGAGCCCAGGTATTCAGCTAAGTGGCTTATCTCTCTATATTTAATACAGCAGAAATTTGCAGAGCTTTTGGAAGCTGTTCCTAAGGCCACTTTGGGGTAACAAAATTCCTAATCCTGTCTGAGATCCTTCTCTCCTCAAGTTTACCTTACACCTTTTTTCCCCATAAAGTCTTTTTTTTTTTTTAACGTTTATTTATTTTTGAGACAGAGACAGAGCATGAATGGGGGAGGGTCAGAGAGAGAGGGAGACGCAGAATCTGAAACAGGCTTCAGGCTCTAAGCTGTCAGCACAGAGCCCGACGTGGGGCTCGAACCCACAAACCGCGAGATCATGACCTGAGCCAAAGTCGGCCGCTTAACCGACTGAGCCACCCAGGCGCCCCCATAAAGTCTTGTTCTTCTCCCTTTTCCAGCTCTCTCCCATCACACACACACACACACACACACACACCCCTTAGAATCTGATTCTTAAAGCTCACTGTCTTCTAAACATTAAAGACTCTAAGTTCCTTCAAGGCATGGCTGCCAAGTTGACATTCCACACACACACTCACTCCCTTTTACTTCTAGCTCAGACTTTCAGTTATCTGCTGTTCTGTCTTGAAGCTCAGACACTCAAGCTGATCTAATTTAATTCTCTCACTCTCCAGCATAGAATAAGTCAATAAGTTATTCACAATTTCTCACTTTTTGAATGACTTTTCAAAAACAGAACTACAGCCAACCTCTCTTCCAGTAGTCTTCCAAAGTATACAGCCTCCTCTCCAATTACTTCCCTCAAATTTCTGACCTTCATCTCAACTGTTCCCATCTATAAGAACCATTCTTCCCCTGGGACAATCATTCCTCATCCTGTAGACATCAGAAGACCCTTAGATTATTCCAATAACTTATTATATATTTTTCAGAGAAGTTAACTTTTACTTAAACCAGAGAAGTGAAAGATAAGATCAACTAGCCTCCAAGAATTTTTTTCTTCCTGGTCAATAGACTGTGTTACTTTTAATATTAAGGAGCTAGATGTCTCTTTCCTTGTAATATTACACATCTCTCAAGCAGAATGGGAAACTTTAGGAACCATTCTCCAGTCCAAAATCCATGGCATAGTCACCTGTGAATGAATACCTTTATGATGAATATTTTGTTATAAATCTTAAGCTGATAATAGAAATAGTAGAACTGCTAAATAAAACTGACTTGTTTCCCAGAAACTTCTAAGGCAAAACTCCAATTTTTCATGAGTAACCTTGCTTCTTTATGAGAAACAATACTTTCTTCTCCTTGTTTAAAATCCCTAAATGACTGCACTTCTTTGTCTTATCCATGAATAGGAAAGGAATGAGAAACTCGCCAACAGGTTTTGGCCACTGTGGAAACAGGAAGCTTATATTCCATGGAAACTCATAGACCCAAAGCCTTTCTAGAACTCTGGTTCTAGGTACGTCCATTGTGTCAGCGTTGAGCCACAGCAATACACAGCCAGACTCCTGTTAATTAATACAGTATTTCCAAATACTGACTGATGACATGCTCTGTAAATTATGGGATAATGTATGCTAGGCACTGCTGACATGGACATAAATACCTTGGAAAAACCTACCTCTAAGTTCAGATATTATAGAAGGCAGGTCAGAAAAAAAAAAGATGTGACCTATTGGAATGAAAGGGTTAACCATTTTATCTCTAGTCTTCCTTTCTGTGATTAGAGTTTTAGAACTTTCAGTCACTGTTGTTGGAGGAAGGACTACCCACATGCTATCTGAACAACCAAACCCTGGGTAGAGCCTATCTCCATCAGCTGGGCCACAAAGGACATTGATAGGCAACAGGCATTAGAGACTTAGATGAAAATATTGAAAAATACCTTAAGCAAGGTGGGAAAATTTGAACATCAATAAGAATAACAATTGCAATAGAATGAAATACATCATACATTAAAATTCATGAGTTTATAATGATCTCAAAACAAAACAAACGTTTATGTTTGGATATTGGAATCGGGGAGCTCATTTTTCTAAAAATCAGTATAAAGGGAAAGAATCAAGTATTTATCCTGTCTTTCCTACATATACTGCAGCATAGCATCAGTGTAGCCGAATAGCTGATGAGGGAAAATTCTTTTTAGAAGACTTTCAGGTAAGAATGAAGAAGGAATGTTTAAAATATCATTGCCTTGCCACTGCAAAAATCAGGTGTTTAAACAATCATATCACTGACTCTGTAAAATTATCACATGACCAGGCTGGTGGAGAACTTTAAAAGAGATGGATCAACCTGGAAGCATTTGAATTCACTGATTAACCTTAACATATCCAAAAGAGAAGCAACCCAAAATTATTTTGTCTTGCAATGAGATGCACAGAAAATATACAATACAAGCTGTAAAACATTCTTAACAAAAACTTGAATCTGATTCTTATTACACTTCTAGATTTAATTACTAGTATGTTGGAAATGTAGGAGACAGAGGAACATGTTAAACAACACCATTGGGATGCAAGCAACAAAATCCAGAATGTAGGAAACTCTATAAGACAGATGACCCAATTACTTTAACAAATAAATTACAAGCAAAAAAATTAGAGAAGGGGAACCTATAGACTAAGAGATGCCTCTGAGAAGCATCAAACAAATGTGATGTGTGGACTTTTAAGGATCCTGACTCAAAGCAACTATGTAAAAAAAAGTCATGTAGTAGATCATCAGAGATATTTGAACACTAATTGGATAGTTGATGATATTAAGTAATTATTGATAATATTTAGATGTGATATGGGGCACCTGGGTGGCTCAGTTGGTTGAGCATCTGACTTCGGCTCAGGTCACGATCTCACAGTTTGTGGGTTTGAGCCCTGCATCAGGCTCTGTGCTGACAGCTTGCTCAGAGACTGCAGATTGCTTCAGATTCTGTGTCTTCTTCTCTCTCTCTCTCTGCCCCTCCCCTGCTCATGCTCTGTCTCTCTCTGTCTCTCAAAAATAAATAAATGTTCAAAAAAATTTTTTAAAAAGATGTGATAATGGTATTGTGATTATGTTTTTTAAAAGAGTCATTTTGTCAATATTTACTACAACATTTACAGATAAAATGGTGTTTGAGATTGGCTTCAAAATAAGCTATTGGGCAGAATATGAGTAATATTATATAAAACAAGATTGGTTATGAGTTGATAGTTTTTTAAACTATCATACAGGCAAGTGAAGGTTTATTATATACTTTCTATAATATAAATACCATAGCCTAAGTCATCTCGAAATCAACGTGCTTTTTTTTCTTTGATAAATAAACTATTTTTGTAATAGAAGAGCTATGTTTGACAAATAGGTTACCATATTGTTAAGTGCAAACACATATGTTTGCAGATATGTGCCGTAATTTAAGCATGAGAATGAACCCTGAAAAGACATGTATGTATCTCCTTCAGTTAGGATACATGTTAGTCCTTGTATTATCCCTGAAGCCAGGGGCTGATTTTTTCTTCCTGTCTTGACAGGTCAGTGAACGACTGATACTATATCAGCATGTGGACCATGAGAACACTGGCTGGACTGCAGAAGACTCTTTCACATTCACGACATCCTCCCCACCAGCAGCTCTAGGCCCTGAGGAGTTTCGTATTACTATATCATATGAAATTACTGAACCTGGTCGGCATAGTCGTCTGCTTGCAAATACAGGTAAAGGCACCAAAAGATATGGTCAGTGTCTTATTTGTAATTATTAAAGTTGGGACAATTTGGAAATAAGTAATTCTCTTGTTAATTAGAAATGCCATGATATCATAGCAATGCCATGACATCAACCTTTGAAAGAAAACATATTAGTTATAAAAATTTATTTCTTTATGCGTGCTCTTTCTCTGGTCCTCTTCTCTTTCCTCTCTTAAGCTTTAATAGTTGTAGCTGGGGGGAAGATTGAAAATTAGTTCTAAAGAATTTTATTTGTACCTGAAAATGGGGACTTTACCATGCCTATGACTAAAAACTGTCCATAGAAAATGAAAATAACAAATAGGGCAAGTTCCTGAAAGGAAAGGGGTATTGAAAGCTGCACCTGTTTCCATGGCAAGAGAAAGTCCAGTAGTAGGTAAGTGAGGAAATTAACATTATATAAGTGAATCTCAAGATTTCAGAACTCTCTTGCTTGTAATGTTGACTTAATAGTTTGGGTGTGTGTACTTAAAATGTAATTTATATGCCTTGGGTAACAAGGTCACTGTGCAACCAAGGCATTTTGAATAATCCACTGGAATAAGGAAATCTGAGAGTGAAAGTGCTTTGCAGCTGTCATCTTAAAGTTCTATACTATTTTTTTTTAAGTTTTAGTTATTTATTTGAGAGAGACAGAATGAGCGGGGAAGGGGAAGACAGAGAGGGAGAGAGAATCCCAAGCTGGCTCTGTGCTGCCAGCACAGAGCCCAGTGTGTAGCTCGAACCCACAAAACCATGAGATCATGACCTGAGCTGAGACCAAGAGTCCGATGCTTAACCGATTGAACCACCCAGGTGCCCCTGTCATCTGAAAGTTCTAATGAAATGCCACTTTGTTCTTTATATTTTCACAGGAGCTGCCGTCAAGGAGGGAGACAAAGTTCTCATTGGCCAATCTAATTTAGATGCTTCCAACCTCTTACTGAAATTACCCAAATCACAGCGATCTTCCTATGAGATCTGGTTCCAGGTTATATCTCTTCCTCACCATGGAACCCTTATGGTTGGAGAGAGGAACATTACCAAAGGAAAACCCAATTTCTCCCAGTATATAGTTAATAAATTTGGAATCATATACCTTCACGATGACTCTGAATCACTGGCTGATAATTTTACCTTTGCCGTTTGGCCAAATCAAAAGAGAAAGTCTGCCACCAAGCCAAAGGCTGACTTCCTTGAAGAGATGTTTAACATCACCATCTCTCCTGTTAATGACCAGGCACCAGCATTAAAGACAAAGGGACTTCGGTTGAAAGTTCTACAGGGCAACAGGTTAGTTGTGGGACCTGAAAATCTGAGAGTGGAAGATCTAGACAGTCCTCCAGAGGAGATCAGATATATGATCATCCGTAATCCTAATAATGGCTTTTTGGCACTGGCTCACCATCCAGACATAACTGTTCACCATTTCACACAGGCTGACATTGACAACTCTAGGGTTTTATTCATTCAAGATGGAAGCCCATCCTCAGGCGTGTTTTACTTTAGTGTGACCGATGGTCAACACCGCCCACTCTATAAGCTCTTCCACCTGGATGTCATCCCCATCTCCATCACCCTTGTGAACCTCACTGACCTACTTCTCCCACAAGGCCAGACAATAGTTCCTATCACCAATACTCATCTGTCAGCAGTGACCAATGGGAGAAGCCCCCAAATCACTTACAAGATAACATGGCCCCTCCAACATGGGCATCTGCTCATTGAAAACCAGGTGGTCATCAGCTTTGGGCAGGAGGATCTACATTCAGGAAGACTCTCTTACCATATGACAAATCTCACTGCCTCTGGGGACCAGCTACATTTCTCACTGTTTACACCAGAAAGCAACCTTACAGGACAAACACTGAGCATCAGAGTGCAGCCTCTACTGCGGGTTATGTCAAACTTGACCATTGCCAACAGAGTGGTTTATCAGCTGAGAAGAAAGGACCTTGATGCTACTGAGCTTGCTAATAGGACTAAGAGTGATCCCCAGTTTGAAGTGACAGAACCCCCTGTCCATGGAAGACTTGTACGAAGAGTGGGCCGAGGCACTGAAATGGAAAACGCTACTCTATTCACTCAGAGGGACATTGACCAAGGATTGTTAATGCTGAATCCACATGCCAACTTAACAGGCATCGAAATGGTGAATGACTCCTTCACTTTCCTGCTCAGGGCAGACCATGTACAGCCAGCAATAGGTTATCTCCCCTTCACCATAGTGCCACCTGACCCCTTACTCTTGCAAACATTTATCCCTGATGTTTCTTTACTAGTCACTTCCAATAACCTTGTGACTTCAGATTTCTCTCAGGAAAAGCTTGTGGTTTCCTCAGGACCCACAGTACAGGCAGAAACTTTATGGAAGCTGACTCAGGCCGGGCAGCAGCAAGCAGATCCCTGGGGACGACACCATGGTCAAGAGCCTACAATGGACAGCAGAGCCTCTCTAACTAGGATCATTTGGCCACCAAACACCACCGACGCCAGTCCTCAGGCACCCACCCAACCCAGGGAGAGCAATTATCCTGTGATAGTCATTGTACCCTCGGCTGTGGTGGTCTTCCTGCTGATAGTAACTGCCGTGACCTTGTGTATCCGGATGCTGGGCCGGAGGGCAGAAAAGGCAAAACCTCTTATCAAGCCCCTGACCAATCTGGAAACTACAACCCCAAGTCCTAGGCCAGAAAGGAGCATAGCTGTTCCCACTGTCACAGTGACACCCCTTCTAAAAAGCTCCAGCAGTCCCCCAGTCAGTCTTTGCAGGGACCCACTAAGTGGGCAAATGGCTTCTCCAGCTACTGAGTCAGTGGAGAAATGTGCTCCTTGGGAGACATGGATGAATCTGGATCCTGACATGGTCAAGCTCTGCCGACAAACCAACCCAACACTGAAGCACAACCAGTATTGGGTGTAGACTGAGGGCTCTTGTTCCTGAGTGACCACCTGCTGTACTGGGATAGGTACTGGGATCCAAAGGCAAAGGAATGCTGGGTGAATCAACTGAGAAAAGCTTGGCCGTGACAGTCACTCAGTGCTCAGTTATGGTCCCATGGTTAGATGTTGGCAAGTGTTTATTGTAACGCGTACAACACTCTTCTGATGGGCTCTCCACAATGAGCTTTGTATGCTCTCTTCTGGACCTGACTCTGAGTATAAGGTTGTGTCAGTATTTAAGCCCTTTACCAAAGTGCTACCAAACATGCTGGCCTAACTGGGAACAGCAGTATTAACTTGGGTGCTAGAGTTAATGGAGGAAGCCTTTGCATATTTTTCACTGAGGATTCACTCACTCTGAGTGAGTCAGCAAGGAAATGCAGGAACTGTTTCAGCAAGTAGAAAAGGTAATTTAACAAATCAGCAAGTTTGTTTCTAGTGTATTTCTATAATGTATTTTCCTCCTTGGAGCCCGTAGGTTTGACTTCTTGTGCAGGAAATGCCTTGGTGCTCTGGATAGTAGGACAGCTTGACTCCCTTTGAAGTATTCACTGAGCATATTGTGTTTCATCGAGAAGATTTATCTATTCTGACTTGTAAAACCAAGTCTGTAGTACAAATATGATTTGAAGCCCTAAAGAATAGAAAAGGCTGTTAAACGCATTTGTGATGACTCGATTTGGCTTAACATCACGATGAATTGAAATAATGGCAAATTTGTACCTGACTTGTCTGGTTGAACCTACCATTGGCTCAACTGATTCAAACCTGTTTCGATAACTATAAAATGAAGATATCAGTACTTGTATTAGTTACGAATGCTTTAGGTTGCAAATCACAGGACATTAGCTATGAGTTGTTTAGATTGGAGATTGGCAAACTTTATTCGTGCAGTACCACATGGTAAAGAGCTTAGACTTTGCGGGCCATGTATGGCTGTTTATTTTTAACAACCTTCATTTTCTTAACAAAGTTTTAAAAAGGTAGAAACAATTCTTAGTTCTTGCCTTTGACCCACAAATCAGTTTGCCAACTATTGATTTGGCTAAGCAATAAAAGTCTTGCAACTACCAAGTAGCCTGAGGTGGACATTCCAAGGCCGGTTCAACAGTCCAAAGATGTCATCAAGTACTGAAACTCTTTTGTTCTTTCTTCTCTACCTTCCTCAAGCTGTTGGAATTCTGTTTTTCATTTTTGTTTTTGTTTTTGTTTCTTGGCTTAGTTCCTCGTGATTGTGAGGTACCTGCTAATGCTCTAAGCAGTACAGTCACGTTCAAAGGTAGACATTCTAGTGGGAAAAAAACAGATATGGCAAAAAGACTTTTTCTTAGGATCTTATTTATTATTATTATTATTATTATTATTATTTTAATCCTGTAAGGGTAGGCCTTTCCCAAATCTTCCCCCTTTTATGTCTCAGTCTAGAACTGAGCAATGGGATTCCCATCTCTGGAACAACCATTTGGCCAAGAAATGGAATTCTTCTGACGATCTTTCCTGGGGCTGGGAGAGGATTCTGCCATGTCAGAGATCAGTGGATGACCCCATCATGTAATTAGGGGAGGCTGGAGGATGGAAATTAGTTAAACAGTGAATAAGATCTATTAAAGTACTCTTCAAATATGAAATACTTGGGAAATAAGCATTTTGATCTTTCAAATGGATATCTACTTTAGTATCTCTTTTTCATATTTTAGTGATTTTCTTAAAGCCAGCAACTAGTGAGTCTAGAGTGGAAGGAACAACTTCTCCTGGCAGGGGCATTTGGCAGTGTCTGGAGACATTTTTGGTTTTCACAACAGGTGCTGTTGGCATCCATTGAGTGCAAACCAAAGATGCTGCCAGATATCCAACACTGCATAGGACAGCCCCCCAAAAGAATTACCTGATCCAAAATTTCAACAATGCCAACATTGAGAAACCCTGGTTAAAACCACAATGAAGAGTTTTCTTGTCTACCTGATGAAGGATTAATAAACCCATTACCAAATGTAAGCAGCAACTATATTCTAAAAACAGAATAAAAGGGTGAAAATTCTATTGTACGGTTGAAACTCTGCTTGGCAAATTTTTTTTAAAGAGGATGTATTTAAAAACAAAGCTTGAGGGCAGATTCATTCCTTCATATTCCTTGATAAAAGAAAAAGATTTTATCTTGTATTAACAGTTGGAACACATCGGGAGGGAAAAAAAATCGATATTTACAAAGGTAAAGATGAGATCAAAGTGTTCCCCAAAGTCTAATGGTCTCAGATGTGTTCCATGTGGACAAGAACTTTTTCTCATCCTTTCCCTTTTCTGCTTCTCTGGGTTGCTTTTCTGTCCCAACCCAATTTTAACGGCTCTCTGTGGAAACAGACTTCATAATCTACAGACCAAATGGAAGCACAGCATATTTGGACCTAGAGATAACTAATCATGTCTTAGATCTCTGGTTCCAGTGCTGGTGCTAAAGAAATCTTACCTACTCTTCTTCCTAAAGTGATTCCCTCCTGTCTTTCTGTATTATTGAATTATATGTAGCCCCTTTCAAGTGTTTTTGGACTTGATCCCCTTAGAAAGGAGGACTGAGAGTCTTAACCCAAGGTTGGTTTGATCACTATGCAACTCAGAATTATTCTTTTTTTTTTCTTTTTCCTTTTTTTCAATTTAAATCCAAGTTAGCTAACATATAATATAATAATGTTTTCAGTAATAGAATTTAGTGACTCATCACTTACATATAACACCCAGTGCTCATCCCAACAAGTGTCCTCCTTAATGTCCCTTGCCCATTTAGCTTGTTCTAAGGAGCCAGGTGCTCAGAAGGAACAGAATGGCAGTATGTGCTTGAGCTTGTACACAGAAAGGGAAGGCTGAGGAACATCTTTGCATCCAGTTAAGTGGGTTTTCTTTTCTCTCGGCTGGGCAAGGAGACTGCCCGTTCTTTGTGGAAGAGCCAGATGTAGTTGGCTCCGTGACCATGTTGGCCTCTTCCTTGCTTCAGCCATGAGATCTGTGAAGCTTATCAGCCTGACCAAACAAAAAAATATGATTTCCCCTCCCTTTTCCTGTTAATTCTGTAACTTCATAAAAATAAAATTAGAATAAAATTAGCGTCTGTATTGGAATTAAATAGACACAGATGCTTTGAAATGAGAATTCACAGTGTCTGTGAGCGTGCCTGCTAAAGCAAGACCATCAGTGTGAGGTACAGATGTCAAGACTCAGTAATTAATAGAGTAATTAATATAGAGCTTGAAAAGTTTTCCAGAGCATCTAGAATAGTCTTCTGATTTGCAGATGGATTCAATTTTTAAAAATGCTTACCATTTGGTGCTGGCTCAAATAAAAAATGAAATAAAAAGTTTTGGCAAATTCTTGTTTAGTGTTGAAAATTAGTTTTGGAAATTGAAAATCAGTTTGAAATGGTTTCTCCCATACAAAGAGCTACAACTGCACGTCATAATGAATTCGCCACCTCTTAACAAATGACTGGGGAATGAATAAGGGGACACAAAAGTTAATGTCAGAATAATTGCTGATTCTTGCTTAACAGGAGGTATTTTTTTGGGTGGGCTGGGAGTGGAGGGTCTAACATTGTTCCATATCTGGAGGCATTGGCAAATTCTAATCTTTCAGGGATCCTGCTCAAACACCTGGGTGCACTTCCTTAGAGTCTTGCATTAGGTAGATTGAGACAGGTGCTGTTCTTACTGTCTGGTTTTTCGGATTTCTGGGGCTGTTAGACACGGAGGGTGAATAATAGGTATGTATCAGATGACACTCCCTGAATTTGACAATGGGACTGTGCTACACACCTACATCTTTCAGAAGCATTGTAATTAATGAGTTTGAGGTTGGCCATGTGTAGGGAGACATATAGGGTTGAAAGTGGGCATGGAACCCACTGTGGGGCATGTCCAGTGATGGAGCCCTTGGCTAAGGTGCTCAGAACACCACTGTCTGTTTGGCAAACACTTAGAAAGGGCTGCCTTTTCATAATGATTGGCAAACATTTATAAGGCACCTACTGTCTGTGAGACACCAAATACTAGACACTTCCCCTAGATGCAGATGCGAGATGTTGTCCTGAAAGGATCTTTCTGGTTTGTTTCCTCTGATAGGTTCTTCCAGAATCACACAAGGAGTGACAGGAGAGAAGGTATGGAAAAAAGGACAAAGAGAAATAGAGGTTCAGAAAGGGCTTCGTCTTTTCACTTGAAAACTCAGTGGTGTGGTGAGAATGAGGGACCTCACTGGCCCACCCACCTCCACTTCCTCCCACCTGTCCCTCAAGGTGCCCCTCATGTTCCCATCGAGGCCTACAGAGTGAGACACTACAGAGTGGTTAGATCTAGACTCTGCCTCTGTTTTGGATCCTGGCTCTCTGCTTCCAAGCAGTGTGGCTTTGAGTAATGTATTCAATCTCACTGAATTTCAATTTTTTAGACAACAATTTCTTCCTCCAAACCTACCTCTTTGGGCTTTGTTAAGATTTAGTGATGTTAATATTATCATCGTCATCATCATCACCACCTCCATACAGAATTTTCAGTGCATCAGGCACTATACTAACTGCTACAAAAACTTTTTCTTACCTGCACTTTTAATGCATTTTAAAAGAACTAATACATTAGGCCACTTCAGTAAACGAGAGGCTCATATTCTACCCAAAGCAGTACATGGAATTGAAGCAGTATGTGGTAATGGAATTTCAGGTGGGCGGTTTAAGGATAGGTGATGTGTTTTTCAGAAGGGGAGCTTCCTACATGCTCATGCTCCACTGGGCAGGCACTGCTTTCCCCTTTGTCCTTGGATGGAGCCTTGGCAAGAAAATGGATGAAAGAAAGAACACATCAGGAACATTTGTAAAATCAGGGATTTTAATGGTTCTCTATCTTGTAGGGGCTGCTGAACTGTTGATGAAATATTCTGCTTTGTTCCCTTCCTTTCCAAACCGGATCAAATCCCTACATCAGCCAGGGCTTTGATTTGAAACCTTTACCCCTTCTCCCACTTCCCATCCCATTATTCCCAAGCATTCACAGGCTACTACTTTTCTTTTCTCTTTTCAAATGTTAATTATCTATTTTGAGGGGGAAGGCAGAGAGAGAGGGAGAGGGAGAAGCCCAAACAGCCTCTGCACTGCCAGCACAGAGCCCAACATGGGGCTTGATCTCACACACTGTGAGATCATGAGCTAAGCCAAAATCAAGATTCCCACACTCAACCGACTGAGCCAATGAAGCACCCTAGTAATTTTCTTTTTAAGTCCAGGATTAGCAAAGGACTGCCACTTAAAAAAAATTAATACCATAAGTTTACCAAAATAAAAAGTGCTGTTTACCATCACCATAATTTCATTTCTTAAGGACAAACTCTTATAATAAAGAACTTTGGGGGGAAAAATAAGCAACTTTATGCAAAATTCTCTCCTTTGTCCAGATTTGACCACGGCCTGGAAAAACCTCAGCATACACCAGCGGGGCCAAGAACTGTATGGAGGCCACGCTTATGGCTGCATGGCCAGACCTCAGGGAGAAGCAGGGAAGAGAAAAGTCAGCTCCTCAATGACGGTGTTCAGTAGGAAGATGTGGTCAGTCATCCCGTGTGTGTGTGTGTGTGTGTGTGTGTGTGTGTGCATTAGCAAGGTTTGGGGACGAGGACTAACTCGCTATTTAAGAGTCCAGACAAGACCAGCTCCACAGGCATATGCAACCAGTGCAGCCACACAGGCCTCAGAAGGACCTGGGCTGGGATTAATGCTCTGTGTAACCATCTTGAAATTCCAATAATTTTTGAACATAGCTCCCACATTTTCATGCTTCACTGCGCCCTGCTAATTGTATAGCTGATTCTGAGACTGCATAGAATTTAGTTGATGACTGTTGCATCAGACACCTCTTAAGCATTGTTTGAAATTCTCTCAGCTTGGCTTTTTCCTCCAACTATGGCTCTGGCTACCAGTTCCAGGCATATTTATAGCCATAAATGAGGGTGTAGTATGCCCTGGGTCCCGGTATCTCTGCAGCATGCCTGTGCAAACCTGTACTTGCACAACCCAGAAGTGAGAGAGTTAACTCCCCACAGAACAACCCTTACCCAGCAGCAAAGAGGAGCTAAGGAATAAATACCTGTTTATACCGGGTATAAACAGTTCTAAGATGCATTCTGTGAGGCTTCTCAGACTGTCATGAAGATTGAAGACAGATATATGGGTGTGTGGAACCTCTTCCTGCCCTGCTTGTTATCCCTGTCCCTCACTCCTGCTCCCACTCACAGATGAGCCTTTGCTATTAAGGGAGCCCAGGCAAAGACAGTGGTCCCTATTTTCCTTGTATCATCAGCTGGGAGTATGAACCCTATGGCTAGGCGTCCATGGCCTTATGGTTTTCATGGGACCCTTAGGAACAGTTACTCTGGGTTACTTGCCTTGAGGGCCTGTGCCCTACCGGACCCCTTATCACACGCAGCCCAGGTCTGCTGGGACACTGCTGTCTGCCCACAGCTGGGAGCCAGGAGGCCTTGAACTAGCGGCAGACCCTAAGCCAAGTATCTGTCTTGGAATCAGCCAAGAAGTCAGGGCTTTACCAAATCGCCATCTAGTTAAAAATCTCACTCTTCATTGCAGTTTCTCCACTGGTTGTGTTGGGTTTAAGAAACAGTAGCTCATTAACCACAACTTTTAGCAAGACCAAGATTTACTGTATTTTGTAATAGTTTAGAAACGCTCTTCTGCATTTCATTTCAGCACTGCTCATCGCTTCTCAAAGTAAAGATTACCTCGCACTTGTTTTTAATAACAGCTTTATTTATTTATTTTTTTTGAGAGAGAGAGAGAGGGAGGGCACAGGTGAGCGAGGGGCAGATAGAGTGAGGGAGAGAAAGAGAGAATCCCACAAAGGGAAGAGGAGAGAGAGAGAGAGAGAGAGAGAGAGAGAGAGAGAGAGAGAGAAGTGGAGCTCAACCGAAGCAGGGCTTGTGCTCAACCAATGAGGAACTGGAACTCATGAACCGTGAGATCATGACCTGAACTGAAGTTAGATGCTTAACTGACTGAACCACCCAGACTCCCAGTAACAGCTTTATTGAGATGTTATTTACACACCAAACAATCCACTCAAGGTATACAATTCCATAGTTTTTAGTGTTTTCACAAAGGTATGCAACCATGTACTTGGCCATTTGCATGTCTTCGTTAGAGAAATTTCTCTTTAGATCTTTTGTCCATTTTAAAAATTGGGTTATTTGTTTTTATTCTTCCACTGTGTTATTTACATATCATGGATAATAATCCTTACCAGATATGTGATACTCAAAAAGTGTCTCTCATTTTGTAGGTTGTCCTTTCAGTTTTTGGATGACGTGCTAGAAAAGATAGGAGGTTTTATTTTTTTATTTTTTATTTTTTTTAATATATGAAATTTATTGTCAAACTGGTTTCCATACAACATCCAGTGCTCATCCCAAAAGATGCCCTCTTCAATACCCGTCATCTACCCTCCCCTCCCTCAAGGAGGTTTTAATTGTGATGTCTAATTTATCTATTTTTTCCTCTTGTTGTTTGTATTTTTGGTCTTGTATCTAAGAAACCGTCTCCTAATTTGAAGTCATAAAGATGGAGGCCTTTGCTTTCTTTTAAGACTTTTATAGTTTTAGGTCTCAAAATTATATCTTTGACTCATTTTGATTTAATTTTAAGATACGGTGTCTATGGTATAAAGTAGGGGTCCAACTTCGTCCTATTGCATGTGATAACGAGTTGTCCCAACACTGTTTGTTGAAAGGACAGTTCTTTCCCCCATTTAATTGTCTTAACTCCCATGTCAAAAATGAGTTGACCATGAATGTGAGAGATTTCTGTATTCTCAATTCTATTCCATTAAGTATATATATAAATATATATACACCTATATTCGTGCCACTTTGTTTTGATTACAGTAGCTTTGCAGTAAGTTTTAAAACTGGGAAGTGAGTTCTCCAACTTTGTCCTTCTTTTTCAAGATAGTTTTAGCTGTTCTGGGCTCCTTTAATTTCCATTTGAACTATAGAATCAGCTTGTCAATTTCTGCACAGAAGGCAGTGAAGACTTTGATAGAAATTGCATTGAATCCATAAATTTGGAGACTACTGTATCTTTTTTATTATTTATTTATTTTAATTCCAGCGTAGTTAACATAGAGTTTTTTATTTGTTTCATGTGTACGACATAATGATTCAACAATTCTATATTACCCATGACTCATCATAAGTGGGCTCTTAATGCCCTTCACCTATTTGACCTATCCCCTCACCCACCTCCCCTCTGGCAGCCGCCAATTTGTTCTCTGTATTTAAGAATCTATTTTTTGTTTCTCTCTCTCTCTCTCTTTCTCTCTCTTTTGTTCATTTTTTTCATTTCCTAAATTCCAAGATGACTGAAATCATTATAGTATTTGTCTGTCTCTGACTGACTTATTTCACTTAGCATTATACCCTCTAGATCCATCCATATTGTTGCAAATAGCGAGATTTCATTCTTTTTTATGGCTGAGTAATAGTGAGTTCTTCTGGTCCATGAATATGGAATGTCTTTCCATTTATTTAGGTTTTCTAGATTTCTTTTTCCCTAACAGTGTCTTGTTTTCAATGTACAAGTCTTGCACTTTTTCGGTTAAATTTATTTCTAAATGTTTTATTTTTTGTGATGCTACTGTAAATTGAGTTCTTTTCTTAATTTAATTTTGTTTTTGTTATTGTTCGTGTACAGAAATACAACTGATCTTCGTTATTGATTTTGTAATCTACAAGTTTGTTAAAGTATTTTTATTTTAATTGTTCCTTAAGTGGGTTCCTTAGGATTTTCTATATGCAAGATTATTTCACTTGCAAATACAAATAGTTTTAGTTCCTCCTTTCAAAATTAGGTGCTTTTTATTAATTTTCTTTCCTAACTACCGTTGCTAGAATCTCCAGTAAAATGTTGAATAGGAGTGGTGAGAGTGGACCTCCTTGTTTTGTTGTTGATCTTAGGGAGAAAGTTTCAGTCTCTTCTCATTAGGTATATTGCTAATTGTAGATTTTTTTTGTAGATGCCTTTTATCAGGTTGAGGAAGTCCCCTTCCATTCTTAGTGTGTTGAGTATTTTTATTAGGAAGGGATGTTGAGTTTTGTCACATTTTTTCCCTGAACTATGGAGATAATCATGTGGTTTTTGTTCTTTATTCTATTGGCATGATATATTCCATTAATTGATTTTTAAGATATTTAACCAATCAATCCCACTTGATCATGGTGTATAATCTTTTATATATATTGCTGGATTTGGTTTGCTAGTGTTTTTTGAAGATATTTGCATTCTGTTAGCACTCTTGCTATAAGCTTCTCATTTCAGGAGCATGAGCTCCAACAGAAGAATGTATTTTGAATGGAAATCAAACAAGTTTTATCTGGGAAAGTTGGTTTCATTGTGGAATAGAAATAGAATGAATGTGGTCACTTGGAATGTTTGAATCTGTGAGGAAGAAGGAGAAATATTTCATCTTGGTTTAGTCTACAGATCACATTTGGAAAGGTAACTGGCATTTTAGTAGGCCTCTGGGACAGGAGAATCCACCAGAACTCTACTGTTGAAGTTGACCATATATTGTTCCACATTGGGTGGCTGTATCTGCTGTTGTCTCTATCCCAGTTCATCCCACCAGAGGTGCCCATGATAGGAGGTCAGCCCTTCCAGAGTCTGTCAGGTCAATGGGTGACTACATGAGTGTTTCTTGTAGGCCAGATGTGCATCCAGAGAACAAGCTGGCATGGGGTCATTTCAGGTCATATCCAGGAGGGTTGTCTAGAGACCTAAGACTTAAATGGGGAGAAGATGGGGAACTCCTGGATTTCTGGGGAGTGAGAAGGAAAGGAAGTGACCAGCCAGAGAATGTTGGCATTTGCCTTGCCAAGGAATTACGGATAAGAGATCTCCAAAAATTTCTGAAGAACCATGTTAAATCTCATAAGAAAAGTCCTTTAAACTTGTACAAAATAGAGATTACAAATTCTAACTATATAGCAGTACCAGGTAAATAGAAACTTTTCTGTTCCCTTGACCTAGTACCCTTACTGTGCTTCAACCCTGGAGAACTTGAAACATGATTAGTTAGAGGAAGAACAGATGTGAGGGAAGGGTGGCCTTTTCCTTCCCTGACTTCAGGCTCAAACCATAGAAGGGGAAGAAGGCTCGACTGAGAAGCAAATTTGAAATTTTGACCATTAAATAAGGCTGATATTTTAATGCTAATCTGAAGTCATAATGTGTAACTTGAAGTGACCCTAGAAGTGTGTGTATTATTCAAGAAGGACCAGAACATTCTTGAGAACTTCCCCTACCCCCGCCTGAAAACTTAGCAGATATGATCCCACAGAGCTGATTGAAAGGGCCAGTGGAAGACAAAAATAAAGTTTTCTCGTTACACTTTACATACTGCTTGTTCAACATAACTTTTGTGTGAGAACGGTGCATTTCTACTTATCAGAATCTCACCTCCACTACAGGGCTAAGTGATGAATGCTGTCTGGTTTTATTCCAAATCAGGTTTCACTACAACACTGGCCTATCTACATTCTACTTCCTCCGGGGGTCCTTGTGTGACCACTCCAGTTAGACAATCTCAATCACCATAATGGGCATTTAGCCTTCTTTCTGGCTACTGAGCATACTTATGTCTGGGAAATCTCCTATTTTATGAAGGAGAGCTCCCTTCCCAGAAATAGAAGCTGAAATGTCAGATACTCAAGTCCCAACTTCCCCGCAGCCATTGTGCAAACATAGCCCAGCAATGGGAGGAAGCAGGGGCTGTCCCAACTCCATTCTGGTGACAGATGGTGGTAGCAGAAGTGACATCCAATTTCTAGAAGCAGAAATGACAGATGAGGGCCTGGCTTCATGGTGCTGATGGTGAGGCCTATAGCGTCTGTGCCTAGCATGGGCTGTGTAGTCTTTCTTGGCCCGGTTCCTTGGGCCAAACACTGGGTTTGGCAACAGTTTCTGGCTCTGTAGCCACCACAATTGGTCCTCTGGTGCTCCTGGAGACTCAGTGAACTTCTCTGTAGTCTGGTTTTTTTCTCTGAAATAATTTTAGATTTATAAAAAAGTTATGGGGATAATGCATAGAGTCCTCACGTACCCTCATCCAGCTTCTCCTAATGTTAACATCTTATATAACCGTGGTACATTTATCAAAACTGGGAAGCTACCATTGGTATGACACCGTTGTCTAAGCTACACACTTTATTTGGATTTCACCAGCTTTTCCATTAGTGTCTCTTTTCTTTTCCAGGATTCAAATCAGGATACCACTTGCCCTTTGGCTGTCACGTCTCTTGTCTCCTCTCATCTGCGATAGTGTCTTTATAGTCTTTCCTTGCTTTCTAAGAGTACCGGCCAGCTATTTTGTAGAATGTCTCTCAGGTTGGACTTATCTGATTTTTTTTTTTCATTTTTCTATAAGAGTTATGCATTTGAGGGGTGAGGAATACCACAGAAGTGAAGTGACTTTTCTCTTCAATGGGTAAATATCAGGGAGTACATGACACCTACATGACAAATAACAGGTGATCAATGGTTAAACTTGATCAATGGTTATAGTGGCATCTGTCAGGTTTCTCCACTATGAAGTCACTATTTTCTCCCTTTTTGTCCTCTATTTGTTATAAGGGAGTCACCAAGTCCAAACCACACTTAAAAGGAGGGGAGTTAACTTCCATTCACTAAAGGAGAAATATCTTCACATGTTATTTGAAATTCTTCTGTAAGGAAGGTTTGTCCTTTCTCTTACATCTATTTTTTCATTTCTCAAGCAAAAGAATAGGGCATTTGTTAGTAAATTTCAGGGCAATGTCTTAAGAGTCCAATGGCAGGAAAAAGAGACAGCATGATAGGGTTTGCAGAGATCTTAGAAGCCAAGACAAGAGACCATATGGAGAAAACAAGAAAGATGCTCTCTGTGGCCTGCTCTGTTCCATTGGCCATGAACTGGCTTCTGCCACAAGGTGCTTAGTTTCACTTTCCTCATGGCTTCAACTAGCCGAAGCCTCTAGATGGTCTAAAGGCTCTCTCTTGTGCCCGTGCCACATGACTTTTGCTCAAGGGTATAAGGTCATTTCACTACAAAGGGGGTCGCCTGGCTCAAATTCTCAAGAGAAAGAAGCTTGTCTTTCTCAGCCTAGCCTATGGATGTATTCTTCCTGGGCCAGGTGTCCACTTGAATGACATCAGCTGTGGCCAGCGGTGGGGTGGGACTGCAATCATTGTGCCCCTCCTGCAGAAGCGCCCTAAGAACGAGTCAATTCTAAAAGGAAGGAATGTGGTGGGCAGGCACTGCGACATGCTCCCACGGCACCTTCCTTCAGTTCTTCCTGGAATAAGCATTCTTCTACTAAAATAACACCAGAGGTCACATTCATTTCCAGTGTACATAGTGGCTTTTCTACGTAACACACAGTGCTCTCCAGCGATCATCTCCATTCTCTAATATTTTGGAATTTCTGCTGAAAATTTTGTTTAGCAGATAAAATAGAGCTACTGTAATTGAAGCATGGGTGGGGCTTATCGCATCACACTCCACCCTCCTCAGCCTCCCTTCAGTGGCTGTCAGAATATGGGTTAAGGGAGGTAGACCAGATACATGATTTACTTCCTTGGACCTCAGTTTTCAAGTTGAAGAAAGAAAAGTCACTGATTTCATATAACATTATTCTCCAGGGTTCTATAATGAGGGGTCCTGGGAGATGTAGAGTCCCTACTCCCCAAAACATCATAAAGATGGCTTGGGTACTATATCCTTCAGGGTCCCAGGAGGCACACCCAAACTGCATCACTGAGAAACATCTCGTAATGGACTCTACAGAGATATGGGCAGGGTTCAGGAAAAATAACAAGTATGGCTCAGTACCCCTCAGGGATTGCAGTTGTGGAACCATCACTACCCCTCAGGCAGAAAGGACAGAAGAAAAGAGTAGTTCCAGGAGGTGGAACACGTGGCTGTCTGGCTGTGGCCTTCAGTGGATAGAAGCAGCCAACCTTAAAGTGTAGAGAGAGAAAGCTGGGGAACAAATGCCCCACCCACCTCCTCCCTCTGATCTCCTGAGGAGATCCTGATCTCTGATCCAGGTGCTGCCATCCACTGACCCCAACCAGAAGCCAGAGACCATGTTGCTCTTGATTCAGTCCTTGGGAAGCAGCCTCTCAAGACAGACAGCAGGATGGAGAGGGTGGAAAATGGATCTAAAGAAACAAAAGGAAGGTCTCCAGCACAAGACAGACAGATGGTTTGTGGCTGAGCCCGGCCTCGACCCCCTTTCCTGACTTATTCTCTTATTATTCTCCTTCTGCCTTCTTCTCGTTGTCTCCTATCAATCAGTACTCTAGCCAGGCAGTTCCAAGCTTCTTTTCTTGCTGCAGATGGAGAAGCTTAGTTTTGCAGACTGTGAGGCCTAATTTTGGCCTGCATTTCACACACTCTCCAGCAGTGAAAGACCTGGGCCTTCACTCTTGCTTTTCTTGGGTCTCCGCCCAGCCCTGGAGGCTGTAAGTCTCTGTGATGGCCCCTTCATCCTGACCTCTGAGGGACTTACTTCTAGATAGAGTGCTTTGCTGAGCAACCTCTCCTTTTGAACACAGGAAAAGCCCCCAGTGATTTTTGTTGTTGCTGTACAACGGAAAAAAGAAGCCTCAGATTGCTTTCTGAGTAAGTGAGGATTGCATTCTTCCTGGAAAGAGTTTTCTTCTCTGAGGCTGCTATTGCCACGGTCAATTGAAAACTGGGAAGCTGCTTTCAGAAATGCTCGCCCATGCTTTGGAATGTAATTGAAAACAACTGTCCTACTGAAACATGTAAGGAGCTGGAACCATCCCTAGCGGCTAGTCGAGGAGGGGGTGGGGACAGAATGGTTCAGAGGAGGGGAGGGGAAGAGAGTGGTTGGGTCAGGGCGGAGAGAGAAAAAGCGCTTATTGGTCAGAGGAAAGGAAAATAATTAGAGGTTTCCATGTAGAATAAATTTCCATCGGACCTGCCCTGATGACAAAACAGGTTGTGGATGAGAAACGCTGGGTGGCTTTTTAGAGTGACATAGTCTCAGATCCAGGCAGTCAGAAGGCTAGTCCAGAGCAAGACTGTAACCCTAGTCTCTTTAGAGTAAGTCAACTAGAGACAGGCATTTCCACCCCCACCTTCAAGAAGAGACAGGGAAACTAGTTCACAAAGCTACAGGGGATAGTTCACAGAAGACAGAGATACCTCCCCTTCACTTTTTAGTTATTGTCTCATTTGGACAAAGATGACTAGAATACTCACCCCAACATATCCTCTGCCTTTTGTTTCCTGCAGGCTCCACACTCTCTAGCCTTAGGCTTCCTGCGTGAATCATAATTTTATTCCTAAGCAAATGGCCCATACCAAATGCAGATGCTGGCTGAGTCTCTGCCAGCTAGGTCCACACATGGAATAAATCCTTCCCTGAGCAATGTATCTTCCAGCCCTGCAGAAATAGGGACTGGGGCTTTCTCCAGGAGGTCTGACATACATTCTTCCAGTGCCTTGAATGTATTTGGGGGCTAAGTTCAGAAGACAGGGCTCTTACATGTCTTGCCTTCTAAAGACAGCACATTTCCCCCATTATATTGGAGAGAGATCAGAACTGATCACATTCAGAAGCATTGAAAAAGACATTTTAAGGTAATATTACAATTGTTTCTTCCTAGAGCTTTTTATGATTGTAACATTAGGAATGAATGTGAAGTGATTTGAAGTGCTTCATGCTAGGCATTTTGGCTGTGAATCTGGGCCTCTGAGGAATCAACAATAGTCTAGTCCATAGATAGGTTTCTGAGGGAGCATCTCTCCCTTTTCTGGACTCCCATAAGACTTCCATTAATGTGTTCAAGGTGAGGAATCTTTGGCGAAATGTTGAAAGATCATCTATATACTTCCCACAGAATTATATCTTTTTGACCTAGAAAGAACATTGGTCATGCAACCCTTATCTTCTACAGATGAGGACACTGAAGTATGGAGGATCAGAGGGTTAACTAGTGGCAGAAATAGCTCTGGAACCTTGCACCTGGACTGGCATTCAAGAGCTCTTTCTATTGTTCTGCTCTTCCATTTTGAAAATCCATGAAACATTCCCAATATTATGAGTGTGTCACAGATGATTGGTGCAGTGATTATTACATGCGTTTCTCTAACAATTCCCAGCCTCCTTTGCATTTAGGTTGGAATCTCATGACCATCTAGCATTGGATTATGAATAAAAGTAGAGGATGGGCCTGTTCTTGGCTGGTAGTGAGTTCAGATCAATATTCCTTCTCCACTCTTCACACGCTCTGCAGAGGAGAACTTAGATCAGATGAAGCATATGGCAAAGCTACAAGATGGAGGAAGGCTTCCCAACTCATATGCGGTGTGACACAAGCAGGAAATATGCCCTTGCTCTCGGAAGAAACTAGGATTTCAGGAATTTGACCTTTGAGGCAGCTAGCATCTACTACCCCAAGTCAATGGGATTCTGTTTCAGCCATCTTTCCTGAAAAGGACATAATGAACAAGGTTCGACAATGGCAGCCCACCATTTGCAAAAAGTCAACAGGAATGTAGCACTCATCACTTGGACACTCATTGCTCAAATCAGAGGTGTAAGGTCTGGGAGAAGGCAGGAGTTCCAAGGCTGAGAAAAGAAAGTTAGTTGCTAGTTAGTCCCACTCTTCAGGAAATCAGGTTTCCACAAATGTAGAGAAGACTGTCTTAGACAGCTCTGGTGTGTTCTATCTCAGTTCTCTCTCTCTGCACCCAAGGATGGACTGTGGCCACATTGCCTTTTCAGTCTGAGCCCAGCTGCATCCTCTCTCACAAGTGCCCCAGAAACTTAGGAGAGGAAGTAAGTCAATGTGACTTCTCTGTGAAACCTCTGCTGCAGACCCCACTTCATGTCCCCAGCTGCCAGTGCACCTCTTAGGATGTGGCTCTGGACTGGGAGCTTGTACAGCTTCCCCTTGGAAGCTCGTACAATTTTCCCCACAGTGTGACTTGCAACAAAACCCTTAAATAAGACAGAGGAAAGCAGGTCATTGTCTCTGCTGGGTTGTTGGCATTGCGGCTATCATTGGGTGACTTTTGGCTCTGGAACCTCAAGTTAAAACGTGGATTGCTGGCTCATGTTGAATTCTGGTCAACTGGCCTTGTTGTCTTTGCATTTCCCGCCTCTGAGCCTGGCAGGCCCACAGTGGTGAGGTCCGTTGATGGAGGGCTGGGTTGCCTGTGTCATTCTCCCTCCACAGATGGAATCTTATTTTGGAGTGACTCCTCATGGGAGGATCAGGAACACACATCCTGGTGCCAGCAGGCCCAAGCCCGGGCTTTCATACTCTCACATCATGTAGCTTCAGATCAGGCAGTCATTGATCTGCTTCATTGATCTCTCTTTTTTTAGGCATCATTCAAATCCAGAGTATTTTAATTACTGTGGCTTTAAAGTATGTTTTCATATCCGGGAGGGCAGATCTCCATTCATTAATCTTCTCATACATTTACTCTTCCAAATGAAAGTTAGAATCAATGTAGTTGCCCTATACCAAAAAAAAAAAAAAAAAAAAATGCTATGAAGAATTTATTAGAATTGTGTTAAATGTATAGATTAACTTGGAAAGAATTGAAATTTATATGAGATTGAATCTTCCTAGGCAGAAATGCAATATAAAAAGTCATTTATTTCAGTCCTTTATGTTTTTCATGGAATTCTTAGAAAAATATAATTCTAAAATTATAATTCTAAAATTCCATTTATAATTGCATAAGGCTATTTATTGTTGGAACTCTGTAAAATATTTAGGAATATCAACTATTTGTTATAAGCATAATTGTTTGATATTTAAATATTTACCTTTTACCTGAACATCTTAAACTCTCTTAGTTCTGTTTTTGAGGTATAATCATATTGCAAATAACGATCACCTGTCTCTTCCTTTCTATTTCAGCCTGTCTTATTGAATTGGTTAGGACCTTCACAAAAATGTTAGACAATAGTATAAAATTGGTCATATTTATATTACTTCTGATAGAATTTACGACCCTGCAAGTAACTCCATTAAGTGAATGTGTTGTCTGTTAGACAAAACCTCCTTGTCAAGCAAAGGAAATGCCCTTCCTTATTGGTTTTATAAATTGATTTGTGTGCATGTGTGTGGGAGAGGACAGAATTTCAGGGTAAGGAGAAAGTGTCATGTTATTTTACTTGAACTTGGCATTTAGTCCCATCTCCTGTCCTCTCTTCACTAAGAATATCACAGTATTTAAAAAAAAACTGTAATGAGACAGTAAAAGTCAAGATAGTCCCTCTTCTTCACATTTTTCCCCTTATATCTATCTTTTCTACATGCAAACCACCTCTGTAAGTCTGTGTCTCTATAGGTTCCTGCATTAGTTTATTTGCCTCAAGTGACTTAAACAATATTTTTTAAAACTAGGTCAACCGGTTTTTATTTATTAATTTTTAACCGTGCAGGGAAAGTTTACCTTCCTCTTCAAATTCTTTGATCGGTTACATTTATGATTTCTCCATCCTATCCAATTATTATTCTAATAATCCAGACCTTTCCCCTTTTTGTCTACATTCTAAAAAAAAAAACAAAACTTTTCTGGATTATTTTTCCTATTGTGAAAAGTGCTGTATTTTATCTTCTTTTAAAATATTATCTGGCAGCTTCTTTGTCTTTCTTGTCTTTGTTCCTTACCTTCACAACATTGTTTCCACAACCGACTTTTTAACCTTTTGAACACTGTATTTGGACATGAATTAGGCATGGAAGGAAAGAAATTTTCCTTCCAGAGTCCAGATGCTCACATCCTGGGACTCTTCTTACCCCAAGCCCCGACTCTCTTACACTGTGACCTCTGGGTTTCAGAGGCAGTGTTCCCTACAACTCCCAGCAGTCTGCAGAATATAGTTAAGAAGCCATTGGACTGGAGAGGCTCTGAGCTCCCTCCCTGCTCTGAAATCCTGTGCACCTGCCCTTACTTGTCCTCCCCACCTACTCAAACCATCCCCATCTTTGGAGCCCGCCTTCTCCAACCCACACCCCTGACCTCGCATGAACATTTGTACCTTCCTTCTCTGTGCTCTTGCCATGCTGTTCCTTCCACTCCAACTTCCTTCCCTTCCCACCTTTCTTGGTCCCGAAAAAGTGTAGAATTTTCAAGTAATAGATTGTATTCCGTTTGACTTGAGCACGGGACTTCTGAAGGAAAATAATAAGAAAATTGTGTCCAGATCATAGAATGTAATACTTGTCTGTGGTAGCCACTTAGGTTTGGAGTGAGAGAATTAACAACATACACAAGTATCAACCAGAGTGTGTATAAAATGATTCCCCGGTTCCTTCCCAGTCTAGCAGCCTTGACTAATGATCAGAGAAGTCAGTAGGTCTGACGGCATGGGATGGAATGAACTAGAGCAGGCAGGACCGGGGCCGGGGCCAGGGTGTTCTATTCCTTGGCTTGTGAGCTGCATAGAGTGAAAGTCATAAAAAGTCTCTTTGTGATGTGTCTAAGGGGTATTCTATCTCTCCACAAGACTGAGGAATCTGAAATCACCTCAAATAAGCACTTAGGTGGTAGATGGTGTTTTTGGACTCTTGGCCTCTCTTGGAATTGTCTTCATAATCTCCATTTCTCTCTCTGTGCATATGTTTAGATGTTCACCTAGTATTTGTGACTTTTTGAGAGTACTTCCATATCCACAATGGCATTTTATGTATATAGCAAATTAATAATGGGAGAAATTATCTTCATTTTACAAACGAGGAAATTGTTTGCCTAGCAGGTGAAACGACTTGCTAAGATGAGATACCATAAAGAACATTAGTGGTAGAACTGCAACAGAAAAGCAATGAGCTGGGAGCCAAGGGACCAGGGAGGCATGCGCCTGTTCATTATTGCTGAGAGAATTCTGTGGAAATGGCCCCCACCCGGCCGCTGTGCCCCCTGCCGCGTTGGAGCTACGTTATCCCCATGAAGTCATAGTCTACTCCATGTGAAGAAAATAATTTTGCTTTTCAAGATGTGGAGTTGGGGGGGGGGGGGGGAACTGGACATTCTGGATGGCTTAGGAGCTGGCACAATCAGGATAAAGGAGGCTTTCAGAATTGGTTTGAGGCAAATGGGCCAAGAGAATATGGTAACCAGATTTTGCACATCTAAAATACATTCCTATTTAAGAAAGAGAGACTTTCTAAATTGGCTCAAAGCAGTACAAGATGGAAATAAAGGTCTTATGCCAAAACTCCAGGCACCACACAGCCCGTTTGGTCCCCTCAAAGTTGGCTGAGCCACGTGACAGGGTTTCTCTCATCCCTGCCCAAATGCTGCGTCCCACCCTCCCTACCAGCAATTTCTCTTTCACAGGAGGAGCTCTGGCACCTTTCAGAAGCTCTTCGTTCTGAAGGGAGAAGCCAGGGTGTGGTGGGGGGGCTCCGTGAGTACTGGGAAAGGGTGTGGTACCCAGTCTGTGCGCTGAGAGGCCCCACTGACGTCACCCCCTCACCTCCTTCCCGTTCACACTGGAGCAAGCACACAGAAAACTCCCTTTTGCAGCTGTGAAAACCGTTCTTGCTGATGTACATCATGCCCACGGCTCCCTACAGCTATTCCAAATCCCCAGTTTCATTGGCCATATTCAGAGGGAAATAAAAACACCTATTTCCCAGTTGGCCCTTTTTCAGTCAGACAAAATTAAAATAAAGCTTGAAGTTTAAATGAAATGCCCTTCCAGTTTATGCTCTGGAGTTTCCATGCTCCCTCCACCTCAGCCTAGTTAGGGCCGAGCCGGCCGGCTGAGGGCTTTTCTTCCAGTGTTTGCTAAGGAACATCCTGGAAAGTTGGCCGTAAGTCTGCATTTCTGTCTAATATGCATCTGCTTCGGCCTTTAGAAGGGCCTCATTCCCTCCTAGTGGGATGTGGAACAGTAGGAATCTAGAGAGAAGGGGAGGGGAGAGAGTTTATCAGATCTTCCCTAGGTGTCACCAGACCTCATTGCCCACAATAGTCAGATACTACACAGACTGCCCGGGGCTCCATCCTCTTCCCTGGAGGACAGAGGAAGGAAAGAGGCCATTTTCCATGCTGGTAATGAGTGTTGGAAAGTACCTTTCACTGGAAGCTCAGGTGAGAAGGGACGAAACACCTCTTCCAAGTCCCTCTAAACTGGGCTTCTAGAGTTTAACATCAACAGTGGTGTTAGAGGTTTGGAACCAGGGGAAATGTGGTGCCCCTGGGGTCCTTCTGATCTCAAGTACCCAGTAAACCCCAGTGGTTTGGAGGTATGTATTCGAGGTATCTATGGAGTTTTCTAGAAATAGAATTGCCATGCCTCAAGCCCAGATGTTTCCACTCAGTAGGAAGGAGCCCTGCAGGGCCCTAGCATTTTTGTAGCTTGGAAAAGTCTGCAGTGATTCTCCTGCAGGTGGTTTCATATGTTTGCCAGTTTCCTCAGCTGGGATGTGTACCAAAACATTTTAGAATTCTAAATTAGATTTAGACACAGGTAAAGGATAGCCAGTTTTAAAAGACTGGAGGGTAGAGGCACCTGGGTGGCTCAGTCAGTTAAGTGTTCAACTCTTGATTTCAGCTCGGGTCAGCATCTCCCAGTCGTGAGATTAAGCCCCATGTTGGGCTCCATGCTGACAGTGTGGAGCCAGCCTGAGATCCTCTCTGTTCCTCTTTCTCTGCCTCTCCCCTGCTTTGCGCTCTCTGTCTCTCTCAAAATAAATTTCAAAAAGTAAAATGAAACAAATTAAAAACTAAAAGACTGGAGGTTATAAAATCAGGAAGAGTTATAGAATATAGGTATAAATGTCTCATTTGTAGACAAATGGAATAAGGCTGTCTGCCCACAGCAATATTCAATGGATAAAATTAATTGTACTCTAGCTGCAGAGATAGAACTCAGCGGCGGGATGGGACAAACAAGAAATCTCATCTCTGGAGGTCAGGTAGACAGGTAATATTAGACCCACCCCCGTTGAGGAGGGCACTTGTTGGGATGAGCACCGGAAACCAATTTGGCAATAAATTACATTTAAAAAATATTAGACCCATCCCTGTACTCAAGGAGAAGGGATATATGTGGGCAAACACAACATGGCTCAGGTAAGGAACATGGATACATAAACACCAATATTTTGGGCTCTCACTTTTATTGAGATCAGACACCTTGGATATGATCCAGCTGCTAAGATTTTCATTTATTCCTTCATTAAATATTATTGCCCCCCTGCTACTTTCCCGTCATAAGTGCTAGATTCTGGAGGGACAGCGATAATGCCGCTAGAACTCTTTTTCTGATCGATTCTCTTCTTGCCTTATTTTTTACTTGGCCTTAGCTTTTCATTTAGAAAAAAATTCCACATGGTAGAGAACTTGCTCTCTGCAGCCACTGGTTTACACCCTTCAGCTTGGAGAAACTCCAAGAAAAAAAAAGTAGCTTTTTTTTCTCAGCAGCTATGGTAGGGGCGAAGGGCAGACTGCCCCAGGATAGGCCACTCTGGCCTGAATGTTATTTTGAGTTAAAAGTAATCAACACCCAGCAGATGCAGAAAAAGCTCTCTTCTTGGTCCACAGCTGCCTAAATTTACATTGGAAAGGAGAGCCTGTACCAAGAAGAGTGCTATTAACAGAGACTCCCCTTTACTTAAGAGACTTATCCGAATAATAGGGCAAACTTTAATTTGCAAAACATCTCCTTTCACCTTCCGGCTAATGGCCTTCCTTGACCCTACTCCTCTCCTTAGCTCACACAAGCTGCCTGTTGCCTCATGGTCTTTGGAACTCCATGTCTTCATGGATTGCCCATGAGCCTGCTATTAAATTTGGTCTACTCCTGTTGATCTGTCTCGTGTCAATTTGACTCAAAGTCCAGCTAGACGGAACTTGAAGAGCAGAGGAAGGTCCTCCTACCTGACACCAGCAATCACTCTAATGAAGTATTCAGATCAACTCTGCTTAGATCACTCCAACCATCCGCCCAACCATGACAGACGATAATTCCCAGGCATGAGACTTTCTCAAAGACCCCACCACAGACCGTCCTTCTTAAACCGGCTTTCAAGCTCAGCCTCCTGAGTTACATAGCCGAAATTCAACTTGCGCTCAAACGTGCCTCATATAACACTTCTAAAATTCCGTTTCTTAGACCTTGCTGAATTGAAGATGGTTGCCTAAGCAATAAATCTGAGAAACTAGGCATATATTACCTACATCATACTAGACTGCTCGTGATGTGGCAAATGGAATGAGAGAGTAAAATCAGGGTCTTTTTTTCATTTACTCTTGGTAATAATGACCCTGGCCTCAACTGTTCACCTACATATTCAGATATACAATAGAAAATAAAATATATATTCTGAATATTACAATATTTTAGGTTGTAAATATAAAACGTCACATCTTCCCTTGGCGGCAGTCATGGGAAATCATCCTGGGATGATCGCTGTGGGTTGTGAGATCTCTCCGTCCTGTCTGCCAACAGTCTTTCACATCTCTCTTCTTCTCCTCTGCTCACCATGTTCCATCTGCCAGGCAGCATCGGCTGGCCCAATGGACAACTATTATCGGCTGTAGATCTAGGTGAATTTGCATAACTGCAGGTTGTAACTTAATTCCTCATTAGCAAGACAAAATATGCTCTCTGGATGTTTCTAACATGTTTTTTCTTTTTTTTAAGTTTTGCTTTTTTTTTTAAAAAGAGTCAACAAAAGATATTCTCAAAATTTATTGTGTATAATTATTCTCATGGACTTCTGATAAAAATTCCCATATACAGACCCATTTTGAAAGCTCAAAACACAGGAGGAGGAAACTATAAATTAAGTGTCCAAAATACGCTCTTTCTCACAGAAAAAAAAATAAGTTTACTCTGCAGTCAATTTAAATGACAGCCACCAGAGAGGCCAGAAGCTGGGCTTCTGGATTAGGGGCTGAGATATAAAATGACAACACCTGCATCAAGGCTCATCTATAAAGAACAAACAAACAAACAAACAAAAAACAGACATTCAAGTGTTGTGTCTCTGAGAAAGGCAAGCTTTGGGAAAGAAGGAAAAGGTGAAGTTCGCTGACCCCAGCTCTCTGGTGGGATGGTGGTCAGAGAATTGAATATATCCTCTGCTCATGTTCCTTTCAAACGCAGAGATTGCTAGGAAATGCAGGAGAATCCTTTTCTCCTCTCTCCCTCTTATGTTAAATTTCTCATCTAAATCCACATGGAAACAGAAAAGGTGCAGCCCATTTCAGAATTGAGCAGGGTTGGATCCTGCTTTCTGAATTTGGAGTGAAAGGGCTCAATTATGTGAATCTTGGTCAGTTTTTTAAGTACTAGATTTTTTTTTTTACAGTTGTAACATTTACATTGCAAAACAGGTACCCTTTTGACCATTTTTAGGTGTGCATTTCAGTAGCTTAACACTGAACACTCAACTGTTGTATAACCATCACCATCATCCATCTCTAGAAATTTTTCATCTTCCCAAACGGAAGCTATACTCAGTATACAATTGCCCAAGTTCTGTTCCCAGCCCCTGGCAATGACCATTTTACTTTCTGCCTCTACAAAGTTGCCTATTCTAAGTACCTCATGTAAGTAGAATCACACATATTTGTCATTTTGTGACTCACTTATTTCACTTAGCATTTCCATGTTAAAGCATAGGTCAGAATTTCTTCTTCTTGAAGGCTGAATAATATTCCATGGCATGTAGGTTCCACATTTAGTGAGCTTTAGGGTGGATTATCTTCTCCAGTGATAATCCTCAGGACAGCCTTAGTGGTTTCTATCATCTTCTCAATGTTAAACATTTGTTTATTTATTTATTTTCTTTTTTAAAATTTATTCTTAAGTTAGCTAGTATACAGTGTAGTCTTGGCTTCAGGAGCAGATCCCCATGATTCATCACTTACATTCAACACCCAGTGCTCATCCCAACAAGTGCCCTCCTCAATCCCCATCACCCATTTTCCCCATCCTCCTAACCCCTCCATCCCCTTCAACCCCCAGTTTATTCTCTGCATTTGAGAGTCTCTTACAGGTTGCCTCCCTCTCTGTTTTTATCTTATTTTTCCTTCCCTTCCCCTGTGGTCATCTGTTAAGTTTCTCAAATTCCACACATGGGTGAAATCATATGATATCTGTCTCCCTCTGGCTGACTTATTTTGCTTAGCATAATACCCTCCAGTTCC
Source organism: Panthera onca (assembly GCF_046562875.1). Taxonomy (NCBI): domain Eukaryota; kingdom Metazoa; phylum Chordata; class Mammalia; order Carnivora; family Felidae; genus Panthera; species Panthera onca. The sequence goes on along the minus strand of NC_138339.1, from coordinate 40,943,111 downwards.
ATCCACATTGTTTCAAATGGCAAGATTTCATTTGTTTTCATTGTTGCGTAGTATTCCATTGTATATATATACCACATCTTCCTTATCCATTCATCAGTTCATGGACATTTGGGCTTTTTCCATACTTTGGCTATTGTTGATAGCACTGCTGTAAACACTGGGGTGCATGTGCTCCTTCAAATCAGCCCTACTGTATCCTTTGGATAAATTCCTAGTACTGCAATTGGTGGGTCATAGAGTAATTCTATCTTTAATTTTTGGGGGAACCTCTAGAGTGACTGCATCAGTTTGCATTCCCACCAACACTGCAAGAAGGTTCCCCTTTCTCCATATCCTCACCAACATCTATTTTTTTTCCTGAGTTGTTCATTTTACCCACTGTAGCCATTTTATTTTATTTTTATTTTTTTGTTAATAACCTGTTTATAGTTTTTTTTTAATATGAAATTTATTGTCAAATTGGTTTCCTTACAACACCCAGTGCCCATCCCAACAGGTGCCCGCCTCAATGCCCATCACCCACTTTCCCCTCCCTCCCACTCCCCATCAACCCTCAGTTTATTCTCAGTTTTTAAGACCATAAACATTTGTTTAAAGATAACTTGTTTCTTCTGTGTTTTATCATTATACCTGCTTTCTTCTTCCTTCCTATCTCCCTTCTTTCCTTCATCCCTTTCTGTGTCTCTCTCTTCCTTCTGCCTCTTTCTCCCTCCTTTGTAATAGCAGGTGATAAGTACTGCTTATATCATAACTATATAAATATTCATCTCTTCTACCAAATAGTTTCTTGAGAGCAGGGACCAATTCTTACCTCATCGGAGACCCTGAGCAAAGCTAAGTAAATGCTCAGTAGACAAAAGTTGAGTTTAACTTACCAAAAGTTGAGTGGAATGATACTCAAAGTAGGCAGCTAATTAATGATCCCATCCACAGATTTCTTGAAGTCAGCTAAGCAAAACACAGATCCATTTGTCTACCCGTGTATTCATTTTCTATGGCCGCCATAACAAAATTCCACTAACCCAGTGGCTGAAAACAACGCAGATGTATCATTTTATGCAGTTCTGTAGGTCAGAGGTTCAGTACGGGTCTCACTGGATTAAAATCAAGGTGTCAGTAGGCTACATTCCTTTCTGAAGGCTGTAGGGAACTGTGTTTCCTTGTTCATTCAGCTTTTAGGAGAATTCAGGTCCATGTGGCTGTAGGATGGAAGGCTTTATGTCTTCACCGGCTGTCAGCAAGGGCTGACCTCAGCTCCAAAAAGGCTTTCCTCCACTCTTTGCACATTGCACTCTACATCTAAGAACCAGCAGCAGGACATCAAATCCTTTTCAGGCTGCCATCTCTCCAATGCTTCCCGTATTGTTGTGTGTGGCTCTCTGCAGCCTGGAAAGATCCTGTACTTTTCAGGACTCATGTGATTAGATTGGACCCACCTAAAAAATCAGTCTCAAGGACCATAACCTTAATCACATCTGCAAAGTCCCTTTTGCCGTGTGAGAGAACATATCCACAGATTTGGAGGCTTGGGGCCTGGACATCTTTGGGGGCTATTATTCTGCTTACCACAATCTATAAGCGTCTACTCCAGACCCCCTTGTTCCTGATGTCCTAATCTTTCTCTTTTTAGGGCCCTGCTTAGTTGGCCAAGTAATTCACCACTCTCCATGGGTCCATGGATATTCCAACCTCAGATTACTTCTTCAGTACAAAATGGATGAGTTGCACTGTCCAAAGCACTGCCCATTGGGATGATTTTCCCTCCCCACTGCCTTTCAAAGCTGCCCTGAGTGGGGCTGTAGTGCATCCACAATTCATTTCCAGTGTGTACACACATACTGACCTGACCCATTGCAAACCAAGCTCAGACCTTTTCTTCTTCCATTAGCTGGTCTTAAAGGGTCCTGTATATGGCCACAGGTGTGAGCTGAAGGACAGGTACTAGAGTAAGAGTAATGGATGACATGGCGATCTGGGCTACCTACCCATATATCTGGCTTGTTTTCTGCAATGCTACCTGAGGTCTGTCCTCCAGGTAGTACTTCCATTGTATAATGGATTGCTAGTGTCCCTGCCTGACTTTATGACTGGGTAGGCTAAATTATGTGGTCCAAGCACTATAGCCTGGACCGAGCACAAAACCCTTTCCTTCCGGTCCCAACTCAGAACTGGCAGCCTTTCGTGTCACCCATTCTACCAGTTAGAGCAATATTCTCATGTGGGGGCACTTCTCCCTCCAAAATCTGAGGTGTCCTATCAGTTGTTATACTTACTTTTTAATGGTTGGAGGTACAGGAAGTATTTATTTATTAATTGTTTGTTTGTTTGTTTGTTTGTTTGTTTGTTTTGCTTTGGAGAGTACGTCCCAGCTTGCCTCAGGCTATGGGGCACCTAAAAATTTTACTGATATAGTAGTACACCCTAGAATCTTCAAAGAATTTATCTTACATTCTCTAGTGTGCATGAGTCTCACCAGGGCCTCCAGTGAACTGAGCACTTCCTGCTTATCTGGTCTGATTAATATGAGGCCATCAATAGACTAAACCAATGTGAGGTTCCATGGGGTGTCCGAATCTTTTCAGACTATAGTTGAAGAGAGAATGGGAGAGTCGACACAGAACTGGAGCAAGATAGTGAACACATACCATTGTACATTCCAAATCAAAATGAAACATCAAATTCTCTTTTCTGATATTATTGTAAAAGAATACATGACCCATACGATCCATGAACATAAGACAGTGTTGATCCGCTCTAGCTGTCACAGCAGCTGTGATTGGGGCTACTCCTCCGTTGAGTTTGTGCCCATCCACTGTCATCCTTCAGGATCTGTCTGGTTCCTGCAGGAGGCAGACTGGTGAATTAAATGGAGATAAGATGACTGCCACATCTCTAAGGGGTGAAATAGAAAGGCGGGTGAGGGAGGGTTGATTGATTTGGGAGCTCTTTCCCAGAATATAAGACTAAATAACCTGGAGAAGACCCCAGGAGATGTTTTGAGCATAATTCTAGGAAGGCTCAACCAAATGAGGTAAAAATGCCAGATATTGCCAAGGCATACTGTAGAAAGGTATTTAAAAGGCTCAGAGAAGAGGTCATGCTAGAGTCAACATACTATGTAAAGCTGGAAAGCCCAATCATGTTATGATTTAACCCTATTTATTGAGTGGCCAGGAGGGGTGTAAGGGCAGATTCTGGAGTGAGTGGGTTGCATATTGCCTTATGGGAGAAAGACCTCTGCATCTTCGTTAAGCAAGGCAGCCACATTATCCCTTAGCAGAGAGCAATGGCACGACTTTTGCAGGTTTAGAAGGTTAAGAGAAATCGGGGGAATCCATACTGGGTGGGGGAGAGAGGGTATCAACCCAGATGTTCCTATCCCATGTGTCCAAGTCCCATTCTTTTGCAGCCAGTGCCCTGATCTTGGCACAATACACTGTCTTGGTCGGGAGTTTAACCTTCCGCCTTCCTTGTAGCTCAACTACTATGTCAAATTCTGGGCTGTTTCTCAGCTTTCTCAGCCCTCCCACTGTAAGAGACAATACCTCTTTATATGCTACCAAGAAGGTCTCTCCAACATTCACTGTTAGCTTCTAATTGTCAGTTAGCCACACTTAGCTTTTCATCATCTTTTTCCATATCACCAAGTTTACCCACAGCCACTCAGTGCCATTGTCCTTAAAATTATTACTTCTCTCATATTTCTCAAATGTCTGATAGAAAGCACCACCTGATGAATTCCTTTCCACCAGTAAATCATTCCAGTTCATTATTGGTCGGAAGTCTTAAAAAATGCAGTTACCTAGTACTAGGGTACTGTGGATCACCTACCACCAGCAATGGGGTCCCCTTTTCCATGTGGGTGTTGGATAACTCACCTCAGTGCTTGACACTGAGGGCTTCTGACTATAGTACTTTTGGTGGCTGTGGAAGAAAAGTACTTCATTCCTATAGATGGCTGGTGTATCAGTTTCTATCAAGTAACCTTCAACCCTTCTTACAAACTGAACCACTTTGATCCAATTTCAGAAGAGCCTGTTTCAGGTAAAATTCTTCCCCTGGAAGGCTCTTGAGTAATAAGAGAATAAGAAGGCTCTCGTGAAATAATAAAATAATCTTGTGGCTCTTTGACCTTCATTTCGTTGGAAAAGCAGAACCCTTTGGAAGATTGTAGCTCACAGGCAAGTAATCAGTTAATGGTGCTCGTTAGTTGGCTACTATGTTCTCAGTCCCTCTACTCACCACAAAAGGAGAAAAAAGAAAATTCTACAAGTTTCTAAGTGCATCTTCAAAGAAACAATGTGATTTTTCATCACAGTTGCCAATATTAAGTTGAATTTTGAAGTAGTAATCCCACTGCTATTAAATGTTAAAGTTTTCTTGGTTTTTTTTGGTTTTGTTTTGTTTTTTCTTTTGTTTGTTTGTTTGTTTGTTTGTTTTTGGTTCATAAAGGATGTTGTTTAACTTTGGCAAAATTTCCAAATGGTCTAGGGCTCATGTTGGTGGATACTCTTGGGTGGGCCAAAGTGTGGGTCAAATGTACACTAGCCAACAGTGGGTTCTGGAGAACATCTGGGACACCATCAGTCTCAATTCTTCCATTTTCTCAGAAAAGTAAGGAGTGTATGTGTGACAGAAATGCTTCCTAGGGACTTTTGAGGAGTCAGATGTCAGGCCTAGCAATGCCCTCCTCTCTTGCCACTTGTTCTATTGTTCTCTGATGCATCATATTGCCACACCACACTGCATCCTAAGACACAGTGGCCTGCCTGATGACCCAAGACAGGAAAGTAGTTAATGTCCTCCAGGGGTGACTACAGATACCACGGGTACTCCAGTAGACAAGTACCACCCAGGCAAGGCTTGGGAGCTCCTCTCTTCTAAGGATGTTATGGTTTTCCACCAGGTAGATTTGCTACGAGGAAGGAGTTCTGGAGTCAGGAATATTCATTCTCTATCAAAATGCCATTTGACCCTATGTTAAGTTAACCTGTCTGCTTTTGACCCAATTATTTTTGACCCATTGTTTTCTCTGGATAAGCTTATCCTAAATAACTTGGACTCATTTCTCCTTGGCTTCCCCACTGCTTAACTATATAAAAACATAGAAAAAATAATAATTGTCAAGTCATCAATAAAAATACTGAATAAGACAAAGATCTCTCTATCCCAAATCCCACCCTTACTGGTTTCCCATCCTGTGATGTTACTCAGAATATTCTTGCTAAGAAACAAAGTACTTTCTGGAAATATTCAAATTCTTTCACAGATTGAAAAATTCCCAAGGGATGGGTATTGTGGCTAGGCATTCAAATACTTTCTAAGCACATGTGGCTCATCAGCAGTTTTCTAGATTTTTAAAATACAATATAGTGTCATTTTATTCAGGCAACAACAAGTTGAAGCATCAAATCGGCATCCAAGTAAATAAAATCACTTATGTTATAATTAACTGAATTTTAAACAACCTGTTACTTGGTACATTTTAATAAACTTAGAGTGGAAATGATAATATACCAGTAGCCATAGTTTCAATATGTAAAATAATTATAAATAGAACAGTTTTTAGTACATGAGAGGCGTTCAGTAAATGCCATTTAAGTGTGTTTGCATTATTAACTCATTTTAGGCAGAGGCTATCCCAAATAAAAAGAAGATATGGTCATCTTTTTTTCATTCTCTTTTTAAGCTCCACCACTCTTCCTCAACCAATGCAACTCCGTGTTTGCATATTATATTATATTATATTATATTATATAGAACTTCTTTATATATAGAATATATTATATTATATTATATTATATTATATTATATTATATATAGAACTTCTAAGAAGAGTTTTTGTTTTTGTTTTTGTTTTTCTAGTAAAGATTTGTAGGGAAAAAGAAGTTTGGAAACTAGTGCTCTAATGTAACAGAATTGACAATACTCCACCTCACCCCCCATCCCCCTTCACTGTTATCCTCTCCAGGGCTTCCTGGATGCTTTGAATCCCAACAACCGGCATCTGAGTCTTTGGCTGAAGGCGCTCTCAAGCTGGAGCCAAAGCTCACTTTGCCTGTACACAGAATTGTGGATCAGAGGCCGTCCATAATTTGCGACTGATCTACAGGAGTATAAACATTCCAGCTCCCTCACCTCAGACCAGGAAGGCTCTGAGGTGGGAACTACACTGTTATCCAGAGCTTCCCTGCCAGCCATGGCCTGGCGCCTCACCCTTGTCTGTCCTTCAACCCCGCTCTCTCCTCCTTTTCCTTCTGCTGTACGGATTTTCCCTGGGAACACTTCCTCATCAGTACTTAAATGTAGGCTTTTGCAACCGAGGCGCTCACTACTGACATCTTGAACTGGACAATTCTTTGGTGTGGGGGCCGCTTTGTGCATTGTGTGATGTTTAGTAGCATCCCTGGGCTGCCAACAACACATCTCCTATCCTCTCCTCCTCTGTCCACAGTCATAACTATAAAAAATGTATCCAGACAATGCCAGATCTCTCCTGGGAGGCAAAATTGTCCCATTCAAAGACCACTGTTTGAATATTACCATTGCGGATCCTGAAGTTCTGAGTTGGCTAAGTAGAAAAAGAAAGGATTAAAAGCTAAACTTCCTGATTCCCAGGCCATTGGTTATTTCTTTCCACTACACTTGTGCTTCTAAACTCGTCTGATTATAAGAATTACTGGTGTATATGTTGTCGATGGGGGGAGGGCAGTTGGTTTTAAATGCAGAATCCCAGGTCCCTTCCCTGAAGAATCTGACTCAGGAGAACTGAAGGGGGATGGTGGAACTCAGTGATTCTTTTGATCAAGCCCAGTTTGGAAACCAAAATGCTGCTTCTCAGATTGTCATGTAGGGAGAAATCACCGTGTTCATGGTGGGGGGGGGGGGAGCATGTATAAAATATAAATATATACACAAAATATAAATTCCTGGGCCCTGTACTCTGCGAGTTTGCAGTTTTAATAAGTTTTCCATATTTTTCTGATATAGGTGACCTGAAGCACTTTCCATTCAATCATCTGTTAATACACACACAGAATATTGTCTTTATACATACGTTGAATGAACTCTTCCCTCAGTTGACATCAGGATTCCCAGAAAATGCACTCATAATATACTTTAACTCTTTAGTATTTATTCATAATTTGTGTAATTATCTTCTTATTTGTGTAATTTGTGTAATTGTCTTCTTCTCTAAAGCACAGTCTCCATGAACTTAGGACCTACCTGCCTTCTATCTGATTGTAATCCTGAGGTCAGCACTCTGCCTCGTCCAGAGTGAGCGCTTAGTAAATGTCTGTTGAATGAATGACATTAGGTGCTAGGGTATGCAGAAAATGCCCCCCCAAAGATGTTGCCATTCTAATCCCCAGGAATTTGTATATGCCAAGATGAATATGAATATGGATATTACCTGGCAAAGGAGAATTAAATCTGCAGATAGAGTTAAGTTTACTAATCAGCTGACCTTAACATAAAGGGATTATCCTGGATTATCCTAGTGCCCTACTGTAATCACATAGGTCCTTTAAAGTGGAAGAGGAAGACTGCAGAGGTCAGGGTCAGAGAGAGATCTGAAATGCCACACGGCTGGCTTTGAAGATGGAGGAAAGGGCCATGAACCAAAGAATGCAGGCAGCCCCCAGAAGGTAGAAAAAAACAAAAAAATGGATTCTCCCTTAGAGCCTCCAGGATGAACAGAGCCCTACAGACACCTTGAGTTTAGCCCAGTGAAACTCATTTCAGACTTCTGACCTCTAGAACTGTAAGAGAATATATCTGTGTTAAGCCACGACATTCATGGTAATTTATTACAGCAACCATAGGAAACTAACACCGTAGGAAACTAATGGTAGTTTAGGTCTTGGTCGCATTTATTGAACGCCAAACTTCCAGGCACTTTACCTCTGTCCTTTCTTGTCCTTATAAGAAGGTCTTATCCCACTTTGCAGATGAGACATCAGAGGCTCAGAATGGTTATTAATGCCCAAGGGTATACCTTTAGCACATGGTGGCGTCGGGCTGGGCTGCAAACCTCTCATCTCCACACTCTTTGATGTTCCAGTGCTGTTCCAAGTGTGGCACTCAGTTGTTACTGCTGCATATCAAATAAGTTACAGACATTGTGATGTGTGTTCAGACTTTCTACACTAATTCTTTTCTTTTTAAAAATGATCTTGAGGGGCGCCTGGGTGGCTCAGTCAGTTGAGCGTCCAACTTCGGCTCAGGTCATGATCTCACGGTCCGTGAGTTCGAGCCCTGCGTTGGGCTCTGTGCTGACAGCTCAGAGCCTGGAGCCCGTTTCAGATTCTGTGTCTCCCTCTCTCTCTGCCCCTCCCTTGCTCATGCTTTGTCTCTGTCTCAAAAATAAATAAACGTTAAAAAAAAATTAAAAAAAAAAAGATCTTGAAGTGTAATTTTATGTCTGTTGAATCTCGTAATACAACAATGGGGGCTCATTTTATATGTCTTTTTCATTTCATCTTTTAATCAAATCATTCTTATTGTAACCTGTAAAAATACCAATTCACCGTGGATTAGAGGGGAAAAAAAACTGGTTCCAAATCGTAGGAGCTTTGAGAAGCAGTGCACAGATCACGATGCTGAGATTTGGGGTTGTGAATGGTTCTTGCCTCCAGCCTTCCTAGGCCCCCCAAAGCAAAGCAGTGAGAGTGGAGAACCTGGCCCAGGGCGCAGGGCCTTCCCAGGAGGGGAGTGGAGGGCAGAGGCAGCCTGGACCTCAGAAGTGTGCTTTTTCCCCTGGTCACAAAGCTTTCCCAGTTCTGCTTCCCAGTCTCACCCCAAACCTGACCATTTCTACCTTCTTTTTCTTTCAATAAAGGCTTTTCAAAGTTTAACTTTTTCTTCTCTTTCTTTGGTCAATTTTTTTTTTATGAGAGTGCATGCTCCCCACATATTTCACATGGCCTGCATTTTTATGAATCCAAGAATAAATGCATTTTTTGGCTAACAACTAGGAAGTATTTTTAGACTGATAGGGCTGTATTTTTGTCTTTTGCACAGCATAACGTAATGCAAAGCAGATGCGGTTGCATGCAGGACCCTTTCATTCAGCACCCGGTTTCAGATGTGCTGCCGGCACACTGCGTCCCTTGAGAAATACATTAACACTTTAATAAAAAACTCATCTGACCCAAAGTAGCTCAACCTAGGGGGGTGAGCCAGCCAAAGAATGAGAAGCTGAGATCTTGCCTCTTTCTTCGAACTTCTTTGGGTCAGCTGCATTTTAACCTTGGCTTTGCAGGGGAGGGGGATTTTGCAGTGGAGATGTTCAGCTAGCAAGTCAAGGAGAGCACAGAGGGTAGTGGGAATAGGGGTGAGGTTCAAAGCCAGAAGAGATTACCGAGGGCAGATGAGAACACTCCAGACTCATCACTGTCGTTTTCCTCTACGATTCTCGGCTCCCTGACAGAGCAAGACCACACCCCAGAGGAGCCTACGTGACAAAGAGAAAGAACTCTGCCAACCTATCCCACTCACAGAATCTTCCGCTTGTCAACAGATCTGGAAGCAACCTCTGTCATCACCGACTTCAACATCCTTATACAGCTACACTCAGGCCAACACTCGGGACTACCTTTGCTTAGTACCATTATCACCTGAGTAGGTATCATGAATGAAACCGAGACCCAGAGAAGGTAAATCTCTCATCCAAGACAACAGGGCTCGGAGTATAGCACACTCATTTCCACACAGTCCAGCAGGCTTGTTGTCAGGACCGATACAAAACTCCTAGAATATTCCTGGTGTGACTGAGGACTGGTTTTTTTCTCCCTGCCAGCTGAGGGTTAAACCTGAAAATATGCCAGCAGGGTTTCACTTACTCTGCATACAGGAATTCTATGCATTTTAAATCAAGAGATCCTGGATCCCAGTAGATGAAAAGGGTTCATAGGGCCGGAAGGGCCAAGCCCGTGTGAGCATTGTGCATTATCTTATTTCACTCTAGAGAATAAAAGCGAGGCGGTGGAGGGTTGGTCGTGCTTAAAATCCTTCAAGGCAGAGAGTTATTTCAACTCTGCTATGATTGGAGCTAGGCGGGCATATTTATTCTATCCCAATAAAATAAACAGTAAAAGCGAAGACCAATAAGAAAAAAAATTCTTGCAAATATCGCAGATTTAAGCCCCTATTAGAATCAAAATTAAAGAAATATCTACAGCCTTCTGCGGCTATACGCCCAAGTCTTCTTTTCTCTGAAAAATCTTTTGAGGTTTGAGAATAGCTCCAGGGAGAATAAATGGAAGGTAACTGGGATGTCGGCCTGTCAGTATCTGACTGGGAAAATGACCAGCCTGAAAGAGTGGCCATGAGGTTTGCCTTGCCGATGGGCAGCATGAACAATGAATGAAAGCTGTGACGTAGCTAGAAGAGCTGGCCGCTACAGGAAGATCAGATGGGGCAGGTGATAAGCCTTCTCAGAGCTTTGTTCTCTTCACATGGAAGTAATGGTGATAATACTTCCCTCATACAATTGTTTTTACTAGGTTGATTGATGGCATAGGTGAATATTTAATAATAATTGTTAACATTTTTCTAACCCTTACTACGTGCTAACGCCCTGTCCTGGATTTGTTTGTTGGTGTTTTAAGTCTTACTTGTGTCAGAAGAAACTTCAGGCAAATGATTTATTCTTTATCCCTTTAGCCTTTCTTTATTCTCTGTGGAGAACAAAGCTCCGGAAATTAATCATTTTGCCTACCTCATAGAGTTGCGAAAATTCCAGAAGTTAGTCTGTGAACATGATCATCCGAGTGTATGACCTGGTAAGTCCTTAATGAATATCAGCCATTAAGATCCATTATTTTACACTGCCTGAGCCAAACCACCTGGAAAGTCCTTGTGTGGGTGCTCTGCCCTTTTATTAAACTAGGTGGATATGTCTCTCTTTTATTAAACTAGGTGGATATGTCTGTAATCTCCACCTAAGGGCTCATGCAAGATTCAAAGAGTAGATGACTTACGCTGATCCGTCTTAGCATTGACCAGAGCCAGCTCAGATCTTGAAAGCAGTTTGTCTCCACAAGGCAGCCCTAGCCTGGGAGCCCGCACACCAAGCCCTAGCCCTGTGGCCTACAAAATGCTCTATGGGCGTGGCACAGACTCACTGCTTGCCTTTCCCTGCTGATCTACTGCAGATGGTCACTGGCGGACCTGGGTCTGGGTCTCTGAGGCTGCCAGGGATCATCAGCCAAAGGAGGTTTATTGAAGTCAGCCTGGGGCCATTGCAGCACCCAGGTTCACTTGGGGTGGTCAGAAGGAAGGGAACTGAAGAGAGCCAATAATTTTGTGAGGAAGGAAGTAAAGCTTCTATTAAAAAACATTCCTTAGTCATTCTTTTTAGTTCCTTAGCAGTTTATTTATTTAGTTTTTTCGTTCCTTGCCAGTTTAAGGAAACGTGTGTGTATGTGTGAGTGTATGTGTGTGTAGATGTGTGTGCAGTGTGGAGCGTGTGTGTATGGATGTGCATGAATATATGAGTACACGTGCACGCATACAGCCCGTGTATTCTACCCCCAGGGGAAGTGAACGGACAACTTCCAGCAAACTAACATTTGCAGGGACCTTTTACCATGGATTCTCTGTAAGGATCTGTATTTTAAATATTTGGGGTCAAAACATATTTTCTGAACTGGTCAACAGGATATGCGGTCTCAGTGTTTCATGTCATGGGTTATTAAGATGTTTCATCCTTTACCCAGTTTTCCCTAAAATACTCAAAGTCCCCACACCCATCCTCCATAATCACTCATTTAAAGTTTATCAAAAAACTATAGTTTTCCCTTCCCCAAAACATATTTCTTAAGGTCTTTTTATGCATTCAGCTTTGGTTCTGGAAGCATTGTCATTTTTTTTTTATTTTTGCCAGAGATTTACTCAATGATAAGGAAGCAAAGATGGCAGGATTGGGGTGGGGAGGGTAGGAGGCCAAGGAGGAGGGGAGAGGTGGATTAATCTTCAAAAATAAGACATCTCGGGGCGCCTGGGTGGCTCAGTCGGTTAAGCGTCCTACTTCGGCTCAAGTCATGATCTCACGGTCTGTGAGTTCCAGCCCCGCGTCAGGCTCTGTGCTGACAGCCCAGAGCCTGGAGCCTGTTTCAGATTCTGTGTCTCCCTCTCTCTCTGCCCCTCCCCTGTTCACACTCTGTCTCTCTCTGTCTCAAAAATAAATAAACGTTAAAAAATAAAAATAAAAAAAAAAGACATCTCTCCTTCAAAATAACACATCTCTTCAATGTGAAGCTTAACTAGAAAGCTATCTCTGGTTTTTCAAGGCTGGTCCTCAGTGATTATTCTCCCTGGATAATTTATAACCATAAAATAACAGGCCTTAGAATTGTCTCCATTCCTTTGCTACTCAAAGTGTAGTCAGAGGGCCAGCAGCCTTAGCAACAACTGGGAGCTCCTTAGAAATGCAGAATCTCAGACTCTGACTCATCCCCACTGAAAAGAATCTATATTTCAACAGGATTCCCAGGTGACCACACACAGAACATCGGAGAAGCACTGGTCTAGAGAACACCCCACTTCACAGATGTGGAAACTAAGGCCCAGAATAGATGATGGCCATGACCTAGACATCTTCCTTTGTGGTAGGTGTACAAAAATGACTTGATTTCCCTGTAATTGAACCTGGCTTTTGTGCCCAGACTTCTCTCTGTAGAAGAAATCTTATTCTTGCCCAGTCAGGGTAACGTGACAGTCGTGGATTTTCTCAGTCTTATTTGAGTAAACGATTAACTCCATATTGTCCCTCACTGTTTTCTCCTGTCCTTCTAGGCAGGGGTGGCCAAGCACCCAGGGGTCTCATTTTCAGTTTGGGAATCAGAGAGGCAAGGCAGGATTGCAATGGATAATTATTCCATCTGCCCATCATAAGGTGCCTGGATCCAGAGGCAAGTAAGGCTAACATTCTTCACCTCTCCAGGGTAGAGCCCAACAGTCATGGAGCTTCTACTATTAGACAGATATTACCAAATGGTCAACAAAATAGAAGAGGTCCCTGCTCCAGGAAGCTTACTTTCCAGTGGGAAAGATAAATATTAATTAATTATTAAATGACTATAACAGTACTGAGGAGTGATACTTGGTGTTATGGGAGCATGTAATAGGGATTTGACCTTGTCCAGTGGTTAGGGAAAACAGACACTATGTTGGAAAGGAAAATGGCCCAAATGCAGGATGGAAATAAGGCCGTTGTGGCTGGAGCTCAGAAAGAACACTTCGGGAAAGGTTGGCAAGACTCAGACCATTGCAGGAACTTGCAGGCCATCTAAAGCAGCAGAGTAGGAAAGAGAAGTGGCAGTAATGTGATCAAGGTACACTACATACATTTGGAGTCACTTTTGTAGGATATGGTGAATGGATCGGAGAAAGGGAAATGGGATGGTCAAATCAGTTAAGAGGCTTTACTCAAGGGATGAGGGGTGCCTGCGTAGTTCAGTTGTTAAGCATCTGACTTTGACTCAGGTCATGATCTCGTGGTTTGTGGGTTGGATCCCCGCATGAGGCTATGCACTGACGGAGAGCCTGCTTCGGATCCTCTGTCACCCTCTCTCCCTGCGAGCACTCCCTCTCTCTTTCTCTCCCTCAAAAATAAATTTAAAAAAAAACATTAAAAAATAATAAAGTGGTTCTCATCCCCCTTGTCCTTCACATCACTAACCACCATCTGTTAAAAAAAAAAAAAAAGAGAGATGAAATAGTCACAATAAGAGATTGTATATCTTCCTCTGGGGTAGCAGTAGAGATGGAAAAAATGGACAGGTTAAAAAAATAGAAATCTAGGAAGCAAAATAAATAGGACTTGGTGAAGGATTGGCTCTGGTTGGTATAGGAAACGGAGCTGGTCAGGAATGACTTTTGCTTTTCTGCGTTCTTATCCGGGTGGATGGTGGTGCTATTTGATAAGATAGAAGCCTCTGGACCAGGTTTTGGGAGAAAGCTCATCAGCTCAGTCTAGAACTGCACTGCCTCACATGGTAGCTCCTAGGCTACATGTGGCTATTTAAATTAAATTAAGTTTAATTTAAAGAAACTTAAAATTTCAACTCCTCCATCACAATTGCCTCATCTCCAGTGTTGGATAGTCACGTGTGGCTGGTGACTACCATAGTGGACCATGCAGAGATAGAATATTTCCATCATCATAGAAAGTTCTAGTGGACAGCATTGGTGTAGAGAGATTGAGTTTGAGATGCCTTTGGGACACCCAGAAGCGTTGTCAAGGCAACAGTTGATTATATATTGCTCTGGAGCCGGAGGAGAATTGTAGCTGGAAACCTAAATTCCATCCACACGTTTTATCACATATTCACTGAGACTTTAGTACGTTTTATTCACTGCTGTCTCTAGGGCCTAGAGTAATATCTGCCACAAAGTCTCACAGAGCTTACTCGCTAGTAGGGGTGAATAGATAATAAACAAATACAGAATATCTTGGGTGGTCATAAGTGCTAAGAAGAAAATTAAAGCAGGACAAGTGGGCTAGGGGATGGGAAGGGGTATGGGGCTCTTTTAGTTCTGGGGGTCAGGGGAGTCCTCTCTGATAAGATCACATTTAAAAAGAGTGAGATACATTCAAGGCATAAAGAGGCAGGATGGTGTTTGTGGTTCATCTGCCTGCAGGTGGTATTTGAAGCCTTGGGCATGAGCAAGACTTCCTTGGAGAGAACACAGAGGAAGAGAAGGAAAGAGCCCAAGCTCCTATTGGTTGGGTCAGAAAGGCCAAATCTGCAGAGGAGACAGAGAAGAGGCAGGGAGGAAACAGGAGAAACTTGGGTCATAGAAGCCAAAGAAGGAGAATATTCTGAGAGGGAAGGTCTGGCCAATACCACTGATGGTCTGCTGTAGACTAAGAAGGTCCTGGGTCTGCCTGCTTGACGCAGAGCCATTGGTGCTCTTGGCTACTGTTGCTTCATTGGAGAGTGTGAGTGTGAGTGTGTGTGTGTGTGTGTGTGTGTGTGTGTGTGTATGTGTGAGTGGCTCCAGATTGGGATGGATTGAGGCGTGTGTGGTAGGTGAGGAAAGTGAGACCTGAGTCCAGACAATTTGGGAAGAATCAGAGACATAAACATAGAGAAGGGAGTTTCTGGGGCTCAAGGCAGAGTCCCAACCAGATACCAGCTCTGCTCTTCGCCTTCCATCACCACCTAGCACCTATTTCAAGTCAGAACACTAGCCAGTAGGGCCAAGGCAGCGGGGGGGGGGGGGGGGGGATGGGGGGGGGTGGGCAAGGGAGGGGTGCTGTGTGCTGCTAAATTAGAAAACAACAGCAGTAAAGGTAAATGTTGACATGTTGCCCAGAGGGCAGAGGAAGCAAGGACTAGGGGTCAGCTGAGATGCTGGACGTTTATTGATTCATTCAGTCATTCATGCAACAAATCACTGGCAGAGAGTAAGTATCTAACTGCATCTTAGAACACGCAATAGTAATAGCACTTTCAGAGTGTTACTATGTGCCGGGCTCTGTTCTCAGCCGTGTGAGGGGAATATCATCCTTCATCCATGTTACAGACAAGAAGACTTAGGTGTGAAGAGGTTAAGCAACTCGCCCAAGGTCCCACACCACAGAATTTGTTACGCTGGGATTCAAACTCCATTAAGAACAGGGTGCTACTGGGATACATCGAGGGACAGCTACCATCCGTGCAGGTGCTCAGCAAGCACTTATTAAGCACCCACTGTGGTTAAGTGCTGGGAGGACAAGGATCAATTGAACACGGTCTCTGCTCTCCTATGGCTTATAGTTTGGTAGAGGAAAAGGACCTCAAGCAGGTGCCACACTACAGGGTGATAAACGCTGTGGAGGGAAAGCATGTGTCACAGGAGCGCCACACCCAGCTCTCAGAGATCAGGGAAGCCTTTTCCAGGGAAGAGATGGGGATAAACTGAATTGAGAAGGCCACCACAGTTGGCTTATAAGGGGGGCTGTGTAAAGGGAGAGTAATAAGAGCCACATCCAGGCCAAGAGACCCGTGAGAGCTAGGGGTGGAGAGGAAGTAGCGAGGAAAAAGTGCGGAACCCACATGCCCTTTAAGGAGATTAGGCATTTGCAGTCCCAGCCCAGCTAGTGGCTGCCCGGCACTGAGGATGACAGGAAGTCCGATCACTAGGTGGGGAAGTAGCCGTGCCAGGGGAAGTGAATGAGACTGTAGCTGAAGACAGACATTGGCCCGCTTCACAGAGACAAAGATTCCCTCCTTGGCCAAACTCTAGCCAGGCTTCTTAGAGCCTTCTTCTCACGCAGGCCTCAGTCTTGGCCTCTAAAGACTCGAACAGAAACTCACACGGTTTCTAACAGCTCAAGGCCACATCCCTAGGATGACCTTGATCCCCTTGAAGTGCCTGCCTGAGAAAACTCAAAGCTGCTGAAAGAACTGACCATTTGTTCCAGCTGAAACCTGACCACCCTTTCTCAGGGCATTTACTAAAAAGGGCTTGTTGTTGGAAATCCTTCCACTGTCCCTTTGAGGTCGACGTGTACCTCCTGCAACTTAGGAGTATCTTCTCAAGGACCTAAAAGGCACTCTTTGAAGTGTGAGAGCATCAGGACGGATACGACCTCTGCCTCCCAGTCTCTGTGGGAGGACAGACTCCCAACCTTGATCACCGCCAGCTGACAGACCAGCTGACCTAGCCCTATTTACACTGACCAACCCTTTGAAAGCTTTCAGGTCCCTGATTCCACTGACCCCGGCTCACCCTTCCCTAGCCCCCGTTCTCTCGTTGAAACGCCCAGACACCTCTGTATAAATCTAGTCAAGCTTAGTTCACACTAGGCTCTCTTCCCTACTGCCACAGTTAGTCCTGGTTAAAATCTGTCCTTATCACTTTAACTAGTGTCTGATTTTGTTTATCTTTGACAACAGTTAAGCTCAGAATCAGATAAGAAACCACCAAACTTACTGAGCAGAATAATTTTAACTTGCCTATAGCTACGAGCACACAAACCCTGACATCTGATGCCCAGAGGCCCATGCACACTGGGCCATTCACAAAGCTCTTTCGACCTCCTTGGCCTGACACGGCCAGCTATACCTCTATACAGAAAAAGAAACCGCTGACTCACTGAAAACAGAGCGCGTTTATAAACAGGAAGCTGAGTGTGTGACCACAGACATTCAGCATCTGATAGCAATTGCTGAACGTGGCAAAAAAAAAAAAAAAAAAAGTTCAAATTAAAAAAAAAGAATTCTGTGCCACCATATTAGAACTCTAGCTCGTTGAAATACAATCCTACTATTGATCATTTATTAAATACTTAAATAAGGGTAGAAGGGTAGTTCTTATTTGGTCAGACCAAGTTGGTGAGTCAGGCAGACTGCAAATATTGATTGAATCCCTTGGAGCGTGTGGTTTCTCCTTTTCCTTTCTCCTCCCTCCCCAAGCAGAGCAAAAAGGCTCCTTGGTGAGTTTCGTGGCCATACAGAAGGGATTTGTTTTCCCTCTGCGTTCCCGCAGTCCGCCTTCTCCACACAGCGGCTCTGTGCTGTGGCAAACACAGTCTCCACCGGGAGAGATGCACAAACACTGGCAGCTTAAAAGCCGCTACGCAGTGAAGCCTGCGGCACACTGCGTGGCTGGTGCTGGTTACAATGCAGAATTGCTGGGATCGAGCCTAGCAAAGGGTGTCAGGACCTGCACTTCCCCTGTTCTCAGCAGAAAGGGAGCCATTCATTTTCCTCGTGTTCCCCTGTGGCGGGTGGGGGTGGGGGGGGGGTTCAAACATATTAACCCAAGAAGGTAGACTTCTACAGCCAAGGAAAGAGCCAGGTGGTTATCCCTAAAAGGTCTTCTGGGATCCGGCCCCACTGCCACATATGTCATCAGGACAAAGGTGTCTGAGCAATGTTTGGAATCTCCCTGCTTTTCGTCCGTGAAGTCAGGTCGTGGATAATAATGCACGGTGTCTGGTACATAATAAAGCTCTTAATAGCGAGTAGCTAAGGGCTTTATTTGCACAGTTTTGTTTAATGTGCACAATAACCTCAGGAGACAAGCACTGGCAACCCCACTGGGTAAGTTAATAACGCCCCTAGTGAATCAGTGAGTGGCCAGTTCAGGATCATGACCCCGGTGTGCCTGGTTCCAGAGCACAGCCATTTGCCTTACTTATTGCTAAAGTTTTAGAGCAGGATGTGTCCCTTCCTTCATATCGGTACTGTACTTAGAGGTTCTGATCTGCAAATGTCACCTACAAAGAACCCCCATTTGGTAGTTCTTCTGTGTTCCGTAGAGCACTTCCCACTTGCTCTTCCATCATTTAGAAAGAAGATGCCACGTTGCAATTCACAAGTAGCAGTGGTTGTGTCTTAGTGCCTTGGACAACACGTTAGTATTGACATTGATAATAACTAACTTTATAGACTATTTGTTGTGTGCTGAAGAGTATGGGTCATTGGCTCCACTCTACAGATAAGGAATCCTGCCTGATGCTCAGAAAAGCTAAATCAGATTTCAGTGCAAGTAGGGAGACTCCAGAGCCCCTGCTCTCAACCATTATGCTGCACTGGGAAAGAGTCGTGCCTAGAACACCAGGGTATAATTTATATAAGGAGTAGCCCGCTGCTTCTGCTGTTGTACTGAAGTCTGAAGAAAAAGGTCTTTGAGTCACGACAGTTACCACTGCAAAGTTTGGAGCTATCGGAAGCAGACCCCGACAAAGGTCCCTGTACAAGTGAGTATAAAGTATGTGCTCCGATGGAGAGGCCAGTGAAATGTAGGGGAAATGGGACAGGAAGCAAAGGTGCGGGTCAGTGAGAGTCCTGAGGAGAAGGGGTACAGGACAGCTCGGGGGCATGTGAGGGTCGCGTACCTTAGGGACTGTGGCATCTACGTGTTACCGGGATTTAGCTCTGCTGAGTCACAGCAAACCCCATCTCCCAGAAACAACATAAAAGTGCCCGTCTCCCGTAAACAAAGACCAAAGAGAAGAAATCTAAGACCTCATGGTGCCAAAGCAGAGGTTGGCAAACCACGCCCTGCACCAAAACTGACCTGCTCCTGTTTTGTAAGCCTGTGAGCTAAGAATTGCTTTTATAGTTTTTCATGATTGAAAATAAATCAAAAGAGTATATGATTTTATGACATATGAAAATGATAAGAGATTCAGTTTCACTGTAAATAAAGTTTTATTAGAATACATGTTGGAACATATTGGAACTCATTTATGGCATATTATTTATGGCTGTTTTCCCTCTAACATGGCATTGTTGACAAGCTGTGAAAGAGACCATATGGCCTGCAAAGCTGGGGATATTTATCATCTGCTCCTTTACAGAAACATTTTGCTGATCCCTTTTCTACAGTATCAGGGAACCAGAATTCTTCTAATTTGTTGCTCTGCCACCCTCAGCATTTGCTACTGCCTCGTGTTCTGAAATGGTTACTTAAACTCCAGCCACTGTGTCTGCATTCCAGTCAGCGTAAAAGAGAACAAAGAGTTCACTTCCTCACTTAAAGAAAACTTCTGGTACAGTTTGTCTTCTACTTTAGTAGAAATTTGTCTCCTCACCATACTTAGCTCTACAACCTTAGTTCAAGAGGCTATGAGCTTGGCAAAAAAAAAAAAAAAAAAAAAAATGGGATTCCTGATGCAGGAAAAAAGAAAATGTATGTCAAGGACAATCAACAGTTCTGCCTCACCTTGAGAGGGTTTTAAAACAAGGAAATTTGAAAGAATGGTATATAATTCTACAAGGCACAGGGGAAACTGAATTGCTCTAACTCTTTACATTTAATTAATATTTCTTCTCTCCATTCCAAATTTCACCTATCTTAGTCCTTAATTAGCACAGCGAATTAGTTACATACCCGATTTTCTTTTTTTCTTGCCAGCTCTTTAGGCCCAACAAAAAGAATGTGTCCTTCTCAGAAATGCTCTCTTATTTATTCTAAAAATAATATGTTCAAGGGGCGCCTGGGTGGCTCAGTCGGTTAAGCGTCCAACTTAGGCTCAGGTCATGATCTCGAGGACCGTGAGTTCAAGCCCCGCATCGGGCTCTGTGCTGACAGCTCAGAGCCTGGAGCCTGTTTCAGATTCTGTGTCTCCCTCTCTCTCTGACCCTCCCCCATTCATGCTCTGTCTCTCTCTGTCTCAAAAATAAATAAACGTTAAAAAAAAAATTTAAAAATAATATATTCTCAAGAAAGAAAATATGAGGGCTCTTTGGAGAAGTAACTGAATCCAAATCCATGATAGAAAATCTACAAGAAGAGCCTGTAACATCTTTTTATACCAGCAAGGAAGTTAACCACACACCTCTGGGGCCATGACAACAGGATCTGAGAACCACCTTGAAGTGATCTTCCTACTATAAGAGAAGAATCATTTGAATTCAATAAGAATATCTGAAATTGATTGAAACACCTCAGATATATTTAAATTTATAAGTTTATAATTTAAAAAAAAACCCCACATTTGTCATCTCTACAGGTACTAGGTACAGAACTCATTGTTCTGAAAACTGTAAATAAAAGAATCAAGAATTTAACTTGCCTTTCCTAAATTGTTCCTCAGGGTAACTAAATAGTTGAAAAAGGAAAGCTTCTCTTTAGAGAACTAATAAACAAAGAGTGATAGAAAATCACCATTTTGCAAACCTGTAAATGATGACTTTAAGTAGGGCTCCTCAATAGCCACTAACACCATAAAACCTTAACGCCATAGAAAGAGAGAGAACCAGACACTGTGTGTCTTCCAGGGGAAGCACACCTTATTTCCATGAATCATTGTTGCCAAAATTTGCGCCTAAATCTGGTTAAGTCTCTGCCTTAGCCACTAACCGGCCTCAGGGAGGGGCGATAGTGTGATGAAATAAGACGCTAGATAGAACCCTGAGGGGCATTTCCATTGAAGGAAAGGGTAAAAGAAGGGGAAAT
The DNA here is from genome assembly GCF_046562875.1 of Panthera onca. Lineage (NCBI taxonomy): Eukaryota > Metazoa > Chordata > Mammalia > Carnivora > Felidae > Panthera > Panthera onca. The sequence continues at coordinate 40,922,207 of NC_138339.1, read as the reverse complement.
CTGGAGGGTACTAAAAAAAAAAATAGAAAATAAGGAGAATATTCAGGAGTGCAGTGCCGTGGAATCCAAGAGAAGATACGGTTTTAGGAAGAAGGAAGAGATAGACCATGTAAAATGTTGCAGAGGGATTCAAGGGCTGAAGAAATGTCCACTGGGGTTCAGTGACAAGGAAGGCTACTGGTGACTTTGAGGAGAAGACTTGATAGAAGCCCGTTACCGGGGCGCTGACAACTGAGAAGAAGTTGAGGTGGTTAGAGAAAAGGTGGAGGACTTCATCAAAGTTGAGTCATGAGGATACAGAAACTGCATTAGTGTCTCAGGACTGCCAGAAGAAAAATTCACAAGCTGAGTGGCTCATACAACAGAAACTTTTTGTCCCATAGCACTGGAGGCTGGAAATCTGAGAGCAAGGTGTTGGCAGAGTTGGTTCCTTCTGAGGGCTGTGAGGGAGAGATCTGTTCCATGCTTCCCCCTCTAGCTTCTAGAGGCGTGTTGTCATTCTTTGGCGTTGCTTGGCTTCCACTGTATCCTGTTAATCTCCGCTTTCATGTTCACATGGCATTCTCCCTGTGTGTGTATCTGTGTCCAAGTGTCTCCTTTTCACAAAGGCAACAGTCATATTGGACTGGGGGTCACCCTAATGACTTCATTTTAACTTGTAAAGACCTTATTTCCAAATGAGGTCACATTCTGAGGTACGAGGGCTGAGGACTCAAACATATCTTTTTAGGGGGAAACAATTCAACCTATAACAGAGACCATACTTTCTTTAGTTATAAATGTAATGTATGTTCACCAAAAAAATGAACAAAAATAAAATTTAAATCATACTGGTATATCTAGAGATTTCAATACTAGGTTAAAAGAAGGAACAAGAAGAGAAGATGGGACAGTAGCTGGAAGGGGGCAGGTGTGTTGAAAGTCTTTGTTTAGTGCAGGGTGGAAAAGACTTGAACATGGGGCGTACAATGGGAAGGAGCCATAGGTAGGGAGAACTTGAAGACCAACAACACAAGGTGTGGTGTTGTGTGGTGTGGTATGTTGTGGCGTAAATATTATATCAGTGGGTGGGAATCTTGGCTGAACCGAAAGAGAAATCTAGACCTATTGCTTGGCACTGGCTGCCCCAGAAGGATAATTACATGAACGTATTTGTGTGGAGAATGCAGTTGCCAGGAGGAGTTGCATGTAGGGATGCCCGGAGAGTGTGGAGAAGAGTAGGAGAGAGAACAGCAAAAAGCAGAGTGCAGGAGCCTCTGGCTCCTCCTCAACCTGACCCCATGGAAAGAGGTGCTAGAACGATACACCATACAGGCTGGCGTTGAAAGACTCTGTCATACTTTGTAAATTTCAGGCATCACCAATGCAACATCCAGGTGTAGGCGATGCACAGTTGGGAAGAGGAGAATGCCCCCCGTTTCTCTGTGGAAACCAACACAGCTTGGTCACTGTGAGGACTGAGAGATCAGCCCCTCTCCAGGGTTGCAAATTAGAGACATGTAGATCCAAGATACTCCATGACTCCAGAAACCTGAGTGCTCCTGAGCCAGGGTCCTCTGAGACAGGATGAGATTAATAGCTCACAGGCTTTGAGGGAAGCAGGCTTAAGGATGAGCCGCTGCAGACACCCAGAACTTGTGACCCATCCTGGGAACTCATGGCAATAACTATACAAGACCCAGTGGGGGGGTGGGGATGGAGACATTCCCCCGACACACACACCCACTTCAGTCGCCAGTCATAGGTCCAGATTGTTACCTGTGCTTCTGACCAATTGGCTATAGATCAGAGATTCCCATTGACCCCCCACCCCCCCACCCCACCCCCGCCTTGGGCTGGATTAATTTGCTAGAGTGGCTCACAGAACTCAGGGAAACATTTTACTTTCTAGGTCACTAGTTTATTATAAAAGGATATAACTCAGGAAGAGCTAGATGGAAGAGAGGCATAGAGCAAGGTATGGGGAAGGGGGAAGGGGTGTGAAGTTTCCATGTCCTCACCAGGCACCACTCTCTCCACACCTACTTATGTTCACCAACCTGGAAACTCTCTGAACCCCATCCTTTTGGGGTTTTATGGAGGCTTTGTTACATAGACATGGTTGATTAAATCTTTGCTCTTTGGGGGAGTTGATTCAACCTCTATCTCCTCTCTCCTCCCCAGAGGTCTAGGGGATGGGACTGTAAGTTCCAGCATCTAATCATGTGGTTAGCTCTCCTGACAACCAGCCCCCATCCTTAGGAGTATCCAGGAGTGGGTTCATTAACATAACAAAAGACAACTTTGAACTCTCAATACTTAGGAAACTCCCAAGTATTTGAGGAGTTCTGTGCCAGAAATAGGGACAAAGAACATATATATATATAATATATATATATAACTTATATATATATATATAAGTTATATATATATATATCTTCATATATATGATATATATATATATATCATAAGATATATATATATCTTATTATATAAGACCAAATATATATATATATGTATCTTATTATAATAAGATATTAAGATATAACAAAAATAAGATATTATAAATCACAATGTTATTATAAGCCAATGAATAAATAAACTGATTCATTCATATAATGAAATACTATAGGTTAAAATGAACAAACTAGATCTACATATATCAACACGAAAAAATATCAAAGCATGTTGATAAGAGCAGAAAGTTACAAAAAGAAATGTACCATATGCTTTTTAATGTTTATATAAATAGTTAATGCATACAAAATAATGGTACATATCATTCATGGATATATCTCTATAATAAAAGTTTAAACATGTGTACATGGGAAGAAACATCCTAACTTCAGAGTCATGGTTACCTCCAGGGAGAAAGGTAAGGATGGGATAAGGGTGCTCTATCTGTACTTAGTGTTTTCCTTATTAAAAGGAGAAAATTGATTCTGAAGCAAATAAAGCAAAATATTCACATCTGTTAATATGGGAGGTTGGTACATGAGTATCTGTTAATGTTTTCTGCGTTAGGCTGTATATTCGAAATGTCATCATTTAACATTTAAAATTAAAAAAAAAAAGAAGGCAATATCACTGTTCTTGAGCACAGGAAAAGATTTTCATTTAATAACATTGGTTTAAGTTTATTCTAACTTAATTTTATTAATTTTACATTACTAATTTTATGGTAACAGAGTATATTGTGTATCTCCTTTCATGTGTATCTCTAATTAAAACTCTTCTCAACACATTCCCCTAAAATTCTTTTTCATAAACCTTCTTTAACTAAAGACTTTGTATTCTTATTAAGTGTGCTCACTGGGCTTCTACTTTTCTAAATTACAGCTTACCGTGGCTGACAAAGACAACTGACCCTGTTTCCTTGTTCCAGTAACTGCAGCCAGGCCAGCCCACGGTGAGCCCCCTAGGGAATCAGTCAAATGTCTGAGCTGTTGCAGGAAGCTTGCCTGCAGACAGCGCACAGGCCGCAGGCCATCAAGCAGGGCCCTGGTCTTTCTATCTTTTCTGAAGAAGGAAGTGAGGCTGGCAACAGCCCCAACAATGCTTCCAGCATTCCTGATTCTATCTCCAGTTTTGAAAGGACTTCTTGTTTGACTTAAAAGTGGAGGTAAAAGGCGATGGTTTATAGGAATGGTCTGCAGTTGACAGGCGATGAGCTTCCTTGTCCACTTGGCTAAGTCTGTTTCTAGCATCTCTATACTAGTGTCAGGCTTAAAATTAATATTATGTGCTACCTTGCCATGGAAAACTGGGAGGGCCTCAAATGGCCTCACTGCATCTTCCTACCCACTCTGCTCGCTCGGATAAGGTCCCCTAGCCAAACAACCCTCAATATCAGGGGGACGAGGCCCAGTGCCTACTTATCCCCACCAGGCTCCAGTTCCCTGCCAGCTACAAAATTAGGCAAACAAAATAGGCACATCCGCCTGTAGAAACCAGGAATCCTTCCCACCTCTTGTTACCATAAAGCCTAACCCCGTAGCCCCTGATTGGTCACTCTGTGCCCAAGTACAACTCCTGCCCAGCTGTGGTTGCACAGCATCTTCTTTCCCTAGACAATAGGCTGCCATCAGTCTCTTCTGTCCAGCGGTGAGTGTCATGTTTGGCCATCCCCATAACCCTAGACTAGAATCTCTCCCTCACTAACAAGCTGAAAAGGAAGCAATCAAAATACTACAATCTTCCATTTTTTCTTCTTTAGAACAATCATTATGCAACTGCATCAGATAACTCTCATGTCTTTTATTTCCAGCTAGTTTTTCTGGTCAGGAGGTTGGAAGTGGGAAGAAAATGCGTACAAAATGTGTTTCACCATCTCTTTCTAGTTGAAAGTTGAGAGATTTCTGCTCTGATGGGAAAGGGAGGTGAGAGGGTGGCTTCACAAAAGATTGAAAACCTCCGCCCAAAGGGTGCCTGAAGATCATTCACCTAGAAAGTTCACAAACTGAATAATGATCACCAAAAAAAGTTTTATCACATGATAAAGAATTACACTGCAGCAACCAGTATTTCATAACCAGCCTAATACAGAAATGATGAAGGATTGCCTCATCATGAACATTATCATGTCGTGACATCACAGCCATGATGCCAATGTGATTTTTCTGATTCTTTGGGACATATGTGGCCACAATGACCTCACTGAACATCATACCAAGGCCAAACAGTATAGCAAATCATCCTTCAGTTATTACCTTTATGTGCTGTTGTTGTTGTTGTTGTTGTTGTTGTTTTTACATGGGCAATCAGTTGGGTTGGAATGTTTATGTTGTTTGGATGTTTCTGGTGTCAATCATCCTTGATACATATTTCTTTTGAGTTCTTTTAGAAATTTCTTTTGTGGCCTTTGGATATTGCAATCTATGCTTCCAAAGTGCTTTCATATTTATTTAATTTACTCTTACATCATAGTCGAGTCTGGACTGATCATTTATTCATCCCAAATGAATGAAGTGATGAAACCTAGAGAAGTCAAGTCCCAAGGTTACCTCGTCAGATATATAGATTTTTTACTCAAAAAGGCTTTCTGAGTCTTAAATCCAATGTTCTTTCTACTACTCAGATTCTTTTAAAGTTTACTTCTTTATATTTCAGTTCCTCGTAAGTTAATTAAACTAGCATATATCTGAGAAAAATAGAATGTCGGTGCTTAAAGTGACTTTAGAGATTATCTCAAGTGTCAACACATCCAAACTAAGGAAGACATCAGGTTCTTGGGATAGTGACTGTGATTGAAGAATACTCATAAAAATACATTTGTTGATTTCAAATGTTATACCTGGTTCACTCATATATGATTAATAATATTCTGAAACTATACTTGTATAAGTATACAAAGTATAAGTACTTTGGTATAAGTTATACCAAATATGCTTAAAATACTTTCCAAACTGGAACTCTAATTTACAAGGTATTAATTAAACCGAAAAGCCATCGTGGTTAAGAAAGTTAGTAGACTCTGCATTAAAGATAGAAAACTTAAAATATGGTGCGTTTTTAGAAGCTTCTTAGTCTAATCCAGCTTCATCCCTGTCCATGTAATGCTGGAGACAGTATCTCCAGAACATTTTCCTATCTGGGACTCTTTCCCACACATCCTTCTTGGGGTACAAAGAGACACCAGCTGTCCGTAGGTATCTTCCCAAGACTCGAATGATGATACTTAACAACGCTGCAGAGAACTTCCATTCACAGCTCTTAGAAAGTTATAATACCGGGTGCTCATTTAGACTTGTTGATGGCCCTCAGCTCCTCAGTAGGACAGGCTTAGAGGATGAGAAAGAAGGCTAACTTTTTTTTTCTTTTGGTGTTTTACATTCTCTGGTCAGTATACTAAAGTCGAGTGTTCTGCCTTGCAATTCCATACTAAGGCTTGGCACCATGAGTTTTCTATTGAAGTGATTACAAGGTATTCTACAAGGACCTGTATTGCTGATTAATACACAGTAACAGCAACTAGATTTATCCTCCTACCAGAAATAACTGAAAAAATCTGAACAAATGTGTGAACTAATAATGCTCAAGACGTTGGTTGTCAGGCCATGAAGGATCACTGAGAGATGGGAAACAAATGAGATGAACTTGATGACTGCCCAGAAATTATTCTACCACATGAGGAAACTGTCCATCAGCACGGGGATAAAGAACCCAGGTAGAGTCCATCTGTTTGGCCAGGTTGATGAGATAGAGCTCAGAATCCAGGGAAACAGAAACGGCTAGAGTTTACAAGGCAGAGTACCCACAAAAAGAGAGCTGTACAAAGTCATAATTCTAGAGAGCCGAAGAGGGTCCCCCTTGAGTATTCAGCTGAGTATCAACCAGTGTGTGCATGTGAGGAAACTACCCAAAACCAGGAAAAGAGTTAGAGGGAATAGTCTTCAGACTTCACACAGGCCTGAGAAAAGTGCCTGTTCCCTAAAGCCCTGGTGGAAAAACTCATAATTCAGGTAGAATTAGAGAACCCTGACGAACGTTCCTCAGTAGTGCGGAAAAATTGACTTCAGGCTAATGGCAGCTTCAGTCCAGCCCAATACAACCTAAAAGCAGTACCTGAAGGATCAAATTGTTTCCAAGTAATTTAACTGCATCTAGAATAAAGCTCAATAATATTTACAGGAATCAAAAATATCCATCAGCCAATGTGATAAAATTCACAACATCTGACACTCATCAGAAGTTATCAGATATACAAAGGAACAGTAAAATATGACCCATAATGAGAAAAACAATCAATCAACCAAAACGCTCAGAAATGACACAGGTGATAGGATTAATCGGCAGGGACAGTCAGTTATTATGATGGTATTCCATATGTTTAAGAAACTGGAAGAAAGAGTAAACGTGTTGAGTAGAGTCACAGAAGATATAAAAAGAAAACCCAAATTGAAATTCTACAGATGAAAATCACCATGGCCTAGACAACAAGTCCACTGAATGGGGTTACTAGCAGAATTAACATTGCAGAACACATTGAGGTAGATTAATGGACTTGAAGATACAAGAGAGGGAGAGAGAGAGAGAAGAGAGGAAAGATGACTGAACAAAATAAACAGAATTATTGAACTGTGGGACAAAGTCAAACAACTAAATACATGGGTAAATACCTCAAATGAGTGGTGGTGAGGCTAAAAATGATTTGAAGAAATAATAGTCAATAATTTTCCATATTTGATAAAAACTATAAACGCATATATCGAGACCTCTCAACAGACCTCAAACAGCAGCAATCTATACCTAGGCACAACATAATCAAAGCACTTAAATCCACTGACAGAGAGAAAATCATAAAAGCAGCCAGAGAAAAAGAGGAACAAAGATAAGGTTACTATCAGATTTCTCTGTGGAAACATTGTAAGCTAGAAGATAGTGGGCCAACATCTTTAGAGTACTGAAGAAAAAAAATACTATCAACCTACAATTTTTTTTCGTCTAGTGAAAATATCTTTTTTTTAAAGACAGAGAAAGAAAGAGAGCATGAGAGTGGGGAAGGGGCAAAGGGACAGAGAGAGAGAGAGAGAGAGAGAGAGAGAGAATCTTAAGCAGGGTCTACACCCAGCTAAGAGCCCATCTCGGGGTTCGTCTTGGGGCTCGATCTCATGACCATGAGATCATGACCTGCACCAATATCAAAAGTCAGATGCTTAACTGACTGAGCCACCCAGATGGCTCCAGTGAAAATATTTTTCAAAAATTAAGGCAAAATTGGGGCTCCTGGGTGGCTCAGTTAAGCATCTGACTCTTGATTTCGGCACAGGTCATGATCTCCTGGTCGTGAGATTAAGCCCCATATTGGGCTCCGCAGTGGCATGGAGCCTGCTTGAGATTCTCTCTCTCCATTTCCCTCTGCCTTTTCCCCACTTTCTCCCCCTTTCTCTAAAAAAATTAAATTTAATTTAAAATTGAAGGCAAAATAAAGACTTTTAGAAACATAAAAGCTGAAAGAATTTATCACCAGCAGATCTATAAGAAATTTGAAATGAAGTCCTTATGATACCAGATAAAAGAATAGATCTACATAAAGGAATAAAGAGCACCAGGAATTATCATTACATAGGTAAATATAAAATTTTTTTCTTATTATTTATATTTCTTTAAAGGATAATCCAATTTTTAAAGCAAAAATAAATACAATACATTGTTAACAATACATTGTTATTTTTGCTTTAAATAATAATGATGCATTGTGGGGTTTATAATATATATAGAAATGAAATACATGACAATCATAGCACAAAGTCCAGGAGACGAGAAATAGAAGTATAATTTTGTTGTATTCTTATTATGTGAATTGAGTATATTTTCTCCTGAAGGGAGACTGTATAATAAAAGCCCCAAAGTGACCATAGCAGAGAATTGTACCTAATAAGCCAACAAATAAGATAAATTATTAAAAGTCTTCAGTCCAAAATAGGTATAAAAGAAGAAAAAGTGAACAAAGAATAGATGAGGCAAAAAGAAAACAAATAACATGATGGTAGATTTTAACTCAACCATATCAGTAGTTACATTAATTATAAATGATCTGAACACTTCACTTAAAAGACAGAGATTGCCACATTGAATTATAAAGCAAGATCCAACACATGCTGCCCACAAAAACCCACTTTTAATATAAAAATATAAATTGGTTAAAAGTGAAAGGATTAAAAAATGTATACCAAGCTAACTCAAGTCCATAGAAAGCCATAAAGAGTGACTATATCAAAGTAGCAAAGAACATTGCAAGGGATAAAGAGGGCTGATGATAAAGGAGTCGATTTACCAAGATGATGTAACTCTCCTAAATATTCATTGTGTCATATAGTACAGCTCCAAAATTCATGTAGCTAATCTAGGCTACACAGGAAGAATCTTGGCAAGATATTTAGGAGACAAGTGAAAGTTCTAAGCAAATGATTGGTCAGATTTTCATGCCAAATGACTAGTCTCTGAGCCCCATATTAAACTCTCAGTGTATGGTTATTCCATAGTATCCTGTACACAGCTTTCTCGTCTTATTTTTTACATTGTACCCCAATTAATTGTTTAGAGCAATTCATGGATTTGTTTCTGCCACCAGGTGGTGATCTCTTTAAGGTAGAGACTCATGTCTTACTTAATTTTTTATTTCTTGAATATGGCAGAGTGTCAGACACCTACAGCTAAATAAATACTTGCAATGTCAGACCATAATAACATCCACTTACTCAGGTAAGTCTTTGCAACTATAACAATTTGCTTAAGACTCAAAGCAATTCTCCACCATAGATAGGGTATATATTCTCATATTTCAGATGAGGACGATGAGCTAGAATCAATAATTGTCCAAATTTTATTTAAATATTGAGCTGTTAAGTTAGTCATTGCGTTTTCTGCAATGAATTTTAATCATAATTGGGAGATGATTCAGTTTCAAAATATTAAGTTACCTGATGAAGCAGATGGTGCTTCTCATATATAAAACTCTGGTCTTCCATTTTTAGGTGTGTGAAGTCTGAACATGTCTCTAGGTACATTTCTGGAAGTGTAGATTTTAGAGTCACAAATAGGGAGGCACGCATGGTATAAATTTTGGGTTCCGATGCTTATAGGTATTTTAAATTTTTTCTCACTATTCCACGTGACCATGTTTTTGAGTTTCATGTTGCTCTATGATAGGAACTGAATGGTTGTGTCCCCCTAAAATGCATACTTTGACGTGCTAGCTCTGATGTGATGGTATTCAGAGATAGCAGCACCTTTAGGATGTAATCAGTGTTAGAGGTCACGAAGGCAGTCTCTGGTCTGATGGAATCAGTGCCCTTAAAAGAGGATACACCAAAGAACTCGCTCTCTCCCTCTTCACTATGCGAGGACACAGTGAGAAGGTGATTGTGTGCAAGACAGGAAGGGAGTTCTTGCCAGAACAGACCATGCTGCTCTCTTGATAGCAGAATCTTCGCCTCTTTCACTGTGAGAAAATAAATTTCTATTGTTTAAGCACCCAATTTATGCTATTTCGTTATAGCTGCCCAAGCTAACCAATATGGTATAAATAATAGACGTGTAAGACCTATGAATTACGAATGATTATACACCTTTACTCCAGAATATAATGATTAGAGTTGTATAATAGCATCTAAAAAATTTAATCCACCATATTGGGCTTAAGCACTATAAACAACATATAAATTGTTTCCTCCCAAATGGCCACGTATATTGTTCTCAAAGATTCCGTTCTAACAAATAACAGCTTATTTCTCTGCACCTGCTTACTAAAACGGGGCTTAATCATTGAGGTTCTCTTATGGCCAGGCATTAGGTAAACCATGTCCTTAATCTTTGATCCTATATTCCACTTTAAAGCAGGAATAATACCAATGGGCCTTGTAAATTCCAACTTGTGACTGCAAGTTCTCTAGGTTTACTTAGACTCTCAACTTGCTGTCGCTTGCCAGTCCCCACTGGAATTTGTGATGGTGATGAAAAAGACATGCCCTGGGAAGGCCGTTCTGGCCAAAGAGTCCTGGCACTGGTGACAGTGGGCAGTATCTGTTGTGCTCATCTGAACTGTCATTCCTGAAGCCTCTTCAAGTAAAAGAGTGTTAAGTTGCTGGAGAAGAATGTCTCTTCATCGTCTTCACTCAGTAAGAGTCCTGGGCTTTTTTGGGAAGCACTTTCCAGAAGAAAAGCAGAGAATTTTTTTGTCAGTATGATAATAGTCTCATGTCAGATAGATATGTCAAGCACAGGGGTTGTGAATATTTTTTATTTTGGTTCTGAACAGAGAAAACTAGTAATAGGAACAAAGGCTGGAGACAGGAAATAGGCTGACCTGCCGTACCCCTCGCTTCTCCCCAGGCAACTCCCCTGCTCACTTCCAGGACCCCCAGACCCATATGGTGACTGATCACCAATGACCCATAGTTCTTACCACCTTCCCTCTTCAAAACCAGTTAGTTTTGGGTCCCATCCCTTTAGAAAGTTGCTGTCTGTCTTCATGAGTACCCAACTGTCCTCATAGTAAACACATAAACCAGTGATTACGGAATGGAAGTCAGAGAGATATCTGAGACCACTGACATGTTTCGTTTCACACTTGTATTGTGACTAACCCTATTTATGCTTTTAAAATACCCTTCCATTTAATATCCTCTCTTCAGCCTGCTCTGGGCAGCCACTGCAGGCTTCTATAACAAATGGGAATTGTAATTGCTGAAGCTAATCTCTGCTAATAGGTAAAATAATAAATAAGCTTCACTGAAATGTTTAAACTCTTGCTAAAGGTTCCTAAGAAGCAATGCTAATTGGGAAGTGCCCATGGAGTAATGCTAAGAAATTTCGGTGAGAGGGAGACTCTCAGACCTGACGCAGGAGCATGGAAGAAATGGCTCTGGTCTGATAATGTTCCAGTTTATGCTCTTTCACAGACGGCCGGTTGAATATAGGTGGCTTTATTTGATCAATTCTAGAATTCAATTAAGTGTCACAGAATTATGATATAAGCTAGTAGCTATGTTTTAAACTAATAAAGCCGTGAATTACTGCTTCGATTACACATACCAGGAGGGACTAATGGATGTTTTGTCTGGATAAAGCAGTATAAGAGGAAAAGTGAAAAGGTGGGGGTAGAATGAGGTCTGCCGTGGCTCAGTGCACAGTCTTTCATTCTACAAAAGGTTTTCAGAGTGTTTAAAGACAGAAATACATCTTTTATTTTTCCTTCCTCTTTCTCCTCCTCTTCTTCTTTTTAAAATTTGTCTGTGGTTTTGGACAACTTACATGCGTGAGAACTGTTACAAACTGTTACGTAGAAAAAGAAACCAAACCCAGACAGATTGGCTGATGTATAAATGAGTTTTCTGCTATGTTACGTAGAAAAAGAAACCAAACCCAGACAGATTGGCTGACGTATAAATGAGTTTTCTGCTATATTTGCCTGCTCCCAGGTTGTTCCTGGCTGGGCAGACCTATGGAACTCAGTGGGAAGAAAATCTCTTCACGTTCCTATGCCCATGTTCTCTTACAGAGAAAGATCTTGGAAAGACAAGCCTTGGCAGGTGTCTGCTCCGCACATAAATGAGGCAGGTGACCCAGTTTGAAGTTTGCGGCAAATGCCTCCCAGCAATGCCCCCAGTATTGAGCTATCATCAAAAACAAAACAGACAAAACGAAAAGACCTCTAACTCAGTATTTTTTTAATTAGGTTGATACTCTGATCATCCCAAAGCAGATGGCTTAAAGCAATAGGGTAGGAGTGGGATTATTTTATAGCATGATTTAAATGACTAATAAGCCAAGTCCTACATCATGGAAGTCTGCAGGGCATCACCATCCACTTGTTTGGGCTCTGATCAATTAACATGCCACGATGGTCTTAAAAAGAAAAAAATCAAACCACAGCAGATGTTGGAAATCAAAAGAAATAACATTTAGACATGAGGACTGACAGTGTGCATACGAAATGAAAATAGGTCCAAGAGGCTTTAGCTCAACTCTTGACTCCATTTATGGATTGTTTCCTCCCTGTGGACCTTGACTAAGCCACTTAACTTCTCCAAGTGTCAGTTTCTTCATGAATGAAAGGAAGATAATATTGTGACCACATCACTGGTCATTGTGAAGATTTCACAACATTATATACTTTGATTTTTAAGAAATCACACCTCCTTTGTTGTCGTAATGTCAGAATGAATAATAGATACTAATATCTTGTAAGGCTTTCGCCTCCCTGTCTTTCTTTAAAGATGTCTGCTTTAGATGGTCTGACCTGAAAAACCACGTTTAAATTAATATTTCTGAAAGGAGAAGAGGTAAACAAGTCACATGATTATCCATGTTGTCTTTAGTTTAATGAGCTCCTAGATGATTTGGGGGATGACTAGAACTAACTAGATGCTTCTTGTCTGTGTTCTGCATTCATCTCCAGAAAATCCACTGTCCAAACTTGGGAAGCAGTCAGAGGCAATGGAATTTCTTTGTAAAGAGAATTGCACCCCTGATACTTTAAGTTAAGCAACAGACACCTATGCCAACGTCACAGCTGATAAAGACCTTGGGGGTAGATGAGATCATGGCCCTCTCACCGTCTACATATCTGGTTTTATAAGACAACATCTCAGGATGTCCTAAGCCCCAAACAGACTCAGAATAAAATATAATTTTAATAGAAGTTTCCTTTTTTCATTTCCTAGTGTGTGACTTTCTGGTCAGACCAAGTTACCTGGGACCCAGAGATCCATTTAATTATTGTGGAACACCTGTTCTGAAAGAAATGGAGGAACAGGAACAAGATTTGCAATCATCTTTTGCAAGACTTACTTCTTTGAGTTTCATCAACATTTTTGGATTTGTTAACATCTAACATTAAAAGTAAGAGTTTCTTAAGACTTGAGAGTCAGATATATGTGACAGAGAAAGGCTTTCCCAAGTCATTTATCTCCCATTTAAGGTAGCAAGAACCACACCTACAGCACAATTAGGGGTCAGACAACTCCCAGCCCATGGGGCTTATTTGCTGGGTAGAAGGAGGATCTGTGGGAAGGAGGAAAATGTATCCTTTTTGGCTCCAGGTGAATGTAGGAAGAAGGAAAAGAAAGTTAAGAGAAAATCTGTCAGGCATATGGATCCTGAATTTCCTTCACCGGGCTTTTATTTTACTTCCTGTTATGAATCTGTAAGACATGTCTGTGCAGTAGACCCCATACCAACAAGGGACAGTGCAGCTGAGTTAAGAGAACAGCATTCAGATAAGGATCTAGACTGTACTTTTCTTCTCTCTTGACCCCTATGTGGCATGAACCCCAAAGACGGAGCCAGGGAGTGATCCTTGGGACCACCACAGTCAAAGTCAGGAAATATCGTGGTAAAGGCTGGGGGAAATCTGAGTGAGGGCTCTAGAATGGCATGACAGAAATCAAGAGGAGGCCACCCTGCAAAAAAACTGAGGAGATTTGAATAAACAAGAAGCAGCCACAGGACCCAAACTAAGCTGAGAAAGAATTCGGCAGCACCCCTCAGATTTTCCACAGCCAAGGCCACCTAGGAGGTGGGAGAATATCAGGTAGCTCTGAGACCATTTTACTCAAGTGTTTTTCCTAGACACCGTTTTGGAGAAAGTCAAATGAATACAAATATGAGCAGTTATCCCCAAAGACTAAACATTACCCAATGAGGCTATTTAAACATGGCAGTAGATAAAGGTTTAACTTGGACATTTGGTTATCCCTTCCACCTACCCTAACCACCAAGCTAAGAACACATCATGAGAAAGACCAGGTTCAGAAGTGTATCTCTCTGCATATCTGAGTTGTTGCATGAGCAAATTTGCAAGCCCATCACATAATGTTTCCTAAGCAATACTACTCGTTGAACTATATCTACTGAAAGATTCCTATATGCCAAGCACTATGATAGGGACTGTAGGCCCGAGGAAAAATCAGTGGTAGTGTCGTCCTTGTCTTTAGAAAGCCCATAGTTTAGGGGCTCTGGGTGGCTCAATCGGTTAAGCATCCAACTCTTAATTTCCACTCAGGTCGTGATCTCACAGTTCCTTGGATGAAGCCCCACATTGGGTTCCACACTAACAGCATTGATTCTCTCTCTCCTTCCCTGTTTGACCCTCCCCTATTCACATTCTCATGCTCTCTCTCTTCCTCTCTCTTAAAATAAATAAATAAACATTAAAAAAAAGAAGCCTTTAGTTTGTAGGATGAGCCTCCTCACATTATCAAAATGGTCTGTTACTTGTTACATTTCAGAAGTTTACTAACTTAATGAAAAGATACTTGTTTCTTTCTCATGTAATAGTCATGGCAGGTGCTCTGGTAGGCAGAGCCATTATCCTCTATAATCATTCAGGAACTCAGGCTAATAGCTGTGCTGCCATCTTCTACATGTGGGTTCCAAAGTCACCTTGAATATCAATTGCCCCAACAGCCAACAGTGGGAGGGTTTTATGGACCCAACCTGGAAATGGAACAAATCGCTGTGACTCACATTCATTGGAGAGAACTCAGTCCTTGGGCCTCCTAGGGACTCACGTAACTACAAGGGAGGCTGGGAATTTAGTCTGGTCATCTGTCCAAGTAGAGGGGAAGACTGGATTTTGGAGGACGACTGGAGGCCTTCTCCACAGGTGTAAGCTTCTTTGACAATGTAGCAGGTATAACAGAATGGCTTGGTAAACATTAAACTTCTGATCTGTTCTGAACTGTAAAAAGTGAGGCTCAGAGGATCTTTGGCAGCATTTAGGGGTGACCCAATGTATTTTTTTCTTCCATTTTTAGCCATAAAGACTGGGTTCTAAATAGACTTGTTGGCAAGAACCTCACTGAAGGTAATCACATCCTACTGTACAAGAAGAATGCAAGAATAACCTTTTAGAGTTTAGGAATCCAAAAACAGAAGCTTTCAGGTTTGTATTGGGACCCATTATTCACCCAGCAACAGCCTATAGACAGGTATTTTTGTATTTTGCCCCAGCAGAGAGGCAATCAAGATCCCTTGTCCTAGCAGAGAGGCAATCAAGATCCCTTGTCCTAGAAAGCATTTAGGATTAGACCTGCATGAGTTCCTTGTATCCAGACAGTGAGGTTTCAGAATGAAACTCTTTTCTGTTTAAATGCTTTGCTGTCTTTCTGTGCCCTCTGAAATAAACTAAAAGCCCTTAGTGTACCTCCTGAAACTTGGCCTCTTATGGTCTGGCCCAACCATTTCTCTCCAGCCTCATCACAGACCACATCCCTCCTTGATCTCAGCCTCCCTGCTCTCCCATGTAGTTACACTGACCTTCTTGCAAGTTCCAAAACCACTAACCCTGTGGCTTCCCACCTTGAGGTACGTTGTGCCTGGGATGCTACTCTAACCATCCTCCCTGGCATCTGTGCTGGCATAGTCAGCTCCCACTAACACTCCAGCTCTCACATATAGCAGGGTGGCTGACTCCTCCCAAGGCTAGATTAGGTGCCCACCCCCTACTATATGGTATGAGAAACCTTTCCTTCATTGCATTGAGCCCAGTGGTAATTTTATACCCAGTCATGCAACTATTTGATTGACACCCTTACTCTGGTCTAGACCGTAAGATCTGTGAATCATGAAGCCGTGTCGTTTTCTTTCTTTTGTTTTTTGTTGTGGTTGTCGCTGTTCTCACCATTTGCATCCTGGACCATGCTATCTTGTTCACATTTTATCTCTACTAACACATAGTAGGTGCTCAATAAGTGCTTGTTTAATGAAGGCATGAGCAAATAAACAGTAACAACAATGACAAATACCACAGCTTTCAATGTCTTTCACACAGCTTACCTCACTTGACAAGCAAGCAGAAGGGGGAAAGAGGGTGTTAGGTTACATTCTCAGGACTCTGCTCCAAAGGCCCCAAACAGAATCTGCTATCAGAAGGGCAGTACTTAAACAAGCTTTTGGTTACAGTGTGGGATTTGATGAATGGAGCCTGTGAGCTGCTTCCTGGAAGCGTACCCTTGGGAATAGGTTTTATATATATAATCACATACATTTTTATGAACTCTGCACAAAATAGGAGTTAAGAAGGAAAATGGCTGGAAACGTGCCAAAGAGGACATATGTGGGAAGTTTGTAAGAAAGCAATAGTCGGGAAAGAATAAGTAGCTAAAATAAGCTAATGAGTGGATAGGGAGGAAATCATATTCAGCAGGGAAATAGATAACATAATGGTTCGAAGGAAAACAGGAAGGATAATATTGAAGAAAAGCTGCCAAGAAAAAGTGCTAACTGCAGGTCAGAGAGTCATTTTAAAGACAGGGGTTAAAAGATCAAGGACAATGACGATACCTTCGACATCACCATTCTTCTGAGTAGAGTTTGATTTGTGGGTGTACTTAGGTGCCCGGTTGAAAGACAAAAGACAGTACTCAGGTACATTCTCTTGCCTTATTTCATCTTGACATCTATTATTATCATTAAGGAGGCCCGAACATGGAAAACCACTTAGGCAAAGTAAAGATAGAGATTCTTGAGTAGAAAGGAATTAGGTCATAGGACCCTTCAACCTTCCTTTCTCAGGCAGGTCTGGGAGTAAAGCTGGTCTTTGGCAAGGTCAACCCTCTCCTCGCTCCCTACTCTGTGCACCTGATCCAACAACTTCCTGTGTCTCTGGAGTCCATTGAGAGAAAGAGAGAAAAAGATCAAATGTCTGAAGCGTAGATTTGGCCTCCATACTCCCCACTTGGAGACAAGGAATTCTTTCCTGGCCCCTGCCTTTCCTCTCATTCCTCCCTTCACCTTAGCCCTACATCCCTACATTCACTATCTCCTCATTTCACTTCTTATTCACTTCTTCCACCAAAACTGACTATATTTTGTCATTCCAAAATATTTTGCTTGCAGTCTTTTATTGCATCTTGTACTTTCTGCATACATATGCATATACATATACATATACATATACACTTTAGTCTATTGTGTATATAATAGATTTAGGGTGTCCCAAGGCACAGATTGTTATCTCTGGGGATTTCTCACTCTCCAAGGCACTACTCCCTGCCTTGCATAGAGTAGGGTATCAATAAACATTTACCAATCTGAATTGCTAAACCACATTACCTTTAACTATTTCGGGGAATATGCCTCCTTTACTCCTTCCCTCTCAAATATGTCACAGAAGGGGAAAAAATCCTTTATTTGGTATACTTTTCTAAGGGTTTTATAGAAATGCAAAACACATACAGTATCCATTTCATGAACTCATCAAGTAAGCACGCATCGAAGTGTTTGGAGAAGATTAAAGAAGCAAGCTGAAATAGAATATACATTTTTTTCTATTTGACTTTTTAAATTTGATCTCTATGGGAATACTTCTAGATAAAAAGGGTATACCATATGTGCATACACACATGTTGTATATACATTATATATAAATATATGTTATATATATAAATATATGTTATATAATATATAGCACACATATGTGTGTGTGTGTGTGTGTGTGTGTGTATGTTACATAATACATATATAAAACCCTATGATAGGGACAGTGTTTGAAAGTCACAGTGTGACTCTTTAAGACCTAGTTCCTGCTGTCTATAATGGAGATGGGGAAGATAAATTCTTTCAGCTTTGGAATCATGATGTCACAACTTTGGGTCTGGCTGTCTGCCCTTGATAGATGTTCACCAGCTCCTGTGAGCTGCGTAGAGAGTTGGCAAAGTACATACATGCACATATGTGCAATACAGAACTTCACCTGAACTCTTCATATCCTCATTACCGAAGCCCAGAAAGGCACGTTTGAGATCTGGCTCTGGCTTGCATCCATTAGGTGGGATCTGAGTTCTTGGCAACACATCTCGTTTGCAACTACATAGAGAAGGTTGTGGAAGCCACCAGGGATCAACTTCTAGGGTGCTTTCAATCATCTGTCAGCCAATCAGCAAACCAACAAGTCTCTATTGAGCACCTGCTGTATGTTCTGTATATATGGTTCTGTTGTAGGCAGTGGAGATACACGGCGCTAAGGTCCACCCTGGCCTCTGGGCAGGGGTGTCCCTGTCTTCCAACCCTTCCCAGGTCACGGGGAGTTCCTAGCACTTTCATTTCCTCTTCCCTCCTGCTCACCCCCGCCACGTGGTGTCGGATCAGCCTGGAGTACAGATTCATTTTAAAGCTAAAGTGATAACGACCCTAGGATTATCAAATTCACAACAAAACGCACTCTTGTGACCTAGGAACTTGACAAAATGTGGGTATATTTTAGACGTTGGAGTGAACAAAGGAGGACGAAGAGGCAGGGAAACAATTTATCATCTGTTGTGACAAGGAAAATTGGGCTGTACTCATTCATTCCTTCAACACATTTTTATGTGTCTGTCCCCCTGCCAGGCCTTAGAAATGCAAGAGTCGACAAGACAGTCTATTAGGGCACTGAAACCTTGAACTGCCCCTTGGCAAATGAGTCTCTCGTGGTCCTGGAAAGACATTTCACCTCTCCATGTCCCATCTCTAAAATGCGACTGACACCAGAGGGTGATGGGCATTTTCCAGCTTTCTTCTCGCTTTACCACCTCGGACGTCTAACAAGGGCAAACTCTCTTCATGGAAAAGGAGTTCCTAATGATCCCTACCCCTCCATGAAGGGCCAGGAAGCTGCCCCCTGGAGGCCAGTGTCCTCCTGAGCATCAAGAGGAGAGACAATGGTCTTCCAACAGGAGTCCCCTGTCGGCTCACTCCCTCTGGGCTGTCTCCAGCCACGAGCTGGCCTCCTGCCTCTCAACGCATGGGTGCTTTGTGCTGACTTTCACAGGGTTGTCAGCACAGTGGCTGCATTCCGCTGTGCTCTGCGTGCCTCAGGGTTGGCAGCCAATGAAAAGAGCAGTTCTGAGACTGGATGAAAAGGAAGGGCAGTGTTTGATGCAAATCGTGGGCAGGAGTCATTCGCAGTGCCGGAGGAGTCCAGGCTTGCTCCAAAAGCTGCTCCAGCCTCCTTCCTACTAAGGGTCCCACAGGCTAGCCTGGCCAGTCATGCGCATCTCCTGTCCTCATGCAGACAGTTGGCCCAGAACCTGGAAGATCCTGCCTTCTTGGCTGTGCAGAACTTACTTGTGCCTGTAGGAAGTGTTCTCAGACTCCTTGCACATCAGCAGGGAGAAACCAAGCTTCCAAATTCAGGATCCGTCACCTTTTTTGTGTGCTTTGGCAGTCGGGTGAAGCCTATGGACCCTTTCTCAGGAGAATGTTTTTAAATTCAAAGAACTAAGATGCATGCATAAAATTATAAAAGACCGCAGTTATATTGAAATTCAATTATCACGATATTTTAAAATGTGATAAAATAATATACAAGCTTCTTTATATTCTCTGTATAGAAATATATACGAAAAACAAGTTCTGTACTTTCAGAATAATGATGGCATATTGACTCTGTCTATAATAATGATAATACAATATGAAAGTAACTGTGGATGTGGCTCAGTCAGTTGACGGTTCAAGTCTTGATTTCAACTCAGATCATGATCCCAGGGTCGTGGGATTGAGCCCTGCACTGGGCTCCATGCTGAGTGTGGGGTCTGCTTAAGAATCTCTCTCTCTCTCTCTCTCTCTCTCTCTCTCCCTCTGTCCCTGTCCTCTGGCTTGTGCTCTCTAACTCTCTCTAAAAACAAACAAACAACAAACAACAACAACAAACACCGCAATTTCTATTGATGACAAAGTTCCAGACACTATTAATGCTACTGTGTCATCTACCCAATCTATTCGTTTTCTATTGCTGCATAAACAGTGTAGCAACTTAAAATCAACACCATCACACTCAGTTTCTGAGGGTTGGGCATCCAGGAAACAGTTCTTAGGGCCTCTGCTCCGAGTCACCAGGCCATAGTCAAGCTATGGGCTGGGGCTGAATCTATGAAATCTGGAGAATCCATTTCTAAGCTCACTCCTTAGGCTGTGGGCAGGTCTGGACCTCTGGCTGGCTCTTGGCTGAATGCCTCAGCTCCTTGTCAGATGTCCTCAAGACATGGCAGCTGGCTTCCCTCAGTATGAGTGATGGAGAAAAAGAACAAGAGCCCGAGACAGAAGCTGCAGTCTTTTATAATCTCATCTCAGAAGGGGCATACCATCACTTCCACATCCTATGGGTCACACAGACCATCCCTGGTAATATGGCAGGGGGCACACTGCATAAGCATGTCAACTTCAAGCATAGGGCCATCAGGGTTATCAGGGAGGGGGCTACGACACAGGCACGCATAATGAAAGATCATGCTAACTTTCAGTTGAAGTCAGTAAAACCAGAGATGTAAAATTTTCTCATCCAAGTTCCCGGACCCTGAGTTTGGGGCACAGACTCCAGGTTAACAACCCGTGAAAGATGGAGAGCAGCTGTTGCTAGATATTTTTGGAGTCCAAAGACAAGTACTGTGAGATCCTCAAAACACACACTACCCTGTTAAAAACAAAGCTCTGGGGTCTACGTGCAGGCCTGATTGACTTTCTTTTCATTGGTTGAGCTCAGGGTTGCTGGCACTCTTGGCTTTGCACACAGCCTGACATATGGGAAATGGTATACAGTCACTGGATAAAAGGATCTTATTGATTAACACATTTTGATTCCAAATGCATTAAAGACAGGAAGAGCCTTGGAGACCATCTAGCTGATGATTTTTCCAGGGAGAATATACCAGTCTTGCTCCTGCCTGGAGACCTTTGCATGCTCTGTTCCTTTTGCCTGGCATGCTCTTCCTCCAGACATGGCTTCCCCTCTTATATTTCACATGTCTTTATTCATATGTCACTTTGTCAGTGGAGCCTCTCCTGGCTGCTCTACCTGTGCTAGGCAGCTTCTCAAGGGTCCCCAGTGATATCCATTCTCTGGTCTTTGTACCCTTGTATAATCCCCTCCCCTTAAGTGTGGGCTGGACGTAATGACTCACTTTTATTTTCAATGTTGATTTATTGTTGAGAGAGCACAAACAAGGGAGGGGCAGAGAGAGGGGGACAGAGGATCCGAAGTGAGCTCTGCACCAACAGCAACGAGCCCAGTGTGGGGCTTGAACTCACGAACCACAAGACCATGACCTGAGCCAAAGGTGGACGCTTACCGACTGAGCGGCCCAGGTGCCCCCCTAATGACTCACTTCCAACGAACAGAATTCAACAAGAAGGATGGGATGTCACTTCTGAGATTGGCTCATGAATGGTCTGTGGCTTCCTTGCTTGCCCTCCCTGATCTCTCACTTGCTAACCCTGATGGAAGCTGTCTGCCATGTTTTGAGTTGCCTATGGAGAGGTTGATGTGGCAAGGATTGGGGGAAAGCTTCTGGCCATGAGTCAAGAAGGGTCTAAGGGTCTTACTGAAACTGAATAAGAAACCAAACCATTCGACAAGAAATGAAATCTTAGGGGCACCTGGGTGGCTCAGTCGGTTGAGCGTCTGACTTCAGCCCAGGCTGTGATCCCACGCTTCATGGGTTCGAGCCCCACATCGGGCTCTGTGCTGACAGGCTTAGAGCCTGGAGCCTGCTTCAGATTCTGTGTCTCCCTCTCTCTCTGCCCCTCCCCCACTCTGTCTCTCTATCTCCCCCAAATAAATACTTAAAACATTATTAAAAAAAAGAAACGAAATCTTTGCTAAAAAACCACAGGAGTGATCTTGGAAGTGGATCCTCCCTATTTAAGCCCCGAGACAGTTGCAGCCTTACCAATACCTTGATTATAGCCTTGAGACCCTGAGACAGAGTACATAGCCAAGCCATGGAAACTGTGGGACAATATGTGTTTACTGTTTTAAGCCACTAATGTTTGGGATAATTTGTTATTCAGCAATAGATAACCAATTCATTATCAGAAATTGTAACATGTCACTCTGACCTTGACACTATCTTTCACCCCCACCGCACATTTTTTTTCCTCCTCACCATTTTTCACTATAAAATATGTGTGTATGTTACATATACTTACTTATATATATTGTTGCCTGTCTCCCCCATTAAAATGTGAGTTTTATGGGGGCTGGTATTTTTGGCTTGAACTTTGCCTAAAACAGTGCTTGGCACATAATTGGTGCCCTAAAATACTTGTTGAATGAATGAAGGGTAAAGAAAGAGGAAATGCAATGGAGCATACCTAGAGGGGGGAGAGTATCTGAAAAAGTAACCCCTGGATATGTTAACTACACAAGCTACATACGCTTCTCCACTATGGTGACACTTCTGTCCATATCCCACCTACATCTCCAGTGCTCCCCTTGACCTGGGCAAGCAGGGCCCCTGTTCAGCCTCCACATTTCAAGGGGCATCTTGTCTTGGAGTATCTTCTTCAATTTGTCCCTTCTGGGACCTGGGACTGGCCTGGCCAACAGTGCCCCTGGCAGGTTGCCCCAATCCTAGACAGCGTCCCACGCAGCCCCGAGTCTCAATCCTCCCCTACCTCCAAAGACAGCCCCCTGTACAACCTAAGGGTGGCCCTGTCCTTCCCCACTTAGAAGCACTATTAGAGGTCAGAATGTGTATGTCAGGAAAATAATAATAACAATGATAATAATAATGATAATAATAATAAAGCATGTTATAAATTAAAGGAGACTCACTAAGGTAAACTTTGGTTGAATCCTGGTTTGGGGGAAAAAAAGAACTATAAGAACGTTTTAGAGACAATGGGGAAATTTTGAATATGCACTGGTTATTAATAATCCTAAGGGAATTGTTAATTTCCATAGGTATGGTAACAAAGTACGGTTACGTTGGATTATGTCCTCAATTTTAGGAGATGAACGTTAAAGTATTTAGAGGTGAAGTGTCAAGATATTTGTAACATACTTTTAAGTGGCTCAGCAAAAATGAGTTTTTATGTTAATTATACACACACACACATACACATATGTGTGTTACATATATATAAATAGAGAAAAATGCTAACAGCTATTAAATATAGGCAGTAGTATACATGTGCTTGTTGTATGATCCTTTCCATTGGTATATATGTTTCCAAGTGGTCATCATAAAACTTTCTAAATGTTTGAGTATCTATTTATTTCCAAACAGAAAACTGGGTTTCAGATAAATAAAGGGAGCTGCGATCCAGCCAGTCAGGGGTGGTGAGAACCTAGCTGTTCAGACCCAAGTTGAGTTTTGTTTTCCATCACATCCAGAACATCCTTCCTTGCATTTTCTCAGCTCTGAAACAAAGGCTTCATCAAACAGATGAGTCAGAAAAGCTGCAAAGGACATATCCCTCTGTCCCCAGTTCAATAGGAGTCAGGAATTTTTCTCAATTTCAAACAGACCCACAGTTGATCGGTTTTCCTGGAGCCTATATACTTGTCATCGTGAATGGGCCCTATGTGATTTAAGCCACTTAACACAAACAACGAAAAGATGTTTCCTCTGTTGTCCTTATCTAGGCCGTTAGCCATAATGGAGATAAGCTTCAACAGGAATGCTGTTCATATACTTCAGGCCTCTGCCAAAAGGTGACTTCACCTCTGCCACTCTTTAACCTCCTATCTTTTCCTGTTTTGTTCTTACCTCCCAGTCATCCAAGCCCTGATGTAGCATAGGCTGTGGTTCTAAGCAGTGTGGGTTCACAACTTGGCTCTAACACTCATTGGTTGTGCAACCATGAACAGGGAACTTAACCTGTCTGTACCTCAGTTTCGTTATTGTACAGTGGGCACAGTGATAGTGTGGCAAGCTGAATAATGATCCCCAAGGATGTCCACACCTTAATACCCAGAACCTGAGAATACGCTCCCTTACCTGGAAAATGGACTTTGTGATGGAGGTTACAGACCTTATCAATCATTTCAGTTCCTAAAACTCAAAGAACATTTCCCAGGGGTGGTCAAAGAGAAAGTCACAATGATAGAAGAAGGACTTGCTGGGCAGTTGTGGAAAAGAACCCAAAGACCTTTGAAAATTGGCTTCTTCTCATCAGAAGACGAATCTGACTAGATGTCACCAAAAGATGCTGAGAAAGAACTTCACAAACCTCAGAATTTTCTAGTAGCCACATTTTTAAAACGTAAAGAGAAAAAGACATAACTTTAGTAATATATTTAACCCCATATATTCAAAATTTTATCATTTTTTAAAAATGGCTTTTAATATTTGTTTATTTTTGAGAGAGAGAGAGCACGTAAACAGGGGAGGGGCAGAGAGAGGGAGACACAGAATCGGAAGCAGGCTCTAGGCTTTGAGCTGTCAGCACAGAGCCCGATGCGGGGCTCGAACCCACGAACTACAAGATCATGACCTGAGCTGAAGTCAGTTGCTCAACCAACTGGGCCACCCCAGCACCCCCAAAATTTTATCATTTTAATACATGACCAGTATAAGAATTACTAATAAGGTATTTTACCTTTTTCTGTATTAAGTCTTTGAAACTCATGAGTATTTTACACTTAATGCTTACCTCAATTTGGACTACCCACATTTCATGTGCTCAATAGCCACATGTCACTGGTGGCTACTCTACTGAACAGTGAAGCCTACAAAACATATAAAACACAGGGCCTCTGGACCGAGGGACCCCAGGTATAGCTGAAAGTAAAGGAATTTTACTGAAAAATGGGGGGTAAATAGAAGCTCGAATCCTAAAATTGGAAACCCATTTCCCTATCACGCTATCCCCTCCAGCCTTCTTTCCTCCACTTGGCTTTCAAAACTCAGGCAAGTAAGCACATAGCTAGAAGGCAGTTCCTAAACATGAGCAGATACCCAAGAATCACCAGACATTTGAAGAAAGTGTTGAATGTGAAAGAGAACAAACGATGTTGGGAGAGAATTCTGCATGAGTCTGTCACATTTCTGGATGTTTCTCAAGCACAGGCCCTGTGGGTTTTGCTACAGGCTGTCTTTTCAAAGATGTGTGTGTGGCAAACAGCCTTGAAAGATAGAGATAATGTCTCCCTCCCAGGCAGAGGTCATGTTTTTTTGTTGTCGTTGTCCAGTGTCCCATCTTATTCCCAAGCAAAAGTCACAAAGACTTACTATTCGGAATAAAGGACAAGGGCTCTCTAAGCTTGCAGTTCCTCTCCCATAACACAACCTACCATGCATGCAGGCGTCACCCGGCCTTCTTTGTGTTGCCCTGTGGGAAATTACGCTCAGGGAACTGGTGTGAATGTTGATACTCAGTCATGGTTGTTTCAGTGTAAGTTAAAGGACAACAGAGCATTCCCTTTAAAATTCCAAGAGATCTCGGGGCGCCTGGGTGGCGCAGTCGGTTAAGCATCCGACTTCAGCCAGGTCATGATCTCGCGGTCCGTGAGTTCGAGCCCTGCATCAGGCTCTGGGCTGATGGCTCGGAGCCTGGAGCCTGTTTCCGATTCTGTGTCTCCCTCTCTCTCTGCCCCTCCCCCGTTCATGCTCTGTCTCTCTCTGTCCCAAAAAATAAATAAAAAAAAACTTAAAAGAAAAAAAATTTTTTAAATAAAAAAATAAATAAATAAAATTCCAAGAGATCTCTATTCAGCCAAGCTCTCAATTTAGTGTGAGGGTAGAATAAAAATATTTTCAAACATGCAAAGTCTCAAAAAGAGAGGAGTAAATAAACCCCAGGACCATGGGGAAGAGAGATTCTCAAGATGACAGTTATGTACTTGAGATAGAGAGAACATGTCAGCATGTTCCACGTAGAGAAGATGTCTTCAAATGGTTGCAATTGATGGAATATCTGATATATTTGAAAATATTTAGCGAACATTTCAACTATTCGGGGCAGGTTGGGGGGCTAAATTAATGATTAGGATATAGAAAACTAAGCAAATGATAAAACTAGGCAATCACTAACTTCAAGGAAAGTTTAAAAAATAAATGTGCAGGAAAAGTAAGAGAATACAACCTGTTTCAGAGATGAAAAACAGTGTTTACATAGTCGTAATCACGTATGTACTGATTACTGATAGATTCTACAGGAGGACATAACTATTTTTAGGAATAAAAGGATAGGAGTTGTGCTTGGGGCAGTGGGGTAATACTATGAAGTAATGTTAAATCTTGATTCTTTTTTAGTTTTAGCCATTATGAAGAAGTAACAATACACTACTCAGAGATAGGAAAGTAAATATCAAAAGAAAGAGTCAAAATTGTTGCACATCATTGCCCCTGGGGAGCTAGAATGGCCTGGGCATGGAGAAGACTTGTGGTTTTGATAATTAGCCTTGTGGACTATTTAACTAATACTATGTGCCTTTATGGCTTCCATAGAATAAATACTAAACAACGATAACAACAAAAAGAAGTTGCAATGTGATCTTAAATTGTGTATTGCCCCTTTTCTGCTCCCAGGGCTGATACGCAGAGGGCATAAAAAGGGTGAGCATCTACAGGGAGACTAATGGGTTTATGGAAGCTTCCCCAACAACCTCAGGGCAGCAGCAGCAATAGCCCGGCAAAGGAGTCTCGTCAAAGTGGCACCGAGGCTATGAATAAAGCATTCAGGACATTCACCTTCCAGGAGGGTCCCACAAGGACGGCTAAGGGAGGAACACAAGGAAGGTCTTTGTCTGAGTAAAGGGAACAGTTCACTGGCAGGAATTGCCCTGAGATTGACTCCTCGTTGCCCTAGGTCCCAAGATCCTGGGAAAGAAAAGGTCAACCTATTTACTCTTCTCAACTTTTAAATGCCAGGGTGCTATGATTGGAATTTTAGTGCCCCTCCCCCAAATTTATATGTTGAAACTTAAGCCCCCAGGGTGATGATGTTAGGAGATGGAACCATGGGAGGTGATGAGGTCATGAGAGCAGAGCCTTCATTAATAGGATTAGTGCCCTTATAAAAGAAACCCATAAGGTTTCCCTTGCCCCTTCTGCCGTGTGAGGTTACAGCAAAAAATACCCCCCAAGAAACAAAAACAAAAACAGCCATCTAGGAAGCAGGCTGTCACCAGGCATCAAGTGCGCTGGCACCTAGATCTTGGACTTTGCGGCCTCCAGAACTGTGAGAAATAAATGAGTGCTGTTTATAAGTCACTCAGCTTCGGGTATTTTTGTTACAGAGGCCTGAACAGACTAAGACACGGGTGTTTATAATCATGAATGGAAACGAAGTTGTGTGGGTATAAATAATTGGTGCTGTGGGACCTTGGCTTTGTTCCCCAGCATGTGAGTGGTTATCTCAGGGAGAAGTCCCACCAGATGCTTAGCAAACAGAATGCTTTGTCCTAGATCCTGATGTAGCTTCTGTTACCATCAGTTTACAACGGATAGGGGAGGGAAGAGGGAGACAAATCATCACAAAGCCAGTTGGCTTAAGATCAGGGCCATGTAGGCGCTCCTAATAATGTGCTCCTAATAATGCGCTCCTAATAACACTATTGGCACTGAGGAGCAAAATCTCATCCCTTGTTGCATGGTTGAGGTGGACTTAGAGGCAAATGCAAGGTTTCTACAGGCAAAAAATGGTGGGAAAATGTCATTCCAGCCAGAGGAAAAAGCTCGAAAAAGGTACTGGAATTTGGAAAGACAAAATTCAACTCGAGTGCCAACTATGTGCCATTGTCTATATCAGCCTCACATGGTACTAAGGACCACTTCCCCCTTCCGTAAATATGCCCAGGGTCACAGGTCAGTCTATGGCAAAGCCAAGTTTCAAGCCCAGGTCTGTCTGATGCAAAACCTGTGCTTTCCCCACCATTCTGTGATACTTCTTAGGTAGATATAAGAAAGTACAAGCCTATTCAGGAAATAGTTCTGGGTTTCCCCCACGTCAGACTGGGCAAAACTAATTCCAGGAAATTTTGATAACAGAATGGGGACATGAGACAGGGAAGGAGAGAGAACTAGTGAAGTGTTCATTATTGAACAAGTTGCTACTGAAGGTAATAAAACTGAATCCCGCTGGGAAAGTCTGGGATCGAGTGCAGAGGCAGAGGTCCAGCTCTTCTGTTCAGAAAATGTTTATCAATCTGAGTCAAGAAGTGCTCCATTTCTTACGAGTATACGGGGAAAAGTCAAAGACTGACATTGCTACAGAACATTTAAAACTAGCTCATTGTTCATGAAGGACAGCTGCTGAATATCAGCAGATTTCCACCTGCCCTTGACCCCTGGTCTGAGGGTGCATAGAGGTAGCGCTTGCCCGGAGACAGAGACTGGATCGCTGGCATGGGCCAGCCTCCCTGAACTGCCAAGACCAAGGAAGAGGCAGCAAGGGGCAGGCACCAGATCATGGCAGGGCTGTCTCCATTTGCCCCGCAATCATACATTTCCCCCAAGTTGTGGACCTGGAAGAGGGGAACACAGGAGATGATATTTACAGGGACACCTCTATAAATATCAGGGATAGAATAACGAATGGACTTGGAGGGGGACAGGATCTCCATGGGGGTATTTGACCTTATTACGTCACCTCCCAACAGACAACGAACTCAGGAACCTCTGATGAACTGCAGGTCCAAAACCCCCTTTCCACAATTCAGAAACCCTAAAATTCTAAAACCTGATTTGCTTTCATAAATTTGTGACAAACTCATTTAGCATCAAAATCTGACCTTGCTGTAAGTTCATTCATAGTCTTCCCCTTTTACCCCACTTTGGGTGAATATCTATTCATTTTCTCCAGAAAAAAAAAAGTGCTATTCTCAATTCCAAAATACATGTGACTTCCAGGATATTGTATAAAAGATTGTGGATCTGGAGTTAAAAAATGGTCCCTTGCCTCTTTGGTTGAGCTCATCACCCCATCTCCATCAGGGAGAGTTAATTCTACCTGTGGGCACCTGTGCAGGGCCCAGAGAGTAAGTGACACAGAATGCTTGTAGGAACTGGAGCGTGAGTACCTTTCCTGAGTCCCATGACTAGGAACGCTCAAGCCTCTGATGGTGTAGGTTGGCTCCAGAGAGGAGAGCGTGCTGCCATCAGGCAGGTAACCCCCGCCCCAGGTGCAAGAGCGTCAGAGCCCGAAGCTTGAATTTGCAGAGCGTCAGAGCCCGAAGAACTTCCCATTGGTTCTTTTTGTTTGAAAGGTACTTCCTCCCCAGAACGGCACAAGACGGATCCAGAAACTCCCCTATTCCATTCATTTAACCAATATTGTTTTCCATCCCAAACCAACTCAAACAAATGAAAAGGTAACAGAAGGGGGAAAGTGTTTGCAGCATGATTAATCTGGTGAATTAATGATCTTTGGGAACTAAATGACCTGAGATTAGATCCCAGATCTGCCATTCTCTAGCTCTGTGACCTTGCCATTCTCTAGCTCTGTGACCTTAGGCAAGTCGCTCAACCTCTCTAAGCCTTAGTTTTTGCACCTGCAAACTAGGTCGAATAATACCGCCTAGGTTTGGTGTGAGGGTTAAAAGAGAAAATGTGTAAAGCTTTTAAAAGAGTGCCTAGCTCTTAAGTGCTTTCTTGGTGTTAGCCTTTACTGTTTTTTTTAAGAATTCTTTAAAATCTTAAGAAGCACATCAATATTCTGGTAGAGAAAATAAGCAAAGGATAGTGTAAGCAATTTAGGAAGGAGGAATAAACAACGGCCAAAACATCTGTGAAGGAAAGTTTGGCCTCACTGGTATTCAAAGAAATGCAAAATTGAAACAAATTTTTTTTTACTTTTCCCCTGTCAAATTGGCACACATTAAAAATATCTTGCTGTAGTAAAACCCCATCATAATGCTGTCAGTGGGTCCCCCAAAATTTAACTGTGTAAAATACAAGGGTCACGTGATTATGAGGGTAATGAAAAGACTCCCATGATTCTGCTGCAGAGGACCAATCCCAAGTTGCCATATTGCAGGATTTTACCAAATCTGCTCTTGAGGAAGAGTCAGCTTCTTGCCTGCTGATGACTTGGGAATAGATGCAACTTTTCTGAAAGGCAGTTGGCATTGTGTGCCATTGGCCTTCAAAAGTTTCTTAACTCAGGACCAGTGACTCTATAACCAACAGTTTGTTCTTAAGGGGATCAAAGTTCACACAAAGATTCATGATTCAGGATTTTAACCCTAGAATTATTTAAGAGCCAAAAATTCACAATAACCTAAATGTCTAAAAGTAGGATCTCATTTAAATGAATAACAGCGCACTTATTAAACTAAAGTCTCAGACTTTTAAATACAGAGAACAAACTGAGAGTTAATGGTGGGTGGGGGAGAGGGGAAAATGGGTGATGGGCATTGAAGAGGGCATTTGTTGGGATGAGCACTGGGTGTTGTATGGAAGCCAATTTGATAATAAATTATATTTAAAAAATAGAAGAAATTAAAGTCTCAGAGAGTGTTCAAAATTTATGTTTTTAATGAGTATTTAGTGGCATGGGTAAATGTCATTAAGCAAAATGAGGATACTATATATACTTATATATCCATATCTCTGCATATGTTAATATAAATATAAAGTTGCAATCTGTGTTCACGTGTGTGTGTGTTTGTATTTGTGTGTGAAAGTGATTAAGTAGCGAGATTATTGGGGTTTTTATACCCTTACTTATGCTTTTTTCTTAAGTTCTAAGTTTTCTTTAATAAATTATATTATTTTTACAATCTGCAATAAAATTGCTATGGATCAAACAACAAAAACAAAATATTTATTCAGTGCCTTCTGTGGGGCGTTGTGGCAGGTGCAGCTCAGCAAAGATGTTATCGTTTCATTAGTGAGAAACCAGGAACCCCATTTCTCAAGAGGCACTAATTTATTTTTTTCCAATAAATGTCAATAATGTGCCAACAGGACTTCTCTTTTCCACTGAGACTACCGCCTCTCCATCACTTAGGCCCATCACTATCTGTCTATGAACAGGAAGTAGCTTTGGAGAAGCTACTGAATTTCTGAGCCACATTTCCTACCTGTGAGATGCTGAGGATAACACCTACTTCACATGGGTGGTGTTAGATTCATCCCGGGCAAGACAGAAAATACTTGGCAGACCATTGGGCTTCCAGTAGATGTTTCAGTGCCCACGTCTTCTCTAAGTGCACTTCTCGCTGTGGCCTTTATATGATTAAACACGTATAATAATGATCTGTCACCACTGAACGTTTTTGGAACTTCTTTCTTGAATGTCTTTAGGTTCGTTAACAGGCGGCCGTGCCTTGGAGGATGATGGAACCAACAGCCATTTCACCTCCTTCTGGAGAAGAGCTTTTCCAACTTGTTGATTGCAAGGCTCACTAAGAATATGTCTGGCCTTGTGATCTGTTCACATCTATATCTACATAGCTAAAACAAAAGTTGTATGAAATACTATTTTACCTTTACTACAATGTGATGCATTCGGGTATCTTCTATTTTATTACACTCTATTTCTTGTTTTAAAAATACTAACCACAGCCCACTAAAGTGATCTCACCGTCCATAAATGGGTGATGAACTACACTTTGATTTTTTTTTAAACTACACTTTGAACTACCCAGCGCCAAATGGAAAAACCACTTCAACCACGGTAAGTGCACTTGCAATGCAGATTCCTGGGCCTTAACCTCAGCGGGCTGGCATGGGGACAGGGAATCTGCATTTTCACAAATTCTCCAAGAGATCCCGCTGCCGGTTGTTGGAGGATCCCACCTGAGGAACTCTGTTCCAGAACCTTGGTGTACTATAGCTTCTGTAAATCTAGAAGTGACAGTTCTGTTCTCCCATTTCAGCTATGATGTAGGCTCAGTCTTAGGTGCACATAACACAAGGTATGGCAGCAGGAGTTTGGGGGAGGCCTCTGCCCTTTCTGTTGGCAAGCTGGGTCCTGAAGGCATTTGGCTTTTATGCCACTGTGTAGGCAAGGTTGGTACCTTGGTGTCGAAGGGCAAGGCAAAGGGTACCCATTTTGCTAGTGCTGATGAGAGCAGGTGTGACATAAGCTGAGCATCTGCAGCCCTTGGAGCAGCTTCCTGATCAGTGGAGATGTGGTTTGGGAGCCAGTATTCTCCCAGTCTTAAGAAAAGTAGATGTGTGCTCCCTCAGAGTCCTTATTCCCGGGTACAGCTTTAGGACTCATTCTTGAAAGCGCAACCTGACGTTGTTCTCCGACATCCATTTCATACACCCTTACTGAATGACTTCTTGCTTGAACTAACTTTTAGCTAATTGGTGTGACTTTTAAAGCTGTTTCTTTATATCATTTTAACACTTGTCTCTTACTATGGTCAAATAGAGATTTCCAATATTCTATTTTCTCTAAATCCCAGGGAATGGGTCACATTCTGTTTCTACAGTAGAGTAGATCAGGAACTGAATGTCACAGACACCAGACTTCTCAGTTTGTTCACCAAACAATGCATTTAGCATTGGGGAGAGAGTGAGGGCACTTGAACTTTACATCTATCCCTGCGGCAAGTAAAAGGGGTTTGAGATTGAATGGTATTTGCTTTAAGTGATTAAGTCATAGTCCATCTATCATTTCATGATCAACTGAAAGAAAAAAGAAGAAAGTATGATAACTTTTGCATTTTTAAAAGGAAAGGAAGAACAATCTGATCACAAGATTCCCCATTCTCTGTGTGTATGTTTCTAGCCAGGATTCCATCTACTGATTCATCCCTCCATTCATTTGTTCATTCATTCAATAAGCTTTTCTTGATCACCTATTGCCATCCAGCCAATGTGCTAGGAGCTGAGGAAACAACGAATAAGATCAATTGCTCACTCAAATCAAATAGGAATGATCGTTACCCACAACAAACATGTATCACGTCAGAGGTGCTGGGACAAGGTGGGCACTTCAGGGACATATAATAAGGCATTAGCATGGCAGGGTCCTTGTCCTCCAAATGTTCAGTCTCCTCAAAGAGACAGCCATGTACATAAAAGGTGAAGTAACATTATGCAATGCTAAGTGTCAGTTGAGTTATCCCGGAGACAGGGACATCGCTCTTGGTCTGGGCAGGTGGGGAAGCTGTAACAGTGGCATAATTGTGGTCAAAGCTAATAATAACTCTCTTATAAACCACAGCATTGCAAGGAAGACAGGGTAATTTCTTTGAGAGAACAAACTCTTTTTGGTTTAAATTGACCTCATGGAAATAAATCTGGCACTTGAAGAGTTTTGGGTTTCATTTATGTCATCAGGGTTCATGTGTGGGTGACTAGTTCCTGAAATAAGGAACTTATCTGTCCAGGTTGCAGTCATCTTGAATGGGAGAGATATGAAAGTTCGTTTATTCTTTTGAAAATTATTCGACACTAATTGTGCTTGGCACTTCTTAAATAAGGAAAATTGCCCTCAACTGGATGGGTTAGATTACGTTGTTATCTGTGAGAGGCTTTTCTCATATAATTATTAGGTGCTAGCTTTATAATTACCAGGAGGACCTGAATTTTCTCCCTATTGCTGAATAACTGCTGCTTCTGTATTGGAAAGAAAATACTTTTTTTTTTTTTTTTAATTTCTCATCCCCAAATAAGTTATCAAAAGCTAACCCCCATTTCATAAATCAAAAGGAATGTAAAGATGAAAATGTCATGATGATGTGGGCATGTCTATAGCTTTATTTCAAAAGGTTTGGGTATCATATCCTGTTAGTTTTAGAGAAATACAAAACCTTATATTTATGTGGTTACATTCTAGATGGAAAATCATATCCAGGCTTAGTGAGAGTTTTACATTTTATTTAAGTTCTTAGAACCATGCAGAGCTAATGCATGACTCTATTTGACTCAGTTTCAACTAACAAAATGAATTTGCAAGTTTGAGATGCTGAATAACGTGCCTCCTTATCTCTCTTGAATCCTTATAAAGAATACCACAGGGTTTGGCCTTAGGTAAGAAACACCAGAGATCTTTTTT
Source organism: Panthera onca (assembly GCF_046562875.1). Classification (NCBI taxonomy): domain Eukaryota; kingdom Metazoa; phylum Chordata; class Mammalia; order Carnivora; family Felidae; genus Panthera; species Panthera onca. The sequence goes on along the minus strand of NC_138339.1, from coordinate 40,888,061 downwards.
CCCCTTCCAATAAGAATAACCTTTTAAAAACCCAACCAACAAACGAACACCCCACAAAAACCTGAGTGAAATTGATTTTTTAACCTCATTTTAATTAAAATACCTAGGAGTGAACAAGATATTGAGGACTAAATCTGTAAAACTCTAGAAGGCAAAATCTCAGGGAGGTAAACTTGAGCATACAAACCTAGTTTGACTAGAATAGCAATTATCAACCTAAAGAAACATGCAAAACTGAGGTTTTATTTTGGTGAAAAGGAAGCAAAAGGAAAAAGTCAAAGTATGGAGCCCACCCATGGTAGGGAGGCCCACTTCCTCTCCCAATAGACTATAATGGGATCCAAAGGCCTATATCCTCAGGCAAATGGAAAGCCAAAAGTAAACCAGCTCTCGTGTAGATTTGCAGCCCAGGTTTGCATCACCTGGATGGTCAAAGGAACCACAGTGTTGAATTTGGACTAAGCAGGTCCCTAACGTCCCAGGAATAGATTGATATAATGTTCCCTAGAGAAAAATTCCATCATCTCAGACATCACTCATTTCTAAATTATTTTTCAAGTCAATGACCAGCACCCATCAAATATGACCGGTCATATAAACAAGGCAACCTGAATGAGAACAAGCGGAAATAACAGACAATAGAACCAGGCCACAAAGACTTAAAATATTACAATTATAAAACGCATACTATAAAATATCTCTGTTTCTTATGTTTAGAAAAAATATACATGGATCTCTAGGGAATGAGAAACTACAAAAAGGCCAAAGGCACTGCCAGATTTTTTGTCAAAACATACAAACAACACACAAAATGCCTTCAAACAGCTCTGAACACATTCTGGCAGTGCTGTACCTTCAGAGTGAGAAGGGTGCACAAATTATCCCACTTACAAGCCTGGAGAGCCCAGCTGAAAAGTGACAGGACAAGGTCTGTGAAAGATGAGCACCTCCCCACCTCTGCCTTGGGTCTTAAGTTGTCCCCTAGGAATAGGTTATCTACCCCTCCCTTTAAAAAAAAATGTGGACTTGGATAAGAATATTAATATATTTTTTTTAATGTTTATTTTTGAGACAGAGAGAGACAGAGCATGAATGGGGGAGGGTCAGAGAGAGAGGCAGACACAGAATCTGAAACAGGCTCCAGGATCTGAGCAGTCAGCACAGAGCCCGACGCCGGGCTTGAACTCACGGACCCGTGAGATCATGACCTGAGCCGAAGTCGGACGCTTAACCAACTGAGTCACCAAGGCGCCCCAGAATATTAATACGTTTTTGATCACAATTCAGGTACTCCAAGAATATCCACTAGCAGTGCTAGATAAGCAGCAGATTGGTCTTTGTGAAGAAATATCTTGCCAAATGTGAAGGGAAAAAAAAAACTTATCTGAGTGCCTTCTTCTTCCTGTATGTGCTGCAAAAAAATGAGAAACAAATCCTACTAGCTTTCATAGCAATAATCCTTTACCTTAACTCCTTCCGTTCCAAAACACTCAAAAGGGTAGGCACTGTGATACACCTCTCAGATCTCTCTTCAAGAACAAAAGACTTATTCTTACAGGAAGTACTTCAGACAAACTGCCTTTGGCTGTCTGCCCCCGCAGGGATTGCCTCAACTAAAGAGAATCCCCCATGCCAAAGGCCTTGTCTTCTTCCTGGGAAGCCCATATCCAGTGACTCGTCAACGAGAGTATTGAATGTGTTCTCTTCTCTCCTGCAGTGGGGCTCTTCTGAAGACGATCCCATCTTCAGAACTCACTACAGGGATGATTGTGTCATCCATTGAGATACCCAGCGTGGAAGTTCAACTGCTCCCTGCGCCCAATCCTGGTGTCTTCCCTTTCCTTCTACAGGTGTCAATTCTAAGATTATTTCTTCAGAAACCTCCTACACACTAATCTCTGTGTTCAAGTTTGGTACCCAGGGGACCCAGCCTGTGACACTTGAATGCTCATTGATTTGAACCTTGTACCTTATTTGGGGTTCAAACATTTCTTCTTCAGAGGAGCTGTAATTGTAAGAACTTTATCTAAGCGACAGGAAGTATCTTCTACTCTTTCTGCCAATCTGGACAACGTTCAGGAAATTTCTTGGAAATCACTTTGCAAGAGGCATCGTGATTTAGTATGTGTCCTACCAAACTCATGTCTCAGTTCTTCTCATATTTGACAATGACTTCAGGGAAACCGCAAAGTCCTGATTCTTAGAAGCAGAAGCTAGTGCCTGTTCCTAAGCTAAGCAGCTAGTGCCCATTCCTAGCTAAGAACATGGAATTGATTCAAGATATTCGCATTTTTAGTTTTCTTTTTTTTTTTTAATTTTTTTTTTTTAACGTTTATTTTATTTTTGAGACAGAGAGAGACAGAGCATGAAGGGGGGAGGGTCAGAGAGAGGGAGACACAGAATCTGAGACAGGCTCCAGGCTCTGAGCAGTCAGCACAGAGCCCGACGCGGGGCTCGAACTCACATACCGCGAGATCGTGACCTGAGCCAAAGTCGGACGCTTAACCGACTGAGCCACCCAGGCACCCCTGCATTTTTAGTTTTCTAAAGAAACCAGGCTTTCACTCTTAGTGAGTGAGCCTCTCTATTGCCAGTAGTATCTGCAGCTGGTTGGAAACTGTAGAAAGGGCTCGAAAATAGGCACATGGCAGGCAAGCCGTCAGTCATCTTGTGGAGACGCCTGGCTCTGGTGACCCCTGGGGGAACTACTGTCTGATCCGGTTGTTTTGATTAAAATCACTGACTATGGGAGTTGGTAGAAACAAAGTTTCATTTCATCTTACTCCACCCACTCTATCCTCCAAACAACCAAAAATAAAATGTCATTAAGTTATTCTGTATTTGAAGACAAGCACACACCCGTAACATTTTTTTCCCAGCTCGACTGAGGTGTAATTGACAAATAAAAGTATAAGATCCTTAAGGTTACATCCCAACGATCTGATATATGTGTACATTGTGAGAGGATACCCCCATCAAGCTCATTAACTCATCCATCACTTCACCCATTTAGCTTTTGTATGTGCACGTGCGAACATTTAAGTTCTGTTCTCTCAGCACATTTCAATTGTACAATAGAGTTTTCATCAACTGCAGTCACCGTGTTAGGCATTAGATTCTCAGACCTTATTCGTCTTATGACTTTGTCAGGACTGTAGCACTTTGAGGTTAATATTGATGCAGCCTGGCTGGGTCTGAGAACCCAGAAAGGGGTTCTTGCCAAACCAGCCAAGAGGGTCCTTGGCTTCAAGAAGGATAGAAATCAAACTCGAGCTGAGAGGAAGTAAGAGCAGAGCCTATTGACGACATAGTGAGAGTGTAGATATGGACAGAATATCCAGGAGACCCTCAAAGGAAAAAAGAGTGAGTCTCGATCTCCGCTTGGGGCCTGGGGTTTTTCTTGAGGACAGTAGTCTGGTGCGTATGTTTTCTCAGTAATCCAGGAACAAAGATGAGTGTTTAGATGTTCTCCATAAATCACTTATGCCCTGGAGTAAGGGTTCGTGATGAGTCAGGGGTCTTGGAAAACGTTTCTGATGACCCTGCCCAGTCACTCCTTCGATGTCCTGCGCTGTGCTGAAAGACTCCAAAGAAATCATTAAATCCTTGACATTCACAAGGAGGACATGCTTTGTCTGGTCTATAAGGCGTGTGTAATGCGGGTGTGTAGGTCCTAGCAAAAACAGAAGCAGGAAAAGGAGCTAAAGGCAGTTTTTCATGGGGTCCCTTTAGTTTCCCTGACTCCGTATCGTCAAGTGGATACCTCAGTGGTGGTTGCCATTTTAACTCTTAATCCGTTTGTGCTTGTGCCTCCGGATCAATCTAAATACAACTTCTTGGCATTGGGTCCTTTTTCAGTTTTGCAAATGAGTTTTATTTTTGTAACACATATGAGATCCAGGAACATCTATTTTTAGCAAGAAAAATAGGCACATTAAAAACAAACAAAGCTGGGATATTTGGGGGGTTTGTGTGTGGAGAGAGAACACTGGGAAAATGTAACTGCTTTTGACCTATTTTATTGGCTTTAATGAAATGTAGGTGTTTAGGGTTATGACTACTTTGAAGGATTTATTTACCCTCAAATGCTTGTATGGGTCTGGTGAGGGATGAGGTTAAAGGAGAACAGGGAACCGGGAGATTAAAGGTTTTGGGTGAAGACAACTAACAATGAAAAGCAGTTGGTCCTGCATTAAAATTGAACAGGATTCTGAAAATTCCCCTGCAAATTGGTTACTTGGAACCCAGAGTCCTAGGAAAAGAGGCTTGCCCCAGGCTGCCAATCACAGGAAGTAGAAACCCCCAGGAAGGCTTAGCACTTTCCTGCAAGGGATGTGAGGGACAAAAGTCAATTAGGGTTTTAAATTATCCAAGTGCTTAATGCACTCTCTTGACAGACCCCAAAATAGCAACACTATTTCCTCAAATTCAGGCTCAGAGGCTGTTTGCAAAGCAGTCTCAGTAGGTCCTTTATCATGGATGTCCCGGGTAGTTGTCTGCCCACAGGGCCGGGTCCCCAGGGAGGCCCTGTCCTGACTGCCACTCCAGGGCTGGGCGGGGAGGTAGCTGCGGAGTTTGAGGCATGCACCATTTAGCCCTTCACTATAGGGTTTCTCTTTCATGAGAAGGCAAAGAAAACAAGAGAAGGGACCAGCAGAGGTGGAAAGAAACATCTCTGACCATGGGAACATGTGTCTGAGGGGATATTCTGACCCAGATGTCTGTAACCTGAGCAGGGCTTTGGCCAACACATTACATAGAAGAGAATCAGTCTGATAAGCTGAAAACTAGTTTCTATTTTGACTTTGCCTCAGAATAACAAAACATTCGCTTTTTCTTGATGTAAGACAGGGTTGAGAAGACTTGCCATCAGGCAATGATTACAAATTACTTGATTTCCTTGTATTCGAAGATGAAAGAAATTTTATTATCTTGATAGTTATTATTTGGAAATGTTCTTGGGACCTGAAGGGCTTGGGTGCTTGTTGACCATAAAACTTCAAAGAAGAGAGTAAAACTGGCCTGCACTGAGATTCCCTTCTTGTTTTAGAGATGAAGCGGGGAGATAAGAAGACAAGGAAAGAAGTGGGAGGAGAAGGGAGCTGGAACAAAGAGCAAAATGGAGAGAGATGACCACAGGGTGAAAAAGCCCAGCCATGGGCCGCACAGGCCATGAAGAGGGCTGGGGCTGCTCTCAGCAGGAAGTTCTTGGCCTTGTAGTGTCATGGCTCCATTTCTGCTCCAAAATCATCAATAAAGACTTTTCGGCTCATATGTCTTTTTCAGTGGAACTCAAAAAAGGGACGGTTGCTTCATGGCAGGGTACAACATCGAGCGAACAGGCAGAGGAGGAATTCTTAGGGGGACTCTAGGCTTCCACCAGCTATGGATTCAGGAGAGTCGGGTTGAGTTCCATTGAGGTAGATCTCTAGGAGGCGGGCACCTACCAGATAACTTCTGGGTCATATAGATGAAAGAAAATAAAATACCATTTGGTAAAATCGAAAGTAGGATCCAGAATATAAAAGAACACTCACTCTCTCTTTCAATATATCTTGTTTTGCAGCCCCATCAGGGCTGGGCCTTGCATGCTACAAATGTGGAAGAGTTACTGACCCTCCGCTCAAGTAGGTCAGGCATGTAATTAGATGGGTACGATACAAGAAGCTAAATACTTTAATAGCGCTGAGGCCAAGGCAGTGTTAGTGGGTGGGAAGGAGGAACTTTGAGGAATACAGGTCATGGCTCTGTTAGGTGTAAAGAAATCACTGCACTGTCATCTGCCTAGAGACTTTCTCCTTGAGGGGTCAACTCTCCTTAGAATAGATTTTGCTAAGAGTTTGGGTTTGGAAGTCTCCTTTCTAGGGTACTGCAACCTTCTGAGCGTTTCCTTCAAGGAATTTATGCCCTGTGAAAAATTTCCTATTATTTCTGTGGAAGTGATTTCTTAAGAAAAACCATAATCATAAAGAAAGATGTTGAGTGACCCCTGGTTGCCACATGAAGGGGAAAACAAAGAAACTATTGCATAGAAAGGAATTGTAAATGTGCCCTTGGCTATGGGTTTGGGACTTCTAGAGAAATCAGAAAAGGATGTCTTCCTGGTCAGGTGGGTCCACAGTGATGGTCAGGCCATGTGACCCAAACATCTCACCATGAAGGGAAATTCTGAGTTAGGAAACACAGGCATTTGTAGGGTTTGTTCTTTATTTTCTTTTTTCTTTTTTTAATGTTTATTTATTTTTGAGACAGAAAGACACAGAGTGCGAGTGGGGGACGGGCAGAGAGAGAGGGAGACACAGAACACCTGAGCTGAAGTCGGACACTTAACCGAATGAGCCACCCAGGTCCCCCGTTTCTTTCTATTCTTCTAACATCTACGTGTGCATGCTTTTGCTTTAGAAGACGTCTGACATAATTTTTGTAATGGCTTATTGTGTGCTATAATGACAAGACAGGATTTGGAGTCAAAAGTCCCAGATTTGAACCTTGACTTTGTCACTAACTAGCTACACGAACTCAAGCAAACCACCACTTTGCGAATGTCAGTTTCTTCATCTGTAAAGTGGGCCGCTGATAACATCTAACATTTTAAAAAGTCTTCCTCAGGCCCAGCCCAAAGTGCTGTGCAGTTGGCAGTCTTTAAATCAAGCCTCTCAGAAACTTGGGGCGGTTGTTCGTAGCTTATCACTTACACTTATGACACTTCTCATATCGCTCACACTTACTACAATTCTGACTTTTCGAACCCTTTCTCTACTGAATGCACCGTATTCATCGCGCGAGTCTTTTGTCCCACTTATTCTCACCACTACCCTGTGAGCTGGGCAATATCATCACCCCATTTTACAACTGGAAACACTGAGGCTTGAGATTAAGATCACCGGCTAGGAGCCCTGGCAGCTTGACCCAGAGCCCATATCGTGGAGCTTCCTTTGAAAAATAGTCGCTCGGTCCTGTCGCGGGTCTCCCGCTGAAACTCTCCTCCCCGCCTCCTCCTGGCATAGACCTGGTGCCCTCCGGCCTGGAGAGACCGCTGGAAGTTGCTCAGCGCCATCCTCCCACTTACATTTGCTATGTCACCAGCATCTCTAGTTTCAGAAATATCTCTGAGTGCTGTCATCTCAGGCTCTCGGGTGACTAGATCTGCCGCAGAGCCTGGGAGCTTCCTCCAGTGTTTGGAAAGTTTTGCGCGATGAAGGTATCATGGGTCTTTCTGGGCTTGGTGCTAGAGCCCCTTGTGTTTATGAGACAAGGGATGATGAGCTGCCTGGCTCCTCCCCAGCTGGCAGGCCCCAGGAACCACTTCTCACACCTAATTGGAGCCTGTAACAACACAGCCCGGGTTCTCCAAGACCAGGCATTGCCACTCACTGCCAAAGGATGGAAAAACCCTCTGACCTGCCTCCTGATTGTTTTCAAATTAAAAGGTACTTTGGGGACAACTGAAATTCCCCCAAGTGCTTGTCTGAACGATTCTGGCAGCTTTTCCTAAAGTGCTCTCTGGCTCCCAGCACAACCACCCAGCCTCAGACTTTCCATGGAACCAACGCAAGCCCATGCCCGGCTCACTTTCTGAGCTCACGCTCTGTGAGCCCCGTGCCAGCTCGTGGCCTGCCGGCGGCCCCCTCCTGCCCAGTCGAGCTGGTACCTTTGAGCAGGTTGACTTATAGAAAGAAAGAGCCAGGTGAAGGGCCCCAGAATGTGCTCTGGGCTTTGGAGAGAGCACCTCCCAGAGACCCCAGACGGGCAGCATACCTTTGTGTGCTAAGAATTATGTGCTTTGGGGGCCTTTTCTAGGCCTATCTACCAGAGAGCAGCCTCGCTGACTGAGAGATCCTGCTTGCGAGGATCATACCCGTAGACAGAGCTGAGAGGACCACTAGGGAGCACCTCATCCAACCCCAAATGAGGCCTATGAACATGAATGAATGGCCTGGTGTTGAGCAATGAGTTTGTGGCAGAACTGGGTCTAGAGTTCAGACCTCACGTGGCCCAAGCTGTGCTCCGCCATCACTCTTACCTTCCATGCCTCGCTCCGTGCTCCACGTACTGTTCTCCTTGCCTAGTTCTCAAGGGAGTCCCAACAGACCGCATGACAGCTGCAGCGGAGACCCCCTCCTGCCCCGAGTGCGTGTTCACCCAACAGTCACTGCTTCCACAGCTGGGTCAAGAGCTCCCAAAGAAGAAGCCAAACCCAATCCCAGTTGAGTGATTCCAGGCTCTGGGAAGTGGGAAGCTTGAGGGGAAGGAGGTCCTCACCAGCTGCTATATCCATCCCAGGACTCAAATTCTTGCCTTTCCCATGCAAAGAGGGAAGAGATGGCACAAAGAGGAAGAGAGAAAACACCTATACCTAGCTGGGGAAAACTTGATTTAGAAATAAATTACATACCTGCGTGTGTTTGTGTGTGTGTACATGTGTGTGAATCTTTTTAACACCACTATAGTTGAATTCTGACTCATTTTGTAATTCATTCATTCAATACTTTTTTAATGTTTATTTATTCATTCAATACTTTTTTAAATGTTTATTTATTTATTTTTGAGAGAGAGAGAGAATGTACGCAGGGGAGTGGCAGAGAGCGAGGGAGGCACAGAAGCTGAAGCAGACTCCAGGCTCAAGCTGTCAGCACAGAGCCCGACACAGGGCTCGAACCCACAAACCATGAGATCATGACTGGAGCCAAAGTCGACACTCAACTGACTGAGCCACCCAGGCAGATCCTCATTCAATACTTTTAAAGTCTCATAACAAATGAGAGGGACTTCTGGTTCTGGTCTGGCATATAAGAAGCTTAGAAGTTGTCATTCCATCCTAACAACAAGTAGAAAGTTAAACAAACTGGAAAATCAACAGCTTTTCTTAGATTTGTTGAAAAAATGAGGTCATGGGGCAAACCGCTGCTCTCCGAAGTGAAGAGGTGCAGAGAGGCAGCTACAAAGAATTACAAATACCAGAGCGGAGGTCCATGAGCAGAAACCTCTGTGGGGGAAAACCTGGGCTGTGGTTGACGATTGTGGAGCTAGCAGTCGGATCAGTCTGAGAGCTAAAAACTCCAGGGGGACCTAGCTATTGGGGATCCCCCACACTTTTGTGAGTTTTGTATTTTAGAAAGAGAGTGAGAGAATGAGCAGGGGAGAGGGGCAGAAGGAGAGAGAAAGAGAGAGGAGAGAGAGAGAGGGAGAAAGAGAGCATGTGCATGAGCAGGGAGGAGCAGAAGGGGAGAGAGAGAGAGAGAGAGAGAGAGAGAGAGAGAATCTTAAGCAGTCTTCACACTCCACGTGGAGCCCAACACAGGGCTCGATCCCACAACCGTGTGATCATGACCTGAGCTGAAATCAAGAGTCAGATGTTCAGCTGACTGAGCCGCCCAGGCTTCCGGTGAGTTTACCTATAACGAGTTCTACCAGGTTCTCACAGTGATGATAGGGGGATAAATCCCCTCATGCTTCCAGCAGGAGTCAGGATGCCGGGAAAAGGGCCTCATTTTGAAATATTCTAGAGCATTTTGTTCTTCTAACAAGACATGCCCTTGGGAGAAACTAACCAGAGCCCAGCCTGCCAGGGTTTTATCAGGGCCTTACCTACCTGCAGCAAGGAAAACACCCAACTCCAGCCCACTCTAGCCCCCCTGTCCCACCCAAAGTGGGGTGAAAACCTTAGGAGCACCGGTGAAGTTCACAGTCTGGGGTGCAGGCACTCTGAGACTTAGTCATAGGACCACAGAATGCTTTTCCTCCTCACACTTACCACTACGTTACGCAAAGCCTGCTTACCACAGTTCCTTTTATCTGGTACATCATGTTCACCTGCCAACAAAAAGTTACAAGGCAGACAAAAAGGCAGAAAACACAGTTTGAAGAGACTGAACAAACAATAGAACCATTAGAGATGGCAACTATGTTGGAATTACTCAGACCAGGAATTTTTTTTAAACTCTGATTAGTAGGCTAAGGGCTGTAATGGATAAAGTAGACAACAGGTAAGAACAGAAGGGTAATGTAAGAAGAGAGACGGAAATTCTAAGAAAAAAAATCAAAAGAAATGCCTGAGATAAAAAACACTGAAACAGAGATGAAGCATACCTTTGAGGGGCTTGTCAGTAGCCTGGAGGTGGCTGAGGAAAGAAACTCTAAGTTGGAAGATCGGACAATAAAAACTTCCAAAACTGAAAAGCAAAGAGAAAAAAGGCTGAAGAAAGAAAGAAAGTTAGCACAAAAGAAATGCTAACTTGTTAAATAATTTGTCCTTAGGCATGGAAATGAGAGTTCTTCAAGAAGAGGACTTGGCTAGTTCCTTCTTCTCCCTCTTCTCTCATCCAGAAATCTCTGAGAGCCAGCAATCACAGCAATTCCATGGCCCACTGGTTGATGGAACCCTCCGTAAAGACTTGGCTTGGGCTCTGTCCTAAAGCCAACTCTTTCTTTTTTGCCAACGTGAGCTTTCATCTTGTCTATCATCAAAGCAAACCTGGGCTTAAAGTCACTCCAACTCTGATGCATCCTGATTATGGAGTGGTTTAAAGGAATTTCTTGATTGTTCAAAATTTGGAAGAAGCTATTCCATAATGGAGATGGTTTCTTTTAAATAAAAAGGAACAACTGTGAGTGTGCACCACCTGATTTCAGAAAATATTTAAACAAAAAGTTGGAGTGGCAGTGAAACCGGTATGCGTTTGGGTCCAGTGTGGGACAGGATGGTTAATGCCAAATTATCATAGTCTTCAAAAATCCCAAGAATCAACATTGTGAGCCATTTAAGGCAGAAAAAAAATTAAAACGAAGGGGTAAAAGTCAGTCGATCCAAAATAAAAAGTAATGAATTGGAAAATAAGCAACTAGAATGGTTCAGATTAATGTCTTCCCAAACTATTCTTCTCAACTAAATACAGATGATACCAAGAAAAAAAGGAGCTAAAAAAGAAAATTAAAACCATTTGGCAGGAAGTATTTCCCTAAGCAACAAAAGATGAGGCGTTCCTAAACTAAAAATGCTAGAGTTGTTCAAGAATGAGAAGCTTTGGGGGCAGAGAGATCAGAAGGGAGATCACTCTTCCAAAAAGGAATGTTCCCTCATTCTGACTTGTCCTATGGCCATACACCCTTTGCTCACTAGGATTATGTTCCTACCAACTCTGCAAATTTCCTCATCAGGCCAATTTCAGGACAAGCTAATCTATATCCAGATGACCAAGTTCATGTTGATTCCAGTACTGTTTTTGTCCTTGAAATCCAGGGACCCCAAATGCCAAGTTCAATTCTTCTCTGATTTCACTTGATGTGGCAACTCACTTTTGAAACTAAAAACAAAATCCACAGAAAGGTGGTGCTTTTCACTAATATTTCCAATTCTTCTCCCCTGGGAATGATTAAGATTACCCTTCTCTACTCTCCTGATGTTAGGCATAGCCATATGGTCTGCTTCCACCAATGACGTGTAAATGGAAATGATACATACGTCTTTCAGATATGGGAGTCTTCAAGGGTTTACCAGTCATTATTCCCCATCTCAATGTCTTTGGCAGTGTTCCAATTAGTGGAGGCACTACCAGCCTTGCTCACTGAGTGCACATGTGGAACAAAGACCCCACTGAAAGGTGAGGGATATAGTGCTTGAGTGAGAAGTGAACTTTGTTTTAAGCCACTGAGAATTTAGGGTTGTTTGCTTCTGTAGCATAGCCCAGCCTCTGTTGTTTAGAATAGCTGATAATTCAGACTGCCATAACTGAGATCCAAAAATGTTTCATACTTCTGTGTTTTCAGGGAGGCTTCTTTTTAGAAGAAATGGACATTTTCCAATTTACTGAGAGCCCTGCAAAGTCAACCATCCTTGAAATGTGACTCACGTACTACAAATGTCAGAGTAAATGTTTATGACACCAGCTAGTCTTGTGAGATCTCATACGCATGATTAAACATCACATGCCTAATTTATCCTGAATCTTAACCACAATTTTCAGTCATTTTCTTTTCAAAATGCTTTTCTGATCTTTTGTAATTGATACTATTGCTGCCTTAATATAAGAGTAACCTCTTGTACTTCAATCTATAAATATGAAAATATAAAAATGGCTGTATATTTTTATTTAAAATAGTTCAACCTAAAATTAACCAAATCTCTTTAGAAAGATAATTACTGTAAATAGTGGAGTATGAAGATAGTAAAAATATGAATGGAAATTTGGCTCTACAACTAGATTAATGACACCACATTAAATTCCAGATTTGTCTACTTAGGTTCAATTTCAAATTAAGTTTGTATTTCTGAAAGACTATTTCCAATATTCATTTAAGAATAAGTTTGAATATTGAATTTGTTATGATATCAAAGTGCCCTTAATTATGGACAAATATTTGGCAAGCAACAGTCTGAGGCTGGTGAGCTGTTTTTAAGCAACGAATTCAGTCAATCTGTATTTTAAAGCATGCATTTGAGACTAATGCCAACGTTGACAAACTCTGATTCAATTCCACCCTTCTGGGAGGTCATCCAACATGCACTTTCAAGTTCAAGTTAAATTTCAGGTAGCAAATATCATCTACAGCATGCACCTTCTAGAAATCAATGCAATGTAACACGAAATAAAGAATTCCTGATGATATGGAATTCATATAAAATATATTTTGCTCCTCGAAGATTTTTTTTGTTAAAAGGGACATGATTTAGACAAGCATCTATGATTTTGCTTTGGGCCAGGTCTGATTATCTGTGAGTTTCTAAGCACTTTGCAGAAAGCCACAGAACCAGATGGCAAAATCTGTTTCCCTGGGGCGAGGCTGACTCAGGACATCTCTAAATGGATGTCCCAAGGTAATTTGTCCTCCAGTGAACTCATCATCTTCCTTTTAAAACCATGGTTTTATAGTCCCCTTCAGCTCTTTTCTTGCCTCATCTCCGGCAACTCATGGGTCCCAGTGTTTAGGTCTTGCCTTGTCCTGTCCTTGCCCCCTCCTGCCTGGCTCTTGCCTCCCTAAAGGTCTCCCTGCCTCCGGTATATCCCCTCTCCAGCCCCTGTTTCCACTACCACCACACTAATCTCAAGTTGGATTGTGTTACTCTCACCTCAAAAATGTGATTCCCGTGCTATCTCTCCGCGTTGTGTCCCAAGGCCAACCTGTATGGACAGCATCAGTGAACTCCCCGCCCCTTTGGCTAATGGATCTGTTTTGAAAATGTGAAGTCCTGGAGGAGGAGCATGAGGTCAGGGTGTGTATTTCTTGGCTCCCTCCTTGTGCGTTGATGTAAGGTGGCCGCATCCCTTAACTGGAGGCGCGACTCCTATCTATCTAGAAGCCTTCCCCACATACCTGAGTTTGAGTGTGCCACATCCTCTATACTTCTTCGATCCCTGCTTTGGTTTTTTCCTTTCTTTCCCTGTTCATCTGAACTTCTCTCCATTATCTCTTTTGCAATCGTTTTCACTGAATCCAGCATCATCCTTTGTACCAGGTATATCCGTCAGGAGGATCGCAGAACCCGGAGATGGCCGAAGCCAAGAGGCTGGCATTACTGCTTGGAGATAGAATCGCTCACCTGTCAGGAATGCCCCTGACAGACTTTGCATACACGAATGAGAAATACGTGCTACTGGATTAGACCCCTGAGATGCGGGGAGTTACCTGCTTCAATGACTAGTCTTACTTTCATTAAATATAATTCTTTTAGAAAAAAAAAAATTCTATTCCTCAGTGAGATTCCCAAGTGAATCATTAAGGTAAGTCATAAACACTAAGCCACAGAGCTGTGATCGCTAGGAGTAGGAGCCTGAAGGAGTTCCGAGAACACATTTCCAGCTGGGATAGTTTCCTGGGTTGGTAAAGAAAGAAAACACGAGAGCCCTGATGTTTCTGGACTTGTCCAAGTCCTTTGACAAACTTCCACATATTCTTTTGCTTAATAGGCATAATTATTCACAAAATAAAAATGAAATTAAGTGGGTTATTTACAGGTTGGGTGAACTTACTCAAAAGATTCTGGTTAGTAATTAGAACCAACCTAAAGGAGGTTTTCTAGTGATAGCCAGGCTTAAATCTTTATTAAAACCATGCAAACATTTTTATTAGTTATTTAGATAAAGCTATAGAGGGTCTGGGCTTGTTTGGGAATGTATACACACATCACATTGTCACATTGTACACTTTAAATATATTGCAATTTTGCTAATTATACCTCAATAAAGCTAGGGAAAAAACAGCAGCTTGCATCTAACAGACACAATTTTATAAGATAAATTAAAATTCCGACACATGGACAAATGCACATGCACACGCACACACACACACACACACACACACACAATATGTGACTAAAGAATAAGGAAGCCATGGATCAGAACTGCTTATGCTGAATTTACTCTTGGATAAAACCTCTAAGCCAACAGTCGGATGCTATCACATCGTATGTGATGATGGTATAGAATGAAGAATGGTGTTAACTGAAGAAGGATGATGGAAAGGTGAATATCAACTATCAGATGCTCCTTTTATGTCAGACACTATAGTTGGCACTTTACATGAAGCTGCATATTAAACCGTGGTCCCTGTAGTTTAAGAAACTTGCCAAAGCTGATAGTAAGCAGGAGGCTCTGGAATCAGACAGAATAGAGTGCCTTCTCTTCTGCACTGGCTAGGCGGTATTTCTGTTCTGGGAAGCCTACTTTGAAGAATAGGAAAGTGAAGCTTCTTAGGGGAGATGGACCAGGATAATTTTGGATCTGAAAACCCCATTTCACAGAAAGCTTTGAAAGACTAGGAGATGGGGGTTCTGGAGGCAAGAAGACTCAGAGAACTTGGTCTCTGCCTTCCAGTATTCTGAGGATTGCGAGAGGGAGAGGAGTTAGAACAATTCTGTGCAGCCTCCCATCCCCCACGCTACAGGTGATTAATTTCAACTCAGTATCAGGAAGGGATTTCTACCAGAGCTGTCCAAAGAGAGAAATGCTGGGCCTGTGCAGACAGGTAAGGGTCTTCCTGGGCAATTGACTTCCGGTCATTCTTCAAGGTCCTTTCCAGGTCTGAGAGCCTTTAGTTCTTGTTCACTGTGCTGTATTTGGGGAACTTGGGAAACATGCAAGCCAGGGGACAGACACTGCATGTCCTTTATGTGGTGACTTTCTTGGCTTTGCCAAGAGATAACTTGGGAGGCAAATAAAATAGTTTCCTAGAGATTAGAGCTTGTGTTTGTAGAAGGAATGAAGGAATCTATGAACCTAACACTTATTGAACAACTTCTCTGAGCCAGGGACCATGCTGAAACATCCTCTATCTCCCTCCCATCTGTACCTTTCTTCCCTTCCCACAAAATGCAGAACTTCTGTTATTTCCTTTGGGAACTATTCATTCTTGTCAAGAAAAACATACTGTTTTTGTTTTCCATTTCTCTTCAAAAAGTTTGACTGAACTAAAACTCACCAGTCAGAGTTCATGCTTTATTATGACTGGTGTTGACAATAATATAGATTAATTTTTTCCACCCTCCAGAGAAGAGCTGCAAGAGAATTAAAATGGGGAGGGTTGTTGAGGAAGGTTTTTCTTTGTTGAACTGGGTCTGGGATCAGGCAGGGAGGGCAGGGCAACAGAACACAGAACAACAGAAAAAAAAGAGCAATCATGTCTTTAGGAGGGGCTTGGATGGGTTGCTGCTAGGAACCTTCTGAGAGAGAAAATGACAGTCTACACACACACACACACACACACACACACACACACATCCAAATTTTATAATTACCAAGGACACTGGGCTTTGGACAGAGCATGTGTATTGTGAAAAAGCAGACTAGTGGTTTTCAAGTGTCCATTTGTCCAAAATAGATCAACAGAACCATTTTCATTGAATGGAGTCTCCAGAGCACCTCTGGGAAACCCTCAGGATCTTTGGACACAATTTGAAAACCATGACGATAAGTAAGTCCAGGTGAATATAAGGCAAATTCCACCCAGGGGATGACAGTTTCTTGAGTTCATTTACTACTTAGCAGAGTTTTCTTCTAGGCTCTCCTGGTATAGCATAGGCTAATCTGAAAGACAGTCGGTGGTTACCAGTTCTGTAGTTTCCGTTTCCAGGGACAGTACTCCAGTCCTTGTCTCCACCTCTCCCCAGCTCTGGTGTCTGTCACCTCCGGTGTGCACTGAATATAGGAAAAGACTAATTGTTTTTCCAAAGCATTTTTGTCCATTATCTTGCTCGACAATCTACAGTGGTACCTAATTGCAACTACCTCATTCAGACTTCCACCCACCCACACCCTCATCATCATGGAATCTCTGTGGCAACACACTGTGTCTTCTCTCACCTTCCAGCCTTCGCATAGGATGTTACTGCCTGGAACACTCTCTGTAGACCCTCCCTCATCCCTTCTTCTTTGGCTAACTCTTGGAGCTCATCGTTATGCATCATTTCCTTTGGAAAGTCTAGGGACATAGGGACGCTCAGATGTACTCCCACAGCACTCTATGACTTCTCTATCAAAAGCAATTTAATTATAATGCTTTAGGGCTACTTATTAATCTATGTCTCTTACTAAACTAAACAACAAGAAAACAATGTCTACACCTTAGTTACTCTTGTGCCCCCCAATTCCTGGAAGTATAAGGTTTGCTGAGTGAGTGATTGAATTCAACATAAATATTTGTTGCATGAGTAACTTACAAAAATGAATAAATGGTTGTTGATAGAATAATCGATGGATAGTGCTTTTGTACAGATGCATGGTCCTTTGTGGCACCCCTTCAGGTGGTCTTTCAGTTGTGATCCCCAAAATTTGGGGGTCTTTTGTTGTCTATTTGGGCTGCTGTAACAAAATACACTGATTGGGTCATTTATAAACAACAGAAATGTATTTCTCACAGTCTTGGAGCCTGGCAGCCTGAGATCAGGGTACCAGCATGGTCAGATGAGGGCCCTCTTCTGGATCACAGACTTCTCATTTATCTTCACTTGGTGGAAGGGGCCAGGGAACTCTCTGGAGCCTCTTTTATAAAGCACCAAGCCCACTCATAATCTCTCATGACCTACGCACCTCCTGAAGTTCCCATCTCCTAATCCCATCATCTTCAGGGGTTGAGATTTCAGCAGATGAATATTGAGGGGATAACAATGTTCAAACCATAGTACCTATCAAATGAATATTCCTTTTATCTATTCCTAAATAGGAATGCATGGCAGGAAACATGAGCCTTTGGGAAATGAGACCCATTGAGTGAAGAAGGGTAGGCTAGGCTGTTGGCTGTCTGCAGGGACGAGAAAAGGAATCCAGGAGACAAGCTCCCGGACAGCTATTGATCTTGGTGAGACAAACTCTAGAGGAACTGGAAAAATAGCTTTTGTCCTCTTTCTTGTTGCCAGTGGGATGTACCCAAGAAGTAGCAGCTATTTTGCCTTATCTTATTACCCAGAAACTCCGTTTTTTGCTATTGAAGAAATCAAGGTTCAGAGGACCATAAGAGCTTGCCATGGTTCTCAAAAATAGTGACAGAGGGGCGCCTGGGTGGCTCAGTTGGTTGACCATCCGACTCTTGATTTTGGCTCAGGTCATGACCCCACAGTAGTGGGATCCAGCCCAGCGTCAGACTCTGCATTGAGTGTGAGGCCTGCTTAAGATTCTCTTAAGATTCTCCCTCTCTCTCTCTCTCTCTCTCCCTCTCTCCCACTGGTGCTCTCCCTCTCTCTAAAAAAAAACAAAAAAAACAAAAAAATAGTGGCACAGCCAGGCCTAGAACCTGATTCTTGAAGCAACTTTCTGTCACCTGTTATTTCCTCCCAGCTGCTGTCTGAAAGCCTTTAGTTCCGATTTGCTAACTTGAAGTTGTGTATGCAATGCTTCCTCCACAGTGCTCCTGGCCCCTGACCTTTGATGCTGTAAAAGCAAGAGGCCAAGGCCAGGGCATTTCCTCCTGACCAACATTTGCCAAAGAGCAAAGCTGTCCTAGCAGGGGAGGGAGGATGGGGGGGGGGGGGGGTGGTGAGGGGAGGAAGGGGCAAAAGCCAGGGCGAGCCAAACCAGGGGAAACTGCAATAAATCTATCCCCACACATGTTCTTTTTCTGCCAGGGCTTCAGTGACAACTTCACTTTTTTATTTTGAGACCCAGTGGAAAATGTGGCCTGGAATGGGGGTGGGGGGAGGTGTGAACATAAATGCACATAAAAACAAGAGCCATACAGTAAAGAATGAAAGGCCCACTGCTACTTAAACCTCCTTCACCACCTCACCTTATTCCTTCATTTGTGGAGCAGGAGGCCGTTGAGGCCTCCAAATATCAACCTCTCCCGGCTTGGAGCCAAGTGGTGACATTTCTGCATAGTGTTTTGCTGCCAAGACCCTGATTTAAAAAATGGATGAGTCAAAGTTTCTTCCGCTTACTGCCTGATAGGAGATGCAGGTGCATTTGTAAGGTTCTCTCTGAGTTAGTTTCTCATGTTGCAAGATTTCACGAGCACTGGTGGAGTTGTGCTTCTCGCCACCAAGAAGAGCTGGGTTTCTGGCCGTGGATATCATTCCTGAAGATTCCTCAAGGGACTCCGCTCTTGAACTGGTAAATGGCCATGAATCAGGAGGAGAAATGAGGAGCTAGTGAAGTGGTCGTAAACAAACCCTCGACACACAGGAACTACTGTGTTCTCTTCCCTCATTTCTGTCGCTCGTCCATTTATTCATTCAAACGGTATTCTCTCAGGGATCAAGAAGGTCACCCTCTACAGGAAAGATATCAAAAACGTGATTCATTATTGCACAATGTACATTTAGAACGCTCTTAACGCAAACAACAGAAAGTATGGCTCCATCAGGCCCAAACAGGGAAGGAAATCTATTGGCTCACATGATTGAAAACTCCCCAAGGGGTTTGCCTCAGCCAGCTCCCTCTCCGTGGCTCAGTCCCCGGGTTTCTTGTCCATCCCTGCCCCCATTCTCTGTCTTCTGGGGTATTGGCTGCATTCCTTCACAGTCTCAAGATGACCAGTGCTACAGGCGTCCTTGTTCAGATCCAGCCAGAAAGAGATAGTGTCTTTGCCCCAGCACTCCCAGAGAGTGTCCTGGCAGTCAGTCTGGTTCAAGGGTGGCACCCGGGGCCTTATGCTGAGTGAATCAATCACATGATCCGAAGATGGTCACGTGCTGCACTAAGGAGGCAGGTATGGGCAGCACGGGAATCCCTAAATGGAACTGAGAGTGGGGAAAAGGAAGGAAGATATGCCAAGAAATGTCCATTTCAGAGAAAGGCCTTAGGCAGGGTGCTAACAGGGCACATGGAAGCACAAGAGAGATCTTCCTCAGCCTGGGCAAGCCCTGGGGGATTTCTACAGGAGTGAAGCATGCAGAAGGAAGGAGTTTAAATTGATCGACCCCTAGAAGACATTACCCGGGTACTAAAGCTGGAAGCTTCCCTTGGTTAAAAAAGGATGAAGGCATGATATTGATGTCCAAAGATAAAAAGTCCAGGAGCAGACTTCATGCCAGGACTCAAGACGTTGTGTGTTGGGAACTTGTGTCTGTGTCTTAAATTCTCAGAAAAGAAGGCGAAAATATTTGAATGTGTCTGAAGAGAGCTGTTCATAAGAAGGTTCTGGTTCCAGGGACAGTGTATATACTCTACCGTTTCAACAAGAAAAGGCTAGGCTCGAATCCCACAAATCTGGCCTTGAGTCTCAGCTCCACCAGTCACTCAATGTGGCCATGGGAAGGTCACTTAACCTCACCACTTAACCCCTTCATCTTTAAAATGTGGATAGCATGGCGCCTGGGTGGCTCAGTCGGTTGAGCCTCCGACTTCAGCTCGGGTCATGATCTCGCAGTTCGTGAGTTCAAGCCCCGCGTCGAGCTCTGTGCTGATAGCTCGGAGCCTGGAGCCTGCTTCGGATTCTGTGTCTCCCTCTCTCTGCCCCTCCCCCGCTCATGCTCTGTCTCTGTCTCTCAAAGATGAATAAACATTAAAAAAAATTTTTTTAAATAAAATTTGGATAGCAGGACTTCCTTTCCTGAGTGATTATAAAAAGCAGAATTAGGGGCGCGTGGGTGACTCAGTTGGTTAAGCATCTGACTTTTGATTTCGGCTCAGGTCATGATCTCACGGTGCTGGAATCGAGTCCTTCTTCCAGCTCTGTGCTGAGTGCGCAGCCTGCTTAGGATTCTCTCCCTTTCCCTGTGCCCTAAACCTGTCTGCTGTCTCTCTCTCTCTCTCTCTCTCTCTCTCTCTCTCTCACACTCTCTCTCTCTCTCAAAATAAACAAACGTGAAAACTATTTTTAAAGCAGAAATAATACCTCAAAGTGCCCAGCGTGAAGCACCCTTTAAGTAACAATTTCTATCGTTACTCAGAAGGAGCTGCCTGTCTGGGATGACTTTGAAGGTCAGAAGAGGAATGAGCACTTTCTGGAAGAGACTGGCTTTAGACAAGACCTAAGCACAGACCTAAGCACTTAAAGGGAATGGTGTAAGGGACATGCTGATGCCACTGGGGTCCCCACTCAGATTCCAGCAACATTCCCCCTGGATTCACATACCTGGGCATTCCTGGCAGAAGATCCCCCTCCTGGGAAAGGCTTTAGTCTAGGGAAATCAAGTCTGGCACACGAGCTCACTTCCAGGTAATAGACTCACGTTAGAGAGGAAAGGTGATAAAACCCACATGTTACCTGAAATCAGGACATTTCTGGTCTTGCTCCCAGTGGCTGGGTCCTAAGGGACAAGAGACAGTAGGAAACAAGAACATAACCATGGTGGGAGCCCCAGTGGACAGCGTTGGGACGGCCCAAAGGAGGGCATAAGAGGGAGTGATGGTAACTTCCAGGTGGGGCTGGGATTAAAATGAGTGGGAGCCCAAAATGGATAAGAGTTTGTGGCAGGGCCACCTCAGCCCAATCCGGACAGAAGAATGGGAGGGAGGCATCCCAGTAAGTGGACAGGAGAGAAAGACAGAGATCTGTGCTTTAGCCGCAGGGGACACATGACATGGCTTTGAAGCACAGCTACAACAGCTCAGTGGCACTGGTGTCCTCAGTGGAAACGAATACGTCATGCCCCAACACAGACATTGCCACAGGGCGTCAGCTGAGTGCAAGTGTCACATGGCCGCTGAGAGTGCCACGCTGGAGAGCACACATGGCCAGCGCTGGGGACGCCCATGAACGGCTAGGGGCAGGGATTCTGCAGTGCTGACCAAAGTCAGGGCCAGACAGACCATGCCACGTTACTCTACTGCTGCAGACTGGCGTGGCCAAGGAAAGCTGGATGCCACGAATCCACCATTCCCTGAGCACTACACAATCACTTTCGTGCCAACTCAAACTGACAGGAGCGTGTACGTCATATTGTGCCTTCAAGAAACCGTGATTTCATGTTGTTACAGCTTCGCCTTTTGCCGGAGATAACTAAGAACGTTTTCATATATGCAAAAAAACCTACCATATGGCAACTTTTATTAAGCTTTCCAACCTTATGTAAACAATCCTGCTAATGACTTTCTCCTACTAGGCAAGGAATGTTTGTCCGTCGTGTTGGACTGGCACACGTCCTTCCTTCCTTTTCTGTTCTTTTCTCTTTTTTTCTTTGTTTTAAATGAGAGCTAGAGAATCTATTGAAGTTTTCTTTTTCCTTGGCCACTGGGACAGTGAGAGCGAAATGTGGCACACAATTGGAGGACCATTTGCATGGATAGATTTTATGGTAAAACTCCTCCCAACCCTCTCATCTTCAACATGGCGCATGTTCTGGGTGTTTCAGTTATCACTGTTATTTTTATTATAATTCTATGTTGATGTGTCTTTCTGGTCAGTCACCTAAAGTATTTGTTGGAAGTAATTGGAATTAACTTAACCAAAATGCATAAGTGTTGAGAAAGTATGTACAAATTTAATCTTTCCCAGGGCAGAGAACTCTTTCTTTTGAACCTCCTATCATTTTCCCCTTAGGCTCTCAGAGCTGAGAATAATGCTGCCTTTTTTTTCAATATATTTTCATCGGAGGCAATTCTTTGTTCTGTCAAATAGATTTATTTTCTTTATCAGACAGAAATATGAGCAAAAGAAAATGACCTCATTGCATATGATTCCTGACACAATACCCAGGGCTCCAGACTGTAATAAAATTTGGTTTTACAAATGACTTTAGAAACATTTTTGGTTTTGAACACCTTTGCGAAGAAACCCTGTTTGAAAGTGTCCACTGTTGTTAATTCCTTAGTGACAGTGCAGACATGCTCTTGCCTTGATCTTTATGTTAGTGTTGAGTAATGAAGGACTGGTCCTTAGGTTTCTGACCCTGCTTTTATTAAAAAAAAAAAAAAAAAAAAAAAAAAAAAAGCTGTATTAAATGATAACACTTACTTATTGCAGTCAGTACATTTGTATTTACAGAAAGAGACACACAAATAGGTATACAAAGAGCTTTCGTTACATGAACACACCCAGAGAACCACAACCAACAGTAAGAAATAAAATTTACCCCAGTTGCTGACCTCTTGCCCCTCCCCCACCCCTGTACCCCACCCGTCCCCCCCAGAAAGTAAGCATTGTTACCACAGCCCTTTTACCACATACAGCAATTATTTATTTATTTTTAATTTTTTTTTTAACGTTTATTTATTTTTGAGACAGAGAGAGACAGAGCATAAACGGGGGAGAGTCAGAGAGAGAGGGAGACACAGAATCTGAAACAGGCTCCAGGCTCTGAGCTGTCAGCACAGAGCCCGACGCGGGGCTCAAACTCACAGACCGTGAGATCGTGACCTGAGCTGAAGTCGGACGCTTAACCGACTGAGCCACCCAGGCGCCCCAGCAATTATTTATTTTTAATGGTTTGTGCCAGTATTTGCTTATGTAAAATACCACAAATCGTGTATCCATTCCACTAGAGATTCCCACTTGGGTTGTTTAAAGTTTCTGGCCCTTCTATAAAATACTGCTATGAATATTCTTACGTGTCTTTTAGTGAACGATGTATGGATATACCTACTTGTTCTGGGTCATGTATTTTGTGTGTGATCAACTTTAGTAGATACTAGGAAGTGATTCTGCCAATTTACACCCTCATGAGCAGTATATGAGAGTTCCAGGGGCTCCACATCCTTGCCAACACTTGATATCACCATTCTAGTGCTAAGTAATGAAGTTGAACTCTTGTCTTATGTTTATTGGTCATTTGGATATGCTTCTTTCATGAAGGTCTGTTAAAGTCTTTTGTCCATTCTTCTAGCCTACAACATCATGAAGATACTCTCTTATGGTTTCTTTAGAAGCTTTACTTACTTACTTCTTTTTACACTTAGGTTGACAGTCCATATGGAACTGTGTATGAGGTGCGGGTTAAGATTTATTTTTTCCATGTCTACATACAGTTGAACCGGCACAATTTGTTATAGACTATCCTGTGCTATAGTGTTACTTGCGTCATAAAATCATTTGTATGTGTCTGTGATCCATTTTGTGGATCTGTAATATGATTCATTGTTCTATGTGTATTCCATTCACCAACAAATATGATTTTAAATTGGAACATTGGTCTGTAACATCTGATATTCTGGAATGCCTGACTCTAGGTTGCCTAGTAGCCTTGGCATAAATTTCTAAGATAGTGAAACCAGCTAATGAAGAAAATCCAGTCTGAATATTACAACAGAAAGAATAGTGGATATTATTTAATCCAATTCCCTTGTTTTTAAAATGAGAAAAGAGGTCTACCCAAGTGTGCTTGGTATACCCAAGTACCTTCTCTTTACCCAGCCACACCCAGTCTCCATCCTTCTTCACCTGCTCAGCCCCTGGAGACCCCCACATCAGCAGGCTCTCTTATCTTCTGATTTCCACATGGTTCAGCTTATAGGAACATTGACTTGAGGATGGAAGAAAGTGAGATCAGATATTTACTCCCTTAGCAATCTCCCTGTGAGCTACCTGATTCTCTCCACAAAAAGTGATGGCTGCTGATGGGTGGCTTTCTCCACACAGCCCTCTTCTTCCAGATACCAATGACCACTCACTGCTTTTGCGCCAGGCATGGGGTGTCAACAGTATCCCACTGTTACTAGACTCAGGATAGCACATGGGGATTCTGACACTGCATGACTAGAGGCATCCATGTTCCAGACAGAAAAACGGGAGATAAAACCCAATGGAGTTTCAATGGAGGTTTCTAGAAACTACCACGTGACACTTCTGCTCATTGGCCAGAACTTGCTTGCTTGGCCACAGCAAGCTGTAAGGCTGAGAATTGTTCTAGATAACCAAATGCCAAGCTAAAACTCTTACAAGCTAAGAATATCACTAGAGGATAGCAAGCAGTTTCTACCACCCATGCCATTTAATTGAAGTCTAGTCATTAAACATGCATGCAGTGTCACTCTGGACCACTCACTGTTCTGAGATACAGAGATGAATAATGCATGGCCCTAATTGAGTCCAACGCAGGGTAGATACCTTCCTCCAACAAATAACCCTGTTGGTCCCCATGCTAGGCATTAGGGATCCAAGAGTGCACAAGACCAATGTCCTTGCCTTCAGACAGATGACCGTGAAGATGTACCTCTGTTATGGCTCTTAGTCAATTCAGGTTACCCAGGGGAGATGTGGGGAGTAGAAGAAAAGAACTGTTCTCTGAGGGAAGACACAAGTTCACCAAGTGGACGAGGAAGAGAGAACTTCTAGACTCAGAAGCAGCATGAGAAAGACACAGGGTATGAAAGTACAGTGTTTTAAGGGAGGAGCAGAGATTCTTGGGAGCCTAAGAGCATAACCTACATGGAAGAGAGTGGGTAAAGAGAGAGGCTAGATGAGTTCACAGTAGCCCAGCAAGTCAGGGCCCTGCATGCCAGGCACAGGCGTTTGATGAATCCCTCCACTTACCCCACCCGCCAATCTCTTCCACTTTACATGCCATGGAGGGCTTCCAGTAAGTCACAAATGAATGCTAATATCCTATCAGGGAGTACATCAAGCTCAGGCCCAAGTTTCAACCCTCAGGAAATTTACCAGAGATCTGAATCTTGGAATTTCATCCTCCTTCTTGGCTTGAACAATCCAATGGAATTTGAGAAAAAAACTTGCTTGGGCTGATTTATTCCCAAGATTGGTTGGAAAGGTAAGCAGGAGACAGGAGGGGATCAGAGGACTCTTTCTCCCACTCAGTGTTTAGAATGGCTCCAAATGGTTTGTTTTGCAATAACAATAAGCATTTAAAATGGAAAATAGTATGTTCTCTCCATTCCGTCAGATATATCCTGAAAAAGGAGAAGGAGGAAGAATGACTGTAAAGGAAACATTGCACATTTATGTGAGGAGCTACTATGTGCCAGACACGGTTCTAGGTGTTAGAACTATAGTTCTAAAAAAAAGCAACACAGAATCCCTGCTGACCTTCAAGAGTTCATACACTAACAGAGGGAAAGCGCTCTTTAATATGCTTATTATCTAATGTAGTTTCAAGTACTGATCAATTTCACGAAGTGTACAAGTACTGATAAATTTCACGAAGCGTACAAAAGAAGATAATGTGGTAGAGTGATCGAAGACTAGTTAGGGTATGAAGTACTTTCTAAGGAGTGACTTTTGAGTTAAGACCTTGTATTAGTTTCCTATTGCCGCTGTAACAAATTAACAGAAACTTAGTGACTTAAAACACAAATATATTATCTCCCAGTTCTGGAGGTTAGAAGTCCAACACGGGTGTCATTGGGCTAAAATCGAGTTATCAGCAGGGCTCTAGGAAGAATCCATTTCCCGGTCTTTTCCAACTTTTAGAGGCTGCCTGCATTCTTTAACTGTGGCCCTCTCTCTCTGACTCCAAGCCAGCACCTTCAAGTCTCTGATTCTGATACTCACTCTCCTATTTCTTTCCTACACCTATAAAGACTCTAGTGATTACATCGGACCCACCTAAATAATCCAGGATAATTTTCTCATCTCAAGATCCTTAACCTCATCTACCAAGTCCCTCATGCCATGTAAGGTAACATATTCACAGGTTCCAAAGAGTAGGGTTTGGGCATCGCTGGAGGCCATTTTTCAGCCTATCATAGACCTAAGTGGTGATACAAGGGCAGGCTTAGGAGCAAAGTGCAGATCTTAGGAAAGATATTCCAAGCAGAAGGAAGTACAAGTGCAAAGGCCCTGGGATGGGAATAAATATAGCACTTTTAAGGGACAGACATATGGACACAAGGCCATATCTCTAAGGCCACATCTCCAGGGTCTAGTTTGCTCTGTTGTACTTTGGAAAGGAGGGTTGTCCTATGGACCTGTCACATTTGAGAAATCAGACAGAGCAGAGCAAAGCATCTTGAGTCTGAAAATACAGCCAGCAGATATTTACATGTAGATACACTCTTTGCAGCCCATTCCTGACACTTTGCCAAGTTTTTCAAAATCTTATGTTCTATTTAAAAGAAAAAACCCGGGGAACCTGGGTGGCTCAGTCAGTTAAGCGTCCGATTTCAACTTGGGTCATGATCTCACAGTTTGTGAGTTTGAGCCCAGCATCGGGCTCTGTGCTGACAGCTCAGAGCCTGGAGCCTGCTTCCAATTCTGTGTCTCCCTCTCCCTCTGCCTTTCCCCCACTTGCACTGTATCTCTCTCTCCTTCAAAAATTAATAAACATTAAAAAAAATTGTTAAAAAGAAAAGAAAAAACCCACAGATTAAGTGTATTCACCGGCAGATTTACCGGCAGATAAAATCTACAGCTGGAGGAAGGTGGAATATCAAGAATGAAATGGCACTTGCAAGAAGGTTTAGAATGTCCAGAAAACAGATGTTTCTCTTTCCACACGAATATGCAGTTTTTAAAACAGTAAAAGCATACAGTTTAAATAGTGAAGAAAAATAAATCACACTGCATTCTACAAGTCTCACAGAATACATGCTTTTAATATTCCAGCCCAGCAGGACAGTTCAGGAGAAGGTCAAAACTTAACCTCTCCAAAATTCGCTTTTTGTTGCTCATCCTGACAACGAGGGCTGCAATATTCTTTCTCTCAAATGCAAAATCTTTCTTACTCTGGGCATCTCTCCAGTTTTTGCGAACCTAAACATCTACTGAAATGCTATGTGCACATAGCCACAGCTGTCGTCATGAGGTTGCTTTATCTGTGCTGTTATTACCACATCCGAAAGGTAGAACAGATATTGTGGGGGCCCCAGAAGCCTCAGCCATAGCCTGCAATGTGCTGTCATCTCCTGGCGGCTCAGTGGATGGCA
Source organism: Panthera onca (assembly GCF_046562875.1). NCBI lineage: Eukaryota > Metazoa > Chordata > Mammalia > Carnivora > Felidae > Panthera > Panthera onca. Next base: position 40,860,876 of record NC_138339.1, on the reverse strand, counting down.
CCAAGGATCAATAGGGATCAATCAGCACCTGAGGACTTTCAGACATAGACCAAGCAATTAATTACTGGTAGGTCAGCAAGTGATGGGCTGCTGGGGTTCCATCATTCCCAATTTATTCTCTCCAAAGACAGCAACTCTTATCTGCTTCTTGATATGTTTCTAATAAAGTAGAGTATCGTATCAGATCATATTATATCGTATCATATCTGTTTTCCCTGTTTACACTATCCGCATTGTCAGACATTTTGCATTTTTCCTGTTGCTCAGTACCCTGGGCAACTTTCCATGGCAGCGAGTTGGCATTTTTAAAGCGCCCCGTGCCGAATCGCAGACCTCATGGTTTCTCTGTGGTTCACTACTTGTGTCTGAAGAAGAAAGTTACTGAAATGTGTCCAGATCGTGGTTTTCAAGAGAAAGGAATCCATTGTGTATGTCACTGACTTCATCCCAATGTATGACTTGGCTTTGGCAGTTAGTAGATTATTTTCCTTATCACATCATCTGAGATAATTAAAAGTCTTTCAAATGTCGCCTTCGCTCCTCCCATGGCTTGGGAACAGAACCCACAAGGCTTTCAAATGTGTCATCTCAACAAATATCCATATTGACAGCCTTGGTCAAGTAATTTCTCTAAGAGGATAGGTTATAAAATGAGATCCAACTTGGATCCATTACCATAAATTATGAAACAAAGGAGTCATCGTGTTTGTGAATTTACAAGAGACTTGGGAAAAAATGGTATGAATATCTTTTCATAAATCTTATAAAGTAATGATTTGCTTTTAGGGCCACATGAAAACAGAATGAATTCTTAGTGTATTTGATGATTCCCTCTTCAAAGAGGTACAGTGCTTTCCCATAGGGATTAAATTAAGATATCATCAAAATCACAAAAATGTGGTTTTGAAAAGTGATGGATCTAAGTTAATGTCAAAAAAAAAAAAAAAAGATGGTGAATTTTCTCTTTTCTCTCATAAGGAAAGCAGCCTTCTGTCTGCCCTTTGTGATCCAAGGGGACAACCTAACTCTCCATGAAGACACATCCCCAAGAATCCAGAATGACGGAGCTTACATCAGTTTGGTTTGTCTGACCCTGGCCTTGGAACTTTTTAAAAACAAAATAAATAAATCACCGTCTTGGGATATGTCATGCCCTCTTAAACAAGAAAAATGTAATCCCCAGAAACCTCTTTTTCTTGCTAGCCCCGCCCAAGCAAGCCATTTTCTAAGATATATGACATGTAGGCTTTATTATTCAGCAGGCTTGTTTTGTTATATTTCATTTTGTTACAGCTTTATTGAGATATAATTCATATATCATACAATTCACCCGTACTTGGGTTTTAGTTCCAGTTTCTCAGCTTTACTAGGCCCTAATCTTTTTATCTGTAATATGGGAATAATAATAGTAAGACCCCACTGATATGTTCTGCAAATTAAATGCATTTCCACAGACAGTGGAAATCTTAATGTTGTTGATTTTTGGTAATCTTAGGTACCAGATTTAGCTCAGTTCAGTACCTTATCACTTCTCCTGATTAAAAACTGACTCCGTGAAAGAATTGGCCTCTCCCCCACCAAAGGATAGAGCTGGGTTCCCTGGGGGCCCTTGTGACATCATGACTAGTTTGCACCCACTGGTGCTGCCACTGTGGAGACATCTCCCTTCTCGTGGACTGAGCAGTGCAAGGAGACGGGGTTTCATGAATCTTGGTGGACTCCTCTGCCATCTGGGGCCCCAGAAGCCACTTTCTGTTACCTCTGCTGGCCTCCACATGTTTGATGGGGCAGGGGCAGGCGTAGGACTTCAGCTCTCAAGAAGCCCAGGCCTGAGAAGGAAAAATGGAACAGTCTATGTAGGCAGGTGTATCTAATGGGTCACTGGAGCCATGTGGTATTCCACATTAATCTATTTATTTCCCTGGGAATCTAATCTTACCTCATCACCCCCCCACACACACACACAGACACGTGCACACACACACACACCCTTTGTTTCTTTCTCTGGGTGCAGATTCTTACTTATTTTTCTCTCTTGGATGATGAAATCTGAAGGGTTTCATAATTTTAGATTACAACTCTATGTCCTCCCTTCTTGCTTCCCTTCTTTGCTCCGTGATACCCTGTGTCTAAAGTGTTCCCCTGCATGGGATGTTACGGGTTAAATAATACATCCCTTCCAAAATGTACAAGTTGGAGTCCTAGCCCCCAGTACCTCAGAGTGTAACCTTATTAGAGAATAGGGTCTTTGCAGACGTAATCAGTTGAGATGAGGTCATATCATTAGGGTGGATCCCTAGTCCAGTATAACTAGCATCCTTTTAAAAGGGGAAATTTGGACACAAAACACACACAGGGAGATAAAGGCAAGATCAGAATGATGATGTTACAAGCCAAGGAACACCAAAGATTGTCAGAAAACTACCAAAAGCTAGGAAAGAGGCCTGGAACAGATTCTTCCTCCGAGGCCTCAGAAGGAATCAACTCTGCCAACACCATGATCTTGGACTTCTAGAAGTCCAGAACCGTCAGACAATAAATTTCTGATGTTTAAGCCCCCCAGTTTTTGGTACTTTGTTACAGCAGTCCAAAGAACTTAATACACAGGACATATTGTGTTGCCTTTCCAGCCCACCATTGTTCTGGAAAATCTGCCTCCCTCCCCACCTACCACAGGAGCAGCCATGTTGAACAACTTGACTCTGACCTTGGCTCGAGTTCATTGGGAACTTGCACTGGAGGCCAGAAAGTTAAGTCTCCAGCAATGGAAGCTGAAGAAAATAAAACTAGACAGCCGCCAACAACCTTGTTTTCCACAACAACAGCAAAAAGCCAGTCTACCACAAAACAAAGCTGGCACTCAGGGAAGCAGAGGTGAGGCTGGGAGAGGCTGGCAGACTTCCAGCCTTGGCTCCCAAACCCCAGCTCTATCAGGACCTGGCTGTGACTTGAGGTCCACGAGACTGGTGTGACCAGCCAGTAAATTCCTGTTTTGCTCAAGCTGTATACAAGGTCTGTGGCACGTGCATCTCAGCCTTCTAGTTAATATAATCTCCAAAACGTATGCACTCTTATTTTAATAGTAAGTGGAACATTGCTGCTCTAAGTAAGTGACTATGTTCTCATCAGCACGGATGCAGGATCCAGAAAAGAGCCTTAATGGAAATGAAACTTGGTGAAAAACATATTACAAGTTTAGTTGAAACATTCTTTCTTTGTTGAAACTTTAAGTCACCAGAAAGAGCAAGAAATGATTAATTTCTTTACCTTTTAAATGAAAACCAAAAATAATTCAGTAACAGGCAACTTTTATCTTTCACTAACATATTGGAATCTTTGTTAACTTATAGACACAGCCTAGTCCTCTCATTAATTAAAAGTCATTTTGCAGAGCTGATAGGGATGTCTGTGAAAAGTTGGAGTCGTTTCAACTATTTATTTTTTGTTAGCTTTATTTTCAAAGAATTTACTAGCCCTGTGATAAGTTTCAAATGCCTGGCATTTTGCCTGAGAAAATGTTTGCTATTTAGTATATTAACAATGAGGACTTTTCCTGTCTGCCCATTACCACATTTTGTAAAATCTAAGAAAATAATTACTTAGTTTTCATTTTGATTTACACACGTCTTAATGGCTTCTAATATATCTAGAGATGTAATCTAAAAATCTACTAACTGTATGTCAGAAAAGATGAAGCAAGTGAAATTTGATGCTGGAGATTAGGAAAAAAATTCAGCAGTTTTTATGCGATTTTGCATACTAACCAGGGAATGTATTAGTTTTCTGTTACTGCATAAAAGTGAACTCCAGAACTTAATGGCTAAAAATGGCACCAAATATTTATCTCACCCAGTTTCTGGAGTCAAGGCTTGGAGAGTGGCTTCCATGGGTAGTTCTGGCTGCAAGGTTTGCCTGAGGTTGCTCTCAAGGTATTGGCCAGGGTTATGACCATTCGAAGATTTGACTGGGACTGGAACAGTCCCTCGCAAGGGGGCTTACTCCTATGGCTGGTAAATTGACATTGGCTGTGGGCAGGGGGCCTCGATCCTCGAGGGTCCCTCTCACAGTGCTACTTAAGCATCTTGATGACAACACAGCCAGCTTCACCCAGAGTCAGTAATCCAAGAGAGAGCAAAGTTCAGAAGCTATAATTTTTTGATGACCACACCTGAGGTGCCATGCTCTGTCATTTCGACAATATCCTAATGATTACATGAGTTGGCCCCATTCAAAATGGGAGGGTAAGAATATGGGGAGGCAAAAAATCATTTGGAGCCTTCAACCATCTAGGAGGCTTCCCGTTCAATTATATGGGAAAAGAGAATTCTATGTAAAAGAGTACAGAAAATATTTTATAAAATGAATATAGCTAAGAAAATATTGTAAAAAATTAATCAGAGAATTATACAATCAGAGAATTCTAGAATCAGAAAGAAACTTGGAGGGTTCCTGGATGGCTTAGTTGGTTAGGCATCTGACTTCGGCTCGGGTCATGATCTCACGGTTGGTGGGTTCAAGCCCCACATGCTCAGAGCCTGGAGCCTGCTTCAGATTCTGTGTCTCCCCCTCTCTCTGCCCCTCCCCCCACTCGTGCTCTGTCTGTCTGTCTCTCTCTCTCTCTCTCAAAACTGAATACACATTAAAAAAAATTGAAGAGAGAAAAAGAAAGAAACTTGGATATCATCCAGTCTAACTTGATTATGGAGACTGAGACCCAGAAAGATGATAATACTTTTCTAACCTAATGTAGCAAATCAGTGACTGAAATAGGATTAGATCCAGGCCTCTTTACTCCTAGCTGGGGTTTGCGGTGAAGACCCTGGCCTAGAAACCAGCCTCCACTCCGGCCTCCTTCTATTGTGTGCTTTGCTCCCGCAGAGGCTGGAACACCTAAACATGCAATTCCCAAACCCACTTGCAGCGAGGGTTCTGGACGGGATTTAGGCTCAGGCAGTCCGAGTGCTGAGCTGAGATGTGGAAATCAGAAGTGATGGAGGGAATGGGCTGCTGCAACTTGGCTTCCTCCTGTTGGCAAAGGAGGCAGCTGAGGAGTTTCGGTGCTCTGTGGCAGAGGTGACAGACGTCCTGGTCACCAGCGCGGCGAGAGCCGAGAGGCCTGGCTCACTCACAGGTGTTGGCTTGCGGCAGGCAGATGTGACACGGCTTTACGGCTTGCGGCAATGGCTTCCTGATCTCTAAAGAGCAAATAAGCTAACATATTCCTGGAGTGAGCAATGTCCGTGGTGATTGCCACGGTCAGGAAGGTGGGAAATGAAGTGGTTAGCAGCTCTCCCGGAAGACTGGTTCTCTGGGTGGTTCTTGGAGCTGTTCCTGGGTTCCAACCCCGGGGCCATTATTTCAGTCCTTCCAACGATTTTGTAAATACCTACTTCCCTGTATTAAATCCAGTTTGCGTAAAATAGAGCAGTGCCTCTTAACTGCACCTAAATTCTATTTCAGAGCATGTTCATGCATAAGAAGGAGAAAAGCAGCCTCACGTATGCATGCTGTCCTGATGCCTCTAGGTGGGTCTCACGGTTGTTAGGAAATAGGCTGGTACTTAACAGGCCATCACATCCTCCCGTTGAACGTGAACAATTTCTCAGAACATTGGCTTCAGACAAGATCACTCTGTTGACTGAGGCAGGTTCAGACATAAACAAGATGGCTCTGTATCATGTCTGAACACGAACAAAACTATGAGCGTTGTCCAAATCACAAAAATGACAAAACACACCTCCCCCCGCCCCCGTCTTGCTTATCTGAATGACAGCTGCTGCTTTACTAATGATAACCTTTGCCTCCCTCTTTCTAGATCAGATTTACTAAGATGCTCATAGACTTGCCCCTCTTCCTGACAGCATCCAACGCAGACACAAGTCCTGTTTCCTTTACCCCTCCCCCCGTCACCAACACAAGTCCAAATCCCTCAGGCTCTTTCTCACTCCCTCTTTCTGGTGTGCAGTTTGCTTCCCTGTGACAAATAATAAACCCAACAGATGCGTCCCTGCTTATCTTTAGCTGAAAGGCATTGGCATACATAATTTGCTTTGAAAGCCGCATGCCCTTCCAGTGGTGTGGACTATTTGATACTGGCTACTTTCTGTGAATAAATGAACCATTCAGTGTAGAATTGATATTAATATTCTCACCTGTGCTTCTTTCTGAAAGCTAAAAAAATGCCATAGTAGCAGGTTTGTGTCACCAAAAGCACCGCAATCATGGGTATCCAATGATAAAAAGAAAATCATAAAAGAAACGATAACCAGTAAGTACAGAAGACAAGTGAAAATTAGGCAAAGCACTTATGTAGTGAATTGGATAATAAGACAATTCTTGAATACCCAGAACATGCCAGACACTTGTGATGGTCATTTACATACATCATTGGCTCCATCACCACAATCCTACTGCCAAGTAGGAATTTTGATTCCCATTCTACGATGGGAAAAACTAAGGCTCCGGAGCCCAATGACCTACTCCGCAAGCGGCGATGACAGTATCCAAACTCATCAGGTCGCTAAAGGTCATGTGTTTCCACCACAGAAATAGAGATAATATGGACATTTCTGAGTGGAGACAACACACCGTATTTTCCTCGGTATTAGGTCTTTGGTTTGGCGTTCATCGTCAGAGTAAGGAAGCGGCCGTGCAACAAACCTTTAATGGGTACCTACTAGGAAGAAATGTTTCAGGGAAGTTACGCGTCGAAAATGCTCGCGGCAGACACGGCCATGGCAAAGATCCTCGCGGCGAAAGTACCTGGAAACATTGCCAGACCCAAAGCGTTTTTCTGAGCGCCCTCAACTCCTATTAGTGGCAGTGACGCCACCCTGGCCCTGAGCCAGCCACTCAACGCACTTAGGTTTGTCCGACAGGCCGGGTGGAGGCAGGCGTTGCATCAGACACGTGGCAGGGCACACAAGGCACTGATTTAAGCTAAGCACCTCCGAAGAGCACGGACTTCCCGTGACGCCAGCAGAGAGCAGATGGCCTGTGTCCAGGTGGCCTCGTGGCGAGGACGGGTGAACTGACCCGACACCAACCAGCATCGCTGCCTGGGGCCCCCGCCCCAGCCTCCAAGTCACAGAACCACCCCCCCCCCCACCCCTACCCCCCCCCTCGTGCTGGGAACAGCCAAAAGGAAAATTAACCCAAACAGTCTGGGAGGCTTTTGTTTTATTGCGTGTATTAATGTGGTGGGTTCACAAATATATTTTTAAAGATACATCGCCTTTTTCTGAATTCGCTGCCTCATCGTTATCCCAAATGACATTCAGTGGCAAATGACATTCAGAGTCCTAGCCTGAGCTCCACAGTGGCAGTTTCAAACAAAGGGCCCCTAAGGGTAGCAAAAGGATCAGTGCTCCTACAGGGAGTGCACATGCGTGCCGTGACCTCCCTTTCCCAAGTTAAAGCATGAGAGACGAAGTGGGGAAGGAAAGGGAGGACGGAGGGCGTGAAATAGACCCTTGATGTGACGCAGGCTTCTTAGACGTGGAAACCTTACGGATAATGGGGGAAATGACGCACTACATCCCTACAAGTCCATTAAAGATTTGTAAACGCAGAGTAAAACATACCTCAGATCGGCTCGTGGAACCAAAAAAAGGGCATTAGGGAAAACCTAAGGAAATCTGAATAAAGTATGGACTTTAGGTAAGAATAATGCATTAGCGTTGGTTCATTAATTGTCACAAATGTAACTTACTCATGGAAAATGTTAGTAACAGAGGAATTTGTGTTAGGAATACAGAAACTGTCTTCCCGATCTTTACATTTCAAACTCTTCCAAAATAAAAAGCTTACTAAAAAATATATATAATATTACATATGTTTTATACAATATATGCATTATAGCATTTTATGTGTTTGTGTATATATATATACATCCCCTAGATTTGTTTCAAAATAATCTAGGGGACATGGGGGTTATTGGTGGGAATATAGAGGAAACAAGATTGGTTATGACTTAATAATTGTCAGAACTATGTTGGAGGTGGATACATGGATGGATATATTACCTCTTAGACTTTCTTACATGTTTGCAATTCTCCATGGTAAAAAGTTCAAAAATATATACCATCGTTAAGTTGAGAACTAAGAAGAGAATATCTATTTATCTATCTATAATTAAAATAGTGCTTGCAAGAGATTTATCTTTATCAGCAACCAGTAAAAAGATCTTGAGTCTAAGGCATACTTTGCAGCTGAAGAGTAGCAGGTTTTACTGGTGTTAAAAGTGTAGGCTTCCCATTGCATAGGGCAAGCCGGTGGTATTGATGTGTGTCAAAGCACGTGCTTCAGTGGCTTTCCTTCCAGCATTATGTTAGGCTAATCCACCACCCCCACCATCCCCTGCGATCAATGGCAGACACTGGTCTCTCCCAATGGGTCAGAGCCTTTGGAAGCTTTGAAAGAACGTTTTTCTCTGAGTGATGTTAAAGCAGGCAGCTCAAGCTCTGGGTTCGAGCTGACTAAAGCCTTCTAAGTCATCTGTAACATGAAGTCTGATATGCTCCCCTGCACTTTGCCTACCACACCCCTCCCTCCTGCTGGCACAGGGCCAAAACAGATGGTGGCCATTAGTAAGAGAGCACCTAGCATTCTTCTTCTGAGAGCAACCCATGAAGCTCCTCTTCCTCCAGCATTCCTCTTAAGTGAATGGTACCCGCATCCATCCAGGTTCCCAAGTGAGAGGCCTGGGAGCCATTCATCCCTGACACCTCCAGCTCCTTAACCTTCTAGAGTCCAATCAGCCTCCGAGTTCTGCACAGTCTGCCGTCTTCCTTTCTCTCGAGGCTATTCTCCATCCCTGCTGCCCACTGAAGGTTCAAACCCTTGTTCTCCACCATCTGGACGATTTCAATGTTCTCCCACATGGCCCACCCCGTTTGCAACCCCCGCCATCAACTTCAGAGCTGCCACAAAGAGGAGGAATGTGATTACCTCGCTCATTTCCTGGGAACCCTGTCAATATTGCCCCACAGGCTTCAGGATGAAAAGTTTGCTTATAAGTTGGGAACACAAGGTCGTCTATAGTCAGGCCTCTGCCTACCTCTCCTTCTTTCTAGGCCACATTCCTCCCAAGTTGAACTGTTGGTAGTTTCTGGAATGTGCCAGGTGGTGGTGGTCCCTTCCCCCCAGCAGGTCTGTCAGCAAACACCTTCATGTTTTTCAAGACTGAGTTTAAACATCACCCTTTAAAGAAAACTGTCTTGGGTGCCTGGGAGGCTCAGTTGTTAAGCATCTGACTTTGGCTCAGGTCATGATCTTACAGTTTTCGTGAATTCGAGTCTCACATTGGATGAGCTCAAGCCCTGCTTCGGGTGATCCCCTCTTTTCTCTCTCTCTCTCTCTCTCTCTCTCTCTCTCTCTCTCTCTCTCTCTCCCACTCTTGGGATTCTCTTTTTCTCTCTGCCCCTTGCTCATTTGTCTACCTCTTTTGTATCTCCATCATACCCCGTACATGTCGGCAGCCACTTATCAAACTTGTAGTTTGCTGACAGGAGATGAGACAGAGATTTGAACCCATAACCCTCTCAGGGCAATGTCATCTTTTTTCTGCCTTGTAAAGGTCGCACCTAGCACAGAACTTGTCACATATCGGGCACTTAATAAATTATTGAGTAGATGAAGTCGCAAAGCATACACTAGTTCCCGGCAGTGTATTGTTATATATTACGAGTATATCTATTTAAGGCATGGTTTGCAAACAAGCCATGTGTTGGAACATCAGAATTTCACATCTGACAGAGCACGATCTGGTTCAGTGGAGCCACATTGGTAAATCTCCTGCCCATGACTAATGATCTTAAGATGCTCATTAAAGGCATCCTCAGGAAGAGGCAGAGGCCACTGCTTGGAACCACCAGTCCCCTGTTCATAGCAGCATAGCTGGGAGGGCTCACAACAGGAGGCCTGTTGAAAACAAGTTGTGGTTTCATTCTGTGTTTGGATTTCTGTGCAGGGAAGGGCACTTCCTCTTGTATTTGTGAGAGCCAAATAACACATTCTGATGGAGAGGATTGTGGCTGTAAAGCTCGTGCTGGATCCGTGAAAAGGTGTCAGCGTCCTAGAGCTGGCTGAACACATAGCTTGGAGCATGAACTTATGTGGCAGGCCACCAGGGATTGGGGTTTGCTTTGGCTGCCTCCTTTTTTGCTGGGCTTGCAATATGAGGGAGCCTTTGTTGATTTGTGTAGAGTCTATTATGCTTGGCAATACCCTCTGGTTAGCACTGTTTGGATACTTGCTAACTTGTGAATTCTTCAGAAGAGAGAATATAAAAAGATTCCAAGCCTCTCTTGACTTCCTCTCATTGCAGTTAACTTAGGGCAGTGGGAAACAGTGAGCTGTGGACCCGGGCACTGTCTAGAGAAGTAGACAGAACACGAGTTTGAGGCAAGCTGAGTTTTTGTGTGTTTCACTTCCATGATGGTTTTCACCAACAGGGCTATTTTGGTCTATTTTAAGGAAGAAGAGAATCAGACCCTAGAAGACCGTGTCAGAAAAGCAGCTGGAGGGTGAGAGTTGGGGGTGGGGGGATGGAGATTAAAGCCATAGCTCTTGAGGAGAGAAATTAAAACTTGGGTTTTGTTAGAAACAATGTTCCTATTCCCAATACTTTCAAACCCATACACATTAGAAGGAAACAAAATCTTTCTGGGGTTTTTGCATGCACAGGGCATTTATCCTCTACCCATTTCTTAATTTGGCATTTTCTTTCTTCAAGTACCAAAGCCGGTAAATGTTCTTTAAATGGAAAGAAGAAATTATTAATGAATGCCAGAAAACAGTTTCCCAGCCAGCCAGCCAAACCACAAATATCCAAAAATGTGATTTCATTTTTAATAATATAATGAACTGAAGAATATCAAATAGAATATAAAGAGAAAAACGTATTCTTTTTTTTTTTTTTTTTTGGTTTATTTTTGCAGAGAGAGAGAGAAAGGGAGGGAGAGAGAGAGAGAGAGAGCGCGCGCATGAGGGGTGGGAGGGGCAGAGAGAGGGAGACACAGTATCTGAAGCAGGCTCCAGGCTCTGAGCTGTCAGCACAGAGCCCAACGCGGGGCTCAAACTCACAGACAGCGAGATCATGGCCTGAGCCGAAGTCGAATGTTCAACCAACTGAGCCACCCAGGCACCCCCAGAAAAACACATTCTAAACATCTATCAAAATGATTTCCAACTTCAGATTAGAGAGGACAGGTGAAGAGAAACAGCTAATCAACGATGGAATTCAAAACGCGGTGTTAACAAAATTGAGAAGATATTAGTGATTAATGAACTCTAGCCCCTCCCAGAGGCTCAGTCAATCACCTACTCTGAGTCCCTTGAAATTCTCTCGCCGTTGAGTCCCTGCATTTTCCTCATTCTAAGATGAGCCAAGGAGCACACATTATAAACCAAGAGACTAACAATGGCATAGGGTGAAGACATTAGTGCTAGAACCTGTGTTTTCTAAGTACGACTCTTCCTTCGGGGAGGCCCTTAGGCTGACTTAAGCTCAAAATGATCATCTTCCGCACCCCTGAAGCTGGAGAAAGATGCAAAATAATTTGAAATGACATAGGTGACATCTCCTCAAGAAGTTTTCTCTAACTTGCTTCATAGCCCAGGAGGGAAGTCTTAGATTCCTCATGTGTTTTCCCCCAAACACCTGGGCGTATCTCTTGCTGCTTGTAAACCGGTTATTGTAATACAATGCCTTTATGGTCCCCCTCCTTAGACCATGAACTTGAAAGCCTGGTATTTTTACACCTCTGGTACCAAGTATAGTGGCTGAAATATGGGTTAAGTAATTTACATGAAAGCTTTCTTTCTTTGTATCTGAAGAACTCAGATCCCTTTAGTGGTTCTCCCCTCTGGCTGTATAATTTCTACCATTTTTTTAGCATCAACATATAGGATGCATTATTCTTTAGGACATTTCAGTTAACAATTTTATAAACACAGAAACAGGTACCGATACTCGTTACATCAGTGTAACCAGTGCCTCCCCAACTTTTTTGTACAGGAAAAGCGTGTGGGGGATCTTGTTAAAATGGAGATTCTGATTCAGTCGACCTGGAGAGGGCCCTGGAGTCTTCGTTTCTAACAAGCTCCCAGGTGATGCCAACGGTCTTGATCTTCCAAGGAACAGTGACTTGAGCCAGGTGGAGTTCAACGTCCTCTCCTGACAGTAAAGTTCAGAGGTGAGCAGTTTAGGGCTGCTTTGAAAGTTCTGCCACCTCATCGGGGGCCCAGGTTTCTTCTATCTTTCTGCTCTACTTTCCTAGGTATGTTTTACAACCTCAAGGTCTCCTTCTTGTCCCAAGATGGCAGCTGCCAATACTACAGTCAGGAGAGAAGAGGAAGCACCAAGGACAAATGGGTACAAGGCTGGGCCAGCCCCTTCTAAGAATGCTTTCAGGAAGAACCCCACTTAATAACTTTCACTGTGTAGGAAAAATTCACTTCTCCTCCCCGTGTTTATTTTTTTCTCTTACACAACTACCACGACACTTCTGACACAGGCTGTGTTAGGTTGTTTTTGGTTTTTGCGTTTGTTGTTTTGTTTGTTCCCCCCACACCAAGCAATTCTATGAGACACCAGCTGGGTGTCCTACAGTTCAACTCAATTCTGACATTATACCTGGAGACAGCATCAGATCACACAGGCTGAGGGCTGAGTCCCGCAAGACTACCCCCCCCCCCCCAACTTCAGACACAAATCTCAAGTCCAGGTTGTCACCTGTGCTTCTGACTGACTAGCTATAAACCAGGGTTTCTGACAGCCCCCTCCTTGGGTTTGAATAATTTGCTAGAGTGGCTTGCAGAACTCAGAAAAAACAGTTTACTTATTAGATAACTGGTTTACTACAAAGGATATCACTCAGAAACAGTCAGATAGAAGACACGCACAGGCCAAGATATGGGGAATGGGGCTTGGAGCTTCCATACCTCTCTGAGCTTGCCACTCTGCTAGAAACTCCACGTGCTCACCAACCAGGAATTCTCTAAACTTCATCCTTTCAGGTTTTTATAGTGGCCTTGTTACATAGGCACGATTGATTAAATCATTGCCCGTTGTTGATCAATTCAACCTCCCAGCCTCTCTCCCCTCCCTAGAGGCCAAGTGGTGGGACTGAAAGTTCCAACCCTCCAATCACATGCTTGAGTCTCTGGAAACCAGCCTGCATCCTTAGGTGTGGTCCCAAAGTCACCTGCTAGCATAAACTCAGGTGTGGTCGAAAGGGGTTAGTTATGAATATCAAGACAGTTTACTCACTCTCATCACTTAGGAAATGTCAAGGGAGCCAGAAATGAGGATGAAAACCAAACACATATTTCCTATTATAAATCACAATATCATTCACTTCTACCTCATTGGGCAAAACTTAATCACCTATCTAAAGGAAGGCTTGAAAATGGAGTTTTCCAGTTGGGTACATTGCTGATAACATTGAATCGGGGTTCTCTCGGTCAGGAAGAAGGGGACAATGGATGCCAGGTAGACCCCAGAGGTCTCCACTATGAGACAAACGAGATTATCTTGGATCCCCTGTTAGTTACCCATGGCCTTAACCTCCGGACTGTGTCCAGTTCCTGAAGTGACCATGCTGTTACCCTGTTCAAGCACACATAAAAAGTCAACTATCTTTGTTGTTTCTTGAGACTTACAAGTTCCTTGACCTTCCTTCTTGACTGAAACCATCATCACATGTGGCTCCAAAACTTGAGGGGAACCAGCTCATCACACTCTTGCTACTTCCTCTTTGGATTAACATTGCTGATTAATGCTCAGTTTGATTCAGGCTTCATTTGCATCCGTGGGTTCTCAGATGTCAGGGAAACACCGTTATTGTGACATTAGCCCAGATCCTGCTTAAAGGATGCCGGCACGTCCTCCAGCTTATTGTCCTTGAGGATATGGCTTATAAATAAGAGAGAGAGTCCAAAGGGATGTGCTGTTTTCCCTGCTTGGTACCAATTCTGTTTATTTCTTGAGTGCCAATGGAGTCACCCAAGGTGAAGAAACAACTGCAGCCCATTGATTTCTGCCCGAGCAATCACATTCTTTTCCTGGCTCTTTGCCCAAAACTTCCAAGGAGCAGGCAGAGACCAAGAAGCAATATACATTCCTGAAAGGGAGGCTTCTTGAGTAATTAAAGTGATGACACCTGTCCGTGGCTCACAAGGCAATAATAGAGGACACAGGTGGGGTGCCTGCCCTGTGCCCCGAGTCACAATGTGAAAAAGACAGTGAAAAGCTCAAATCAGAAACAGGCTAGAGAAAGGCCGCCACTTGTTTTCCTTCCCTTCCCCTACTATCTCAAGGAGTTTACCTCTCCAAAATTAGAATTTGAAATAATAAAAACATTTCAGGATGGTAAATAACTATAGTGTGTGCACCTACTACTCCTGGGACTTCATTTGTCGAAAACAATTTATATAAATGAACCAAAAATATATTTTTAAACATAAATATAATATGCTCTATCTGTTCAACCATCAGATTTTTGATATGTAATGAGAATTATTATATATAGTAATATATCAGAATACAATAGTAATTTTGAGCCACAGTAGATAGTATGCAATCCACACCTGTGGAAGGACCTACCTGCATGGCCCTGGCCTGATGTTGATGAGGAGCAAGGTGGTGTTGAACTCCGGGGAGAAATCCCATGACAAGAGGCAGAGCAGTGGGTGCACATTGTATTCATGGAACTGCTTTTTATTCCTGCCTGATTTTTTTTTTTTTATCAGCCTGATTTTAATGGACAGATTTCCACCCCACACCATCTTGGAGGACTGTGGGAGAACTCTCTTTTGAGTTGCCACCACGAGTTCCTTTCTGTCATTATGACAGTCAAGGAGAAGCCGGGAGACTCTATGAGTCCTTTTTCAAGTTCATCCAGACATCACTCTGCCGAGAGGCTTTTTGTTTTGTCTTCCCTTATCAGGGTTGTTCAGGGAAATACTGGACCTCCTACAGGGCCAGTCCCAAGACAGGAGACCCTATATCTGCTGACAGCGGTGATCCTTCTTCTACCAAGGCAAAGAGGTATTTGAGGTTAGGCTTCTCTGACTTTTGCTCATCCTGCCAGGGGACAACATACTGGATGCCATCTTGAACTTAGGTGCTAAAAATTATGAGGCCCGTAATCACCCTAGTCCCAGTCCCATTCACTTTTTTTTTCTTTATTCTGAGAGAGAGAGAGAGAGAGAGAAAGAGAGAGAGAGAGAAAGCATGAGTGGGGGAGGGGCAGAGAGAGAAAGAAGGGAGGCAAAATCCCAAGCAGACTCCACAACAGTGTAAAGCCCAACACGGGGCTCGAACTCACATACCGTGAAATCATGGCCTGACCCGAAGTTGGACGTTCAACCAACTGAGCATGTCAGTTCCATTCACTTTTGAGAGCATTTTTCCAATTGGATCCCCTACAGGACTCTGCCAAAGGAGCATCATCTCCATTAGCCACAGGAAGTGATGACTCCCTCAACCCACCCTCACTGATTGCCCAACTCAATTTTGCCCTCATATAACCTCTTTAGTCAGCCCCAGCACTCAACTCCAAGAGGCCCCTCCAGAAAGCCTGCAGACCACTTCTCCTCTGGGAGTTGACTAAGCAGAGCTTAATCAGATCCAAATGAACTTCATTTCTTGGAGAGAATGTTTGTCCCTACAGTTTCCAGGATAGACCTGGGACCATAGGGCCCAAGTTTAAATCTACTACTTTGGGTAGTAAAAATACTGCTGATCCTTATTATTCTCATCTTCAAAATAGTCTTTGCTTCCTAGGATTGTTTAAAGGTTAAAAGAGCTAGAATGTGCTATGTATTTAGAGCATACCTGACACATAATAAGCCATTAATAAATATTAGCTATGGTTATTTTGGTAAGTGCTAGAATTGACACTGGCTTTGCCAAACTCATTCATTAATCTGCTCATTTAAAATGTATTGACTGAGGGGCACCTGGGTGGTTCAGTCGGTTAAGCTTCCAACTTCAACTCAGGACATGATCTCTCATGGTTCGTGAGTTCAAGCCCCATGTGGGTTCTGCACTGGCAGAGGGGAGCCTGCTTGGGATTCTGTCTCCCACCCTCTCTGCCCCTCCCCGCTCGCACTGTCTCTGTCTCTCTCAAAATGAATGAAAACTTAAAAATAAATGAATAAGTTGATTCTAACATATTAGTTTTTCCGAAGGTATTTTAAGATGATAGCACCTAAAACCCTGGAATTTTAAAATGTTCATCATCTCATATTCTTAGTTTTAAACTTCCAGTTTCCTGCTTAAGAAAGTTTCCAGTTGTCAACCCACCATGACCTCTGAGGGCAAATTTCCACTGTCAGCCTCAGGGTAGAAATTCATGGCAGGTTTTTTAAATTTTCGTCTCTAATTAGGTTTTCACAATGTAAACGTGAGTTTTCTCCACATTTATATTTCTCTCTATTGCAATAAATACTATCTACAGTGAGACACATAAAATAAATAAAAGGTAAAAAGATATTTAAAGAAAGACATTATGCCTGCACAGAATTACTGCTCGGCTAGCTGGTCCCCACTTGAGGCCTCCAAGGAATCCTCACGGTTACAAAGTCAGGGCCTTAGAGGGATGTGGCCAGGGGTTCAAATCCTAGCTTCCACATCTCTCCTGGGTGTCCTTAGGCCAGTTGTTGACTCTCTCTATGCTTCTGTTTTCCTTCTCTATAAAGGTGGGGGAAAAAAAACACAACAACACCTACGCTGTAAGATTGTTATGGGGCTAAATGAAGTGATACATATAATCAGTGAGTACATAATAAGTATTAGCTGTCAGTGTCAGTCACCGATCAATAACTTTTTTGCATGAGCCAGTCTTTTAGACACAGATACTCCGCTAAAAGGAAAATTCTTCACCAAACTTTCCAAATGTCATCTAGTAGGGTGCCAGCGTGGTTTGGACAGTTAGGCACGGGACTCTTAATCTCAGCTCAGGTCAGGAACTCATGGTTCGTGAGTTTGAGCTACGCGTTGGGTTCTAGCTAACAGCGGGGAGTCTGCTTAGGATTCTCTCTCCCTCTCTCTGCCCCTCCCCTGCTCTCTCTCTCTCTCTCTCAAATAAACTTTAAAGAAAAAGAAAAAGATAAAATTTCATATACTACTATTCAGTTGTCCCATGTCTCATTAAATGTGAGGTAAAATTACACCCATTTGTAGAGGTAAAAATTGAGGATTCAAGAGTAGTTCTCTAAGTTTATAAAACTCAGGTGTCACAAAAATAACACAAACTCAGATCGTGTGACTCCATTTCCAAGACTTTTTTTTTTTAGGTTTTTTTTTTTTTTTTATGTTTTATTTATTTTTGAGAGCAAAAGAGACAGAGTACAAGCAGGGCAGGGACAGAGAGAGAGGGAGACACAGAATCCGAAACAGGCTCCAGGCTCTGAGCTGTCAGCACAGAGCCTGACGCGGGGCTTGAACTCACAGACCAAGAGATCATGACCTGAACTGAAGTTGGACGCTTAACTGACTAAGCCACCCAGGAGCCCCCCACCCCTTTTTTTTTAATCTTCCTGTTACCAGTGGGCCAAGGGACAAAACAAATGACCAAGTTATTGCAAAAACCATGAACTCTTCAGAAAGCACCATTGCCTCTACCTGCAAATGCACCCTAACAGGATATTTTTAAGCCATTAAAGTCAACATATTATCTCTCCAGCAGCCATTCTTCAAGAAAGCTGGAATACCAATAGGTACTGAATTCCAAAAATTATAAAGGGAACTTCTGTCTTGCTGACAAATGAGCAATCACATTAGGTATGAGAATAATAAAGCCATTTTTACACACAGGTTTTGAAATAGGGGAAAATATGCTGTGCCTTTCCAATCTAGCAGTCCGAAAACTGTGAAGTCTTGCAGAAACTGGAGAACAGTCCAGGATTTCCAGACAGGTGAGGGTGAAAGCAGCAGACCAGTCAGAATGGGTCTCCCTGGCCTCTGCTTGGGCTGGCTCT
This sequence comes from Panthera onca, assembly GCF_046562875.1. Classification (NCBI taxonomy): domain Eukaryota; kingdom Metazoa; phylum Chordata; class Mammalia; order Carnivora; family Felidae; genus Panthera; species Panthera onca. The sequence goes on along the minus strand of NC_138339.1, from coordinate 40,842,888 downwards.
GCTAGGGAGCTGTAGAAGCAAAGATATGAAAAAGGTTGTGTAGAATATGGAGACTGTCCTGAAAGCCAGGCCCCGTACTAGGCATTTTACATGGTACCCGCACAGAATTCTGTATATTAGTGGCCCATAGTCACGGGAGGGTGCTTCCAGGGGTGCCTAGGTGGCTCGGTTGGTGAAGCATCCAACTCTTGGCTTCAGCTCAGGTCATGATCTCACGGTTTCGTGAGTTCGAGCCCCACATCAGCGACTATATACATATAATTATTTTTACCATTGCCATTATTTTAAAAAATTTTTTTAATGTTTTTATTTATTTTTGAGAGACAGAGACACAGAGTGTAAGCAGGGAAGGGACAGAGAGAGAGGGAGACACAGAATCCAAAACAGGCTCCAGGCTCTGAGCCGTCAGCACATAGCCCGACATGGGGCTCGAACTTATGAACCACGAGACCATGACCTGAGCCGAAGCCAGATACTTAACCGACTGAGCCACCCAGGCGCCCCTCATTGCCATTATTTTTAATTTTAAGTTGAGTACATTGTCTGTTTAAATGGACATTTCACTTAATAATAATAAGCCACGTTTTCTTTTCTCTTTCTTTTTGATGCACCCCTAGCAGTCGGGATTGTGGCGAGGCAGGGAAACAGGTTTGGGACAAGGAGCAAAGTAGGACTGGGGAGAGCTTGTGTATGGCTCAGATATGAACACCACACATGTTCACATGGTTTTATAAAAGTGCTGCTAAAGGAGAAAAATGAGAGATGAGCTGATGTTTCTGTCATGAATTTTCTTTTCACATAAATGTGATTACTTGATTTGTTCCCCAGGCCAAAATGTTCCAGTGTCAAAATGGCTGCACCAAGAAGACCTCTTCGGAACAGCACGTGCCCAGTTACTTAACGGGTAAGGCATGTCATACTGCAAAAGCACAAAGGGGAAATGGGTAGACTGGGAAACCCCCCTCCCAGGGCAGGCCCAGGGGCAAGTGCACCAGTGCAGAGGGTGGGGGTGGAGGGGAGACCATGGCCCTGAGGCATCCCTGAGGCTATAAAACTCAGAAGGATTAAAACCAGGCATCCCTTATACCAGGAAAGAGAAATAAGTGAGATATCCAAGAGAATCGAAAGGCCCAGCTAAGCCCAGCGTCTGCTCAGTAAACCAGAGACAGGGGGCATTTAATGCTCAGCCTGCCCCTCCGCTCCCCCTACCCCCAGACAGAGCACTTACCCTGCCAAGCCTAGGGGATGTCACAGATTCCCTCTCTACATCATGCTCCAGGTCAGTTTCCCCTCCACTGCTGGTCGCTGGGACTAGTTGCCTAACTTGTAGGGCCCAGTGCAAAATGAAAATATGGGGCCCAATGTTCAAAAATTAAGAATTTCAAGATGACCAAAGCAGAGAATTAAACCAAGTGCAAGACCCTTCTGAGCACAAGGCTCTGGTCTTATGCCCACAGACCCATCTGCCATAGGTCATTTCCCTGGGAAGCAGAAACCAAAAGCCTGAGATCTGCATGTAGGGGGACTTAGCCAGGAGTGCTCTTAAATGCACATCTATAAAGGGGTCAAGGAAGCAGAACAGGCAAAGGGAGAATCTGGACTGAGAAGCAGTTGAGACAGAGGCCTCAGGGGAGTTCCCAAGGAGCCCTGGAGCTGAAATTGCTCCTATAGAGGCAAGAGGTCTGGACCTTTTGGCCCCACACAAGGAATATCCAACACTCACTGGATGCAGGACGCCCCAGGGAAGGGGCATGGCCTTGGGCAATGTGGCTCTCTTTGGCAGAGACTAATTCCCAGAGAAACTGTACCAACACTTGGGGGGGGGGGGGGTTGCGGGGAGACAGGAGGGCCACGCTCTGAAAGGCGATCTGGGCTGAGCAGCAGGGCACATGCCAGCCCATCGATTGATGGCGGATATTTTCCATTCCTGAAATAGATGTTGCAGTTGATGACCTTCTAGGACCCGTGTGACAAGGTCACTTCAATAAAATAGAACAAGGCAAACAGCAAGAAAAAAGAATAGCAGGAAAACCTCGGGAGATGTGTGCCACTCCTCTACCCCGGGGTAGAAGATGGGAAGCGGTGATTGTTCGGGAGCCTCGGGAGCTGAGGCAGGTGCTTTAGAAACTTGGCAGCTTTTCTGTTGTTCTTATTATCTGTATTTATTTTCTTATATTTTCCCTTTTCACAATGAAGAGACACTGGCATTTTAAAATGAACTCTGCTAAAGAACAAAAGGGAAAAACAAGGGGCCAGTTTTTGTCCTTATCTGGCTCAGAAGATGGGGGTGGCTTATCTTCCAGGCTGAGTGAGGAAGTGAAGACAGACTGGAAATGGGAGAGGCCCCAGGACCAAGAAGAACATACAGAAAGGAGCCAGGATCCTTGGCCCTCAGGCCTGGAGGCTTCACCTAATCACACCGCAGAGGCTTCTGTACCTTCTTTGTTTTTCTTTCTTTTTTTTCTTTTTGAGAGAGCGCAGGTGGGGGAGAGGCAGGTAGAGGGGGACAGGGGATCCAAAGCAGGCTCTGTGTTGTGACAAGCTGACAGCAGCGAGCCCTATATGAGGCTCGAACTCAAGAAGCACGAGGTCATGACCTGAGCTGAAGTCAGACACTTAACTGACTGGGCGACCCAGGTGCCCCTGTGCCTTTTTTAAATAAAGGAGCCTCCGCAAACCTTTAAATTCCAGTGCCAAGACCCCTGAGATAATACATATAAAAGTTTTGTACACAATGAGGGTTATATTAATTATATTAACATGTTAAATGTTATATATTATATATAATGAATATATATCAAGAATTAAAGCTTCTGATTATTACGCCTTTAAGAATATTCTCCACCAAATGTCCCAGATCAACACAAGTTTTTTTTGAGACTCAAAAACACAAAATGTGTTTATGACTACCAATAAGGACACGAAGTTCAGAATTTAATCACTACGGAATTATTTTCTGGCTGCTTTAAAATTGAAAAAATTAAAATTCAATAGCTTATGGTTCTGTTTGTAGCTAAAACTTAAAGTCTTAAAGTACATTCAATTAATAAATTTCCAGCACACTGAAATAAATAGATTGATGAGCATGAATTAGTGTAAAAATATTTATTTTATGAATAAGAGGTCAATAACTTTTAATATTCCTAAATGGAGTATGTTTATAAAACAGGTTAAAATATATTCTGTATCTTTCAGATTTGCAGTGCTGTGTATTTTTTTTTTTTAATTTATGTATTTTAAAGAGAGAGCAAGCAGGGGAGAGGGGTGGAGGGAGAGAGAGAGAGAGAGAGAGAGAGAGAGAATCTCTCAATCCCAGGATGCTGGGATCATGACCTGAGCCAAAATCAAGAGTCAGATGCTCAACTGACTGAGCCAATGCCTTGCAGGGCTTTGTATTTTAATCTGGGGTTTGATTCCTTCCTTTCAATCACAGTGTTTGCAGGTTTTACAATGTATAACTTTGAGTGAAGGATGTGCTCAGAGACAGTTTCATCTTATGCAATGGTGGACGAAATTGTTTCCAGACTCCAGTCTATTCAGAAAACCCCAAAGGGAGCAAATACCTCCATTAGAAGCTGCCCTGAGGGGCACCTGGGTGGCTCAGTCAGTTAAACTTGAGGCTTTGGCTCAGGTCAGGATCTCATGGCTCATGAGTTCAAGTCCTACATCAGGCTCTGTGCTGACAGCTCAGAGCCTGGAGCCTGCTTTGGATTCTGTGTCTTCCTCTCTTTCTGCCAATCTCTCTCTCTTTTCCTCTCAAAAATAAACATTTAATAATAATAAAAAGAAGAAGCTTCCCCGAGACACTGACTCCCCTTCTTAGGTCTCAGTCCTACAGACCACCCCTCAGAAGCCCTAATTTGCAAGAATGAGCCAGATCTGGGAGGTCTTCCTCCACCACCACTGTCTACATCCAGCATTTAATGACAGCCTCATGAAGAACTTCAATAAGTCAAATATGTGAGAATAGAGATATCGTGATTGGAGGAGGTATGTGTGTACTTGGAGGTGGTCCATTTCACCTCCCACCCACATTGTCTTCTAAGGGCCGTCAAAGAACCCATTGGGCCACTGAGAATTGAAAACCACTCTTTCCAATACTGTCTGCTTTGCACTGTGCTGTTGTCAGGATCAAAATGAAATTCTAGCCATGAGAGCAAAGAAAAAGGATTCCAAATACCTCCAGATGCCTCTCTTGTTCATGATACTTTTTACATTTCAGACAAGTAAATGAATAATAAAAGGAGTACCTCCCAACACGATGAGTAGCTGCACGAAGCCAAAGTGTATGCTTTTTCTCTCTGCACCTTTGCACAAGGTAGGGTCTCAGTGAATCTTTGTGAAAGATTCTCTGGAAGAACATAGCCTACTATCCCAAGCACACATAGTAAATTTCTGTTCAAGACCCAGAGAAGCTCTCGGCAATGAAGCTGGAAGGTCCTCCAACGGATTAGTTGTGAAACGCAGAACACATGATGAGAGCCAACATTTACTGAGTCTCTACCAGGCAGGCATAGTGCTTCACATGCTTATAATATGCAGGAGGAATATACTATTATTGTACTTCTTTTCAGATGGGGAAACTGAGGCATAGAGATGTTAAGCAACTTGCCCAAAGTCATACAGCTACTGAGTGTTGGAGCTTGGTTTCAAACAGGACGTCTTGCACCAGTCCAGTCTCTCAATCACTAAACCTTAAAAGAATCAATGCAGATTCTGGTCACTGGAACCCATGTCCCTTGTGGGGGTCCTGTGCTCAACCCAGACAAAACCAGGTGAACTCTTGGTCCCAACTCTAGTCAACCAGCTAACTCTGCCCTTTTGAAAATGCAGAAACAAAGGCTTAGGTATATAAATTGTCTTGCCCACGGGTGTGGTACCATCACAGATACGGAACTATTCGGTATCTAAATTATCAGACCTCAACTTCAGGATCTAAGTATGTTTTGGGGAATGAGTGAACATCTTGAATTCCATTAAGGTTTTTGTGAAATGGCTACCTCTGCTTAGTATGCAAAATACAAGCTTCTCAGTCCTTCCCTTGCGATCAGAAGCAGGATTGTACTGGTCCAACATAAAGGACTCACTGGGGGCATGTGTTAAAACTTTGCAAATTCCCAGGTTCCATCTTCAGATTCGGGTTCACTAAGCCTGAAGGTTTTCGCCCTTTTAGCTAGCAAAACAAATGACTCCAGTATCAGAAAGACCCTGTCCTGTACTTGGAAGGAATACTTCTTATCTGCCTGAGGCTTGGCTGAATATTAAGACTGTGGGTATTTTCTTTTTATTTTTAAATTTTTTTTAACATTTATTTGTTTTTGAGACAGAGAGAGACAGAGCATGAACGGGGGAGGGGCAGAGAGAGAGGGAGACACAGAATCGGAAGCAGGCTCCAGGCTCTGAGCCATCAGCCCAGACCCCGACGCGGGGCTTGAACTCACGGGCCAGGAGATCGTGACCTGAGCTGAAGTGACGCTCAACCGACTGTGCCACCCAGGCGCCCCAAGGGTATTTTCTTTCTAAAGAAACCGTGACAAATCCCCTCATCCTTCTCTGACTGGGTCTCGAGGTGAGGGAAATGAAGAGCAGGCCCCTCTGGTAGTCGGAGCACACAGCTTCTCTGCATGGCTCAGCTTCCCCCTCCCTGGCTTGGCTGGGCTCCTAGAAAAGGCCACACAACTAAGAGGGAGCCTTACAGTATCCTGCACCCAGCCCTCATTCAACCTGCACGTGTGCCAGGAAGGGGGTGTGGTTTGACTGCATTCAGGCCACCAAGATGCACAGACAGGCTGGGACTCAGTTTGCGAGGCCCAGTTTCCACCCCCCGCTGGTGCCAATAGCTCACTCTGGTCACAGGCCTCCAGATTCCTTCCGAGGAAGCCAGTTATCTGCTAGACTTCCTTTGTTCTTCAGGACTCTGTTTTGGCATCTCTGCCAAGGACATGTTTTGGCTGGATCTACTACCCTGGCCTCTGCACATCTCTGGGAAATTGAGCTAAGAGAAACGTGGCCCAGGAGGTAGGAGGGGAGCTGGAGTTTTTGTCTGCTTGAATGCAGGGCCTTACCAGGGAAATGTACAGCAGGGACTATGTGCTCATTGGACCGGTGACCAGCATCGTCCTGAGGCCACCGTGAGCCCCTCAACCTTTTCAGAGATTGGATTGCTGGCCAGAGCAAAAAAAAAAAAAAAAAAGGCCAACTTTCTTGGGATCCCTAATTAACTCCTCTCTGTGCAGTTGGGGGTGCGGTTGGGGTGAGGGGGAGGTTCTTATCTCTGTTAACGAAGGTCAGTATACAGTGCAGTCTGCATTGACCCTGGTGGGTTTTGCAGTGGGAACTGAAACTCACAGACCACAGCATCGAATGATGATCAGTGGCTATGATGAATGTGGCTATTCCCCCAAATGCCTATGCAACATAATCATGTGTCCTCTGCTGATATCACATTTACTCAGGAAAGCCCTGCACATCATTTTAAGTCCAGTTCAAATTCGTCTTCACTCAGATTCCTCCTCTGACTCCTAGAGGGTCCTTCAGCTAATGGTGACTATCCCATGGCTTATTCAGGTGTTTGGTTTGTGATGACATCTCCCCCGTCTCTTCTAGAGAGAAGAAAGGGTGACTTTTTCATCTTCACATTCATCATGGCACCCAGAATGGAGACTTACAAACAGTAAGCAGGTAACAAAATAGAAGTTACATTAATAACGGGCTGTGTCCAGGAGAATAAACTCAGTCATGTTAACTATAATATTCAGCATTTATTTATTGGCAGACAGAGAAGTGATGAAGGAATTGGCCAGATTGTTTTATTTGGAGCCCTTCTAAGCACATACTGAGTGCAACATCCAGCGAAACAATAACCTGGTTTAATGGTATGAACTTTGACTCTGTGATAACTGATCATCCTTAAAGCCATCCTGGATTTGTTTTCCTACAAAAGGGCAGGATACTGAGCACAGTTCTGTAAAGTGTTCCTTTAGAGACATTTCTCAGCCCTAAATAAAGAGTGACTTCTCAATGTTGCAAAAGAGGCCCGGCTGTTAGTTTTGGCTGGGGACAAGCACTGAGCTGGCTCCAATCAGAGATGGCAGGATGAGATAAACATGACTATATGATGTCACTGAAATAGTCTTATTTCCATCAGAAGCTAAATTCAAATACCCTCAGGGAAATGGATTTATTTTGTTTTGCTTTGAATTACTACAGCTTTCTAAAATTCATTTCTGCCTCTGTAGGTGATGGAATTTTCCAATGGACTCCAAATCCCACGGAGAGACACTTGGAAAACTGTGCTCCTCTGGGTGCCTGGAAAGAGCACTCAGCAGTGATGGTATAGCAATAGATTTACAACATGAGCCCTGTTTTCTGAACCAGGGGTAGACAGCCATGTCTTTAAAAAGGCCTTGAGGTCCTAGATTCAAGTGTGATGAACTTGGCTCGTGGTAGAGTCACTGGATCCAGACCAGAGCACTCAGTACTCCTACTGGCTAAAGAAATGGTGGGTCAGCCTTTAAAACAAGAAGATGCTCCAAGAAGAGCAGTGAGGGAGCAGAGTCCCCAAAGTGCCTCCCTACCCACCCACTACTCTCCAACACACACACACACACACACACACACACACACACACACACACACAGAGTTCTACTCCATTTCTCTCCAAAACTCAAAGCCATCTTGTGGAAGCAATCTGGGAACTTCCAACTATCTAGACACAAGATCCATTCTCCCATCCATGTTCACAAAACAGGGGCTGTCAGTCTCCAAGCCTAGCAGAATTGGGAAAGATTTGTCAAATCATTCATCTGCAGAGGTGAAACCTAATGTCATCACCACACACTGCCTGGCTATCATACAGAATGGGTTAACTGAGTAGAAGCTGAAACCAACTCTCTGATTCAAATCCTGCTGCTGCCACTCCTTTGACTCTGCTTCCTTGTGTTTCAGCTCTTCCTCTATAAAATGTAATTACAAACATAACCCCATGACACTCTCTAAAGGATTAAATGAACTATTTCTTGCAAGGTGTTTACCATGGTAACAGCTTAATAAATTTCAGCTAATATTATTTGCTACTAGGTCTTAAAGGAAATTCTAATTTTCTTCCGTAATGTAAGGATGGATTGATCTCTCAGAGGAGGGCGATTTTGCCTTGCTATGCTCCTAGTTTCAAGTTTCCTGTCTTTTACGAATCTGAACTAGTATTTTAGTTCTAGTATATGAAGGGGATTAGATGTTCACGAGCTCTTCTGAGAGCCATGTCTTAATAACTCAGATCACAGCTTTGTACAAACCATTGTGTTAGTTGTTGTGGAAAATACACAATGAGGACTTAATCAATGTTTTAATTAAATGGTTCCCAGGATTCATCAGGAAGGAGGTTCACCCAAAGGTAAATGCAGCACACTGGGTACAATGGTTATAATAATCACATCATAATTGGCCTGATGTATGTGAAAGATTGAAACACAGTGACAGGAATCCAATTGTCCTTCACATTTACTAAACTGTATGTGATAATTTCAAATCCATTTTAAACATCTTTACAGTGATTTATACTCTACATAGACAGTCTGAGCCAGTGGAAGAGTGGAAACTGAAATTTGAATTTAATTAATGTTGATGTAAAGTTTTCATTTTTGCCAGGCAGCATTTGCACTGGTTACACATGTAAATGGTCATTTTCCTCTGTCTCTGTTAGAGAAGCACCTGCAAGACAGGGAGAAAAGCCTGGATCTTAGTCCACAAATAGGTATGATTATACCCTGATATGTAGGGACAGTGAGGTTCAGAGGTATTAAGGGACTTTACCAAGAGCCAGGATGCAAGTTTCAGAAAACAAACAAACAAACAAACAAACAAACAAACAAACAAAAACCTTTAAGTGAGCTCGTGCTTTTGAAAGCTCTTTGTCAGCAGCAAAGTAGGAAACAACATTCTTGTAAACCATAGGCATTTAAACAGCTAGTCTGCCCCAATGCCCATGTGGGACACTGTAGGTTGAAGACAGCCCAGCCTTGAAGGAGTTTCCAGTCTAGGGGAAACAAGTGTACTAAAGAAGTATGTACAGGACACGGCAGGGGACGAAGAAGGGTGAAAGGTGCAGAAAGGTGAAAGCAGAGGGTTTTCTCCAGGAAGAGACACATGAGCTGACTCACAAAGGTAGGTAGCTAGATGTTCATCAGAAGAACAGCAGTTGTGGGAGGAGAAGGTCAGGGCAAAGGTACAGCCCGGGCTGGGGAACAGCATGATCAGACTTAGGTTTTCCCATTCTCTGGGGCACCTGCTGGGAGAAGGGATTGGAAAGAGGGATACTCCACTCTAATAGGCAACAGATGGCTTCCACTGGACTGAGGCAGTGAAGTCCTAAAGGCAAAGAGGCAGAGATGATGTAAGAACTGCTAGAGATATAGAGTTAATAGAATTTGGTCACTCTTTCTTGGAGGAAAGAGAATGGTGGAGGTCAAGGCTGACATCCAGGTTTCCAGTATGAGTACTGGGGGAACAGAGGTGTCATTCACTGGGAAGGGAAACCCAGGAGAAGAAGATAATAATATAGTGAGCTTGATCACGTCCTCTCAGGTACTTTTCTTGGATGTGAGTCATTACAGATGACTTCATCTTTCAATTTAGGAAAGTTTTCTTTCATTCACCTTCCTGGTGTCTTAGTTAACAATTAACTGCAAGACAGGAAACATAACATCCCAGCTCTATTTTCCAAATGATTACCCTGCAGTAAAACATAAAGGCAACATGGACTTCAAGTGAAAGACACAGGTGCATGCTCGAAGCATAATGCCCATGCAATTTGTCTTCAGGTTTGTGTCAGGGCCTAATAAGCACCTGCCATATTTTTATAGCTGGGTACTAGGACTTAATAGGACCTTACTGGAATGATAATTACGCTGCCTATGAAGCCAGACCATAGGTGTGGATAATGGAAGTCTGCGGTAAGGCCTGAGCTCCAGGAGCTCAAGGACATCTGCATGTGGGATGAAAAGTCTCTTCTAAACAGCCTGTGGGCGTTTTAGGTACAGGTCCTCATGTTATCTCCACTAACCTCTTCTGAAGGCAGGGGCATCCCTTCTAGAGGGACATATCACCACAGAGAACATGGCGAGGCCAATAGTCAGTGTCTTTGGTGAACACGCCTCTTAGTCAAGCACAAAGCTTGAGAAGGGGAGCTTGGCCTGGATTCTAGGCCCCACTGGTCCCCTCCTGTGCTCCCTCCTTCTTGATACAACTGCAGCCACTATGTGAGGCAGCCCCAGGACCTTGGATAATAGCTCTTAACACACTTACAGCCCCCAACCTTCAGAAGAGCACAGGCCTGAAGTTACCATCGGATTGGAGAATCTCTTACAACAAAGCACAGTGGAGATTGAATGCTCACTAGGTGCTAGGCCCTTGGGGGAAAATGCAAGCACTTACTGAACAAAGGAACAAACAAATGAAAGAACGAGTCTCCATTAATAGCAATACTAGATTGGGCCCAAAACACACACTCAGGAAGAGACGGAAGCAGAGAAGCTAAATACCATGTGATCATGCAAAAACTAAATTTCTTAGTAATTGGAAAAGTACGCTTATGCTGTCCTTTATTCCTGGTTTTTCACTCAGATCTTAATATCACAGATTAAAATACTAGTTACCCTGTTTTCCGACTGCAGGAAAAAACCCTTAATGTTTAAAGTAAGAATGTGGATTTGTGTTGGTAAGCATGCTGTGGAACCAAATCCCATCAGGAGACATGAAATTGGTTTTTTTTTTTTCCTTTGCTCAGCACCCCAGGTCATCCTGAATCGGAAGTTCTTCTGTGAGAACTGAACAGGGGTTGCAAATATATGTCTGAGGAATCCATTTTTGAATAGATACTGAAAAACACTAAGAACCCATTTCCTGTTGTGTCACTTTACAAGCTGTAGGGTCCACCATGGGAGATAAGACGAAGAGAGACTCTCCTCCAAGACAACATGTTCTGACATGTTCAAGCTTGAACGTTCCTGTATTATTATTTATCCAGAAACAAGCAAATGCAGTCCCACACTGTAATTTGCTAAGTAACCACAGATGGTACAAAGCAGGATTGCTCAGCCTCAGCACTACGGAATTCGGAGCTGGATAATTCTTTGTGGGGGCCTGGGGGAGCAGACAGCCTACATCGTAGAAAGTTTAGCAGCATCCCTGACCCATTACATGGCAGTAGTACATCTCCCCCCTCTGATATCACAACCAGAAAATGTTCTCTAGATATTGCCAAATCACCCCTGGTTGAGAAACACCGATCTGGAGTAGCACTACCTCTCAAAGCCAAGTTCAGCCAGACACAAGGAGTCAGCTGAGCATCTGAAGGGCAACAGAGAGCTACTTTGTCTGCTGTTGTGTTGAAAAGAACCTAGGACAAGTGAGTTGAATCTCTCTCATTGGATCAGGCCCAATAGGTTTAAGATACTGAGTAAATAGTTTACCACAAATGTGAGAAGTGATTTGGTCTATCATCACTGCTCAACCCTAAGATTTTGCTGATTTATTTTTACAGACACAAAAATTTTCAAATAATTACAGTACCTTTATTATACTATATCTGTATATCAGTGATCTTTTAGTAGCAAGTGACAGAAAATCAACTCAAGGTGGCCTCTGCAAAAAATGACAAGCTTTTTATGGGTCACAAAATAGAATATCCAGGGGTAGAATCGGCTCTAGTTCCACCTGGATGGAGATATTCAAACAGTGATACCAGAAATATTTCACTTACACTTTTGGGTCATATTTTCCTCCGTGTTAGCCTTGTTGTCAAGGTGCTTTCCTGAGATGATGACAGAGATGGCCGCTGAGGATCCAGGATGACATCCTAGAAACTCCAGTGGAAAGAGAAGGTCTCTTTCCCAAGTGTTCCAGCCAAAGTCCCAAGGTTAAGTCTCATTGGCCTGAGCATCTGATCATGCAAAAACTAAATTTTTGTAGCCAATCATTGTAGCCAAAGAAACGGAACACTCCAGATGATTTCCCAGGCTTGTCAGCACATACTGTGATAGAAATCCTCTAAGATAGTCTTCGTTGGTTCCTATCTCCTGGTTTTCATGCCCTTGTGTATTCTGTTCTTCAGTGTAGGCTGGACTCATTTATGATGAACAGAATACAGCCAAAAGTGATGGGATGTTACTTCTGAGATTATGTTACAAAAAGACTGTGACTTCTGTCTTCCTCACCCTGTGATATTGCAAATTGCCCTGTGAAGAGGCCTATATGGCAAGAAAACGATGGTTCTGTCCAAGAGCTAGCAAGGTCTAAAGGCCTCCCAATAGTCATGTGAGTGAGCTCAGAAGCAGATCTCTGAGTCAAGCCTTGAGGTTGATTCCAGCCCTGGATGACACCTTGACTGTAGTCTTGTGAGACATCTTGAGACACAGGCACAGAGAACCTGCACCCAGATTCCTGATGCATAGAAGTCATGAGATAGTGTTTGCTGTTGTAAGCCAATACATTTTGGGGCTATTCGTTATACAGCAATAGATAACTAATACAATGCACCACCACCACCCCATACACACACACGCATACACACACCCAGGGATACAGCGGGGGACCATTTCACCAAACACCATGACCTGACATTGGGGGAAGCATAGCCCCAAAGCATTCTGGTGTTCAAAAACACATATTCATTATAACATCCAGTTCAGGTTGTTTTGACTGAACATCTAAGTTTCAAAAAAAAATAAGGAAAGCACTCTCCTGACACTCTCACCATAGGGAGAAAAACTGTAGACTTTCATGTGGCTGCGTCAGGAATAGATTTGTACTGACCTGGCTTACAAGAGACTTTTCAAAGTCACATACCCTGAGGGTGAGGGCTGGGAGCACAGTGTTGACAAGATATTTTTTTCTTCATTCACCCCGGGAGATGGAAACTGCTGAACACCAAGTTTGAATGAAACTTTTCTGTTCCTTTAGGCCTGCCTGCTCTGGGTTTTTTGATTCTACTATTACATAAGCCATGAAGTCCCCCTTGTTAACAGAGACAGTTTATTTTCTCTTCCTATTAAACAGGAAATTGAACAGCCTAAGAAGAAGCTGAAATATCAGTGAGTCTTTGCCATGGTATTATGAATTTGTAGTTCAATTTTGAAATAGTGGCATTGAGGTCTTGACTGAGATTTTTCTTCTAAAACGTCCCTGAAGCACTAAAATAAGGTAGTTGGAGGCTCTGAATTACTTCAGGTGCTCTAGAACATGTGATGTGTGGGACCGAATTCACCTTGTTTTCTCATTTCTATGTCCCTCAATTACCTTGTCCAGACCATGGTAAATACATTGTGATAAATAAAGCCTCCATCAAGCATTTGATCACTAGAAGGAGCAGAAGGTAAATTAACTGCTGAGGAGACTAAGACTTGCTGACCATAACCCACTGGAGCCCAAATCTGTCCACGTTACCCATGATAAAAAGTCACAAAGTGGGGAGAATTTAGGAAGTGACTTGTGTACCAAGAGAATTCACCAGTAGTACTCATGAGTACTATTACTTAGGACTATTCTTACTATATTATTTTATGCAACTTCTACATAGTGTGGTATTTGATACTGTCTAACATGTAGTTGATTAATTTATTTTCAGGGTAGTTTGATCTAGTAAAATGCTGCATGCGACATTGATAGATTTAATCCGTGTGTGTTTTCAGATTAATAGTGGCTGAATGGGCTGTTGGATATCTATGATCCTTCCATTAACATTGAGATCTGTTTACATTTCTTTACAGTGAACTGAGCACACTTTTAGAGATCTACTTATTAAAAAAAAAAAAAAATTCTATTGTGTTTCTCCGACCTAAAGTTAGTGAAAGTTTCAGATGCTGAAGGAGTGGGGAAGAACGTGATATATCAAATAAGATCTTTAAAAAGCCAAAGGTTCCACCCAAGGTCTAGGTTGGAAAGACCTTTATCTGTCTTTTTTGAATAACTCTCAAAAAAGAAAGAAAGAAAGAAAGAAAGAAAGAAAGAAAGAAAGAAAGAAAGAAAAGAGAAAAAGAAAAGAGAAAAAGGAGGAAGAGGGGACTTCAAAGGCTAAAAAAAAAAAGTTTTGTTTTGTTTTTCTTAATTTGAGTTGATCCACATTTCCTGAGACCATCAGAATCTCATTAATGGCAACAGGACAGTATTTCTATAGCTCCAATCCACTCACAAATTTTGGGGGAGTCTAGCTGCTTTAAACTTCTCCCAACCGGTTGAAGAGGCTCCCCGATATATTTATTCAATGAGTGCAGGAACGGAGATGACTGCACTGATGATGATGCGGGAACACTGTTCCCTCCTACAAGTTCTTGGAGCTGCAGTGTGGAACGTGCTAGTTCCTTCTCTCCTGCTTTGGAGACTGCTGCCAGATCTAGAACACCCCCCACCCGCCCTGTTTCCGAGACATGCTGGCCTCCGAGTCATGTGCACTGGCGGCCCTCTCGCTGAAGTGACGTAGTGCGAGGCTACACTGCATCCTGCTTTCAAGCTCCTACAGAGACCAGCGGAGAAGCTCCTGGATCTTTTAGTTTTATTACTTCATCTCCCTGGGACTGTGGCACACGTTCTGGGGGATCTGGAAAAAGACCAAATGCCCACCGTTCTAGCTGAACTCTCTCCTGATGCTGGCCTCTCATTCTTGAGCCAACTTTATGTAAAGGACTCTCTCTGCCCTCAAGGGTGGGTCTTGCCATCCAGAGTGTCTGAAAACCTAGCGTATAGTTTATCAAGCTTAGATACTCCCCAGTTCATACACCGGGAGATAATCGCTGTAGACGTGAGTCAAGTGAGACTGAGCATACATAGGAAACATAATTCAGTGTGTCTGGGGGGACCCAAAACAATTTTCCTGGCTTAGGGGCACTATTGATCTTAATGAAAGAAAACTCAAGAAACAATTAGCATTGACTATGGCGTATAAACAAACTAATTAAAGAATTTAATATTTTTCTCTGCTTCAAACATGGCCTACTTTTAAAATACTTGGGGGCGCCTGGGTGGCACAGTCGGTTAAGCGTCTGACTTCAGCCAGGTCACGATCTCGCGGTCCGTGAGTTCGAGCCCCGCGTCGGGCTCTGGGCTGATGGCTCGGAGCCTGGAGCCTGTTTCCGATTCTGTGTCTCCCTCTCTCTCTGCCCCTCCCCCGTTCATGCTCTGTCTCTCTCTGTCCCAAAAATAAATAAAAAACGTTGAAAAAAAAATTAAAAAAATAAAATAAAATACTTTAGCTGGCCATGAAGAACCAGACTGAAATCAAACCACCACTTAGAAGCTCTGTTAAATTCACCATGTCACTTAATCTCTCAGAACCTCAGTTCCCTCACTTGCAAAAGGGGACTGACAACACCATTATCCCATTGGATTGCTGTTAGCGTTAAAGAAGCTAGTTAATGAACATAAGCAGAGCACAGTACCTGGCACAGAGTAAGCACCCAGCCAAGTGTCCAGCCGATATATGTACGGCTGTGTGTGTATGCCAACATCTCTTTATACTAAAATACAGGTGTTAAAAGCATTTTCAAACCCCCTCTAGACAATGGCCAAAGTATTTATGAAAAGGCCGGTTGCTATTTTAGAAAACCAGCCTCAAAACTTGATTAAGAGTGACATTTCTAAGTTTTTCCTGCTACTATGTAAATAGCACAAAAGTCTCACAAATAAATAGCATCATTCTGTATAAACAGATTCCTAGCTTTCTTTGCAGTGGAGGGCAGCTTCTCACAAATTCTTTTGAGAATGCTCTGGTTTGTCCCAGAATCAACTCGTGCTGAGTTTACTATTCAGACCAGATTAGTACCAGGCAGTTGGAGCAGTCAAATTCCCACAGCCAATTTTCTATAAAAATCCCAAGTAATTGAAATGGGAGGAAGGTACCCAGTAAAGTCAGGGTGAATAATTTAGCACAGTAGCTGTCTGCAGCTTCTGAAGCAACATATTCAAAGCATTTTATTAGAGGGTTGATGAGCCACTGCTGTCTCCAGAGCATCCTGGCTGCCACCCACCTATTTCATCAAGAACAAGGAGAAGAGCAAAATGAGCGACTGGGGGATCTAGGATTAACCCTTCTCGGATACCTGAGTGATCCTGTGAATGCCAAATGTAAACAGTGACATTGTACGTGACATCTTTCTAAAAGTCAGTGTTGAGAAACATGACTAGCCACAGGAGTCATTAAACAAGGGCAGTCGGTCCCCTCCCAGCTCCGTAGATCCCTTTAAGAGGGCGACCCCTCTGCTGGGGCTAGGGATAAGCTGGTTGCTCTTTTAGAAAACTGGCCTCAAATCTCTATTGAGTGACTTTTCCAATTCTTAACTGCTCCTATGTAATTAGAAAAAATTCATAAATCAATACCCTCTATCCCTAATCAGGACCAGTCAGGAGTTGGGGGCACAAATGGCAGAAACCCACCTCAACTTAGATTCAGTAAAAAGGGAGTTTGTTGACTAATGCTGCTGGTAAGAATGCAAAGCTACTCACAGGATTGAATGAAGCTCAAGATCAGAATGGAGTTCACCGGATCTAATGCCTAGAAATCAGTGACGCAGGTCAGAGTCTCAGTGTCTCGAGGGCCTTATGTGGTAGAAGTTGACATCAGTATATAGCAATTATTAAAAGAGTTTAATGGTATAAACCCTATGTCCAACTGTTACAGATTGCATTGTGTCTCCCACCCCCCACCACCAAATTCATATGTTGAAACTTTAACTCCCTCTACTCTTCTTTTTTTTTAATATTTTTATTTATTTTTAAGAGAGAGAGAGAGAGAGAGAGAGAGAATATGTGAATGGGGGAGGGACAGAAAGAGAGGGAGACACAGAATTGGAAGCAGGCTCCAGGCTGTTAACACAGAGCCCAACACGGGGCTCGAACCCACGAACCATGAGGTCATGACCTGAGCCGAAGTCAGATGCTCAACAACTGAGCCACCCAGGTGCCCCTAACTCTCTCTACTCTTAATTCGTGGTTGAAACCCCTGTAATAAAAGAGATTAGCAAGAGAAAAAAACAGGTTTATTAACATGTAAATATGTTATGTATACATGTAATATGTCATGTATACATGGGAGATACCCTGTGAAAAATTACTCTCTTAGGTGGCTTAGAACTCCAGCTTAAATTGCATCTTCAGCTAAAGACAAAAGAAAGGTGTAGGAGGAGGCCAACACCTCCTGAGAAGTTACCAGGAAAAGTAAGATGAACAAGGGTAAGTCTTGCTATACCAATTTAAGTAGGTACCTTCTCCAACGATAAAGTTCTCTCGTGATTTAGAGTCATCCTTTTCTTCCTGGTACAGAGAGGAAGACACCCTTACAATACAGCTTTCCTTTATATGTGCAAATGTCCCTTACAAACAATTAACTTCTACTCTGTTTTCAGAACTTCTACTATGCTGTTTCTCAACACAACCAGCTCAAAATAATCCTTATGCCAAAGAGGCATATTCTGGGTACTTTGGTACCCTTCAATCTTTATTCCTCTGGCTCCTTTCCTGCAAGGTCATCTCTGGCTGACTGTGTCCCTCAATCAAAGATTACATCTTCTCTCAAGACATTGCCCTACATGACTCTCTCCTTCTCTCAAAGCCTCAGACCTAGGGATAGTCACAGTTCTGCTGATACCAGCCCTGGGCCACTTTACTATCTCTTCTGCTTCTTCTATGCACACGCTTCTGCAAATAATCACTCTGTAAATACACCCTTTCCAAATCATTCCACTTTGAGAGTGACATCTGCTTCCCCAACTGATAGAATTCTCTATAAAACAGAGGTGGAGGGGCGCCTGGGTGGCTCAGTCGGTTAAGCGGCCGACTTCGGCTCAGGTCATGATCTCTCAGTCCCTGAGTTCAAGCCCCGTGTCGGGCTCTGTGCTGACAGCTCAGAGCCTGGAGCCTGTTTCAGATTCTGTGTCTCCCTCTCTCTGACCCTCCCCTGTTCATGCTCTGTCTCTCACTGTCTCAAAAATAAATAAAACGTTAAAAAAAATTAAAAAATAAATAAAGGTGGAAAAACTGAAGCACAAATCCTCCTTCTCCCTTCCACCTGGAAAAAGGATCGCAGATAATATCCAAAGTACGTTGGACTCTAACACACAAAGTCCCTGTCAGATGAGATATTTTTTAATGTGCCATCTGTTATCAGAAATCCCTTTCTTAAATATTTATTTCCTTTGGGGACTTTCATCTTTGCTTTCGAATTATATTCATATCTTAGAATCTTTATGGCCATAGTACTGGGGTCAGTTTATTGATTGAAACCTTCTGTGTCTGATAATTTTGACCATTCAAGATTTCCACCTGTGCCATGGAGAGCAATGTGGCATGTTTTTGGTTTTGGTTTTGGTTTTTCAGAGTTCGATATCTGAAAAGTGAAAAAAAGCTTCTACACCATGGTGTGGATTTTATCTCCTGGAGAATCAATACAAGGTTTGAACATTTGGGGTTTCCTTTCATTTTGCCAGTGACCTCAACCTCTTCTCTCATTTCACCGGTTTTGCATTTAGTCATTGACTACTCCAAAGGCAAACTGCCCATCTATTTAATGTCTACTACTTACCAAGCATTGCACATTATTTTTATTCTCAAAGCAAGCTTCTGAGGCAGATCTAAGCATCCCATTTTTATAACCAAGAAGACAGACTCAGGAAGGTGATCTAACTGGACACAAATGGTAGGTGGTGAAGGACGGGAAGGCACCAGGTCGAAGTGACTCTAAAGGGTGTGATCCACACCACCTGGGATTCTGCTGCTTCCTGCTCGCTTCTCCTACTAAGTACCTTCACCTGCATCTAGAACACTCAACCTGGGATGCTGCTCCTACCATGATCTTCCTGACTCAGCCCTCATCTCCAGCATTTCCTCCATGGCTGACTGTACCCAGCTGTGGGATGTGGCTATGGACAGATAAATCAACAGAGATATGAACAAACGCTTTCCAGAATTTCATGCAGAGATATAATAATCTCATTTACAAATGCCATTGACTAACCAGGAGAATTAAAAAACTGGAAAGTTGGAAAGCTTTTGCTTGTGAAGAGGAAGTGTCCCATTCCTACCTTGCTTTTTAAAGAAATATATTCTGGAGAATAATAAAAAGTATATTTTCCCTTTTTATTTCCTAAGGAACCAAATAGGAGATATAAGTACTAAAATAGATTTACTTGCCTTCAGTGCTCCATTCTGTTCTGTCATGCCTTTATGAATTTCAAAGGGAAGGAACTCTTTGGGTCAGGCATTCATCTGTTGCAAGGCTCCAGGCGAGAGCCTCCAGGAATGAGAGGCTTGTGACCTCTAGGTGAAGTTAACAAAGTCAGAACACTGTTTGCATGTTTTGCCTTAGCGCTGACTTTCCTAGAAGGTGACTTAGGTGGGGTCGTTTGTTTGGAGTTGTTTCAATCTCAGAATGAAGAGAACTCCTTCATATCTAAGGACATGGGGGAACAAGGCAAGTGAGCTAAGTCTGTGACTCAAAGATAAAACCAGCTTAATGTGATTTAAGAGACCCAGGAGAGACTTCCTAGCCCCCAAACATCTCTCACTGGCTTGCTCCAGGACATAAAAAGCAACCTCACGTTTACCCCCATCTTTGTTTACAGTTTACGAATTATATTCATATCTTAGAATCTTTATGGCCATAGTACTGGCCATAAAGTACTATGTTAAAAATACTTGTTAAAAATCTATGTTTAAAGCACTTGTGAAAAATCTAGACACCTGGGCCCAGTAAGAATAGGTGCCAATTCAGGACGTCTGGAAGGTGACAAGGAATTTGCATTTGCAGCAAGCACCTGGGTGATTCTGAGCAGGTAGCCCTGCTTCAAGAGGCCCCAAATCAGTATTTTCCTGGGTTCTGGGAATATGGTAGTTAACGGATCTTAGTAGCTAGTAGAGTGAGTTTGTAAGGTATGTCATATGGGGGCTGCTCAGGTCCTCAGTCACTGGGTTAGCATTTCAGAACCAGATCCTGGGGAGAGAGGCAATCTTGGGTCCTGCATTTTCAGAATTCAATTATGCTGTGCCATTTTTCTCTGAAATGGTGGTATTTTGACATTTTAAACTCCATCTTTCAAATGCCTTACACTTTCAACCATTTCCTAGATACTTATGTAAATGAGGTACGGTTCAGCCCTCCAGAAACTCACACCCTGGTGAGTGGATCTTGCAAACTCACTGCTAAAATGGGAGCCACTGAGGAATTGTTAAATTGGGAATGTTAGCTACTCTTCTCTACAACCGTATTACCTGGTTATGGTAAAAGCAAGCCACCAACCAAATTCTGCTGCACCTACAGACACTTGTTCACTAAATATTTATTGGTAAACAGGAGGAAAAAAAGCAGTTCATACACCCTTGCACACTAGTTTCTCTCAAGACAATTGCCAGGATTCCAGGGTCAGGGTTCTATCCCCAGTATTGCTAGCATGAGGCAACCAGAATTTTCCAGAGTTCGTGGATAGACCCAAGACCAGGTAAATGCTTACCTAAGGCATCGTTCTAAGGGTGTAGGTTATAATTTTAGCTGAATATGTATATCCTACTCATGCAAGAGTGGATGGTTTCTAAATTATTTAACTAGCCCACTTATCTTGAATATCTCTATATTTACCAAGAGATCCCGTTTCTAATGTTCATCATGTTAATCAAATTCCACTAATTTCACCAATTTTTATTGGTGACATAAACTATGCTAATTGGCAAAGCACCCGATATTGATGGAGCTATAAATCACAGAAGTGCTTTGCCTTTGGATTGTGCATTCTTGGTTGAAGTCCAAAAACATTGGGTTAGAGCCCAAACTATGTGGCACACGTATAATGTGGCACTGTATATTGAGAAGCATTTAAAGATGAATAACAGATCTCTCTTAAGACTGCATGAGACTCACATACGCATTGTGATATCTTCGAAATCCTGCTCAAGGGGTTGCTTTTTACCTGGTGGTTGTCCAGAAGTGACACAACAGTCCTCTACCTGCTCCGATTTTGGTTCAGAACATGGATCACCATACTGTGAGAACTACATAGCTCCAACAAGGATCGAGTTTCTTCTCAAACCTTTCGAATTGAAGTCCCAGGGCCCTAAATATCTATTCTATCCATACAGTTTTCTCCATGAAAATCAAAGTAGAAAGACTATGGTCCCTAGAGTCACTTACCATTAGGTGACTTGGACAAGTTTCTTCATCTCTGGTCCTCAGTGTCTTCATCTATAAAAAGGAGGTAATTATACATCCTCCTTAGGATTGTTACAAAGATCAAGACAGTACCTGGTACAGAGGAGATGCTCAGCTAATTTTATTTTTAGTATCTGTATCTTTTAAATCTTTGTCATTTTTTCTTGTTTATGAATTCAAAGGAAGAATAAGATCTAATTATACAAGCAGTACTTTATCTCACTATCACTAGAGATTACTAGTCACCGACCTTGGCCTTAAATCTTACTCAAAACCTTTTAAAATCCAGAAGGTTAGCCCTGAGGCTTCTGACTCTCTTAAAATTCCACAGCCTCTCTTATCTGTCCACTGGTCATATTAGGGTGAGACTCTCTTTTTGTTTCCAGAAAGCCATCTTTTTCTATTTCTAGTCCCAACAAGATAATCACAGATTCCAGCTCTAACGCTCTTTCCTTTCTGTTTTGTGTCTGTGTGTTTGTGTGTGTGTGTGTGTGTGTGTGTGTGTATTATGGTCCTAAGCTTTGAGAATCCTGATGGTCAGTGGATTGGCAAGGCTGCCTTCAACTATCTTAATCCAAACCAAGTTTAACTTCATGCTCTTAGCAACTTTTCTTATAGGAGAAGCGCCTCTTTTTTTCAAGGATACTTACCTCATCATGGGGCACCCGGGTGGCGCAGTCGGTTAAGCGTCTGACTTCAGCTCAGGTCATGATCTCACAGTTCATGAGTTCAAGCCCCACATCAGGCTCTGTGCTGACAGCCCAGAGCCCGGAACTTGCTTTGGATTGTGCGTCTCCCTTTCTCTCTGTGCCTCCCCTGCTCTCACTCTGTCTCTCTCTGTCTCTCAACAACAAATAAATGTTAAAAAAAAAAAAAAAAAAAAAAAAAAAAAGGATACTTAACTCATCCGCCCTACCAGGATTTTCATTGAAGACCCCTCCCAGAAAGTTTCCCCACCCATATTCTCATCTCAAGTTCCCAGTCCCCTCAAAAACCCAAACATGGGTTCTTACAAGAGAGCATTCCCTTCTCTCTTGCTGATCTGATTCTGTACGTGGGTTTTAAACAACCACTTTCCTGGGGCACCTGGGTGGCTCAGTAGGTTGAGTGTCCTGCACTGGCAGTGTGGAACCTGCTTGGGATCCTCGCTCTCCCTCTCTTTCTGCCCCTCCCCTTCTCACTCTCTCTCAAAATACATAAATAAACTTTAAAAAGTAAATAAATAAGCAACCACCTTCCTGTTTTCCTTAAAGAGATTAACACTTCATGCCAAGGCAGCAAGCTGCAACCCCCACCAGCATTTTGAATCATTTAAATTTCTGCAGGTGGAACCTTTGCTACTCCCCAATTTGCATTGGCCCAAGCCCTCGCCATTCTGGCACAGCCCCTGCATCACACAGTTGGTTACCGGCCTGCCCTAGAAGACGTCTGGGTAACCCCCAACCCAGGCTTCTGTCATTACCATCATTGCCACTTTACAGGCAGTTTATCCCTTTAGCCAGTTACTTGATTGGCAAGGTCAGGGATGTTCAACCCATGATGGAAGTTTTGTTGCGGGGTGAGATAATAAGGGGGAATAGCGATTTTTTTCCGCTCATAGGCCTGGATTAGAAGCCCTGGAGTTGGGAAACCAGGGGATGGGGAGCCCGAGTGATGCCAGCAGAAAGGGTGTCATTCACTGAGCAAGATGACCGCAGACTGCTTTCCATTACCTTCCCCAGTCAGTGCTCATCTGGTGAAAACTGTAACAAAGACAGCCTTTGAACTTCAGGGAAAGTGGAGAAGGAAGAGGGACATGGTTGCAAGGCTCTGGGCAGAGATAGACTTTGTCTTGCAGCCATTGTTCTGTGTTCTGATATTTATGACAAGTGTAAACCCCAGTGCATTTTGCCAATAAGGCTCAAATTTAAAACACTTACTTCAAAGAGAAACTGGAAAAGGATCCTCTCACCAATTACCTTTCTGCCAAGATCATAACCTGAATGGTCCTTATTAGAAATGGCTCATTATTGACAAAATGATAATAATCACGATAGTAAGTAATAACTAACATAAGTACAAGCAGACTTCTTGTTTACAACAGCTCCTTTATCTGTAAGAGCTAAAAACTGTAAAAAACAAAAAATACCCTCCAGCATGTAAATGGTTAAAAAAAAAAAAAAACCATGGTAGGTCCATACTAGTCAGTCACAGAAAGGAACAAACTATTGATACATGCAACAACCTGGATGAATGCATAGGAAATTATGTTGTGGCAGCCATCCTGTAGAAAGAGGATAGACTCCCACCCAAAATATGGTTCAAATATTAATATTGATGACACAATATACACATCAAGAGGTTATGAAAAGGTTTATTACTCACATAGTATAGTTTTCAGAGGCCAGGCAGACAATCTTCCCAAGCAGACCCAAAAATGGCTTGAGGGGGTATGGGAAGAGACTTGCTTGGAGTTTTTATTGAGGTTAGGGGCTGAGGCAGGGGTAAGGACTCCTGCACGTGGCATGGGCTCACATGGTTTGAATCTCCCCCCAGAGCCCAAGGAAAAATTCAGGCTTTCTTTTCAGCTTGTCCAGATGTGGGACAGAGGCTGAAAAGCTGTCAATAGACATCAAAAAAATGGAGTCAGCCAATCTCAAAACGATGCATACTGTCTGATTCCATTTATATAACATTTTGAAATCACACAATTTTAGAAATGGAGGACACATTTGTTAGTGGTTGCCAAGGGGTAGGGTTGGAGATGGGGATGAAGGAGATAGAGTGATTACAAACGGGCAATATGAAGGATCCTTGTGGTGTTGGAACATTCATATCCTGACTATGGTGGAGAATCCACAAACTTACACAGGTAATAAAACCCTGTAGAACTTAATACACACACACACACACACACACACACACACACACACGAGTACAAATAAAAATAAAACTGAGAAAATCTGAAAAATATACATGGATTGCATCAGGGTCCATATCCTGGTTGTGATGTTATACTACAGTTTTGCAAAATGTTACTACTAGGAGAAACTGGCTAATGGGTGTGTACGATCTTTCTGTATTAAATCTTCAAACTCATGTGAATCTGTAATTATCTCAATAAAAGTTTCAATTTAGAAAATGCTTAAATTAGGAACGAGGAGTCTATTTGGATTATAGGACATTCTGGGATGGGAGAAAGAGCAAGACTGAGTGAATGCCTCTGAATTGAGCCCACTAACCCATTGTTACCAGCAGGTCCTTATAAAGTCATTTTCAGCAATGTAATAGCCAACCGTGGGTCAGACATCATAATTATCATTAGGACGAAAAGCTGGGCAAAGACTAACTTAGGACAGAGAAAGGCAGGATAAAATTGAAGGGAGGCCTTTTAATAACTTAAAGACTGATATTTGCAATATATAGATAAACAGTAGAAAAAGATTCATATAGGAATTTCCTGATAACTATCTATGTAAAGATATCAGCTACAATTCAGTCATTCTCAAATTTTTTTCAGTAAAATGTTCCCTAACCATAGAGGGAAAATGTGTGTGTATGTGTGTACACGTGGGTGGGTGTGTTTGCTCATGGGTGCGTGCATGCATGCATTCATGCGTGAGAGTCTGATATGCACCCAGAGGCAGCCATTCAGAATCTGAAATACCTGTGAAATTCATATAAATATTGCATTATGTTCCATAATACATACATTTTTATTGTGACACAACAATATTGTTTTCAATTTAAAATTTTTAGTTAAAATCATGTGAAAAAATTTAGTTTGAGCAAAATTGACCTGCAGGGCAATGACTGCTCTATGGCCCAGGCATACATCTATCCATCTGTGGTACATAGCACCCTACTGTAAGAAGCATACCTCTACATTTTTCTAAGACTTTCAAATTAAACCTTTCTTTAAAAAAATGGCTAAACTTCAACTTTGAGTCTTTGCTCATACTTCTCCTTCCATCTGGAACGCTTTCCCAAGGCTTTCTCCCCATGAATCTTTCTCTGCTTATGGCTCAAGGAGCCATAAAATGCTCCATCCATGAATTCCTCTCAAACTTTCTGTTAGAATGCATTTGTATTCCTTCTCTGTATTCCTAAACCTACCTCTATTTTAGCCATTTGCCCCCCCCCCACCTTCAGTGTGTAAGTAACTCTAAAATGAAATGCGTTTACATGCCTAATAGCTTAAAAACAGGGTGGTACGTCCCGTGGCTAGGTCCATCTACACTTCTTCCCATAGGAGATCTTGGTCACGCTCACCATTTTAAATAAATGCAGTCCAAATGCTGAGGACTTTCCAAGTTATATCTTCATCCCTTCCTCTCCTTGAACTTTAGACTTCCATATCCAACTGCTTTCTCAATACATCCACTTTCTTGACTAATAGACATTTCAAACTAGATTCCTCCACAGACATCAAACCTGCCCTTCCTCAAGACTTCCCATCTCACCAAAGGGGCCGGGCCATGAGGCACCAGTTGCCTCAGTCAGAAACATCAAGAAGCCTCCCTAGATTCTTTTTCCCTTCATGATACCCCCATATTCAATTCATCAGTAAGACCTGTCAATTCTGCCTCCTAACCCATCCCAAATTAACTCTGGACACCCAAGCTGTTGTAATAGCTTCCAGACTAGTTTCCAACTTCCATTTCACCTCTTATCAATCTGTTTTCCACAATAGCTGCATAGCAGCCAGTGATCTTGTGAATCAAATCACATTATTCCATGCTTAAAACCCTCCATCAAATGCCTGTTACAGTAGAATAAAGCTCTTTACCCTGACTTCAAAAAGTCCCCACCTTGACCACTCCCCTTACACTTTTTCCACCCTTCTAACCTTTCTGTTCCTCAAATATTCCAAGCCTATTTCTACCTTCTGGTCTTTGCTCCAACCAGTTCCATCTTCTAGGCATGTTTTCCTTCTGATTGCCCATCGTATGCTTCTTATTCCTGATGTTAAGATATTGACTTAGATGGCACCTCCTCAAAGTCCATCCCTGGCCATGCAATCTAATGTCAACACGTAGTCATGCTCTTTCCCTCCTTAATTTATTAGCACGACATTTTTTTGTGTCTTTGATTTTTTGTTCATTGTGCTAAAATATAGGTAACATAAAATTGAACCATTTTTAAGTATCCAGTTCAGTGGCATTGAGTACATTCACTGTGTGGCACAACCATCACCACTATCCAATTCCAGGGCTTTTTCAATTTCCCAAACTGAAAGTCTGTCCCCATTAAACAGTAACTCCCAGTTACTCACCCACCCACCACCAGCCCCTGATTGCTTCTATTATCCATTCTGGTCCTAGAAATTTGCCCATTCTAGGTACCTCATGCAAGTGGAATTATGAGATAATTTATCCTTTTGTGTCTGGCTTTTTTTCACTTGGCCTAATGCTTTCAAGTTTCATCCATGTTGTAGCAGGGGTCAGAACTTCATTCCTTTTTAAGACTGAATATTCTATTGTGTGGGTATACCACATTTTGTGTATCCATTCATGCATTAAAAGACACCTATGTTGTTTCCACTTCGGGCTGTTGTGAACAATGCTGCCATGAACATGGGGGCACTAATGTCTGTTTGAATCTCTGCTTTCAATTATTGGAGGTATCTACCTAGACGTGGAATAGCTGGGCCATGTGAGGATTCTATGTCTAACTCTTTGCAAAACCACCATACAATCAGCATGGCATTTTTAAAAAAGTGTTTGCTTACCTGTTTCACTGGAGTGAAACCTTCATGCGGGCAGCATCTGCATCTGTCTTTCCCATCCCTGTATCCCCAGCACCTAGAATAATTTCTGCCTCATGATGGACACTCAAAAGTGTTTGTGAGATGAATGAATGAAATAGGTCCTCAGTAATTGTCAGTGTTCTGTCTCCTTTACACACTATTGTCCATAAACAGATCACAAGCTCCTTGAGGGCAGCACTAGATTTCATTCATCTGTGTAACCTCAGCACTTAGCACATTGAAGGCACTCAATAAGCCCTTGTTAAGTTGAAATAAATCCCCTTTCTTTGCTTTTAGTTTGATTTTCTCAGTTTAGCTCTGTAGATCTCAACTGATGATAATGGAGTCGTAAAAAAGGAAGACTTTCCTCTGGTTTTTCAGTAAGAAAAAAAACCCCAAAATGTCGAAAGAGGCCCACAAGGACAGTTGGCTCCTAGGCATCTCTGACTCTTTTTCTCTTATCCTTTTCCCTTTGGTTTCTAGATTCTAGTATCTGCCAGAGGCAGGACTGAAGGAAGCACAAACAGCTGAAAAATCTGTTACATTACATCATCTGTCTCTGGGAATTAAGGCATGCTGGCTAGGTTTCACTTAAAAAAAAAAAATCCTAAAATTTGAGTCTTGGGTTCAGATAAAATACAAGTCCTGATATCCCAAGACTTCTTAAATTTTAAGTAATGTTCCTTGGATTAGAAATTTAAATGATTTTCAAATAGCTCTGAGCCTGGTAATTCTGATTATACATGCCATATACAGGTAAAGAATATATTTTACCACTCCATATTCTATATAATAAATTACACACACACATTACATATTGCAATTGACGTATATTGCATGTAATAATGGGTTGCTAAATGGGGATAGCAAAACCCAAGCAAGAAACACTGGAACCATTTCCATGAATTTTCTCCCCCAATCCTGCCAGCTTCTTTTGCTGTTAAGAACAGTCTTCGTTTCAGCCAACAGCGTTTGAGGCAAAGTGAAACGAGAAAGAAACCTCGTAGAATCGCAACATCAGCAGGCTACAAAGGCCCACCAGACTCTGACCATTTTCCCAGTGTCCCCATCAACCCTCCCAGCTACCTCCTGCCCTCTGTACTGGAGCTACTGGCCTTTACACAGGTCCTGCCTCTATAGTGTCTGCTGACTGCATGACTCCCAGACAGGAAACCTCAGGTCTTCATCCTTGGATTATGAGGCTTCCGTCATCCCTCTAATTCCACCTCTTCCCAAAACTGAAAATCTCGTAAAGCGTTATTACCACCAGGGCTCTGCCCTGGGTGTTGCCATTCTTGGAGGGCCATTAATTCTTGGAGGAAATATGCTCACTTGAACAGCCCTATCTGACTCTTGGGTGTGACAAGGGTATGTGAGATTACTGTCTATCAAAAGCAAACACTGCTTTCAGAAAACTGGCAAACAGTGCAACAGAGAGAATGGGGACTTGTGTAAAGCCCCAGACAGGCCTTAAAACCACACCCCAAATCTGTCTCCAAATCCCTGCTTTCCAATGTGCTCTTTTTTCTTTAAAAAATAGTTTGCAACTTTTTTCCCAATCACGGATCATTCTTGTGACCTCATGGACTTGGAGCAGATGAGAAATGAGGAAAGAGGAAAGTTGACCATGTTTCAAAGGACAGATCAGTCAGACGGAAGGGAGAAGAGTAAGGGAAAGGTCAAGACTAGCGGAAGGCAGAGTCGGAAGTTCTGGTGGGTGGACCCCAGGTGAGGCTTCACCTGCCACCTGTCCTTCCCCGTCAATCCTAAATACCCCTTCGCCTCTGGTGTTGCTGCCAGTTACTGAGTGCCCTGGCGCAAAGGCTGTCTAATGTGAACAGGACAGAACTGGTGGTCAGAGGTCTCCTATCAGGCCAGGCCGCTCTCTGCCCCCAGGCCACATGTAGGATCGTTCTGGGGCTGATGGTTAGGACAGAAAGGCCTCCCGGGATGTCCCAAAGCAAGGGGTAAAACAAAGATTGTCCCGAGCTTCCTGACGGTTAGAATCTAGCAGACACTCAGGCCCAGAGGAGAAACGCAAAGGGCCTCCAGTCGTCTGGCACACCCTGGATACTCAATTCCTCTGTGTTGAGTAAATGGATAGACAGAGAGGCAGAGAGACGGAGATAGCAGGAGGCTTCCATAGCTCATCCCTTTTTGACAGTACTCATCTGGGGCCCGTCCTGGTCACCAGTCCAAGCTGTTCACTCATACTCAAGCACACATTGCCCAGGGAGCCACTAGGAGCCACTCCTTCTAGGAGTCAGAGGGAGAAAGAAGCTCAGCCATTCCCACCGCAAGCTGTGATGCTCGCAGTCCCACAAGACTCCGTACAGGGGATAGAGTAGCTGTTATCTATCCCATTGACAGATAAGAAAGCTGAGACAGAGCAAGTAGATTGTGACTTGCTAAGGCCAAAGAAGTGGTAATTGGTGGCTCTGGAAGGCCTTAGAACCCAGGTCACCTGACCCCTGCACTGGAACATTCTCCTACAGCCAGGCTTCACTGCCATGGGACCGGTGCTAGCAGTGAATATGAACTTCACTTCCTCACTTATCAATCATCCAGGCTCCACTGTCTCTCTCTGATGAGTTGGAGGAGAGCTCCCTCCTGCTTATTGTCCCCAAGTAGGCAAACAACAACCAAATTAGCCAAGCAGACCAGCCCTGAACAAAGTCCCAACCTTGGAGGTCTTTGTTTTTGTGCTTTCAGCCTCTCCCAGAACTCTTTTCCTCCAGCGGGAATGCTCTCTTTATTCCTGAAGAGTCTTTTTAGCAGATATAGTGGGGGCAGAGAGCTTGAGCACAGGCCCTCAGAAGGATGCCACTGATAACCTCAACCACGTTGCCATTGTGTTCCTTCTTAAAGTAGGATTACATCCTAAGAGAAGTCTTATGTGGTGTAAGTGATTTTATCCTCCTCTCCACAGGCCTTTGCAATTTAAAAGGGGAAGACCAAGATTCTGGAATGGTCTTTTTCAATAGCAGTGCTGTTGGCATTACCAGAGAGAGAGAAGAGATACAGAAGGTCAGGGAGCTTTCCAGCTGGTGGCTTTCACCTACTCTTTCTGTAAGGCCAGTCTAGCAGCCAAGAACAGATTGGGGAAGGAGAACGTGAAAAAGGCCTTCACTTGCAGAAGTACCACACTGGGGACTGTCACCCCAACTTAGTTTCTCTGACATGGATCCTGGTTGGGGGAGGGGGGACAGGTAAAGAGGAGGAAAACCACTTCAAGAGAACTTGGAGGGTCTATCTTGCTTTCGGAAATCAAAAGCCAAGCTGTCAACGTCCAGTCAATTACGAGAGAAAAAAATGAAACATGGCCATGCCGTGAGTAACTGATTTCTTCAGGATCAGTGCCGGGATTCTCTCTTACCCCTCCTCTCCTCCAGCTTTCTGGATGGAGACGGTTTGCTTATGTCATGTCTTTTCTCCACATCTAGAGATGTGGCAGCTTGTCACGACCCTTGGCTCCTGACCAAACTGGATGGAATGCACACTGCTGAGAAAGGTCCTCTCTTAGAGCTGAGGACAATGCCCTGCCAGATGGATGCCTGCCCTGGGGGTGGGTTCTTCTCTCCCCCCCACCCCACCCCCAGCCTGAGATGGCAGTGCAAGCACTGTGTGCCAGAGGCTAGCCTGACCGTCCCTTGCGTCTGCTCCATGGCCCGGTTTTTTTGCTTTTTTCAACTTGCCTCACGAGATTTGTTATTCAATTTTCCATGATTTTAGTACCACCTGCTGCCAGCAAGCACGAGACAGGAATAAATATTTCACTGGCATAAAGTTGGCCAACAGCTCAGTCCGTGTCATTGACTTTCAACCAGGGGTTTTATTAAGCAAGTTTAGTCCCAAAGCCAGTCAATTTGCCAAGCTGAAGTTGAACTTATGATCAGAAGATAAGAAGCCGCAGTCCTCAGAGGCACCCCTGAGGGCCCAGTCACGCCCCCAGCCCTTCCTTCAAAAGGAAAACCCAGGAAGGTCTGGCCAATCTGGCTCACAATCTGTGAGCCAACTTTGGGGTTTCTTTCCCAATAGCTCTGTATCCAAAACAGTGGCACAGAGCACTGGTTCGTTCATTTTCTTTTAAGTTCTTGGCAAATAAATCCTAAAGGAGTAATGCCTTTTAGGCATTATATGCAATTCCAAGAGCAAAATACAATGTTTGGAGGTGGTCTGTTGTCTACACAATAGTTGGTGGCAGTTGGTTGGTGCAGTAAGGGGTGACGATTAGGAATTCTATAGTTCAGAACAAAGGGTGAAGAGTTTAGCCACAATTGAGTTAAATGCAAGCATTATGTGGGGCCAGCACATGGTCTCCTTACCCCACTCATTCTTTTTTTTTTCAATTTTCTTTTTTTTTTAATTTTTTTTTTTAACGTTTATTTATTTTTGAGACAGAGAGAGACAGAGCATGAACGGGGGAGGGTCAGAGAGAGGGAGACAGAGAATCTGAAACAGGCTCCAGGCTCTGAGCTGTCAGCACAGAGCCCGACACGGGGCTTGAACTCACTGACCGTGAGATCATGTGACCTGAACCAAAGTCGGCTGCTTAACCGACTGAGCCACCCAGGCGCCCCATCAATTTTCTTAATATAAACTTTATATATAACAAAATTCTCCCATTTTAAGGTGGGGGGGGAGGGGCAAGATCATACACACCCCCGTGCAGAGATAAGCTAGAAGGACTCACAGGACTCAGCATATAGTTGGTACTCTAAGCTCACTACTTGAGGCTAAGTCTTAGTCCAGTGACATAGTATAAAGGAATACATATGCAGCCTTTTCTTTTTTCTTTGTTCTTCTCCATACCATCTCCCCACCTCTGTCCCAAACACAAGGAAAGAAGATCCAGGACCCTTGACGCTAAGCAGACATCTCTGGGTATCCAGCCTGACATCAGAAATGGGCCACAGGGAAGGAATAGGATTATGAACTTTCCTAATCTGGAAATGTAAGCCCTCAAGCGACATGTTCCGAGGATGTAGGTGGAATTATATCACGTGCATACCCAGTGGACAAAGTGGGACATATGGTTCTACATAACTTACTTTAGTCCTCAAAAAACTCCTAGTAGGTGGTACTATTTTTGTTCCCATTTTATACATAAGGAAACTACAGTTTAGTAAAGTAACTTGTCTAACAAGTGGGAAAATTTAGATCCAAGCCCGGATTTGCTGACTGTCCCTAACCAGTATGTCTGACTGCTACTTGGGGCTGGCAACAAGGGGTGATCCACCTCATCATGACATACCCTCTCCAGATGTCCAGTCCTGGACCACGCTGAGCCTGAACTCCTCCTGCAGCAAAGGGCAGACCCAGAGCCAGATCTGGCTCCTGAAATGAGCCCCCTGAGACGCTCAACGTTCCATTCAGCAAGTGCTGATCTGGTACCTATGGTGTATGGTTCATGTTTAGGAGCTAAGAAGAAGTCTAACAGGATCCATGCTTCCTAAAATACCTTGCCATCTGTTTCAGGAAAGACGATCAGCACATATTACAGCATATATAATACAAGGCAGTTTACAGTGAACTAAGTTGTATGGTACTGACTATAATTTTTATAGCAATTCAGAAAAAAAAGAGGTGAATATGGACTGTTCTGACTCAGGAAAGGCTTTGTAAAGAAGGAACTTGAACCAAACACTCCAGGGTGGGTGGGATTTGGATAAGGAAACAGTCTCAGATGCCCTTACTAATCCTCTCCCCTACAACCAAATACCAGCGTTGGATTCTTTCTTTTCTTTTCTGGGTTTTTTAAAAATTTTTTTTTGGGGGGGGGATAATTTCTTTTAAAGCCAGTGTTAGTAAGTTGTATATTTTTCTTTTTTTTTTTTTTCAAATTCCATTAGATTCTACATTTAGTACAAAATGATATAAACACAAAATTTCAAAAACATGTTGCTATTAAAAGTATCTAACTTCTGGTCAATGCTCATGGAATGTCTTGTGATTTCCTAAAACTGACTCTTCTGACCTGGTCACAAATAACGTCAATGTAGGACAAAGGCATCTGCCACCATCTGAGAGATTTTTAGAACTATAATAAAACATATGGAATTAAGATGTCTACTTCCAAGGGCCTATTCTCTTTCCTAATTGTTAACAAGTTGACCAGAGCCTTTAAAGGAAAGCAGAGTTTTACCCATGAGCTGAGCTTTACTCCAAAGCTCCCCATTTCGCATTTGTAGGAAGGCCTGTCCCCACGCCCATCCCAGGGTAGAGACAAACTCATATGCAACCTGAACTTGTTGGCTTTCTTGGCTCTCACATCCTGAATGATGCTCTGCAAAGGGCTAGAGATGCCACCTCCTTGGCAGTGGTCCTGAGTTCAGTCTCATGTCTGCTGGGGCAGGCTCAATGATCGTGGCCATGCCTCTGGGTTTGTCCCCTAACACAGCATGCTTTGCATCTTTGGATCTGAAGGAGCATTGACAGTTGGATCTCTTGCTACATTGCAATGGTAACTGAACAGAGACTGGGCTAAATAAAACCACCATCATCCACGTGGAGGACTTTGACAGGGAGGATGGTTTGGATGAGGTTCTACCTGTGCCAGAGATCCCAAACATGGTCAGCTGCCAACCAGCTTTGCTGACTGTTGATTGATGGTAAGCAAGAAGCTCCTCGTGCACCCCAATCTCCAGAACAAGGGAAGGAGAAGGGAGCCCTGGGAGCAGGGATGGGGGTAAACCCACAGGACAGAGGAGAGCCTAGAAAGAAGCTGGATGACACTGTCCTCATTCACTCCCGAATGACCCCGGGTGTGGTCATATTCTTTAACTCTCCCTTTCAGCATTGTGTTGTTCTGGAATTTATAACCCCAGACTAAAACAGCAATCCCAAGCTAAATTCTTAAAAAACTCATTACTTTCCTAAACAATTGTTCCTAACTGGTCCCTGCCTCCTACCTCTGGTGTCTCCCTCAGTCTGACCTTTCCCACACAGTGGAACCAGATTAGTCTTCCCACGTATAACTTGGTCTGCAACTCTGTTTATTCAGGGTTTGTTCATGTTACCCTGTAGCCTAGGGAGGATATACAAGAGAACCGAAGTGGACCCTCGGCCGTGGGATTCACAGGTACACCACAACCTATCCGCACAGGCTGCTCTGATCTCATCTCTCATGTTGTTCTTTAAGTGGCCCACAGCCCCCCTGGGGCTCGGGCTCAGCTCTTTTGATGGGCCTTTATCTCTTCCCTCCAGTTTTCTAGCTTCCTCGGTATCCTTTGGAGTCCCACCCCCTACATTAAGCCCCCTGGAGAACCCTTGGCCCCTGCTTCACACGACATAGAATAACAGAATGACAGTGCTTACTTTTGAGCAAAGTTTTCCCTAAAGCAAAGGGTAAATGTCCTGAGTTATGCCCTATTGTGTGAATTTCCCCAAGGAGCACATCCTATTTCTAGCAAACAGAATGCCCCTGCTGTGAGCTCTTTGCATTCAGAGATGGGGCCTCATTCTTCTCAACACTGTTGAGACAGATGATACTTAGAATGAGCTCAATCAATATTGGGGGGGAAAAGTGGCCATTTTTTCTGAGCTTGTAATTTGTAGACAAATCTATA
This sequence comes from Panthera onca, assembly GCF_046562875.1. NCBI lineage: Eukaryota > Metazoa > Chordata > Mammalia > Carnivora > Felidae > Panthera > Panthera onca. Next base: position 40,808,411 of record NC_138339.1, on the reverse strand, counting down.
CTTGCAAGGAGCCTTAAAGATAAAACATAGATTGGCTTGAAATCTTAATACATCTTTTTAAGTTTATTTTGAGAGAGAGAGATCAGGCACGAGCAGGGGAGGGGCAGAGAGGGAGGGGGAGAGGGGGAGAATCCTAAGCCTGCTTTATGCCCCGCCTGGATCCCGACTCGGGGCTTGATCTCACAAACCATGAGTCGGACACTTCACTGACTGAGCCACCCAGGTGCCCCATTAGTACACTTCAAAACATCTATTCCCAGTCTGGAGCCAAACAGAAGGTATGTGTTTGACCTAGCTATTGAATGAATTAAATAATTAAAGGCTAGAACTGCTTGGCTCTTAGGATCTTTAAAATTATGAACACGAATCATGAATTGTAAGAGTAAGCATCTAAAAAAATGAGAGAGAGAGAGAGAGAGAGAGAGACAGAGAGACAGAGAGACAGAGAGACAGAGAGAGAAGGGGGAGAGAGAACAGTCCCCCTGAGATACCAATTAGTCCATCTCTTTCCGAATCCATACGTTCTAGACTCTTTTTTAAAGCACCACCAAAACAAACCTTTCAGGACCTGCTAAATGAGGCAACCCTTCAAAAGTGTATGTAAAACACGGTTGTAAATCTAGGTTTTATGAGAGGAAATGACAGAAGGATAGTGTCTGTAAAGGCTAGACTTTGCAAAGCTGTTCTGTAAATGCTTTTTATTTTATGGACCAGTTTTATAATCCCCATCAGGCACATGCCTACCCTGGAATTACTCATGTGTGTGTGCATGTGTGTGTGTGTTCCAGCCAGTGGTTACCTGAGCCAGACTGTATGAACTCATTAAATGATTAAATGTCTACCTGAGGAAAACAAATGCATTACTGATAGATGACTATTGGGTCCATCTGGCAGATGCAAAAGACATCTTGCTCCTAAGGAAAATATATTTCTTTTATTCAACTTATATATTTAGAAACTACTGGGTGTTTTTTTTTTTTAAGTTTTATTTATTTATTTTTGAGAGACAGAGAGAGAGAGAGAGAGAGAGAGAGAGAGAGCAAGTGCAGGAGGGGTAGAGAGAGAATCCCCAAGCAGGCTTCACACTGTCAGTGCAGAGCCCAGTGTGGGGCTCAAACCCATGAACCTTGAGATCATGACCTAAGCCAAGGCAGGACGCTTAACTGACTGAGCCACCCAGGCACCCCACTACTCTTTGTTTGTCTTTTAATTCCTTGAAAGGGAAGAAAATGCACATTACAATATTTCTAAGTCCAGCCACACCTTCCCCAGGACCTTGCCATGCAAGTCCTCCTGGGAACATACTAAGATTCTTCCCCATCTTCTTTTTTTTAACGTTTTTTTCTTAATTTTTTTTTTTTTTTTGAGACAGTGAGAGACAGAGCATGAATGGGGGAGGGGCAGAGAGAGAGGGAGACACAGAATCGCAAGCAGGCTCCAGGCTCTGAGCCATCAGCCCAGAGCCCGACACGGGGCTCGAACTCATGGACCACGAGGTCATGACCTGAGTTGAAGTCGGCCGCTTAACCGACTGAGCCACCCAGGCGCCCCAGTTCCCCATCTTTGATTAATTTTCTTTTCAATCGACAGAGGAAGTGCAGGAGGCTGCGCTCACGCAGACAACAGGCAAGCATCTGGAACCAGGTCACCTATTCTCTCTATCACTGTCCCTCTCCCTGGAGTACTGGGGCTTCTCACTGCTGCTATACATCTGATTTATTTTGGGTTCTCCGGGGATCAGGCCAAAAATGGCTTCTCCCAGCAGCAGCAACTTCGGCCTATAGCTAAAGGCCCAGCTAAGGCACAATCCGTTAGCTAAAGCTTAGCCTTCAGCTAACTGACCATGGCTTCCTATTTGCAAGTACGCAGCTGGAGAATAAGAAGGACAAGGCAAGGGCTGGCCAGCCGCTACATTTGGAGGCAAGGGAGCAGGCACTGAGGCCTCTGAGGCAAGCTCTGGGGACCAGGAAGGAAATGATTGGCATCTCCAGCACAGAAGCCAGTGGACACACACTCAGATCCTATCTCCTGTCTCTGGTTATACAAACGGAGAATGACTTTGTTGAGAGAAGGGCTTAATTTTCCTTTCTTCTCTGGCAGGTAACTCCCCTGCCATTTGGGGCATAGAGATGTTTGTGATGTATCACATTGCAATTGACATGTTTGTTTCAACAGTAAATTAAGTCATCAGACTTGATTAATGGGCTTGGGTTGAAGACTTGAGAGTCATGGAGCTCACCTGACATCCAGAAATAGCACAAGGATTTGCCCAGAAATTTCCACAGCTACAGACAGAGCGCCTTCCTGAAGAACTATGATTACAGATGGGTAGGAGGTGGGGCCCAACCCGCCTGGGAGAAAATAGCATTTTTGTGTAATAATGAGCAACCTAACTTGCAAATCTGTGGCATTCTTCTTGCTTTGTGTCAGGCTTGGATCTGACCTAGTTACTTTTTCACACTGTGGGCTCTAGAAGTTTGTGGGAGTGCCAACAACCACACATGGGGACTTGCTCAGGTCCTGCACTTACAACCCAGAACTGGATGGAAGGAAACAACTGTAACACCTCCCCTGGCTTTTCCACACCTTCAGCCACCCTTTCTCAGGTTTTCACAAGCCTTCAGGACAGCCACGCCCTCAGCTCTTACTGGATCCCACTCCATCCCTACATCTGCTTTCATCTCGTGAATTCTCCCCTTCCTCCTGAGTTACTTTGTTCGGCCTGATGTCGCTGAAAGAACAGAGACGTCAGTACCAATTCTAGCACTGTCATAAGCCAGCTGTGTGACTGTAGATAAGTTGCTTAATCTCTCTGGGCTCCACTGTTGTCCTAGCTAAAGATGAATCCTATCAAAAGCAAAAGTCCTAGTCCTAGGACTCTGCTCCGTCTCCCTTGAGTTGGCCTCAATTTGCACTTTCCAGAATCCTCACTTCTAATGCTTTCTCCTGCCAATTGCTGGCGCAGGTGGGCAGAGGGGCAGGGGTGTGTGTGTGTGATATTTTAATATGCATTCATGAAACATCCATGTCTTTCTCACCCTCATCCTAGTCCTAGTTAATGCTGTCTGAGAGGATAAATGATTCGCCAAGGTGTCATGGCTAGGAACTGATGGAGTTAGAGGGCTGGGGTTTGAGCGAAGCCCAGAAACCAGTCCTCATTTAGAAACACACGGCTACATGCTCCATACCAAGTAAAACTGCCATGGCCCTGTTAGGGGGAAGAAGAATGATCCACGTGTCTTTCAGCCATTATTTCAAGTTCACCTGCCACTCTAATGAACTGGATGGGGTTTGAAGGAGCCAAACATCATCACCATGAAGATTCAGAACCACACCATTGCCATTTGGGTAAAGGCTGTTGCTCCCAGAGGACTGAGGTCTACTGTGATCAAACCCAAGCATTTAGTTCAGATTGGAATCCAGAGGCTGAAAAATTCCCCAAGGGCTTCATTCCCACTGATCACCCTGCTGACGTGGGTCCAAACCACTGCATCTGAAGGACTCCAAGCCTCAGGGATGCCTGCCACTTACAGCTGCCTCACATTCCTTGAGGGTCTAGTCACTATGGTTTCATGACACATCACACCAAAACTTAATGGCGTAGAACAACCACTTGCTGCGTTCATGGATTCTCTGGGCTGGAATATACACAGGGGATGGGAAGGTGGCTTGTCTCTGATGCAAGTTGTCTAAAGCTTCAACTGGTGAGACTCAAAGGCTGGGGACTGGAATCACCTGAAGGCTTGCCCACTGAGAACTCCAGCACCAGGACTAGGAAGACTCCAACAGCCAAGCTCTTTGAGCATCTCTCTCTTTCCCTCCAGCATGGTGGATTCAGTGTGGCTGGACTCCCCATAGGACACCTCAGGGCTCCAAAGGCATGTGTCCCAGCAGAGCCAGGCCGGGTGCAGGCTTTGGCACCATCTATGAAGCAGCTCCAGAAGTCACACAGCAGCATTTCTACCACATTCTATTCATCAAGCAGTCACAAGGTTGAAGGGGGCAGGCAAGGTGGCAGAGGAGCAGATAGGACCCATTTTTGAAAACTGTATTCTGTTAAACTTCAGGATTCTCTGAGCCTGGCCCTGATCTCTGGGAGAGTAAGCCCTGGTCATACGGGTTTTGACCAAAGTCAGTTGGTACCAGTGGGGCCTTGGGAATGAAATGAAAGCAACCATTTTTGACTCTGCACCTGGCTGGATGTCTCTAGGCAGTCTCAGCGGTTCCAGCCCTTTGTGCAGGCACAGACACACACACCAGTCCAGATCATCTCAACTCCCACTGATTCTTGTTCCCTGACATCTCTCACACCACCTCTCCTTTCCTTTCCCATTCCTGCCACCCTAATCCCAGTCCTTTGATTTGTTGCCAGTGGCAAAGTCTGCTAATCGTCCCTAATATCCATTTTCTTTCTCCTTTTGAACACATCTCTCATTTTTAGCTGGACATAGGACCCCAAATAAAGATTACATTTCCCAGCCTCCCTTGCCAGTAGAAAGGTTTCTGAGGCTAGGCTCTAACTAATGACATCTTTGATGGTTTTAAATCATGACCCCAGAATTCTTTGGTGGTCCTCTCTTTGGGAGGTGGGGTCTAGGTCCCATCCCCTGAATGTAGGCACTGTGATCACTTGACCAAATGTGATTCTATGCCCATCTCTGGATCTAAGTCTTAAGAAATGGGCAGTTTTGGGGGGACCTGGGTGGCTCAGTCGGTTAAGCATCCAACTTCGGCTCAGGTCATGATCTCGCAGTTTGTGGGTTCAAACCTCACATCAGGCTCTGTGCTGACAGCTCAGAGCCTGGAGCCTGCTTCAGATTCTGTGTCTCCTTCTCTCTACACCTCCCCACATTCATTCTCTCTCTCTCTCTCTCTCTCTCTCTCTCTCTCTCTCTCTCCCTCCCTCCCAGAAATAAATAAAACATTTTTTCAAATTAAAAACAAAGAAAGAAATGGGCAGCTTCCACTTCTGCTCTTGAGACACTGCCCTCAGAACTCAGACACCAAGCTGGGAGGAAGCCAGGCAGCCTCACCGGACATCCACACAGACACTTCCAACCACAGCGTCGTGAGGAATCAGGTGACAGCATTTGCCCTCAGGTGTGCAAGTGACCAAGCCTGCTGCTGGTTCCAGATCTCACCTGTTAAGTACACTGCAGCCTTCGGGCCACCCACACTGCTGCTGTCACAGGCAGAGACGGGCTGTCCCACAGCATCCTGCCTACATTGCCGATTCATGAGGAAAATAAAGGATTGCTCTGTTTTAGGCCATGAAATTAGGGTGGTTTGTCACATAGCCATTGATCACTGGAACGGCATTAAACAGATATGTGCCACCCTCCCTGCACAGGACTACTGATCTCTGAGCTACTTCTTGTGTCTTGAGGAGGGAATGAAAACCTACTTTGTTTAGGCTGTTATGTTATCTGCCACTCATAGCAAAACTTCCTCCTACAGGATACACCACAGCAGTCTTTTACCTGCTATCCTTGTGTCCACACACTTCCAATCCGGCTACCACACTACTCTAACATTTGGCTAATGCTCTATCTTCTGTACTGTGTCCCATTTCCAAGGGAACTCAGTCCAAATTTCTTTGCCTGGCACTCCACGGCCATTGTTATTCTAGCTCTCCTGACCTCTGTATCTCCTGCTACTTCTTTTATTCGTATTTTTTAAGCCATGGTATTTGTACTTCTGGGGATATGGGCAGGGTGCCAGGGGCTACTCAAAGCCCCAGGATAATGTACAGCATGGGGACTATAGTTAATAATACTGTACTGAATATATGAAAATTTCTAATAGATCTAAAAAGTTCTTGTCACAACAAAAACTACTTTCCAGAATCAATTTTACAATGTGGAGGAAAAAGGACTTTTAATTCTTTTCTTGATAACAATTTCAATATTTTTATAAATTAATATAACTGTCCATATATTAAGAATATTGTGTGTGTGTGTGCATGTGTGTGTGCGTGCGTGTGTGTGTGTGTGTGTGTGTGTGTGTGTGTGTGTGTTTCAGGTAAAATCTGAAGCCATTTCTTGCTGATGGAAGGCTAATTTGAGCTATACTGCAATGCTCCAGGTCATTCCACCTCTACCAATAGGGGTACTTTGCTATAAAGTTTGAGAAGCATGCTTTTGTCACTTAGAAATGCATTCAACTGTGGGGCGATTAAGACTTAAAGTTAGCTTACGCAGTACTAACTGAGGAGTTGGCAGTTGACTGCCCCTGATTCAGGCGCTCATTAACCTTGGAGCCGGGGACTGTGGGATTCCCTCACCCCTTCCTTCATACTTGTCCACAGGTCATTTCCTGGGCCTTTCCTTTCTGCTGTCACAAAATGGTTGCTGTAGCTCCAGACAGCAAATCCATGTTCAAGGCAGTTAAAAGACAAGAGGATAGAGGGTTGCTAGTCTCATTCCTATTAGGAATGAGACCATTCCTAATGGTCCTATTCCTAGGAATAGTCCCATTCCTATTAGGCCAAGCAAAATCCTTCTGCAAGCCCCTATGAGATCTTTACTTAATTCTCACTGGTGAGAACAGTTACATGGTCACTTCAGGATGAAAAAGAGGCTAGCAACATGAGTCAACCAATCAGCTGGGGCTGGGCAGCTTGCGTCATTCCCGTCACTCCCGTCAATTTCCCTCCCTTCAATTAGTGTTCTATCAGGAAAGAGGAAAGGGGACTAGGCGTGGGGGAGGCACTTAGCGACTGTCACAGTACCCTTCTCTCCAGCCAAATTGGCTTTCTGGTTGATCCTAGAGCCTGACACATAATAGGGGCCAAAGAAACAAGCCACTATCATTTGGAGGAGCAGAAATGGCAAATGTGCAGCACACACGGTCTCCCCTCTCCCAAACACACCCTTAGTCTCAGGTGGAGGGCCCCCTTGCCCGCTGGAACCCAGTATTATTGTGAGCCGAAGGGAAAGCCATGTCCCTCCAGACACAGAACCCAGCATCTGGGAGCGACCGAAAGAACTCTCTGTCCAGGTCGCAGATCCATTTCCACTCACCCCCAGAGAAAAGGGGAAGTGTCTGTGAGGGCATTTCTCAAGGACACCACCTCTCAAATATTCAGCAAAAGTAGAGATTTTGACCCAGCCCAATGAACACCCTACTCATGCAGCACAATTTTCTTTGCATTTGCAGACTGAAATCAGAACTAAGGACTCAGAGCAGTTTAGGCTGTACTTCAATTACCCAGTCTGTTGTGTTCAGAGCGGCTGAAGTCTCCTTGGAAATGGCAGAGGTGCTGCCTTAGAAGTAAGACGGGCTTTATTTTTTCTATAGGTGCTTTTTGAGAAGACTCCATGGTCTGTGGAAGAAAGAAGTGAGACCGGAAGGGCTTGTAGTTCGTCACCTCCAGAGCTGGCCACTCGGCCTGTTGCTTTGACTTGGCACCACGAGAGAGAGGGAGGGGCCCCGTGGTTCCTTTCCAAGTTTTCCCCATGCCTTCCCTCTGCATACAGGAAGGCGCACATGGGGCCAAGACACAGATCATTGAACTTGAGAAGGAAAACGCAGGAGCCCTCATCCAACCCAGAAGTCATAAAGGAACAGCAGAAAAGGTCTCTAATGTACGTGGTGGGTTTCCGTAGTCGTCTGCCAGTCCTACATTTCTGAATCATCTCTTAACACTTGGCAAAGAGGCTGAGATGTTGAAAACTCCCTTTTTGGCCAGAGAACTGGAAGGATCATATCTGTAAACAACAATGGGTTTTAACTTTTTTGTATTATAGTAACTTTCACTTTAAACTAGTCGATGTTTTAACAGGAACACTCTCTTAGGTTGAAGTTTTTACCTATTCCTCAAGTCACCTGACCAAGCAGGTTTCCAGAAGTGACAGGACTTTCTTTAAATCCTTAATATTTGGACTCCCTTAATATGATGCTTGTAGGTGATCAGACTCTGTATTTTCTTTTTTTTTTAATGTTTTTTTTTTTAGAGAGAGAAAGAGAAAGAGAGAGAGAGAGAGAGAGAGAGAGAGAGAAACAGAGCACAAGCAGGGTAGGAACAGAGAGAGAGGGCCTCTGAAGCAGGCTCCAGACTCTGAGCTGTCAGCACAGAGCCCGATGCAGGGTTCGAACTTATGAACTGTGAGATCATGACCTGAGCTGGAGTCAAACACTCAACGGACTGAGCCACCCAGTCACCCCCAGACTCTGTATTTTCTGATGCTCTCTTGGTGGTGGTAGCAAGTTCATTGGTATTTTTTGAATACTAACTTTGTGCTAACGGTGCTGGCCCTGTGGAGAAAACAAAGGGAGGCTATGAGTCACCACCTAATTGCATAGAATATAATTTCATGCTAATTATTAGGCTGAATTTCTTAGACCTATTTAAGATTGATTAAATGATGATTAAGCATTCAATGGGTACTTCGTACAATTATGAAATGATATTGCAGATCTATAGAGATATGGATAACTGTGTTTATATCCGGGGACTGCTGTAACAAAGTACTTGTCACAAATTTTGGTGGCTTAAAGCAACAGACGTTTATTCTCACAGTTATGGAGGACAGAAGTCCAAAATTGAAGTGTCAGAAAGAAAATGAAAACAGTAATTCAAAAAGATATACGCACCCCTACGTTTATTGCAGTATTGCTTACAATAGTCAAAATATGGAAGCAATCCAAGTGTCCATCGATAGATGAAAAGATAAAGAATATATAGTATATATATCATGGAATATTAGTCAGCCATAAAAAAGAATGACATCTTGCTGTTTGTGACAACATGGATAGACCTAGAGGGTATTATGCTGAGTGAACTAAGTCAGATACAGACAGACAAATACCATATGATTAAACCCATATGTGGAATATAGAACACAAAAATAAAAATCAAAAGAAAGCAAAAAGAGACCCCAAAATACAGAGAATAAACTGATGGTTGCTAGAGGGAAGGGGGAAAAGAGGAGGGGCAAAATGGGTGAAGGGGAGTGGGAGATACAGGCTCCCAGTTATGGAATGAGTACATTCTCTGACACTCCCCCAAAAACAGTGGGATCTTTGTCCCCTCCCCTTGAATCTCAGTGAGCTTGTGACTTCTTTGACCAATACAGTATGGCAGAAATGATGTTATATGACTTCCACGGCTAGATCACAAAAGGCCACACAACTTCTACCCTGTTTACTCATAGAACCTCAAGGCACCACATAAGAAGTCTGACTACCCTGAGGCCACCATGTTGTAAGGAAGTCCAAGTCATGTGGAAAAGCCACAGGTAGTCAACAATCCCAACTGGGCTCAAAACTCCAATGAACTCAACCCAGGTGCTAGCTCTGTGAATGAAGAAAGAAGCCTGCAGTTGTTTCCAGACCCCAGACATTCCAATTATCCTCAGCCATTTGAATTTTCCCAGCTGAGGTCCCAGCCTTCATAGAGCTGAGGCAAGCCATCCTGATATCTCCTGTCCAAACTCCTCGCCCAGAGAATTCACGAGCCATAACGAGGTGGTTGCTATTTTGCACATTTTATGTCTTGTGTGGCAATAAATCATGAATAAACATTATGTACAGTATAGTCATATTTTTTAAAATGTATGTGCATGCACAGGAAATACCTAGGACGTTTGACCCCAAACTGTTAACAGAGATTATTTGGGGGGGAGGGGTATACTCTTATTTATACTTTTCTCTATTTTTAAAGATTTTATTTTTAAGTAATCTCTACCCCCAATGTGGAGCTCCAACTCACAACTCCCAAGACCAAGAGTCACATGCTCCACAGACTGAGCCAGCCAAGTGCCCCTATACTTTTCTATATTTTTTAAATTCTTTAAAATGAGGTCATATTACTTAATCAGGAAAAAAGAAAATGATTTTCATGTAGAAAAAAAGATACCACTGAAATATGGTGGTTGTGTTTTCAGCCACAAGCAATGAAAGACTCCTGGTGAAGGCTGGGGCATCTCTGTACTGTAACCATAATCAACACACCAATTATTTTGCAATCAAAGCTTGTTTTAGCTAAGTAAACTACTAATCACAGGGCAGAGTCTAGTCTCTTCAGAGCTGTGCCTCATGGAAGTAGCAGTAACTGAAAAGGAGGTTCGGGCACTCCTCTGGCACTCTCCTTCTTCAGGTGGCCGGGCCCAGAGCTCAGACAACCACCTTGTTCTTTGGTAATGGGGGAAGGCAGTGGTTATGCAGCGGTTTAGGGAGGGGAGCAGGTGGAAAGCACAAGAGAAGTGGGTGTGAACAAAGGGCCTAGAAGATGGAGACGGGACGCTGTGGCTTCCGTCTCCTGTCAGGGAAAGGGACAGTGTACGCATTTCCAATGGCTTGGCATAGGGGTGCCCCCACACGCCACAGAACCGGGGCTGTGTGCTGCTGACGTTATGTCTGCCACGGCTGACGACGTTTCTAACATAAAGTGTGTCACTGGAGCACATCCTTTTCCTTCAGAGACGTAGTATTCAAAGGTTAACAACACGTCCTGCCAAGAGCACAAACCCCACTCTTGGCATGACAAATGAGGCCTTGGCCCTCTTGAATGGCCACACTTTAGAAACCGAGGGAAAGCAGAGAGAAGCAAAAGGCCACAATTGAAAAGAACAGTCCTTGTGACTTCCACAAAAAAATGTCAGAATGGAGCCAAGGGTGAGTTAAGTATTATATGCACAGTTTCTACGGAAACTTGAAAAGCAAATAGTGCATCAGGGAGGAAGGCACTCATTACACAGATAAGTTCCCAATCCCAGGGACCAGCCCTCCCTTCCAGCTTCTATAGAACACTCCGTGGCAAGGTTCCCAGGCACAAAGACACCCAGGGGCCTCCATCGTGGTAGAGGGAATCTCAAGAGACCAGGAAAGAAGTGGGTGCCAAGGTGCTTTGCGCTCTGCTGGGCCAACATGAGACACTTTCTGTGTAGCCCCCAAGATGCTATCACTCTATTAACTCTATTAACAGCCAATAGCCACTTCTGCTAAATTTGTAACCTTATGTGTGCCCATTTGCCCATCAGCAGGTAGTCTGGTTAACTACTAACTAAAGTTAACTAAAGTTAACTACTTACGTGGCTCTGGTTTCTAGAGAGGAAGACACACAGTGGAAAGCAATGCAAGTACTCCCAGCTCCTTCCTTTTGTTCTTCCCATCGCATTGTCTTGATGAAATGAAACCTCTTCAACTCACAGGCAAGGCAGTGGGTGTAGGGAAAGCCCCAAACCTACCAACTTTATAATGTATATGATATGATACTCTCTGCCTGTTCTGAGGCCCCTCTGATTGGCCTTCAGTTATTTATACATCTCTGACAGTTTCACACTCCACCCTCACTAACCTTTCCCGGGCCAGAAAAATCTCACTTTAACTCATTTCCCAGTGACCTTTGTTCTCACTCACAAGTCCTGAGGATCACAGCACACCCTTACCCCACCCCATTTTAGTGCATATGTGGGTGTATTCTCTTTCTTTAATATCCTTATGAAATTTCATAGCTTATTTTATATATATTTAATGTTTATTCCCATGTGTTCATTTTTTGCTATTAGTGTGATGGTTTTTTCCTCTATGTTTTATAACTGATTATTATTTGAATATAAGGAAGCTTGATTTAATTTCTTTGATAAATAAGATTTTTTTTCTATCTACAACTATTACCTTCCAGAACACAGTTGGGGAACGCTACAGGGGGTCAGAATGTTATATGTGGTGACAGTGTAATTCTTTATGAAAATATGAATTCATAGTAGTGAAATCTGCTTTATTCTGCATTTTGATATATTATACTACAAGTTTCTCTCCAATAGAAATAGCTCCTGTTTTCTCATTACAGGACACAGTATCTATTTTCATAGTGCAAACACAACATTCAGCTTTAGTAACGGAGTCACGTATGTCTGTTCAAAGATTGAACTTGTTTCAATATGCCTTTGTCCACTGAAACTCTGCGTCTATGAAACGTAAAATCCTAATGCATTCATGTTTTTAAGCAGAAGATGAGAAGGCCTCTGTGTGGTTCATCACTCACCAAAATAAAATAAATCATAATTAATTGTGGCTATTTTAGCACATATAGAATCTCTAGATCAGAGATAGTATAGTTATTTACCCATACCAACCCTCTTTCAAAAACCTATGAAGAGAACAATGGGCAAGAGAAGTATATCACCATCTGTGTACAAAGGAGTAAGCGACACATCCATATGTATAGAATAGGTCTACAATGATATACAAAAAACTGTCATCAGTGGTAGCCTCTGGGGGGGAGACTGGAAGATATAGGCAAACAGGAGACTTACTTTCCATCGTGAACTCTCTTGCACTCTCTGAATTTTCTATCACACACAGGTATTGTACTACTAATAAGCTTCTGTGTCAAGAAGATACTGAGGAACAGTAATATTTTATGGGTAGCAATGGTATGGTGAGAATGAGATGGGAATTTCTTAAATTTGCAAATGGGACATAAGTTGGTATGATTGCATTTGACATGTCAGAAGCCTCAAAAAGTTCCTTTCTCTGCATTTCTGATTCTTTATGTAGGATAGACTCCTAGAAGCAGAATTACTGCCTGTGGTAGGCATAACAATGGTTTCCTCAAATGGTCCCACATGTCCAAATTTGGAACCCATGAAGATGTTATGTTACACGGCAGGAGGGAATCAGGTTGCAGAGGGAATGGAGGCTGTTAATCAGACGGTTTTGAGATGGAGAGGCTATCCTGGACTATCCAGGTAGTTCCAATGTAATCACCAGGATCTTTATTAAATGAAGGAGGGGGGACAGAAGAGTCAAAGTAATGCAGTATAAGAAGTCAGCCAGCCATTGCTGGCTTTAAAGATGGAAGGGGCCATGAGTTAAAGAATGTGGGCAGTTTCAAGGAGCTGGAAAAGGCAAGGAAATGAATCTTTCCCTGGAGCCTCCAGAACGCATGCAGCCCTGGAAATACCTTGATTTTAGCCCAGTGAGACTCATTTTGGACTTCTGCAGTCCAGAACTATGCTGTTTGTGGCTTAAGCCATTAAGTCTATGCTAATCGGTGACAGCAGCAATGGAAAACTAATACACTGTGTCAAAGAAATACTCATTTATAAGAATAAAAATCTGGAGAGGATCTAAATGTCCATTAACAAAGAAATAGAAAGTAAATGGTGCCATATTTATACGAAAGAGATTTTGAAATTTTTCAAATGTTTATGAGAGCATATTAAGTTGAAAAAGCAGTTTATAAACCTGTATCTGGTTCCAGTTATAGAAATTATATACTCATATATACATCACTTCAGTCAGGGTTCAGCTGCAGAAAAGAGAAATTACTCAAGGCATTTTGAAGAGAAAGAGACATAAAAAAAATCAGACCCATACAAAATCATGGGGGAAACCATAGGAGAGGGGCTCATGAAGCCTCTTGAGAGGTCAGCCAAGCTATGGGGGTCCACCCAGATCACCAAGGGGAGTGCCAGATGGAGCCCTAGCCTGGGGTCACACATCCAAAGGCAGTGGAGAGATGGCCCCTTTTCTTCCCTTCCTTTTCTCATAACCACTGCATTCTACTCATATGGTACAAAGAATGTTTAAGTGTAATCCCACCTTTTTCTGCCTCCATATTTATAAACGAGAAACAAATACCAAAGAATCTATTGGTGTTAAGAATGCATGCTCTGACTGATGAATGGATAAAGATGATGCGGTTTATACATATGATGGAATACTACTCAGCAATGAGAAAGAATGAAATCTGGCCATTTGCAGCAATGTGGATGGAACTGGAGGGTATTATGGTAAGTGAAATAAGTCAGGCAGAGAAAGACAGATACCATCTGTTTTCACTCATATGTGGATCTGGAGAAACTTAACAGAAGACCATGGGGGGGAGGGGAAGGGGGAAAAAAAGTTACAGAGAGGCAGGGAGGCAAACCATAAGAGACTCTTAAATACTGAGAACAAACTGAGGGTTGATGGGGGGGGGGGAGGGGAAAATGGGTGATGGGCATTGAAGAGGGCACTTGTTGGGATGAGCAGTAGGTACTGTATGGACGCCAATTTGACAATAAATCATATTAAAAAATAAAAGAAAAAAAAAGAATGCATGGTCTGGAGTTAGATGACCCAGATTTAAATCCAGCTTGATCTTTGCCTACATGACCCTCACTCTTGGTGCCTGAGCACCATTGTCAGTAAAGGGAAAGATTTCAGTGCCTTCCCCACAGGGTTTCCTGAGGGTCCAACCATATTAGGGAGCCAAGCACTCAGCAGAGAGTAAGGTAAAACTGCTCAATAAATGGTAAATGGTATCATTTTTATAATACTTTCCTATACTTATCAGGTATTATTTATCACGTATTAATTTTATCATCATAGAAACAAAAACCCCATTTTGGGAAAATCCAAGCTGGATGTTAAACTTCCAAAAATAATCATGGTCTGAAGGAAAAAATAGAAATTTTATTTTATTTATTTATTTATTTTTTGAAAATAGAAATTTTAAAACTTGTTGCCTTGCATCAGTTTCTGTCCGCTGTATATCTGCTTCCTGTTGATAAGGGAAATAATAAAGACACAGGTTCTATTTAAAAGTAAAGAGTCCATAGTCTATTTTCATTCTCAAGGCTATTCATTCTGGATGGCAAATGTCACTCTCAATCTTTTGCATAAAAAGAACCCTATTTTGTCATTTGACAATGAATGAATACGTTTTGCAGGACAAAGGGAAGAATTTGTGATAATAAAAAGGGATAAAGAAGATAACTGGTTTTCGGTTAAGATTGATTTGCTACTTTGACCATTGATTATACAGCCATCTAAATATGGACATTTATAACTGATTAAATGTAAACTCAGAGGCCACCCAGTCTGGTCCCCAGATTCAGGCACCACTATCTCTCCTTAGGACAGGGATCCTGAAGGAATATGTTTGACAGTTTACATTTTCACATACATCCTTTGTCACTTGGTGCCATGGTCTGTCTCCCTTGGGTTAATCAGCTCCAGATTCTCCTGCCAAAATGAGAATATAAATCCGGTGCTCTTAGCATTGTCCTCTGCTGCAGAGGATATCATCAAAGAGCCACAGGAGATGATTTAGTTTATAACAGCCATGCCTTTTAATTAATGTTAAAACTTCCATGCTCGTATGAGTCAGGTTTTACTCCTTCCAAATCCTCAGCACGTTTGTGAGTTGGAAATACATTCAGCAGAACATAGACAGTAGGTAAACCATGACTCTCACTGAATTTCAGCATGGCATATTTTATGGCTTGTCCTTTTCCTATCTCAAACAACCTCATGGTCTCCAGAGACGAAGAAGCATCCAAGTACATGAACTTTAAAGGACTTAAGTATAAACCCCAATAGGAAGTGATTTTACTTTTATTTCCAAATTCCATTACACACAAGTAAAGGAAGTAAAGCTATTAATTTGGTCAGCATTACAGATAAGGACCAAGCAGGAAATGACTTCTCATATGACATCATCCAGGGCCCGTGTCAGAGCAGTGATGGGCGGGGCCTATCCTTTGGCCCTTACAGATCTTTCCCAGCCTTTTCTGAATGAAATGGTACAGGCAGGGCCAAATTTAATTAAGTTACCGCAACATGGATTGTACTGCTCTGTGGGACTGTAATGTAGACATTAATAATGAGAGAAACCAAGAATGAGAAAAGAGGAAAGGTGGGGGGAAGAAGTTAAAGCCCTAATTGTGGGGCGCCTGGGTGGCCGCAGTCGGTTAAGCGTCCGACTTCAGCCAGGTCACGATCTCGCGGTCCGTGAGTTCGAGCCCCGCGTCAGGCTCTGTGCTGACAGCTCAGAGCCTGGAGCCTGTTTCATATTCTGTGTCTCCCTCTCTCTCTGCCCCTCCCCCGTTCATGCTCTGTCTCTCTCTGTCGCAAAAATAAATAAAAAAAAAAAAAATAAAAAAATAAAAAAAAAAAAAAAATAAAGCCCTAATTGTTTAGTAAGATAAACCTTAGCTGGAGAAGCCAGTGAATGTTCCTAGGAATTTTATATTCTAGTTAAGTAACTGTGTCCTTGTGTCATTTTTAATAAGAGCATTTCAACCTTAGAGAATACTTGAGATGGTGCTCGATGGAAATCACATTCGTCTCACACCTGCACCATTAATTACCAGGCATGAGGATGCAGGAGAAAGACAAGCGGACTCAAATCCCAGTTTACATGACTCTGGGCAAGTTACTTAGTTTCTCCACCTGCAACATAGGTCCATTAACACCTACCCCCCCCCCCTCCCCGGGGTTGTTGGGAGAATTAAATGAGACGATGCTGGGAAATGCCCAGCACAGCTGGACCTCTATAATGTTTGCAGTTTCTCCCATGACTGCTTAGTAGATAACCAATTGGTTTTTGTGAGGGTTTTTTAGATTTTTTTCTTTAAATTGTGGTAAAAAAAATATACATGACATAAAATCTGCCATCTCACTCCTTTCTAAGTGTGCAGTTTAGTAGTATTAAGTACATTCCCACTGTTGCGCAACCGACCTCCAGAACTCTTTTCATCTTGCAAAACCGAAACGCTATACCTATTAAACATCTCCCATTTCCCCCTCTCCCCAGCCCCTGGCAACCACCATTCTATTTCCTTTGTGAATTTGACTACTCTAGGTACCACATACGAGTGGAATTTGCCTTTTTGTGACCAGCTTATTTCAGATAATCAGTTTTTTGGATCACTTGTTTTGACCTGACAAATACTGACGCTCAGACAAAAGTTTTGGCAGCTGCATGTTATATTGCAATATTGCACGATTATCCAACTATTTAGGCAACACGTGACTTTTCAAAAATAAAGGTGATCCATTATGAGTTAGACCATGTAAGTTGCATGGGTGGATTTTACACTAGTATGGTCAATTCCCAAATCACCTGCTACCACTTGTGCCTTATCCCTTTAACTGCTTTGTAAATTTCTGGAGGTCAGGTGGTGCCTGGCATGTATTAAGAGTATGGTAGGGGCTCCGGGGAGGCTCAGTTGGTTGAGCGACCGGCTCTTGATTTCAGCTCAGGTCATGAACTCACGGTTCGTGAGTTTGAGCCCCGCATTAGGACTCTTTGCTGACAGTGTGGAGCCTGAGATTCTCTCTCTCTCTCCCTCTCTCTCTGCCCCTCCCCCAAGAGCATGAGCATGTACTCTGTCTCTCAAAATAAATAAATATTTTAAAAAAGAGTAATAATGGACTAATAAATTAATAAATCAATGGATTCAGGTCCAGTTTTATGAACTGTTAGCAAGAAAATGTCCATCATAGGGTATTTCCTTTACTACTGATTCTGTTCCACATCTTTACTCAACAACTGATGTTACTTACAGAATCCAGAAGAGATCAACTTTTGGATCATGGGCACTTCTGTGTCCCATCAGCTTCTTAATGTCAACACATGTCAGATTTGTTTAGTTTTCAAATTCTGTAGTACTAATTGATTTTTAACAGCAGGACTCGCAAAGATTTAAAACATTAAACTATTCAGAACTGGCCAGGGTGAAAAGAAATACGGGCTCAAATACAGTGCTAGTAGAAATGTAAGCCTTTAAGAGGGCAATTCAAAACTTTTTGTAACTCCCTCCCCTCCCCTTAACTCTGCAAGTTAATTTCTAGTTAGTTTATTCCACAGAGATGGTCGTACAAATGTTCACAGATATATGACTGCGGTAAACTGAACAATGGTCCCCGAGAAATGGCTACATCCTAATCCCCAGAACCTGAGAAATTGTGAATATGTCATGTTCATGACAGGGGGTAATAAACACTGCAGGTAGAAATAAGGTTGCTAATCAGCCGACCTTAATATAAGGCGCTGCTGGACTATACCAGGTGGTCCTAGTACTTAAATGTGTATTTAAATGTGGATGAAGAAGGCAGAAGAGTCCACGTAGGAGTGATTCAATGTTCGTGTGAAAAGACTCAGCCAACATTTGCTGGTCTTTAAGACAGAAGGGAGCCAGAGGCCAGAGGGGATATAGCAGCTTTTAGAAGCTAAAAAAGGCAAGAGAAAGGATTATCCCCAAGAGCCTCCAAAGACAAAGGCAGCCCAGCTAACACCTTGATCTTAGCTCAGTGAGATCAGCTTTGGATTTCTGACCTCCAGAACTGGAAGGCTATAAATTTGTGTCGCTTTAAGTCACCAGGTTTGCGATAATTTGTTACAGCAACAATGACCAATACAATGACTATAGATCTTCCGAGTAACATCATTGTGACAAAATTTGTAAGCAACCCAAAGCCCATCAATAAAATCCAAATAAAATATTGTGTCATTACTGTGGATGCCTTTTAGCAAAGAGACAACTACTTGAGGTAACCTCTCTCCCTGGTTTTGGCAAGTGCTTGCTAATCAGTTTAAAATAAAAGAGAGGGGAAATAGAGCAAAGAATTCAGTTAATAAATGGCCCTGCTTGTAAATGCACAGCAAATATAACACAACACTGAGATGATAGTACCTTTGGGTCACGCAGTCTTATCTCATCCTTACAATAAATCTATAAATATGCCAAGCACTGTGCTAACCATGGGAAAGTACAGAGAAAAGAAGCTGACTGAGTAGAGAAGGGGGAGAAGCAGGCAAGAGAATTCTATTAAATGCAAGAAATGCCAAGGCAGAGGAAAGTATGGGCACCTCGGGAGCACAGGGAGGCGTACCTAACTAAGTCAGGGTGGTAGGTGGGACAGGGAGAGCTGCCAGGAGGAGGAAATGCCTGAACCCAGTCCCATTGGACTGGGAGCGGGAGTCAGCCAGACAAAGAAGACTTGGAAGGCCTTACTGGCAGTGGAAACAGCTTACAAAAGGCTAGCTGGCATGATGTCCCGTGTGGTGTGTGGGTGGGGTGGCACAGGAGAAAACCAGTAAACTCGAAAACGCTACACAAAGACGTTTACAGAATTAGCTGTTTTGCATTCTCTGAACCTCAGTTTCCACGACTTCATAATGGAATCATAAAACCTTCCTTGCAGGAAAGGATTCAGGGATCTGCCCAGAGTCTCGGGGCCAGAATAGGAAGAGCTGGCTCGTGGGGGTCCCTGCCCCACACTCTTTCCTCCAGGCCACGGCTGCTCCCAGGACAAGTCCCTCTGCCCAGGCAGGCTGGAACCATTTCCGGTTCTCTAAAGCCTCAATGGATAAAAAAATGAAAGCCATTTTGTGGTATATTTTAATCATTTATATTTAACAGATCACTGCTCTTAACACATACAAAATACAATGAAATAAAATTGTGTTATTCAAATGGATGACAGACTAAAATTATACTAATTCATAGTTCATTGCAGGCCATGTGTTCTGGTAATGGAACATTTAAATTTATATAATGAATGTTTTCTTCTTTCAATCCCTTCACTGATTGTCTCTGACTCTCCATAAAACCTCATTTAGAGAGAATCTTTGAGCGCCTTGGAGAATGAGAAGCCTAAGCAGCCTGCCAGTGCTAGGCCCTGTTTATACTGCCTTTAGGAAAGAAAGTAAAATTGTGCATCAGAATTAACGGCGGGGGGGGGGGGGGGGGGGGGGGGGGAAGGGTGCAAGATAGGGGGTGGCAGAGTGGAGGGCTTTTAAAATATACTAAAGCCTGTGCCCCACTCTCTAGATTCTGATTCAGTTGGTTTAGAGTGTGGCCCAGACACCTTTAATAGTTTTGGAAGTTCCCCAGGTGATGCTCATGTGAAGCCAGGGCGGAAAAATACCATAGCTGAATGTAGGTGAGACTGACAAAGGAATCCTTTAAAGTTTTATCAACTCATTTGCGGGTATTTGTTAAGAGATAAACAATGGGAAAAAAATAGATGAGCAAAAGGAAGTTTCAATAAAAAGTCTCATGGAGGACAGACAATGGTACAGGCAGAGGAACCCTGGCCAGCAGGCAGAACACAAGGCACAATGGAGGCCCAACCACAAAGAGCAATAGACCAGATGTTTGCACATTAAGAGAGTGAGAAGGAATCCAGAAGAACTGGGAAGTCTGTTAAAGTTTGCCCATTCAGTCTGCAGATGTCATGTGGCAGCATCGTGACCAGGTTGTGATGAGGTCCCCGGGGTGGATAGAGAGGCAACCACTGGGCCCTCAACCCCTGTGTTGGAGGTACCAGCGCTGGGCAGAAGGAGCCACTATGGCAACCAGGCAGACATAACTGCACTGAGAAAAGAAAAGATCCTCAGACCCTGACCAGGATGGCCAATCTACAGCTGAAATATGGGTAATGTGGCCCTAGAACCGTAGAAGTCAATTTTCTGTGTCAGACTTTTCTAGTCAGGCTACCATACCTCGGAGGCAGTGATGAGGTGGCCCCTAAGAACTTAAGAGTATTCTTAGAGCCGAGTTATAAAATTAATATTTAATAATCGGAAGAATCACTCTAAGGAGAACAAATGGCTCTTAAATCAGACCAAGATAGATCATTAAACTATAAAGTAGGAAGTTTTCCACCAAAAGGGCAGTCATCAGCCATGGAGGCACAGAAAACAAAAGAAGACACTGTTCTTAGGCTTGCTAAGTTCTACACTGGGCACACGGTTCCCTGGTCAAGGCACTCAATTCGACTGTCCTCAGTCTCCACTGCTTCCACTTTAGTGTGGGCCCCCATCATGTCTGGATTATCATGAAGTCTCCTAACTGGTCTTCCTGTTTCTGCTTTAGCTGCCTCCATAGATCATCCAAAGTGACCCTGTCACACATGAGGTAAATCATGGTTTTTTTCTGCTAAAACCCCCCAGGAGCTCCCCATCGCAGAAAAGAAGCCAGAGTCCTCACAACAGCCTCCATGTATAACCTTCTATGACCTGGATCCTCCCCACCTCTGGGATTCATCTCTTCCTGCTCAGCCCTGTACCCACCACCACCTCTCCCCTCTACCCCCATTCCACAGTACCTCCCTGATGGGCTTCTAACATGCCAGTTATGCTCTCCTGCCTCAGGTCCTTTGCACTTGCTGCTGGTGTTCCAGAATGTTCTTCCCCTAGGTATCCACATGGCTCAACTCTCGAGTCCTTCTGGTCTTTACCTCAGGTTAGAAGCCTATCCTGGCCACTTAAAATAATAAATTCTCCCACTGCTCACTACCCACACCTCCCCTCCCCACTTTATTTTTTCCCATGTCACTTATCACCACCTATATATTACATATTTCACTACTTTGATTATTATTGGATTTCCTTTACTGGAATGTAAATACATGAAGGCAGGGATCTGGGTTGGTTTTGTTCACTGCTGTATTCCTAGTGTCTAGACCAATGCCTGGAAATTAGGAATTCAATCGATATTTGTTGACAAATGAACAAGTTAATCGAGCCAAGTGTCTGGGGTATCTCTGCTGTGCCGGTGGCTTCATCAAGCTTTTGAAGCAAAACGACTCAAACGTGAGTTGATGTTGGGTAACTACCTTTTCCACAGCAACCTCTCAATGCTTTCCCATAAGGTAAGGCAGGAGAAAATATGCTGGTCAGAAGACATGGGGTCTGGTCCCACTCAAGGGTTCTGCACTGAAGGAGTAAGAGAACCAGCATGAAATTTATTAGTTTTTCGTCTCACTCAGGGCTTCAGGCTCCACAAACAGCTTTGATGGTGGTGAATCCCCGGTCTCGACCTGTAAGATGCCCCAGCCATCTGCTCAGAGGCCAGCTTTCCTCATGATTCGTGGGGCTCAGCTTGCGCTTTTCTTTCAACTCGCCCAGTTGTGTTGAGGGAGAGCAATCAGCAGTAACCTGGCATACAGGGATTTGACACTCAAAACAACAGTCCTTCACAACTGGCTGGGTAGGGCGTGATGTGCGGTCACGTGCCACGTCGCCGAGGCGCGGATTTGAGTCCGGCAGGCTGGGGCACCGAAGCAGGCCCACAGCTGAACAAAGCCGGCACTGTGGCCCGGCTGTTGTCTCCTCCTGTGGCCGACTCCTCTGGCCGCTGGAAGTGTAACAGAGGTCTGTCTGTGGAAAACTGCCCTCATGAGCAGCCCACCGCCGGTGCTGATGGTGCAAACGCGGAGGGCTAGCATTTTGGCATTTCGTTTCCTTCTTAAGATGTGGTCGGTGTCATTCAAAAACCTGGTGAGTCAAGAAGATCGTCTGTTCTCCAGACCATAGTTTTTCGGTCTTCTCGGCCTGTGCCTAGCACCTCCCAGGAAGGAGGAAGTCAGGAACAGGGCTTGTCTTCAAGGGGACTACCACACCGCCTCCTTGGTGCTCCAGCACGTCACCCTGTATTCTCAAGTAGGTTGTACAGTGGTTGATAACACACGTCGCGGAGTCAGGTGCCCCTGGAGTCAGGAGGCCCGGGTCCAAATCCCAGCTGTGCCCCTCTCTGGCTGTGTGACCATTCTGTAATGTCTATAAGCCTGTCTCCTTGTGGGTAAAGTGGTTTTGCAAGAGAGTTCCCTAGATCAAATAATGCAGGTAATGGCAGGTAACAGAACCAAACCTGGCACATGATGAACACTTAATGTCTAAGCGGTAGGAAGAAGAAGTAGATCTCAGCCCAGGACCTGTGCGTACTTAGCTGCTACGTGCCAGCACCAAAGTGACAGGGGTGTAGACAGGGGATCAGACACTGGGGTTGGAACACGGTGGAAGGCTTCGCAGGACAGGGGGTGAGATGAGGGGCTCTGATCTCGAAAAGAACAGCCCGCCCCACGGACAACAACAGACTATGGTTTCCCAGACTATCTCTCCCTGTACAGTCTACACGTTCTCCTGAACAGCACACATCCTAACGCTGCGGCATTTCAACAGGGAATAACACAATGAAGACTGACTTGGCCGTAACTGTGGGTCCACTGCCCGTACAAGACTGATCCTTCTATGCTTGTACAATTTGCTTCCAGGTCTGCAGGCGTTTACAACTTTTTTTTTTTTTTTTTTTTGCTAATGCCTCTGTCAATTTTAAAATTTATCTTTAGTTATTTATAATCCAATTTTTATTTTTTAAATGGAAAATACATTCATTCAAATTCAAAAGATACGAAGGTATACAAGAAAAATCTTCTGCCTACCTTTGTCCCCCAAGCCATCTAGTTCCCAGATCTCAAAGCAAACAACATTACCTTGTTACCAACTGTTTCCATCTACTGACAGAAACAATCTATGAGTACATAAACAAATATATTTATTTTCTCTTTAAGTTTATTTATTTGAGAGAGAAAGAGTGCATGCAGGGGAGGGGCAGAGAGAGAGGGAACGAGGGAATCCCAAGCAGGCTCCATACCATCAGCACAGAGCCGGGCTCAAACTCACAAACTGTGAGATCATGACCTGAGCCCAAATCAAGAGTCGGACACAACCAACTGAGCCATCCAGGAGCCCCTATTTTCTCTTTTACTCAAGGTATAGCCTATAAAATATTGTTCTGCTTTTTTTTCTTGAAAAAATTCCATATTGGTATATAAAGAGCCTTCTTGTCTTTTTTTTTTAAACAACTGACACCTACAGCTTTTAATCCTTCAGATAACTATGCAATTTATCATGAAATCACCTGTCAGCATGAGTACCTAAAAGGCCAAATTTCCTTTTTCGTGGATCTCAGAATAGGAGCCATTAAAAAGCAACATTTTTCAAGAAAGCCCTATTTCTGGGATTACAGGTTTCACTCTCCCTGTAAATACTTTGGTTCAGATGAAGAACATAAGCCCGTGGACTTGTCAGCGTCCCCCAGGTGCAGCTGGGGGAAGATGTGGCTGGCCCCTGCTAACTCCAGTTGGCTCACAAAGCAGTTCACAAAGGGACCAGGTGATAAAGAATGATCAAAACTAGACTCGGGATGCCAACATATTACACTGAAACACCATCGGTTTTAGGCTGAATCTAATTTGCTACATCCTAACCTGTTCTCCTTTTTTTTTTTTTTTCAAGATTTTTCTCCCCAAGGGAACCATTCTGAATCAAAAACAAAAATTGTATTTTCTAAAACTGCTAGGTTGAACAAAAGCAGAACCAAGTGGCCTGATCAAACTGGGTCTAGGCCAGTATTTTATTTGATTCAGGGCATGGTTACTTCAACAGCCACCCAGAGGCATTAAATTCAACTTCCCAGACTGAATGCATTGACCATCATTTAGAAATGTCTGTCAGGGGCATGAGGTCAGGGCTGAGATACTAAACACTGAGCATGCTGCCCTCAGAGTCCTAGGCGTAAAGTTCGTATTTTTAAGGTGTGAAAGCAGCAGGCGTCAGTATAATCGCGATTCATCTGGTGAACAAAAACAGAATTCTGAGCTGTCCCCGGCAGATATTTCTGGTAAGAGCTACAGGACAACTTTCTAAACCTACTGGTAGTTAGCTCTTTGGGACCAAGTGGACAGCGGTATTGAAAAGAGGTTCCCTCTGGAGAGCTGAGCTCCTCACCACCCTAACAGGAGGAATTTGAGGAGTCTGGAAATTGGTG
Source organism: Panthera onca (assembly GCF_046562875.1). NCBI lineage: Eukaryota > Metazoa > Chordata > Mammalia > Carnivora > Felidae > Panthera > Panthera onca. The sequence goes on along the minus strand of NC_138339.1, from coordinate 40,784,076 downwards.
AAGTAGGCTTCTAGGCGGAATATGCCAGGACGCTGTACGAGGGTTCTGGGAGCAGGAACCCGGAGAGGGGTCTGGACCTGGGGCCGGGCTGCATGGGGCAGAGCGAGCCAAAGCAGGTAGAAGGTGGAAGAGCTGTGCCGAAGGCAGGATCTCCTACCTGAGAGCCACGTGTGGATTCCTCAGTTCTCCACAGCAGAGCTGATATGGCTAATGGCTAAAATTCTAACGGCTAAAATCCATCTTACCCCTTCTCACATCCTCACGGAGGATCTTTATTGTTCTTACACTTGGCATGCCTTGGGCTCAGGGATTTTTATTTGTCACTCAATTCTCACAAGATTTCTGTGAAGGGGATACTATATCCCACTGCAGATAGAAAACGGTCACAGAGAGATTAAGTGACTAGCTCAAGGTCACACAGTGTCTGGGAACGTGGCTATCATCATTAAGTACCTACTTGTAGAATTTTTGTCACTTCCCATGTTTGTTATTTAAAAAGGGAGTACTGAGAAGTGGTTGAGGACTTTACATACTCATTAATCTGATACTCTCAATAATTTGATAAAGTCTAAGTAGGCCTATCCTACCCTTGAGGAAACTGAGGCTCAGAGGCGAGTTGGGTAAGCTGAGGTCTTTCAGAGTGGAGAAGCTAGGTTGTGACCCCTGGCATCGCCTCTCTTACTGTAATGCTGGGTCAACTTCCCCACTATGCTTGCAGATAAGTCCACTGACTCAGCAGTTATGAAGCCCTAAGAGACATTTCCTGGAGCAACTGAAAAGTTAAACCTCTATTCAAATAAGGTCTGATGCATCTGGGCCCTCAAAGTTAGAGAGCATTTCCAGATAGGCTTATGGGGCTCACAGAAACAGAACACCATGTTTTCTAAGTCCTTTTGAAGGGAGCTTCACAATTGGAGCTCAGGACAATTGGCCTCGTCCTAGGCAGACTTCTGGTACAAATTCACCCGAGGAAGTTAAACTGTTCTCAACCCACATAGGCCCCTATAGCAGTTTTGGAAGCTCCATCTCTGCCACAGGCATGATGGGATTGAGACATTCTGGGAATAGAGCCAAGCGGGGAACTTGTGATCCCTAGAAAGGCTGTAGACATGACCCAATCCCAGATTCACTGCCTCCCCCTCCCCCCCCCCCCCCCCCCACCCAAGCTCAGACGCCTGGGACAGAGGTAGATACTTGGCTGGTTTCTCCAGGTTTCCTGCTCCTAGGTCCCTAGCATAGCATCCTTCTGTACTCTGCCCAGAAGTCTATTCCATCACTTCCCAGGCCTTCCTGCATGCAGCATTCTGCTGCTGCTACTTGTGACCAAGCGGAACTTGCCACAGCTAACTGTGACCCTGACCAACTGGAACTAAACGTTTGACATTAGTTCCTATGGTTCTGCCAAGGCCATTTTTATGGCAACTGAAACCTGTTTATGTTTGCACAGAGGTGGAGTTAGAGAGAGGGGAAACCATTGGGTTTTGGTTCCTTTTCTTCTCTCCCTTAATATCACTAGGGAAACATTAATACCTTGCCTGCTTCCCCCATTGAGACAGAGCAGAGCGGCGCATCGACAGCCAGGGACGCAGTGACAGGACCACAGACTCTCATCTTTCCCAACAGAAATGACTGCAAAAAGGAGACTTTCTAAGCCTCCCTTTGCGCCTTCGAGCCCGGGGCACAAAGAGCAGAATCCCTGTCAGTCCAGCAGTGGGTGGGGACCTGGGAAAGTGTTGGGGTTCCTGAAAAGCAGGGAAATGGCATCCAATGTAATCCAGTTTAAATTAGCATTGGCTTAAGCCAGATCCCCATCTGACTCTCGGCTCCATCACTCAGTTGATGTAATCTTGGGCAAAAGATACGAGGTATCTCTGATCCTTTTCATTAATCTATGAACAGGAGATGGAATCTCCAGGTTTATTGTGAGGACTACCAGATGAAGTCCATATTGAGAGGTCCCAACCATTTCCTTTCTTCCCTCACACACACTTGCAGAGAACCCATCCCACCACCAATCCCACAGGTGATTTGTCCAGCTTGAGTCAGGTGTCCCCCACTGGCCTAAGGAACCCAAATAGATGTCTGGGCCATTTTAGACATACTGGAAGATACTGAGAAAGCCAAGCCATGGGAAGGGAAAAAAAGAATAAAACAGACTCATAAAGAAAAGAAGTTGACAGATTACAAACCCCGCATAGAATGCAAGCTTAGTTCCAGAGGGGACTTTGGCCTCATGTGGGATTCACCAGGTCCCTGTACTCATCCATGATCCTTTATATCTTGAATTAGGATGGTTTGAGCTGGCCTCTTTCTGGAAACCAACACAACAGACCCCAGGAGAGACTGTGTGAATTACTTTACTCACGCACTTATTAGGTATGTGTCAGACTCACAGTCACTATTATTTCAAAATGATTCACTCACCGTTTACTGCTATGTGCTTAATAGTTACATAAGATACTAACAGAAGCAGACCCAGTGGGACGACAGGGATGGCTTATGGTTTTAAACTAGTCAAACTAGCTAGTTTCACAAACATTTTCTATGACGGGCACAGATGGAAGCTTAAGACCATGAACACACTCTTCTATTTTTCTGTGTAAGTCTTTCACATTAAGTAAACGCCTCCTTAACTACTGGAGAAAAGATAATTATAATATTCCACTGAAGCTGAGAAATAAAGCAAACTTTGTTTATTTCATTAAAAGATAAGGACTGATCTGTACTAATCATAACATTTTGAAGGAAAAAAAATGTTCGACACTTTTAGTCTATAAATAACTAATACCCTAATTTTTACTTCTTCTGTTAGCCAAAGAGAAGGCTGCAAACGAGAAAACTGGATAATGCTTATTGATTTAAAAGTACCAGACATGGTAATTTGTTTCTGAGGAACTGAAAACCTAAGTGGAAAAAAAAAAAATGCCTATAGCAACGAGCTTGGTAAAGAATGACATTTAAAGGTTGACACATAAATTTTACATGCTTGACTTGACAGACTACATTTTTCAAGTCCTTAATTATGAGAACAGCAGCAAAACTTAAGACAATTAAAAACCAGCACTGAAGAATCTGCTGTGTTGTTACAAATACACGTAGGACATCTGTGTCAGTGAAGCCCAAAAAACGAATCTATTCTCAATGACAGGAAAACCTCAGATTGCGAGTAACTCATTCTGCGAGTGTTTCACAAGACAAGCAAACATTCCTAATAAACTTTAACTTGATAAACGAGTGATGTCTTGCAATATGAGTAGTCCGTGATGCTGAACGACACATGCTCACCACTGAGTCAATGGTTCTTGAAATTTGCTTTGATATACAAGTGCTTTGGATTACAAGCATATTTCTGGAATGAATCCTGCTCATAAACCAAGGTTTAACTGTACTGCTCTATTTAAGCCAAAGGGCACGGACTCTTGTTTCACTTTCAAACGTGTTCCCTCGTTCTGGGTTTACACTGTACCTTTAGGTACAACAGACTGGGTGAATAATGGGGGTTGTATATAATGCGCGGCTGCAAAACCAGTCTCACTGGATGACAATTACAGCACATCAACAAGTCCGTCTGTAATTAGAATAGCAAAACCAGCTCAGGCGGACACCCTCATGTCATAAATACATCACGTATCAAAATTATAAATTATAGAAATAAAGACAAATAATGGCATGAAGGGCATGATAGTTTATTTTTTAAAAAATTGTACCACACTGATCATAATGACCAGCATACACATTATGATGGCTTTTCTCTTGGGTATTAACATTGCAGTATTTTTGTATACTGAAATGTTTCAATAGGACCAAGAACGTTAGAGAAATAAAGATCTTAGATGAAAATGAACACTAATAACTCTGATGTCCTACCCCACAGAATTCATTTAAACCCCTTATGAATCAGTGGCATTATAATGTTATGTAGTTATGAAGAACAAAAGTTCTCTTCTAAGCAGGCAGCATGAACTTATACCTCCTTGTACTTTGATTTTTAGTTTTTATAATTTAAGCTATGTCCACCCTGGCTAAAGCACAATCATAACAAGACACCTCAGATAATTTCCATGCTACCACTGCACATCTTTAGTGATTTTACTTAAAAAAAAAAAAAAAAAAAAAAAAAAAAATCAAACCACCATCAAAATAAAGAGGCAAATAAAACTGATTTTCAAATAATTTGAAAAGCATAGTGCTTATCTGTCCGATACAGACTCAAATTTAAATTAAATGCTATAATTATAATCTCCAAACTTCTGCAATAAAATTAACATAGATATATGGGTTTTTTTTTATAGAACTATATTTTGCAATCAACAAGATAAAGTTACTTTTTAGAGAACGATATATTTGGTTACAATTCCACAATTCCACGTATCTGTAATAGAAACAAAGCCACATGATGTTAAATCTGGCTCTAAGTTACCTAAGGTATAAAAATTTGATCAAAATTACAACACTCTGATCTTAAAAATTCAACCCATATGAGATTTTTTTTTAGAATAAATGTGCTTTGAGTAATTATTTCAATAACCGTTTCTTTTTTGAGTGTCTGAAAACTGACCCTGTCTTTTTTAATCAGTGTGACTCACCAATATTTCAAATTGACCTCTTTACTTCTGTGTTACCATTTCAATATCCAGGGATTTGTGAGGCAGCATAAGTTTGACTTCATAAAAACAGTAGATACTTTGACCTTTCAGTGACACTTTTTCAGTCTGTAAACTCAAGAATCACATTATTTATAGCTCAGCAACTATAAAAACATGGAGATTTTGGCATTTGAAGCCAGAATCTCTTTGTGCTTTTTAAATTAAGCTGCTTTTGAATCTTTTTGGTATTTATCAGCCATTCATATTTCCCTTATAATAATAGAAGAATATATTTAAAATAATTTTTAAGGTTAAATGTCCTGGGGGCTTACAATATGAAAAAAAAAAAAAAACAATTTTTTTTTTCCTTCAGCATTTGGAATAGTAGTAATTATTTCTGGTCCCTCCTTAGATCAACCAACGCTACTTTCAATCACGTATAACACTGAATTTTACAGACATCCCTGAAAAGTTTTTGATTAAGTAAACGAGTGAATCACAGTGGAGTCTCAATCAGTTAACAGTGTAGATCATTAAAAAAAATAATAACACACACACACACACTGAATATTAAAATCTTCAAGATAAAAAAAAAAAAAAAAAGAAAGAAAAAGAAAAGAAAACCCTCTTAAGAATTAAACCAGGTATGTGTCATCACTGATTCTGTGCTTGTGTCCCCAACTGATTAGACTCCTCCTTCTCTGTGTTATAAGACATGTTGGTTTCGATCTCCACGCCAAGTTTCTAGGACACTTGCGTGAAGAGGCTATGCTACTACAGCATCTAAGGAACAGAGTGGCACCATTTTATTCCCTAATAGACTTCATATTCCAAGATGAGCATCAGGTCTCCCTCGGTTGCCCTCACCAGCGTGTGTCGGGAGACAAAACTTGCCAGGCAAACTGATGACAGCTGACCGCCCACCCCGCCCCCAGCGCCAATATGAGGTTACCAACAGGTTTGTCATTGTATGCACTGGCCTTTCACTCTTTCAATCAAGAAAAGTTGTGGTTACTTACCAAAAAAAAAAAAAAAAAAAAAAAAAAAGGGAGGGGGTGGAGAAATGAAAAACCAAGAGTTTAAAGGCACAAAGTCGCATAGCTGCTCTAGTTGGAGTTTGTAAACAGAGAATAGGTTGAATTTAGGTAATCCCAATCTATGAGAGTAAAAAGGCATCCGCAGCAGGCTTGTATCCAGCCAGCTTCTTTGAGACCCTTCATGGGTTTTGAGGTCTACAAAGTATGCACTAAAATACCCATACTTCAAAAAGCAATAAGGCAAATAGTATAATCATTATTCCAAAAGTTACAATGGTAGTGTAGGCATACATAGTATAATTTAGTTACAATGTGTGGTACTGTTTCTATTATATAACCATATTAACTGTTTCTTTCCTACGTAATTATATATTCAGCAGAGCTTCAGTTGAACACAAAACCATCCTTGTACCACCACTGATAGTTGGCAATAGCTCTTTGATAGCAGTTTTTATTCTGCTGTAGAAATATCCTTGAACTGAAAAAAGTCCACAACCCAATGTCCAGTCATTAAACACTATCATATTTGTGAAGAGCTTCTTCCAACTTCTGTGTCACTTTTTGGAAAAATATTATTTGCTGTTGTAAGAAATGCTGCATCTGTGATTTAAAGTCTCTTACTCGAATTTGATGGAAGTGGTGAATTTCAGCCAAAGTGGCAAAAGAAATAGTGTTACAGCGATCTTGAATGCCATCAGCCTTTTGGACCTCCATCTTCCCTTCTTCCACGTGTCGCCTACTCTCCTTTACTTTGGTAAGAGCTCCTGTAGTTAAAAAAAAAAAAAAAAATTAATTAAATATATATATATATATATACACACATACACATATCCTAACAACATAGCTACATAGCAAACAGACTCCTGCATTATAAATACTCGCCTACACTATTTCAAGCCTTTTGGAACTTAAAGGGATGAGTGTTATTACTTATTAAAAACAAAGGAACCCGATAGGGTTACTGAAAACACCACCGTTGCTGCAATTTCACTTCTCAAAACTAGCACCTGCCATTGACCAAGTACCTATAACAGGTTTCATCTCTTCCAGGGAGAGATACTATACGGAACAGATAATAAACTGCAAGTAATGGTCTCTAAAAATACAAACCAAGAAACTGCGATTTTCATTTAAGAGAAAGGGTGTGACACCATTGCACACAAATATATTAAGAAAGCTATCTATAAACACAATGCCCCACAGAAGATGCAAATCTGCTTCCTCAGAAAGTCTCACTGAAGAGATACCGTATAAGACCCTAGAACCACACTCTGAAACTTGTTAGTGCCAACTTGGGTTGTATTTTAGAAATTATTCATGTCATGAAGGGGACTTGGAAATGCGGACAGTGTACAACTGGAGGCCACCCTCACTGGGGCTGGCCAAACCTGTGTCTCATTGGCAATGAGGGGGCCATTCGGTGTTCTATCAGGAGACCCACACCTGGAGCATAAGGCCTGTGAAGTAAGAATTTGCCACCTTTTCTTCAGGGCTGTAAGGACCAATGAGTTTTGAGTCTGCCCTAATGATGATCTGGGAATGAAGCCAGAGGTGTCATAGCCTCTTGTCAAGAATTGTCACCAGAGGAGCACCTGGGTGGCTCAGTCAGTTGAGCATCCGACTTTGGCTCAGGTCATGATCTCACCGTTAGTGAGTTCAAGCTCCGTACTGGGCTCTGTGCTGACAGCTCAGAGCCTGGAGCCTGCTTCAGATTCTGTGTCTCCCTCTCTCTCTGTCCCTCTGCCACTTGTGCTCTCTCTCTCAAAAATAAACATTAAAAAAATTAAAATTAAAAAAAAAAAAAGGAAATGTCACCAGAGTATGTACAAGGGAGAAGGAAGGGGACGATCACTCTGGCAGGTGCCATGTGAAGACACAAAAAGCCAAGGATATTTAGGGGTAGGAAACAAAGGACTTTCATGGGTTCTTGGGAAAGAATGATGATCAAGTTCAAATCATTTGCTCATGGCCACCTCAGGAATTCAGCCTTCCTGGCTCCATCTAGCACTTATTCTACTAAACCATGATGAAGGATGAGAGAGAAACCTCTAGCACACCTGGCTGGGCAGTCTTCACCATGATGACACCAAGGGGACAAAAGAAGGGAGCCTGTTTAGGAGGAGGTGGGAAAGCTGAGGAATTCCGTTTCAGAAATATTCAGTTTTAGCTAAGGATGAAATACACAAGGGGAAGAGCCCTGTTTCTAAACTTCTTCAAATCTCTTAAATAATACAGAGTTAAACCTAGCATTACATAAAACCCTTGGAAGGTAAATAGTGTGTTTGTTTTGGGGGGAATTTTTTGACACAGCTCAAAGACCTGAGAAATTAAAACCCACCAACAAGTGTCACACATACAAATGCAGGTATGTGTATACATTTTCATTTATTTATTTTACACAAGGTCTTTAAGTGAAAAGCAGTAGAGACCCCACTTAACCCCATGGCAGAGACGAGGGGTCTCCTCTGTAGAGAGAAGTCATGGGCATTAACACGGCTTCAATTCCACCTGAACAATTCCACCAGGAAGCCGTCCCTTTAAAGTGTGGCACTTTTCACTCTTCTGCCGTTGCCCCCTGGCAGGGGAGCAAAGCCATAAAATCCGCCTGCTTGTCATTTATATCAAAGAGAAAGACGTCCTCCCCATAAAAGAGAAAGAAATCATTTTTCATAGCAAATTTATCTTTCTTGTATGTGTCCATCTCTCACAAGTTACATACAAAAACTGAAGTTGAAAAGACCAGTAAAGCATAATGAGACAGAATTAAAGGAAACATTTTTTAACAAGACGACTGAGAATATGAAATTATAAAATGCATGTTTAAAATGGCAAAGAGAGAGAGAGAGAAAAAACAGGAAGTTAAGAGAAAAGTCTCAGGTAATTTGACTATTTTATGATGATTCCACTCGCAGGTGCCCAAGCCCACTGGGCACACACCAAGGACATGCAGCATCCTACCCTGTGCCTCTGTGACATGTCTGTGCACATGCTGCCACACTGGTAATATACTCCAAGGATCACTCGTTCTAGTCATCAGAGCCTGTAGAGTACAGCCCTGCATACGGGGGCTCCGAAGCCTGGCCCAGAGCTGGGTGAATGTCCAACTCTAAATGACAACCATATTCTTAGAAACTACCCCCATGATACGGCACTGCACATCATGCATCTCTAAAAACCAACTTAAAAGGGAATGAGTCTCAGGTGTTTGCAATTTATCACATGGGCATACATTTTCAAAATTCCTGGACCCAACAGCAAGTATTAAATCTTGCTGAGGCCTAAGGACCTTTTGCCATTTAACACCTTTAAGTGTTTTAAGTGTACATCCTGAAAGAGCCAACGGGAATTTAAGACTCATTTTTCTCCCAATTATCAGTTTAGTAAGTCACACAAATGTTCCTACCTTCAAGTCCCAAAAGGCTCAGCCCTGGGGCAAGGATTTGATTTAACAAATGTTTATGAAGGACCTGATGTCTACAGAGCACATTGCTAAAACAGAGATATTCAAACATTTCAGCATCAAGTCCCTGCCCTCCCTCCCTTCCTTCTCAAGGAAGCCACCTGGCAAAGCCCACGGAGGACAGGCACACAACCAGGACATGAAGCGAAACAGGACCACAAAGTATGTAATTCTGCGTGGGAGTTAAATATGTCTTTCTCAAGATAACATGTGAAATCGTGTCACGAGGGAAAATGCTCAGAGGGCCTACTACATGCCAGGCACTGTGCTGAGGACAAGGTTGGGCGTGGGAAGTTGGCAGGAAAACAGGTATATAAAAACAATAAATAGTAGCTTCCCAAACCAGTAAATAATACATGCTAAGCATTATTCTAAAATTTGTATGGAACCACAAAAGACTCCAAATAGCCAAAGCAATCTTGAAAAAGAAGAACAAAGCTGGATATATCACAATCCCAGATTTCAAGACATACTAAAGCTGTAGTAATCAAAAGAGTCTGGTACTGGCATAAAAATATTCACATAGGTCAAAAGAACAGAATAGAGTCCAGAAATAAACTCACATTTTTATGGCTAATTAATCTATCACAAAGGAGGCAAGAATTTACAATGGAAAAAAGACAATAGTGTTGGGAAAACTAGACACCAAAACAATGAAACCGGACCACTTTCTTACAGCATAAACAAAAATAAACTCAAAATGGATTAAAGACCTAAATGTGAGACATGAAACCATAAAATTCCTAGGGAAAAAAAAAACACAGGCAGTAATTTCTTTGACATCTGTCGAAAAATTTTCTAGATATGTCTTCTCTAGCAAGGGAAACAAAAGCAAAGTTAAACTGTGACTATACCAAAATAAAAAGTTTTTGCACAGCAAAGGAAACCATCAACACAAAAAAACAACCTCCTGAATGAGATAAAATACTTGCAAATGATATATCTGATAAGGGGTTAATATCCAAAATATATAAAGAACTTCTACAACTCAACACCAAAAAATTAAATAATCCAATTAAAAATGGGCAGAGGACCTAAACATTTTCCCAAAGAAGACATGTAGATGTCCAACAGACACATGAAAAGATGCTCAACATCACTAATCATCAGGGGAAATGCAAATTAAAATCACAATGAAATATCACTTTATCTGTCAGAATGGCTAAAACCAAAAACACAAGAAAAAACAAGTATTGGGAAGGATGTGATGAAAAGGGAACCCTTTTCTTGGTAGGAATGCAAGGTAGGAACCTTGGTGGAATGCAAATTGGTGCAGCTACTGTTGAAAATAGTATGGAGGTCCCTCAAAAAATTAAAAATAGAATTACCATATGAGCCAGTAATTCTACTACTGGGTATTTGCCCAAAGAAAATGAATACACTAATTTGAAAAGATATATGCACCCTTATGTTTACTGCAGTATTATTTACAATGGCCAAGATATGGAAGCAACCCAAGTGCCCTCAAGAGAAGAATGGATTAAAAAGATGTCTGTCTCTCTCTCTCTCTCTCTCTCTCTCTCTCTCACACACACACACACACACACACACACACACACACACACAGAGGAATATTACTCAGCCATAAAAAAAAAATGAAATCTTGCCATCTGCAATAATATGGATGAAGAAGGTATAATGCTAAGTGAAATAAGTCAAAGAGACACAAATACCGTATGCCTTCACTCATACATGGAATTTAAGAAACAAAACAAAGGGAAAAAAGAGACAAACAAAACAGCCTCTCAAATACAAAGAACAAACTGGTGGTTACCAGAGGGGAGGTGGATGGTGAGGATGGTGGAACAGGTGAAGGGGATCAAGAGTACACTTATCTTGATGAGCACTCAGTAATTGTAGTGATGAGCACTACAGAATTCTGAATCTCTACGTTGTACACCTGACACTAATGTAACACTGTATATTAATTTTATTTGTATAAAAAATATATATAGGGCATCTGAGTGGCTCAACTGGTTGAGCAACTATTAATTTCGGCTCAGGTCATAATCTCAGGTCGAGGGATCGAGCTCCCTGTGGGGCTCTGCACTGAGCATGAAGCCTGCTTGGGATTCTCTCTCTCTCCCTCTGCCCCTCTTCCCCTAGGCACTTCTCATATACTATCACTAACCCTACTGCAATTTTACAACAGACATTACTCTTATTTTCACAAGGAAACTGAAGAAGCTACTCCACCTCTTTGAGCATCAAATTTGCCAGGTAACCAGGTAAGATATGGAGATGGGATGTGAATGCACGATTGACTTCAAAGTAAACACTATTTAGAAATATTTAGAAAAGAAATTAAAGCCTGAATGGGCAAAAAAGCCAGGTGGACCTAGGTGAGCAGGGTGCTGGGGGATAAAAGCTGGGCAGGTGAGGATCAGGTATTTCTCCTTCTTCTCTCCACCCACTCCCCATCCCCCCACCCGTGGCTGAGGTTCCTGCACCATAAGCCACCTCCCTTATGAAGTCCCTGGCTTCTGTTTTGATATACAATTCAGAAGGCCTTGTGAATATGTAAAAGAACCATATAGGTTTTGAAAATTTCCTTCTGGAATCTTATTTAACCACATTCAATTCACTAATTGTGCCTGTAAAGCAATTTAATATTTATAAGATGTCTGATCTTCTTGTCTTGGTAACAACACTTAGGTGCCACAAAACATTGAAAAAGCAGCACATATTTCATGATTTTGAAAAATCTAAGCCCAAATATACATGGGCGGGGGTGGGGGGGAAGGCATCTCTTTCTCTCTCTTGTTCTCACTATCTGCCTAGATCGTATAGAAAGATTACATAAATTAAGAACTACAACCAAAAATAGTAACATACAATCCCTTTAAGGATATATAGGCTTTGCTTCTTTGCTCTGATGTAGTTAGTCATCCCAGAAAAAAATATTTATTTGGCAAACTAGGAAAGACAGAACAAATCATTGAGGAGAGTAAGTACCCAAAGGCCAATTCCACTTGGAATTCTGGTTTAACCCACTTAATGCAATTCAAATCCATTAGCATAATGTATCAGGATTACAGCAGCAAGATGACAGGAGATATAAGTGACTTTTTTTAAAAAAGAGACATAGTTCCTGTTTTAGGGAGCTCAAATTATTTTTTAAGGTGACTTATGTGCCTAAAACAATGAAGGACCTATACAAAATGGCATATATTAACTTCACAGAAGTACAAACAGGAACTGGTTTGTACACTCACTATACATAGTGAGTGCCATGTATAAGCAAGGAAGATTAGTCTCCACAAAATTGTACCATAAATTTACAGCAAATTTATTTTAAAAAATATTTTTAATGTTTATTTATTTTTGAGAGAGAGCGAGCACAAGCTGGGGAGGGGCAGAGAGAGAGAGAGAGAGAGAGAGGGAGGGAGGGAGGGAGGAAGACACAGAATCCAAAGCAGCTCCAAGTTCTGAGCCTTCAGCACAGAGCCCAACAGACACGGGGCTTGAACTCACTGAGCAGCGGGATCATGACCTAAGCCCAAGTCGGCCACTTAACTCACTGACCAGGCGCCTCTAGAACAAATTTTAAAACAACCTCTTTTAATTGAAATGTAGCTGACTTACTCCCAGATCTGCCTTCAGAAGAAAGAAGATTAACAGTAAAACAGGTTGACAGCAATATACTTTTTAAAAAATCATTAAGAGTTCCTGAATATATCCTGAGTTGAAGTGACAGCAGCCTAGTTCCTCCTCTGAGTATATAGCAGCTGGCTGTTAAAGTTCAGGATGAAAACAACATCCTAAACCAATTTTAAAAATAATAATAAAGTTACCTTTTGTAAAATATTTTGCAAAGTTTAAAAAATATATTATTTCTTTTAAGAAGAAAACCATTTTGGTCTTAAATATTCATCTCACAACCCTCCAGCTAGTTTTTCCATAGACATTTAACACACAGGAAGGGTTTAGTGTGATTTCTTTCTTACAAGAAAGATAAAGTCAAATTACTCAGTAAGCTAATCATATAAGTTAACTGACGAGTTTATTGCCTGAGAATAAAAAGGAGAAAAAAAAAAGTAACATCTTAAACAGCTCAAGCTGTCCATGTGAACAAATTGCAAGGGTGTTTAAATTCTTGGGGACTGACAAACAGAACTGCTTTCTGAAGACCCCAGAAGCTTCCCTCTACCCTATCTCTACCCACTGTGCTTGTAAACCCTGGGTCCTGTCAAGATGAACACAGGAACATATTTTTCCAATAGAACTGATATTACAAATACTGGTTGGAGGTGAATGAAATAGTATTAATAGAACTAGAATTTGGGTTTTGTCATAAGTAGTTATGTTTCCACAGTTGATTTGACAATTCTCAAACTGGGAATTATCTGTACGTATTTCTACACTTCACATATTTTCATATTGAGAATTTTAAATATCACAAGAAAGGCAGAGATAGACAAATTTTGAATCAGGTGTAGCCCCTAAGGAGTGAAAGTTTGGAGAGAAAAAAATATCGGGACAGAGTTAGATCAGTACACACTTGCTACTTTTAGGATCGCTTTAAAAATTGGTTTGTCGCTGCTTAAGGAGCAAAAGCAGAGGTTCGCTGTAACCAGCTGCGAGCTGTAACGAGGCATTACTGCATCATGTAAGCATCCTCTCAGCTGTACTGGTTTTTACCAAACCCAAGAGGAGCGTAAATAAAAGCCAAAAGCGTTGCCCAGAATCTAAAGAACAAAGCGAACACACATTTTTATCATAGAATAAATATAAAAACAGGCAAAGGTTTACAAAATCTCTACCTTTTAAGTGGCTGATTTAGGAGGAATCTGCCTCCTGCCAGCCCCCTCCCTCATAAACATCACACCGCCACACTGCTTTCAAAACAGAAAAAGGAAATGAAAGAATACAGCAGAGACATTACACAATAAAGTGTACAAAGTGGTCACTGCTGGATTAAACAGGAGACCTGGTAATATTCATGGTCAGGACAACAGTTTTAAAACAAAAGAAAATTTAAATAGGAGTGATCAGAGGGAAACACATTTTAAACTGGGGAATATAAGTACATCATTATGAAATTGTTTCTTGGGCTAACAGACATAGGTAGTTGCGTCTGGAATATGCTACGAACTGAGTAAGATTTTATTATGAAAAGAGAACATAGGCAAGTATTAAATTCTGAGATTAAATAAGAAGGGGCTGACCACACGGAGCAATGTGAGTACATTCTTCCCAGAAAATAAATAGCCAGTAGAACGGTAACATAGAAGGAAATAAACTTGTGAGAAGGTAACACATGAAACAGTGTATGTTCTTCAAACGTATTTTTAGGATAGGAAAAAGTTATTACTGAAAGCAAGGCAACATATTTCAACCATTCCCCATTACTATGCTCCCAAATAGGCAAGGGTAAGCCAGCTGCGCTCCAGGACAGGGGCTGGGTCTAACACAGTTGTTTCTCTACCTCAGGGAGTGCTGTGGAAGGAGGCAGAAAGGAAAGCAGAGAAGCCTCCTCCCCAAAAGGCTTACAGGTTAAGAATGAACTTTCAATTGAGCACTCAATTATTAAATTAGCTGGGTGAAGTATTAGAATTTCTCCACAAAACGGAAAGTTCACTGAGGAACCAATAACCCTAAGACTTGATTGCAAAAGGGGGAGCAGGAACCCTGAGGACTTCCTTCTCCTCACTCCACCCCTGACAAGATACCCACTGGAGAAGTCAGTAGGGCTGAGTCTGAGGTGACAAGGGCAGAGCCGGTCCCCAGAGTTTGTGAGTGAGTGTGTGTGTGGGGGGCGGGGGGGGGGGGGGGGGGGCTGGCTTTGTTTTTATTGTTGTTGTTGAAGAGCTGAAAGGACCTTAGAAGAGTCTTTGGTACAATTTCTCTGTCTTACCAGTAAGTGGCTAAGTGGTTTGTCCAAAGTACCACAGCTAGCCCATGACAAAGAATCCCCAACCCCTACCTGCCAGCCAGTCCTGCCACTTTGCATTTAACATTCCTGCAGGGCCTCTGCTGCACTCCAGTGAAGAGGGTCCCTCCCTTTCCACACTGGGAGTGATAAAAGGAAAACTAAACCAGTATTTTTTCACTTTGCTTCGGGACCTGTTATTAACAAAATCTCCTGGACTTCTTTGGCTTGTTATCTGCCTCTGCACATGCAAAATTCCCAACAGATTCATGCTTATACTTACTGCAATTGCCCAGTTCCAAAGAGAGGCACTCTGCCCCCTTCCCCATCGCCAAAGTTCTGCAGAACTCAGGTCCTAAATTCAATCCCACCCCTCTCTGACCATTTTCTTTGAATCTTACCAGTCTGAGCCATCTTGCACAGTTTTAAGGCACGCTCAGGCTGGAAAGAGCGAAGCATGAAATAACTACATCCTGGTTCATAATCCATATGTACTCAATTTCCAAGGGATTACATTATGCATGTTTCTAAAGAATACAAAATAATTACAACTGAAGAACTTAATCATATGACAGGGCTCATTAATATTATAACTCTAAAGGACTCCAACTCAAACAAATTTCATTTTATAGATTAATTATGATCCAGGAAGTCAGCACTATTTTCAAAAGCATATTATTTACATAGCATTAAATTATTTCCATCAGCAAAAACTGCTTAAGGAGCATTTCTGTGTCATTTTGGTGTTTGTAAAAGAGCAGTGAAGGTCTGGTGTCATCCAGCCAATGAGCACGAACCAAGGGCCCACTGCAGGCTGAACTAAGCCACCAGCAAATGTAGTCAGTCATAGTACACTACACTGTATTATTTCCTTCTGATTTCCAGAGAGACATCACTTTCCCGGCAACTTCTGACCCAGCAAAGTGAGATGGGCGTGTGGGGTGGGGAGCCTCTCAAACACTTTCCTGCTTCAGGCATTTTAACCTGGGAGAGCCTTCAACTCAGTGGTAGAAGTTGTGTGGCCTCCTTTCAGCTTCCCTCTCTGTGTCCCTCTCTTCCACCTCCTGGGCCCTTCGGAGCTTGCTGGCTGCCCCAGCTGCCCCCCACCTCCAGCTGGGGCCAGTGTCAGCACCTGAACTTTGCCTTCCTTTCCTCAACCAAATCTCTTACACTCAGTATGTTTTGTCCCTCCTAAGACCAATTATACAAAAGGCCTAGTCACTAAGCAACAGGGATCCAAAGGCTACATTTTCTCCCTTTTAAAAAAACAAGAGGAGGAGGAAAAAAGAAGCCAGCACTTTATTTAATTTTGAAATCATGAATGTGGCAAAAACATTAACTAGATTTTCTGTCTTCCCAGGGCCTTGCCCCAGAAAACCAAAGCCACGGTGTGGGGGACAGAACAGGAGGCGGGCTGAAAGGCAACACAGCAAAGTAGAAGTTGCCCAAGACTGGACTAGGCCTGTTTTTCTTCATTCCCTCCAACACATAAAACTTTGAAAGAAAATGCTAATTTGGTCAACGTGGCCAATTTGCTCTTATTCTCTCATCACTGGTCCCCACACCCTCTCATCCCTGCTAACTCCCCATTAGCTTCTGCCCCACCCCCTTCCTTCCTCCCTTTCGGTCTCCACCCACCCACTGGTTGATTACTCTCTCCCCTTTCTGCTCCAATATTTACTTTTTGGTATTTTTTTTAATAAAACATCTCAAAAAATAAAGGCCAATATGCACTTAACAGAGGCAGAATGGCTGTCCATCCAGGCAAAATAGTCTGTGAATCATACCACTGTGCAAATCTGTGCTCTGCACTTTGCATATTGCATATCTCTTTTCCTTCTATTTAACCCCGAAAGAAAAGCAATTATCACTCCCATTTTCAGAGGTGGAAAGTGAAATTCAGGAAAAGTAAATAACTTTACTGAAAGTATCGGGCTGCATGTGACCTGGGTCTGCCCAGCTTCTCAACTCAAGTAGTTAGTTCCCAACTGAGACTGTCCCACCCATGACCTCAAAGACCCTCAGAGGAGCCCCAACACAATGCACAAGGGTAGCTCAGCGACAGGCCCCTCAGAAGCCACATCTCAGGGATAAGCAACCCACGAACCATCTCTGGGTTCTCAAAACTCGATTCCTGAGTCAAATCATCCCCAGTGGGCTCCTGGTTTAGAGGACAATAATAACCTCCAGGGGGTGCCAATAGTAACACTGAACTTAAGTCAGTGAAAGCAATTTTTTGAAGGGACTAAAGGTCCCTACAGCTGAGAACTATCAAAATCCAAAGGTAAAATTAATATAAAATTCACTTTCAATTCATAAATATAATAAATGGCAAAGAGAACTTTTCAGTAATTTTAAAAATGAGGCTTCGAAGAGAGTCAGACACAAGGGTAATGAACTGCAAAAAGAAAAAAAAAAAAAAAACCTGGCTGCCAGATGATGTAAAAATCAATCATTTAAAGAATCTAGGCCTCTGAGTTTGGTCTGGTCCTGAGATAGTTTGTTCTAGGGAAAAGCCTTGTGCCATGCCGACGAAGAGGCCCTTTCAGCTCAGCTCCATGCAGCAGTCAGCAAACGTGGGAGGGCAGGAATATGGCAGGAGCAATGGGAGCACTCACTTGAGTGTACCTTACATCCGAGGACTGCTACTAAGCACATACCCCTGCCGTGCACCCTGCTCCAAAACTGAAGAGGGGAACCACACGATTATACCTCTTGTGGCTTACTTGACAGGACAGATGGCTCTTTGCGAGAAAATTTTATATAAAGCTTCTTGTGTTTCAGCTTATATAGAATATCAAATATGTGACAAAGTTACCAGGGTTGTAGATTCAAGAGAATTCTGTAAACATGGTATGTTTTTACTTCAGAAGAGTCTGCATACAACAGTGAAAATGCTGACTTGCCTCTAGCCATGCAAATATAAATAAAGACTTTAAAATGTGAGAATAGGAAAAGAAAAGCATGTATCGTTTCTTTTTTTTAAAGATTTTATACCCATAGAATCCTCACAGATAGAAAGGGCAGGCTTGATAATTATGAGCATACAATAAAACTTTTTAAAACAACCGATTTTGTAAAACAAAATCCATATGATGGTTTAAATTCAGAGAACACAATCGATGCCTACGGGCTGCAGCTCATAATCCCTAATTTCCTAATTCTTTTGTTACCTGATACACATACATGGATGTATAAATAGGGCAGCATTAGGTATGTTTGCAAGCTGCCAGCACTTTGGGTTTAGATGGCCTTTGACCTATGATAAAACATACCTGAACCAGGGAGAGTGAACTCTGGAAACTACCTTTAATAGTTGTGTTTTTTTTCTAGGAAGATAAAGGGAGACATAAGCTAAAATATCTAAGAGAAGCTCCTAAACAGACAAGCTGCTCCGCACAGGGCAGAACGGCGGTGAAATGGCATCAGCTCTTTACAGACACTGAGGAAGCGTGAGCCCCAAACCCAAAGCCAGGTCCTCGACCAGATGAGTGCCTCTGAGAGTGCCACAGTTAACACTGTACTTGGAAGGGTAATTCTAAAGAACTGATTTCTTGCTTTCAAGTATTCTTCCCAAATAACGTCTCGTTTTTAACTTTAGAATTCTAACTGTAAGCCACAGTGTTACAAACTGCCACTTAGCTATGGTGGCACTAACTGGTGAGGTCCTTAGCGCCATCCACTGTGGCCACTATGACTGTGTGAAATGGGGTCACTTATGTCAAGGGGTTTTAAGGTGGAGCCAGGAAGCCATTAAGGAGAAGGGCCTTCTGCACGTCCTCCCGCCCTCACTGGGTGGAGCCATGAACTTGCGAACTGGGCCAAAGGGCCTGCGTTCCAAGGACTCAGCCCAAACACCTGTGGCATGCTCCAGTGAGGCTCTGCTGGGTGACAGCCTTAGCAACCAATTATATTCAACCCAGATTTAGTTTTCTGCCACCAACACCAATAGAAATTCTTTGTAAGCCACATTTATAAGCATTCCTTTTTGATTTAAAAACCCTTGATTTTGTTCTCTGGGAGGCACTGTTTGGGTTGCTGCCCAAATCTGTGTTCATGGAACTGTAATTCTGGGACCCCAAACAAATACTTTTGTTTTTATTTCAGCTCAGCCTCTTTCTTCAGCTGACATCTAGCAGTTCACATCGCTTTATGATCACTGAGCTTTGGGGACCAATTCCTAAATCAGCTGTTTCAAACTTAAAAACACCTCTGACCCTGGAGTTTTCCTGCTTCCTCATGCTGGCAGGGATCAGGTTTCCAGGGGTGACAAGTCTTCACTTGGTCTGTATCTGGGCTCCCTTGAACTAGACCATAAATAACCATCTGAAGACAAAACAAAGCACTCAGAAATACATCATTTTTAAAAAGACCTGAAACACAAGTCATAAAATATGAAAACTTACAGAGGACCCATGCTGACACCCATGTATTTAAAGATATCTCACTGCAGACAACAGGTAGCTTTTGTGATTTTCACAAATGTCAATATACCTAAATACAATAAAGGCCCAGAAAATAGGATTTAAGACTCCCTTCAGCCCTGTTCCTTCTCTTTCCTTGTAATCCTGCTCATCTTCTTCATCTGCCTATTTCTCTTCCTGGCATCACTCCTGTCTGTCACCAAACTTAAAACGTGGAAGGTAAGAGTACATTCCTCAGGAAAGCCACTCCTCACCAAGTCTGGCCACTCTACTTGGCAGGTATCTCAAACTCACCTGCTACTTTCCAAAACCACCCGCATGCCTGGTCTGCCTCGACTACTCCAACAGCCCTCTCTCATCTCCGCACTCAGCCAACAGGAGGATCTTCCGGACGGCCTGGCCTGGGGCCAGGCTGCACAGCGGTGAGGGACACTTCTAAGAGCTAACAGTTAAATTTTGTGGCTCATCTCCTGTCTGCAAAATGGGGATAATGAGGGTATTTACCTCAAGATCTCCTATGAGGTTTATATGGATACAACGGACATAAACATGAAGCATAATGCCTGGCACATGGTAAGCCCTCAAAATATGTTTTCTTTTTCTTTTTCTTTTTTTAATTTTTTATCATGATTCAGACTTCATTTTTCAGTTTCAAACCTTTAGTGGCCGTTGCCTGTCTACAGAATACAAAATGTTCTAGCAGGCATGCTAGTTACTGCAGCATAAAGAACACTAGTTTTCAATCAAGGCAAAAAATGAACTCAAATTCTGGCTCTGCTATTAGCTGTGCAATCCTGAAATTCACTTAACTTTCCGGAGCCTTAGTTTTCAAAGGTCTCACATGGGGATAACACCCCTTTGGGGAAGATAATAGCTGTACTGGGTTGAACGGTATCCCATCACCACCACCCAAATGCACATCCACCTACGGCCTGTGACCTTACCTGGAAATCGCCTTTGCACATATAATTAGTTTAGGTGAGGTCATCCTGGATTAGGGTAGGCCCTAAATCCAGTGTGACTAGTGTCCTTAAAAGGAGAGGAGACAAAGAGACAGGCACACAGGGAGAACATCAGGTAAAGACGGAGGTGGAAACTGGAGTGGTGGGTACAAAGGCCAAAGAACAGCAACGATGGCGTAGGATTTCCCCCAGAGCCTTTACAGGGCACGTGGCCATGCCAACACCTTCGTTTGGAAGGTTGTCTTTTTAGCCATGTTACAGCAGCCCTAGGAATCTAATACAATAGCTAGTAATTCACGCATAGAAGTATTTGGCATGCAAAATGATGACTCCATGTTATACACGAGGAAACTGCAACCAGTTACACAGTGAAGCCGGTGGGAACTCAACTCCACCTGTTTGCAGGATGCACGCAGTTAGACCCGCTCCTACATGGAATTAGACACAGTGTATGTAACTGCCCAGAATACTGCTACTCCCACAGTAAGTACTCAAAAGATGGTAGCAACTACTATTACTACTCATACCCCAGCTCCCTAACCTGCCTGACCTCCCAGTTAAGGGTAAACAAACATTTTCCTTAAGGGTCAGATAGTAAATATTTGAAGTTTTGTATGTTAAGGCAAAACCGAGGCTTTTATACCCATTAAAAATGGAATCATTTAGAAATGTAAACACCACCCTTAGCTGAAGTGCTGTAAACAGGGTACATGGGTAGGTGTGCCCACAGGCTGTAGTGCAGACCCCTGCTCCAAGTATCTCTGTTGGTAGCTCCAGTCCCTTGTCTGCAGGTCATTTTATACCCCTCCCTGTCCCTTACCCTCACTCCTGCAGGCACACAGCCCCTTCTCTCTCCTCCTCCCCAACCCCACACACACGGCCCCAGTTGAGGATTTCATCATGTTTTGCCTAAATCACTAAGAGCCTCCCATCTCACCTCACCCACATGCCACCCTTTACACCTGTCACTAGGACCTGTCCATCTAAAGTGCAGGCCTGAGCGTGTCAATACCCTATTTGATCTTTCCATGACTCTCCCCTCTATCCCCTCCAGCATGAGCTGTAAACCGAGTGGCACATTAAAATCCCACGGGGAGCTCTTTAAAGAACACCACCACTGTCTAGGCCACAGGTCCCTAACATTCTGATTCATTAGATCCAGGGTGGGGCAGCTGTAATCACTCAGGGCAGAATCTGAGAGGCAGCCAGGATCTAGTCCCTGATTTTTGTACATGATTGATTCCCTCTGCCCAGAATGCCTTCCTGCCTCTGACTGCTAGGCAAACTTCCAATTTATTTTCAAAAAACTTCTTACAGTGAGACTGGAAAAAGCCACCCCTGAACTCTATCCTCTCCCCATAGTTGATTACACCATCCTCTGTCCTATTTCACACCATGGCACATGCCCACGACTGCACATGCGTCATACTGTATGGTGACAGCTACTCAACCTGTCAGCTGGCCTCACTGACCTGAGCACTGGGCATGCAGCGTATCAGCTATTATATGCTTATCCTAAAGCATGTCCAAGATCAAGAATGAACTTTCTGACTATTTTCCTCTGCAAGTCAAAATATGACCATCTACTGAAGCGTACGGGTGGCTCAGTCAGTTAACTTTCTGACTCTTTTTGATTTCCACTTAGGTCATTATCTCATGGTCATGAGATCAAGCCTCAAGTTGGGCTCTGTGCTGACAGCGTGGAGCCTGCTTGGGATTCTTTCTCTCCGCCCCTCCCCCACTCGCATGTGTTCTCTCTCAAAAATAAACAAACGTTAAAAAAATATATACCACCTTGATGGGCACTGAGGAGGGCCCTTGTTGGGATGAGCACTGGGTGTTGTATGTAAGCAATGAACCATGGTAATCTACCCCCAAAACCAAGAGCATACTTTACACACTGTATGTTAGCCAATTTGACAATAAATTATATTTTAAAAATACATGTATATATATTATATACATACATATATATATCCCACCATCTTTCAGAGGACGAAACCAAATGCTACCCACCTAAGCTCCTAACACAGTTGACAATGATTCATCCTCGGGACTCCTGTGCACTCTTACGATAGGCACTAAGTTAAGTCGACCTCCTGTCTCCCAGTTCTCTGCACACACATCCTATTTCCATTAGGGAACTGCACCTTCCATGAGGGCAGGCACCTACTGCTCAACATCTAAGTTCAGTGCTTTGTGAATCCAAGTCATTCAACGAGATGAATGTATGCTCTAGATCTTGTGCTTGGAACTATGCAAAAAAGGGACCCCGATAAATGTGTTAAAATGAAAGCTTACCAAAGAGGAAAAAGTGTATACATATAAGTTTAAACATCAAGAATCAATACAAAGTGAAATCATGAGGTACATAATATTAATTTTTCTGGCACATAAAATAAAGCATTTTAAAACTTCCTCTCTTCTCAATAAGTTTAGGAAAGTTACTTCATAGATACTAAAGTTGAAGACTTTTTGTCTTCTTCATTTATTTATTTTTCAGAGAGAGAGAGAGAGAGAAAAAGAGTGAGCATGTGGGAGGGGCTGAGAGAGAGGGAGAGAGAATCCCAAGCAGGCTCTGCGCTGACACAGAGCTCGATCTCAGGACTGTGAGTTCATGACCTGAGCCAAAATCGAGTTGGATGCCCAACCGACTGAGCACCTCAGGCACCCTGGGTGCCTACTTTTTTAATTAAACAAGCATTTAATAAGCACTTATTATTATTATACATGTAAAAAATAGTGGAGCTACATACTAGAGGAACATAAAAACATGACCCCAACACACTACCCCACAACTAAGTAATGTATAGTCTTTGGCATACCAGTTAGCATTCTCCCAGCCACGCCTACTCAGAAAGGACTGGGCTCCAAGTAGGAAACTCCAAGGAGGAAACTAGATTTAAGGCTTGCCTGTCCATGCATGTATTGGAGTGGGGAGATGTCAACAGAATGTAGGAGCCCATCAACCTAAAAGGGTTAAATTCTAGTCCTGATTCCCATCCTCACCCCTGTTCCACTCATAGCCTTCTTCATTTCAGTGGCTGGAAACTCCATTCTATTGTTGGTCAGACCAAAAACTGCAGTTACCCTTGATGATTCCTTTCGCTCTCACATGCCCCTTCTGATCCCTTAGGAAAACCTGTTGGTTCTAATTTCAAATTATATCCAACGTGGTATATATCTCCTCGCCATCTCCATTGTCTGCACCCTGGTCCCCACGTCCATTGTCTCTCACCTGGATTACTGGAGTGGTTTCCTACTGGCTCTCTGATCCTACCTTTGACACCCTACCTTCTCTCCATTCTACTGTCAACCAGCAACTGGAATAAGTCTGTTAACAGGTCCAGGTGGATGTCATTCCTTGGCTCAGAGTCCTGCAATGGCTCCTATCTCACTAGGGCTTTTACTCCAAGCCCTGACAATGACGTACAAAGCCCTACTAATTGAATGTTGCAAGACTTCATTTCCTACCCAGATCCTCTTAGCTCCATCACCTGGCCTCCTACTGCCTGATGGCACATACCCACCCTAACACCTCTGCTCTAGATGTACCCTTTGCTCTAGCTGTACCCTTTGCCTGAAAGGCTCTCCCCCCAGATACCTGTTTGGCTAACTCCCTCACCTCCTCCAGGCTTCCATTTAAACCTCACCTTCTCTTGGGATGAGCACTGGGTGTTGTATGGAAACCAATCTGACAACAAATTTCATATTTTAAATAAGTAAATAAATAAAAGCAAAAAAATAAAAAATAAAAAAAATAAACCTCACCTTCTCAGTGAGGCCTACTTTGATCATCCTTCTTCATTCATTCATCCTTTTTCATTTATACTTCATTCTGCCCCCCCATGCATACTCGCTCTGCTCCACTTTTATGTTTTCCCCTACCACATACATTATAATGTACTTACTGTGCTGGTTTTTCACTGTGTCTCCACCCTGCCAGAATTAGAATGTAAGCTCCACAAGGGTGGTGATCTTTGTTTTGGCCAATGAGGCAATTCTAGCATCTTTAATAGTGCCTGACCTATGATGGGCACTTGCACATTTGTTGAATAAAATCAGGTTTATCTCTGAGAGGATACTCTGAATAAATCTAAGATCTTGGCTCCCCTCCCTAACTGCTATCTCGCTACCTGGCAAATAACACATAAAATTTCCTTGTCAGGAGAGGAAAGTCCAATCACAGTGACAGATAAAAAAATTCTACGGAAAGGAGTAGAAATGACAAATGAACTAACACTCATTCACGCTAAAGTTTAATCAAGCCACAAATACAAGACCAACAATACAAGATTGTTTCCACTTTTGGAGAGGAGATAGTATTTTGAACTCAAAGTGAAGTACATTTTACAGCAGGAAAAACCCACCACAATTTCTCTCTCTGGTGGCCCTACTAATTCCATCCCTTGTTCTCCAGCTGTCCATGACACCTCAGCCTCCAAACACCTGGGAGCTCTCGCCAGCAGGTAGACCAGGTATTTATCACTTTCACATTCCCAGCACCTGGTAGGCTAAGCCCTCTCAATCTATGCTTGTTGATCTGAACTAGAAGTGCACAAATTTTCTTTCACATCAGCTGATAAAGAATTTTCATGCTCGCAGGTTACAAAGTAACATAAGCAGATAGAATGCTATTGAAACTCGTCTGAAACAATGCCTACATGTTCATCATATATTTTCTAAATATCTTCTTTTCAGTGTACGGATGTTACTTTTTTTTTAAGTCAATTAAGCAACACCTAGGAGATCATGAATCTCATACTGACAGATGAGGGAACAGAAGCTCAGAAACGTCAAAGTGATCTGTGCAAGGACACAAGTAATTTAGAAGAAGGGAGTGGCTACTGATAGGAAACGATTTACACAAACTCTTTAAAGTGAACCACAAACCACTGACTCCAAGTAACACTGGCCTTCATTTCTGTTACCATTTCTTCTAGGGTGCAATGCAGGACAGCCATGTTAAAATGCAATACTTAACTGCTATACCAATGACTTTTTATAGTTTTTATACTTTTGCCTGCAATTCTGGGGGCAGGAGGCTACCAGAGGGAAGAGAAGATTACTGGAACTATCTTTTAAAGAAGAGTGTTTCCCATTTGAAAAGTCCTTTCTATTTTTCAAATTAAGCATTTAGTAATAACTACTGAGAACCATAACATTTCATCCTTATGACCTTAGGAGGGAGCGTTCCCAGTTTACCAATGAGAAAACTGAGACATAGAGGTAAAAATCATTGTCCAAAGCTCCCCTCACATCCACACGCTAGCCCCCCAGATTCCATACTGGCCCACAGTGAGGAGACTCCGAACATGGGCTCTTGCCTTGACATGGGCACCCTTTGTTTGTGGGGCTAAGCTCCCCTGACAGACTCGGGCCAGCCCCGTCTCTTCTGCATTGCCTTGGAGGGCTCTCGGTAACCTAGCACATTACCTCTCTGCCACCAGTCAAAGAACGCAGTGAGGATCTAAGTCCCATCTGTCCTTCCTGCAGATGTGACTCTAGTCTGTGCTCTATAAATAGTGACAAATGGTACAGGTCCTTGGAGTACAGTCTCTCTAAACAAGAGCTAAGCATTACTGTGCCATTTTATTTGTGACAATCATTTAGTTGGTGGTATCACAAAGTTTCAGAAATAGATGGCAAATTAAATCTAACTTGGTATTAAACTTTGGTTTTAAAATGCTTTGGGACAATATGGCAGGAAATTTTTATTCAGCCTGAAGAAAAAGATCATCATTTAAAAGAAGTGTCATGTTCATAAGGGAATTGACACCTTCTCCCAGAACTTCTTCCTAGTTTGGGTTCTGATCTTCATGTTTGGAAACCCTAAGATGACCAGACAGGAAACTGTGCGGATGACATTTCCTAATTAAGAGGGAAGTCCAACGAACTCCAAGAGTTATCCGAGGAACATGAGTGGGAGTGCAAGTTCCTGCCTCTTTTTGATTCTGCCGTCATCAGCCTTAACAGACTGGGATTCCCCAGTGTAATTTCAAGGATTCATGCCTCAAAAAGAAGTCTGAGAAACCAATGACAGGGTGATCTGAGCAGTATCCCTATCTAGCTTCATGACCAAGACCATCTGTGGCCAGTCACGTTGTCATTTTAACCAAAGAACTCAGGCATCTATTTCAAAAGCCCCAAAGGTAACCAACCTCATTTTTATTAAGAAAATACAGACAGGGACAAAGGTTATGGCTAGAACTGAAGTCTCCTTAAAAAAAATAGCTGGAGGTGTAAGTAGGGGAGAGGAGAAATGGGTTCAATTAAGAAGACGGGGCTAAAACAAAACAAAACAAAACAAAATGAATGACCTCAATTTCCAGCCCAGAAGTTTCAAAACAAGGATGCATTTGTAAACAGCCCGCTTATTAGACCTTTTCTCTATATTCCTGGCACCACCCTCTCAGTTCTATTTTTAGCCACAGGAGAATGGGGAGCAGACAGGGAAGGGCTAACTGTGGCCCAGCCTTACCTTGGGTGCCCTGCCAGGACTCTAGCTATCTTTAATTAATGTCTGAGGGACATAAGACGGACCCTACGCGTGGTGAAAGGAAGCACAATGGTGAAACTCTACCCCACAAGACTGATAAGGCCCACTACTGGTGTACCATTCCTGAGGTCCTGGGGCTATTTTTTGTTGAAAAGAAGGCGCCATCTGGAACATTTACAGAGAGCAATGTGGACCCTGCATATTTAATTTGAGAGTACAGAAAACAGGACTGCCTGCCTGTTTGTTACCTAGCTCAGCCACCCTGCTTCACAGACTCACACGACATTTTACCAACAAATCACTTTTACGTGACATATCTTTTCTCAGGAATCAAGAAATTTCTCTTCAAGTGCTTCCCTCCCAGTACCTAGTCCATATTCATAAATAAAGATGAAGCCCACACTTTTCACCACACTTTCCCTTTCACAGTATTCCCCAGGAGATAAGCCTAAAGCTTTTAAAACCACAGCAACTCACTGCCATCCAGAGAAAGCTTTATTAAACATTAGGGATTAATCATATCTTTGGAAACAGAACAGAATAAGCTAAGAAACTGACAGTGAAGAGACTCTCTGTACCACCCAGCTCACCAACATCAGCATTATAAAAGCATACTATGGCAGGGAGGATAAAGAGGAGATAAAATGCTACCATTTCAAAAAAAGAAAATCAGACCACAGGGTTACAAAGCTGGGCAGTGACAGACATGTGACTAGCCAGGAATCAATGAGCGGCCTATGAACAAAGAATTTAAGGGACTCCTGTTAAGACAGAGCAAAATATGAGCAACATTCAAACATATTCTGAATTCCCATCTACTGTACTTCAGACTACAGCAAACTGCCTTCTTCCTATGCTTGACTCCATTAACCAAAATTGTCTGTTTACCTAAGACTCCATTAGTTGATGAAAAAACATTAGAACTCTAGAATTCTCTTTTAGCTAAAGAAACCATATGGCTTTCTTCGCTTTTGCAGGAAGTGCTTACACTAAAACCATTATTAAGTTTAAGCAATGGTTTCAGTACTAAGTATAGTCAGAAAAATGCCAGTCCACCACATTTAAGAGTATCTGAGTTTTCCACCCTCGTTCTGGAGCTGGTTCCTCCCTAGTCTCAGACGTCCACTCTGATACCAGTTATATTTTCTGAATGGGAGATGAAGGCAGGATGCAGAGCAGATGAACATCCTCACACCACAGAAATATTACTCACTGACTGAGTGCCTGGGAAGTTCCGTAGAGAGGGGTCTAGCAGGGCCTGCTTCCCCTCCCAGTTTTTATTACTTAACATGGAAAGGACGGGATGCCAAGTAAAAAGAAAACTATCTGAAGAGTATGTGCAAAGATCATCAGCTTACTGGAGAAATTTGAAAGGACTGGCAGTTAAACCACGGCCCACTGTTTAGCACAACACTGTCTAATAGAACCTTCAGCAGTGATGAAAATGGCCTGTTCTGTATCTGTTGTCTAATGTGCAGGCCACTAGCTACAAAGCACATGAACCAGAGCTAGTGTGATTAAGGAACTGATTTATACTATTTTATTTTATTTTCATTAAATTTAAATAGCCATATGTGGCTCACAGACCCAGCATCGAATACCACAGGTTTGGAACACTGGAAAAGCTGACCACAGCAGTCTCCCGGATAAGAAAAAAGCTCAGAGGAGACTAATGTTCCTGTCCTTTCCCCCCAGGAATTAAGGGGGAAAAAACTTAACTCCCCTTCTTAACTGTGTTAGTAATTAAAAAAGCACTTTCTAATCATTTCTGTCTCATCTGAATGTGGACCTAATATGATTAGAACGTGTAAAATGTAGAAGAACTGAAACTGCTTTTCTCTTCCTGTAAACAATGAGGGCTTAAGTGTTGAAATAATTATTTTGAATTTTTAAGTTTCTCCCTAGGTTGAACTATGAACTTAGAACCACATACTTAAAACAAAAGACTGTTTAAACTGCTTAAAGATTTTTATCATTTTTTTTTCTTCTTTTGGTTCTCCTCTCAAAAGTTACAGTAAAATCTTTGATGTGATTATACTCTGAGACCTTAGAGGGGGAAAAAAGAAAACCAACCTGTAAACAAAGTCCCCAAGTGCTCAGACTAAAAAAGACTCATTCCAACAGCAACTGTGTAGTTAAGGGGGGGGGGGGGGGGGCGCGGTGGAGGAGAGGGTTGAGCTGCTTTTTACAGCCACAAGTTCTGAACATCCAGAACATGTTCAAAAAGCTTTAACATGACTTACGAAATTTGTCTCATCTGTATTCCTAAAAATTGCCAACACTAGCATCCTTGATACACAAGCATCCTTGATAAAAACTGGTCGTAAGCAAATGCTTTTTAGCCTCCTGCATCGCACACTATAGCTTTAAATAGCAGTACATTCTAAAGACCTGCCACCTAGGGACACACATTCCCTGTACGTTACACACGAAGGCTACAGCAGAAACAAACTATACTTACTAATATTAACTGATTTTCTTTCTGAACTTCCTAAGGATTATGTTTAGTGCCGTTGAATCTGTTTAGACAACATAAAATGGTACTGGTTTTAATGAAAAAAGTTTCTCAAATCCCCAGAAATAGATTACAGTTTTAATTCTAGGATTTGAAAAAAGTAAACTATAGTTTGATAAACTACAAAAACTACTGCTGTAAACTCATAATAGACCTCAGAACAAATACCATACCTTTTCTAATAGTTTCAACAGCAGGGCGTTTGACAAGGCTGTGTGTGGTCTGAAGGACAGTAAAGCCAGTGAATGCCACCCTGTAGCAGCCAGTCACCTGCGTCCGCCTGCAGATGACTGTACCTGCCTCCACCCTTTCAACTATTTACCAACAATTTGCATAAACTCACAAAATATGTAAAAAGGCAGCATGGGTCCAGGTTGATATAACACAATGGTATTTAAATATAAGGTCTTGCACGAAAGGCTCAAAGAGTCAGTCCCACCAGCACCAGCCAGAAAGTCAAGGATTCACAGCAATTTACACACAAAAAAAGGCATAAGGAATATAGATGCAGGTCCAATATGGTTGTTCAAATAGCTACCTCAATCTTAGATTGCATTTACAAAATGTAAATTGCCAAGAAAGCTACTATTCTCTACCAAAATCAGTACTGCAGATGTTTCAGAATACTGCATTTTAGCAGGACCAAGGACAAATTCAAGGATTTGGAAGGATCCCCTCCTTGGTGGGTGAGAAGATTAGTCACACACTTGGAAGGCGGCGGAGGGAAGAACAGCACAGGGAAGGGAAGGAAGCAAGACTTCTGTCTCCAAAAGTGTAAAGGGCCAATATGTTGAGGAATAGAACAACTTTCTGTGGGTCTAGGGAACACAAAGACAAACAAGAGAGGCAAATTTTAGTTCAATGTAAGGAAGAATATGTCAAAGATCGGGGCTGTTCATAATTGGACTGGTGCACCTAGAAAGGCGGTAAGCACCTCCTTACTGAAGGCCAGACCTCACGACCCAAGGAGGTTTCCAACATCACAGGAAGTCAGATTAGGTAACTCCCTCCCCGCCACAAATGCCACACTGAACAGAAGATATTTACCGGCAAGACCACCTCCCTAACTCCAACACCTCCCCATTTTCTCCAAGCTTGACGGTTCTAATTTATTTTCTAAGAAAATAATCTGCAAAGGTTAGTGCTTTAACAAAAATTAGGGACACTAACAACTTACAATAATGAAACAAGCTCTGAGAGTTGGGCAGCTAACTCACTGGGAAGCCAGGAACACCGCCCTCAGACGTGATACTCAGATGCTGTGCATTCTTTGTAGTTTCCCTACATAGTTTTCCTAGATGATACTCTTTTACCTTCAGTCAGTTAATAGACTCCGAATTCAAAATGACTGAGCTTAAAGAGATTTTCGTAAAACTTCCTGAAATTAGGGGCACCTGGGTGGCTCAGTAGGTTAAATGTCCGACTTTGGCTCAGGTCATGATCTCATGGTTTCATGGGTTCGAGCCCCACATCGGGCTCTGTGTTGACAGCTCAGAGCCTGGAGCCTGCTTCGGATTCTGTGTCTCTGGCTCTGGGCTCTCTGTGCCCCTCCCCCACTCACACTCTGGCTCTCAAAAATGACTAAATGTTAAAGAGAAAAAACTTCCTGAAATTAGAGTGAGCCTTTTTTTTAAACCTCATTCTACAAAGGTTGCAAGAAGCCTAGGCAAGACATTCTTAAACTGCCCCAGCTAGAACCCTCAGAAAATTGATTATAATTCCTCCGCCAAACTAGGGATTGAGAGGTGTGGAAGGAAGATACGGGGCTTACTTTATTTGCAGATATCCGTTCTTCCCCCATTATCTCCATGCTTCCTGAAACCCATCACTAAGTAAGTGACCCTGCAGTGTTCAAATGGATGCCTAACATGGTTTGGGTCCTCTTCTAATTCTACCCTAGGTACAAGATTACAGATCCCAGAAGCTCATTACCCAACCATTCAACTCGAAAATGATAGCACTGTCATAAAAAGTACTCTCAGAACTTTCTCTGAAGAGTACCCACTCCCTGTCTGGAATTTCTTTAAGGAGGCAGCTACCTGCCCACAATCCATCATACACTCAGAAAATCAGGCCAGCTGTCCACATCTCTTCTTGATTCCCAACCCATAGAACACCAGTCTGAAACAGAGACTGGTGTTTCTGTCCAAATCAGAGGCCCTTTCAGCCTCAACAACACATTCCAGACCATCTGCTCTAACGGCCAGGCTTTACCTTTCTGAACGTGGATGATGTCGGGGAAGTTGGCCAGGTGCCCCTGATACAGCGCTAACAGGTCCATGACGGGGTCCAGGTCCTGCCTGGGCTGCTCGGCAAAGAGCTCGCCAATGGCGTCGTAGGCATCTCCGGTGAAGGCGATGGCCTGGTTCAGGCCGGCGGAGAAGGCCTGCTGGTCCAGCTCAAAGGCCTGGCTGAGGCCGCGGAAGGACTGGCCCACCTTCTGATACTCCTTCTTGAAGCCCGTCACCTGCTTGCGGGCGAACTCGTTGGCCGTGTGGTTGAGCTGCAGCGCGCTGTCGTCCATCTTCTTGGTGAAGCACTTGAAGCCATCAATCTTGCTCTCCACCTCCTGCAGGTCGAGGGCAGCGGCGGGGGGCGTGCTCAGGGTCAGGAAGAAGTTGGCGCCCACCATCTCATCCTTCTCGGCCTTCCTCTTGCCCTGTTTCCAGGCCTTCTCATCCGTGCTGCTGGGGCACGTCAGGAAGTGCTGGAAGACGTCGCACTGCGCCAGCACCGGGTGGCTGGCCATGTGGTTCATCCACCAGATCAGGCCCTTCCTGCGCTTGGAGATGAAGTCCTCCTCAAAGCGGCCCGTGGCCTGCTTCTCAGGCAGGTGGGGCACCGAGATGACAGGGAACTTCTCCGCCAGACGCGCGTACAGCCAGTCGAAGTGCTTGTAGCGCCGGTGCACCGGCACCTGCGTGTGCGTGGGCACCAGCTTGTAGGAGATGTAGCTCTTCATGCCCTTGAACTTGGTCTGTTTGGTGGGGTCGTCGATGGTGCACTGGAAGGGGTAAGGGTTCTCCTGCCACTCTGGGCCGTAGGGCCCCAGCACCACGCACAGCTTGTCCCCGTCCTTCACGAAGCCCGATGCTTCGCCCAGCACGAAGGCCTCACCGCCCGACTTGACGAACGTGGAAAAGCGGTTGAGGTTGCGGCTTACAGTAGCCGAGCTCTTGGCCCCCGACGCGTGGTGCTGCGGAGGTGCCGGGCCGCCGCGGGAGCCCAGTGACAGGTCGGAGCGCGTAGACAGGCGGTAGCGGCCGGCCGCGCCGCCCGCGGACGACGAGCCGTCGAGGTCTGGGTACGCGCCGCTGCCCAGCGCGCCGGGCTCGTCGGCCACCGTGGAGCTGTCGTCCCACTCGTCGTCCCAGTCATCGTCGCTGCCCTGGCTGGCCTGGTAGCCGCCGCCGTAGAGCTGCTGAGGCGACGGCTGCAGGGCGCCCCCGCCGTACGGGAAGCCCGCAGCCGGCGGCTGGAAGGTGCTCGGCGGTGGCGCCTGCTGCGGTTGCAGCAGCGGCTGGAAGGCGTCGGGCGGCGGCTTGAAGGAGGCGGGCGGCGCGGCGGGCAGGGGCTCGAAGCCGCCGGGCGGCACGTTGGCGTAGCGAGCTGGAGCTCCCGGACCCCCGTCGCCCGCCGGGCCGGGCTCAGGGGCGCGGATCACCTGCACGTACGAGGCCGGGAAGAGGCCACGGTCGCCGCGGCTGTTGACCCCCTCGAGCCAGCCCTCGATGTCCTGTTCGCTGCACAGGCTCAGCACCTCGTGTTCCCGCAGCGAGATCTCGCCCGGGTTCTCCGACCTAAAGTCATACAGCGCCCGGGCGCGCAGCGCCATGGTCCCGGCGTCCCGGCGGGCGGCCGCCGACTCCCGGCGCCGCGAGCCCGGGGCCGGCCGAAAGGACCCGCGGTGTCGCCCGCGCCCCGGCGCGCGAAGTGGAGGCCAAAAGATAGCGCGCAGCTCCGCGCCCCGGCCCGCCGGTCGCGCCCTCCGCGTCGCTCGGCTCGCAGCGCCGACTGCCGCGCTGGGCCGCCGCCGCCGCCGCCGGCCGGGGGCGGGGCCCGCGGCCTCCCACGTCCCCAGCTGCGCTAATCCACGGCCGAGAGCCGCGCGCCAGGCGAGAGCAAGCGATGGCCGAGCCGCCGCGCCTGCCGGCGGAGCCTACTCGGCGGCCGCCACTGCCCCCTTCAGGCGGGCCCTGAGCCGTGAGGCGCAGGGCGAAGATTTCCACTCAGAAAGAAGTGAATTGTCTGAGATGTTTAGGCTCTTAGGTAAAAAAAAAAACAAACAAAAAACCGTATCCTAGAAAGTAAATTAATATTTGCGTTCCTGACGAACGTTCCCACTCTGAGCGCTCAGTGAATGCTTCTAGAATAACTGAACCACACATCTAGTAAAGGAGTTTCAGTGAATATTAGCGACGGCACTAAGAGGAAAACAAGATGCCTGTGCCGGGGGCTGTCAGCTCCCTTTCGTCTTCCACCCGCTGGAACCTTCTGGCAAGAAGGGGAGAAGAATGACAAGAGCAAAGTAAGGAAGGTGTTGTGCCTGACAAATGAAGAGGCTAAGGGTGGTGTGGGAAGAGAGGCATCAGGGCGGGAGAGTTTCCAGTAAAATACGTCTGCAGGGAGAGCTGGCATTTTGCATATGTCCCGTCTGCTCCCTGAGCCTCACGTAGTGCGGGGAATGAGAGTTTACACTTCCGAGTCAGGCTACTGGGTTCGAATTCGCTTTCTGACACTACCTAGCTTATGACCTTGAGCAAGTCACTCACTGAACCTCCCTCCCTCCTAAGGTTGTTGTGGGGATTCGATAATCATGTAATCCCTACTTTACAGATGGGGAACATGAAACAGAGGGATTAGTATATGGCGAGTACTATACATGGGGAGCACAGTCAGGTGTTTGTTGCTGCTGTTGCTAATGTTAACTGCTGTTTGGGAAAGCAAAAGCCCCGTTCTCCTTCATAAAGAGAATGGGGTCCTAAAACCACAGTCCCAGGGCATAGCACCAGAACGGACCCTCATGTTCACACCCCTACTCCTAATCTGAGATCAGTGACCATCTGTGTCCATTCATCTCTGTCTCACTGTATTTATATTATCTTTAAGATACGTAGATTCAAAAAAGAAAACTCACTTCCCGAGATACTAATCAGCTCCCATCTCTGAAGTTGCCTTGTTTCACATCTTCTTTTCCTTCAGTGTATAATTTGCCCCAAGTTTTTTCTTCTCATAGTCCCCTTTTATTAAGTCTAGCCTAATGATTCCTTTAAAGACACCTCTAACTGGGATTCAGCATTCGTATGTCATTAATTTCAGCCTGTCCTCTGACCCTTTTCAAGCAAATCTGGGAAACGGGCCAGAAGAGTTTACAAGTATTGTGAGGAAGGGCTGTGGTATTCTAAGCATCTTGCGCAAAACCACCAACCCAGTATACCAGAAGTACTCCCACAGTGTTTATCCCTAATGCAAAAACCTTTATTCAATTCTGTAAGCAAATTCTGAATTACAACATTTTTAGTTGACTCTGAGTTAGGATCCTTCTTGCAGTAAGCAAGAGAGGTCATTGAATTTCATTGTCAACAATGTATGTGGTCAGAAACATGAAGTCGACATTTACGGAACATCTACAATACAATTGATTTTGTTTGTTAACTGTGAGAAGCTAACCTACCATATTTAGGATAAGTACGTGTAATTTCACCCTTACCATTCATCTGGTAGTTACTTTTTTAGGTTAAAGCGTTCACTAAAGTAACACGAAACTTGCAATGCTTCAGGTTTTGAGACAGAGAGACTAAAAATCTATGTCAGGTGTGAAAATTCCAGGACTTCGAGGTGACGGCTTTTAAAGTCTGGTTGGGCTGCTCCTTAGAAACAGTAGTTGAGGAACTACTGGATGTCAGAGGTTGTTTGCAGTTCCAGAACAAACAAGCATTCCGTTGGCAGGAGTCCGATGGGAGGCCAGGCATCAGGCTTGGTGAAGGAGAGAAAC
Source organism: Panthera onca (assembly GCF_046562875.1). NCBI lineage: Eukaryota > Metazoa > Chordata > Mammalia > Carnivora > Felidae > Panthera > Panthera onca. Next base: position 40,748,726 of record NC_138339.1, on the reverse strand, counting down.
GGGCTATCCATGGTCCCTGGCTCTGTGGCTCCTGGGTGACAGGAAAAGTTCCTTAGGGTCTTGGATATTTAGAAAATGTGCTCAAGTGTTAGAAAATTATAACTCTGCACTCAGGGAAGTAGATACAGCAACACATTTTTAAAAGAGTTCTCTGGAAAATGGAGACTATTCATAATTTAGTTGACACAATCATTTTTATAACCATCAACTGTTTCTATTTCCTTATGCGTTTGTAGAAACACATCATTCCGGGACACTAAATAGGTCCACACGACCGTATCTTCACACTTCTTCCTTTGGCCTGTGAGGCCTTATGTGGTGGCCTGGCCCTTGCTTCTCTTTCCATTCCTCTCTTCAACTAGAGTGAAACCACAGCGGTTTCTTTGCTATTTCTGGAACAAGCCAAGCACATTTGTGCCTCAGATTTATTTCTTTAGAGCAGTTTTAGGTTCATAGCAAAATTGAGCAGAAGGCACGAGAGATTTTCCATATAGCCCCTCCTCACTATCAACATCGCCAATCAGAGTGGTGCATTGGTTTCCATCGATAAACCCACACTACCACACCTTTATCCCTCAAAGCCCATAGTTTACATTAGGATTCACTCTCGGTGTTGTATATTTTATGGGCTTGGACAAATGTATAATGACATGTATCTACATCTATGATTGTAGTAGCGTACAGAGTAGTTTCACTGCCCTAAAAATCCTCTGTGCTCTGCCTGTTCATCTCTGCTTCCCTCCCTAACCCCTGGCAAACACTGATCCTTTTAATGTCTCCATGGTTTTGCCTTTTCCAGGGTGTTATATAGTTGGAATCATACAGTATGCAGCCTTTGTAGATGGGCTTCTTTCACTTGGTAATATGCATTTAAGCCTCCTCCATGTATTTTCATAGCTTGATAGCTCATTTATTCTTAGCCCTAATAATATTCCATTGTCTGTATGTATCACAGTTTATTTATTATTTGTCTAACTGAACAATATCTTGGTTGTTCCTAGAATGGGGCAATTATGAATAAGCTGCTATAAACACTCCAGTGCAGGTTTTTGTGTGGATATAAGTTTTAAACTCCTTTGGGTAAATGTCAAGGAATACAATTACTGGATTGCATGGTAAGAGTATGTTTAGTTTTGTAAGGAACTGCCAACTTCCAAAGTGACTGTACCATTTTGCATTACCACCAGCAATGGATCAGTATTGTCAGTGTTCTGGATTTTGGCTATTCTGATAAGCGGGTAGTGGCACCTCATTTTAATTTGCATTTCCCTGATGACATATGATGTAGGACATCTTATTTGCCATCCGTATATCTTTTTTATGATTAATTTTTTTAATTTTAGAGAGAGTGTGTGTGTGTGAATGGGGGAGGGGAGCAGAGGGAGAGAGAGAGAGAGAGAGAGAGAGAGAGAGAGAGAGAATCTTAAACAGGTTCCACGTTCAGCACGGGAACAGATGCGGGGCTTGATCTCCCTACCATGAGATCACGACCTGAGCTAAAATCAAGAGTCAGTCACTAAACTGACTGAGCCACCCAGGTGTTCCTGTATGTCTTCCTCAGTGAGGTAGTCTGTTAAGATTTTTGGCCCATTTTTAAATTGAGTTGTTTGCTTCCTTATTATTGACTTTTAAGAATATTTTGTACATTTTGGAAAAAAAAGAAATTGTGTACATTTTGGAAAATAATCCTTTATCAGATGTCTTTTGTAAATATTGCTGTCAGTCTGTGACTTGTCTTCTCATTCTCTTGATGTTGTCTTTTACAAAGCAGAAGTTTTTAATTTTAATGTAGTCCAGCTTATCAATTATTTATTTCATGGATAGTGCTTTGGAATTATAACTAAAAAGTCATTGCCATACCCAACATCATTTAGGTTTTCTTGTTATCTTCTAGGAGTTTTATAGTTTTGCATTTCATATTGAAGTCTCTGATCCATTTTGAGTTAATTTTTGTGGAAGGTATAAGGTCTGTGTCTAGACTGATTGATTGATTTTTGCGTGCAGATGCCCAGCTGCTCCAGCACCATTTGTCAAAAAGACTATCTGTGCCTCTTTGTGTTGCCTTTCCTCCTTTGTCAAAGATCAGTTGACTATATTTGTGTGCATCTATTTCTGGGCTCTATATTCTGTCCCATTGATCCCTCTATTTTTCCACCGGTACCACACTGTCTTGATTACTTCAGCGTTAGAGTTAAGACTTACAGGTGCCTGGGTGGCTCAGTCGGTTAAGCATCCGACTCTTGGTTTTGGCTCAGATCATGATCTCACATTTTGGAAGTTCAAGCCCCATATCAGGCTCCGAGCTGACAGTGTGGAGACTGCTTGGGATTCTCTCTCTCCCTCTCTTTCTGTCCCTCCCCTGCTCACTCTCTCTGTCTGTCTCAGAATGAATAAATTTTTAAAAAATTATAGAGTAAAACTTAAAATTGAGTAGTGTCAGCCCTCTTTGTTCTTCTACTTCAGTATTGTCTTGGCCATTCTGAGTCTCTTGCCTCTCCAGGTAAACTTTATAATCAGTTTGTTGATAGCTACAAAATAATGCTGGGATTTTGATTGGGATCACATTGAATCTACAGATCAAGTTGGAAGGAGCTGACATCTTGAATCTTCCTATCCAAGTACTTGGAATATCTCTCCTTTTACTTAGTGCTTTGATTTCTTTCGTCAGAGTTTTGGTTTCTCCTCATATAGATCTTTTACATATTTTGTCAGATTTATACCGAAGTGTTTCATTTTCAGAGGGTGCTAAGGTGAGTGGTATTGTGCTTTTAATTCCACTTGTTCATTGCTAGTATGTGTAGGAAAACAATTGGCTTCTGTATATTAACTGTGCATCCTGCAACCTTGCTGTAATCACTTTTGAGCTCTAGGGGTGGGAGGAGGGTTTAGTTGATTCTCTTGGGGATTTCTACATAGCCAATCATGTCATCTGCACACAAAGAGAGTTTTATTTCTTCCCAATGTGTATGCCTTTTTTTTCTTGGTTTTCTTTATTGCATTAGCTAGGACTTCCAATATAATGTCGAAAAGCATTGATTCCATTTTCTCTGCTTTCTTACATATCAGTTAAACTTCTTTTTTAGTAGTTGGCCTACAGTTTGCAATACGCATTACAAGTAATCCAAGTCTGCTTTCAGTTAACACTATACTGCTTCACAGGTAGTGTGAGTACCCTCTGATGACAAAATAATACAAATTCTTCTGGCCCCTTGTCACATTGATATCATTTATTTTATGTATAAAATATGTATAAGCACACATAAGTGTGTGTGTGTATATATATACATATATACATATTTATTTATATCATTTATTTTATGTATGTATAAGCATACATAAGTGTGTGTGTATATATATACATATATACACACACACACACATATACACACTCATAAACATGCATAGTTGAATAAAGCACTGCTGTTACTATTTTGAGCAGTTATTTGTTAGATCAATTAAGAAAAATAGGAGATTTTATTTTACCTTTACTTATTCCTTCTCCAGTGTTCTTCCTTTCTTTAAGTAGATCTGAGTTTCTAATCTATTAACCATTTTCCCTTTCCCTGAAGAACTCCTAACATTTCTTGCAAAGCAAATCTACTGGCAACAAATTCTTTCCATTTTTATTTGTCTAAGAAAGTCTTAATTTCCCATGGCACAGAATTCTAAATTGGTAGCTCTTTTTCTCAACACTTTACATATTTGACTCCACTCTCCTCTTGCTTGCATCATTTCTGAGGAGAAGTGAGATATAGTTCTGATTTTTGCTCTTCTATAGGTAAGATATTTTTTCCTTTGATTTCTTTTAGGATTTTTTTCTTACTCTTTCATTTTCTGTAGTTTAAAATTATGTGCCTAGGCGTAGGGTTTTGTTGTTTTTTTTTTTTTTTTTGGTATTTGTCTTGTCTGGTGTTCTTTGAACTTCCTGGATATATAGTTTGGTATCTGACATTAATTTGAAGAAATTCTCATTTGTTGTTTTAAATAATTCTTCTGTTTTCTTCTTTCTACTCTCCTGTTATTCCTATTACATGTATGTTACATTTTTTGTAGTTGTCCCAAAGTTCTTGGATATTCTATGCTGGTTATCTTTTTTTAGCCTTTTTTTTTTTCCGTATACTTTTCAGTTTTGGAGGTTTCTATTGATATATCCTCAATCTCAGAGATTCTTTCCTCAGTCATGTCCATCTACTACAAGCCCATTGAAACATGCTTCATTTCTGTTACAGTGATCTCTAGCATTTCTTTTTGGGTCTTAGAATTTCCACCTCTCTGTTTACATTCCATTTATTCTTGCATGTTGTCTACTTTATTCATTAGAGCCCTTAGCATATTAATCACAGTTGCTTTAAATTCCTGATCTGGTAATTCCAACATCCCTGGCATATATGAATCTGGTTGTGATACTTGCTCTCTCTTCCAACTGTGTCTTTGGGGTTGGTTGGTTTGTTTGTTTTGTTGTTGTTTGTTTGACTTTATTTTTTGGCCTTTTAGTATGCCTTGTAATATTTTCCTCATAGCCAGGCATATTTTGCTAGGTAAGAGGAATTTTGGAAATAGGCCTTTTATTATGTGTGGTAAGGTACAGTGGGCAGGGAAGCATTTTATGGTGATTGTTGGGCCTTTAGTGAGCCTCTGCCTCTGGCCTGTGAACTTCACGTGTACTTTTCAGGGCTTTTTTTTTTTTTTTTTCCTCTTCCATTAAGTGGGACAGGGTGGTTAGAGTGTGCTGGAGTTGGAGATTTCCTTTCCTCTAGATCAGTTAGGCCCTACTAAAATCCCAGCAGGTTAGGCTCAGGTTAAATAGTTTCTCCTGAGGTCGCACCTTGTTAGAAGAACACAATGCTCTAGCATGTTTAAAAATGGTTTCTTTTCCCCTTCCCCTGCCAAAAGCAGTAGAGGATTTTTCTCCAGTATTCACTGTGAGGACCTGGTAGAGATCCAGGAGGTAAAACTCACAAAAATGTGGGGACTCTCTAATGGCTGGGTCTCCCCGGAGTTTTTAACTCTGAGTTGTCCGCACGGGTCCTCCAGCAATTCATCAATTACAATTCAGATGTTCCCACCCCAACACTGTTTCCTACAGAGGCTTCTGCTCTGCCAAGGTGTGATTCTCTATATTCATCTGTTGGTCTCTCCAATATGGATGTAGTGGTTTGTGCTGCAACTTCATTTCTCTTATGAATCTAAGAATATTTGATTTTTTTCAGTTTGTTCGTCTTTTTACTCCTCCTGAGAATGGAGTAACAACTTCTAAGCTTCTTACATGTCAGACCAGACACCAGAACTTGCCTCAGGTTTTGTCCTTGATGTTTTTTGTTTGTTTGCTTGCTTTTTCTGTCTGGAATCTTCTTCCCCCTGAGATCCACCACGCTGCATTTTCACTTTATTCAGAATCAGTGTAGCTCCTCTATCCCTCCTTTCTTCTTCTGCCTTGGAGAACCCAGAAGTAAGGTGGAGACGGCCTAGGTCCCTGAGTCACCGACACCAATCAGACTTTATGAGAAGAGAAACCTTTGTTGGTTCAGCCACTGAGATTGCATGATTTGTTTATTGATGCAGCTGGCTTTAATTATCCTAATACTTGCTCTCTCCCTTCCACCCCCCCACCATCATTCAGTGCTTCTTTTCTGTGTAGCACTTTCTACCTACCATAAACACATCTATATAGTAATTGTCTCCCTTGTTGGAATGCAAACATTTTCAGAGCAGGAAGTTTGTCCCAGGCACTGACAATACGGCAATGAATAAAACAGACATGGTAGGCAATTAACAAATACTTCTTCAGTGACTTTCCTCCCTGGAGGTCAGCTCTTCTCAGTAACTCTTCATGTATCTGGGTCTGTTTGCCTCTGCCCCTCTGTGTCCAGCTATAATGAAATGCTTCTAAGGCAATTAAATGACATTTCTCGTTACATTAGCAATCTTAAAGCTAACTCAACAATCCAGAACAATACTCCAGATTTTCTGAAATTGCTGGGAATTTCACCATTGGTTGATTTATATTTGCATTTGGCTATTTGTATAGTATTACAAATTACACTGTATTTATATTTACTTGAAAGTTTTTTGTATAATATACCAAGCATTATACAAATATATACATAGGATTTCATAAGAACTTTCACCTCTTAAAATCTTATTTCCTGCTGTATTTTCACTGCAACTCTTCCATGGACAGAGCAGGTATTATCATCTCTAGTGTCACAGGGCAGGACCACAGGGCAGGAAATCCAACTGCAGAGGGAGCTCAGCTGAGATCACGTGGCTGGGAAGCAGGCCAGTGACTACTTAGCTGTCCTCAGAACTTTCATTGTCTGAGTCATAGGTCTGCCCCCTGCTGGCTCTGTAAAACTGTTATTATTAAAGAGTATTGGCTGCTTGCTGGAAGCTTTGTAGCTGAGAATTAATAGAAGGCCTGGATTCAAAGAAAGCGCCATGTCTGAAAGGAAGGCTACTTACTGTACTTCTGTGTCTACTTGGTTTCACAAGGATTAAAATTCTTTGAGGACAGGGATTTTGTCTTCTTTGTGCAGTACTGTATGCCCAGCATAGTAAATCAAATAAATGTTAGGGGCACCTGGGTGGCTCAGTTGGTTAAGGGTCTGACTCTTGATTTTCGCTCAGGTCACGATCTCATGGTCCATGAGATCGATCCCGGAGTTGGGTCCTGTGCTGGCAGCACAGAGCCTGGTTGGGATTCTCTCTCTCTCCCTTGCTCTCTACCCCTCCTCCACTCAGGCTCGTGCCCTCTCTCTCTCTCCCTCTCTCTCCCAAAGTAAACATTAAAAAATGTTTTAAATCCAATAAATATTTGTCAACTGAGTGAATAAATGAATGAACAAATGAACCTTTCTCAACCTTAGTTTCTTAGTCTGAAAAATGGGAGTAAAAAAAATCACTTCATGTGATCTTAACTGGATTTAATGAAATAAGTCCATATTATGTTCATAAGTTCACACAATGCTCATGGTATAAAATTAATTTTAATATAATTTAAAGTATTGTCTAATGATTAAAATTAATTTATTAAATGGTGTGATTCATTGTTGAGGTGACTTGGACATATTTTCACACTTGGATTTTATGATGTTCATTTCTGTAGTGATATGTATAGCTGAGACTGTACCCCAAGTCTCTAAAAATTTATCTACTACTATTAAAGAAATTCCTCATTTTTCAATACTGGACCTCTTTCACAGAGCTCATTCCTACTCCAAAATCAGACTATTAAAGAAATTCCTCATTTTTCAATACTGGACCTCTTTCACAGAGCTCATTCCTACTCCAAAATCAGACTAAGGACCTGATCCAATATTCATTACTTGACAGCCTTCTTTATAAATTGTCCTCTTTCCTCAAATATGTTTCCTAGATTAACTCAGCTAGTGACTAATGAGCATGTTCTTGTAGATCTTTTCTGTCCCCCTTTTGAATTGTGGCCTGTTTTTCTTCCCATCATCAATATATATGCAGTGTCATAGTTTGTAAGTCTGCTTTTCTTAATGTTTTATACCAGGTGTCACAAATTGCCAAGCCACTGCCTGAATATGGCCCAGTGTTTAGTTTAAAATGTGGGAGACTTCTCACTCATTAAAAAATAGGGATTTCTGGCTCCTTTTGGAGAAAAAAGTCAGAAGATCTGGCTACAGTGGGCCAGTACTTCTGCATAGCAGCTATACCTTATCCCCTTTCGACACGGCTGTTGTTGCTAATTCATCACAGTCCCCACTCTCTTTGCTGTCTCATACCCAGGACTGTCTCCCATCTCAGCCCCTATACACCTAGAAGAGTTTGTCCCTCACACATTTTCCAGAGTGAGAATGATCACCCCAGTGGCATCACCATGGATAATTCAGATCTCTGTCTGCCATAGCCCTCTTGTAAGCTCCATACTCATTTCCAAATATGTTCTGGACATTTCCTACAGAATATCTGCCAGTCTGTTCTTCCTTCTTTGCTAGCTTCCTTCCATCAAGCAAATAGGCATCAGGGTATAAAGAAGATCCCGCTTTATCCCTCATGGAGCTGGCTGGTGAAATTGGCGCTCATGGAAACTACATGCTGTGTGCTATGATTAGGATGTATACAGGAAATTATGGAACTTAGCAGACCAGGGAGGTGGGGTAGTAGTCAGGGAAGGCTTTCTGAAGCAAATGGAAACTAATTTGATTAACTGAAGCTAAAGTGGGATGGGAGAAAGGTAGAGGATGACATTTTTTCCCAGGAGGGTTGACAGAAACCAGACACATAAGAGCCCATTCTGCCTCATTCATTTACTGTACCAATATTTGAGTGCTATGTGTGAGCCACTCACTGTGTTAGTGGTAACCAAGACTGAAATATGGTCTCATGGAACTTAGACTTGAGAGGAGTCAGAAACCAAGTAGATGGAGGGCCATTGGCTGAGATGAGACATCCATGAGAGCCAGGGAAGATGAGAGCAGTTTTGGATGTTGAGTTTGAAGTGCCTGTGCCCTGATGGAAATGTCCTAGGCAGTTGCACAAAAGTCTGGAACCCAGAGAAAGATTGAGGCAGACATGGAGTTAGAAGTTAGTCCATAGGTGGTAATTGAGGGGCTGTGAAATAGAAAATTACCAGAGTGAAAGAGCATAGACATGAGATACGAACAGTGAGCTGACAACAGATAGCCTCCCTCAGTCATTCCTTTTCCTCTGCAAGCCTGAGAAAGAAGGATCACATAGGTAAAAAGGAATGTAGGAAGGCGATGTATTAGAAAATAAGAGAAAAGCATTTCAAGGAAGAGAGGGAAAAAGTCATATCAGAAAAAAAAATGAAGACCATCCATTTGGATTTCACCAAAGAGATCATTCATCAGACTCCTAGTGTCCCAGCCCTGCTGGCTGACCCCAGATGTGCTGCCTCTTGTGTTTTTCCCTCTAATATTGTTAGCGTGCAGAGATGCTCCCACAGAGGAAACTTCAGTTGCCCCTGACTGCTACCGTTCCTTCATCTTCCACCTGTACCCTGAATTTAGCCCCCCTTCATCCATTCTACTACCACCCAAGTTTCAGCTGCATTTCTTACTGTAATGGATTGTTGCAAACGTCCTCTGAAATGCTCTGGTATTACTATTCACTTTAGCCATACTAGCTTTCCCATCATTTCCTCAACAGGCTACATGTGCATCGAGATTTGGGCCTTTCACATAGGCTCTTTCCTCTGCCTGGAGTACCCACTTTTCTTCCTGTTTGGGCAAAACTAGTCATCCTTCAAACTCCTGTTCCTCTTCTCCCAAGAAGCTTCTCCTGGCAGAATAACTTATCCCTTCCCTTGAGTTCACAGAGCATTCTGTTCATACCTGTTTTGTGGCATCTATACCAGTGTGTTACTTATTCATTACCAATCTGTCCATCTGCCCCATTTACATGAGTTTCAGGGTGAGCACTCCAAGAGTTTGAGGTGGTGGTTTTCACAGACTGGCATTATCCTGGGTTCATAACTATTTCCCTGTGGCTGTCCTAATGGCAGGAATACAGGAGATACTCAAATATTTCATGTTGGAAGTAATAAGATGTGTAGTAGCTGTAGGAAATATAAACACGAACAGTAGCCAACTTTAGGAGAAGAATTGAAGGATGTGTTTCCAGATAAACATGGTAATTTTTAGTTCCTAGATGTGGCAGTGGAAAGAATCTGCTGGGTTTTTTTTCCTTTAGTTAAAAAAAAAAAAGTCATTTGTAAAGTTAAAATGTAGGAGATTAGGAAGAGGGGCGGGAAGGGAAGCATTCTGTTACTCCAGGGAAAGAACCTAGTGCTCTGAGAGAACCCTTACTTCCCTTATTGCTGATAATGCTGGCTCTCTCTGCAGCCTCTCTCTGTGCCTGTCTTTCTCTGATTAATTCTAATGAGACCTTTATCTCATTAACATATCAGAACTCCATTCATTCACCATGCCTGGAGGTCAGAGATTACAGCAGAATCTAAAATTCAAAGAAGTGGGGGCACCTGGGTGGCTCCATCAGTTAAGCCTCCAACGTAGGCTCCGGTCATGATCTCAAGGTTCTCAAGCCCCGCGTTGGGCTCTGTGCCGAAAGCTTTCGGAGCCTGGAGCCTGTTTCTGATTCTGTGTTTCCCTCACTCTCTGCCCCTCCCCTTCCCTCTCTCTCAAAAATGAATAAAAATATTTTAAAAATAAGTCATTAAAAATAAAATAAAATTCAAAGAAGTAAATCAACAAGCAAACCTAAAAGAATAACAAAAAAAACCTAAGTGAAATTTTACTAAATACTGATTTTCACAATATAGTGACAACTCCTCAAAGACACTTATCAAAACATACTACTGTCTAAGACAGGGAGTGACTTGGAAGAGAAACAATATGTACATAATAGAACATTTATCACACTAAGAATTTAATCAACATAGCAATTTAGGAGAGTATTGCTAATTACAAATTAGATTTCTGTAAGGATAATCTAGCAATCTAATCTACATGGGCTGGGTAGAAAGCAGACCTATTATTTAAACATGAGAGAGGGGTACCTGGGTGACTCAGTGGGTTAGGTGTCCAATTCTTTTTTTTTTTTTTTAATTTTTTAATGTTTATTTATTTTTTGAGAGAGAGAGAATATGGGAGAGGAGCAGAGAGAGAGGGTGGCACAGAATCTGTAGCAGGCTCCAGGCTCTGAGCTGTCAGAACAGAGCCCAATGCGGGGCTCAAACCCACGAACCGTGAGACCATGACCCGAGCCGAAGGTGGATGCCCAACCGACTAAGCCACCCAGGTACCCCAGATGTCCAACTCTTAATTTCCTATCAGGTCATGATCTAACTGTTCGGTTCGTGAGCTCAAGACCTGTGTGGGGCTCTGAGCTGACAGCATGGAGCCTGCTTGGGATTCTCTCTCTCCCTCTCTCCCTCTACCCCCACCCCACTTGTACACACTCTCTCAAAAATAAATAAACATTAAAAAAGTAAACATAAGAGATGGATGCTTTAATATGAGCTATAGATAACATTTTAAGTAAGAAGTCATCAATTCAAATGCCTGCATGGGACAGGCAAGTCATGTAAACAGGCCTAGTGGAGGGGTCCAGAGGGGTGGGGAGTCAGGGGCCTGTAGTGACCTGAGGAGAGTGCACCTCATCTAAAGAGGACAAAGACTGGGCCCCTGCCCCTTGGTGACATGCCAGAATACAGGCCCTATATTGCCATATGGCTTGATTTTTCTAAGAAACAACTAATCTTCATTTGTATGTAAAAATGTCCTGATTTTTAAAATATTGTGTGAGTCAAATGACATGTGTCTGAAGGCAACATTTGCACTATTGGCTTCCAGTTTGCAACACTGATTTTGAAAGTCCAAGTTACTTCTTACCTGCCTTAATCCTTGCTGGAGAAAACAACTGAGCCCTGAGAAGCGATGCTGCGTTGCATGAACTTATTTCTCCTGGAAATGCTTTAAGATCTTCAAGGAGGTCAGACCACAGCACAACAGACATCTGGAGGAGAAATGCCCATTTCCATTCAAGGTAGTATAATTGATTTTCCCCAGAGAAGCTTTGGACCAGCTCCTCCTTTGGAGAAAAACTCTGCTCCCTTAAAATGACAAATGTCATTTAAATGTCCCCTGTCATAATAAGAGAAGGCAGACTGCTTAGCACTAAACATTTCCCCCATCCCATTCTATGCATATTGACCCAGCTGAGAGAACATGTTTATAAAAATCGGGGGGGGGGGGGGGTGTAGCAGAATGGATCAGATGCCTTTTCAGTGGCAGAGACAATATTGACATCAACAAATTTGCTTAAAGATCTATAGAGCCACTAAATGCCATTATGTCTAACCTGACTCAGAACTACACCTAGAGAAGAATTTTAAAAGGAAAAAGCATATATTAGATCCATTTAATCTAGGGTACTACACACGTACACTTACTTCAAAGATACTGGTTTTATAGCGGATAAATAAAAAAAAAAATAAGATTCAGGTAAATAAAATATTTTAAGTGTACAAGGACAGTTTTCTTTTTAGGAAATCTTGTGAATGAATTCTATAGGAAAGAGTCCTTTTAATATATGAAATAGGATATGTAGAGGGTCTTTATAAATTTATATTCATATATAAATTTATACAAATTCTATAAATTCATGTTTCTATATTAAATATCTGGAGATGAGTCTGGTGGCTAAATCAGACATGCAGAAAAATTACCAACCTGAAATATTTTTTTAAACAGCATTGTTATCCTGGGAAGCACATAAGAGGCTTAAGCTTCATGCCTTGATGCAACGAGGCAGGACGGGTTGGGAGCCGGCAGAAGACATAACACCGTGTCATTTCTGTGTCTAGAAGGAAAGGATATTTGCACTGCCAGGTGGACTGTTAAAGCTGAACTCTCAGGAGCAAGAGACTAGCCCCAGTGAGCTAGTCAGGCTTTCCTGTACCCCAGCGGACTCTCAGGGGACCCAGCTTCAATGGTAAGCCAAACTCCTACTGGGAGGAAAAGGGGGGCACAGACCTGCCTAACTAAACTGCAGTTTTTCTTTTAGAGGAATCCAAAGAATTCCTGTTTGTGCATTGCCTATTTGTGCTATTTATTGGAATCTGGGCTTCTATAAATTTTAAGCCAAGGGGATCAGCGAATTGAAGTGTGGTCTGGATCTGAAGTTTTTTAAGTGTCTTGGAGGAGCTGCTTGCTGGGGGGAGCACTGAGAAGGGCAACTCAGGCACAGCATTTGTCCTTCATTCAACCCTCAACTGGTTCTAATGAGAACCTATGATAGAAAAGAATCTCCATCTCTGGCTCCGACTGGTCTATAAATACTTTTCTGGTCTTCATGGAGGGGCAAGGTATAGGGAGAGAAGAAAGTTGCAATAATACCAACCTTAGCGGTTAGTATGACTTGACTGAAAATTTTCAGGATATTTCTGTTGATTTTTTTCCCTGTGTTCAGAGAGTCTTAAGAACTGGCCACGCTTAGTTCACCAACAATTTAACAAATATTTCTTGATCACTTAAATGTGCCTGTACCAGAGATAAAAATATTAATAAATCATAGAAGCCTATGGGGATGGGGACAAGGAGAGTTGATGTGGAGAGAAATAGACACAAACAGATCATTTGATCATTTCAGTACAGTGTGTTAGTCAAATGCACATATGTGTAGATATATATGCAAGTGCATATGTTAATCTAGACAAATATATATGTGTATACTTATATGTGTGTGTGTGTGTGTGTATACATATAAAATACCAGGTGCTGATTTTATGTAAGTCACTGTGTTAGTTATATTACAAACATTATCATACTCAATATTCACTCAGAAAGGTTGTTTTGAGAATTGTCATTCCCAAATTATAAAGGAGGAGAATGATTTTCCCAAGGTCAAAAAGCTGGTAAGTGCAGGTCGGCCTGGTGCCAAGTCTCGGTTTCTGGCCACCACTCTGGGCTTCCTCTCATCTGAAGGAGACAGAAGAGTAGAGGTGATGGCTGAGGTTTTGTTTTTTCTTTTGTTTTTGGTGTATGTCTTTTGCATAGGTATCAAATTCACAGGACTCAAAACTGAACAACATAGAGTATACAGTATGTCTTGCTCCCATACCGACTCTCCCATAGTCTCTACTCCGAACCCTCTTCACTATCCCTATCCAAAAACAAAAACTTTTGTAGTACCTTGCTGTTATTCAAGAGTTCCCTTACACAAACATGTTTATCCCTCCTCCTTCATTACACAGATAGGCACACTATACACATTGCTCTGCCCCTTGTTTTTTAAATTTAATGATGTATCTTAGAACTACTTCCGTGTCAGAGTTTAGTATCCTCATTCTTTCTTACAGCACCATAACATCACATTATATGGATGTACCGTAATTTATTGAAATGTCCCATTCCCCATTTGATAGACGTTCCTGGGTACAATCTTGACCATGCTACCTTATGGAACTGTCGTACTGCTGGTAGTAATTTTTCTGTTGTTTCTTTTGGGTTTTCCTGGATGACAATATCCTTTCCAATATTATACTTCTGATTTCCTTTTCTTGTATCATGTCCTTGTCTATTACAAGACCTGAGTTTTTAAAGGAAAAGGGCTTAGTCAAAGAGAGGATTAGTATTTGAGGCAGAGAAAACATCAGAAGCACAAAGATATAAAACACCATGGTGAGTGCTGAGAAATACAGGAAATCAGGAATGTTGTATGTAAAATAATACAAGGTGAGGTGTAGAAGGAGTGAAGGGAAACGCATGCTATAAGGAAACCGTGCTGTATGAGGATGGGAGTCGTTTGCAATGAGGGACATGAAAGGATCACTCAATGTAAGACAGATCCATTGAAAGTGGCAAGCCTGAGGAAACTATTGAATGATTCCACGTGAAACATGATTAATGTAAACAATGCAGGGAGAGAAAAGGGTGAAGAGAATAATACTTAGTAGATAAAACTGACAAGCCTTGGTGACACCAAGGCATGAAGATGGAGAATCTGGATGGATAGACAGTGTCTATAAGTGAGATAAAGAGAGCAGAGGGATAAGGAGAAATTTGACTTTCAAAATGGCAATCTTGAAGTGTAACTCACTAAACAAACGGGAGGTACTATGGTATCCCACCTTTACTACCTGAGTGGCCTGATGGGTGTGTTGGTCTCTTGACAAGTGGTAAACTTTGGACCTAAACACAGATTTGTTAATGCTAAAATCAGCAATCATTCCACTGTGTGTGCTGCTTTCTAAATAAGCAGAGCATATGAAAGAACATAATTGAAAACAAGCACAACTTATTAAAATGAGGAGAAAAGCTTCAGGAGAGAATAGTAGAGTAAGTGAGCTAGATAGACAGACTGGGACCACATAGCAGAATCCAAACAGTTGGGGCTTTGACCCAGTCTGGGTGACCCAAATTTAGAGAATACAACAGAAAATAATAGTTTTTTCTAGATTATGCACATTTTAGGTAATCCCTCTCCACCAGCTCTGTTGGAAAGGTAATCTACCGTGATCCCTGGACATCCCTGCACATACTTGCTTGGTATGTCAAGAAACCAAGGCCCTAAGGCCCTGGCCACACTTTATCTAGGCCATTTGTCAGGATGTGTTTGCAGAGAGCAACCTTGAGGCATGAGGTAAGGTCTCCCTCTGGGACAAAGGGGAGGCTGTTTACTGCTGGCTATAAAACAATGGGTTACCCAAGCTCAGTGTCCTCTGCTGTAATGCAGTTCACTGCACGTGCAGGTGGCCATCTGGGCCCTGCTGGATTGCCCCTGTGGGATTTGGTGGAGGTGGGGAACAAGAGGAACCAATGCAAATGTGCTGGTGGTGATGCTGTTTGCTGTGCCCTGAGTATTAAAGTCTTTTCTCTCTGAAGTATAAGTAGATGTCTTCTGCCAGCATTCATGAAACAGTAACAGGCTAATTTATTAGCTTAGAAATAAGATGAAGTCATATCCTAGATCCTGAACATCTCTGCCCCTGACACTGTTGCGTCATGGTATTCAGTTTGCCCTTATCAGCTTCTGGGAGACCCGTTAGCAGCCAAGAGATAGATATATCAAGAAAAACAAGGCCAGGGAGCCCACTGGCCCAGGCCCTTTTGTGCCCGAGTGGGGCCCCCCTGAAGCCTTCTCTTCATCCTCATTGTTTCTTCATGATATGAGAGAACATCATAGTTTATGACACTGTCATTATGAATTTTGTTTTTGTAAGCTGAGAGAGTAAGGCTAGACTGTTCAGGGCCTTTCTAAAAGCTCGCCACTGAATTTCCACTCAACCATTTTTTTTTTAACATTTATTCATTTTTGAGAGACAGAGACAGAGCATGAGTGGGGGAGGGACAGAGAGTGAGGGAGACACAGAATCTGAAGCAAGCTCCAGGCTCTGAGCTGTCAGCACAGAGCCCGATGTGGGACTCGAACCCATGGACTGCGAGATCATGACCTGAGCTGAAGTCGGACACTTAACCAACTGAGCCACACAGGTGTCCCTTTTTTTAATGTTTGTTTATTTTTGAGAGAGACAGAGACAGAGTGCAAGCAGAGGAGGGGCAGAAAGGGGGGGGGGGGGACACAGAATCTGAAGCAGGCTCCAGACTCTGAGCTGTCAGCACAGAGCCCAACGCAGGGCTTGAACTCACACACCGAACCATGAGATCATGACTTGAGGCAAAGTCAGACGCTTAACCGACTGAGCCACCCAGGTGCCCCTCCATTCAACCATTTCTATACTCCTGTCTCTCCAGTTTACTGACTGTGCTCCCCACCCTGACCTTTTGCCATGCCACTGGCATCAATCAGTAGCCCAGAATCACCATTACTGATAGAAGCAGAGAGAGATCTGAGAGAGGAAATACAGAATCAACTCAGGAATTCATAGCAATCCGTTAATTGCTCTCTCATTATCTTTATAACACTTTCTCCATGGTAAGTAATCCTTTGCTTTAGCCTGAGACCCAAAAGGCCTCCCACAGCCATAGGAGAAAGTGTAAATCAGAAATAAACCAGCTCATACAAGGCTTGGCTTATCATCATCTGGTGGTTCACAAAACCTCAAGGCTTGAACTTAAGTTATGCTGATCCCAGATACCCAGCACCGCTCAGAAGCAAACATTTCTGAGGATGATTCATAGAAGTCTCAGCTTCAAAATATTTCTATAAACTATTTTCAAGTACAACCCCAACATTCAATGATAGCCAGAAATATGAGGAGACAAGACCATGAATAAGAACCAACAGAAGCACTAGACAACAGTAGACAAGGAATCTATGGGTTGGAATCATTAGACACAGCCTGTATGATGATGATTTCCATATCCTCGCATAGATTTCCATGCTTGGCTGATGTAATCTGGAATGGCACATAAACTTTCCCCTAATCAGTCACTTGTTCTCTCCCCTCCAGTCATTCCCATCTTCTCCTAAAACTTCCCCCTTTCGTTCTACCCTTTCCAGAAGCTTCTCTGTCTCTTTTCCCTCAGACATCTTCTCTTCTGCTTTCTAAGGTACTCAGATTCCCCTGTATTGGTTAATTATGCAGGCTCTGGAGAAACCCTGCCTGAATTCAAATCCTGGCTCTATAGTTTCTCTAGGGTAAGTTGCTGAACCTTTAAGCCTCCTTTCCATATCTGTCATGTGCACCTACCTCAGAGGGTTGTTATTAGGATTAAAGTAATTAATACAGGCAAAGTATTTATACTGGTACATGGCATTGGACAGTGCTCAGTAACTACTAGCTATGAAACCCACAAACCACTAAGCTTTAGTGTTAGGGTTATATAGTCAGGGCACATAACCAGCTACTTCCAGAGGGAGCTTCTCTTCTGGATGTCATTTTATTCTTGGGCTTCTGTCATGTCAGTCTTCCCACCAACACTGGCCCCAGGCACCTACTGCCTCTCTAGAGCTATGGTACAAGTTTGGACGGAAATCCACCACCCACCCCACTCATCATGAATCTCCTTAACACCAGCGCCACATGAGGAGGTCCAAGTGTCTTTTTACTTTACCACAATAGTGAAAGAAAACATAAGAGAAGGCAAATGAAACAAACCCTTCAGCTTGCGAGGTGCAGGTCCCTGTTCCTACCATAACTCTTAAACCTCCAGCACCCCAGGTTGGGTGCCATTCTCCTGCCTGTCTCAGAGCAGAGCAACTCCCTCACAGCTTCTGAAGGCAGGGGATGGGAGGTTCTCATGGGGTTTTCTCCATCACCCTTCACTCTAGCTCTAGAGGCCTCTTAACATGCAGAAGAGACTATGTGCCTACCATGAGAACCACCATTGCACAACTTGACTGTTCTATAACTGAGGCTGAAGAATGAGTCTAATTGGATTCTGGTAGGGGAAGATGGGTGACAGGACTCTGGTGACTGTCCAGAGGAACAGTGACTTCACCCAGGTGGGCGTTAGCTCCTCTGTATGAGGAGATCATCCCCACGTCAGACCAAACATTACAAGAGCACCATGCAGG
The DNA here is from genome assembly GCF_046562875.1 of Panthera onca. Taxonomy (NCBI): domain Eukaryota; kingdom Metazoa; phylum Chordata; class Mammalia; order Carnivora; family Felidae; genus Panthera; species Panthera onca. The sequence continues at coordinate 40,730,795 of NC_138339.1, read as the reverse complement.
TCCGGGACATGTTTGTCCTCACGTGCCCTCTTGCCAGGCTCCCTGCTTTGCTCTGTATCCTGGGGCCTGACCTCTGATGGCTGCATTTTCCTGGCTCCCCAGTCAGCTAATGTCCAATGGGGCTTGGCCACTGGATGTGGCGGAGGGAGACTGTTGAGTGGGAAGAAGAGAAAAACCAGAGTATCTCCCCATCTCTGTTCACCTGCTGCTCTTCATCATCCAGCTCTCCCCTCCAACAAGCCCACCATTACCAAGGTCTGTGGGTAAAACTGGCCTCTGACTTCTAGCAACACTGCCTCTTCCTCTTGACCCTCTAGACTTGGAATAGAAGTGGCTTCCTAATCTCTGGGCTGCAGCCTTGGTGGTTCAGTGGTAGAATTCTCGCCTGCCTAATCTCTGGGTTGCCTCACTGGCCCCTGTTTGTCCTCCTCTCCTCCATCATCTGCATTAAATATTGCACGCATTAAATCACCTGTTTTAAGTGGTCATCATGGTTTCTACTTTCCTGGGGAGGACTGGACTGATCAAATATCTTCTCAATAATATAACCATGCCCTTCATATAGGAAAGAGTATACACATATGATAACATGGGCTAACATTAACCAGACATCCTTCTCTTTACCTGATGCAACAGTGTTGTAAGGGAAGAAGCCAAGCTTCATTTCCTCTCTTCATTGTTTTCAAGCTCACTGTTAAATTTCCTGGCTTTGTACCACCTCTTTGAACCAGCTGACCAGAACTTCTTTAACTGTGTTACCATTCACAGCACTGTGTTGCCCACGTTCCCTCTTCCATCAATATTTCTTTTACGTACTTGTCATCTTTTTGTCAGGAAGCTTCACATCTCATGGTTTCAGCTCTTAGGTATATGTATAAAATCTCAGATTCATACCTCCAGCCTTGAATGTTTTCTAGGCAGGCCCTTGGAAAGAAAGGATGAGAACACGTGTTGCCGTGACCTGCCCATCCGTGGCCCAGCCAAGGCATAAAGGATCAAGCTGTTTTTTTCATTCTCCCATCTCCTCATATTCACACAGTGTCCATTCCCCCAAACTGAAACCCTTGAAATCTTTGCACTTCATACAATGAGCAATATAGAATTGTCCTTGAGCAGGAGGATGATAGGATTAATCTTTTCTTTTAGTCTCCACCTCCAAACCTCTGTGCCTGGCTTTTCAAAACCCCCATTTACCAGCCCCACCTACCTCTAAGCTCAACTTACAGCCTCCAAAATCCCAACCTTCACTCTGATCAGGCTGGTCTCTTCTCTGAGCCCCTTCACAAGGAAGGACCACCACAACCCTGTCTCTTGGACTGAGAAATCACAAAGCAGAATGATGTGACAGCATGAAGTCCAGGATCAGACTGCCTGGTTTCAAACCCCTGTTCTAGCTCTTACAGACCTTGGACAAATTGCCCCTCTCTATGCTTTGGTATCCTCAGCTGGGAGAAATAATACTATCTCTATCATAGGGTTGTTGTAAAGAGTAAGCGTCCTAACACGTGTACTTAGAACATTCCTGACTGGTCACATGTGATTGGAAAACTAGGTGGCGAGGAACTTCTTTGCCACCTATTCTTTGCCATAGCTTGGCTGTGTCACCATGTAGTTATCAAGCAGAAATACGACTTTCCGATTTTACCCAATATTTTATGTCTTATTCCAATTGCACAGAAGTACAGACTCCTGTTAAGTCTGAGAAAAGAACTGCTCTGTTTACAGGATTCCTTTACCTCCCTCCCCTCATCCAAATTCAGTCCCATCCTCTGAGAACCAGCCTGAGTCCCACTTCTGTGAAAGTCTCTCCCATTGCTCCAGCCTACTCCAAACTCTCCTTTCTGAAAACATTTGTATGGTAGGTCCACACCATACAAATTAGCAGTGAATTGTTGTTGTGAGTCAGTGTGTTCTGTTGGGGTTTCCAGGGGTTCCCTCAATAAATAGGTCTCTGCTTTTCAAACTGAGTTCTCAATAAATGAAGAACTATACCAAGAAGTTTGCAGGTAGAGCCCACATTATCACCTTTATTTTTGGCTGAGCTGAATTGTAGGATATACTATTGAGTGATGGTCCAGTGGGCCTCTGACTGCATAGGGAAATGTATCTTTTCCTCATGTAGTTGCCCCCAAAGCTACTCCACTCCAGGGAAATCAGCCCACCTCTACCATAGACAACAAGCATGTGAATGCCAGGGGTATATTTAAGGAAAAGTCCTCCTCCTACAAACCAAGAAGTGGGATAAAACACCCCCTACCACCAATCCCGCAAGGACTTTTGATGCAAGCTGTTAAACTCTTTGAGGGCAGGACCTATATCTTAAGCCTCTCATGCAATCTCTGTACTACTGAGAAAGATGTGCACATAACAGCTATTCACTAATAATAAGTTCAGGCTGTGTTCTAATCACTTTCCATATATGAGCTTAATCAGTCCTTATAACAACCCTACAAAGTAGCTGGTATTAACACTCATGTTTCATAGATGAAGAAACTGAGGCATAGAGTTCACAGTGCCAATAAGTGGTAAATCTGGAATTTAGACCAGTTGGGCTTCAGAATTCATGCTTTTAATCACTATCTGATACTGCTGTGATTGAATTTCAAGGGCAATAGTGTTGGTAGAAATGGGGATTGTGAGAGATCAGAGCTGGTTGGGAACAGCTCTGATAATAGCAAGTTAAGGGATGGTGACTGACATCTAATACTTAGAATCACTGGAGAAGGTTCTATGGCACATTTACTTTTTTCTAAACTATCAGAAATCCTGTGAAATAACCAAATTATGTACTACTACATGAACTTGGAAGGAACTCTGAATTCATTCCACTGAACTACTGACATAATTTCTTTATGTAATACTTGATCAGGAGTGCAAAAATGAATCAAAGAGGCTCACACTTGATTGAAAAAGAAATAGTTTCTGGCTCTATGACTTTATTGCTCATATGATTAAACTATAATTTGTATTTTAATAGACAAGGAGGTTTTTCTTTATTGTGGTACAGGACGATGTGAAAGTTAAAATCCTTTCCAAATATTAATTATATTTCACCTTATAGCTTTACATTGTATTTCCATGATCAATTGCAGTCTGAATCGAAAGAAAGAAAGAAAGAAAGAAAGAAAGAAAGAAAGAAAGAAAAGAAATAAAGAAAGGAAGAAAGGATAGAAAATAGCCTTCATGTATTTTGCCTGTGTACCACTAGAGGACACTATCTAGTCTTGTATCCCTAAGTGTTTTGCTTTGTTTCCTGTGTGTTTAAGGAGGCGAGGCGTGAAAGGAACTAACATTCTGTTGCAGGTTTATTATCGTGAAGTCATCTAAAGTAGAAATAAATTTCAAATCAAACCTGCTGACATGCTTTATTTGATGGTGACCACTGTTCCTTCAGTGCCTACTACAGGCACCATTCTGTGCCAGGTGCTTTAGGTATATTACCTGTGAATTACACAGCATTAGCCTTATTTCACAGGTGAGGTAATTGGAGATCAGGAAAGTCATATACCTTCCCCATGGTCACACAGTTGCACAACAAGGACTTAATTTAAGCTGTGAACCCAGACTAGGATTAAATAAAATAAAGAAAATTTCCATAATGCCAGTAACTGATATCCTGACCAGAGGCCCAAAGAAGTTATTCCATCTAATAGAGCATTTGGCAGTTCAGTTTGATGATGGGACATTATAAGTGTAGGATAAATACCAGCAACAACTCTGAATGTCATTTACAGCTAAATAGAGTCCAACAAAACAGCTAGCTAGATTGCTTTTTTTAAATTCCACTTAATCTGATTAGTCCCCACCCTGTTTGCTTAAATGTGGTGTAATAATTTAAGGGCCAGATATAACAAGATGGTTTAGTTCATAAAGGAACTATATTTATACCTTAGGCCTGTGGGTGACTGTCATCAACTAATTTTTTTGGGTGATCCTGACATAAGTGTTTATGCCTAGGAAAGGGGCCATTTTTACATGTAACATCGATGGATCTTGATAGTATTATTTCTGGTATGAAATTGTGCTATAATTCATTTTTCCACAAACATGGCTATATTTAGCAGTGATTTGCATTAAATTTATCCCATATACTAAATAATGACTCCATAGAAATCGATCAGGCCTGCACTCTATGCTATCAGGGTTAATATCAGTTCCAGTATTGTCCTGAGTCTTCACCTGTTAATTAAGATCATAATGAGCTTAGAATTATTCATTATAATACCCGTACATTTCCTGGTCTAGGATCTGTTTAATAAGCAGCTTCTATTATTTTCATATGAGGAAATGGAAAATTTCAGTCCTGATGGTACCAATTATATATAGAAAAAGGCATCCAGATTCATCCTGTATGAAACACATCCCCAAGATGAAACTACTTAAACCTTAATCTTCAAGGATATGAATAAAGAGCACATACTATCTATCTGTGAGATACAGGACTAAGACTTATGTTTGTTCTGTAACCTTAGCCTACCAAGCCTTTCTATATTAAGTTTGTTCAATGGAAAGTCATAGAGCTAAAAAAAATCTAGAAAAAAAAATACAAGGAAACTTGGAAACTTTATATTAATTTCACATATATTCCAAACACTCATTTCAATTGAGTTAGACATCGGGCAACTTTCAGCAAAGAAATATCTTAGACTTGCATCAGATTTTTAATTCCCCTTCTCCTCTGGAATCTTGGAGCAGCTGTCCTCCCCAAATGAGTTAATGTAGGTTTGTTTTTTAAATTACCCCCTATTCCAGTGATAAATAAGCTAGTTAATTCCATTAACTAAAAGCCTCTGAAAGAGAGTGACAGCATCTAAGGATTTTTAAATCTGTCTGTAGAAGCACAGCCTGCCATGCAGGGGTATCACAGTATTGGTGGAAGAAGTAGACTCAGGCATGCACAGGAGACAGACCCAACTATAGTCTGTTTTGTTTCCCAACTTTCCAAGGCCTTGGGCCTCTCTCTTGGGCCTGATATTTATCCTTTCTTATTCAAGGCAACAGAAGTCATGTTTGGCAGAAGCAAGATCCAGGTCATAGCAGATCAGGTGACTGGAAGTTCCAGGATCTGTCAGGATTTCCCATGAGGTCGTAGGCAAGCTATCCACTAGGGCCATGGTCCTCTGAGGTGCCTGGAGCATCCACTTCGCTGTTGGCAGAAGGCTTCAGTTTCTCACTACCTAAGCTGTTCCATAAGGTTGTTCATGCCATGGCAATAACTGCTGTGTCAAAATCCCCTCTTCCGTAGAATGTGGACTTCCTTAATGATTTTAGCCCAATGCTATAACTTTTCAGTCACTCTCAGTTTTTAGAAGAGTTACTGATGGCTGTTAAAACAATGACTTTCTATCTTCAAGATCCAGTGATTTGTTTCAAACCTCTACTTTCATATGCAGTTAATGGCTGTCTTCTGTCTCACCTCCTGTCCTAATCCCTACAGCAAAATGGGGGTGTGGATGTGGTCCAGCTCACACACACCTACCAGTGTTATTCCATCACATACCTTACAGATAATGGCTAGGGAGGAGGGATAAGAAAGGGAGTAGTGCCCTGTGGGACCCAGCTCATTGTCCTTGTGCTCAGTGTGGACAGATGGAGACTGACAATGTCATCTGACAAGTGATTTGCTCCCAAGAAGCATCTCAAGGTACTAGGGGCCCCTTATGAAAGGGATTCATTCTCAATTTCAGGCCCAGCTCCCGAGCTGGCAGCCCGGTGTCCTATTCCTCTGATATGTACCCCTTTTCACCCAATACTGTGCTTTCCCAAATAAAACCAGAGCTCTAAATATGATCTACTCACCCCAGCCAACCCCTAGGTCTTCAGGATTATGTATGATCCATCTTCCAAATCTCTTGGGCTTTGAGTGGGGACAGTCTTGCCCCTGCAGTCCCCCCTCTATGCCATCTCTTCCAATATCCTTATCCTCTTATCCTCTACCCTGGTAGCACAGGAACTGGACAGTGAGCCTAGCACCCCATAACTATCCAGACAGGGACTGAAACCCCCAAACCTATGAGCAGTCCTGTTGATAGCTCCCTCCCTTGACTTCGAGGAGGAGAAGCAACCCAGACCCACCCCTGCCCTTGTTTGGGGAATAAACAGTTCTACATGAGTGGTGCACTTCCACAAAAGGCAACAGCCTTCTCCCTTTCGACCTCATAGTAGGGTATGAGATGGTGGTGCTGGTTCTGCTTCCTGGTTCCTCTTAGTCCCTGTTGAGGGATAGAAGGCTCAACAGCTGTCTTCCTAGCAATTTAGAATGTGGGGTCTTTAGTCCACTTGATCCTCAGCTGTGAGCTTTAGGTCTGTGTTAGTCACCAATACTCAGCAGCTGTTACCCGTGTTTAACATTAATCATCTTTCCCCCCCAGCCGCACTCTGATCCTTCACTGCCTATCTTGGATGGTGATGTTTCCCTGTAGGGTGATCAGTTCCCCAGGGATAAGGGACCTGTTTCAGTATAAAACCATGATACTCCTTGGCAAATGGGAAAGTTTGGTCACTCTATCTCCTAATTTCCATGACTCCAACCACAACCTGTGAGTAATTCAATTCCTTCTCTATCTTCATTGCTTCTGCTCTGTTAACTAATTATGCTTCCTCTACATCTAACAGCCGTGTATCTATGCCCCTCCTTTTTTCATTCTGCAACTAGCTAAACTTCCGCTAGTGATTCTGAACCTTGGTTTCTCATTGGAATCACCAGGACAATTTAGAAACCTCTGACATCTGGATCCCATCTCCAGAGATTCTGATTCAAATGGTTTGGGGTTGGCCCTGAAAATTTACCAGGCGATTGTCCTGTCTATTATCCCACGTGAACTACTACCACTGATGATGATCTTCCCAGCTTAAGTCATCCTTTTTTTATCCGTCCTTCACACTGCAGCCAGAGTTCTCTTTCTAAAACACCAGGCTAATTATGTCACAGCCCTGCTTAAGACTCCCCTGTGGGCCCCCACTGCCTTCAGGCTAAAGCTCAAACTCCTCAGCAAGACAGAAGGGGAGCAGCGCATGGGAGACACAGCAGGAGAGGCAGGCAGGAGCCCAATCACGTAGGACCTCGAACCCTTGGGCTAAACTGCTTACACTGCTTCACACCCCCCATGCTCTATGGCAACACCATCTGTTGTTCATTTAAAAACTACTTACTGAGCACCTACTATATGCAAGGCATTAGAGATACACAGGTCATAAAACAATCCTCATCCTTATCCTTCAGAGCTAGTAGACTAGATCGTAAAGTGACCACAGCCACACCCCTCAGCCCAGGTAGAACTGACCATGCCCTTCTTTGTACCTACCTTGTAACCTGAATATGCTTCTACACTAATATCTGTAACCCTTATTAAAGCTCTTTGTTCATATGTATGTGACTTTTAAAAAACCTTTGTGTAAGTGCCTTGAGGTCAATAATTCTAGTGCTTCCATTGTTGTATCTGCAACACCGAATGTAGTGCCCAGTACGTAGCAAATGTTCAATCAGCAGTTTCCCAAATGAATGCCAGGAAGGATGGTGTAGTCTGACTTCCCACATAACTGTGTTAGAGTCCTGAATTCCACTTCCTTCATCCGTTAATAATCCCACAGTTCTATGCTTTCCACAAGAATGAATGAATTCTAAAAGAATTAATCATGTATTCAGAATGGTCTAAGTTAATTTGTCAAACAGGCATTGTGTGTGCCTGGAAGCAGGACTCCTCTCTCACAGGGGAAGTGAAGGGATGACCAACTTATTCTTCATATGGCTCCTAAAAATAAAATAATACCTCAAGTCATCAGTTAAAATCTTAGCAGAGATTAGCTGCATTTTAGTATGGCCTTCTACCAGGATACTGGCACAATCGAACACAATCTGAAGATAAAAAAGGAACAGTACTTTTAATAGTAGAAAGATGTGGTGAAGCTTGTTTTGGTCAGGAGTTGTATCCCCTTACTTGTGTAATTAGGAGGACTAGAAGGAGCCACAGAAAATCTTACGGCTCTGCTAAGCCCCTGATGGAACTTGCACTGGGAATTCCCAGACCCTGCAATCCAGACTGGTGGGACTCAGCCTTGACAGTGCTTCCCAGGAGCAGGGAGAGCTATGCTGTTGCCCTCGTAGCCTCTCCTCCTGAGTTGTCAGTTACTCTGGAATACACTTCATTGTCAGTACCATAGTTTTTATTCAATTCAAACTCCTCAGTGCAAAGAGTGTCCTATTTTCTCCAGGAGTAGGGCATAGAGTACTCTGGGCTGTATACAAACCTCACAGCCTGTAACTCTAAAGACCCAACTGAGTCTCTCACACGATCTCCAAAGTCTCCTTGACTCACATACTTGTCTCTGGTCCTTCAGGTCATCTGAATCTCGCCAATAATTGGTTAACACCTTTATGTGTTTTATTCGCATTTGCATTTTCTCCCAACACTTGATAATTTAAAAACTGCAGCCACACAGTTGGGTACTACCTAGTGTAGTTACTCCTCCCCTAAACTTAGTACCAATATATTCTTTCCCCAGATTACTGGTTAAGTAGAAAGATCAACTATCCTGGTCGTCCTGGGCCTGAGTGGGTTTTGTACACAGAACTGAGACGGTTGGTCATCCTGTACCAGGCGTCTGGCCTGTAAGAGCCAGGGAGTAATTCAGCGACTCTAGGTGAAAAACTGGGAGGGAGTAAATGCTACAGAGAAAATGAAAGAAAGGGAAGCAGATGGGCAGAAAGTAAACACAGGGGGGAAATTAAGGCATTTATGGAAGAGGAGAACACAAGAAGAAAAACAAAATAAGATAGAACCCAAGGCAAATGAAACCTCACCGATATAGGAACTAGTTAAAAACATCTGGGAACCACCATAGAGAGAGTAGAGATAGAAACTAAGGACAAGCACTGTGCATGCCATGTTGATGAGCAGTGAAGAGAAAGGAAATGAAGAATAAGACTTGTTAAAACATATCTTTCCATACATAGTTATTTCTTTTCTTTTAGCATGTCCATTCTGGAAAGAACAGTGTACGTCTTTCCCTAGTGTTATATTTAAAACATAGCATTGTGTAACCTTTGAAGAAAATAATAGCAGGACTAAATCACTTAAAATAATTACCTGCATGGAAGCAGTTCTTCCTTATTCCCTCAAAGAGGGTGTTATCTGCTGGAAAATGACCAGATCAGCCTATATTCAGTCTAGCTCCTTAGGATATCTATATTGTTAAGTTAACAAACATTAATCAAGTGTCTAAGTGATCTATAGAGTTCCATTTAAAATTCTAAGCAATGTTATCCTGTTTTCAGTGTTTTACTTTTGTGTGTTGTGTGTGTTGGCTCGAGCACTGGGTAATATTTAGTGTCCTTGGCTCCAGGGCACTAAATGCTGAGAGGCACCCAGGCATAGGTGGAGAGCCATTTCCAGTTTGCCCCATCATAAACATCTCTGGGGACAGCAACCAATTACAGATTCAAGGGCACCTCACCCTCCACCTGACTCAGAATCTCTATTGGAGAGACCTGGAAATCCATATAAGAGTGTCGGGTGATTTCTTAAAGCCAGACAAATTTAGAAAACAGTGACTAGGCCCTGCATCCCTTTTCCTTAATTTGTCAATGTGACCCCAACTGCTTTTGGTCAGCCAGAGTTTGGTTACAGTCTGGGGACACCTGATAAGCGCCCCCCACTCCCACCTCACCCCACCCCCCAGTCTCTGCAATGCCAGTGAATAAGAACAAAAGAAATTTGTCACTGAATAAGGTTGACAGGTAAGAGAGACAAAGAACTATGCTCAGTCTCCCATCTTAACTAGAAATGTTCCAGATGGGAATATTGTCTCCAAAAACTTATATGCCTTAAATGACTTTTTATTCATTGTACTCAAAAGATTATTCTACAGTTCATTTCTTATAATGACAAAGCTTTTTATCTTGCCATAGGTGTACCTTTGGAAAAATACACTTTTGCATACTAATTCACAGTGCAATGTGAAGTTTTTTTAAGATTTGGCTTCATAAGCAAAAAAATAGACTTGTAGAATTTTAGGAATAACCAAGCAGACCTTAGAAATGGGCAGTGATACTGAGCCACTGATGAAACTTTTTATTGTTTTAATTGTATGTTTTAGTTTCTTTATAAAAGATAAAGTCAGGATGTGTCCAATTAACCTGCGTAGGAAACATGTCCATGGGAATGTTCTCAAAGATACTTATAATACATGAAATAATGGCTCTCATTTACTGATGCCAGGCATTGTGAAAGTACCTGACATTTTATAGGGTGACCAACCATCCCAAGCTGCTCAGAATGTCCCAAACTTAGCACTCAAAATCTTGCATCCCAAGAAACTCCTCGGGCCTGGGCAAACCAGGCCTACTGGTCACCCTTACATCTTCATCTCACTTAATCTTCAAAACAACCCTATGTGGTAGGTACTAGAATTATCCCCATTTCACAGACGAGGAAACTGAGGCATTAGGGTGTTTTGCAAACTAACCCAAATTACCAGCCTAGAAAGCTGCAGAATTGGTACTCAAACCCCTGTTTTTTGCTACATTTATTTGCTTTTAGAGTCTACTTTGCTAATTACTCGGGGTTTTTTTTTTTTTTTTTGCCAGGAAGCTACAATCCTTAGAGGTTCAGTTATTTCTTCCTTGTCCCGGGGATAAAGTTTATTTATGGACTTAGCACCAAAAGAGCTTATTTAGAATTTCGTGGCAAATTAAAAATCAGTTTTATTCCACAAGAAATTAATTGTATCCCATTCAACAGCAACAGAGAATTAAAGCTACACTGAGTTCTCTAAGACGTTGAATGGTGCTTGGAGATCTGGGCTTGAGGAGACAAAACAAGGGCACAGGGAAATTCCACCCTCTTGAAGGGCAGTGTTTCAGGAGAATGGTATGTGCCTGACAGCTGCTTTGAGGAGCATAGCAACGCCAGTGTAGCATTTCACAGAGGGAAGTGATGGTGGCTGTCTCATCCAGTGGAGTCCACCAGGGTAGGGGAAGAAAGGTGATATGCTTTCCCGGCCTGCTGTTCAGCCAAGACAGCACATTTGATTTTCCTCACTAACAAACTCTGAGCTTAATTGAAGTTCTGGCTGCATCTACAGTTTAAATTGGAAAAATAATTTGCAATGCACTGAAATTGCAATTTTTCAGAAAATCATTTGGGCTTGTTGCACTTTATAAAATCATAACTTCTTAAGATTGTTGTTCCTGTAAGTTCTGATTTCTTTGGAATAACTCAGTAGAGTAGAGATGGGATATGTTCATCAAATGAGTAAGAACACTTGCTTTCTCCCAATATTGTAACATCCTTTCTAGGTACAGCCAGGACTTTATTTCAAGACACTATGCTGATCATTTACTAAATGCTACATTTGTAGAAGAATTTAAACTGTATTTAATGTTTCTTTCCTAATTATTAAACAATTTGTTTTCTGTATTTCTACAGTGAAATATAAAGACTCTAAAATCCCAACTATATAATCACTTCTGACATTTTTAGATTATGCTTTGATTCTTCTCTACGTATAATAAATTATGGCATATCCATATGACAGAGTACAACACTGCCATGAAAATCATGTCCTAAAAAAAAACATATTGACATGAAAATATGCCCACTGAAATTAAAGGTGGGAATTTTGTGCACCTTTTGTAACTTGCTTCTGTCCTTAATTTTAGTGAGCATTTTTCCACTCCATTCAATATTTTTCTAGATGATTTTTAATGGTAGAATAGAATTTTATACTATGGATAGACTGTAGTTTGCTTAACAAATTGCTTATATTTCCAATACTTCAAATTAAAGAATGCCTGACACATTTTTGTGCAAGGTTTTATTATATCATTAGAATAGATTCTTTAATTCTTGTTCTATCACTCTAAAATTATATCAAGAACCTTAATACTACCAACAGAAGGAGAAACAAACCAGGAGCTAATAGGGTTTTTGTTGTTGTTGTTGTTTACAATATTCAGCAACATTGAAAGTCATCCTTTTTGGTCTCAAACATAGAATTAAATTCAAAACGTCATAAATCTTTTTTAATTCATAAAGTCTCCTATGTTTTCCTGCTTTTTGTTGTTGTCTTCTTGTTTGTCTGTTTAAACAGGGCCTTTCTCATGCCACAAGAAGGATATTATAGGTGAAGACATCATTCAGAGTTCTAGAGGGAAACAAAAGGCATACTCAGCTTGGATTTTTTAAAAAACCTATAATAAAGGGATGATTTACAGAGATGTGAGCAGGGCTGGGAAAACAACAAAAACGCTGAGGCACTAAGATGTTATGATTTCTGATAAGAAATACATATTTGGTCTTCATCCCAGTTTCTAGCCCCTAAAACCCTTGGAATTTTCTAAAAGTTGGGTACTTCAGAGGTGTCTTTTGTTATGCTAATGGTGACTTTTGGAAAACCCTGAAGTAACCTAAGGATGGGGCTTGTTGCCAGGAGAGCCAACTCTGTGGTTAGTGGGCTGGAACTTCCCATCCCACCCAGGAACCTCTAAGTAGCGTAGAGGGGCCAGAGATTGAATTCAGTTCATCCATGACCGATGAGTTAATCAAGCATGCCTATGTAATGAAGCGTCATAAAAACCCAAAAGGATGTGTTCACAGAGTGTCTGGGTTGGTGAACACCTGGAGATTTGGGGAAAGTGGTGCACCTGGCAAGGTCATGGAAGCTCCACACTCTTTCCCTGTATCCAGCCCTGTGCATCCCTTCCATCTGGCTCTTCCTGAATTACATTCTTTTATAATAAACTGGTAATCTACTAAACAAAATGTTTTTCTGAGTTCTGTGAGCCACTGTAGCAAATTAACTGAAACCAGGGAGTGGGTCTTTGGACCCTCTAGTCTATGGCCAGTCGGTCAAAAGTATAGGTGAGAACTTGGGTTTGTGATTGGTATCTGAAATGGGGGGAGGAGGGCAGTCTTGTGGGACTGAACACTTGACCTGTGGGATCCGATGCTCTCTCTGGGTAGATAGTATTAGAATTGAGTTGAATTATGGGACGCCAAGCTGGTGTCCTAGAATGGCTTGGTGGTATCAGAAAAAAAAAAAAAAAAAAAAAACCCACACATTAAAATTGGTGTACAATTGTAGGCACCCAGAGACCAGTAATGGTGGGAAGCCATTACCCTATTGAGCCTGAAGGAATATAGGGAAGGGAGACAGAACTACTTGCTCAATTTGGGCTAGATCAGGGGGCGGGGGGGGAAGGGGGCCACTCATCATAGCTGTACATCAGAGGGAGGCAGCCTCTGCCAGAACCTGGAACCAAAGCAGAAAGAGTCAGAGAAAAAAATGCCCCAATCTCTCTGTCATTCTACATGCTGCTGTCTTGCTTGTGCCTTCCATTGGGTGAATCCAACCTGAAATCAGAGGGCAGTCCCCTGGGGCACAGAACAGGGCTGAGGCGAAATAACTGTTCATCCACAATTTTAAACCCTCCTAATATTATTCAAGAATGAAGCAGTGTGATACAGACTGAGATTTTTCCATGTACAGACCCTTGCAAAAATAACAAGGTGCCTTGGGAAGAGAAAGAAACCCAGAAGGTAAACTGTGGAAAACAATAAAGAGAAGCACACAAATTCATAAAAAAATTTTTTAGTACTGAGATTTTAACAATCGATAGTTAAAGGTAAAACTAAAATTAACAATGGCAGCAAGATGGGGAAGGGGATTCAGTGGGTTGTAAGGACACAAATATTCTTCCAACACCCAGGAGAAGGATAGAAACATTAAATTATTTTTTTAAGTGTTTATTTATTTTGAGAGAGAGAGAGAGAGAGAGAGCACAAGCAGGGGAGAGGCAAAGAGAGAGGGAGAGAGGGAATCCCAAGCAAGCTCCACCCTGTCATTGCAGAGCCCGACATGGGCCTCTAGCCAAAGGAACTGTGAGATTATGACCTGAGCCAAAACCAAGAGTCAGACTCTTAACCGACTGAGGCACCCAGGCACCCCCAAAAATATTAAATAATTTAAAATGTCTATGTTTTTACGCTTTTATTATTTTCCCTCAAACATGTATACTAACCTATAAATTTTCTAACAATGTTTACATTTTAACACCTTAAAGGTGAAGAGAAAAAAACAAGGATATAAGCTTAGAAAACTTGATAATCCAAAGACAGAAAAGGAAAAAAAAATCAAAGGGAAATCATGATAAATACACACAGTAAGAAATACATCTAAATATTTCATGCAGTAAGAACTGAGCTCAATTCATTTATTAGATTATCAGATTATATTTTAAAAATCAAGCTACATGCTACTGCTTCTAAGAAACAAACTTAAAACAAAGGTACATTGAATATGTAATAAAAAAGATGTCATGCAAAGCATGAAACAAAAAATGATATTATCAGGCAAAACAATTTAATGGTAAAAGCATTACATGGAGATAGAATGGGCCTACATAATAATATAAGATATAATCCAATTGAGAGAAATCACAAATGTATAATCACATGACAACATAACCTGGAAATATACAAAAGAAAAAATGGACCAAAATTTTTTTTAATTTTAAACTGTCCTTTCATACTGAAGGATTTTTAAACGCCAATCTGTGTGTTTCTATTTGCCACAAACAACCAAAAAAAGGAAGGACAGGTGAACCAACAAAATTGCAAATACATATATATGTGTGTGTGTGTACATATACATATACATATATATATACACACACTCCAAATAGAAAATTTGTATATAAATATACACTCTATAAATTATTTTCACATATATATGGTACATTTTTTAAAATAATTATGCATCAGGTCATGAAAAAAATCTCAACAAATTACAAAGAATGGGATCAAAGAATAGAGGCCATTTTGTCTTACTGCAATAGATTTTCCTTGTATTTGTCCTTGAAGTTAGAAGACATTAATACACAGGATTTTAAAAGTATATTACATATATACATGCATGCTCTTGTGTATTAAACAATGCTGAGGAAATGTAGAAGAAAACATTTACTTAGCAGCATATATTACTTAGCAGCATATATTTTTCAAATTTAAAATACTGTCTCATATTTTGGGGAGGACATCTGGCTAACTCAGTTGCTAAGACAGAGTTATTTTCAACATGTAATATGTGAGCTGTAAATTAGCATACCAAACCAACATTTTAATTCTTTTTTCCAACTAATTATTTGAGAATCTCTGAAGAAACAGTAGTAAACTAGTTACAAATATTTTTGTTAAGCTTGAGGAAATGATTTGAGGTGTTTTGATTTTTTTCCACTGATGTTGTATACCATTTGTGGGTTCTTTTTAATGTTTATTTATTTTTGAGACAGAAAGAGCGTGAGTGGGGGAGGGGCAGAGAGAGAGGGAGACACAGAATCCGAAGTAAGTTCCAGGCTCTGAGCTGTCAGCACAGAGCCCGACGCAGGGCTTGAGCCCAGGCACCAAGAGATCATGACCTGAGCCAAAGTCGGACGTTTAACCGGCTGAGCCACCCAGGCACCATACCATTTTTGTTTTTTAAAATCACAATGACCACTGACAGCAATTCTCAGATCATCACCAGTAGATGAGAAGTAAGGCAAGGGCACATTCGGGATTCCAGTGCGGTTCGGACTCAGGGAGGTCAATGGGAACTAAAGTCTTCAATGACTTCTGGGCTTCCAGGATAAGAGATGACAGCTTAAAACAAAAACAAAACTTTGATCCACAATCTACAGGAAAAGAAAAATCCTGGAGAAGTTTAAGAGAACTGATTTTTACACTTAAGCAAGTAAAAAATTATATAAAAATATAAGATGATATTAGAGTCCCTAAATTTTGAAAGCAGTCTGGGGTACATAGGCAATATGCTATAGGCCTGTGTGATTTGCCTGGCTCCCCCTTCCTGCAGTTCTAGATTTGGGGTCCTGGTGGATACAAACCCTGTGTGCCTTTCCATCTGCCTTCTCTTTTCTGAGGGTGTCACCAGCCTCCCAGACCATGGTGCTGCCACCAGAGCCATTGCCAAGTCTCCCAAGGTGACTGGAAGCCAAGTTGAAACCCCAAGCCTGTGTTTCTCACCCGGAGTGAGCCCTGACCATGCTAGGTCATCCTTCTGCTCCCAGCATGGATAAAATGTCACACCGTGGGGCATGGGGTCTGGTTTTCTGAGCAGCCGCTAAGGGGTTGGGCGATGTACCCCAGAAGTGCAGGAGAGTCTACACACTGTGAGCTAAAGGGGAAACAGGAAATAGTAGGGACTGGGGCAAGCAAATTCCCTCTTCTTTCTTTCCTGTAGATTGCTTTAAGATTTTATTTCTTCCCAAAGATCTTCGGGAGAAGTTCCAGGTACTAAACCAACATCCTTGCCAAGAGCCTGCTGAGTCTCTTCATAGCTCATTGTGAACTGGGGGCCAGCATGGCAACACATCACCTCACGTTGCTTCCCTTTTTTTTTCCATGCCTCTTTCCCCCCTAACTTCTCACTTTTACCAGTCTGGTTGTGCCCTTCCCAAATAGAGTGCCAGCACTTCATTCCTTGTCTCAGGCTGTATTTTGTAGGACAGGTTTTTCTAAGAGAGCTATAACAAGAGTATTCACTTTACAGGAGTGCTGGATACTTTTCTCCTTGCCCCCAGGAGTCACTCTCCACCTTTTTCCCACCCTGCCCTCTGCCCTGGGAGGCTGTTGAACTATATCAACAGGGTGCCCACACCTTCTGGTTATCACTTAAGTCCCAATAGGGTGCCATGGTGGGAGATTAGAGGGAGAAAGTATTTATTCTTCTAGCACCTGAGAGAGGTCACCTGGGGCTGGTTGTGTCCGTCATATGAAAGTCACAGCTGGTGGTCTTCTCCATCTGACTTTCTTGATCTCTGAGACAAGCTTCCTCCTGCCATTCCTTTGGACCCAGGGGATATAACAGCTCCACCCTGCTACCCTCAGGTTATACCCTATCCCTTGAAACTCTTCTTCACCCTGCCCACTCCTTTGGAATGTGTCTCTTTATAAGTAAATCACTCCAATTTGAATGATTTCAGTTTTGACATTGTTACCTGTTTCCTGTTGGGACCAGTAGTGAAAAGGAATGGTTAAATTAGAATACTGTTTATCTTTGTTGGAATAGTGCATAGCCATTACAAATCGGTTAATGTTTGGTAGTAAAAGCAAGTGATGCACTTAAAAAAAAATCACTTAAGAAGTCAAACAGTAATGGGACAGCTGGGTGGCTCAGTCAATCCCTCAGTGTAGGTTTGGGATTCTCTCTCTTTCTCCCTCTCTCTCTGCCTCTCCCCGGCTCTCATGCACCTGCTTGTTCATTGTCTCTCTCTCTCTCTCTCTCTCTCTCTCAAAAAAAAAAAAAAAAAAAAAGGAAGAAGTCAAGCAGTCAGAGTTCTGGCAGGAATCAGAATTCCATCACCTGAAAGGACTTTAATGAAGAGACCATTTATGGGAAAGTGGACAAGTAAAGAGAAGCAGTAGGGGATGGTGAAGCACCCAGGACAAGAAAGGCAGAAAACATTGCCACCCCAAATGCTGAAGGGACAAAAAGAAGAAACTGTTAAGACTCCTGAGCCCAGCACAAGTGGGAGCCCTGGAGGAGTGGCCACCTCTCCAGAGGTGTAATCATCGAGGGACACAGGCCTGCCAACACCTCATCTGTGGCAGGTTGACAGAAGGATATGCCCTGCCCTTTTTCCCCTCCTACCCACTAATCTTCTGTCACTGGCTCACTGTCAGCACTCCCATTGGCTGAACCTAGTTGAAACAAGAATGATGTGGCCCATCGGGGTCAGCCTGCTTGGGCTCAGAGTGGGGCCGACGAAGGCAAAGGATGGGTTTGGTTGGCACAAAGTGAGGCAGGCAACAGACAGTAAACAGGACTACTGGGATATCAAACTCCATGGAAATATAATCTTGTGAAAAGCAATACATGTATTTATACGTAGGGGAAGACTGAACTAGAAATTTCACGTAACAACTTCATGATAGTAAAAGAGTAAGAAATATTTTTTATTTGTTATAGTGTTTTGTATATTTTTCAAATCAAAAAAATTGGCTGCATAATACTTTAAAATTTATCTTAGAAACAAATAAAGACTAATTGGAGGATGTGATTATTTTAGTATTCATTTTTAAAGGAAAAGTTTCTCTCAGTGGCTCCTCGTGGTAAGATTTTTACTTCCCGAATTTTCCCAGAAGTAGGACCTCATCTAGAGTAAGGTTAAGGCCAAATGAGAGGGGTTTTTTGTTGGTTGGTTGGTTGTTTTCTCAAAGCACTAGTTGGTTTTCACACCATCCTGCCAAACATTGGGAAAGAATAATCTAATGTGGGACAAATGGTATCCCAGCTCTAATCATATTAGTAGATGTAATCCCAATAACTACGATTATCTTTGTAATGTAGCAGAGCTGGTCCGTGATAGTCACTTTGTCAAACAAAATTTCTTAGAGTTAGATGCACAAACCTCGGTGGATAAACATTAACATACAGCTTCATAATTATTTCAGTTTAATTATATTGTAAACAAATGTCTCTGATCACATTTGTTTTCAAAACTACTTTTGGAACTGTTTGATTTCTTTTTCTATTGCTCCGTATCTCTCCTGTTTTCACCAGAACTACACGCCATGCGCCATGGAGTAGCACAGGGGTGCTGTCAGTGGCCTGAGTCTGCCCTGGCTCTTTCCACACCCAGCCTCTTCTATTCCCAGAGCCGTGCACAGACTCCCTGGCAGCACACGGTGGGTGCAGGGTAAAGGTGGCTACTTCCTCCCGAGAAATATTTAGCGTGTACAGAATGAGATAGCAAATGTTTGGAATGACCCAGAGACCAGCTGTTGATGGCAGTATTCCTACTAAAGCAAATCCTGAACCTCCAACGTCTCAGCCCTTCCCTTCAGCTGAAGCAGCACTCGGCAGTGCACTGTAGAAACTTAGCCCCCTGTGCGAGCCCAGGCCTGGGAACCTCCCCGACCTGCCAGGCTATTTAAAGCCGAGGATTATGCAGAGAGAGCAGATGCAGTACATTTTGCCATCTTCTGAAATCTAAACTTTTAAACAGCATCAAAGAACACAGATTAAAACTCTTTAATTCAGTAACTGTACTTTTAAAAGTGGTTTCTCATTACGAACTTATAAGGGTAGGAGTCAACACATATCTTTGTACAATCGCATAAATATCCACAGAACATATGCTGTTGTCAAAAATACATTCAAATAGGATTCAGTTCATCTTTTTAAAAATGGGGTACATATTTAGAGCTTTTTAAAAATAAAATTCATATCTGAACATTCCAATATTATGTTTAAGGCAGTGACAGCTGTAGTGAATCATAAATATATTTCAGATCCAATTTCGAAGTACTGTATTTTAACCTTCACACTCTATATTTACAAAGTTCCACTTAAATTAAAATTCACGGAAAAGAAGAGCTTGTCAAGTGAAGGGAATCACAGCTTTTTTTAGCAATATAAAGAGTCTTCATAAAATGGATAAGATATCAGTATGGTTCTTTTGCCATCAATTATTACAAAAGCAGATTCTGTGGCATTGTTGGAGTAACAAGGAAATAATTCCGAGTCTTCACTAGTCTGAAACCCACCTCCTAAACTGTCACTGTTTCGGGTGTAAG
The DNA here is from genome assembly GCF_046562875.1 of Panthera onca. Lineage (NCBI taxonomy): Eukaryota > Metazoa > Chordata > Mammalia > Carnivora > Felidae > Panthera > Panthera onca. The sequence continues at coordinate 40,711,221 of NC_138339.1, read as the reverse complement.
AATAGCATCGCTTTGAACGGTAGGAACATTTAACAATTTTCCTCTCTGAGGGAGAACAACAAAAACAACCTCAACATACCAGGAACTATGTCTCTACTTTTAATCTTCACAAAAACCATTTCAAATGTGGTTAATACAAACATTCCCTGTGGTACCATTGGCTGAACTCTAATCTTCCTGGAGCCGTGAGAACAGGAATTGATGTCAATTAGTCCCAACTGGATCCTTTACTTCCACCACCAGAATTCCATCGTGACAGAGGATGGCAGACAAATCTTTGGTCTCAATGCCATCTGGCAGCTTATACTGACGGGTGAAGCTTCTTGAGATAAAACCATGCTCATCCATTCTGGTTCCGTGCTGAGCCTTGATCAGCAGCCAGCCTTCGAAGGTCTGAATGATGATATCCTCGGGGAGGAACTGGACCACATCCAGCAGGATCTGGAAGCGGGACTTGCCTTCTTGGGTCGGCATCTCCACCATTGAGTCCACCCGAGGAGCCTGGGCCGCCCTGGCTTTGCTCACGTCCACCGTGGTTGGCCCCGGCAGCGCGTATAAAGCATGATCCAGCCTGCAGTCTTCCAAACCTCGCGCTTCAAACTCCTCCTCGTAGCGCACCGGAGTCTCTATGAGGTGCCTCAAGATGATTTTTGCCATGGTCGGAGTCAAAGCCAGCATTGAACCGCTTCGCTTCGGTCTATGTGCCGTCAGGAGCAAACCCTCGCAGTTGCCTACTGACTGGATTATCAGTCGCAACGGCTCTTCGCTTGGAACCCTGCGCAGACGCAACTACTTAATTAGGCCTGCATCCTACCGCCGCACACCCACTCTTGTCTTTTCACACGCGCTGACAATGAACGGCTATTTATAGGGTATGGTTCAAAGTTGCATTTAGCACACGGCCGGCTGAAGCTGCCCAGGCAAGGATCGCGCTTACACTCTCAGCTATCCTTGGCAAATGTGTCTGCTTTGCTTACCTCAAGAGAAAAGGGGAATTAGAATCAGAAATAGCATTTACAGAATTTCTGAGTGTCTGTCCTTGTGAACTGCAGTGATCTAAGGGACTGTGACTTCTTACCATAGTCCAGAGATGTGTACTCATAACATGAGCTAAGACTTCTGTCTCCCTTGTCTCCAAGTGCAAAGCTGGGAGGGATGAATGTAGCTATAGTTGACTAGGAATTAAGATACACAGACACATATTCAAATTTCAGACATTCACCAAACTCTCAGCCCTCTGTCCTACACATTTTCTTTCCTTTCATCTTTTTCATCACTTGTCCTGAAGGGACATCTGAGCCAAGTCATCTGGGTTTATTATATTTGACTCATCAAAAATGAGATCAGTCGACTAAGTTAGATAATGATGTCAAACCTCAGATGGGGGTTGAGTGGGGCATAGAATGAGGAACTTAGTAATGAAAATAAAGCCACAGGGGAGAGGAAAATGTTAAAGCGTTGAACTACTTGATAGTTAGGCCCAGAAAGCTGAGGATGAATCTAGTTGTAGCTCTGCTATTAAAGTGGCAAAAATAAATGACCCATAATTTCTTAACTATCACACCCTTTATATTCAACTTATATTGAAAAAGAATGAGGCAACTTTTTACCCACTGCTGGAGAAGGATCTCCAAAATGTGCTAAGTAAAAACAGCATATGATATGCTACTATTTATGGGGTTTTGCTTTTGTTTTTGTTTTTTGTATAAGTAGGTATTTGCTTATATAAATAGAATCTCTCTAAAAGATATGTGGCTGAAGCCGGGCTACCGCATGCAATGGTGACAGTGATTGGGAGGAAGGGGCTGGAGGGAGATTGGCTTTTCACTATGAACACATTTGTGCTTTTTATTCTAACAGTGTGTTTAACGTACAAATGCACAAGAAGGCTTAAAATATAGAAAACTTCCACTCCACGGAGGTTAGTATTTTCTAGATCAGGTAGACTCAGGAATAACTTTCCTTAAAAATCATATCCATTTTCTGGGGGGCCTGGGTGGCTCAGTCAGTTAAATGTCCGATTTCGGCTCAGGTCATGATCTCATGGCTCGTGGGTTCGAGCTCTGTGCTGACAGCTCGGAGCCTGGAGCCTGCCTCGGAGTCTATGTCTCCCTCTCTCTCTGCCCCTTCCCCGCTCGCACTCTGTCTCTCTGTCTTTTTGTCTCTGTCTCTGTCTCTGTCTCTCTCTCGAAAATAAATAACGTTAAAATAAATCACATCCATTTTCTTAGAATGAAAGAAAGATGTTTAAAAAATGAAACTTCAGAAAACAGGAGGGAATGATCTCCCTTAGCTCCTTTTTATTACTCTGAAAACCTCCACAGACATTTTGGTGGGTACTTAAGAACATGCCCTAATAATGCTGTGCACACTCAGCTTTTTTCACCTGCACTTTACAGATTGGTGGCCCTGGAGGGAAAAATGTACTCTTTTAGATATGTCAACATCCTCTGACTCATAAAATATTGAGAGGTGTTTTCATCAGTGCTGCTCTGAGAGGTAAGAATTGAGCTCATTGCCCGTGGCAGGAAATAGACAAGATAATAAGGATTTGGCTTTAAAGTACTAGACATAGTCATGGCAAAATTGAGAAAAAGGTACAGAGATTTTTCATATAATCCCTGCCCGCATACATGCACAGCCTCCCCCATTGTCAGCATCCCCCACCAGAGAGGTACATTTGTTACAACTGGTGAATCCACATTGACACATCAGGATCACCCAAAGTCCACAGTGGACATTAGGGTTTGCTCTTGGTGTGGTACATTCTATGCATTTAGAAAAATGTGTAATGGCATGTATCCACTTTATGGTATCATACAGAGTAGCTTCAACTGCCCTAAAAATCTTCTGTGCTCTACCTGTTCATCCCTCCCTCCCCCAACCTTGCTCTAAAAAACTGCTGTAAAAAAAGAAAGCCTATTTAAAAAATTAAAACTGAACATCTTAAAACTAAAACTGCCTAAAAAATAAACTCTTAAAAGAATTCTGTTAGGGTGGTCAGAGAAAATGTATCCAATTAATCTTACAGTTTCTTGCCTCCAGGGACCTCTAAAATAGGCAAGGAGGACCGGATGTGAGTGGTATTTCCACGTGGGATTGTGTGAGTTGCCTGGGTTAGGCATGAGCATCTGATGCGACATCCAAGACTTCTCCCAGCATTTTCCAAAAACTGCCCTTTGACCCTGCCCACCCCAGAACTGCCCCCCTCCTCCTCATCAACTACCTTGGCCCTTTCTCCCTCTGGAGAATCTACCAGGCTTCCAAACTGGTTTTTCTGCCCCAACTCTTGCCCTACTGTCTCTCAGCCATGGGTTTTTTTGTTTTTGTTTTTTCTATAAATACAGTCTAGTACTATTTTCTCTTCCTTGTGATTTTCCTAATAACATTTTCTTTTCTCTAGCTTACTTTATTGTACGAACACAGTATAATAGATACAACATGCAAAATATGTGTTAATCGGCGGTTTATGTTATGGGTAAGGCTTCCAGTCAGCAGAAGGCTATTTGTAGTTAAGTTTTGGGGGAGTCAAAAGTTATACTTGGATTTTCAACTGTGCAGGTTATTGGCACCCCTAACCCCCAGCTATTCAAGGCTCAGCAGTACTTGCTCCCTGCTGACCTCCTCCTCACCTCTCTCCCTTGATCCTATGATTTGCCCACACTGTCTGTCCTTGAATACTACAGTTTGTTTCTTCCTCAGGCTTGTTGTGCTGGAGTCCCTTTTTCTTTGAAAGTTCCACTCTCAGAATGCCTCAAGGTTGCCCTTTTTGTACCATTCAGGCTTCAGGTCAAATGTCATCTCTTCAGACAGGCCTTTCCTGACCATCCAGTAGGATCTTCCATCTATCACTCCATTACAGTACTCTATTTTTATCTTCATCACCATTACCAGTATGTAAAGCCATCCTACTTATGAATTTATATTCCAGTTGGGGAAGGCAGACAATGGCAGTTTGAGGTCAGAAACATAGGGTTCATGGAGCACCTGGGTGGCTCAGTCGGTTAAGTGTCTGACTTCGGCTCAGGTCATGATCTCATGGTTTGTGAGTTGGAGCCCTGTGTCACACATCAGACTGTTCTGACAGCTCAGAGACTGGAGCCTGCTTCAGATTCTGCGTCTCCCTATCTCTCTCTCTTTCTCCCTTTCTCTCTCTCTCTCTGCCCCTCCCCAACTTGCACTCTGTCTCTCTCTCTCTCTCACTCTCAAAAATAAATAAACTTAAAAAAAAAAGAAAAGAAACTTAGGGTTCGCTACTATATCCCCAGCACCTAAGACAGTGCCTGGAAAACTATAGGGAAAAAAACGTCAAACTGCTACAGACTTTGTACTTCTTATTTCAGTTGGCCCTTGATGCCACTGGGCCATCCTTCTGTGTACTTCGACCAGCTTCTCCTATTTCTCCAAAGTGGATACTGCAAATGTCTTCCACTCCTCAGGCTTTCCCTTGGGTCCTGGTCTCACTCTCCCAGATGAAATGACTTCCCCTGAGGCCCTTCTACATTGATACCCAGACATGTCAGAAAGAGAGGAGCCTCTTTGCCTTGCTTATGATTCCCTTGTCCCCTCCCCCCTCCTCTGGGCTTTCATCCAGCCAGTTACCCCTTCCTGGGTATTCTCCAGTCTCTCAGAATCCATGCTCCATCAGCCTGAAATCAAGTGTGCCCCATCTTTTTAAAACAAGACCTCCTAGACCTTCTGTCACCTTTGAGCTGGTTATTCTCATCCCCTCACAGCCCATGTCCTTGGATTTGTGGTCTGTATTCAGTTGTCACCCTCTACACTGCTGCAGAGTGACTTTTGCCCTACCACCGACTCTGCCCTTGGTTAGGTCGGTCAACCTCATTGCTAAGTCTGTACTTCAACTTTACCTTCCTTCACCTATTCAGCATTTGACATAAGCTTCTCATCAGGAAAGAGCGCACTGTTGTTGTTTTTTTTTTCTTAGCCCTTTCAAGAGGACCAGCAGAGTTTTATTCAATTCCATGCATTCTCTATGGGGGCAGTGTCACCCACAAGGGGACAAAAATTGGTCCTTATAGAGAAAAAATTGCATATAATTTAACATTATGTAAAATTTTATCCATTAGATAATGGTTCCTGGCCCTCCAAAGGCCCACAGTACACAAACAGACACATGGTGTATCTGTGATATTAAATTTTCATGGGGGAGAAGGACGAGAATTAGATGAAAAATGTTTTAAAATACCCTGGCGGGGGGGGGGGGTGCTGCAATAATAAAACAGGTGGGAAGGAGTGCCATAGTCGGCTTCATGAATTGCTCATCCAGACCCCCATGCATAGGGGCTCATTTGAGGAGTCCAGTAACAGCTAGGCTTGGAGTCTAAGAAGGTTCCCTAGAAAGAGCGGTCTCTCAGCCTGGATGAGAGGGATGATGGAGTGGGGCAGATGAAGCTTTGGGCAGGGAAGGTAAGGGGGGAGTTGGAGTGTTCCCTGCAACAGAATGGCATGTTGCAGGACCTGGAGCCAGAATTCTGTGATTGCAGGACACAAAGGACTCTGTGTGGCTTCAGTACAGAATCCAGGAGACAAAGTGGGAACATGAGGCTGGAGAGGTGAGCATGGAAAGCCTGGTGTGTCATTTTTGTTGGGACAAAATAACATTTTCTTTTTTTTTTTTTTTTTTTTTTAAATTTTTTTTTTTTTAACATTTATTTATTTTTGAGACAGAGAGAGACAGAGCATGAACGGGGGAGGGTCAGAGAGAGAGGGAGACACAGAATCTGAAACAGGCTCCAGGCTCTGAGCGGTCGGCACAGAGCCCGACGCGGGGCTCAAATTCACATACCGCGAGATCGTGACCTGAGCCGAAGTCGGACGCTTAACTGACTGAGCCACCCAGGCGCCCCCAAAATAACATTTTCAAAGCTTCTTGAATTTTTACCAGTTGCTCTAGGAGTGAACCAGAATTCTGGGGGTGCTTTCTTCAAGTTTTTTATTTAAAGTCTAGTTAGTTAACAGACAGTGTTATATTGGCTTCAGGAGTAGAACTTAGTGATTCCTCACTTACAGACAACACCCAGTGCTCATCCTGACAAGTGCCCTCCTTAGTGGCCATCACCCATCTAGCCCATCCCCCATCTAGCCCATCCCCCACCCACCTCCCTACATCACCCCTGTGTATTCTCTATTAGAAGAGTTTCTTATTGTTTGTTTCCCTCTCTTTTTTTTCCCTTCCCACAAGTTCATCTTTTTTGTTTCTTAAATTCCACATATGAATGAAATCATATATTTGTCTTTCTCTGCCTGACTTATTTCACTTCGCATAATACACTCTAGCTCCATCCATATCATTGCATATGGCAAGATTGCATTCCTTTTGATGACTGAGTAATATTCCATTGTGTGTGTGTGTGTGTGTGTGTGTGTGTGTGTGTGTGTGTATACATCTTTATCCATTCATCAGTTGATGGACATTTGGGCTCTTTCCATAGTTTGGCTATAAACACTGTTTTTTGTCTCTTTAAAATCAAAAGTCCTGCTGAAGATTTTTGTTTTGTTTTGTTTTACTTCCAAATTAAAGTTTAAGTTCTATTCTAGAATATAGGAGTTACCTTCATTAAGAAGTGCCTTTTTTACTATTTTTTTTTTTTGCCTTTTTTACTTCCTACTTTTCTGACTGGACCCACAATAAGAAATATAGTTAGCACCTCCACCCAATGAACATGCATATGCACGTACTGGCACAAAACACTTAGCTTTACTACATGTGATCCAGTCTGATGGTCTCTATTCAATTCTATTTAGCTTAACAGTGAGTCTTGCAACTCACTAAGTGGATTTCAGTACCCCCAATTGGTCATAAACCACAATTTGGAAAACACTTAACTTTTTATGTTATTAAGCAAGGTGGTTTACCATCTTTGTGGGATGAATTACTTCTCTGCAGAGAGACTGTGATGGTCTGAACTGGTTTTTCTCCCGCAGCGGTGGTGAAACATTGAGGAGGTAGGGAAGTGAGAAGTAAGGCAAGGTCAAACAGCATGGTTCATGTCAAAGGATGAAGAGGTTAAGGAAGATAAGAATGGAAGCATAGATTTAGGAGCAAGGGTGTCTCTGACGTAACTAAGGGGAGAGTCAGAGGCAAGGTAGGGGCAGAAGTGAAAGTCCAGTGGGTCGGGGAGTGAATATTGCATACAGACTACAATTTCAAGGAACCAGGTGGGAGGTGTTGGAAATAATTTCCTTGAGGCTGACATAAGCTCTGAAAGGCTTGTTTTGTTTCAATAATATGCTTTTAAGAAAATTGACCAATAGTCTGCTGGAAAGGAGAGAGCTGGTTGGCAAGGGTTTCTGAGGGGGCATGGTTGATAGAGCTGAGAACTGGATGGCCAATATCGTGTCTTAAACATTTCTTTTGAAGAATTCATGAATAAGGTTTTGTTCCACACTGGAGCCTGCTATCAACTAGGCTTTGAGGGAATTAAGAAAAGGGGCTGTATGCATGCTTTGGGTAAACCAGAGCCAAGGACCTCTGCTGCCTGGAGAAGCAGTCATGAGATGACAACAGACTGTAGCAGCAGTCTGGAAGGAGATAAAGGGATGGACACATTGGAACGTGCACCCAGGATGTTTGAAGGGATATTTGACTGGACCTCTTTACAATCTTGTAGGCTGGAGTCAGCTCTGCAGTGTTAGCTTTGGAGCCAAACTCCCATTAGGGAGCTTATACTTTATATAGGAGCCATAAGAAGCACTATTACATTTTAACAGGGTTTGAGAGGCCAGAGAAGGCAGTCTTCCTAAGACACAGCTTAGATGGTATCATCCTTCCTCTGATCAAGTACTTGCAGTGGTTTAAAGCTCTCTTATGGGAAAACTGTTGCAGTCATACAATCTGATCTTGACAATTCTGTCTAAAGCTACATTATAGGATTTCCTTCATCATATATTCCTAACTCTTTGGTCTGGGATTCAAGGCCCCCACCAATAGGACCAAAAAGATAGGTGGGGAGGGTTGCTCTGGATGATCCCTATCCTCTAGACTAACTGCTCTGTTGTCCTCCAACCACTCCTGCTTTTTCCCCCCTCATGCTATTTCTTTCATTTGGGATGCTTTAATAATATAATAATGGGATGCTGAATCATGGCCCTCCAAAAGATGTCCACGTCCTAATCCCTGGAATTTGTAAATACTCCCTTACTTGGTGAAGACATTGCAGATGTGATTAAATTAAGGGTGTTGACATGCCCCAAATGCCACCATAGGTGTCTTTATAAGAGAAAGGCAGAGGGAGATTTCATACACACATACACAGAAGAGAAAGCTGAGCACAAAGAACATGGAGCAGAGAGAGATTGCAGATGCTGGTCTTATTAAGATTTGAGTGATGTGGCCGCAAGCCAAGGAATCCCAGCAGCCACTAGACACTGGAAGAGGTGAGGAATGGATTCTCCTCAGGAGCATCCAGAGGGAGTCAGCCCTGCTGTTGGACCATTGGTCTCCAGCACTGGGAGAGGATAAACACCTGTAGGTAAGCTGCACAGTTTTTGGTCATTTGTTACAACAGTCACAGGAAACTATACGGATGTCCTCATCCTCAGCTTACTGCTGATGCTCTGATGTCCTTCCTTTAAGGCGCACCACTCCCTCTTCCTGTTGACTGCCCACATAATTTCAGCAGAAAATAATCGTCCTGCACTTGCTGGGTTTGAGGTTCAACCTGCACCTTTGTTATAAACTCCTGTGTCTAATTTTACACATTATGAAGCTAGGTACTATGCTAAGAATCATGGGACATAGAGCAGGTGTTCAAGAGCTAGTGAATGAGAAATGCTTTGAAAGATTCTACTCATTCATTTGGTTTCTATGTGCTCATGACCCTTCAGGTCCACAAGTCTGAAGACACAGCTTATGGTTCCTGATGGGAGTTATCATCCTGAAATCAGGTTTATCTGGCAGTGCTCAGGAATGGACATGCTAGGGGAAGAAGTGCAGATTCAGAATGAACCCCAACTATGTTTACCCTGCCTTCCCCGAGTCCTTCTTGCTGGATTCACCAATGTACCCACTGTCAGGCTCATCACTGCTTCTGTTCCTGAATCCACTGTAGCCAAGGCAAATGACTTACCAATAGCCTCAGTTCACTGTTGCAGTGAAGCCAACCTTCCCAGACCCTGGGGCATAACTACACAACTGGGTATTGGCCTGCCCTCTTGAGTCTCCAGCCAAATTCCAAATCAGAGCCCTTCTTACTCTGGGAGTTAGCCCAATGTGTAAGGCTGAACATTGGCCAAGATTCTCTCCTCACTTTGAGTTCTCCCCTGCCAACTTCCACAGCCCTTCTTAGGGCCTGGACCCCGTCCTGAATCTTAACCCATGGCTAGGGCTAGGGTACCTCTCTGGAGCCCACCTGTTCTTTCTGTAGGCATGGATCCTAGTTTCTGTGCTCTCCGCCTGCTAGCCAGGCTCCTGCCAGACTGTCTGTCTTCTGAGTTCAGACACCACCTGGGATCATTGCCTGCCATGGAATGATGGTCTGTAACCATTGCCCAAGTGGCTGTGCCCTTGGACATAGTGGAGCCTGCAGAGTAGCCAGTGAGAACAGCCAGGTAGCCTAGCCACCCCACCTCATCCTCCTTTTCTGGACATTGATTTTATGAGCACCAGGAGATTCTAAGCACCATTGATTTCCTGAGCACCATTGATCTTGAACCATGTGTCTGTTCACTTGGGCCCATCTAATCTCTAACAAATCTACTACTTCATGGTGGTTAAGAACATGGAATAGGGGGGAATCCTTTGGCGTGTTACTTCACCTGAGTATATTGCAATTTCTTCGTCTCTGCAATGGGGGTGTAGTGACAAAACATACCTCCCAAGGATGTTGGGAAGATTGGATTTGATTCTGGCCATAAAACACTTTCTCCATAAGGCACTGTGCTAAGTGATCAATAAATACAAGTGTTTGCAGTTGCCTCTCTAGATCACAAGGCTGGAAACTTGAAAAGTTATCTGTTTTGTATCAAAAGCTTCAATCTTTTTTCTCTGCTAATCTTTAGAATCCTCATGAAAAAGCATATAAATCTAATTTTTTTGAGCAATACAGTTTACTGAAACCAAATGGTATTTAAGTGAAATAAAGTATAAAATAGTGGACACAGAAGAATGCTTTTGACTGTCATTGAGTGTTTGGTACAAGATTTTTACCTCCAAAATAGGACATCTACAAGCATCTGTCTTTGGCCCGCATTAGCACTCCCATTTGAAGAGATGTTTTCTAAGATATCAGAAGCTCCTTTCAGTTGCTAGGCAAGAAAAAAAAAGCAAAGCATGACATATTAGCTTCAGACTTGAAATAAGCAGAGATCTTCTCAGGATCTGTACTGAGCTGTAAAACTAAATCCAGATGTGATGTGACCTGGTGGTCGGAAAGTGAAGCAAAGAGGGGTTGCATATTTTTATGTGATAACTGCCCTCTGGTGGGAAAGACTAGAATTACACTGATAAGAGAAAACTATCTGAAATTCTAAACAAGCAATTCTTATTCATCTTGCCTTTTGACTTCATATTCCAAATAAAAGTCCTCATACACTAAACCCGTTTTACTCTTTGGTCTAACCTTTGAAGGTTTTAGTTCATTCTTATTGGGAGGGGGGAGCAAGATGAAGATTGGGAAATTTTTTAAGAATAAATGTTTAACCCTTGCTTTCTGATTGAAAACTGCCAAGCGTGAACTGTGCTGATTCTACATAAATATACCTAAAGAGGCATAATAGTAGTGTGATTAAAGGAACAGTTTTTAGGAACATAAAGACCTATATTGATTCCTCACTCCATTTGCTCCAGGGCAAGTCAGAACCTTTCTAAGGCTTAATTTCTTCTATGCCAGGAAAAAGGGAAAAATACATATACCTCCTAAGGTTGTTTTGAGGATTAGAAGGGATATCAAACACTTAGAATAGAACCCAACACACAGGAAGTGCTCAACAAATGTTAGATATTATTATTTGTAACACACAAGAGGAATGAAGCTCTTTGAGGGGAAAGCCGACCCATTTCGGTCAGTAGTGGCTATTTTTAAAAGAATAGCACGTAACATTGCCCATATTTCTTTAAACATTAATCAAGGTCTTGGCAAATATAAGATGTTACTGGGTAACTCTACAAGCCACTAATTCTGTGCAGATAAGGTTCAGACCAAACCAGACCCTGGGAGGAATGTACTAAAGCTGCACTATCACACCAGGACTGTCTTTATCAGCTAAGATCAAATGATTTTTTTTTCCCTTTTCCACAATTTGCTTTTAAGCCCTTTGGTGGTATTAACATTACTTTTTAGTAGCTGAGCAACTAAGCTTGAGAAACTCAAGCCTGCTTTTTTAACCTGAGGGAAATTCCAAGGAAATTGGAATTTCTACAGCTTGCTCACAAATGGTTCTTGGGGGGTTGTGAGATATTTCTGCCACAACATGGTGTAACTGAGAGGTCAGATAAGAATGTCGCATTAAAGAAAATGCAGGATTGGACATAGTAGGGTGGAGAGTAGCATGAAGAACCAGCAGTGAGGTGCAGAGATAGAAGCCAGGATCCTAATTAGCTTTGTAACCCCGGGAAGATCATTGGAAACTCATAAACCTCAATTTCAACTGGAAAAGAGAACGAGGGACTGCACTAAACTTATAAGGTCTCCTTCAAATTAAAAAAAAATATATGAAGGAGAAAAGAAAAAGAAAAATAGAAAAGACTTAGGGAGTATGCTGATTTTATATATATATATATATATATATATATATATATATATATATATATATATCTCGCTTGCCAGAGTGCTCTCCAAAACGTGATCATTTTCCTCCTTGTGCACCACTTCTGAACCCGGCAACTCCCTTCCTATCCATTTCACAGTACCATCCAGGATTACCTTATCTTCAGCAGTGCCTCAAAAGCACATTTTTTATCTGAGGGCCATCAGATAGGAGGAGTTAATTAATAGGTATTCATCCTCATGATGTTGTAGGAGAGATCCCCATGTTTCTACATTATTCCCCCACACTCTTGGAAGACCTGCTTTGTATGTCCCCTTCTCTGAATGTCTGATCCAATGGCACCCATAGCTGGGCAACTACTATGTGGCCTCATCCACAGTCCAGGTGACTGGACCCAGGGTGGACCCCTGACAAGAGCCGAGCCAAGCATGTTCTCTAGGGGATATGGAATCAAGATTCTGAGACAAGCCCTTATAAACCCTTGGACTGAAGTGTGCATAGGGTTGAAGTGGTCATTTCCTTCCATGAGAGGGCCAAGGCAGAGAAGGTCAGTCTGTATTTCTGCCTCACTCTCTTTCCTCTGTAAGGAATAGCAGAAACAAGGATGCACACAGCCTCAGAGAGAATATTTGCTTTGCTGTTAGGAATTCCCTAGAAACCAAAAAATTGCTAAGAACCAATTCCCAAGCTGCTTTGTAATCTTGTGCTCTGGGAAACAATATTTGTGTCATTTGGATACAATTATCTCTATTTCTAGAGCTAGTCTGAATAGGTTTCTGTTAGCCTTTAAAAAGAAAAAACCTACTGACAAAAGATCTTTGGTTATTTATACTGGGGCTCAAGACCCCAATGAGTCCATGACTTGAAGCACTAACTCTAAGAAAGAGTATTTCAGACACAATACAGGCTATTAGAGACATATTTTGGGACAGAAGGATCTTCTTGGGGTCCATCAAGTTCACAAGCAACTTCCTGGGCCATCTTCCTGGCCTTGGGAATTCTAGAGGGACATGCTTGGCTAAGCTATGTCATTTGTAAAACAGAGAGTAAGCAAGATCTTAGATCTCATAGATGGAAAAAAAAAAATTAAAACTCAAGATGGTATTTCTATAGCCTAGACTCAGAAAGTTCTCTTTGAAGGGCCTCTTGGAGGAAGAAGGAAGGCTTAGACAACTACTGTTCTCTGTTCCCATGTTCATGGCCCATCTATTCAAACCCCATGAGAGGAAGTGTTGCATGACAGTCAGAACACAAGCTGCAGAGCGGGTTGTCTAAGTGCAAATCCTGACTCCACTCCTAACCGGAAGAAGTTCCTTAGTATCTGCCCCACTGGATTCTTAGAACACCAAAACGGTTCATATGCAGAGTATCTTGTAGGTACCAGACACAGTTCTGTGTCTTCTACATAAAAATAAAAGCATGTATGCATGTAAAGCATTAGCTTATTGGTCACAGGGGGAACTGGAGAGACCACTAAGAAACTGGATGTGTGGGTTGTATACATGTGTGGAACCCATGCTTAGTACTTTACGTGTAATGTCCAGTGACGATTAATGAAAATTTGTATTAGAAACTTACCACCTACAACAATTTGTCAGTAATAATCAAAGGACAGAACACAACCCAATGGTTTATTTACCTCTATACGTGTCAGACAAGAGCCCTCACAGTGGACTGACTATTCTGATGATGTCTTTTTCTAAGTCCCACAGCAAAATGCACCATCTCATGGCAAATTCATGGGCTTCATAGATGGAAGGATGCCAAGCCACCAGATGGTCTCCTCAAGTACAGTGTTGTATCAGCACACTGGCTCAGAGTAAACACTCAAGTGTTCATTTCTTCTACAAAACATTAACTTTACTGTGTCACCAAGCAGCATTGCAACAATCTAGCCATCTCTTAAGCACCTCCTTGCGATAACATCTTGGTAGTTATGGCATGTGCTTTTATGAAATGTGTTACATCCACTTCTCACAACACTGTGCATTACTTCTCCCAACCCCTGAAGAGTGCAGACTTTTATACTCTACCGCCTTCAAGAAGACTGTACACGCAAAACCCATCTTTACACACTCACCACCTGCATCTCCTTCTCCTCCCTACCCTTCCTGCAAACACACACATCCCACTGACCTTTACCCACTGAAATGTTTCCCCAGATTTCAAAGCCCCGTTCCTTATTCAGGTCACTGCATTAGGTGTGTCAGCCGGGTTCCCAGCAGGAAATGTGTCATCTGCAAGCTGAGTGATTTAAGGAGAGTCCAAAAAATGGACTACGATAGAGGAGGGCAGAATTGAGGAGAAGCACAGAGATAATGTGATGCCCTTGGGGCTAGCAAAAGCAGGAAGCTCATAAGCTTTAGGCCTGAAGAAGCCGAAGAGAGGAGATAGCTACTAAAACTGAGGTGAGGGCTGTAGAGAGGCCCAGCTGACAGGAGCGTGGGCCCTTACTAGACACAGGCAGACTACTGCGACCTGAGAGAGGAGGAGCTGGGAGAAAAACTACTCTAACCTCATCCCCCTCCAACCTCAGTGCCTCTCATTGGCCAAGCCTCTCAGGAAGCCGGAGACAAGGCGCTCATTGATGCAATCCATGTGGTCAGTCTCCCTGAGCACAGAACAGGGAGAGGGGCTCTGGAGGGCAATGAAAGAGACCCAGCAAGTATTCATGGTGATAAGGTTTTGCCCACTGCCACGATGCTCAGAAGTAATAAGTCAACAACAGACTCAGTTGTGACATGTGTATTCCCAGGCAGCTGACCCTGAGGTAGGCATTAGCATGCAGGAGATATATTCAGGGTCAACACCTATGGTTCAAGACCTCTGGGCATCAATACCTGTGGGAGAGAAGAGCCTGAAATCTATCTTGCTGTTTCTTTGTCACAGTGGCCCAAGGTCTCTACCAGAGAAGGTTCGACTTTGATTCCCAATAATGGAGTATACTGACCTTGGCCCTTTCTGGGCTTCCATGTCTTATAAGTTTAGGAATGCCCATATTCTCCATACTTGCCAGTACAAACGCACTACGGTATGTAGAGCATGTGTGATATCAACCCCTAGAAGGCAAAAATTGATTCTTGACGGGAAATGTGGGGGAAGGTGGAAAAATCTTAGATATTACTATGGTCTGTGGCCCTTTAAAGGACACACAAACAGATGTACAGTGTATCTGAGAGAGTAAAACTCCATGAAGTGCGGAATGGGAGGAACAGAAGTAGGGACTGGGAGGAACAGAATTGAAAAAAGGCGCATAGCGTCACTAGACAGGTAAAGCATAACTCCACAGCCCCTCACAGCGACCCAGCAGGCACAGGCAACATTTCAAAGCCCAGTCTCCAACATCATCTGCAGGACTTCCTGGGTGCCTAAGTAATAAAGCTTTCCACTGTTTTACTCCCTCTGATGGGCGCATATGTGGCCAAGCCAAAACATACAACTCTGTAGCCAATGTGAAGGAACTAAAACTGGCCAAACCTGTTGCATGATCCCATGAATTTATAAACTCTTGCTTTGTGACGCAAGACATATCAGACTCATCTGATGCCTTCTGTGACCCAAACCTGGAATAAGCCATTAGCAGGGTGCCTGGCTGACTCAGTGGGTTAAGCATCTGACTTTGGCTCAGGTCGTGATCTCATGGTTTATGAGTTTGAGCCCCATATCGGGCTCTCTGCTTTCAGTGAAGAGCCCACTTCAGATCCTCTGTCTCTCTTTCTCTGCCCCTCCCCCCTCTCAAAAATAAATCAAGATTAAACAAAATTTTTTAATGTTGAAATAAGCCATTACCCCAAAGAGCCCATTCTTTTTTTTTTTTTTTCATGCTTATTTATTTTTGAGACAGAGAGAGAGAAATAGAGCATGAGTGGGAGAGGGGCAGAGAGCTAGAGTCAGGCACAGAATCCAAAGCAGGCTCTTAGCTGTCAGCACAGAGCCCGATACAGGACTCAGACCAACAAACCACGACGAGATCATGACCTGAGCCAAAGTTGGACATCGAACCGACTAAGCCACCCAGGTGCCCCACAAAGAGCCCATCTTTAATGGGGTTACAGTATTTAGAGACTTCAGGCTGGAGGCTAAGGGTGCTCATTGTGTCTCGGCCATTTCTACAGTCCATGCTGGAATATACATAAACCAATTTTAGAACGTTTTCATAATCCTCAAAACAAAACCCTGTGCCCATTAACAGTCACTCCCCATTCCTCCACTATTACTCTAGATAAGTTTTTATTTCAATTTTGCATTGTTTAGATTTGCTGAATGTGGCATGCATAAAACATAGCCTAGTTTACGATACATTTCACTTTGGGCAAGTTCTAGAGTGCCACAAAAGAGATCACAAGTACTCTCATTCCTGCCCAGGGGACATTTTCACTCTACACTCTGCCCCACCCTCCAGAAGAAGGTCCTTTTGTGGAATAAAAGACAGCAGGAGGTAAATCTCTTAGGGTCATCTTCCAAGCCCACCACCCCTAGCTTTCCAACCACACTCGTAGGCCCCCGGGGACCATTGTATAGATGAAACCATACCCCTGGCCACAGTTAATTGAACCAGAGTTGGGCATCCAACCCAGCTAGGCCAAAGCCCTTCCTTGATAATTTGGAGAATCTGAAGGGGGTACATTGTGAGAGAAAGAGGTAATGTCGAAGGGAAGGATATTTTGTCAGTTTTCCAGCACTCACATTGAGTCCATTTGTGGTGGACAGAATTCTAAATGGTCCCTAAGATTGCTGCCCCTGGCATGTACCTATGTAACACCCTCCTTCTTAAGGTGGACCCATGACTATGAGGTATCTCTTCTATGATTTATTATGTTATATGATGAAAGGGATTGTATAGATGTAATTAAGGCCCCTAAATCAGTTTATTTTTAGTTAAAAGGGACATTATCTCTGGTAGGCCCGGCTTAATTGGGCAAAAAAAGCCTTAAAAACAGCAGAGCTGCACCTGCTGGCTCAAGGAAGAAAGCAAACATCACGCTGTGAACTGCCCATGGAGAGGACTGTCCTCCAGGAGCTGCGACCTCAGTGCTACAGCTTTAAGGAACTGAACTCTGCCAATAAACAACAACAGGAGGATGGAGGAGAGTCCTATGATTTAAGTGAGGGCCCCCGCTGACTCACTGATTGTAGCCCATGAGCTCCAACTCATCTGCACCCAGATTCTTGAGCCACAGGAATGTAAACTTGTGTTGCTTAAGCCATCAAGTTTGTGCAGTTTGTTACACAGTAGCAAATACGAAATACACCATTCTACTCGCCTAACTGCATTGTTCCGTTAAAACAAAACAAAACAAAACAGCCTGGCACACTTTTACAAATTACTCACTTTTTACTTGAGATAGTTAACAATGGTTTATTTTCTTTCAACCAGAGAGTCATTATATAGGTCTAGTTCCTAACTTAGGGTTCTCCAGAGAAACAGAACCAATAGCAGATTATCTATGAAATATGTATAATATCTATACAACACATATACACACACATTTGTATGAATACATATATGTGTGTATGTATGAAAGGAGATTTATTGTGAGGAATTGGCTGACATGATTATGAAGTCCCCCCATCTACTGTCTGTAAAATGGAGGCCCAGAAAAGCTAGTGATATAATTCAGTCCAAGTCCAAAGGCCTGAGAATCAGGGAAGCTGTTGGTATCAATCCCAAAGGGCAGAAGAAGAGATAAGATGTCCCAACTCACAATGAGTCAGGAAAAAAAGG
The DNA here is from genome assembly GCF_046562875.1 of Panthera onca. NCBI lineage: Eukaryota > Metazoa > Chordata > Mammalia > Carnivora > Felidae > Panthera > Panthera onca. The sequence continues at coordinate 40,693,766 of NC_138339.1, read as the reverse complement.
GAGTGAATTCCTTCTTCCTCTGCCTTTTGTTCTGTTCATGTCTTCCATGGATTGGGTGATGTCTACCCACAATGAGGTGGGTGATCTACCTTACTGAGTCTACCAATTCAAATGCTAATCTCATTCAGAATCACTCTCACAGACACGTCCAGAAATAATGTTTAATCTGGGCACCCCATAGCCAGCCAATTGACACATAAAATTAACAATCACAAATTCACCCTTTGTCAATTTGGCCTTCATATGCATCTCCTTAAACCATACTTAATCTCCAAATGAAGATAATAATAATTCCACAATTCCATTAATTCCATAAATCCATAATTAACATGATACAACTATCCTATATATAACCACAAAGGCACTAACCCCTTTCCCAGAAGAGCAGGTAAAGTCCTTGAGTGATGTTTATTCTTCTCCTTGATCTCCTATAACTTAATTACTCTGATGTAAACTTAACAATGCTTGGATACTGAATATTTGATATGTAAAATCAAGATATCTTTTGTTATATCAAAAGGGGATGAGAAAAGAAAAAAAGATACACACACATGTACATTCACACACATGTACATTCATATACACACACAAATGTACACACAAGATACACACACATGTACATTCATATACACACACAAATGTATCTATAGTAAAATAAGGAGGAAATAACTCATGACAATTACAGGCCTTATTTCTGTAACTGGTATACATAACTATCTTCTTCCACTACCCATTCTGTATTCCTTTTGCCTTCAACAAGCACTTCAGCTGATTGATGTTCTTTACCTGGGAGGGTAACCCAATCTTTACTAAAAGGTCTGGACCATCAGTAGTTTCGCCTGGATTGGATTTTGTTTTCCACTGATCTCAATCACAGGGCTTGGTAACATTAAGAGGTTCCATAAGGGATCTTCTGTATTCCAGACATGCTCTCCTACCTCCATTATGGAGCAGGATTCCAGTCAGAATCAGTCACCCCAGTCAGTTACTGCCTTCTTTACTTATTGACTCAGAGGCATGAGGGGCCCAAAGTGGCCAGGTGGCAGTCTTAACTTCCAGGTCAGTGGAATCATTGTGTGTGGCCTGATGAGAGCCTCTGTATTCTTCCTTCTGGAACTATGACCTCTAGGCCAGCACACAATAAAGTTGTGGGAAAGGAAGCAAAATTGTGCTAGTGAGGCAGTAGTGGTAATAGTGAGTTGTGCCACTCCCAGTCCCCCCCCCCCCACCCCCAACCCCTGGACTTGTGAATCTTGGCTGTTGGTGAAACAACACCATATATTGGATGCTGATTCAGAGCATAGCCTTATGAAAAACCTTTCCCCAGCCCTCAAGGTATTGTTACCTAGCCGGCACTGTAATGGGGTCTTCAAAAGGCCATTCCCCCATTCTGTTATGCCACATGCTTCAGTATGGTGGAAAACATGGTAAAACCAGTGAATTCCCTGAGAATGGGCCCATTGCTGTGCTTCTTGTGCTGTGAAATGAGTTCTCTGATGAGAAGTAGTGCTGTGTGGAGTACCATAACGGTGGGTAAGGCATTCTATTAATCCATGGATGGTAGTTTGGCAAAAATATTGTATGCAGGGAAGACAAATCTGTCTTCAGAGTAAGCATGTATTCCAGTGAGAACAAAATGTTGCCATTTTGGAAGCGGTCTAATATAATCAACCTGTCTGTGGAACATGGTGCCACATCAGGGTTTTGGTGTTGAGCTCTGCTGCTGGCAGATTGAGCATTCAGTGGTAGCCAGAGCCAGGTCAGCCTTGGTGAGTGGAAGTCCATGTTGCTGAGCCCATGCATAACATCCATATCCACCACTATGGCCCCTTTGCCATAAGCCCCTTGGGTAAAGGAAGCCCATTGGGTGGGAAAGAGTCTGACTGGTATCCACATGATGGGTCATCCCATCCACCTGATTACTAAAATCCTCTTCTGCAGAGGTCACTCTCTGTGAGCATTCACATGGGACACAAATGTTTTCATACTTTTTGCCCATTCAGAAACGTCTTTCACATAACTCTACCCAAGATTTCTTTGCCACTAATTTTCCAGTCACGTTTCCATCCAACCAAACCATTAGCCCCAGCCCATGAATCAGTCTAGAATTGCATAGCTGGCTATTTTTCCTTCTAGGCAAAGAGAAAAACTAGGCATATTGCCTGAAGTTCTTCCCACTGGGAGGATCTCCCTTTACTACGATCCTTCAGGGATGTGCCAGGGAGGAGCTGTAGTGCTTTCTCTGTTCACTTCTGGGTGGTGTCTGTGTATCATGTAGAACCATCTGTAAACCATTATTCTCTTCCTCTGTCAACTATCAAAGGGAAATTCCCCATGAGAGAAGGAAGTACAGCAGGAGTGGGGACAATGAGCATTTGGGCCACTTCTTCATGTGCCTTCTGGACCTTCTCAGACCTGATTATGTACATACCCATTTCCATTTGTCAATGGAGTATTGCTGTGCATGCCCAACTTTACGATGCGGTGGGTCAGATAACACCCGGTTCATGATGGGCAGCTCAGGTCACATGGTAACTTAGTGGCCCATGGTTACACATTGAATCTCTACTAAGGCCCAGTAGCAGGCCAAGAGTTGTTTCTCCAAAGGAGAGTAGTTACCTGCAGATGATGGCCAGGCTTTGCTCCAAAAATCCTAGAGGTCTGTGCTATGATTCACCTATAGAAGCTTGCCAAAGGCTCCAAAGAATATCTTTATCTAAAACTGATACTCCAAGCATCATACGGTTAAGTTTAAGACAATCCACTGTCATTCTCCAAGATTCCACTGTCTTCTGCACAGGCCAAACAGGAGAGTTGGATGGGGATGTGGTGGGAATTGCTACTCCTACATCTTTCAAATTCTTGATGGTGACAATAATCTCTGCAGTTCCTCCAGGAATGCAGTATTTCTTTCCCTTTACGTATTTCTGCCAATACTACATTTAATTTACCTCCACTCTCCTTTGCATGATGAATGATATAAATCTGAATAGAATGGGTAAAAAGAATCATGGAAAAATTCTAAGAGGGAGACGTGGGGCCAGGAGCAAAAGAACAGACTGTTTATGATTAACATAAACAATTAAACATAAAGTCAAAGATAATTTTCCATAAGATTATTATCTCAGAGTAACACATTTGAACAGAAGTATGCTTTCTTCTAATGACGTTTCAAAAAGGAAAAATAAGTTATTTTTCAAAAATAGTCTTCATCATGTTTTTTGGCACCAAATGGATAAAGTAGTGAACGTGTTCCTCTGTTTGTTGACCTCCAACCTTCAAATTTTATCCAGGTTTACACTGACAGTATCTTGTGGAGAAAATTCCCAGCCCCTCATCTTCTTAACCATAGCAGTGGGCCCCAGAGGCCATTTTGTAAAAGATGAACCCACTCTTCTAGACCCAGCTTCTTCCTTGGTGATTTGGGGGGCAGATACACACACTCTCCCACAGGTAAGCTCTCTACAGAGATGCTCACAACAGGGAAACTCTGATTTCTTGGTGACTACTGCAGCCATAGAAGTGTAGTACTCACTTCTCTGTTCAAGAAAGGCATGGAGTCAAGAAGTGCGCGAGTAGAGTCAGCTGATAGCATCTAAGCTGTTGAAAACTGCAGAATCTGCCTCTGCTTTCCAGCCCAGGCCACCCTTATTTCAGGCAACCCCTACCTAAGGACTAAGCACTACAGGGTAGTAATGTCTGGACATTTCTGCCAATACAGAGCACCTCTAACAGATAATCTTCATGCTGGAGCTCTTACTGTGTCTACATCATAGTCTGAGGCTTCTCCTGCGCGATCCTGCTTCCTCCCCACTTTCCTGTAACAAGGGTCAGGTCTGCATCATGCTGTGAAGACCTCTTCTGTCCAATCTAGCTTCCTTTTCCTTTTCTCTTCCACAGGCATTACATCCCAACAAACTTCTGATGTTGCTAACTCCATCTCAAGGTCTCCATCACAGAGGACCCAATGAACTCAGTGGCTATACTTAGCCATGGGATTGAAGAGAAGAGGAAACAAAATCTGTTTATAGATAAAAAGGGAGGAGAGGAGAAATTTGGGTCCTGTTAGCTTCTCAGTACCTGTTTCCATTTTCTTCCAGAGATTTGACTGCTTTTTCATCCATGAGTTCCATGAGACACTATTAAATTTCTTATATTTTCTTGAGTTAGGTTTTTACTCTTTTGTCATGAGAGTACATAATTAATATGTTCTTGATAGGCTCTTCAAAAAACAGGGGAGAGTTAGGGCCACCAAACCACCACCCTAGGGATACCCCTTATATAGCTCTATCAGTATTCACCTCCAGCCCATCCACCATCCACACCATTACATCTGAAAGGGAAGGAAAATCACCAAGAAAATTTCTCCAAGACAAAGTGGAAGAAGGGACATGGGGAAGGAGATCATTAACACTAATTGAGATAATCATCTTATACTATGGAAGAAAGGGTCATTTTAAGCTAAGTTAATTAACAAAGAAAAAAATATATATATAAAGATGTAACTATGAAGCAATTTTTAAAAAGCTATTTTAAGAAATGTGCAGCACTGGCTCTGCAGGCAGCAAAGGGGAGAAGATACAGAATATATATCTATGTTCAGTGACCTCTAATATGTTCAAATATATTTTAGCAGCATACATTAATTCAGTACTTACTATGTTCCGGGTCTGGAAAAAGTATTGGTTACACAAAGATGAAAGACTCATCTCTTAAAATCTCAGAAACATTCAGGAGCAAGTAATGAAAAAGCAGCTTGGAGATAAACACTCAGGGATGACATTTCCTTCACTTAGGTTGTATTATCGTTAGTAAAGAAAGGCAGTAGCCAGGGACAAGAGAAGTTTTCCAAAGAGTCACTGAAGTGTGGGAGCAATAATAAAACATACTATTTTTAGGGGCGCCTGGGTGGCTCAGTTGGTTAAGCGTCCGACTTCAGCTCAGTCATGATCTCACAGTTCGTGACTTCAGGCCCCATATCGGGCTCTGTGCTGACAGCTCAGAGCCTGGAGCCTGCTTCAGATTCTATGTCTCCCTGTCTCTCTGCCCCTCCCCCACTCATCCTCTGTGTCTCACTCTGTCTCTCAAAAAATGAATAAATGTTAAAAAAAAATTTTGTTAATTAAAAAAAATACTCTTTTAAAAAGAAGAATGGTTAATTCTTTGAAAATTAGGCACATTTTGAAATGAGTGAGAGGAAAGACATACTAAATGTCATTACCAAGATCTATCAAGAGAAGACTAAAAAGATCCCACACTAATGTCAACAGGTAATTACCTTGAGCCATGTCTCCTCAGAGTACTAATTCCAAGCCTGGCCTGCCTAAATTCCTCCTGAGAAGTTCATGTCGGCTATGCCACTGGTGAGAAGTCCCCAAAAGCTAGGCCCTCCATGGCCATTTCCATATAAGTTTTCTCTAGCCTCACAGACAGAGCCCACAGTCTAGCCACTATGGTCTACCTCCCTCCACTCTGTTTGAATTCCATCTCAACTTATTTTGATTGGTGGGAGTCAACAACCAAGATAGCTCCCAAAGATCCTTGGTATTGCACCCTTGGTTGTGTTCTGCCACATTAAATAAAGCTGACCTGTGTAACTGATGGGATATTGCAGAAATGACAGTGTGTGATTTCTGAGGCTGTTACAAAAGATATTGAGGCTTTCACCTTACTCTCTCTCTAATTACTCCCTGCGAGGGAATCCAGCCCCCATCATCCCACACTGGGAAAAACTGAGGACTCCCTCCAACAGTCAGAACCATGCGAGGGGACCATTTTGTAAGTGGATCCTCCAGCCCCAGTAAAGTCTTCGGATGACTGAGGCCCTGGCAGCATCTTACCTACAACCCCATGGGAGAACCCGAGACAGAGCCACCCACCTAAGCCACAGCAGTCCCTTTCTTTCTGGGCAGTGTAACCTGGAAACATGACTCTCTTAAAGAGTGAATCTCACTTTGTCTGAAGATTCGTCTTGACTGAAGTAGTTAGTTTCTGCTCCTGCAGGTGGCTGGGGTGACTCCCACTTGGCTCTGGCTGTCATTCCTCTTTGGTCATTTAAGAGTCCCTCTGTGGAGTTGCTATTTACCTACTGTGGCACTCTAATCTTCTTGAGGCAAACATGAATAGAAAGATACTTGGTGTGCGGGGCGCCTGGGTGGCTCAGTCGGTCAAGCGTCTGACTTTGGCTCAGGTCATGATCTTACGGTTCATGGGTTTGAGCTCTGACAGCTCAGAGCCTGAAGCCTGCTTCAGATTCTGTGTCTCTCTCTCTCTGACCCTCCCCCGCTCACACTCTGTGTCTCTCTCAAAAATAAACATTTTAAAAATTTTAGAAAAATATTTGGTGTGATCTCACAACTGAAGGAATAAATAGATTTTTCCAGGGTTATATGAAGAATGATTCCTAAGAATAGTTTTATTACAGTATACTTGGTCGGTAGACAGAAAGAAAGGAGGAGTAAGGATGACACAACGGTCAACAACCCAGACTCCTGTAATTGTCAATTGCTATGAAACAAGTTGCTCAACACTTACTGGTCTAAAACCATAAATACTTATTATCCTAGTTTCTGTGGGTCAGAAATTCAGTAGTGGCTGAGCTGAGTGGCTCAGTTCTTCCCCATGTGGGATGACGGTGGCTGCAGAGTGAATAGGATCCCATTACTACTGTTAAAATAAATCCACCACCTCTCCTCTCACATCCTCTGCATCATGGGAGGGACTTCTTTGTTCTGAGAGAGCTGGACAAAGCCTGCATGGTCTGCCCCTGACTGTCTCTCCGGGATCAGCTATTTAAAATGTAACAGGTTCCTATACTTTGCCTCGGCAACAATAACATCTAATGGCCTATAGCCCTCAAAATGTCCCTGGCACTGTTCTTAGGAATTTATTAACACCTCATGTAATCCTCACTCAAATCCTATGAAGATCTTTTACTATAATCCCAATTTGGGGGGATGTGATTGGAAATTAGTTTTCAATATATGAATGGGGGAAGGTATAAACATCCAGTCCATTGCATTAAGGTCCTCATTCATAAACTACAGTAATCTCACTTAGTTAAATCTAAGTACTGTCCCAGATTGGGCTTGATAGAAGCAGATGCTGAGATAGAGCCTGGTGTACAAGATGCTTCCTGGGGATCAGCACCTGTGAAAAGAGATGAAGCAGAGAAAGAAGTCAAGTGAAAGAAGCAGACAACTCAAGATGGTCTGTTTTAACATCCCTGCAGCTGGATAGCAAGTCCTGCCTTGAAAAGGGATCTGGGTGGTGCTGCTCCATTGTCTCTCATATAAGACCTTTCGAAATTATGTTCTAGAGCACCAGCCTGCTGCCAGGTATCCTGACAGTATCCCAAAGTTTTTTGTCCGCGGGGTTCCCATTCATAGCCCCCTATCGGGAGAGCCAGGCCACATGCATGAGCATATTAAAGTCTCTGAGGGCCACCTGGGTGGCTCAGTCAGCTAAGCCTCCGACTTCAGCTCAGGTCATGATCTCGCAGTTCTTGAGCTTGAGCCCTGCATCAGGCTCTGTGCTGAAAGCTCAGAGACTGGAGCCTGCTTTAGATTCTGTGTCTCCCTCTCTCTCTTTGCCCCTCCCCTCTCCCTCTCAAAAATAAACATTAAAAACAAGTCTCTGAGAGGTAATCTTGCAGTAATCAAACCTGTTTGACATTAACTCATTGATTCACTCATTTAACCTTAGAACACTTTGGGAAAACTAATGACATTTCTTAAAACACCAAAAGAAAAATGCTGTTGAGCACCATGGACTCAGCAGGTATGTTTTGGTTAGAAACCTCAATTCCTTCTGATAATGGAAACACGTCCCTGGTTGGGAAGAATGTCAAAACTTTGTTTTATATATTCTCTAAACCTCTAAAGAGAAATATGGCATCTATTTTCTTCCATCTCAATTGCTTTAAAGTGGTAGTAAAATAAAACAAGTTGGTTAAAACAACCACTTTCTATAACTAATCATCATAATTATAGCTACTGCCTAAAACCTGGAGCTCACAAAGAAAGGCCCCATGAAAATAAGCCGGATACTCAGTAGAGCTGCTTAAACCCACACGAATGAGCCAATTTCACACAGGATATTCATATTCACTCATGATACCCACTGATTTTAGCTTAAGGATTAGAGGGAAGTTAATCACTAGGAGATCATTTATTCAGCATGCTGGAAGTTGATTTCTTTTGTGCATCTGATCTATATTTGGAGAGTAACTAAAAGCAGCCAAGAACAGGAGTCAACAGAAAAGGAAACAGATTTCGTGACTTTCATTTAGTGAAGTTACTAAAGACATGTTAGTTTTCTGATCGTAACCTGAATGTTCCAGACCTCCTATATTCAAGCCTCAACCCTATGCTGTCCAGCTGACCTTTCTTCCCACTTTGCTGGCCCATTGCCCCCACCTACCCCTGTAAGACTCGAGTCTTAAGCAAACCCAAGAGCCCCTTGGGCTCTCCCAGAAATAATCTTGGACGTATGGCATGGTGGTGGGCAGGTCTCCTCCTACTGTTATCTTCCACCCTTCTTGTTGGTATTTGTTGCTTCTGGCTACTTCAGGGAGCCTGCCCCCACTGCCAAAGTACCCCTGGGTTCCCAAAGCTGCAGGAGATGTGCTGAAGGAGCTTTTGTCTTTATTTCTCCCAAACACTGTACAAAGCACAGCACAGAAAGAGAGAAAAGATTTCTCCAGCCAAGGCACACTTGGCCCTCTAGATCTGGAGATGGTACTGCTGTGTACCCCAAGTCTCCAAATCCCTATATCAGAAGCTCCTTCAACTGCCACTTAACACTCCAAAACACAGGAATCAGACCTAGTCCCTAATGGTAGGCTGGGAAACAAAGAAGGCAGTGATCTCGGCCCCATTACCCTTTTCCCACAGAGAAACATCGTCTCTTTTCTTTCTCCATGCAAGTCAGTCATAATTTGAAGCTAGGGGACAAGCATTAGCCCAAACAGAAACATAGTTGGGGGGTTGTACCCCTGCTCAAGTGGTTCACAAAGGGCTTTTCTAGGATCCAGCACCCCCTCTTCTGGGTCTATATCCAAAGGAAATGTAGTTAGTACTTCACCTGCGTCCCCATGTTCATCGCAGCTTTATCCACATTAACCAAAATACGAAAACATAGATCGAAGGATGGATAAAGAAATTGTGGCATAGATTTGTCTATGAGTATTATTCAGTCTTAGAAAAGAAGGAGATCATGCCATTTGCAACGTGGATGAGCCTGGATGGCATATGCTAAGTTAAATAAACCACATACAAAAAAACAAAACCTTCCTGACCTCACTGACATGTGAAATATAAAAAAGTCAAGTGTGGGGGTGCCTGGGTGGCTTGGTCAGTTAGGGGTCTGACTTCAGCTCAGGTCATGATCTCACAGACCGTGAGTTCGAGCTCCGCGTCGGGCTCTGGGCTGATGGCTCAGAGTCTGGAGCCTGCTTCCGGTTCTGTGTCTCCCTCTCTGTCTGCCCCTCCCCCGTTCATGCTCTGTCTCTCTCTGTCTCAAAAATAAACGTAAAAAAAAATTTTTTTTTTAAAGTCAAGTGTGTAGAAGCAGAGAGTGGCACGGTGGGTACCAGAGGCTGGAGAATGGGGGGAAATGGGGAGATATTGGTCAAAAGGTACAAAGTTGCAATTATGTAAGATGAGTAAAACCACAGATCTGATGTAAAGCATGGTCACTATAGTTAATAATGTGGTATTACACACCGGAAATGTGCTAAAAGAATAGATTTTAGGTCTTCTCACCACACACATGTGACTATGTGAGGGGACATGTTAATTAGCTTGACTGTGTAACCATTTCATTACATGTATGTATATCAAATCATCACACTGTACACCTTAAATATCTACAATTTTTTGTTTACTTATTTTTGAGAGAGAGAGAGAGAGTGGGGAAAGGGCAGAGAGAGGGAAGGACAGGGGATGAAAAGCAGGCTCTGCACTGACAGCAGAGAGCCTGATGTGGGGCTCGAACTCATGAACTGTGAGATCATGACCTAAGCCGAAGTCAGATGCTCAACCGACTGAGCCACCCAGGTGCCCCTCTATTTTATTAAAAAAAAAATTCTTTTCAATGGGAAGAAAAATCCAACTTTTTTTCTTTCCAAAGACTCAAAGGAGTCATTTCCATTGCCCTTGGGAGAAAGAGTGGGTTGATAGTAGAACAAGATAGTAAGGCTTAGAAACTGCCTCGAAGAGAGGGAGGAGGTTGAATGCACTTCTATTAGGCATCAGAATCCTGGAGGGGGCTTGCCAGGGCGGGAGACTGGGCCTTCTCCTAGTCCTTATGGATGACTCCAACTGGGCTAACGTCTTAAAGTTCATGGACAATTGCTTCACATCACTGGAAGACATGGGAAAATATGAAGCACACGTGAAAAGGAGAGGGAGCAAGGTTTCGCAAGCCTGTTGTGGAAGGTAGCACAGGAGGCAGCAGTAGAAAGGGGTCTGAGAAACCAGGCCATGCGGGAGCAAACTTTAAGGTGCTCCTTCCAGGCACCGTGGGATCTCACTCTGCCTGGGAGAGCAGACTGCGAATTGTCACTATGCAGTGGAACCAAGAGAGAAAGGTCCTTCCAGAAGGAGACCTAAGGTTCACTATTCTGCCACCAGAACTGTGAAGATGGGCCTAAGAACGTCAGCTCTAGCCGCTAGGTGAACCACTTTCTGGTGTTGAAGGCACCGGGGCGGAAATGGGGCACATCTGGAAAAGAGCCCAGAGCTCCAGTGGACAGTGTGAACTGCACTTGCAAGGGAGTCAGAAGACACAGCGTGGGCCCTGCTCTGGGCCTGGGGGCCTGAGAGTCTAGAAGGGACATATCCAGTCCTAGAAGGGGAAAGCTCCAAGATTCGGTGCAGTACACCCGGCCACAGTTATTTTTTAACGTCACGGGGAGGAAGACTATTAAGTGGGAAAATGAATGACCATGCCACCAGTGATTCAGAAGCTAAAATCTTCTTAGGAGTAAAGAATACCAGGTGGAGCCAATACACAGCCACCAACTAAATGTTAAATAAGTTTCTAAAATAGATACCTGGGGTTTTTTTTCTTTCTCATGAGCTGTGAGACCCTTGAATGTGCCAAGTGTCTTCAGCAAGCCCCTCCATCCTGCTCCTGGGGGATGAGCAATAGGGATTATATCACCTGGCTTCCAGAGAGCCCATTTGGGTTCAGCCTGTGGGAGTCCCTGGCAGATCAGAGAGAGAGCAGAGAAGAAGGCTGGGTTGGGGGAGGGGGGAGTCCCTGACTCTCTCTCCGCAAGGTCCCCCCAGGCTGGCTGTGTATCTCACTGGAGATTACTACTCCTTTCAAGGGCACCTGCTCGACAGGACTCCCTCATTCCAAGTTTGAATCACCTCTCCCTTCCTTGTCTTGCCAGTCCTTACCTTGTCATGTAATAATTCTATTGCTGCCAGCCCTGCATTTCAGTGCCACCGCTGTGGCTCCTCTATATCCCACCTACTCCTTTATATTTGGTCCTTTTGTAAATAATCCCTGTTTGAATTATCCCAATTCCAATATACCATCTGTTTCCTGTTGGGGCCCTGGCTGCCGCATGGCAGCAATGGCGGGGAGGGGATGAACACCAGGAGGAGCAGGGTAGAGAGAAGTGTCACCTTGTCAACACCAGGCTCTTTATAGACCTTAGAACAGACAGACAATTCATGTCAGGTCCAAAGCAAGACCCTGGAACAAGGTTCCAACCAGAAGCTCTCGTATGTCTCTACAGCTGCTCTTGGGAACAAAGAGAGTAACGCCCAAACCTGAGGATGAACAGGGTGAGTCTGGAGATGAGAATAGAAGAAATGAACCCAGCCATGTGGCCAGTAGTCAGCTCCAATATGCTGTGCATTTGAGACAGTAGACTCATCCCTGTCTTGCCACACCTACCTCTTACACACACATACACACACACACACACACACACACACACACAGCCCAGGAGCTTCCCCAGGATCAGGAGCACCTATGAAGGGCTCAGTGCAGGAATGGAAGAGGTGCTGCATGGGGGTCAGCTTCTCACTGGGGAAGGTTTGAACTCTCCTCAGAAGCCAAACTCATTTGGGTCAGTTTTAGAATCTTCAAGAGTCTACCAGCTGCTGACCATCTCTCACCAGAAGCAGCACCATGTCCTGGTTATGGGCTATTCATCTATTTGTCAGACAAGAGACCCAAAAGGGCTGAAAATATCCTAGGGAGAATAAGGACTGACTGGTGACACAACACAGCAGGGGATGGAAGGCTAAGCTGAGTCTGGCCAAGAGGCTGTGGATCACCTCCCCAGGAGGATAGTTTGCATGAATGAGGCAGAGGGGAGGGAGGTGCTGAGAGAGTTGCCATGGGGGAGAGGCAGGACAGTGGCAGGCTCAGTCTGGCAGCAGGTGCCCAGCTCAGGTTCACAGAGGAGCTCTGAACACAGACGGAGCAAGGATTGGACCACTTCTGGTCCAACAAAGACTGATGGGCATGGTTTTCCACTCGGCATCTGGAAGCTCTTGCAGCCCAAGACTCAGCACCCCAGGCAGGGCTGCAGGCTCCAGGAGGTGAACCGTGACAAACAGGAAAAACATGACCTACCCAAGGGGGCCCAGCAGGCGCAGGCTGATCTGAGTACAAATGAGACACTGCCTAGGGTTCCTTAGAAAGGTTTGTAGAGAAGATCCTCTGTAGGGGGATTGAAGTGTCCCCCTAAATGATCACTAAGAGTAATGAGCCAACAAATATTGAACAAAACCTGTTCCCATTGGCTGACGCTACATAGAAGTGCCGTATGAGAAAGGGGTTCTAGCTTCTCCAATACATTGGCGTGGAAGAAAATAACTAGGGAGAAAGGCATGATGGAAAACAAATACATAGTTAAGAACTCAGTCTTTTCTAATGGTGTCTGAAGTGAGTGGAGGCCTAGGGGAAAACCCCTTTAACGGGTTTCCCAGAAGGCATCAGACTTCCTCAGTCTGATTCTCATGAAGAGAAGTCCTCAGGAGCCTCAGCTATCCTGGCTCCAGCTTCCAGGCACTGGGCCTCTGCTAATACTGAAGAGTAGCAAGTAAGTAATGCAATTACTTGCCATCTGGTAATTGCTGTAAACAAAAGTTAATTTTTCTAAAACGTCACCACCAACTTCTATCAAATACACAGAAAGAATGACCTCCAAATCAGAAGTTTACCCACCATTTTTTATTGTGTGGTGGTTTTCTGTTGCGGTTATACTTTTGTTGGAGCTCTGTGGGAGAATGATGTCTTCTGAGTGGCTAAAAATAACACTGTGGTAATAACAGTAGCCGCTAACTTCAGAGAGCTTTATATGTGCTAGCCATACACGAAGCTCTTTATATGCAGCTCTGGTCTTTAATCTGCACAACAACCCCATGACCTAAGAACTATGACCAAGCCCATTTTCCAGATTTGAGAAGAGGGAATAGAAATAGCTTGCTTTAGGTAGGGAGATGGGGTGTGAGGATCAGGGCCTTAAAGTCCAAGTTCTTAACCATTGGGCTACACCCTGGAGGCGACTGTTTGCTTTCCACACCCTATACACTTCATATGAGATGAGAAAGGTCTTTGATAAAGGGGACAAGGAGTGGGAAGGGATGGCTGGCAACTGGTATGTGCATTTCGTAGAAACTTTCAGAAATAAAATAAGGAGAATGTATGTTGAAAATGCACTCACAAAACCAATTTTAATCTAGTAAGGGTTGGTTTGAAATCTTCTGAAAGAACCCTCATCATGACCTCTGCACTCATAGTTCCACAATAGCACAGGCAACCCAGGGGAGGAAAAGCCCACTAGAGCCAACGCCATCTAGAATTTGTCAGTTCCGTTCTAAATGTCCTTTTGTTCGTTTTGTCTTGAACACGACGGATTTACACCGTTTAGCGCACAATATGAACTACTAAGCGAGTAATTGAAATCACTGGTGGTCAATGAAGTATGTGGTGGGGAGCCGCACGAAAGCACGAGAAAATACTTCCACCTGTGCTGTGGCCAGAAGCGTGATGTGAGGCATAGTGAGCAAAATCAAAGCTGAGTTTAAGCCAGGTTTTCTCCAATTCTCCTTTGTTGAATTTGAAAGAAAATGGTAAAAAGAGTAAGAAATTAATACCAGGAATTTTGTGTAAATAAACATCTGAATGTACCTCAAATCATTATTAGGGATCAAACACACCTTTAGGGCAACAGTACTGTTTTCTCAGAATTAAGGGCAAAGTTGGAAATACTCCTTTCTCCCAATTGTAACAGAAGAGAAAAAGGTGAGTGGCTTTCTGCCAAGAGTCCTGCGTCCTATTTCTGAAACCTAACCCTAACTTCTCTTCATTCTTTAATCTCCTGGACTCCGTCCCCCTAACTATCCTCTCTTTCCTTCTATACCCTTCCCCCCACCAGAAGGGAGCCATGAATTCATGAACATAGAAAGATTGCATTCTTCTTTCCATCCTATTCGTGTTAAATAGTGAACCAAGGAACTGATTTATTAAGAAAGAACCAGGCCCAATATAATAAAGCATCAGTTTATAACCTAAATAAAGAACTAGAGACCACATTAATAGTATATTTAACCATAAATCTTTTTTATAGTTTTTTTTTTAAGTTCAGTTATTTTGAGATAAAGAATGTTAGCAGGGGAGGGGCAGAGAGAGAAGGAGAGAGAGAATCCCAAGCAGGCTCTGTGCTGTCAGTGCAGAGCCCAATGTGGGGCTCAAACTCATGAACCGTGAGATCATGATGTGAGCTGAAATCAAGAGTCAGTAGTTTAACCCTCTGAGCCACCCAGGCACCCCTAGCCATAAATCTTAATTAGAACATTAACACCCAGCAAATATAGAGGACATCTAGACCAGTAAGAAAAGCCACATAGGTTTGCCTGATTATTTACATAGGAGTAACAAAGATATTAATTTATGATATGGACCTTCTTAGGTTTCGTTGCCTGTTATTGTAAGGAATCTAAGATGGACTTTATTATTTGCTATCCTGAGGTTAACCTCTTAGCCAAACTGAAAAGTTTCTCTCCTCCAGATTTTACTGACAGTACTTATAAATGTGAACAAATTCTCAGTTTCTCTGTTCTTGAGGTCCCCCAAATACCCCAAGCTTGTTGGCCTGCCCAGAAGTGATCTTCCTTGCTCCCTTGTGCGACTAGACCCTGCAAGCCAGGTACCAGAACAGTTTTTCTGGGAAGCTACCTATTTCCTCAAAAGCGTCTGGTCATATCTGATTAAATGGGCATCTTTCCCAAAGATGACATTCTAGGCAAGGCTATGATTGTTCAATCAATTTTCCCAGCGATAGCTTGGTAAAAGAACAGGTTTTTATTGAAATTTTGCAAATAACCATATTGTTGTGAAAAGTAAGAATACTCAACAATAGTTTCTGAATTCGAGAGATAGGAAGTGAGGTCAATGAGAAAAACATATCATTTAAAAATGTTTTATTTCAGTTTATAAAGTCAACTAAATTGTTATCGGGTACAGATAAGCATAAGAGGAAGAGTCTTCCTTGTATGTGCAGAAAATACAGCATTAAAACAACATCAACAATATTCTGAACATACAACTACAATCATGCCTCATCAGTTGATTCAGTACAATGTGACCAATTCTCGTTCTGTCATATCTTGGGTTCGCAGCTTTCAGAAGCCATCTGCTTCTCAACTATAGAATTCTGAAAGTCCTGATTCAGTCTTTAGGGATAGACTAAAAATTTGCGTAAGCAAAACCCAGAAGAGCATGGACCCAAGAGTCTATTCTTTGAAGTATCATTAGTTTAAAGTACCTAGAAAGTAATCGCTTCTCGGCCTTTTGGCTAAGATCAAGTGTAAAGTACCTAGAAAGTACTTTAATTTTACTTTCTATGGGGTTCTGGGGCAGGTATTGTTTTTACTATTAAGCAAATATGAGAAATTCCAGAATATTCACGTATTTAATTGTATTGTTCATCGTCCCCTATAGTGAAAGGATCATGCTTTTCTTTTTAACCGTAGGTTAAGTCTGTTAAATTTGTACAGGTAAAACGTTATCAATATAATACTTTAGCAATTTCATACTTCATGGGAAGCCCCAGAAGATATGTCAATAGCTAATTTTTCAATAACATGTGTGAAGCACGGGGAAAGCACAGAAATAATATGAAATAGCTCTGATGAGATTTCCTATATTTATCAGAAATTGCTGTGGTATATACCAAGAATATAGAATAAGAGAGTCAGTAAGTCTGGAGCAAGCTCTAAAGACTACATTTTAATAAAATTTCAGAGGCAAGTCTAACATACATCACCAACTAAAAACCACTGGCCAAGAAGATGCTAGGTTCAAATTTAAAGTCAGGTTGTGGCCAAGTTTTAAATAATAAATGAAATTATGACTGATACCCCTATTGTGCTGTTGACTTACAACATCAGATAAAGAACCACTATGTGTGTTTTCATTAGTATGTGGGAAAATATATACAAAGTTAACCTATACATGAAAAAGCGGGCCCTGTGTTAGAGAATTGTGCTGAGCCACCACTAGAGGGCACTAAAAACAGAGTATGGAACAAATCCCAAGCACCTGTCGTCCCTTACAGAGCTGACCGCAGCATTTGTTTGCCTTACAGAATCTTACACTGTTAGTAATAAAAGTGAGAAGGTGTATCTCTCTGAGACTTGGTGAATTTGCACCCTCATGTCTCATTGACATACCAACTTCATGGTTATTATTTAGGGGATTCCTGCCAGGGCAGAGGTGCCTAACGTAATATTACAAGGTTCCTCTTGTCTAACGTCTAGTTTGACCCTTCCCCTCAGGCTCTATTTACTCCAATAACTTTTCAATTTTTTTATTATACAACATCAAATGAAAGAACATACACAGCTATGTACTCATCCCAAGGTTTAGTAAGGAGATAAAGGTACTTGCCTCAGATATTTTCAAGAAACCAAAAGCAGTACAGATAGAGTGGAAGCCATTTTGAACACTCTCCCAGCTCCATTTGCTTCCCTCCCTGTGTTTAACAATTCCGGAATGAACCACTATTCTATCATTGATAGGAGCTGTTCCACCGTATGTTTAATGCTTATATCACATATAAAGATGCACCGTTTATATTATAGTGTATTGTTGTGCTCCAGTGGGAACTATTCCTTCTTTGTTTTCTTTATTCCTGTTACTAGATTGGAAGATATGTTTCTTCTCATTATTTTAGCACTACATTTTCAAGCCCAGGTACACATCACATTTAAAGTCTTAGACTCCTAAATCTGATCCTCTCAGTTCCCATTCTTCATGTCTTCTATCATATTGTTCCTTTTTACCATCATTGTCCATCACCCATTAATATTTGATCCCACATTTCTGAGCAGTGGAAGGAGCATCTGTGTGCATCAGCTCAGTTTATTATGCTGCTGGGAGTCTGCAAATAACCTTCTAGTGGGTCTTCCTTCAAATCCCTCTAAACCCCACTATCAGTATTATTTTTGCAAAGCACAGCTTCCTTTCATTACACCTTGCTACCACCTGTGAACACTGTATTACTTTCTAGCTCAAGTGTCCGCTGATAATGTTTGAAAACATACAATATGTCCTATCATATTTTTCCAGCCTTCTCTCACTGTTGCCAAAAATTATATGCTCCCCAAATCTAAATCATGACCTTCTCCAATGACCTGCAATATCATCTGTGTGTGCTTCTGCCTCTGTGCTTTTTTTTCTACCTGTAGGCAACTTTCCTCTTCTTTTCCTCTTCAGATCATGTCCCTCCTCCTAAATCCACTTAGAGACCCATTTGTGAGAAGTCTTATGCCAACTACTCCATTTCCATCTTTATCTCTTGCTTCACCCCTTAGACTCTCCTGAGTTAAAAATCTCAGTTCTACCACTTACGGATTATGTGACCTTTGAAAATCCCTCATGCTTCAGGTAATCATGCAAATAAAGGCAAATGGCCAAACTTCTAAAGCAGCATCACTGGGAAACACTAATGGACATAGGAAAACAACTAGGTGTGTGAGTCTCCAGTTACTCATTCTAGGACAGCACACGGCAATCTGATAGATCTGGACATCAGATTTCAGGAGAGGGGCCCTCTACCCTTGGATTATGGAGCTTTTAAGCTGAATGATTAGGAAAGACCAGGCTTCTCTCTAGTGTCATAAGAGGCTGCAATGCAGTAGCAATATGGTGGGGTAGGGCTTGCCTCTAGCCCTATTCTTCTAATTCAGCAGTGGTAGTTGAAGATCACACCAGCCCTTCTGTCTGCAAAATCAGGCAACTGGGGTACAAGCCTGTGGAAGAATCCATCACCTTAACATCGATGGCTGGGAATGTACCAGTCCCTCCCTGATAAGAAGAGGGGTGCATAGAGGTGGACTTTCTCTCACTTTCCTCGTCTGAAACATAGGCATAATAATAGTATCTACCCTCAATGGTGTTGATGTGGGTTCACTTGGGTTACATGCAGTATACATGAAAGAATAACTAGTGCATGCAAAGTGCTCAATAAGTATTAACCCCAACTGTATGTGCATATAATTATGGCACATGTGCCTTTCAAGTGATACCATGCTATGCAAGTTCAGAGTGAGTCACTAACTAGAACTTCCAGAAATAATCATCTACATCAATCCATAGTTGGCCCCCTCTCAATCTGCCTCTACAGAATTTCAGATCATGTTGTCAGCTTCCCTATCTGGATTTTATACTCTGCTTTTCTGTCTGCTTGTTTTGATCCCTGGATCCCAAGGCCTGTCCACATCTGGACCTCACTTCTGCCTATGAGCTAGCTGGTCTGAATGAGTAAGCATCACCTGGCTCCTCCTTACTTGTGGTCATCCCAGAACTCCCAACGACCTTCACTTCTCCCAGGCCCCTTACTGCTGCTGGTGTCACCATGCCCTAGAACCTCCATTCACCCTGGACTGAGGTCTGCCATTCCATCCTCCCCTAAAGCCCTGTCCTTTACCTTCCCTTCTCCTTTCTGAAGTCATGTATGACCCTTCAACGAGGTTGTCTTAAGTTCAGGCTGCTGTAACAAAATGCCGTAGACTTAAACAACAGACGTGTACTTCTCACTGTTCTGGAGGCTGGGAAGTCCAAGATCAAGGTGTTGGCCGATTTTGTATCTTTTTATGTTTTTCAGATGGCTGTCTTCTTGCTGTATCCTTATATAGCCAAAAGAGAGGTCATTTCTTATGTTTCTCCCCATCAGGGGACTAATCCCATCGTGAGGTTCTACCCTCATGGTCTAACCACCTCCAAAAGGCCCCACCTTCACAAAGGATCATACTGGGTACTGGGGCTTTACATGTGAATTTGGGGAGGACACAATATTGGGTCCATAACAAAGCTCTACCACCTGATATAACTTTTGTTCCTACTTTTTCTAGTCTCTCAATCTAGTCACCTCTTACAGCATTTCTTTTGGGAACAATAGAACTGAGTCATGATATATTTATAGGTAGTATGAGGCACACAGTAGTGCTTAAAGATAAGACAAAGCCCTTACTACCAGGGGATTCAAAGTTTGCAAGAGAGACAAACTATAACAACGTCATAAATTCATTTGTAGTAGTTTGTATAGGATAGTCAGCAAATGTAATTATCACTGAGAAAGGGATGTATGGGTCAGAATTCAACTTTTGGCATACCTCATGCGACAGATTCTGCATTTAGGAAAAGGGAAAAAGACTGTTTCTTCAAGAGTGACACAATTGGCGCCTGGGAGCACAAAGCATGTAGCAATAAAGTATAAAATCCTACAAGTGTGTGTTTGCTTCAGGTATCTATCCTTTCTTTCCTTCTATCTATGTGGCTGAACCATTTCAAAATAAATAAGACATCATGGGGGAAAAAAGACATGACATTCCATCCCTTAATACTTTAACATGCATTTCAAAAAACAAAAAAGAATCCTGAGGACATTCTCTTATATAACCACAGCACCATTATCATACCTAACAAGTAACAAGAATTCTCTAATCTAATCTACTAGCCAACTGTGCTTGTCCGTTTGCTCCCCACCTGCAGAGGTATGATCCACCTTCTCTGCTGGGCTCTGAGCCCAGAGAGGGACTGTCACAGGCAGGCTCCCAGTTGGGTTCAGCCAACAGTAGGCACCCACAGGCCCAAAGGCCAACAGGAAGCACCAGGAAGAGATGAGAAGGGCGGAGGTGGCTGGGACACTTTTACTCTGCTCCTCCCTGCCAGGTTGCTGGTCTGGCATTGGTTGCATCACATCAGGCTTCCCTATTTATTAATCCGGGTACGGGGGCACCTGGGTGGCTCAATGAATTAAGCTTCCGAGACTCGATTTTGGCTCAGGTCACGATCTCACAGTTATTTAGTTCAAGCCCCACATCTGTGCTGTCAGGGCAGAGCCTGTTTGGGATTTTCTCTCCCTCTTTCTCTGCCCCTCCCCTCCCCTCTCTCTCAAAATAAAAAACATTTAAAAAAGCATCCCTCGTTGGTTTCTCTGGCCCTGACCACATCTTCCAATAGTAGTTAATCACCATTAAATACTTCATGATTAAGTCCTTTGGAGTTTCTCATCTGTTTCCTGTGAAGATCCTGCCTGATATTTGAATGACCCATATTTGAATGTTCACCATTGGCCCAAGGTATTTTTTTAAGTTTCATTTATTTATTTATTTTTTAATTTTTTTTTTACATTTACTTATTTTTGAGAGACAGAGTGAGACAAAGTGAGAGTGGGGGAGGGGCAGAGAGAGAGGGAGGCACAGGATCCGAAGCAGGCTCCAGGCTCTGAACTGTCAGCACAGAGCCCGACGTGCGGCTCAAACCCACAAACCATGACATCATGACCTAAGCCAAAGTCAGATGCTTAACCAACTGAACCCCCCACGTGCCCTAAAAGTTTTGTGTTTGTTTGTTTTTTTTTTAACTAAAATCCAATCAATGATCCTGAGTTAGACTTGGTTCCGCCTCATTAGTCTTTTAATCTATTGACTCCTCTTTTTTCTTGCCACTGACTTTTTTAGGAGACCAGTTGCCATAGAAGTCCCACATTCTGAATGTATCCAATTGTTTCCTCATTGTGTTACTTAATTTGTTCTTCTCTGCCTTGTATGTTTTTTAACTTGAATCTAATCAAGCCTTCAGATCCAGCTTCCATTGTAAACACTGTATAATTTATTAGGCATTATCTTAGGAGTTGCATAGCATCATTAGTAGCCAGAAAATTGGATAGTTTGATTACCAAGTGATGATAGCTATATTTCTCTATTTTAAAACGTTTTCTTTCCCCCACTTACTATTAGCAAGTAAGCTGTGGGGGTGATATTCTAGTAAGTATCTAGGGCTCTGTCCACCATTCTGCCAGCAACTTTAACATTCATTATTGGTCCTTGTCTGGATTAATTATTTCATTATGTCTCATAAACTTATTTTCTTTTTCTATCTCTACTTCTACATTTATTGCTAATGTTCTTCTTTAAAAGCTTTACTTTGATGACAAGGGCTATTTCTTTTTCCTGACTGTGGTTGCTACAATAAAAGCAGAATACACCGTAAGTTCCCCCCGCCCTTCAATTCCTTATTCTGAAATCAGGCGATCAGTGTAATACTATTGCTAGTATAAATTCTCTGCATTGTGCTTCATTAATGAGGCCTCAGAGTTCTGTATAGTTAAGCTTGAATTGGTTATCAGGGAAACTGAACGCTATGCCTTCTGATACACGCTACATTCAGCTCCAGTTATTGCTACAAAGGTATCCTGGCTATCCCTGGTCATCCATATAGTTCTAGCCCTAATAGATGCAGACCTCAGGTAGCACAAGCCATAGGGGAAAAAACATTATCAGTAGCTGGCAATTATACCCCAATTAGATTGTACGTCTCATAGAAGCACTCAAAATGCATTCAAAAGGGCTATTATCTCTTTTCTGTGTTAGCTATTAGTTTCACAAGTCTTTGATCAGAAGATCTTGAAGCTTTGCTCTATTGTTACATTGCTTTCTCTACATGTATACTGAAATAAGCCATTTTTCCCCTTTAATTGCTTCTGTCTGGGAGAAATAATGGATTTTTAAAAGCTAGGGTGAGACTTCTAGGTTCTGTTTGGATTTTTATGAGCAATCATTTGGGGGCTGGCCTTTGTTATACTTAAACGCATCTCTGGTTGTCTCAGTCTCCCTGTGTGCTGTCACAGATACTTGCTATGGGTAGCAGCAGCTGGTTACCAACCTTCCTGTAGGGAATACTCAGTGCTATTCATCTGCATGGCCCTGGACTTTTCTCTGCATCCCCCTACCTCTTAGTAGCTGTTCCTCAATTATAAACATCAAAGCAAATGGAGAGAACCAGTCTGGGGGTAGAAAAAAGGCTAACATGGCCATCGTCAATTAGTTAAGTCCTTCTCCAATAAAACTAACAATAATCAACTGAAATTTCTAACACTCCTATTGTTATCACAAATAAAGTCTCATCCAATAGTTGATGATATCTTTATAATTATTGGGAAAACAGAATCATCTGTATTTGCCAACCCAAAGCATCTAAGGTAGAGGAGGTACTCAAGAAAACTGTGATATGGTTCATCTGGTCACTGGCTTCTTTGCTCTCAGATCCATTCTCTCTTTCTCATCTGTTCTGTGTCACACGGGCTGTCCCTTGAGAACAAGAATTCCCAGTGCATTCATTTTGTGTTGCTGGATAACAAAATTACAACAAACAAAGTGGCTTAAAATAACACCCAATTATTATCACCTAGTTCTGTGATTCAGAAGTCTGGGTGAGTTCAGCTGGTTCTCTGCTTAGGATCTCTTAAGGCCCCCTCACGGTGGCAGCCAGGCTCTTAATTTGCAGGCCCTCGGGAAGGATCCACTCTGTAACCCATTCAGGGTGCTGGCAGACTTTGATTCTTTCCAGCTAGGTCCCTTTTCCTTGCTGGCTGCCAATGGGAGGCTAGACCTTGCTCGGTCATTGACTGGGGGATACCCAAGGATAGCACAGCCTGGGCTCAGGGCTGAGGTGGACTGTGGTGAAGCTAACCACTCAAGGCCATTAAAGAATACTCCCACAGCTGGACAGCGAGTTCTTCCTTACAGGAGGATCTAGCCAGGGGGTGACACAATGTGGCCACAGGCCAAGCCGGGATTATCACCTGTTTTTGTAGAGTCCTACAAGCTAAAAATGTTTTTTATACTTTTAATGGTTACATTGCAAATGATTAGGTAAGTAACTTCATAACATACTGATTACTTTGCTGCTTAGCCTACAAAGGCTAGACTATTTGCTATCTTGCCCTACTATCTCGCCAAAAAGAATTAGTGGAGGCGTGAATTCTGTGCAGAGTATATTTGATGTCTCTTCAAGTCTGGCAGGTTAGAAGAAAGGGCTTGGTCAGAAGAAGAGGTGTCAGGGAGGACAGAGCTCTGATACTGGGGGAAGGGAGGAGATAGGAAACACCCCAAGTAGAAAAGAACAAAATCTTGGAATCATGATAGCAAAGCAGGCCTATAAAATGAGACTGTCATTTAAATCTCCCTGGAACAGAATATAATTTTTTAAGTCTTTGTTAATTTGTTGTAACAAAAATGCTTTTGTTTTAATTTGCATCTCATTTGGTTACTAATAAAGTTGGAGTTGGATTTTTTTTTCATGTGCTAATTTGAAGAATTGCAAATGACTGCCACAAATAAAATGAACAGATTTCTCAACCAAGGACAAAAACAAAATATCCATAAAGCTATCATAATCTATAAAACGGAAAATATATTAATGTCCCAACCAAAAAAATGAGCAAATGCATGTTAAGGCTTATTCTTTTAAATGTGTTAATATTCAATGGGCGCCTGGTGGCTCAGTTGGTTAGGCAACGGACTTAGGCTCAGGTCATGATCTTATAGTTTGTGGGTTTGAGCCCCGTGTCGGACTCTGCGCTGACAGCTCAGAGCCTGGAGCCTGCTTCCGATTCTATGTCTCCCTCTCTCACTGCCCCTCCCCCACTTGCACTCCGTCTCTCAAAAATAAGTGAGCGTGAAAAAAATGGGGGGGGGGAGTGTTAATATTCAAAAAGAAAACTAAATTTTGAAGCATAACTTCTGAGTCCAAAACTTCATAATGGGACATTTTGAAATACTTAGGGGTAGTTTCCTAGTACTTGCTACCAGTTCACTTCTTTATCTACTTGGCTAAACTGAATCGTATTCCTAAGACTCATGTTATCACAGAGCAGAACACAATTTTTTCACCATGCAAACTGAGTCAAACTACGAAGTTTCAATTTGCGAGAAGGATATTTTCCCTTGAAGAAATTGCAATACAAAGTTTCATAAATGCTAGTGCATAACTAGAAAACCTATTATCTGATTGCATCCAGCTCTGTTCAAGAGTAAATTCTCTTTGACGACCAAATTAATATCTTCAAATACTATTTTCTGCTAAAAGTTGCTCCTTTTGAGAAAAAGTTGATTTCAGGTCCACATCAGGACATTTAAAAAATGAGTCAGACACGTTTGTGTGCCAGAAAACAAGGAAACAATCAGACTGTGAGGAGGTCACATCACGAGCACACAACTAAACTGAAAAGACTTCTGGCAAAGTTGGGGCAATTTGAGCTAAAAAGGAATGCCTAAAACATCAGTGCTTAAAACATCAATATATAAAAATTCAGTACTTTTTCAGAGAAACACCAGTCACCATCTGAGTGTTCCAGGGTACCACCTCTTTACTCTCAAAATCGATACCAAAAAAAAAAAAAAAAAAAAAAAAAAGAATCAAGGCTCCACCTTCCCTGAACGAGCTATGTTTCAGTTTATCAAAGAGCTGATGAGGTCAAGTTCTTCACAAAAAGAATTCCAGCTAATTCATACAGAAGGAATAAAGACCTAGAAAATCGTCATTTTTCAATTTTAGTGAAACAGCAGATCTGAGAAATGATCCATGGATGATAAATCATTAAGTTCTAAGTTGCTGGGGACTTTATAATGGAGGGATCCAGCTGCCACCTCCTAATAAACTGGTCTAGCTTAGCATCACTAAGATTAGCCGTCAGCATTGTCCTGCAAGATACAGGGCAATAGGAACTATAAAGCCCCATCTTTGAAATATTTTTACCAATAAAATGGAACCCAAACCTAAATCATGCTTCCAGATCTAACTACCAGTTTACAGGTAATAAAAATGGAAAATAGAGGAACTACCCAAACACCATAAGAAAGCAATCCACCAAATTCAAATAGTAGAATGCTCCATAATACAAAGGAGTGGTTTCTCCAACACGTGAAGTATATTTAAGAGGAGCAGGAGGGTATAGAACAAAAGATAGAGTAGATATAACAACCAAATGCAATAAATGGGCCTTGTCTGGATCCTGATTTGAACAAACCAGCTATAAATAGCACTTGAGACTATCAAAAAATTTTAATGTGGGTGGGACATTAGGTGAAATTAAGAAACCACTGTTAATTTTGTTAGATCTGATCATGACGTGGTGATTATATAAGAAAAAACAGCCCTTATCAGTTAGAAATGCTCCAGCCAGGGTAAACTTTCCTCAAGTCCAATGAGGCCTTTCTAGAACAGGAGGCGGGGGTGTGGGGGTGGGGGGGGGGGATTGCATGGGCTTTGAAATGGGATTTTCTGATCCCAAACAGCTCTCGTTCCCTTTGATGCAGTGCACCTCATAAGTAACCAGGAATTTGGGGGAATGAAAAATGTGATTCAGTAGTTATGTTTCTGAATACATGATTTTTGTGATGAAGGTAAGCTTTCTTACATTTAGGGAGAAAGTCTTAAAAACATATGAAGACTTTAGGGAAAAACTTGTATGTCTACACAGTGAGGACCTTTGGTGAAGTAGTGGTTCTTGAAGCCCTAACCTGCCACTAAAATTTTCATCATAGTAAACTGCCGTGTTGAACGGCAGGTGCAGATGAAAATGTGTCCGAGATGCGCCCCTCTGTATTCAAACCCTGGATCAGATCTCTAATGTTGACTCAGACATCCTCTACTGGCGGCGAATGCCCTGAGGTTGAGCATCGCTAGGAAGAAGTCTGAGCCCCAGGATGTAAGGCTGTAGAAGGACCACTGTGACGCTAGTTGCAAACACTGATGGGCATTCAGATGTGCTCGTATTTCCGTCTGTCTTGTTATTAGGATTTTAGTTTCTAATAATAAAGTTTTCTAGCACCAACCCCATTTATTCCATAACCCCTGTTATTTTTGGCTTACTGTTTTATCAACTGCAAGGTTTTTTAGGGATGCATGTGAGATTATAGGAAAAATAACTATATACTAGAATTGCCACGTTGACCATTTAGTAGAAACCTGATGTTGAACAAACCACTAAATTTCTCTGGACTGCCTGACTTTTTATGTCACAAATGGGAATACCAGCTGACTCTACAGATTGTTAAGACTGTGTGTATAAAGCGCCTAATGTCGTCTAGCACACGAGGGCCACTGAATAAATAGTGGCGATTATTGTCCAAGGACAGGTTGATTGTCTACCTACCACTGCTCAGCCAGGCAGCTTTAGAAGTAACGAGGCCAGTTGCAGAGATCCTGACATGAACACTCAGTGATTATCCCACAGTCTCATCTCCAGCTGAGCCAAACCACAGAAACACAAGCAGTCTTTCATTGTTCCTTCCTCTGGTCTGCAGCTCCAAACCCCAAATGAAGCCACACCCTGTCCCATTGTCTTGATTGTTACAAACCGTGCTAAGTTCAGAAGATGGTAAGTTCCTGCTTCTTGTGATGGTAACTCGGGTTAGTATCTGGTATGTTGAGAAGTAGTCCTGGGGCCCACCAGTGGCCTTTCCAGGCATCCCACTGCCAGTCTGTGATAAGCCAGCGCCTGACATCTCTTCTCAGAGTCCAGTGCCAGGGCCTCAGTCTCCATGCCGTCACCCCCGTGCCCTCCTCATTGCTTCTGGTTGCCAAAGCTTGGTCGAGGGGAACCCTGAAGGGGTTCACACAGCAAATTCTTCTGTCAGAGGAAACAGGTACGGAGGGAACCCGGTCAGAAACTATAGTCAATGCGGCCATTTCATATGCATTTAGTCAGACTTGAGGAGAGTTTTAAAAAGCACAGGGCTGAACTGACAGTAAGGCCCTGGATCTTCTCTCATGGAGCTCACAGAAGCTCCCCTAAGACTCAAGAGCAGGCTGCTGGGAACAAGGCCCTAAGGCTTCCTCTGTGAGACTGCCTCAGATTCACACCCTGTCTGTCCCCACTGGTGCCTGAGAACTAAGCAGCCGCTTTAATGATGCCTCAGCCCCTTTTGACTCCAGGCGTCCCCAGACTGCACCCAGCACCAGATCTCACTGAGGGTCCTTTCCAGGATGGTGGCCTTGTCTGGAAGAGAAAGGAGAAAAAGCAGAGTAGAGTGAAGAAAGTAGGAACAAGAAAGGCAGAAATGATACTCAAATACTAAGAAGTGGAAGAGGACTTATTCATGCCTGGGAGTGTCACATATTGACATTATCATCATGTATTTCTTATATTTTAATTTTTAAAGAAATCTAAAAATAATAAAGAACTGCAAGGGATTTCTTGCAGTAGGGAATAGGGGCAATGGGTAAAGGAGGTCAAAAGGTACAAACTTCCTGTTACTAAGATCAGTAAGTCCTGGAGATGTTAGGTCCAGCATGGTGACGATAGCTGACAATGTTATATATTTGGAAGTTGCTAAGAGAAAAGAATTTGCAGGATTATATCCTGAAAGGATTCACAGTTTTGTTGTAGAAGTGTAGCCTCTAGGGGCTTGTGTTTCCCATAAAAATGCATGAACTATGAAGGAGGGAAGTTTTTGACCAACTAAGAGATCCTTAGGAGTATTTAGGTTTTAAATCAACCTTCCTCACTCTGTCCTCATTTTTCCAAATGAAGTGGTCATCGGGCATTTAATGTCAATAAATGAAGTGACATTCAATACCATTCGTGTTGCCCATGTAGTAGCAGCTATGCCCTGCACAGAGCTCTTCTTTCCAGACAGTGTAACATTCCCATGGAATGCACTAACAGATCTCCAATTGTTTCTCATAAAACGCTTCCAGACTTGGATCCTCAGAAAGAGTGTCTTCTTGCAAGGAGTCTGAGAACAAGCTTTCACATGTTCCAGAAAGGAGGATTTGAAAACATGGGGGCAGCCTGTTTTCCAAAAAGGGAGAAGAAAAGCAGATGTCCAGTTGATTAGAGAAACTAGTTCTAGGTAGAAGAAGAATGTGAAATGTGTAGGAACTTGAGGGTGACATCAGTCATGCCATGAGGAAGGTGGGTTTTGATCACTGTGTATGGGCTTTGTGGAAAGAGCATGCAAATGTTAGAGCTAGGTCATTTAAAAATTCATTGCCGGGGCACCTGAGTGGCTCAGTCCAGCATCCAGCTCTTGATTTCAGCTCAGGTCATGATCCCAGGGTCAAGGGATCAAGCCCCGAGTCAGACTTCATGCTGAGCATGGAGTCTACTTAAGATTCTTTCTCTTTCTCCCTCTGCCCCTCTCCCCCACTTGTGTTCTCTCTCTGTCTCCAAAATTAAACACACACTGCTTTCACCACTACACCCTACAAGAGTAAGGAGCAAAATACAATATCAAAATTCACACAAGAACTTAGAAAAATAGACAAAACATAGACAAATAGAAGTTATGAGTGACATTTCCCTATCCTGACTGTCTAGAGCCCATTTGGATATTTTAAAGATACCTCCACAAAAACTAAACCTAATAGAATTTCCAACAACTTACTAGGCTCTTCTTTCAAGAAACTAAAAGAAATTGAGTAAGATTATTGGGTAGAGATTTGGATGAATTCCACAATATGTCCATATTCCTAACAATAAAACCAGTCCAATTTAAAAGTTGCATAAGGGGCAACTGGGTGGTTCAGTCGGTTAGGCATCTTCAGCTCAGGTCATGATTTTACGGTCTGTGGGTTCCAGGCCCCGCTTCAGACTCTGTGCTGACAGCTCAGAACCTGGAGCCTGCTTCGGATTCTGTGTCTCCCTCTCTCTCTGCCCCTCCCCTGCTCACACTCCTTTTCTCTCTCTCAAAAAATAAATAAATAAATAATTTTTAAAAATTTTAAAAAGTTGCATGAAAACTTGACTGGAATTGATTCTAAATTAAGTCCAAGAAAATTCTCAGGTTGATTTCATCTATTTAGAATCGCCTAAAATAAAGAAGTGTGAATGATACCTATTAAGACTTCTGCCAGATTCAAGTTTTTGCAAAAGGATTATACTGAAGGAAACAGAAGAGCCTTCTTTGCTCCTTCATGCTTGAAAGACTTGTTCTCAAAATATAAACCATCTATCCAAACAAATTAAAAAATTGCTCTTCTGTAAGATCTTATGGGATGTGGTATAAGTATAATGAATGCATTGGAGGTACATATTAATTATGTATTGTTGCATTTTTTTAATGTTTATTTATTTTTGAGACACAGAGCATGAATGGGCGAGGGTCAGAGAGAGAGGGAGACACAGAATCCGAAACAGGCTCTAGGCTCTGAGCTGTCAGCACAGAGCCCGACGTGGGGCTCGAACTCACGGACTATGAGATCATGACCTGAGCTGAAGTTGGACGCTTAACTGACTGAGCCACCCAGGCGCCCCTATTGTTGCATTTTTAATTGCCCCCAAATGTAAGAACTTCACGTTTATTATCTTACACAGCTTCTAGGGTCAAGAATCCAGGAGTGGCTTAGTTGGATAGTTCTGAGTCATGGGATTATAGGCAAGCTGGCAGCGAGGGCTAAAGACTTCTGAAGGCTTGACTGGGGCTGGAGAATCTGCTTCCAGGCTTATTCATGTGGTTGTTGACAGGCCTCGGTTCCTCATCGTTTGGAATGTTAATCACATGGGCTAATGTTCACTACACAGTGGCTGGCTTCCATCAGAATAATTAGGAGAGAGGGACGAAGAGACGCTGCAGTGTCTTTTATATCGTAATCTTGGAAGTAGTGGTATATTGCAGGTGAATCCTGGCACAGTGCGGAAGGAGACTCGGCAAAGGTGTGGATACCAGGAAGAGACTGCCTGGGAGACTGGCTATCACAGTCTGCCTTCTGGGCCCCAGTGATTCATGTCCCCCTACCACTTATGAAGTACACTTAACCCATCCCAAGGCTTCTAAAATTCTCATCTTGCTACAGCATCAACTCAAAATCCAGAATCATGTCATCTAAGTCAGGTCCAGATTCACACAAGGCTCCTCGGGTACAGTTCCTTGAGTGCGGTTCCTCTCTACTCTAAAAACCTGTGAACTAAAGAGATACCTTAGCTGCCCTCCACACAGCCCTCCACAGAAGTGAAACAGGCACAGTGTAAACAGCCCAGGCATTCAGTACTATTCCAAAAGGGAGGAGATTGGAAGCACACAGGAGTCCTCATAGCAGCTCTGAAAATCCAGCCAGGTGTATGTTGGAAATTCTTGAGGACTCAGCACTCTTCCTACCCAAGAGTTGTTCTCCAGGGCTCTTGGCTACACCTCCTGAGCCATCCTTTATTTTTCATGAAAAGCAATACCTGTAAACAGGTGAAGAATTTTCCAAACCTGCAGAATGTGTGTGGTGGAGATTGGGAGCAGGGAGGTATGAAGGCTTCTTTCATTTTATACTTTTTCTATCCCTTTCAGTTCTAATAGGTAACGTTTCTGCTGATATAATTCTTTTAAAAAAATCTTGTGAGTCTCTTATAAATTTCATCAGATCCATTCTATTAGACAAAAGTCACACCCACAAATCTCTTTAAGGTAACCCCTTCTCTGTCTAGTGATTCTGTTGAGGAGCAGTGCAATGAAGCTTCCCAGAAGCCCTATCGTTTGCTTGAGAGGATCTGTGAGCTACACCCTTAAAATTTTTGGAGGACCTTTTATGTGACTAAATTGGTACTCAGAGGCACCACTTTTGATCTTTCTGAGATCATAGCAAAGGGTTTTATAGTCACACCCTTAGCTTCACCTTTAGATCATGTTTCCCTGATGGTGCCCTAGGTTTAACCTTTGCTCTAAAGACATTTCTTAATTTCAGCATTGTTTTGCCATCGGTAGGGGTTGACACCTTTATAACTAATAAGTCCTGGCTCTTTTAGCTTACCATTTCCTCCTTAAGTATATCACTCTCTTCTTGTGTGTTGTTAGAAAGAGCTAGAAGAAACCAGTGGCACCCTCCACACTCTGGCTGGAAATCTCCTTAGTTAGATCACCCAGTTCTTCAGGTACATTTTCCATCTTCCACGTTACTGAAGATGACAGTGTTGCTAAACTTTCTGCCCCTACATTAAGAAGGGTTCTCTGTCCTCCTTTTTCAATAAAATTTTTCTTACTTTCTTTTATTTTTTTTTTAATGTTTTTATTTATTTTTGCGACAGAGAGAGACAGAACATGAGTAGGGGAGGGCCAGAGAGAGAGAGGGAGACACAGAATCGGGAGCAGGCTCCAGGCTCTGAGCTGTCAGCACAGAGCCCGATGCGGGGCTCGAACCCACAGACTGTGAGATCATGACCTGAGCCGAAGTCGGACGCTTAACCGACGAGCCACCCAGGCGCCCCTCTTACTTTCTTTTAAACCCCAACCAGCAGCCTGCTCAAAGTCCAAAACTCAACTAACAGTCTGTTCAAAGCTATTTAGGTTTTCACTAAGGCACTATTTAAAATCCTTCCGGCCACCATCCACTGCCCAGCTCCCAAACCACTCTTAAATGTTAGCTATTTGTGGTAGTGCCCCACTTCCAGGTACTACAATCTATACTAGTTATCCATTACCATGTAACAAATTAGTCCCCGAATTTAGCAGCTTAAAGCAACAAATATGTATCATCTCATAATTTCTGAGGACCAGAATCCAGAAGGAGCCTAACTGAGTTATTGTAGCTCAATTCTTTTCTCTCACAATGTTGTGGTCAAAGTGTCAGCCAGGGTGGCAGTCTCCTTGAAGACTTGGTTGGAGCTGAAGTTTCCACTTACACTCTCTCTCACATGGTTTGTCATGTAGGCTTCTCAGTAGCACTGCTTGTTACATGGCAACTGGTGACCCCCAGAGTAAATGATCTATGAGAGAGAAAGAGAGATGAGAAAGAGAGAAAAAAAGAGAGACAGAAGTCACAGAATCTCTTATAATCTAATCATGGAAGCAAAATACCATCACTTCTGCCATATTATATTGGTCACACAGACCAACTCTGGAACTGTGTGGTAAGGTGAGAATACTTGAAGTTGGGATCACTGAGGAGGATTTTGGAGGCTAACTATCACAGGGTATAATTTGAAAAACACACTCCTTTATTTACCCTTCCCAGAACTAATTGAAAAGTTCTGAATTCTTGCTATGCAAGAATTAAGCAGAGTTCAAAATATGAACTTTATTAGTGATAGAAGCTAAGTCAGAGGAAGTGGCTTAACTATATGGCCACAATGAGGTTTGATACTTGACCTCAGAATTAGACCAACCCGCCCAATCACAGAAAGAACGGGACATCTCACCCTCCCCAGATCAGCTTACCACATAAACAGCAAAACAAAAGTGCAGGGAGAAGCACTCTTAATCCAAGAGAGGTGTGGGAAAAGGACAACCAAGCTTCCTCTAACTGTAGTTCTTCTACACAGACAAGAACAGGAAATGGGGTACCCACCATGGATTTCTCTGGGGGCTCAGGGAATACTCTCAGGTGTCCCCTATGCAACACATCTCCCCAAATCTGTGCTGCCTCTTATTCATCTGCACAGGAGGGTCTAACACAATTGCTCTCAAACTCGAGCATGCAGATTCTCCCACCCCTGGAGAATTTGCTTTTCTCTTTACAAGTTCCTCGATAGTGCTGATGCAGCTGAGTTGAAAACACACTTTGAGAATCATTGACCTAACACTGGCCAAGTACCTAAGATGTACAGGTGCTTTATATGTATCTCATTTAAAAAAAAATTTTTTTTAAGTAAAGTCTACCCCCAACTTGGGGCTCAAACTCATGACTCCAAGATTAAGAATCACCTGCTCTTCTGACTGAGCCCACCCCTATGTATCTCATTTTTTTTTTTAATGTTTATTTATTTTTGAGAGAGAGACAGAATGTGAGCAGATTAGGGGCAGAGAGACAGGGAGACCCAGAATCCAAAGCAGGCTCCAGGCTCCAAGCTGTCAGCACAGAGCCTGACACAAGGCTCAAACTCATGAGCTGTGGGATCATGACCTGAGCTGAAGTCGGACGCTCAACTAACTGAGCCACCTGGGTGCCCCTGTATCTCATTTTTCATTCATAGTTTTATTAGTCATCAGGACAGTGTAAGGTCGATTTCATTAACCTTTTCCCTGCATTAGACAAAGAGACGAAGGTTCAGAAGTGACATTGTTTGGCCAACCTTACATCCTGCTAGTCACCCAAAAACCAATGTTGAAACCCAGATCTGAGTCCAAAGCCTGCGGTCTTTCCTCTACACAAGATTGCAATCAGTTACTAAGGACTGAATATTGGTAGGACCCAGGGTGTAGCCTGAAACTAAACAGCAATTTCCTGGAATTGCTTTCCATTCACTCCACACTCATCTTCTTGAACTGTGGTCTCAAGCATGATTTTCTCCATTTTGTAATTGCACACTAGGTACCATATTCAACTTGGCCTCATGTCCGTGTACATGCATCTTAGAAACAGATTAATATGTTTACCCTTAAGGAGAAAGAGTAAGACTGTCAAATTGTAATGTACTAACATTCTAAGCATTCCATTTAAGAAGTTAGAAAATATTCATCTCAACAACTATGTGGCTGTTGGCCCTCCAGGTCCATCCCTCACCCTCTCGCTGTCCAGGAAGTGGACCTCCATGAACTACAAGAGGCTCTCTGGCCCTTGGGCTTCCCACTGGGTTCATCCTCCCCCCACAGCAAGCAGAGGAGGAAGGCAATTTCCCCACCTCCCTTCCAGTAGGGTCACCTGGACTGACTGCATTCTTTCACAGAAAGTGCTGGTCCTCCCAAGCAGCTGCTCTGTGGAAATTTTTCCCTCCAGCTTTTAGGAATTCTTCCCTCTTTTGTCCTTTCAAGGCCTAAGGGCAGTAACAGCCCTCAGAGTCCTGCACTATCCATTTGGTTTCCTTCTCCCTGTGCACACATTTGTAAACAATCCCTTAGTCCTACCTCCTTGAATTATCCCAACATGAGCATACCACTTCCTGCTGGGACCACGAGTACACACGTGTTCAGACACAGTTTACAGGTTTGCTTTCCCAGAGCTGGCCCAGGTGACTTTGCCTGAGGCTCCTATCATCC
Organism: Panthera onca; assembly: GCF_046562875.1. NCBI lineage: Eukaryota > Metazoa > Chordata > Mammalia > Carnivora > Felidae > Panthera > Panthera onca. The sequence goes on along the minus strand of NC_138339.1, from coordinate 40,659,546 downwards.
TCCTAAAAACCAGTAACCTTTTGGAATTCTTGCTGCTGTCCAGATGGTCAGGCTCACACCTCTACTTTGGTTTAAAGGTGCAAAACACCACCTTCTGGCCCTCATATGTCCTGCTCTGCGGGCATACCAAATGGCAAGAGGCAACTTGGAAGGATCTGCTGGCAAAATTCCTATCACCAAAACTGCTGCTACATTTCAGAACTCCAGTTTTCTCCCTTAGATGAGGCACTTATTCCAACCAAATGTAAATTATCCCTGGAAGAAAGATAGAGGTAAAGTTGGCAAAGACATTTGTGTTGAGTTTCAGATGTTTTCTATTTTGGCAGGTAGTTGCAAGCCTGCTTTGAGTAAGGGGTAGATGAAATTAATCTAGATCATGGATGCTAGAATAATGGTTCCCAAAGTGTGTGGGGAGAAAAGTGTATATTATCTCCTGGAAGGCATTTTGGAAATTGAGGGGAGTCTTTGATTATGGGCCATTGTCCACGGATGCTAGCTTGCCTGTAGTGAAAGGGGTGATCTCACACAACAGAGAATAAACCTGCAGGAACTTTAATGTGCCAAGAACATTCACCTTGCTTAAAAACCTGTTTATAATTATCTAGGCAAAGGACTTAGGTTTTCTTTTACATGAAAGAAAAAGGAAGGGAGGGAGAGAGGGAAGGAGGGAGGGAAGGAAGGAAGGAAGGAAGGGAATTTGTGTATGTTTTAATATGGATAAAATTTCCAAGAATGCAACTACCACATAAATCAAGGAACTGGTATGCATTGTTTTGTTTGGATTTCACTAAGTTGGTCATAATTAGAAAAAAAAAATACCATAACTTACCAATCTGCATTCATATCTGTAGCATTCGAGGTGATTCTACAAAAATATTCTTACAGACGATTTCATTATGTCTCCTAGTGCAATTTAGCCCTACTGCACATACTGACATTTATGGAGAAAATCTCCCTACATGCAATTATTAAAAAATCAAAAATCTCCCTACATGCAATTATAAAAATCAATACAGTGTGATACACTAGTGGAAATATAAAAGATAGATACAAAGAAAGTAGTTATATTGCAGATGTTTCTTTTAGGGATAGTCAAAGTATATAGCAAAGTACTTACTATAGAAATAGATGTTGGGTCTGACAGATTTGAGACCCACAGATCTGGACAGAACTAGAGCAAGGTCTTCTGATGACTGAGGGTCCTGCTGTGGAGGATGTACACTGAAGAAAACCCCTCTTGGGAGTAAATTGCCCTCAAAGGAGCTAGGTGGAGTAAACTAGAAGGATCACACTGGGCCTTATGCCTTATTGATAATGCTCTTTTTAACCTCTTTCATCTCCCTCTGTTGCCTAGCATGTAGTCGATACTCAGTGAATGTCAAAAAGAGTCACTCAACAAAAATCTCCTTCGATAAATTAAGGATTCTACCATTTATTTCTGAAACACTGATCAAACAAGCAATGATGATTTGTAAGTTCCATGCAAAAAGATCCTGTAATATTTTTTATCACATTTTCTAATTTTGATGGGTATCACTTTCTGAATAACTTCAAATCTAAATTTGTAGGGTGAGTAGCCTAGTGGCAGGGTTATCTGACCAAACTGGGGGACTCAAGGGCCCAAAAAAATAAGAAGCTGTCTTATTTATTATGCACATTATATTTCAGTGGCGCCTGGGTAGCTCAGTCGGTTAAGCATATGCCTTCGGCTCAGGTCATGATCTCATGGTTCGTAGGTTCAAGCTCCACATTGGGCTCTATGCTAACAGCTCAGAGCCTGGAGCCTGCCTCAGATTCTGTCTGTCTGTCTCTCTCTCTCTCTCTCTCTCTTTCTCTCTCTCTGTCTGCCCCTCCCCTGCTTGTGCTCTCTCTCTCTCTTAAAAATAAACATTAAAAAAAGAGAAAATGCTGAATGTACATTACATTTTACTTCTTAACAAGTCAGGAAACATCTTGGGCAGTTTTTTTTATGTCCTATGTCAGATGGTAGAGATCAATCATCTAGAAGCAGAGCCTCCTTTATTAAGAAAGAAAACTCAATGAACACTGTATCCTAGGCCCCACTCCCTTTGCCCGTCATACTTCTATTCATTCATGCTCTAAGTTTCAACACCTTTCCTTACACCCCAAGTCTGGCGTAGGCACCCTTCATCAGCTTCCATAGCATCTACTACACTGTCCCGGGGATCACAACAAGGGCAACTGCTGATCACTGATTTGCTTTTCCCACTAGACTGCAAGTTCTGTGTGGGCAGTGATCGAAGCTTATCCACTATTGTCCTTCACACCCCACACATAGTAGGTCATCAGTGCTTAGCCAGTCATCCAACAAGGTAATTAAGTACTTAACAAACTGCCAAATGTCAGTGTTGGCTTCTATACCAGGGCACTAGGCAGCCAAGAACAGGATGAACCTTCAAGCCTCATTCCCATTGACCACCGACTGATGCAGCGTCTGTGCTTTCTACACCTGCTCCTCCAGGCCCTAAGGCTCCTCTGTGTTGTCTATCAACTTCACTTCCAATTAAGTTGTAACTAGGAGGTGTGGAAAGCTCCATTGTTAGTCATTTGTTTGTTCAGTTCAGCATGCTCCGCCGCTTCAGAGTTTCTAATCCAGGAGGTCTAGATGGGAGGCAAGAATTGGCATTGCTAACATGTCCCTAGGTGCTGCTGGTGCTGAGATCTGGAGACCATCCTTTGAGGATCACTGGCTGAACAAAAAGTTTCAGCCACTGTTCTCCCAGCAACAGATCTCAAACATGTCTCCAGTTTTGAATTTTAAAAAAAGTGTCTTTAGTTGTAAAAGAGTTATATAGACATCAGGAAGTAGGTAGAGAGAATATGGGGTACCAACAGGCTCCTGAATATATTCCAGACTCCTTAAGATAAACCTGGTTCTGACCTTTGGGGTAAGCCTGAAAGGAGGAAAAAGAGAATCTGGAGACCACTTCCCTTGAAGCAGCCACGCTGAGACCTGGCGAGGCAGAGCACGGTGTTCCAGTAAAACTTTCTAGGATCTGAGGCCTCCATCATCTCTCTGTAAGTCTGCCCACACAACCATGCCAACCTCTTAACTGCTTGAATTGAATGAGGACCTCACAATTCTAACAGCCTTAGCTGAATCTGAAAGTATTCCAAAGTATCTGCATCTTAATCTGTTTGAGCTGTTCTAACACAGTACCATAGGCTGGGTGGCTTATAAACAACAGAAATGTATTTCTCCCAGCACTGAGTCCAAGATCAAGGTGTCAGCAGGTTTGGGATCTGGTGAGCCAGCTTCCTGGTTCATAGATGGCCATCTTTTCTCTGTAACTTCACATGACAGAAGGGATAAGGGAGCTCTCTGGAACTTCTTTCATAAAGGCACTAATCCCATTCATGAGGGCAGAGCCCTCCCAAGGATCCCAATTCCTAATACCATCATACTGGGCGTTAGGATTTAATATATGAAATTGGTGGGGTGGGACACACAGCAGTCTATGGAAATCTATTTTCCAAAACATTTATTTTTATTTGTTATTTTTATTATTTATTATTTAGTTTATACTAAGCATGTAATTGTTAGCATTTATTACCTATTACCTAGTATGAACAATGTTTCTGACAAGATGTGGAGTTGAAATGTAATTTTTTTTTTGAGCTGTCTTGCAATATGTATACTTTTTCTTAAATAAGTGAGCTCTTTAAAATTACTGATCAGGGGCACCTAGGTGGCTCAGCCAGTGGAGCATCTGACTTCGACTCAGGTCATGATCTCCCAGCTTGTGGGTTTGAGCCCTGTGTTGGGCTCTGCGCAGACAGCTCAGAGCCTGGAGCCTGCTTAAGATTGATTCTGTCTCCCTCTCTCTCTGCCCCTCCCCCACTCGCACTCTGTCTCTCTTTCTCTCTCTCTCTCTCTCTCAAAAAATAAACATCAAAAAAAAAAAAAAATTCCTGATCAGATAAGTCTTTAACTCTTGCCCTATTTACCTAAGCAGCTGCCTTTCCCCTCCCACCCCCCCCCACCATGTGTCATTTTCCTTTTGTAGAAAAGGAAAATCTTTTTTCCTCTCCCCTCTTAGGTTCAGTAACTGAGGCCCTACAAATGAAAAAAAAAAAAAAAAAAAAGACAGATTGACAGAAGAAAAGGCATATAAGTTTTATTTGATGTCAATACTTTTATGTGGCATGGGGGTGGGGGGCTACATAGAAAGGAAGTCAAATCCCAAGAAACAATCAGACCTGAGAACTTATATAACAAAGAGGAATAAATTGTGGAAATGTAACAAGAGAAAGGAAAAGGGGTTTGGATTTCTAGGAGCAGTAAATTTGGGGAAGGTGTATATATGGGAGAAAACAACAGACGATAAGGATTATGTCAGTAAGGTTTGTATATGCAGATTCAAGTTGGCGATGTCTCCAGTAGCAAGAATCACCTTCTCTTCCTGGGACAGGAAAGAGGAAGGGGGCAGCTTCACAAAAGGGAATTTATGCCCTACTTTATACAGAAATGAGAAGGTAGCTTTTCCTGTGTCTGCTGTTTCTCAGTTACTTACAACTCAAAATAATCCTTATGGCGAAGTGGCATATTTTGGGGTGGCATATTCTAATCCCATTCACTTTCTAGACTGCAAGCTTCCTTAAAAAATGTAAGTATATAATAGAGTACTATTTTTGAAATAGCAAATAATGCTTCCCACTCCATCTCTGCCTATGCAGTCAAGGTCAGGACAGACATTCTCATGGAAGGATTTCTGCTCGCAGAGTTTGTCTGGGGAAGAGCATAGAGAGCGATGGGGGAGGGGCACATTTTGCAACAGTCAGTGACAGAAGGCCAATCAGGGCAGTGAAGCCAGACAAGGACTCCAGAATAGATTATACCCCAAACCAAACATCTTCCTCTTTTTCACAAATGATAAGACCCCAAATAGTAGCCTGAAATAGAAAAGATGTTGATCTTTATTAAAGTTAAGAGTCATTTCCTACATTCCTGAGTTTGGAATCCATCTACACACCCATCACACATACAAACTTTATAACCATCAGTTACGTTGTTGGATATCAGAGAGTTCCTGAAGTTGCAACCTGGTTGTTGTTTTTTCCTTATCACAAAAATCTTATCATTAAGTATTCTTTGGAAGATCATCAACCTACTGCCCTTTATTTCTCGATGAAGAATTTTGGGGATCCTAACTATGTATAATGAACATCTGCAAATCCACCATTCTGCTTGAAAAATAAAAACATTTAAAAATATATTTAAAACCCTATGTGTTTTTCTCCTGGATCTCCTCCTACTTCCATAAAGTAAATGAAGCCATGTATGTTTTTTTATAACTATTTGCATATGTAGGCCAACTAACCACATATATGTAGATATTTTATGTAAAAATAATAAATTATTTTGTTTGTTTTAAGCTTTCTATATTGAATATTCTTCAATATTGGCATATTGAATATCCTTCTGCAAGTAGTTTTTACTCAGTATTATTTGACACATTTCCATATTGACAACCACAATTCTAAGTAAGTCATTTACAGAACTGTACCACCACTTATCATTTTTCTGATTGGTAGCAATTTTGTTTAATTATTTGCTTTTATAAAAACTACTGAATGGATATTTCTTTAATGTCTCCTTTCACACATGTGCAAACATTTCTCTGGGATACACGCTCCAGGGCTAGAGGATGTGTACCCCCTTCGCTTTTCTAGGTGTTGTCAAGTTCCTTTCTAAAGCGGTTAAGCCCATTTGACCCTCATAACAGTGTTTGAGGACTCCCTGTTCCACTTCCTTATCAGCCCCCGATATTGTCAGTCTTTATACATTTTGCCAATTTGATGGGTATGAAATGATATATTACTTTAACATTGGATGTACCTTGCGGTGTCTGACTGGCTCAGTCAGTAGAGCATGTGACTCCTGGTCTCCGGGTCATGAGTTCAAGCCCCACATCGGATGTGGAGGCTACTTACAATAAAATTTAGAAATAAAAATAAAAATAAAATAAAATTGGATTTACCTAATTAGTAGAGAGGCACATTTATTGGAAAATAGGATGCCTTTTTCTGTGAATAGTTTGTTGGGATTATTTGCCCATTTTTCTTTTGGTCTTCTTGCCTTGTAAGAACCTTCAATTTTGTCAACTGTGTGTTGCAAATATATCGTCCCAGTCCGGACTTTTTTCTTTCTATTTTGTTTTCTGCTATCTTAATATATAGAACTTATAAATTTTGTGCAAATTTCAGTGTTTCCATTGGCATTTTTGTCTAATCTTTATGATGGAAGGAGTGGAGACTAATTTACATCTTACAGTTTTCCTAAAAGTTTCACTTTTCACATAGATCTTTAATCTTCTTGGAACCGACTAGTTTATTGGTGTGAGATATGGATCTAGTTTTATTTTATTTTTATGTATACATTGCATTTTCCCAGTGAGATTTATTCAACGGTCTTGTCCTCAGTGTTCTGCAGTTCCATGTCTGTCGTACCAAATGTGTGGAGATACTTGGAGTCTGGTACCAGGCTCTGTTCTGTTCCATTGTCCATTGTCTGTTCTCTTATTTTAAAATGATGGCAAATAAAGCAATCTAGTAAAGTGATCCTCCCTCCCTGCTTTCTGGGTGATCTCTAAAATTTGGCTAAATGTAGTACATTACTCTTTAATGAAAATATAATACCAATTAGTCAAGGCCTTCCACAAAAAAAAAAATCCCAGTTATGAGTCAAACTGTATTTTAAAACTGAAGAGTTTTTTTTTAAAAACTAAATACTCATACCTATTTCACTAACTTTTGAGGCATTTATTAGCTAGAAGAATTGTACGTTTGTTTGAGGCCCTAAAATTCCTGGGAACAAATGTCCTGACACTTTCTGGAACCATGTCTATGGTAGCTTTAGAGAGAATGTCTTGGCCAAAAACCTTGTTTTTCTAATCCCAGGGAAGATACAAACTCAGCAGTTGTTGTATCGCGCTCCAAGTGATTTGCCCAAGGACCTCCCACTGAGATCTCCATGAACTTGCAGCTTGGATAACTCAGTGAGGTCACCCCCTGCAGGTTCACAGGCAGATGGCCAAACGTTGACACAAGGCTGTAGTCAGATCCCCAAACAAGTACATACACATAGCCTCCCATCTATAGCTTGAACCCATGGTCTGTATCAATTAAGAAAAACTCCAAAGAGGAGTACATCAGGTCAGCCTGGCTTAATGTTTTCAAATAATTAGGTTTCAGATAAGTTTTAGGACAGCTTTTGCAAAAAGCTTATATCCACATGTAATTTCCAACCAAAACACTAAAGTAACAAGTGCTCTATTTGCCTTATAGAATTCTGGAGTCAGTGTAATTTGCAGCTAAATCTAGAACTGGAAAGGAACTTAAAGAAAATGTACTTCCATGCTGGTTCCCAATCTTGATTATACTTTAGAATTACCAGAGTGGCTTTTAAAAATCTCAATGTCCAGGCTTCACACTAAGTAGCACTGGGAAGGGAGACCAAACATTAGTATTTTTTAAAGCTGTTTGAGTGATTTCATTCTACAGCCAATGGTGAGAACCACTGGCTTAGTTCAAACCTTTAGCACATTAATAAAATTAAATTTGGAGTGGTTAAATCCATGTTCTAAACTTACATTGTCCAATTGGTAGGCTTGGCCACCTTTAAATTTAAACTTATTAGCATTAAATAAAATTAAAAATTGAGTTCCTTGATTGCACTAGTCACTTTTCAAGGACTCAATACCCACATATGGCTAGTAGCTACCATATTGGGCAGCATGGCAAACAGAAATTCCCACCATCACAGGGAATTCTTTTGGTCATTGTGGTAACAGAAAAAAAAATCCCACATGTATTTTTAAAAAATGTTTCTTTGAAACATGGCAGAAGACCAACTTGTATCTTGCTATGCATTGGATTTAATTTTTATCTAGTTGTTTGGTAACTTCAGAAGCATTTTAAATTATTATCACAGAATGATTAATATAATTTAAAAAATTAACCAAGTGGCAACTCAGCATGTATGTCTGTAAACACCCAATACTACAATAAAAGTGGTAGCCTCCTGGGCAAAATATAGTTGTGACTCAAATCCAAGAGACACCCCCACTCTGTATCTACCCCCCAATTCAATGGATAGTGATCCAGGAGGCCAGTTTTTTTCTTGACTGGTAAGGAGACCACATGGAGGAAGAAGGAGAGAAGAACTATACTTGCCCGGTGTCTGGTCCATCAGGCTCAGAGCCAACTCACAAGCATGTTTAGACACAATCTTGGCCCACAGAGAGCAGAAAGGAAGTTGACAGAGGACACCCTCCTCCTCGTTATGGATTCAAAACAAGACCTAGTATAAGAATTAAGCTAAAGTAGGTTTTCCCAACCTCTAGAATAGTATTTCTTATGATCACAGTCTTTTTTTAAATTATAGTACAGATTTTATCACCTAAAACTTCTTCGCCTCTTATAGTAAACATGCCGTGAAACAGATCTCATCAAGTGGCCTTGGTGCTAAAGGGATTCAAATCAATTTGTGTTGGTTGTCCTTCAGTCACTGCCGGCATCTAGAAAAGTATCAACATTTTATGAAGTTTATTTTTTCAGTTGTGTTATGAAACTGAAACTTAATACCACTGTACCAGAATACATTGTTCCTTGTCTTGGGGCTTAGGCTTTGTGTTCCCAAGTGCACTATATCAAGCAGTGGGATGGTCAAGCCTGGTTCTAAACAAGAGGAAGCCAGAAAAGGAATAGTACACCCATAAGAGGACTTGGGTGATTATGGGGTGCTAGTGCTGCTCTGAGTGTTTTACATGGATGATGTCACCTATTTCTCACAACCACTCACAGTGAGGTGAGTGCTATTATTATCCTCATTCTACGGATGAAGAACCTGAGAGACGAGATGGTAAGGAATTTGCCCAGGGCCAAGTAGGTATAAGTGATAGAACTGAACTTCTACCCTTGGCAGTCTGACTCCAAAGCCCAGTCTCTTAATTGCTCTTCTGTTTTCAACAATGTAAATACTTCATACCAATGTCATATTTGAGGCCTGTCAAGGTCAAGATCACAGACATTGGATTGGATGGGTCCACTTGAGTGGAGAAAGGACCCCAGGGTGGCAAGGTGTGGGTTGAGCACATGCCACCTTGACCCCAGGTTTCCCCAGATTGTTTTCTTTGGGGGGGGGAACCCCTCACCCTCCCTCTGACACTTAATCTCCTCTACTCCCTGGCACTACACACCCCACTCGCTTTGCAAAGGGCAACCGCAGTGGCTGCAACAAAAACTATTACCAGAGACTAGGAAAGAGAAGGGAGGGGCCCAGAACAACAGCAGTAGCTGCAGACACACCTCACCTTGAGAGGTTACACAATAGTCCCTAGTGTCTGGGCCCTGGATAGACACGGGGGAGTAAGGTTTCCTGGCTCAAGGCAGGGGGCCGAGATGGATAGATAGCAGCATTAATTAGACCATTATATAAAACATCACCTTTCTTAAGGCCACACTCTCTCCTTTGTAACCTTTACAAATCCCAGCATGTTTGCACATTGCGTCCATGAATATAAACAAGAAACACAAGTCAATCCCAGGGGGACTAGTCTCCCAGCCTGAGTGGACCAAATTGTTTTCCCACCCAGAGAGCAGCATGATGTTCTTACAGGCAGCAGAGTGTTCCTTGGGTCTTTCATACCCACTGGGCTTCTGTGCTCATTGTACCACAGCTAGTGCAGCTTTCCTGCACAGCCTTGCTTTGAGCCCTTCCGATTTGTCCCACCCACACCTCAAATGATTCCACTTACTGATTTGTTTGTTTGTTTGCTTATGTATAATGTTATTATGTAGAATAGTTTTAGGTTCAGAACACAACTGAGCAGAAAATACAGAGTTGGCATATACCCCTCACTCTGCCCCGACAGCACACACAGCCTGCCTCATTACCCATGTCCCCCACCAGAGATGTACATTTGTTACAATGAATGAACCTGAGCTGATACATCATAATGACCCAAAGGCCCTAGATTACATTAGGGTTCACTCTTGGGTTTGGTACATTCCTGGATGAATTTTAACAAATGTACCATGACATGTATCTGCCGCAATAGTCTCATTCTGTTATTTATTTTTAAAGTATATTATGTATCTTCCTTATTCCTGAGGGGCCCAACCTGCTTTTTTTGATAATTCAGAGATGGTCGCATTGTTTCTGGAAGGCTGGTAGAGTGATTCTCGATCCTCACTGTGAATTCACTACCAAGGCTTTTTGCATTTGGTCTGACAGTGAGTGACAGCAGAGAAGGCTGGGGCTCTGAGGTACTCCTCAGGCAGCCAGTCCACGAGCCAGAATCCTGCAGTTGTCTTGGCAACAGCTGAAGATTCCTGTCCTGGGCTGAAAAGCGGGATGTCTCTTCATTTGTGAAAAGTCTATTTTACACTCTCAATCTGCCTGGGGCATAAATATGCCAGGAATGGAACCCTCGGGATTGGATTTCCTTTTTCTGATTTCGAAACAGAGGGGGAAATATCCACAGTAGGAAGTGAACAGGAGGCCTGCACACATCTCATACTGGGTATCAGGTTCAAATAGTCCAACATAGCCAGAATATAAGCTGGGCAAAGTCAGGCTTGCACATAACTTTATTTTAGATGCAGCAACTTTTGTAGACCATTACGGATAGAAAGCAGTGGCAATCACTTTGCAGTGACTCTGCCATCACTTGTATTTTTAGACCCTAACACAGAGAATTTTGAAAGAGAAAAAAAGTTTAATAACTGTAAGTGACTACATATTTGATTATGTCTAATATATCTGAACTACTATTTAAAGAGCTCAGAGCACTTTCCAAATGTGGGCTTGTTCTAGTCTAAAACACTTAGGAAGTCCATCAGCCTTGAATTAGGCAATAGACATTCTCTCCGTTTCTGGTTTCTTCTCTAATTGATGCTTCCGTTTGAGCTCAAAGAGTTGCAATTTCCTTGATTGTCTTTCCTTCAAAATTCCCCAGACCATTGCTTATTCCAAAGCCCAAATGTCTGCCTATCCCAGTTGTAGGTATGTAAATAATATTTAATCTTTCTTCCTTCCTTTGAAGAACGAATTATGTAGTCTTTAACAAACATCCGCCAGATTTTACGTTAGAACTGGAAGGATAACTGGATTTCCTGAAACAACAAGATTCATGTATTTCTACTCTCCTGTAACTTAAAAATCACTAGAGGTGGCCACCCACCCAAGTGGTTATATGCACCTGGCCAAGAACAGTTTGGGCAACAGCCAGACAAAAGACAGTGTTTGGTACTAAGTAGATCCAAGAGGCTCCCCCAAGTCTAACATCCATATCGGGAGGTCAGACCTGCTCCTGCCAATCCTTTGGTATAAAGGGAAGCAAAGCATAAAGACTAAAGAGCAGATTTATGCTTTTCCTCCCTTCCCCTAGCAGAGGATGTCAGGGGCCCTGGCACTGTGAGGAATATCATCAGAAGTGCCCCCTTGGCAGCGACAAAGGGCTGTGTTGGAACAGGTTAAGTGCCCAGAGAGATCTGCTTACTGGCCTCACACCCCCCATCCTGGTCTGAGGTAAGGAAACTTGTTATCTGTTATCTTTTGAGATTCCATACACAATAGATGCTCGAGAAAGGATTCAGGGCCATGAAGGATCCTCCATCGGGGAAAGAACAGAGAAAACCTGGTTTTTGCCTTTAAGAAGCTTCCAAAATGGTTGTGGCATATTTGTCTTCCAACCAACACACCATGCTTGGAATACAGACAACTAGCTCTTAGGAGGGAGGTTTGACTAACTCTGGGGAAGGGGCAGGGGAAAGCCTCACAGAGACAATATTCAAGCTGAGATCTGAAGGAACAGTAGAGATTGGCCAGGTTGAAAATAAGGGCATTCTACCCAAAAGGAACAGACCTGGCAGAGTCATGGAGCCTTTGGGATATTCCTTAGAGAATATCAGCTATCAAGCTGTTACTAGGGAAGGAATTTTGTTATTGATTGGGCTAGAGAGGTAAGATTCAGCTAAACTGGAAAGGCTTTGAATGCTGTACAGTTAGGATGAAAAACTCAAATGCCTTCAAATCAGGCAGAAAATAAAGCGGTGATATTGTATAACACATAGCAAACATGAGTACTGCTTAAGAGCAGTGAGTTTAGATCTAAGCACACCAATCCACTCAATCAAAGTACCTTGGTAGACAGTAAAGTTTGCTTCCTTGGCTATTCACATGAGGGTACAGGCCTCAGGAGAAATGGAAACCCCATTTTTAGGATACAGATCAGTCAGTAAGAGATACCATCTCTAAGCTAACAAGAACACATGTGAATAGCAGAAGTCATTTAGACAGCAAACATGGCTGATGCTGAAACTGGGAGGCAGCTAGATGACCAAAAGCTCAACTACTTTAAGATTTTATAAAGTGCAGCACCTGGCGGGCTCAGTTGGGGGAGCAGGTGGTTCTTGATCTTGGAGTTATGAGTTCGAGCCGCACATTGGGTGTAGAGATTACTAAAATAAGTAAATAAAAACTTAAGAAAAAAAAAAGAATCCCAGAAAGGAAAACCTCTTGTTTGTAATCATGAAACACCCCTTATGCATCATATGCAGGGGGCCAGTGTTCCCACCCCAAGCACCCCAAGGATGAGATCCCCCATCATTTTATCAATAGACTTATTTCCCACCATGATAGCTTCTTCATCATCTATTTATTAAGACCAAAAGTACAAATTAAGAAGCTTCTATTTGAGTTTTATTCTTTTTTCCTGAAACTAGATGCTGTACGTTCACATTTATACATGAATAAGACCTTGCACATATATGCGAGAGATTTTTCCAGCTACCTACAATGCCTGCACAGGGTCCCTGAAAGGGCATTCACATGTCAGACGGCCAGAGGCCCAGGATTCACACTTTGGTGAGACTTCAGTCCCCCCGAAAACAGATTCTGTGAGTTTATGCATATGCACATGCGTCTGCAGAAGGCAGGAATGGGCCATCGTGTGTCCTCCTCTGTGCTTAGCACAGTACAAGCCCCCCACATCTGCTGAGCTGGCCAGGCCACAGCGTCCCAGGCCTAGCCGGACCTGACACCATGCCGGCTTGTCAAGTGCATTCCTGTGAGAGTGGGTGCCCTGGGTATTTTTGACTTGATTATAAACTCCTTTTATTTTCGTTAAAGTTTATTTTTATTTATTTTGAGAGAGAGCGATAGAGAGCAAGGCAGGGGAGGGGCAGAGAGAGAGGGAGACAATCCCAAGCAGGCTCCCCACTGCCAGTACAGAGCCTGATGTGGGGCTCAAACTCATGAACCGTGAGATCATGACCTGAGCTGAAGAGTCGACGCTTAACCGACTGAGCCACCCAGGTGCCCCTTGATTATAAACTTCTTAATGCCACCTAGGAGGAGGAAAAAGGATGAAGAGCTTACTGTGAGCATCACTAGTAACTGTGCAAGGTGTTTTATGTACTTACACCTATTCCTCACAATCTTACAATATAGATATTTTTTTTCCATTTCATGAGGGTGGAAATTGAGGTTCAGGTAGCTTCCCCAACATCACAAACTATTGTGCTTTTGGTGGTCTGACCCCAAAAACCCAAAATCTGAACTCAAGAGGGAAAAAAAATTCCCTATTGAGAAGGAAAAGTATTGACCTGACCTACCTGATAAGTGCTGCTCAGTGGAAATTCTCAGGCTGACCACTTTTTTTTCCCCTTTCCTTTATTCTTTTTTTTCCCTTTCTTTCTTTTTTTTCTTTCTCTTCTTTCCTCCCCCCAACCCCCCACAAATAAGGCTCTTACAACAAATAAGGCTCTTGTTGGTAACTGAACAAATCATGTTACAAACCTCTGATAAAATCAGATTTCTGAACCTGCAAAATGAGGTGTGAAGGAAAGAATGATTACCTTGCCCTGTGATGACCCTGCCAGGACACATCCTTCCTGTGTGGCACAGCCCCAAACACATGGTCACCCGTACCTGTGTAAGCACATTCACAAACCCCAAAAGGCAACTTCAGAAAGATCTCTTTGAACCCTCTTCTCTATTCATAGGAGCAGCTTTCGAAGGGCCGTCCCGAACTTATTCCTATCCTGCTTCTCAGCCGAGTTCACTGAGGGTCATCCTGCCAGGGCACATCTGTCATCCAGGTAACAACTGGAACTGAGAGCAGGTTTCTCAGGACTCCATTAGCATTTCTTCCTTCTAACCCATAATTGCATGTCAGCATGGTAAGAATGTGCTCAGAGTGAGCCTACAAGTGTGGTAAGATTCTGAGCAGCACCAAGTGGCACTTTATTGGCAAGAAAATCCCAAGCTAATTGGAGAGAAATAAATGAAAGCTTCTCAATTAGCCAGAGAAGGAGATAGAATAGTCAATAAGGGAAATTGCAAATATGGATAAATTTAGGCAACAGACTTGTAATAAAAGGAAGACTAATGAAACCACCAGATAACAGATAGATTTATTTAATGCCTTTTCATTGTTTATGGACTTCTGTCCCACAATACTTGATGGACTAGGGATGCAGGAAGCAAGGCAAGAAAGAACAAATCTGTCAGAAAGAGCGTTTTAAATGAGTCCTCCCATCCCCCACTTTGTTTGTTTGTTTGTTTGTTTGTTTGTTTAGTAACACCTGACCTTTTAGAGACGGAGACTCTTAAATTCTGCAGCAAAACAAAAGACAAAACAACAACAACAACAAAAACATTAGAGACAGAGACAGAGAAAGAAACAGGGACACGCAACCATACTAAGAGACCTGGTTGGAGATGTCAGCAGGTCTATCACTCCAAGTTCTATGTCTTCCTCAAACCCACGTCAGAAGAGGTCTATCGAATACATCACTACCCAGGCGTTAAGAATAACGTACATTCTATTTGACATGGAAGGATGTTCGTGATATTGAGTAAAAAGGGTGGTTATACATTTTTTAAGTTTTTATGTTAATTCCAGTTAGTTAACATACAGCGTTATATTAGTTTCATGTGTATGATATGGTAATTCAACACTTTCATACAACACCCAGTGTTCATCACAAGTGCCCTCCTTCATCCCCATCACCTATTTAACCCATCCCCCACCCACCTCCCTTCTGGTAACCATCAGTTTGTTCTCTGTAATTAAGAGTTTGTTTCTTGGTTTCTCTCTTTCTCTCTCTCTCTCTCTCTCTCTCTCTCTCTCCCTTTGCTCATTTGCTGTGTTTCTTAAATTCCACATATGACTGAAATCATGTGGTATTTGTCTTTCTCTGACTGACTTATTTCATTTAGCATAATAGTCTCTAGCTCCATCTATGTCATTGCAAATGGAAAGATTTCATTCCTTTCTATGGCTAATATCACTTCTTTATCCATTCATCAGTCCACATACACTTTGGCCACTTCCATAATTTGGTTATTGTAGATAATGCTTTTATACACATTGGGGTGCATGTATCCTTTTGAATTAGTTTTTTAAAATTCATTTATTTTGAGAGAGAGAGAGAAAACAGGAGAGGGGCAGAGACAGGAGGAGAGAGAGAGAGAATCCCAAGCAGGCTCCACACTATCAGTGTGGAGCCCAATGTGGGGCTCAAACACACGCACCATGAGATCGTGACCTGAACTGAAATCAAGAGTCTGACGCCTAACTGACTGATCCACCCAGGTGCCCCAAATTAGCATTTTTAAAGATTTTATTTTATTATTTAAAAAAAAAAATTGTGTTTATTTCTGAAGGAGAGAGAGGGAGATAGAGCGTGAGAGGGGGAGGGGCAGAGACAGAGAGGGAGACACAGAATCTGAAGCAGGCTCCAGGCTCTGAGCTGTGAGCACAGAGCCCAATGCAGGGCTTGAACTCATGTGCTGTGAGATCATGACCTGAACTGAAGTTGGATGCTTAACCGACTGAGCCACCCAGGTGCCATAAGATTTTATTTTTATGTAATCTCTACTTGGAATGTGGGGCTCAAACTCACAACCCCAAGGTCAACAGTTGCACACTGTACCAGCTGAGCCAGTCAGGCACCCCTGAATTAGTATTTTTGTATTCTTTGGATAAATACCTACTAGCACAAGTGCTGGGTCATCAGGTAGTTCTATTTTTAGCTTTTTGAGGAACCTCCATAAAGGTAGGTTATAAATTGGTATCATTCTATATTAATATATTTTATTGTGGTGAAATATCCATAGCATAAAATTTAACATTTGAGCCATTTTTAAGTGTGCAAGTCAGTGACATTAAATAAGTTCATATTTTTGTGCAACCATCACCATTATCCACCTCCAGAAATTTTTCGTCATTCCAAATTCTATACCCATTTAAACAACGATACCCCTTTATGTCCTTCCCCAGTCTCTGGTTACCATTATTCCACTTTCTGTCCCTATGAATTTGACTATTGTAGGTACCTTGTATGAGTGGAATCATGCAATATTTGGTTTTTTGCATTTGGATTATTTCGCTTAGCGTAATGTCTTCAAGTTTCATCTGTGTTATTGCATTATCAGAATCTCAATTCCTTTTTAAGTCCGAGTAATTTTCCATTGTATGTATAGTCCACATTTTGCTCATCCATTCATACATCAGTGGACACTTGGGTTGTTTCCACTTTTTAGCTATTGTAAATAATGCAGCTTTGAACATGGGTATACAAATCCGTTTGAGTCCCTGCCTTTAATTCCTTTGGTTAAACCCTAGAAGAGGAATTGTTGGATCACAGGGTAATTCTATTTAATTTTTTGAGGAAATGACATACTGTTTTCCATAGCCACTTCTATATTCACGTTGTATAACTATTTGTAAATCACAGAAAAAGAGAGACAAAGATTACATACCAAAATGCTAGCAGTGACTTCTGGGTTGTGAAATTATGGGTTAATTTCCCCTAAGTATTACTTATGTATTGATAAATAACAAATTTTCCTAAAACTTAGCTCTAGAAACTATAAACATTGATTATATTTTTCAATTTCTGAAGGCCAGGAATCAGGAGGGGCTGAGCTGGTTGGATCTCACTCAGGATCTCCAGGGATGTCATGGTGAAGGTGGCAGCGAAGGCTGCAGTCTCTGAAAACTGGACTGGGGCTTGGGGATTCTCTTCCAAGTCTCACTCCTACCTATGGCTGTTGGCAACAGGCTCTGGCTCTTCGCTACACAAGCTTCTCCATAAAACTGATTGTGACATGGCTTCCCCCAGAACCAGTGATGAGAGAGGTGCCTGGTTAGCTCAGCAGGTTGAGCATCCAACTTTGGCTCAGGTCATGATCTCATGGTTTGTGAGTTCAAGTCCTGCGTTGGACTCAGTGCTGACAGTGTGGAGCCTGCTTGGGACTCTCTCTCCCTCTCTCTGCCTCTCCCCTGCTTGTGCATGTGAACGCGCACACACATGCACGTGCTCTCTCTTTCTCTCAAAATAAATAAATTAAAAAAAGAAGAGTGTGAATATCTGCAGGTGCGGCCTTCTTGCTGGCCACCATATCCCAATGATCTGTATTTTCTTCCTCTACCCCAACTTTATTGAGATTATAGTTGACATATAATGTTGTATGGGTTTAAGGTATACAACATGTTGATTTGATACATTTACGTATTGCAAAAATGCCATACAAAGCAGTAACTAACACATCCATCTTGTCCCGTAATTACTATTTTTTATTGTGGTGAGGACATTTAAGATCCTCTCTTAGCAGCATTCAAGTATATGAAACAGTATTATAGTTAAAATTACCATGTTGGACATTAGATCCCCAGAATTTATTTAATCTTTTAACTAGAAATTATTACCCTTTGACCAATATCTCCCCCTGTCCTTTACCTGCCCAGTCCCTAATAACAACCATTTACTTTCTTTCTCTGAGTTCTGCCTTTTTAGTTTCCACGAGTGAGTGATATCATACAGTTTTTGTCTTTCTCTTACTTCACTTAACCTAATGCCCTCAAGGTTCATCCAAGTTGCTGTCAATGGCAGAATTTCCTTCTTTCTCATGGCTGAATAATATTCGACTGTGTGCTTAAATATAAATAAACCGTCTTTATCCATTTATCTGTTACAGACGCTTAGGTTGTGTCCATTATCTTAGCTATCATGAATAATGCTGCAACGAACATGGGAGTGCAAATATCTCTTCAAGAATAGTGATCTTCATCACCCAGAAATGAGATTGCTAGATCATATAGTATTTCTAGTTTTAATATTTTGAGGAACCTCCATAGTGGCTCCACCAATGTGCATTTCCAGTGTTCCCTTTTCTCCACATCCTCGCCAATGCTTGTTACTTCTTGTCTTTTTTGATGATAGCCATTCTGACAGGTATGAGGTGATATCTCATTGTGGTTTTGATTTGCATTTCCTGGCTGATTAGTAATGTCAAGACCTTTTCATGTATTTTCAACTTTAATTAAAATTCGTATCTTTGTGACATAAAAGACATACAGGAAAATGCCTATAGCCTATAAAACATGCCCAAGCAATAAAAGACAAAAGGACCAGTAAAGATATCAGGATTTATTCAACTACTGTCTGACTTCAGAAAGGGCAGACTGGTTAGAAAATGTTTTCGTTGAGGGACGTTTTACTACCGTCACTTAGCTGGGTTTTGCTCTGTCTTCAGTGTTCAGCTTGAAACAGAAGCTCCAGATATCTGATGATCCTGGAGGTCCCACAATGATTCTACAGCAGTGGTGAGCACACAGAATCCAGGAGGCTCCAGTGGGAGCTGGAGATAAACCTTCAAAGCATTTCTGGAGTAGCCTGCTGCCATGGTTTCCATCTTCAGTTGATCCTTTGTTGAGGACTGAAATTGGACAGTATTACTAAAGGAATAGGGCTAATGTTTTGTCTATAAAATGTACCTGTCTCTGGAAGAGGTAACATATCACCATTTTATTGCTCACAATTTAAAGATATTTAAAGACTTCTTTCAAAGTTTTAAATTACAAAACATGCATTGTAGAATGTATACAAACAAAAGTATGAAGCGAAAAATTAATCACCTGATTCTGGTAATTAGCAATAAATAGAGTGGTTGGGCTTTGGAGTTGGGTAAGCTTGGAAGCGAACTCTGGGTCTGACACTGAGTGGCTATGCAATGTCGGGGGCGTTCAGAGCATCTAGGAGTCAGTTTCTTCATCTGAAAAATGCGTATACATTCATAATATCCCCAAACTGGAAACAAACTAAATGTCCGTTATCTGGTGAACGGATAGACGAGAGGTGCTGTATCCATACAATGGAAGATTTATTCAGCAAAAACTATCGACGTGTTATGGCATCGATGGAACTCCAAAATGTTATGCTAAGTGAAAGAAGTCAGATACAAAAGGCCAAAGGACTATGGCCTATCATATGTTATATGATTCCATTCATATGAAATGTCCAGAAAAGGCACATTTATAGAGACAGAAAGGGGATTAGTAGTTGCCTGGGGCCAGAAATGGAAATGGGGACTAACTATAAATGGGCATGAGGAATCTTACTGTGGGAATAAATATGTTCTAAAACTGGATTATGGTGATGATTGCACCACTCAGTAAAGTTACTAGAAATCACTGAATTGTGCACTTGAAATGGATAAATTCTATGATGTGTAAAATGTACTTCAATAAGCCTTTTTTTTTTTAAGGATGGGAGCTAGTCATCCCACTTGTAATAGTCTGCACTAAAAAGTAAAAGCGTGAGTGGTAAGGGTTAGGGAAAGAAAGATAAAATCTCATCTTAGGTTTACTGTTTAAAAGAAGATATCTGTAGAGCGCTCAGTGCCAGGTCTGGCACATGTTAGACACTTGAGCAGTTGCCTGGTATTATAACAGCTAAATATCAGTAAACAGTTAAAGGAAATACGATAAAATGTATTTTTCTTTTTTTTTTTTTAATTTATTTTTTGAGAGAGAGAGCATGCACGCACATAGGCAGGAGAGGGACAGAGGGGGAGAGAGGGAGAGAATCTTAAGCAGGCTCCACACCCAGAACAGAGCCTGAGGCAGGGCCGGATCTCACAACCAACCCTGAGATCAAGACCTGAGCCGAAATCAAGAGTTGGACGGATGCTTAGCTGACTGAGCCACCCAGGTGCCCCAAAGTGTATTTTTCATGTAAGTCAGGCAGTCTTGTATGAGTCCTATTTCTTGTCTTGACACCATTTATCAGCTTTTCTTAGGCATCCCATGATGACTTGGAGTATACCATATGGCTAAACATAATTTAAACATTTACTGATGAATATTAGTTTTTTAAAGCTTGCTTTGTAAATAACTTTGTTGAACATCTTTTTCTTTTCTTTCCATTTTATTTATTTATTTATTTTTAAATTCATATCCAAGTTAATTAGCATATAGTGCAATGGTGATTTCAGGAGTAGATTCCAGTGACTCATCCCCTATGTATAACACCCAAGGCCCATCACAAGTATCTTCCTTAATGCCCCTCACCCATTTAGCCCATCCCCCCACCCACAACCCCTCCAGTGACCCTCAGTTCTCTGTATTTAAGATTCTCTTATGTTTTGTCCCCCTCCTTGTTTTTATATTATTTTTGCTTCCCTTCCCTTATGTTCATGTTTTGTATCTTAAATTCCACATATGAGTGAAGTCATATGATATTTGTCTTTCTCTGACTAATTTTGCTTAGCATAATACCCTCTAGTTCCATCCACGTTGTTGCAAATGGCAAGATTTCATTCTTTTTGATCACCAAGTAATACTCCATTGTATATATAAACCACATCTTTTTTTATCCATTCATCTGTTGATGAACATTTGGGCTCTTTCCATACTTTGGCTATTGTAGATAGTGCTGCTATAAACATGGGGGTGCATGTGTCCCTTCGAAACAGCATATCTATATCCCTTGGATAAATACCTAGTAGTGCAATTACCGGGTGATAGGGTAGTTCTATTTTTAATTTTTGAGGAAACTCCATACTGTTTTCCAGAGTGGCTATACCAGTTTGCATTTCTTTTTCTTTAATTCTTTCTTTTAATGTTTATTTATTTTTGAAAGAGAGAGAGAGAGAGAGAGAAACAGAGTGCAAGCAGGGGAGGGGCAGCAAGAGAAGGAGACACAGAATTCAAAACAGGCTTCAGGCTCTGAGCTGTCAGCACAGAGCCCGATGTGGGACTGAACCCACAAATCACGAGATCACGACCTGAGCCAAAGTCAGACACTTAACCAACTGACCCACCCAGGCACCCCATCTTTTTATTTATTTCTTAACATACAGAAGTAATAAATTCAGTAAAGTCACAGAATACAAATGCAATATTGCATTTCTATACACCAATAATGAAGCAGCAGAAAGAGAAATTAAGAAATCAATCCCATTTATAATTGTACCAAAAGCAACAAGATACCTAGGAATAAACCTACCCAAAGAGGTAAAAGACCTGTACTCTGAAAACTATAAAACACTGATGAAAGAAATTGAAGATGACACAAAGAAATGGAAAGATATTCCATGCTCATGGATTACAAGAACAAATATTGTTAAAATGTCGATACTGCCCAAAGCAATCTACACATTTAATGCAATCCCTACCAAAATACTAACAGCATTTTTCACAGAGCTAGAACAGACAATCCTAAAATTTGTATAGAACCACAAACCCCCACTAGCCAAAGCAACCATGAAAAAGAAAAAAAAAAAAAAAAGCTGGAGGCATCACATTTTGGACTTCAAGTTATATTACGAAGCTGTAGTGATAAAACAGTATGGTACTGGCACAAAAATAGACATATAGATCAATGGAACAGAATAGAAAACCCAGAAATGAACCCACAATTATATGGTCAATTAATCACACAGCAGGAAAGAAGATTCAATGGGAAAAAGTCTCTTCAACAAATGGTGTTGGGAAAACTGGACAACAACATGCAAAAGAATGAAACTGGACCACTTTCTCATACCATACACAAAAATAAATTCAAAATAGATTAAAGACCTAAATGGAGACCTGAAGCCATAAAAATCCTAGAGGAGAACACAGGCAATAACCTCTTTGACATCAGCCTAGCAACTTCTTTCTAAATAATGTTGCCTGAGGCAAGAGAAACAAAAGCAGAAATAAACTATTGGGACTTCATCAAAAAAAGGCTTTTCCATAGGGAAGGAGACAACAAAACTAAAAGGGAACCTACAGAATGGGAGAAGATATTTGCAAATGACACATCTGATAAAGAAAATATCCAAAATCTAGAAATAATTTATAAAACTCAACACCCCAAAGTGATAATCCAATTAAAAATGGGCAGAAGATATGAGCAGACATTTTCCAACGAAGGCATACAGATGACCAACAGACACGTGAAAACATGCTCAACATCACTTATCATCAGGGAAATGCAAATCAAAACTACAATGAGAGATCACCTCATACTTGTCAGAATGGCTAAAATCAACAGCAGGAAACAACAGGTGTTGGTGAGGATGTGGAGAAAGAAGAACTCTCTTGCACGGTTGGTGGGAATGCAAACCGGTACAGCCACTGTCGAAGATAGTATGGAGGACCCTCAAAAAGTTAAAAATAGGACTATTAGGTATTTACCCAGAGAATACAAAAATACTAATTCAAAGGGATACATGCACCCTGGCATTTATAGCGGCATTATCTACAATAGCCAAACTGTGGAAACAGCCTAAGTGTCCATTGACAGATGAATGAGTAAAGAAGATGTGGTATGTATTCACACACACACACACACACACACACACACACACACACACAATGGAATATTACTCAGCCATAAAAAGAATGAAATCTTGCCATTTGCAATGATATGAAGCTAGAGAATATAATACTAAGTGAAATAAGTCAGAGAAAGACAAACACCGTATGATTTCACTTATAGGTGGAATTTAAGAAACAAAAGAGCAAAGGTGGAAAAGAGAGAGAGACAGAGAGAGAGAGAGAGAGAGAGAGAGAGAGAGGCAAACCAAGAAAGAAACAGACTCTTAGCTGTAGAGAACAAACTTATGGTAGCCAGAGGGGAGATGGGTGGGGAGATGGGTTAAATAGGTGACGGGGATTAAAGAGGGCACTTTGTGATGAGCACAGAGAGCTGTATGAAGTGTTGAATCACTACCTTGTACACCTGAAACTAACATTACACTGTATGTTAACTAACAGAATTTGAATAAAACTTATAAGAAACCCCACAAATAAATAGAATCACAGGATCTGAGCAAAGATACATGGTTAGTGCTACTGTAGCTTGTCGCCAAATCACTTCTCAGAAAGTTTTTGCCATTTATACTGTGACTGACACTGTAAGGAATCCTGATTTCATCCCACAGGGACATGGAACACTATTTTTAAACCTTGGCTAATTTGATAGGTGAAAAGTGATATTGTTTCTTCAGTTGAAGTCTCTGGGGTTGGTTACTAGTGAGTCACCTCCTGAGGCTTGCATTATTTCTGTGAATTGTTGGCTCATGTCCTTTGTGCCTGTTCATCTTTTGGGATTTCGTTGTTCCTGATAGGCATGGATGAATAGCCCACTGAGGACTTTAACTCTCCTTTGTTAAAGTCTTCCAGATTCCTTAGTTCTGTTTGATTTTACTAATAATGGATTGGAGTTTTAAACATTCACAGAGTAAAGGTCACTCTGTAAAGCAGATTTGTGGAAGATTCGGAGATGGACACAGGGGCAGGGGTGGAGGGAAAGAGAGAACACCATATTCTGTGCCTGCTTTATAATTCAGCCCAAGTGAATAGATCCATGTATGGACCCAATCACAACTGTTACCTTCATTGTCACAATTTAGCCCTCATGGCTCAACAACCACTTCCTAATCCAGGTAACGACTGTCAGCTCCAAGAGTCCTCTGGACCTCAGGCCTGACTCGGGATTAAACTGAAATCCAAGCATTGTGGTAACACTGTCCTTCCATTAAATTTATCCTAGGGCTGGGATCCTGACACCAAAAGATTAAATCACAGTTTGGTATATTTTTTTGATCAACAAGCAACTTGCTAAAAACTGTATTACTCTCACTATAGATCCACTGAAGATTGGAAATGTCACATAATCACTAAAGAATTTTTCAGGTAGATATGTATTCAGTAGGTGTAGACCCAGGGGGTTACCATCATTCATTATAAAACATCCATACTTGCTACAAAGATTGCTAGCATAGGTAAGAATTTCTCCCTCTAGACCTGTGTTCTCTAAAAACATCTTGAGAACATCTTCCCCAAAATGATTTGTTAAACATGGAGGGGAAATGTTCACTTTTTAGAATCAGTGTTAGTAAATAGAAATCATCCTGCAGTAAGCCAGATGCTTCCCTATGACTCATTCCTGGTGTTTCTTCCATTTGATTAATGCCTAATTTGTTGTACTTGTTATCCAACTGCCTACATGACATATCCATCTTGATGACTAATTTTTGGCATCTCAGACAAGATGAAAAGCAAGTTTCTGACATTGCTCTCAAAGCACACCCTTCCCACACTCTTCCCCACTTAGTAAATGACAACTCCACCATCCCAGGTGCTGAAACCCCAAACCTCAGTTGTCCTCAACTCCCTCAACCCCCAATGTGATCTTTAACAAGTACTGTCAACTCCGTGTTCAAAATATATGCAGAATCTGGACTGCCTCTTACATTTCCACACTACCACTCTGGCTGGAGTAGTTAATTAAATATCCCCCTGAGTAGTTCATGTCTGCCCTTGTACCTCTTCAGCCTATTTGCACAAAGTTGCCAGAATGATCCTGCTAAAATGAAGGTCTGATCAAGCCATCTCTCTGTTCAAAACCTTCCAGTGGACTCCACTGTGACTCAGAGTAAGAAACGGAGACCCACAGTGGCTTCAAGGCTCCACATGACTTGTGGTCGATACCACTGACCACACTTTCTATCCCTCCCCATGTTGCTTGCTCCACTCTAGCCACACAAGCCACCTTGCTGTGCCCTCTGATAGGTGACTCTAATGGCAGATTCCACCATGGCTTACTCCCTCACTTCCTTCAGGCTTTTCTTCTCCATGAAGACATCCTTCCCATCCTGCCTAAACCTTCAGCCCCCAATCACTCATGTTCCTATTCATGCCTTCATCTCTTTCTTCCACACTTCTCCCCAATATCCTACATATTGTGCTTATTTATCTTGTTTGTCTCCCCATCACTAGAATGTAATCTCCATGGGGCCAGGGATTTGGGTCTTGCTCTCTGCTGTATTCCCAGTGCCTCACATATGGTGAGCACACCATAAGTATTTGTCAAAAAAGTGAACAAGCTTGTCACTGATACCTGCTTTTTTCCACCCATGATGTTCACCATCACACATAAGAGCATCCTTTCCAGACACTTAAACTTTTCTTCATGTTACCACTTGTGCCTTTTTTAAAAGAAGTTTTTATTTATTTATTTTGAGAGAGTGGGGGGGGGGGCAGAGAGAAAGAGAGAATTCTGAACAGGCTCTGTCAGCACAAAGCCTGACACAGGGCTTGAACTCATAAACCATGAGATCATGACCTGAGCCGAAACCAAGAGCCAGATTCTCAACCAACTGAGTCACCCAGGTGTCCCACCATTTGTGCCTTTTACCAGGTAGAACAGAACTTCCTTCAAGTTTTCCACACCCCTCTCCAGGCTTTCCTCTCTATCTTCTTGACTAGTTCTGGGTCACATGACAATCTGTAGTCCAGTCACTGGAAAGGAGATGGGACCACCATTGGCTGCCATGGTTTAAGCATGATTTATTCTCTGGGACATACGGCTGCTGGGGTAAAATCAGGTTAATGAGGAAGAAGGGAATGGGTTTCATACAGAAAAATAAGTATCTGCCATGTCCGCTGAATCACAATTTCATGTCTGTGTTCGCAGCTGAGCTTCACCATCTTGATGAGGAGGGGTAAGTAGGTGTTCTGACCATTTTACGGAGGAGAAAACAGAGCCACAGAGAGATCCTCCAATATGTCAACATCATGCAGTAGGTCAGTGGTGGGACCAGTGTGGTCTACCCAAGTTCTCAGTTCTGGAGAAGCAAGATGCTTTGGAGAAGAGTACAGCGGAAATCAGAGCCCCAGGGATTCATTTTCACTATGCACAAAAGAACTATATGACCTCGAATAGGCGTTTTGATACCTCAGGGCCTCAGTTTGTTCATCTTTAAAATGAAAATAAAGTCCCTTTCTTGTTTTAGAGCTGCGCTTGAGCTGATTAATCATTAAGACTCTCTTCTTATCTGTTGAATTCCAGCTCTGGGAGAGAAATAGGAGTGAGTTGTTGGACTTTAAACTCTGCCCAGCCAGAAGAGAAGAATTAGATTTCTTTGTAATGACCTTTAAAACAAAACAAAACAAAACAAAAACCCTTTTGTTCTGAAAACAAATACATAAGGATGATCCTTTTAACCCTCAGTCTGTTCCTGAAGATTTCCCCTTCAGTGTATCTCTAAATCCTTCTAGTTCCAGCTTTGACATTTGAGGAACACAGGTATTCCTCGGCAGGTTGTCTGTTCCTCATTTGGAAATCAATCCCCTGTGAATGCATAGTTGGAAGCTTCCATTGCAGAGCAACTTCATGGAGCCAACTGCAGACGCATTTGTAGCTTGAGAGCTGTGATACCCCCGTATCTTCCTGGCCAGGGTCCTAGTCCACACAGTTGCCGGGCAGCAGTCACTCCAAATTCTACTGTTGGCTTCTCATTCCATGCATCGTTCCTAGCATGTCACCTGCCTGAGAGATTCAAGTTTTTTTTGCTGAAGGAGTGGCTTTATGAGGGCCACTGGGAGGGAGATGGTTATTCAATAATTTACTGAACATCGCATGTTCAGCTCTGTGCCCATATGAAGCATTTTCCAACCTTCTGACTTCATAGATCTAGATTTTCCTTTTCTGCAGTGTCAACTTGCTATTTAATAACTCTTGACTTTCGGATAGAAATTTAAAGTGTTCCATGTATTATCTCATGGGATTTTAGAATTAAGAAAAATTAGGTAACTCTCATAAGATTGTTAAGCTTGTAAAGAATGGAATTGGGATCAGATCCTAGGATTACGAGGCTGCCTCTCAAGTGTCATACCAAATGTTAAAATTTAGGTGCTTTCAAAATAGACATTTATTTGTACCTTTAATCACCTACTATTAGGGTCTTGGGTACGTCACTTCTAAAAAACCCGGGTGGGGAATTTTGCTTAAAGAGACCTGCTTACATATTTTAAGCCAGGGATTGGCGAACTTTTTCTGCAAAGGGCCAGATAATAACCATTTTAAGATTTATGGGCCAATATAATTTCTGTTACAACAGTTCAATTCTGCATGGTAGTGAGAAAGCAGCCATACACCATACATAAACAAGTCAGCATGGCTTGTGTTTCAATAAAACTTTACAAAAACAGGTGGCAGGTTTCCTTTGGCTCGTGGGCCATTATTTGTTGACCTCTGATCCAAGCTTGGTGCTCTTAGTACCATGCATTCTTTTATGTCCTGCTTTCAAGGGCATTGGTAAAAATAATTCTCTCTGATTTTCTTGGTCAAGTGGGAAAGTGAAATTGTTTCACAAAATAGTCATCCCAATACTCCAGAGAAGTCTGCACATTCACCTCACCAATATATCCCACAACTTTTTCTTTGGTTGTCAAATGATCCTTTATTGAAAGGTTTTCCTTTGTAGTTCTTAACTAGCTGGGTATTATACTGCACCACTGTTGATGTCATCTATGATGTCATAAGGGTGGCAGCCATCAACATTGCAGCCCACTGATTGAGCAGTTCCCAGAATTTCTTTCATGGTTCTAGAGAGTTCTCTGGCTAAAGATCGGTGCTGCATCTGTCAGGCAATGTTGACAAGCTCATCAAAAGAGGTATTTTCACTGTGCTTAATGTTTTTGTGCTGCTTTCTGTCTCTTGGCGGTTCCTTGAGGGCTTTGATAATCAGGGCAGAGGCAGAAAGGACCACTTCAATCTGGGCCTGTGCGTTCTGAACGGTCATTTTCATTGTAATCCTCAGACCCTTCCAATCATTGGTGCCTTGGCAAAGTCATCACCAACCTTTGTTGGAGACAGATCCTGGGAGCCAGTCTACTGGGCCAGGGCAAATGATATGGCACCAACTTCCCCACTGGTGCACTTCAGGTATACAACTTTGATCTCGTTGGGGTCAAACTTAGGCATGGTAGAGGTGGCTGGTGTTGGGTGAGCCCAGATGCAGGACAACTGAAAACAGTTGCACCTTCACCTCACCTGAGCCAAAAAACTCTTTCACAAATTTGATAGAAATGTCATAGACTTATAGAATGTTAGTGCACAGGGATATTTAAGATCATCTAGTCTTAAACTCCTCATTGTACAGGTGGGGAAACAAAGTAAATTTTTCAACCTCCCATCTAAAATAAGTTCAAGTAGGGGCGCCTGGGTGGATTAGTTGATTAAGCATCTGACTTCGGCTCAGGTCATGATCCTGTGGTTTGTGAGTTGGAGCCCCACATCGGCCTCTGTGCCTACAGCTCAGAGCCTGGATCCTGCTTCAGATTCTGTGTCTCCCCCCCGCCCCACCTCGCACTCTGTCTCTCTCTCTCTCTCTCAAAAATAAATAAACATTAAAAAAAATTTTTTTAAGAAGTACAGGATATACTTGGAAGACCAAGAACTGATGAGTATACAACTTAATGTGTGGTTCAAATATTGACATTTCTTGGCCAAAGAAAAAAACTACAACATATAAAACTGCATCCTGATAACTTTCTTTCTTACCTTAGTCATATTAGAGTTTGTTGTTCCAACAAGACATTGTAAAGGCTTTTAAAAATATCAGGCAGAAATATATGAAAAGCTATCTTATGCTCCTAGACTTGAGCAAATATCTTCAAAATGTTGCCCCTCTGTGTCCTGACACTCAACGACCTCTTGTTTGGATGTAGCCCTCCCACAGGATGCCCGAGCACCTGGGTTGCAGTTGCTGTAGAATGCAGATGGCATGCTCACTTCAAGGGCACTCAGGGGACTATTAGGGAGTCACAAGGGATAGGGCAGTCACCTGAGAGTAGGAACAGCAAAGCTGTCACCGCTCCTAGACCCACAAGGCTGAGCAGAGTGAGCAGTAGAACCTGCAGTCATGAAAGGGAGCAGTGGCACTCAGTCAGTACTCTAATTTCTGTATTAAACTCTTCTATTTAGAGTGATGCCCTTTTCCTGACTCAACCCTAAATATACAGCCAGAGGCTACCTCGCAGGTGAATAAATACCCTGACCCTGCTCCACTCCCTTCTAGTCTCTACCAGAACTCTCCCTTGCAGACCACTTAGTGTAGACCAGCAGGTCAGCCTCCGGGGCAGAGAGCTGGGTCTAGGGGAAGGGAGGGGACCGAAGGGACGGAGGGGGCATCTCTGGCACAGGTTGTAGAATAGTTACTGTGTGACCATATTTCCAAGAAAATTTGAGAACTCCTAACAACTTCAGCTCTCCATATGTAGGAAAAGGTAAAGGTAACAACTTTCTCTGTACTCTCTTTCCAAATAAAAGAGTAGACAAAGTCTTCAAAATGAGTTTCCATGAAAAAGTAAGAAACTAAAAGAGCAGCACATTTGCTGAATGGCTCCTTTGTTTTAATGAAACTGAGTGACATTTAAATACGTTTTATAAAAAAGACTCTACATGGAATAATGGTCTCTATGAACCACCTGTGCTTTGCCTTTATGGAGGAGAGAAAAAAAAAACTGATCCTGAATTTTTATAAAGAAATTTAAATTAGACATTCAAATAAAAGAAGAAAACCTTATCACTTGGGTAGCTACTTAGCTACTGGAGTAATTAAAGCAATGATTCATCCTATGGAGAATTCTAGCAGAAGCTGGTAATTCTTTCTCTCTATTAGAAACCCTCCTGGGAACCAAGATAACTCTCTAGAACAGCACAGTTCAATAGCAAAATAATGCAAACCACAAACAGAAGCTGCATACAAAGTTATCTAGAAACCACATTTTAAAAAATAAAAATAGATGGGGCACCTCTGTGGCTCAGTCGGTTAAGTGTCCAACTTTTGATTTTTGGCTCTGGTCGTGATCTCACAGTTTCATGAGTTTGAAACCCACGTGGGGCTCTGTGCTGGCAGTGGGGAGCCTGCTTGGGATTCTCTGTCTCTCCCTCTCCCTCTTCCCCACCCCACCACTCACACTTTCTTTCTTGAAATAAATAAACTTAAAAAAACTTTTTTAAAAAGTGAAAATAGATAAAATTAATAAATAATGATGTATTTTTATTTAACCCAGTATTTCAAAAGTATTATCCTTCCACCTATAATCAATATTAGAAGTCATTAATAAGCTATCTTACATTCTTCTTTTGGTGCTGCGTCTTTAAAATCTGAGGTATATTTTACAAGTACAGCACATCTCAAGTCACATTCAGGTGCTCAGTCACTGGCATGTGACTAGTGGCTACCGTGAGACCGCACAGCTTAGAGTATGTCCCAAGGTTGGGTAAGAGCCTGTCTCTCAGACAAAGGAATGAAGCATAATATAAAAGAGCAGGGACTACTCTCTGTGTGTTTCACTAATGTTTCTAGTTCTTCTCCTTGCCTTTTAGGTGCGTATGAGGATTCTTCCCCAGCCCCTCGTAGCTGGGCAAGGCCACATGACTTGCTTTGGCCAACGAGATGCGAGCAGACATGACCCATCACCTCCAGTGAGCTGCACTGAAGAGCTGGCGTGGGCTTCCCTGCGCTCTCTCTTATCCTGGCCTGGGGATTGTGGACACTTGTGCTGGTATGGAGGTGCCCTGAGGTTGAAGCTGCCTGAAATGCTGAGCCAACACTTGGAGGGGGCACAGCTGTCCTACATGAGAGGTATGGTGACTTTTGTTCCACTCAGTCCCTGCGTCTCTCAACCGACCTTCTCAAGGTTCCGATAACAGCTCCTCCTCCCTACTCTTTCAACCCCTCTCTGATATTGCTAGCCCTGAGCCTTGCCCACTTCTTTGTGTAAACTGCCCCTTTTGAACCTCCCTTCAGTTACCCCATTTGTGCCATCTGTTTTCTGTTGTGATTCTGATTGATACAGTTTGCTATATTGACCAAATGTGAAATGAGCCTAAAGACAGAATAAAATGAAGGGCAGCTGGGTGACTCAGTCTGTTAAGCATCCGGCTTTGGCTCAGGTCATGATCTCACAGCTCGTGAGTTTAAGTCTCGAGTCGGGCTCTGTGCTGACAGCCTGCTTCCGATTCTGTGTCTCCCTCTTTCTCTGCTCCACCTCCACTCATGTTCTGTCTCTCTCTCTTTCAAAAATAAACATTAAAAATTAAAAAAAAAAAAGACAGGATAAAATGAGTATCCTGAAGAAGTAATCCCTTGAATGGGTGTAAATCAAGTTTTAAAGCAATAGTCTACGATAGTTTTCTCACCAATCACACTTACACAACAGATTCTCTTTGGGGGCACCTGGGTGGCTCGGTTGGTTGAGCGTCTGGCTCTTGGTTTTGGTTCAGGTCATGATCTCACAGTTCATGGGTTCAAGCCCTATATCGGGCTCCATGTCTACTTGGAATTATCTTTCTCCCTCTCTCTCTCTGCTCCTCTCCTCTCTCTCTCTCTAAAAATAAATAAATAAACTTAAAAAAAAAAGATTCTCTTTCTCTTCTTTGGGTAAAGATGTGCATTCATTGTTCCTAGTGATTTGTGTCTATGTGTTTAACAAATCTGTTTGCTTGAAACTGATGGTCTTGATTCTTTCTTGAAATATGTTCCAAGAATTTGCTTACAAGTTTATGCTTGGCATAAATAGCAAGAAATCAAAAATAACTAGAAATTGTGGTTAATGGCCATCCTCAAATAAGTTTTGTACCTACAGGCTTGTACCTCAGGCTTGAGTTCCTAAGGAGAAAACTGAGACTTATGAGTTATTGTTGTGTTACTTGTTCACTGTAGAAAGATCAGAGCAATACAAATGAGCACAAAGAAGATAAAAATACCTCCTCTCACAAAAATAATCACCACTAGTGTATATAATTCCAAATGTTTTTAAAAATTATATCATCTTGTCTGAAAACAATTTTTAAATTTGTGTTTTTGACTAAAGTTTGGACTTAATTTCCTTTCAGTAAGTATATTTTTATACCATTATTCATTATAGTAACTGCTTTGTCATTATTATCCCTTTCTGTTTTATTAGCTCATGCCAATTTTCCAATACCAAAATAATATTATATACCTTTGTATTTTCAAGTATTTGGCCAAATTTTCTGCAGATAAATTCTTGGAAATGAGAATGCTCATTATAGAAGGTATACATGATTTAAAAGCTTCAGATAGATTTCCCATATGCCCCCCAGAACACAATCAGTCATTTTATCCTCTTAATAGGAATGCAAGAGATTCCTCTATTCCCACACAGACACCTTGCCAATACTGAGTATTATCTTTGATTTTGGCTCTTTGATAAGAAATAAACAGTAATTTGCTTTAAGCTTGTACTTCTATAGTTACAGTGAGAGAGAAAATATTTCCATGTTTTGGACAATTCTATTTCTTCACTTATTCATTGTACTTGCATTTTGCAGACAAAATTACAGTCTTTGTAATTTTCCTATTTTGCAATTAGTGAATGTTTAGAGTTGTAAAACTCTGAATGCTAATGTTTGAGTGTTTTTGTTAGACTATTTCCTGACATATACTATTCCTTACCATTTCTCTACAGTCCCTACGGCATCAAAGATATGTTTTCATTATAAATGAGTTTATAATGAGAGAGTTAAGTAACTTAACCAGAATGACTTAGTTATTTTAGAAGATGCTACTCATGCTATCCCTCAATCCCCTGTCCACCTAGTGCGTTCATTTTTTGGCTGCCATGATCTTTGGTGGCTAACAATTCAGAGTTGCACCCTTCTCTGGAAAATTGTCCTCAGCCTGTCCCAAATGCCTGGATGGCCTGGAAACAATGACC
The DNA here is from genome assembly GCF_046562875.1 of Panthera onca. Classification (NCBI taxonomy): domain Eukaryota; kingdom Metazoa; phylum Chordata; class Mammalia; order Carnivora; family Felidae; genus Panthera; species Panthera onca. The sequence continues at coordinate 40,626,703 of NC_138339.1, read as the reverse complement.
GACTGATGCAGTGGAGATATACTGCAGTGGACAAAGGCCCGGACTGCTTGCTTTAAGGCCAGAAGATTCCATGGTACGTTTGCTCCAGATCTTCCCATAAAGTCGAGTTGAGGTGAGGCTTCACCTGGAACCTCGTCTTTGCCTAGACTCTCCCCCTTGTCTTAGCCTGCTTCCTTCATTCCTCCAGATTCCACCGAAGAGAACATCTTTGATAAGTCACTTTTATAAAATTCTTTCTCTCAGCCACAGCTTCCAGGGAGCCCAACCTAAGACAGCTTGTAAGTGGGCCATTTCATATTCAGACCCAAGCAATCTGACTCCAAGATCTGCACATGCAATCAATACAGCACACCTCGTTCCTATCAAAGACACTGCCTGGGAATGAAGATAGCAGATAACACTCTTTCCTAACCTGTCATTTGTCTGTCACTTATGGTGGTCACCACAGAAAAGTATTAAATGTATATAGACACATCTATTAATTTTTTACTATGATTTCAATTTTTAATGGAATGCTTACAAATCCTAAATATTTTTAAATGTTTATTTATTTTTGAGAGAGAGAGAGAGTAAGCAGGGGTGGGGCAGAGAGAGAGGGAGACAGAGGATCTGAAGTGGGCTCTGTACGGACAACAGTGAGCCCAATGAGGGGCTCAAACTCAGGAACCATGAGATCATGACCTGAGCCCAAGTCGGACACTCCACCGTCAGAGCCACCCAGGCACCCCACAAATCCTAAATTTTAAGCTATATATTATTCTAGATCTTTTCTGATTTTATTCATATTTATTTTTTATTTTTTATTTTTTTAATTTTTTTTTAACGTTTTATTTATTTTTGAGACAGAGAGAGACAGAGCATGAACGGGGGAGGGTCAGAGAGAGAGGGAGACACAGAATCTGAAACGGGCTCCAGGCTCTGAGCCATCAGCACAGAGCCTGACGCGGGGCTCGAACTCACAGACCGCGAGATCATGACCTGAGCCGAAGTCGGACGCTTAACCGACTGAGCCACCCAGGCGCCCCTCATATTTATTTTTTAAATCCAATGTTTAGTTAGACACTGATATCACAATCATTCTAGCGCCATTAAAGTTTCTATCATTAAATAAATAATTTTTTTTTAAAAAAAGGGGGGTCGGCACCTGGGTGGCTCGGTCAATTGAGCGTCCGACTCTTGGTTTCAGCTCAGTAGTGATCTCATGGTTCCTGAGACTGAACCCCATATAGGGCTCTGCACTGACAGTGCAGAGCCTGTTTGGGACTCTCTCTCTCTTGATCTCTCTCTCTCTGTCCCTGCCCTGCTCATGCTCTTTCTCTCTCTCAAAATAAATAAACATTTTTTAAAAAGATGCTATCACCAATCTGAACTCACCAATCTGAAATGCTACATTTACCACATTTATTTATACATGTTCTCACAAGCTTGTTTTTTGGCTTTCTATTATTTTCTGCTAATTTCTATGTTAGAGTGCCAGTTCCAAAATTAAAAATTTTTTAAACTGAAATTTTATGGGATATTTTCCTCCATTTTTACTTCAGTTAAACTTTGAACTTGTACCCATTTAAAAATAATTAAAATTTTGTTGAGATGTAGAGTTACATGTACTTTTTGTATGTATGTTATTATTCAACAAAAATTTTGCCAAAAAAAAAAATCTTTGGTACTTTATTTGAAATGTCACTGTTTATAAAACAATTTGAGGAGAATTAGCATCTTATACGACTGAAGAATCTTTAAAAGCACATGCTGTTTTTCCATTTATTCAAGTATTTTTATGATCCTCAGTAAAGTTCCATAGTTTTTAGTTATGCTTCATATACCTTAAATGTATTCTTAGTTTTTATTGTGGTTTATATGTTTGGAAATGTTGGTTTTAGTGATTACTGCTTATATATAAAGGGGTTATTGATTTTTTATATTATAAGCAAGATCTTATCAGTACAAATAGTGTCAATGTAACTACTTGGATTGTAGTTAAGAATATCCCTGGTAGATAATTTTCTATCTTGGAATATTCAATTTAATTTTAATTCTTCATAGATATAGTGACCATATGTTTAGTTTATTAATAGGTGAATTTATGCTCTGTTGTGGGGGCAAGCAAGATTGATCATCTCTCCCAGATAGAAGGCCAGGCTCTTCTGTTCTAATGGATTAGGCACCTGCTAGAACGGTTGGCCAAATTGTTACATTTTAGCATGATCCCTAGTTCCACCTATGCAGCTGTTCCTACGGAAGTGCAGTGCAGTATGCCCTGCTGAACTCAGGTTCTAGGGTTATTTTATGAATCACAAAAGAAAACTAACAAGAAACAATGTATTGATGGCTCATGTGCCAGATACCGTACCTATATTATCTCAGTATTCATTATAACTATTCATTCATTCATACAAGAGTCGTTATTAAACACCTGCTATGTACCCAGCTCTCAACTTAGAGTTTAGCAGTACAGAAAGACTAAAAAGCAGTTATAATGCTATATGCTATGTGATAGTAGAAACACAGTGTTTCACGAGTACTTAGCAGAAGTACCTAATCTAGATCTGAATTCACAGGGAAGTTTCAGGATGTGAGCTCAAAATTGAGAGGTAGGGGAGAACCAGAATTATGATAATGTTAGTAGAAGCAAGGGAACTTTTCTTCCTAGTAGAAGAGAATGTGCCAGGCAGTGGTACTAAATTTGCAAAAGTTAAGGATGGGGTGGAACAAGGGAAGGAGAGTGATAAGATTTCAGGTTACCCCAAATTGCCAAATTAGTGCCCTGATTTTAGAGTGTTAAGAATTTGGCTGGTGCAATTTAGCAAGACAATTATCCAAGCGCTAGTGGTCATAGATCACTGCTTATAAGCAAAAAAGTATTTTCTTAAAGCAGACTCTGTTGTTCTCTATATACTTGGAAGTAAGCCAGCTTTAACTGGAAATTAGTTTTCTTTTTTTTTTTTTTAATTTTTTTTTTCAACGTTTATTTATTTTTGGGACAGAGAGAGACAGAGCATGAACGGGGGAGGGACAGAGAGAGAGGGAGACACAGAATCGGAAACAGGCTCCAGGCTCTGAGCCATCAGCCCAGAGCCTGACGCGGGGCTCGAGCTCACGGACCGTGAGATCGTGACCTGGCTGAAGTCAGACGCTTAACCGACTGCGCCACCCAGGCGCCCCTGGAAATTAGTTTTCTTAAAGAGACAACAAAATAAATGGTGGAAACTGAGTTCTACTGAAATTTTTTGTTGTTGTTGTTAAGATTTTATTCTTAAGTAATCTCTATACTTAACGTGGCGTTTAAACTCACAACCCCAAGATCAAGAGTTTCATGCTCCACGGACTGAGCCAGCCAGGCACCCCACTACTGAAATCTTTATAGTCTCATGGTCCTCAAGAGACAATACATAATCAATCCACTGCTTTTCTACTATATAACCAGAAACATTGACATTCAACTCTGGATCCCTGAATCATTACTGGTCCCCACCTCAGCTTTACTCTGCTAATCCTATATTTTAAGATTTGTTATTTTACCATCTCACTCTTGATTCCAATTACTGACATCTCCCCTTCTCCCTAAAAGGGTCCCTGAAATAAACCATGGTATAGAAATGGAATCACCAAACTGAGAAAGGGAAAGATAGGGCTGGGCTTTAGGAACCTACAGTAACCTGGGACTTGAATTCCATCAGGCTTGTCTTTCCTTTCTTCCTCCTCTCAGGATGGAAAACCATGTTTTTTCCCATATGATCAAGATATGACTACATCTTTCAAGCTTTAAGTCTTACATCTTTAACCACTTGCAAGACACTAACTTGATCTCCTGCCCCCAATTCCAAAGTCCCCAGGAAAAAGGCCTTTTTAGATTAGGTACCCATCCCTGTCCAGTAAACTATAGGCGGGGAGATGAGTCCTTTTATAATATCTAGCCGCTTCTGTGGTAACCACATGGGAGAGGAGTATGGTTCTCTGAAAAGGAGGAGCCTAGGCGCTGAAGGATGGTACTGATAAAGGAAATGGGCAGGTGTTGCTACCACATTGAATATGTACGCTAAGCAGCTGGTTACAAAATGAGATTTTGCCATTTGATATCTTTCAAATGTCCCCTCCACCCAGCTTCCCAGAACCAAAATTACACCATTGTGTCAAGGCATTCGCAAAAAAGCAAAATGCCTTGTAACATCTCTGGCTTCACGTTGTACTCCCTGCCCTTCCTTACTGTACTTCAGCCAAGGGACTTGTTTCTGTTCTTCAGATTCCCTCTACTAATTGCCACTTGGGACTTTTAGAGCTACTGTTCGCTCTGGCTAAAGCACCTCGCCTCCCAGACCTTCGTATGGCTGGCTCCATGAGGCTCAACTGTCACTTTAGAGAGTCCTTCTAGCATTATCAATTTGAAGTAGTCCTCCATCATATTTATTGTCCTAATAACATTTGTCAAGATCTGAAAATTTGGGGTTTACTTGTTTTTTCATGATCTGTAGGAAGCTGTAAGCAATAAAAGACCCAACTAAAAGTTGCATCAATTAGAGTTTATTATCTCACTTAGTAAAGATGTTCAGAGGTAGGTAGTTTCAGGGCTGGTTATGTAGTTCAGCAATGCCATCAAGAACCTGAAATTGGATCTTTCTGCTCTGCCACCTTCCAAGAGTGGTCCATGTGGCCTCTCATGGAATCAAGACAGCTGCAGAAGCCTACACACATCCCAAAGTAGGACAGAAGGAGTCGGAACTTCTTGCACATCGAAGTGGGGAGGAAACCCGGAAGCATCCTTCCACTGAAGTTGCAGTGGCTAGAGTTTGGTCAGGTATCTAAACCATAGCCTCCAGGGAGGCTGAGAAAGCTCGTCTGGCACTTTCAGCTCCTTCCATCATGGAGGTGAGCTCTGATAGTAAGGTAGGCAGGGAGGGCAATGGCCAACGGACAAGCAAAAAACAAGGTCTATGACATGGTCTCTGACTTTTTCTGAACAATGGAAGTTTCACAGGGGAAGGGGGCTGACTCCAAGCCACATCAGACTGATCTTAACAGCTCTGTTAGCCTATAAATTCCCCTTATTGTTTAAGCTCCCATTTGAGTTTTATCCCATTATTTACAACCAAAAGTATCCTAAGTGATAACCCAACACAATCTGATATACTGATGTAACCCAGGCAATCTTTGGGCAGCACCAACAGGCAGGGCCGGCTATGCATAAGGCACCACAGGTGCAATGCCCAGGGCCGACAATATATGCAGGAGCTCATGCAAATGTTTCATTCTTATTTTTCTTAAAATTCTTGGGGGAAAAATAATAATCCAGGCTGGATTATATTTGTTTTTTCTTCCAATGCAGTTGTACAATATAATCTTTTATATTTTTGTATGGAGGAAGGGGGCCACCAAAGTAAAAGTGCCTAGGGCCCTCTAAAGTCATAATGTGGTCCTTCTTTCATAAACCATGATTAGATTATAAATTTATCTTGGGAAGTCAATATAGGACACTTTGGAATTGAGAAAGATATTAAGGGATTCTGGTAATAGAAAATCAAGAAAATAGTCCTATGAGTCAGAGGCTTTTTTAGACACACAGTCCTAGCCAAGATGTTCTAATGGGAAGTCCTGAAAACCCAAGGGCTAGCGAGATGCTCCTGGGAACTAGAGAGAAGGAAATATTAGAAATGTGGGGACATGGGCCACGGAAGGAAAGGAGGAGAAGGGAAGAAGCCGAAAATGGACAAAGGGCATACATATAAATAATTTCTGAGTATTAGCAATGGACTTGGTTATAAACTATATAGATAGGGACATTTTACCTGAGGACCATGGCTGCTATTCTAGGGTCCCAGCATCTCCCCACTTTTGGAACAAGCTCTCAGACTGTGCTTGTGAATACGTCTGCAATCAACATCTGGGGTAGATTGTGTTATATTGTGAGTTACTGTGTTCTGTCCTTTTCCTTATTATTATAATTTCAGGGTCCACATGTGGTAAAATTAAAGGGGAAAAAAAACACCCCGCCAGATTAGAGATTTGTAACTGTGCTTTTATTACTCCTGGGAGGTTCTGGCTACTCAAAATAAAGCACAGGAAAAATGTTTTAAGAACTTAGTCACTTTAATTTTAAAATGAGTGCAGCGGCTGCGGGATTTTGCAGCACTGAGCTCCCTCCACGGCGCCATCTCTCACGGGCTTCTTGATTCTTGCAACTCGACAGTGAGAGGGTTTGAATAGGTCATCTCTAAGGCTCCTTCCAGCTCCAAAATTATGCCAACTTTGCAGATCATGTAGCAAGAGAGTAGTTTTGTGGAATGAAACACAAACCCAAAGAGTTGGAGGTCTGGGAAGGCTCAAACCACCACCAGGCACAGCAAGCAGTTCCTTCACACGGTCCCGCTGCGGGCAGCCTTTCTTTAGGACCAGTGCGTCAAGTCCAGTGGCCCTGCGCGCACCAGCAGCGCTGCGGAAAGACTGCGCGAGGTGATCGCGTGGTGTCCTTGCCTGGCTATTCGAGGTGCACACCAGCATGCAGCCAGGGACGCTTGCTGTGGCTGTCCTCTTAGGACCCGCCGCCGCAGTGCTGTCTCCCTCCCGATGCACACAGACCACTAAAACTTCCCAGGTTCTTTGTCCAAAAAGGATAGCAGATTTGAGATCCTGTGCCCACATTTTGCTGTTCAAAAATCGATGCGTCCTCTGCAAATGGATAGTGGTGATCGTTGCACAACATTATGAATGTACTTAATGCCACTGAATAGTACACTTGAAAATGAGACAATGGAAAAAGAAATCGATTCAAAAATCAATGATTCATTCTTTTTTTTTTTTTTTTAACTTTCTCAGCCCATTTATTATCAAAATCCTTATTGTGTGTTTTTCCTAGAAGTTCCGTGGGCCATATCTCCAGGGAGTGTTAGAAATGTAGGGCTGTTAAGGAAGAATGCTGCGACAGCCACCACTCTGTGTGGGAGTGAGAGGCTGCCAAGGGCTATTCTCCACACAGGGGTGCTGATAGCTAATCTCCACATTTTAATTGTGACGCCATTTGAGCATCTTTGTTCCCAAGCTCCTTTGTTCCATCTTCAAGCAGCTGCTCATTGAACCTGATGATCTGCCCACGTTACTTTCCCAGCCTTCAAAAAAGAAACCAAACTTCGGTCTGCTTTAGCTTTCGTTTTTTGTTTTTTGTTTTTTGTTTTTTTGTGTGTGCCAAATATAGCATATGGAAAAGTGCATACACCAGATGTGTACTCTAGTGACTAGTTATTAAATGAACGCTCGCGGAGTTACCAGTATTAAAGAAATAGAAAACTGGCGTGTCCTAGAAACCCCCTGTGAGTCTCTACACTTTTCCAACCTCCTCCCCTCTTCCTGAGTAAAGACTTAGTACCATAAAAGCCAAAAACAAACAAACAAACAAAAAAACCCAAACCCAAACCAAACCTGCTTTGTCCTTATTAATTTCACCAGCTGTGTATACTTCACCTAACATCGTTCTTGAACTTTACAAATGGAATCGTGGTGTTGGATGTAGCTTGTTCTTTAGCCATGTCCTTTACCCTTTTAATATATGGATCTCTTTTGTACATTCATTCTCTATTTGTGATACCTTTAGAGAAAACTGAGCTATGTCACGCGTTATTGCAGTGCTAAGAGATTAATTGCTTCCTAGTATTTCATTATTAAAAACTCTCTCTACTTCTTCTGTTACATTGATATAGCTGAGCAGGAAATGAGATGTGCCTTTGCCCAGGGGTGACATTCAGAATAGTTAATGAGTCAGCAGGGGCACCCATCAATCAGAACAGACACTAGGGGAAGGCAAGGTGCTATTATAATGGGCTAGTCTCTACTAACTGCACATCAACCCTCCCTGGGCCCTTACTGTTCCCTCTACTGGCATTTGCCTATCCTTCAGGGTCTATAACAGGGTCCCAATCCCAGCTTAGTCTCAAACTTAACAGCATAAGTTGGACAGGTGACAAACTCAGTTTTCTTATCTATAAAAGGAGGAGGTTGGGTTAGGATATTTCTGAGGATTCTTCCAGATCTAAAGTTCTGTGACTGAAAGGGTCTCATTTATTGTATCTGTTATATGACACTCCTCAGTCTGTACATTCCTGCTGTGTTCAACTATTCACCGGATAAAACTAAGCATCAAGATATCAGAATCAGGCCCTGATATAAGTTCTTTATACCTCTGAGTCCTTGGAAAGTATAATTCATGGAATCTGTTAAATGAGTGTTTGATGGATTAAGTCCCACTTCTGTGATGCTACCCCCAACTACTCTGATCTGTTCTATTTTTTTCTGAAATTCTCTATCAGTCACTTGACTTCCAATCGTAGGCTTCCTCTTAATTTTTCATTCTATGAAGTTAAATTTATTTAATTTTTTTTTTTTAATTTTAGAGAGAGGGTGTACAAGCAGGAGGGGAGGCAGAGGGAGAGAGAGAGAATCTTAAGCAGGCTCCATATTCAGTGCAGAGCCCAACGCGAGGCTGGATCCCACAACCTGCACTGAAATCAAGAGTCAAATGCTCAACCAACTGAGCCACCCAGGTGCCCCTGAAGTTAAACTGTTAAATGCATAATCTCATTTCTAAAAAGCAAGACAACAAATTCTCTGGGAAGCCTGCACCCTCTTTGCAACAATACCAGAACCTAGACTTCAGTAATGTCCTATGTTTATTGAATAAATGGTTGGCCCTGTGCCATAGAAACATGACCCCTTCACCTAGAAGGGTATCGAGCACTGGCTTAATCCTTTTGGGCTGCTATAACAAAGTACCATAAGACTGGGGAGGGGCTTAAACAACAAACATTTTATTTCCCACATTCTGGAGGCTGTGTCTTCATATGGCAGAAGGGCAAGGGACCTCTTTTATAAGGGCACTAATCCCATTCATGAGGATTCCACCCTCAGGACCTAATCACCTCTCAAAGGCCTCACCTCCTAACACCATCACATTGGCCTTAGAATTTCAACATATATATTTGGGAAGAACACAAACATTCAATCTTTAGCATGCACTGCCACCACTCAGTATGATTTACGGTAAGAACCTGCTTTGGTTTTTCCACCTTGGAACTAGGCAGCATAGACCTTTCTGTCAGTCTGGGCAGTGTAAGTATCATGACACAATGTTCTTGAGGTGGGACTTGGAGTTTCTTCTTCATTAGCAGAACTCAAAAGAATGTCAGCTCCAAGTGGAGAAAACATCGTCAGAAGTTCTGGGTTTTCCTTGTGGAAGTGTAGAAGGACTCACTTTTCAGCCTCATCATGACTCTTAGACCTGCTATGACCCATATCTCAGCACCTCTGGGTGTCTGTGGGGTGACTGAAAAGTCAGTCAGCCTGGTGAGGCAGCTGCGTGCCTGCTCTGGCCAAGCACTAGACTATTTATGCAAATTAAAAACAGAAGTCTATAAACTGACCCCAGCTGTACTACCTCTAACGATTGCAAGCTGGACTCTTAAGTATGTTGTTATTTTTAAAGTCAGTCATTTTCCAGGCCTGCGTTTTGTTTTACCATAACACATAGGCAGTGAGAATTTTCCATCAACTTTAAAAGACGGATGTAATAGACCCTTAGGGCAGCCTCTTCTGTAAAATTGTTGTGATAACTTCAGTGTATGGGAGTTTCGTCTAGCCCCTTTATTACATCTCAAGGATTTTCATTCTTTGTGCTAAAGATGCTGGAGAGAGATTGTGGTCAAGATATTTAATCAGAGCGAGTGGAATGAAGGAGTCAACCATCCCTGTGTTTCCTGTGTTGTATTATTTAGGCTTAGTTTGGTTTGCTTTTAAACTCGCCTTTGGTGCTAAAACATACAGGATGACAGGGACAAGGACTTAATATGGAAACATCTGTTCAATGGCAGAACACACTAAAAATAATATAGCAACCAAGAGTCCTGGGGAGAAATCAGAACTTAGAGGGTGTAGGTGTAATGATTATGGAGCACTTTTTTTTTTTTTTTTTAATGTGAATAAGCCACCACTTTGGTGCCAAGCATCTGATCGTGGCCTAAACTATAGCCCTGGCTGAAATAATATCTTCCTGGAGAAGTTATAAAAGTAACTGCAGACCATTTAGAAGATACCAGAAAGGTATTTTTAAAATTTACTTTAATGAGAAATCACTCCCAGAGACAGCCATCATGCCTATGCCCTCTGTTCACGCTACTAGTCCATTTTAAAGATTTTTTTTCCCCCCAGATAATTGTGTAGTGTAGAATGGAGACTAACTTAGCAGGTCCAAGGAGAATGGAGATTGGATGGGAAGACCCTGGGTCCAAGAAATGTGTAGAGTGGCTCTCCCTCGGTCCACGGACTCTTTGGGGCAGGCCCCGATGGTGACCTAACAGCAAGGCCATTCCAGTGTGGACCTGCCTCGCCTCACACTCCAGTCCCACACCTTGAAAACCCAGGACGCTGCATTTTGGCACCCTAAGGCAGACGGATGATTCAGTTAGGGAGCTCTTAGAAATCCCAGCCGTCCCTTGTCTTCATCTGCCCCGGACTCATCGATCCTACCAAACTCAATGTGAGCTTTTAAGACACTACTGGTAGTTAACAATACTGCCTTGTGTACTTGAAAGCTGTTGTGGGAGTAGAGCTTCAAAGTGTTCACCATTTGTAACTCTCATCTCGCCTTGTGTCAGCACTCAGGAGTTGTGTGTCCTTCAGGACAAACAACTATATTGAGTAGTGCTCCAATGCCCAAGACATCCTCTTACAATACTCAGAAGTCTTGACCCTCTTTTCTCACTCTCAGTAGCAGTTAGAAAATTTCAGATACGTAGGGAAAGGCCTGCTCCTAAACTCCCCTTGTATGTTATAAGTGTATGTTCTAACACCTACCTGATATTGCCATATCTCACCTAGATACAATATTAGACCATGGAGGCATCCCCAAAGTTCTGGAGCCATCTTTGTCTCCCCTGTCCATTGTCCCCACATCTAATCGCTTAACCACCTCTTGGTTTTGCCTTAGTGTTACCTTCCTCCTCTACTCATGCCTATTACCCTGGTCCCCAACCTCACCTACTTACTCCTAGGTGGGTCTCAATACCTTTACACTGAGCTCTCTGATTCTAGACTCTTCCCCTACATTCTGTCCTGTTTTCTAGAAACAAATACTATTTCTACAACATTCCCTGAGGAAACTATAATAGGTTCCTCTCAGAGCTTGATCTCCTCAGCAATGGAATTTAAACCTTCTATCAACCTGCCACATCTTATCTGGTCAGGGTGCTCTCACAACCTTATTTTGCCACTCCAGTCAGGCTGGTTCTTCCTTAAAGGCCATGCTCAGTCCTGCCTTTTCCAGTCACTTAGAATGTCTCATCCCCTCCTTTAAACCAAGTCCTCTATCTCAAGGCCTTCTTTCTATGTCCCCCCACTCTTTTGCAGCATTTGAATTTTAGGACTCAATAGTATTTCATTTTTTTTTGTACAGTCTAGACCTTAATTGTCCTTCTGCTGGGACCCAAGTAATCCTTGACTGTTATAGATGCAAAAATTGCTTGGAGCCAGATTGCTCTGTGCCAGATGCCATTCTCAGTACTGTATGGCTTTACATGTATTAGCTAATTTAATCCAAGTAATTCTAAGGAGGTAGGTTCTATTATCAGCAGTTTACAGATGAGGAGATTAAGGAGATTACTACGGAGAAGTTAAATCACTTGTCCAAAATCATTCAGCCAATTAAAGGTGGACTGTGAGTTTGAACTTACATGAAATTCATCTCCAGAATCCAAGACATTCCGCATCCCCTTAGGAGCAGAGGACTTTTTGTGAGACCACAGCAAGCCAGAGCACCCATCACACAGCACATCTTAATATTGAATTGTTTTCCCCTAGGAATCGGATGCAAATTTATGCATCAAGTATTAAGCTACCCTATTTTATGAGGTATGGGATTGATGCTGTCACAATTGCATGTACAATCTTATACCTGAGGTTCTTCCGATTGAAATCTTTTCTGAGCAAAAGCATATTCAAGTAGTATAAGCATTTGCCCCCTGAAGAGACTACTCTAGGTTTTGATCATTTGATGGATTGCCCGCACAGCATTTTTCTTTCCTTGGGACTGATTTAACTTGCTTAATTTCGTGCTTGTCAAACACAATGAGCATGATGAATCCTTCTGAGTTACAGATTTATCAAAAACATCTGTTAATTTACTAAAAATGCACCATGGCCTGGATTGTCCCTTACAAAAGCAGGATCTTGTTCATCTGTGAACAGATTTCTGTTTCTTTCTCAAGCGTTACATCTGTGATTTGTGAAGGTTGGGACATCACTTAGTATCAACTTGCGCGTTTAAACAAGTCATTCTTACCCTTCTTTGTTTTTTCAATGCAAGGGATGTTTTAGTCTTTTGTAAAATTTAGCGTATCGCTTTTGATGTGATACAAAACAGCATTTCCTCCCTCGGGGTCCCCTGACCCAGCAGTGTCCATTTCTGTTTTAGAATTTCAGACAAAGTTTTGTTTACCGGCAGCCTATGGTGCATTCTACACAAAAATAACAGGAAATTTTAGTAACTCAAATAGAACTACCAAAGGAAAAGTAAGACTTGAGGAGATTACTACCACTCTCCTATCCCTGTAAAATAGAAATAAACACACCTTAAAGTGACCAACTATCTCATCCCAGACTCAAGACAAAGGCCTTTGTCTGTAATAAGAATAATCCTCAACAGAGGCTTTCCTGTGTAAAAACAGGCTTGTGTTGTCACATGTGTTTCATTGGTTCATATAATTCTTAAACATCTTGAGAGTAACATATCAAGTTTAGGATTCTGGTATGTCAAATCTTTTTCATAAAATTACCTTTGAAATTTGAGAAACTTAACAGAAGACCATGGGGGAAGGGAAGGGGAAAAACTGGTTTCAGAGAGGGAGGCAAACCAAAGGAGACCCTTAAATACAGAGAATAAACTGAGGGCCCATGGGGGTGGAGGGGAGAGGGGGAAAATGGGTAATGGGCACTGGGGAGGGCGCTTGTTGGGATGTGTACTGGGTGTTGTATTTAAGCGATGAATCGTGGGAATCTACTCCCGAAGCCAAGAGCACACTCTATGTTAGGTAACTTGACAGAAAATTATATTAAAAAAAAAAAACTATAAAAATAAGTAAATAAGAAAATAAAATTACCATTGATATCCTGAGAATGGAATACTTTGTTATTGCTTTGTACCATAAAATACCCTGTGAACATTATCACTCATACCTGTGAATGATATTCCTCTATACACTCAGTGATTGCAGCCTTTTCTTGAGAGATTTCAGGAAAGAAACAAAGGCCCACTTTTTCTCCCACCAGTCATAATAACCAAACATTTAATAAGTGTTAATTACTTCTCAAAAAAGAATGTTAGGGCTGACAGAAACAATGCAATATTCAATTTCTTAATTTTTTTAAGGTTTTTATTTATTTTTGAGAGAGAGAGTCCAAGTGGGTGAGGGGCAGAGAGAGAGGGGACAGAGGGTCCAAAGCAGGCTCCATGCTGACAGCAGACAGCCCAGTGTGGGGTTCGAACTCACAAACCATGAGATCATGACCTGAGCCGAAGTCAGAGGCTTGACTGATTGAGCTACCCAGGCACCCCTCAGTTTCTTAATTTTGAATAAGAGTTGCATATGGCTTCAGTATTATTATAATTTACTTTTTTATCATAAATAAATGGTTGACTTATTGAAGTATATGCTTGTAGAAAAATAAAATTGTTAATCATGCTATGACATGACTGAGTAATCTGAGCCTCCAGCCTTCTTGTCCAAGAGTTATCACATGAGGGATCTAATACTTCTTAAAAGGGTATAAACTGAGTTTTCACTTAATATTAGCAAGAGTCTGTACTGTTATGGAACAGGCAACATTTGCTACTTTTCTTCCTTTCTAAATTTGTCCGGAAAATATGAGACAAAATAGCTATTTTTCCTTGATAAGAGGGGTCAATCATCTTGATGGTTTGTATGTGTCCTGGAACATTTTGTCTAGAGGTCTAGACATTATCAAAGTCATATTCTACTACATGGAGAACATTTATAAAAACAAGTGGCTAAGAGTTTGAAATTAAAAGCAGTTCTTCCAGCACAGCCTTTTCCTATGAGAACTTATCAGTCATTCCACTTTGACACAATGAGAACTCTACCTCTCAACAGCCGTGTGCTCAGGGTGGCTATTTCTGCTACAAAGTGACGTGACCCTATGCTTCTGTTGCCTGGGCCTCTGTCACACGGAGACGTGGTCTTGTGTCCACTATGTAACACATGAGCTTTTGTTCACCTGACGGGGTGCGGGGGTGGTTTTCACCAATGCAAGCGGGCGCCGGAGTCACACAGCCAAATGAAACGTGTCCGGGAAATGTAATAGTGAATCACTCACTTTAGCTGTTTCCTGATACCCTCGCCTGCTTTCACATAGATGGCACAAAATATAGAGCTTAGTGGCACACAAAGCCAGGCTGCTTTCACTGGACTGCCCACACATTCTTTTGATTCTATTTTGGGTCACACGTGAAAGCCACAGAACAATCGACAAAAGCCATTTCGTCTTCTCACTCTCTTCAGTTTACCCTTTTGCTTAGTTTATTTCATTTCGCCAACATTTTTAAAAGGGCATTGTTGTCATTACAAAGTTGAGTATTTTTCTGAGATCCTAGGTAGTGTTGGTGGTGGAAGAAGAATTCTTCCACTTTTCCAGACTAAGTCAAAGGCATGGTCTTTGAAATACTCAAAGTCCCTGACGAAGCTTTCAGCACAGAGATGAAGAACAGCCAGTACCTGAGAGTTCCCTGCATTGTCATTAAATCCTCACAACTTTTAGGCAGTTATCTATATTTTATCTCCATTTTAAGAGTGGAGAAATTGAGTCTCCGAGGTTAAGTATCTTTCTCAAGGTCACGTAGGTCATAAAGTGCCCGGGATTGAAACTTAGGTCTGTTGCCAAAGCTTTATTTTACGCGTTTAGCCCACTGGATCAGAATTCTATAAAAAAGCTATCCCACAGCATGTGATTATGGTGTTGTAAGTTAGCCATTGCTCTTTGGACCCCTTGACTTTAAAGCAAAGGCTTTAAAAATATTGAACTTTAATTGACATACAATATTTTTTTAAATTTGTTTAATGTTTATTCAGTATTGAGTGAGAGAGTGGGGGAGGGGCAGAGAGAGAAGGAGTCAGAGGATCCAAAGCAGGCTCCACACTGTTACCGCAGAGCTCAATGGGGGGGCTCAAACCCACGAACTCTGACATCATGACCTGAGCTGAAGTCAGACGCTTAACTGACTGAGCCACCCAGGTGTCTCTAGTTGACATACAGTATTATATTAGTTTCAGGTGTACAAGATGGTGACTCAAATTTTTTATATATCACGAAATGATACTATGATAGGTCTAGTTACCCTCTATCACCATACAAAATTATTACAATATTATTGACTGTATTCCCTGTTATACTTTACATCCTTGTGACTTATTTATTTTATAACTGAAGTGTGTATCATTTAATCTCCTCCTATTTGTCCGATCCCTCCACCTCCCTTCCCTCTGTCAACCACCAGTTTATTCTCTTGACCAAAGGTTTTTTCATGTTTCAACACTGAATATGTTCGCTGTACATTTTCATCAATCTGAATAAATTTCTTTTTGTTCTTAGGTTGTACCCCACGAATGTTGTTATGGGGTGGCTTTGTCTTCCCATCCCCAAGGTTATGTGTTCAAGCACTAACTCCCAGTACCTCTGAAAGCTTCTATGGAGACTGGGCCTTTAAAGAGGTAATTAAATTACAATGAGGCTGGTGGGATGGGCCTTAAACCCAGCTGACTAGAGCCTTTATAAGGAGAGGCAACAAGGCTAGAAAGACAGCAGGGGTGTGCATGGAGACTACCTGAGGACTGCAGCGAGAGGTAGCCATCTGCAAGCTAAGGAGAAAAGAAACCAACTCTGGAATGGTCTTAAGGTTGGAGTTTTTTTGTTCCTGAGGTGTTTGATGAAATCTGATAGCAAATCTGTCTGGAGTGGTGCTTCTGTAGGAAGGTTTTTAAATGATTACCTCTTTGATGGTGATGTGTTATTGTTCTGGACCTCTGTGGTTTTTTTGGTCTGGAAACACATAGTTTTGGGTTGTGGAATGTTTGCTAAAATTATCTGGTGACTTCTTTTCACTATTGCTGTTGTTTCTCTTTGTCTTAAAACATGTAATTGGATATTAGACTTCCAGGCTAATGTTCTTTTTTTTTTTTTTTTTTAATTCAAGTTAACATACGGTGTAGTATTGGTTTCAGGAGTAGAATTTAGTGATTCATCACTTATATATAACACCCAGTGCTCATCCAAACAAGTGCCCTCCTCAATGCCCATCACCCATTTAGCCCATCCCCCACCCCTCCAACAACCCTCTATTCTCTGTATTTTAGAGTCTTTTATGGTTTGCCTCCCTCTGTTTTAATCTCACTTTTCCTTTCCTTACCCTATGTTCATCTGTTGTTTCTTAAATTACACATGTGAGTGAAATCATATGGTGTTTGTCTTTCTCTGCGTGACTTATTTTGCTTAGCATAATATACTCTAGTTCCATCCACATTGTTGCAAATGGCAAGATTTCATTCCTTTTGATCGTCCAGGCTGATCTTCTAATGGTCTTTGCTCAAACTGCTTCTTTATCATTTTTGGGTGGTTTCCTCAGCTTTATTCCATCTCTACTGAATTTACTCTTGGCATTTATGTCTTATCTGGTGTCCCTGAGGTCAAGCCCTCTTCAGTTTTATCTTGGGGGTAAATTTTCACTCTGGTTTTCTTTCAGGCTGCCAGCGGGGTAGTCACCAGGCCTCGTTTAGTGAGGCATATAAGGGTGCTCAGATGTGCATTTTAAAGATTCACAGCTATTTTATGTTTTCAGTCTCTCCCGGCTCTGAGGACCAGGTGCCTCTTATTCCTGAGCTGATGGGAGTTCTGTGGCAGGAATCGGCTTGCTTCTTGCTGGCTTTCCTGATTCCAGGACTTAGGCTTCAGCTTTGTTCTGCTGTATTGATTCCCAATTCTTTACTCATTTTGCTTTCTGAGATGGTTGATCTCTTCTATACAGGTGTCTTCAGTTTTCTTTGTGGGTATTTTCATTCCTTTATTGGCTAGTGGGGGAGGTGAAATTAAGTATAGTTAATGTCATGGTTAAATGGAAGACCTCCATATTGTGACTTCGTGCCTCCATCGTCTAATGATAGCCACTACCCACATGTGGCTATTTAGATTTACACTAAAATAAAAATTCAGTGCCTCAGCCACATTTCAAGTGCTCAGTAGCCATATGTAGCTGACACTATGGTATAGGGCAATGTAGATATAGAACACTTTCATCATTACAGAAAGTTTTATCGGACAGGAGTGCTAAACAAAATCCACAGAGATGCCATCCATAGTCTATAGCATTGTTTCAGTTACTTGCTAGTACACCCCTTTAACTCTGTATAGCACTTATCCCTAGTTGATACTCGTCTCCATCCACTAGAGATTAAGCTCCTTGTGAGCAGAGACCTTATTTTCCTATCATTCCTAACATACAGCAGGTGCTACTTATGTTTGTCAGAATGAATGAACCCCCGTTAATTTGCCCAGAGTGCTTACATGCTTGTCTTACTTAGTTTAAACTATATAGACTCAGAATCTCACGTTGGGATATGATCATTCTAGATGGCACAACTGCCATACTTTTCACTGGCTTTGTGCTGTAGTTTTGTATTGTTTCTCAACTCTTTGCAAGCTGTTTTGAGTCCAGCGCTAATTTTGAATTAAGACATTTACATGTAAGTCTTCAAAGAGACCAAGTCGTAAATTGGAAGCATTCAAAGTAGGTATTGAAATACTTACAAGAAAGCAACTTGGAAACATTCCAGTGAGTGGTGATCGCCTAGAAACCATCCAGGAAAGCAAGTGTCCACTTCTTGAGACTTGCTCACCTGTGCAGCTGCCTTAGTTATGTTAGTCTTGAGTACCAGAACAATTGGGCAGATACACAGAATGGACCTGAAAGTCGACTTGTCACTAACACCATGTGGTGAGTTAAGAGGCAGTAATCTGCAGAGAAGATCCTGGGCAAATCTTAACTCTCAAATTGTCCTTGCCACACATTTAGCTATCTTGTTCACATCCTATACTTTGGGCCCAAACTCTCCTTTCCTTTCAGCTAGAGAATCTCTTCTACTTCTACCCATCCATCCTTCACATGCTGTTTTCCCACTTGGACACCTCCCCTCACAAAACCTCCAAGACCTAGCTCTCCTTTCTTTGAGAGTTCTCCTCAAAACTCCAAGAAGTCTGACAAGACCTCACTGAGTTCCCATCACTTAGACACTGAAGCAACTCTTCATCCTGTTTCTCTATTAATCGGAAATTCCTCTACGGCAGGCTTGAGGCCTGCTTTTTCATCTGTCTCCATAGATTCTGGGATCTTGTTGTACAGCAATACAAGGGGAAAATAGATCAGCTGGAATTAGAGAAGGAAAGGCCTCACCTCAACTACCTAATACATAGTATTGGAAACTTATTTCACTTGTGATTTTTTGCTGTGAGATTTCAGCATATTGATCAACGAGCCTGGGGGATTGAATTATTTTCCCCACATTCATAGCTGACCACATCAGAAGGAAATCGCAGGTATGTTCAGGCAGTAGCACGTTGACACAACAGGGTTGGTTGTAGTTAATAGTGAAGTCTATATACAGTTAATAACCAACCTGTCTTTGGTGCAAGGGCTGTAGGTGAGACAGGCTGTTGATGTGCTGACACACGTGACTGGCATGGAGATGCAGCATTGGAGGCGACTCCACTCACTTGCAATATGATTAGCGGACGGTCTCCAGCTTCTTCAGGCTCTACTTGAGCCTTCAAACCCAGGTCATGCTTGTCCTGGGCTCTTCTTGGGGCTGTTCCCAGACAGTGACTGAGAGAGGTGGCCATACAAGGGCCTAGTCCTTTCTCCCCAGCATGGACTCCCTAATGGGCACCTTTTGCTCTGGAGTTTACCCTAAAACTGGTAGGGGCTTTGTCAGGTGTGCATAATGTTCTGTGCCCTCCCCTGCCCCTTTCAAGTCCTGCAGCTCTCCTTCCACAGGTGCTAATTCTTAATCAACCTTTTCTCCTAACGCCATCTGTGCATTTGTCTCGTGGAGAACCCAACCTAAAACAACATAAAGTATGTAGTTTCTACAGCTGAGAAAAGGATTCAGAAAAAAAATGAAGCCATGAAAACGGTGTATATCCTATACAAAGAGTGATGTGGGTTCTCAATTGTGAACCTGTGAAAGCTGTCACTGAGCGCTTAAAGCCACAGGTATTAGGGAAATCGTGTCAGTTTTGTTTGCAGAGAATTGCTAAAATAAGTTCTAGCTTTTAAAAGAAATGGCTAGATATCTGTAAATTAGAGTCCTGGGAAATTAATACATTACCTTTCATTGCCTAGGGCTCTTAGCTTCTAATGGGTGTTTTGTTGATTTGGGTGCACTAAGGACATGTCGTAAACTGTTTTTGTTAAAACAGATTTCTAATAAATGTGAATTGGTTTTTAAGGTTTGGTTATTAAATTCAAAACTGATCTTCCAATATGAATAAGCAAATGACCCTATATAGTTCCTCTCAGTCTCCAAAGCACCTTTATTTTCCAAATTTTTTTTTTTTTTTTTTTTCATTTCTTGAAATCTCCATTGAGAAACAGTAAGTACTTCACAATTAAAGGTAGGTAGCAGATTCTTCTGGTTTACCATACTGGTCTTTTTTATAATATGGTTATCAAGTAGGGCTTAGACTCTTGGTTATTCAAAGACTTGCAAGGAACTTAATGCACTATTTCCTGTCGTACAGGATAAAGAAATTCAGATGTTTCATCCCACGGAAAGTTCAAAACCACGATGAACATTGTAGAGTTAAAGTATGTTCAAAGATTTATCCTTCTATATCCTATAATAGAAAAAAGAATATAATAGGAAGAAGCTAATGTTCAAGAATTTATGGACTGTGAGAAACAAATCAGACTATGAGAAACAAAATTTTAACTCGTTAAATGTTGGAAGATATACCATTCATATTTGGACCCACTGCTCTAGAACAATATTACCATGAAGAAAGTTTTTAGGCATGGTCAATAAAGAAGGGAAAGGAGAAGAGATTTTGAAGAAAAAGTTAATATTGTCTTGAGCAAAAGTAGAGGGATAACATTATTCAAAATTGCTTACAGGTAGAAACCATCCAAATGTCTATCAATGGATGAATGAATGCGGAAAACTCCACACAGCCATACAAGGGAATATTATCTGGCCATAGGAGAGAATGTACGTGCCACAACATGGAGGAAACTTCAATATTATGCAAAGTGGAAGAGGCCAATCCCAAAAGACCACATACTATAGGATTCCATTCATATGAAAGTCCAGAACAGAAGTCTGTAGAGACAGAAAGTGGACTAGTGATTTCCTAGGGCTGGGGAGTGAAGGTAGGGGGTGAAGGGTGATAGCTCCAAGGTTCAGGGTATTTTTTAGGGGTGATTAAAAATGTCCTAAAAGTGGTGATAGTTGCACAAATCTGTAAATACACAAAAAGCCACTTAACTATATACTTTAAATGGGTGAATTGTATGGTAGGTGAATTCTCAAGATTATTAAAAAAAAAAAAAAAAAATGGAAGAAAAACTCAAATGCCAGAGGACAAGTAAATAGAATTACAAACTGTCTAAACAGAATTAGAGTATCCTGGGGCCGCACCACCAAGTTTTAATTAAACTCTTTCTGAAATTGAGAGTTTACCTCATTCCGTAGGCATTAGTAAATTGTGCTCGTCACTTTGGATTTCCATGGGAGTATTTGCTTTTCCTGTATATCTTAAGATCAGGGTGTTAGGTTAGATATGGCTCCAAAGTTACCCGTGAATGTTACCTTATGTGGCAAAAATAACTTCGTAGATGTGATAAATTAAGGATTTTGAGACTAGGGGTTGTCCTGGATTATCTGGGTAGGCCCTACATGCAATCGCCCTTATAAGAGGGAGGCACAAGAGGTTAGACTACAGAGAAGGCGGTGTGACCACAGATGCAGAGACTGGAGTGATATGGTTGAAAGCCAAGCAATGTAAACAGCCAGAAGCTGGAAGAGATCAGGAATCCTCCCCTGAGATCTCTAGAAGGAGCCAACCCTGCCAGCACCTTGATTTTTAGCCCCATAAGACCAGGACTTCTAGTGTACAGAACGATGAGAGAATAAATTTGCGTCTTATGTCATTAAGTACGTGGTAATTTGTCACAGTGCCAATAGGAAACTTCAACAATGCAGTACTAATTTTAAATGATCCTGGGGAGGTATTGAAGGATTGCCATAGCTTGATATTTAGTGCTTAGGTAGTGTTTGCTTGTGTGATCTAGTTTTTTTTTTTTTCTCATATAATTATTTACCATTTTAGGTGGTGACTCTTCATTTTAAATGGCTTGTCTTGGTTTCATACTCCAAGACACAGCAAATTCTTTTTGGAAGAGGGAAGTTATCTGTTTAGAACAAATCCTTGCCCCCCAACCAGGAGTATAGACTTCTAGATCCCAAAGGGTCCTTAATCATCCGTGATTAGTCCAACTCTATATTTGAGTAAACAGAAACCTGGAAGGAACGAGTGACCTACCCAAGCTCCTTTAGTTAAGAAGTAGCAAATGTTCATGATTGCCAGGCCACTAATCTTTAAAAACTAGACATGTGAGACTTGAACATCAACTTGCTGGAGACAAAACTAGTTTAAGCTGACATGGAGATGTTTTAGACTTAAAACTTCCTAGCTGCAAGAATCCATTACAAGTAGGGTTCCCTGTACTTTGTAGGCCACCATGACCATGCCAGGAGCAGAAAATCCTTTTTTTGGTTTGTTTATTTTTGAGCACGTGTGGGGGAGGGGCAGAGAGTGAGGGGGACAGGGGATCCAAAGTAGGCTCCATCAGCAGTGAGCCTGATGCAGGGCTCGAACTCACAAACCGTGAGATCCCCTCCTGTGCTGAAGTTGTACGCTCAACTGACTGAGCCACCCAGGTGCCCCTGGAAAACCCTACTCTTAATTCAAGCCTCTAACCTCCTTCTGACCTCTTCCATTTATGAATCAAGTTCTGTTAGCTTCATAGGAGGTTCATCCTCTAGGACATAATGGTACTCCTTTCAAGTATAGGAAGCAGAGAAGAGGTTTGGGGTAAATCAGAGGTGGCTGGAGGTGGGTGAATGGTTGACCACCTAGAACAAGAAAAGCAGGGCTGAGAAGAAAATATTAAGGTCCTAGAAGTTATTGGAAGCAGTAAATGGGCAAAGTGCCCAGTGACCTCTGCAGAATTTAGTGTCTGGATACCACCACTTCTGAAAAAGAAGGTCTCTTTCTAATGAAATACACCATCTCTCAGCTATTAAAGGATATACTCAAAGCAAGAATGAGGCAAGAGAAGCACTGCCTGCTTTGGAGTTGGGGCCAGGGGAAGAAAGGCTATAAGCTAGTAAAGTATTAAAAGTGCTCATACCCTCTGTACCAATAACTCACTTCTAGAATATTCTTAGGATAATTCTTATAAGATGTGGACAATCCTATAAGCAAACATTCACTGTAATATTAACAATAGTACCTAATAAGGAATTTATCATAGTACATCTCTATAGAGCTGTATATAGCCACGAAACATTTATGAAATTCCAGGATATAGTGAAGTTTATGTAAAGTGAGTGCATGATACAAAACTAGCAAAGATTATATTTTTCCATAAATCACGTCGAACAACAAAAAAAAGTAGATGGAAATTGCCATGGATGTATTGTTTTTTTTTCCTGGATGGTAGAAATTGGGAGACCAAGTTGGAAACATGCATTTGTTTCCTACAAACGACGCTTCAACAAACTTTTCTCTAAATCTGGCTAGTCAGCAGTCTTTATAGACTTGTAGACTATGGACTGTCAAAAGAATTTCTCCTTGCTTTTAACAGGCAACAGTGACCGGCTCTTTCCTCACAATCTGTGTGGTAATGCAACTGCCTCATGAGTTTATAGGTTTTCTTAGGTGTCTGGAAGAGGGTCGTTCTTGTTACAGCAAAGGCAGCTATGTTACTGGACCACGTCTTATTCAAGACTGCAGCCTGTTAATTGGCACATAGTGAGGTGAGCACATTCTAACCTCTCCACGCTTTTCTAAAGCACATATTGGGGTGGCTACGCAATAGCAACAGCTATCAGCTAAGACTGCAGCTGCACATAGTGGGAAGTGTGGGATCCGTTCATACCAAATAATCAAGGTAGCCTCTCTCCTCTGCACAAAGTTTTATATACATCCCAGAAGAGTAGCACCTAATCGGATAAATGTGCTCCATATGGAGTTCTGAAGCTTTAGGTTGAGATGCTTTTCCAAAAGGCAATATAGGATTTTTTAGTACATCAAACACAAGGCTTTCCTTGGTGTGAGTCATAATGTACAAATGGTATGGAATATGGTAAATACTATGGTGCAGCCTTTGGAACTTGGAACAAATTCTTTCATCTCCCTGCTTTGAGCCCATTTATTCGTTCTGAGAAGTAGGTTAAACTATGTTTAGCCTAAAAACCTTCTGTTCAGGATTCTTTAAGGTTAAGTTTTATTTTATTTTATTTCAAGTTTATTTTAAGAGACAGAGTGAGCGGGGAGGGGCAGGCAGGGAGAGAGAATCTCAAGCAGGTTCCGCACTGTCCGCACGGAGCCGCATGTGGGGCTCGAGCCCACAAACCGCGAATTCACGACCCGAGCTGTAACCAAGAGTTGGACACTTAACCGACTGAACCACGCAGGCGCCCCACTAAGGTTAGCTTTTAAAGGAAAGGCAGAAGGCAGCTGCTCCTGAGTGGTTCTCTTCCCCTGCATAGAAACCGACAGGCTGTTTCAGAGTCTGACTTGGCAGTCTTCAAGACCTCAAATATCACCGAGACCATGGACCATAAGGTGTCTCTTTGCTAACTCAAGCCCTTTATCTTATTTTCAATATGCTTACTCAAGGAAAGGGAAAAATCAAACCCAAAAGGTTTCTGATCGGTTTGAATTATTTTTGCTAGCAAATTGAAAAGGACTTCCACGTCTGCAATTTCAACCAGTTGTGCTGTACATTTAGGGAAGTCCATCACCTTAGAATCCAGGTCACAGTTTCTTCTAAATCCACATGTTCTTGGCCTTATGATAAATCAATCAAAATTGATTTAATGGTTTAAGGCAACTGAGTTAAGTTAGCTCCTACATAGGCAAAAGTCACTGAAATTTCTGCAGAAGTTCAATTTACTCCATCTTGTGTATAAGTTGGATCAACAAAGTCACGCTCTGTACGAAGTGTATATTTGGCCTTTAGTTACTTCAAAAAATCCTCTGGCCACAGGAATTCTCATTGTTTGGTAGAAGAAACAGGTTGAGAGAGGGGAGATCGAATACCCCCACATCACATGGCTTACTAACCTGAAGCTCCCTCTGAGGGTCTGCACTCCCTTCTTGCATATTTGGGGTGAATTTCATTGTTACCTAATTAACTGTTTTGGCAGGTGCAGGTAAGCTTCCAGTATGGAAATCCATGTTTGAAGATGCAAAAAGGGAAGGTGCCAAGTTGAGGGGAAAATAAAAATTCATCCCCTAATAGATTTATACAGTCAGGCAGTCTGTTCAGAAAGATTTCAGTTGAAGTTTGACATTTTATACATTATTGTATGGAAGCCCTAATTATTAACATAGGTGAGAGCAAGCCCTTCATTCTCAAGCTATGCAGGGGTGGGGAGCAGGCTGTTGCGGTACTTCACCGGTCATGTGAGCCTAAGTTGCCGTGTCTGGCATTGTGTGGTTGTTCCTAGGCTAAATCTTACAAAAACAAACAAACAAAAAACAAAAACAAACAAAAAAAAACCCCGTGTGTTTTTGTGTTCTTCTCTAACTTCTCGACTGACACAGCACCCCCGCCCCCTTAACAGAATGGCAAAATTCCAATGCCAATTTCCAAGTTACTTACCAGGAAACGCACCTGCTTATGCTCTTACTTCTTACCCAGGGCAGCAATACCGTATTACATGGGTCTTGTCAGAGAGCTGCTTGTTCGATTGCTCATTTTCTTTAGGGGTGATGGATTTGTGTTCGGTGTAACTGGACTCAGAGCATGCAAAGACCTTACCGTTTCTTTCTGGTGTTTGAGGTCTACTACCCTCAACTTTGTTCTTCTCCCATGGTGGAGAGTGGATTCTGAGGACAACCTGGTGTTCTAAGGGAGCTTCTTGGGTTACCTCTGGCTGTGTGCGCTAAGCTGCTGTGTACCCTGAGAGACTTCAGGCTGGAGCTGTCCGCTTCCAAGATTCACGTCACCGAGTTCGGGAGGGGCTGCCCCTGTGACAGGCCTGCTTGTGCCGAGTACATTCCTTAGGCGCCCCTTCGGTGCTCTCTTGAGGCCGCAGAGGCCGCAGGAAATCACTCCGGAGAGTGGCGTTAGGTGTCGGTGGCTACCACGCCTCCCGATTCAGGACTGGCTTCCTACCGGGGGTGGGAGGGGACACCACGGTTCTTGTGCACTGGAGCGCAGTTCGGCTCCGCTCTACCCCGAATAGGCGGCTACGGAAGCACGCAGAACTCGGGCAGTTGCAGCACCGGCAGATTTTCCGCTCTTCCCGGCTCGCTCTTCCGCCTGCGCAGCCCTAGCCCCCGCCCTCCTCCACCCAGCTCACAGGAACCAGCGCCCTGGCCGCTCCCGCGCTTCTCTCCTGCCACCCGCAGTGGCCCGCTTTTTATAGGCACCGCAGCCAATGAGCGTTCTCCTTTCCTTCTGCCCGCCCGCCCGGCCAATCGCCGCGCCCCTTGTGTAATCTTCGGCTGCTCGGCCGCTGTCGGCTATTTTCGTTGTTGCTGGCTTTTTCAGGGGCTGCTCGCTCGCAGCCAGAGAAGCTGCTTTTTTTTCCGGGTTCGGAGCCGTTCCGGATGCTTTAGGCTGCCGGATGTCTGATCTCCGAATAACTGAGGCGTTTCTGTACATGGATTATCTGGTAGGTGCGGGGCAGGGGTGGCGTGTCGCCTCTTGGGTCCGACGTGCCCGATGTCCCTCCGCCTTGAGGAACAGCCTTTTTGCTTTCTTTCTTTGGGATGGGATGCCTTTGGGGTTCTTTCTCCTGCAGCCTGATCTAGAGCTTTGCTGGGACTCGGAGGGTCGGCTGGCGGGGCAGAGATGGGTGGCGGAGCTGACAGGTAAACGTGCGGCCCCGGCCACCGCGCTGCGGGGAGAGGGGCGTGCTGGGGCTGCCAGGGAGATGGGGCCGCGGAGGTGGGGACATCCCCTGCCCGAAATCGGGTTCTTTGCTTCCCTCTGCGCTCCCTGCAGAGGACTTTCTTTCCCGGGAGGTAGGAGTTTTCTGCTCTCTCTTTTAGCAGAACTCCAGGTACTATTAAAGAGCCATAACCAGAATGGCTTACTAAGTGCCCGGCAGCCCCAGTCATTTGGTTGTTATTAGATCTCTAAAGCTATGACCTCGGTCGCGGTGAGGTTTTAAAAGCACATTACCGTAAAGTAGACGGGACTAAACTACATCGCGGTCCTGTCGGGACTGGGTAAGGGCAGGCATTGTCCCACCGTTGTTGTGGTGGGTGCATGTGGCTTATGCCCTGGATCCCAGCTGTGCTTTTTAGGCCAGGCTTGTGCTGAGAAGTTTAGGTGGGAAGTGTCAGCACAATGCTGGGACTGGACATTATTTTGATAATGAACTCGAGTTTTTGTGGAATTATGCAAGCATCATGTATTGTTCCAGAAATTCTGTTTCCCTAGAGCTGCACGTTTGTGTTCAGGGGGATCCTCACTGACATTGGCTGTGTTCAGTCCTATACAATTACCAGGTTTACCTTGTTACCGCTGTTACGCAGAGTTGAAGTAGCTGGCTAAAAACATTGACCCTTCTGTGATCTTGTTGGACACATGCAGACGGTTGATTGTAGATTGGCCTGGCAGAGATTTGCTAGTGCCTTCTAGGAATTAAACTTAATGCTGTTCTAAGAAAGACTGTGAATGCTTTCATGATCAAGAAACGCTGGATACGGGCTGGTTTTGTAATGTTTTCTCGTATTTGGACTCATTCTAGTTTATGTGAAAGAGAGGTTTCCCCTAAAGCTTAGTGGTTTGATGTTGTTTGTTTTTGTGTTTTTTGTGGGGGAGGATGCTGGTTGAAGTTTATGCATGACCTTGTGTGTGGAGCAGAGACAAAAAATTCTGAGTTGGAATTCTGATCATTCGTTGATGTCAGTTATCTTTGTGATAAAGGGACATTATCCACCCACAACTGGAGCCAGTTTAAGGAGGTTATCTGATTGTGAGTGTTCTTTAAAATTAGAAGTGTCATGTAGGTTGAGTTGCCAAGTGTTCCTTAGGTTTTCTGAATTAAACAACCGATTATTTTGTAGCCTGTCTGTAAAATACAATGCTACGGTTTTGTTTTGTAGTTCTCAAAGCCAGAGTTTGTTGGGATAATTAATCAAATAGGAAAGGTAATTACCTGTAGTACTGAAAGCTAATATTGGATACTTAAGTAGTGCCTAAAAAGGAAGTCAGGTGGTTCTGACTATTGTATTTATTTCTTTTACTGGGTGAATTTTAAATTTCAAATAGCATCACAAAGCTGAGGTGCCAAAACCACCTAACCACTTGGGGGTTGGGGGTTGAAAATTGGTTTATTACTTAGGTGGATTGTCTGAAGTTGGTGAATGAATGTTTGTGGGGCTTTAGGGTACCTTAAAAGTAGATTCATTTCTTTGTCAATTTAACAGGTTTGTTTTACAATCACTGGGCCCCAAATTTGACACAGCTTTTTGATTTTTACCTGCCACGCCCCCACACGTCCTATTGCATTGGTACTAAAAATATCATTTTGTCCCTTTAAGCTTTAAAAAAAAAAAAAATCACAGCTGTAGTGAAACTGTTACATAAAAATCATTGGCTACTCATTGGAGATGAGAAAAGTCTTAAAGGAAGTAAGTCAGTTTTTATGAGTGTGCCAAGTATCCCCTGTGAAAACACTTAAGAAAAGCCTTAAGGATGAAGTCCAATTTTTCCATCTAATTTTTCAGTTAAAAAGACGCACCTCTCCTGAGGTGGTCTTTTGTGTTTACTTCTTATCAACTCTGAAGAAATGAGGTGCCACACGTCATTCCTTTCTTCTTGCCTTTCAAATGGACTTATTTGCCTGTATATAATCTTTATGTGGTGTGTATTAGAAACCAGTTTCTAGGGGGGAAAAAAACCCAATTCTGTTGACTGCATTTGGGATCTCATTTTTAAAACCAACTCCCAAGTTCTTTGACTTCCAGGAAAAAAAAAATGCTCCTTTCATTAAGAGTTTCGCTCTTCGGATTTTGCTGAGCTTGTGGGCTAGAGCGAGCTCCCTGTCCGTGCACTTGACAGGAATACTGGTGTGTGCTGTCTTTTCTTTTTTAATCAGGTACTTGACTTTTCTTGCTGCTGTTGGAAACTGGAAGAGGGAGCTGTATGTATTGTCCATTGTTCTTTGGATGGGATGTCATCACTTAACCTTTTACATTTGGAGGAGAATAGAACAGAGAAAAGTACAGGTGCTATTTTTTAACAGCTTTTAATAGGACTGTGGATATTAAAACAAATGAAGCTCTCTGCTCTTTGAGGTTGCTTTTGATTTTCTTAAATATTCTCAATTAGAGGTGACCAATAGGGCGAGGGACAGGGATAATGCCTTAATATTTAAGACAGGGTTTTTAAATTCAGTTCAGAGATATAGTAGCTAGCTTGCTAATTCTAAATAATTAAATATCAGCCAGTGTTCAGTATTTGAAATGAATGAGACAGAGGGACGATTCTACTTTTCTCACTGGCTTCTAAGTTGAGACCAGATAAAATCTGTTTGGATTAGGTGTTTTGTTCTAGGGAATGCAGAATGTATCCTTTACACTTCAAGATTATCAAGATTATTTGTGTAGCCTGGTGGCAATTTAAATATAAAAATCTCATGTTTTCCAGTTAAGGAAATTGTTGTAGGAGGCCGCATACCTTTTCTCCATTTTCATGATGGACCTTAAAGGCCATGTTCACATGTGTCAGGTCTGTGGGTAAAGATTTTGTTCCTGTTCCAATAGGCAGGACCAGCATCTTGCCCTTTTTTTGTTGTTGTTAACTTATTTAAACTCTAGTGTAGTGCTGGTTTCAGGAGTAGAACCCAGTAATTCATCACTTAACGTACCACACCCTGGCCCATCCCAACAAGTATCCTCCTTAATGCCCATCACCCATTTAGTCCATCCCCCTACCCACCTCCCCTCCAGCAACCCTCAGTTCTATTGTGTTTCTTAAATTCCACATATGAATGAAATCCCAGGATGTTTGTCTTTCTCTGCCTGACTTATTTCACCCCCAAGCCAAATAATTCATTGAAGAAATGGGCAGAAGACATGGATGGACACGTTTCCAAAGAAGACCTCCGGATGGCCAGCAGGCATGTGAAAAGATGCTCAACAGCACTTATCATCAGAGAAATACAAATCTTACTCTCTTTTGACAGGTAGACCTAGCAAGACCGTGTGCAGATCTTTTTGAATAAGTAGGAGAAAATCAAGTTGTAGTGAAAGAGAGACACATCTACCAGGTTTTCCTGGGAGGTTGCACAAGAACAACTTCTAGATTCCTTTCAGTTTCAAATTTTCTTTGTCTTCACTCCCATCGATTGGTGAGGATTTTACCTTTTTCCTCGTCCTGGCATCAAAACCCTAAAACTTTCTGCTTTGTATCCTGCCCGTGATGATTAAATGAGATCATGGAGGGAAAGGGCTTTATATAAACAGCACATTGTTTTTCAGATATGAAATGTTAATGTATCGTGATTACATTACTTATTCTTAAACCTTAAGACCTTAACGACCTCTCACTGGTAAATATCGGGCTAACTTTTAAACTAGTGCCAGGATGTGGAAAGGTTTGGAGCAGTAATCAGCAAGTAGGATGTCACAAGACTGTTGCTTGTTTAATACTTACGAAAATAAACCACCTTTAGATATTTTCATTAATCCATTCAACAAATATTTATGGAACCCCTGCTTTGTGCATGGCCCTGAAAGTCATGGGGGACGAGCTCCCTGCTGAGATCCCCTTGGCTGTGGGACTGCCAGGCACGTGGCTCTAGGGGAGTCTGTGGCAGGACAGGTTGCATAAGGTGCATAGGAGAGGAGACAGCTTCTAATGTGCTCCTTGGCTTTCTCCTAGGTTTCTCATCTTACGTGTCTTTGTTTTCTTGTGAACTAAAATGCAGAGTTAGACTTGAAAATGTGACAATTAGCAGACATGACTAATCAAGCATTTTTAGTGGTCAACCAGTGATCACTGCATTTATATATTGTGTTTGGAATTTAAGGCCAGGGTTCTAGATTTCTTGTAGAGATTGGTGAACCCAGCCTAGTTTTTTGGTCCTAGGCTGTACCTGCCATTAGAAAGATTTATGTGTCAGTGGGGAAGATTGAGAAAGAAGGTAGATTGGTTTTTATTCTGTAAATGGTGATGGAACTTGGGCTGACTAACCAAGAACAGGAACTCCTGATGTACTTCAAAGAATGGAGCCTATAGGTTCTAGTAAGTTGTAAATGTGCCCATTTGAATCTGGTGTTTCATTATGTTTAAAGTGTGCTGCTTTTTAACTCTGAAGGACTCTGAACATAAGCTATGTGTTCGGACTGTGGACAAATGGACTATAACACACAGGCCAAACATTGTTTAGTCCTAACTGTAATTGGATTAGTCATGTAAATATTCTTTTATTAATCATAAGATTAAAATAATGCAAATGCAGATTAACCATCTGGAGTTGTCATTGCAAAAATGGTTGAACATCTGTACCATTAAGCAGTAACTCTGATGTAGAGGCATTAGCTCTGGTTCTGGAGATTCTGTTGCTGCAGTCCTTTGTTTTTTTTGTTTTTTGTTTTTTTGTTTTTAAGGTTTATTTTGAGAAAGACCTTGTGAGTGGGGGGGAGGGGCAGAGAAAGAGGAGAGAGAGCCAGTAGGAGACTATGAATCCCAAGCAGGCTCTGCCCTGACATCACAGAGCCTGATGCAGGGCTCGAACCCACGAAGACAAGAGATCATGACCTGAGCCAAAACCAGGAGACAGATGCTTTAATGGTCTGAGCCACCCAAGCACCCCCATTGCTGCGGTGTTAAGTCTTGAAATAGGACTCCTAGGAAAAGACCCACAGGAGAAATGATTGATGCCCTCTGGAAGCCTAAGCCATATGCTTGTTGGCATGGTGGGGGTGTGTATGGAGAGTTAAGTATGAGTTATGAGGATAAACCAGTTAACATTTACTGAGCACTTACTATGTGCCAGACAGCATTGTAAGCACTTTCCTGAGAAATGGTATTAAAATGAGTCTCAGAGAGGTGGTTTCCCCAGGCTGACACAGCTAGCAAGTAATAGAGCTGGGCTTGCGGACTTCCTCCCAGCTTGGTGTTAAAGCTATTGGGAGGGGGCGCCTGGGTGGCTCAGTGGGTTAAGTGGCCAACTTCAGCTCAGGTCACGATCTCGCGGTCCGTGAGTTCGAGCCCCGCGTCGGGCTCTGGGCTGATGGCTCAGAGCCTGGAGCATGCTTCCGATTCTGTGTCTCCCTCTCTCTCTGCCCCTCCCCTGTTCATGCTCTGTCTCTCTCTGTCTCAAAAATAAATAAAAACGTTAAAAAAAAATTAAAAAAAAAAAAGCTATTGGGAGATGGTTGAGATTCTTACAATGTTTTTCACGTAAATACTGTGCTGCTGCTTAAGTAAAGGGTAAAACACCAGGAGACTTGAAGAGACTGATCCACGTTCTCTCGTTCTCAAGGACTTGGCCCTGCTAAATGGAGTGTTAAGGAGAAGGCTGGATAGAAAGCACTGTGATGTGGGGAGAGCCTGGGGGGCTCAGTCGAGCATCTGGCTCTTGATTTCAGCTCAGGTCATGATCTCACAGTTTGTGGGATTGAGCCCCTGCAGCATCCCATTCCATGCTGACAGCTTGGAGCCTGTTTCAGATATTCTCTCTCTCTCTCTCTCTGCCCCTTCCCTGTTTGCATGCATGTTCTGTTTCTCAAAATAAATATTAAAAATGTGTCCAGAGCTTCCTGCCCCTGTCCTGACTCTGGTCACTGAGGTGACCTTCAGCATCTAATGTTTCATCAAGTGACCACAAATGGATTTCTGGGCAACCCTGTTAGCCCCCTACTGTCACTTCAGGAGCACCTTCTTCCCTGTCACAAGCCCCAGTTCTTTTCTGAAGAGGTCACTGAGATGGAGGAGGTAGTTGCCAGTTTTTCTGAGGTCCTCTATGCTCCTTTACCAAGTGCTGCCTGGGGAGGGAGGCTGTCCCCAGCAGACCCTAGGCCCCACGTAGCCTCTTGCTTACAGATTTCAGTTGGGCACAGCCCCCTGATATTAAGTATAAAGAACGTATTTGTTTTGTTTGGCTTTGTTTTTAAGAATTTGTAGACTGGAAAGACTTTTAGCGAGTTCTGCTAACTGTCACGGAGAACAAACAGTATTTTTTCTGATAACTTCTCACAAATTGAATTAACGATGGGCTTCTATTTTCAAGCCTCAGCCCCCTTTCGTTATGCTGTGGCTCTCCCCCTGGCATCTCCCCAAATGCTTCAAGCGTTTGGATGAGTTTAGGAAGCTCCGTGCTTGTCGACCTTCATTTTCAAGTGTCTGTGAAGTGTTTGAGCACATGGACTTCTAGCGGGGCTGTCTTCAAGGGCGTGTGGCCATGGGGGCTACATTTAGAAGGGCCCCACGCTTACTTTAATGCTCTGGGGTTACCGTCTTCTTGATTTTTGACGCTTTGCAAACATTTTCATTTTGCACTGGGCCTCACAAATGAGGTAGCCACTTCTGACTTCTAGTGCTAGCAATGTGTGACTCTCCCTTGAGTGGCCCAGGGTGATGGCTGTTCTGTCACCTGCATCAGGGCAGGGTCCCTGGCCCTCTTGCCCACCACCAGAATCAAAGAGGGGACTGTGTACCAAGTGTGGTGCGGAGCGTTTCACTCTTGTCGCCTGACTTAATCTCCCCATCAGTCGTGTTGATCAGATGCTACCATCTTACAAAAACACTGCTTTAGGAAAGAGGGAACTTGAGGTTCAGGACGGTGGCATATTGGCCAGTGGAGTGTTAGTTAGCCAGTGAGTCTGGCTTGGCGGATTCCAAGCCCATGCTTAGAAGCCCTTAGGACCGCCCACCTAATAATAGTTGTTGAGAGGATGAGAGGGGCAGCATGAATCATAGACACAGTGCTGGCGATTGAGGGCTCACTTGATTGTGGTCACTTGGTTTCTCGGGAGAAGCCCTCCCAGGAGTTCAGGGATAGCCCAGTTCCTGCTGGGGCAACTGCCCGAGTTTGTGCCTTGGGGTGACAAGGCCTTCATTTGTTTATCCATTTTCCTCTACTCTTTTGCATAAAGGTTGGCGTTTTGCTTTTTGGCTCACAGCCGCGTTACAACTACATGGTTTTGAGAGGAACTGTTTGAAAACTTGGATTTGCAGAATGGTCTATTTATCAGGTTCCTTTGTACCTAGATTTGCTGAGCACTGCTCTGACCTCTGGACTGCTTCTCTCAGGGTTGAGGACTTATCTCCTAGTAATTGTGTCTGTGTCTCCCCAAGAGGGATTCCTGGGGGTTTTTCAACAGCGTTAGCTGCCTCTCTAGCCTCACTCTTGGGGAAAGTGGATGACCGTCCAGAGTCTTCCCAGGACCATCGATGGAGGCACAGAAGGGCTATACCTATTCCTAATCAGTCCCCTGATCATGGAGTCAGGAACTAAAACAAAATACAACCTTTTCAGAGTTTTATTTTTAATACAAATATTCCTGAGTACAAGTATTCAGGAAAATACAGAAAGCAACACAACCTACTTCTGTGTACCTACCTCTCTGATTAACAGTTGTTACCATCTTGTGATTTTTGACTTCAAAACTCTGCTTTAAAAAACAAAAGAACTCTAAGGCTAGAGCTAAAGCTTGCTGCTCCCATTTCTCTGTGCCGGTTAGTGGGTTTCATTCTCAAGCATTCTGTTTTTTTCCTTTTCTATACTTGCATGTACGTATAACAAATATACTAACGATGTGGTGAATGTAATTTTACAGCAATGGTAACATACCACCCTTTTTGAAACATGTTTTCTGTTTTCGAGATCAATAAATGTTGCTTGTATGTATCAGTAGATACTTGGTTTTTCATATTTCTGGTTTGGATATGACATTCATGCTTCTATATGTAGAGATCTTATTTGGATTTTGTGAGAAGCTCTGAGGAGAATAGGTGTTGGTTTGGAGGCGTGGTTTGTACACGTTTACTTGTTAGTATTTACACAATAAATCCTATAAAGCTTGCACTTCAGTATTAGGATTCCTATCTTACAGTTGATAATCATTTTGTATTCCTACTAATATATGTATATCTACATACACATATTCTTGCCTATGTAAGGATGTGGATTATTTTGGTAACGTATTTATTATTAAAGTAAATGGAAATTCGGAAAGCACGATAGGGACAAAGTTGTAATCCAGTAACCCACAAAGAGCCAGTTAACATTTTCAACCCTGCATCGTAATGAAGGGAGTTTTATAACCTGCTTTTTACATCTATGAATATTTAAAATTTAAGTTTCTCCTCATTGATCTTCTGCATTATAATACTGACCATAATTTTCTTAACTAATCACCTTTCCATTGAATATTTTATATTCCAATTTGGGCTGTTATAAATAACACTGAATTGAATATTCTGCATAAATTCCTGGATATTCTATGCCAGTATATTGTCAGGAGTCGTAGTTCTGTGGTATTTAAATACATCTTAGTATGAAAAGGAGTTCCAGTGCCAAGGAAGTTTAAAAACTGGGTCAGACAAAGTTAAACAAGTTTCTTTATTGCACAGCCTTTAATATGTGGATGTACATGGCAAATCTCTAAAAGGGATTGCTGCATCCAGTGTTTCTATTCTGGGGTATTTTTGTTTTATGATCAAGTTCTAGGAGTAGATTTGTAGGGTCAAAAGGTACCTGCGTTTTAAAGCTCTTGACACTGATTAAATAAGTTAATATTTGTAATGTACTTAGAACAGCGCCTGGTTATAATCAGCCAGTGTTTAAGTCAAAGCTGTGTAATAAAGTTAGTGATAATGATGATGATTATTGATTGAGAATTTACTCTCAGATTCTGCAGGAAGTGCTTACTATGGGATTCTACTGTTCCTTTAGACTTTTCTCCAACCCTGAGAGGTGTAGGAATGTTTGTTCCTGTCTTGTGGTTGGGGAAACTGAGGGTCAGGAGGAGTGGAGTAATCACAGTTGCCTCGGTTGTTATAAGGGTTGGTGACATGTCTGTGATCTTAAACTGTACCTATCCTTGCAGCAGAGAAGAAAAGAACCTTGAAGTTGTGTATTCGATTCCTAGGTATTCCTCCTTTTACCTGTGTGATCTAAGGTGTTTTCCAAATCTCAGTCCATAGCAAAATAGAAAAATCAGGAAAGTGTTGCAAAATAATTACAAATTTACAGACTTAAATTTGCAATATTTTCCCAACTTTTTGTAGGTATTAGAATCTACTGTCTATTCTGAAATGATAGTGAATGATAGTGTCTCTCTCAATGTCATTACCTAGCAGAATAAAAAGATGATATTCCTATATTCTCCAGGTTTTCTTTCTTTCCCTTTTTTTTTTTTTTTTGGTATGGATGTAAGTATATATTTAGAATGTACTTATTTCTAAAACCCCAAATACCAGGAACCTAATCTAAGACAAATCACTCCAAACTACAATTTTCTCCTTTGCAAGATTCAGACAGCATGAGAGCTTGCCTCTGTGATAACAACATAATGAAACTGTAAAATTCTTAAAAAAAAAAAAAAAAATCACCTTAGATTTTTCTGAACTGATTGGTATGAGTCCATGGGACTCAATGTAAGGCATCGATAGAAGGAGGGGTAGGCAAGTGTAGATAAAGTGAGCTTCTATGTATGTCCTTGATTTCTCCCACCTCCTCCCCCCATCAGTGACACCTTGGAGAGTTTTCTTCAAAACTGGCAGTGTACAATTTTTGTGGCGTTAAGTAAACATTGTGTAGGAACACGTTGTGTACTCTTTAAGAGCTAGACATCAAAAAGTCCTTGACCTTGGATAAAACTTTTTTTTTTTCTTTTTTTGGTTTCTTTCACAAAAAGAAAAATCCCAAAGAGAGTGTTGATTTTTTTTTTTGAACTATTTTTTTTTTTTTTACTCCCTCCTTCCCTCCTATTCTGATTCAGATTTTTTAAGACCGCAATTGTGACTAGTAAACAATCTTATTTACAAAACTTAGGGCTTTTTTGAGGGTTGAATGAGATAATACATTGTACTACTTGAACACAGGTGCATGCTAGCTTTATAGAATACCTTATTTCTAATTCTCATTCACTCAATTTAATTGTGCACTTTACTGTGATGCCTCAGTCTAGATAAATGTATATGTACCTGAGTCTTGGTATCACCCCCAAATAGAGATGTAAAACATTTCTAGTACTCCAGAAGGCTCTCGTGTCCCTTGCCAGGCAGCACTGACATACATTAGTTTTGCCTGATTTTGAACTTGACATAAATGGAGTCAAAATATATTTACGACTTCTTTCAGCATGCCTACGATTCATCCTTCTTGCATTAATCAGCAATTTATTTTTCATTGCAATGTAATTATGAGTCTATCTGTTGTATTGTTGGGCATTTAGACCCTTCTCAGTTGATATTGGAATCTGGTCCAAACATTCTAGCACATACTTTTGGTGGCAATATTAATTTCTTTTGGGTACGGTGGAATTTCAGGTTCGTTGGGTATATCTATGTTCAGGTTTACTAAAAACTGCAAAACACTTTTCCAAAGTGGTTGTACCAATTAGATTTCTACCAGTATAAGAGTTCCAGTTATTTTATCTCTTCACCTATACTTCTTGTATTGTCCGTTCTTCTGTCTACCTGTTCTGACGGCTATGTACTCCAGAGAAATTTAAAGTTGTCCAAAGCTGCTTTTTTTTTTTTTTTTTTTTTTAACTTGAAGAAGTTCCTGGCCGTATTCTGAAATTCCTGCACTATTCAGCTGTGTGGTTCACTTAAATTCTGACATGCTGAAGTGGTACCATGGGAGTTAATTGACCTGATTTTGTTCCTGGCTTTGCCACCAACCAGATGTGGAGGTTTGGGCAAACCAGTCAGTCTCATTAACTTGTTTCTTCATCTATAAAAAGATGGGATTAATTAGGTGACCTCAAATGTTTATTTCATTTCAAAAGTTTTTAGTCCTTCGATATCCTTCCTGGAATAGTGATCTCTCCCATTCTTCTAATTTTACTTAAGGGATAAATTGCATCAGGGCAACTCTGTCAGTCATTCACTCAAACAACTCCAATTTTTATGAGCCTTTGATGTTCCGATGTGGCCCTGGCACTAGGGATATACATGTGAGTGAGACATTGGCCTGTTGTCAGGAAACTTCCACTCTTGGTGGCGAAAAATAAGCAATTACATCTTGGAGTGGCCTATTCCACTTAGAAGAAAACAAAGGTAACTGAGGGAGCCTATGAAAGGAAACTCGAGGGCCCAAAAGAGCTTCCCAAAGGAGTCATTCTTAATCTGCAGTGTTGAAGGCAAGTTGGCCCAGTGACAGGCAGGGCTGGGCAGAAGGAACAGCCTGTGCACTGACTCGGGGGTAAGTAACCCCATCACTTCAGGGAGCTCCCAGGGCTCAGTGTGACTGGGGCAGAGGTGAGAGCAGTGGCTCCACATGAAGTTGCAGAGCCCAGCTGGGGTCACCTCAGGGGAACCTTCAAAGTTAGCCTGGAGTGACCTGGTCAGATCTTCCTGCACTGTGAAGGATCAGAAAGGGATGCCAGACCAGAGCAAGAAGGCCAGTTAGGAAGATGCCATCCTGATCCTGGAATGAAATGGTGGTATTTACAACCAGGTAGGAGCAGGAGGGATGCCCAAAAGTAGATGCTTCTAAGGATTGTCGGAATTTCACAAATGGATGTAGAAGATGAGAACAAAGATTTTAGCGCTTTTGTTTTGATAACTGTTCTGGTTATCCATTAGTGAGCTAACGAACCATCTTAAGAGCGGCTTCAGACAGTAACAACTTATTTTACTCCTGAATCGGGAGGTAACTTGAGTTCAGCTAGGCTGTTGTTGCTACGGAGCCCTTATGAAGTTACAGTCACATGGTGGCTGGGGTCACCTCAAGTCTTCATATACTTGTCTGGCATTTGTGCTTGGGAATCCCCAAATAGCTGGGTGCTGGGAGACTGTGGACTCCTGGGGCATCTCTCTTCACGTGGTCTTCCTATAGGCTGCATCGGGGCGACTGGACTTCTCCCATCCAGGCTAAAGACTCACAGAGCATGTACCAAGAGAAACTGGCAGAACTTGAACTCTGGTCTGGCTAACATCTGACCTCCCAGTCTTCACTACTTAGGTGATACCTGAAGCCACAGCCATGAACAAGCTCGCCCAGGGAGGATTGTGTAGAGTGTGAAGAGAAGAATCCTGAGGAAACCCAGTGCCTCAGTTAATGCTGGCACATAGTGGGCATTCCTTTTTTTGTGTGGGATCAGAAAAAAGGAAAGGAGCCAGAAAAAGAGGCTGAGAGAGGACTGGAAGATTGAAAGGAAGCCTGGGGAGTGGAGTCAGGCTGAGAAGGGAGACTTTCCAGAAGGAAGAAGTGGCCAGTGGTGTTCAGTATTGCCCAGAGATCATGGAAATAAGGACTGAAGAGTGGCTGCTGGATTTGCATCAGGGTTGACCTGGGCCTGGGCACTCAGGCCTAGCGGAAGGTCAGAAGAGGACACTGCTGCAGTTAAGTCTGTCAAGGAATGGTACCATGAAAGGGCAGACACCAGAGCCAGAACTGGAGGAGTGGCTTTCCTCTTTACATGGGACCCAACTTGAGATGGCTAAATGCTGGTGAAGTAAAAGAGAAGGTCACTTTGCTGATGGTGACTGAAATATGGTGGGGTAGGGGTTTGAGCTGAGTGGGGTTGAAACTTCTGTGAGGTATGAGGCGGAGTGATGACCAGGGATCCCAAAGTGT
The DNA here is from genome assembly GCF_046562875.1 of Panthera onca. NCBI lineage: Eukaryota > Metazoa > Chordata > Mammalia > Carnivora > Felidae > Panthera > Panthera onca. The sequence goes on along the minus strand of NC_138339.1, from coordinate 40,587,602 downwards.
TGGTTGCTGCAGACTGTTGACGTCAAAAGCCATGTCTGAATGACCCAAATATGTAGGGTGGTGGAATTTTTTTTCTTCCATTCTCTATAGCTGTTTGGGTGTAGGTTTCAAGAGGTAGGCCCTTAGATTAAGGTTTAGGATTTTTCCAGCATGAGTCAATGGGTGGATAATGGGATAGAGGAATTTAGGACCATGGCAAGACAATGGTTGACGCCATAGACCATGAGCTGAGTTACTGAAAGGAGGGCAAACAGGAAGTAAAGGATGTGCAAGGAACTGGTATCTTGAGGCTGAATAATGTGTCATTGGGAGTTCAATGTGGTCCGACAAAAGGGCCTATGAACTTAAGATCACAGAGGTAGAGCTGTTCCCGGAGGGGAAGCTCTCGTGTGGCTGTGGTTGGTCAGCAGCAGAAAAGATGGAAGGGTTGGGGAAGAAGAAAGAGCCGTGGTGTTGGATGGAGCATGCTCACGGATGGCCAGGTCATCAGGAACGTGGCGGGGCTCCGAGTGAGAGGCTGATCAAGATTCCGAAGTGCTCAGTGAATGAGGTCAATGTCCTTGACAAGGAGTAGTAGAGCTAGATGCTAGAACTCCTCACCCTGAGTCTTGAGGAGTAGGACTGGTCTGGAGATCCTCGAGGATCTCCCAGGAATCGAGTTGGGCCGCATAGTGGACGGGACATTTCACAAAGCTCTTGCAGGTGGAGGGGAGTTTCATGGTTTAGTGCTGCTGATTCTACCATTTTAACTGCTGGGTAAGATGCCTGACTCCAGCACCTTCACTGGATCTTTGGCAAGTTCCTTCTCAGTGCTTCGCTTTATTCCATTTGCAAAGTGGAGGATAGTAAGAATAACTCCTTGGGTTTGGTGAGGATCAACCGAAATAACGTACTCTAGAACAGTGCCAGACACTCCTCCTCTGTGGCTTCCTCTTACTCCCCATCCTAGCAGAAAATACCTGCCAATATCAACAGGTGGTTTTTTTTTTTAATTGAAGTATAATTGGCATATAACCTTATGTTCGTAACAGGTGTACAGCACAATGATATTCGTATAAGCTGCAAAATGAAACCACAATAAGTCTAGTTAATATTCTTCACCATATAGTTACATTTTTTTCTTGCGATAACATCTTAGATCTACAATCTTTCAAATATGCAATACAGTGTCCTCACCTAAAGTCACCATGCTGTACATTCATCCCTAGGACTGTTTTTTTTTTTTTTTTAATGTTTATTGTTCAGAGAGAATGAGAGAGATACAGATACACAAAATCTGAAACAGGCTCCAGGCTCTGAGCTGTCAGCACAGAGTACGATGTGGGGCTCAAACTCGTGAACCATGAGATCATGACCTGAGCCAAAGTCGGACACTTAACCGACTGAGCCACCCAGGCACCCTAGAACTTTTTATAACAAAGTTTTTATCTTTTGACTCCTTTGACCCATTTTGCCACCTTCCAAACCCTGCCTCTGGCAACCACCATTCTCTTCTATGTACCCATGAGCTTGTTTTTGCCTTTTTTGCATCCGCATAAGTGAACTCATGCCATAGTTACCTTTCTCTGACTTACTTCACTAAGTGCCTGCCAACCGTGAAGGTGATGCTTTCTAAGGGCCCTGTGAGGTAGATACTTACATCAGCTTTGTTTTTCAGATGTTAAAACTGAGACCTGGAAAGGTTAATCAACTTAAGGAAATGTACCACGGGAGAAGGCTCTCTGGAAAGACTGGGGTGGAGGGACTGGCATGAGCCTGGCTTGTTGGAGAGAAGGCACGGAGCAGTGTGGGGTGAGGGTAACTGTAGTGTGAAAGATGATGGAATCAGATAGGCGCTTTCCTCCCCGAAACTAGCTCTGGCAGTTCTCTGGTTAGGGAGTTCGGGGAAGGTGAAATCCAAGCTAGCTGTGCTATGGAGGGGCTCCTAGTTTAGATGAAGAAACCCATAGCTCATTTACTTGATTCTTAAGACTCTCTGCCTGCTCTTCTCTAAGAGGTGTTGAGCTTCCAAGGGAGGAGACTGGACTCTCGAGAGACTCGGTTGTTGTATCTGTCACACAAGCCACATCTCCTTGGAGGACTCCCAGGGTTGGGGTCCCTGCCGGCACCGGACTCCCAGGGCGGAGAACTGGTGGTTTGAGCATGGAGTTCAGAAGTTGTTGAAGATGGCCCAGGCTGGGGCCTTTGAACTGGACTGAAAGCTAGTCTCAGGCGGCTTGCGGGGCCGGGAGTTTTTCTTAAGGCAGCCCGAGAGGTTAGTGTGCATGTGCTGTGTCTGGGACTGCTGCTTAGTAATCTGGATGTTTTGTTAATAAAGCTGATATGGCCTGTGTGATCCTGACTTGTACCTATTTAAAACGGTCAGAACTATTTGCAGAAATAGGTTTTGGTTGGAGAATGGCCCTTTTCTCTCCTGTCTCCTTTCAGTCTTTCCTTCTTCCAGCACTTCACTATGAAAACTGAACTGAGTCTCCTTCCAGGGCTGCTCTTGGCGCCGCCTTAGACAGTTCCACATAGTGGGCACTGCAGAAGTGCCTGGCCAAGGGAGCAGGCGTGGCTAGGATCCGGCTCCTGCTCAGCCGGCTGAGGTACCCATTGTGCACTGGCACAGAGGTGCTAGTGGGCTGGCTGTGGCCCCGCCTCAGGCCTCCGTTCCCGTATGTGTCACAGGGCAAAGCACGGTGTGGCACGGTGCAGGGCCGGGTTGTGGGCCTGCTTGTATTTCCAGAGCCTGGCACAGGTCCACCAGACAGCTGCAAAGTCTGTGGTTGGGCCGAGAGGCTGCGCGGAGGATGCTTAAGGGCACGGACCTTGGAGCCACACTGCCTGCATTCACGTTATGGTTGCCACTTACCTGCTGTGCAGTCTCTGTGCCTCAGGTTCTTCATCTACAGAATGGGCACAATCGCAGTACCTACATCAGAGTTGAGTTAGAATATAGGAAGCACTGAAAAGAGAGCCTAGTCTCTCTAGCACTGTTAAAGTGCTGTCAAAGAACTGCTCTGCAGTTATTGGGCTGGGACTTTGTATACGAAGCAAGGACTTTGCGTGGTCCACCGCTGAAAAACTTCTAGTCTGGTTCCGTTCGTTTTTCTCCAATGCCAGCTTTTCAAAACTCTTCTTGCCTCCGCAGAATGAACGTAGTACAGAGTAACTGGGTTAAAGAGATTACAGCCACTTGGTACTTCTGTAAGTGGCAGCTATTTCTGATTTGCAGAGGTGAAAGGTCCTGGCGTGACCCACGGTGGCCCGCACCTCTCTGCAGCTCTGCTCGGAGCTGCTACCGGAGCTTGTCTAAAGGAGACCACTCCCTTTCAACTTAGCAGGCATATTTTCTGAGGTCCTTCTCTACAATTCTGGTTTGATTCCAACAAAAGGGGAGAATTCCAAACAGTTTGACTTTCTGCTTGGCAACACTGTTCCCCCTAGCTTGTGCTTGCTTGGCCATCTCTTCTATCCCTCCCTTGCTTAGAAATGTTTCCGGAGAGGACAGAGGACTGGGCTGATTTTTTTGGATGCTGTTGCTGTTTTGTTTCATCTTGAATTTTTTCTTCCTTTTCCTTTTCCTTTCCTTTTCCTTTCCTTTTCCTTTCCTTTTCCTTTCCTTTTCCTTTCCTTTTCCTTTCCTTCTCCTTTCCTTCTCCTTTCCTTCTCCTTTCCTTCTCCTTTCCTTCTCCTTTCCTTCTCCTTTCCTTCTCCTTTCCTTCTCCTTTCCTTCTCCTTTCCTTCTCCTTTCCTTCTCCTTTCCTTCTCCTCCCCCTTTTCTTTTGCTGCTGGTTCTTTTTTCAAGTCCCTGTGCCGAGTGTAGAAAACCTCTTAGGATTGTTGAATTTCTGTTCTGTTTTGTATAAAAACATTGTACATCTACATAGTTCATCAATAGAATTTCTTAGTGTAACAAATTTCCCTGTGATTTGTTGGGTTTTCAAGATGTGTGTTTTAAAGACTGGGTCATTTAGATTGGATTGTTTAATCATTCCTGGGTTTCCTTTGCATTTCCTGAGTTTTTCAGGGCTCCTACTGACCTGACCATGGCCTGTGGGCAGGATCACTTCTTGAGCCTGAGGTGGAACTTTTCTCTATTTCTGTGGACTCAGGCTGACATTTTTCTGTAGCCTCAATGTGTAGGCAATAGATTCTTGTGCTAGTGATATTTTAGTTTTCCCCAAATACATCTTGATTTGGGGAGAACGCCTAACTCTTTTGGTTATCTTTGGAAGCACTCAGGTGAATATTTTCCAGTCCTTCGTGCTTATAGTTTTATCATAATTATGTGAGGTTAATATTCTTCTTAAATTGTTGCAAAAAAAAAAAACAAAAAAACCTGACTTGGAATCAAAAGAAAAATTTTACTATGTCAAGAATAGATCTTCAGTTGCTAATTTTAAAACTCTTCAAATCAGATTCTTTGTTCCATAGGAGGACACAAGTGTAATGAAACAAGTTGCTAAAAAAGTCAAAATTAGAGTTGTGTAGGAAGTGATGCATATTTTAATTCTTTATTCAAAGATCTTGAAAGCAACAAAAATGGATGATTATGAAGAAATGATGGAGATGAAGCATCAAGATCTCACAGGCTCATTGATGGTTTGATTCTCTCTGTTTTATGCTACTTTTCTTGGTTTCAAATTTTTACTTCTAGTTAGTTAACAGACAGTATAATAGTGGTTTCAGGAGTAGAATTTAGTGATGCATCACTTACATGTAACACTCTGTGCTCATCTTGTCTGTTTTAAAGCAATTCTCTTCCATTTCCTGAATCCAGAGTGCTGAGTTTTTCTCAATTGCTTAATAAAGGTTATTTATCCCAATTGCTTTTTATATTGCGGTGAGTGATATTAAAACAGCAGCAACAAATGAATATTCTAAGGGTGGGTGTGGGTAGCTTTTTCCTAGGTATTCAAAATTAACATGGTCTTTTACAAAACAACATTTTATTCAGTGTCCATTTGCTTGAAATGGAGCAGTGACTTCACATCCTGGTTTTGAATGCAGGTGCACAGCCCTGTATTCAGATACTGAGCTACAATAAGAAAAGGTTCTGTTATGTTTTAAAATATTCCATGAAGGGAACACCTGGGGGGCTCAGTCAGTTGAATGTCCCACTTTGGCTTGGGTCATGATCCTGTGGTTAGTGAGTTTGAGCCCCGCATCCGGCTTGCTTGCCTCTGTCAGAAGACTGCTTTAGATTCTCTGCCCACCCACACCTCCCCCCCCCCCCCCCCCCGGCTCCCTGCCGGGCCTCAAAAATGAACATTTAAAAAAGATTCCTTCAAGGATACATGTCCCATTAGTTTTGGGAGAAGAAAAACCCTATGCTTCTTTCCTACCAACCTCTCCCCTCCTATCTAACATTCCTCACTCAAAGGCTTATTGAGACTTAATGTTTGGTAGGTATTTGGGCATCATAGGTACCACAGGGATAACTATCTATTGAACTATAGCCTATAACATCAGCTATACTACAGTTCTTCGCTTGTGGGGAAAGCTCTGGTTGGTGGGGTAGAACAGCGTGGACAACCTTTTTCTGGTAGGGGCCAGCTAGTAAATATTTTAGGCTTTGCAGGCTATACAGTCTGTGTCTTCACTATTCAACTCTGCTATGGTAGCACTAAAACAGCCAGAGATAATACATAAATAGTTGGATGTGGCTGTGATCCAATAAAGTTTTATTTATTTATCTACTTATTTTTAATATGAAATTTATTGTCAAATTGGTTTCCGTACAACACCCAGTGCTCATCCCAGCAGGTGCCCTCCTCAGTGCCCATCACCCACTAAACTTTTATTTTTAAAAACAGTCAGTGGGCCAGATTCAGCCCATAGATAATAGTTTGCCTGTGTCTGGGCTGGTAGAATAAGATTTATTTACCTCCTTGAAGAGAGGTAGTATTTCATGATAGTTTTTCATTGGCATCAGAATTTTGGTTTTTGTACTTGCGGGATACCTTTAGATGGAGACCATATGATCAGTGGCTTCCTTTACTTGAAGGATGTAAACTGTTTCCTGTGCATCTTCAGAGGCAGACTATAATAGGGTCAGAGTTTATAGGAAGTCCGGTATTGGTTCAGGGTGAGGAACTTTCTTGAAAGGTTTACTCTTGCCATGAATAGGAAAAGCCAAAGCTGAAGCTGCTTCGTACCTGTTCAGGACATTATAGAAGGGGTTCTTGCTTTGAGTGAGAAAGTAGACTCAAGATTTTTCACCTTTTCCCCTACTTACCGGTTGGTCCTAATGTGAGACCATCTCTTTGCTTTACCATGAATTATTTAAAAATCATTGTGGTGTTGGGGAGGATTTCAGAGGTTTCTTTTCACTTAAATGATGGAATTCTTTCTTTCCAGTTTTATGCAGAACTCAGATATATAAAAGAAATGATGTTTCATTATATGTGATTTTTACAAACATCCTTGTTTATATTTAGAGTAGATCAGTGAGGACAATGAAGCTGTTTTTGATAAACACAAAACTGAATTTAAATTTAGATGATTTTAACTTAGATCCATTTAGATAGATGAGAACTGAAGGGTCATCTTCCAAGTTCATTTGGTATTGCATTTATTTTTTGTGATATTAAGGGAAAATAGGATTTTAATGGAGTCCTATTTATAGATATTAAAGTAATTTCATCTTAAATCTTCAGCGAGAAGGAAGAATATAGGTTTTGTTCTGAGACTTGACCCACCCCTCCAAAACCCCATTACTCTGGCAGCACGGGGGTGGGTGATGGGGTGTGAACTGTAAAAGTACATGTACAGTACATTTGAGTATGTTTTTCTTCGTTTCAGTCTCTAATAAAAATTCAGTTCTCTTCACAAAATACTTCTTAAATATCCAGCTGCCTCTTTGGAACCTTGTTGGGGGTATAGTTTGAAAACCACTGGTTTACAATCAGACCGAGGTGGACATCTAAGTTCTGTCCCTTAGCAGCCATGAGCTTGTAACTAATTCTGTGTTTCATCTGATGGGCCTAGAAATATTCCCGTTGCTCTAGTTGTGAAGACTGAGATGATGGTGCAAAACACCCAGAACATAGTAGTGTCTTAATGTCCTTTGCAGTCATGGTTTTAAATTGTGTGGCTCCATATGATTTCAGTAGTAGGTTTTCATTTGCCTTTATTAGAAATTATTAACTGTCTTAAAGGAACCCTTGCCTAGGAACTCTGCCCTCAGAAATGACCGTTACTGCCCTGAAAGGAGTAGCTTGCAGGGGTCTGTAGCCCACCCTATTTGTGGTGGTGATTCTGTCTTCTGGCCTAAGAGCGAACAGTGGAGTTAGAGGGAGATCAGCCCTCCCAGGGGCAGAAGATAGGGGTCTAAGAGGCTTGCTTATCCACACACTCAGAAACCAGGGGAGGGAGTATGCAAACTTGTCTTGTGAGATTTTTGTTTTTGTTTTTAACACGTCAGTTGCCCTGTAAGGATGTGTAAGGATGTGAACAGTAAGGAGAGAAGGCTTGGGCCACCAGCAGCCAGACTTGAGGGGACAATGAAGCTGGAGCAGGGTTAATACCTACAAGACAGAAAAAGTGTCCGTGTGTGTGTGTGTGTGTGGGGGGGGGGGGGATGGCAAATAGGTTGAGTGCCTGGGGACCAAAAGTAGGTAGCTTCTGGCCACCTGAGCTGGGCACAGGAAGTAGCCCTGAGACTTCACAGAAAATCCCAGGTGATTCCCCAAGCACCTTAATTGGGATCATTGTTTTTCAGCAAATGTAAGAAAGTGGTATGTCCGTAGAAGTCATGAATTTGGGGGTATCCGATGCTGGAGAGTGGCCCAAAGAAACCGGTCTTGAAGCCAGATCCCAGAGGGAAGCTGGACAGGATCCTGTGGGGCCAGGAGGTTATACTAGGGAGTTGAGTTTCATTTAAGATTACTCTTAAAACCAATAAGTGGTTTTAAGCCAGAAGCATAGAACCTGATTTGCATGTTGAAATCTTGTGTTGGCTGCAGCATGGGGACTGGATTATAGAGGCAAGAGGGGTCTGGGGGACCTGTTAGGGACACTGTCCAGCTGCAGATGTGGACCACTTGGCCTGGGCTTTGGTGAGTTTGAGGATATGTCTTGTCTTTGCCAAGCACCTGATGCTTGTTAACTTGATCCAATAAGGTTAGTAGATTTAGTATTCCTTTCTCATGTCTGAGGGCCAGTTATTAAAGTTGAGAGCATGCGAGTTTTCTAAGGTCTGTCTAAACTCAAAGCTCACAGCTCACTTTCTTCCCTTTCCACAATCAGAAAAACAAAGTCTAGGTGGTCTAATTCATAAACTAATAAGCATTTTGACTCCTTGAGTGGTTGGACCACATTCTTCTGTTTCTGGGCAGTACAGTCATGTTTATAAGTTACTATGAGGCATTGACTGGGTAAAAGGGCTTGACCACTTGCGTATTTTGACAGCTTGACATATACATTTGACAAGATAAGCATCATGTTCAAGGTAGAGGCTTAAAATAAGTTCAAAGACCGAATCTCTGGCAGCAGCAGGACAGTGCTGAAAGATGATACTCGGTTATGCCCAAAAAAGAAGGGGAAAGTAGGAATGGAGGATAAATCCACGTATTTGAAATGTATTTTTCCTTATGACTTTAACGTTCCCAAGTGTCTAGTTGTGCAACTCATTGTTGCCTGTCATTACAAAATACCATAACATGTTAATACTGAATACCAAAATGAGATAATCGACGACTAAAATTTAACCTAATGTACACCAAAACGTCTTCTGTTTTCGCATAGATGGAAATTGCCTGGTGGAACAACAGTATGGGGGCTGGCCGAAATGAATGGTGTTTTTGTTTTTGTTTTTTGCCTCTGGTGCCGGGTCTGTGGGGGCCGTGCTGGGAGCTAAGCCCTCTGGCCTTGGAACGTTTCTTCCTTTGGAAAATCTTGAGTTGGCGTCCTGGGTGACCACGTTGGCAATAAGAATTCCGAGTCCTGGAATGTGAAGACAAGCAGGAAGAGACACCAGGAGACTGAAACCAGGCCTGGATCCAGGGTGTCCTTAGAAGCTGATGGCCAAGTGCATCTCCTGGGGCTTCCATGTCTGGGGCCCCATAGCACAGATGCATAGAGGAACTTGTGTGTCTGGAGCACGGTAGACCCTCCATTTAAAAATCAAACACAGGGGCGCCTGGGTGGCTCAGTCGGTTGAGTGGGTTTGGCTCGGGTCATGATGTCACGGTTTGTGGGTTTGAGCACCGCATCGGGCTCTGTGCTGACAGCTCAGAGCCTGGAGCCTGCTTTGGATTCTCTGTCTCCCTCTCTCTCTCTGCTCCTCCCTTGCTCACTCTGTCTGTCTGTCTGTCTGTCTCTCTCTCTCTCTCTCTCTCTCTCAAAAATAAACATTAAAAAAATCAAGCAAACACAGATTTGGGGCTTACAAAGTTTCCTTTTATAACTCCTTTTATCCTCCTGGTATCCTCTGAAGTAAGAGCAGTTAAGTAACTTGTCCAGGGTCCCACAAAGAGTAAGCTGTATGGCTGGGATTTAATCGCAAGAAGCCTATCCCCAAATCTGTACTCCTAATGGCTCCCTGAACTGCTGCTTAATAAGCCTCTGTGGACTATTGAGTGTCTGATGCTGTGACTTTTCATGGTAGGGTATTGTCTGTCTACACCAGGGATTTTCAAAGCAAAGTTGTTGAAAGCTTTTGTCATCCCTTATTTCGCCCAGAATATTGTTAGAACTACCACATCTGCTCTCAAAGATAGTGATGCCCCGAAGTCCACTCTCCCTTGCACATTCTACTCTTCCCTTCATAACACTTCCCCTCTAGCTTGATATCTTTGCTTTTGGAGGCACGGCCACTGGAGTGTAGATCCCACGAGAGCGCGTGTTCTGTGGACTGCTTTAGCCTCCAGCACAGAGGACACTGCTGAGCACAGCGTTGGTGCTCTGTACAAATATGTATTTATGCAAGGAGTATTAATGCCACATACCCTGCCTTCAACTTGGTCTTCTAAAAACCTGAGCTTCTCTAAAAGATCATTATTACTGTGCTGTAGCAGTGAAACATCCTGGGGGGATCAGTAGCCTGGGGAGTTGAAATATTAAGGCTCAGCTCTTCCAGTTGCCATTGTATATGGACAATACCTTTGAATAAAATTAATAAGAAGGACTTCTTACCACCTTAAAAAAAATACGCTGCAGTTCTCCCCAGAATCCTATATGTTCTTAGAAATCTATTCCCACTCCTTACAAATCAGAATTTGGCAGGTTTCTGCCATGGACAAGGGACTGGTGCCCATGTTGGGTTTCCAGTGGCCATGTACCTTTTCCCTGGGTATTGAGAGTAGAGATCTTGTGCTGGGAAAAGCCTTTATGTCTAGGTAGGCTAGAGGGTCATGGAGATCTGTCACAAGTGTTATCTGTGGTCGGTAAGTGGTACTGCATTCAGCTTTTTAGAATTGGGTCTGATAGCATACTTAAACCATAAAATACTTGTGAACCTGCTTTTCTCAGTTTGACTTCATTTGCATTCATATGTTCTTTCTTTTTTTAATCTTTTTTTTTTTTTAATGTTTATTTTTGAGAGATGGAGACAGAGCTCGAGTGGGGGAGGGGCAGAGAGAGAGGGAGACACAGAATCCAAAATAGGCTCCAGGCTGTGAGCTGTCAGCACAGAGCCTGATACGGGGCTGGAACTCATGAACCGTGAGATCATGACCTGAGCTGAAGTCGGACGCTTAACTGATTGAGCCATCTAGGCGCCCCTGCATTCATTTGTTCTTAATGATTAAGAGTGTTGGGCTCTCAAGTCCAAAAGGTTTGGGTTCAAATCCTACTTCTGTCACCTATGAACTGCTGTTGCCCTGTCTACATCGAGGAAAATACTAGTGTAAAGTGGAATGCATCACACTTCCATTTAACTGTCATGAGGGACTACTCTTTCTTGTTGCGAATACAGTCTCAACAACTTACCAGTTAAGATTGGAGTTGTTTCAAAAGTAGGGGCTTCAACAGGTGGATGTTTCTTTTTTCTCCGGCAAGTCCACAAGTCATTAGGGCCCTACGATGCTGCTGCTCACTGTGTATGGACTTTAAGTTCCTAGTTCATGGTGCTGCCAGAGCTCCTGCGATCACTTCTGCATTCCAGGCTGCAGGATGGAGAAAGTGTGGAAGAGTGTACCTCACTCTGGAGCCTTAAGACTTTCTGATTGTATCTCATTGACCAGAACTTGGTCACATTGCCATACAGAGCTGCAAAAGAAGCTGGAGAATAGAATTTTTTTTTTTCACTCCGAAACCAACTTCTCTGTAGCTATCTTCAAATATTCTTCACATACCTGTATCTCTCCAGGTCTACTGCTTGAGATTACTAACAGGGTTGTTCTCTGCTTTGTATATCTCTTATCTGTATAGTTTCTTTGTATTTATACTTTTGGCTTCCTCATAAATTTAGGTCTCGTTGGTTCTTCATGGTCATGAAGTTACTTAATGGCTCTGCTTTTTGGATTCTCTCAGCTTCACTTCCCTCTGCTAACTGCTTCATCTTGGTATTTTTTCACTCAGGTTTTGGAGAGCACGAATGATTGGTCTAGTCTAGTTCTCCCTGCTGGGCCATACCATGGTTGTTGGCCAGCTTAAGAATGGACAGCTGTCAAGTTTAATCGGCTGGGGGGTGCCTGGGTGGCTCGGTCGGTTAAGCGTCCGACTTCAGCTCAGGTCTTGATCTCCCGGTCTGTGAGTTCGAGCCCCGCGTCGGGCTCTGTGCTGACCGCTCAGAGCCTGGAGCCTGTTTCAGATTCTGTGTCTCCCTCTCTCTCTGCCCCTCCCCTGTTCACGCTCTGTCTCTCTCTGTCTCAAAAATAAATAAACGTTAAAAAAAAAAAAAAAAGTTTAATCGGCTGGGATAACCTTGGTTTTGAGCCTTTTCATCTGTAGGGGTGTAGAGGCAGAGCAGGCTTTATAATGCGACAGACTGCTTTACCCTTGACAAATGGAACTTCTTCTGGCAGGGAGTTAGAGATAAATCCTAAAAGGAGGATGTTTTTGCATATTATGAATTTTTGGTAGTATGTAGACAGTCAAGAAGTATCAATAACAGATTGGAGAGTGATTATTTGGAAATAGGATGTTTAAAGCATATACCTCAAATGATTGCCCATCCTGTGATATTTCATGATTTTGCTCATGTCACTTTCATCTGGAATGGTCTCCTGTGCCTCCCTTTCACCGAGCTAATTTGGAATCTTCTATAACTCTGTTAAGGAGGTTTCCCCCTCTAGAGAGTCTTTAAGGGGTTCAGTGATCCTACTGTGTCTCCTCCCTAAAACCCTTCGTAAATACCTCTTATGATGATGAACACACTTATATTGCCATTGTCCGTCTCAGGTCTGTTAAATTACTCTCTCCTGCATTAGAAGACCATTGATGCCAGTGTTTGGTCTCATTAATCTTTGTGGATCTAATATTTACCTAGCAATGCCTGTCACATTATTGATGCTGAGCAAGTGTTTGTGTTCCTGCTCATTTTTTGTTTTTTGGATTGAATTTCTCCCCATGGCCTCCTAAAAAGTGAAGGAATAAACTCTCCAAGTAAGTGGTATTAATTTTAATTTGGTAAATTAGAAGGGCATCTGTTCCTTCTTTTCATACTCGTTAGAATTTTCAGAATTGTTCTTACCTTCACCGTTGAGCCAAAATTTGCTTTTATGTGGTTGTTACCTGTGACTTTTAGTGCTATTTACAGAAGTTTGGCTAAAACGTTGTGGTGATGAAATCTATAAACTTTGATAGGACGATTTTCTGCTTGGGCTAGATGATTTCTGCTAGATGACTATGTCCACCTGGGGTTATTTCTGCTATAGCTTTTCAAATCTTTGTGACTGAATTTCACAGAAAAATCATGTGTGATTATTTTTAGTGGGTGAGGGCCATGATTCCTTTTCGTTTATTAAAATGAAAAAAAAATGTTTTATTTATCTTTGAGAGAGGGTGAGTGGGGGAGGGGCAGAGAGAGAGGGAGACACAGAATCTGAAGCAGGTTCCAGACTCTGAGCTGTTAGCACAGAGCCTAATGAGGGGCTGGAACCCATTAACAGTGAGATCAAGACCTTGAGCCAGAGTCAGACGCTTAAGTGACTGAGGCCCACAGATGCGCCCCCCTCCCCACTTTTTTAAAATATTTTTTGAGAGAGAGAGAGAGAGAGAGATTGTGTGTGTGTGTGTGTGTGTGTGTGTGTGTGTGTGTGTGTGTGTGTGGCAGGCATGCACGCGTGCAAGCAGGGTGGGGTGGGGCAGAGAGAGGGAGACAGAGGATACGAAGCAGAATCTGCCCTTGACAACAGCAAGCCCACTGTGGGGCTCAAACTCTCAAACCGTGAGATCATGACCTGGGCCAAAGGATGATGGTGGCACTTTTATACCTGAAAACCTTGTAGAAATGTGGAGAGGTCAATTTTGCTAGCTTTGCTTTAGAGGCAAATGCTTCTTGCCAGGCATTATCACCCTCTCTTTCCCTAGACTGAAGAAGTTATAAAATAGATGCTGAGGAACAAAATCCTCCACGTTTTGTAAGCAAAACTTCATTTTATTTTGTAAATACACCTTTATGCCTTTCTAAAAGATAGTCCCCATTTGCTGAAAGCAACCTTCAGCGCGTACTAAGGGAGTTGTTAAAAAAAATTCACTGTTAATGTTTTCAGTGACCACACTCCCAGAAGGAAATAGGGAGTTCTGAAGTAAGTGCGTTCCCAGGGGATTGTCTCTGTCAGTCTGGAGGAGTCTGTCAGACTGAAGCATACGGACTGACCTGGCCTTTGCTGAGGCAAGATTGCGCCCACTCAGCACCTTGGCGCTCCCATGCATCTTGGAATGCACTAGAACGGGTCTTCTCTGTCCACATCTCCCCGAATCTTGCGTCTTTGCCTCCAGCGCATTTGTTTTGGGAGGCTGTCAAGAGAACCTGCTGATCTTCGCTTTCTTTGGCAAGAGATGAGCCAGGTGTGGGCCTCATCTGAAGGTATTAACTGCTCTCCTTCCTCCTTTCTTGCTGTCCCAGTTCCAGTATATTACTCCTAGTACTCTGTGGCATTGGCTTGGCTAGATTAACCTTCCTTATTCTGCTCACACACAGAATTACGGAGGAGAAAATAAGGCAACACGACCATCATCTTTCATCAGGATGAAGGATTACGTAACACAGCAAACTTAAAATAGCTTTTAGTAAAAGAGAAATAGTGTGTTTTTACACCCTTTGGAACTGGAATTTGTTAGACCTTGAAATCCTTTTCGGACCGTTGCAGTAAATAACTTCCTTTCTGCCGTCTTGTTGAAGATTTTTTTTTTCTTCTTTATTTTCATGCTCACCTTTGAAATATCTTAGGGAAAACAACAGTAAACTGTAAGTAATCCTATTTCAAATTGAGTGTTCTTTTTCTTCTGGATTACCCATGTTTTTCTATAGACCTATCTTAACAGATTTGAACCAATCTGTGACTTGGGTTTTGACAGCATCTCTTTTGCACTTTTGTCTGATGAGACAGCAAAGAGGAGAAGGTTATGGTTCGTGAAATAACATTCTTTAGTTCTTAGGCAAGTCTGCCTGTAGATTTATGAATGCTGATTTGGAGGCTACTGGGTCAGAGTTGATCTAGGGTAGAGCTTCATTCTTTAATTGGAAATAATTATTTCTGTTTTCACTCCTAACTATGTGTGATGTCCCATGGGTTTACCATTAAAATAAAATGAGTTCTTACAAATAGAGTATCTGTACAGGGAGAGAATATGAACGAATCATTTTACGTATATTCCTGGTTCTTGTACCATGGCCAAAGGAAGTTTGGTTATGCTTTTAAACCTTTGTTTTCTGACTTCCTGTAATTGGAGGAGAGACGCCATTCACAAGAAAAATACCGTAGAGTGCATCTAGATCGAGTGGGATGGTGGTCCTGCTCCTTGGTCCGAGGTAGGATGGTCCGTGATGAGGCAGTATGGGTAAGGGTTGGAGAGAATGAGATAATAAGGCTAGTCAGGAGAAAACACACGTTCAGGAGTTTCAGGGTAATAATTTTGGCCATCCCGATAACAGTAGTTGTATGTTTTGGGAATGTGAAGGAGTATAAATAAAGTAGATTTTAAGTAACAACAAATGTCTTCACTTTTCAAAGATAAAGCTTTTAAAGAGTTACTCAAATGACAAATGCTTGGACTCCTTTATGGCACTGGGGACATCTACTTCTTAAAAATATTGTTGTGTAGCAGTTAGGATTAGGAGGCTGAGAGATACACCACAGTCTTGAAGCAAGCTCGAGGTTGATTTCTATGTCCTGTACAGAGTCTAGAGGAGGGTGGTGTGGAAATCCACTGTCACCCCTGTCCCCAGGCTCACTCATCACATGCCTGTCATTCTCTG
The DNA here is from genome assembly GCF_046562875.1 of Panthera onca. Lineage (NCBI taxonomy): Eukaryota > Metazoa > Chordata > Mammalia > Carnivora > Felidae > Panthera > Panthera onca. Next base: position 40,572,250 of record NC_138339.1, on the reverse strand, counting down.
GGTGCCCTCATAATCTAAGGTAGTCGCCGGAGCTACAGTGAATCTCGTGTTTCTACAGGGTGGAAAAAGAGCTCAGAAAGGCAGAAGAGCCAGAAGCGTCCCTCTTAGAGTCTGTTCCCTTTTTGCATCCTTTACTCAAGCCTTGCTTTGGAGAACTTAGTTACGTAACTATCCCTAGCTCGAGGGACAGCTGGAAAATAGATTTTTTTTTTTATTCCAAATGACATAAGATATTTACTTGTCACTTGGGGGAAAATAACCTTTCCAGCTTACTGAGAGGGTTGTTAAGTCCATTTGTACAAAGTACAAATTGGTGTAATTTACAAAGGTGGAAGGGAGGTGTGAATGTTGGACAAGGTAATGAACGTTCTGTGTCTTGGCTCCAAGGGGGGCCTGTAGGTGGCATTGCTCTGGGTTACTTTCAGTAACTCATTTCATTCAAAATAAATCCAGTAGTGTTGATAATGATGATGGTACCTTAATGAAAATTCCCTAAGACTAAATCATCAGTCATTTGTTTTGAACATAGCACCAGTGAATGGAACTTTCTGAAAGTTTAGATTGAGTTTAAGAACTTCACCCAACAAATCATCTTCTAAGTTTGCTTTTTCTATCGTTGTAATTTTTATTTGGATGTCCATGTGTATAGCCTTTGGCTTTTGATCTTTTCCTAATTTAATCATAGAGTTTAGTTTCTTCCAGATATCTGAAGACTTCTCTGAAGACTATTAGACTTACGCAGAATCAGTCTGATAGGACTTCTTGGCCTTCAGAAGGAATACATCTTTAAAAGCATTTTTGCTGCCAAGGGAGTCGGGATCCTATATCTCTGCTTCCTTGACATAGCAGATACAGCTGTGGCTTAGATTGTGGCATTATAAATGTTTATGAAGAAGACCTTACTTGACAGTAAACCATAAAAATAATGTTGGACTGTATAGAGTTAGGGTTATTTTGACGATCCACTTAATGTGCAAAAACGATTTCCCCAGTTAAATTCATACTCATGTTTGGTACGCGTAGTTTTGTGAGTGGGCATGAGTTTTAGGAATCTGAATTTGATTTGGGAGAAGTCATGAATTCTGAAGAGTGCTCCACTGATACTCAGAGACTAAGGACCTCCATCTTCTCTAAATGCAGCCCCTTTGAAATGTTCCATATTTAACTATGAGGCTTTCCTTTCTACCAAGATTACTTTTTTCTAGAAGGATTGTAGACCTTTATGATCTGCTAAGAACTGAACTAAATAAGTGCTTATAAAACTACTAGCAGTCAAAGACTTAAAAATTGGATATTTGTGCAGGATTTAAAAGAAAGGAAATTAAGCCATAACAACTAATCCCGTTTCTTAAATGGTACTGAGTTGAATTGTTACCACTACTGCAGGATCTGCTTTATAGTCCCATGATCATGCACTGTGCCACACTATTGCTCCGGTCTTAACTTGACCTGGCCTAGAAAAAGCAGGCAGAGGGAAAAAAAAATTGAGCCACTTGCTTGTAAAGCAGACGTCAGAACACAGCAGATATTCTCTACAGAGGGAAGCAAGTCAAGGGGGGCAGAAGTCAGTTCTGTGGGACAAACATTTAGTTGTAATTTCTTATTCTTAATCTCGTGGAGAATGTCTGAATGTATCCAGATCTCATTTGCCATGTGTAGAGTTGGCATTTACACGGTAAGCAGTGTATGTTTTTGCAGTTCCAAATGTCATGAAAATATAAATGAAGTGTTGGCAAGCACATGGAGCAATGGGAATGTTCTCCGCTGCTGGTGGGAGTGTAGGTTTGTACAACCACTTTGGAAGGAAATCAAGTTGAGTGCCAGCATATTGAACGATGCGGGCAAATATACTCCCAGGTATATATACCTCAGAGAAATTGTGTGATTATAAGTTGACCTATGCGGGGAATGTCCGTAGGAGAAATAGTCATAAAAACACAATATTAGAAATGTCCGTCAGTAACAGACTAGATTAATTATGGAATTCTAATTTCCTAGTATGCTATACCGCAGCAAAAACCGATCCAAAAACATGTACGTGAACCACAGCTATACAATTCACAATACATTTTACAAACATGATTTGAATGCAAAAGCAAGTCACAGGAAAACACATGCAGTTTGATTTCATTTCTACAAGGTTCAGAAACTGCAAAGCTAAGCAACACATTCTTGTAGGATGCCCTATATTCGTAGATAAACTATTAAGAGAAGCAAAATCAGGGCACCTGGGTGGCTCAGTCGGTTGAGCCTCCGACTTCGGCCCACGTCGTGATCCCACATGCCTTTGAGCCCCACTTTGGGCTCGCTGCCGTCAGCGCAGGATCTGCTTCAGATCCTCTCTCCCCTACTTTCTGCACCTCCCCCGCTCACGCATGCTCTCAATAGTAAATGTTTCAGAAAAATAAAAGCAAAATTGCAGATGTGGTTACATTTTAGGGCAGCGGTTCTCAGCGGTCAGTGATTTCTGCCCTCCAGGGGATCCATGGCAATGGCTGGAGACCTTTTTGGTGGCCACGATGGAGGGTGATGGTACTGGTGTCTAGTGGGTTGAGGCCAGGGGTTTCGCTAAACCTGCAACCATACACTGGCTAAGCACATTATATGGTTCAACATGTTGATGGTGCTGAGGTTGAGAAACTCTGCTCTGGGAGAGTGGAGGGAAGGAGGAAAAGGCTTTAAAAGTTTCAGTGATACTCTACTTCATAACTTGAATGGCATGCACATAGTGTTTGCCTTATAGTTATTCTTTAAGGTACATACTTCCTTTACATGCTTTTTTTTGTACGTTTTGCAGCACACACACAAAATTCTAACACAGTTTAATGTTTTCTTTTTTCACCTCAGTCTCTGTCAGTTGACTCAAATGCCCTGAGCCCATTTCTTAATTCAGAAATATGGGGTGGTATTGGGACACCTGGATGGCTCAGTCGGTTGGGTGGCTGACTTCGGTTCAGGTCATGATCTCACTGTTCATGAGTTCGAGCCCCATGTTGGGCCCTGTGCTGACAGCTCAGGGTCTGGAGCCTGCCTCGGATTCTGTGTCCCCCTTGCTCTCGGCCCCTCCCCTGCTCGCTCTCTCTCTCTCTCTCTCTCAAAAATAAACATTAAAAAAAAAATAAAAAAAAAATGGGTGGTATCTGTATAGAAGACCATGAAAGGACGTAAGATTCAGTGATAAAATATCTTGACTTTTTCCTTTGAAGGCCTAAGGGGAGGGGTGTCTGAGACTATGGATGGGAGATATAATGGTGTTTACTTCTGAAGACCAAATTATTTCCTCAGAAAGGCCTTAAAAAGACTCGAAGTCTTTTTCCCACCTCGTAGAGAAAAATCCTTCACGTATGTGCACAAAAAGTATAAGGAGATTGTTAAATGGATAAAGCAAGAATTCTGAGTAAATGAAAGGACCACAGGTCGTATGGTTGAGGGCAGGAAGCCTAGCCCGTGTCTGTCCTCGTTTCTTCCGTGGTAACTTGTACAGCACCTGGTGCAGGATGAATGCTCAGTAGCTGTATGTTCCATTTATTCCATTAAAGTGAGCAGTTCTCAGTTTTGCCTTAGTTTGGATTTAAGAAGAATCAGGTTTTTATTCGTTCTGTCACTTCTTGTTTTAGCTGCTTGTCTCCACTGAATATCTTTTTATGTATTTTATATATTCACTCAAGATGCTGGGTTTCGCATATAACCTTTAGTCTCAAAACAAAATTGGATGGTATTCGTCTGCAGTTAGATGAATAGGTTACTTGGGAGCTACACAGGCTTTGTTTTCTTTTTTGTTTTGTTTTTTGATTTTTAAAGTTCCTCCGTGGGCATGATTTTTGTTTTTTGGTTGTTTGGGTTTTTTTTTTTTTTTTTTTTTTTTTTTTTTTTTTTGAGTCCTCTGAGAAGCAGATGCCAAATTGGGATTAGGCACGCAAGAGAAGAGTTAGGGAAGTGTCTGTGAAGGCTAAGGGGAAGGGAAGAGAAGAAAGAGAACCTTCAGAGCCTGCTGCCGGTTTGACTCCCTTGAATGGAGCGTGGGAAGAAGGAAAGAGGGTTGGCCGTGGTGGAGCTCGAGACGGCAGTGAGGTCCTGAGAAGGTCTTGCCGGGGTCCTTTGGAGGCCTCCCTGTGCAGAGCTGCCTGTTGGAGGAGCCCCAAGATGGGAAGGAAAAAGCCTGACTTTGGGCCTTCTGCGTGCTCGGGCCCCGGCTGTCAGCAGCCCAGCAGAAGCACAGCCTCCCGTGGTGGACCTTGTGGCAGCTGGAGGCTGTCAGTTCTCTGTGCTTCTCTAGATGGGAGGTCTGAGCGTGGCCGCTGCCCCAGGGAGTCAACGCAACAGGGTATTTACAACTGGAACCTGTGAGTACTGGCACGGTTGATGCCAGGAATTGTTTAGTTACTCTTGAGCACCTCGCGTATAGTCTGGGCCAGGGACCAAGCAGGTGTTTGGTCTCTGCTTATTTAATGAAGAAGCTGCAGCTGTGAACTAATTCTAAGGCGGATAAAAATTGTCCCTAAAAGGAGAACGCTGCAGGCTGGAATGCTCCCCCTTTCCCACTTCCCATGTTGAAGCTCTAACCCCCAACTTGATGGTATTTAGACACGGGGGCCTTTGGGGGCTGATCAGTAGGTTTCGATACAGTCATGAGGGTGGGGGCCTCACGACGGGATTAGCCCTTAGAAGAGACGTCAGAGTTTGTGCTCTACTCTGGGCCGCAAGCACACATGGAGAAGGTGGCCTTCTGTGAGCCAGGGAAAGAGGGACCAGAATGGGATCACATTGGTACCGTGATCTCTTACTTCTCGCTGCAGGAAGACATAAACTTTAAGGCACCCATCCTATGGTATTTTGTTACGGCAGGCCACCCAGACTAAAACACAGAGGGAGGAAAAAAAACCTGCGAATTGTAAATAATACAAACCTGAAATCTTGTTGGCACCTGTTGAAAATGAATGATAAATTCTTAAATAGAAGAAATTTAAGATCATGGGTGAGACATGGTGTTCGGTGACTTTTATTTCTACGTGTTTTGAACTTTGCCAAATAGCAGCTGATTCAGCTCTTAAAAAACGAGAGAAAAGCTGTAGTTCCTACATGTTAGGAATCCATAATGTGAAACGAGCAAGACCGAAATGGAAGTTTTCAGCATGTCTGTCGTGTGTATATTCCAGGATATGAATGTGTTGTATACAGACAAATGCATACTGAACCTTAAGCGTTAAAAACTTTAATAAAAAATCATTACTGAGACAACAGAGGATATTCTGTATGCCGTCCACTCTTCTCCCAACATTTGGAATAGATAGAGCATTCTCTAGGAGTTGAAATGCTTATTTAGAGTGCCCTAACTCAGAAGGCTGAAGAAAAATTTACATCTGGTCTTCTAGGCAGAAGATTTAAGCCACGGGTGGGGAAAACTTCCTCAATGGAGTTATAAAGGCTACCAGGTTGAAACAGTGAAGCAGAAAAGTCTTTAAAACCAAGCCTCTGCTTGGAGGAGATAGCTCTTCTGTCCTGTGCAGTGTAGCACAGGAGGCAATGTGTGTTCTCTTGAATGTGGTATCCTGTTGTATTACAAAGGAGTAATTTAGTTTTTGAAACAAAAGGAGTCCTGTTACGTGGATCTTAACTATTTTGGGTATTAAACAACATTCATTGGGTTCTGGTCAGGAGGAAGGAGGGGAAGTAAATTCGGGCCAGGAGTTTACATTACAATTGTGGGTCTATGATTTCATGAAGTCCTGGCAGCGGAAGCAGGCCATACTTGAGAATGTGTTCTTGAAATGAGCCTTCTGCAGTCACCTGTAGATTAACCGTGGGCTAAAGGGTACGCTGGGGCATAGCTGAGGACTTGCCTTTGGAATGGGTAAGTGCTCTCACAGGAAACTATGGCTCTGGAGACTTCAGAGCTGCGAACTCTAACCATCACAGCAGCTGGTGGTGTCCAGAAGCAGGACGCAGTGGTAATCTGACCATCTAGCCACCTTTGTATCAGACTGTGGACCCCGTTGATCAAAACTAAGTGAAGAGGCCTTGGGTACATCAAGCCGGGTCAGTTAATCACTCCTCCTGGGTAAAGCACACAACCCCACTAGACGATGGTTACCTTTCTGTATCCAACACCTGCATGAACTCAAATTGTGTCTAGTGATGGAGATTTGACTGAAAGAACACCAGTGAAATCATGTGCGTGGTTAGTGCTTTTGCATAGTAATAATTCTTCTGACTTTGCAGAATGCGTCAAATGCTATTTTACTAGCAAACTTTCGTCCTTTAGGACAATAACTGTTGATGAATCTGGATCCCATTTTTACCCTGAGGTCGATTCATTCAGTAGTGAGTAGTGCTAATCCTCTGATCTAGCTATGACATTTGCTCATACCTGCTACCCTGCTCATATTTCAACTTCTGTGACTGTCCCCCCAGGAGGGGACAAGGAGAGCTACCTTTTGCCAGTACAGTAAAATGGGAAAACCATTGCATATTAATACTGTTAATACTGTGTGTTATTTAAACCGCTTATTTCAGTCTAGCTTTTCAGGTCTGAACAAATGCTACCTTAAACTTCGACTGAGTTCTTCTAATACCTAGTGGCAGATGTAAGGACCCTGCGCTTCTTTCTTCTTGCTACTGAAGCAAATCACTACAGATTTTGTGGCTTGAAAGAACATAAGTTTATTCTTGCTCTGGAGGTCAGAAGTCTGAAGTAGGTCTCACTAGACTAAAGTCAAGATGTTGTCAGGGGCTGCATTCTTTCTGGAGGCTCTGGAAGAGTATCCAGTCCTTGGCTTTTTGGGCTACTGGGGGGCTGCCTATATTCCTTGGCTCGTGGCCCCCTTCCGGCAATGGTAGCACTCCAGCTGCTGCTTCAGTTGTTACGTCTATTTTTGCTGTCATGAATCCTTGGTTACAGCTGACCCTCCAGTCTCGCTCTTCGTGAGAATCCTTAGTGATGAAATTGGGTTTACCTGGGCGACCCAGGCTCACCTTCCCATCTCAAGATCCTTAACTTAATCTCCTCTGCAAAGGGCTCTTTGCCCATGTAAGGTAACATATGCATGGGTTTCGGATATTGGGATATAGACCCCTGTGGGGGGCGGGGATGGAAGCATCTGCCTACCACCGGCACCAAAGAGAAAAGTATAGAGCACTCAGTACAGCTGGTCATCATTCCTGGAGGGAGAGAAGATCAAGGTAGGCAAGTCCTGATGCTCAGTTTAAGATGTCATCATCATGTAGAGCACCAAGGTTAAATATGTGTGTCAGATAGACTGAAAGTCCTATAAATGGGCTCTTTAAATACTCTAGCAACAAATTCAAGAGCAGGTTTAATATGTGACCACGTGGAGAGGGCTGCTGTTGACCATACCTGTTTGTGCTGCTTGAAGATTCCAGCCTAAGTATTGGTTGTAAGCTGTGTGGGGTGTGGAGATGTGGGCAGTCATGATAAAGAAGTGAAAACGCTCCAAGACTCCTCAGCTGAAGAAACTCAGCATAATTGTAGACTTTAATGGAACAGAGGTGAATTAAGATACTGATTTGGCTGTTTTTAATAAAGATCAAAATAATAGTGGCTTAAACAGTAAGCTTCTTGTGAATCCATTAGAGGCACAGGCTCCTTCTAGCTTGTTCTTCCATTGTGCAGGTTATTCTGCTTGTGTGCCGGCTGAAGACCGCTCACCACTCTGGCATCTTTGTTAGTCTGTGGGAAAGAGGAAGTGGAGGACCAGCAGTTCCCTTTATGGGCATGACCTTGGGGTTGCACACATCACTTCCCCTCACCTCCCAAGTCCTGGGCCTTGAGTCGTAGGCCTACTTTACTACAAAGGAGGTTTGGAAATAGGGACTGTAGTAACAATGTAAGTAACTCTGAGGATTTTGCCCCTAAAGGGGAGGAGAGAATGGACAGTGGGGGAAATCTGCAGTCTTTTTTCATGAGGAAATGAGCTAAGGCAGGCTGTCTGATGGCTGACGCACAGACCACCGCGGTATACCTTCAGGAAAGTGTGTAGAACAGTCACTATTGCCTACAGCCATTGTCCACGTAGACATTAATTGTGTGCATAGTGGGATTTTGTGTTTACGAGAAGTCCAGCTTCTGGTTGGAGGGATAATTGAGACTTCATAGGCCAAGATTGAATCTAAAGATTTATAAATATCAATATATGTATTTTTGTCCAGACACATGCACGTACATGGTTAGTGTTGGTGCTGGCAATTTTATTTTGGAGGGTGTAAGTGGGGGGTTATATGCTTTATAACCCAGGAAGTGAGAGTTCAGGATTGCCTCCTTCAGTAAAGTAACATTTTGAGGTAAAGTAAGAATATCTGGCTAACATTGCTAACTTTCCAGGCAGGGGAGTTTAAAGTTTTACATTTAGTGGACCTATTGGGAGCTGCAAATATCCTCCTAAAAAGTCTGTTTATACAGAATGAGTTATACTATGGAATGTGTGAGATGGACAGGAATGCCTCCTTTTTTTTTTTTTTAAACAGCTTTTGCAATTGGAGCCTAGATAAGAGCAAGATTAAATCTGTTTGGTTTAGGTGTTCTATTTTGGGGAATGAAGAATGCATTTGTTTTCTGTCTCAAGAACGAGGCTGGTCTGCTGCCAACCTGGAAGAGTCGAGCACGCTCCATTGAAGTCCTTCCCATTGACTCTGACCCAGACTGAATCCACTCTTTCCACCCCTAAAACTGCCCATGGGCTGTGCTTCCTTCCTTGGTGACTGGCACAACAGGCCATCCAGCTGCCCCTCCAGGGACTAGGCTCAGTCCCCATCCCTGCCCTTCTTCCTCATGGTCTCCACCCCAAGATCCTGACCTCCCTTCTCTGCTGCCCTTACCCGGGTCTAGCACCACCATTTCTTGTCTGGAAAACCCTAACAGCCATCCACCGCCTAGCTGGTCTTGCCTTTCCAGTCTTGCCCCCTCTCAACCCATTTCTCCACTTTGCAACATGGCACAGTCTGCGAAATGCAGATACGCCTATGCTAAAAACTGCTCGGTAGTCTCCGTCGTTCCTTCTCTGCCGCCTCTTCGACCTCCAGCATTCTGTATCCTGGGCACAGTCCTCTACTCTCAGCTCCTGGTCTGTTCTTTTTAACTTCTGGCACTTTGTACATGCTGTTCTCTCATCCTGGAGTGACTAGCTGTCACCTCTTCTGGGAAGCCCTCCATGACCCTAAACACCTGGGTTGAATGCTTTTCCTAGGTGTTCCCTTTCTTTGCACTCGGGAGCCTTTCACCAGCCAAAGTGCTTGTATCACGCTGTCTTTGAATCGCAGGTTACTTTTTCTTGAGCTGTAAGTCAGTAAGGGTGTCCCTGTTTCTCTGTTGCCTGCTTCCCAGCATCTGATGGCTCTTTGCCACATCAGTATCACCATTGACCTTTACTGAGTGCTTACTAAGTGTGCCAAGGCCTTTATAGATTAACCCATTTAACTCCACAATCTTGTGAAGAAGGCACTCTTATCCTTTATAGGGTGGAGACTGGGTTATAGCATGGTTAAATGTCTTTTCCATTTGGTGAAGATAGGATTTGGAGCTAGAATTTAAGTTGATTTATGCTGAAGTCTAAACCCTTAGTCCTCACACTTTACTGCTTTCCAGATAGTAGATACTCGATATCAATTGGTAGAATTTAATCTAGGAAAGTTTGTCAACACTTTTTTTTCTTTTTTTATTCAATGACATTTTTTAAAAGACCAGGCTAGTTATTTTGCATGACGTCTTTTAGCTTAGATTTATGTTATTATTTCTTCATGGTCAGATTCATGTTAAGCATTTTTGGAAGGACTACTATGTATGTGACCTTGTGTCCTCAGGTCATCTCCTCGAGGTACTTGATGCCAATTTCCCATTTTTGATGACTGATGCTAAATTCATAATTAACCTAAATCTGAGACTGATATTTTCTAGCTTTACCCAAAATTCAGACTGTCTCCTACCTATTTAGAATCTATAGTATCCTTTATACACTTACTGCACAATCTATATCTTTATTATGAAATTTTTTTTTTTTTTTAATGTTTGAGAGCATGCAAGCAAGGGAGGGGCAGAGGGAGAGGGAGACAGAGAATTTGAAGCAGGCTCTGCCCTGTTGGCACAAAGCCCAATGTGGGGCTCCAACCCACAAACCGTGCGAGTATGACCTGAGCTGAAGTTGGATGCTCAACCGACTGAGCCATCTAGGCACCCCTGCACAATCTATATCTTTTGATGATAACTTTGTAGCATATTTTGAGGTCAGATAAGGGACTATCTAAGTTAAGCAGGGTTTACTGAAGTTTTGGAAAGTTTTTAGGTGTAGAATATTTTGATCTAGATGGAATCTTAGTATTTTTCCTCATTTGGATTTTAATAATACCTTATTATGGTGTTAATACACAATGCATTGTATCCCTAGTAGTTCTTTTGGTTCAGCTGTTGTGCGGTTGAAAGTAAAGAGTTCAGCTTTCATGTTTGTTCCATTTTGTCACAGATGGTCCTTTTCAGCTGCCTTCACGGCTTGATGGTGTGAAATAGTGGCTGTAACTGCAAATGTATCATCGATAGTAGAGAAGAAATTCTAATTATATATTCTCTATTAACTAAATTTACATGTAAAATATATTTCTCATCTTGTGTAGATATCTTAATTTTTAAAAACAAAACAAAAAGGCAATAAAAATGGACTAGTTACACGAGGATCATTCTTTACAAAGGGCCTTTGTGACATTTCTTTTGGTAATTATCAACTGTAGCTGTGTGGTTGGGTGGAGAGGTTCTTTTCTTGATAAGAAACATTTGGTCATTGAACTTGGGAACTGAAAATGTTTTTAATTTTCCAAATTAAATGACATAGTGGCCCCTAACAAAATATCTAGTTGATGGAAATTTCCACCCTGGGAAAGGTGCATTTTTATGTTGTCTCTTTTCACGGGTGGTTGACTTTGTTTTCTTGAGAAGTGTGAATGGTTAGTCCTCGGGACTAGTACTTTTCTCTTGATAAAGGAGAGTAACTCCATTTTTGTCAATGATTAAAAATTACTTAAGAATGCAGTCACTATTCAGGATATGGTTTACCCACATTCATAGCTTAGAAACAAAATTGTGCTCTAGACTTTAAGCAGTGCCAATAGATGATGAATGTTGGGTTTAGAAAGGAGAATATAATGGACTCTGGTGATTGGTCTTTGCTTGGTAGAACTCAAATGTATGTAAATACTGAATACAGAAAGTGAATCTGGAAGAAAGGCTTTTTTTATGCTTATAGCATTTGGGAGAATCCATCTGTGTCCTCTGTTGTTCCTTTGGGTTTAGCTCGGGCTCTGGCATGCAGTTAGGTGCACGGTCGCTATTCATTACCTGGTTGGTATGCAGTTGTTTGGGTTGGGGGGAAACATAGTGCCTTACCAGACTCCAGAAGGCGCTGGCAGCTGCATGTTGCGGGTGCCCAGTGAATATTTGTGACATGAATGAGTAGAGCTCCCATCAGTGTCTTGAAATTGGTATATACCTGCCCCTAGGATACAGAAGACTTTGTAAGAGTTCTGTGGGCCCTGATATGACTAAGGAAATCCGCATCCATCTGTGTGGATTCTCATTTCACCCGCGCTTTCACAACTCCCCAGCTTCCAGTTAGGAGAGAAAGTTGCTGCTCTTGCTTTTCAGTTTTCTTGTGGTGCACTGGCCTCAGGTAGAAAAACCTCCAGGGTACAGAACAAAGGAAAAAGTCAGAATGTGGTGCTAGCATTGAGAAAGTGAATGACTCTAATGTGGCCAGATAAATTATTTTCAGTTCTTTGCTTTCAACAAAATTGAAGGCAAATGTACTCAAGTTGTCAAGCTCATCATGAAAAATAACTTTGATAAGTCATGACTTACTGTATAATTAGAAGGAAGCTGAAAGAACTGAGTGGATACCATTCTAGCAAAAATTTCTATTCCCATCTATTTATAAGAACAAATTTCTCAGGGTTTATGTCTACATAAAAAGCATGAAAAGATGGAAATAGAATTGATATGGAACCATATCTCATTCTAGGGATAAGTAATAATCACCTATGCTTCATAAAAAAAATAGGGATGGGCTATACTTTTTATTTTAAGAGATGTATTTCCAAAAAGTTCATTTTTTATTAAAATGGACTTACCAGGGATGCCTGGGTGGTTCAGTCAGTTAAGTGTCTGACTTCGGCTCAGGTCATGATCTCACAGTTTGTGAGTTCAAGCCCCACGTGGAACAGCACAGAGCCTCTGTCAGCACAGAAGCTGGAGCCTGCTTTGGATACTGTCACCCCCTCCTCTGTTAACCCTCTCTCTCAAAAGTAAACATTAAAAAGAATTAAAAAATAAATAAAATGGACTTAGCAGGCTTTATTACATATTTGTTTTGGCCAATTGTAGACCAGCAATAATTTTATAACTCAATCCAGAAGACCCCCCCCCCCCTTTTTTTTTTTTTTAAACATTCAAAACTTGCAGGCACAGGAAATTAACACGTGAAATGTATACACAATTCATTTGCTGGGAAGCATGGTTGAGTAGTAAGAGGTTTTCAAGCATAAAAATACAAAAAAAAATTCTTTTGGGAATATGGAAAAGATGGATTTAAGAAAAGAATAAAAATTATGGAAGGCTGAAGAGGAGCTTGTTCTTTAAGTTTTTCAAATCTCTATGGTATTGAGAGCTTTTTATTCATGTAAGAGATCAACCATTGTATTCATAAATGTGGGTATTTACAAGTTGGAGTTTGAACATGACTTGAAAGTTAGTGGCCATGAGAAACGAGTGGATAGTGTGCCTTTTCTGTGATTGGGAACACGCAGAAGGAATAGTTTGAGAAGCAAAGAACAGCACGGCATTAGGTGTTTTTGGAGGTGCCATGTTGGAAATACATTGTTAGAGTCTAAAAGCAGTGTTAGAATTGGACATTTGTAAGGTCAGGGGGCTCTGTCTCTGGTTTTTGCACTACCTCTGTTGCTCAGAACACTGCCTGACCCGAAGTAAGCATTCAGTAATGTGTCAGATGGATGGATATAATTTTGGAAGTCTTCCAAATAGGATTGCTGTTTTACTCTTTGGCCCCATTGGTTCATTAGGTGCCTGCCTTCAGTTTCCTGTTTCCTTTCTCCATGGGGCTGTAGGGTTCTGGACAATGGGCTAGGAAGCATATGTACATGCATTTTCCTTATTATACTCCATGACTAAAATGCCGCCTTTTCCCTTTTAGTGCTTATCTCTTACAATTGTGATTCCTTTTTGCTATCTGTGCTGTGGGGGCAGAAAAATCTTCAAAAAATTTTTTTGCTTTATTATATGTTACTATTCTTGTTTTTTGTTAACAGTGACAGTGATGGGTTAACTGGGACATTTGAACTGCCATTCTTTACCTTTATCTGGTACAGGTTCAAAATACAAACGATTATAGTTGGGTTATCACAAAACTGTTAAAACAATTAATTTTTTCTAATTGTATTTTTAAAAATGCAAAATTCACTGCAGCCTATGATTTTTTTTTTTTTTAAAGTGCTTTGCCATTGACCCTGTAATCTCTGCCTTAACATTTCCCCAACAATAGTAAGCGGCAACTGGAAAACTTGCTATATTGTTATTCTGCCTTCCCATTCCATCCGTGTGATCTCAACCTGGATGAGAAGATAAGCCAGAAGTTTTACTGCCCAGTGGCCCCCTTAATGCCCAAATGTTACTTAATGTGCCAGTGGCTAGCAAAAGGAATTTAAGTGCCTGTTCATTTCACTGAATTTCGTCATCCAGTTTTCTGTCTAAACTTTTAATTTGAAGAGAACACAAACTAAACTTGTGTGCATGGGGGTGGGAAGGGAAGCTAACATAGGAATTAGATAAAGCTTTTAACAGATTTAGAAGTGGGAAAAACGTTCATTTTAATGATAACGTGAAGATACAAGAAGAGGCTCTCAGCTCTGCTTGGCAGGAAAGAAAGATCAGTATACTTTACCATTATTTTGTTAGAGACTGGGAAAAAGTTGCCCGTTGGGTTTTGTTTCTTCCCATGACTGCAAACTCTAGATATATGATATGAAATAGAAATATTAATTAGTTAATGAAGGAAGGAAAATAGATAACTGGAGTTTGATTTTTTTTTTTTTTTTTTTTTTTTTTTGGAAGAGGAGTTTTTCAACAGTTCTGATTGTCTAAAAATCCCATAAAGGTAGGCAGATTTGTGGATCGCCAAGGCAGGTTCTGATTGAGGCCCTGCCATTTGGTGGATTGATAGTGGGCAAGATAATATAATCTGGGCCTTGTTCTCTTCTGAAAATGAGTTTGAATGAAATTCTCGCTGGAATTGCCCGCGGTTCTGCTGTTCCCGTCTAAGTCTTGGTTGGAAAGCGGCATTGAAACCAGAAGGTTACGTGTGGCTTGAATCTTCGGAAAAAAGGTTGTTGAAGAGAGGCAGGCATATCCATTTGGATTTGGGATTTTGTGTGGGAGATGGATGTTTTATGTACAGAAAGATTTGTTGGGAAAATAGATTTCTTAAGTGACAGATGGAAATATCAGATCCTGAGGAGAAAGGGCCCTTAACATGCATAGACGTGTTCATCTCAAAGTACCTATTCTGTTAACTTAATGATTTGGGGGAAAGGCCTTGTGTTGAAAATCTGTATTATCCCAGATTAACATAAAGCATTAAATATGATTAAACTATCAATTTAAACGTAGATTATCCTCTGAGACCCACGAATGTAAAACTCTAATTTACTAGAGTCTTCCTGGAATTTTTACTTGTTCATTCCTAGAGGGTAAGAGCAAATGAGACCCGCCCCAGCTCCCTTCAGAAGAAGTGGTGGGTGTTGTGTGGGTGTGGGTGAGGTGTGTCTGTGAGAGAGCTTGATTCAGCTGTGTAACCTGTGTGACCAAGAAGTATGGACTAATCTACCTACCTGTCCTGAAACTCCACTTTCTGCTCTATAAAAGAGAATTAGACTAGATGTCCTCCAAGGGTGTTTACAGTGCATGTGCTGTATGATTAAAAATATAATAAAACTCAGGCTTCTGAAGTTCTCTGGGTTTATTGCCTATTTCACTGCCAACATATTTATACTCCGTGTATGTCCAGTTCAGTTTGGAAAATGCCTGTCATGAAGGGATCTATAGATGATTCTAGAAGGCCTTTTTGAGTTAGCTTGATAAGGTTGAGCATGGTGAGACATCTTATCAGAGATCTACCTTGTTAATTCATATGGTTCAACTGAATTGTGAACCATAAACACCAAAGGTTAAAAATGAGGTCTATTAATGGGTGTGGTTGGCAAGGAAGAAAGTGTTCTCTCCCGTAGGATATGTGGCCCAGGCAGTCTCCCACAGGATGGATGTGGCTGGCAGTGCTGTGATGTTAATGACCCAGTTAGACTGTGGCTCGCTCCTGTCAGGTCTGTAAGGAGTCATGTTGGAGTTACCTTCTGACCTGGGAAACGCTGTTCCCCACCTGCAGCCCCTCTCTCTTGCAGTTGAGAGCAGGGATTGCTTCTTGTGGACTCTTCATCCCTAGGAGATAAGATCAGAAGCAGAGGAAACTTGTTTGGCTCATACTGCTAAGACCTATCCAGAGAACCAGGGGACTTACTCATTAACCAGGCTGCATTCTAAGTTCCGAGCTTGAGTGGTTTGGGGGCATTGGTGGTGTCATTAATTGACTCAGGTTGGGACTACGGTGAAAAATCATGATTGTGTGACTTTGGGCACATTTCCTTACCTCTCTTAACATTGGTATCCTCTTCTATGAGAGGGTTTGGACGATGGCATTTGAAAGTTTCTTCTAGCTCTGATTCTGTCAAGAAGGATGACGCGGTCTTTGTCGGGATCTCAGTTGGCAACAACCTGAGTTTCATCCTGTTGAGATGATCTTGCCCCTGTAAGATAGGGAAAAATATGCTGTGCCTTTTGTAAAGAATGTTCTCAAATAAGGTTTGAAATCAGGAGGATTTTGATTAAGTAGTAAATCAGCTTAACCAGAGCCCTGTGTTTTCTTGGTGTTAGGTCCACTTAGAGCATTGTGGTCTTTGAGTTGGGTTAATAGGAGTGGGACCTCTAGTGCTTGTACTTAATTAGTTCTTAGGCTATTAAAGGTGAGAGACCAGACTCAGAAGCAGCAGACAGCAGATAGTAGCTCTAGGCATTTCTGAGGAAAACCATTTGGAGTTCGGGAATTCATGTAATGAATCTGCAAGGTCAACAAACTAGGGAGCGGTGGCTTGGTATCTGGGTAGTTCTGACAATGAAGCACTAGATAAAGATGGTGCCATGGGAATTGGGGTTGCCCTTCTTCCTTTCTGCTTGTACAGAGAAATGTGGTTTGTATTTTTTTTTAAGTTATTTTGAGAGAGAGAGAGTGTGTGTGTGTGTGTGTGTGTGTGTGTGCGTGCGCGCGCGCGAGCAGGGGAGGGGCAGAGAGAGAGGGAGACAGAGGATCTGCAGTAGGCTCTGCGCTAACAGCAGAGAGCCTGAAGCCGGGCTACAACTCATGAATGGTGAGATCATTACCTGAGCCAAAACCAAGCGTTGGATGCTTAACCAACTAAGCCACCCAGGTGCCCTGAAATGTGGTTGGTATTTTCACTCAAGACAGTTCTGGGTAGGAGTTAGAAGAATGTAGGAGAAAGTGTGCAGAAGGCAGGTTTCACATTCCAAAGTGGCAGTACTAAAGGTGGCCACACTAGGGATCTCCCAGCAGGATGGCTGAGGGAACACGCTCACCCTTTCCTCCACTCTTGGTCTTGAACAGGCGTGTGGGCCCTACCTGAAAGCTAACAAATTTAGGTTCCTTTGGGGAAGTGCTTTCAGACTGTAGAATGAATTCTAGCACTTCTTATGTTTTTGTGTGTCTGTATTAACTGAGTCGTGCTGTACCGGTAAAAGGGGTGGAAATTCTAAGGGTTTTCTGGGTAAATATCCTTTTCTTTGGTTAATGTTTGATATCTGCATTACAAGCAGGTTGCTGGCCAGGAGTAAGAAAGCATTTGGCTAACTCTTAAGTGTTACAATTATGTTGTGGTTAATGTTAAAAGAGCATATTGTGTTGTATACTACTGATTGTCCAGTCTGTCTGAAAGCAGATTACTTCATCATCCTATTATGTTTGTCTTTTCTCTGGGTTACAGATAGGTTATTGTAGTCCTCTACCTTCACTGCAGTGTAACAACCTGTGAGCTAGTAGTTGACTTTTTGAAAAGTTTATCTTGAGAGAATGTGTTTTTGCACAGGGGAGGGGCAGAGGGAGAGAGAGAGAGAGAGAGAGAGAGAGAGAATCCCAAGCAGGCTCCACGCTGTCAGCACAGAGCCTGACGTGGGGCTCGACCCCACGAACTATGAGATCATGACCTGAGCTGAAATCAAAAGTCAGACTCTTAACCGACTGAGCCATCCGGTCGCCCTTGATGCAGTTGATTTTTGACTGCCTTGTCTGTAGATGATGACGTCCTGGGGGCATAAAAGCCTGTTCAGATCCTGGGGTCTTTTCTTTTTCCTGGTCACCTCTAACCTGTTTCTTTTTCAATCCATTTTTGGAGAATTTCAATTAGTTTCAGTATTGGGAAGGAGATGTGTGGGGATAAGTAAGTTAACAGAAATAGTTGCTGCAGAATCCTTCTTAGTCCTGCAAAGAAATGATTTGGGGTTATCTGTTGTTTTTCAGTTTACTCATGTCTGTGCCTCTGGCATGAATACTCACGAATTCATGATAGAACTGTTTGACCGCAACCAGCCCCTTGGGTGTGCGGGGGTTGGGGGGGTTGTGGTGAGGGCAGCGAGGGGGGGGTGAGTGTCCCATGGGTCACGCCAGATGAGTGCCGGGTCGGCTCTGAGCGATCCCAGCATGCTGTTAGGCGCTCTCTGTGATCATCACACACTCACGGACCACTGTGCCCTGAACTCTGAGCTGAGAGCAGAGCTTGCTGGGAGTGGAGGAGTGTCTCTCTGCTGGACAATGAGAGTTGAAGTTGCTACCTGGACTGAATACAGTCTTGCTGCTCTCCTTTGGACTGGTCTCTGTGGTTGTTCATGTCTCAAAGGTGTATTTGCCTTATGGAGTCCATGACAACTCTTGGCTTTCCTGTTCTGCTGGGGTGCCTCCCTCTCCCGAGACCTTTCCTTGGCTCCCGGGGCTCGAGGTGGTACTGTGGGCCTGCAGTCCTGATGTTTCTTAGCTCTGGCTTCACACGGACTCTTGGGGGAGAACCTGAGCTTTGCATCCCGGGCCCCTCTCCCTCCATTCCACTTCTGATCTGGGTGCCTTTCCCTTCGCTCCACATCATCTTAAGCTACCTTGGGGACTTGGGCTCAAGATCGAGTTCAGGTGCCTTGGGGAGTTTGTGTGTTCTGGAGCTATTTTAGGGACAGTGTGGGAATTATATTTGATTTAGGATCAGCTTAGGATCCAGAACTTGCAAGAGAAGGCAGATAGATACTCCGAGAGTAGCCCTTCAAGGATTGGTAACTGTTTCTTTCCGAACACCACAATTTTCTCTCCAGTTGTCACCTCCTTCAGATCCTTTTTTTTTTTTTTAAGGGGGCTAGCTAGAAATAATACATGAATAAAATAAAAACCCAATGTCCTCTGTTATCCATCTATGTAGGAGGATGGGTTGATTTCTGAAGGGCTTTAAGCACCAGCAGCCTGTGGTTCTGATGGTCTGGCTGACTTAGCTGGTGTCTACAGACAGTTCCCCTACCTCCACTTAAGTGTGTTTTGCAAATACAAGGTGTTATTGTTATGGCAGCAAATAATGTAAGTCAATACTCCCGTGTTTATATATGGCTCTGAAAAGAAACCAACAAGAGAGAAGAAACCAACAATTGTGGTTAGAAAACAAGTACCTATCTGGGTTTTACTGGGGGTGCTTTCTTTGTGTGGGCTTAGAAAGGAGGCAGGTTTTTCCCAACAGGAAA
Organism: Panthera onca; assembly: GCF_046562875.1. Lineage (NCBI taxonomy): Eukaryota > Metazoa > Chordata > Mammalia > Carnivora > Felidae > Panthera > Panthera onca. Next base: position 40,553,352 of record NC_138339.1, on the reverse strand, counting down.
CCAGTAGCCTAGTCTCTGACAGGCAACCAGATACGTGGGTTATATCTTACCAAAAATATTGTTTTAATTTTGGAAATGATACATGATGATAGAAATGAATCCAACAACTTAAGTGCTTATTTGTGTTGAACTTGGTTCCATGTGGCCCTGACTCTTGGCCCCTTAGACCCAAAGGCCGCAAGCATGATTTATTATCCAAAAAGGAATTCCTAACAAAGGGATTTGGCCTAGTTGATCTTTCCAGTACAAGTCACAAGTTGGGTGTCCCTCTTGGGTGGAAGTGTTGCCTCAGGATCAGTCTGCTGCCCTGGGTTTTGGGGTGGGATTGCCCTAGTGGGGGTGTGGGCAGGGTAGGTATTCATTCATTTCTAATATAAACATGTATGATTCTTTCTTTAAAATCAGTTCCCTGGTGTGAAATTGAGTCAAAAGTATGGACCTTTTCAAGTTTCTTTTTTTCTTCCCTAATATGTATTACTAGTGTCCTGCCAGAAGCATACTTTGCACTTACACCAGCTAAGTGTGAGTGTGACCACTACCCTCTTGTACACCTCCTCTCAAATCTGGATATAAAGCAAAATGAAACCTTTACCACTTAAAATAGGGTCGGTCGTGTTAATTTTGTATAGCTTCAAAGTATCGATTTTTACTTTGCATTTTTTACCAGTGAATTGAATTGTTTCCATGTTTATAGGGTGATTTGTGTGTTCTAAACTCTTTCTCCTCTGTCGCATTCTTTTTTTAATGTCTATTAAAAGATAAGCTGATGGGGCACCTGGGTGGCTCAGTTGATTAAGCGTCTGACTTCAGCTCAGGTCATGATCTCACAGTTTGAGTTCGAGCCCCAGGTCAGGTTCTGTGCTGTGACAGCTCAGAGCTTGGAGCCTGCTTCAGATTCTGTCTCCCTCTCTCTCAGCCCCTCCCTAGCTTATTCTCATTCTCTCTCTCTCTCTCTCTCTCTCTCTCTCTCTCAAAAATAAACATTAAAAAAAATTAATAAAACATCTCTGTTTAAAAAAAAAAAAAAAGCTGAGGCAGATTAAAATTTGAGAGTTTATCTGAGCAAAAATCAATTTGAATCAGGCAGCTCCAAAGATTTTTAAAGAGAAGAGGAGGAAACACAAAACAAGAAATGGTCTGGCTGCAGCTTAAGTAGGTGCATTATTTGGGAAAGCCTGGTTGGCGGTTTATGATTGGCTGACCTTAGCGTTTTGATTTCTTAACCTTGAAGCATTTCAGGCTCAGGTTTTGGTTTGCTTTGTGTAGGCTGCTAAGGCATTACAGCCACCTTAGTCCAATGGCCTCGTTTAATTAACACTTTCCCTTCCAGCCATCATAACAAAGAGTAAGTGCAAGAATAAGATACGATTTGGATTAGTTTGGGGAATTACCTAATTATATATGTGTCCGTATCCCTAACTAGCCTTTCCTGGGAACGTACATTCCTAGAATTGAAGAATTCAAGTCATGAAAACCAGGTTACAAGGTCATGGCCTTTACTTGCTCAAGGTCACAGTTCGCTTTTTCTCTCCAGACCTTGACTCTAAACAGACGAGACAGAAACACACGCAGATCACAACAGGGCTGGGGTGAGGATTTTGAAAGGCCAGCAAAGAGCTAGGAAGACCGGAAAGCGACTGAGAGTTGCTGGTGTCCAAAATAGGAGAAAGAACACAATGTGCTCAAATGCAAAAGGCAACCTGTGCTAACGTGATTTGCAAATAACTTCCTATTACATTTTGTATCAACAGCCTTGTTAAGCTGGGTCAATCCTCCACCAGCCCTGTTGCTCTTTTCCAGATAAGGAAAGTAAGGCCAAGCAAGCCAGTAACTGAAGGGCACACAGGTTCACGTGTCTCTGTCTTCAGGACAAACCATTTTGTACTGTACTGTAAAGGAGGGGGAAATTTCCTTCTTTCCCCCAGGGTTCTTCTAGCTGGTTTAGGAATTAAACCGACAGACACATCAACAGTAGAAAAAAACTAAAGTTTTATTTGTGTGTGGAGGCCTAGGAATGAAACAGACCCAAAGAAATGACCAAGGAAGACAGTTTTATAAATTTTAGACAAAGAGACAAATTTGTGAGGAATTGACAGAATAAAGAAAACAGGTGTCTGGGAGCTTTAATTAGTAAGGAATTCCGAGCAGGATTTAGGCTGAGGTAATTAGGAAAAAGATTTGTTTCTAGAGCTTTCTTGACTAAAGTCCCTATCTCTGGTGATAAGGGTATCTTTTTACTTCTTGATACAGGGAGGGTGTTTTTCATATGGGAGATTGGTTTCCTGCTTTCAGGGGAATGGGGGTAGGGGGCGGTCTGAGTGTCCTTGTATTCGTTTCCCAAGTAACTTCCAATTCAAAATAAACATGCCTTTGTGGTACATCTTGGGGTGGCCTGTCCTGGGCCCCTACACTATTCTGTGCCAAGCACCAGGCTAGGAACTGGGGATCAGAAATATTTTGTAAGGATCCTTTATGCAAAACCATCAGGGTGGGATTTAGAACCATTGAACTAAAAGAAGCTGTTCCTTTACTCCAAGACCTTTATGACTTATGTGTTCAGATTAGCTGTAAAAGAAAAGAGACCTCCAACTACTGCTGTAATTGGTCCTCAAACTCTAGTGGTGATGGGTCCCCAGAAGTTAGGACATTCTTTCTGGGACACCCCAAAGTGTTGAAAAACCTAAGCTTCAAATAATTGTTAAATCAGACTCCTTATATAATAGAAGCTTATGTAGACGAACTATATAGAAAGTACCCAAGCTTAAAACCTGAGCACATCTTGAAATGGAAACCAATCTAGTTAACTTCCCCCCTCTGTTAGTTGGCAAAGGATCTTCATTATCTGGTTTTGGGTAGTCGAACAACGTCTATTCAAGACATAGAACATCAGTGCTCCATGGGAACAGAGTTTGACCATCGTTAGTTTAATCCACAGGAGACTTTTTTTTTAATAGAAATTTTGTGATAATCCCAGTTTTTCTGACTATGTTCCATCACTCCAGCCTCCGTCTCCTCACTTGTTATGGATCTTGAAAGATTGCCAAAATTTGAGAAGTTCTTTTATCTTAGAAAAATACTGATAATCTTTCCGGTTGCTTATGCAAGTACTTATGTCATTTTCAACAAACTGAACTGTTACCTTAATTATTCAATTAACCGTAACTTTAAAATCAACCCACTTCGGTTTTCTCCCTGGCTTGGCAAAGCACCTGCTTGTATTGAGTTGAATGAGCTTGGATTTTCATTTGGTGATAGTTTAATCAGCCCCTCGGTTCCCTCCTCCCCAGCTGGTGTTGATTACATGCTGATTATTTGGGTACCACTCTTGGTGTCCTATAGGAGTGGTGTAGACCAGCTTCGTGATCCGGCGTGTCATTTTGACCAATCCTGATTGACCCTTTTCCCATGACACAGAGCCTCTCAGTGGCTAAGCTGCTGAAGGCTTGTCCTTGGTTATATGGATTTGTCTTTACTGAAAGCTTACTGAAATGTAAGCAAGTTCAGGTAGCAAAAACATAGGCGGGCTTCTAGGCAGCAAATGTATTCCTTTTAAGGAACAGCATAAGCATCTAAAAACCTGGACTTTAGAACTTTTCCTGATACTCTTTTGCAACTGAAAGGGTTTGAATAAATGAACTGTCTTTTGGGGGCAGCGGGTTGTTTTTGTTTTGTTTTTGTTTTTTGTTTTTGCAAAAACTGACCTACTGAGGCAGTCTCTTCCGTAAAGATTTCCCTTAACTACTACATTAGTGCATCTTTTGCTTAGAGTGTTGAGGCCCTTTTATTGACTGTTGAGAGCATTCCAGAGTTGAACACGCTGTCACCTGCTGAGTTTGGTTTCTGAGCTCTGCCTGATGACTCAGACCATGGCACCACCAAGGCCATAGCTTCTCAGCACTAGCCTGCGTTTTGGTGATAGTGTTGAGTTTGTTTTGTCCCAATATGGAGAAATTCAGAGAATTATAAGTTACCGTTTTTCATTTATTCATGAAATAGTTGCATGGGCCAGCTTTTTGCATACGTCAAATTACAAGCCGTTAGAGTACACTTAAATAAAACCTACCTGTGGAGCACCTGGGTGGCTGTTGATCAAATGTCCGACTTCAACTCAGGTCATGATCTTGAGGTTTGTGAGTCTGACCCGTGTCGGGCTGTGCTCTCACAGAGCAGAGACTGCTGCTTCGTATCCTCCTTCTCTCTCTCTCTCTCTCTCTCTCTCTCTCTCTCTCTCTCTCTCTCTCTGGGTCTCCCACTCCCCAAAATAAAAAAACCTATGTAGAAGTTACCCTCTGCTTCGGTGGTTGTCAACATTGGTTCTTGGGATAGCATGGGTAGTTTTAAAAAAGGCTAGTGGTTAGGGACGCCTGGGTGACTCAGTTGGTTAAGCTTCCAACTTTGGCTCAGGTCACAATCTCATTTGAGCCCTGCATCAGGCTCTGTGCTGACAGCTCAGAGCCTGGAGCCTGCTTCAGATTCTGTGTCTCCCTCTCCTTCTCTCTGTTTCTGTTCCTCCTCTGCTTGTGTTCACTCGTGCTCTCCCTCCCTCCCTCTCTCTCTCTCTCTCTCTCTCTCTCTCTCTCTCTCTCTGAAGTGAATAAACATTAAAAAAAAAAAAGGCTGCTGAGAGTCTCCCCAGAGATTCTGATGTAATAGATTTGTGGTATGGGCGTGGCATTGTTTTGTTTTTGTTTTTTTCTTTTTGAAGTTTGTTGGCTCATTTTGAGAGAGAAACGGAGGGAGAGAGAATCCCAAACAGGCTCTGTGGTGTTAGCACAGAGCCCAATGTGGGGCTTGAAGCCATGAAACTGTGAGATCGTGACCTGAGCCGACATCGGAACCCTTAACTGACTGAGCCACCAGGTGCCCTGGCAATGGGGTTTTTAAATGTTCTCCTCTGTGATTCCAATGTGCAGACAAGGTAGAAGACCATTGCTTTACAGTTAATTACACTCTTAATTGGGACACTCTGAGTTTACCTTATGCTACAGATGTTCTTAAATAGGAAAGCATGGTGGACCCTGAGGAACTTAAGATAAACATCTACTTGTTGGAGTCCTGTCCCTGGAGATTCTGAATCCATAGGTCTGAAGTATTTAGGAAAAGCTCCTAAATAAGCATGCAGATAAGAGGTCACAGGAACTCGGGCAGCACAGGTTAACAGAGGTCTGAGGTATTGAGGAACGGCTCCTAAATAGGGTGCAGAGAGGATGCCATAGGAATTCTGACAGAGTTTAGCAGAAGTCTCGGTTTTGTTTTGCCACCCCTGAGCGCTACAGGGAAAACATCACATCAGACTTCTCGGTGTTGACCAGCATTAATACTCATTTTTAAAAAGTCTGGCTTTCCTTAGTTTATGCATGTGGGAAAGCATCCTTAGCAAAGAATGAGATAATTAAATCAAAATAACTTAGATGTCTGCCAGAAATGTATAGATGTTTATCTTCTCTGCTTCAGTTCAGAACATGCTGGAGTTTTTTTGGCCACCTTGGAACTTCTGAAGTATGCGTTTTATCATAAAAAGCGTGAGGCTGTAATTAAATCCTACCTCATTGTTTGCTTTTCTTTTCTTCTTGCCTGAATTGGGAAGGGGTTTTAAGTGAATCACTTCCTAGGCCTCTGTGAAAATTGGCAGTGTTAGGTTTATTTTAACTTTTACAAGCCATGCTTAATTTGGAAAAAAGTGATTTAATTTAATACAGCATTTGATTGAAAGTCTGTCCGAAGTTAGATGACTAAGTATATAAAACTAACTTTGTCACTGTTGAGAGGTAGATCGTGGGTTGTATAATTTCAGAGTGAACTGTTTCAGCTGGACTAAAGTGGTGGCCCCAATGCCCTTTTCTGTGTCCATTTGTAATTCTAGAGCTCTCCACAGCCAACATGGCACTCTCTCCAGTACCTCTGGACTCTACTTTGTCTCCAGTGGTCCCTCCATCACAGTAGCCAGCAGTTTGAGATCTCTTGGGGTGCTTCCCTACTACCCATGTCCTTACACGTGCCCTCTTTACACTGTAGTTCTCTCCTCAAGACCCCCAGGGTTGTAGTCCCTCTTCTAAGTGACCTTCGTGTCTCCTCCTCAGAAGTTCTTGGACTTTGATCTTTTCAATTCAGAGCCAGCAAAATCAAGATTTACTTCTCTCCATCAAATTGTTCCTCCTCCTTTTGATGATTTGGAATATCTGGTCTCTTCCCTGTTGTCCAATTTTATCAGCCCCATCCACATACCTTTTTCTACCCTGATCAGCTTGTACCCGGTCTATGGCCGTCGAATGTGTCCTCCAGAGATCCAGTCCTTAGTCCCTGCCACTGCAACCCCGTTTCTCCTGGCATACTGCCAGAAACGTCTACAGTGCCTTGGGTGGGCTTTCGTACACATTCATTTGCAAGCTCTCCAGGGGCCTCTGTTGCTCCTTAGCAATTCTCTTTACTCCTTAGACTAGGGCTCTCTTACTTGTCCCCAACAACAGTTAAAGATCTTTTCTTATCTGTGAGCTCCAACCACATGCCTTCCTCCTTTACGCTCAGGAAGTCGCCTCACTAGCTCCTTCACTGAGAAACTAGAGATAGGAACTCCACCATGTTTCCTCTCTTCCAAAAATGTCTCTGTACTTCTGTCTTTTCACTGTTCCCTTCCAAGGCTGATTGGCCAACTGTGCTCTTCTGGTTCTCCCTTGAACTTATTACCATTACCTTTTATTTGTACATCTTCTTGGGTCTTTCTTCTTCCGTGGACTCTAGTCTCTCCTATTCTAACCACCGCCCCCCCCCCCCCCCCCCCCCCCCCGCCAATTTGGTTTCCCTGCCATTGCCTATCCAAGTCACTGTCTCTTTTACTGACAAGATTTCCTAAATGAACAGTCCCTTGGGAGTTCTCCTGTTTCTCCTTTCGCCAAGTGCAACTAGATCATGGCTTTACCACCCCAATTCAACTAATCTTGCATATATTCACTGTTTTCAGCCCCCACCTCCTCTGCCAACTTTTCACACAATTGATTGCTTTTTGGGGGGGAGTGGCTTCTTTTCTAGTACTTTAAATATAACTAATTCCTCAGTGTTCCCTGCTTGGTCTTTTTTCCTTATGTCTTGAGATACGAATTCATCCATTCCCATGACTTGTTTCCTTTCAGTGCTCGTTAAATTTAACATGTACCTAATGAGTACCAGGCACTAAGGATTTAGAGATGAGCATGATAAACTAATTGCCTTCGAGGAGTTCAACAAACATTTATAGAGTACCTAGTATGTGCCAGACCCTTTTCTAATGAGTTACCCGAAGTCCCTGGCTTCACGGAGGTTACAGAGGTTACATTGTATTGGGAGAAACCCACAGTCAGTAAATAACTAAATGCAAGAGTATCAGTTTGCAATAAGTCTTGGATACTTATGAAGCAGTGAGGAAAGGAATGCATGAGGTGTGGGAGTCATAGGAGACCTTCTCTACTAATAAGAAACCTGCAAAGCCAGGTAGCAATAGAGGAGACAAATTATTTAATCTGTCTGTTTCCTCATCTATAAAATGGAGAAAATAGAACACCTACCTCCACAGGGCTGTTTTGAGGATTTGAAGAGGTAATACTGTCCATGTAAAATACTTCATACAGTGTCTGCCCTGTCTCCCTTCCTCCCCACCCCTGCTTTATCAGATCTTTCACTTGGCAAACTCAGCAGGGCCAACGAGCATCTGGTAAACAATTAATAGAAAAGATGTACGAAGAATTTGACTTCAAGAAGCTATAAGAAATGGGAGTAATTATAGGAGTTGACTTATAGGTAGAATTGGTAGCTTTTTTTTTTTTTTTTAATGTTTTCTAACAGTTTCAATGTTTTTGAAATGACACATTTAACTCTTTCTTGAAGCAGAGTCAATAATCTTAATGTCTTCGAAATCCAAAACATGAATGTGAGATTAAGCTATAAATTGTCATTTTTTTTTTCTTAAAAAGGGAGGATTGGAAGTGTTCTGGCAATTAGACCCAGTGCTTAAGGTTTCTTGAGTAGCTCCTTTTTCCTCCTACTCCAGGTTTCCACCAGCTATTTCCTGGAATTAGGGTTCATATTTTGTCTCAGGATGGAAACACTTCAAAATCAAAAATTTTTAATTTTTAAAATTTATGTTTTCACATTGCCTGTGAGATCTAAGAAAAGAAAAACTAGTTGTAGCTTGGCCATTTTTTCTTGACCTGGGAGAGCTCTCGTTGGAGTATGATAGTTTTAATAGTTCAGAATGTCCTGAGAGATAATCCTCCAACTAGAATCTGGACTGAGTGTCAAGGAGGGAAGATTTTGACCTGGACTTTGGGTCTAGCAAGTTATGTGGATCCAGGACCACTTCGTTGGGCTGCAGTTTGGTACCTGTGGAGTAAAGAGACCATGACCTGGGTGATCTCTGTGGGCTCCATCAGTGCTGAGAGTCTGTGATGTTTATACTAGAGCGCTGTAAGTTTTCATGACTTGTGTGTTCCTGGCAAGCATGTCGGTGATGTGGATTGTCCCAAGGCGGGTGGGCATGCCCTCTTACATTTTTTGTTACCAATGGACATTGCTTGAACACTGGTAATGGGAAGCTGTTGGTTACCGGTAGGACATCATCTGTAGGATTTTCAAATGAGCAAGTAAAACTTTTGAGAAATGAGGTGTGCATGTTTGTCAGGAAATGTTGGAGTAGTAGACTGGCAAAATGTGAAGTGCTGAAATCAGAGGCAACCGGGTATTTACTTTCAAGACAAATCTTATTCCTGTTCATCTCTCTAGTTTCATTGCATTGTGGTTGTTAGAGTTCTAACAGGTTTTTAGTACACCTGCGTGTCAGGAACTATGCTGGATTCTGGGTTGGATGAGGTGATTACTGTGAGCAAAGATACATAATTTCAAGATAATGTAATAAATGCTAAGATAGAGACAGATACTATTTGCCCTGGTGGGGGTGCTGGTAGAGAAGGAGCCGGGCACTGAGGCCTGAGGTCCAGGACAGGCTTCCTGGAGAGGCTGCTATTGGAACAGAAGTATGAAAATATATTCACAGTTAGCCTGCTGAAGACCACTAGAAAGCTCACTTCCCAGAGGAACATCATAAGCACAGGCACACACAGTCTGTTGTGTGGAGGCAACTACAAGCAATTTGCTGTTACTCAGGATGAAGTACATGCAGGAAGTAGCCCGAGAAGGCCTCAGGGAGAAGCCAGGCCTGGAAGACTGTGTACAACATGTAGACGAGGACAGACGCTGTGGCCAAGAACACCGATTCTGAAATTAAACCTTCTAGCATCAATTCTCGGCTTCTTTCCAAGTTCCTTTCTTTCAAAGTGCCTTTTCTGTGCCATGGTTCTTTCGTTGGTGCCATGGTTCTTTCGTTGATGCAATGGGGACGATGACTTCTACCTCACAGTTAGTCCTAGTATTTCGATCCGTCCCTGACAATAGGCCCTATGTCTGTGGAGCTAATGTTACTACTTGAGAGCTACTGAAGGGTCTTGAGGGATGTGAAACCATTCAGTCACTTGGCATTTACTCAGATCAGTAGGTTACTGTTTGGGGGTTGGATTTTAGGGTAGGGCTAAGCTTCGAGTCAGGGAAACCTCTAGGGGGTACTTTCTGCAGTGTGGGTATGAGGCAGGGAGGACATTGGTAGTAGGGATTGGGTGGATGGAGTCCTGAAATATTTAAGAGGTAAAAATGATGTCAAGTGTGCCGAGATGAGAATGTTAAGCAGGATTCCCTGATTCTGGCTCGGTGACAGATGGTGGTTGTGTGCCATGAACTTACATGTGGAATGCACAAGGAGGAACGTGTTTGGGGAAGGTTGGTTCTGGCCATGTTGGGTTTGGAGTATCTGTGGGATGTCAACATAGATGTATGTACAGGGAACAGTTTGCAGTGAGAGTCTGAGGCTTGGAGGGAGAGGTCAGGGCTAGAGCAAGAGATGAGGGGAGTGACCACTCATAAGGTCATGGTTAAACGTAGGAAGCGGGTGAGTTCACTGGAGGGAGTTTGTAGGTGAGCAGAGACTAAGTGGAGCCTTTAGGACCGGTAACAATCGAGGATCGTGAAGATGGGGAAGGACTGACCAGTGAAATAAGAGATTGCACATAATAATGGTTTGGAAGAAATGGAGATTTGTTTTAAGAAACAAGGAGTCGCTTCAGTGTGGAAACGGGGAAGATAAGATAAAGGGTGAGAAATTTCAGGCTGCTGGGGTTGGCAATATAGAGATGGGTCATAAATGATCCTTAACGGGAGGGTTACCGGCGACTCTCCATTTTTGATGGCACAGCCATGGGGTAAAAATTTGTTCCTCACCATCAGCGCTCTGTCCCCATCTTATTTGACCAGTGTACCCCAGTGCTTCACAGGTCCACTTGCAAAACCAGGAATCTTGGCCCCACCTGGTAAGCCCCATCATCTTTATCTTTTCTCCACCACATCTATCAACCAGTGTGGTCCATTTACAGCAGTTCTTCTGCTATTGTTAGGTTTTTCTTTTATTTTACTTGATTTATGTTTGCCTCTGATTTGAGCCCTTAATTTGCATAACTGCCCAACCTGACAAACACGAGCCCACTGAATAGTATATTGATACTGGGCGAAGATGTTCTCTCTACATCAAAAAGGTTACAGACGTGGCCTTTCTCTCATAATCTCACATAGTCCACATTTTTCTGATTGTGCAGAGGAACTTATGGCTTAATTTTTTTAAAAAGAAGGAAGGGACTAATGTTTCTCATAACCTGCTTGTGTTTCTAAACATTCAGTGTTGGCTTTTTTTTTTTTTTTTTTTCTTTCCTCCCCTTCTTTGTGTTTGGGAGTTTCAAAATAGGGTTTGGCAGAGGAAATGGGACAGTGACGTTTTGTTTTCTGGTTTGAAGTTGTTGAGTTTAGCAGACTATGTTCATAGGGTGTGAATTGCAGGATGTAGTTCTGGGGTCCTCCCTACCAGCAGACCCCACATCAAGGTTATTCTGGGAAATCTTATCCAGAGCTGACTATAAAATACAGGACTGAACTTTGTCAAAAGGCTAAACAGGAAACAGATATAAATAACTACTCAGTCTTAAATCAGTGCTACCTACTTTCTCACACATATTTTATAATATATTTTAAAAAGTCATTTCCTCCTTTAAAACAAAACCTTTTAATTTTTAGATTTCTAGGTCACTTTGGATGGGAAACGCTTCACTTTAATGTCTGTCCAATGGTACCCTCCCTTTTAGCAGGGGAAAAAATAATCATTTATTTTCCAAAATGTAAAATCCAAAATAAAGTTTTTGAGAACATGAGAACACAATTTTCATTTTAATGGTCTTTGAATGCAGATAAGGAGCCATAGAACTTTAACAAACTTAGGAGAGCAGACCATTTGGTTTAAAACAGCATTTCTCAAACTTCATTATGCATCCCCTTTCTCAAAAGCCTTTTGAAACTTTTTTTTCATTACCCTCCCCTCCCAATGACATTTTAATAACACACATATACCGTCTGTGTTTTTGCATTGTATGTATATCTGCTCTATACACAACAAGGCCTTTTTTTCTTTGCAAGGAAACAATTTTCCCATTGAAAATGCGTGGTTTAAACAACAGAGAAAACATGTCTAAATGCTTCCATCTTTTGGTTCTATCTAAACCACATGTAAGTTGCTTGAGTACATTTATAAGACTAATACTCTTTCATGACTCTCCTCTCCTTTTTCAGACAGATTTTTCCTAACTTCCATCCAGAAGGGCCAGAGTTTGACTAATAGATGATAGGACTAATTTAACGCAGATGGTTTTTTTAGGATGATATGGGTAATCTGAGAATATAGGTGATTGTTTTAGTGTTTATCTGAACACTATTGGTTCTCAGCTATTGACTAGCTCGTATCAGACATATTCTATCTCCAAGGCACTAAGCTAGGCTTGGTAGTAAAGAGGCCCGAAGGTACTTAAGACCTCCCTGATTCCAAAAACCTTGTAACCTTGTTGGACAAAATGAACATAGCCAAGGGAAGTTATCTGAGTTTAAATAGAAAAGGTGGTTGCCAAATGAGAATTAGGGGTAAGTGCTGTGGTTATTTAGAGAAGGGTGAGACGTTCCAGCTAGAGTGGTCCACAAAGATACTACCCAAGAAGAGAGCTGGGCTGGAAGGCTCTTGGGTGGAATTGTGATTGGGAGGATGCACAGGGTGAGCTGAAAAAGCAGGAATGCCCAAAATATGCCCACCAATTTGTATGATTATCTCCAATACCTGCAAAACTTAATTTTTTCCATGTCTTCTAAATATCTTTCATGAAGATGGTTGCAAGTTATTCAAATGGTGCCTGATATCTGTTTTTAGGTCCTCAGCTGGCTGTCATACACAAAGGACTTTGTAGTCTCTCTGAATCCAAGGATTGAGGCAAGAGAATTTGAACGTTAGGCTATATTCCATGGGGAGCCTGATATTTTAGGATGCTTCTTAAGGCCATAGCATACAAGAGTATATAGAATGACAGGAATGGGAAGGACCTGGGAGCCAGGAGTCCAGTGAGAAAACAGTTGCTAAATGAGAGATGGTGCATATCTAAATTAGATAACTCTATGGATGAAGGAAAACTCAGCTGAATTTGGCAATGGGAGCAAGGATGGAGACAAGGGGGGTGGATTCAGAAAACATTAAAGAGGTTAAAATGGCCAGCTTTGTTTATTTTGTGTAAGGGAGATGGAGTGGAAAGGAGGAGTGCCACATTGTGGCTTGGTGATGCTGATGGGGATTTGGTGCTGTGAATGGAGATGTAGAATATAAGAAGAGGAATGGAACTGAGGGAGGCTGGTTTTGCACACGCGGAGTTGTGTGCAGATGTGTGCAGCAGACAGTATGCAATGGGAGCCCGAAGCTTGGAGAGGTTGAGGCTAGAACAAGAGATTAGAGAGTGACAGCTTGAAGTTAAATGTGGAAGTGGATGAACTCACTGGAGAGTGTGTGCTTGTGAGGAGAACATTCTTCAGAGGAGATTCTGGAACCAGTTATCTAGTGGAAGGGAAGGCAGGGTTGAAAGGACAGGCTGGATCCTGTCCAGATATGAGAGGCAATGATATGAGAGGCAATGGCTGAAGTTCTAGAAATAGGTAGCTGGAGGAATGATAGGGTTATTAACTGTTACTTACAACTCTTAAATCAGAAATGGGCTGGGTCACTTGGTTCAACATCTGTTCAGCACCTGGGATCAATATCCTATTGGTTAGCCCAGTGATCCTAGAATTTCAGGAAGGAGGTGGTGTCTTCATCTCCCTAGGGATTTTTGGATAATTACCTGTTTATATCTGTCTCTGGGTTGTAAGGTCATGTCGTATTCAACATGTATAAGCAGTGTCTACCTCGCAAGGTATCTGCCTTGCACTAGAGAAAAATTTGTTGAATGGATGAGTGATCAGGGCCATATGTGATGAAGTTTTGGGGTGATGATGGGGGGTGGTCCCAAGCCGATGGCCAAGAAAGAATTCTTGAAGACGTCTATGGGGAAAAAAAGGTGATTTTATTAAAGCACAGGGACAGGACCTGTGGGCAGGAAGAGCTGCACTGGGGTCATGACAGGTAACTCATTACATACCCTCAGGTGGGGATGGGGTCAGGGATAGAGTAAGGATCTAAGGAATTTTGGAAGCAAGGTTTCCAGGACCTTGACTGGCTAGCTGTTGCTAGGGAAATGCCATTTATTACCATTTAATAAAACCTCAGTCACGAGACCCTTCAGATGTGTATGGGGGCGGGGGCAATAAGTTTGGAATATGATTGCCAGCATATATCTCGAGGCAGTTGAGATAAAGGAAGTAGACTTCCAGGATCCTTGAGGTTGGGATAATGTTAAGCCAAGGTTCTCTTTTGCCCCTAGCAAAATGTCGTCATCTGAGGCAGCTGAGCTCCTAGAGGGAGGTCACTCTGTTTGTCTCAAGGACTTGTCAGTGGGCTGTAGGCAGTGAGATAATTTAATTTTTCATTTACCTTAGTTTCCCACATCACCATGGCAAGCACTTCAACCCCTTTCCTTTGTTCTTGGGCAGCCAGGAGTGTCCATGGAACATCACACAGATCCCCCCTGGGGGTGGGTGGAGGGTGCTAGCTTGTGCTTTGTCCTCAGCTTGCCCCACCCTCCCTCATGTATCCAAAAAATCCAAGAAAATGAAGACTGAGAAAAAAGGCTTTTGAATTTGAGGATTTGCAGATCATTAATGACCTTCAAGGAGGCCAGGTTCAGATTATAGAAAAGAACAGAACCCAGAACAAGGGGAAGAAGTTTATCTTCATTTGTCTGGAGAAAACACGATGAGGTGGTGGGGGTGGAGTTGGAGCCGATGGCGAAGAAAGAATTCTTGAGATGTCTTTGGTGCAAAAAAGTGATTTTATTAAATCACAGCCTTTTCTTGTAATTTACTAAGGTATTTGTAAACTGATGGAAACTCATGTCCTGGAGGACCGTGATCTCTCTCCGTCAACCATTTGTGTTCTTTCCTTTGTTTTTGGGCAGTCAGGGCTACCTGAGGAATATCACACACATCCTACCTGGGGTGGGGGGTAGGCTAGCTTGGGCTTGGCCCTCAGCTTACCTTATGGTTCCTCATCGAAACTATTTTAACTTGGCAGTGAAAAAGAACAGGAAGACTGAGCAGAGACAATTTTGTTAGTTTCAAAACAGTGGGGATCTTCACAGATCTTGTACCCCTGTTAAATTTGAGGGTAAAATAACACTTGGCTCAGGAAATGTTCCCTTAAAGAATCGTAAACTTTCTAGGACATGCCTAATGTTTCTGGGACAATGTTATGATTTAAGAGATTAAGACCCCGAAACCTATCAATTATGCTTCCCCTGGGTGGATGTAGAAACAAAGAACTGACAAAGGAGTGCTGTGTTGATAATCCATTTGACCTATTTTGAATACCACATGAGTTGCATACGATGTTATGAAGAAGGGCCTCATCATAGAATTAACAGAATAGTCATTAACAGATTTTAGAAACCCAGACCCTCTATTCTTTTGTGGTCGGGACCCAGGAGGCTTTTAGAACTTGGCGGAGGCTGCGGAGGCTGCAAAATAGCCATCCATATAGCAGCATCAGTATTAAAGCCCAGACCACAGCGCTTTGTTCTTTTGTCAAGAGACAAAGGTGACAAATACACCCTGCATCCTTGAACTGACTTTAAAATGTAGGATTTTGTTTATTCAAAGTTTCTTGGCTCATTTAGTCTCAAGAAGTGCGGGATTTTTTTTTTTTTCATTTAGTCGGACTTCTGCTCAATTCAAAAAGGCAAGAAAGGTATCTGTTTCCTTGACCACAATCTACTCTGGAGACTTAACTTCTTGTAAGATTCAGTGGCTCCTAGTTACGTGTCTTAAGTTACTGGTTTCCTTTGAATATCATCAAACATGTTTAAAGATTTCTTCGAGACCTTATTTGAGGGAAGCTGAGTAATGGGATGGAACACTGTCTTCAAGTGATATTTATAAAGATGGTGGGAGGAAAGATAGAAGTTAATGAAACAACCTCAGACATAATTACAGCTAGGCAGAAGGAAATTCCTCTACTCCTGAATTCAACCTGGTTTCATACGGAAAATTGATTTGGGATCATTATTAGTGTGTGTTCTTGATTCATTTTAGAAATGGAGTGCTTTGAAAAGTTAATCCTGAGATTAAATGAATGTACTGAAATTTCATTTTTTTGTTTTAAAATTTAAAATTTATAAAATACTGAAACTGCCATAGTGCTATCATTTTTAATACCGATGATTAACCTTGTGATTTTTTATTGGCTGCCTTTTTCTTTGTTTAATTGTGTGGAATTAAGGAAATCATTAATGGGGGGAAATGATGTGGAGGATGGTGCTGGACGGGGGCAGATAGTGCCCACCTTGAACTCCCATGTCCAGAGCCTGGCAGGAGGGTTTTTGGATCAAATTGCGTTTCTGATTTAAAAGCCCATTACTCTGTAACAGGAAGCGATGGTATTGCTGCCAGTGTAGATTATTTCTTAGCCTGACCTTTATTGTGTTTGATTTTTGTGATTATATCTCTTTTTTAAACTCTTGGGTGTAGGCTAGAGAGAATTCCTTCCCATGTTGTAGGGAGTGGTATTAAAACACGTGGATTTTGTTCAGTACTTCTGTTTCACACTTCCTTACAAATAAAGACCCATTCGGTGTGGATGTGACGGTGTTGAGTTTGGGTATGCCTTGCTGTAATGATATTTGACGGAAAAAACTTCGTAAAAATTCACAAAACTACTCATGACACAGGTCCATGAAGGACATTGGTGTCACTTTTTAAGCAGACTAGTTTTGTTTCCCAGTGTGAACAGTACAGGCAGGTGGGTAAGTGTTTTCCTTTTGTAAATTGGATATGAATGACATCTGGAGTTGTTTCCTTTTAAGGATCATATTTTAGGGAGTTATTATGGAAGGATAAACTTGTATTGCTGAAAGGAACTTTTAGACAATTTAGTCGTGTTGTTATTTGGGGGGAACTGAGGCCTGGAGAGGGAGGGTGACCTGTCCCAAGATCTAAAAGGGAGAGAATTGCACCTAACTTCTTGGATATCTGCTTTTTCGGCCATTACTTACATTCCACACCACACTTGTCTGTCCTCATTTTGGGTCTGTTTAGTTCTTGGCTTTTATGCCAAAACAAGTGGCCCAAAGTCCTCTAAGATATTTTGCTTGACCCAAGTACTGTTCACAACTTCTTAGAATTTGTCACCAACATTTAAGAGGTTTTCACACAAAACTTCAGCTTTCCAGCTTCTTTGGAAAAATGAGAGTACTGGGAGGTTGGGTAAGGTTAGGTCCCCATGCATGAGTGACTGCTGCCCCCTTTGGCTGGGACTGGTATCTTTAGGTTCCTCACTTGGTCATCAGTCACCACTTTTTTAAATTTTTTTATTTTTTAAACGTTTATTTAATTTTGAGACAGAGACAGAGCATGAACAGGGGAGGGGCAGAGAGAGAGGGAGACAGAATCTGAAGCAGGCTCCAGGCTCTGAGCTGTCAGCACAGAGCTCAATGCGGGGCTCGAACTCATGGACCGTGAGATCGTGACCTGAGCTGAAGTCGGACGCTCAACCGACTGAGCCACCCAGGCGCCCCAGTCATCAGTCACCACTTTGTGCCCCTCATTGTCTTATACGAATGACTCTGCAGGCATTTGAATCTGAAACCTCCCCTGGTCTGATGATATGTAATTCCAGGTTATTTCTTCCCTTCCATGGTTTCTAATGTGAATTATGTCATACCCTTAGACATTTTATGGCTGTATATAGAGGGATTCTTCTTTTGTAGATCTCTCTGTTGCCATAATGGCCCACCCACTCGACTTCCAGAGCCTAGAGCATAGTACATGATCAATAAATACTTAAAACCGTAGAACAAAGGACCTCAAGTGTTTCTGTAATAAATCAGGTAGTAAATACTTTAGTTTTTGCAGGCTACCTGGTCTCTGCTGAAATCAGTCAACCGTGCTGTTGTGTTATGAGAGCAGCCTAAGACAAAAACCAAAAAAATGGACATGACTTCTAGTCCAATAATACTTTATAAAAACAGACCAGATCTAACCTGTAGGCTGTAGTTTAGTGACATATGCCATGGAATTTCAGTGTTCTAAGAAAACTTTAAGTTACCACATATTTTTGTATGTGTACTGCATGCTTCTTGTTAAGCCTTTACAATATCCCTCGTTTTTATGAATCTCCATTGCTGCCTACACTAGCAAGAATCTATTTACAACACAGTCCCTCTGCTAGTGAGGAGAATAAAGAAGGATGGATAATTTCAGCTTCTCAGCTTAAATACATATTTGTATTTATATAAATAGCAAGCTTTTGTATTTGCCTAAATTAGTTTAGACTGTTAAATTCCCAACAGTGTAAATCTAGATTTAACAGCATATTTTCGGACACTGCCAGGACAATTTAATGATACTAATGGTTTTAATACACTTTTTTAATGTTTATTTTTGAGAGAGAGACAGCGCGCACACACGCGCCAGAGCATGAGTCGGGGAGGGGAAGAGAGAGAGGAGGGAGACACAGAATCTGAAGAGGGCTTCAGGCTCTGAGCTGTCAGCCCGGAGCCCGACGCGGGGCTCGAACCCATGAACTATGAGATGATGACCTAAGCCAAAGTGGGATGCTTAACCGACTGAGCCACCCAGGGCCCTCATGATCCTAGCGACTTTAAAGAAGGGAGTTGTCCTGTTATGTCCAGTGGCCTGCCACCTGCTTTTTGAAACCTTGCTGAACCTATCCCTGAGCAGGTAATATTCCACCATTGTAAATGCTTGACCTGTTCTTTAAAATGATTAAATGATTAAAGCTACCTGTGCAGTCATGTTTGCAAGAGGCTAGTTTTGATACTGTGAGGAGTACTCCAATTTTTAACTTCATAAGGCTGTGTACACCTAGAGGTACAGACCCAGAGCTTCATTGATGTAAACATTGTATTGAAAAGATACGGGTGACTTTTCCCCTATTGGGAGGATCACAATCTTAACTTTATTGGAGAGCCCTGAGGAGAATGTCTCAGTTCCAATTCTTGGTTTCAAACTGGTCTAAGAAACAAGTAACTGTAGCTTCAGGCATTGCTGGGTTCAGAGGCACAGGCAGAGTCATTAGAGGTGACGTGCTTACCTCCCTTTTCAGCTCTGCTTTCCTGTGTGTTGGCCCCATCGTTGGTCAGGACATCCCCTCCTGGTGGCAAGAGGCTACCAGAAGCTCTGCATCTGCATTCTGGCCTTTACACACTTCCTTCCAAGATAAGACTTGTTCCTGATAGGACAAAAGTCCTGTGCTAAAGTCTCATTTCCTCTGATTGATCTGGCTTAGGTTGCATTCGTCCATGAACCAGATTCTATGCCCACAAGGTATGAAGCTGTGATTGGCCAGGTTGGCTTTTGTGCCCATCTCTAGAGCTGAAGATGGCCTCACCTTTGCCCACACCATACGGACTTAGTGGGGAAGTGGTGTTGTGCATGATGAATCAAGGTGTAATTGCTGGGAGTTTAGAAGGTCTTTCTCGATGCAGGATTGCAAAAAATTTCCCCTACGTATTCCTGAAATACTTATTACTACTATTGTTAATATTGTTTACCATTTAGCCCTTTATCTGGATTTACCATGTAGTTTAGCACTCGATAATGTTATTTCCCCAGTTAAATTGTGTGTTCCTTCAGATCAACTGGAAAAAAGAATCAACCTGTGATTTAAGTATAATTATCTTCATTCTATACATGAAGAAATAAAGCCAAAGCTCTTACCTTCAGAAAGAGTATCTAGATATCTCGAGTGGTTCATTTCTTTATGATTCTGAATAATGTAGGATCAGCTTTTAAAAATCCTCCTCCGCCTGCCATTCTAATATATAGTAGGGGTTCAGTAAATACTTAAACTCAGAGAATTTGAGAATTGGAAGGAATCTGTTATTCCCCTGACCAATACTATTTCAAATCTAACAGCCTTATTTTACAGAGAAGGAAGCCAAATCTTCGAAAGACCACTTGACTTGCTCAGGGACTCGTACTCAATATTTCAGGGGTTGGGACTCAAACCCAGTTTTGAGTTTTTGTGACAAAACTAAAGCCTGGTTCATGAATGGATTGATGAAAGGACCAAATAATGCATTTCTTTTCTAAGGTCAAAGATGCTTTTGGTAACAAACCAATAAAAATAAAAACTCCTCTAATTGTTTGCTAAGTTTGGATTTCTAGAGACCAATTTTTTATCATGGACTGAAACTCCACAAATCAGTTGGTCAAAGGATGCGTATGGTTTCTAAGACGCAAAAGCCAGATGAGTTGAGTACAGTTGTCTAAGCATGACCCAAGGAGGACGTGTGCAGATGGAGAAGCAAGGGAGGATTCGAGAAATGCCCAAAAGCAGAAAGGGGTGGGAATTGGAGGCTGTGTTCTTAGGAAGGTTTAGGGGATGTTTTCTCTGACTGATGGCTGATGGAGCACTCTGTCCTCATGTGGTAGTGGAGTCATGAGGAGAAAGGCACACACCTTTCTCTGGCCCTGCTGCTGTACTGTGAAACCTTGGGGGGCTTGAAATGGGGGCATGGTGACATGGCCCACCCCTCCACACATCTGCAGGGACAGCAGCTCAGTTAGTTGGGTGTCCTGAACACATCTGTTTGGCAGTGTCCTTGAGGACAAGGCACATACCATAGGTGGCGGCACACATAGAGGGAAGGGGGCCCAGTTGTCATGAAAAAGAAGTTCTCCTGATGTGGACCCGGAGCCTGAACTTTTTCTTGGGAGATCTTATTTCCTTTGTTGATGGATAGCAGGACTGATGGAACAACAGACATGAGAGGGGAATGGAAATTTATCTTTGGGGAACATCTACTGGCTCCGGGCCTATGGGTTTCAGGAAATGGTGAACATCCAGCAACAAATAGGAAATAGTTCAAGATCATAGTTGAGATAATTTGGTTTCCACTTTCAGAGTACATGTGCTGTATAAAAAGTTATAGGAAAGAACACAAGGTCCAGACTGATGGAAGAGTCTATCTAGTGCTAGGAGGGGTGTCCAAGGCTCAAAGGCACAGGCAGGAAACAGATGGTTCTGTTCTAAGCCCTGGGTTGCAAAAAGGTGTGTGTGTGTGTGTGTGTGTGTGTGTGTGTGTGTGTGTGTCTACGTGTACATGCATGCTTTTATGTTGGGATGAGGTTGAGTTGAATGGTTAATGTAGTCTACTGAAGAAGACAGCCACTTATATGATATAATTATCTTACCATTTATTGAGAGATTATTATTTGAGAAGCATACTAAAAATGATGTGTCTGTTGACATTCTGTATGCCATCTTTACCAAAAAAAAGGTCTGTTCAGGTTCTCTGCCCATTTTTAATTGAATTTTTTTTTTTTTTTTGGTGTTGAGTTGAAGTTCCTTACATATTTTAAATATTAACTCCTTAACAAAAATATCATTTGCAAATACTTCTCTCATTCAGTAGGCTACCTTTTTGTTGATTTCCTTCACTGTGCAAAGCTTTTTATTTGGGAGTAGTCTCAATAGTTTTTGTTTCCCTCAACAATGGAGACCTATGTAGAAAAATGTTTCTATAGCCAATGTCAAAGAAACTACTGCCTGTATTCTTCTAGCTTTACGGTATCAGGTCTCACTTTTAGGTCTTTAATCCACTTTGATTATGGATTTTATTTTGGAGTTTATTTTTGATTATGGTATAACAAAGTGGCCCAATGTCATTCTTTTTTGCATATAGCTGTCCAGCTTTCCCAGCACCATTTATTAAATATACTGCCTTTTCCCATTACACATTCTTGCCTCTTTTGTTGTAGATTAATTGACCATATAAGTGTGGGTTCATTTCTGGGTGCTCTGTTCTGTTCCATTGATCTATGTGTCTGTTTTTGCTTTTGTTTTTTTACTAGTAACATCCTGATTTGATTACTGCAATTTTGTAGTATATCTCAAAATCTGGGATTGTGCTACCTACAGCTTTGTTCTGTTTTCTCAAGATTGCTTTGGCTATTCCTGGTCTTTTGTGGTCCCTTAAAATGTTAGTGTTGTAGTTCTATGAACAATGTTAATATTTTGATGGGGGTTCCATTAAATCTGTAGATTGCGTTGAGTAGTATGGACATTTTTAGTGATGTTCAGCATTACTAATCATCAGGGAAATCAAAATCAAAACCACAGTGAAATATCACCTCATACCAGTCAGAATGGCTAAAATCAAAATAATAGGAAATGAGGGTGTGAGGAAAAAAGAACCCTTGTGCCCTGTTGGTGGGAATCCAGATTGGTACAGGCACTGTGGGAAAACAGTACAGAGGTGCCTCAAAAAATTAAAAGAATTACCGTATGATGCAGTAATTCCACTACTGGGTATTTACCTGAAGAAAATGAACATACTAATTTGAAACTATCTGTATACCCCATGTTTATCACAACATTATGTACAATAGCCGAGATCTGGAAGCAACCCAAGTAACCATCAGTACGTGAATAAAGATGTTGCTCACAAATTGGTGCAGCCGCTCTGGAAAGCAGTGTGGAGGTTCCTCAGAAAATTAAAAATAGACCTACCCTATGACCCAGCAATAGCACTGCTAGGAATTTATCCAAGGGATACAGGAGTACTGATGCATAGGGGCACCTGTACCCCAATGTTTATAGCGGCACTCTCAACAATAGCCAAATTATGGAAAGAGCCTAAATGTCCATCAACTGATGAATGGATAAAGAAATTGTGGTTTATATACACAATGGAATACTACGTGGCAATGAGAAAAAATGAAATATGGCCTTTTGTAGCAACATGGATGGAACTGGAGAGTGTGATGCTAAGTGAAATAAGCCATACAGAGAAAGACAGATACCATATGGTTTCACTCTTATGTGGATCCTGAGAAACATAACAGAAACCCATGGGGGAGGGGAAGGAAAAAAAAAAAAAAAAAAAAAAAAGAGGTTAGAGTGGGAGAGAGCCAAAGCATAAGAGACTGTTAAAAACTGAGAACAAACTGAGGGTTGATGGGGGGTGGGAGGGAGGGCAGGGTGGGTGATGGGTATTGAGGAGGGCACCTTTTGGGATGAGCACTGGGTGTTGTATGGAAACCAATTTGACAGTAAATTTCATATATTAAAAAAAAAAAAAAAAAAAAAAAAAGTTGCTCACACACGCGCACACACACAGGAAAATTACTCTGCAATAAAAAATAATGCCATCTTGTCATTTGTAACATGGATGGACACTCAGAGGTATAATGCTAGCTGAAATAAGTTAGGACAAATAACATAGATTTTAGTATGTGGAACTTAAGAAAACAAATGAACAAACCAAAAGACAAAACAGACTCTTTTTTTTTTTTTTCAACGTTTTTTATTTATTTTTGGGACAGAGAGAGACAGAACATGAACGGGGGAGGGGCAGAGAGAGAGGGAGACACAGAATCGGAAACCGGCTCCAGGCTCCGAGCCATCAGCCCAGAGCCTGACGCGGGGCTCGAACTCACGGACCGCGAGATCGTGACCTGGCTGAAGTCGGACGCTTAACCGACTGCGCCACCCAGGCGCCCCAAACAGACTCTTGAAAAGAGAAGAAACTAGTTGCTGGGGATGGGCAAGTGGGAGTGGGGGGAGGGGTGAAACTGATAAAGGAAATCAAGAATACCCTTGATGAGCACTGAGTAATGTATAGAATTGTTGAATCTTTATATTGTACACCTGAAACACTGCTAATGATATGTCCAAATCAAAAAAAAAAAAAAAAAAAACAAAAAAAACAACTGAAACACATACAGCTGATTAGAAGGCGAGGAATTAAAAAATAAACAATGTGATCTTGGGGAAAAAAGAACCAACCTGTGATTTAAGTATAATTATCTTCATTCTATACATGAAGAGCCAAAGTTCTTAGCTTTAGAAAGAATATCTAAATATCTAGAGTGGTTCATTTCTTTATGATTCTGAATAATGTAGGGTCTTTTTATTAGCAGGGTCTTATTAATACAACCGTTGAATGAATTATATTTAGATTGCCAGACATGGTTGCACTTTTGCAGATTTACTTAAAACAATTTTTTTATTGAAATGTAATCAACATGCAGTGTTACATTAGTTTCACATGTACAACATAGTGATTCGACAGTTGTCTACTCAGTGCTCACCATGATAAGTGTAGTTACCATACAACATTATTATATTATTGATTATATTCCCTATGCAATAGTCTTTATCTCCATGACTTATTTTATGACTGGAATTTTGTACCTTTTAATCTCTTTTATCAACTTCACCCATCCCCCCACTGCCTCTCCTCTGGCAAGCACAAGTTTGTTCTCTGTATTTAAGAGTGTGTTTTTGTTTGTTCATCGTATTTTTTAGACTCCACACAGAAGTGAAATCATGGTATTGGTCTTTCTCTGACTTATTTCACTTAGCATAATACCCTCTAGGTCTGTCCATGTTGTTGCACATGGCAAGATCACATTATTTCTTATGGCTGAATAATGCTTGATTATACATTTGATCACTTTTTTTTTTTTTTATTCATCTGTGGGTGGACACGTGGGTCCCTTCCATATCTTGGCTATTGCAAATGCTGCAGTAAGCATAGGGGAGCATATATCTTTCTGAATTAGTGTGTCTGGTTTTGGGGGGCAAATACCCAGTGGTGAAATTGCTGGATCATAATGGTATTTGTATGTTTAATTTTTTGTGGCACCTCCAAACTGTTTTCCACAGTGGCTGCACCAATTTACATTCTCCCCAACAGTGCACCAGGATTCCTTTTCCTCTACGTCCTTGCCAACACGTGTTACTTCTTGTCTTTTTGGTTCTAGCCATTCTGATTAGTGTGAGGTGATCTCATCGTGGTTTTGATTTGTATTTCTTACAGGCTTATTTTTAATAGAATAATTAAAGATTGGGACTTTTGAGTATCATTGACAGTATTAAGTATCACTAGTAATTTAGAAGTTTGAAGACTCTGTTCATATGGCTGTATATTTATTATCAGATTACTGATGGGACTGGGTGGTTTCTAATTAGTATTGCTGACCCAAAAGGAAGGCTTGTTCCAAAAGATCAGCATCTAGCTGTTTACCTTGGTAATTCTTAATTGTGCTGTTAAAAGCATTCAGTTTTCCACCAGAGAATAATACTTCAGGAGAAACACTTTAACTTCCTAGGAGATCTTTAAAATGCTACCCCAGATAGCCTACAGTGGAGGAAGAAGACCGTAAGAGCTTTCTGAATCTGTAAGAAGTCAATAAAATATTAGATGACTACAGACAACATTGCAGAAATGGATTTCAGATATGTGGGTAAAATAAGGAATGTGCCTTAAAAAAAAAAAAAAAAAAAAAGGTACCTAAAAGCTGGCATTTATAAATGTGGGGTTTTAAGAATGGTAACTAATAATTGATGAAATTTTAAATATTAAAAAAATGAGAGAATGAATTTCAGTAATGTTGCTTTGAACTACAGGGTCAAGTCCTCAGTGAAAAATCTTAAAATTTTAACAATTCTAGGGGAACCAAATGTTCCTTATTAACATTCTTTTTTTAGAAATACATATTGCAAGAGAAGGATAGAGATTTTAAAAACATTTTGAAGAAACACAGAATGGTTGAGTAATGGAAAAAAAAAGAAAAAGAAAAATCAAGGGGAGAGACTAGGAAAGGTAGGAACGGGGCTATATTCAAAGGAATACACAGAATGGCCACAGTATAGAAGCCGGAAAGCCAACCCTAAGGGAAGCAGAGCTCACTGTGATAAAAAGCAATGGGCAGTTTTTCACTCTGACTCCAAAGAGCATGACATTTCCCTGTCTCCTATGCTAACATCAAAACACATCGGATTTTTAAGTTCCTCTTCTGTTCTCCTTCCCTTCTTTCCTTGAAAACGTCAGATGTTACATAAGCTATGAAGGTCTTACTTGTGTATACTACACATGCCTAGATTCCAACACAGGTGGATCTGAGTCAGTGATTTTGGGGCAGGCAGGATCCAGAGATTTGCCATTCTTAAACATTGCCCATGGTCGGGAACCATGGAGTTCACTGGAATGATCTCACAACTCAGTACCATATCTAACTAGAACTTGGAGAGGATTTCTCCTTTCTCTTCTCTTCTCCCTTTTCTTTTCTCTTCTCTTTTCTCTTTTTTCTCTTCTCTTTTCTCTTCTCTTCCCTCTCCTCCCCTTTCCCCTCTCCCCACATCTTCCCCAGAGGGCTGTATACCCCGTTCTCTTACTAAGGAAGAAGAAGGAAATATATGCAGCAGAACCCCTCCCTGACAGTCTCAGCTAGAGGGACACACTCCCTGTGCCCCAGAGAAACCAAGGACTGTGAGAACTTTTTTTCTTCAGTGACTATTTACCATGGAAGTCATATAACCACATGTATCACCTTAGCTGTACTCACCTTTGGCGTAGAAGAGCGAATTTTTCACCTGATGCATACCAGTATTTAACTGTAGAAGGAATATTTGAACTACAGTTTGTACATGCCTTTTTCACATCATAAAGATCAAGGTCTTAGATGATAGAGTGAGTTAATTCTGGATTATAGGAAATTCTACAAAGACCTGGAGTTGAGTTCTGATTCAGCCATGTACTAATGTCATCTTGGAAGAATCACTGATGGCCTATTCTCCTGTCTATAAAAGCACCCCAGTATTTTACGCAGGATTGTTGCTATGGATTGGAGTAACTGTTGCATTTTTAAGTGAAACTTTATCGTTTGCCAGACATAAACATCAGGGCCAAAACCTTTGGACAGTTACAGTCAATCTTGAGTCAAGTGTTCTTATCTCTAAGAATGCTTTTCTGGCTCACAAAATGTGTTGATTGCAGTATTCCTTATTACAGTAACAGGATCTGTTTCGGTTGAGGGTGATTTGGAAAATACTTGCCATGTAACCTTTACTCAAGGTTTTTCTTGTTTTTTGAAGTGACGGTCTATGAAGTTGGCTTAATGTCAAGGTCATCTTCTTGAGTCAGAACTGCTGAAGAATAGGAATTTTAAGATTACTGTAGAGATAACTACTTATTCTAGTGGCCCATGTTCCTGAAAGATATTCTTTGGTGGAGTAACAGGGGAAGAATTAGGGCATCCTTTGTGTCTCAAGTTCATAGTTTTCTGTCTTGTGTTGTAGGCTGCTTTCATAAGTCAGGAAGGGGACACTTAATGTCCATTTCCATAATGTTCTAACAGTCTCAGGATTCTTTGTTTTTGTTCTTGTTGTTTGTTTTAAGGCCAGGTTTGGGGTAATATTTCAGGCTTGGAATTGGGAGCTGGCTGTGCTGGGCCCTGGGAAAATGGACATGTGCGGTGCTTTCAGGGCAGAAAGGCTCCCTCCTTCCCCCCCGCCCCACCCCAAATCTGAGCTTTATTCTTAGCCAAAAAATTGAGTGACCATGATGCTCCCTCTTCTTGGATTCCTATTTTGGTTTTCCACTTGGTTAAACTTAGGGGTGAGGTGGCCATATCGACAGAAGGGGTGCCAGGGAGTGAGTAAGGTAGAAAGAATGCCTAGATGCTTTCCTTTCATCCTTCAAATGTTCCCCACACCTTTAGGAATCCGAAGATGCTATTACTATCTTTATGTCCTCTGGTGCTCTTGTGTGTGTGAGTGTGTGTGTGTGTGTGTGTGTGTGTGTGTGTGCACGTGCGTTTCCACATCTAAAATTTAGACCACATTGGGCTTCCATTTTGGAGTAAGTTGTGAAGCAGGGATACAACTTTGTTTCCCTTTTTGGTTAGTCATTGCTCAGCCCCATTTGCTGAATAATCCACCTGTTCCCACTGTTAAGATTTACCACAGATAGAACAGTGTTTTTGGTTAAAAATGTCTTTTTGAAGACTCGGCATCTTGAAGACCTTTTGCAGAATATCACCTCCATTTCTCTTAATCAGCTACAGTGGTATCCTCCAATGGCAACAGTCTTGAAGAGCTGATGTTTGGTGTGCCAGGTCACAAATTGTGGTATCCTTGGGTTTTTATTTTTGAGAGTTGTACTTAGTTTTGTGTATATAGAAACTTTATTGATAATCCTGTCCTGCTGTTCCAAATTGACCTAATGCTAATTTAGATTAAATGCTCTTACTTCCTAATTTGCATATATCCTCAGATGTATCTTCTCCCCTTGATTTTCTGTTTATATTGATCTAATATGCCATCAGCAGACTGCTTTAATTTTGATAATTGTATGTTTTAATATTGTAGGATACTTCTCTGCTGCTAGAGAAAGTAAAGAGTGGAAAAGGAGGCAGACAATACATTTCCTTACAGGCAAGTGACACGGAAGTTGTACACCTCACTTCCCACTCACACAACTGGCATCGTGTGGCTGCATTTGATGGAAAGAGAGGCTGGAAACTGCATCCTCCAGTTGAGGAGCCATGAGTCTGGCTAAATTCTATTAGTAAGGAAAATGCTAGGGTTCAGCATGCTCTGGTGGGGCATTTTCCAGTTCGAGGAATCCCTGAAAGTCTGGTGAGGTCAAGTGTGACTTGCCTTCCTCTGCTCTCAAGACAGCTTGCTTCTGTTTACAGGATATAGGGTCTCACTTCCCCAGGGTAAGGGTGTGTCCTGTGTAGCCGAGAGGTCTGTGTGTTAAGCCTTCAGGGAAAACTGGTTATCAATGGCCCTGCCCTTTTCACTGCAGTCTTAGTATTTCAACTTCTGAATGCTGTCATTCTGTGCCTTAGGAAGAAAGTGCTTCAAATGGAGGAGACCTTGTACAATTTTGTTGCCTTTGTGTTGGGGGTGACAAAATTTCCTGTACTTCCCATAAATCTCACTCTAGGCAAAGGTAATTTGTTTGTATCATAGTGAATCCCAGACCAGTGGTAAGGAAGCATTATAAACTAGCAGTTTCCCATATAACATGAACACATTTAGGGCAGGATTAAAAATTAAATCATGCTTCATATACTGACCACTCTTATCCTTTTGAGATATAACTGACCTATATTAGTTTCATGTGTACAACATAATGATTCAATATTTATATACATTTCAGTTTTTTAAACTTGCTCTGTTCAAAGAAGCAACATTTAAATGTGAGGCAATTCTAGTTGACGGATAGGGAAGTTGTAATTCTTTAAGTACAGGCAAAGGTTTTAGAAAAACATGACAGAGGTCTAAAAAAATCATTGCAATAGGTTTTTTAAAAATGGGAGAAGTGATTAGAGTTTTAATTACTTGAAGAAGATGGGTTTTCCCATAGCCAATGTCCTACTCAGTGGTGAAAAACTGAGCTTTTCTCCTAAGGTCAGGAACAAGACAAGAATGTACACTCTCACCACTTATATTCAACATACCACTGGGGCGCCTGGGTGGCGCAGTCGGTTAAGCGTCCGACTTCAGCCAGGTCACGATCTCGCGGTCCGTGAGTTCGAGCCCCGCGTCAGGCTCTGGGCTGATGGCTCGGAGCCTGGAGCCTGTTTCCGATTCTGTGTCTCCCTCTCTCTCTGCCCCTCCCCCGTTCATGCTCTGTCTCTCTCTGTCCCAAAAATAAAAAAAAATAAAAAACGTTGAAAAAAAAAAAAAAAAAAAAAAACATACCACTGGAAATCCTAGCCACAGCAATCGGACAACATAAAAGGCATCTACATTTATAAGGAAGAAGTATAACTTTCACTATTGGCAGATGACATACTACATATAAACTCTAAAGGACTCCACCAAAAAACTACTAGAACTGATAAATTGAGTAATGTCATAGGATACAAAATCAATATACAGAAATCTGTTGCATTCCTATACACTATTAATGAAGCAGCAGAAAGTGAAATTAAGAAAATCCCACTTACAATTGTAATGAAAACAAAATATCTAGGAAAAAATGGAACCAGAGGTGAAAGACCTGTACTCAGAAAACTGGAAAACACGGATGATGAAAATTCAAGATGACCTATAGAGATGGAAAGACATTCCATGTTCATGGACTGGAAGAACAAATATTATTATTATTATTTTTTTTTTTTTTTTAATTTTTTTTTCAACGTTTTTTTATTTTTATTTTTGGGACAGAGAGAGACAGAACATGAACGGGGGAGGGGCAGAGAGAGAGGGAAACACAGAATCGGAAACAGGCTCCAGGCTCCGAGCCATCAGCCCAGAGCCTGACGCGGGGCTCGAACTCGCGGACCGCGAGATCGTGACCTGGCTGAAGTCGGACGCTTAACCGACTGCGCCACCCAGGCGCCCCAAGAACAAATATTATTAAAATGTCCACACTACCCAAGGAATCCTACACATTTAATGGAATCCCTATCAAGATACCAACAGCATTTTTCACAGCACTAGAACAAACAATCCTAAAACTTGTATGGAACCACAAAAGACTTTGAATGGCCAAAGCAATCTTGAAAAAGAGAAAACTGGAGGCACCCCAATTCAGATATCAAGTTACATTACAAAGTGGTAATGATTAAAACAATAAAACATTATGTGCTGGCATAAAAAGACATATCAGTGAATGGAATAGAACAGAAAAGCCAGAAACAAACCCACAATTACATGGTCAATTAATCTTTGACAAAGGAGGAATTAATATCCAATGGGAAAGACTGTCTCTTCAACAAATGGTGTTGGGAAAACAGCAACATGCAAAAGAATGAAACTGGACCACTTTCTTACATCATACACAAAAATAAACTCAATGGATTAAAGAGTTAAGCGTGAGATGTGAAACCATAAAACTCCTTGAAGAGCACATGGGCAGTAACACCTGACATTGGCTGTGGCAACAACAATACCTATTGTTCCTGATAGGCCTCCTGAGGCAGGGAAAATAAGAGCAAAAATAAACAATTGGGACTACATCAAAATAAAGTTTCTACACAGTAAACAGTAAAGGAAACAACAAAACTAAAAGGCAACCTACTAAATGGGAGAAGATGACCGTGAAGTACATATCTGACAGAGGGTTACTATCTAGAATATATAAAGAACTGACCCAACACAATACCCCCAAAATAATTGAATTAAAAAATGGGCAGAAGACATGAACAAACATACCTCTAATGAAGACTTACAGATGGCTAACAAACACATGAAAAGATGTTCAACATCACTCATCAGGGAAATAAAAATCAGAACTACAATGAGATAACACCTTACATTTGTCACAATAGCTAAAATCAATACAAACAAATGTTGAAGATGTGGAGAAAAAGGAACTGTCTTGCACTATTAGTGGAAATATAAACTGGCATAGCCACTGTGGAAAACAGTATGGAGGTTCCTCAAAAAAAATAAAAATAGAACTACCGTATGATCCAGGAATTGCACTATTTGGTTTTTACCCAGAGAATACGAAAACCACTAATTCAGAGGGATACATGCACTCCTATGTTTATCGGAACATTACTTACAATAGTGAAACTTTGGAAGTAGCCCAAGTGTCCATCAGTAGATGAATGGATAAAGATGTGGCATAGATGTACAATGGAGTAGTATTCAGCCATAAAAAAGAATGAAATCTTGCTAACTTGCAGTGACATGGATAGAGCTAGAGAGTATAATGCTAAGCCAAAATAAGTCAAAGAAAAACACCATATGACCTTACTCACATGTGGAATTTAAGAAACAAATGAGCAAAGGGGGGAAAAAAGACCAATCAAGAAACAGATTCTTAACTATAGAGAACAAACTGATGGTTGCTGGAGGAGAGGTGGGGAAAATCGGGGATGGGGATTAAAGAGCATACTTATGACAAAAAAATAAAATCACCCTCCCTCCCCAAAGAGGTTTTGTTTAGATGGATATATTGGTGGGCAGTATATGAGAGAGTAAAACACTGGCACATTATGAAGGATCAGAATTTCATGTAAGTATTGACAACAGATTTATTCTTGGCTGGTCTGTTTCATTCGTTTAAGTTACTGACTTGGAAGTACTGTGTGTTCAGATAAGAATGACTACTGTAGCAAACATATCCTTTTTTTTTTTTTTTCCTCCACTTAATGCTCAAATTATAATTGGAGATGTGTGCTCCTTAGTGACTGTTGTTTGGTAACACCACTGAAGTTCTAGTTTTCGGTCAACCCTACTGCTTTGAATTGAGATACTGATGCCAACATTTACCTAAGGACTTTAGGTAAATGTGGCTGAGGCTAGCTGTATAAAAACTCAAAGCTGGGAAATGATGCTATGACCATGATGGTATTTCAGCACTTCACAGGTCATAGAATTCAAGAGTTAAAAAAGGGACATCCTGTCCATCTAGTCTGATAATAATCAATTAGAAAGGAGTTACTATCTCTGCCAGAGTTTGAGAAGGTAGCCAAGAGAAGATTGTATATATATCACTAAAGCTTGTGTCGTCATTGAAGGAATCAGACCTTATGTGTTCTATTGATGAATGCATTAAAAAACTCCTTTTCCAAGTAAGTCTTATGATTTAAAATCCAAATAGATCAAGTGTGTTATTACTTAAACCTTCTAATACCCTATTTGATGAAATAACTCCTTTCCATTTCATGAGATGCTTTGAGTCAATTATTATCCCTCTAACTTAGTAAAAATTCCCCTCTGATTATTTTGAATTAAAAATTCTGATAACATTTAAACAGTATAGAAGCATAGTGAAAAGGTCTTTTACTATTTTTTCCATTAATGCATATTCTTAAAAATAACATGTTAGTTTACCACATATTAACATATATCTGTGCTCATAAACATAGGTGTGCATGTATACATTTTTAGAACCTAAATTAGACCATACCTCCCATTATTCTGTAACTTCATTTTTATTTTTAATTTGTTATTTAATGTTTATTTTGAGAGAGAGGGAGAGAAAGAATCTCAAGTAGGCTCCACACCCAGCACAAGCTAGACATGACTGCAAGATCGTGACCTGAGCCAAAATCAAGAGTTGGACACTTAACCAACTAATCCACTCAGGTGTCCCATGTAACTTCATTTTTAAAACTTAACTATTTCAGGGGCGCCTGGGTGGCGCAGTCGGTTAAGCGTCCGACTTCAGCCAGGTCACGATCTCACGGTCCGTGAGTTCGAGCCCCGCGTCAGGCTCTGAGCCCCGCGTCAGGCGCTGGGCTGATGGCTCGGAGCCTGGAGCCTGTTTCCGATTCTGTGTCTCCCTCTCTCTCTCTGCCCCTCCCCCGTTCATGCTCTGTCTCTCTCTGTCCCAAAAATAAATAAAAAACGTTGGAAAAAAAAAAAAATAAAATAAAACTTAACTATTTCAGACATCTTTCCATGTCGTTACCATATTAACTATAAAGGTGTACATATTTTCAGTTCTGTTCTAAGTCATTCTAGAGGAGGATGCCGAGAATTCTTTTAACATGAACATAAGGTATACCCCAAGTATCGGTTCTTAGTTTTCAGCGGGCCCTTTTCAGAAATTAGCAAGTCATTGGAATGGTGGATTGGTGAGTTGAGGGCAGTTTTAATATCTGGAGACTGAATTGGTAATCCCAGCTTTAAATTACTTAAAGCTATAATTAATCAAAAATATTTAAACCTAGTATTTTGGGTATCTGATGTATAACCGACTCATAAGAACCTAAAAGATGATTTTCACTAAGTGTAGAAATGTGACTTCAGGTCCACATTTGCATTTAGTTTTCGACTAAGTTCAAGCCAGATTTGGTTCCACATTGCCTTTTTAAAATATTCCATCAGAAATTTAAAGTTGAGAATTTCCTATGCTCATAGATTACTATTTTATTATCTGAATTGTCTGGGATTAGGCCAGACAGAACTCTTCTGGTAATCCAAATAAATTTCTTTTGTGTTCTGAGCTTATATGTCCACTAGAGGGTGCATTTTACTCTTTTTTGACACAAGATAGAAGTTTAAATCTATAATTGTTTTCTGTTGCATGGAGCTGCCTGTATTTAATGATCAGAAAGCAAATTACCTAAAATTCTTAAACATGGGCACTAGGAGTCTGTCATTTAAAAATACAACTCATTAATATAAAACAACCATATTGCTATTAAAGTAACGGCTTGGCAATGAATGCTATAGGGAGGCACCAGCAGGGGTCAGCGAAGGGTGGTTAGGGAAGCTTCATGGATAAGCTAGGACTTTATGTAGCATTAAAAGACCAGTGAAGGTCAAATAGGGTAGCACAGTGCTTCTCAAACCTTTGTGTCTCAGGACCTCTTTACTAAAAGGCCTCAAGGAGCTTTTGTTTATGTGGGTTGTAGCAACAATATGTAATAGATGAGCAAACAAAATACTTTGAAAATATTTATTAATTCATTTAAAAACAAGCTATTGCTTACTTATCTGAGTTACATTTTTTCAATGAAAAATAAGTCTATTTTCCAAAACAAAAAAAATTAGTGAGAAGAATGGTTTTACATTTTTGCAAGTCTCTTTACCATCTGGCTTAATAGAAGACTGCTAGATTCTCCTGTCTGCTTCTGCATTTATGTTCTGCAATATATTGCTTTGGGTGAAGTATGTAAAGAAAATTCAACCTCCTGGAGATACGAAGTTGGAAAAGGGAGGGATATTTTAATAGCTTTTTCCAATAATTGTATTATTCTATGGCTCTTCACTGAACTTTCAAGTGGCTCCTTTTTCTTTTAAGTATTATTTTTGAGAGAGAGAGAGAGAGAGAGAGAGAGAGAGAGAGAAGGAGAGGGACAGAGAGAGAGGGTGAGAGAATCCCAAGCAGGGTGTCTGCTTGATCTCATGAACTGTGAGACCATCACCTGAGCTGAAATCAAGAGTCCGATGCTTAATCGACTGAGCCACCCAGGTTCCCCTCAAGTGGCCCTTTCTTAAAGGTTAGTTGGAATGTGGATTCTGAAGCCATATCAGGATATTACAGTCAGTTTTGTTAAAAAAATCCATTTGTCTTGGGTTTTGAAAGGATCTTTACCTGTGCATGGTTTTGTAATATTAAGTATTGATCTTGGAAAATATTGGTTAAATGAACGAATAGTTAACATATAGTTAAGTATATCCTCTAAATGTTAACACAGTATAAGAAAAATCAAATTTGTTAATATCACTTGATTCAGCAGAAAAGGCTTTCAGTATTGGGAATTCATCAAATTCACCATGGCAAATAAAGATTTTCCAAAAAATCAATTTGCATTTGAAAGTTAAATTTTATCACTGGCAACAATGCTGTGTGTTTACTTGAATTCACTGGCTCATGTCATTTATTTTTTGAGAAAGTGTTTATAAGATACCCAGGTTTGAATAATTGTAGTTTGCCTCTTAGTCATTCTTTAAAGTCAAAATAGTGTTGTGTGGAAAAAAAAAAAATGCTAAGTCAGTTGATACATACTTTTTCTTGAGATCATCCTCATACTTTAGTAAATAACAGAAATGCTATATGTGCATTTCCCATTTTATCACCCAGAATAATAAAGTAATAAAAATAAGTAACAAATATGTAATAAAAACATGTCATGGTAATAATAAGAAATAATAATAAATTGTCCATGGCTAAAAGATCCTTCCAGAGTCTAAGATAGACCAATGAATTTAATAAAATCAGTGTTTACTGATTCATCAAGGTCATTCTCAAGTGAAACTGACCTTTTCTTTTTTACCAGTGCATGGCGGTGAAAATTACAGTGGCTTTTAGTTTGATGCTGTTGCCATGATTTGTGCTAAGGGGCCAGTGGTTCTCTTCACTTGTGCTTTTACGTCATTAGTGCAAATGTCAACACAGTGTAAGAGGTAAGTACTGTCCTGGTATTGACATGAAAATAGTTTTGACCCTGTAGGTCCTTTGGAAGGGTCTTGGGGTACCGTCCGGAGTCCATGGCCTGCATGTTGAAAATGGCTGGGCTGTTAAGAGTAGAACTGGGTGTTGTGGAAGCCACAGTGAACAAGGATGGTGTCTAAGGAAAGTAGGAGAGCAGGAGCCAGCTGAGCAGGGACTATAGATACGGGGTCTCGTGGGGAATAGAGGGAAGTCAGAGTACAAGACCATGTGTCTTGAAGCTGGAACAGACATTTGAGGTACGGAGACCATGGTTGTCCTGGTAGGAGGGCACGCATCTGTAACACCTCCCCTCTTCCCATTCCACCCTGCTTCTCTTCTGCCCATCCGTCTTCTGTTTTTGAACCCCAAAGGCAACACGGAGCCCCGCATTCTTCTTGGTAGGCCTTAAAATACAAACATCAGGGGCTTGAACATTAGGATAGCTTCAAATGCCAAGCTAAGGATTGGACTTCCTGCTGTAGACAGTGATGAGGAACCCTTGCTTAATCTGGTCCTCCCCTTCCTGAGAATGGCGGTTGACAATGATATTTATTGAAGGTGTGCTGTATGGTAAATGTTAAGGATACAGCATTGACAAGATGGCCCCAGTACCTGTCTAGTAAGGGATATAATCAAATGTCAGCAGTGTTCTGGGGACCCACAGTGAGGACCTCTAATCCCAGAATGGGACAGACAGGGTTATAGGTCAGGGCAGACTTTCTGGAGGAACTCAAGTTATGTAGGCTAAAGCTTTTAAACTTTGAGGAGGAGTTATTCCAGCAAAACGAAAGGGGGCTGTAAAGATCAGGAGGAGGAAGAGGAGAGGGTTTCCAGAGAGGGAATAAACTGTGCAAAGGCATGGTGGGAAGAGCCATAGTGGGTTGTTGATGTGGCTAGAGTGCAGAGTGTGAAGGGTCTAGGGTATTGTGTTTTAGCAGCCTATGCTGGCTTACACAGGGAGGCACTGGCCAGAGAACTGGAAGGCCCTGTCAGTCCTGTAGACAGAAATTGCTGACTGGCTGAGTGGGTGAAGGAAGGTAAGGAGTCCAGGACTTGAGGTTTGTGGCATGGGCAACAGGTTGGATGGTGGCTGACATGTCACTGGAGACCTCAAGGGACTAGCAAGTTCAGAAGAGAGAAGGATACCTTCGGTTCAGGAGATGCTGAGTTTAACGTAACTGTGGGGTATCCAGGTAAAAAATATTCCCCAAGCAGTTGCCTTACACAGTTCTGGAAACAAGGAGGTGGGTAGGTTGCTGTCGATAGGTAAAACTGTGGGCAAGGTTATTCTGGCGGCTGTGGCCAAATCACTTAAACCTTCTGAAGGTGTCATCTCTTGTAAAGTAGAAACAGTATTTTCTTTCATCTCTTGTAAAGTAGAAACGGTGTTTTACTTGCCTGCATCACCAAGCTGCTGTCACTCAAAACTAAAGAAAATGGAGCAAAAGCACATTATAAGAACAAAGGACAGTATGCACTTGAGTAATTATTGCACGGGATTAAAAGGAGAAACGCTGGACACGTGAGAGCATGGAGAAGGCGCCAGGGAGTGATGGTCAGGACTATGGGAGGACAAAGGGAGGGGACGGGGGCACAGGGAGGCCGTGGTCATACCTGTACACAGGGGAGGGAGGCTGTCCTGACACCTGTACCGGTTCAGCTGGCAGGGGAGGTGATCATCTCGAGAGAGGTAGGAACATCAAGAGAAGGAGCTTGTATGTCGGGAAGGTAACATCTTAAGCAAAGCTTACGTTGCATAGACCTCTCGGTGCGTGTTGTCCATCGGATGGTCGGGAAGTGCCATTCAGGGCGTCCCCTCCTTTGTGCCCTTGTGGTTCACCTTTACTTTGTCTGCCACGTGTACACATAGCCGCCTCAAAGTTCTACTGGCCAGCACAGTGTTAATTTGAGAAAGTGGAGTCTGCGTGCCTTTAGGACGGTCACGCGTGCTTCTGTACACCACGGGCCTCTTCGGTCCCCCTCACCCTCTACTCCCTATAGCTGCTTCACAGATGGAGCCTTTCTGGCCTGCCCTCCAGGTATTTGCGTTTGTGAACCCAGGTGGACAGCTACCCTGGACTGCTTGGCCTACGAGGGGAGAATGGTGAGGAGGGCGTGAGGATGGGGGTCAGAGCGGAAGCCAGTTAAGGGCGTCCCAGAGGGGAGCCCCTGATGTGTGGGCGAGCGGTCCCTGGGGTCAGGTGGGAATGGGTTTTTTTAAAGTGTGTTTATGTTTGTTTTATTTTTGAGAGAGAGACAAAGCACAATTGGGGGGGAGGAGCAGAGAGAGAGGGAGACACAGGATCCAAAGCAGGCTCCAGGCTCCGAGCCGTCAGCACAGAGCCCGACGCGGGGCTCGAACCCACGAACCGTGAGATCAGGACCTGAGCCAAAGTCGGCGCTCAACTGATTGAGCCACCCAGGTGCCCCGTGGGAATGGATTTAATTAAGCTTTCTCTCTCCCACTGAGAGCTGCAGGATTTGGGGCAAGTTGCCTAACGTACATGAAACTTAGCTCCTCGCCAGTAAAATATACCTCGTTTCATGTTTGCTGTAGGAGCGAACAGCATTGGGAAATGGGTGGCACCGTGTGCGGCAGGTATGTGAGCAGCAGGTGTTAACACATCTCTGGTCAATTTGGGTCGGAATGTGAGGTTGAGATTTTGAAATAATCCAGTAATTCATGCAAGAATGTCAGTAGTTAGGAAGGCTCCTTGGTTTTGAGGTTTTGTCTCTAACGCAAACTATATTTGTTCAGCCCTCCTAGGGGAAGTTCCATTTACAAGATGGGTGGCACATCACATACTTAATAATGGTACTTATCCAAGCCTTGGCTTTTCTAAATTTGGACCAAATATCATTAGGATACTTCAAAAGGGCAGAATGTTCTAGAACCCTTGTCACTGCAAGTGACTTATGAGCACCACCCCGCTTGGGTCCTTTTGTTAAGCGACTCAACCCATTTGGCTTTAGAAGTTCTGCACTCCAGCCCAACCCTCCTCATCTATCCCAGGGGTTCTTTTCCAAAGCTGTACCAAGAAGGAGGGCCTTGGATGCCTGTTTTGCTTTGTGTATGTGTTTGAGGGGATGGGGATCAGACCATTTTGGGTAACGCCAGGCACCTCAAGGAGTGTGTTTTCCAAATAATTATTTCCCAAGAATAAGTCAATGAAAAAGACACTGCTAGGTGCTGCTTTACAGTTCCTGGTTCTATTGAGGGGCTAGGGTATGGAAGGTGAAGGAGGAGTGTAGATTAGAGAAAACTTCCCACTAAGAAAAAAGGTCTTCTAAACAGCCATGTAGGCATGGGCAGGATGTTTCCCTGCCAGTCCTGTCTGGCAGTCCTAAGTCTATCTGGATTGTCCTGAAGCCTATTCCTTCTATTGGACCTTTGTTAATATAGAAAGGCCCCCTGGAACCCACTCAGGGGAAGCCTCCATTTCCAAGGTCACTTTGTCTTGAGGCAACTTTCACCTTCACCACTAGGAGTTACCCACCCCCAATCCTTTCTGTATAACAGTAATTTCTGCAGCGTAGTTGCTTGAGAACTCCTTAGGAAGATTGAGAAAACCCCAGGTATAAGGCCCACCTGTAGAGATCTTTATTTTTTAGGCCTAGTTCAGAGTTTGGTTCTGATCCATGTGGTTTCAGAACACATGCTTAGAAACATTGCCCTAGATCAGTGATTCTATATCCAGGCTGCACATGGGAATCACTTGGGAGCTTAAGAAAAAAAAAAGTACCAGTGCCTGAGTTCTAGCCTTAAGATTTGTGTGATTTAATTATTGAAGATAACAGTAGGTACACAGACACCTAACTCATAGCTCATAACTCAGCATAAGGGACCCAAGTCAGTGTATCTCAGGACAAAATCTTGGTGCTTAGTCTCTAAAACTGTCTTAGCAATTTTCTTATTATGTTTCCTTCCATTTTGTAGTAGGTGTTCACATTTCAGCATTAGGATTCTTGGTCTATGAACTTTTTCCCATCACTTCTTACTTAATTCGCTGTCTCAGAGTGTGTCGTATATACCCAGAGGATCTCCTACAGAGTGTGCTTCACCCTGCCACCCACCAGGGGGCAGGCACACTCAGTCAAATACTTGGGCTCTTCCTGTCCGCGCACATTGTAGCTGGCAGGGGAAAAAAAATACCAAAAGAGAATGGAAAGGCAAACCTATTTAAGGAGGTCCTAAGCTAATGAGCGGTGGTGATGGTGGTTGTTGTTGTTGTTGTTGTTGTTTGCTGCTGCCCAAAGACTTTTTCTAGGAAGACCATAGTTGGGTGGGTGAGTCTAAAGGATGTACTACCATGGTTCAAGTCTTGCCCATAGCCCAAGGAATGTTTAAGGAATTTGGACGACTGAGTACAGCAATGAAGAGTAAGAGAATGTATGTGTGATCACTGACAGCCACGGTGACAGGAGGGGCCTTTGCTTTCCAAGAGTACCCACCCACCCCCACCCCCAAAAAAGTGGTGAGAGTAAGCCCCTCACAAATACCTTGAAATGCTTTCCCAACAGTGAGGTTATTTGTAAGGGCGCTGTATTTGGCGCTTTTAAACTAATACCATTGCATCCTTTTTCTAAGATGTGGTTTGTTTCAAGGAGAGGCGGGAATAAGGAAAACCGATCTCTAGTTGAAGAGGTCTCAGGATCTTTAAAAAGGAATCTGTGACATGAGGTTTTTTCCTGATTCCAGAAATGCATTAAGTGGAAATATTTTTCTCACCACTAAAGTAAAGATCACATTGGTATTCAGGTAGGCTTTCGAGGAAGCGGATGAACAAACGAACAACTTCTGGAAGAAGTTAGAACTATTTCTGATGCCTGTAAGTGTTCGCTGTAACACTGGATAAAAACTTCAAGATACAGTAGTGGGGGAGGTGAGAACGACACTTTATATTTCATTCACTCACTTTCTCTTAGGTTGTTGTCTTGGGGTAGAGTCCCTGTGGTGTTCAGTGACCTTGACCATGAGGAGCTTGTCCTGGGTGTCAGTAGCGTATCTGCTGTGCCAGTCACTGAGCTGTTGAGCTAATCAAGCTCTTGTCTCTTAGTCCCAAATCTGCCCTTCTGAATGGAACAGCACCGTTCCCTGCCAGGTGCTCCCTGGTAGATGCTGCCATATGGCTTGCTCCAGGGAGACCGCAAGGCCAGAGGAGGGACTTGTTCCTGCTTCTTGTTTTCTTGCTGTTCCACTTCATCGCCCCAGCAGTGGCCCTCTCCCTTAGCAGCAGTAGTTGGTTTAAGTCTAGCTTCTACACATTTCCAGAACTAGCCTTATTATGTGCCCATTAGAGGTCTTGGCCCCAGTTAGCAGGGCAGGGCCCTTTCCTCAGAGGTGTGCACCCCAGTTCCACAGGACTGCTTCTCCAGGCCCCTGGGGCACCAGTACCAGCCGGGCATTGCCCCACCCTCAGAATGCTGCCCAGCTCCTTACAGCTAACTCAGCTGAGGCCCAAATGTCCTGGTTGTGTGTTCAGTTCTGCAGTCCCTGTGTAACTCACTCGTGACGGGACATTCTCTATTAAAAGGAGTGTGGTTTCTGGTGTGCCTAGGGGGCTCAGTCGCTTGCATCTGCCTCTTGATACCAGCTCAGGTCATGATTTCAGTGAGTTTGTTCGTTCATGAGTTCGAGCCCCTCATGGGGGCTCCACGTTGACAGTGTGGGTCCTACTTGGGATTCTCTCTCTCTCTCTCTCTCTCTCTCTCTCTCTCTCTCTCTCCCCCCCCCTCTCTCTCCCCCTCTCTCCCTCTCTCCATCCACCCCCCTCAAAATCAATACATGTAAAAAAAATAATAATAAATGAGTGTAGCTTCTGTTTTTCTGATAGAACTTTCTCAACAAGGTTAAAGTTTTAACTGGTCCTAATCTGTATCTATTTTGGTCTCAAGTTCCTCTCAAAATACCTGTGTGATAACTTTCTAATTACACATATTCTCTCCTAGTCCCTTTAATTGATTGAAGCGAAGTTGGAATTCTCCCCAGAAAGCAGAAAGGATCTACCTGTTAGGACCAGTTACAGTTGAGCAAGAGTCGGCTGGACATAAGCTGGATACTCAGTTTTTGATAACTCACGGTCTGAATATTGGAAAATAAGTTTCAGTGGATTACTTTCCTCAAACTGTGTTTGTAAAAATGTAAGTAATACTCATAGCAGCGGGTACATAAAGGAGACAGGTTTTCCAGATGTATATGAGAGCATGCGAAATTGAGAGACCGGGTCGGGATGTTAGCGAGCAGAGGAAACCCAACTGTTCCAGGCAATCAACAAAAAAGGAAAGAGGAATCCTAAAGGTGGAACAGAGGAAGGAATTGGAAAGTGGCATTTTCTAGAAAATTAAAATGAAAATACTACTAAAAAACTACTTGATAGATGAACTGCAGTCTCTGGGGATATACTCCCCCCCCCCCCCCCACCCATTTACCATGTAAAGTGTGCAACTTATGTCTTTTTAGTATACTCGAGATGCATAATCATCCTCTGGAAAGACACATTTGCATTCACAGTGCCTTAACCTGTCTGTCCATCATCTTTATACTATTCACGAAAGAGGAGATTTGCTTGCCCACTTGTCTGAGTAAATTAACCTATTTGAGCTAACTCCGAATATTGAACGTATTGTTGTGTGTTTGGTGCAGAATTTAGTTACGGTTTTGGATGAACACTTCCATAGATGAGCACAGTGTCTCAGGTAACTTTGCTGGATTGTGTGTTCTGTGATAGAATTTGTCCTGTCACAAAATGGTTTGCCAACACTGGGCTGGCTTTCCATGGCTTTTTTTTTTTTTTTTTTTTAATTAAATAGGGTTCAAAGATTATATGAAGCGGAGACTGGGAACAGAATGTATTTGGTACCAGATGCCCTTTAGAAATGAGCTCTGTGATAATTTTCTCTTTGTGCGAATTCTTACATAAGGTGCCCAGGTCTTTGCCTCTAGAGACCTGTGGGTCCCAAGCTTCCCTCTCTACCTCTGCCTTCTCTCTGTCTTGGTTTGAGAAGATACTATGATTTGCTTTGTGTGGCCCATCCTCTTTTCTCCAGCTTCTGTCCAGATCCCTGCTCAGAAAATGTTACTCCAAGGAAAAATCTACCTCCTTCCACACACCCAGGGAGCACTTTCACGGTTTTGTACCTACAGCTTTGAAGTGGTGATGCTGTTCTAGATTTCTGTTTTGACTCCGGGTTTTCTGGTCTCCTCACTGATGTGAGCATATGGACAGTTGTTCATGTACTCTGTGTAGAAGGTGTCTGAAGTGATATATCCCTGAAGGATACTTGATGGCGTTTCTATGGCCTGTAGCCGCCTTGTATGACCTCGAGGGTGACCCCATAACATTCAGGCTTCTGTTGCCTCCCTGCTGGAACAGAGGGTGACCCCTGGCGCCCAAGATTTATAGGGCACAGCAGACCTCTGCCCAGCCCCTATTTATGTGGGCATGAAAGGTGGAGGCCGTCGTGCCGAGGGGACTGCTCTTCTGGGTGTTCCCCTGAGCTCTCCTCCATCTGGGCCCTTGAAGTGACTTCAGGCAGCGTGATTTAGTGGAAAGTGCTGGACTCTGGAAGACTCCGTACCTTTGAACAAGTCTTCCAGCCCCAGAAGGCTCTATTGGGTCACTTAGAAAAAATGCCCAGTGTCCTACCAGCCTCCCAGAGCACCTGTGAGGATTAAGAGTGGTGGTAGTTACGGAAGACCTGCGTGAACACAACGGAGATGAGGTGTGTTAGTCACGCCGCCGCCTTGCTGGTTGTGGGATGGCATGTGAAGACACTTTGGCTTTAGGAGGCTGCCGACCGTCGTGTTACCATCCTCTCTCTTCCCCGGAGCGTGAAGGGAGAGGCCGAGCTCAGATGACTTGGCCTCAGGGCTGACGGAGTCAGCGTGCTGTCACTCAGACGTTGTGAGCAGTTGTGCGGTGTTGTCTGACATAGGTTGTGGGGCTGAAGAAAAAACCCTCAGATCCCTCAATGTCTCCCTTGAAGGCATACGAATGGTGGAACGGCCTCCCAGATGTGGCTTTAAGTTAGATTTCACTCAATGTCTATTTTTAAAAAGCCTTTCAAATAGACCAGGTGTTATCTAGAAGAACATTTTAAACTGTTTAAAAATTCTGCTCAGAAAATTTTACGTCTGTTTCTCCTATTGTCTCCTCCTTTGGGTTTGTTTCAAGGTGCCTTCTCGTGGCCCCAGCTGATCATCTGGCATTATTGTAGGTAACCTCCCCTCCTACTTTGATGACTGGAGAAATGGCCTCTCCATCCTGAGCGTCTCCATTCCTCTTAATCAGCCAGCTTCTGCCTTCATGTGGGCTGGACTTGCCTCATTCCCAAGGGTTCAAACTCTGAGCTCTCCTCCTGTTCACAGCCTCCTGTCCTTTTACCAGCTCAGTCCTTTACTCACCCTCAACCCACCTGGGCTTCCTAGTCCATTCAGTGAATGGCCATTTGTCTGTCCCTTTCTTCCATCCGTCCCATCCTTCTCTCGCTAGTCCCTCAGGTCTGCGCTCTAGAGCCCACCATCTCGGCTGTTTGTTCACTGGCATGCCTGGAATCCCTTGACTCCCTTCCCTTTTTTTTTGTCTTTACCCCCCCCCCCTTGGCCCCCCTCCCCCCGCAGAGCTAGAATTGACATAGCCCCTTGCCCTTCTAACTTTTTCTCTACCACTGTGCTGTCCTCCATCAGCCTCCTCCTCACCCCCATTTCTACCTGCTAGGCCTTTGAGAATCACTGGAGGAAATCCTGTTCCTGGGCCAAATGTTTCTAATGGAAATGTTGATCAAAAGGCATTTTCCCGGCCCTTCCTTACAAGTCACCATTTATCTACATTTTCCACTATTTCTCCCCTTTTTCTGACCAAGTGCTGTGTCCTCCTTTCTGGGGTCAGCCTCTCTACTTGGGCACCCAGTTTGTCTCCCTCAGGGCCTCACAGTTAACTCTGCCCGCTCTTCCCTGTCTTGACTCTCTCTCTATCCATACGCTGTCCTCCCTTCATCCATGAACCACTTAACTTTTCCTGAAGCTTTATTCTTCCAAGAGCCTCCCATCCCCTCGGTCACAAATTTCTCAGGAGACCTCCTCTTAGGGCTTCTTCGTTCTTCACCACCTTAGCCCTCTGGCCAAGTGGCATCCTCTCCTGTTCCACTGGCACTGTTCTCTCGAGTCAGCAAGGACTGTCCTAATTGCCAGAGAACACTTGTCAACCTGTTTACCGCCTTCGACATAGTTGTCCATTCCAGCACCTCTCAGATGGTTGATTTCTCCTGAGGGGATGAATGAAGGAACTTTTTCTCCCTTGGTTTCTATGACATGGTACCTTCTTCTTTCACCTGAG
Organism: Panthera onca; assembly: GCF_046562875.1. NCBI lineage: Eukaryota > Metazoa > Chordata > Mammalia > Carnivora > Felidae > Panthera > Panthera onca. The sequence continues at coordinate 40,508,831 of NC_138339.1, read as the reverse complement.
TGAAAGTGGTCTGACCACTTTCAGGGTTTTTTTTCTTTTTTTTTTTTTTTTTTTTTGCTTGACTCTTACATTTTGGGTTTCCCCACCTTGGCAGAATGATGGACATCGAGGGAATCTTAATTGTGTACTATTGTGTGCCAAGTTCTGCCCTTCAGGTACTGGAACTACAGTTCTTTACAACAATCACATGAGGTATTTTTTTTTTTTTCAGTCTCATTTTTAGAAGAGAAAAGCCGCACTTGAGAGAGAATTTAAGAAACTCATGTCAACATTAGTTTGTGGAAGAGCAGAGGTTTGAATCCTGTTCGATTCCAAGGCCTGTGCTTTTCCTGTGGGACTCTCACAGGACGCTGTTGGGGATCACCTTCCTGGTTTACACAGTGCCTAGCCTCGTCCTCCTATATATTGAATATCCATTAAATATTTGAGGAATAAATCTGTGGTATCATCTGTTCCTGTGGCTTCAGTTGTGTTGCATTAAAAAAAAAAAATTAGAGAATAAGTGGGGAGGGGGCAGAGAGAGAGAGAGAGAGAGAGAGAGAGAGAGAGAATAGCCCAAGCAGGCTCTGCACTGTCAGCACAGATCCCCACACGGGACTCAAACCGATGAACTATGAGCTCATGACCTGAGCCAAAACCAAGAGTCAGACGCTTCTTAACCAACTGAGCCACCCAGGAGTCCCCTGCATTTTTTTTTTTCTTTAAAAAAATATTGACTCAAATATTGACTCAAAAAAGTAGTATGTCTTTGATAAAAATACAAAGAATAAAAAGCAGGTTACAAAGTTAAAAAAAAAAAAAAGACGAAAGAATTCCTTCCCACCCTTCCTCACCCCTCCTACTCTCAAGGGGCGGTGACAACTATCCTTTTTACACTGATGTCCAAGTTTTCAATTTCAGTCCCTAGATTCTTCTTGAGTTTCACAATCTAATCTCTCACTGCTGAGTCCAGATGCCGATTTATAGCTATTTATGTTTTTTTCCATATAGTGGTGTTTGAACCATTTGGAATTATTTTGGATAGTGGCACATGTGAAATCAGTCCACTAACCAGTTAACCTCTCGTTCTCCCCACTGGCTCTGTTTACGTGTCTGACCTGCTGGCCCCTCAAATTCATATTCTTCAAAATTAAACTCCTTTTTGTTTTTTCCTCCTACAACTATTTCCTGTGGCTTAGTTGCTCATTCCTGTCCTCCTTGTCCCTCCTGTCCTCCTTGTCCTCCTTATCCCTCCTCCTATCATTATCCAGTGTGATGGCGAGGCATTCTGTTGTGGGGGATCACCACGGTGCATTCTGTCGTCGCGGTTGGAGTTCCAGCTTGGACACTCAACTTGGACACCCCCTCGTGACTGCCTTCCTCTCCTTCTAACTCCACTCTGCGGAGACATAGCTTCCTCAAATATAATGGTCCTCGACATCCCTTCGTTGCATGGCCACAAGCACACTTTATCCTTGTATAATTTAAACTCCAGCCACATCTGTTTCTGGACTCGGCCCTGAATTGTTTTCGTCTACTCGTATTTATGCTTTACTCCTTGCTCAGGAGGCATCTAACATTCAAGCTCTGCTCAAATGCAACCACCTTTCTCTAACTTTCTCCTGAGATGCCTCCAATTCTCCAGTGCAGGGAGGCCCTTGCCATCCCCTGTGCTCTCATGGTTGCTATTTATTCTCAATCTTAGCACTTGATCTAATTTGCCTGGTGTTAAGTTTGTAATGTAGATCTGTTGCTCATTAGACAGTAAATTTTTGAAAGGACCGTGTTGCAGATAAATGCTATTTTGTTTGTACGTAGTTAATTTCTCAGGTCAATGCTATTTGGATTTATTTTCTTGAAACTTTGATTTGAGACCTTAAAATGGATCAAGTCTTTTCACATTTAGGTAATGCAGTTCAGCAAGTTCATCTCTGAAAGCCCCAATAATCTATAAAATGGAGGCCTATGCTGAGTGGTTGAAATAAGTTCTAATCAATTATCAGGCAGCCAATAGACCTTTTTGGATCTTTGCAGTTACCTGTGTAAGAGGTTTTAGAATGGCAGTAAGATTCAGCCTACTGTGGCCTACTGCATGTGAACTCTCAAATGCCTCAAGAAAGGTACCGTTAATATTGGAAATATTAAAGATTTTAATTCTTTAGTCTTAATATAAATACTTCCAACAGGGTCTTTTTACTCAAGCCATTTTGAATATAAAATTTTTAAATAGCCTTTAATTTAAAAATTTGACTGTTTTTGGGGAGCCTGGGTGGCTCAGTCAGTTAAGCGTCCGACTCTTGATTTTGGCTCGGGTCACGATCTCACAGTCAGTGAGTTCGAGCCCTGCACCTGGCTCTGTGCTGCCAGCACAAAGCCTTCTTGGGATTCTCTCACCTCTCTGTCTCTGCCTTTCCACAGTTCTTGCATGTGTGTTCTCTCTCTTCTCTCTCAATAAATAAAATAAACATTTGATGTTTTTTGTTTTTAAAAAGGGTGGGTACATGGTCCACTGTTGTCCTGAAAAGAGGGTGGGAGACCTTTACCCTCACACTCAGCTGTCTTTAGATAACATGACATATGATGGTTTCAAGGCCTAGCCTCACTCCCAGAGGCCAGGTCTCCTTTCATGAATTACACTTAGGCCAGGCTTTGAGGTAAAAGAGTGGGAAGCATTTTCCCGTTTTTCACTAGTACCCTCCAATTTAATCCCAGTGGGCAGATGGAAAGCTTCCTACTGATCCCCCTCTTTGGGGAGAGCGCTGGGTGGAAGGTGAACGAAGGAATATATATCTTCGCTCCCTCCACCTCCCATTCCCTACCTTCGAACAGTACAAATACTTCAATGCCTTTTAAGGCATCGTCTGTGCTTGTAAGACCAACATAACTTTGATGTATCACTGCTCAGCAGTGTCAGTGCTAATTTAGATGAGAAACTCCTAGAACACCGCGATGACTCTTGTAGAACAAGCACCACAGTGTCCAAATAGGAGGCTTCAACATTTTGTAGTTTTTTTTTTTTTTTTTTTTTTAATGGGGTGAGCCCTAGCCACATCCGTTATCGACTGGACATGAGATTTGAGGGTTTGGGGAACTTTTAGAAGCACGGTGCCACCTCACTGCCATACTCTCTATTCCTAAATCTTGTAGGTGAAAACAGTCTCTCTTTTTTCAATAAAATGCCAAGGAGCTGACGGAATTATGCTGTCTCTTCAAGTTTTTGTCCACAGGACACCTCCAGTAACGGAATGGTGCCTCAGAAATGTGAGAATCATTTGGGTTCAAGAGAAACTTGCTTACTTGCCCTGTCGGGATTGAGCTTTTGGTTCAGCTGGGTTCATGTGTACTTCTCCTCCTCGGATATATAAAATTGGCTTTTAGAATTTGTTTATGCTTCTATTGCGTAGAGGGAGTATTTTCCAAGTCACTTGGATTTCTCCGGCCTTTTCGTTGTTCAGAATTGTTCCAAACTTCTAAACAAAAACCATTGCTGAGGAGGTGCAAGTGTGCGCACACACACGTGCTTCTGGCCAAATAAGAGAAAAATTATTTCTTTGGGCCCCCATGATTTTTTTTGGGGGGTGGGTGGGAGGGGCAGGGTTCCTGTTGTAAGCTTGAAAGAGACTTCTTATCAGATGTGGTTTGTTTATATCTAGTTCTTTGTGTGAAATTCATGCTTGAGAAGAGTGGGATCGTTTTGGATAGATTTTTCTCTTAAAGCAGCCAGGCTCTTCTTAACCCTTGTTTGAAGATGAGTGTGTGTGTATATTTGTGTGTGTGTGTGTGTGTGTGTGTGTGAGTGGGGGGGTGGTGTGTATATACACGCCAGCTTTCTTGAGCGGTTTTTCAATCCTAAGATTCAAAAGAAAAGGAAAGAGAGATTCCTGAAGTAGGAGGACAAAGGAACGCTCTCCTAACTGAGCTGGAATTGAAGTTTGTATTTCATTTAAAATGACACATCAGCAAATCTCTCTTCAACTATGTTGTGCATCAAGGTGCATTTTCCCTTCACTCTGGGCTTTGGACACGATTTGCCTGGACATCTTCCCAGGAACCCCCCTGTGTAAAACCCCTATTAAAGCAAAGTCGTTATAAAATCATTTCATTTTCATATCTTCTGACTTACATGAAATGTACTACAACTCTGGAGGTGCATATTTTGGGTCTTAACCTTACAAAACAAGGAAATGAAAAGGGAACACACAGTTGTCCTGAATGCCCAAACTGATACAAAATGCAGATAAAGGTAGCGATTCTTTCCTTCCATATGGTGAGGTAATTTGGGGAAGGAAATTAGACTTTGAGCAGCAAGAAAATGTTAGATTGGGGGGGGGGGGCAGGGGCTAGTGGAGAATTCTTTTCGCTGCCCTAAATTCTGGAATTTGATTCAGAATGTAAAAAAAAAAAAAAAGTGCCTACCATTTCACTCCTAGGACTTCTCCATCTTAGTGCTGAGGCTGGAGTCGGTGCCCTGGGTCTCACCAAAGCAGACAGCACAGCATACTGTCCATAGTTCCCCAAACTAAACAAAGAATAATAAATTACATGATCATTGTTTCTTATCTCTTGCTAGAGTCCATTGCTGATTTCAGAAGGAAATTGAATGGGGTTTAGTGTTATTACAGAATAAGCCCCACTTAATCACACTAGTAAACATGTAGCAAAGTGGAAGCAGTCCAGTTGCCAAATCTCTGCTTTTTAAGGTCCCCTGTACCTAGAGTGCCTTGAAATGTGGGATGGGGGGTTAAAGGGGCTGATTATTGTATTAAAAATTAAGAAAGAGGAAATGTTTCTAAGCTAAGGCCACTGGTGTCTGAATTCCATGCCAGAATATTTCAAGGTAACGAAACCTGTCAAACAGAAACTTAAAGGGAGAACATACTCTGGGGGAGGAAACCAGCTGAAAACAGTTTAATGGCAGATTCCGCTTAGACCAGCCACGGACTCTGAAAAGCTATAGATCTCCTGTAGAAGCTTCTAGGTTTCCTCCTTTCATCTACAACGCACACAAATGGAGGAGAGGGGAAGATAAAGCAATCTTATTCATAGGTTAGATCAATTTCAAAGCCAATTTTGACCCTTATAGCAAACTTTTCCACACCTGCCAACCACAAATGTCTATGTATGGTAACAGGTAACTGGCTTTCGTATCCTATAATCTGTGAGACATAAATAATGAGACATCATAATTATATGGCAGTTACCATACAGTTGAAGTAGTTACATGGTTATTAGTACCCTGTAAAATACCACGATAGTGTTGTGTTTTTATAATCTATTGTAGGAATTTCTTCCCATACTTTTAAAGGTGATAAATAATTTTGGTATGCTCTGGCATTCAGTGAGGGCACTATAAAGAAAGGTAGGTGGTTATTCCGAGAGATCTGCTAAGTTATCCCCCTCCTGAAGAAATTCGTGTGAAATCTGGAAAAGCTAACTTTGTGTGAGGTGCTTAATTTTTGCTAGATAGTCACCTATAGCTTTGAAAGAATAGTCGGCATGAGGAATAATTTTTTGGTCATACTATTTCTAGGGCAGTTTTTAGAAATTCCTAAAAATCACATTATGAAATATTAGTAGTTTCTGTTCTTTGTCCCCACCTTCTTCTCCTCCTCTCGGTCCTCCCACTCTTTTTGTGACTATTGCCTTTTTTTCCCCCCAGAGAAACCAATGCAGTCTGTATCATATTAGTTAAAAACAAAAACCGGGCTTATAAAAGGTCCTTCAAATAACTTGTATTCATTTAACATGTAATTTAAAAATGAGTTCCCCGTCTCTTTCTTTTGCAGATTGTCTTGGTTCCTGGTCCCTGTTTTTTAAAACAGGGCAAGTTTTAGACCTTCTTGGTTCAGCTCCTGTTGTTTGCAGTACACCTCACTGTCCCTCCCTCCCAAAGAGGAGCATTGAATTTGAGATTTGATGCTTTTACTCTTTTTGTTTTGTTTTGTTTTCCTTCCACTCTGATCCTCTATATGTGGCTTCTTTGCAAAACAGTTTTGTGCAAGCAGACATGACTTAACTCCATTCCCTACATAGAGAACTATTCAACTTTACTTTTATGTGTTTTGAATACTGCCCCATCTGAGACTGTGACGGCAATAAAGTATGCATGGCCAACCTTATTTTAATAGCGCAAGAGAGCTGCTTTTAATTAATAAGTGGATCTCTTTATGTCTGGGGTTTTCGGTTTATTTTGTGGTTCTTTGGAGTTCTGCAATTATGTGGCCTAAAACGGCTATGTTAGTGGAGACTAAGTCCTTTTTAAAATCTGTCATTTACATGTTTTGTGTCTGTAATCTGTGTTTTTAGATTATTGTCTTTAAGGAAAAAAAAAATAGCAGTAGCAGTTTTTCTCTAAAATGTTAAAATCCATAGCCCATAAGTGCATGTATATTTTAGCAGTCTAATGCAGCGTCCATCTACAAGAGTTGAGTTGTTCCATTATGCAGGTACAAGTTACTTGAAAGAATCCTCATATTGTGTATTTCCCCACTTGACATAAACTTTTAAACCACTAAAAAATTGGTAGAACTTGTATAAAGCCTCTAGTATCTATCTTTGAGGATTAAAAAGGTGTGCAAAGGTTCTTCCGTTCTGGTGATACCATTGTAGGCTTGTCTGATACGCATGGATTTTGCTTTAGGTCGCTCAAATCTAGGATTTCAGTGTGTACCGTGCTCCCTCCCAGAGGGGCTTTACTGGTACAACGGGAATCCAGAGCCAGACTTGAATCCACAGGGACCCCAAATAAAGTGATTGTCTTGGTAGTAATATGGAACGCTTTTAGGATTAACATACGAATGCTGACATGTAGGCTTGCTTATGCTGGCTTGTGATCTGCTTTCTTCAGAAGATGTATCTCTCATGCAGAATTAGAATATAATATTTTGTGGCATTGAAGAGAATTATCTGCAGGAGCACGAGCGTTCCATAGTAGAGGCGTGATTGTCTTCTTGGTTGGCTATTCATTACTAGGCTAGTATAGTCTGTAGGTCACTACGTTTTAAATTTTCAAAAGTAAAAAAAAAAAAAACGGTTTACAGTTGAAAGGAAAAGGTATCTTTCTTTTTTTTTTTTTTAAAGTCAGGGAAAAACTGTGAGCCATCTAACTCTTCTGTTTTTCTTTTTGGTTCCCAGTGCAAAGTGAACTGAAGGGCTCCCCTTTGGTCAGCTCTAATAGGCTGTTCTTGAAGACACTCCACAGGCACTGCTAAACAGTTGCCAGTAGATGGCAGTACTGTTCCACTACAACATTTTTAAATTCCTTCATATGCTGCCTAACATTAAATCCCCAGCCTAATTTTGAAAAAGCCTGATTAGCTACATTAAGCAATGTTTGGGTGATTTTTTTTCTCTCCCTTTTTAAACTTACCGAATTATAGCCACAGCCTGAAAGAAAGCCATTACTGCTAGACAACATGATTATCAGTTGTAATGTAGTCAGTCCAGCATGGGAATGGCATAAAAGTTTTAAACTATATTTGTAAAAAGTCTATATAAATGTATAAAATGGCTAACAAGCATGATTATGATTTCTCACTTATATTGTCTCAACTGTTTTTTCTTAATTCTATCTAGGGTAACATCTGATCATTATGGTGGATCATCTGAGATGTGCATTTGTGTGTAAATGTTACTTCTTTTTATTCCTGTGGGTCTGCACATATGCTTTGCAAATGAAATATTTTTAATCCTGTTAAGATGTATGTCTTCGTGTATATTAACTAGCTTGTATACCAAAATAGCAAATATCTTTACAGTTTGTTTATTTGGAAGTTCAGGGACTAAGGCTATCTTTGGGGATGGGTAAATTACCTTTTTGAAGGTTTTTTTTTTTTTTTTTTTGCAGTTGCTTTATGGAAGCCTGCAGTACAAAAAAATAGGCTGTTCTGTTTTTCTTTGTGATCCGGATTATGTTGTAGTAGTAATGTATTACATAATAATAATCTATTTTAGGTTGAATATGAAATACCTATAAATGATAATTGTTTAAATGGAAATTTGCACAGACAATTAGCAGAATATATTTCTTGAACTTCTAAAATTTTTAAATATTTCTAGGGAAGGTTTCATACTATGGGAGGGTGAAATTGATGATTTTTCCTTTTTAAGAAACAAAAACATCGTTAAGAATATTCCACTTGAGAAGAAGATAAATATATTTTGTGAAATATTTGGTGAGAAGTCTTTCAAATTGAACTGAATTTTAGGAAAACTATGGCTAAACTGTTTACCTTTCATTTTCTCTCTACTGAATTTGTATCTAGAATGGTAAAATGACTAATTACATAATTGAGCTTTTTTTTTTTTTTGAGACATTATAAAAACTGGAATGTAATGTTTTATTCTTGGTTACCTTTAAAGGCTTTAGCAGGTAGAGTAGAAAGAGATCAAACATCTGTGTGCTGCTAAGTATTATAAAAGCCCTGTTTCAGTTACCATTTTTTTTTTTTTTTTTTTTTTTTGCTTACCCTGTGAGGATATTCCAGTAGTCTTAACCACTATATAGCCTTGAAATTTGCAACATAAGCCATAGCCTGTGGAAGCTCCTGGTGATATGGCTTGTAATTCTTAACAGGTTTTGTTCCTATTTTTTTAACCCTATGACATGATTAGTAAATCTTAAAAATGTATTGGTGGTGTGTGCGTGTGTACGTGCGCGTATACATACACATGTGATGTAGAAACAACTGTTGCAAAGTAAAACACGTTGGTGGGAATTTGGGAAGCTTATGCTAGGATGTATGAGACCTGGGGCCATGTTTGGGGTCTCCCAGCAAACAGATGAATATACTAATAACACATTCCCAAGAGTTTTAGTTGTGTTCTTCTATCAGACATGAGCCAGCCAAGAAGCAAAGAAATCGAAGTTTCTTCTAGTGGCTCACAGTGGAGCGAAACACTGGGCGTAGGGAGCATTTCCTATCTCCCCGGGAAGTTTGGTTCGCGGAGTGATGAGGCATAAGCAGGGCTGGGAGGGCGTGCAATTGAAGCGGTGCTGTTGAGTGATACATTTTGAAAGAGTAGCTTAAAGTTTTGATAGGAGTAACATATTGACCAAAAATTTCCTGTCAGCGAATTTGTACAGGGCTGGATTCATTTCTGCCTTATTCAGTACCTTGGGAGAAGTCCGGATTCTCCCCATTTGACTAGAAATCGATTTCTCAAGCAGTGTTTCTCTCCAGCCAGCTATAGGATGAGGGTGGACCAAAAAAAAAAAAAAAAAAAAAAAAAAAAAAAAAAAAAAAAAATTGGCTTTGTTTCTATTTTATGCACAGCCAGACTTGCTCTTATGTTTGTAATATTTAAAGGAGTTCAATAGGAGGCCCTTGATTCTTTGATCTAATGCCACAGTGCTGTTTAATGAGAAAGGTTTTTAATATCGTGTGCAATATTGAAAATTTCTGCCAGCTCAGACCAATATAATATAATGTTAGATTTACACCTTGGATCCCTTCTTTTATTTCTTGTCATGAATCCACAGTGCTCCCCCTCCCCTGCCCCTCCCCGGCTGAAACAGGTAATTACAAAGGTCCTCAGATCAATTTTTGTAAAGGGGCACCCTGACGGGTACCATGACTGAAGTGTGACATGAGCCTTTTCCAATACAATGGGTGGCCTAACATTCCTCTGGAAGCCCAAGCTCATTAAATATTCGGTTCCTTTTTTCCCCCCTCTCCCCCCTTCATGCACTTAGCTTGAGTCACACTAAGTCTGGGGTTTCTTCACTGAAGACTTAGGAAAATTGCTTCGAGTTCTCAGATTGAATTTTTTATGTGTATGACTTCATGATAGCATTAGCATGTGCTTTGATCCATGTGTGAATGGCGCTGGGTCGGCGCTTATTGCCATATCCAGATGGTGTTACAGGGAACAAACAGTTGTGTTTTAGGATTTCTCAATAGACTGTCTAGACTGGCCGTGCAGCAGACAGATACAGCCACCCATCAAATTAGCGTTTGTCAGATTTATGGTAATGGTTCACCAAAGCCTTCCTGTCATTGACATTAAGATTTACGCCTCCAAAGTTATTTTGTCTTCCACAGAATATAGCTTGTGATTGCTCGGATTTAAAAAAAAAAAAAAAAAAAGTTTAAGACAGAAAATTCTTACTGAATGTGAGCTGTTTCTGAATGAAAAGAAAAATATAAAAGGAATTAAACAGTGGCTGTGGCTCAGGGGCTGTATTGATTAGGGAAAGGCACCCTTTCCGCCCCCACCCACCCGCAAGTGATAAGAAGGATGTTCTGTTCAGGTCAGTGTCTCCCATTTGCCCTTGTTGGAAAGAAAAACATGTATGTGGGTGACTCTGGCCAGATTCTGCCCTTTCATGTTGTTACTCTGGGGTAACGTGATCTCCTGCCCCAACGCGGTGGGAATAACCTTTTGACAGGCAGTATGTCCATTCTCAGTGGAAATGTTTTCCCAAGTCTGGCCAGGCTGCCTTTGATCATACCTCCTTCCAACGTGGGGTCACAGCTACTATGCTATGCAAGAGTCACTGGTTCCTGCGTGGAAAGTGAGAGACATGAGGGTTTAGAATAAATAAATAAATATGACCCAAACCCTCTTAAATTCTCAATCACTGATGTGATAAAGCTGGAAGTAGGGAAATGCCTACGTGGAGCATTCAGGACACTTCAGGTTAAACTTCACGTGTGCGTCTTTTTGCATAAATGGATCCCGCCACGTATTTAGCACGTTTTGTCCAAAGCGGTTTGAGTAGCGAGGGTCCATCCCATCCCTGGCATGCTGAGGCATGTCTGAAAATGTGTTTTCCTATTGTATGTTGGTGCAGATGACAAATGGTGAAGAGGCTGGGGGTTGATTAAAACTCCCAGACGGCCATGGCAGACAATATATAGGGAAACAGGCTTTGCAGAGGTGAAAAGCTCCAGCATTTTTCAAAGGAAGCTCTTTCATCTGTCTGAGAACGGGCATTTGGGGGAAACCCCTGCTAACCCCTTTGGTATGTCAGGATTGAGAACTACTGCCTGCTCTGTTACAGGGCAGAATCCTCACTCGCGGGGTATCTCTCATCTAGCCCGGTGGCTGGTGCAAAGTGATCTCCATTACTGAATAAAGAGCGGTATTAAATGTGCACCGCACTGGAGACTTCCTGCTAACCTCCAGTAGCCCCTGCGTCTCTGAGGTGGTTTTACCCCCCTCCTTCCGCCCTTCCTTCCTTTCTTCTTCCAGCCTCCCCTTCCTTTCGGTCTTGTGCCATACAGCAATCATTTGATAGACTATATTTGGGCTCTCTGTAAAGGCTTCTCACTCACACATGTGTTCAAATTTAGTGATAAGTGCGCTTTAACACGGTAACAACAACAAAACGATGTTGGTGTTTTATTTCAGCACTAATTACAAGTCACATTCTCTCCAACATAATGCGATGGATTTTCAGTTCCGCCCATTTTCCAAGTCTTTCAATATTGAATTAAGCGCACTAAATTAAAATAATTTTCTGTATTAATTCAAGCAATCAAGCATTCACTTAGTTTGGGGTGTATTTTTTTGACGGAGTTATGACTAAGTTACTGAGAATTTATCTATGTTATGTTGATATAAAACTAGGTTTCTCAGAAAAACACGGGGACATTTTTGCTAAACAGAATTTTCCTCCAAAACTTCCTTGCCCCGTCCCTCCTGGTCTTTTCCTTTCTTGCCGGTTTTGCTCAGGTAGCCAAGAGTTATCCTTTTGGATTCCTCTTGCAAAGCATATTTCTTAAGGACGCAATGATTTTTACTTTGTTTTGATTAATTTGTTGTTAAAAGGGTTATCATTTGAGCAGTGCCTCAAAATAAGTCTGATTACTGGGTGCCTGGGTAACTGGCTCTGTCGGTGAAGCATTAGACTCTTGGTTTTGGCTCAAGCCAGGATCTCACAGTTTGTGGGCTCGAGCACGGAGCCTGCTTGGGATCCCTTCTCCCTCTCTACCTGCCCTTCCCCCCACTCACTTGCTCTCAAAAATAAACTTAAGGCAGTAATCAGATTTATGTTTTTTATCTTTTACAGTGCTTAATCAGAGTTATGGCAGCGGGGGATGGGGTTATGGGGGGTGCTTCTTACGTTAGTAGTCTGTCTAGAACAGTTACCATCTTGGACTTGAACTATTTTAAGTTTGTTGTAAGAAACAGTATAATTTTTACAAGACACATTTATAGTGTTTTTAAAAAGTTAACTGCCCTTCTTACACGTGTGTTTTCTTAGAAATTGGAAGGGATGAACGGAATGCCAATCTTTTTGCAATGTGTGCGAAGCATTATTTGAATAAAATCCTTTTTCTTTAGTTGAAGACTACTTTCTCTGAGAATTTTCCACATTTATGATTTGGGGTTTGCTATTTTTGAATGAAATTTTGACTGTATACTTTATGCTATATTTTCTTGATCAAATAACCTATTTAAAGAACTCCTAGGATGTTAGACCTTACAGAGCATCTCATCGAACAATCTCGCTTTGCCAGTTGCAGATGGAGGGAGGCATGGCTAGGTTAAGTGTTTTTGCCCCAAAGCTGGGCTGCAGCGCTGTCATTCAGGTGTGTCGGTCCCTGCTTCCCCATTAAAACACTACTTTTAGGGAGCCAGAGATAGACTGACTTTGATTCCCACCCCCCCCCCCCCACCCCCATCTTACCTGCTTAACCTTAATCTCCACTTGACTAATTAGATCAAAGCTAAGAAAGTGTACTTCATTTTTGAGATTATACCAGTAGAGAAAATATAAAAAATAAAGTCCAGTGTGACAGATACTGTTAACTGCATACCCAATAGCCATTCATCCATTTTTGGTATAAGAACCGTAGTTTTATTTGAGGTAGCAATGTGTCCAGACCTAGGCAGTGAATCACGATTTGTCTAAGATGCTTAGGACTCCTAGGTTGTGTCCATCTGAGTTGCTTTGTCCTGACCAATGATGGGAGTGGTGGTGCCGTCTGCTAGAGGTGCTTTTGGGAAAACTTCTGCTTTCTTATGAAAGGGACAGATGTGATTGCCTCAGTTCCCCCACCCCTTACCCCGCCCCCTTGCTGTTCCTCTTGAACATCGCTATGACATCTGGAGCTCCTGTAGCCTTCTTGCTACCTTGGAGGGTTTTTTAAATTATTTATTTATTTTTTAAGTAAGTCCTATCTCTCTCTCTATATATATATATATTTTTTTTTTTGAAGTTTACTTATTTATTTGGGGGGAGGGGCAGAGAGAGAAAGAGAATATCCCAAGCAGGCTCCATGCTGTCAGCACAGAGCCCGATGCACAGCTCAATTCCATGAACTGTGAGATTACGACCTGAGGCGAAATCAAGAGCTGGATGCTTAGCTGACTGAGCCACCCACGCACTCCAGTCCTATCTCTTTACACCAGGGGTTGACATTTTGATTAAACTGGTGGTTGGCAAATTATCCTGTGGGCTGGCTGCCATTTTTTGTAAATGACGTGTTATTGGGACACCATCACACCCATTTGTGCTTTCGTGCTACGAGGACAGAGTTGAGTAGTTGCCACAGAGACTATTTGGCCCACAAGCCTAAAATGTTTACTCTCTGGCCCTTTTAAGCTCGTTGACCCTTGGTGTAAAGCACCATAAAGTGAGTTTTCTGTTACTTGCAGCCAAACACGTTCCTAGTAGAATCAACCAGTAACTGAAGATCTCTGAACAAATTTGTGACTTAGCATTTCCACCTGTTCAGATTACTTGTCTGGTTAAACAGATCTGCTCTGGACAAGCACGTTCATTATTTTGGGTTTTGTCTACTAATCTCTACATCTTTCCTTAACTTTTGATTATTTTTACATTTTCTTTTTAAAAGATGAGAACATCAACACGTTTCACTTAAGTGCAGCCTAAAACTTACATCAGCTGTTTGCTGTTGCAGTGTTATAACAGTCTAAGGAATTGCTCTCTGGAGCATCGGTAAGGAAGATTTCCCAGTTTTTGTTCAGTGAATAGGGTCTGTTGATGGATTTTAGTCTTAACTGATCTGACAGCTTCCTGCCAACCCCCCGTAACTTGTTGTCCTCTGTGATCTAGTAGGACTAGAGAAAAACCAGCAATAATACCCACTCTATGATCATATGCCCTACTTGGTGCAAATCAAATCAAGTCACTAACCTGATATAGGAAGATAACTTGGAAATACGTTTCTGGTTTCAGTAACAGCTATAATTGGACTGTCTGTCTTTTGGGCAATAAACAGAATCCTAGTTTGATTTTGCATGAAGATAGAACATCCCTTTATGTGTGAATACAAAGATAAAAGTTACCTAATAAAAAATACTTTCCTGCTGGTTGCTGAAACATATCAGGTAGTGCTTGTATTAGGAGACTCTGGATTAACCAGGAGTCTTGCTGAGTTAACTTCTCTATGCCACAGTTTTATATCGACGAGAAGAGATTGGACTGTAGGTCCAATTAATATATTTAGGGTCTCTTCTAATTCTAACATGGTTATACTTTGGAAAATCTTCAGAGTGGTTGAAACCCATTTGAGGATTAGTCAATTCAAACAACACAAAATAACAAAACTCTTAGGGAAAATTGAGATGCTTCATCAGAATGACCTTTTAATTTTGAAGCCCGTGCCTCAAATTTTGTCGTTGCACAAGTATCCTTCAGTGTCAGAGGAATTTTCTTGGAATGAAAACTTCTGGGTGAGCCTGGGTTCTGTAGTGGAGATTTGCAGTGCTGTATTTTGACAATCAAATACGATGTATTTCACAATATATTTTAAAAAATAAGACCTTGAGTTCCTTCAAACCACTGTCTTGAAAATATGTATTTTCAAGGAAATAATGGAAGCAAATTAGTTGGAAAGTCAGTGGAATCCAGTACACTGATAATACATGATTATTTCAATCAAAATACCAATACATGATTATTTTAGTCAAAATTCTCTTACCTTGCTTAAGAAATGACATTTCATGAAAGCCAAAATTTAAATGGGGAATTTTATGATTACAATACCTGTATCATGGAATCTTAATACTATTTTGAAGTAGGTACATTTGGACTTGTATTGCTTTTTGGTAAGAATGACTTCATAACAAAGAAAAACCTTGTTTTGTGAATTAATGCTTGTGTCTTGCTTTTCAGATTACACAGAAGGAATAAAGGAATAAACATTTTGGTAGGGTTAAATGTTAAGAGAAAACAAATTCCCTTATTTCTACTACTTAGTTCTTTGAAAAAGGAAAAAAGGACTAAAGTATGTTCTAATTAATACTCTATAATGCCCCAACTCACTTGTATCTTTATACATTTAAGAGAAATTTGTGATGTAAGAAAAAGATAACTATTTGACTCCTTTGAGGAAAAAGGTGGGTTGTAAAATAAATGAAAGTTAAAAAGTAAGAAAGGCTGCTAGTTTAAAAGACTGGAGGAATGTTGACTTAGCAAATAACTCTTCATACATTAGCCTTTATATATGCAGTGTATCTGGCCAGTGTCTAGGTACTAACAAATGATCGGAGGTGAATTTTTTTCATTAAATGTGCTTTCAAAGAGAGAACCTCAAAATTGTCATTTAAAAAAAATGGCATTGGGGCACCTGGGTGACTCCGTCGATTAAGGGTCCAGCTCTTAAATCCGGCTCAGGTCATGATCTCAGGGTTCGTGAGGTCGAGCCCTGCATCGGGCTTTGTGCTGAGAGCACAGAGCCTGCTTGGGATTCTCTCTCTCCTTCTCTCCCTCTCTGCCCCTCCCCACTGCATGCACGCACTCTCTCTCTCTCAAAATAAACATTTAAAAAAAATGGCATTGTGCTATAAAATCCAGGCACACACATTTTTCTAATATTGTAAGGGATACAGTAGTGAATAATGAACTCTATACCACTTGTTTAGTTTCTGTCCATATATAGCCCTGATAAATTATTTGACCCTTTTAAGATTATTTTTTTAAACCCTATGTTTCTCCCCTTCCAATTCCCTCTAACCCTTCTCTAGTTTTCTTCACTTTCAACTACTTAGCTTTTTATTGTGGGTGTGTTTCCGTCATTCTAAATACTGTGCTAATATGGCTACTCCTTGATTTTTCACATTCTGGTATTATCTCTTGGCTTTTCACTTTGGAAGTGAGAATTTAGCTCTTTTTCCTTCCTTTCCTATGTCCCTATGTCCCCCCCCCCCATCCACCCCCTTGCCCTCCCCACACGCCCTTACCCTGCCAATACGATTTCATTTGGGGCAGACCCATGGGTTCACAGTATAATGCCTTTGTAAATGCTATTCGTAGCTGTTCTGGAGTATATTAGGATAACCTTGTCCTCTTCCTCTGCTCTTCTCCCTGGAGTTACTGTCCTGTTTGATCACTTAGTTGTATCCCTGTCAGTTCACTTCCCAGTATCTACCCCCACCCCCGGTTGTGCAAATCTCCTCTTAATAATTTCAAACAGATATGCTCTGCATTTGCATCTTGGTCCTCTGCTCGGTGGGGTTTCTTCCAGAGCTTCCAGTCAGTCTGCTCCCATTTGGACTGGTTGATGTCCAAACTGCTGCATGGCTCTACCCGCCCCCCCCCCCCCCCCCCCGACTGACCCCACTCCCTGCCCTAGGCCCCCTGAATTCTCAGGCCAGGGAGTCCCCTGTCATCTTGTGCAGGATTCTTGCTGGCCTCCAAGTCTTGGCCTTTCTTGGCTTTCTCCAGGGTGCATTGGGGGGTCAGTTTTCTGACATTTTGCTTATCAAACTCATGATTGATGGTCTAATTGGTGTAGAATTCTAGGTTGGGAGTAATTTTCCCTCGTGGTTTTGAAAGTACTGTTCCATTTAAATGCTTCTAAGCTTCCAGTTTTGCTCCCTAGAGGATCAGTGTCATTTTAATCTTGAACTCTTTGTATCTGATCTGCTTTTTGTAGTGGTGGTGATGGTGATTTTAGTTGTTGTTGTTGTTTTTTGTTTGTTTTAGAATCCTGTTTGGAAACTCCAGACTTAAATTTCATGGTCCCGTCAGAGTGTGACTGTTTTCATAGCCAGATGTGTTAGGCCCTTTCAACTTAAAAACTCAAATCCTTTAGTTCTGTGAAACTTTTTTGATTTTTTTTTTTTTTCCTTGTTGGCTCTCCTGTAGTGATCTTCTAATTCTTGTAACTTGTATTTTTCATTTCTTTGTCCTTTTGCTCTGTTTCCTGGGGGATTTTTTTCACATTTATCTTAAGTCATTTATTGAGTTCTAAATTTTTGCTCACCCATTTTTTGTTTTTTTCCCTACTTCAACGACTCTTTTCTCTTTTTTGTGTTGTAGCATCCTGTTCTTTCATGAATGGGTTATCTGTTAACTTTAGGCTTTTTTTGACATTAATAATATAGATCAGTTTTCATCTCCCTGTATAGCTCTGTTTATCTC
Organism: Panthera onca; assembly: GCF_046562875.1. Taxonomy (NCBI): domain Eukaryota; kingdom Metazoa; phylum Chordata; class Mammalia; order Carnivora; family Felidae; genus Panthera; species Panthera onca. The sequence continues at coordinate 40,491,511 of NC_138339.1, read as the reverse complement.
AAGTTGCCTTTTGTTTCTGTTAGGTTTCTGTCTTTCATATTCATGGCTTTTCTTAGATGCGCAGTAATTCTCGTGTGTTTATATCTTTAAAAGTGGGGCATGTAAAGCTAATTCAGTTCTCTGTCCCTGTGTGGGACTTGTCTGTTCTTAGTCTCTCACCCCAGGGGTACTTGGTGGTTTTATTGGGGAGGCTTTAGTAATCATACCTTTAGGTTTTTTTTCTCTTGGACTGGTCAGATACTCCCAACAAGAATCTTTCAAGGGGGCACCTGGGTGGCTCAGTCAGTTAAGCATCCGGCTTCAGCTCATGTCATGATCTCACAGTTCATGGGTTGGAGCCTTGCCTTGGGCTCTGTGCTGACAGCTCAGAGCCTGGAGCCTTCTTCAGATTCTGTATCTCTCTCTCTCTCTCTCTCTCTCTCTCTCTCTCTCTCTCTCTCTGCCCCTTCCCCACTCATTCTCTGTCTCTCTCAAAAATAAACATTGGGATAAAGAAACAAAAAACTTTCAAGCTCTCACTTGGAGAAGATAAGATAAACTTAGTTGTCAGTGCTCAGGGAAGCAAGTAGGCCAAAGGGCCCAGGGAGCTGAGGCTTCACTGTGTAAAAGTTTCCCGATTCTCCTTTTTCTGCCCCTACCCCTGCTGTAAGCACTACCTGGTTCTCCTCCTCCAGATACTGTGTTTGATCCTTTCCAGGGAATAAGCCCGTAGTCTTCTACCGGGTAGACAGGAACTGGTGCCCAGCTAGTGAGATGGGGAAACCCATCTAGAGCTGGAAGTCCTTGTGTAAAGGACTTGAAACCACTCCTTCTGTTTTCAGTCTCGCCTTTACTCCCCAGTGTAAGGGATCTCGGATTCCACGAATTCCTGACCTGCTCAGGAGCCCTGTGGGCCGGCTCCCCTGTCCCCCCACCGCTTGTGGAGATTGAATTCTTCTGGTCTGCTGGATCCCAGTCACCACTCGTTCTTCTGCTCTCTAGTCTCCCAGATGTTGTTGTTACTTTCATTGTCCGAGTGTGTTTACGTCTTTTAATTTTTTTTTAATCTTGTCATGACTTTAGTAAGGTTGCGGGAGAACGTGGATCTGCAGGATTTTTCCCGTCTGCCACTGGAATCAGAAGTCTTGGCTCATTCTTCTCACATAGATTGCCTTCTCCACAGTCTGGTCTGAAAGTATATGCGCAGTGTGAGCAACCCTATAGAACAGAAGGGAGACCAAATAGAAGCCTGCTCGGCCTGTGTTTAGATGCTTTTGCCTTTCGCTTTTTTTTAAAAAGAGCTCACATCTGGGTACAGTGAAATGCGTCTTGCAGAAGGGTTTTCAGTATACATGGGCTGTTTTCTTACTTTCCCCATGCAGAAGATACCCCTGGCTCTGGCACGTGGAAAGAAACCCCAGGCATAGGAGCGTGCCCTATCCCGCGCACCTACTGAGCAGTGGCTCTGAGTCCCTCTACCTTCTGACCACGTGGTAGAGGACACCAAAGAGCCCTGGTGGAGGGACACGGTTTCTCTGAAAAAGCTCAAGAAAACGTAACAGCATTTCATGCATGGACCGCCTCTCAGCTCATTTGAAGGGTTTGGGGCTTAGTTGGATTAGGTGAAGCTTTCTAGTTCCAGATGGCTGTCACTTGAGAATTTTGAAAGTTGATTGTATTATTTCATATGGCTGACTTTTTCAAATGTGAAATTGAGATACTTACTCTTTATCTGAGATATTGACTATAGACCCTTCTAGCCTATCTTCATGGGTCATTGGAGGACTTTGGGCTCAGGTATATTCATAGTTGGGCTATCCTTACCTTCTCTTGGGTCTTCTCTCCTCCTTTCCCAATGGTTATTTCATTACCACATGGGCCTTTTCAATTTCTATAACAAATCAACTCCTTTCTTCCTCAGGGCTTACACAACTACAGCTCCTTCTCCCTTCTTTCCCTCATTCTCTGTCTGGCTAACTCCTATCCATCTTTTCGGGACTATGTCCCCTCCACTCCTACCCCCCAGGTATGTCTTCCTAACTCCATCTATCTGTCAAACTTTTAAAAAGCACCTTATTCTTTTCCTTCACAGTATTTCTCTACTGTCAGTATTCAAATGCTTGTGTTTCTCTTTGTTTAATATTCAACTTCCTCTCTGGACTACAGCTTTCATGAAGGCAGACGCTCTCTAGAAATGGCCTGGACTTCTTGTTCAGCTTTTGGCACCGGTGAGCTATCGGTTGAATGAGTGAAGAGTATCAACCTAGAAAGTTGATCCTAACTGGCACCCTTTATAAGGTGCATACTTTGGGCGGTCCTAATGATTGTGTTTGAGATGTCAGAATGGTCTGTTTTGCAACTATAGGTCTTACAGCTGTACGTATGTAAATGATGGAACTGCTAGGATGAAATGGGCTTAGACTTTGGGCCAGTTCATTTAAAAACTCATTGTCTATTACTCCCACTACTTGGTTTCCTCTCTTTTTCCTACTTAGGTCTATTTGGTGCTATTAATTTCGAGTCTCCAAAGAACAACATGCAAGTGGGGGAGCAATTCATTCTGTTCCACTAGATGTTTTTTTTTTTCAGTGTTCACCAGTGCTCCTGATTTTCATTCTCCAGGAAGTTATGATTTTGAGGAAAGAAACAGAAAGTTAACAGTGATCATCAGGTATCTCTGGAGGCCATTTCTGGAGACCGTCTTCTTCGTGCCTTTGTCCAGAAGTTCCTAGAGGACAAGGACATGCCTTTCACAAATTTAGTTCTCTGTTGCAAAATTTCAGTTACTTAACAGTTACCTAAATATAGTGGTGCTCAGATAAGGGTTGTTGAACGGTTAATCATACATAAGATACCAGGCTTCAGTCCCTCACTGGGTCCCAGGTCTAATAGTTTCAGTAGCCTGTACCTCACCTCCTAGAAGGATACACCTTGTAGTCAGAGAACAGCTCTTCAGTATGTTAGATGGGCCAGCTGGTGAAGATGAACAGTAATTCTGGGGCGTCTGGTATTTTGGGATCTAGGGCCAGTGCCTAACCTTCTGTTTAGAAGAAACAACGAATAACTCTGTCAACCACTGTTTTTCCCTTAAGAGGTAGTACAGTGCAGTGTTTAATTTGCTTGAAAGCAGATCAGACCTGTGTTCAAATTCCAGATTGTGTTAGCTGTGTGATCTTGGGCAAGTGGCTGCTCTACCCCGCACGGTGCTTCCGAGTCATGGGAGCTGATTAAACCGCATACCTCCCAGGGGAGTTGTGAGGCTCAAATGTGCTAATTCTCCCAAAGTTCTTGGAAAGTACTTCACCCTGAGCCAGGACCCTCCCTCCACCCGATTGCAGTTGCTAGATTTTTCAGGGATGTGCAGTCAGGGGAGCGGAAAAGTGCAAGGGAATTGATAGCAAAGATCATTATTAGTAAATGACTGAACATTTCTCTGATACTTCATGAAAAATATTTCATAAGCTACCATAACGTGTGGATTCTGAGTGTTAGCTACTAAATGAGTTTTGCTGGCTCCAAAATTAGGCAGAATGTTCAGAATCACTACTTTAATCATGACTCTTGATCCACAGTGCTGAAATTTTAAGTGTTAAGTCTTTATAAATCTTACTATATTTGCAATGCCATATAAAAAGGTAACAAAAAAAGTACAAAACTTGAAACGCCTTTACTATTATCAAAAAATTAGGGCATGTGCACTGTCGTTAGTTTCTAGAAAGAAGACTGGATATTGGGTGATATGTCAGGGATTTGAAGGCCACGGTCTGGGATTAGTTTAACAAGGGGACAGTGGAAATTCATGTTTAGGTATTAACAGGTAATGACGAGCAATTCAAAACCACATACATCTGCCAAAAATCTTAGCTCATTCACGACAGTTTAAGTTCTTAGGGGCGCCTGGGTGACTCATTCTATTGAGTGTCCAACTTCCGCTCAGGTCATGGTCTCCTAATTCCTGGGTTCGACCTGCATCGGGCTTGCTGCTGTCAGTGCAGAGCCGGCTTCGGATCCTCTGTTTCCCTCTCTCTCCGCCCCTCCCCCACTTGCACACTCTCTCAAAAATAAACATTTTAAAAAATTTTTAGGAAAGACTAAGTTCTTAGAAGAAGTGTTGAGAGAGAAAGAAAGGCAAAAGTCCTGATTCTTGAAAATGTGGGCAGTGTGGAATTTCTGCAAGTCTTGTGTGTTGATGCTAGTTGCATGTGATTTGTTTTTTACCGGTGCTCATAACTGTGGGTGGGAAAGTTCAGTTTTCTTTCACACCCTCGCTGTTCCCAGTTAATTCTCACAAAGGACATTCTGTGGTTTGGTTAACATTTGACAGGTACATTAATTTCCTTCTCAAAACGAAAATTGTGTATAACTTAATATATCCTTTACTACTCAACTATCCAAAGTTTTTAGGTAATAGCTTCCAGATTTAGGGATTTTCTGGAACATAATAGTAAAAGCAAAACACCTAGCGGGTGGGGGCAAATGTTGGGCTTCGCTTTGCCAATAAGGACATTAGAAAAACAACACTTGTGGGGTGGCTGGGTGGCTCAGTCGGTTGAGTGTCTGACTTGGGCTCAGGTCATGATCTCGCAGTTCGTGAGTTCGAGCCCCGTGTCGGGCTCTGTGCTGACAGCATGGAGCCTGGAGCCTGCTTCGGCTTCTGTGTCTACTGCCCCTCCCCTGCTCACATTCTGTCTCTCTCTCTCTCAAAAATAAATAAAGATTAAAAAAAAAAAAAAGAAAAACAACACTTGTGGGCTATCACTAAGTTCATTTCATGACCCAGAAAATGTTCACCACTCCTCCGCCTCCCACCCACTCCCCAGTAGCAAGTTTATAAACTTTAAGGCTTTCTAAATTGAATAACGCTAGTTCTGGAGAACGTTCATTTGTGTATTGAATGGTCATAGTTGATGGTTCCACACATAGAAAAGAATTGCCGTGACGAAAATGGCCTGTAAATCAATGTTACTGTGTCCGATGTAGACACTTGTATACATGGCCTGTCAATCACCCAAAAACAAAAAAATCCTAGAATGGACAATAATAAAAATCACTGGACGATCGCTTGTACTTGCGCAGACTTACCATATTAGTGAACGGGAACAAGACATTTGGCTTGTGCCTTAAGAAGAGAGATCGGACGGCGTCCAGAAATCTATTCTAACGAAGGGGAGTTGTGATACTAGAAAATACTTGAGAAGGTCATCCTCTAAGGCCACTCCCCTGCCTCGGATCGTTTATCAAGTACCTGTCCGGTACCTTCCACAGCAACAAAACAGCCAGCTCCACTGGGATTGGCAGGTCTACAACAGGTGGACAGTTACATGGAAGAATTGAAAAGTTTTTTTTATCGTGTATTTAGCCTTTGTAAGTAGAGTATAGTGAAGGTGGCGGAGCTACTAGTTTCTGTGCTTTGGTGCAATGTTGGTAGAAGAAAAAGAATACTTTGTAAGGGTGCCAAAAAGACTTGGATAGTCTTTCGTTGCGAGGATACCCTTTCAAACGTGTCTGGGCGGGGGGGGGGGGTTACTCTACACCGGGGCTTGAGTTTTTGTCATTGACTAGACTGTTTTAGAACTCAGGAGAACTAGAAGCTGTAGAAAATTGAAAACCATGCAGCTAATTCTCGTCCATGGAAATGCAAGTTAGTCACGTCCTGGGGAATGCCGCGGACCCGTGTGTTTGTTTCCACATCCCTTTGCTACATGAAATTTGTGCTTCTTTGGCTGTTCTTTTGAACTGGCTGTGACACCTCTTTCGGTTCCCTCCTTAAGTAATTAATGAGTTAAATGGAATCTATGAAACATGTTTATTTTAGATCTGTAGGCGTCATGATTTTACCTTTTTTTTTTTTAATATCCTTTTATATAGGGATGCCTTTAAGAGATTTTTAGTACTACATGATGATTGTCTTTTCAGCTTTTATGTGACCCTCTATAATGGTGTTGTTGCTGAAATCTTGGGTTTGTGTTTTTACTCATTTTTCAGATCGTTACCGTCAAGAAGCCATGTTTGCTGTTGGTTTCGAGGTGACGGAGTGTAGTGAGAAAAGGATTCATTTGTGAATCAGGTGGAGAAAAGACTAAGTTCCCTTCCTGCCCTTGGCATCTATATCCCCTTTTTCTAATTCTGGGCAAGTTCTGGAAGTGTCAGGCCAGCTGTCCAAAGTGCTAGATATGGGCGTGGCATTTGGTTAGTACTCAATAAATGTACGTTAACTTCCCCTCTTTTCTTTGTTTTAAGGCATCTGTCCCTAATCTCTTCTTGGTTTTCATCCTCATGTTTTTAATCTACTGAACCTAGATAATCTGTTAGAATTCTATCTAACACGAATGTCCTTAGGTTGTGACTACGAGCCTGAGGAATTTTACTAAGACTGAAGTATATACACCTTACAGTTGATCAGCTTTGGTGTAGGATCCCAGATGCCATTTGTGCCCCTTTTATATTCTTGGCTGCGTGTTAGACAGTTGAGGTTGATGGTTAAGTGACCAGGAGAAATTAGATGTTACCCTATTTGGTTTTAAAATCTCTTTTCTTTTGGTTGACATCAAAGCTAATTTGTGTCCCTTGAGGTTTATACCAACAAGTGAGAGGTGTGTATATAAAAGAAATAGAAAAGAGAGGAAAGAATAAGTTTGGTGTGAAGGGTGGGGGATTCGGGAAAGTAAGACAAAGCCAGGTGACAGGAAACAACCAACTGTGTGTGTGTGTGTGTGTGTGTGTGTGTGTGTGTGTGTGTATTATACACAGGTATGTAATTTGTTGTAGATGTTGGGGCAAAGTGTTCCCACATGAGGTGAATGCCCATGGAAGAGAGGGAACCACCTGAAGCCATGGCAGAGAATGGGGAATTATCACATTAACTTTCCTACCCTTGTAATGGCAAAGCTGCTGCTTCTCCAGGACTCCCAGTACATTGCCTTTTTTGTTTGTTTGAATGTTTATTTTTGAGAGAGAGAGAGAGAGAGAGGGAGAGCAAGCGCGAGCGCAGGAGAGAGGGGGGGAGGGGCAGAGAGAGAGGGAAACACAGAATCCAGAGTAGGCTCCAGGCTCCGAGCTGTCAGCACAGAGCCAGATGTGGGGCTAGAACTAGGGACCATGAGATCATGACCTGAGCCAAAGTTGGACGCTCAACCCACTGAGCTACCCAGGCACCCCCAGTACATGATTTTTTATTTTATTTATTTTTTTTTAATTTTTTTTTTTAACGTTTATTTATTTTTGGGACAGAGAGAGAGCATGAACAGGGGAGGGGCAGAGAGAGAGGGAGACACAGAATCGGAAGCAGGCTCCAGGCTCTGAGCCATCAGCCCAGAGCCCGATGCGGGGCTCGAACTCACGAACCGCGAGATCGTGACCTGAGCCGAAGTTGGACGCTCAACCGACTGAGCCACCCAGGCGCCCCTAAGTACATGATTTTTTAAATCAGAAATATGTTAGGGCTTCTTTTGATTTCATTCATGATCTGCCAGATATTAATCCGACCTTAGAAAACTTTAAAAGAAAATATAACACCCTTTCTTGCAAGTATTTCAAGGATAATTACAAATAAAATGATCTTGTGTATCATTGAAAAGAGCTGGACCATTCTTTCTCAGCATCTCACTTGTCTTCCGTGGGTGCTATAACAAATTACCACATGCTCTCAGGGGTTTAAAACAACACGCGTTTCTTACTTGGATGGTCTTGAGAGTGAGACATCTGAAATGAGTCTCACCAGGATAAAGTCAAAATGTCAGCAAGGCTTCATCCTTTTCTGGAGGCTGTAGGGGAGGATCCATTGTCCAGCCTTGTCCAGTGTCTGGAGGCTGATTGCCCTGGCTCCTGGCCCCTTTTCATCCTCACAGCCAGTGATGATTAGCCCTTCTTTCTCCCATAGTAGTTCTCGAACTCTCCCTTCTGCCTCCCTCTTCCCTGTTGAAGGAACATCTGTGATTACATTGGGTCCACCTGGATTGATCCGGCATAGTCTCGTTAAGGGCAACTGATGGGCAACCTCAGTTCATCCTCTTCCATGGAACCTAACATATTGACAGGTTCCAGGGATTAGGATGTGGATATATTGGGAGCAAGCCATCATTCTCCTAACCACACACACTCCTTACCATCATAGTTTTTCTGTCTTGTTTCTTCCATAGTTTGGGGTTGGAGGGGGGGCGCTTTGCTGTACTTACCTAAAAAAAAATTTAAAAACATTCAATCTCCAGGGGGATGGGAGTCATTAAACTCAGGCTAAGGAGAACTTATTCATGTGACTTTAAAAATAAAGTTATGGAGCACCTGGATGGCTCAGTCGATTAGTCATGAAAACTCTTGGTTTCGGCTCAGGTCATGATCTCCCAGTTTGCAGGATCAAGCCCCACCTTTGGGCTCTGTGCTGACAGGGGGGCCTGCTTGGGATTCTCTTTCCCTCTCTCTCTCTGCCCCTCCCCTCCTCGTGTGTGCATGCTCTCTCTCTCAAAATACATAAACTAAAAATAAAAAAACAAATTTATAATCTGTCTTTACCATATACTCTGTCTGGTACCGATAGTTTGGGTTGTGAGGGAATCCCTTCTTGCTTTGAGTTTTTCAGCAGGTACATATCTTGTTTGCCTGCTTGTAATCCACGTGATTTTAAATTCCTGGCTTGAAGCTTTCTAAGGAGCCCCAGTTCGTAAGAAAAGATCAGAGAGGTGGTCTGTGACTTTGGGTTACCTCACACTCTGGAAGCACAGACGCTTGCTCCTCTCATGATGATGTGGCAAGTGAGGAGATGTTGACGTAGAAGGAGGTGGACCTGGGAAAAGAAACTGCTACTGATTCATTACAAAGTTAAGATTAAGGACCTGGTCTTACTTTCTTACTTACTCTGGTCTTGTTTCTGGAAAGCCGTGGGTGTGAATTGAAGACGAAACCAAGGAAATCTGTAGGGGTCATGAGGATCACTTAGCACCCCTTGGCCTACTCTGTTTGGAAGCCCTGAGGTGGCAACAAGGGCTCAGGGTTGTGTATCCCATAATTCTGCAACTGAGCTGCAAAATGGGCAAGGTAAATCCAATTGGGGAAGGTAGGATTTTTGATGTTCTAACAAGTAATGTTTAACCCTGTGAGAACAGTCACTGTGAAAGTATAATGGTGGCTCAAGTTAGTGAGTTGTCCTTGGGGCCCCTCTGTCAGAGTGTGGGGAGGAAGAGAACTTCACAGAAAGTTCGTCAGCTGCAGTTGAAAATGTCCACTGCAAGAGTGAAATTCATGGCCCCTGAGTCGCGGTATTCCTGTATTTTCCCTGCAGTTACACCATAAGGTGATGTGAAGACAGAACGACACTGACCTCTCCCTAACCCTAGCCCAAGGTTACCCTTTCTAGAGACTTGGTTTATAATTGTATCAACTACTTTGTGAAAGAGGATTTTCTTTTTCTGTCCTCTCCATGTAATTTCCAGCACCCTAAACTGGTCTGTAAACATCTGTTGATTCCACAGCCTGTTTCTTAATTCAAGTCATGGCATAAGTTTTTCCTTCTCCGGGGTTTTCGTGTCTTGGCTGTGTCTCAAAGCCTGAGGTAAGCAAATTTGGATGTAGTGCCTCTGACGAGGGCTTGTCGTTTTCGCTCCACCATTATGCTCTGTGTGCTCTAAGCCTTTTAAAATAGCTGAATGTTTTCAATAAGTGAATGAGCCGCCGCTGTTGGGACTTGCATTTTTCTCCCCCCAAATGTTGAAGCACTGACTGAATCTTGTCGGTGCAAAGCATCCAGACCTTTTTTATGGACTGCCCTAGACGGATTGCTTGTAAGAAATGTAGGCAGGTAAAAGGATTAGTTTTAATTACGCTCAGAGCTAGTGTGATCATGAAGCAGGGGCAACCCCTCCTGTTGAGGTGCTTTTTCTGTGACACCGGCCTTAAGACATTACCTGAAAGGCGAGTTAAAAGAGCAGTCACTTAAAGTTCTTTCCTTGCATTTGTGAGCTGTTTCTCGTTACCTGGAGACTATTCAGGCAAGTTCGCGCTGCCGTTTCACGATGAAAGTCCAGATTAGTATTTCCTCCCCTTTTCCTTCTGCCTGACACGTGCAATTCCTAGTTCTTCTGCCAGCACAGGTTCAGAGTGGTCTCCTCATGTGAGACAAAGATGGGATCTAATTGACTTACTCCACATGCGTTAACATCTAGAGAGACCAGGAGGACTTGGTCACCTAAAGAGGGAATCCACTCGGGACCTGGGAATGACCTGCCCTCCTTACTGTTTCTGTTGGTTACTCGTTGGGGAGTGGGGGTGAGGGTGGGGGGCGCAGACCAAGCTGAGTTATTTGAAAGTGGGATGGGGTAAGACCGAGACCTGATCTTTCTCACTTTTGTGCTTGTTTGCCTTATATTTTCTATAAGTAAAAAGACCATAATTTAAACATTTTAAAGAGATTATATATGGCAAAGTTGGACCAGTATGTGTGGCAGTCAACTATTTCTTTTTGCTGTTGATCTGAATTCCAAGCGAAATTTCCCATGACGTCACAAGAATGTTTAACTGCTTTTTCGTTAGGGTCCAAGCTATATAATTTTAACAGTTGAGGCTTGTTTACCTGATTAGGGTGTACAGACCTGAGAGAGGAATATGGTCTGAGAGAAACTTTAACCTTTGATCTGAGTCCTGATTGCTTTTTTATTGCCGAAGATGCCTTTTGAAAAAGAGTTATGAAAATATCCCTGTATTCTTAAATATTCAAATTTAAATTTGAAATGGTAAAAGTGACTTTAAATAGAATAGTGATGAGTTCAGTCTAAAATAAGTTTCTTTTAAATACATAGTTGACCTCCTAAATTTTAGTCTTGGACCAGCCAAAATGCTCTATAAATTTTAACTTCAACAAGTAATTTGTGTACCACATGCTGATTCCCTTGGGCCATTCTGGTGAGCTGCAGACTCAAAATCTGCTCAGTTTTGAAATGAACTGTTTGTTTTTTGTTTTTTGTTTTTTTTTGTTTTTTTGGAAAACTATTAGATCATATAAAAGTGAAAAGTGTTCTATGACCTAAAATTTCATGATTTTGAACAATAAAGATAGAACACGTAACTGGTGGAGAAGTGGAAGAGAACATCTGAATGAGACCTGAAACTGACTAGGCTTTGCCTCAGAGGTATAGAATGTTTTGTTCTTGGCTGTTGAAGAGTGTTCAAACGATTTGGACTGTGCTAATAAACTTCAGTTTAATGTGTTTTAAGTTAAAAAATGAAGAATAAAACAGAAAACCAATAACACCACCAATATTAAAGGAAGTGCTAATCTTACCAGTCACAAAGAGCTAAAAGCAATACATCTGTTTCCTGCAAATATTACCCTACCACCTGGAACAGGTGTCTTTACTGCTCAAGAATCAATATAATATATTTACTGGTGTTTTCTTTGGAGTTTAAAATTTTCACCCTTTATTGTAAAATTCATATGAATGAAAATACAGTAGGGCTGATGATTTGGTTTCCTTTTCTTCCTTCACTCCTCATTCCAAGGAGGCTTATATAAGTAAGCAGTAACTCGAATATAAATAGATGTTTGTTCACATTTGTAAGACTTCTATTTCAATGGATGTACTTAAATCTCTCCTAACTTAAAATTCAGCATATCTCACTATGGCTGTTACATAATTTCATGTTTTAATAAAGAATGAGAGCTGGCATGAACATACAAATACCAAAATGTTGAATAACAACCAGAATCTTGTGTTTTCTATTCTACCCATACCAAGAACAGAAATTTTAATAATTGTATAAAATAAGCTTGAAGTAGCATGGTATAACGATAGCAACGATGATTGTCTTATTTTGGGCTCCTCTAACAAAGCAGTGCCGAATGAGGGGCTTAAACAACAAATGTTTCTTTTTCACAGTTCTAGAGACTGGAAGTCCAAGAGGAAAGTGCTAGCAGATTCAGTGTCTGATGAGGGCCTGTTTTCTGGTTCATAGCCCAGTCTTTATGCCATGTTCTCACGTGGTGGGAGGAACAAAATTGTTCTGTGACATCTTTTATATAAGGGCACTAATCCCACTCATGAGAGCTCCATCCTTAAGACCTGATCACCTCCCCAAAGCCCTACTTTCTAATACTGTCCTATCAGAGGTTAGTTAGCATTTCAAATTACGAATCCAAAGGGGAGACCTGAACATTTAGCCCATAATATTAGTAATTAGCACTTACTGCTTTATTGCCAAGGTAATATTCTGAGTGCTTCGTATTATAATCAACTTAATCTTGCCAATAACCAAATAATTATCATCATAGCCCCAGATCATAGTCCCAAATATCATCAATTGTCCCAGAGAAGTGAAATGATTAGCCACGGTGGCTCAGCTAGTAAGTAATGGAGCTGGGCAAGAATCAAACCCAGAAGTTTGGTGCTAGAGTTTGAGCTCTCAACACCTAAATGGTAGAAAAAGTGCAGCCCACAACCCCCATCTCCCACCAAGCAAGGCTGCAATCTTTTTGATTAATGTTTTGGTATTTTGAGGGTTAAGTATTTTCATCTAGCTCTAAAGTCTAAATTCTGTATGGTTTAAAATTAACCATGTAACAGCCAGCTGGAGACTGGTTACATCAATTTTGGGATGGTCATACAGTAAAAATCTGTGCTGACATTAAAAAGAATCAACTGTTACTACACAGAGGATTGTCTGTGATAAATTGGAGAAACAATTAACTAGGTGTATATATGCATACAGGGATCACATTTTTGTGTAAAAAGAGAAAAAGGTATATATATACTAGCATATGCATAAAAAAAAGTTGAAGGACCAAACACCCATAATCTTTAGGAGGTTAGAGTGTGGAGGAACTTTTACTTTTCTTCCTTATTACATTTGATTGATCAAATTATTCTTTACAAGTATTTGAGCATCAGAAAAAAAAATAGAAAAAAATCAAATGGACTAGAGAGAACAGAAGTTTTCCTAAAACATGAAGGGTTGGGCGAGTTTTTAGATTAATGGAGACAATTATTTCCTTCTCTAGCCTGTGAAGATTTTTATGGCCTCCATTGTAGCCATAAAATTGTAGCTGTTTAAATCCTATTTTGTAAAAAAACAAAAACAAAAACAAATTCCTATTTTGTATTCCTGTTAAAATTCTCTTTGCAGGATTCCTTATGAATAAAAACAGGGTAAGGGTTGGATTCATTTTATTTCCCACGTTTTTATGGATTATCTGAACACAAAATTTTAATGTCTCTTTCTGTTGAAAATAATCCTCTTGAGTCTTGCTGCCCAGGTAAATGTTGACTACAGGTTGCTCGATTTTGAGAGGAACAGCCCAATTATGGGGATGGGGGGATGTTAAGAGGAATGTATAGCTGTGACTCAAAACTTCTGATTCTAGAAGCTTTCAAGCAGCTTTATCTTTTTTCCTTCTATAAATCAAAATATTCAGACAAAGGTTTTCATTCTTACAAAGGGCAGTTAGTATGTAAGTGTTCGTATCTCATTTAAATTTTTAAGGTTTTTTTGTTTTTAAAGTTTGAGAGCGAGTGGGGAAGGGGCAGAGAGAAAGGGGGAGAAAGAGTCCCAGGCAGGCTCTGGACTCCTCTCAGTGTGCCAGTGTGGGGCTCGATCTCACAATGGAGAGATCGTGACCTGAGTCAAAATTAGGAGTCGGACTCTTAACCGACTGAGCCACCCAGTCGGTTTTTAAAATATACTTTAAGATATATACCTTAAAATATATTTAAAAACAAAAATTAAAGTGAGCTGTCCTATATCTGTTATTCTTACAAGATAGTTTTCAAAGTCTGAGAGCAGGAATACCTTCTTTAGATCTTTCTGAAACATGCAAGTAAATTACCAATTAAAATATGGGTAGTGAATAGAGAATCTGCTTCAAAAAAAAATGAGTGTGAAACCTTCATATTTTCCATTAATCCAATCTAATCTTGATTCTGGGCTATTGCAATGGATCTATTCAATCTGCTTGAGATCAGCCATGTTTAATTTTGTTCATTGATTGACACATTTCACGAACGTGCTGTCAGACGTGATGATGCAAAGTTGAATAAATGATTTAGAATTAAACCTTATATGTAGTAGGGGAGAAAGACATTCAGTCATTTGGACATGTGTTGGCTTGACTGCAGTGTAGTAAGTAGATCATTAGCAGCATGAAATAATGAGAGTGCAGAGTGTAGCATGAGCCCGGAATGGGGAGGTGGAGTTAGGGAAACCTGGGCCATGAGAAGTGAGAACAATATTGCCTCTTGGATAAGAGGAATATGGATTTACTCTGAGTAAATAATCATCCTGAGTGTCTCAGGAGGTCTGCATATCGTTTCCGACCACTAGTAGAGGTGGGGACACCCTCCTGTGTGGGACACCCCACTCTGGGCCAGCCCTTTGGGAATCAAATCGCATGACTGAAGGTCTCCTTGGGAAGTTCGTGCAGCTGAAAGTAGAACTCTTCTGCGGTAGAAGTTAGATAACGGATGATTCATTTTTTGTATATGATGTATCAGGTATGCTGAAGTAGATTCTTTCCAGGCTTTAGCCTTCTAGACAGTGTTTAACCTATAAATAACAGTGTTTAAAAGTACAAAACTATGTAAAGTCATGCTGTCTTCTATTATCCAACCCCTCTCCTCACTTTAGCCTAAAGGTAGATAGTGCTTCCCCCTACCCCCCCCCCCCCCCACAGGTCAAAGATTTTTATTAGAGTAAAACTAGAGAAAGATTTTTCATTTTAGGTGGCTGGAAAGTACATCCAGCTGAAAACCATCAACCATTTAGACTACATGCTTCATTTGAGTTGTGTTTCTGGATGCAAGTCAAGTATGACAACTGTGAGTTTCATAACTTTTCTAACTTGCTTCAAAAATGCTTTGGGGCCAAAACAGTTCTGAGGTCTTTTCGTCCTCTCCTGGTGAGGCCCTCTGGAGGTTATCAAGGTCAAGACTATGTTGCTGGGTTTCGGCACCTTCCAGGAGAGATGAGGAAGCCATGTGTCTTAGGCTTGCTTCATCTCCTGTCCTTGCCTATGTTCTCCCAGTCATGATTGTCACTTCTTGTTCAAGGTGAACATCTCATTGGGTCCATGTCTCTGACAAAGAGAAACCAATAATGTGTTATGTATTTTGTCTGCTTTAGCAAAGCTCAGGTCCTTTCATTAGAGTTGCAGTTTGTAGACTATGGAGAGTAAGTTAAGGGGAATACATTCTTGAGGGTTGAGTGGATAAGGAGGAGCTACGGAAAGTAATAGTGGGAATAATTCCAGTGAGTGACCGTCACTGTCAGGATTCTACAGTGTTCACGACCATAATCTCCCAGTGAACACTCGAATCCAGGTGGTATTGTCTGTTTGGGGAATTATTTGTGGTGTTGTCATCAATGCTATCTCAGCTGCAGGTTATTAATTTTTTATTCAATCTTGGTTAAGGATAAAAAACTGTATAACCATAAATCTGAACAACTTATATAGAGCCATATGAGCTATTTCAGTGAATCAAATAGTTGATTCAAAACCTGTGTTGTGCTAGACGTAGTACTTAAGTTGAAGCTGTTATAGTTCTATCAAGAAATAATGAAAGTGTTGGATGAGCACTGGGTATTGTATGTAAGCCAATTTGACAATAAATTATGTTAGAAATTAAAAAAAGAAATAAAGCTTGGGGTGCCTGGGTGGCTCAGTCACTTAAGCATCTGACTCTTGGTTTCAGCGCAGGTCATGATCTCATGATTCGTGAGTACAAGCCCTGCGCCAGGCCCCACCCTGACAGCATAGAGCCTGCTTGGGATT
Source organism: Panthera onca (assembly GCF_046562875.1). Lineage (NCBI taxonomy): Eukaryota > Metazoa > Chordata > Mammalia > Carnivora > Felidae > Panthera > Panthera onca. The sequence continues at coordinate 40,475,784 of NC_138339.1, read as the reverse complement.
CTCTCTCCCTGCCCCTTCCCTGCTCGTGTGTACGCACTCGCACATGCTCTCTCTCTCAAATAAACTTTAAAAACATAGTGAAGGCTCTATTGTAAAACAATAGGGATAGAGGATGTATACTGAAGAAATATGTAAGAGGTAGAACCAGTGGGAATGGGGAGCCTTCGTGAATTGTGGGCAGCGTGAATGAGAAAGGAGTGAGGATGTTTAAGAGGTTTCGAGCTTTGGATGATGGGTTCGATGGTGCCATTTACTAAAGTAGGACAGAGAGGAGTGACAAACAGATGAAGGAATTAATGATCAATTTGGGTGTTTGAATACCTAAGGGATATCTAGATAAAGATGTCTCACAGGAAGCTTAAAAACACTAGTTTGGTTCTCCAGAAAGATTGAAGCCTGAACGTAGAATCTGGAAGTCATCAATATAGTTGAAGGAATGAGAATAGAAGGAATGGCCCAGGTAAAACACCTCAAGGGAGAAAGAGTATTTGGACATGAAGATAGGCCCTGCATTTCCATCTCTACTATTCCATTGAGATTATCAAGATCACCAACATCCCAGCTATTCCCAAATATAATGGTTATCCGTGTGTTCTGATCTTAAGTTACTACTTAGAAGCATTTATCTTAGTTGGTCACTGTCTCCTCCCTCTTGAAGCACTTCATTGTTCTTTTATATCACTGTTTTCTAGTTGGTCCCTCCCCCCTCCCCCATCAGTCCCCTTGGTTTCCCCTCTTGTGCCCAACTGTAAAGGTTTGACAGCTCCAGAAGTCTGCATAAGCCTCCCCCTTCTTTGTTATTGGCATGACATTAGTGCTGTAATTCTAGAGGAAGACAAAATTGACAAGTCGGATAAAGGTTTAAGATACACCAAAACCAATAGGATAGGATTTAAGAGGATGTGTTTCTTCTTCACAAAAAATATGGATAGAATATAAACTCCATTGACCTCAAACTAATAGGCTAGGAAAAAATCCAAATATGCTTGTAGAGAATCTATGGAAACTATTCAACAAATCAGTTTAAAAATGAACCAGACCATGTTCTAGTTGCTAGGGATACATCAGTTAAAAACCTGCAAAAGCTCCTGCCCTCACAGGACTACCATTCTAGTGAGGGGAGACCGACAAACCAATGAATAAGCAAGTTAGTGAGTATGTAAGAAGATAAGTGTGGAAAAACATAACAGGAAGGAGGGGATAAGGACTGTTGTGAGGAGGGAAGAATACACTTTTCAACAAAGAGTAATTAGAACAGGTCTCACTGAAAAGTGATGTGTGAGCAGAAACCCAAACCAGACAAAGAAGTGACTGTGAATCATGTGTGTATCTTGGGGAAGAACTTTCCAGGGAGAGGCAATGGCAAGTGCAAGGGCCCTTAGGTAGGATTGTATCTTGTGTGGTCCAGGAACTGCCAAGAGACCAGTTTGCCTGAGCAGCTGAGGGATGAAATTGTAGGAGGGGGCGGGGATGGGAGGGATGGAGGTGACGGCCAATTTTATAGGACCTTACAGTCTATCAGAAGGGCTATGATTTTTATCTTGAGTTGGATCTGTGGCCTTAGAGGACTTTGAGTAGAAAAGAGCTATGCTACATTTTAACAAGATCTCTCCGGCTGCTGTGTTGTAAATAGATTCTGGAGAGGGTAGAGTGGAAGCAGGAAGCCAGTTGCAAGACTGCATAGTCCCCCTTAGCTGTTGGGGATACAATCCAAGGCCCCCAGTGAATGCTGGATACCTCAGATAGTATTGAACCCTATATATAGGTTTTTTCTGGTACACAGATACCTATGATAAAGGTTAATGTGTAAATCAAGTGTAGTAAGAGATTAATAGGACAATTATAACAATATACTGTAATAAAAGTTATGTGGATATAGTCTCTCAAAATCTTATTAGACTGCACTCACCTTCTTGTGCTGTGAGCTAAGATGCCTGTGTAATGAGATGAAGCCGGGTAAATGACGGCTGCTACTGACCTGCGTGGGATACTCTAGAAGGAGGATCATCTGCTCCTGGAGTACAGTCCATAGGGCGTAACAGTGCAAGGTGAAGCCATAGGGGAGGGGAGAATAATCCAGGCAAACAATGATTGTGTCTTAGGCCAGAGTAATAAGGGTAAAACATAAGCAGTAGTTAGATTCTGGATATATTTTGAAGCTATTGCTGGCAGAATTTCCTGATGGATTAGAGTGTGGTTTGAGAGAAAGAGAAATACCAAGGATTATCCCAGGGTTTTTGACCTGAGCATAAACGGGAGTTATTGCAAAGGGAGGAGGAAACGGTTGGGAACAAGTTAGAAGTGCTACTCTGGGTGTGTTCAGTTTGAGATGCCAGTTAGATATCCGAGTTGGAGACAGGTGGACTGGACATTTGCATATGAACTTCGAGTCTGTGCTGCAGGTACAAATTTAAAGTTAAAAGCTTCTCAGGGTACTTGGGTGCCACATTCGGTCAAGCGTCGGACTCTTGATATCAGCTCAGGTCATGATGTCACAGTTTGAGATCCAGCCCTACCTCAGGCTCCATGCTGACAGCTCAGAGCCTGCTTGGAATTCTCTCTCTCCCTCCCTCTCTCCTTCTCCCCAGCTTGCACGCGAGTGCGTGAGCTCTCTCCCTGCCCCAACACCCCCCCCCCCAAGAAAAAAAACAACTTTAAAAGCTTCTAGAGACATGGAAAGAATGTGACTAGATGAGATCAACAAAGACGTGAATGTAGATAGAAAAGAAGATTTAGATCAGCCTCAGATATTCCAGTGGTAAGAGATTGGTGAGATTAAGCAACTAGAAAGGAGCTCCTTTCTCAGAGAAAATCCAGAAGAGGAGGAGTTAAGTGAGAAAGCTGTGAGGAGGAAGCAGTGAGAATTGTGTTAATTGAAAAGGACCTGTAAAAGCATGGCTGAGATTTGACCATGGGATCTAGTAATGTGGACATCACTGGTGACCTTGAGAAGAAGAGAGCACCTGGTAAAACCCTGATAAGAGTGGGTTCAGGAGAGGAAGGAAAGAGAGGAAATAGGATTCTTGTAAGTTGTCGAGCTCTAACAGAAAGCAGAAAAACAGAGAAAGTGTGTCCTAGAGAGAGTCTTTCTTGCTTTCCTCCACCTTTTTCCCCCCTCTTTTCCTCTAATCCTCCTTTCCTGGTTTGAGAAATAGCAGCATGCTGTGTATGGGTGGGAATTACCCAGGAATAAGGGGAATTTTGATCAAGGGGAGAGGGGAGGGGATAGCTGGAGCATTACTCTGAGTAGGCTGAAGGGAATAGAATCTGGTGGGAAGACTGGTTTTTGAGAAGAGCAATACAGTTCATCCTTAGAGCTAGATAGGAATCCATTAAAATGCAAAGAAATGCAAATCTAATGAATTAATGAAATTAGGTACAACCTAGAAGGGTTTTGCTGATCCAAATCTCAGGGAACAATTAAGTAATATCAGCTTGACTCTGGGGTAGATGCCCCTTAACAAAACCATTTTTAAGGCCTGGCATTTCTATTAGAGGGACTTGAAAAGGAATTCTATACATGACTGATAAATATTTCAGTGAAGAATCCAAATCATGATTTGCTGTCAGAAGTCTTTGGTTGAAATTTAGAATTATGTATAGACATGAAGTAAATCAAACTCTAATTATTGGTAATTTCATGGTAAATTTGAAATAACGTTTTAATTTTTTTTAAGTTTATTTTTTTGAGACAGTGTAAGCAGGAGAGGGGCAGAGAGAGGAGGAGGAGAGAGAATCCCAAGCAGGCACCACACCCATCAGCATGGAGCCTGATGCCTGGCTTGAACTCATGAACTATGAGATCGTGACCCGAGCCGAGATCAAGAGTCAGTCATTTAACCAACTGAGCCACCCAGGCACCCCTTTAGTTTTTGCAATTAAAATATTTTTCCTGTCATGACAGTTTAATTGTGATTCCAATTAAAATGTTCAAATTGAATAATTGATTTAAACTTGTGATTTTAGTATAAATGTTTTTGTAATCAGAATTGAAATGTTTGAGAACTTAAGATTTACCAAGTTTTATGTTTAATTTATTGGCGTTATAAAAATTTAGTGCTTGGAAACATTTGCGTTAAGCAATCAAAGTGCTTTAAAAAGAAAATTGACTATATTAAATTTATAAATACAAGTTTAAAATTTAAAGGGAATTTAATGAATTAAGTTTGTTAATGAGACCAAATGTTAAAGTCCCCAATAAAAGTGATTGCTCTAATAGGCTAAGTTTAGAAGTACAATGATGGGATTTGTAAGAAGCATAAGGAACAGTGAAGTTTTTACATTTTGGCTTTAATAATTTGAACGTTAGTTTGCAAAAGGGGTCATTTCTTACAAGAATACCAGGAAAACTCCTGTTCTCCTCAGTGTATATAGCCTCCCCAGGTGACATCATCCCTGGCTTAAAAAACTATCCAATGATACTAGTATTTATTATATCAATGCTGATCTCTTCAGAACCCCAGACTAATAGGCATTCAAAAGTAACTAAAACCAAACTCGTAGGGCATCTGGGTGGGTCAGTCGGTTAAGTGTCTGACTCTTGATTTTGGCCCAGGTCATGATCTCATGGTTCGTGGGATCAAGCCCCACGTCGGGCTCTGTGCTGACAGCTCAGATCTGCTTGGGAGTCTTTCTCCTTCTCTCTGCCCCTCCCCTGTGTGCATGCTTCTCAAAATAAATTTAAAAATAAATACAATAAAAGACTAAACCTCCCCAATTCTTTAATTTCTTTAACACTCAATACCCCCCAAACCTTAATTCCTTAGCTGTTAAAGCCAAAACTCTAGGTGTCATTCTAGATTCCTCCTCATTTTAGTTATAAGAAGACTCCATCAGAATCCTGGCAAAAAAAAAAAAAAAAAAAAAAAAAGTCAAAGTGGGTAACTTGAAGAGAGTTAACTAATGGGACTGTACAAAGATGTGGATACTGTATGAGGAAACCACCCTTAGTCCCAAAAGGGCAAAGTGAGGGAACCCTTTTGGGAACGCAGAGACAGGGCTGAGTGGAGGGGACAGCCTGATTGGAGCTGTGGATGTCACTCTCAGGATGCAGCAGGCCCTCACTGGCCCTGCAAGGAAGGAGCTGAGGGAAAAAACAACAACACCCAATTTGATTCTTTTTCCCATCTCTTTCTGGTACCTCCACCCTGTGCAATCTGACTAGAAGCCAAGGCTCGGGTACCCATCTGTGCAGTCCGTAGAGGTGAGCCTCCAGGCCCACACAGCAGGTTGGAGAAGAGCGGAGGCAGGCCAGCACAGAAGACACCAGCACAAAGGCTAGTAAAGCCTGCAGTCCATTATTTCTGGGACAGACCTTAGTTATTTTTCCCCTCACATATTTTCTACATTTGGTGTCCATTTCCTATTAGAGAGATCTTTGAATTCCACTTTTCTTCATGGTTTATGACCCTTTTTCTGTGTCTCTAACCTTCCCCCCCCCCCCCCTTGAGCAATGATGCCCCCATCACACCTTAGGGTACCACGGCCTCCTGAAACACTCTACTAGTCAGGCAGAGGTCTTGGAAGGTTAGCCCAGAAGTCTTGTGAACTACTAACCTTTTTATGACCAGATAATTTGACTGTTAAGTTGTTAGAAATTGTGCTAAAACTGAAGAGATTTAAGGTGTAATTATTAGCAGTTGACATTTTTAGTATTGGGTGGTTGGTTTTCTAAATCTTCAATCTTTGTGAAATCTCATTGTTTAAGTGAAATAAATGTTGGCCCTTTTAATGTAAGTATAGAAAATTCTCAAGCTGACATTCGGGAGAGTTTCAGTATTAGAGGTACCAGTTGCACCTGAAGCCATGTCCTGTATCAAGTCAAAGATGTACTGATTATTTAGTGCTACGTGATCTCCCCTTTTAACTCCTCTTGCCTTTCCCACCTTGTTCTGTGAAAGTTTGAAATCCCACCTTAACCTGAATTGAATTTAGAGTATATCCTTTGCTCCTATTTGATCAGATTTTATTGGATCTCTTTTTATTACTTCATCCATTCGCTTCTCATTTCTTTCAGAGAAGGACTAGGTATGTCTTATAATAAAAACCCAAGAAAGCATATAACAGATACGTGATTTGAGGGGCACCTGGATGGTTCAGTCAGTTAAGCATCCGACTTCGGCTCAGGTCATGATCTTGCAGTTCGTGAGTTCGAGCCCCGCATCGGGCTCTGTGCTGACAGCTCGGAACCTGGAGCCTACTTCGGATGCTGTGTCTTCCTCTCTCTCTCTCTCTGCCCCTCCCCCGCTCGTGCTCGCTCGCTCGCGCGCTCTCTCTCTCTCTCTCTGTCAAAAATAAACATTAAAAAACAAAATACGTGATTTGACATTGTGTAATGTAGCATTTCAAAATCTCACGGTTTAAGATATTGTATCTTTACTTTTTGAGGGTGAGTAGAAATGTCCAACTTGGAATGGTTATGGAAATTATGGAAAATTAATAGGACTGAAGAGAGCTGTGGTTTTTATTTTACAGATGATTTGAAAGTCTTGCTAATTAAGAAAATCTCAGGACTTTTTTTTATTCTCGACCATACCCCAGTGCCATCAGATAAAGTAACAATGAGGTCTTACTTCACTAAATCCAGAATTAGTTAAGACTGAAATTCTTTGTTTCAGAATTTTATGTAGCCGAGAATACTTGGATTTTTCTGGTGATGTCTTATTCCCCTTGTGATTCCCAGATGAGTCCTGATCCTCTCAGATACATTTTATGTATTCTTTTGGTGATGAATATTTTATCTCTGCCAACACTGTCTCTAATTTGTCCGAGCACAATTCCCTGGAGGACCTTTGTATCCACTATTATTGTAATTATAAAATCGATTCTAACACTAGATTCAGTCATGAGTATACCCTTTCTTGCTTATGGAGAGCCATGGGGAAGTAGAGTCCATTCAGGTGGAGTCATAATTCCTTGTACAGAATGCAATAAATTATTTCCACAGATTCACCAAATGAGACAAAATGTCCTTACCAAAAAAAAAAAAAAAAAAAAAAAAGAAAACCAACAACAGGCCTTTATCTGTTTTCTTTCCAACCTCCTTCCCCATACTGTTTTTTTAACATGCTAGTTTACTGCAAGCATTCAGATTTTCTTCTTTTTTGGGAAAGCTGAATTTGTGAGCCAAAGACCATGGGTTTTAAGATTTTTTAATTTTTTGCAAACCATAAATATGATTGTTCTTTTTTTTTTTTTTTCTGTGCATGTTCCAGATGAGTAGTTTTTTTGTTGTAACAGTTGCTTCACAATTATGCTGTGATTTGCAAATCAGAAAAGGGAGACTGGAAGGATTATATATTAGACAAATATGTTGAAAGCCAGAATGGTCTGTTTAAAAAAAAAAAAAAAAAACAAAAAACAAAAAACAGGGGCGCCTGGGTGGCGCAGTCGGTTAAGCCTCCCACTTCAGCCAGGTCACGATCTCGCAGTCTGTGAGTTCGAGCCCCGCGTCAGGCTCTGGGCTGATGGCTCGGAGCCTGGAGCCTGTTTCCGATTCTGTGTCTCCCTCTCTCTCTGCCCCTCCCCCGTTCATGCTCTGTCTCTCTCTGTCCCAAAAATAAATAAAAAGCGTTGAAAAATTAAAAAAAAAAAAAAAAACCCAAAAAAACAAAAAAACAAAAATGCCCAGTCACACATCCTTAAGGAGTTTGTGTCTGTGTTCCTAGTGACCAGCTATGGCACAGATGACTACCTGATTTTTCGTTGTTGTTTTTAATTAACGAAAGCTAGGTACCTGCACATCTCCAAGTCTGCCCTATTCCATTTTCCACCAAGATATCAAAGCTGAAAGGAAAGCAAGAATACGCAAGTATGGACATAAGAGGTGTCAGGCATTAGCCTCCCACACATACACAGCCAGCCCTCATCTTCCTATATGTAATCATTGATCAGTGCAAGTATGGAAGGAAGACAGAGAATGCATGTAGAGGACAGCTGAGTACATAAGTGGGACATTGAGAAGACAAACATTTTTGCTCAGGAAAATCCAAGCCAGATTTTCCACTAGCCCCCATCCTGCCCACTTCCTTGAGTCAGCTGGACTCGCTCTTCTTGGCCATTCCCAAAGTTCTGGCATATTCTTTCAGAGTAAATCCGTGGAATTGGAAGATCAACAAATGCTGTTGTATTTTCGGTCTTTAAATTGTAATAATAGAAAAAGTCTGCTGTCTGTTGGGCCAAAGGACAAAATTGTGGTTGGTATTGTTTTTGGCTGCCCTACAAATGAATGCTTTATTTGTAATCCCACAGGAGCTTGGTGTCAGGGCTCCCTCCTTTCATTGCTGAAGGTAGGGGACAGCCATTTTTGTTCTCCACTCCCTGGCAGCCAGGACCCCAGCATGATGCCAAGGTTCGTTTGGTGGGATGCTCCAGCCTGATGCTCAGGGACACCTGGCTGGGGCAGTCAGAGGTCATTCCCAACAGCAGTGGATGCAGGGTGCCAGGCAGCTGGTACAGGGGCGACTCCTAAAGTAGCAGCTGCTGCCATGTCACTGCCATGGGCTGCCTGGGTTCTTCCTGTTCTTCAGCTTCTTGTCCATTCTGTGAATTATCATTATCCTTCTGTTTACCACCAGAATCCTGTCTGGTACAAAAGAAAAAGGACACTCCTTTCAAAAAACACTTAGGATGTTCAATTATCCTATTTTCCGGGTAGCTTGAGACCTCCTTTGATGGGAGTTGGTGCCTTCCTTGGCCAAAGAAAGTGATTGACCAGACTTCATTTGGTAAGACTCCAGATAAATCTGTCAGGCCCGTGAATCCCTCTGAGATCTTCAGCATTCTGTTTAAATGGGACCCGTATTGTCTATATAATATATATGGGGACATAATTTAAGGCATTCACACCTATATTCCAGGGAATAAAACAGAGCAAATAATAAATCAAAATGTTTCTAGCACAAATTAAGTCCATGTGCTGCTTCTAATATTCTGAGGGAACGGAAGATTACTTTTGTCGGTACTTCATTTTTGATCAGTGATTTGCGGGTGCTGAAGGAAATCTGGTGATATCTTCAATGACCTCAAGTAGAGCTGCCTTAATTTGTGTTGAGCATTTGTGAAGTTTGACAGTAGTCGCAAAGTGCCTCTTTAATAAAACACACCTTTAAATAACTCTCAGATTAATTCCAGCTCCTGAGGTGAGAAGATGGCTTGAACTACCGCTGCTGCCAGCTCAGCTGTAGATCTGAGCTCCCCAGCTGTGCCCTCCCCTCTCCCCACCTGCTCAGACTCTGCAGTCAGAATCTGTCTGACACGTGTGTTGATGTGCGAGGCGAGATCGCATCTCGTTCACTGTATTGGCTCCTCGGCGCTAGACCATAGTAAACATTCGTCTCTGTCAGCGGTTAACAGCAACGTGATTTAAGGACACGCAGGGTTTACAGACCCTCTTCTGACTATTATGCTTTTGTTTAGATCTGCATAGACATAGGAGATTGACATTCATAGAATTGGTCTAGCTCTTAAGGTATACCAGTAACGTTTAAAAGCTGTTTTATAGGAGTTTCCTCCTCTCGGGTAACAAAAACAAAAAACAAAACAAAAAAAACAGTGATGGTCTCACTCTGCGTTATATCACAGTCCCTTTTAATAGCTGTTACTATAGCAAACCAAAGGACTGTCTACTGGTCCTTAGTCACCATTGGTATTTGGTACATCACATCAGAACTTTGACCAAATGGGTACTAAAATAAATCCAAACCCTGAAATATCTTTATCTACTCCGTGAAGGATCCGGATTGGTCAGAAAAATCAGTTCTTTTTAGGAAAACCTTGCTCAAAGTGAAAAATCTAATAAGTCACGATGGCAATACCTGTTGACTGAGCACTGTTCTGAGCATGTGGGGTATGGTACCTCATTGACCACTCCCAAGAATCTGTGAGATGATCCTCACTCTCTAGATTAGGAACCAGAGATCAGGGAAGTAACTTCTCCAAATCCCAGTGGAGCTCAGTTTTAGGCTTGTCTGACCTTGCACTTAATAAAGCTATGAGGACTTAATTAAGTGGGGATCTCATCTTACTACATGGTGGATGCGGTCTCAGCCGTTCACGTTCCAAAGTGGAATTAGAAGTGGTACCTATATTCAGGTGCTCGATGTCCTCGTGGGGGAAGCTGGACTAGAAATCAACTTCAAAGAACGGTAAGTGTTCAGATGGTAGAACAGAAAAGGCACTGAGGTAGTTAAAGAAGGTCATCTGAATCAGACTGAGGGCACAGAGGTCTTTCGGAAGAAATTATTATCAAGCTGAATTTTGAAGGGTGACTAGGAGCCAGCTAGAGGGAGATAGTGGAGAATGATGTGTAGGCAGAGGGTCAACTCCTTGGCCTTGGAGCACGAAACAGACTGGAACGGGACCTGTGCACACAGATCTGTAGGACTGGCATGGAGGTCACGTACATGGTTGAAAAATAGCCCCTCTGTATTATAAACTTACAATTTTAAGTTTTGTGCGTCGAACCCTGGTTTAGGTGCCCTACAAACATTACAACTGTTATCTCTTGTAATCGTTATAACAGCCATTAGAGATCGCAAATGAAGGCAAAGTCCACATCATAAAGACCCTATCTGCTTCAGTAAGGAACTTGGACTTTATCCTGACAGCTCTAGGTGGTCTTGGAAAGATTTGAAATCACGGGAAGGGCTCGATGTGTTTAGGAAAGATCTTTGTTAACATTTTGGAGATTTAATTGGAGTCTGGTAAACCTGAGGTTAGGAGAAGAGACTGTGTTGTCTAGGAGATAGTGGTGATGTTTTGAACAAAGGCTTGAGGGCCAGGGGGCTACAGGGAGAGGGCAGAGACCGAGTGGGGAGTGGGACGGATGAGCAGAGATTGGTGACTGATGGGATATGTAGGCCTGAGGTCCATCTTCATGGAACCTAAAGATTACTAAGTAAAGGAATGCTCTGTTGTTGCCCAAAATACGGGAATAAGATGTCCACTGTCAGGGGCTACTAGAAAACCCACTTGCTTTTGGTTTGTTTTGCTTCTCATCTGTTATAAGGCTCCCCGGCTCCAGTTCTAAAAGCACCAAGAGCAGAGAGAATTTGCTTTGTTGGGATCTTTCCGGGGATTTTCAGAGGATGGTTAAACCCACTTGAAGGTCTACCTAGGGAGCCTAGCTCTTTCTAAATGTCTTCATTCCCTGACTCTTCCTAAGTGTACAGAGGATAGAAAAATACCCATGGTAAGGAATATTATAACTTTGCATCTAGAAATGTTCTATTCAGATAGTGACCAAAAATGAGGTTTGATACAAAATGTATTAATCTGTTTAATTTTCTGCTGAATTTTGTGTTTCTTCACTCTTAAAAAAAAAAAAAAAGTTTCTGTATTTTTGAGAGCGAGAATGAGCGGGGGAGGGGCAGAGAGAGAAACGGGGACAGAGGATGTGAAGCAGGCTCCACACTGACAACAGCCTGTTGCAGGGCTCGAACTCATGAACCATGAGATCGTGACCTGAACCCAAGTCGGACACTTAAATGACTCAGCCACCCAGGTGCCCCTTTCTTTGCTCTTTAGGAATAAAAAATACATGGTCTGAAACTGACCCAGGTTAAGCCCTAATTAGGGTATGTTTGTGAATATTGCATAGAAAGCTTGGGTCTCCTTACCCAAAATCATGCCTGGGAAATTTACTTCTGGTTTTATTGTATAATTATGTTATTTTAAAAAATTGATACTTAAACATGAGATATTTCATGTAGCCATTATAAGAGAAGAATTACATAGTATAAATAAGAGCCTTATCTTCTACTTAGCTACCTTTTTGAGTTTAAGGAAAAAAAAAATCTTGATCTATTTTCAATATGAGAAGTCCTGAAATTTTAGAGAGCTAGGAATATAGGAGAATCTTGAATTAGTCTTTCAATCTAATTATCAGATACATGCCCTAACTTGGAAAACCCTACTTCTGGTTCGTCTTGAGATGCTCTTAGCAGGACTTGTGAGTCCCGCTGATCTAGGAGGACTGATGCACAGGCGGGGAGCCACGTGGGCCCCTGGTCTGGCTGAGCACAGCAGCAACTCTCTTCCATTCAGGGTCTCCGATGTCTGCTCCTCTGCAAAGCCGCGAAGCCAGTGTCTGTAGCTGCTAAGCATGAAATCCCCTGCTTCTGTTTGTTTCTTTTGTTGCCACGAGTTAATAGGGACAGAGACAGGAGACAGACCAGAACAAAGCAGAAATAATGGAGTATTTCACCCCAAAAAGGAATGTGGATTGAGAAATACAAAGGGGAAGGCAAAGACAGACTTCGTGTCCCGAGGCAGTGTGATGTATTGGCCAGAAGCCTCAGCCCTGGGACAGTTCTGGGCCAAAGCCTTCATCAGTGAGCCCGGAGCAGCCCACATGGCCGAAAGGTTTGACCCATCTTCTGTAAAAACAATTTATTGTTTTTCCCACTAGGGTCTTAAAGGGCCACAGGATTTTTCACCTCGAAAAGCGGATTGCTCTTGTGACGTGGCGAAGTGTCTTCTCCTGGGATCTGCCTGGTGATCAAGGGCCTCTTCACAGCCAGCTCCACCCACCCCCCCCACCCCCCCTGGCTTCTTCTATTGCTATAGGTGCCGTTTGAATTTACATTTTTTTCACTTGTTTGCAAGGACCACTAGTTACTCCAAGACATTGCAGCATATTTGAAACTCATTTTTCTTGCAAGTAGAAGGAAAGGATTAGCCAAGAGATTGCGTGTTACGGTTTATCTCCTTCACGTGTATTTCTACGCATTCCAGGTTATTCGTGTATTTTTCTCCATACTCTCCCCCGGTACAGTTGATTTATTTCTAGTATTTGCTTATGTATTTGCTTTATTGAGGTATAGTTGACATACACATATATTTTAAGGGGGAAAATTGGGGAGTGTTATTTAGAGATCCCCCCCCCCCCCCCCCCCCGCCTTGCTACCGTGCTTAGAATCAGAAATCTCTGCGGCAGCGTGGGCTTCTCTTAATAGACAAGCTTTGTCCTTGCCAGAGGACAAAAAATGGTTAAGTGAAAGAGGCCGACAGCAGGAGAGAGAAGCCAGCAACTCTTCAGGGTCCCCTCGCCTCCCTCCCAGCCGGTCCCCTCTCCGCCTGCCCTCCTCCCTAAGTCAGCCGTGCAGGAAGCAGGTCCCCCGGCTCCACTGGGAGGAAGATGCAGGCCCTTGAGCAATAAACTTGACAGTGCAAGGAAAGCAGTGTCAAGGCTTGCATCGTCCCCTTCCTCTGCCAGGGATCTATTCTCTCACAGAGGCAAACTTCTTCAAAGTTCTCATCTCCTTGAAACCACCGAGACACCCCGTTTCTGGGGCTCTGATCACTGACTCCGGACGTGGCACCGAGGCTGAGAGGACATGAGTAGGCGCTCTGGAGCCTGCAGCCCTGGTGGGAGCTCCAGCTCGGTCGCTTGCTAGCTGTCGCAAGTTCACATCTCTGTGTTGCCCTCTACACAGGATGCGTGTAATGTCTTTTCCCCGTACGTGGTGCACACTCAGATGTCAGAGGCTTCCAATCCTGGCCGCTCTGAGGCAAGTTACTTAATATCTTTGGGCCTCGGTTTCCCCCATCTTAAAGGGGGAAGCGCTTTTCTCAACGGGTCGTTCCAGGAGTGAGTTAACACACACATATCACTTCTATCTGGTGCTGTTAGTAGCATTTGGATTTGTTTTTAAGTTTTAGGGGCAGCCATCCTTCCTCGTGTCTTTTCCAGAAGCTTTAGATAGCTGCTATACATGTTATGACAGATTTTGGTTGTATTTTCCACAGACAGACCCACATTTGACTATTATGCACTTGGAAAATATTTTAACTCTTATATAATTTTAGATATTTAAACTAAATATTTTGTTACTTGGACATGTTTAGTATTAGAAAACACTTCTAGAAATGGACTTCCTTTTAAAAACTTCTTTCATTGCAAGAGAGCGAGGGTCAGAATGTACAGGTGTCTCCTTTTGGTTTTAAAACCAAACTAATAAATAAATCCACTTCAGGTTACGAGTGACTTATCTCTTGCTTTTAGGTACCAACTAATGAGTGTTGTGTTCATATAAGAAGCATTTATGGAGCGCAGTGCCAGGCCCCACCCTAGGACTCCACCGAAAGACTTGGTTATTTGCTATAGGAACTCTGGTTTTTGTTTGGTGAGACCCGTATTTAAATAAGGAGGAGATAGTGTGGGGTTCAGGCAGTGACTGCATGGCCCTGGGGGGAAGTCCTCAAGCTGACTGAAGAAAATTTTCCAGCAACTGTACAGAGCTTCAATCAAATTGAAATCATGCTCAGAATAAAATCTTGTATTCATGATGAAAAACAGAGCATCAATTGAAACAAATGCCATGTTCCCAAAGGCTAGGGACTTAAGGACACGGGATGGTAGGAAATACTGGCAATGCAATGGCCGGTGCCAGAGGGGGAGGATCTTGAGTAAGACTCTGTCCAGAATTGACATGTTGTAGGACAACTCTGCTTCTCTGCTTCTCTGCTTTCAGGCCTGGCCACCCTTGGTAGCTGAAAAATGCAACTTTGTGAATCAAGGATGAACAGGTCTTGGAGTCGATGTGTCGAATTCTATCATCTGCTTAATTCTTACTGTTAGGAAAACAAAACAAAACAACAACAACAAAAAAAACACCTGGCCTGATACTTCCGTGCTAGAAGTGTGTGTCGTGAACCAAGGAGGGAAAGAAGGAATTAGCTCTCTGGGGTCACTAGAGAAGACTTTTCAGAGGAGTACCATCAGAGCAGTACCTTGACTAGGAATTTGCCAAGGAGAGGAGTGGAAAGAGCCTTTCTTCCGGGGGCACAGAACCGGAGCATGAGGGGGCTCAGACAGCTGGAGGAACCTAGTGAGTGAGTTGGAGGGTAGCTGGAGTCATGAAGGGGGGAGATGGAGAGGGAAAGGAGATACACAGTTAAGTGCTTCATTAGTGCTTTATGGTGCCAATCTGTGGAGTAGTTATCCGCTAAGTACCTATTATGTACGGGGCTCTGCCAGACCTACCAAAACGTCTGACGCTGTCCCCAACAGAAATGGAGACATCTTAAGATCATCTTGCTGCCTTGGTGCTAGGCCACCTATCTGAAATACAAGCCCTCGTTTAATCTTTGCAATTTAATCTTTGGCTTCCCACCTCCCCCCCCCCCCCCCCCCCCCCCCCCCCGCAGTACAAGTCATCAGTCTCCTTTAAGCAAATATTGCTAAGGTTTTTGCTTATGCCTTTTAGTTAATCTGCCTTTCTGCTAAAGATTATATGATTATATGATTTGTCCAAAGTCTACGACGTAGATATTACTGGTGATTCCGGACTTTGCCCTCTCTCAAGACCTTGGCACACCGTTTCCTCACGTGCGACGTTGGTGGAAGCTTGTGGATTTATGCTAAGGGGAAACATCCTGCGTCCTGGCACAATCAGAGATACACTGGGTCCTTTTGAAAAGGAACGTGTCATAACAGACCCTGTGTGAGAAGACCTGTGAACTGAAGCAGTCTAGACAAGAGACCGTGACCTTGCTTGCACACGCCCCTCCCCCACCCCCCCACCCCCCACCATGGTTACAACGCAGACTTCTCTCTGCTGCAAGCAAGGGCCAAGGGTTGCGTGTCTTTAGTGTCTTGGGTTGGACTGGAAGCGGATGGAGCCCTCTGGAAGCTGCTGCGGCCTGGGCAAGGGAAGTGCCAGTGTCTGGGCTGCATGGTGGGCTGCCAGGCCCTTGCCCGAGGAAACGACTGTCACCTAGGATGCCTTAGGGAAACGAGCCTCCTGATGAACAGTGATGTATCCCTCTGGTGCCTTTCTTGTAGCAAAATGCATTGAACTGATGCCTCCTAACGTCCTCCTGAAGAAAGGAAGTGGCAGATAGTGTTAAAACATTACTGGTTAATCACGAGGAAACTGAAGCATGGATAGGTTTATGGAGGCTGAACAGAGCCACACAATGCCTCACTGTCTGGCCTGGGAATGGGGCCTGAGTTTGCCGCTTGCTGTCAGGACTGCCGACGGCATTGTGTTTAGCATTGTACGGCAGTGAAAGGGGCTTACTCTTAACAATGCAAGAGCTGCTTTAGGAGACAGACACAATGAACTTGGGTACAGTATAGTCTAGAGGCCAAAATGAGTAATTTTAAGTAAATGGACTATGAGATCTGAAGCTTCATTAAGTTTTAAAATGAAAAACAAGTGAAAACTGTAGAGTTTTTAGGAAGGGACTCAAAAAAACATGAACATTCTTTTCCCGTTTGAAATAGCATATTTTTAAGAGCCTTATTTTGTTGGCTCAAAATCTGACACTACTCCTGCCAAGCATAGGATTTATTTATTTCAAATAAATATTCAAAGGTTCTGTGATTTATTTCAAAGATTCTATCTTGTAATGATTGTCAGTCTAACCTTTGTGCCTTTTATGTTTCAAAATACCTGATTTCCATAGACTGTGGTTTTGTGTGTGTGGTGGGGGGAGGCTTCCCCCCCCCCCCCCCATTTAGTTTGAGTTATTCCAGAACAGTTGAAAATACAGAGCCTGGAATTCAGGAAACAGATTTGGGGGAGAGGAGACATGTCATGTTAGGTGTCTTAACCATCACTGTGGAGAATCTAGAGGAGATGGAAAGATCTGTGTGAGTACAGTGTCACTGCTAAATTGCTTTTCATGCCAAAAGTGCCTTAGTGACCTAGAGAAAAATTAACAGGTGATACAGATACTGAGTTTGGCTGCAAACATTTTTACATTTTGGATTTTAAAAAGAGCATGAAGGTGAGGGTGCCTGGGGGGCTTAGTCCGTTAAGTGTCTGACTCCGGCTCAGGTCATGCTCTCATAGTTTGTGAGTTCAAGCCCTGCGTCGGGCTCTGTGCTGACAGCTCAGAGTCTGGAGCCTGCTTCAGATTCTCCATCTCCCTCTCTCTCTCTGCCCCTCCCCTGCTCACACTCTGTCTCTGTCTCTCTGTCTCTGTCCCAAGAGTAAAGAAACATTAAAAACAAAAACATAAAGGTGAAATTTTGGAACTTCTGGCCAAAGTACGTTGAATAATACTAGCATTTGAATAACTTAAACAGAGCAAGATCGCGAGCCGTCGCCTATAATTTTATTCTGTATTTAAGATTTGATTGTTTGGACCTGGAAAGTTGGTCCAGTCCCCCTCTAGAAGATGGCCCGAGAGAATTCTAGGAGAGAAGCTGAGCAAGAAAGCGGCAGTCTGGAGCAGGAATCGGGTCTCCTCTCTTTTCCCAGTGAAGATCAAAGCAGCCCAATAAGAGAAACCACAGTGTGACTGGTGGTGTTGCCTGACACAGTAAATAGCGGCTAGCCAGTGGTCCTCTTTGAGGGAATACATAGATACATGCAAATACGTATCTGCCCCTTAGGAAAGTTCCCCGTGAGTCCAGGGCAGTCACAGATAAAATTTGCAAAATGTCAGACGGTATCAGCCAGCCTTCGTACGAATCCAGGATGTGATGTGCTGGCATCTAGGGTGCTGTTTATAGTTGTGGTCATTAATCTTGTAAGAGGAAGACATAATGGAACTCAAGTAATGCCAAGAACAGAACTAATGTGATGGAGCAGGAGGGATTGCTGTATGCCGGCAGACTGAAACAATTAGGGCCCCTCAGGCTTGAAAAGACAGGAAATATGATTAGAGTTTAATTTGTGAAGAATATGGATTAGATGATCTTTGAATTGTTTACCAGAAGTAGGGAGAACCTCTTAAGAGCCAAGGAAGAGTGTACTGGGGACAAGAAGAAGCTCTCTCGTACTGGGAACGTAGACCCTGTACAGTGCACTCTTAAATTGGACTAACTTATGGCATTGAAGTAAAGTGAAAGGGTCAAGGGTTACTCTTAGTTTGATACTTTTTTTCTTGACATGTGAGGGGCCCCAAGAGAACATAGATCAAGCTTCCCATTAGCCTTTACATTTTCTTTTTTTCTTAGGTGAACTTTCAGTGTCACGGGTTTTTCCTTCAACATTTATTCGTTGAGGGTAGATTATGTGCCATGTCTTCCGCAAAGCCCTGGGGACACTGGGATGAAGATGGAGAGGTCTGGTTCCCACAGTTTGGTGATGAATAGGAAACTGTAATTGTGTGATGAATTGACAAACGTGTGTGAGAGCTTGACAGAAATGGCTCACATTCTCATAGAAACAGATCAGGTGCCCCTGGAGAAGGGGTGCTGAAGCTGAGACCTAAAAGATGACAAGTCCACTGAGCTAAGATCTGGGGAAAGAGGGAACAGCATCTGGGAGTGCTTGGAGTTGCCAGAGGGTTGTCATGATTGGGGGCAAAGTGAGGGAGGAGTGGCTGGAGAGTGACCCGAAAAGAGGCTGGTGGGGGGGGGGGGGGTGCACGTTGGTGGAGCGGATTCTGGAAGACTTTGTAGGTCCTAAGTGTTTGGATCCTAGAATAGTTGGAAGTCACGGAAGGGGCTTAAGCAGATGAGATCAGATTTTGGTTTTATAAAAAAATCATCGTGGCTGCCTCATGGAGAATGGAGAGGGCAAGAATGAATATCCCGGGACCGGTGGGAGAATGTTGATATTGTCTAGGTGATGGTGGCTTGGACTGGAGAGCAGTGGGCATGTTCTAGAGCTCTTTCAGAGGAGTCATGGACAGGATTTGTTGACTAACTGGATATGAGAAGTATGAGAGAGAAATAGTCAAATTGATCTTATGAGAGCCAATTAGGCCTCAGATTTTATCTGAATGAGAATTAGCACAGACTTTTCATAGGTCTTTTCTCTTGGGATCTCCAGATGATCTAGCAATCAATAGGTCTCCCTCCCCCACCTGTCCCTCATTTTCTCTCCTGAATTACTGAGGGTTCTACAAGTTGGCACATAATTGGCCCCTAATAAATGAATGTCAAGTAAGTAGAAAGATCATAAACTGCCTAATTTCCAGTCTCCCAAATCCCCCTGCCTGTAACTCTTGGAGAGCAAACAGGTTCTGGCCATGCACAAACTGTACAACTGTTCACAGTACCCTGAGGTCAGTTGACCTGAAACAGAATTTGGCATGGGTCAAGATGGCAGAGGTAGATACAGGGGCTCAATTTAATGATTTGTAAAAGCTTTTTACTTTTGAAATAATACCAGAGTTGTAAGACGAATACAGGGGCACCTGGGTGGCTCAGTCGGTTAAGTGTCCAATTTCAGCTCAGGTCACGGTCTCACAGTTGGTGAGTTCAAGCTCCGCGTCAGGCTCTGTGCTGACAGCTCAGAGCCTGGAGTCTGCTTCAGATTCTGTGTCTCCCTCTCTCTCTGCCCCTCCCCTGCTCACACTCTGTTTGTCTCTTGCTCAAAAATAAAGAAATATTAAAAAAAAAAATTAAAAGATGAATACAAGGAATTTTCTTATGACTCTCCGCTTCTCTGGTCATTAACATCTTAACCGTGTTTGCTCTATCACACTCCTCACTGTATAGAGCTGACGATGGACATAGATTTAGAAATTCTTCAACCAATTAATTAGACATCAAGACCCTTCATCTCTAAAATACTTCAGAATGTGTGTTCTCAGAACAAGGATTTTCCTTTTATCAGCACAGTACAACGATGAAATTCAGGAACCTAGACCCTCTGCAACCCTGTGAACAATTGTGCAGCCTCTAGTCAGCCCTCACCTCTTGTCCCAATGTCATTTTTCCTCCGCCTGTCCCAAGGGTCCAGGGTCCAGTCCGGAAGACATTGCATTTGGTTACCCTGTCTCTAGTCTGCTCTAACCTAGAACAGTTCCTCAGCATTTCTTCAACTTGTAAGACCTTGAGATTTTAGAGAACAGGTCAGCCGTCTTGTGGAGTTCTCCTCAGCGTGGTTTTGTCTGAAGTTGTCTCATGCTTAGATTCAGGCTGTGCATTTTTGGTAGGAGAGCTGAGCGATGATGTCCTGCCCCTCGCAGGGTGCCAGTGACAGTAGGAGGGGAGCTGTGAAGTCCCTGTAGGTCTCATTCCTGGGAATGTTAGCTTTGAACACTTGGTTAAAAAGATGGTTTCTCCACCCTGAAGTTACCTCTGCTTCTTAAAACGAATAGGTTATTTAATTACTTCTTAATACTTAGTCGTTGCGAATGTTACTAAGCTTTGTGTCCGGTCTTACTTAAAAGAGCCACATTTCTCCCCCTCTCTTGGCAGTGTTTTAGAGCACTTTGCTGCAAGGGACCACCACCTGCACGACCTGAGTATGACCTGGTTTGCATAGGCCTCACAGGTTCTGGCAAGACCAGTCTGTTGTCAAAGCTCTGCAGTGAAAGTTCCGAGAACGTCGTGTCGACCACAGGTGGGTACTGTGCCCGAGTTCTGTCCCTTTCTCATCCCCCAAATGGTCTTGTGTCTTATGCTCTTTGTGGGACCCTTTATTTGTAGTTAAATGCGTCAGTCAGTTTATTTATTTTTGGATGTTCCGTTTTTCAAAATAGAGTTGGGGGTGGTGAGTGGCATTAAATGGCTACACCCTGTATCTCTCTCGTTAGATATTTCAGTGCCACTGAACAAGTCAAGCTCCGGAGGACATTAATACAAACTAATGCAGAAACCTGGAATTCTAGAACTGTAACAAAATGGCTTCATCTCGGCCTCACAGAGTACTAGTCCCCCTTGAAGAGTCACTCTGGCCTACTTGTGTCGGTCATACGCTCCCCGAACAGCGCAGCTGATGGAGTCTGAGTCTTCTTTCCTCATAGTTCCCATCTGGAGGGTAGTCAGCGCAGGAACCGTTGATCAGATTATGTTGTTTCCAGACGTGGCCGAGAAGTCTGTCTGGGTAGTGGTTCTCAATCAGGTGGGACTTTGGGTTGTCACACTTAGGGGAGGGGGCTACTGTCCTCTGTCGGGTAGATGCCAGGGATGCCGCCAAATATCCCACAGTGTGTGAGACACGCCCCCACCATGAGGAAGAGGCAGCGAGAGTACACTTAGTGGCTGGTTGGGTTTGGAAGGTGAGAGAAAAAAGCCAAAGACGACTCAGGTCCTGGTTGAGGTGCTGGGCGAGTGATGGAATCATGAACTAGGACTTCCTGACATGTAGGAAAAATACTGAGACCACGAAGAGCCTTACATCAGTTTGGGTCACGTATGCCACCAAATAAGTTAGGTTTTTGGAGCTTTTCAGATTTTAGAATTATAGATGAGAAGCTGTGGGCCTGTAAAGCAATAGAGACCTAGCTTGGTTAAAGGATGAAGAAAAGAGGAAGGGGCTCGTGATAATCGGTGAGACGACAGAGGGTGATTTAGAGCTCAAGCACGGCCTTATGTGTGAAGCTGTTCCTATTTTCCTTTTCCCCAAGAGAGAACTGAGCACCCCCTTGCCCCCCACTGTGCATCGTCCGTGTTTCTGTCACTTAGTGCCTGCAACACTGCCATCTACACGTGTGTCTCCCCAGCCTGAGATGGGAGCCCCTAAGGACAGTTAGAGCATCATATTTGGCTTTATACATGCCGAATGTGGTATAAGGTTTGGGCATAGCTCCAAGTGTTTATTGAATGAATAAGAGACCATAGTAATTTGAATCTGTTTTTGCAGAAAGTATCATATTTCTGTGGGCCTCATAATGGCCTTACATGGCAGGTAAGACTCTTTTTTCCAGACTCTGTCTTTAAATCATCTGAGGCTCAAAGGTATGGTGAGATGGCTATGGTCACACAGCTAGTGATAGAGGTAGAGTCCCAGTTCAAGGCTTCAAATGAAGTTGAGTCATCCCTAAGGCTTAGGATTTGTGATGAGAGTAGTATTGGCTGATTGTTGGTAAAATTGTGGATATCTTTGGAGAAATGGGTTATGAAATTATGCAAACCTTATTAATTCAGTAATTCTTTTCAAGCAAAATAATTTCCCCTAAAATGTGAAAAAAGAAACACAAAGTGTACACTTATCAGAGGTATAAATCAGAAATACTATTGCTAGAAAAGCAGTTTTGAATTATAATGTAAAAGAAAATACCTGTAAATATTACAATTGTAAATTGCAATAATTTTTCTATTTCTACTAGATTTTTAACATTTTCCTTTTATGGGAACCTTGTGTGCTAGTTGAGTTTTCTGATGTAGGAGATGTTGAGTTGGCTAACATTTTGGATATCAAGCTTCTATGAGTTGTCATTATCTTGAACCAGGCACAGTGACTTTTTGGAGACCTTTTTGAAGGTCTCTGATGTCAAGAAGCTTACACCCAGGTTAGGAAGATAAGATTTCTAATGACAAACAGTTGATATTTACTGCGTATTTAAGACCATGTGATACGTGCTATGCTTGATGGTAAAAATGAGAAAGCTAAAGGGTCATTTCTTTTTTTTTTTTTTTTTTTAATTTTTTTTTTCAACGTTTTTTATTTATTTTTGGGACAGAGAGAGACAGAGCATGAAGGGGGGAGGGGCAGAGAGAGAGGGAGACACAGAATCGGAAACAGGCTCCAGGCTCCAGGCTCCGAGCCATCAGCCCAGAGCCTGACGCGGGGCTCGAACTCACGGACCGCGAGATCGTGACCTGGCTGAAGTCGGACGCTTAACCGACTGCGCCACCCAGGCGCCCCTAAAGGGTCATTTCTAATCTGAGGAGTCAAAGAAGGCATAGGGGATGTTACATTTGAGGACGGCCTCATGATGAATGATATCTGAGCAGAGAGAAATGGGGTGAGGAGAAGAAGGATAGGAAGCAAAGGATGTATTCAGAGAACAGCGATCTTCCTGGGTTGAGGCCAAGGACACAGGTGTAGGGTGCGTTGTGACCTGATGCTGGAGGAGCTTCTGAGAAAGACCTGTACCATGGAGAGCTGATCCAGTAGGGACCTCGATTGTGGGGATGGAGAGTTAGAGGCAGATGTGATTGATTTCTGTAAGAGCAACTATCACTTCCGGTAATAGGGAAAGGAAGGAAGAGAAAAGAATCATGTGTGCCTTAAGTCTCTAGCCTAGTGATTGAGTAAATTGTAAAAAGTGGAGAAAACATGACAGGCAATTTTAAGATAAATGATGAGTTTGGCTTTGGACATGCTAATTTTGAGGCATTGGCAGTACTTTCAACAATGATCCAAATGCCAGAAGATAAGCTGACTAGAGAGAGTTTGGATCTGGATTTGAGAGGCAACTGATCTGTGGGTTTGAAAGAGATTGTCGAGGGATGATGGGTGGTACAAGGCAGGAGGGTGCTAAGCACCAACTATTTATCATTCATTCTTTCCACATTTGTTGAATACCTATTACACGACTGCTACTGATTTAGGCACTGAGTATGCATTAGTCAACAGAACAGATCAACATTTCTACACTTTGAACTTATATTCTAACATCTGCACAAGACAGGGACTCTAAGCCAGGCAGTTCTATATGGTATCATATAGGCAAATAGGAACAAGAGGCCAAAGAACTGGAGTTAAATAATCATCAGCCTCAAGTCCGAGAAAGGACTGTTGGGTGTGGTGATATTATGGTCATTAGTGAACACTTTCAGCAGAGTCAGAGTAGAAACCAGCCTGAGCTATGAGGGAGTGGTGAGCAGAGGAAATAACAATGTATAGACCTTGCTTTTCACTCCTTGGCCCCTTGTTAAGACTGCACATTGACCACGCTTTCAAGAAAGTAAACAGCAAGAGAGAAAGCAGTGTCTGGGGAATTTGTTTTTACAAGGAGAGGTGCTGTGGACAGAGGTGTAATGGTAGAACAGGGAAGGAAAGAAGAAGATGTTCAACAGAAGGCAGTGACAGTAAGAATGAGTGAGGACTTCCAATTCTGTCAAAACAGAATAACTGGAATGGGTTCACCCTCCTACTTGAAGTACATGGGGGGAGAGGGTTGGAGGACAGACAAAATATGCAACAGATTTCAGGAGAGTGAACATCAAGCAACAAAAGATGGTCCTCCCTGAGAGATGAGAAACCAATGAGAATAGCCCCGCATTTGCCCCAGCTTACTGCCTTGAGAGAGTTCCTAGGCCATGAGGAACTGAGGTAGAGCTCAGTGGACTCCCTATGTTGACATAGACCTAAGAGTTGGAGAGACCAAGGCAGCTAGGGTTCATGGGACATGGTAATGGAGAGGAAGAGAGAGAATCCTAGAGATCTACAGAGGGTCTGCCAGGAATGTATTCAATGCAGACACATGAGGAAACTACCCAAGGCCAGGGAAATGAACGCTTGAAAAGAGTAGAGAAAGATGGCTTGGTGTTCACACAGGGCTAAAAGTTATGGCTATTCTCACTAGCCAGACTGAAAGCGTCATAATTCAAAAGGTACTGGGTAGAGTACCAGGAGGCTCTTGCCTCAGGAATCAGCCCAAAACTGAGTGCTGCTCTAGACCCACCTAAGAAATCAAATTAAGACCAAAGGCTCAAGCAAACTGTTTGCTACTAACTTTAATGCATCCTAGAACAAAGCTGTATGGGATTTACAGAAACAGAATTACCCAGCACCTAAGATCAGATTTACAACGTTGGACACTCAATCAAATATTACCAGGCATGTAAAGAGGCAGGAAAACATGATTTATAATGAGAAGAAAAATCAATTGAATCTGACTCAGAACTGACACAGATAAAGGAATTAGCAAAGAAAACTTAAAACTGTTACTATAGCTGAATTCCATCTGTTCATAGAGTTAAGTAGAGACATGGAAAATTTTTAAAAGACCCATATAAACCATTATAAAAAACCCATATAAAGTGGTGAATACAACAGTATCTGAGAAGAATATGCACCAGATAGGATTCATGGCAGATTAGACATTGCAGAAGAGGAGAGTAATAATTTTGAAGGCCATTAGTATTAGATACCATCCAAAGTGTTGAGAGAGGGAGGAGAAAATGGGAAATGCAAAGAGCAGCACGAACTGTGGGACAGGTCCAAGTCCCCAAGCATGGGTCACTGAAGTCTGTGAACATAAAGGGTGGAAAAAGGGACAGAAAAAAATATGTGAAGCGATAACGTCTAAAACATATTTAAACTTGAAGAAATTTAACAACAAATCCAGGAAGCTTATTAAACCTCAAGAACAAGATATGAGCAAACTACACAAAGACCTATGATAAAGTTGCTCGAAACCAGAGATAAAGTATGATGGTTAATTTTATATTGTCAACCTGCCTGGGCCATGGTGCCCGTGTATGTGGTCATATACAATCCTGGATGTTTGTGTTTTGGGATGAGATGAATATTTAAGTCAGTGGACTTTAAGTTAAGCAGACAGTCCTCTATAATGTGGGTGGGTCTCATCCAACCAGTTGAAGGCCTGAATTGAACAAAAGATGACCACTGCCCCACCCCCCAGCAATGAGGAAGTCTGTATCAAGTAGCCTTTGGACTTGACCTGAAGCATCAGCTGTTATCTGGTTCTCCAGGTTACCCTGCAGATACTGACTTGCCACCCTCCATAATTGAGTCAATTCCTTAGAATATATCCTTCTGTATATACATAAACCCACTATTGGTCTGTTTCTCTAGAGAACTTTGAATTAAACAGAATATCATTTTAAAATTTGTGGGTTTTGCTTTGTGTGTGTGTGTGTGTGTGTGTGTGTGTGTGTGTGTGTGTGAGAGAGAGAGAGAGAGAGAGAGAGAGACAGCAAGTGGGAGAGGAGCAGAGATGGGGGGGAGAGAGAAGCCCAAGCAGCCTCCTCACCATGTGTGGTGGAGCCTAACACAGGGCTTGAACTCCTAAAATGTGAGATCATGATCTGAACCAAAGCCAAGAGCCAGATGCTTAACCCACTGAGCCACCCAGGCGCCTCTAAAACAGAATACCTTAAAAGTAGATAATGGGTGTTACAGAGGAACAATGGTAAGAGTGACATCAGATTTCTACTGGAAACAAGGCAAGCAAGAAGACAGAGCAACATCATTAAAATACTAAAGGAAAAAAATTATCAACCTATACCCAGCAAAAATATCTTTGAAAAAGATAAAACATAAAAATGTCTTCATTGTACTTTTTTGTTATTACTTTTGTTACACTTTTTCCAGCGTTAAAAGAAGTATTAAAGGAAGTCCTTTAGACAGAAGAAAAATGAATCCAGATGGAAATCTGGATTTATACAAAGAAAGGGAAAGTACAGAAAATGGTGACCACGTGGGTAGTCATATAAAATTTAGTTCTTATTTAAATCTCTATAACATGGCACGTGGGTGGTTCATTTGATTGATCGTCCAACTCTTGATTTCAGCTCAGGTCATGATCCCAGGGTCATGGGATCAAGCCCTGTGTGGGGCTCTATGCTGAGCATGGAAACTGCTTAAGTAAGGTTCATTCTCTCTTTCTCTCTCTCTCTCTCTCCTTCTCGCTCTCCCTCCACTGCTTGCAGGAGCTCGCTCTCTAAAAAAATAAACAGTATATCGAGTTTATAATGTGAAAAGTAAAATGCAGGAGAATAATGGCATAAAATTCATAGCGGAAAAGGGGAAGTAGACTTTCGTAAGGTTCTTTTATGTGAAGTGATTATAATAGCACTTGAAGATAGACTATGATAAAACATGTAGTATAAACCCTAACACAACCACTGAAATAACAGAGTGATAGCCAACAAAGCAGCACATGGTATAAGATGGAATTAACAAAAATTAACAAACAAAAACAGAAAGGAACAAGATAGATGGAGTAAATAGAAAACAAGTAGTAGGTGATATACTCAAACCTAACCATCAGTAAGCAAATTAAATAGTTGAGACTCAAGGGAATGGAATCGATATTAGATAAAATAACAAAAAACAGGACCCAACTATATAAGACTTGAAACAGATCTTAAATATAAAGACACAAATAGGTTGGGAAAAAAAGGTATCATACTAACAGGAGTCAAAGTTGGAGTGGCTGTGTTATCAGAAGAGGTAGATTTTATAGCAAAGAATAATGCTGGGGATAAAGAAGTTTATTTTATAATGGGATCTTTTAATCAACAGAATATAAGAGTACTAAACATTTATAGAACTTTTAAACAGTTGTAAAATATACAAAAACTGATGGAGCCCTAAAAGGGAAATAGCCAAACCCACATGTCAGATGTTAATACTTTTTTTTTTTTAAAAGCTTATTTAAGATCCCAGCATGAGTGGGGGATAGTCAGAGAGAGGAGAGAGAATCCCAAGCAGGCTGTAAACTGCCAGCTCGGAGCCCCAGCACGGAACCTGAGGAGGTGTTCAAACTCATGAACTGCGAGATCATGACCTGGCTTGAAATTCAGAATTGGTCGCTTAACTGACTGAGCCACCCAGGCGTCCCAGCAGTTGTCATTTTTAATGGTGGAAGAATTCTTTCCTCCTCAGATCAAGAATAAGAACACATGGGTTTCTGTTCTCAACACTTCTATTCAATATTGTAGTAGAGATTCTAACCAGGGCATTAGGCAAGAAAAAGAAAAGGCTTCCAGATTGGAAAGAAATAAGTAAAACTATCTTTATTTGCAAATGACATAATCATCTGTGTAGAAAATTCGATAGAATGTATAACTTGATATCAATATATTAGATGGCTGATGCGAATTAGAGCTGGTAATTTGGGAGATCTAAAAACTTGGAGGATACTCTTGGAGAGAATGGAGAATTCCATTTGGAACATTTGGAGAATGTTGTCCATAACAATAGAAGCGGGAAGAGTATGGTGGATAAATGTTAGGCAAGTGTTGAATTCATTCAGATAGATGAATAGTATAAACTATTTCAGGTAAACTCCCTGAAAATTGATAAATGAAAATGTAGAGGTCCCATGTATAAGCGGATGCCACAACTTCAGGTGGAAAATTATTAAGAGGTGACTATGGTGAAATGGTCCAAAAGGGTCGTAAAGAATGCACACTTGTCCTGAGTTGCACTGTTATGGAAAGGAAAAGTTTTGTTGGCTAGTATAAGGAGGATGAGAAAGTGTGCAAGAAAATGTTGGAGCTTAGAGAAGACTTTTCTTAACAAAGCTGAGGTTCCATATAACTCCGTGAAAGGACTCCATGATGATGAAGGAGGGGCTGTGTTGGGAATGAGAGGCATGAAGTAAGGGATATTGGAGGGAAGGGGTCGATGCTTATGGTTGACTCTGTGTGTTCACTATAGCTAATGAAGGTGGGTAAGAGGTTAGAGAAAGAAATTGGTGATGACAGAGGAAGGGGAGAAGAAAGGCAGCTGAGGAGAGCCAAGCAGGCTGATTTGAAGTTATCCATGGACCCACAAAACCTAGCCCCTTCTGGAGTTCCAGATAGGCAAGACTGGTGTGTACAATTGTACTTCCTGGTTCTTTTTGTTGTTTAGAGCAGGGGTGTGTGTATGTACGTAATTGAAGAAGAACAAAGGAGATGGAAGGAAGGTCCTAAAATAAATGACAAAGCCTAACACCAAGAAAAGATAACTAGGAGAAAAAATAAGCAAGTCAGAAAGCCACACATACTTGTGGAAGATAAGAGAACAGCTGCTGGAAACCTTTGGAATCACTGGGAAACTAAAGAAGACAAGTGTAAGAAGAAAACAATAGTGTTGAGAAATATTTGTAACAGGTATTACAGAGTTTATGGCTGTCCCATTTAGAGAATTCAATCACATTTACAAATACTACCTAGAATCCAATCGATACATTGAACATAGCCCATAAAGAGATGATTCATGAAAAGAATGACAAATGGGAAAGGTTCAACTTTGCCAGAAGTTAAACTTTACTAGAGAATCAGAAAAATGTTAACCTTATCCTTAAATTTACCAAAATTGTTTATGCTAAGACCCAATGTTTGATAAGATTGTGGTAGCATGCATTACTGGTGGCATGAATGACATTGTTCCTTTTCTTGGAAAGCAGTTATTCACATAGGTCAAAGGTTACCAAGATATTCACACATTTTGACCTAGACTGTATCACCGAGGATTTATTTTAAGCACATAATTTCAAAGAAACTATGTGCGTAACATCCTTGTAACACTTGTATAACTTAAAACTTTTAAAATAATTTAAACGTCCTGTAGCCATTGAGTGTATTAAATTACAGTTGCTCAATTGAAAAGATGATAAATTGGGAAAATAGTCTTCTGTTGAAGAAAATTAATATTTATTAAAAGAACAACAACTGTAGGGGCGCCTGGGTAGCTCGGTCAGTTAAGTATCTGACTTCAGCTCGGGTCGTGATCTCTTGGTTCATGGGTTTGAGCCCCACGTGGTGCTCTGTGCTGACAGCCCACAGCCTGGAACCTGCTTCGGATTCTGTGTATGTCTCTCTCTGCCCCTCCTCCACTCACGCTGTCTCGCAAACTAAATATTTAAAAGTAAATAAGAATAAAAAATAAACTGTGCCTTTGAATGAAAAATGGGAAAATAACATGTAAAAATAAGCATGCTTTGATATGGCTGAATTATATGTGAAATTTTGTTCTTGAAATTGTTTCTTTATAATGTTTTGATATCAAGCCAATTAACAGTAAAACAGTTATTGGAAAAGTGGGGAACAACTGAAAAGAGAATCTACCTTGAGAATTTGTTTCTTTAAAGCATCACAAGAAAGGTATGTGTATCCAGTTTTAACAAGACAAGAATGTCTGCCTTTTCAGAAGGAAAGGGAGTCCAAACTTTATTGGATTGTTAACTTCAGCAATCTTTTACCTTTGACATAATTTTTAGAAGAAATTTAAATTGTCAAAACTTAACGGGCCAAGAAGTCCTCCAGAGAGTGGGTCCTGTGGATAAAGAAAGAAAAATTGGAAGGCTTGCACCTTGGTAGAGAAACAAAAGTGAAATATGTCCCAAGTGAATTCCTTGACTGGAGAGGCACAAGGAATTTGTTGATAAAAGGATTGTTAACCTATAGATTATACAAATGCTCACTTTTTTTTTTTTTTTTCTTCTTAAACTAGAAGAATGGAGTCTAAAGGCTTAGGTTAATATATTGATGTAACCTGGAGAAAATTCAACACTTGGAATTGAAAAAGGGGGAAGATCTCTTTTAAGGATATTTATTACTTCACTTGGAAAGTAGTCAAATGGTATGCCATTCAGTTAAAATAGAAAACGATCATGCTAATTTGAAAGAAATACAGAAAACGTTCATGAAAATTTGAATGAGTTATTTTAGAAACTTTAGTATTCATTTGCATATGTGTTAAGTCAACAAGAGAAGTTAAAAAGTCCAATTTTGGTATCTGCCAAAGGATTGTTTTGTAAATGCCCGTGGATTAAATTTGCTTTTAGGATATTGAAATCATATTTAGGAGAATTTCACTAGAGTAAACCAGAATTGTCCAAACATCACAAAATTACGATGGCATAAATCATGCCCTGGGTCTAGGTCAAGGCCACCAGATTTTCCTTCAGCAGTTGTTAAAGTGACCCAGGGAATTCAAAAGTACGCACAGAGTATCTGTGTACATGTGTACGGACTTGAGTGTTAGGGGGTTGGGGAGAGGTTGGTCTGTAGGTCCAAGTAAGATACTCAAGTGTTCCACACCACGAATAAAAATAGACCAGCCTCACTCCCAAAACTAATTTTGTTACAATTCCAGGAATGCTTTCCCTGCGTAAAAAAAAAAAATTTCACATCCATCTCCCTTGTATCACGGGTTTTGCTTAATTTAAGGGCTAAAAGACAAAAACTGAAAGCCTATGCAAACAATTATTTCCCCAAAGAGTGACTAAGTCATATATTTATTAAAATTTGTGGGGTTAAATCTTAGGGGAGGTTTCAGTCTTACTAATGGAGCTTAGATCAGCCAGGAAAAAATGATCGTGTAACTTAGGCTTCAGCCATCATCTTGTTTGAGTGGGGTCTGGGGACACCTACCCATGAGGCCTTCAGCCAAATACGAGAGGCCATTGATGATGGACTCTGTTGTTACTGTTATTTCCTCTTTCTTGTTTAATATAAATAATAAAATCCTAATTCTAGAAGAAACTTTAAGGAGCTAAGCTAATCCACCCTCATTTTGCAGATGAGCGGTTCAAGGTCAAGAAAAAAGTGGCTGGTGAGTCTAAGAGCTGTGGCTAGTACCTCTAGGACAGTGCTCTTACCCCATCAGCACACTGGCTACCTGTGGAGAGCATCAGGATGCCTACTTTGAGGAGAAATAACAGCGATCCAGCCCCGAGTCCTGGCTGAGTCAGTTGGACCTTTTCTCTCCCCTCATAAGTTCCTGGTTTTACTAATAATGCCCATAAAAAACTACTTTTGAACTCATGGCTATTTTTATTCCGCAAATAAAGCAATGTAGTATGGAACTGAGAACACTTACTTATATATTGCATTATTTATAAATAGGCAAAATAGTGGGTTTATTGGGCATGTGTATATTTTTACAATCGGCTTCACCTGTATTTAGTTCAAAATTGGACAGAAGACTGTGACTTGATCAAGATGTTGGTATACAGAGGAGGTATAGAGCTTTGGTGACAAGGCCTATGTTGAAGTTTTGAATATGGCACTTAGTACTCTTGGCCACCTAACCCTTGGCTCACTTTCCTCTTGGAATAGTAGTACTGATACTAGGATTGTTGTGACAGTTAAAGTGGGAAATAAATATAAACCCTTAGTATAGATCTTTAAAGAAATATTGAGATCCTCTTATGTGCCTATCACTGGCATACAGGGTATATTATGCACTATTTATTTATCATGGATTCTAGCCGTCTAACTGGGGAATAGACCTAAAACAAACTGATAAGTAACTATAACTGAAAATTACATAGAAAAACTGCATGCTGGAAAAACATGAATCCCCCAGAATCAATCTATTTCAAGAATGCCATAGAAGGCTTGCCTGATGAAGTAAAAACTGTACCTGAAGGATGAAGAGTTGGCCAGGGGACGAACACTAATGGAGCGGTATGGGCAATGGTCCTGAGTTGGAAGGGACATAGCTTGTTTTAGGAACCGAGGACTAACATGAGGGGGAAAATGGTACAAACTAAGCCTGGAAAAGGGAAGAGAAGCCAGATATTAGATAGAGCCTTGTTAGGTGTTTTGAACTGTGTAACTGTATCCTGAGTAGTGAGAAGCTACCCAAAGGGTTTAACCAGGGGAGTGATGTGAACAGATGTGAATTTCAGGATGATCGCTTCTGCTAATGTGTGGAGATGACTGAGCAGGCCAGTAATGGATGCAGACAGTTGAGTTAGGCCCTTGAAGTTGTCCAGGTGGTGGCAGTGGAGGTGGCAACTTGGCCAGTTATGGAAAGGAAGTGGACATATTTTAGAACTATTTTGTGGATGGAAGTCACAGGCTTTGTGGGTTAGGATTAGGAGAGAGGAAAAGGAAGAGCTATGGAAGACTCCAGATACTTAGTCTGTAGAAGTCCTCAAATGTTTTCAATTGCTACTACAACTTCTATTTTACCAATGCTTTCATAATATATCAGACCTTAAGGCTGCACATGATTTTGACTGGGAGGAATTTAAAGCCTCAGTAGTCAGTTGGTGACCATTAATAGTCTCAACTTTTATTTACTAAACACTTTATAGCCCTGGGTGCTATCTGTTCTCATTTACAGACTAAGAAATTGAGGCACGGAGGCATTAAGTAACTTGTTCAGTTAATAATAGTAGAGCCAGAATTGGAACCCAGACATTCTGTCTTTGGGGCCCATGCTATCTGGCCATTTTTATTCCTCAAAACAACCTTTGAAAACACTATTCTGATGGTTTGACCTTTATATCCCTACTGAATGTTAACATTCCCCCACCCCCAACCCCAACCTCATCTAACCCAGTGTAAAGGAATAAAATAGAGTTGATCAAATAGTCACCCTTCTTTTTTTTTTTTTTTCCCCAATGTTTTACTTATTTTTGAGAGAGACAGAGACAGGATGCTAGTGGGTTAGGGGCAGAGAGAGAGGGAGACACAGAATCCGAAGTAGGCTCCAGGCTTCTAGCTGTCAGCACAGAGCCCGATGCGGGGCTTGAACTCACCAGCTGTGAGATCATGACCTGAGCCGAAGTCGGACACTCAACCAACTGAGCCACCCAGGTGCCCCAAATAGTCACCCTTCTTGATTGCTCTTCTAGTTGAACTGAAAGCGTGGCTTTAAATTTAAATTCTTTTGAATCCTTGCAAATGTGTAGAATGACTAAAATTTTTAAAACTTGTTTCTTTTCAATGCATAGTACATTTTTCTTATTTTCTGGACTGATTACATAGGCTTTGTCCTCTGAACATTCATTACTACAGTCATACTGTAAAAATATGAAGGCAGCAAAATGGAAGAGCGCATATACCTTTGCAGGATAAATCTAGCCACATATGTTCTATTTGGAGAGAAAACATTTATGAGTATTCTGCAGAAACATTTATATGCCTATAAATAACATTGCTAGGTTACTTAGCGTGAACATTTGAGGACATTTTTGCAGTCGATTTATTATGTCTGTGTGAGGATTAAAGATGGTAACAATGATATAATCTGCCTGTTGGATTCTAAATTTCAAAACTTTTGAATATGAGTGTCTTGCATATGAGTGCAGCAATTTCTGGAAGGATATTCCTTTCCTCGGGTACCTGCTTGTTGTCAGCTTTAAAGAATCAAAGCAGATTAAACATGGCTGGTGTGTTCCGTAACTGTGTCTTTTTCAAAGTTGGGGCCTATCTCATTTTTCTGGAAAATCTTCACTTGAGTTGTCCTGAATATAACCACTAATAGACTGTTGAGCATTTGCAGAGAGCTTTTCATTTTCAGGATTTCACAATCATTGCCTTTTAATCCATATGACACCCCCGTGAGGGGTAGGTAGATACATTCAAACATCCAAGTCTCCTGCAGGCACATTTTCAGTGCCAGCAGGAATATTGTGATTGGCACTGACTTTCCTTAATTTCCCAGAGGCCAGACACCTGGAGAGGCTTTTCTGCAGGCCCAGGTACATTCCAGTGCCGCAGCCTCCTCATTCCTTCTGCTATTTTACTGAGATTCTGTGACTACATGCACTATTAACCATAAGCTGTGGTGACTGTGTCTGCATAAAACTCATACAGGAGGGGTATGTTTCGGAATATTGTTAGAGGGCCCAATGAACATTTACATCCTATACAACAAACTTCAACTAGTGTTTACTTCTGTCACTCTCACAAGGGTTCTTGTCATTCAGTGGTGATATCTGTAGCTCCAAGTAACTATTTAGATTAATAAATAAGCCCCCAGGATTTCTCTTAAAATCTATAATGTATTCAGAAGGTATGCACAGCTAGTGACTAAACCATCAACACAGAATCTATTGATACAGAGCACTAGAAGTTATATGTTGTATGCTTATTTGTATCAGGTACTGTGATAAACATAATACATTGTATTATTTTGTAACAACTACATGAGGTAGATGCTATTATTCCCATTTTAGAGATGTTGAAAGTAGTAGGTTGCCCACAGTCTGCTTACTTAAACCTAGTTCCATCAGACTCCAAAGTTACTTCTTAGCCATTACGTGATATTCACTGCTTAAGGTGGAAGACAGTATATAGAATTTGGAAGTGCTAGGACAACATATAACAAAACAGTGGTGTTAATAGGGTGAATATAAAAAGGTACATACTGACTTTCATTTTTATAGAGTAAAACAAAACCATGTAAAAGAATTGTTCTTATCTACATCATACTGTATATCTTTTTTTTTTTTTTTAATGTTTATTTACTTTTGAGACAGGGAGAGACAGAGCATGAATGGGGGAGGGGCAGAGAGAGAAGGAGACACAGAATCTGAAACAGGCTCCTCCAGGCTCTGAGCTGTCAGCACAGAGCCCGACGCGGGGCTCGAACTCACGGACCAAGAGATCATGACCTGAGCCGAAGTCGGACGCTTAACCGACTGAGCCACCCAGGCGCCCCCATACTGTATATCTTTTTACCTCTCCAGGCACCTGTCATAACTTTATAACTTCAAATGAAAAGTATTTCTAAATCTTTTGCTCTAATTTCTTGAAAAGGAATGATGATTTATCTTACAGTTGCCCATACTAATGTTTCAAACCTTAGATTAATTGAGTGGTTAGAAATTACTGAAGAGATTAACTCTTATTAGTAGGGCTTTTAATTGAAAAAGTACTTGTAAATAGCAAAACATTCAAATGAAAGAAAAAAATCTTCTGTGTAAGACCTCCTGATCTCCAGTTGTCCCAAGAATCCTCACTAGTTAGTTTCTTATGGATCCTTTTAGAAATCGTAAGTATATTTGTTGGCATGTGTGCATACATATATGTTCGCATGTATGTTGCACCTGATAAGCCTCTGTACTAAAACCTGTGAACCAGATATGTTGAATCCATCATGACTTGAATGATAATAGTTCAGTGCTCAATACATAATCAAAAATTTATCCTCTGAATATATTTTAATAGAAATCATTTACTGCATGCATTATAAAATAGTTACCTATGTATAGACAATTACAATTGCACTTGTAAGAAAGATGTTTACATAATATTAACCATGTCTTAAAACTCTGACATAAATACTATGTAATTCTAATATAAGATGGTTGTAATTTAGGGATCTTCATCTGTAGAGTCGCTGAGTTCTGTATGAGAGAAAACTAAGTAAGAATCAGATGCAAAGGTCCTAGTAGATCTCATATTTTCTTTGGAGTTTCTCTGCACTTCCAAATGTCTTTATTATAATTGACAACATTTACAAGTGATGTAACATATTAAAGAATAGGGTAGTGTTGTGAAGAAAAGAGTTTTATTTCACTATAATACACAACTATATTTTGAAAATTTGAACAGGATAATGTGTCATCAGTTTATCTTGAATTGTGTTTCTGGCATAAATATGAGCTCTGAAAATTAGCTCTTAATCTGCCTAAAAAAAGGATTTGAGCATTTTAGGCATTTTTTAAAGTTAAGTTGCTAATTCCTTTTTTTGTTTTTGTTTTCTAATTTTAGGTTTCAGTATAAAAGCAGTGCCCTTCCAGAATGCCATCTTGAATGTAAAGGAACTTGGAGGTAATAACATTTAAAATCCTTTCTGTGTCTGGCTTAAGCTTGTACTAATTTGGTATTGACATGATGTAGAATTAAAACATTATTATTCTAGTAAGTGATTTATTTGTACCTTTTCCCTTGGTAATAGAGATATTTCTTTCTCTTTATATATGTTTTAAAGGTTGTCACATAGTTCCAAGTAATAAACTTTTTTTGTAATTTGAGAACCATACCATTCTATTTCATTTGCTCCATACTTTTCAGTTTCACTTGTTCAAAAAATTTCTTCCTGATTGAAAAGTATGAAGAAGTTTTAATGTAATAGATAAGCCATACATTATGCAGGGCGAAGAACTGTATTTTAGAGTAGTTTGTATTCATACTACAGGTTTTATCGTATTAGATCTTTTTAGAATGTGTTTGTTCTGATAATAAATCTTTGCCAATGGGTTCTTTGCTGGTCAGTCACATTTATTGGATAGGCTGTACCCCAAACTATACATCACTCAGTCTTTCATTACACTCTCTGTCTCAGATTTTTTGGTTGTGTTTTATGTCAGTCAGGGTCTTAACCCATGTAAATAGGTTAACAAAGAAATCAGTCAATTCAGTGAACCTACTAAATTCTCTAATGGCACAGGAAAATGGCGAGTGCTCTGAAGTTCAGTATCATATTGGTGAGTTTAATGACTTAGAAGAAAGTTCTCTTCCATCTCTTTAATCACTTTGTGATATTGACCTTCCTTCCCCCCACCCCCGTCACTTTTTCTGAGTTCATTCTAACTGACCTACTTTTAACTTGATGCAATTGAAACACAAACTTTATGCCATTTTAATAGTGTTAGTGCCTTCTTATTTTTATCTCCTAATGTATTAGTTGATCTTCTCAGGTGTTTTAGAGAGCTGTATCTAGGGCAAGTTTACTGCTGTCAGTCTGTTTTATAGCTACCTTTGATTTTTATAGCATTAATATTTAAATCAACCACGGTTGATAAATTCCGGTTTTCCTTTAAGGCATTTGGTTTTGTTGTTTTGACTACAAAAATTATAAAACACGAGTGTTCTTGTAATGGATACATTTTTCTACGTAAAAATTTTTAAAAGACTGCTCTTTTAGGTTGAATATTTTGATACTACTTCGTGGTTTCTTTTTTTGTTTTTGTTTTTTTTAACATGAAATTTATTGTCAAATTGGTTTCCATACAACACCCAGTGCTCATCCCAGCAGGTGCCCTCCTCAATACCCATCACCAACCCACCCCTCCCTCCCACCCCTGATATTACTTTGTGGTTTCTAGTAACCCTGCTTCTCAGTGACCATAGTATTAGAGAACATATTGGAAAAGTCTCATGGAATCAAAATGTATGGTTTGAGAATTCTTTTGGTTTTAAATGTGGTTGATACTTAGTAAGGATTTTATTACTAGGCTAGACACAGAACTTTTATTAAACCCCCTCCAGGTGTAAGAAACTGCTGATTAATTGATAAGGTGTTTCTTATAGATGTTAGTTGGATGGTACAAATAGAGAATGTGCCTAGACAACTGAAGTGAACACTTGAGGGAATTTTTGTAGCCTTGATTCTGTGCCACTGTAACATCGAAATTCAATATGATAAAAGAAGAATTCGAGGACTGGGGTTTGTAAGATGGGAATCTGTCTGTTCCCAAGCATGGTTTACTTTTACTGAAAAAAACTTCACCAACAGTTGCAGTAATGGATGTGGCAATGGAGAGGGTACCACAGAGTTTGGTGATAACATTTTAGCTCATGCCTCTTGTGTGATGACGTGAGACCTAGGTAAAAGATTGGGACAGGTACGTGAGTTCCAGGCTCATGATAATGTGGTGTTTGGCACGTGGTATTCTACCCCCTTAATTTTAATAGTCCTATTTTCAGTTGAGGGGCTGTCTCAAGAAGGTGATTTTTTTCCGAGTAGAATCTAATTGTGTATCCTGCGTTGTATGCTCAGAGGCAAACTATGGAGGGAATTTGGCGCGTTCAGTAAGTCCTTTATTTAACAGATATTTTTTGAGGGCCCTTTCTGTCTGGAAGAAGACTGAGCCCTAGGCTGTGTCTCACCCAAGAACGCAGGAGAAGCAGGCTAACCCCTGAGAAGAGTGTAGTTTTCCTAGGATTTACGGTATCTCTTCTGTAGTAAGAAGATCATCCCGGTATAAGGTATATATTGTGGCATTTACGGAGATTTGTGACCAACAAATCAGTTTGCTTGCTTGAAAATTTCTGAGTTTAGGAGGAAAGAGTGGAGTGTTTTAGGATCAATTTGTGAAGATACGAGACCTTTATAGAGGGTTTCTTAGAAGTTGGATCAGGTTGTTAATCAGGGAAAAATCTTGAAATCAAGGAATAAATCCAAGAAGATAGATGGAAAGATAGCCATACTGAGTGCCACAACATCCCTGGTGTGTGGAATGCTCAAATAGTTGTGCTCACTGTAGGGTTATTTCAAGAGGTTGGCATGGCCCGGCTCCTCCCTGCCAACTTTTTTTTTTTTTTTTTTAACCCCTTTCTGAAGGTTCCAAGGTGCTCCATCACCCCCATTCTCAACCTTCAGTTAAATTTTTTATTTCTTCAAAATAAGAAGAGGCATGAACTTGGGCTCCTTATCTATTGAGAAGAAATGGTGTGAAATGAAATAACAATGACCAGGGGAGTTAAATGAAACTCACTCTTGGGAGAGCTTAAGAAGAAACTTTGTTTACATACACACAACTGATAGATGTCTGTGTATGTTCGTACATATAATTTATATGTAAAACATATATTAGAACTATACATACAGTCCTATGTTCTCATCAATTTTCTCTTTTCTGAGGGTGTTTCCTAAATCTTTCACCTAACTGAATTCTCCTTCTGAAACCAATATTGCACTGTATATTAACTAACATTTAAATTTAAAAAAATCTATGTCCTCAAAAAAATTCTTAAAATTCTCATTCACATATATTTTTCTCATGTGGTCTTTTCCTACCACTCATGCAATCATTCTAGCACAATTGTATATCAAGCCTGATTCTAGGAGCTGAGAATAATAGATACTTAAAATACATCCCCCATCTTCAAGAAATTCCTGATTTGGGCTTATGGAGACATTCGTGAAAACAAATTTGACATCGCAGCTGCTTTTATCGTTCATTTTCTGTCTCTGACTCTCTTCAGTCAAACTCTTGCTCACTCAGCGTTCTGACTCCAGTGCTGTAGTCCTGCTTCCCTTCAGATCTCTTCAGGATTGGCTTCTGAATCAGTCTTCACCTCAACTTTCCAATCTATCTAGAGTCTTCCAGAAACGCATCGTCTTCATATTTTTTTATTCTTTTAAGTTCATTTATTCAACAACTATTTATTAAGTACACATAGAACCAGGCTGGGTTCTAGAGACTGGTGGTTATAGCATCAAGACAAAGCACAGTCCTTGCATAGACCAGCTGATGGACACAAGGGGAGACTCTTGTGTACTTGTCTCCTTGATTAAAGTCCAATATTCCTACTTACAGACCTGGAACTTTCTAGGTTAATCCCTTCAGTACTTGAAAGGATTTTAAATACCATCCAGGAGAGCTCTTCTGATCTCTACAAAGGACATTCTGTAGTATTGCTTAGTGGATTTGTTCTTCTTGCAAATTCTTTCATTTGGGAGGTTTTCGTTGAAACTAATCCAAATCCTTTCTTTTTTAGTTTTAATTAATTACCCTGCTTGTCTTGCGATAGATATTATTCTGGATGTTGTGCAAGATACCTAACAGGATCCTCAACAGACAGAAAACTTCATCTTTGAACAAATATCCCTTGTTCCTAGTAGAGGAAGCCCAGCCATTCTATATGATTCTAGGCAAGTCTGTTTTCCTGTATCTCTACTTCTGTATCTGTAAAATGTTGTAATAATAGTTCCTGCATTACATAATCGTTGTGAGGACTAAATTAACATAGGTCAAGTACTTAGAGATCGCCTGGCCATAGCTGACATTTTTGGAAGATTTACA
The DNA here is from genome assembly GCF_046562875.1 of Panthera onca. Lineage (NCBI taxonomy): Eukaryota > Metazoa > Chordata > Mammalia > Carnivora > Felidae > Panthera > Panthera onca. Next base: position 40,435,965 of record NC_138339.1, on the reverse strand, counting down.
TTATAATTATACCTTTGCCCTCCCAACCCCCCTAAAAAACACCATTCATAAGCCCTTTCCCCAAGGTCTCGAGAAATCGCCCAAATTACATATTGATTGTTTTTTCTCCTTGCAGTCATGCCTCTCTCCCTTGTGGACAAGATGATCTTTTTCTTCATTTTGTCACACCTGTTTAAACTGAAAAGTCACAGGGAAGGGACCTCCTTGGAATCTTTTGGTTAACTGCCTAGCGTATTTTTTTGGCAGTGCATGTGTGTTAATATTAGATGTTTTTGTCCCATCTACCTTATCCCCTTTCTCTCTGTTTTCAGTTTCCACCTGAAAAATCTCTTCTATCTCAGTGCCTCTGAGTTGCTTCCATTCTGTTTGGCTTGTGTATTTAAACCACATTACTAAGGTAAATGAAGCATCCGGCATTTAGCTGAATTGGAAGCACCGGTCCCATTGCGGTGACATTACAGCTCTGGTGAGTTTTCATTTTAGAAATTTCCAGTCCTGAAATCTGCAGGTTTTTGTGCATTCAGAGATGTTTTTCACTTGATTTTGAAATTGCATTTGCAAATTGATAGGACCCAGAGAGGAAAAATTCATCTCTTAACACGTTTGGCTTGTTACCATTTATTGATAAGGATCCAGACATCCTACTATTCCTTTTGCTTTCCCTAACTGAATTCTGGAACCAAGATTGGTCTTGTCAAATGACTTGTTTTCTTCCTCTGATATTCTAATGAGTTCTGTCTGACTTGCTTCCCCACCCAGTAAACCGTTTGGCAGTCTTGTCTTCCCAGTTGACACTGGAAAAGGCGAAAGCTGAAAAGCAGTGAGCTGTCTTATATGCTTCAGTATTGGCTGCTACTTGTCAATCGGAAGGAAAGTTCATGAAGATTTTTGTTTGCACTTTATTTTTCTCCCTTTAAAGACGAGACGACTTTGCTTTTGCAGAAGGTGGTGAGGGGAGTGTGGAACAGTGCAAGTTGTGTTCGTTTACCCATTTACTTCAGCCCATGCAATAGTGATTGAATGATTTTTGAGGATTGTCAGCTAAGCCATTTTTTAAAAGGTTGCTTCTTTCAGCAGCCAAGCTGTTATATGAAACAGATGTTGACTCTGTCCTGTTTCTTTGTTTGCCTGGAGGAATACACCGCCTCCTCATAGTGAAAGGTGCTGTTTCTTTGTATCCTGCTAGTTATCCTGGTGCTGTTAATCTGTCCAGGTTATTTGCATTTCTTAATTTCACCAGACAAACGGTACGGATTTCTTGACAGGCAACCCAGGGGGCACTGCTGCCTGCTTCTTTTAATTTCTGCTTTCTGTGCCCAGGCCATTTGATGCCTTTCACCAAAATAAAGCCTTCTTCCTTCAGAGTCTCCGATTAAAACTTCTTTCAGAAGGAACAACAGCTCTCTTTTATTTGATGTGTTCTCACAGCCCTTTGTGGATTATGATTATTACCTCTGTATCTTCACTACCACCTCCTTTTTAAAACAAATCATAGCTAAATATCTATGAATTTAATGTCATTGCCTCTACTATCCAGTAGAGGAGGAATCAAGACCATATGAACAGTTTAGGTAGACCCGAAGACCTTATTATGGCCACATTGCTTTAAGGAACCAGTGGGGTTGAAAGATTTCTTGCTGCTGTAAAAGAGAACAACTTGCCGTTCAAAAACTCTTTTAGACCTCTCCAAACAAGGATTTCTCTGGAAGAGGTGGCAAGAAACCATGACCCTGGCAAAGGAACGTAATAGCACAAAGTGGGGACCCGTGGAAGGCCAGGTCCACAGCATACCTTGTGATCGTGCTATAAGCTCAATTATAGTCAGCTGCACTCAAGTAAGTCTGCATCTTCCATATCTGTTGTAGAATTACAAGGAAGAAATGTGATTCAGCCTCAAGACACTCTGTCCCTCTATGCATTTTAGCTTCTTGTTGTTGTTTTCTTATCTGCAAAATGTAAGTTTTAATAAATCATCACTACTTATTTCCCAAGGGATTGGGCTGGAAAAGAAAAGTTCAGTTGCCTAAAGCCCCTGGAGGGATGCTTTAAGATAGACAGTGGTATTTCCACTAATTCTGTTTTTATAGTGGCGGTTCCAGTGTCATATGTAATAGTGAATGATCGAAACTTCTTGATATTGTATTGTTTCCTTATCTAGGAAAAGAACCAGGCCTTTCTGGAATGGGGACAACCGGTTAACTCCTGGCTCTCTGAGCTGTGTACTTTCTCACTGAGGCTTAGGCTCTACTAGGGGAAATGATATTGGTATAAAGCCAAGTGACTTGGATGCAAGTTGAAAGGCCACAGCTATCTGAATTGGTTGAACAGGATCCCAGGGTGGTGGTGTTCAAGCGTTTTTTACACTTGCTAAGGGAAAACTGAGCCAAACAGTCAGCAGAGCCAAATAAATGAATCTGGGGGCCCAGAAGTCCGTTACTGGCTGATGTAGACCTGACCTTAATTTTTGTTTTCTTCTGGAGAAGTGCCCTAGGAAAATTTTTTTTTTTTTAATTTGTCTTACTGGTCATAGTTTAGGATAGTACTTAACAATCTACTCTTCTAAGACTAGATAGATACACAGATAGATAAACATACATACAGTGTTCAAGAAACTAGTTTCCTGGCCTTTTGACCCCCCCTGAGAATAGGGATCTCACATGCTGCTAAGGTTGCCTGCCTCACCATTGATTCCTATTCAGGGGCAGTCAGGTCATTTTATATCTTCCAACTCTACCAAACTTCCTCATAGAACATTTGTGTTGGGTTCTTAGCTTCTTAACCCTCACGAGGGAAAAGATATTTCTGTTTCTCCCAGGGGTTGCCATAATAGCAACTAATTTTCATTGTGTATTTGGTTTCAGTGTGATATTGCAGCGACAGCACTGGAAGTCAAGAGACTAGTATTTTTCTCTATCCAAACAAGCCATGGGACACTGGGCAAGGCTCTTGACTTTTCCAAGGCTGCTTTCTTTTCTAGCAGCTGAGGATGCTGATAACCATTCTCCTTTGGATATAACTAGTTTATTTTTTATCCTGAAACCCATAGTTATCTACTTCACTTTGGCCCCTAGGGACCATAGAGCCCACCTTTAACAACTATGCATGATTATCGTACTTTATTTTTTTCTAAGTTCATCTAACCCTAACTTCCTCTATTTTTTCTTTCTTTGTTTTTTTTTTTTGTTGTTGTTTTTTTTTGTTTGCTTTTTTTGGTATTGTGGACATTTCAAAAAATCTGTGTGTGTTATGTGAGACAGGTATATATGTTCATGAGATAACAACTCATACTAACTTCAAGTTCCTGTGACTTAAAGTCACTGTGCTGTTTACTTCAAGAAGCATTACAGTCTAGTGTGGGAAATACTATAACAAGATTGAGTGCAAGATGCAGTTAGGATCTTATAGAAAGGACAAAAGAGACGTCACAGAGGGAAAGATAAGTCATAGAAGTGACAGTGGGTTTGGTCTAATCTTTCAACCATAAACCAAGTCCACTGTCAACTCCTTGACTTACATCTCATCTGTTTTCTTCCTAGACTTCTCCTCTGTGATGTCCTTGTCCTTTCTGCACGATCAGAATTGCATCTTGTACTCAATCCTGTTACATTCTTTAGCATACCAGACTATAACGTTATGAAGAATTGAAAAACACACCATAATCTTAAGAGTTTATTATATTGTGATATAAAACATATCTGTAGTTCCAAGATGGAGAGAAAATTGCTGGTTATGCCCCAAGATACTAGAGTAAGGCTAGACCCTTAAGAAGCAAAATGTTGCTTTGTTGTTGAATTCATTTCAGTGAATACTTAATAAATAAATACTAATTACATGCAGTCACTTAGAGATCTCATCCCTGCACCTGCACACACAGGAGCCCCTGAGCCCGTTTCTTCAGATAGTTTAAGTTTTCTCTTACTTATTTTGAGAGAGAGAGAACACAAGGGAGAGAGAGAGAGAGAGAGAGAGAGAGAGTGTGAGTGAGTCCCAAGCAGGCTCCACGCTGCCAGCACAGAGCCAGACGTGGGGCCCCATCTCACCACTGGGAGATCATGACCTGAGCTGAAATCAAGAGTCAGACACTTAACCAGCTGAGCTACTCAGGCAGCCCTCCTCAGATATTTTGATGGGAGAGTAATATTGGCCATAATCTTTATGTAATTTCTTAGAAAAGATTAAACAACTTTACTAGATTTCTACAATTATCAAGTTGATAGTTGTTCAAGAGGTAATATGTTTGTAGCTATTCATTACTTAGCAGACTAAGTTGGTTCTCTGACCTATCCCTTAGAACTGAACAAAATTGAACTGGTTAGATTTGTTTTGAGGCATTGTAAATGTGTTGCTTTTTAATTCCTTAAGGTCCAAAGCATTGTCAAGAAGCTCTATTGAAGATGCTTGATCATTTTAATCTTGAAATTCACTGATATTTTATGGCATCATTGTGAGAAGCAATGTAAAGAATTTATTGCATAAAGTTAACTTTAACTTACTTAAAGTTAACTTGCTTAAAGTTAACTTTAACTTACACATACAGGTATGTGGAGTACTTATGATTGAACATTGAAGGTTGATTTTTTTTTTATATACTCCCTCCTTTGCCATAATTTTATAAAATTTCAAAAAATCAGAAAATGATTATAAGTTAAATCTGTAACAAAGATTTAATCTACAGTGAAGAAAGGAAAGCATGCCAAAGACTGAGGCATGGGCAAGGAAAACATGACATAGAAGGGGAATTCATCAGGATTAATAATCAGAGAGCTTATTGGAGTTATTAATTGGGGCTTTACATTTGGACCTATGCCGTTATTTTTCTTCTCTCCTGTGTTAAGTCGTGGATAGCAGCTGTGTTTACCCACAAACTAAATCTTGGAAGTGGGTGCTAGACTCAGGCAAGACAGTGCCCTAATAATGTACTAACTGCCAGGTGGGTTGCAAAGCCCACACACACAGGAGAGAAGCCACTTGTCTGTCCCTATTAATCACTGAAAGTAGGCAATGGTAAACAAAACAGCTGGCAAACGTAGATTCTTAAAAGATAAGCATATAATCACGGCACACAACAATATGAGGAAAATCGGCACCATCAAAGAAAACTTACCCCATCAAAAATCAGAAGAAAAAGTATCGAGGGACCTAGAGGTAATAGAGTGATCAGAAGAAGACATTCAGAGAGATAAGGTTTTGTATTATGAAAAGGAATCTAACACAGGGACGCCTGGGTGGCTCAGTTGGTAGAGCATCCGACTCATTCTCGATCTCAGGGTCATGAGTTCAAGCCCCACATTGGGTGTGGAGCCTACTTAAAAAGAAAAAAAAAATCTAACACAGAACTTGGGAAATGAATTTGACTTTAAAATTTAAAGTGAAGGGGCGCCTGGATGGCGCAGTCGGTTAAGCGTCCGACTTCAGCCAGGTCACGATCTCGTGGTCCGTGAGTTCGAGCCCCGCGTCAGGCTCTGGGCTGATGGCTCGGAGCCTGGAGCCTGTTTCCGATTCTGTGTCTCCCTCTCTCTCTGCCCCTCCCCTGTTCATGCTCTGTCTCTCTCTGTCCCAAAAATAAAAATAAAAAAACGTTGAAAAAAAAAAAAAAAATTTAAAGTGAAAATGTCAGTTGACACAACTCAGATGTAAATGTAAAAAAACTAAGGATTGAGTTAGGGAATTTCCTCAGAATGCCCTGCAAAAGGATGACTTTGGAAATATGAGAGAAAATTGAGAAGACTGAAGGAACAGTTTTAGAGTTCTAACATTCCTCTAAGAGTTCTAAAAAGAGAGTAAAGAGAAATTACAGAGAATAAAATAATCAAAGTAGAAAAACCTCAAATGTGAAAAAAGACTTACTCAAATTTAATGAGTCTTCTGAGGCCAAGAAAAGACTTCTATCTAGACATATTATAAAGAAAAAATCATTAATTGTAATCACAGGAATGCACAAGGAAGTGAATTCTGATTTTAACATGGGAGATGTCAGGTAGAGAGAATCATAAAGTATATTTTCTTCAGATTACACGTTGTAATTAAAAGAAAAAAAATGTTCATGTTTATTTATTCTTGGGAGAGAAAGAGCACAAGCGGGGGTGAGGCAGAGAGAGGGAAACAGAATGTGAAGCAGGCTCCAGGCTGTCAGCACAGAGCCCGCTGGCGGGGCTCAAACCCATGAACTGTGTGATCATGACCTGAGCCGAAGTTGGGCGCTCAACCGACTGAGCCACCCAGGTGCCTCATTAACAGAAATTTTGAAATTTAAATATATTTCTTTAAAAATTAAGGGTTGGGAATGTAAGCTGGTATAGCCACTCTGGAAAACAGTATGGAAGTTCCTCAAAAAACTAAAAATAGAACTACCCTATGACCCAGCAATTGCACTACTAGGTATTTATCCAAGGGATACAGGTGTGCTGTTTTGAAGGGACACAGGCACCCCCATGTTTATAGCAGCACTATCAACAATAGCCAAAGTATGGACAGAGCCCAAATGTCCATTGGATGGATGAATGGATAAAGAAGATGTGGTATACATATACAATGGAGTATTACTTGGCAATCAAAAAGAATGAAATCTTGCCATTTGCAACTACGTGGATGGAACTGGAGGGTATTATGCTAAGTGAAATTAGTCCGTCAGAGAGAGACAAATATCAGATGACTTCACTCATATGAGGACTTTACGAGACAACACAGATGAACATAAGGGAAGGGAAGCAAAAAGAGTACAAAAACAGGGGGGGAGACAAAACGTAAGAGACTCTTAAATATAGAGAACAAACTGAGGGCTGCTGGAGGGGTTGTGGGAGGGGGGATGGGCTAAATGGGTAAGGGGCACTAACGAATCTACTCCTGAAATCATTGTTGCATTATATGGTAACTAATTTGGATGTAAATTTAAAATAAATCAAATGAAAAAAAAAAAAAATATATATATATATATATATCTCAAGTAGAAAAAAAATTAAGGGTAAACATGAAAACAGTAAAAGTAGGATGATGTCTACATAAATACAATTTTTTAAAAATCTGAAAAGTTACTTATTCAGCTAACGTAAACAATTGTAGAATGGAGTGAGTTCACTGGGATCAAGTAGAATTTTTGTTTTTTCTTGTGTGAACTTTGTTCATGAGAATTTAAGAAATACAATTTAAGAAAATACACCATAAAGATAGAAAGCTAAGGATATTTGATAAATTCAGCAACATGCAAAAATGGAAAAAGAACAGAACAGTCATGATAAACAGAAAACATGTATACGTTGATAACTACAAAAATGAATAAATTAAGTTCCCCTTTTATATAGGTGGCATAAAAAACAATGAATGTAACATATTCAGCTATATGTGGTTATGAGACATTTTTGCAACAACGACAAATGCAGCAAGGTAAAAATAAAGGGATAGAAGAGATAGCCTTAAAAAAGACCATTGAAAAGAAAGTACTGGGAGCATTATTAACATCAAATGAAACAAGGTGCGCCTGGGTGGCTCAGTCAGTTAAGCGTCCAACTTTGGCTCAAGTCATGATCTGTGCTGACAACTCAAAGCCTGGAGCCTGCTTCAGATTCTGTGCCCCTGTCTCTCTCTGCTCCCCCCCACCACTTTCTCTCCCTCCCTTCCTCCCTCTCTCTTGCTCTCCCCGCTCCTCTCAAAAATAAATATTAAAAATTTTTTTTTAATCAGGTGAAATGCAATTCAAAGCAAAGAACATTAAGTTGATTTATGTTGAGATTTTCATGTTGATCTACTAGGATAACTGAGTACTCCTGAATCTTTACGTAATTCTGAATCTTATAAAACGAAAACTAAGAAAAATGTAAGAAAAAGCCAACAGATCCACAATCTGAACTTAATCTACTTGATAATTACTGAATGTCACATTTAAGTAGAAAACACATGTTCTTGGGGTGCTTGGGTGGCTCCGTTAGTTAAGGGTCCCATTCTTGATTAAGGCTCAGGTCGTGATCTCATGGTTTCTGGGATCGAGTCCTATGTCAGTAAGTGTGGAGCCTGCTGGGGATTCTTTCTCCGCTTTCTTTGCCCCTCCCCCTGCTCAAGCATTCTTTTAAAATATTAAGGGGCACCTGGGTGGCTCAGTCGGTTAAGCGGCCGACTTCGGCTCAGGTCACGATCTCGCGGTTTGTGAGTTCGAGCCCCGCGTCGGGCTCTGGGCTGATGGCTCAGAGCGTGGAGCCTGCTTCCGATTCTGCGTCTCCCTCTCTCTCTGCCCCTCCCCCCTTCATGCTCTGTCTCTGTCTCAAAAATAAATAAACATTAAAAAAAAATTAAAAATAAATATTAAAAAAAAAACACACGTTCTTTTAAAACATGCATAAAATTTACACACAACTATGTATGTTTTCTGACTAAAATCCAGTAAAATTAGAAATTAGTAGCAAATAGACAAAAATAAGAACACATGAAACAGGATTTAAAAGTGCCCTAACCTAAAGAGCCCAAATGTCCATCGCCTGATGAATGGATAAAGAAGATTTGGTGTGTGTATATACAACAGACTACCACTCAGTGATCAGAAAGAATGAAATCTTACCATTTGCAACAATGTGGATGGAACTAGAGTGTATTATGCTCAGTGAAATTAAGTCACTAAGATATTAAGACCAATATCTTAAGATTTCACTCAGGTGGAATTTAAGAAACACAGCAGATGAATGTAGGAGAAGGGAAGGAAAAATAAAACCAGGGAGGCAACCATAAGAGACTCTTAAATACAGAGAATGAACTGAGGTTTGCTAGAGAGGAGGAGAGTGGGGGAGGGGTTAAATGGGTGATGGGCATTAAGGAGGGCACTTCCTGGCATGTGCACCGGGTGTTATATGTAACTGGTGAATCACTGAGTTCTCCTGAAACCAAAACTATAGGTTAACCTAATTTGAATGTAAATAAGTAAATTCTTAAAAGGAAAAGGTACCCTAACCTTATACCATCTATAAAAATCAAAATGGATCCTAGACCTAAATATAAAACCTGAAACTATTAAACTTCTAGAAGAAAACTTGAGACAATTCTTGTGACCTTAGGTTAGACAAAGATTTCTTAGATAAGACACCAAAAATCTCCATAGAAAGAAAATTGGTAAGTTGGATTTCATAGTACTTCTGCTTTTTGAAAGACATTGCTAGAGAATGAAAAGGCCATCTATTGACTAGCTAAACCTTATTTGGAGATCTGATAAACAGCAACAAGAAAAGAAACATTTCAAAAATGGGCAAAAACTTTGAACATCTCCTTTATCCAAGAAGATACAAAGAAGGTAAATAAGGTCATGTAAAAGGGTCCCCACTTTATTAGCCATTCACTTTATTAGCCATTAGGGAAATACAAATTAAAACCACCACACACATATTAAAACGTCTAAAATTTAAAGGCCTGAATATATCAAGTGTTCTGGAAAGAGTGGAGAACTAGAATTTTCATCTAATGCTGGTAGAAATGTACAATGGTACAACCACTTTGAAAAACAGTTTGGTTTGCATTTATGTTAAGAGACTGCCAGTCTTAGAATCAAGCCATTCCACTCTAGGAGAAATGAAAACTATGTTTACACAAAATCCCGTGTGTAAGTGCTCGTAGCAACTTTATATTAAAAACTGTCACAACCCACATGTCATCAGTTGGTGAATGGATAAACAGATGTGGCGTATCCATATAAGGAAATAGTATCTGGCAGGAAAAAAAGAATGATCTATGGGTACATGCCATAACATGAATGAATCTCTAATTCTGCTGAGCAGAAGAAGCTAGACAAAACAGAATGTGTAAGGTGGTATTCCCATACTGGGATAAATTTTTATTCCATTTATAGAAAGTATTAGAAAATGCAAACTGATACTTTAACAAAGTAACTATTTCAGGGATTCCCTAAGGGAGAGGGACAGGGGGCTGCGGAGGGTGAGGGGTGAGTGGAGGGATATAAGGGTTGTGAGAGGGGTGCCTGGGTGGTTCAGTCGGTTAAGCGTCTGACTCTTGGTTTTGGCTCAGGTCATGAGCTCACGGTTATGAGATCAATCCCCCATGGGGCTTGGAACGGAGAGTGGAGCCCGCTTGGGATTCTCTTTCTCCTTCTATCTCTGCCCCTCCCACCCGCACTTGCACAGGTGTGCGTTCTCTCTCTCTCAAAATAAACTTAAAAAAAAAAAAAACGGTCATGAAAAAACTTTGGAGGTGATGGATACAATTATTATCTTGATTAGGGTGATGGTTTCGCGGATGCACATGTATCAAAACCACATTGTATATTTTAAAATGTGTAGTTTATTATATGTCAATTATACCACCATAAAACTGTTGATAATATTCTACACATACAGAAATTAAGAGAGATTCTTTTCTATCATCTCTGGTTAAAAGCATTGAAAGTATGTATTGTGGAGAATTTATGGCCCTTTTCTTGGGTTGCTTTCCAGTGAAGAGTTATTTTAAACAGGCTAAGTTAATATCCATGGTTTAAAAAAAGAGCACTGTGACTGGGGAAAGACTTCACAAAAATATCAATTTCTGGACGATCATATGTAGCAGAATTGTTAAGGTTAAATATGTAAGCAGTTAAAACTAAGATTAAGATGTTATCAAATCTATCAATTTAATGTGTAGATTTTAAAAATCTCAGTGCTAATAAAATAAGACAGATTGATCTGTCTGCACAGCGGCATCAATTAATCAAAGAAATTCATATGACAGATTCATTATACAAAGAGTGAGAGATTTCTCAGAGTAAACCAGTTGTGGTTCATTCCACAGGGATGCTCAAAACCTTAGTGCTACAGTATTCTTTTTCCAACCTTAGCAGTTATATTTATGAAAAATTTTCCTGTTGGTGATTGCACAATGGGCAGGATGCAGGTCTCACACAAAGTTGGAGGTTGAAGGGGAGAAAAAAAAGTAACACTCAAATGAACCAATGTATTAAAAAGCATCTGATTCTAGACCACATTGGAATAATTTGTGTTTTAAGAACACGATTTGTACGTGTGGGTAAAATATCCTCTTTCATTCAGGAATCTACAGCTTTAAATTCTCTGCTTGAGCTGATCCTGTGCTATCCAGATTGTATCTCAGGTTAAAGTTTTCCAAGCAGACCTTACTTTGGCATAAAAAGTAAGATATTTTTCATTTGCATTTTTCCTTCATTTTTGTGAGTGTCCGCAAGATGGCTGGTTGAGGGTGGTAATGGGTATGTTTGTTGGTTACATTCTATACATAACACACTAAGAGGGTAGAACATAACCTGTTTGCTCTCTGTCCTTTGCCATTAGTGACCCCAACAAGTTCTTTTGGGGTCTGCTGTGTTCTGTAAGGTGATGGTGCATTTTAAATTTGGGGTGTATAATTAGAAAACCTCTTTCACCTTTTTAGTTTTTTTCTTCCAAAGTCCTTTAAATAGATTTAGATGTCAATGAATTTTCCCTCTTACTCATTATATTAAATCTCAGTAAGTAGGGATGGATTAATATAAGCTGCTAAATTGAAAATGCAGAGGCTTGGTTGTCGAGTGTGGGGATTTATAGTACATAATAGATTAGTACATAAGCATGTTGGTATTTTTTCAATGTGGGCTGTCTTTGATGCTGTTACTCTTTTATATATGGTTGTCTGTTTTTTTTTTTTTTTTTTTTACAAATATTTATCAAGTTGTAGAGCATTAGGTCTCCTTGAGCAGATGAAAACCTGTTTAGATGGTAATGTGGAAAGATCCAAAATGATCATGCCTTGAAGTTAGAATCTGGAAAATAGCCAAAGGTTTTAGATGTATCCCTGAACAGACTTAAAGTTTTCTAGTTATTCTAGATTCTACGTGTGTCTGTAAAAATTCCTGAGATTCAAGTTGAAAGCATTTAATTCTGTAGTCTTCTTAATTCTGGGTGAGAATGAGGGCAGGCAGCAGTGGCTGAAATTTTAGAATGGAAATGTGGAGTGCTCTCCATTCTCCAAAACTGGTAAACATAAAACCATTTTCTTAAGGTTCCATCAGGTTTGTTTTCTCTGAGTTTGTTATGTGTGTTACTGTCATGAATTTTAAACCTTTGCTACAGATTTCGGTGAGGACTCAAAAATCAATTATGCTGGGGGATTTTTGACAGAGGTGTATCAGGAATTGTACCGTGAATAAAAGAGCAACACCAAACCCAAGAATGTCTTTATTAGTGGTTGCTTTTTAAAATTTCTTGGAGGTTACTTTATTTCTTCAAATCCTTGAAAGAGTCCATATATGCAAGAGAGCTGAGAGGAAAGACCCCAAATCCAGTCCCATGCCTCTACCTACAGTGAAGGAGTAACAATTCAGGGCCCCCCCCCCTCCAAAAAAAAAAAAAAATGAGAAGAACAAATACAGATGAAGTCCAGATACCTTGGTGGAAGATCCTTTCTTTCTAAATATTTATTATTAGCCTTTGCCATGGCTCATGTGTTTTTGTTTTTTTCAAACAACCCTGTCTCTCCTCTATTTAAGGTCAAGTGCCTTCTCCTATCCGTGTCCTAGGTAGGCTTGATGTTTTGGTGTTCTGAGTTTTGGAGCTTCTTTATAGTAGTCCTTTTGTTGCAGGCATTAAACATCTTCTTGTCTCCTACATAGGGCCCTAAGTGTTCCTTTGTCCTGTTACTGCCTGGACCTAAGACGACAACATACTGCTTTTTTCTTGGATGAACCTTTCCATCCCATGTCTTCCTTCCTTCAGGTTTCCAAATTGTGTTTCTCTTCTAATCAGTGGAGAAAGAAAAGAAAAGGAAAAAGAAAAAAAAAAATCAAGGAACAATGTACGTTAGTTTTCCTTGATTTTTTTCTTCCATTGTAATTTGAAAGAGGCTATAATACCACGGTTTTGGAGTTTTCTGTTCTATCTCATTCTTCCTTTCTCTAAAATGATAATACTTTGAGTGTAAAGGTATTTATTTATTTACTTTATTTGCACTAGGGAATGAGGATGTGAACTTTACAAGTCTTGCAAGGTTTTATCTGCCAAGTCTTTGGTCTGAGACTCATGATCTTCCCTACTATTTTAAGACAGAATTTAACAAAACGAGACCATATGAAATCAGAGTCCTATATTATAGTTTTTCTCTCCTCAGGTAAAAGGAAAACCCTTATGCATTGCCTTGCACAAAAAGCATTGAGTGCTGCCCAGATTTAAAGGGTCGAAATAGTTGACTTCACTTTGATTAAAAGAATTCTCGTTTAATATGGTGCTGGGATTTTAGGTTAATGTGATTTTTGACACTGACAGGACACCTCACCACCATTATCATCCTCAGACACTGAGATTTTCCCAAAATCAGTAGAATGCTAGTCCTCTGTTATTTATAGTATTACTGAGATTCTTCTGTTTTCAGACACATAGAATTGTACTGTGCTTTAAGAAAACCCTATGTAGAGAAACACATTAGTAGCTTTTATTAAATAATATGTAGTCTTCAAAAATTATTGGTGTCATAAAAGGTTTTGCTCCAAATTTTCTTTAAAGTATTGAAGTCCCAATACATGTTAAGTTATTTGATTAAGTATTATCAAGACCATTTCTAAGGCATAAATTCTGAAATTTTCTTTCTGGTCCATCTTCCGGAGTTTCAAAATTACTGCCACCTACCATGTGCAATTACCAAATACAAATGTACCTTCAGGTTAAGTTGCTTTGGGAAAATTCTCCATCAGCTGTTATGATATTCAAGTCTTACATACTCCTTTAATCATCAACTGGGACAAAACGTCTCTGTGAAAGAAGAAAAGAAGAAAGAAAGAATGAGTACAAGATAAGGAAATCTAGTAAGAGCATAGAAACTTTGGAAATGAAGCCCTTGCTCTTAACTCACATATTTTTATACCTCCTGTCTTAATAACTACCCGGGTCTCATCTTGGTTTTTCAGTTGGAGAAGCTGAATTGTTAACCTTGATCGGCAGTATGGCTACGAAAATTTTTATTTGGACTATTGGTTTTCAAAGTTTTGTCTGTTATTTTTCATATGGCTCTTAGATAGGCTAGGGCCTGGTACCATTTTAAAGGGAAGTTGGCTGAGAACTGAGAAAAATTTGAGGCTGACCAGATTGTATCCCAAAGTGTAAAGCCCCATAGCAATACAGTGTGAGCCCTGAGGCAGAAAAGAAGGAGTCTCAGAGGAACATGTCCTTCTTGCATACCGTCCCTTTCTGGGAAACGTGTGCAGGGAGTTCACTGGGGGCAGGTCACCAGAGGAGGACACAAGGGGCACGTACAGGACAGCCACGTGTGCATCATTTGGCCCATGTGCTGACCATATGAAACTGTCTTTGGGACCGGAAAATGCCTGACATGGCTAACCTAGAATATATCACTTTGCTGGTTCCTGGCACCGTCCTTGTTTTTAATGTGCAGTGGATGCTGTTGCGCTGTTTGTACAATGCAGCAAGCTTACCGACCTGGGGGAGCTGAAACAAACAAAAAGTTAGCTCCTGCAGTTCTACACCGAGTTTTAAAACAAAACATTTTAATATCTGTAGCTGGAAGGGAAACGTTTGGAGCTTTGTAACTGGCAGGCAGGAGTATAGCGACTGAACAAGGGATGATTCCGGGGCCAGTTTTGGACACAAAACTGAATAAATGGAAAAGAACCCAGGCAGGACAGTCTCCTGTCTGGCTTCCCAGTAAAGTCAGAGGGGACAGTCCTGGCAGTACTATGGATTTGTATGCTGGGATAGATATAAACAGCAAAACCCTCAGCCCTGTGGCTATAAAAAGAAATATTTTTTATGATATATTCATTGTTTAAGAGCAGCCAGTGAGTTTTGTGTAACATTTATGCCTATGCAGTTCAAAAACCAGAATTCTGTCTGCTTGTGTGCTTAAGCTCTTTCAGATGTTTTTATTGTGTAACATCGTCTCCAGATTCTTCTTTTAATGTATGGTTCATTTTTTTCCCCCCTCACAATCTGTTAAAAGATCAGTTTGTGTGAATCTTGACACTGTGATGCTATGTCATGGTTTTAATTTGAATGTGAGTTGTTGCAGCTGGAAGGATAAGATTAATGCCACAGACTTGTTTGTCGCAAAAACAGATATTTTACACGGAGTCAAGATGTGTTGAAAAATTGCTTATATTTCACTGGACGCAAGTCACATTTTGATTCACTTTTGAATTCTTATAATTTGAATTATTCTGAAACAAATAGATGTGTATCTGGTAATATAACTGGCTATTGAAGGTATTTGAAAGGTGGCTTGAATAATTGCCTATTAAGTACATAGTCCGTTAATTAGCCAAAGCTTTTTTTTTTTTTTTTTTTTTTTGCTGCAAAAGTTGTTTTAAATCAGTCTGAGAATCTATGTAAAAGGTGGAGAACATGGTTATAGAGTTTAAAAATTTGTTCTTGACTGCCTGTGCATTTTTATATACTTCGATAGTGTACCTACATAACAGAATGAAGCTCCTGGTCTCCCATACCTGCTGGCATGTGGAGAGTTCCAGACACACAAGACATGGCGGTGACTTATGGCTCCTCCACTGTCACTCTGGGTTAATGGGTGTATTTCCTGCAGTGGCCCAAGCCATCCTTCTCCAAAGCAATGTCAGGAAAGTTGGGGATGCTTTTTCCTTCAGAAGTGAGTCTCACAAGTCATGTGAAACCTGTTATGGCATTCTGTCCTTCAACTCTTGCATCATATAAGATAACCTGAAACTATACATGTTAAATCAGATGCTACTTAGTCAGTCTGATTATATCAGGTAGGAATTGGCTCTTTTCAGATCTCTGAGGTGTGGCTTCACAGTGTCAAATACTTCCATGGTGAGGAAGTCAACGTTTCAGAAAGTATATGTTTACGTGCCATATTTGAAGGGTTGTAATTATTGCAATTCGTGATAATTTGCCAAAATCTACCTTTCTGCCTCTTTGCTGAAACGATCCTCTTCCGCTTTGTGGAGCACGCTCAACAAATAACCTATCTTCCCTACACAGTCATTCAGAAACATGAAACTTGTTATCATATATTCTGGAAGATCCTCTTCCAAGCTAAATACCTTTCATTTCTTCAACTATTTTCCATGTTACATAATAGTATCCAGGTTCATCACCATCCTGGTGGTCACCTTTGTGGTAATCCCTTATAAAACCTGTATCTGAAAGCATGCTGTTCTAGATGGGGTCTGACCACGTCTTTTCTTTCAGACACTTAGATTTCTCTTACAGTCAACAGTCCAAGCCATAGCACCTCATTGGTTCATGTTGGATATGCTGTCAGAATACCCAGCTGTTTTAAGTCAGGGCTCTTCTGTTCTTGCACAGTTGATTTTTTTTAAGTTCCAAACTCCAGACATTACTTATATCTCTATTAAATTTCATTATGTAAGCACTGGCTCATTGTTCCAGCTTGTCAAGAACTTTTTGACTTTTTTTATTCTGTCCTCCAACATATTAGCAATTTCTTACAGCCTTGTGCCATCTGTAAATCTTGAAATGATACCTTTAAAGTTTTTATTCAATTAAAATGTATAAACATGTATCAAATTGTCTACTTTGAGCCAGTCTCATGCTCTCTTGTAGGGATAACAAGATGACTAGCATGTAATCATTCCTTTAGGGAGCTCACAAGCTGTGGGGAATAATAGACATGTAATTATAGAACTATAATGCCCTGTGTTAATTGCTGTAATAGAGTTATGTGTAAAGTGCTAGGGGAACCAAGGTTGGTTGTAAATCGTAGAAGACCCAACCCCTTCCATGGCACAGCTCCATGGATTTTTGGATATGGCTGTTAAATCACTTCTAATGCTGCCTAACTACTGTCATCTGATTTACTTTTTCTTTCTTGCCCAAGGATACAGCAAGAGACTTGTTAAATATTTTGCTGAAATGATCTCATACAATGCTATTCCCAAAATGTACCAACCTGGTGAGCCAGTCCAGAAGGAACTGAGAATTATTTTTGAAAGACTTCTTAGTGACTCCATGATAGCTCATGATTATCATTTTTTTTTTTTTAATCTGGGTTGATATTTGCCTATTCTCAGTCTCCTGGTAACTTTCCCATTCTTCATGGTTGTATCACCGTGCTTAGAGGAGTTTTGTGATGATGTCTGAGTTTTTCTGCTATCTTGGTATGTAATCTGTCTGGATCTGGAGACTTGCATTAACTTAAAGAAGCTTGGTGCACTCCCTCCTCACTCCAAATTTACCTTCTTTTAACTCTTTACAGATTGAAATCGTTCTTTTGAGCCTATCCTGTTGTTTATCTATCTGTTCTTCATAACATTTTTACAAGTATAAATTCGTTTTAGCCCTTACTCTTCTTTTCCCTTCTTATAGTTTCATCCTCCATTAAGGTCATGGGCTGGTTTTTCCTCTCCTTCTCCTCCTCCGATTATGTTGAAACACTGAAGTCTAATGTAAATGACCATCATTGATATTATGGTATCTAGAATAACCTATCCACCATTTCTTCTTTGATAGTCCCAATTAAATTCAGAGATTTGACCTCTTTGTTGTTTTCTCATCTTCTTTACCATGAGATTGTCAACTGAATAACGTAGACATCTATCAGAACTGAGGGCTTTTTAGGAGCCATGTTTAATGACATCTGGCTCTGATGGCAGAACTGTTAGCAAAACTGGACAAGGCAAGTATTTGGCCATGAACAGTGCTCTTGCAGTACTGCCAGCATTTCCCATTCTGTCTCCTTGGGGTTCTGTCACTAACTTACCCCTCTTTCTCGTTTTCCTCAGTACATCTATCAGTACTCCTAATTCAGTCTCATTTGTGTGTAATTTTGACTCTTTAATGTGGCTTGACAATTTCTTGTTTATATTTTTTTATTTAAAAAAATTTTTTAGAGCACAAGTTGGGGAGGGGGCAGAGGAGGGGGGAGAGAGAGAGAGTATGTGAATGAATGAATGAATGAGAATCTTAATCAGGCTCCACACACAGCGTGGAGCCCAAAGCAGTGCTTGATCCCATGACCCTGGGATCATGACCCAAGCCAAAATCAAGATTTGGATGCTCAACTGACTGAGCCACCCAGGCACACCGGCTTGACAATTTCTAATTATTTCTTTTAATGTTTGTTTGTTTGTTTTGAGAGAGCACAAGCCAGGAAAGGGACAGAGAGAGGGACAGAGGATCTGAAGTGGGCTCTGTGCTGACAGCAGTGATCCCAATGTGGGGCTTGAGCTCATGAACCAATAAGATCATGACCTGAGTTAAAGTTGGATGTTCAACCAACTGAGCCACCCAGGTGCCCTGACAATTTCTGATTATTAATGATAAATTATTGATAATTGATAATTATTAAAGTAACTTAACTCTGTTTCTGTGTAGAACTTCCCAAATCTTTTATATATCTGTTGTCCTGTGTATTTTGGTATAGATCTGACAAATATCCCGATTATTTTATAAAAGCATATATTTTTGAGTTACTGAATGGTTTTTAGATTAGATATTAAAAGCAGAATTGAAAAAAAAAAAATAAAAGCAGAATGGAAAACATTTTAAGGCCCTTAATAATAAATAGTACAAAGTGGCATTATAGAAAGCTTTCACAGATACACGTCCCTGTATAGGGTTCTATTCTATTATCTTGTTGCATGCATCTTTTCTATTGTTGCAGGACATCATTTAGATATTTTTAGGCAATTTGATACCTGAAAAATGGTGCCATATAATTTCAGTTTGCATGTTTTGGATAACTGAGATGAGGTATATCACCTTTTTTCCTGTCTCTTTGTGTCTATTTATCATTTTGATGTTGAAAATAAGGCTATTTTTATACACCAGTTACTCCAGGTGAATTTTGGGGTTGAAAGATTCCCTTGAGATTTTGATTGGTAATGCATGAAACTCACTAGTAAATCTGGAAAGAATTGAAATACTTACTATTTTTAGTCTTCCTGTCTAAAGAGATGACCTGGTGCTTTGTTTGTGCGAGCACTGTTTGTTCAAATGTTGGGATTTTTCCATAGTAGCATATTTTACTGTTATTGCATGAGTTTTTAAATTTTTAGTAGTAGTAAAAAGATTTTAAAGCATTTAAATGTTGTTTCTAATCACCTTATGGAACCATATTATTGAAGTCTTCTAGTTAATTCTCTTGGCTTTGTAGCTATACGGCCATTATCTGCAAATAATGATCATTTTAATCTCCTTTCCATTGGTTATTCCTCTTACATCAGTCTCTTGCCTTGTTGTATTGGCTAGAACATTAAGAACAATGCTAAATAATTCTGATGATAGAACCACAATTTTTATTCCTCTGCACCTCGTATAAAAGGTTTTCAGCATATAAAAGGTACTCTGAAACTGGAGCGAATTGACTTGAATTTAGCTGTCAGAGCTTTGATTCTAGCTGGCAAACTAGAAACTGCGCATAAATAAAAATAGTACAAGATAGAAAGTTACACATGACATTAAAAACTATGGATAACTACTCTTTAGTGGAGGAAAAAAGATGATATACAAGTGCAGTAAAAGGAATGGTTGTGGTGCAGGTGGCATTTTAATGCAGGAGTTGAGAATAGATTGTGCTCAAAGATAGAGAGGAGGTTTCCAGCCAAGGGAAAAGACATATGCAGAGGCGGTGGCACTTGGGGAACATGATGGGTATAAGATAAAATGTGAGCAGTCATTTTGGCCACTGCAAAGATTTCCTAAGTGGTGTAGAAGGATTTGAGGATAGAAGTGACCACTTGGGTTAGACCATTGGGAGCTTTGAATGGCAGCTAAGCTATTTTGACCTGACCAATGCTTCCCAAGATTTTTCACATCAGATGCATGGGAAATAATATTTTTATGACCTTGAGATAAACAGAAACCACTTCCTGCAAGAGGTGATGACAAGAAATGGGGGGATTATGCCCCAGGTCCCACTGGACACCCTAATGGCTGCCAAATTTCAACACATCTGTAATCCTTCCGACGTATGTACATGTTAGGAAGGTGAGATTTTATCAAGGGATAGTTTCTTTCTGATTTCAGTTTAAAGCTGTTTTGAACTTTCTACTGAGCAAACTACCTCTTCTCTCTCTCTCTCTCTCTCTCTCTCTCTCTCTCTCTCTCTCTCCCCCCCCCCCTTCCTCCTCACATGTCCCACATGTTTTCAGTTCCCATTTCAAGTACCACTAATCTACTATTGACCTTTCCTTCAGAACCTTAGCTTTTAATTGTAAGAAGAGATCCCAGTCTTCTGTGTTCCAAGTTCTTTAACTTCCTATCTAGATTGTGGTTATCAGTGATAAATTTTAGATTTCTCAGGTGTGTATCATTACACTTGTTTCAACCTACTTGCTTTTGAGAATAATTACAGCTCAGTACTAGTGCAGCGGGGTGATGATATGGAATTCTCTCAAGGCTTCCTGTGGTCCCCCAGTAAGTAAACAGACCACCACCTCTGATAATTTCAGGGAACTAGCATATGGCTTTGAAATAATAATCAAATCGTTACACTTCAAATCTGAAAGAACTATTGTAGACTATAGACAAAATTATCTTAATGGATGATTTTTCTGTTAAAGGTCTTCCCTTAAAGAAACAAGTTTAAAATACTATAGTACCATAATTTGACAACACTAAATTTCCATTAGCTGTTGCATTAGCAAAAAAGGTGTTTCTTAGAACACTTACTGTATCTGTCTTGGCATTTAACCAATTAAACTAATTAAGAGTATAAAAATAGATTTTGATGAAATATTAAGATTATAATACTGAGAATAGGTTGAAAACCTTATAATTTGATTTTAAGACTTTGAAATTCTTACATGTTATACTTTTCATAGTAGTGTCTCAGTTGGACATTTTGGAAACAGCTGAGGTTATAGTTTTAGTACTGAGCTATTATTTGAACAACTGGATATTTGATTTTAAGGAATTGTTGTTAATTTCTTTTCGATGTAATTTATATCTTGGTTATATCTTTAAAATCCTTGTCTTTTAGAAACATAGACCAAAATATTTACCCATGAGATCATATGATACTTGAAATTTGCTTCAAAATAATATGAAGGAGGAATTAGGGTAAGGCTGGATTGGCCAGAACTGATGGTTGTCAAAGCTGAGTGATGGTGTTTGTCATACTTTTTTGGTTACTTATATATGTTCTAAATTCTCCATAATAATGCAAATATCGGTATAAATACATCATTTATTTAATGAACACCAAAAACTTTACAATATTGTCCAGGAGGAAGTAGATAACTCTTTCATGCTGCATTAAATCTGAGAACCGCTATACCTTTTATTTCTAGTCTTTGTCTTTTTTTTTTTTAATTTTTATTTCATAGATGTTGATCTTGCCTCTCTTAAAATATTCTGATTTTCTGATTTGCTTTCTTTCGTAGCTGTCTCTTCTTGCTACTGTCCACGTGCCTGACTCTGGTGGTTTCTATTTCTCGTCTCCCACATAATGATTTACTACTTCTAATATGCTCTGAGCAGGGAGCCAAGAAACTAAGTGTGATCACATTTTTTTTTTTCTAGGCAAGATTTTCGTGTGGGCCTGAGGGACTTTTTAGAGTGGTTAAGCATGTGAGCTTTAGAATGTTAATTTGGAGCCTTTCTGTTGGCTACCCCATGGCTCCTGGTTTTTAGCTGTGTTCTGGATAGTTGGGGGATCCCATATATGTTTAGATACATTGTACAGTCATATGTCTTGAGATTGCAAGGGTGGGGAGAGGTTGGGTTTTTTTTTTTTAATTTTTCTTCTTAATGCAGTGATGATGACATTGGAAGTAAAATTATTTATAGCTCCTCTAAAAGAAACTTAACTTTCCAATTGTTACTTAAGGATCAGAAGAATATATATGCTGTTATGGGAAATACTTTGCAGCACATGTAAATTGAAGCCTAAATGACATCATGTCATAAAGGTATTATCAGTTCAGTGACCTGCTAGACTATGAGCTCATGAGTTAGGCAAGGGCCACATCTACCTGGTTGGCCACTGTATGCCTGGTGCCCAGAGCTGTGTCTGGGACATAGATGCCACTCAATAAATACTTGTTAGTTGATCAAGTGAATGAGTAATATAAATCAGATGACTGTTTTTAATTCACACGTAAATTAATTGAAGACTATATGCTTATTCCTATACTAGGTCCTTGAAATATACAAAAGAATTGGTATAGATTGTCAGTCCAGGATAATCACAAGGAACTGGACATATAGAAACGCTTTCAGTGTTACAAGTATCCTAACATTCAGGGGATACACGGTTTGCTCTAGAATAACAAAGGATGGAGACAGCAATTTTGTGAAAATGAAGGAAGGCTTCAGTAGAGGAGATGTTTAGATGTAGAGTTACAATGTGCATAGGGTTTTGTTTTGTTTTATTTTTAGGTAAGACATTGAGTGGAGCAGGGGAAAAACAGAGGAAAAATGCATGGTGAAGTTTCAAAGTGTCCAAGAGCTTGGCATTTACACAGAGGGTAAAGTTGGGTGATTGATGATTGACTACTAGGAAAAAGAGATAAGGGGTTAAGCATGACTCTTTTTAAAGTGTATTTTATTTTGAGGGAGAGACTGCATGAGTGGAGAGGCAGAGAGAGAGAGGCAGACAGAGATTCCCAAGCAGGCTCCTTGCTGCTAGTGCAGAGCCCAATGCAGGGCTTGAATTCATGAAACTGTGAGATCATGACCTGAGCCAAAACCAAGAGCCAGACACTTAACCGACCGAGCCACCCAGCTGCCTCAAGTTTGACTCTTCTACTTTGGGTGGCTGTCAATCCCCAGACCAGGGAATCCAGGAGACTGGTTTAGAAAAGAATGTGTGGCAAGAATGAGGTCATAAGGGGACAAGTTGAGTTTAAAATACCTGGGAAACTTTAGAAGGGAATATATGATACACTGTAAGAAATCAGAATGTTGGTGCTTTAGAGAAAATCAGATAAGAGGGATTGAACGGCCGTCTTCAGTATAGTAGAAGTAAGTGAAACAGGAGGAGGAAAGACATTTCTAAGGAGGACGTGTAAAGTGAGAAGAAAGAATTCTGGGGAAAATCCGAGAATTCTTAATTGGAGATCTGTGCACTGTGAAGGCAGAGACCATGTCTCTTTCATTTTCTGACCTGCACTGTAGAGCACAGTCCACGGCACTCAGTAAGCCCTCACGACGTTTTTTTAATGTCGCCTCTGGAAGAAGCATGTTGAGAAATCGGTAGATGGTATTTATGTAGAGCAACAATGAGTTGCCAGTAAGACTTAGGGTAAGTTTTTTCCCCATTTGGTTCATGAATTCACATTGTAGAAGTTGCTGTCTAACTGAAAATTGTTTTTTAACTTTGTTAGTTATCTATCACTATGTAACAATTGACCACAAACTTAGAGACTTTATCAAGAAAAAAAATGTGAGTTTTTTTGAAGTTAAATATAGAATTACCATGTGACCCATCAACTCTACTCCTAGTTATATACTCAAAAGAATTGAAAACAGGTGTTCAAAAAAAAAAAAACCAAAAAAACAAACAAACAAAAACCCCAAAAACCTTGTACTCCAGTATTCATAGCAGCTCTGTTCACAGAAGCCAAAATGCGGAAACAACCAACATGTCTGTCAGCAGATGAATGTACAGGCATAATGTGACATATCTATACAATGAAATCTGGCCATAAAAGGATCCCTTTTTTTTTAATTTTTTTTTAACGTTTATTTATTTTTGGGACAGAGAGAGACAGCATGAACTGGGGAGGGGCAGAGAGAGAGGGAGACACAGAATCAGAAGCAGGCTCCAGGCTCTGAGCCATCAGCCCAGAGCCCGACGCGGGGCTCGAACTCACGGACCGTGAGATCGTGACCTGAGTTGAAGTCGGACGCTCAACCGACTGAGCCACCCAGGCACCCCAAAAGGATCCTTTTTTAAGATCACATTTTTCTTGGTGCATTTCAGTTCCTCAGGGTTGGATAACTGAGGGCCACATGTTGGCCAGAGGATGCCTTCAGTTCCTTGGCTCATGTGCCTTTGCAGTATGACAGTTTGCTTCATAAAAGCATCCTGACTGAGAAGGCAATAGAGCTAATCTGTTATTAAAATGGAAGTTACAGTCTTTTGTAACTACTCAGGGAGCAGTATCCCATCACCTTTGCCACATTCTGTTGGTTAGAAGTAAGGCACTAGACCATCCCACACTCAAAGGGAGGAGATTACACAAAGGCCTCAGTACCAAGAAGTGGAGATCATTGGTAGCCATTTTGGAGGCTGCCTCCGTAGCCTTTGCTGTTTAATGTCTCTGTGAGACTTTCGATTATTTGCATTGGGATGATCATGTGCTTTTCCTGACAGAACCTTCCTCATGTAAACTCAGAAATCTTGTATTTGAGTACCTGTGACTCTGATATGGCAGGTATAAAGAGAAGATGTGGTCGCTGGCTTTATGGAAAGGAAAAGTGTGGGTCATTCTCTTAATGTTGCCTACTTCTGTGCAGAAATCATTTTCAACGTTGGTTATTTACAAGGATACATAGCCTTAGATTGATTTGTAAATAAGACTCTGTTCATGTGTGTATGCACATAAGTGTGTGCACTGAATGAAATGATCTGATTCTTGAGGTTTATAGCAAGACCATCATTTTTCTAATTAAAGAAGGGATAAATCTTAAAGAATACAAACCAAAGATTGGGGATGGGGTAGGTAGCATGTTTTTCCTCTCCTAATTGCTGTTTGTATGCTTTAGCCATTTGTATATAAGAGAAACTTCAAAATAGCAACAGTATATGATAAATGGGTTGAAAATAGTTTTTTTTAAAGGATCCTGATCTTATTTATGTCTGATAGCCATACTTTTATACATGTCCACTCTATAATTGTTTCATTTATCTAAAAGAAGAAGGACATGAATGGAGGGATATGTCCTCATTAGTCAGCTCTGAAATTAACTCCTAGCCTAATATCACAGCTTTAAGAAAATCAGCATTCTGGAACCCTGTGGGATACCTAATAAATATTTCTTTCATATAATCTCTTCTCTATTCCCAGGCAAATATATTCTTTAACTATCCCAATCTAAATAAAAATAAGACAGTAGGCTTAGCATCATTTAAATTGCACTGTCTCTTTTCTTTTGAGTGTGTTCTTCATGAGAAACTATTTGGAAGTGAAGTGCTTGACCTCAGGCAATGTTTCAAGCTCCTTTGTCTTCTCTTTGGCTAGTGTACTGATGCCTAATTGTTTTATGCGGTGACAGTATTTTCTATAACCTCCTGTCCCCAAGTGCTGGATGATACAGACATACTTATATTTTAAAATTAAAATTAATTTCATTTTGAGAGTTCCACTTGCCTCTTGAGATAATTGGAGACATTGCATAGCTTCTAATAAGGTTGGGGATTATTGATTTAATGATACGGTTACACGTGAAAAAGAGTCTGTTTAATGGTATATGTGATGTAATAAGCTAATCTCTTTTAAATATATAGTAACTGTGTAAAACAAAAAAGAAGTCTGATTACTTTAAGGACACTTTAATGAGTGGTTCATGCAGCTGTGGTTACAGAGTTTATTCTTTTGGAATTGTCTGAAGTGGAGTGATCTTATCGCCACTTTCCCTTTATAATGGCAACTTCGAAGGACAGAGGAAAAGCTTACTTTGGAGGACAAAAAGGAATTCCCCTGCTTTAGAAAACAGCTCAGAGAGAAGAGCATTTCAGACAAGAATTATGAAAGGAACCGAGGGAGCAGTGAAGAGTATTTTAGACTATATAAAAATGAGACAACTTCTACTCAAATGCATGGGCATATAATGCGCGTATTCATCTTTCTTTCACTTACTTCAGCAACAAATACAGAGAGTCTGCTCTGTGCCAGAGTCTGCTTAAACACCTGGAGACATAGCATTGAACCCACCTAGCAAGGAGGATCTTGAATAGACTTAGCAAAGTTGATGGATAAAGAGACCTGGTGAAAGTGGCGTGTTTACCTAAAAGCTATGAAAAAACTGAGTGCGAGAGAGTGGGTTACAGATAAATGCAAAAATTCCTGACTCAGGCATTTAGGTGAGCACTATAGTTCAGTAAGTTATAGGCTTACTGAACATATAGAACATTCCAAGCACTATGCCAAATGAGTTATCTCATCTAATCCCTACAATCCTATTGGGTACCTAAGTATTATTTTTTCCTTTTATTCGAAGGAAAACCAAGGCTTACAACAAGCCAGTTACCCAAGGTCACTAAGGTGACATGTGACAGCACTAGTTTTTGAACCCAGTAAGTCTGACTTAAGAGTGCATGCTAATCTCTCTGCTGTCCTATCCTCTATCAGAACTAACCTGCCTCTCATGACTAAACCCAACTCCAGTGCATTGGCTTATTTTCAAGGAAAATTGTGTGCCAAATTCTGAAAAAATTGGAGCTTTCCAAAAGTTTTGGAGTGTAAACTGATCCCTACGCTGACAACTGCCCATATTTATTTATAATTTGTAAAGTGCCTTGACTTGCCCAATTGCATAATTCAGATTATAATGTATATTAGCTTATGTACATTATTAAACACTGGTGTCATTTCTCTGAAGCCTAGGCAGTTGTTTTTTTTTTTCTCCTCTTTTATGCTTAGGCCTAAACATGGATCCTCACTGAATTTGTATAATCCATAGGGTTGCAACAAATAGAACACAAAGAATCCATGGGAGAAAACTGAAATCTCCATTTAGGAGTTGTGATAAACCTTCCGTCAAGAATGACAGAGTACTAAAGGACAAAAGGGTAGATAGGGGTGGGTTCAAATAAATGTTGTGGACCAAGCAGAATTCCCCTTAAGGTTTTATTACATGCGTAGGTTATTAGTAATTTTTTGAGGTCAAGTTAATCACAGAATAGAAATTACAGTTAAGAGACTAATACTCTACCTTTGAAGGTCAAAGCTTATAGTTTTAAAGTTTTTCTGTGGGCTATGAATTTATGTTCATCTAGAACCTCATGTCATCTGTCCATTTTGTCACATGGTTGGTATAAGTTAAACTTTAGAATAAAAACTTGTGGCGGGGGGAAATGGAAGCTACACTAGAATGCCATAGCATTTCTGCAGTTTTAAACGATTGTATTTCACCCTGACTATGGAACAAACACCTTCCACTTCAGCCAGAAAATTCTCATTGTGGCTCTTCCCAATTTGTTGCTTTAGTCAATGGCAATTTCAACAAAATTGTTCCCAGACTAGCTTTCCTACTCTGGCCACCAGATTTTCCAGAATACTATAAAATGTGCTTTTTTGCTTTTTGTGTTAGGCCAATAGCTCGGGAATTTGCTGCTTAGTAAACATGTGGAGTCATGCAAATTGTGATCACCTTGGGTTTGTGGGTCTTCTAGGCAGTAGGCCCTTGGCTGTTACCGGAGTCCAGAGGGGAACATTTTCCCACAACTCTTCCCACAGCTTTTTCTTTCCACACTTTCAGTTTCTCAAGGCTGCTTGCTCTGCCGAACATCAGGACAGGCAGGCTGATGGATCACAGAGAGCACAGGGCAGTGCTCTTATTTGTGTTTTAGTACAGTGCTTAGCACATGCAACGTTATGGCTTCACATTTCCAAATACTAAAACAGAACTCTGAGAGAGGCAAAGCCATGAAATAATTTTGTGTATGTGGAATTAAAAATTTTTTTCAATAGAAAATGTCAGGCGAATGATTCTTCGCAGAGTATGTGCCAGAAACATAACTACATGCTAAGCCAACAAACTACTACCATCCACAAAATACACACGCGCGCGCGCACACACACACACACACATTTCGCTTGTTTCTTTATGACGTGTTTTGTTTGGTGAATTCTATATTCTGCATACGAGAAATCTGAGTAAACGTTTTATAAAAGATTAACCAATTCATTGAAAAAATGATTGTATAAGACTATGTTAGATGCATTCAGAGTGTAGAAATGAGACACATAAGTGCACAAAACTCCCAGATGTCTCTTTCGGTCTAACCAGGAAGATGAAACATATATTCAGATAACTATGCTACAGGGTAGAAACAATTACGAACAGCACCAAGAGAAATAGATTAAAAGCTTCTGAGAAATGATTTCCAGCTGGAAGACTATGGAAGTCTTGGTGGAGTAGGAGATCTGGCCCTTGACAAGCAGGTGGTGGTTTCAGTGTACAAGAACTGACATGGCAGGAACTCCAGGCAGAGGGGATAACACAACTAAAGGCATGAGGGTGAAAGCCTGGTCTGGTCCAGGAGAGACAAGTTGCATTTGTGGATTGTACAAGGAGCAGAATGGAAACAAGTGGTAGGAGGAATGGTCAGCTGAGGCCAGATCACAGAGAACTGTAAATGCTAAGTCATGTAGCTTGGGAATTCCAAATTATAGGCATTTGATGTTCTTGAGCAGTGTGGTGATACAGCTTGAGCTAGTTTCCTGGACAAACATTAATAATTTAATCAGTACTGGCTTGACAGAAGCATGGAGACCAGTTAAATAAGTCATTCTGGTGATCCAGGTGGAAAGTGGTTGAGGGTATGGACCAGAGTGAGAACATGGAGGAGGGCAGGTATCAGATGGCAGGCATAGTCCTCAGGTATGGTTGTTAGGTCTTAACGCTGAAGGTACTGATGTACAGTTGTGCTTTGAGTAACATGGACATCCAGAATATTTGTTAGGAACAGGATAAGGTAAGAACAGGGCAACTAGTGCATCAGTTTTTGTATAGTGTCGCACATTTTGTTTTTTAAAAGGTAGGCTAAGAACTACCTTCAGAATTTTCTGGGGGTGTGCTATTTGAAGTTCAGATTGCACAAGTCCAAGGTTGCACACATTATCATAACATTTCTAGTCCCTAAAGCATGTGACCACTGTTGGAATTCCAACATAATGAGACCAAGGAGATTAGTACGATTCCCATATAGGCCTCTTAATTTTGCAATTGTACTTCCAACTCTGGCTGACCTATCTTTGGACACGAGATAGCGTGAGTGTAAAGATGGTTCAGTGTAACACGCTTATTTCTGCTGGAAAACGACTCCAAATGTGCCTGAGATTTAGTGGACCTCAGTGGTCCCCGTTGTATATTAAAGATAACGAGTATGTACTATTCTAAAACCCTTATGGGGTCTTAGGCCTTCACTCTCAAGAATTATTGAGACCTCAGTGCCTTGGCAAAGCTAGAGATGCTAGGAAAATAATGCCTAGCTCTCCTCAAGCAACCACTAATGGGAGGTAGGTGGATGAGGACCCAAATGCTTCCCCACTGGTGCCTGGCTCCCAGTTTTAGTATGAGTAAGCTCAGGCTACCCACAGTGGTTCGTTGGCTGGGTAGCTCTTCTTGTGGGTTGACTCTTTCCCTCCCCCACTTTTTCACTCTACCACTAGTATTTCCTGCATTCATGGCTTGAATAAACCCGTTGCACTGGGGGAATCCAAAATAAGGCAGAGACTATTTGTTTACATATTTCCTTTGCTGACTCCCTTACACCGTTTGGGAGAAGGAAGAACTCTTTCTTGCCCACATGTTTTCATAGATTTCCAATAAACACAGGAAGACCTTAATAAGCAAATCTTTTTCAAGATATGCAGTTAGCTGTGTGTCCAAGAGTGTGGAGAGTATTCATTTTTAAGGTTTATGAAATCTTAGGGGCACTTGGTCGCTCATTGAGTGTCGGACTCTTGATTTTGGCTCAGGTCGTAATCCCAGGGTCGTGAGATTGAGCACCATGTGGAGCACACTTGAGATTCCCTCTCTCCCCCTCTCCCGCCTCTTCTGTCCCTCACCCCTGCTTACATGCGTGTTCTCACTTTCTCTTAAATAAAATATATAAGATTTATGAAATCTAGAGGCTTTAGGACTGGAAGAAGCTCAGGTATGAGTAGGTAGTACTGTCTACTCTAAATACAGTTACCATAATCACATTACCATAACAGGTAATGGATGGTCAACAGGACCCTTAAGCAAGACCAGACCAGCTGCCAGGTAGTATTCCCCAGGGCTCTGTAATAATTCCCCATTTACTGCTGCCTCAAGCCCAGACACTGCCTGGCTTACAAAGCCATCCACATTCTGTCTTCACACTGGCCATTACTTGTCACCAGCTCAGGCTTCTCTCATGTTCATTCTCTTTACTGTGCCCCACCACCCACCCACTCCTAATTTCCTCTTATCTTATGCTCCCAGCCATGCCCTCCCCACTGGAATGTGTTTTCTCCTCTTCTCTCCCTTTCATTGGAGCCTCCTGTACTCTCTGTGAAGCAGCATCATGTAGTAGAAAAGTACATGGGCTTTGGAATCAGTCCGAAATTTGAATCCTAGATCTGCCATTTATTAGCTGCATATGGAGGAAAGTGCTTAAACTTTGTGTCCCAATTTCTTCATCCATTAAATAAGGATAATAACTCCTAAAAAGTTATGTGTGGTGATGTATATAAACACCTTTACAAGGTTAGATGTGATGTAATATGTCGGTGAGGCGGGGGTGGATGACGACTAGGTGTGAACCCTCTTTTATATTCTATGTGGGTGTTCTCAGCTCATCTCACTGTGAGCCTGAGGACTTTGGTCTCCTCCAGCTCAACAGTTTATCCTGTTCGTGGTTCTTCGATCATGCAGACCACATTTCTGTTTATTATCTAGAATGGTTTTCTTTTTGATTCTGAAAGCAAAATAAGACAATACACCTCCCTTCAGAGAACTTGACTTTGAATCTTCACATTTTTATAGTTTGTATTGAGCATTTAAGGAGGGCTTAATTTAAGATACTTCGGTGCTTTTTGCAGGGGCTGGGGGGAGTCCATAACAAAAGTTTGAGTTTAGATATGTATGTCTTAGTCCTCCTGGACTCTTGGATATTTCGGTTTTTAAAAACAGATTGAGTGGGTCTGATGTATAGAAGACAAAAAGAATGAAGGAGCCACCCATCAGAAAAACCAAGATTCCATATATGGGAGGGGTAAAAAAAAGATTTTAAAATTAATACTTTTCTGTCCCTTCTCCTGTCCTGCCCTTGAACATTTTCTCCCTATGCTGGAAATCACTCTTCTTAAAGTAATACTGGCTGATGCCACTTGTGTTCCGAGGATATATCCTCCTTCACTAAAATTTGAAGAATTAATTTACAATTAAAATTCTCCAAAATTGGCTTCATTTATGGGTCTCCAATCTCATTAAGTTTTTCAGAGGGAAAATATTCTCCATTTTCTGAAGACTGTGGTAAGAGGATAGAAAGAGAAGACAATCTCGACTCTTCATCCTGAGTCTATATGCCATAACAGGGTGACCCTAGTGGACACCCTCGTCCTGGTTAGCCTGTTGTGTCACCCTTTGGCACACTTGTCTTTGGATCAGAGTGACCACACCTGCTCCTATACCAGCATGGCTGCATGGCTTTTCCTTTCAGAGATGGGATCAGATCTCTAACTGTTTTCTTCTTGGGGGTTTCTAGCCGTCGCTCAAGGCAGCAGTAAGTTAGAGGAATATCTAGAACACACTATCCAATACAGTAGCCACCAGACACGTGTGGCGTCTAAACTTCAAATTTAAGTAAATTTTAATAAAATTCAGTTCTTGAGTTACAGTGGCCACATTTCAAGTGCTCAGTAGCCACAATGGCTAGTGGCTTTTTTTTTTTTTTTTTTTTTAAATCACAGAAAGTTGAGTTAAACATCACTGATCTAGAGATCAGATTTTCCATAGGGACAACTTCAAACTGCTGTTTTTATCGTTGACTCCTGTGTATCCCTGTTTATTTAGTTCATTGGCTTCATCTTTCAAAGAAAAAAATTTTTTTTTAATTTTTTTTTAACGTTTATTTATTTTTGAGACAGAGAGAGACAGAGCATGAACGGGGGAGGGTCAGAGAGAGGGAGACACAGAATCTGAAACAGGCTCCAGGCTCTGAGCTGTCAGCACAGAGCCCGACGCGGGGCTCGAACTCACGGACCACGAGATCATGACCTGAGCCGAAGTCGGCCGCTTAACCGACTGAGCCACCCAGGCGCCCCTCAAAGAAAAATTCTTTTAAGAAACTTACCTCTACAGCCTTTTAACTTAAGGGAGCTAAGCATCTTTTTTGGCTGCAAATAATAAAATAGTCTTTGAAATCGGCACGAGTAATTAGGCATTCACTGTGTTCACAAAATAAAGAGTTCTTACAGTAAGTGGTTGGTACCGCTGCTCAGTGGTGTTCTCAAGGACCCAGGCTTTCTGTCTTCCTGTTGTGACCTCCTCATGTGTTGGTATGTCTTCTTCAAGATTGCTGGGAAGGTTATCATCTAATAGAATCTAAAAGCTAGAAGAGAGAAGTGACTCTCTTTGAGCATCTCCCTTTTTTTGAGGGGCACAGTTTGTCCCAAAAGCTCCCAGCAGACCTGTGTTGAATCCCAGTTTGCCAAAACTGAGTCATCTGTCCATGCTGCAAGAGAGAGCTTGAAAAACAAATACTTGGCATTTTTAACCTCTATACTGGTAGGCTGGCCCTGCTGATAAAGAATGTAAGCACTATGAAGACTGAAGCTTTTGTCTGTTTTGTTTGCTAGTATGTCCCCAGTGCCTGGGATGGTGCCAGGTGTTCAGTAAACATCCATTAGAGGAATTAATAAATAAGAGAATGTTGCCATAGTTGTCCATAGTGTGCCATACAAAAGAACCTTGCATAATGAAGACACGTTATGCTCCCATCTTCTATCTTTTCTCTTGTAGTAGCTTGAACCAGGCTCTCCTGGTTGATTGGCTTTCTGAGTGAACTCTTAGGATATGAAGGGCTCCTTACAACCTTCAGTAAGGCAGTATCAGACATTGGGTAATTCAGACACTGGGTAACACCCTCACCTCCCCAACCTCTCTACTGTTAATATACCCTTTTTTTTTTTAATCTGAATACAAAATACAGGCCAGGTTTGGATTTGGTGTTTAACCTCTTTATATGCCAATTTAAGTGACACAGAGCATGCGCTATTCAGTCATTAAAATGAGTGGCCCCAGACCATTTATGATGTGATGTGATGCCCTGCATGTGTTACTCCCCTTGGACTTGGTTTGTGGGCGAGGACTGTTGGGATGTGGACATCAAACTCTGTTCCTAATTTTCCCAGTTAGGCTCACTTCTCAGAGCATCTGGCAGCTGGGTTAATGACCTGTCTATTTCTCATTTTAATCTGGTGGCTCATCTAAGGTCCTCTCAGCTGGGCCAACCAACCTGATACTACCATTCACCCCATTCCTGGTTTCCTGGGGTACTCTGGGTTTCATCCAGAAGCCCTGATGACCAAAGCCATTGTGCAAAAGGCTGAACTGGAATTTCAGATTCCAAGCCCAGTGTTTGTGATGAACATTAGACATGCTAAGATTGGACAGAAAGCTGTGCGGCAGGAGACTAAAGAAAAGGGTCTTTTCATTAATAATAAGTTATCATCCACATAGTATATCATAGAATGGATGTTTTAAGAAATTCCAGCATTTCTCTTTGGATTTGTTTCATCTGTCAACAGTCATTGGACTTAAGGTCATTTTGTCTAACCATTTTCTGATGTCTTATGTGCTCCCAAAGGTGGCAGATGGAAATAGTTTCTTGTTGAAAAAGACCCTCATGAGTTAGATTTCGAATATGTCCCGTGTATTTCCAATAGAAAATTTCCACTGAAACATTCAACCAGTATTCTTCTCTTTATACTTAATTCTCTGCACCCCTCTAATGCTATGGCCATATTTATTAAGATGTATTTACAGGCCTTGTTGTAGTAACTATTACTTTAAAGAATTTGTGGGTTTGATCTAGGGTAATCATGGATTTTTAAATATTTCTTATAGGTCCTTGCTTAGTGACTTGTATAGAATAGTACTTAAAAATATTCATTTAACTCATTGGCTAGAAATGTTAGGTACCTTTTATTTTGATAAGTTGCTTTTTTCCCCCCTCTTGGCTTATGTGGTAGTAGAGTTTTTTATTGAGTTTTATCACCTTTCCAGTCAATGATCCTTCTATTTCAATCACATTAGACCTAGATAAATATTTTAGGTGTGTAACCTTGGCCACATTATGTGATTGTTTCATGTCTTAGTTTTATTGTTGATAAAATGAGAGCCATAACAATACCTACCTCTTAAGATGGTCAAGAGTAAATGAGTTAATACATGTAAAAACACTTAGCACCACCACCATTTATTTTGGAACTGCACTTGGTCAGTTGCAACTGTTGGTTGGCTATGATTACAGAAGTTGGGCAAAATCAGTGAAAGCATTTTGTGAGAATTAATGAGCTCTATAGAATTTACAGTAAAGCATGTTGTGTATATTATATGAAAATTGTGTGCTACACACCTTTTAGTAAAAATTGTAATAAATTTATGTACAGATATATACACACACGTTATTTTTGTCTTAAACATTTACCATCAGGTAACACTGCTGCTACTTTTGCTCCTCAAACTTATGGATGGTTCTCTAGCATATGGATAATGTCTGGATGTAGCTTGTAGCAGATGCTGTTGGTATCCTACCCAGATCTCCTTTACTGGGCCAGTGCATCCATCTCCCAGCTGCTTCGAGTATTGGCTGCTAATGACTCACACCTGTACCCTTCTCCAGAGGCCTGCCCTTGGCTGACAGTAATTGCCTCAACCAAATATGTCTGGGAGAGTATGAGATCACACCCCTACCCCCTCCTGTTCCCTAGGGGTGGCTCATAGCCAATGACTGTACCGGGGTATAGCAGCCCAGCCTCCTTGTCTTTGGACTAGACAACTTCTGTGGTTGAGTGCATGCTCTAGAGCTCCTCATTGGATTAAGCTGAGGGTAGATTTTTGAAACCAGATCTTTGCCAAGCCCCTTCCCCAATTCTAGCTTGCTTCTTTCACTCCAGGTTTCTCCTGACAGCACTGTCTATAATCAGGTGTTCAAGAAATGCGGTCTCAGACTCTGTGCCTGGGGAACCTGGCTTAAAGTGTTGCTGATTTCAGTGGCTCTGTTGTTTTCTTAGTTAGACCGTCACTTATGTAACTAACTACCTATATTAAATCTGTGGCTTAAGTTGTTTTGTTTTGTACTGTTTTCTTGGTTAAAAGTTGCCTGATCTGCATTAACCCTGTTCATATCCCATGTTTTTACATATTTAAGGTTGTTCTACATTAAATATCCTTGATGCTCTTATATAGCTGGGTATTTCAGTATAGGATTATGATGGACACTCTGGATTTTAAAATCTGAAATTTAAGTTTTAAATCCTGAATCAATTATACCTCCCTCTTGGGGTGGCTGTAAGAATTCTATGAGCTGTTCTTTTGAAAACACCTAGCACCGTGCCTGGAATGTAGGAAGTGCTTAATAAATGGTAGCTGTTTGGTAACTATTATTTTTTAAGAGGATTGCCCAGCCTGGTTGAGATGCCTCATCTCTTGTGCTCATGACGCCTAATGAGTACCTCTCTACAGAGCTTTATTACTTTATTAATTTTTTTTTCTATTTCTCACAGAAAAATATGGGCTTCTTAGTGCCCTCCAGTGGTGTGTTGGCCCTTAGGGGAAGAAAAGACCTGATGATAGCTTTCGTTGATTTCAATGGTGAAAATATTCCCACCCTATCCAGTTTGAAGCTACCAGTATGGCATCATTGAATACAGAGTTGGGAAGAGATGCACATATTTGGCTCTTGTCAGTTAGTGCACACCAACTCCAGTCCTTTATTCCTAACACTTAGTGCAGTATATCCAATATAGGAGCTAAATATTCAATGGAGGGCTAACATGTAGTTACTAACTGGTTAAGACTTGCTCATATACACTAAATTAATGAAATACCTTTATCTAATTTTTGTTGTATAACCAATAGTCCCATGCCCCAAACACACACACACACACACACACACACACACACACACACACGCACACACGCACACACACACACACCATGGACTGCCCATGCTATTGATGAATAGAATGGAAATAAATGAAACACTTATCCTGATGTAGTAGGGAATGCCCATGCCCTCCCTGGACAGGTTGTCTACTCAGATGCAAATCTCAGTTTTGAGCTTTACTAGACACATGAATGGGGATTAGTCACTTCACCTCTCTTGGCCCCAGGTTCCTCAGACAGTTGGACTGGATAGTCTTTACAGGTCTTTCTAGTCTGAAAATCCATAAAGCCTAATTAGTGTATAATTTCATTTCCTCCTTCCCTCATTTTCCTCTTTCCTGTACTGAACCTTGAGTTATACATAATGCTGGATGTTGAAAATACAAAGAGGAATAAGATGTGGCCTTGGATGCTGAGAATCTCCATGTCTTTTTATGAACACTCCCATCATATCAAGACCATGAGTATGCCCATTGCCAAGTGGGTTTATGCAAATGTATCAAGTATTTAATTCATCA
This sequence comes from Panthera onca, assembly GCF_046562875.1. Classification (NCBI taxonomy): domain Eukaryota; kingdom Metazoa; phylum Chordata; class Mammalia; order Carnivora; family Felidae; genus Panthera; species Panthera onca. Next base: position 40,399,715 of record NC_138339.1, on the reverse strand, counting down.
CAGATTTCAGCACTTTGATACATAAAAATATTGTGCTAGTAGTTTTCACTTTCTAGATGAAATTAAATAAGGCTGTCATGATCAACAAGTAGTTCTTTTAGAAACTGTCCTCAGGATCATGTTCATTGTCTGGGATAAAGCTTCAGTGAACAGCTAGCTGGGTTACACTACTCTCTGAGTTAGGCTCAAACTCTGATTATAAAGAGTGGAGTTTTTATTTAGGACTAGTAAACAAAATCTGAAAAAAATGTTGACTTTCAATCAAAACAACTATCCTAGTTCTTTCTCACATATTTTGATAAGAAAGGTATAAAGAATGACTGATAAACTTGGGTGTTCTCTTTCAAGGCCACATCCACCTGTTGGCTCTCATGCCTTGGTCCTCATCAACCATGTTCTCTGCCCTTAATTTTTAAAAGCTACATTGGTTTCCAGTAGGAATTAGTGTTGGGAACACCAACAGGACTGTTGAGTATTTTTCAGTTGCCGAAAGCTATTTTTAAAAAGAATTTGTTTTGTTTTTGACAGGGGCTGATAATATCCGGAAATATTGGAGCCGCTACTACCAAGGATCTCAAGGGGTAATATTTGTATTAGACAGTGCCTCTTCAGAAGATGATTTAGAAACTGCTAGGAATGAACTGCACTCAGCTCTCCAGCACCCACAGTTATGCACTTTACCCTTTTTAATATTGGCCAATCATCAAGACAAGCCAGCTGCTCGATCAGTCCAAGAGGTATGTCTCATGAACGTGACAAGCCTTTGTCTTGTGTGCTGTGGTTTTGTTGCCACGTTGGAATCTGAAAACTTGTCTGTAATTAGGAATATGCTGGTTGTGGTGTTTTCCAACACGAAACCCTAGTTTTCTGAGAAAGTAGAAAGACTATATCAATCTATAGAAATTATTGTTTATATACCTTTCTCCACTTGGAAAGCATCATTGGTTTTTTTTTTTTTTTTTTTTTAACTTTAGCAAAAGTTAAAGGACTTATCTGAATATTTTTCTCATCTGCTTTAAAAGGCTGCAGGCTTGGTGATTTAGCATTTCTTACCCCACTAGCTTACTTCATTCTCCTTTTCTCCAGCTTTTCAAGGAATGCCTCATGCATGTCACCATGCATCACTTGCCCTCAGATGTCATGTTCTTGTCTCTCTGAAATGCTCACTGTTGACTAGAAGCAATGAGTCCTATTCTGTAACCAGCCAGGCTGAAAATTGATGTCTTATCTTGCAAGTTCCATGCCACCAAATACACTTTAATATGGACCCGTTCTTTATCTTCTTCATTGAATTTCATTTCTTAGTGCGTATCTCTCCTATAAAAGCATGAGTCTAGTTCTGGACTGAAAAAAAATCAGTGTCTCACCCAGAAGAGCTTCTGATTCATGGATACGGAAGGAATAAGATATGGGAATAATTTTTAAATTTTGAATTGTAGTGAATTTTAACCAAAGTACAGTGAAATAAAGACTTTTTATGTATTCCTTTACACCTGTAACTTTCAAGGTAGGCTTCTCTCCCCTTCTTCAGAAAATTGTGTGCTTCCTTTAGTGACTTCAGGATATTATAATTAGTAGGAATCACACTGCCCTGTAGTCTGAAACACTGGATGAGGCGTCAAACACCTAAGACGTTCTAACTCCAGACTGGTTTCACACTTAATGTGGGACCCAGGCAAAAAGCTTTGTTCCTTTGCTTGTCTTCCCATCAGTAAAATGGGAATAATTCAGGCTTTTTTTTTTTTTTTTTTTTTTTTAAGTAAGTGAGTGGGATGGTTTTAGATAATTTACTTTGAAGTTTAAAGTACTAAGCAGTAGAAGAGATACTATATCGAGACAGTTTTCATTTAAGTCTTAGGAAAATAGTGAAGAAGGCAAGGTTTTCTTACTAAATAGAACTCGTGCCCATTTTTTGTTGCTTCGTTTATCATTAAGTAGTCAGCATGCACCTTTTTCCTCTTTAGATTTTGTGAAATATAAATACTAGTAAGTAATAAAGATAGAAACAAAGCAGTATTCAGAGTCATTAATGTGCAGATCTTCAGCATTGAACTTGTCTCGCCTTCCTGATCTGTTCTTAAGACTTGGGTGGGGTGGGGCGCCTGGGTGGCGCAGTCGGTTAAGCATCCGACTTCAGCCAGGTCACGATCTCACGGTCCGTGAGTTCGAGCCCCGCGTCAGGCTCTGGGCTGATGGCTCAGAGCCTGGAGCCTGTTTCCGATTCTGTGTCTCCCTGTCTCTCTGTCCCTCCCCCGTTCATGCTCTGTCTCTCTCTGTCCCAAAATAAATAAACGTTGAAAAAAAAAAAAAAAAAAATTAAAAAAAAAAAAAAAAAAAAAAAAAGACTTGGGTGGGGTAAATCTTTTACTTTCTCAGCATCAGTTTTCCTGCTTGTAGAGTAGATATAATAGTATCTAATCATAGACAGTTAGTATTATAAATTATAAGATACTTGCTGAAGATGCATTGTTCTGAGATTCATTGTGGGAAATATATGTATGCAGTACAGAATACAAATAGACAATATAATGTTTTGTACATAAATAATATGTAATACATCTATAATAAAACATACGAAATACATATACAAGTGACATTATAACATCAAATCACTTTATTCAAGTTATGTACAATAGCTGAATTTTTTTCTTTTAATTTTAAGAAACTGTTTTCCTTAGACATCATAAAATTGAAACTAATGTTTTCTTGAAACCAGATAGATAACTCAGGGTAATCCTCCATAGAAATTAAAGACTGTCACATTGAAGAAAGGAAGCTTTTAACAATTAATTGCTTCAGAATATGCCTTATGTGTTTTCGCCAGTATCTTTCCTAAGAAACGGGCAAATATCTTTTTATGATTCATCTTTTAGTGAGACAGAGGCTGTAAATGTAGAATAAACAGAATGATTTGAAAATTATTCAAAATTTGTATATCCAGGATCATGTATGACTGACTTTCCTTTCTATTTATACCAATTTTAAATGACTTTTCCTCAAAACTTTTGCTTGTAATGGAATTTGCAAATACCATTTTGAGGACTGTTTAAGGTATTGTCCCTGTGGTTATATAAACATATACTATACAGGTGGACGTTAACATTTTAGATTTTAATTAAAGACATAGACAAATTCTGTTATAGATCTTGAAGCTTGTCGAAACATAATGAAGTGCCCATACGTTGGATTTGGCAGAAAAAGAAAAGGAAGCTTTCTATTCTTCTCGTGGCTTAAATGACAAAGAGGTTTCTCAGAATAGTGTGTTACAATGCCTTGTTGAAATACTCCTAGGAATGTTTTAGGGCTCAATATCTTATTAATAAGTTAGCATAAAAGTGGAATTATAAAAACTGAATCTTAGACTTTTAATAAGCAATCATCTCAAAATGGTTGGAAGTAGGTTTGCATAGAAGAGGGATAGAAGATTAAAAAGTGAGCAAACTTACATGTCATTTGAAATATGTTCAGAAGTGGCCATCTGTATACTACCCCTCCTTACCTTATTGTGAAGGTATTACATGCCCCTGTGCTCTGTTGCTTATAAACATTTTTATTCGTTTGTACCTGCTAATTCGTGTGCACTTTGTGTAATCTCCAAATGCTAAAAAGGATGGGTTTTTACTTTGCAAAATAGCTGTGAGTTTGAGGCAAAATTCTATTCTTTCAGAATTCAAGGAAAATGCATTCAGTTTACCAAAAGCACTGAACAGTTCTTTGATGCAGCTAAGAAAAGACCACGAGTCATAAAGGCTCATTGATTCTTCCCCTCCTCCCATTGAAATTATTACATTTTGTGCTCAATGCATTATGCAAAAAAAAAAAAAAAAAAAAAAAAAAAAAACTGTAATTATTTACCCTGTCACTGGAGTAAAACTTTAAAAATTCATTTATCATCTAATGAGGATAACAGAATGTTGTTGCATTTAGAAGCTGGTGAGATCCAAAGGAGAAAGAGGAATTATCCTGGGGATTCCAACCAGAGAATGAAAATCTCTGGAGGTTCTATATATTTAGTCCCTTCTTCTGCTATGAGTGTTGCAATGTTTGTGTAGAGAATGGAGTTAAGAAAGGAAGACAATGGTTAAAATTACTTTCTAACCCACAGAGGGCAACATGCCCAATTATTTTGTTACCCTTTTAGAACGCAAGTAGAGTCTTGTACATTGCATAGTTCGCCTTCTGTAATAAACCTGGTAATGACCTGTGTTTAACTCAACAGCCTTTTAAGATTTTACATCTTGAGAATTGATAGTAGAAACGTGTTTTTTAATAAATAATCTTTTTTTTTTTTTTTTAATAGCAAAACACTGGGAAAAAGAACACCCTTTATGTACTGTCTGAAAGCCAAGCAGTTTTTGCAACAGATGTTTGTTGTATTCACTTTGGGGAGGTGTAGTTACCACAGTTTTCCAGAATTCATTCGTATCAACTACTTTTCTCTATAGAAAATACAATATAAAAATCTATAATTAAGTCAAGTGGCCCACTTGATTCATTAGGGAAAATTCTAGTCCAATTTGAATAATAAGGCTTTAAAACAAGAATCATCTTAAGGGTAAATAGGTTGGCTTTTTATTTGTATTGAATGGTAATTGTATCTAATTTGTTTTACAACTCCCATAGGAGAGCATACTTCAGTTCTGAAGTTATTTAATAGATTAGGAGGATTTTATGAGAAGTTAAGTTGATATAGTAACCAATAAATGTAATCCTGTTTTCCCTCTACACGGTTGCCGATTGGGACTCTTTTACTTCCTAGCTTTTTAAAATCTTATTTTTGTTTTATTGGGCACTACTGTGTCTTATAAAATGACACATTTTGTCAACGTGAAAGAAATAGTTTAACCTTTCAGCAGCCTAATCTGAATTGATATTTGTCCATATCCTAAATTCAAAAATGTTTACCTTTTTTAGAAATAGCACATCAAAAATACTGAATCAACTCTGTCAAGTATTTTGCATCGAAGCAAATACTAAGAAATGTGAAAACTATGAAATAAAGATTCTTGAAGTGACATTGTAAGGTCAAATGACTTTAATGGTTCCATGGTTCATTAATTGTAGCACAAGAATATCCAGCTTTTAAATTAGGATGTCAACATTAAGGTTAAAATTTGTGATCAGGCATTTCTCAGTTTTCTTCCAATTGTCACTTAGTTTGTTATTGTGATGCACATTGAATGTGGGGTTCTATTAGGAAAGAATAAAATACAAGTGTGAGTAGAGTATTCCCAAGTATTTCTATAATGATACATTACCTTTTTAGCCCATGTTTTGCTTCGATTATAAATATTCATATTTTTGAAAAATACTTTTCAATATTGAGTGTATCATGAATACTTTGTCTATAGACCTCTTGTGGAAGAGAGTGCTGGTGTGTGTTTCACGTTACTGAACCATTGCATTTAATTATAGTTCTTCTTTATAGATCACTATTTCTAAATTGTATACATTTCCCCCTTCCTAAAAGGGTCAGAGAGTTTTGAAGGATTGAAATGTTTGGGAACTGTTGATCTGCAAGTAGTAAGCCTCTAATTTAAAATTTTTATTCTATACTCATACTTGTTAACGGTGGAGTGGTGTTTTTTTGTTTTGTTTTGTTTTGGTATCTCTATGAAGTGGTGAATATCATCTCTGGTTTTACGTGACTAATCTTTTATTAGAAAATACAAAGGAGTGTTTAAATCATGTAACATACTTAGTTTATTATTACTGTCTGTATATGGACAGAAATGTGTGTGTGTTTGTACCATAATGATTGTAAAGTGTCATACACTTTAAATCTTAGGAGCTTCCAAGTGTCCTGACCTGCGTCTTGGCAGCATTTTAGAATACTGATTTGATTTCACTTACAGCAGCGGACATGCGTATTGTGTGAGCAGTCTGAAGATTCCCTTATGGGACGTATACTTACTTTAAAATGATATAAGAGATACAAATTATTTTTTGTTCATTCCTTACAGATGTACTTTACTCTGTTACAGTTTAATCTTGGGGAAACAATGGGAGGGTTTAGAGGAATGACGCCGTGATCTCCTGAAAATGTTTACTAACGTTTACTAACGTGCAAGAGAAGCTGAAATCACCACCATTGCGATAGTTACATTTATAATAATGACTCTTCTATATTTTGAAGAGCAACTTTTAGCTGAATGCCAAAAGAGTCAGGATATGTCCTTGTACATTCATGTACTTCATGTACATGAAAAAACTAATTTTTATATTTGATTTCATCAATTCTAAATCTAGCCAGTTTGATCTTAGCATTCAAGGGAACTCGTATACCTGTATTTCTCACACCCACCAAGCAGTATTATGAGAATGTGCCCTGCCCCCTGAAAGCTAATAAATTCCCATTAACAAGTGATATATACGAAAGGTCCATTGTATCAAGAAAATTATTTAGGAGGGATAACAGTGTAAGAAAGACATTTAAAAATATAACAAGAATTCATTACGTTCTCTTATAAAACCCCTATTTCTTTACACTTTCTTCCTTGAGTCTGTCAAATGCATATCTTTGTTTAATGTAAAGCTGGCAAATTTTGGAACCTCTTCCAATTCTTACTTTGCATATCCAGATGTTTCCGGGTATAATTCTTCCACCTCTGCGGTACTTTGCAGTTTCCTGATTGTTGACACCCCCAGACCTCCCCTTTTCTCCCTGTTCTTCAACACAGACCATTAAGAACCAATTTCCTATCTATTTTTTCATGATACCCATATTAAAAACCAGTACTATGTTCTGATTCCTTCTAGAAACAAGTGAAACACCACCGATCTTATATATCAATGTGCCTGAGTATTGAATTCCCTTCTCTTGTCTCACTCACATTGAGCTACTGCTCACTATATCTGTTGCTCTAGGAAGACCACCTAAAGATTATAGGTCACATCAAGAAGTCTCCCTAAAGCATCGAAGGCTGGGCTAGGTGCCCTCCTTTTGACTTCCCATAGCATCCTGGGCATATCCAAGTCATAATACTAGAATTAATTGCATGTAACTTTTCTGTCTACCCCTCAAGATTGTAAGCTCCTTGAAGGACAGGACTTCAGGCTTGTTTATGTCTCTGTGCTCAATTATATGTTATTGGGATAAGTACTTCCCATATGTGCTTCCCTCCTGGCTTTGACACCATCAGCTTTATCCAGATTCCCTAACTCTACCTAGTCTAACTCACGTTCCCACCCTTGAACTTTCCTTTTCCTCCACACCAAACCTGACCTTTGAATATTACTCATAAACTGCATCTTGCATGAAATCTCACCACTGTGACCATAGTAATGGTTTTGCAAAGCTTTAATCTGCCATTGACCAGACTTACAGATGTTTATTTTCATGTACTTAAATTTGTGTTTGTCCACCTGACGACCTTGCTATAAAGCAGGTTACTATTTTTTCCCCAGAATTCCTCGTAGAAAGTGGCAGGACATCTTGGCTGAATAATATTCCTTTAATATGCTTTTATTAAAGCCTACATTTTAAGTATATAGAGCTTATTTCAGTTGTGAGCATAGCAAACTGTCTTTTACTTGTATTTCTCATGTGGAGACTGGTACATGATGCAGCTCAAGGGGAACGTAATCGAAATGGTTTTAAAGCAATACGTTCAATGTATTAAGAACAAATCTAGCTTTGTTGTAAAATTGTTCTACGTTAATGAAACTTAGAGGGAGTTTTTTCATTTCTTAAATTTTTTAAAAGGCTGTTTACCGATGTATTTATTTATTTACTTATTTTGAGAGAGAGAAAGTGTTGTGTGCCCTGCCATACAAGTGGGGGAGGGGCACAGAGAGAAAGAGAGCAAAAATCCCAAGCAGGCTCTGCGCTATCAGCCAGAACCAACACGGGGTTCTATCTCAGGACCCACGAGATCACGACCTGGGCAGGAATTCAGAGTTGGACACTTAACTAACTAAGCCGCCCAGGCACCCCTCATTTCGTACATCTAACACTTTTAATTCCTGTACATATTTAAATATTTTACAATAATCATAACTAGTACAGTTAGAGTTTGACTTTCTCTTTCTGGGTCTTTTTGAAGCAATAGGTATTTGAATGGTTGTAGTGGTGAACTTCACCCTTTATTTCAATTTTGTATTTTGTAAAAATTAGTATTTCATTAAGCCTCATTCAACAAAGCCAAGAAATGATTCTGAGGCTGAAGTTTTCAGACTGATTTCCTCGTCCCTTAGTCCCAATTATTTATTTACTTATTTATTTCATTTGCAAAAGAAAACTCCATTGACTCCACATTCCATAACTTACAGAGTTAATAAGACATTTGTTGAGTTAAATTAATTTGAAAATAGACGCATGGTTAATGTCAGTAAGGTGCTTTGAAGATAAAAAGCACAATAAGCGTTAGTTATTATCATTATGATAATTATTTTCATTATTATTATTACATAGTGTCTGCTTAAAAATACCTTTGGTTACTCTGGGATGGCTGAGGCTAATGAGAGGGGTTACCATGCTGGGTTTTATACAGAACTAAGGAGTTGAGACATAATCCACTGAGGTTTTGTTTTTTCTTAACAAATCAAGAGATGTTTGTCCTTTTTCTTAAAAATATATAAATGTATGTTACATATATATAACATATATATATACTTGTTATATATATATGTTATATATACTTGTTATATATATGTTATATATGTTTTATATATAAAACATGTATTTTATATATAAAACATATATATACGTATATATGTACATATACATATATACACATATATATGTTATATATATGTATGTATATATGTTTTATATATATATATACATATATATGTATATATATATGTATATATATATAAATCTGTGTCTATATATAAAATAAAGCTACCTGTAATGCAGAAGCATTGGAACTCATTTTGAATAGTTTGAATGTTTTCTTATGTAATCTCTAAAATGATATTTGAGGAATAAGGATAGGTCTTCTGAAAGGCTCTAAAAACATAGACATTGATTTCTAAATAGTCAAAACCCTTTATTTCTTAGTTAACTAATTCCTGAAGTTGTATAGAACTCAAATTTATAATTTTTATAAACTGAAAAGAAGAGGGCATAATTATGGGAAGAAAATATGAAAGCTTAAAATTATCACAAAAATGGAAAATTATATCTTTGGGAAGTTATAAAATAACCATAACTAATTACGTGAATTAATTCCGATGAGAATATTTCAAGGAGGATTGTTCTTTAGATTATTCTTTAGCAAGAAGACTTGAACATAAAGCCAAATTCCTCACAACATCCTGCAAAGATTGTCATCACAAGTCAGAGACAGAGGAAGTATGGAAACATTTTAACAGGCATATATATGAAAGTTAAATGTACACCCAGCCTCAAAATCAGGAAGACATTAGTGACATGTCTGAAGAAGACATTCCCTAATATTATTGCAAATTAAATAAGAAAAGACCTCAAGAGAATGAAAAGAGAAAAGGTGCCTGGAGCCAATGAATTACAATTGACAACCTAAAGGCAGTTGAAGAACCAATTGCTAGAGTGATTGCAAAGCTATTCATAGTGTGCAGCAGACAGAGCATACCAGAAAGCTGGAACAATGCCTTCAGTTCAGCAATATTGCTTCAAAAGAATGGAAAGAGGGGAACGGGAAGAGCCACTGACCCTGAGACCAATTTCCAGGCAGCTGCACAAACTATATACTGTAATTAAAGGTTTTGACCAGTAATCACAGCAAAGCCAGACTACAGAAAGTCTAGGGAGTCAGCGAGGTTTATAATGAGGCAGATATCCTTAACTAAAAGTGTGGAAAAAGCAGGTAAGAAAACCAGCCCAGTTTTGGCAGTGACTTTGAGAAGCTCTGCTGTGTTAACACAAATATGAAAATCACATATTTTTGGCCTTCTTCCTCTAAGAACAAAAACGTGTAATGAAAGATACCTGCTTTCATCTTTTGAGATGAATAGAACACTCTGCTCCAGTACCTGGAATTTTCTCCTTGCCACTGATTTTTCTTTACCTGTGAATTGCATGTGCCTTTCGGGAAAACAGTAAGCCAGGCACGTGCAATGGTACAGACAACAGACTCCCACTTAGAAGTAGCTACTCTTCCAGGATACATGGGCTTTGGCAGAAATGAGCTAACCCACACCTGAGTTCTTTGTCTATAGAACCTCTTTTTCCCTTTTGTTTACCGATAACGTAGAATCTCTTTCTTGCTTTAGTAGTGTCTCTACACAGATGTCCGTGTTCAGCTACCACTCTTATTTAAATATTCACATAGTACTTTGAATGTTTATATCTTGAGTAAAGGGGAATCTAGTGGTTTTGAATAAAGGCATGATACAAACTTCCATAGCAAACAAGAAGGTGTCAACATGAGTCCAGTGAACACAAACGACATCTCATTTTGCAGACACCACGTAGTTCTCTCCTGACTGGCCTGCTAAGACCTTTGCTGTGTTTGATGTCACAGTATCCAGTAGTGGAATGGAAATAGTCTTCTTGGCTAGAAATTCTGAAATTGTAATTTGTACACACGTTAATCGTTGACCAAAAAAAATGACAAGTTTTCTACTGACTTATAAAGGAGGAGTCAAGTAAGGTTTCATTTTATTTTATTTACCCTTATCACATAACATATTCCAGTGTCTGAATTCCTTGTGTTAAGGGTGGTGTGCCTAGATTGAGTTTACTTTTGTTCTACACCTGAAATAAGAATGCTCCATAAAGAGTGTTCAGGCAGTAAACAGACGAATAAAGTAACCGGAATTGTTTTTGTAAACAAGGGAAACCAACTAAACCTTATGGGAAGACGGTTCTGCATATGAACTGTGAAATAAATTGGAGGTTGCCTAGAACAACAAAATTGTAACGTGTAAGAATTTGTAAAATATTTTTAGAACTATAGTGATGACTAATAATTTGTCAAGCCAAAACAAGTTTTTATTGAAAGGGGCCAGAGTGGAAAATCTGGGTAACTTGTGTGTAGTTTAGACAAGGAGAACAAAGAAATAATGAAATGAAAATAAGACCTTGGCAGAGGAATGCTTAGAGAACAGCTGATTGAAGACTTACAATTGTTAACGGTGCTATAAAAGAAAGATATTTTCTCATCATGCTGTAGCATATCACATTGAAGACAAGACTGAATAATTATAAGATCCTGAAAAATAGGCCAAAAAAAGATGTTGAGATAAAGGTATAATTTATATGCACTGAGTAGAGTCGTCATTATGGTTATTGACATTATGCAAAAGCAAATCATTGTGCCCAAATGGCCTAATTTTCTAAAACACGAAAACATAAATTCTTAAGAAAGAATCTTTCTCTGATTATATTTAAAGACTTACATTTTACTCTGTTCTAGAATAGTTTCATTTAAAATGGTACTTGCCAAACTTCTTGAAAAGGTTAAGTCTAAATATTTGAATTATTTAAATGAGTGGGTAGAGATTCATTAAGTGTAAAAATGCATGTGTCTACATGTTTGGGGCAATAAAAAAAGATGTCAATTTCCCATATTTTTATATGGACTTTGATGTTTTTCTTTAATTAAAGCTCAAGTTTGGACATCTTTCTGTTTTTCCTTAATTAATAATGGCTTTTTAATGACTTTTATATTAACAAGCAAATTAAGCTTTTTTTTTTTTTTTTTTAGCTGAAAAAGGGAAAACAGCCTTAAAGGTAAAACATAAGATTGCCAGATTGCTTGAGCCTGTTAGAGTTAACAGAAATTTTTTATTAATATAGTTTTCTGCTCAGCACAGTTTTCTGCTCGAGGGAAATAGTCTTTAATGATTCTTATGTGCAGTGCCCCTTTAATTATTTAGAACATTGGTTCTAGCAGTGTAGATGCAGAAAGTATGGAATATTTTGTTGAATTTGTACTAACTTCATATCAGGCCCAAGACATTGCTTTTTTTTTTTTTTTTTTGGTAAAACACTTGATACAGATCTGTGTTTTTGTAGTTTTATCTGTTAAAAATGGAATACAAAAATTGTAATTCCTTTAGTACTTGTTCTTTTTTGGATTCTAGTTAGTCAAGATTTTGCCATATGGTTCCGTAGCCATAGTAAAGCTGAACTGAAAAATGTGTGCTATTAAAAATGTCATATTTCTAAGATGTTAAAGCAAGATATGGCTGTAATTGCTGGGTTTACTTTCACCGAAATTATTTTCGGAATAACATCTCTTCTCCAGCTCTGCTCACAAATATGTACAAATTTGTAGCGAATTATGGTTGACATTACTTGATCCATTCTTTGTCAATTAAGATTATGTAACTGCCACCCAGTGGATGTCTGTCGTTCTCATTTGGATCTCCATGGAGTATGACATAATCTTAAAAAATCCATTCATTTTAAAGCTTCAAAAATCCATCTCATTTAAATTAACCTGAATGACAAACCACATGGTAAATTTTAAACAGGTACAAAACAGTATACAGTGAACAATATTCTGTTTTTTTCATGTGCCCTGGTCTGCTGTACTTTATTATTTTTTTATTTTTGAGAGAGAGAGAGAGAGAGAGAGAGACAGACTGAGTGTGAGTGGGGGAGGGGCAGAGAGAGAGGGAGACGCAGAATCCAAAGTAGGCTCCAGGCCCTGAGCTGTCAGCACAGAGCCTGACAGGGGGTTCGAACCCATGATCCGTGGGATGATGAGCTGTAGTCAGACCATTGACTGAGCCACGCAGGTGCCCCTAGTCTGTTGTACTTTAAAACTCTCATCCTTCAACCTAGCTACTTGCTTAGGAGACTTTGAAGGTGAAAAGGTTAGAAACACCAACTTAATGAATTTTGCTTAACAATATGAATGTGGACCGTATATTAATGATGTAATTATCTTAAAGATACTTCTAAGACACGTGCAGTAAGGTGCTGTAATCGTTTCAGGAAAGTTAATTTTAACACTTTAGTCTCTACGTTGTTACCTTGAATTTTAAGCATTTATGGTGGGGGGAGGTAATTTATAGGAACTCCAACTCTCATTTCTGGAGAAGGACTTATTTTGGAATATGAGGATATGCATCTAAAAAATCATACTTTATTTTAATTATGAAAAACTTCAAAGATAGAGATAAGTACAAAAAATGACATGACAGTGAAACTCATCCACCCATTACCCAGATTCAGCACATTTTAACATTTTACCATATTTGTTCAGATCTCTTCCTTAAATCAGTAAAGATGCATTTTCAAAGCCCCTTCCCTCACTTCTTAAGTGAGTGTATCTTGAAGTTGGTATCTTTCCCAACATACATTTTTATACTTCTAATACATATGCATGTATCTCTAAGTAATATACAGTAATGTTTTGTGTGATAAAAATTTACATAAGTGGTGTCTTAGAGTGTATACTTTGTCATGCTTTTTTCATTACGTTTTTTGAGCTTATAGGATATATGTAAATCTAACTTATTTATTTTCATTGATATATTATGTTCCAAGGCATGACTGTGCCATAATTTTATTTATTTATTCTTATTGATAAACTTTTAGGTTGTTTCTGGATTTTTGAGATTACAAACAAAGCTGTTGACGAATATCTTTGTACATGTTTCCTTGTGTATATATGCAAGCATTTCTAAAGTGTATATGTGTCAAATTGGAATTGCTGGATCATAGGATACACACACATTTAACTTGATGGGTATTTAACTTGGCACTTTGGGTTTAGAGATGACAGACAATAAGGCTCTGAGGTCAGACCATCTGGATTTAAATCCCTCTTACTGTGGACCAGCAGAATAATATTGAGCAAAAACTTAAATCCATTTCCTCATCTGTAAAATGGGGCTAATCCTAGAACCTACCTCATAGCAAATAGTGAGGATTACCTGAGGATCGAGCACACAGAGTACCCGGATTAACTTCTGGGTCTGTCCTCCTTCTCTGGACAGAAGTATTAAGAGCATGAAATGGCACGTTCAGCTGTGCCTCGGATACTGTCACGAATGCCTGTTCAATACACAGAAGTGAAACAAACTCCAGTGTAGGGACAGGTATGTTTATATATTTTTGAGAGTGCTTGAAGAATGAGTTCCAAATAGGAAAAAAAAAAAAAATTTAAAGCAATGAAGACCGTACACAATGTTACAACTTCTGTTAGATTAAATTATAAGCAAGTTGATTACTACCATTCAAATAGACTGTGTTCTTGTCAAACTGCTTTTCATCGCTATGCCAACAAGATGTACTTTCCTCTGCTGTTGTGAGGAAACTGGGAAAATCCAATATTCTGGAGATTTTGACTTGTGAAACCCGATACTAAAGTGTGTTCTTTACAATGTTCCAGATAGGTCATTCTGCTTGAATTTTCTAATTTGTCAGTTTTGCAGTACAGGTAGTAGCTCTGTCTTAAAGAAAGTAAGCAACTGTAGAATGTTGTACTTTGCCACTGCATGAAAATGAGGGAGATGCTTGAACAAGCTGTGGACCTACCTGCAGGTTTCTAGGTTTCTGTGAGGCCTCACAGAAGCCCCGAAATCTGCTTTTTATAGTGTGTCACTTGGTGTATTCTCATGATGTGATTGACGGGCTCGTTGTTTCCTCTTGGAAGGCCCAAGAGGTTACTCGGATTATTTTAAGAGTGGATTCTTACGTTGAGACTTAAATAGAACATCCTCACCAATTCTTACGTTGAGACTTAAATAGAATGTCCTCACGCCTTAAAGGTGGATTAGTTTGCATTACTTTCATTGCTTTTCAAGTGTTTTGGGAAATATTTAAGAGTCCTCCTAAAAACTGGATTTCCTGGAGTGTGTTTTCTTTGGGGAGCAATTTTAAGGATAAGTTGTAGACTTTTTCCGAAAGCTCAAAAGTTAACAACCAAAAGGTCCCGGTTAAAACAAATTACTTAATTAAAAAAAAAAAAAATGGGCATGAGAGAAAACCCCCATCGTATCTCTGCATCCCTTATAGTAAATCAGACCTGTGTGTGTTTTTAACAAAAACGAGGGTGTGCTTCCCGCCCCCCCCCCCCCTTCATTCTCTGTTTCTTTTGATCATTGATCTGGGTGACCCCACGCTCAGGGTTTTTTTTCTTCATTTGACATGGACAGATTTTTGAAGTATAGCTCTCCTTTGGGAACCCCGGGCAGTTCCACTTGACTAACCTGTGATCTAATGGGCAGTAATGCGGGGTTACAGTGGCCATTTTGTGTGCTTTGAGGAGGAGGATGGCTAGACAGAGTGGGAGAAAGGCGAGGTCTGCGGAGAAAAGGAGAGGCAGGGTGATCGAACAGTGTGAAAAAGACTTGTTAGCCCACATTAGTTTGCCTGATTTACTTCACAACAGGTCAGGAAAGGCCAACAGCATGGTTGTCGTTAAATTTGCAAAGTTGAAAATCTGGGTATTAGAAAGGATTTCTTTGAGATCTCAGAGCTATTAATTCCAAAGTTGGTTTTAACTCACCTTGGAGTTGCAGCACACAGGGTAGCATCACACTTTTCTTCGGTCTTCTGTGTATTTATGAAATCACCATGTGACCCTCGATAGTTTTTTTTTTTTTTTTTTCCAACGCCGCAAATTTTAAACATCCCGTCGTGGTTGGGCCATTCTGCCATGAGAGGGAAACCAAACACTGAGCAAGTCATTGCACTTTTTTATGGTTGATGTTCGACTCTTAATGAGGCGCCCATGCTTTCCATTTAGAAATGTTGCAGAAGTGCATTTGTGAACTTCTATCCTGATAATCGGAGGAAGCTCTTAAATTTGTCCCTGCACATCTACTCTGATGTACCCCGATGTGGGTTTGTGTGTGTGAGTGTGCACATGCTTGTAAGTCGTCCCCGTAGAATACAGTCAGAGTAACTGAGATAACCAAATTAGATTTCAGCATCCTTCTTTCTCTGCCTTAAGCTTAAACCAGTATATTTTGCATCTCACTTTTGTTTATGCCTTTTACATGAAAGCAAATAGACGACCTACCAAAAAATGTCCAGGTTTTTGGAATATGTCATTACTGGAGCCTAAAAATTATTTTCTTGAATTGATAATCTTTTTCTCTTCACATTCAGAAGTCTATATATTACACTAAAAACATAATAGTTATTGATCACAACACTGCTTTTGTTTGACCACTGGTTCTGTAAGACTTGCCAATAAAAGCCATCTCGCTGTGGGATTAAAGAATAGTTGATACTGTCAGCTTTTTTATTCTACACGTGTGTGTGTGTGTGTGTGTGTGTGTGTGTGTGTGTGTGTGTAGAGAGAGAGTATTTAAAGCCTGTGTTTGAGATCTAAATGGAAGTCTATACAAATGGCGGACAGTGGTTCAAGCCCCATAATTGCATCTTGCCTCAGGGCATAGTATGTATGTAGACTTATTCTTCTTTGTGCCATAAGAGTGCCTAGAAGGTGGACTAGCCTATGCTTACCATCTTGGGTCAGGTGCTTTGGCTGTGCTAAGGAGGAATTGCTCAACAGAAAAAAAGGGACATTAGACCAAATTAAAGCCTCACACAGTGACCTTATGTGAAGACTTATCTGGAGAAACTCCTTTCTTTTTAGATATGCTTGCCTATCTGCAAATTGGCAAAAGGAAGTTTCCCAAAGAAGAAAGATACCTTGGTTCAGCATTTTAAGCATATCTTAGTGTTTTTTTGAATTTGATTAGTTATCTAACAAAACAACTGTTCATTGTTGCAACCAGTGTTTTTTGCACACTTGCTCTGTGCCCAAATACTGTGTGAGGAGATGCAAAGATAAAATATGGTCCCTTTCTTTCCTCAGGTCACCTACGTATAACAAATAACCACAATATATTACGATATGAGCCAATAAAAATATGTAAAGAGTACTATGGGAACACAGGAGAGGCTGAAATTAATATGAACTAACACATGTGCAATGTACAGTGTTTCACCTACATTGTATCTGGTAATTCTCGATTGTCCTGGGAAACATGGTTTTACTTCCTTCTGAAATAATAAATTACCCAAGATACAACTAGCAACCCGAATCCACTTTCTACTGAATCCAAATTCAACTCATTTGCTCTTTTCACTATACCCCAACAATCTTTTGTCATTGAATTAAAAAAATTGATTTTTTTTAAAAAAATAGAACTTTTTTTCTTATCTTGAAGTCTTAAGTTCTTCTCCTGAATATTTTTTGCTGCTCTGGACAAGCCCCAGCTGCCAGTTTGCAGATGAGCCCTTTTTACAAGTGACTTCAATCAAAATAAGAGTGATACATTGAAGAAACTAAGCCAGGTATGTTTTTATATATTTGTGAAACAGAATGTTGTATTCCAGTACTAGGGGGAGAAAGTCTGCTGATTTGGGCTTAACTTACTGTCCAGTTCATCTTTGTTTTTAGAAATAACACAAGACTGAATTAGAGAACTGAGGACACCAGAGCAATTTCTGTAAACACACAACCTCCTCCATAAGTTTTCCTGACCATAACCCACCTCTAGCAGCTTTTAGGGCTCCATTCATGTGTTTATATTTGTCAATTTTAGAAATGAGAGACAAGAAGAAAAGATAGAAAAGAGTCTTTGGAAGCAGAGGCAGCAAGTTAAGATCTAAAACAATGTGTTTTATTTGGGGAGTTGCCCATTCCAAAGAGAACATTACATTTTCTAAATGTAACCTTTTGTGTGCTTGCATGGGAAATACCCATCACAGGGTTAAACAAGGTACCTTTGCAGGGGCACCTGGGTGGCTCAGTTGGTTAAGTGACCAACTCTTGATTTCAACTCCAGTCATGATCTCAGGGTTCATGAGTTCGAGACCCACTTCAGGCTCTGGGTTGACCATGGGGAGCCTGCTTGGGATTCTGTCTCTCTGCCCCTTCCCCGCTCGTGTGTGCGTGTGCTTGCATGCACTCTCTCTCAAAATAAACATTAAAGAAAAAAAAAACCTTTCCATTAGATAATAGTTCCTTTTTTTGGTACCTCGTATTAAATACTTGTGCCACGCAGGTAACATGTGATGGAGGAAGGTCCAACTGGGATTTTAGATCAACTCCTCTGACCTCAACGTGGCAGTGGATTCCTTAAATGCTCCCTATTTATAAAATGCTGCAGGCCCACTGAAGGATAGAACACATTAGAAAATAACCTCTTAGCTCTCAAAAGAATTCTGAGTCTTGATTTATACTACTGTTGTTTTCTTTGCATAATATAATGGCACCGTATCTCTACTTCAGAAATAGCTGAATGTTCTTGTCAAGAGGGCTGCTAATCTACCTTTTAGCGACTTAGCAAATATTCACTGGGGAAAGTGATCTGTTTTGAGTTCTTTGTAGGTGCCTAATACAGCTTCTCAAACATAGTAGATGCTCAGTAAATACTGTCAGATAAACAGCTCCGTGCCTGTGTGGGGCCAGGCAGTGCACTGAGTAGTGAGTGACACGGACCAAGTCCCGGCCTTTGCGCACTGATCCAAGTGGGCAGTTTTCAGAACTGTTTTTTCTTCATAGTGAGGTAACAGTAACTTATAAAGATGGATAAATTAGAAGATTTAAATAAAAATTAATGTAGAGGCACCTGGGTGGCTCAGTTGGTTGGGCGTCCAACTTCAGGTCATGACCTCACAGTTTGTGAGCTCTAATCTCAAGTAGAGCTCTGTGCTGACAGCTCGGAGCCTGGAGCCTGCTTCAGATTCTGTGTCTTCCTCTCTCTACCCCTTCCCTGCTCACACTCTGTCTCTCTCTCAAAAATAAATAAACATTAAAAAATTTAAAAAAATAATGTAGCATTTCTAAAAATGCTCTAAAGTTTTTATGAGCACCTTAAGAGAAAATGTTAACTTATTTAAAATATCTATCTGAATCACGTGCCCCCGTACCTTTTGTGTTACTGTTACATTTATTTGTTGGGAATTGTCATGTTTTGCTCCCGAACTAAAAATCTTTAATATTGTCCTGTTACAACATAATTCAGGTATTTCTGCCATGATTCTGTAGAATTCTTTTTTTTCTCTAAACTTTAAGGAATGGAAGTACATTTAATGTATTAGAGACGTGGCAATTTCTAAGGAGCTCTAAATAAGTCTTTGAAACTGGTCATGGTAGAACTCAGAAATTTGGTGAACATCAAGATTAACTGGTATGACATTTGCTAAGGCAGGTGGTAAATGTCAAAAATGTATCTACTGGCCCTGTATAGCATATATGCATCAAGTCTTGAGAACCCTTGTGTCTCTGGGGTAATCATCTGAAATGCCTTTCATCTGTTTCACTAATTGTTACATAGACTAAACCCTGTTTAGAAACCTTCACACTGAGACCACACTGAAAACACATCTGCGTTTAAAGACAGATTTTTTTTTTTTTTTAGAAAACATATGTGTGTATATATATATATGTATCCATATACACTGGTACTTAAAACAATTTGTTTTTATAGCAGACCCTTGATATCCATCAGAGTATATTCTAAACTTCCCTTCTAGAGGAGTCCCTTAAATATTGTATAATGTTGATACTTAAGAAAGGAAAGAGTAAGTTAGAGCCATTTTTGTACATTTTTCTGAAATTATTTCCATAATTAATATTTCAGATGAGGTTTGACAACCCAAATCAGTCCTCTGATGGTTGGTATATGTGTAGGAAGCATTATTGCACTAGAGACCTTTACACATACCTTCTGCCTTTGGATTATGAGAATCTGCATATCCACTAAAGTAAATGCTAGCTCTTGATTAGGGAAAGATAGCAATCAGAGTTGCTCAACATGTGCCAAAGTGTGTGGAGAGAGTCAGAAGGCCCCCGCAGCATCCTCACCCTGGGGCCAAATGTTGCCCAAGTCTTTTTAGTTTGTGTTAGACCAGGTTTTGGGGTGCTGGTTTCTCAGAGTGAGCCCATCAGGATCTGGAGAACACCCTGGCCCAGGCATTTGGCCCAATGCCAGGATGTCTTTCATGTTGGAGTTGAGCTATGGAGCATGCACCTTAGAACAGAGCAAACTCCTTAGACAAGACTTCTGTGAGCGCTCTACGTTCAACAATAGGCACTATTCTCAGTGATTACCAAGAATTCAATTACGTGTCCTTTTCAACACTAAAGGGCTGCATCTTTAACATCAAAGCAAGGCTTTGTGTTTGTCCATCACTCATCCTTTATGAATACTTCCTTTATGTCTG
The DNA here is from genome assembly GCF_046562875.1 of Panthera onca. Lineage (NCBI taxonomy): Eukaryota > Metazoa > Chordata > Mammalia > Carnivora > Felidae > Panthera > Panthera onca. The sequence goes on along the minus strand of NC_138339.1, from coordinate 40,379,644 downwards.
CATTTAAATGTGCCTATAAAATGTATGTATGTGTATGGGATATAATTATGAAGCAGTTGGAGTTTTTTGAAAAATGCCTCAATGTGTATGAATACTGTCTCCTAAGCATAGATTTTTAAAATTTATGACCTACTATGTTGCAGGAAAAAGTGATAAAAGCTGAAATGGTATAATTTGGATCTATTTTTCTATTTAAAATATATCTGGATTTTAAGACTTGTGCCATTATAAGATTTAGCAGCATAATTCTTTTATGCTGAAGATCGTCTGATTCCGGGTTATGACTGAGACCTGGTCAAAGATCTCTCTGGAAGCCAGCCCAGTAAGGAAGAGAGAAGCTTGCTGAGGCCTGATACTTAAGTGACCTTAGGATGAGAGGACAGGAGAAGACAGAAGAGATGTGGAGATGATCCTTTTCAGAAATAGCGCAAAGACAAAGAGATTGATATTCCCTACATTTAAGACTACCATGAGAGTCTCTGTTATTATTACTATGTCTTATTTCAGCAGTGCCTTTTTTCCCATTGAATTAGTCTTCTGGCATATAAGCCATACAAGAAAAACTTTGTGTTTTTGTGTTTGTTTTTTAATTTTTTTACATCCCACGCATGATCACCTATTCACTAACGAATTTTTGCAAGTATTATGCATGTTTGTTTCATCCATCCATTTGTTCATTTACAATACATACTTATTGAGCACCTGCTTCCATAGTTCAGGCCAATGAATTTTACTCTTTAAAGCCACACATCTTGGTCACAAGAGGTATTGACAAGAATATGCCAAGGATTCACTCAAAAGAATGAATTCCAAATGGGTTTGGGGTATCACTTGGAATAAGTACATAGTATAGAGCTTCAAAAGGAGATTACTTTTGTATGTGTATTTTAGCCCTAAAAGCTCTGGGGTGAACATGTATTGATTCCATATACTAGTGGGTTTTTTTTGTTTTTTTTAAAGCTTCCTCAGTCTGTCCATTAGCCACATGTAAGTAGCTGGAGGCAGGGGAGGGAGAGGAATGTACGGAAATGTGTCTGACTCGGGATGTCTCGTTTTCCAGAATCCCTGCCAAGGGCTGGCAAGCCCAGAAAGGCAGAGGCTGGCACCATTCCCTGCCGCTCTCCGCCCTCCATGGCATACCCCATCAGACGCCTGTTCTAGGCGTGACCTAGATTCCCTAGCTGATGCCTGGGTCCAGCCAGGCCCGTTGCTTTTTGTTTTTTTGTTTCCTCATCTCTTCATCTCAAGTCTCGTTTAGCCATTAAGTTAAAGAAATGCTCCAAAGGCCTGTGCCAAAATGTGTCTGCCCTTCTTCTCGGTGGCACATGCCCAACTGTCAGTTGACAGGTGGGCATACCACCTGGGGAACAGTTAACTTCCCACAGCAGATGGAGGTTTACTGGTCCAGGAGAAGGCCCACAACTGGGTTGCTGGAACAGATGCTCTGCAGACAGTCTCTGGATCTCAGTTTTCCTCACCCCCTCTGGCTCCGTCTTCCCTCACTGCATATGTAGATGTGAGTAGAGCTTTGTAGCATTACAGGTTTCCAAACATAAAATTTCTCTACTGACTCTCAGGTTTGAGTGACCATCTACAGGCCTTCCAAACTTTAAGAAATAAAGTCTGTAACAACAGAGATGAGTCGAACTCTGGAATCTTGAGTAGTGACCTTAAAAACATAGGTTATGAAAACATTTACATCAGCATTTGCCAAAAGGTGGTTTGGCTGGTGTGGGGAGTGTTGACACTTTAATTGGCTTTTTCACTGCTCGATAGCACAATTTGGGTTTAAATCTATTTGTGGTAGATGGTCACACATGAAAGTTGTACCTTCCAGATTTCCAAAGTGTGGAAGAAAAATTTCCTCTGTGGTTTGATACATTTCCTTGTTTTATTGCAAATAATTGAAGAAATGTCAGTGGAGTTCACTGCTTTCCAACCTAGTACTTAAAAATTTTAGAGGAAATTTAATCTAGTGAAACTTGTTTTTCAAATAAGAAAATAATAGTGTTTTCGTCCTGCTTTTCAGCCATAAGCCATCTGCATTATGACAAATGACTCATCAATTTTAGTAAAAGGAGTCTACGCTAGCTTATTACAGTCTCTTGCAGATGTGTTACCGATACGGGTACCACGGTAGACTTTTTAGCTCAGCATTTGAAGGATTTTCTCCTTTCCATCTGTCCTCCTCCTTTCCTTCCCTATTGTGCAATACACGAAAAATGAAAAACTGTATAGAACATATATATGTAGTTTGAAAGAACAGTACAGCGAATCCCAGTGTCCTCACGATCCATGTCAAAGACTAGACCACCCCGGGACCTTTTCATTTCCATGCTTTTCATTTGAAGATGATCTCCCTCTCTCTCTCTACCCGGAAGTAATCACTGCCTTGAATTTTCTGCTGAGTATTTCCTTGCCTTTTTTTTTTTTTTTTTTTTTTTTTTAACCTGTGTCATCTATACATGGATCCCTAAATAATCCACAGTGGTGCCTATTTTGAACTTTATATAGACTGAGAACCATACTATAAACGTATTCTTTTGCAATTTTCTATTTTTGTTCAAGCTTATCTTCTTGAGGATCATCCATGTTCATCTCTGAGGCTGTAGTTGATCTCTCTTAATTGCTGTGTCCTATTCCATCGTGGATATATCACCATCTCTATGCTGTCGATGGACCTTTTCCATTGTTACTTCTGTTATTTGGATATTATCAAAACTGCTGTTATGACCATTTTTGAATGTATCTTATGTATACATATAACTGTTTCACAGTAGTGTATACCTAAGAACGTAAAGAGTTAAAAGTACTATACATTTTGGGCGTGCCTGGGTGGCTCAGTCTATTAAGTGTCCCACTTGGACTCAGGTCATGATCTCACTGTTTGGGAGTTTTGAGCCCTGCATCAGGCTCTGTGCTGACAGCTCAGAGCCTGGAGCCTGCTTCACATTCTGTGCCTCCCTCTTTCTCTACCCCTCCCCTGCTCGTGCACGCGCTCTCTCTCTCTCTCTCTCTCTCAAAATTAAGTAAACATTAAAAAAAATTAAAAAAAATTTTTTTCCTTTAAGTATGATTTTGCTCCAGGCTGCTTATTTATTTATGCTTTTATTTAAATAAATGCCTTAAATCCAGTGAAGGATGAAGGGCATTCTTGTAAAAGGTGTCCTTTCCTTTTGTGAAGTAGATTTTGTTGTGAATGGACGTGGAACTTTGTCAAATGGTTTTTTTCATAATTACTGGGAGGATTATGTGTTTTTTCCCTATTAATAGTAGCCTATTAATGTGGTAAATTACCTAAATTTATTATCAACTAGTTAATCAACTTTGCATGGTATTAGATATGATGGCTGCAGAAGAAATGTCAGAAGTTCTCTACTCTTAATTAACTTACAGTGTAATTGAAGAGACAAAACATGATTAAAGAAAAGTTAATAGATGCCACAAGGGTATATTGTAATTATTCGCCACATTAATGGGGCTTTGAGTTCAGTTGGCAAAAACCATTATGGGCTGTAGTAGGCTGAGCCAGCTTCCTGGAGAGGGTCCTGGAGCTAAAACCGGAAGAATGGTTGTTTATCTTTTAGGACACTTTGAATAGCATTGCTTTGGTTTGCCAAATTACCTGCTTTTTGAAGTTTTAACACTGATTTCAAGTAATCATTCATATGGGGTCATACTGGTCATATTGCATTTTGTCGGAAAAACCCCCCTTAGGATCTCCTCTGTTTCCAGCAAATGTTTTGCTGCTGCCCGTTTTTTTTTTTTTTTTTTTTTAATATTTATTTTTGAGAGAGAGAGAGAAAGAAAGGAAGGAAAGAAGGAAAGGGAGGGGCAGAGAGAGAGACAGAGAATCCCAAGCAGGCTCTGCACCATCAACACAGAGCCCGATGAGGGGCTTGAACTCATGAACTATGAGATTATGACCTAAGCTGAAATCGAGTCAGACGCTTAACCAACTGAGCCAGCCAGGCACCCCGCTGCTGCCCAGTTTTTAAGCCATTAGTCTCATCCTGAGTTTGCTGCTACAAAATAAGCTTCATAGGTATTTGGACTTTTTCCTTAATCAACTATTTGATTCTTAGAGCTAATTGGAAAAGAGGACTAATTAAGAGCAAGTTAATTGTACAAACATTCCTAAGGCATCTACGATAGGAAAAGAACTCTTCTAGACTCCTGTGTAAATAACGATCATCCTTGCCCGCAGAAAATTTCCTGTCTTCTACCAGGAAGCTTAAAATTGTGAGATTGCCCTGTGCGCTTTTGGCTGTGAACATAAAGTAACTAAAACTTTTTTTCTCACTGGAAATGATTTTGTGTCCATGGTTTCAAGAGGGTTCCTCTACCTCAGAGCACACTGAGAAAATTATTTTCATGCTAGGGTAAAGGCAGGGACTGGAGGATGCTTACTTTTCAATGGCCAAAATAGATTATTTTTCATTATTTTTTCTCAAAGTTCTGTTTGTACACCTGTCTTCTGTTTTGTTTAGCTTAGTCTTTCAGGTGTTTTTGTTTGTTTACAATTCTTTACTCCACACTATCTGCCATTTGAGTCATACATACCTACCCCAGTTTTGACAGTCCTGTAAGACCTCCTCAGTCAATTCTGCTTCCTTCACCATCTTTTACCTTATTTATATCCTTGTCCTGACCACTCTTCAGTTTTAGAGTGAGTTTTTTTTTCTCTTTTGATCTTCCTGTGTTTTCCTCCATTATCTATACTCATTAATCACTTTTACATATGCTTTCTAGAAATAGCCATGTTGGCTGGCAGTGTATCTTGCCATATTAACGTGAAACTTTTATTTTAAAAAAAAAATTTTTTTAATGTTTATTTTTTGAGAGAGAGAGAGACAGTGCGGGGAGTGGCGGGGGGGGGGGGGGGGTGGGGGAAGGGGCAGAGAGCAAGGGAGACACAGAATCCGAAGCAGGCTCCAGGCTCTGAGCTGTGAGCGTGAAGCCTGACGCGGGGCTCGAACTCACAAACCATGAGATCGTGACCTGAGCTGAAGTCGGACGCTTAACCGACTGAGCCACCCATGCGCCCCTAACACGAAAATTTTAGTGTACGGTGCCTGGGATGCATCCTATTTCTCTGGCTAATATCCAAAAAGACAGTGTCTTGATTATGCTTATTAATAATTGGAGCCATTTCATTTCATTTCTGTTGGCTGTAGATGTGCTAGCGTGTTTCTGGCTTCCTCCAGTTGGCTTTGTAAATGTGGTAAGTGCCAACAGGAACAAGTCACATGTTTATGTTTTAGCAGACTGGAATAGTTGTGGCCTGGTAGCCCTGCCATTCCTTGTAGCTGTCCAGACCAGAGGTGCTACTTCCTGAAAGTAGAGAATTCAAAGAATCCAACCCTAACGCGCTTTTGGGTTTTGCTGTTAAGGAGATCTGGGGTTACGGATCGCTAAAAAAAAAAGTAGCAAAGTATCCTGGTTTTGTTTAGAAACTATGAGACAGATCCTCACGTTGGCAGCAGTACCATCTAAGGTTATATGATTCAGAGTTCAAACACCTTTTTTCTGCCTACCAGGTCTTAAAATGAAAACAATCTCAATGTAGCCTTGAACTAAGTTTATAACAAGTTTTAAAACAGTAAAATGTTTATAAAACACTAGCCAAACTATAAAGATATTTGGCCATCAAATGTATTGAAATTGCATGTATACATTTCTCATCCCTCCCATAAATCTTTGTTTTCTCCTGCTTTCAAATCCTTGTTTTCTATGCATAGGAACTCGATTCTAATTTTTGCAAAAAGTAAACCCAAAGCCCACAAAAATGAAGACCCAACTCATTGTACTTATCATTAGGTTAGTTGCCTTATTTTTACTTAAGCCATTCTGATTTCTTGTTCCTAGCTCAGTGGACTAGTGTATATTTTTGTGGCCAATTAGCATACATATTTCAGAGAGTGTTAGAATTAACTGATCATAAGCAATGTGTGTGGGGGTTGGAGGAGGTCTTTGCTTCCCCATTCTGTCTGGGGAGGTCATAAAATGCACTGTAGTCAAGTCATAAAATGCACTTCAACAATCATCACTTCAAGAAACCCCTTCAACTGAAAGCTTGATGAAATTTACATCTGATGAATGTGCATTTGAGCTCCTACTAAATACATATGCATGAATTTCATTTGTTTAATAGCCCCTTCATTGCCTAATTGTCTTTAAGGTTCCTCTCCGGTCATGAAACATTTCCCTGAAGCTCCTGTGAGCGGGGAGAGGCTTTTTGCATTGATGGAATTTCAGAACTAAAGAGCCATAGAGGGGATTTTTTTTTTTTTTAAAGTCTGTAACTTCCAAAGCAATTATGTGTCCAAGTATTAATTAGACCTGACCTAGATTACTCTGCCATGTCCAGATGACAAGGTCTATGTGTGATATCCACAGCCTCAGGCCATTCAAGGGTGAGCACCACTGTTTGTAGGCCTGTCTGCCCCCACGATCCATTGGCCTCTTATCTTTTTTTCAAAGCAGTGGTTACCACCACTAGCACTAACCAGTCTCCTACTGAAACCCTTCCAAAGATAATAGAGGTAACTGGAATGTTTTAAATGACAAGGACATCTTTGTATCTAAGAGTATAAGTTAGAAAGTGTAGCTCTAATAAATTCTGCAGCAGTCTGCATGTGAATAGCTAAAGGGAATTTTAAGATATTTTACATACAATTGTTGAATACGTTAAATCAGTACTAATCAAACTGTGGTGAAGGACCGACTCCTGCTCTCACCCCCAATCCAATATGGACCAGTACTTTTCATCTTTATGTTCAATGAGGTAAGACCACACATCGCATATTTGGAGGTCATAGCTATGTTAAATTCCTTCAGATAGTTCTCAGTATTCTCAGTTTTGGCACTTAGCTCATTTGTGGACTGTTCTTGCCCCTCAGATCACACTTTGAATAGCATTTTTCCAAACTATAGCAAAGGATAAGGAAATGAGATCAATAGAAGTGAAATAAAAGAATAATAAATATGGTGAATAAAATTATGAGACTGGTAAAATGTTAAGTAAAACCAAAGATTGTTCTGGATGTATTTTGATCCCTGATAGTTTGCCAAGCACTCTGAAGATAACAGGGTTAAAACGATCCATTCTTTTTTGCTGTTCCCACATTCTGTAAGTGAATAGACAAGGTAGGAGTGCCCTCTCAGTTCACCCGAAGGGAATGAATTCAGCCTTGCTCAGAGTATAGTTTCCAAGATACATTTGTTCTATAGTTTCAATTAAGTGGTTCCTCAAATTTCATGATGGTTTTTTATTAAAATCTGTGTATACATACACTCAGACATTAGCCAAAGCAATAATATCTGAACCATAAAACAGCCTCACTGAGGATTCATAAATACGACCTCTCCCACCCAATCATTTTCAAATCATGTTTGTCCCTTTAGCAACTTTGCAGATGATGTTTTTCCACTCCCATTACACCCTAAAAATTTGCTTGGATGAGTGAAATCAGTTGCAGTCCTCTTTGCCAGAACATGGTGCCACACCCTTGGCAGGTAGGCAATGTTGTCTTCATGTGTTTGCAGAATTACTGAGCATTAGCACTTTGTCCTCCAGAGACCACCCAGCCCTACCCCCTCAGCTTACAGTGCAGTAATGCCACAGACAGACCAACTCTAGAGGGGAAATGGCAACGTCAGAGCTCCCCCCGACTTCACGCATGCAGGGCCCCTGCAAAAACAATGGTGGTCTTACAGTCCCTCCCAGGGAGATGGGGGTGTGAGTGGTGTTGATGGAAGGGTGGACACCGTGGTGGTTCTTTCTATTGCACTTTTCTCCTCAAAAAAAAAAAAAAAAAAAAAAAAAAATCAAAATCAAATAGACCACTTTAAGTTACAGCTCCTGGATCTTTTCCGAAGAAAGTCAACACCGCTGTGGTGGCCCCAAAACTATCCTACTCCTCCACCCCTCTGGGAGTCTCCAGATCTCTAAGATTAGATGAGCCCAAGAATAGTCTTACCCCACCCAGTCACTCTATCAGCAGCCATCTGTGGGCTGAGACTCGGCTCCCATTCTCGAGTATTACGGTGTCCTCAGAGGCCTCATAGACCTCTCGTGGGTTTGGTCACACGAACACAGTGCGCCAGGTCCGCTCACTGAGGCTAATGGTACAAGAGTGTTCCAAGGGCCTGCAGTGCCCTTCACTCCTTGGGTTGGCCAATTTCCAGAGTTCTTCCTGGAAGGCCTCCTGATTCCTTCTGAGATGGGACTCTTCCCAAAGACTAGGGGACTCAGCCCCTTGGTTCCCATAGCCCCCTGGCGAAGGGATAAACACTGACAGTGTGGGGATTACTATCCCCACATAGACTACTCGGTCATCTTGTCATCTGTATGATTAATCTCCACAGCCCCCACTCTACTGCATTAAACTGTAGCGCGTGTTTAATAAATCTTTGTTCGACAATGAACGATTGACCAGGGCGATTGACCTTTTCTGAAGTGTTGTTGCCCTTTGAGACAGAAGAAAACTCCCCTGTTAAGTGGTACCCAAAAATCCTTAGATACTTTGTAGAACTCCTAGTTCGACATGATTAGGATCCTATGTTACAACTATAATCCGTGATTAGGAACTTTTTGAGCTAAAATTGTGGCCACTCAGATCCAGTGTTTACCATATACCTATTAATATTTATGATAGCCTTTGTAAAAGCTTCTAAATATGGAGAAAAGATACCTTCCCCTTGCTTTTTAGCTGGAATTAGAGATATTTTCTCATGGAAAAACTTTCGACCTGAAGCAGCAGTATGTGTCACATTTAAATATATCCAGATTCATCTCATTGTCAGTGTCCGTCCAGAGTGCATTTAATTCTTGCCCAACCATCCCTACAATAAGTCAAATAAGCCCTCGGTCCCCATAGCATAGAATGTTCAAGAAAATTGTGTAAAGATTAAAGTGTACCATTGAATGCATTCCAATTGCATTAGGAGTTCTCCCTTGTTCGATGAGCCTCCATTGTTTAAGTAGCCACAGTGGCACTGTGTATTCGCTACACAAACACCCGGCAGAAAACATGAGCTTTTCTCTTTCCTTCTTCTCTTTTAATTGGAAGACATTTCTCATGAAATGCAATTCTTTGATTTGTTCTTTTGACAGGAGAAAGACAGCATGGTTATTTCTTCCTCGATAAATTAAGTCTTATTGTCAAACCTAACTACTGAGAAAAAGAAACGCACTGTGTGAAATCCTAACTTTTAGACGCACCACATTTGCTTACATAACCTCCTTTATTTTCTTCAGATACTTGCACATGCAGATAATGAAGATTTATAGGTCATCGGTAGTCTCTTTGCTTTTCCCATATTTTCAAGACAGGTAACCGTCCACTCATTCAGAGTCAGAAATAAAACAGCACAATTACTTTGAATCCAGATTTGTTAACATGCCCAATTGTTCAACCACTCCTATTTTCTTAATTTAATGAAAGGTTTTGATGAGATTTGCATATAATTGAAAGGTGATATTTGCGCATGGCATTTTCCTCCCTCTACATATTGGGCTTAAGAAGGAGGAGCTTCTCAAAGCATTAAATGTACAAGAGCCACAATTGTTCAGAGACAAACGAAGCAGAGGCTAACAGGAGTGCTGTGGGGACTCAGGAGTAGGTGGTGTTTCTTTAGTGTATCAGTGGCTCAAATAAGTATACATACCTGTGTTTTCAAAGGTTTGTAGCTTAGCAATATAGTGAATATTGCTCATCACCTCATGGCGATCAATTTTTAAAGTCCGCGTGTAAGGAGAAAATCCTAGAGGGTCAAAATTTCCTCTGAAAATCTTTTAGGATTTTCATACAGTTGTTTTATATCCAACAGAGGCATTTCCCTGTTTCTTCCGTTATGCATGAGGTGCGGTAGTTCATTTGCATTCTAGGGTCAGGTTGAATAAAAAATATTCAGCTTGTTTTTTAAATGTTTATTTTTGAGAGAGAGAACATGAACAGCTGAGGGACAGAGGGGGGGGGGGGGGGTTGAAAGAGAACCCCAAACAGGCTCCGTGCTCAGTGTGGAGCCCAACCCAGGACTCAATCCCGTGACTGTGAGATCATGACCTGAGCCAAAATCAAGAGTCAGACCCTTAACCAACTGAGCCACCCGTGTGTCCTAGAAATACCCAGCTTTAAATATTAGAATCACACACAGAAATGGAGATGCTCACTCTAAGAACTCCTGGAGAATTGAGACTTATTGAGGGGATTCATGTCTTCTCCAGTACCATAAATGCGTCACATGAAATGATTGTCAGGCACTATTTTGATCTGTTCTTTCTCAAGTTGAATGTTTGTGATGCAGTCCAATCCTGCTAATTGCACCCTGGCTCATTAGTGGGACACTCCTAGAACTAGATGTCAAACAAATAGACTAAATACTTTTAACTACCTTTTTAGTTTAAAAATTTCGAACCAAGACTAAGTGGAAATCACAAGAGGATCAGTAACTAAACGTAAGAAAACTTTGTGGTACATACATTTTCATGAATGACATAGGATCTGTATTTTTTGGCATATGCCAGGGACTGAATTGTGTCCCTGTGTCCCCTCAAAGTTCATACGTTGAAGCCCTCACCCCTAATGTGACTCTATTTGGCAACAGGGCTTTTATGAGGTAATTAAAATTAAGTGAGGTAGGAAGGGTGGGGTGCTAATCCAGTAGAATTGGTGGACTTTTAAGAAGAGGAAGTGGGGGGCGCCTGGGTGGCTCAGTCGGTTGAGCATCCGACTTCGGCTCAGGTCATGATCTCACAGTCTGTGGGTTCGAGCCCCACGTCAGGCTCTGTGCTGACAGCTCAGAGCCTGGAGCCTGTTTCCAATCCTGTGTCTCCCTCTCTCTCTGCCCCTCCCCCACTCTCACTTTGTCTCACTCTGTCTCTCAAAAATAAATAAATATATTTTTAAAAAATTTAAAAAAAAAAAAGAAGAGGAAGTGGGACACCTGGGTGGCTCAGTCATTTGAGTGTCCAGCTCTCAGTTTCGGTTCGTGCCATGATCTCATGGTTGTGAATTCGAGCCACACATCAGGCTCTCTTCTGGCAGTGCGGAGCCTGCTTGGGATTCTCTCTGTCACTCTCTCTCTGCCCCTGTCTTGCTCATGCTTGCTCGCTCGCCTGCTCTCTCTCAAAATAAATAAACTTTAAAAAATCATTTTAAAAAAATGTAAGAGGAGGAAGAGCAGTCATCTCCCTCCAGTTCCCCTCCCCACAGTCCTGTGTGACACAGCAAGAAGGTGGCCACCTACAAGACCGGAAGAAAGCCTTCACCAGAAACTGACCACGGTAGCACCCTGATTTTGGACTTTCCATCTTCCAGAACTGTGAGAAATAAATTTGTGTTTAAGCCACTTAGTCTGTGGTAACTTGTGATGATAGCCCAAGCAGACCAAACTGGCTTATAAGCTTGAAATTTATTTTGTTTTTTTTATTTTTAGAGAGAGTGTATGAGCAAGGGAGAGGGGCAGAGGGAGACACAGAATCTCAAGCAGGCTCCACACCCAATGCGGAGCCCGGTGCGGGAATTGATCCCATAACCCTGGGATCATAACCGGAGCCAAAATTAAGAGTTGGACACTCAACCGACTGAGCCACCCAGGCACGCCTAGATGTGAAATTTTAAAAGCTTTCAGGTCACCATCTTCTTCCAATAAGAGAATTATTCTATCTTCGCTGCTCCAGTGTGACATTTAAAGGACATGTGCTTCTCCAGCGCTCAGCCGGATTTGCTCTAGTGAATACACTCCTCAGGATTTTTTTTTCTCCCTGTTTGATATTTATATTTTATGAATTTTGAACTATTTTGAACATGAATATTTATTTGAAATTAATATTTAAATACTTGGTTTTAACATGTTTTCATGATTATTTCAAGGGGAAAAAATAAAAACTTAAGGCCCCTGGGTTTTTTTGGGGTTTTTTTTGCTTTTTTTTGTTTTTCTTGGGGATGGTGAGGACATGATTCAAGCAAAAATAATCCGATAGCCATATCCAAATGCCTACTTAAAATATCATTGGTAGGCTGAAATTTTCCACCTCCAAAGGCATCTTTGAAGAATTATGCATAAAAATGAAAAGCTTGAGGGGCACCTGGGTGGCTCAGTCAGTTAAGGATCTGATTTCAGCTCAGGTCATGATCTCACGGTTCATGGGTTCGAGCCCCACATCGGGCTCTGCTGACAGCTTGCTCAGAGCCTGCAGCCTGCTTCAGGCTGTGTCTCCTTCTCTCTCTCTCTGCCCCTCCCCCACTCATGCTCTTTCTCTGTCTCTCAAAAATAAATGTTAAAAAAATTTTATTTAATAAATAAATAATGAAAAGCTTGACTTAAGTAACTCACATATTCTGTCATTTGTAACCAGCAGCCCTGAATGAATTATGTTTGGTGCCCGTGACCTTGGTTTCCTTCACTGCTTCTCTCAACTTTCCATCTTTTTTGTTTGTTTAAATGTTCATTTATTTATTTTGAGAGAGAGAACGAGCTGGGGAAAGGCAGAGGGAGAGGGAGAGAGAGAATCCCAAGCAGACTCCATCTACCTGTCAGCACAGAGCCTGATGTGGGCCTCTATCTCACAAACCATGAGATCATGACCTGAGTTGAAATCAAGAGCCAGGCTCTTAACTGATGAGCCACCCAGGTGCCCCTCCACCTTGTTTTTGTGAAAAATTAAAAAAATGTTTGATCTTCAGGAATATTCCTGTTTTAAAGAGCACCTAAACCTGTCCCAACTGTAGATTTTCTATATCCTATATTTTGTTGAAAATGAAGATAAATTCTGGGAAGTACTTTGTGATTCCAGTGCACCTAATTCAGGGCCTCGCTCATAGAAAGTATTCATAGAAGGTTGTTTCCTAAAGGTTTAAATTAATCTATGTTTTAAAATTGATTCTACTTAGAATTTTTGGTTTTTTAACAGTTTACAACACTGCCTATACCCTTTGCCCAATTTCCGACAGATTGTCTAGTTCATTTAGAATATCTAGAAAGGGAGACTTAAAAATTTTTTTTTTCCCTCAGCAACATTTTAAAGGAAGGGGGTATGCAAAATGAGTTTCAGAAAGTGTCATTATGTAGGTTTGCAAGTGAAAAGAATAATTGTCAGGCAGTAAAATTTTGCATTAGCACTTCATGTTGGCACCTATCTGCTTGTTGTTTGGGTCCCTTTTAAGATCCATGGTTATATTCGATTTTCTTTAGTTCTTTCTTCTGTGGTTATTGGGTTGGATGGTTTTGGTTCTGTTCAACAATGGATGCTTTGAGTAATAAACTTCAATGCATAATTATCCAGTGAAATCATAGCAAAGTGATGAGATGACAAAAAGCCAACTTATTTCCAGGAACTAAAAATAATGCTATAATATAGGCATTAATTCGTACATGAATATTCTAGCATCTGGCTTTATCCTGATCATTATACATGTTTATATAAACTATAATTTAGAGTTAGGAATCTTTGAAGTATTCCTTTTTTCATTTACTTAGTGCTTTTAAGCACTAAATTTGAGATTTTAATGAAATCTGTAAGCTGCTGATTTCTTTTATATTAAATAAGATACTGATAGCAGTTCACTTAAAAATCATTTGATCCTTTGTCACTTTAGCTAAGATACTTTACAGTAGCAGTTAATTACAATAACAGTTTTAAATTATGTTAACCTGATTTTCATGCTATCAAGGCTCACTCTGACAGTGAGTTAACTTCTATAGAATCATTCTTTTTCTGATTTAATATTTTGCATTCAGCAAAGAATTTTGGTAGTTGAAAATGATGGTCATTCTAACTGTTCAGGAAATGTGAAGTGAGTGCAGTGAGTGTTCTCTTAGTGAGTGTAGTCATTCTGACAGTCTTAGGAGATCAGTAATTTTGGAGGAAACTTCTGTTTTATCTCATGTAAGGAAGGGATGGAAGGTGGGTTGAATATTTATAATGGGCCAATGCTTTTAAAACTAATGTATGGGGTACAAGTAACGCCTTCCTATGGACAGTCGACCCTTAAACACCCTGGGGGTTAGGAGTACCAACTCCCATGTAGTCGAGAAACTGCCTATAACTTTTGACTCCACCTACCCACCCCCCCCCCCCCGCAAAAGTTAATAACCTACCATTGACCAGAAGCCTTACCAATAACATGAACAGTTGATTAGCACACACATGTATTATATACTGCTTCTTGCAATAAAGTAAGCTAGAGAAAAAATGTTAAGAAAATCCTAAGAAGAAATACATTTATAGTACTTTGCTGTCTTTATCAAAAGTAATCCGTGTGTAAGTGGACCTATGCGGTTAATACCTGTGTTGTTCAAGAGTCAACTGTATATTGAAGTAGAAATTTAAAATAAAACTCATTCCTAAAGGAGAGCCACTGAGCTCTTTGTGTCATTTGGTGACTTGAAGGATCCGTATGTGTTTGTGTTTTTCTTGTGGTGCTGGCAGTGAGTTACGTAGACTGAGTGCAGCCACTGCTGCCTGGTTCTTCCTGTGTTGTAAATGTTACTGTATACTCAAATCAGCCTATGGAGTAAGCACTGTGTGTGTGTGTGTGTGTATATATGGATATATATGTGTATATATATCCACACATATATGGATACACAGTGTGTATATATGTATACATATCCATACAAACACATACACACATACACATATGTGTGTATATATATGTATATGTATGTATGGATATGGATATGTATACGTATATATATCCTAAGCAAAACTATTATGAGGATTTGGAGTTGAATGTGACACATTCATACTTAGGAGCAAATTGGTTTCAGCACCAAGAGAAAGCATCAACAATCCGGGCATTTGGAATAACTCCCTGTGTCTGCTTTTTTTTTTTTCTTATAATATTAACCTTAAGAGGGCATTATAAATAAGAGACAAATAAAATTAAATTCAAAAGAATATTATGTGGGCAGGCCCTTTAAATATTGTAAATTCTATTGTATGAAAGAAGTAATTAGTTTAGAATTTAGATTCATTGTAATTAAATTAACATAATCCAAGAAAGACACATAATTCAAGAAAATCATCATGTGTTTTTCCCATAATGCCTTATTAATTACATATTTTTGAAAGGAATGGTTTCTCATATTCCAGAATCCACCAGTGTTCACAAATGCATTGTAAAGTATTCTTTGAAATGCAGTTACAAATCAGAAGTCATGATAGACCCCTCTACACACCCTTACCCCCCTTTACCATGGGGTAAAAAGCTCACAATTTTGCCAAGTAACAGAAGACCGTTTACATGGATTGAGGTTTACAGTTTAAAACAGAATGTTGGATAAGTCTGAAGATACTTACACATTATTAGGCCTATTTTATTGGTTGTTTTTTTTATAGACTCCAGACTTTACTTATGCATGTTAAGTAATAAGATCCCCCCCCCCCCGACCCCCCACAGGAACACTTAGCATAAAGGCTTGAACATATTTTCCCTTGGAACAGTGCATTTTCCCCACAACATATCTAACATTGGACACTAAATTCCTTCAGACCTCTTCAATATTTTATGCCTTGCTGTTTGGAAAGTACCCATCTTTGCTGTGAGTCTTCAGTCAGTTTCTGAGTACACTTTTTCTGAGGAATACTTCCACAGAGTCAACAGCTACCACTCTGGTCTCTCGATAGTGATTGACCTTTGAAAAGTTTAATGAACTATCAGGATGCATTTCTCTTTGGCCCTGATGAGACACTTTTTAAGTTGCTTCTTTGCAGCCGTGTGTTCTGTGTCATTTGAAGATATTCCTACTACATTCTTTGAGTAGCAGACCTTAAACAGCCCGGTTCTCATTCTGGGCTTTGCACTCCACTGAAAAGTCCAGAGTTTGAAAAACTCTCAGGTAAATGAATTGACAATAACTTAAAAGTTTATCGGTGGTCTTAATTTCTCCCTGTTGAGTCTGTATTTTTGATGATGAAGTATAACCAAATATCTTTGGGGTTACTTTTGAAACAACCCTCAGAGCAGAGAGCATGTTCTTGTAAGGGAGGCTAGTAAGAGAAGCAGCTACGAGCGGAAGGGTCTTGTTAAGACAGGTATTACCTGGCACCAAAGTGGTCTGATGGTTGGCCTCTTCGCGAGCAGAGTAACCTTTTTAGGAAATAGAAACGTCCGCCTCCATGGATCTTTTGTTCGTAGTCTGGAGTATTTACAAATGACCGCTCCTACATTGGACCCAGTTAACACTGAATTTTATTAGTTCATTCAGTTTCATCTCATAAGTGTTGCAATTATATACCTCCAAGATCTATTAGAACTTACTACCTTTCAACAAAGATGTCAACTGAAAATGTAATGTTTTGGCCTCAGGAAGATGATTTCTACAAGATTCGTTCTTTCACTGTGGTTTAATTCAGTGGTAAGGATCACCTTCTCAAAGATAGTTTGTGTATATTGTCATTGTTTCAAGGAATTTATCACAAACGTTTAATATATTTAATGATATGCATCAATAACTTTTGCCACATCTCTACCACCCTGATTTCTTACTTTGCAGTTGAGTGTCTGCCAGGGACTGTGTGAGATGTTCATTTAATCCTCATACCCACAAAGTGGTCTGTGTGCAAGTGATACGCACACTTACCAGGATACATAATTGCTGGTAGATATCAGAAAGCTAATATATTAAAAGTCAAACTGCACAGTGTAGAAATGCAAATCTGATTCCAGATCTCTTTCTCATACCTAGCATCACACTCTTCGTTTTACCACATTGTATATGGTACTGAAGTTTTTAGCTGACATTAAGCTTAGTTAAATACAAGGCTAAATAATTATGGCTTTAAGGCCCCACATACAATATATTGTAGTTTATTTAAAAGTAAATATATATATGTTTAACACAAACACTGTTCTAACTTCTGGTTTTTTTCTTTTTCATTTTGGCTGTCTTGTGAATAAGATCTTAAATGACCACTAGAGAAGAATCAAGAAAAAAAATAGTATTAGATTTGAAGAGATATATTGACCCCCTATGTTTACTGCAGCATTATTTACACTAGCCAAGTTATGGAAGCAACCCTGGTGTCCCTTGATAGATGAATGGATAAAGCAGATGAGGGGTGTGTGTGTGTGTGTGTGTGTGTGTGTGTGTGTGTGTACACAATGGAATATTAGTCTTAAAAAAAAAAAGCATGAGATCTTGCCATTTGTTTTTTTTTTTAATTTTTTTTTTTTTTTTACATTTATTTATTTTTGAGACAGAGGGAGACAGAGCATGAACAGGGGAGGGTCAGAGAGAGGGAGACACAGAATCCGAAACAGGCTCCAGGCTCTGAGCTGTCAGCACAGAGCCCGACGCGGGGCTCGAACTCATGGACCGTGAGATCATGACCTGAGCCGAAGTCCGCCGCTTAACTGACTGAGCCACCCAGGCACCCTGAGATCTAGCCATTTGTGAACATGGATGGACCTAAAGGGTATTATGAGTGAGATAAGTCAGACAAATAATGTGATTTCAGTTACATGTGGAATCTGAACAAATAAAAAGCAAAAACAGACTCAAATACAAAGAATAAACTGAGGATTGCCAGAGGGGAGGGATGGTGGGAGGATGGACAAAATGGTTGCAGGAGAGGGGGAGGTACAGGCTTCTAGTTATGGTACAGCATAGGGAATATAGTCAATGGTATTATAATAGCATTATATGGTGATAGATGGTAGCTCTACTTTTGATGAACATATCATAGTGTATACATTTGTGGGATCACTTTGTTGTACACCTTGAATGTAACATTGTATGCCTACTATACTTAAAAAAAAAAAAAAAAACAGTATTAAAATTAGCTTCGTGTCTGCTTGCAGAAGAACACATTAGTTTCCTCAAGTTCCTTGTCTGGCTAGGGACAATAACAGAATCCTAGGGTTGGAAGTATTTCCTATATTTATTCTCCCTAATTTGGCAAAGACCATGAGCATTGATTTTTACCATCTGAATTAAGAGCTTCTCTAGGCCAGAAGACTTGAACTCATTTAAAGCAAAAAGGTAGTATGGTAAGCCATGGCTTTACTTGTCCTTCCGAATTCAGTGCTGAGAATCATTCTGTGAGGCCTGCAGTGGGTTTTTCTAGGTTTCTCTTCAGCTTGGTAGATCTTGGAGTCTTCTGGTACTTAAAGCTCCACTTATCTGTTGCACTTAATTTATATTTCCAGACCTTTGTGTCCTATGAAGACATAATACCCTGGGATGTAAATAATAAGAGACTAAAAACGACACTTTATGAGGATTGCTACTATTGAGACATCAGATGGTGAATATATACAGATGGACTCATTAAATTTAAAATTCTTTTTACTTTTATCTGCTTACACATACCTTTTATTTGAGTAGTATTGTACTAGGTATAATTTTAAAATAAAACTATATATTCAAATAGAGACGATCACAAGAAGAAAATGAATATATTTTACTCTGTACCTCTAATGCCATTAAATTAAAATCCCTTTGAATTTGTGCATGGTAGAAATTTGTGCCTTCACAACATAGCAATATGTCCTATCCACCCATTTGAGGAGGGACATTTAAACTCACCTAGAATTCAGCATTCTTTTTTTTTAAAGTTTGTTTGTTTGTTTGTTTGTTTGTTTGTTTTGAAAGAGGGAGAGAGAGAATCCCAAGCAGGCTCTGCGCTCAACCCATGAGACCATGACGCGAGATGAAATCGAGAGTCAGGTGCTCAACCGAATCAATCACCCAGTCCTGATTTCAGTGCTCTTAGGCATCAAACTTTATAAAAGTAAACACAAATTAAAAGTTAACAGAATTCCATCTCCTATTTTGATCCTTCTTTATTATTCTCCCCTTCTTCTCAGTTGTTTTTAAGCTTTCTCTTGAATTTACGACATTTTACTGGCAATCTGGAGTTGATGAACTGTATTATTCCCCACCCATGCCATTAAGCAGGGGAAAAGGATAATAATGATCTTCCGCAGACATTTCGCAGCCACACAGTGGGGTAGGTGCCATCATCATCCTCATTCTGTAGGTGAGGCTCAGGTTTTAAGCAATTTACCTGGTGTTTGATTACCAATATCTGTATACTTTACAGACACAGGATTTTTTTCTCGATGCCATTGAGAATGTTATGATCTAGATCTGGCATATAGTAAAGATCCTAATCAACAGTAAAATTGCCAAATTAGCTGGAAGAGAGGCTGCCACAGCGTGCGAATATTGATTATCACCCCATGCATAAAATAGTTCCACTCTGGTTTTTTTTCTGTTACCAGCGCAAATGAGACTGGAAGGCAACACCTGGAATGACGGGGCCCCGCCGGTCTCCATGTTATATCTTGGTGTTGCCACTGAAGCTGTGCAGAGCTGGAATGCTAGAGTAGCCAGCAAGGGGCACGGGAGTCCAGATGAGTTTTGTGCTTGCAGGTGCTGCAGCACGCCCAGCTGGCTGATACTCACACATCCCATCGTAAGGTTTCTTGTTACTGCCAGTTTGAGCCACTTTCATGTCTCTTGGCTTTTCTTTTAATCAAGGGGGCTGGAAGGTGGGAAACATTTCTTTAGGGTTTAAATGATGTCAGTAATTGGCAGGAGGAGAAAGGAAATTTAATCTGAGAGGATCACAGAGGCATTGGTCTTTTCCTTTCATCTACTTACATATACTTATACTGACACCATCAGACTAGTCCCGTTTGCTTTGCCCAGGATGTTACATTGTTGACTCCACGTAGGAGTTGCCCATAGTTTTATATGAAAGCATTTTTCAGCCATCCTCTGAAGTGAAATGTTAATAACACTCTTTCTCGAGCTTTGGATTTAGTACATCACACAACACAGAAGTTGGCTTCAGAGTTGGAGTCGTCTTGTATATGTGGTGAGAAGTTCAAAATTACCCCTTATTTATACAGCCTTTGGCAGTTTAGGCAATGCATTTTGTCACCTGTTTGCTGTCTTATGAAGAGCTGGAAAGTTTATGAAGAAATAGAAAATATGACTTTGAGCCCTTGACATTTTAAAATAAATGTACATATTGTTAGTGACAGATTGCTAAACTTGGCTTTAGACACTTAGCTATGTTTCTTGCCAAAAGTAATCCAGATGTGCATAATTTACCCGGCTGCCATATGTGCACTGACATGTCTTTCTATAATCAACTGTCTGTTCAGTATGGTTACAGTTAAATGTTCTTTTTTATCAACAATCTTTTGAAATAGCACTAGCTTGATAACTTATTTTGAATTTAACAACTTCTCAAAAAGTAATGCGCATCCAGTTTGGCTTTAAACCTAAGTGACCAGACATGTTGAGTATCTAGAAAAGACATTGACAGTCCAAATTCTCTGGGGCCCTATGTATTTCAAGGGCGAAGAATCTAGGATCCCGGCGTCAGTATGATCCCATTTTGCTGAGTTTCTTAGAGTGGAATGGAAGGTATAGGTACCTAATTAAATGTTGTCAAAGCAATGAACAATGAGTAACATCTCTAACGAAGCAATTCCTGTTCAAAAAGAAGTGGGAAAAAGAAATCTTGATTCGGGATGAAATAAATACGTCAAAAGAGGACATTTTATTTCTTTCACTAACTCGGTATCTTTTGTGCTATGTGCTGGCGACATTTGGGACTTTCCACCTGAGTTAGGGAGCAGCTGTCTTGATTGCCAAGCCATATTTTTTTTTGTTGAAGAAAGAAATTAATTTCTAGAGAAATTTTATAGAGAAAAATTTTCTGGAGAATATATATGGTAGGGAGCATTACTGCTCTTTTGCCATTTTTTAAACCGATCGTTAAGTATCAGTGTGGAGAAATTTAGACTACGTGATGATCGCGTTGCCTGAATGATGGCACTATTCCTGAGAGATAGTTACCTTGAAACCCTGTCCTTGTTCTTTGTACTCAGTGACACTGAGCCACTAGCCTGTCTAGACAGGGGTTTTGTCAACCATGTGTGTCCTTGTTTGTGTTTGTCCACAGCTGCAATTAGGTTTTTCACACTGTCCCCGTCTGTGGAGGCTGGCTGCTCAGTGACCTTGGCCAGTGCAAAATCTGTTGAAGCCCGTGTGTGGAGGGAACTCAGAGCACAGATGGTAGCACTGATGATGGGGAACCGTCGTGACTGGTGCCTGGGCTGCTCGTAACCAACCCATCCCGCCCGCAGTATGATTTTAAGAGAGGTGTCCTGCAACCTACAAGACTCGGGTGAAAACTGGCTCCGCGTCGGCACAGATGTCCCGACAAAGATGAGAAGCATCGGTGGCATTCTTGGAGGGAGGTCTCTTCTTTATCATTATCGTAGCCAATGTGTAGCTCTTATTTTCTAACCAGCTACCACTTTCCCCCACTTTCCCCTTCCACTCCTCTAGAGTTTAGCAGGAGGTTCTGAACACAAGTGCACCAGAAAAGCACAGAGGCCTACAAGAATTCCAGGTTTCCCAGTCTGAATGCTGCAGCTTGGGTCTGGTTTTGAAAACAGAGTATGCGTTTGAAAAAAAAAACAAATCTGATTTGGACTAAACTGTAACTGTTAATGTACCCTGCTTGAGCTCACCTGTCAATTTGGAATCTTTGGGGCATGATTGGCAGTTCTTCTTCGCAATTTTGAAATGTTCAAGTTCTCTTCTACGAGCTGCCGACCATTTTTTATGATTAAAACATTGGGGTGTGTATGTGTGTGTGTGTGTATAAAGATAGTCATATGTTTTAACTTACGTATACATATACAATCATACAACTAATTTTTAGGTGGAGAATTAGCATTGTTATCGCTAGTACCACCACCATCTATTTTTGACTTTTCCTTATTTTGAATTAATAAACATTTCCCAAATTACTAGATTCATCCAAATTCAAAGAACTTAACTTTTTTTTTTTTACTTGCAGTAATTTTGTGAATGTCATGTTATTTCAGAGGCCCATAATTCTTTTAAAAATTATGTATCGGGGCGCCTGGGTGGCTCAGTCAGTTAAGCGGCCGACTTCAGCTCAGGTCGTGATCTCACGGTTCGTGAGTTCCAGCCCCGCGTCGGGCTCTGTGCTGACAGCTCAGAGCCTGGAGCCTGTTTCAGATTCTGTGTCTCCCTCTCTCTGACCCTCCCCTGTTCATGCTCTGTCTCTCCCTGTCTCAAAAATAAATAAAATGTTAAAGAGTTTAAAAAAATAATAAAAATTATGTATTAACTATTGAGGCACCTGGTGGCTCCGTCAGTTTAGCATCTGACATGATCTCATGTTTTGTGGGGTTCGAGCCCCATGTCGGGGTCTCTGCTGTCAGCCCAGAGCCCACGTGGGGCACTCTGTCTCCGTTTCCCTCTGCCCCTCCCCCGCTGGCGCATACACCCTCTCTCCAAAAATAAACGTTAAAAAAATTATGTATTAATACAACATTTTGGAAATAACAGTGACAACAGCAGTAGTAATTACAGCAAATATATATCAAGCCTGTACATGGTGCTGTTCTAACAGCCTTACTTGGCTCACATTTCTAACAACCAGACGAGGTGAGCACCATTACTGGTCTGACTTGACAGATGAGGGTGGTAAGTCGCCTAAAGTCACAGAGCTAGGAAGTGGCAAAGCCTAGCTAGAAACCAGGGTGTGTGGCTCCAGGACCCGTTTCCGTAATTACTGTCTCCAAAAGTACCAATATTAACATATCAACCTTAAAAAGAGCCTGTCCAGGATGTCATAACAATGAAATGGCCTGATCCTGATAAGTATTTCTATTTTTTATACTTGGGAAATTGCGATTAAGATCAGTATACCTCAGGATCTCCTGTCTGTTTAGGCTAATGCCCCTGTCTGACAATTTGATGTCTCTTACAGGATTTATCTCACCTGGCCTCCCTGTTGAAGTCACTCTGTAGAACTGGGACCAATGTCATATAGTCAGTCGTTCATTCTTCTAGCAGCTTACAAATTAGACACACAGAACCAGACAAAAGACATAGTCTGTTTCCTCAAGAATTTCCCTTAGAATCGCCCACATGGTCATGGCTGATCTTCCATAATTGTTGGGCAAATTGACTTCTGGAGACTATTTTGGAGGTGTGTGGAATTGTCCGTACTGATTTATTGACTTGTAATTTTCTGTTTCTCAGCGTCGGTGGAATCGAACCCACTGGTTGCATCTTCCCTCTAGCTGCCCAACATCTAAAACTTCTTGTTTTGTTTCACTTCATACATTTCCCATACTCTACCTCCACTCTTGTTTTCTCTGCAATTTGATAAAATGGAAAGAAGATAGTTGGAGATGTCCTTGGTTCAGGCCCTAACTCTACCCCTTTTTTAGCCATGTGACAGTAGGCGAGTTCTCTGAGCCATCATCTCCTTCTCCACGAGGCCCACATTGAAGATAGAATCAGGAAACAGTGTCAAGACATGGTCTTGGCCCTTGAAATGCTGACATTTTAGTGGAAGAGGTAGATACATAAACATTACAAGCAAATGATGAAGTTTTACAGAGGTGGCCTGTGCCACGTGTTCTAAGAGCTTAGAGGTGGGTAATAAGTTTTGGTGAGTGAATGAATGTATGAGTAAAAGTTGAGAAAAGGAACTGAAGTATGCAAGACTTCTTGTCAGGAGATTTGTCACAACCCTGGCTAGCACAGAGAGTGATTTTATAAATGTTCATTTATTCACGTAGTATTGATTGCCTCCTACCATATGGCAGACAAAGTGCAATTTGCTGCAGATGACAAAGGCCACGGTTCTTGCTCAAGGAAAATAACCGAATTGTCCATTGCTCTGAATATTAAGTAAACACACACACACACACACACACACACACACACACAAAACCACCTGCATTTTTTCTGGTCAGATGCTGTAGGATAAACACTTGATACACTGATGAGACCTTCCTGTTGTATCAATAAGTATATTTAAATAGGTAGTAGCTTTGTACCTGTTTATTTTAAAGTCTCCATTTTGATGTAAATGAACTAAGAAGGTGAGTATATAAACAGCTTGCAGACGAACTCTCACGCCTGCAAGCGAAATGTATATACCTAGTTTTGTGAAATCTTTCATCAGATCATCTGTTAGTACAAGTAGTTTAGTTCACAAATAATGCATAGTTTTTAAGCAGGTGCTACACAAGTGTAAGTTTTATGCTTCTATTTTTTTGTCACAATGATGCAAATACTGGAGAAAATTGCCGGGAAGACTCTCTCTTCTCCTCTCTTCCTGAAATGCAGTCTAAATAGCATATATTGTCAAATCTTAGTAATAATAACATTCATGAAACATGACTTCCTCAGAGGAGTGAGAAAAATATTTTGATGTTTAGCAAATGCTATCCCAACAGTGGAAGGGATGCCAATTTCCTGTTAGATGTTAAATCAATCATTCTGACTGCAAGTAGTGATTGAGCAAACATGGCCAAATTTTAATCTATAAGTAATTTACATCTATTCTTTTTTGTTGTAGTTTTCAGGAAATCTAAATATTTAAAAGGAAGCTGTTCACAGGTACCTGGGTGGCTCAGTTGGTTAAGCATACTACTTTTGATCTCGGCTGGGGTCATGATCTCCCAGTTTGTGGGTTCAAGCCCCACATCAGGGAATTGCTTGGAATTCTGTTCTCCCTCTCTCTCTGCCCCTCCCCTCTTTTGCACACGCTCTTGCTCTCTCACTTGCTCTCTCTTTCTCTCTCTCAGAAAAAAATAAACTTTAAAAACAAAAAAGGAAGCTGTTTAATAGACCCTATTCCAATATCCAGTACCCATCCCCCATATTTATCATAATCAGCTGTGTTTGTGATTAGTTTCTGTGATATTTTTTCAGTAATATCTTGCATTTGAAAAAAATTATAAAACAACAGCATTATAAAAATGTGGAAAGTAGACACAAATTTATAATCCCATTGCCTAATACAGGGTTCCACAATCTCTGCACAATTGATAATTGTGGCTGGAGAATTCTTGCTTAGTGGGGGTTGTCTTGTAGGATGGCTAGAGGCATACCTGTAGCACGCCCTGAGCTTTGACAACAGAAAACCCCTCCCAGGGGTGCCACGTGTCTTCGGTGGCTAAAACTGCCTCTCCACCATTTGAAAACTGTCCTGACACAAAGCTATGATCAATTAGACTGTTCCTGTCAGTTTTTCATTTACATATAGGTCCTTTCATGGATGTGTAATAGAGTGTGTTCATAATGCCATATTCTGATTTTTATGTCATATAACAGTTAAACATTCTCTGCTGTTAACGAGGTATCAAAATTATCACTTTTTAATTAGCCCCCTTTTGAATTTTTTATGAATAACATGGCAAATAACATCTTTGTGCATATGTTCCACTTTAAATTTTGCTTTTAAAGTGTGCGTTCTGTTGCTTGTGAATTCTTTTCCTACTTTTTCTGTTAACATATGGAGGCTTAGGTATAGGTAAAATGGAACCAGAATGACTCGAGTTATCTATAAATTCTAAGGTCTGTGCCCTTATAAGACTGGAGTGTTTACACATCCTGCAAGGTGTCCTTCTGAGGGAGGGCTAGGGTCCCCTTGCTCCTGGAGGGGGCCCCCCTTTCCTCTCACGTGCCTCTAGTTCCACATGTCCCCTGCTACAGGAGAAAGCTCAGGCTTTGGAATCAGACAGATGTGGATTCATTCCTGCTGCAAACACTACTAGCTTTGTGATTTGAGGCAATATACACTGTGAAACCTTCTCATCTATAAAAAGAGAGGAAACCGCCTATTACACAGAGCTATTGGAACACGTAGCAATAATGTTTTAAAACATCTAGCAGAATAAGTACTCAGTAACTGATGGCTAAAAGTAGTATTAGTAAGAACAGTGTGGCTTCTTTTCCTTCTTGCTCTAAGCCAGCACAGTCCAAAAATAAATGCAGGCCACAAGTGTGAGTCATAGAAGTAGCTTAACTTTTCTAGTAGCCATGTTAAAATAAATAAAAAGAACAGGTGAAATTGTAATACTGTCATTTTAGTTAGGTCAGTATTTCCAAATATTATCATTTCTGCATGTAATCAGTATTAAAAATCATTAATGAGATGTTTTATATTCTAAGTCTTTGAAAGGTGACATGTGCTGTGATATGAAATGTGTTTTTGCACTTACAGCACAACCCAGTGTGGACCCGCCACATTTCAAGCTCTCAGTAGCCAGGTGTAGCTATAATGGCTACCTTATTGGAAAGCACTGCCGTGAGCAGTACTTGGAAGATGCCAGGTTAATACGTGTGCATTATTGACAAATCAATTGTTATTAAATACAATAGCCACGTCTCCCTTAAAGATCAAATAGTTCCTCAAATTTCCTTTTTTTTTTCTTGCTTTTAATGTTTATCTTCGAGAGAGAGACAGACAGAGACAGAGCATGATCAGGGGAGGGACAGAGAGAGACTGAGACCGAATCCGAAGCAGGCTCCAGGCTCTGAGCTATCAGCACAGAGCCCGATGCGGAGCTGGAACTCAGAAGTCATGAGATCATGACCCGAGCCAAAATCCGACGCTCAACCAACTGAGCCGCCCAGGAGTCCCTCTCCCTCCCCCCCCCC
Organism: Panthera onca; assembly: GCF_046562875.1. NCBI lineage: Eukaryota > Metazoa > Chordata > Mammalia > Carnivora > Felidae > Panthera > Panthera onca. The sequence continues at coordinate 40,353,169 of NC_138339.1, read as the reverse complement.
TTTTTTTTTTTTTAAAGCGGGACACCAAACTATTAAAACTCCTAAATTTCACACAGCCCTTCTCAATTTTGTTTAGTTCTATAGTTGTCAGTAGGAATATCTTACAGGTACTGTCACTTGAATGTGGGTTGTATCTTACTTGCTATTCAGTTTAACGTTTGACTTAGTTTATCCAAACATTACCATTCAGGTATTTATGAAGCGCAGAATGTGTGCGGGCACCATGCTAAATGTTGGCTTCCGTTAGCTCTTCGGTACTCCAGAAACTTCCATGGGCAGTAGTAATATTATCCCCTTTCCACATGAGGAAATTAAGACACAGAGTGCCCAGATCGCATGCCTGAGATCACACATCTAGGAAGTAGAAGAGTTGGAATAAGAATTCAAGAAAACTGTTGTACAGCTTCATACCCTTACGGAACTGCTGTGGTGCTGGCTTTTTCCTCAAAGCTCCTTTCTTTCAACACAGTCCAATCATTTGTATTTGTCCCATTGGAATACTTGGTCAGGACTTGGTATTCCCAGTAGATGGTCACATCTCCTGCAGAATTTTCCTCTGTTGCCCTAAAATACTAAAAGCAGTGGTTTGGTTGGTCAGTTTGTCCTGGAGGTCTGGGAACTGTCAGGGGAGTGAGTCTGTGGGGTCATAGGCCACGTTCAGTCTGGATCATGCCCCTTGTATCCTTTCTGCTGAGGAATAACCCCTTGCTCGGTATTTCAGTATCAGATTGGAATACTTGTACTTCTTTCTTCACTTGCCCACTCTAAGTTCAGGGTGAAGGGAGGGGACACATATGGGGGAGAATAGTGCCTGGTTGTTACACGGCACCCATACACTGTGTTGTGGGAGAAAGCACGGCCTCCGGATTTCTGAAGCAAGTCAAGAGACAGAAACGTATTATGCGAGTCTGACTCACTGAGCAGAATGGGCCAGATAAATGGTGGGAAAACCCAAAACCAACTTTCCTATGACCTTCTGTGAAATTCTGCTTTGCGCCCTAAGAAGAATGTTAAAAATGATGTGGTCGGAGTTGGGAGAGCTGCAGCTGAGAGACTGTATTGGAAGGAGAATTTCTAATTTTGAAAGGAAGCTCGCTAACCTCATAGCCACCGCTAATAGCTGTATAAATATTAATAAAGCTTTAAACACCTCCCAAATTAGCTTTATTTTTATATCAAAAGTGCAAGACATAGAAGTGGTAATTTGTGTTAGTCCGGCAGACACAAAATTAATTGAGATAAAAACAAGAAGTAGCAGGCAAACCCTTTGGGTGACAAACTAATGAGTTCTCCTGACTCAGGCGGTTTCTGGTGAAACATCATGACAGGAACCGAGTTCCCGTTATTGAGCTGGGAGGCTGTCATATGGATCAGTGCTCCTTAACAACCGTCAAAGTCATAAAAGAAACTGAAGTCAGGCTCCGTGGCCTTGTCACTTACCAGCGTCCTGGGAGGAACAACTGCACCTCACCGAGAGCCTTGGTTTTCCTGTCCTGTGGGGGTATCAGGTGTGCTGTTCCACGTGGGCCTATAAGCCGCACAGTCAAGACAGCAGAGTGTGGGCACGACGAACCCGGGGAAGCATGGGGTAAAGAAGTTCGTTGGCACCTCCAAGTTTGGTATGTGTTTCCCAGCACAGTTGAGCAACACATCGAGAACTGACTGCACTCTCTTCATGTTTTCTCGGAAGTATCAACCTGTCACCCGACAGACTCACTGACTTGTATGCAGCCCATAGTCCTTCGAGGCCTAGGTCAGCTGCACATGCCAGGTGCCACATCCTCACGATGCCCTGACTTGTGCAGGCTTTGTTATCAGCTGTAATTTGTTGTTTTCGTTGTTTTTTTCATCCTAACATCCTCTGCTTCGTGTCGGATGGGTTTCTTTTTGAAGTTATAAAATGATTCTACTGTGAAGGGTTAAGAGCTAAGGAAATGAGACTGCACAACGTGGGAATTAGAAAAGAAGATAACAGTCAACCTCCTAGGAACTGTGGCCTTCTAGAAACCATGACTGTTTAAGTCCCAGATTTCTCTACCTTTAGCTACTGCTACAATTTGTATCCTTCGGTGACCATTTTATATCCCTCGTGGTATTTCTTCTCATAGGCTTCCCTTGAATTCATGACCCCAAGATCAAGAGTCACACGTTCTGACTGAGCCAGCCAGGAGCCTCTGTCACCCCCATTTTTTCACCCTGGGCCCAACGTGTCTGTTAACCCAGCCTTCTAGCCAGATTTGCTTCTAGTATAGAACCTGATAAAGGGTATCGATTACCAAGAAAATACATGTTCATCATTACCAAAGGTCCAAACTGAGCATAGCCAGTGTTCTTTTCATGCATTGAAATATGTTTCTTTGCACAGTTTGAGCTTGAAAAAGAACTTTTTAACTACTTCCAATTTTTGGTTAGAAGTAGAATATGAAATACAGGCATCAAGTTTCCATGCACCTTTTTTTTCCCACACATTAATAACTACCATCTAATTAGTAATGCTGAAGGTGCCAAATGACTAACACGGATCTTTTAAAAAATTAACCATACAATGAGACAATACTTCTCAGAAGTATTTGAGACATTACTCTAAAGCCAAGTCTCCTTTAATTACCCTACTTGCTACTTCCCACCATCGCTCCCTAGAGATACCATATTGAGACTATGGTATATATCTTTCTAGAACCTTCTGTATGTTTTCTCATATTTTACATTTATCCAGAGAAAATGGAATCTTGTTTTTTGTATCTGTGTTTTTGCATAAATGCTGCAATACCAGTACATTGTGATCTTCTAACCAAGTGATCAAGTAAACGAAGAGTTCACACCAACGTCTAAATATAGTGGATTAGGTTGTCAATTGGAAATTAAAGTCCATACACTATGTTGAATGCAAAATTTGAAAAATGCCTAAAGACCCACAAGATCCATTTGAACTGATCTTACAGCCTATATCCAACGTTGCTTCCCCTCACAGTGAAGACGCTATCAGAAGGGAGCACCTGAACAAACAAGAAAGAGTTCCTCTAAGTTTTATGGATCTATCAGCCTTTAAAGCTGCCCCACTGTCATTTCTTAGGAAACAGCCATGTTAGGTCATTTGGCCAACTTAATAATCCCTGTGTTTCCATTAGGCTGAGACAATGGTGATCTTTATTCTGTACAAGTGAAAAAAAAAAAAAAAGCAACTTAAGTATAGATTAAGGAAGAGCAGAGGGATTGTATGAGTGGCTAGGAGATGACAGTTCTATCAAGACTTTTCTTGAGAACTTCTTGGACTGGATTTAAAAGGAATGTGTTGTGATGATGTAAAGGAGTGTGTTATTAAGATTGTTTTTTCAAATGTATTTAGAACACAGTCACATCTCATCAACACCACTGCTCCCACCAGCATTTCTCACATGCAATGGTAATGGTCTCTGACCTTCTCCCTGATCTCCCCCACTCCCCCCTACCCCCTTGCTCTCCCATACTTTATTTTCTCCAGTAACCTGAGGAAGCTTTCAAAGATGGACGTCAGATGATAACTCCAAAACTGCCCATGGCTCTTCATGGTAAAAGCAGAACCACTGTATAATCTGGATTCTCCCACTTCCTTGGCTTCATCCTCTAGCATTTCCCCTTTAGCTCCATCAACTCCAGCCACACTGCCCTCCTCCTGGTCCTTGAACTTGATAAGTAGAATCTCATCTCAGAGCTTTGATACCTGCCATTCCCTCTGCCCAGATATCCCCATGGCTCACTTCCCCACATCCTTGAGGAATTTTTTCAGCTGTCACTTTATTAAAGAGGCCTTTTCTGATGCCCCTTCCCTCAACCACTCTTTTTTACCAGTTTTTTTTTTTTTCCTACATAGCACTTCTTCACATACCACATATTCATTTGTTTGGTTTTTTTCTTAGCTCATCTCATGAGAATATAAGCTCCTCACGAGAAGGGTATCCATTTTTTTTTTTTTTTTTTTTTTTTTTTTTTTGGTCTGCATCAGCTAGAATGATGCCTAGTGTAAAGTAAGGTTCAATAAATACTTGCTTAATTAACAATCTGTGTAAACCAGCCAAGCTAAAAATTGAGAGGGAAAAATGAGGTATGAGGTTCTGAAAATCAGTCTTGGATAGGACTAAGGGAGCCAGTAAATAAGGGGAGAGGGAGGTAAAATGCCACTGCGTATTCTTTACAGTTTCCTGACATCTTCATATATTATCCAATTATAGGGATTTAGAGACTGTGCTTTAGATGGTGACCTACAACTTCTGTCTGTCGGGGCCATTGTAATTTAAGTATGCTACTATTTCATTAATGAGGGTTGAGCCCCTGTTTAGTAAATAACCAAACACTCTATAGAGAGAAGAACATGATGGGAATAGAATGTTCTTTTTAAAAATATTTTTAATGTTTATTCATTTTTGAGAGAGAGAGAGAGAGAGAGGGAGAGAGAGAGTGGGGGGGAGAGGCCTAGAGAGAGGGAGACACAGAATCCGATGCAGGCTCCAGACTCTGAGCTGTCAGCACAGAGCCTGATGCGGGGCTCAAACCCACAAACCGCGAGATCATGACCTGAGCTGAAGTCGGACACTTAACCAACTGAGCCACCCAGGCACCCCCTAGAATGTTCTTTTTAAACAGTGTTATAGTTCTGTGTTAATACCTGCTTCCTCACCTTGAAGTTTATTGCCAAACTTAAGGTGTTCATTTTTGAAGGAAAACTGTTTGATAGTCTTTTAGAGGCTTCAGAGAGAACATTTGTTTCTTTAGGATCTGCTCCAGGAATATCAGAAAAAAAAAAATACTAGGAAGTTTAAAGACAAGCCAGTTAGAAGAGAGGGCAAGATGAACAGTAATTAGTTTCATAAACAGAGATCCTGCATTATTTTACTCACTGATATTTACAAGGTACTGTTCCTACTTCAGGCTGACTATAAATCATTTTTCCTAAAATTTAATCTCCCTTTTAAAATTGTTTCTATCTTCTTTTCTGTGAAATAACATTTTTTCTTCCAGAACTTTCTATCTGCCAGTCAATTAATTTGTCATTGTATCGTTCAATTGTGTGCTCATCACCACCACAGTCAAGGGCCTAGATAAGCATTTTCTCATTTAATTCTCAAAATTCTTTGTAAGCTAGATATTTATTGTCCTCTTATACTCAGAGGAAATTGATGTTTAGAACATTTAGTAATTTTCCCAAGGACACTTAACTAGTAAGGAGCAGAGCCAGGAATCAACATAGGGTGTGTGCTATACTGCACACTGTGGGGTCTCTCCGTCACACCACACTCCTTCTTCAAGAGGCCAAGTGGCCTCTGGAAATCTCCCCTAATCTCCATTTGTCAGTTTCTTCATTTGTAAAACTAGGGATTTGAACCAGATGTTCTTTAGGGTCCGTCTCCCTTCTCTCACCGCTCTGTTCACGGCCATTATTATTGGTAGTGGCTACCACTATTGAGTTAAATTCTTTACAAACAGAACTTATTAAAGTCAATAACCGAATGAGTATGTATCATCATCAAGTTGCAAGTGGGATTTGGAGTGGTTAAGTGACTTGCCCAAGGCCACTAAGCTTTCAAATGTAGAAATCCTACGTCAACCCAGGTTTAGGGTCATAACACGGCATGAATTTGTACTGTTTCTACACTATTGCCTACTCGTTTTGTGTAATAAGTGTAAATTGGACAAATGAGAAGAATCTTCACTGATTTGACAAATATTTGTTGAGTAGTTATTGCTGGTCAAATTCTGCTAGATCCTGCAAACCCAAAGATGAACAAAGTTCTATCCCTGTGCCTAGGGAGTTCAGTAGTGCATGGGGAAGGGGAGGTACACAGGGATAATTGTAATACAATGTGAAAAGTACAATAATAGTGCCTAAATGGAGGGCCATGGGAACTGGGGAGATGATCAGAGACATGGGCACTGAGAGGTGCCACATACGCTGTGATACCGTTTAAATGAAACGTCCAGAACAGGAAAATCCAGAGAGAAAAATAAATTGGTGGTTGCCTAGGGCTGGGGATGGGCGTGGAAGGAAACGTGCGGGATTTCTTGTGGTGTGATAAAAGGTACTCTAAACCTGATTACGGCGATGGTTGCACATCTCTGTTGAATAAACTAAAAGCTATTGAATTGTGTACTTTAAATGGGTGAATTCTGTGGTATGGGCATTATATCTCAAAACAGCTTTTATAAAAAAAAAAAAAAAAAAGGCAAGTGAGTGTTGGAGAGAGTGGGATGTTTAGGTAACTGAGAAGTTTGGTGCGACTGGAATATAGGTTTCAAGGAAGTGAGATAGGTGTAGATTGCAGCCCTTTGGCAAGGACCTTGTGCATCAGATGAAAGCCTTGACGCATTTTCACCCCACATTGTTGTAACGTTCACCCACGTGGCTGTGTATAGTTCATATGTTTCACTTTTGTGTAATATTTCACGATGTAATTGTGTAAATATACCACGATTTACTTACTCATGCATCTGCTCTGGGACATTTGTTTTGTTTCTAGATTTTGCTCTTATAAACAATACTGTAATAAACTTTCTTATAATCCGGTGTGAGTCTCAGAAGACAGTGTCAAATACAGTGCTATTTTTATAAAGCTCAAAAACGAGCAAAGCTTTTAAAGGTACACCAGCACACTTGTATGATAAGACTCACAAAACCAGGAAAGAAGTAATAATCACAAAGTTTAGCATCATGACTTTTTTTAAAGGCAAGGGGGCAGCAGGTGGGCAGGGAGAGAGGGGAGGGAAGGAGCAACGGATGGATGCAAATTTACAGACGATGTTCTAGTTATTTTTGTTAAGATTTTTTTTTAATGTTTTTATTTATTTTTGAGACAGAAAGAGACAGAGCATGAGCAGGGGAGGGGCAGAGAAAGGGGGAGACACAGAATCTGAAGCGGGCTACAGGCTCTGAGCCATCAGCACAGAGCCTGACGCGGGGCCTGAACCCACGGAGTGTGAGATCGTGACCTGAGCTGAAGTCGGATGCTCAACCGACTGAGCCACCCAGACGCCCCGTTAAGATTTTATTTTTAATCTCTACACCCAACATGGTACTTGAACTCATGACCCGGAGATGAAGATTCACACGTTCCACCAACTGAGCCAGCCAGGTGCCCTAACAATGTTCTAGTTCTTGATTGGGTGGTACATTCATAGGTACTTTCATAGATACATAAGTATTTATCAAAATCAACTTTAAATTTTAGAATGATTTTTAGATTCACAAAATTAATGCAAAGATATTACAGAAAGTTCTGTATCTCCCATATCCAGTTTCTCTTGTCTTACCTTAGCATGGTACCCTTGCCACAATGAATAACAGATATCGATGCATTGTTATTAACTAAAATTCATAGTTTATTCAGACAGATTTCCGTGTGTGTGGGGGGGGAGGGGTTTGTTTGTTTTTGTTTTGTTTTTTTGCCTAATAGCTTTTTCTGTTCCTGTAGCCCATTCAGGATACCAAAGTACATTTACTTATCATGTCTCCGTAGGCTTCTTTCAGAATGTTTCTCAGACTTTCCTTGCTGTGTTGTTTTGGGTTTCTTACTTGTTTTTGATGACCTTGACTGCTTGGATGCTGGCCAGGTATTTTATAGAATGTCCTTCAATAGGAATTCATCTGATGTTTTTATCTCATGATTAGACTTAGCAGAAAGGTAACAGTGGTAAAAATGCCACATCACATCATATCAAGGGTATATCCCATCAACATGTCTTATCGCTGTTGGCATTATCTTTGATCCACTGCCTGAGGTAGTGTCTGTCAGGTTTTTCCACTGAAGTTATTCTTGTTCCCTTTCCTACTGTCCTCTTTGGAACAAGTCACTGTGCAGAGCCGCACTGAAAGAGTAAGGATTTATGTTCTGCCACTTTAAGAATGGAGTATCTGCATAAACTACATGGAATTCTTCTGCGTGGGAGATTTGTCTCTTCTCCCCCATTTTTTAATCTGTCCAATTATATCAGTATGGACTTGGATGTTTATTTCATACTTTGGGTTACAATCTAACACCATTTTGTCACTTGAATCGTTTCTGGTTTTAGTTGGCAGGATGTCCCTTTGACATACCCTTGTCATTGTCAAGTTTGGGAGGTATTGGGGTTTTTGTATTTTAGGGCTTTCTTTGGCAATTCCTAAATATCTGGCACTCCAAAGTGTTCCAGACTCGCCTTGTACAATTCCTATCCCAGCCCTAGAATCAGCCATTTCCCTAAGGAGCCCTGCCACGTTCCTTTTATTGGAGAGCAGACACCAAGACACCAAGGTATGGATTTGGTGTGCTCATTGCTCTTGGAGCATTGTTGCTTCTAGGCCCTCTCAGTTGACAGAGCAAGGAAATATGCATGTAAATATGTATACCTGTAAATATTTTTTAGATATAACCTTCTGTATCTCTATTAAGCTAAATATGAGTTCATACCGATTCAGCTCTAATTCATTTCTAGATGAATCATTTTAGCCTTTTATCCTTGCTTGTATATAACCTTCATCTCCAATGGTGAGAGGCCTGGCTCTCACCATCCATATGTTTAATCGTTCAACTTCAGTATACATGTATAGTGGTTTCACAATTATTCATGTATACCCCTACAAGAAACAACGTTATTGACTGGAATGTAGTTCCTATGTACAGTTCCTTTTGATTTTAGTCTTCCAGACTGTTTATTTCCAAAGTTACTTAGGTCAGCACTTTATGCTTTTATACCCTTTAGTGAGGTTGTTTCATACGTTCTAAACACATTCAGATTCTTTTGTCACTTTCTGCACTCCATCCTAGGATCCCTCAACCTGCTGTTGGAGTTTTTTTTTTTTTGTTTTTTTTGTTTTTTTTTTTTGCATGCATTAGAATTTACTCTGTCCTGTAAAGTTCTATGGATTTTGACAACACTTAATGTCTTGGAGCTACCTTTACAGTAACCTGCAGAATAATCTCACCTCCACAAAAAAATCTTCCATGTTCTACTTAACTCTCCCACTCTGAAAAGGGCAGCCACTAATCTTTACTGCCTCTGTATTTTTGCTTTTTCCAAAATATCACATAGTTGGAATCATACAATATGTAGCTTTTTCAGACTGGCTTTTTTTTTTTTTTTTTTTTTTTTTTTTTACTTAGCATTATGCATTTAAGATTGACCCATGTCTTTTCATGGTTTGATAGCTCTTTTCTTTTAATATTCCATTGTATGGCTATACCCATTTATCAGTTTACCTACTGAGGGGCGTCTTCGTTGCTTCCAGTTTTTGTAATTATGCATAAAGTTGCTGTAAACATTTGTATACAGGCTGTAGTAGGAACTTAAGTTTTCACATCAGTTGAGTAATTACCTAGAAGCATGATTGCTGGGTCATATGTGAAGACTATATTTAGTTCTGCAAGAAACTTGCCAAACTGTCTTACAAAGTGGTTATACCATTTTTCATTCTCACTATCAATGAATGAGAATTGCTGATGCTTTGCATCCTTACCAGGAATTGGTGGTCTTAGTGGTTTGGACTTGAGCCATTTTAATAAGTGTGTGGTGATATCTCCTTGTTTTCTTTTGCATTTCCTAATGTCAGTGATACTGAACATCTTAAGTTTATTTTTCTATTTGGTTAGGTGTCCATTTGGATATTCTGCCCACTATTGCTTATATTCCTCCCTCCCTTCCTCTGTAATTCATAGATGTGGCATGTATTCTTTTGTTTATATCAAATAATACAGTAAAATATTAAAACAAGGGAGCAGAAAAAACTTTGAGCCTAATACTATAGGTGTAAGGGCAGATTCGGTTAAGAATTCAGACTTAAAAAAATCAGACTTCAGGCTCTAGCCTTGCTATTTACTAGTCTTGTGACTTTGGGAAAGTTATGTAATTACTCAGAGTCTCAATTTCTTCATATTTAAAATGATAATGTTAATATCTATCTGACCTGTTTTTGTGAGAATTTAACTAAAACAACAGGGTTAGGTAGAGTTCAAGCTAGAGACTTTACCCACATACCACATTGGATATAAGAAATAGTGATTTCCCCGAGGCGCCTGGGTGGCTCAGTCGGTTAAGTGTCTGACTTCGGCTCAGGTCGTGATCTCGCAGTTCGTGGGTTTGAGCCCCGTGTCGGGCTCTGTGCTGACAGCTCCAAGCCTGGAGCCTGCTTCGGATTCTGTGTCTCCCTCTCTCTCTGTCTTTCCCCTGTGTGCCCTCTGTCTTTCCCCTGTGTGCCCTCTGTCTCTGTCTCTCTCTCAAAAATAAATAGACACTAAAAGAATTAAAAACAAAAAAAGCAAAAGAAATAGTGATTTCCCATACTGTCAACAAGGAGAACGTACTCATTCATTAAACAAACATTAAGTGCCCATTCTGTGCCAGGAGCCGTTCTCTGTATGTGGAATACATCCATGGGCCTCAATGTGGTGGGATTTACCATAGTCTTTTAAACCGGATTGTAATATTTACACATAATTTAGAAAACGAACTTGAAGGGAGAAAAACGGAAGTCAAGAATTAAATTAGTAGACTTTTCTAAAGATTCAGGCACAAGATTATAAGAACCTAAAAGCTAGAACTGGGCATAGAGAGGAGGGACCAGCTGAGAGAGGTATCTCAGAAACAGAATCCAGTTGACATGGAGATTATTAGCTGATTATGGGTAAGACAGAAAGTGGTGTTAAAGATGACTGGCTTTTTCTGAATGGGAGATTATAGAACACTGGTTTATAAAGGAGCAGAGTCACTTAGAATGTTTTGACAGTCAACACAGCCTTACACATATGTACTGTCCCTAGCCAAATTTTCTTTTGTAAAAACTCTTTAATTCAGAAGTGCTTATGCCCTAGCAGAAACATCTGAAGAGAAAACTAAACCCTCAAGTCAAGGGGGAAAATTTCAAGATTAATTTCCTGTATTCATAGCCACCAAAAATGTTCTGCGTTGATTCTAATAATTGTGTTGCTGAGCTTTTTCAGAGATGGCACAGTATCCTTGCTTGTCTAATAAAGTTGGAAGGTAAGTTTTTGTGCAATGGCACGATGGGCTCAGCAGCAAAAAGAACTGCACAATTTCATCTCCGATTCTAAGCTAAACAGAGCCGAGAGATAATTCCCCTGTGTGTTTATAAGGAAGAGTTAAATCCCTCCCAGTGTAATGTAGCACCAGATCGAAGTAAACAGACTCTGATTTCAGTGCTAGACACAGCCTTAAGGCAGAAGAAATTACACTGTCATACAGAGGATATGTAGCTGCTGCTATTTTGGTGCCTGAGTTCTTTGTTGTCACATAGTTGAAGGCAATCCAGATGAGGAAGAGTGTTAACCGACAAAAGGAGAAAATTCCCCGCACATGGCTAGAGGGATGTGGGGGAAGAGAAAAGATGGTACACTGCCGTCCGAACTCACCAAAAAGGGGTCCATTCCAGAAGTGGCTGGCTTCAACTTGTCTCTTCATTCTTCTTGGAAGCAAGCGTTCACAAGGACGAAATTCAAGCTACAGTTTAAAAACTGTATTTCATCAGTTTATCTGACAGCGTAGAATCTAAAAATTACCATTGTTCCTTTAATCGGATTAGCGTCCAGTTGCTTACAAAATAAGCTTAGGAAAAAATGGAACACCCACTTCCTTAGGTTTCTTAAGATCTGTGTTATTTAAGAAACAGCATAGTATTTGCCTCTATATATCTTTATCTTTAGATATATATGTACATGTAGGCAGTTACCCTTAAAACTCAAAGAACTATTCTGAGCAGTCTTGGTATATAAGTTCTGCCACTCAAAATGAAAGGAAAAAAAAAGAATACAAAATAGATTCTGTATCCCCAACAATATGGGGATTCTGCCAGATGTTGAGTATGTCTATTCCAGTTATGTGTTCCAGAAATGGGAAAAGAACTTCAGATTGGGTTTGGAGATATGCTATACCCTCTGTAAGACAGACCTAAGCTAAAATTCCATTGATTGCCTCTACTGTGATTATTGGGCCACCAAGATAGTTTTGGCTTCTTAGAATTCATGTTAGTTCAGAGCCACGGTCCAGTAATCTCTGAAAGGCCTCATATTTCCTTTTCCACATTGTACAGTCACCCTGATAAAAGGCCAGTTGTCTCTTTGGGGAAGACTGGCGGGGGGGGTGGGGGGGTGGACAAGAATATAAATGACACAATGTAGAATTTTGACTGCAAGGTGATTATGAAAGTATATTATAAAAACATGGGAACCAAAACAAATCATCTTTTCTAAAGTAATTACTAAAAATAAGACATGAACTGGGAGAGAAAGATGGGGGATAAATTTGGAAATCACCCTAGCATTAGCATGATAAGCAATGCTTCTCTCTGCAAATAAAAATGCAAACTCAGTTATAGAATTCTGAATTAACTCGAGATAACATTAAATGCATGATCCATGCTGTGTCTATAGTCTTCAGTCATGAAGACTTTATCCTGGTGATTTAGTTTGCCTTGAGTGATTACTGGTTGTAGTAAATGTTGTCTTTCCAGCAGCTCGTCCTCAATATTTTCTGAGAACAGCCTCCCATATCCTTTTGGGGCACTTCTCCTTCCACAATATTTTAAGATTCTGCTTTACTGTCAGTTTCAGCACTCTACCTCCTGGCCACAAATAAGACCAATCAGAATCCTTTCCTGAGATTTTATTCAAAGATGTTAGGGGTCTCATCCTTCTTTGTGACGGCTAAGCTGCTGGCTCCCTTCTTCCCACCTGCCCACCACCCCCCCCCCCGCCCATGTTGAATGGAGGGAAACATTCAACATGAAGTAGGAGAGAATGAGGTCAGCACTCAAGAGAGAAACATGACTAAGATATTGATTAATTTTGCCATGCTGGTATTAGTCTAGCGCCATTGATCTCTTTCACGGTTTCGTGAACTAATCAATCTCCCTCAGATTGCTGAATCTTCCAGTGGAACTGCTGACCAGTTGTGCTTAATGCAGTCCCTCAACACCAGCTGGCTACACTATGCTTCCTGGGATGCTAAATTGTTCACATCCCTCCCTTCTTCAAAAAAATCACCAGGGCCCCTGCTGGCAAGAGCACAGACTTTGCTAGTCAAGAGTCTGAGGTGGTCGTGCTTCTACTAATGAGTGGGTCTCATCACCTCTAGATCTCCTGATCTAAATACCCAGTTCTCTGGGTTATTGAGATACTGAAACATGACAATGTAAACAGTATAAATGTGAAGCACTGTAGTGGGCCGGACACCGTAGCACTCGCTGAGAATGTCCAGCCTCCTGCGTGTGGCTGCCCAGGCCGTCACACATGTAGGTGACCTGCTGTGCCGTCCTCACTGTCCACTCCTCTCCTGACTAAACTGTTGTATCCAGGCCAGCTTACTTGTCATTCTTCAGTAAGCCATACGTTTCCCCTCCATTGGGCTTGCTTCCTGCCTTTTATTCATCTATCGAAATTTAGCCCATTCTTTAAAATCACTAAAATCAACCCCATCTCTTCCATGACTTTTTTTTTGACTGACTGGTCTAAAGTGATCCCTTCCTTCTCCAAATCCCTGGAACGCTCTACTGCCTGTATTTTTAATCTGGTAATTAGCCCTATAATGTCTAGGTCTTTTCTGTTTTTCACTCAAACTGTTATACATTTCACATTATTTTTTATTATCAAACTCTTTTATCCTATTTTAATCTAATTGTATGTTTCGGGTGAGCAAGCACACTTATTTTTTTGGTCTCTCAGGGGGCTTACTACCTAACGGTTACACAGTAAGAACATTGGAGTTAGTCATTCTTTATAGGTCTGTTTATTCTCAATCTCCATGGAAACCATGAACTATGTGAAAATGTAGATATTTTGAACTGTTCTCTTTATGACACATATAATCTTACTCTAATAGGCACCCTTGCATGAGGGAAGGAGTCAGTCTTACATTATGCAGGAAATATCAATCAAGTAGGACGAAAAGAACTATAGAAATTGCTTGGACCTACAAAGGTGATTTTTGTTCTGATTTTAACATTTCCTTCAGGTGAGTTGGCCCTTTGTATCCCAGTGAGCAGTTACACAGAGAAATAGTGACTCCGTCTCTTCCTGACTGAGAGGCAGGATGCAGAACTGAACCTACAATCTTGGCAGATTTCACTCAGCTCCCATACTCCTTCTGTGACGGAAAGACTAGCCAAAATGGAAATAATGACCAAGTTATGGTGGGTTTTTTCTCCTTGGCCCCTAACCTATTTACTCTAAGGTAAATAACCTGTATTTCATGTGTAGCAAAACTGCTATCATATATTGCCTTCAACAATATGTATCTGACAGAAGCTGCGAATCACAATTTAACACCTGTCACAAATGAATACAACACAGAACTGGAAACTTCAGGAGAATTTTGGAGTTTGGTTTGACAAATTTAGATAGAGGTTATGTAGAGAGGATGGTTTCTAGCCACAGCATTCTTCCTAGCTAGCCTTTCAAGCAATTTGCTTTGTTAGGCAACTGTAGTTAATAAAGATCTGCTTCTTGTTCTGTGTCCAGGGAACTACTTTGTAATACCGGTGTTGGGGGTAGAAATACCACAATTGGTGCAAGCAAGCTGTAGTGGACCAGGTTTGACTGTTTCCCAGCAATTACGTTTCCAGGAACATGATGTAACTTGTGGTATAGCCAAATCTTTGAGCTAACAAGTAGTGATATTACTGGGGTTACTGCAGTCATTCTGAATTATTGAGGAAACTTCTAAAATGTGTTCTTAGTCTGAAATTTGGCTTACCAAAATCTTGGCCAGAGAGGTGCATTTTAAAACAAACAAAACCGAAAAGGAAATTTTAAATCCAAAATTGCCTTAAATGTATTAGAAGTAATTTAAAATAAAGTTATGCCAAACTAAAAGGAATAGAAATTTGGAATTGTCCGACATTTTATTATGTGATATCAGCTAATGTTTGTGGAGATTTTAAGACCTTAATGTTAAAGATTTTGCAACCAATGGATAGACCAACATTTTAAGACATTACAGTAGCATTACTTAAAATAGCCCAAGAAAATGATTTGGGCACATTATATTTTATAAGTACAGTGTATCAGTAAGGATACTGATGTTTTTTTCCAATTGCATCTTTATTGAATTCAAAACGTGGCTTAATCTAAGGTGACTGGTTTCTAAATTTAAAATCAAAACAACTTGGAATTAGAAATTGCAGATTTGCAGTCTATCCAAGTTATGAGCATGCAGGAAGCTTTTGTATATTAAAGGCATATATTATATGCTAAGTAAATTTCATGAACAAATAATACATGAATTAATAAATAAATAAAAGAACCAGTCAAGATGCAACAGGGATGACCATATAAAATTTACTGGCACTCAGAGACTGAATGATTTTAATGTTTCCATGTTTCAGTCGTTGTTTATAAAATGGAAATAATAGATTAACCTTATTTGCAGTGTTGTATGAAATGAAACAACACACACAATATGCCTAACAATGCCTTGCCCATGGTAGTCAGTGTTCCTTTTCTCTACAATGAAAATGGAGCCTTAATTTAAAAAAATAAATTCAGAATCTCTTTGCTATAAGTGGAAAGAGACATTTAGAGAGGCCAGTCTAATTGGCAGCTCCTAATTTCCATGATTTCTATCATCATGTCTATAGAGATCATTTCCTAAAGGAAATTTCCCTCCCCTACCTCTCTCCTTGGTCACAAGCTCATACTTGTAATGCAAGGATTATGAAAAGTGTGCAAGGATTATGAAAAGTGCTCAAAAAAGTAGGGAGAGTATTATCATAGTTACTTTTACAGCATACTCTTGAATCTTGAATACAATACTGGTATGCGTGGATTACAGCTTGAAAATCAATGGCTTCCATTCACTCAAACTTTTGTTGAGTTTTGACTGTGCTAATAGCAGGATTGATAAAGACAAAATAAGGCCTACCCCTGGCCTTGGGGAGCTAATTGCATATGGGGCAGGCTTGTCCAATATTAGCTATTTTGCAAGATATAAAGTGCTAGAAGAGAGGCCTGGATTAGAATGGGAGCAGAGAGAGAGAGCAAATAATTCAGCCTTAGGAATTAAAGAAACCTTCATAGAAAAAGGTTGCAATTGTTTGAGACCCCTGAAAGATGAAGTGGCATTTGGCAGGAGGGGGATGGGGAAGCTGAGGGTGGGTGTCTGAGGCAGGAAAGCATGGAAGTCCTAGAAAGAGTGCTGTTACACATGAGCATGACGGGGTGTTTATCTGTAGTGGTAGTTTTTTTAAAGCTATACCATTTTAAACTGAAACCTTATATAGAATTCCACATGGAAAAAAGATAAAAACAAAGATGCCTTTTTGAAACAGGGAGAAAGAGCTGGTATCACAGCTGCAGGCTCTGTGACCTCCCCATGGTAACACAGGAGGGCATTCTCAGGGAACGAAGAAAAGAGTGGTTAGGAGACCGTGTAGACCAGGGTTGGAGGCCAGAATATGTCACTTTAGACAGACTGGACTTCTTAAGTCCTCCGAGGGCTTAGGAGTCACCAAACATTTTTAAGCAAGCAAATAGCATCAACGCTATCAGAAAGAGAGTCCTAGGCTTTCTGTGAAGTGGATCAGAGTAGAGACCTGTTTGTTAATCAGGTATTCCGAGAGTCTAGATGTTAAAGGAAGTGCAGGAACTAATTTGCGTAGATCTGAGTTCTGATGTAGGCTCCTTCTCTGCCAAATTGCCTGACCTTTAAATGAAAGAATCTTAGATTCAAAAGCAAACTTCCATGTGTAGTGAGGCAACTACCTTCCTACTTTGGGTATCTCTTGAACAACGCAGCTGATAAATGACCAGACCAGTGTATGGCCTGGAACGTTTACATGATATGAGACACATTGTATTAGGAAGAGTCTCTTTCTTTCTTGGTAACCCTAATGGCATTTAAAAACCTAAATAATGAAAAACTTAATTTTCAACCAGAGCAAATCTTCTGTTGGGGATTTTACTGGATGAGCTCTGAATATTTATACACAGCCCTCAAATTTTTCTCTGCCTTTTCTGAGGAAATCCTTCCAGCGTTCATGGGATGTAAATTTCAGACTGGTTGCTTTCTTGTTTGCCCTCCGTAGATGCTATCTGTGAAAAACTGGAATCCAGAGATGAAATGAAGTCTTCAGAGGAATGGGGCTATCCTTCCTCTTGATTTGGAAGTACTGCTTCCTCAAGAAGCATATGATTGCAATAATATTTTAATAGCCAGGTCATCCTTACAGCCTTTCGTCAACTCAGTAGCCTTCAGCGAGTCTGTTAGCCCATCCTGTCCAAGGGCCCTCCAGCGTCACAGTAGGGTCACACCTGCCTCCTGTTTATGGTAATTATGGATAATATGATGTTAAATTAAATTTACAGGCAATGTTGTACTTGAAATTCAAGGTGACCCAGTTGTTGTGCAGATGTAGTTTTAAGAAAGACAAAAGAACCATTGACAAGAAAGTAATCTGTATCAAAAGCATATTAAACAGCTTCTGGAAAAAAAAAAAAAAAGAAAGACGTGTTTCCTAGGATTTTGCATTCTGTGACCCTTACTACTTTTGTTTTAGCAATAAAACATTTAGCCTGACTATTCTATAAATAGATTTTCAATTTATATTGCCAGGTAATACACAATTTGATGAGAGTGAAGATGCTTTTCCTGAGAGGCTAGTTAATTGGTTTATATATTATTGTCTTGTATGTGTCTCAGTTTTTCCCTTGGCTTCCAAGCCTTTGAGGCGAACGTTACTTTCTCCAACAGAATATTCTCTTGGCTGACTTCAGCAAAGGAGTGACCAAGTCTGCTCTACATTCATTGGCAGTGATGTTGCAGTAATCGGAATAAAATAAGGTCTTTGGGAGAATCTGGCTCAGACAATAGGAGTTACAAAGTAAAAACACACAGATCCTTACTGTTAGCCCTCTTTCTACATGCTTGGAGCTGAACACCGTTTGACAATCACATGCCAGTGCATTTTATAAAACTGAGCAATTTCCCTGCCTGCTTTAGATAAGACCCTCCCCCCTTTGTATTATATCAGTGACATCCAAAAGCTTTTAGAAGCTACTTGGCATCCTTCACAGGTAGTTTTAAAGCAGTTACTGAACTTCGTAACAACATTGAAGCTCTTGGATGTGGTGGTAAACTGTTCGGCTCTGGGGATTTAAAAAAAAAAACATTACAGATGCAGTTATCAGCTCTTCTGTGATCAATCTTGTTAAAATTCTGCTTCTTGTGTTCTGTTGATACATTATGCAAACAACAGACATAGAATCCAAGTTGTTGGCTGCACTTCTTTTTTATCATAAAACTAAGAAAAATGTGATTCTCTAACAAAAACTGTGGGTACTCTCTGAAAATGATAATTATATTTTCAAGATCCTATTGCTTCTCCGATGTTGATGGACCTGATATTTGATTTTCCCCTCTCAGTGGGACTGTAGGTGTGTTTCGTCTGTTCAAGTATGAACCTTTTTTAAGAGAGGAAGAAAGAATATTACTGTACCCTTGGCCACTTCTAAAACATGATTGGTATCTGCATAACGCCATTAGCCAAAAAAAATGTGCCATTGGTGCCAGACAAATCTAAATAAGATTTTGATGCAGGATCAATGGAAATATAACACGTATAAGGATGAACAACTTGTCCTGTAAGATAAGTATAAGCTCGTCTATACTTTTTGTGGTTCTCTTCTGTGGTTTTCATTTTTGTTCCTTTGCTCTTCTCAGTCAAGTTTTATCTAATCTTCCAGGTACTGTATTTCTTCCCTGCTCAAAAGTGTGAACCTCTAGAGACTAGGTCTGTCTTACTATCCCCATCATATACCACGGGATACAGTTGGGTGTATTTGGTAAGGTAGGCAAATGTATGGGTGGGTGAGTAGATGGGTAGGTAAATGTATGGATGGAAGGGTAGACCAGGGCACCTCTTCCCTACCACCATAATTGCTGGAATCCTAGAGACCTAATGGTTGGTCTGTAATCTCTGACAATCTTGAAGTTTCAGGGTGGTCTCAAAGAGCTTTATTGCCTCTTGGAGTATGCTTTGAAACTACACGGCTTGGAGGAAGAATCTGGAGTATCTTAAAAGGAATTATAAAAGACTTAGGCCAGCTCTGTTAATTTTGCATCAATAGAAAGTCTTTGATTTTTCCCAAATGAAGTTATAATTTAGAAATGGGGTGTGATTTTATGACAGCAGTAATGATTTCTGCAGAGACAACAGATGTCCCTGTGGCTATGATTTATATGATTTTCTTTTAATAAATAAGACCAATCTTTTTTGTTTAACAAAGGTGCTAATTATAAATATTAGTTTAGGACTAATTTTGCATGTAAATTCATAGAGTGAGACAAAAAAATAGAAGTCTTGTTTATGTAATTTGAATTTTGGTTTACTCCACAGTTGAATAATTCAGTTGCCTGTGAGTATTTTGTTTGTTTGTTTGTTTGTTTTCAATGACTTTATATTGGTTTTTATGTAAATTTTGAAGGACTCTTGGTGGGCTTGGGGGTACTTCTGTTAGGGATTTTATGTATGCTTTAACAGTTTGTTCCAGCAATCGAGTAAACTTTAGTTCAACGTGGGACATTTGAGTTGTCAATTTGGAAATCCTTTGCCAAGCCATCACAGGAGTATTGGCAAAGATAAACTTTAAAATAAATTTCCTTATATTTTGTCTAGACTTCTAAGTACTAACTACATCTGCTTTGCAGAGAATCAGATTAGGCCAGGAGAGTCTTATGTCTTCATTATGCCATTATTTGTAGTACATAGTGTTTGGATAAAATATAATTTTTCTGATATCTCTAAGCAAGTTATAAATAAGCAAAACTTCTTAAGAATGATGGCAATTTCATTACCTTCACATGAGAGCCTCCCATGTGCTCTCATCAAAATAGCCATTGCTATAGTCAGCCATAAATTGCTGGGTATTAATTACTTACATACTACATATTGAATTGGCTACCAAAGTATGATTGACTTGAATTTCTAGATACTGATTAAACAGTTAAAATAGATTATTGGAAAATGTATTTCTAAGATACAGAATAGTTTAAGGATTAGGTTAGATAATTTAATCCCTTGATAAAAGGTGTATAATATTAATAATGTATGAAAAGGCCTCAAATAAAAATGTTTCCATTGCTGCCAGAAAGCAGGGGTAAATGATAGGTTTATTTTAGTTTGTTAGCACACTAGGATGTCCCCCTGAATTGCAAATATATTGAAGGCTACAACAACTCTGGTGATACGGAGGTAAACATAAGTGAAGTGTTTTAAGCGACTAATCCGTTTTAAAGTATACTTTAGCTTCTCATATTAAATGCCATTATCGTCCCTAAGTTCACAATGGCTGCCAAGATTCCCGGGTCAAGTTGTGCTAAAATCTTTTAAACATCTTCTAGAGTATTCTGTTTTCTACCTGACAGGTAGAAACCTAATGAAAAGTAGAGTGGAGGCATTAGACATCACATAGATGATTTCCAGGTATTACCTTTTAGTTCAGAGGTTAGTTTTTGGTGTCCCAAGAGAGGGCAACTTAATCTGTATGGATTTTAAAAATGGATTATTACTCCGTACATTTCATTCACGTAAGTATTTATTAAATTTCTCTTATTGGACATCATCATAAAATATTGTATGAACTTTTTCTTTATTTGGGGTGATAGTTCCAAGTTCAGTGTATTTTAAATAGTAAAAAAGGAGAAAGGAGAAGGTTAAGGATAAAATATTTCCTTGAAACTTAATAAATGTGTACTTTAAAAATAAATTTATGGGACACTTGGGTGGCTTAGTCGGTTAAGCATCTAACTCGTGGATTTTAGATCTATCAGATCATTCATGATGTCTCGGTACATGAGTTGGAGCCCCACAGGGGCTCTTTGCTGGCAGGGTGGAGCCTGTTGGGACTGTCTCTCTCTCTCCCTCTCTGTGCCCCTCCCAGCCCGTTCTTTCTCTCTCTCTTTCAAAGTAAATAAACAAACTTAAAAAAAAAATTAAAAATAATTTTATTACTTTAAGGTGATTGAGAAATATGCATTTAGTACTTGGAAAGAGTACTTTATTTGTAATTGAAAAAGTAATGTGTTTTATATCCAAGATAAAAGTTGGATAATATTGTGTTTGTATTTCTCTTTTTCTTGGGTAGTAGGATCAATGTCATTTTAGATATTAGGATTTCAGTAACCTAAAAGTAGACCATTTTCTGGCAAATAAAAAGTTGTTTTAAGACATTTAGGGGCACCTGGGTGGTTCAGTCGATTAAGCTTCGACTCTTAATTTTGACTCCAGTCTTGGTGTCACGGATCATGGTATTGAGCCCATTGTTGGGCTCTGTGCTGGCAGTGCGGAGCCTGCTTGGAATTCTCTTCCTCCCTCCCTCCCTCCCTCCCTCTCTCTCTCTCTGCCCCTCCCCTGCTCTTGTGCTCGTGCAATATCTCTCTCTCTCTCTCTCTCTCTCTCTCTCTCTCTCTCTCAAAATAAAAAAACAAATTTTTTTGCAAGTGACTTTTAAGGCCTTAAATCAAAAGGCAAAAAAAATCCAAGATATTTACATGCCTCATAGTTTTACTTCCAGTTTTAATTATAAGAAACAAAATATACTTTTGTTTAGTTTTTTTTAATGTTTATTCATTTTTGAATGAGAGAGACAGAGCACAAGCAGGGGTGGGGCAGAGAGAGGGGGAGACACGGCATCTGAAGCAGGTTCCAGGCTCTGAGCTGTCAGCACAGAGCCTCATGTGAGGCTCGAACTCACAAACCATGAAATCATGACCTGAGCCAAAGTCGGATGCTTAACCGACTGAACCACCCAGGTGCCCCAAAACAAAATATATTCTTAAATATGATGACTCCCTTGTATAAATTTCCACTTAAAAATAGAATTGTCACTTTGAACCTTGTGTCTCTCCATCTATTAGGATGTGCTATAATTACCTATTTTTAAAACCCCACCTAAAATCACTTTTGATATGTAATTTGCTGTATGAAATTGAACACTAAACTCATTTTTAATTTTGGAACTCAAATTTGTAATGGCATAATGCCATTACATTTTTTTGGACTGCTTTAAAAATTAGTAAAACATTTTAATTCCGAAATAATTAGGTTTTTATTAGCCTGAAAATAGAGCTCATCCCAGCCCTTTTACCCATCTGCCACATGAGTCGTATGACAACGTTAACAGGTGCTTCTTACTGAGCTTCCACAAAGTATGGATTTTAAAACAGAATCCTGCTCTTGAGTATAACTTCAGAGTTCTCATGTCTGGCTAAACAGTGGGAAAAAATGAGGTGTCTGTCTTCAGTCAGTATTGGAATAAGTGAAATGTGGCAGTAGAAATTTTCTAATGCCAGGTATAAGTATATAAAGTGATTTATTGGCTTGATTGTATTTGAAATTTTGAAAATGTTGCAAATAATGTGTCATCACTGTAAAACATGTAATTTACACAGGGCATATTTCATTTTCAATAATTTGATGTTTTTCTTTGATTCTCAGAATCTTTCTTGATTAGTATTTTTATTTCTCTCTCTGTAGGTAAGTGGAGGAGACTCCAGTTAATTATTCCAAGTAATTGTTCTTAACTCCACATTTAATTGACTTATAATTCCTTTCTTAAAAAGTCAAATTATATGACAAAGTATTTTGAATGACTTTATTAGAATAAACAAATTTATTGGGAATAGACATCTTCTCAGATATTTAAAAATGGTTTTTATCATTCCTTTGCCTTTGGATATTTCTTAAAGATCTAATTTACCAATGACATGCTAGATTCTGGATATTCCTTTATTTACAAAATAAATGCAAATTTCACTGGACTCATCTTGATTAGGAGAAAATCAGGTATATACTCTTCAAAAGAGTCATGTTCCCCCTCCTGTTACATTTCTGATGACCAAGTATATCATAATTAATTTTGCTATTGCCTGAGGAGACCTACGATAAGGATATGTAATTCATTCTAAAATAATCAAGGACTTTAGTAATTAATTTTAAAATAAAATGAATCATCTTTTGGCTTACATGCCATCCATTAATCCTGTATGGGAATTTGATTACTGTGTCTGTACGGTTTTTTTATCTGATAACTCCAGACAGTTCCTTTATTTGAGAGTATAACTACTCATCTGGGATTGAATTCTTAATGTTTTCCCATTGTGAATTTAACAAAACTGTGAACTGATTTTATACAGCTATCTAAAGCACTTGCTCATAACTGAGGAGTATATGATTCAATATGTCTCAGAACTTAAATTTGTTTTTTAATATCAGTGTGTGTGTGTGTTTTAACTTAAACTATTTCATTCAGTATATATACCTAGCCTGTGTACTGAGGCTAAAAATTTTCTTTTCAGGAATGCGTATGTTTTGACTTGGTAGAATTTCAGTATTTTGGTTAAATCATTCAAAAAGTACATTTCTTTACAAGTTGATTTTTATAAAGTTGTATCTTTTCAGACCCACTACATTATGTTTTACTTCAGAAATTTGTTATACTTGCCTACAGAGTAGAAGTATTTTCAAAAGCATTTTATGTAATAGTTTGGTAGACCAACCACTTTTTGCTTTAACAAATAGCTTTGGCTTGAATAATATATTTTATTCATGGTGGTAGAGGGCAGTGGCTCTAAATAGTTTAATATTTGTTCTCTCTTGGTCTTTTGTTAATTTGAAGATTCATGTAATAGAGATTTAGAGGTTATGAGTGTTAAGACCTTTAGTTTGGGTATTATTTTTGTAACCCATTAATTTATTGTAGTAGGAGTTAGATACGATACAGGCAGTTCTGATAGCATTGACTTATTCTCATCCTAGGAATCAGGTCAATCCACAATGAAATGTATCACTCCTCCAATTTAGTGAATACAGGGGTATCTCTATTATTAATAAAATACTGACCCTACTTTCCATCCCTTGTTTGAAATATTCTGGGAGAATAATGGTAAGACAAGCAAAGATAGACTTTCAAAGCTACTACTTCTCTGTAAAAATAGAATAATATCTTCATTAAGATGCTGTTCTAAACTATTATTTTTAAGGTATTTTAATAAATATCCAACAACTCCAATACAACTTTAAGGCAGTTATTTATTTTCAATTGTTAAGCAAGCATTTTCTGAGCTCTACTGGTACAATCTCTTACCTGATAAAGATGTAGATTCCAACTTCCACATAAAAGACACGCCTATGTCCGCATGTAGCGACCTACCTACCTGAATCCAAATAAGGCTATCAAATAAAATGTTAACCAAACTATCTCATGCAATTTAGCCAACCAACCCAGGAAATAGAGTGCAATTAAAAATAATAATAATAATAATAATAGAATTGAAAATATTGCAACCATCCAGAAAAAGTAAGGAGCTACAACTTTTATTTAAGTTAGGAATAATATGAACGGTTCATTATGTCTGATTAAAATGATAATTACAAACTTCCATATCCCTTAAGTATAATTTTTGTGAAACATTAATTATTCCCCAATTTAAGCAATTTTTTCTTTGATCCTGTGGTCTTATTTGCATTGTTTCAAATTCCCTTCCCACTCCCCCCACCTTTTTTTTTATCTCTCTATCAGTTGTTTTTCCTTTTTCCTTTTTTTTCTTTTTCTGTACCTGGCACTTAGTGTGCCTTCAATATAGATGTACCAAAAGAAATAAGGCATAAACAATGGTTAATAATCTCTAAGAAAAATCAAAAGCCAGAAAAGTGTTTTTTAACTTTCTCCCATTCTGAGGATAAGCACCTCACATGGTCAATCTCCAGACTTAAGAGGGAAAAAGTAACAGACGCTAGAGTGTATTCATTTAATCAGTATGATGTGGAAAATGTCTTTGCTCTTAGC
This sequence comes from Panthera onca, assembly GCF_046562875.1. Taxonomy (NCBI): domain Eukaryota; kingdom Metazoa; phylum Chordata; class Mammalia; order Carnivora; family Felidae; genus Panthera; species Panthera onca. The sequence goes on along the minus strand of NC_138339.1, from coordinate 40,328,372 downwards.
AAGTAGAAAGATTGCTCTACCTCAGTAATGCCAATCATCTGTTCTGTGACTACACATGCTACATGATGAAATTTTGATTCACAGATTTTCTTTAGAAATTGGGTGTTTTCACAACTTTCACATTTTCCAGATTTCTTTTTCCCTTCTAGTAGGACTAGCCCAGAAAAACCTTTGTCATTGGTATTGTTCACCCAGTGTGGGTGTTGCAGATAGTGGTGGGAGAAATATATACATAATGGGGAAAATGCCTGTTACTTTTGCATTTTTCAAAGTCCGGTGGGGAAAAACTGCTGATTCTTAAAACAACCATGATGACAAGAGCATGTCAATCACTGTTTCCATGAAGGGCGGTATATTTTGGGTTTGTTTTGTGGAGAAATGGGGCATTCATATGTGCTTTTAAATGTTGTAGCTCTAAATAAGCTTTCCATAAAATAACTGTTTGTCTTGATAAATAATACCACCAAAGCAACAAGTCACATGGCATATTCTCCTCAGAACTTTGCCTCTAGAGCTTAGCAAATGTTATCTAGGATAGAAGGACAATCCTCTTTTCTCACAAATGCCATGTATTCTATCTACAATGTTCCTGCACAAGATAAAACTTAAAGGTTTTCTTTAAGACCTCTTCCAGAATCTTCCCATCATGAAATAGAATGTCGTCTATTCATCTACTTTGAATGAGTGGCCAAGAGGACATTTGAGCTGGCAGTTAGCAGGAACTAGATGGCATTACTTTAATGGTCTCAGCATGGGGTTATCTTTCCCATGTGGTGCATAAGAGTGGTTCACAGACATTAATTTTAGGCTAGATAGTCTTAAATGTCTGTTTCAGTAAGTGACTCATGATTATTGAAAAATTCTTTGCGTGGCACAAAACTTGATGATAAAGTTTAAACCCTTGTTATCATAGGGTGAGTCAATTCTTCTTATTACAGTCTCAGACTCTTGGGACTGATTCTGTACCCTTGTTCTGGGGAATTTATCTTACAGCAGGTGATGTGGTAGCTTCCATACCTACAGATTTAAGCTATTTCCTCTGTATCCCCCATTTGCAGTCAGTGTAATTTCCAGGTGGGTGGCTCCCCTTTTGTGCCCTACCCTCTTCTTAAATTTAAAATGTCTCAAATAATCCTCTTAATTGACCAAAACTTCCTACTTTTTTTCATTACCTTTCATGGCACTTTCAACCACTTAATGTGGTTCAAATATTAGAATTGATTTTATTTCTATTTTAGGGTTCTTTACCTTTTCCCAGGTAGATTACCCTTGTAATTCTAATTCTTGTCCTGATATCCTGTCACATCCCCACTTAAGCCTGTCTCCAGAATTAACATCATCCCTGAAGTCAAATCCAAACTTCCTATCATGTCCTGGAAGGTTTTCTGTAATCTTACTCCCACTCGTATGTCTACTTTCCCTCCCCTCTGCCCCCATCACACTGGTTCCCTCTCTGTTCTTCGCAGAAGTCGAGCTTGTTGCTGCCTCAGGACCTTTGGACTTGCTGATTCTTCTTGGAATTGTCTTTCCTCGGATGTGTATATGTCTGCTTCCATCTCTCAGCTCAGGTAGCCTCTCACATGTACCAATCAGTTCCGATTCCACCACTCTGTTTTTATATTTTCTAGATGAAATAAGCCAAAGACATGCAGTTTGAAAGACTATTTTTTATTCTGTTTATGTCCTCCCAAAGTTTTTGTTGAAGTCCTTTCTCTTAAATAGTGATAATATGTGGTAATCCATTGGATCTCTGAGTCAGTCTACAACTTTTTATTTTCCTTCACCTCAAAAAAATGGTATTCCTCTCACAGAAAACACTGTGTCGAAGCCCTTATGTATCTCATAGGTACCTACAACATTGGCTTTCCTTTCTGCATAGGTGTGCTTTTCCAGTTACATTTTTCTTCATTTTCCAAAATCTTTTTAATATGAGTACTCAGTACTCATGTTACTGGATGTGTGACACCAGAATCCTGCATGTGTATGTGTTTATCACACACATTGTATGTGCTTACTAAGTCACCTGATGGGTGGGGGCTTTCAGTACATCCAAATTAAGATTGTTCTCTCCTGGAGAACGGGGTTGTGATTCTTCTTCACTGTGTTTATAATAGTTGATAAACTATTTTTATAAATTAACTTTTTTCTAGGCATTGTGCCAGACTCTTAACAAATATGATCTCATTTTTAAAATTTTTTTTTTTCAACGTTTATTTATTTTTGGGACAGAGAGAGACAGAGCATGAACGGGGGAGGGGCAGAGAGAGAGGGAGACACAGAATCGGAAACAGGCTCCAGGCTCTGAGCCATCAGCCCAGAGCCTGACGCGGGGCTCGAACTCACGGACCGTGAGATCGTGACCTGGCTGAAGTCGGACGATTAACCGACTGCGCCACCCAGGCGCCCCAAATATGATCTCATTTAATCTTGACAACACAATGAACTAGTTACTTTTATTACCTTCATTTTACATCCAAGAAAATTTCCTTAAGGAAAATTTTCAAGGTTATGCAACAAGTAAGAGACAAAACTGAGATTTGAATCCATGTGGTTTGGCTTGGGTGCTTACCTTCTAAAGCAACTGTTTGATACAGCTGACTGCATGCCCCATAAATTCTTGGTGATTTTCACTGGCCATCTTCATTGTATCTGGAGAGAGCCATCCAACCTTGGTCTTTGCTTCCAGTGGACTGAGTGCCAATTAAGTGTTGAATAGTACCGAATATTAAAACTCAGCTCAACATATTGGTGAAAAATCTAAAGAAACAAACTAATAATTTATTAGGAACTTGAAAACACTAATGCATCTAATTTTTATATATGTATTTAATCCAGTAAAAAAAGAGGCCCTTCAACCTGGTCTGCTCTCATGAGAGTGAATTGAAGAGCCAAATTTCTAATTGTAAAAGAGAAAACATACCCACTTTAGGGAAAGAGGCATTGGACACCGAGGCTGTCATGAGACTTAGCATTAGGAAAGCACTGTGAAATTAGATTACACGTCTCTAAAAGGTAAATTGCAAATAATTTAATTTTTGACTGAGGACAGCTAGACATTTGGAATGATTCATCATCGTTTACATAAATTACTATTGTACCCCTAAAATGGCAATACTGGTTATTATTCACAGGTTAATATTAGAATAAGTGTATTTTAATACAGATACGGAAAATGACTAGTTCTTTTCTCAAAATGTTCAGTCCAGAATGCAGAGGTTGTTCTTGTTTAACCCAAGGAGCTAATGTTTGGTGCTTTGATTAAGAAATAGATCATGTAGGGGAGCCTGGGTGGCTCAGTTGGTTGAGCATCCGACTTCGGCTTAGGTCATGATCTTGCAGTCTGTGAGTTTGAGCCCCGCGTCAGGCTCTGTACTAACAGCTCAAAGCCTGGAGCCTGCTTCGGGCTCTTTGTCTCCCTCTCTCTCTACCCCTTCCCCGCTCATGCTCTGTCTCTCTCTCTGTCAAAAATAAATAAACATTAAAAAAAGAAAAAAGAAATAGGTCATGTAGAACATAGAGGATGGAAGGAGGATAAGAACAGCCACCCCGTCTGCTGCAGATAAGTCAGGTTAGATGTGGCAGCCGGTACATGCTTATACCAAAATGGTAAAAGCAAAAATGAGCAAAATTAAAAAATGTTGTTCACTCAAATAATGGGCCAGGCTTTGGTAATTGACAGTATTCCTCAATTTTCTAATTTAAAATTCTGTTTTAGCATTGAACTTTTCTACTGTTGAGTAGATAGTGCATTTACACTTATTGGCATCCATAGTAGACCACTTTTAACATAATTGATTTCCCTTCGGCAAATACCATATTCTGAGGCATCAGAGCCTCAGGGATTACACCTGAATTTCAAATTTCAAGGAAACTTAAGTAATTAATATACAAAGGAATCTCACCATTCACAATTGCCTTCAACCAGTTGAGACAAGATGAGATACGATTTCTTTGCAAAAACTTTCTAGAACCACAGCTTTATTGCTTATTTTTTCATGGCAAAATATTTGTTCGTATTGACTTTCAACAGTGATCCTGCTGTCTATAAATACTGTATGACTCGTTTTCTTTTTCCACTCTCTCCTGTTTGCAGTTTAAAGTGCCACAAGCCCAAGGCACTCAAGTGAATTTTTAAAAATACCACAAACCAACTCCTATGAAATGAATAGGAAGCAAGTAATAATAACAAAATGCATGTTAGTCACAAGTGAGGTCATCTTATGTATCCAGGAAGAAAATCTTCAGTTCATATCTGTGCCTTCCATAGCTCTGGCTAGGTTTACTGTCCTAAGTATAGAACTTTGCATCCGGTGGGAAGATAAAACCTGTCAGTAGAAGATTCTTCTGATAACACAGGTCATGTGCTTATCACAACCCTCAAATGCCCAGTTCTTTTCCCTGAGATGGGGTATTCATTGGTGTCTGTCTCCTCAGTTTTTAGGAACATGTGCTATTCCAAAAAGAATGATCTTATGGCTAAGGTAATATTTATTAGGTAGATTCTGATTTTTTGTATCTGCTGAATAGGACTCTTCTATTTGTTCTGCAATTATTTATCAAGCACTTTCTATGTGCTAAGCAAAGTTGGAACAAGTTAGTAAATCTGAAAATTCAGCATAACTCTGTGACCAATAAAAAGTACAAGTAACTTAACATACGAAATTATATGCTTGTCTGATAAATGGCTATAATCTAGGTATTGAAGTTGTGTTTATTTAGCGTTTTCTTATGTTTTTGGAAATTATCCTGTCGAGCCCTCCCCTTATTGGTAGATGCTGAGATACCATGGGAAGATGGCATTTCTAATATTCTTGCCAAAGAGGGATATTAAGAAACAACAAGACCTACAGTATGAAAACTTCTGTAAATATTTCTAAGAAAAAGTGCCAAGAAGTTTCACACTATCCTACTTTAGGGCAAGTAAAATATTCCTAGAAATGAATGACTCTTATGAGATGGCAGTTAGTTTAAAATATTCTGACTCTCATCCTGGTCAATTTATTGTTGGGAAATGGCTTTCTTACTGATGTGACCAGAGTTTATAATTCTCAAAACAAAAAAACCTGCCTGGAGTGCAGGATCTTTTTCACACTACCATGAGGAAAGAAAAAGTGTGATTATCACTTTGCATTGCTTTTATCCAAAAAGAACCACGTGTGATACGGTTCGTGGCACTTTCCAATTTTTAAATCCTTGTTCATGAAAATGTGATCATGATATATTAGAAATTTGCCTCAGGTTCTATATCAATTTAACATTTTGTGTTCAAGGTTCCAATTAATGTTAAGAAATTGAATTAAATCCTTTTTCCTTACAGAATCTCCTTCTTCATAAGCCATGGTGTTAGGTTTGCTGTTCTTGGCATGGGGAATGCTTTCAATACATGACTGTTGTTTGTTTTTTTCGCCCCGTTTGTCTCCCTATAACCATATCATATGTGTGTATTCAGCTAGCTGGTAGAAGAAAACTTCAGGTGAAGGTGAACTTAAGTTTTCAGTTGCTATCCTCAATTTCCATTTGCTTCACAAAGAACTCTTTCATCCAAAGATCATTTCCATTTAGTGGCAGAGAAGTGCTATCATGTTTTTCTGCAGATATCAAATCGGCCTGGAATTTAGCCTTTCTTTTCCCGTTATCTTTATTGGTTCTAAGTTGTTTTTTTTTTTTTTAAAGGGGGGGTGGGGTGGGGGGAGAAAGAAAAAAAATCTACTTTAAAAAATATGTTTATGTAATATACACACATGCTACAAATTTGCGTGTATACTCTACCTTTTTCATGTTTGATATACCACTTTACGTTGAACCCTTCACGAAATGTTGGTTCATTTGTCAACTTCCTTAATAAATACATATAAAAAGAGTTTTTCCTTCTTAAATGGACTTTTCAAAAGGCTCTGGATTTAATGTTACACTTGACTGAGTACAGTTCACCCTTGAACAACGTGGATTTGAACTGCACGCGTCCAGTAATATGTGGACTTTTTCGATCCAGTACTATGTATTTTCCTTATGGTTTTCTTAACATTTTCTTTTCTCTGGCCTACTTTGTTTTAAGAATACAGTGTACAATGCATATAACATAGAAAATATGTGTTAATTAACTGCTATCAGTAAGACTTCTGGTCGACAGTAGTCTGTTAGAAGTTATGTTTTAGGGGAGTCAGAAGTTACAGATTTTTCAACTAGGCGGGGGGGGGTTAGTGTCCCTAACCCTGCGTGGTTTAAAGATCAACTATATTTATATTTGCTGTAGATATAAGTATGTATGTGTTTATAAATATATATTTATTTTTTTTCTTGAAACTTCAAACTGTATCCAGATTCTGAGAAATGGAATATTATTGTTGGCTATTCACATTAAATATGAGTAACCAGGGGCACCTGGGTGGCTCAGTCAGTTGAGCAGCCGACTTCAGCTCAGGTCATGATCTCGCGGTCCGTGAGTTCGAGCCCCACATAGGGCTCTGTGCTGACAGCTCAGAGCCTGGAGCCTGTTTCAGATTCTGTGTCTCCCTCTCTCTGACCCCCCTCCATCTCTCTGACCCTCCCCCGTTCATGCTGTCTCTCTCTGTCTCAAAAATAAATAAACGTTAAAAAAAAAAAGAGTAACCATATATTGTTCAGAACTGGGAAAATAGAGTTACGTGTTTCAATGAGCATAACTACATTCTTTTTGAATGTATTTGAATATAACCCCTCAATACATTATTTGTTAATGTATTTGAATATAACCCATAGACTGACTTAGGAATTCTTATTATACACATTATTTTATTCATGGAGACATAATTGTAGCAAATATTTTTAAAACTTAACATTTTAACGTCTTATAGAAGTCAAAGTAATAAACTCTGGGTACATCCAACTTTACACTCCATGGTAGTCCTGCATTACTTTTTCTTCATCTATCTATAAAGGCACCATGACCTTCTTAAAGCATGATATTACATATTTCCCATTGATTTTTGTTTCAAAATAATTACAGATTACAGGAAATTACAAAGATAGTACAGAGGGGCGCCTGGGTGGCTCAGTCAGTTAGTTGGGCGTCCGACTTCAGCTTAGGTCACGATCTCGCGATCCGTGAGTTCGAGCCCTGCGTCGGGCTCTGGACTGATGGCTCAGAGCCTGGAGCCTGCTTTCGATTCTGTGTCTCCCTCTCTCTCTGCCCCTCCCCCGTTCATGCTCTGTCTCTCTCTGTCTCAAAAATAAACATTAAAAAAATAATTTTAAAAAAAAGATAGTACAGAGAGGTTCTCTGTACCCCCTCACCAAGTTTTCCCTGATGGTTACATTTTATAAAATTATAGTACAGTAGCAAAATTAAGAAGTTGACATTAGTATTATATGTGTATATATTTTTGTCATTTTTTTTCACACGTGTAGATTTTTGTAACCACCACCTCAATCAAGATGCAGAACTGTTTCATCACCACTAAGATCACCCTCGTGCTGCCCCTTTATAAGGTCACCCCCAATTTCTCACCATTGATGTGTTAGGGATTTAAGTATGCTATTTCAGAATTTCTTTCCTATTTTATCCCTCCATTGAAATCTCACTGTTTTGTTTTTCCTGCTCCTTGTGGGTTATTTGAACATTATTTACAATTCCATTTTGATTTATCTGTAGTGTGTTTAAGTGTGTCAATTTGTTTAGCCTTTTTAGTGGTTAATTTAAGTGTTATGTTCTGCCTCCATAACCCATCACAGTCTGCTGGTGTCAGCATTTTATAAATTTGAGTCAACTGAAGATACTGTCTTCCCGTATGTCCCTTTACCCTCCCCAGTTATAATTATCTTAACTATTTTGTCTAATTTTTTTCTGTTGTTCAAACTGAATAATTCCTATTGTTAACTCTGCAGATTCTCTCAGTTTTCCTTCATTCGAGACTGTCTTGATTTCCCCTTCATTTCTAAAGGATATTTTGACTAGATAGAGGATTCTGGCTTAATAGATCTTTTCTTTAAGCACTTGAAAATGTACCACTTCTGGCCTCCATGGTTTCTGGTAAGAAATCAGCGGCCCTTTACCTTTTATTTTGCTCCATTAGTAGAGACCTCATTTCTCTCACTGCTTTCAACCTTTCTCTTCATTTTTCAAAAGTTTAATTATGATGTGTCTCTTTGTGTTTATCAACTATTTGGGGGTTCTCTCAGCTTCTTGAATCTGTAAGTTTGGCTTTTGCCAGATTAGGAAATGTTCAGCCATTGTTTCTTCATCCTCTTCTTTCCGTCCAAAATTCCAGTGATACAAATGAGATCTCTTGTTACTGTCTCACAGGACTCTGGGATTCTGTTCATTGTTGTCACCTGTTTTCTCTGTTTTCAGACTGACAGATTTCTGTTGTTCTGTCTTTGAGTTTATTCTTTCCTCTGTTCTCTTCATTCTGCTACTGAGTCTACTGATGGAGTTTTTTACTTCGCTTACTGTACTTTTCAGATCTACAATTTATTGGTCCTTCTATCTTGTGTTCAATGATAATTTCTATTTTTTTCATTTCTTTCAAGCATCTTCATAGTTGCTCATTAATGTGTTTTCATAATAGCAGACTTAAAATACCTATCAGGTAATTCTAGTTAACCTCTGTATCATCTTGGTGTTAGAGACACCATTCCAGTTGATATTTTCCTGGTTCTTGGTAGGATCTTTGACGTTTTAACTATTATCTTGCAAGACTCTGGATTTTATTTAAGTCTGTGTAGTAGACTTCCTCTGATAATGTCCTGCCTCTTCATTGCAGATGTGATTGGAAATCCAAATTCCCTAGTGGGTTTTCCTTGACACCTGGAGGGTAGGAATGTATCATTATTGCATGGCAGGGGTAGAAGTTCGGGCTTCTCAGGAGGCCTCTGCTGATACCGCCCCTTCCCCCCCCCCCCCCCCCCCCCCCCCCCCCCCCCCCGCCCGTGCTGGGAGAGGTAGGGGTTGCTTCTTACTGCTCAGTATGCAGAACCCCCTCAACACCACAGGGGGTTGTTGGCCTCAGTGCTGGGTGGTGATGGACGTCCAGATTCCCCATGTAGTCTCTATTGACCTGCTTGAAAGAGAAAGCACCACAGATTTTTTTTTAAAGACTGATTTTAGTATTTTAGATGGATGATACCAACTAACTTGAATAATTCCTATGTGTACTTTAGATTTTGTTGTTGTTGTTATGTTTCTTTTAGATCTAAAGATCAGTATATATTTAGTTTTGTCAGACTAGTGTTAACAAAGCTTAAAGCTTACATTTTTGACTGGTGTTGGAGCATCACATTTGAGAACTGCTAATTTGCTTTTCAGATGTGAGAAGAAGAGAATAATTGCAAAGTGTGCTGTAGATGAGAGAGTTTAATGCTTTTCTAGGTATTTGTGGAAAACAGTGAAATTATAAGTATTTTTTTTAAAGGAGGTACACAGCGCTTCAATTCTTGGCTCTTCAATTCATAACAGTCTAATTGGAAGTATTAGTTTTTGTTCTAGATTTATGACAGATTTCGTGTATCTGTGTATATAAAGACTATGTTGGCATGAGCTTTGGAATGTCCTAATATTCACATCTTTTTCATATTTTGGTGACAGATTATTTGTATTTCTGGAATTATGTGTGTATGTGATATCTGAGTTTGAAATTTAAGAATTTATAGTCTTGTAGATGTAAGTAACATAGTGATTTTATAGCCCCAATACACTCAACAGTTGTTCAACATGATATTGAGGGCCTATTAAGAAATCTTCACCCCAAATAGTAGATTGTAGGTACAGCACTCTGCAGATTTACTGAGCAGTTCTTCTTGTTTCAAAGATTCTCAGGTCAATTGCTAAGATAAATCTTTCAGAGAAACAAGGAATACCAAGGAATTACTTTAGCCTTATCTCTAAGCAAATGCAAGTCTCCTTAAATGATACTTATTTTACATACCTTGGACACCCATGGATGTAGTCATAAGTAAAATCACTTGTTAAATGTAAAATCATTGTTAGGTGACAAATTTATGTATTTCTCCATGGGATTATAGCTTAAACAAATAAAAATGTTTATCCTGTTAAGGGAGTTTCAGAATGTGTTTTATAGTTTATAGTCATAAATTAATTTTTAAAATTAAGTTGATGTATACATTTACCATTAACTTTAGTAGTGAAAATGGCAGAAGTGTTTCATTGACCAAAAACTGTTAAAAGAACGCACTAGTACCAAAATAGTAGAGAATCTGATCTCATTCCTTAGTTTAGCCTATGTACTTTATCTTACAAGCGTGTAAATCCTAGAAAAAAAGAAGATGGGGGAACTAGAATAGATTGATCACCCTGGGTGTTTAGTTCTGTTTTTTCAAGAAAAGAGAGAAACTTTCTTACCATGTTTGTTGCTTCTCTTCGCCAACTTAGGGCTCGACTTTACGGTTTGTTTAGCTGTGAAGGGATGACAGACTTGGGGGAGGGGGAGGGGGCTTAGTTTTGGAATGTAAATACATGTAGAGCTTGCCTCCTTTTGTTTAGCATCTCTTTAAACTAAGACAAAAAAAATCAGTGAATGAATGAATAGCAGCATGGTGAAATACCTAAATGTTTGAGTTAAAATTTTTGGATGTTTGAAATCCTATTTGGATCCTTTTCCCAGATCACGGTGCATTCATATGCACTCAGCAGGAAACTTCATGGAGATGCACATTTGGGCAGAAGGTCTTTGACGGTGCCTTTTTCTTAACTTGTGCCTTTTCTTCTTTAGAAAAAAGTAATGGCTTAAGTCTGACTGAAGAACAATCTTTTTTGTACGTTCCTTATAAGAATTTACTTATGGTTCACAGATCTTACCCACCATCTATGTCTGCAATCCTTGGATTTAAAATAGCACATATCCTACTGCAGACCACAGGAAACGCCAAATTAAAGACTTAAATGACACACTGCTGAAAAAGACAAAAGATGACAAATTATAAATCAGTCCGTTAAACCTCTAAAGTGAAACTCACAGGGGAAAAATGTGCGTTTGAGCCATGTATATATCTATAATGTCTTTTTTAAAGGTCTTAGCATTTTGGTGCTCAGGCAACAGGTAAACTTAGTGTTACAGTTGGGTTTGAATCCAGATTTTAAAAACACAGTGATGAACAGGGCAAATACGCTTCTTCAGTAGGTAACGCGCCTAGTTATTCTGTGGATATTTGAGCATTTATAAATTCTGTCCAGTTTATGAATATTTGCATTCTTTCTCATTTTGGAATTACTCTGAGCCTTACGTTCATTTATAGTATCGTCTAGGTGATGTGGTGGTTTATTAATTTTCCTCCTCAGGTTTGTCTTGCCATACTCAAGCCCATTCCAATTTTCTTGACTTGTAAGGAAGTAAGAGAGTGTCTTTTGTCTCTTGCTTAAGTTCTGGGGAAGGGAGCGAGAACAAGAGGCTCCGGGGGTTAATGGAAGGGTTAGAGAACAGATGGAATGGGAAGGAAAAGGAGGCCTTTTAAAAACTAGTTTTCAAAAGACCCCAGTTACTGCTTCTGGCTCATTTTTCCAAGCTTCCCTTTGGGAGGGTTTCTTTCACAAAGGCACCGAGTCCCCCTTAAACTCCGAGAGAACGTGCTCCTTCTGGGTGGTAGTGTGAGAATGTCACCGTGGGCTGGTGACATTGCAGCTGGTCGTGAAGCTATAATAATAATAATAGCAGAGGGAGTCCTGGCACCCCTGCTCCTGACAATTCTGAGGAGCATCGCTTGGTGTCCTGGAGGTGAGACCACTCCTTTGCCGGAAGAAGAGCCTTGCAGACGTGAACCAAGCTGAAAACACTGAGGCACACTCATATCTCACTTGATTTCAGTTCTTTTTAAGTTCGTTGAAAAAAAGAAAAACCTGGGGTGCACAAGCTTGCACATGAGTGAGCGCGCGCGCGCGCACACACACACACACACACACACACACACACACACACACACCATTTTGGGAAAATAGGTCAAGCCTTAGCTCTCTCTCGTGCCCAAGGGTGTGATTCTAAGGCCAAATGCCTTCTTGAAAATTCTGTGCACGTTACCCTCTTTACTGGTGTGATGTTGTTTCAGTTCCAACAGAGCAAGAGGCAACACAGGGCAGTAGGGACAAAGACAGATCAAATCAGATGCCGGAATTTAGGGCAGAAGTAGAGGGACATGACAGGACTGAGTGCTGGCAAGTTCACTTTCTTTGCTGCCATCTTCTTTTTTCTTTCCTCTGTGGTCTTGGGAAGGGTTGGTTCTTCCAACCAGAAAACAGAGCTCTTCCTTCTGAATAATTTGTTTCAAACAGAGGAGGGAAAGGTAGGTGGCAATAAATGCAAAATTTTATGGAATGTATTTTGAGAACAATTTTAAGAGATACTAAAAGACATTTGACTCACCAAACAGTAGGGAGAAAATAATCTAAATTTTTTTTAATGTTTTTATTTATTTTTGAGACAGAGAGAGACAAAGCATGAGCAGGGGAGGGGCAGAGAGAGAGGGAGACACAGAATCCGAAGCAGGCTCCAGGCTCCGAGCTGTCAGCACAGAGCCCAACCGGGGGCTCGGACTCATGGACGGTGAGATCATGACCCGAGCTGAAGTCAGACGCTTAACTGACTGAGCCACCCAGGCACCCCGGGAGAAAATAATCTGTGTGAGAGGCACCTGGGTGGCTCAGACGGTCGAGTGTCCAACTTCGGCTCAGGTCCTGACCTCACGGTTTGTGGGTTCGAACCCCACATTGGGCTGTCTGCTGTCAGCTCAGAGCCTGGGACCTGCTTTGGATTCCACGTATCTCCTCTCTCTGTGCCCTTCCCCCACTTGTGTGCACGCTCTCTCTCTCTCTCTCTCTCAAAAAATAAAAATAAATAAATAAACATTAAAAAATAATCTGTATGGAAAGTGTAAGTTACGTAAAAAATGACATGAGGAAATGAGAGTGCAGTTGAGTGAGATCTGTAGTGTGCTGTGACCAGCTTCGCAGCCGGAAGCAAGTAAAAGAGGTCTGACGATGTAGAGCCCCGATTTTACTGTCTGCGCAGCCCTTCTGGAGATTAATTGATGTGGGAAGGGGAGCTGGTGTTAAAGGATAGGCCACAGAACAGCTGCATAATTTGCTGGCCACGGCAATGTGAAAATGTGGGCCCTCTTTTTCAGAAATTAAGAATGTCAGGACAGCAGCAGCAATCCTTAAACCAAGCACGAGACCCTTCTCAGTGCAGACACTGCACAGGTGACATACCCATAAAGCTGGACAGTCCTATGCTTGTCCCTTGACTTAGGCACCCTATCCTGTCATCCACCAACTGCTTATTATATACTTGGAAGCAGCTCGATGAAAACAAGATCTGTGTGTTATACACACTCATGCACACACACACTTAGCTTTTTTTCCTAATACACATAATTCTCTAAATTAGTAAAATAAAGATTTTGGTCCAAGTTGAAGGAAAACTAGTATGTTGTAACCATTGGAAAATTTTACCATGTCGATTGTGAAATGATTAATGCAACATTATTAAAAATTCTCCCAACTCTAAAATTCTGTGATTCTAACATACATAATCATTTATATGAAGATATAATTTAAAATTGTAGCTAGTGTTTCGTTTTAATAAAATGTACAAATAAAATAATATTTTAATAAAATAGTAACTCATGGATGTAAGGGAGATATTGAAAACATTTAGTATTAGAAAAAACTTCGATTTTATGGCTTATATGTTTGTAATTTGGAAAATGAAGATAAAATGGGTTAGCTTTCTATAATCAAGTTTTCAGAACTAATAGAAATGCCTTTTTTTTTAAGATTTTATTTTTAAGTAATCTCTACATCCAAAGTGGGGCTCGAACTCACAGCCCCAAGATCAAGAGTCACATGCTTTAATGACTGAGCCAGCCAGGCGCCCCACTAATAGAAATGTCCTAAAACTGAATAAAAGAAATAAAAAGAAAAATGTTAGCTTTGGTTATTAGTTTTTTTAACTTACAACTGGGGTCAGTGCCACCAGAGAGTGTTAATGCAAGTCTTCAACTGTTCAAAAGAAAAATGTTAGCTTTTATTATTATTTTTTTTTTCACCTATAGCCTGGGGTTAATGCCACCAAGTGGGTGTTAAATTAATGCGTGTCCTCAACCATTCGAGGCAAGACTTAAATTTTACTGTCCTTAGAGATATAAAGGAGAATGACCAAGTGAGTCAATGAACTGAAATCAGAGCAGGAGAGAGTACAGCTGGATGTTTACAAGCATGGAGCCTATGAAACAATAAAATACCATAAGGTGTTTGGACAAAGTGTGGAATCGTTGTTTCTGGATAACTTCAGTAATATGTACAAGGATGGACAATATCTTCTCTTGTTTATCTTCCAGAGCTCTGATTTGCACTGAAACATTACAAGGATGTAAAAGGATTTTGTAATGTATGTGTGTCATTTTAGGCACACATATAAATCCATGTATTGAAAATAAGTGGTTATTTTTATATAAAAAGATGGTATTTTGTTAATAACCCTCTAGAAATGCTACTTTAAAATTACGGTATCTGGTCTAGTCTCTACCTGCTCGTTCAAGGCCACAGCAAAGTCAGTTTGCCATTCTCACCCCCACTGCCTTTGGTAGGGTGACCGTTCGGTCTTCTGTTCCCTGATTTCTCTAGTTGGGCAAGTCTGTACCTTAGGTTGTCTTAGGCGAAATGGTTTCTTAGAAATGAAGTTGAAAATGGAGCTCCTGGGATTTCTCACTCCAACTGCCTTTCTAATCACCACATCCAGTTTCTTCTACTCATGAAGAATAATATTTCCAAAAATTACACTTTTTTTGTTATTTAAAAAAACAAACAAACCACAAAACTCTTTTCTGACAACAAGAGAAATGTGCTCATTTTTTAAAATATACTCCTTACAGAGAAAGGGCATATAGGAAATGTAAGTTCTCCATGATCTAACTTCCTTAAGATAATAATGATGAGGTTTGGTGAAACATTTTATAATCAATAAAGCAACAATTTAAGAACTCCAGGATATTGAATTCACAGTTTATATTTCTTTAGATTGACTATCTTCTAGGACAACTTCTGACAAGACCACTGTTCTTTAAGATATGGAGACCTGATCTTATATGGTTCACTCGGTCCACAGAGGGCTTTTTCAACCCTCTGCATATGCATTTGTCTTGTGACTTAGCCTATTATCATATCACTTCCCTGGGATTTTTTGATAGACTTTGTTAGAAGTAATTTTTTTTATTATTATTTTATTCTATGAAGTCATTTTGGGGGCCAATAAAATAGTAGCTGAGATAACTCATACAGAGGCCAGTGTCGTCTTTTGATGTCCTTAGTGTTGGACATTCTTGGGCCTTACATAGCAGGTACTGGTTTTTATTAGCCTGAGATTATTCAGATTCAAGTCTGGTGTGGAATACATTTAATGATGTTGGATCCCTTTCAGACTGAGTCAAAAATGAGGCAAAATCTATCAGGTATTGATAATGGGGTTTTGGAGTCATGGGGGGGTTCAGAGCCAACGGCCAAGAAAGAATTCTTGAAGACTTCTTTGGTGCAAAAAGTGCTTTTTATTAAAGCACAGGACAGAACCCATGGGCAGAAAGAGCTGCACTGGGGTTGTGACAGGTGGTTGATTATATACCCTCAGGTTGGGATGGGGTTAGGGACAGCATAAGTCTCTAAGGTATTTTGGAAGCAAGGTTTCCAGGACCTTGAGGAGCTAATTGCTAATGGGAAAACGCCATGTATTACCGTTTAGTAAAACCTCAGTCATAAGGCCCTTCAGATGTATATCAGAGGGCCATAAGCGTGGAGTATGATTGCTAGCATATATCCTGGGGGAGTTAATATAAAGGAAGTTTCCAAAAGAATTTTTATATGTTAAAGTAGACTTACAGGATCGGGGGGGGGGGGGGGGGGTGGTAGGGGTCAGGATAATAGGATAATATTAAGCCAAGATTCCCTTTAGCCCCTAGCAAAGTGTCATCATCTGAGGCAGCTAAGCCCCTAGAGGGAGGTCACTCTGTTTGTCTCAAGGACTTGTCAGTGAGCTGTAGGCAGTAAGGGAATTTAATTTTTCATTTGCCTTAGTTTCCCACATCACCATGGCAAGCACTTCAACCTTTCAACAAACTTTCCTTTGTTCTTGGGCAGCCAGGAGTGTCCATGGAACATCACACATATTCCACATGGTGGGAGTTGGGGGGGAAATGCTATTAGCCTGTACTTTGCCCTCAGTTTACCCCACGCTCCCTCATCATTGAGGCTGGTTTTCTGGTATATCTTATCAACTGACCCCATAGGTATTTACAATGGAAGTTGTTTTTTTTTTTTTTTAATGAAAATTAAAACTGTTCAGCCATGACAGTAGCAATTGCAATATTGGCTTTCTTGAGAATTTTTCTGTCTTTGAGAGTTTTTCAAGGCAATATTTTTGATGTCTTAAATTGGTAGCTCTTTTGCTGAAAAACCAGTCTTGCTGTTCCACTTTAGAAGAATATGCTTTGACACTCAGAGTAATTGTTAAATGCAAGGCGATGATGATTATTCTGCGTGGATGGTTGAGTGACAGGTTTCCTCTTCAGGCTAATTTTTCGACATGGTTAGTTAGTCTATCCTTCAGGAAGAAATGAGGTGGGACAGTGTTTTGTGCTTTCCTGGAGGGCTTTCCTTTTAGTCCAGGTCCTCTAAAAGGATGCAAATCACTTCCAAACAGTCATCCCCCTCCCTCCCTTTGTGGCCTCCTGTGTTTGTCCTAATCTCCCCCTCCCTGTCTTTTTGTTTTTGTTTTTTCCCCCTCTATTAAGGGAGAGTAAAGAGAATAGCAGTCTGCTCTTCCTTTCTCTCCCCTCCCCTGGAGGGTGGGCTGAGAAATAAGGAAGAACCTTCAGTCCTGCCCTTTGGTAGGATTTCTGATGACTAAACCGGTTGGAACGTTGCTAAAACGAGTTTTGGATAGCTTCCCTACTCTCCCTGCCTGCCATCTCCACGGATTACTGAGGATTGGCTCTACTGCCAAACAAGGCTGATATTGAGCCTCGAATTTTGACCCATTTTTCATCAAGTTCGACTTAATATAAAAGTTGCAAGATTTAGTAGTAATGCAATTATTGTTCTTATAGCCAAAGTCAACTTCATACATGCTGAATTCCATCTCTTGGGCTGAAGACCAGAGCCGTTTGTGCAGAAGGTCCACGGCCCATTGAGTTGTAAGCAGTCATGCCTGCAGCCACAGGAGAGCTCAGGGCTCTCTCTTTTGACCCGAAATCCTTATCCAGCAAATGTAATACAAAGCCTTCAGGATTACTTGCTTTAGAATGCGGGACATTTCATAACTAAACAAGTCAGTAGTGAGGGAATAGTATGCCTTTTTTTTTTTCTTTTAACCTGCAAATCTGTGTTTGAAATGAATGAAGTGAATATTAAGAAATTTACAGTTTCCCTGGGAAGCTGATGACTGGTAAATTTAGGTTGATTAGTGGAGAAGAATGAGGGCAACCAACTTTTATAAGCTACCTGGCCTGAAGTTCATGCTGGTTCTGCCTTCGCCCAAGTGTTTGAGGCCTTAAGAGCAACTTTGTGATCAAGTAATGTAACAATGATGGTGGACAGAGAAGTATAAAAAGAACTTGAATTTCAATTGTCAGAGATCTATGGGAATTAAGATGTGTGTGTGTGTGTGTGTGTGTACGTGTATGTATGAAGTACCTTCCGTTCATATTTCACAAACTGTCATGCAAGTCTTATTTATAATGAAACATGAGTGCTATTGCCAGGACCTACTAATAAAAATGATCAAATCATTTTCAGAACCCTAAAATAACTTAGGTAGAAAAATTTCTGTTTCATTCTCTTCTGTTTAAAAAAAAAAAAAAAAAATCCCATCCCCCAGACCTCCAACCAGCCATGGTACTGAAATGACAATGTCAAAATATATGGTGACGATGCTAACGGACTACTAATTAGTGACAACATCTTATTAATATAAGCTGTCACATTTTAATCTAGGGGAGGAAAGAAGACTAAAATATTACAAGAAGAATTCTCTGGAGCAGGTTACAAACATTTGGGGAACTGGAAAACAAAGATGAAGCACAGGGACTGGTAAAAGGTTTCAGTGTTTCTCTTGCTCACATGACGGAGCAACAGTCAAAATACACCCCTGTGATTTGTCGCATCTGGTAGAAATGCTGCAGTAGCTGACAGGGGACGATCTCTGGCTTTGGAGAAGAAAGGAGTAAACAAGACCGTGTGAAAGAGAAAACTCTGGTTAGTAATCAGAGGCCACATTCCCCAGCCCCTAAAACAAGTTCTAGCCTTTGCACCACGCCAGAAAGAGGTCAAAAGTCTGAGGGAAGTTTTGTTATGAAGGGTGTTTGTTTTGAATTGCTAAATTTTGGGAAGACATAGCCTCGTACTTGGGGTACAATGGTTTGAACCCTCAGCTCGGTTTTAATAACCGCACGCACTCTAGTGCGGCAGTACATTAGCACCTAATTGAATGGGTTTAAAAAGACAGCCCATTTCCATATTTCACTGCACCCTTCATGTTTATGAAGGACAGACCGTCTTTTCCTTAGATACCTATTCTCACCATTCCTGTTTTAGAAGGTACGCTTCCCTCCTTATTCTTACTCACAGTGTTTTAAAATTTTGCATGTTTGCCCACAGGTCTTGTGGCATTTAAACAAGGTTTTCAACACGAAAAAAAAAATCCATTTCTGAGCTCTGGAAGTTCTTTAGGTCCTCTGACACATAAGGCAACATCAGCTACAGGACAAGCAAATATAGCTGGTTTTGGAGACCGCAGAAGGAAAGCAGGAGCCAGTCTGGGCTTTTCTGTGACTCCCTGGGGTACTGAAAGCTAGGTCTCCTGCAGAATTGAACCCTCTCTTTCCAGAGCATGACAGTGTTTCCACATAGCCCACATTTCCCCTTTCAAATTGGTGAGGGCGGACAAGACACCCAACACCAAGCTGCTTGTGCTTTGAAGAAATATGCTCACAGAGGACTCTGGCTCACGTTACGTTCTTTTAGCTCATACACGTTTCTCAGAAGGGAGATCTACAAAGAAAGCCCAGTATCTTGTTTCTACACTCACAAAATTGATTTCTTTTTCATAGATCTAAAAATGAAACATTAAAAAAAAAATTGAGTGTACCACATGTAGGTGAGAAACTAGTTGGGTTATTCCTGTATTTAAAAAGTAAAACTGGGGAACCTGGGTGGCTCAGTCGGTTAAGCCTCCGACTCCTGATTTCAGCTCAGGTCATGATCTCACATTTCGTGGGATGGAGCCCCGCATCAGGCTCTGCGGTGATGGCATAGAGCTTGCTTGGGATTCTCTCTCTCTCTCCCTCTCTGTCTCTGACCCTCCACTGCTCATGTGCATGCACACACACACACACACACACACACACACACACACACGCTCACTCTCTCAAAAATAAACTTAAAAAAATAAATAAAAAGTAAAACTTGCTAATCTACCAAAAAATAGCTTTACTTTTTTTTTTCCTTTAAGATTTAAAGGTGAAAACTTCTTCCTCTGAGGTCAGGATCAATTGTCATTTTAGAAGATATGAAAATCTACAATGAAGTAGAAAACTTACTGAAAGACCATTTGAATAAGATGAATGTATTCCAATCTAGAAGTCTTGTTACATACATTCCAGGGTAGTAAAGAAAGTGGCCAAGTTTATTGAAACACCTTGGTTATCTGGTTTGAAAACTACAGTATGTAGTATGTAAGATTAGACCAGAGCCCAAAATGAACCAATATTTTAAAACGGAGAATTGTGACCTACAGACCACAGACCTGAAAAGTTGAGCTTCTCTACCTGAAAAAAAAAAAACACAATTTTTAAGAAATCAGCCTTAAAACACTCCGAACAAAAGAAATCAAGCAAAGCAAAAAACAGCCCTAATTATAAATCTGATTGTCAGAAGGTAACGTTTCATTTCATTTAACTTTCAAATGGGCAATTCACTCACCTGGTTCACAATTTAATAGGCACAAAAGGCACAAAAGGGCAGACCTTTTGTGAGAACCCGTCTGCTCCCCACCTCATAGACAGCAACAACAGTCTCCTTTTAAAGAAGTTTAGGCGACAAAATGATTTCACTTTATGAAATCAATAAATGTTATTCATTTTGCCTGAACAAGCCTTTTCGATTCAGTTATGCACAAAATATTAATTAAAATTGGAACAGTGTGTTCTCAGTCTCTGTTTTTCAAGCTGTTGGTTGCAGAGTGATTAGGGAGACATGTAAAGACTTTTGTGGTTTTGTGTTTATTATTATTTTTTTAATCAAAATGTGTTGTGGTAAGAGAGCAGGTTCTGTAATTTTTTTTCTTGTCCATATATATTCACTCACACGTGTACATGTGTATTGAGTCTCGAGTATCAAAAATACAGTGAATCATGGTCAAAGTTTGAAATTCGTGGCTTTACTTTTACTGCCAGTTATTTCTGAAGTGGATCTTAAGTCACTTTTGAGTGCAAAACTATATAAAGGTTCATATCCAGCCAGTAGCATATGTGTGATATGTCACCTCCGTGATAGCCCAGAAACGATTGTGGCCACAATTATGAAAGAGCCTGGGCCCTAAGACTATTGAAGTCACCAACCAGGCTTCCGGATTCATTAGCCTCTAAGGGCTTATCTGTACCTGGGGGAAGTGCTCTAAAACAACCAATGAAATATTCTTAAAAGTGCTAAGACAAAACACAAGGAAGGTCCATTCTATATTCTACCCTGGGAAGTATTGGAAAGAAGACCGTCTGGGGTCATACTGTACCCTGAGAACAATTGAGTTCTCTGAGTCTTTGGAAACTAAAGAAGATGACAAAAGGACAACTCGTGTTGGCTAGCCAAATGCCTGATTGGTGTCTTGTCTTCTGCCATTCCCTACCTGTGTGGCACTTAGCCTCCATGAGCTGCAGTTCCCATATCTGTTGTTAAAATAGTCCTACAATAGTGGTGCCTGGCTGGCTCAGTCGGTAGAGTATCCGACTCTTGATCTTGGGGTTGAGAGTTCAAGCCCCACATTGGGTATAGAAATTACTTAATAAATACAACAATCTGACATTAGAAATAAAAACTGGAAAGAAAGCACTAGCTTCTCAGGGTCATTGTGAAGGTTAGCTTACAGAAGACCTTGCAGTCTGACCACCACGTTGTAGGCCTTCAATAAATGGGAGTTTCTTTCCCCCTATATATGAACTCATTGAAGCAAGCTTCTGGTATAACCATCCTGTGTGTGTGTGTGCGCGCGCACACACACACAGAGATACACACATACCCACCCACATACAGAATTATCTTAACCACCCAGCAACATTGATTGAATGTTATTTAAATACTACTAAACTCTTCAAAATAGTTCATCAATAGGGGTGCCTGTCTGGCTCATAGAGCCCCATGTTGGGTATAGAGATTACTTCAATAAAACTATTAGTAAGTACAAGTGACTGCAACAGAGACACAGTGATACACGAGTGGTTAAGAGCGTGGGCGTTGACTCTCTGCCCCCCAGGACGTGGGGCAAGTCCCTCAACCTCACGAGTCCTCGTTTCTTCATCTCTAAGACCGTGATAGTGAAAGAAGTACCTCCATGTGTTCTTCTGTGTGTGAGTTTGACAGGAATGATCTGTGTTATAATATATACAGAGTTATTTCAGATCACTTAAGAATGCCAACAAGATGGCAAGGAAGAGTGGTCAGTTGGTTACCAAAGGATGGTTTTCCACAAAAGTGCAAAAGTTGAGGCTTTTGGGGTCAGAGTGTGAAGTGGGGCTAAAGAGAGACTGGTGGAAAAGGAGAGCTTTTTATTCAGGCTCGTGTTCTACTGTTCACAGATTCATTTTTTGATATTCCCCCTTTTCATTTTTAGCTCCAGAAGTCCGTATGTTTGTTGTGTTTAAAGTTACTGACTGATGCCCTTCAGTTTGACAGTTTTTTATATTTGCTTTTGGTTCCTGCTTTTTAATGAAATATTTTTATTAGCTCTTTTTTTTTTTTTTTTTTTCTTTAAGAGGAGGAGGCACAGTGAAAAGGTTCCTGAACTCTGAGGTTTAGTTCCAGCCCAAAGGCAGGATGTGTGTTCTGACCAACACCCCAATCTCCTTGGAATAGAACACAAACCTCACAGGTGAATTCCTTGGCAGCTTAAAACCTGTTTCCCTAGCTTAGGCATTGTTTGGGGGAAAACGGTTTGATTTTGAAGGGAATTTTCAAAATTTTCGGGCAAGACTTTCAGCATGATCATGGATCTTTGTCATATGCATATGCTTTTTATAGCTCCTGTGTCTAAAAATGCACACTACTGAGAAATGGCTGGCTCATAAATGTAACCAGTTTAAGGATGTAGGGGGTTGGGGGGGGGGGCATGTAGGTAGCTATGGCTTTCCCATCGCATGGGTGGTTCTTGCTAGAATTTGAAGTAGGAATCTACTGCTTCTTTTACAGTTCTATCTAGTTACGAAATTATTCCATTCTCACGGTCACCTTTTAGGTAAGTTTTCAGTTGTGAATACCACCGACCCTCCCCGCCAGGCCCTTGGTAACTTTGTAACTTCCAAAATAGGCATGTTCAGTAACTGTGTTCTGAGTTACTCTGGAAGCCCATTTGCCCATTCAGAATATGTTTTAAGACCCATGCCGTCTGTCAAATGCTTCAGGTACCAAACCCAGAGCACTGGCAGACTTAGTGCATTTCAAAAGCCACTATCTGTTGACTACTCAGTGGCAATCCATTTTCCTCAGTTTACATTGAACCCAGAAAATAACTATCAAGGCCTGATTTAAAGCCAATCCTGGGGCTTTCTTACAAAGCAGCATCCGGTCAGTAGAAACTGACAAAGACACCCAGAATCGTTAGTAATGAGCATAGTTAGAATTGAAGAAACCTAGATTCCAGGACAGCAAGAAGAGACCTGGGACGCGCTGCTTGTCAACTTTGTTGAAGAAATTTGCAAATATATGCATCTGTTAGCGATCAATGTCCTGACTTAATAGGCAAGTTTAAAATTACTGATTACGCTGATGTGCTTCTGATTTCTTTTTGCAAAACAGATGAGTAGTTTTTATTCCAAAATTTGTTCCAAATCCTATTTTTTGGCAGTGTGCTACGTTTAGTCACAGTGTGAATAAAGTATGCGCCCCATGTCTTGATTACTCTGCCTAAAATATCTCAGCACAGTATACATTTAGTCCTTTTTTGATTATTACAACTAACCTTAAACACCAACAACTTCTTTTAGCTAATGCAAATGTTGTACGCGACACTCTTATCATGCTTGCGACACCTTCCAAACTACAGTCCGTCTTGTCAATTCTCCATTGCTCTGCATATCAAATACCCATGCTGTTCCTCTCCCTAGCTCACTTCCTCTGTCCCTCAATATTGCCTTTCGGTTTTATGTCCCTCCATTAATATTTGGAGGACAACTGATGTCTCCCCTACATCTTTGGATAAAGGGCATCATTATTAAATTGGCTTTCGCTTTATTCCACGTGTGTCCTGGATCTCCCTCCCCTCTTAGTAGCCAAGGACACATTTCTGAGCTCTTACCTCTATGCTTGCCAAGACGGGAAAAAGAAAACTGTCGAACCCGGAGTCTTATGAGATACTTAACCAATTTAATCCGTATTTTTCACGTAAGTGACTTTTTATCATCCAGTGACTCCAACCATGGACACTGTGGAGTATATGGAGAGTTGTTTGCCCCTTGCGGCATTTATCTTGGGCATAGTTATCTGTAATGAACTTGAAACATGGGATATAAATCATATTCTCATAAAGAGCTTTAACTGGGCCAGCGTGAGAATCTAGCATTACTACTAGGTGTACAGATGCCGGGAATCTGAGATGGAAACTTGACCTCTGTTATTTGCCCCTGGACCGCCAGAGGCTGGTGGTTACATTTGCTTTGTCTGAGAGATAAGCATTTGGGGATGTTCCCTCAGCCATTTGTTGATTCAAATTAAGCATTGCATGAAGCAGCATTCAACCCTTAGGAAAAGTCAGTTGCCATGTTTTGGAATCTTAGATGCTGGAACAGTAAACTTTCAAAAATGCTTTGATGCTCAGATTTAACAAAAAGTTAAAAGGAAATAAAGCCCTTAAAAACAAACCTAATACCCTGCCACTTATCATTGTTTTATTAATACAAAGTGTTTTTTTCTTGCAAGCAAATAGGGAAGAAGTCATTCTTTTTGTAGCCCTCCATAGAAAGAGGAGGTTGCTGTTTTATAGTGTTCTGGAAACCAGATTTTATAATTTAGAAAAGATGCAGTTGTGCTCATCATGGAAAACTTAAGAATTATCTCATTGGAGTGGTGTATTGACTTTGCAAATACTTGCCAACTTCCTTCTGTGTCCTCGGCACTGTGTTAGGCACTTAGATAGGAGCAGTTTGTAATAGAGACGAAAAAGATAGTGACTCTCCCCTCAAAGGTGCATATAATCTATTAAGGTCCAAATACAAGGAAATGAGTAATGCGGAGGCTGCAGTAGTGAGGAGAGAACCCAAACACACAAAACCCATTGGTGGCCGGAGCAGGGGAGGGTTACAGGTAGGGCTGCCCACACCATTTGCCAGGGGAAATGAAAATCTTTATTCAAAAAGCAAGCCAAAAGGTGACAATAAGGCACTAAAATGCAAAGGTTTTTTTCTTTGTTCTGTGTGTCTCCTCTGCTCATGCACATGTTCCCTTGTCCCATGAGACCACTTACAAAACTCAAGTTCAGAGATGAAATTATTAAAAGTTTCAAGATAATGCCATAGGGCATTAAACTAAGCACAGAGCTCTTCTGAACCTGAGCCCCTGTCAAAAGTAGGGCCCCGGACAACTGCACAGGTCATACAGCCACAAGGCAAACCCTGGATATAGGTGTGATTACTGTGAGATCTAGTGTGTCAGCACTAAATCCGTTTTCAAGGAAGGGTTTATAGGGAGCAGTCTGAATGAGTTTGTACAAATCAAGATGGATATGTTTTGGCAAGTGTGTGCTCTGAGGGGTTTTGTTGTTAGAATGGGGCAGGGGAGGAATTGTTTCCTATATGGAAGGAGAGAGAATAGGCTGCAGAAGACATACACAGAAATACAGTGATCAGAGTGTGTAGTCTGGAGGGAGGCCTGGCTCATTTGCTAAACGTTAGCTGCAGAAACACCATCCAGAACCTTGGCTCACAGAAATAGGGGCAGCCATTCTTAGGAGGCTTTTTTTTTTTTTTTTTTTAATGACTTGATTTATTTCAAAAAATATGTTAAATGTGTCCTCTCTGCATTTGCTTTAGAGAAGCACTAAGGAGGGGTAAGAAATAACCAGTCTGCCCCCAGCTTGGTCTCTCCCAAGTGGGGTGTAGGTCAGAGCAGGGTCCTAAGTCCCGGTACAGCATCCGGCCTGTGATCCAGTGTGGACCAAGGAGGGAGAGGAACTGGTTTTATGTCCCCGCTGTCCCACTCATTGGCTGGATGATCCAGTGGATGTTACTTAACCTCTCTGGGTCTCTTTCCCTTTCTTTGTAAAATGAGAATGATCATTGCACTTGCCTCCTAGAATTAGGATTAAATGAATCAGTACATGTAAAATGAGTTCCTACATACAGTGTAGATGTGTACATCTATATAAAGACACATACATGTGTGTGAACATTTATTGCAGATTCTGGAAACATGACTGTTTATTCCATTCTGCTTACTGCTACTTCTGCTTTTAGGCTGCTTTCCCGCCAGTACTTGAGAGAAGCAATCTTGGTCTCTAAACAAACTCCTGCCTCTGGGAACTCGTAGCCCATGACCTTGAGTCGTTCGTGTGAGAAGCAGCTCACTCTATCACCACTCACCGCCACTTGAGACTTGGATTCAGGGCACACATTTGAGACCTTTTCTGCCTGAGGTGTGTTCATGTTTACTGTACATCTTCCTCCATCAGCGGTTCCATCGGCCTCTCCCTCTGCCTCGGTTTCAACTGTCCATCACAACTTGACTGGTGATCCCTGATGCGTCCACCCGGAAGCCACTGGTGCAGGCAGGCCCAGCATGCGTTTCATTGATCTAGGTTGGCGTCACCACCACCTCCACATGGAGCTGTGACCAGAGGAGAGTCACTCCCAAGATAGGAAAGAGTTGGTGTCTTCATTTTTTGTTGGGGATAGACGGAGAGGAGAACTTGTAACAGGCTCATTTCTTGGCCCATAGGCCTGCTTCAGCCCCCTCCAGACACGAAAAGAAGGAAAAAGAAAGGCATGTTGGAGTCTGTATTCCGTCCACTGTGTAGCTCCTTGTTCCCGTAAGTGCCAATTTCCTCAAAGGAGACCCTCACAGTCGGGCACCGTGTGGGTCCGAGGTGATGCTGTCTTCTCAGAGGTCTTGATTCGCTGACAGCCACATCGTACGGCCACTTTCCTTTCTCTGCTCTGCTCGACTGCTCTACTCCCATTTACCGAGTACTTGGTTCACAGTGCTGCTGCTTCGTTCAAAGCACACTGCACACTCCTGCTTCTTTTCCTAATCCTTTTCACTGTCGTTGCTTAGTTTTCTGTGCCTCTCAACCCCCTGAATGTAGACACGTGTCAGGTTTTGGCCCTGCCGCCTGTGCTTTATTCTCTGCGTTTCCCTGGGAGTTTGCTCCACTTCATGACCCCACCCATAAGGACATCTTCGTGTCGATGGCACTGACTCTCTTCTGACTCTGCGTGCAGATGCTCACACGAGTGGTCCAGTGACCCTTCGGTCCCAACATGCCCTTAATATCACCATGTTAAATATTCCAGTATTCCAATCGGAGTTCAGTTCTTCCTTCTACTCCATGCCGGCTGTTTCTAACGAAAATCCTCTCCTGATAGGTGTTCCCTTACTCTTAGGCACCAAACCTATTCCCCAAGTCTACCTCCCCTTTCAGAGCATTTGCAGGCACGATGTCCTTTCATTTCGGGGCCGTGGCGTCTAGTACAGTGCCTGGAACACTGGCAACTCAAAAAAAGAGTGCTCATGGTCTCAGCTGCTTACTATTGAGCAACTTCTCTCTTACTTCCCAGTCAGTTCTCCAGCTTAGTTGACTCGTAAGTCAAAGAATTTCATGCCTCATCTCGTATGCCAATATGCCATTCTGTTCTTGGCATCTCTCACCTGTCCTCTGTTTGTACCAGAGCCGCCCCTCCGAAGACAGAAGGCCTTTCCATGCAGGGCTGTGTGCCCCACATCTTTCCGTAAGCCAAGTGCTGGGCCACAGTGCCTTGTACACAGTAGCCACTTAAAGGTGTGTTCAACTTAACTGGAGCAGAGCAAAGAAGGAAGGAAAGAGATGTGAGAGGGTGACAGATTGAAAGGAGGATTAGAAAGATAAAAGGAGAGAAAGTAAAGGGCTGAGGCCCGCCAGTCTGTCTGTAAACATTCCATTAGTCTTGGTGTTAGATTGAATGAAAGCTGGTATTTTTTTGCCCGTGTTTCTGAACACTTTTTCCCTCCCTCTGGAAAAGAAAGATACGTTATTCAAGAGATGGAAACATAAGGAGAAAGTGGCTCAATCCCCCACTCGCAAATATCTTGTGAAGTCTTACTTACGGAACAGAATTTTGAAGACAGAAAATGCCTTAGTGGAGCAGAGTTCTCATTCTACAGATAAGGAAACTGAGGCATGGGAGGTTAAGTGGCTTAGCAGCTAGCTAATGGGAAAAGCAGCAGTAAAACATGAGACTCTTTATTCTTCCAGCCCATCCATGAATAAATCACATTTTCTCTTTTCTAGGTAGCCCAAGCCAGTTTTTAAAGTGAAAGATTAGAATTACTAAGGGATTAGGTATGTAGAGAGCCTTGTTAGTCACAAAGTTTTGTAACATTCACATCATACTTTCTTTAAAGAGGATTCAGCATGTTGAAGAGGATTCACCGTGTTTGGAAATAGATTGGTGGTTTTCTATTTCTGTTTTTAAGCGGAAATTTATTTCCACACCACCATTCTTATTTTTCTTTCCTTTTTTTTTTTTTTTTAAGTCGTACTACACATAGATAGGAAAAGAGATTAAAGTGGACTTATAATGGTTAAGTAGAGGTTCTGACTAGTTGTAGCTCCTGCCTGACACTCCGTTCTCCATCAGCCTCCTTCCTCCTACAAAGGTGATGACCGAAGAATCTGAAGGGCTATTGATTAGATGATCTATGGTCCCTTCGACTTCTCACGGTCCTGTGATGGTATAGTCTGGTGCCATTTGGATCTTCATAGAAAGTCCTCTGGCAACAAAGGTTTAGGGAGAGGGAAACTGAAGTGATGCGGGAAGGCACTCTAGTTCTCTGGAAGGAAATGGCAACTTCCATTTGGTTCTGAAGAGATAATCCAGAGAGGGGACTTTTCAGAGACAAAGGCAGACTTGACACTGGAGGTCTTTGAGTGCCATGGCCAGAGTGATGAGACAACCATGGGTACATATCAAGAAATGAAGAACAAAGCACCAGAGTTGGGGAGCCCAGATTAGGGAGGTCTTCTGAGCTCAGGAAATAAAAAAAGAAGACTGAGATTCTTTGGAGGGAGGACTTTGTAGGATGATTGTGAAATGGATTTCCAGTGTAAAAGGCAGAATTCTGTATGCTTGTTTTGCAAAGCTCAGCAAAGATATTTGTATTACAGCAGAAATTGGTCAAATGGTAGAGGAGAAGTTGATTATCCACCACACTGAGGTAGCAATATTGGAAAGAGAGCTTGGTGTAAATCCAGGAAAATGAAAATCTAGGCTGATTAAAAAGTTTGGTCTATTCAAGAGCTTTGTGATCAGCTGAAATTTCTTCCTCATTTGTTTTAATAAGGGTAGGGTCTTTTAGTAAACGTAAGGTTATTGGTATATTTCCTGAACTCAACCCACGTTGACTGGGTTTTTAATATAAATTTTGCATTTTAATTAAAACTTACAGCAAGGTTAATCTGACACATGTATTCAGTCTTGACACTTTTCATGTGCCTTCCCTCAAAGGAGGCCTTTCTCAAACCTTGGGATTGGGCTCCCCTCTACCCCAGAGATCTCTGGACACACTACGGTCGATAGCATTTGCAGCACAGTTTTGAAATGATCTGTTATTGACTTGCCATTTCCCCCAGCACCTAACATGTGTCTGGCACGTACCGAGTGTTTAATAGACGTTTGTTGAACTTGCACAGAATATGTGCAAGTCACTCAACATTCCTGAACTTTTCTTTATTTCTACCTGCAAAAATGAGAAAATTAAAACCTGCCTGCCTGTCTTACTGGGTTATAGCTGTCACGTGTGTTGGTCTTGTTAAGAACAGGAACCTTGTGTTATACACCTGTATATGGTGCCTGGAATAATGTATTTTTATTGATTATAGTCGAAAGCAATTCATAGATGGGAAAGTTGTGCGTTCACATAGGAAATGGCTTTTAGGCACAAATGGCCAGCAACTCATTAGCATCCCTCTTGTACAATGAAATTGCACATTTCCAGAGTCAGCCTCGTAGGTATGGAAAGAGGAATGAGGCACATCAGTCAGTTTTCTAAAAAGGGTTGTTTACAGTTTCCCAAGCAAGATAACAACCTAGAGACCTCACTAAATGAGGAGTTGAGTCAAGACTCTAATAAAGGGCAGCAACACTAATGTGGCTGCATGCCATTCCTACCCTCCATGGGCGAGTGTTGATTGCTATCGATTTGCCTCCCCTTTATCAGCAGTTATTAAAGGGACTACTCTGCGTGAAGTCAAGCCACCCATCCTACCACTTGCCCTTTCCTAGGCGGTGGGAAAGATGGCAGTCTGATTCCAAAAGTCCTTGATAAAGTAAGCTGTTCCTTGCAGTTCACCAGCTATTTTCTAGTAGTTCAGTCTTTCTGAGTTTTCTTTTCCTCCACTATGCTCAAGGGATAATAATGATCGTTGCTTCACTCCTGTAAGGATTACATGAGATAGGAGCGTGCGAAAAACTCCTCGTGAGAGCCAAAGCATCGTATTTTTTTAAATGTTTTTTTCTTCACCATGGTTACCTCGAGGACATAGAAATAGGTAGTATAGCTTGAGTTCGTTGGCTTATATAGCAATTTTCAGAGAGGTTGCAGAACATTTTTCTGCCCAGTCCAATATACCAGGTGACCCTCAGCCTTCTTTTGTTGACAGTAAATACTGTGTACTACAAATGCTTCTTTGTCTTTTGTTTTTTCCCCAAAGTACGTTTACATACACCTAACAGAAAATTTAAAGTGTTTTCCTTCCTTCTTTGCTTCCACCCTGCCTTGAAAGTACATGCAGTAGAAATTTCTTTGGGTTCATAAAAATTACCAAAGGGAGGATGGAGGGGAGAGATACCAATTTTTCAGAATATAGTATGATTTTACTTAATCAGATTGCTTTTCTAACATTTCACAACTGCACTAGAAATGTTAGAGGGACAGGATTAGAAATGAGGAGTGACTTGGGTGGGGGACCACAGCAGAGAACTCTGGGGAGCTACCTGGAGAGTCCTGGGAGAGGATTCTGTGCAAAGAACGGTAGTGCAAAAAGATAGGTAGTTGAGTATGAAGTTAACATATTAGATAATTTGGGCCTGTGCTCACCCAACCTCTTCCCATAAGGAAAGTTGCCATTTCAGGTCTTGGCAGGTCTCCAGTGTCTGTCTTCTCCCTATTCCTTTCTGCCTACAGATGCTCACTGTTAACCTACCATTATTCTGTTTTTAGTTAGGGATTCTTTGGGTCAGTGGTTTCTGACTAGAGGCAGTACTGTTCTTGCCTAGGGGGTGTTCAGCTAACCAACCTCAAAAACCTATTTTTAGGTGATTAAAACACTGAAAGAAAGAAAGAAAGAAAGAAAGAAAGAAAGAAAGAAAGAAAGAAAGAAAGAAAGAAAGAGGGAGGGAGGAAGGAAGGAAGGAAGGAAGGAAGGAAGGAAGATAGGAAGATTTGCAGGCTAGACATAGATCTCAGCTGTCAATCACAAGTCAATGGGGTGTTGCAATATTGAGTCTGCTCACACATACATCAGCTCTGTTGTGGTACTTGTGTTGCTTCCCCCGGAGGCTCCTCTCATAGATGGCCGTCAGTCCCAAGAGACACCATTGTCTAATCCCATTTTTCCTGACAACTTCCCTAGCTAGGAGGCAAGGCTGAGGTCAACCAGGAGTATAAGAAAACTGGGTCCTTTGCCCACTCTTGTAGATACATTCTCAGAATGGTACATTAGCCTGAACATCTTCCTCTGAGGAAGCTTATGAGAATCACTGATAATGTGTGAGCCCGTAGAAATAAACTGAACAATGAGGAAGTAAAGTTACACACAGTTATTGAGGAACCACCCCCTATCCCCATTAAGCCACATAAAAAAGGTTTAGTAGACTTCACCATTACTCTGTTTCTGTTTTTGGTAGGGACTCTGGGTCTGTGGTTTCCAACTGGAGGCAGTTCTTTTCCTAGGGGACTTCTGGAGACATATTGGAATGTTTTGATTATCTCTGACCAGAGAGCAGGGGGCAGAGGTACCAGACAAGGCCAAGGGAAAAACAGGAGTCCTTCCTCACAAGGAAGAATATTGTATCTCAAATGCCAATAGCACCCCCATTGAGAAACACTGAGCATTTTGATGAAAACATCCTATTCCTTTGCCATCTTTATTTCGTTAGTAAGCTGTGATAAACTACTCTTGAAGAAGGGGAATCTGTAGCTGTTTTGCTAATGTGGACTTTACCAGCAGATCTCTTTTCCCCCCGACGTTAGACATTCAGCAGGTGTTCCTGCCAAAATACTGAAAAATATGAGTAATGAAGCATTAAATTTTTGAAGCAAATATTTTTGTTTTATACCTGAAGGGTATCATTTATAAAACCATTTATTGTACACCCCTAATGTACACAGGCATTTATAAATGCCATTTGAATTAGATGCAACTGAACCTCCTATATTAAAAATATTTCTAATGAAAAGATGTTCAATGTCGCTCCTTATCAGGGAAATACAAATCAAAACCACACTCAGATACCACCTCACGCCAGTCAGAGTGGCCAAAATGAAGAAATCAGGAGACTATAGATGCTGGAGAGGATGTGGAGAAACAGGAACCCTCTTGCACTGTTGGTGGGAATGCAAATTGGTGCAGCCGCTCTGGAAAGCAGTGTGGAGGTTCCTCAGAAAATTAAAAATAGACCTACCCTATGACCCAGCAATAGCACTGCTAGGAATTTATCCAAGGGATACAGGAGTGCTGATGCATAGGGGCACCTGTACCCCAATGTTTGTGGCGGCACTCTCAACAATAGCCAAATTATGGAAAGAGCCTAAATGTCCATCAACTGATGAATGGATAAAGAAATTGTGGTTTATATACACAATGGAATACTACGTGGCAATGAGAAAAAATGAAATATGGCCTTTCGTAGCAACATGGATGGAACTGGAGAGTGTGATGCTAAGTGAAATAAGCCATACAGAGAAAGACAGATACCATATGGTTTCACTCTTATGTGGATCCTGAGAAACATAACAGAAACCCATGGGGGAGGGGAAGGAAAAAAAAAAAAAAAAGGTTAGAGTGGGAGAGAGCCAAAGCATAAGAGACTGTTAAAAACTGAGAACAAACTGAGGGTTGATGGGGGGTGGGAGGGAGGGCAGGGTGGGTGATGGGTATTGAGGAGGGCACCTTTTGGGATGAGCACTGGGTGTTGTATGGAAACCAATTTGACAGTAAATTTCATATATTAAAAAAAATAAATAAATAAATAAAAATAAAAATATTTCTAGTTCTTTTTAAAGACAGATACCTTTTAAGTAGGTAATTGTAAAAAGTTTTACAGCAAGGCAACTGGTATATGGTCTATGTTTAAATTTGAGTTGGAGTCTTTCAATGCATCTTCACTGTTGGTGGTCTCCACAAAGTCATGGCAGGAGTTGGGGGATGGAGGGAAGAAAAGACGTTTTCTTTTTCCTCATGTTAAATCTACATTATCAAGGTTCCAGTTTAAATGTGTCTAAGATAATTGGAGCCCCTAGGAGGCACTTTGCTAAGCAGCTAATTCAGCCCATCTTCCCTAGAGAGGATAATTGTTGTTAAAAAACAAAAAAGTAAAATGTGTTGTTTTCTCATGTAATTATGTAACTGACATCTTTATATAATAATACATTTGGGTGGTCCATCTCTGAAACACTTGGTTTGTTAGGAAACATTACAGTTTCCACAAGTAATCACTTACTCCTAAATATGATGAAAGAATTTGGTATTGTTGCATTGCATCATTGCCTTGGTCAGAAGCTCAACTTTCTAAATGAGCCTGGCACTGCAAAAGGCTTCTAACTTTTTTGCGACGTTTTTTTTTTTTTTCCTTAAATGTCATTATATGGACGGAAATATTTCTGAGGTAGAACACTATACGGCAGAACATTAAAAAAGTAACAAAACGCAGATTTTGTCCAAGGAAAGGGTAAGGGCCTCTAAGCCGCTGTCTTTCCAGTGACCACACTGTGACACCCTTACCCGTGTGGTTATTCGCGCCTTCTGTACATTTCAGTCACTCCGCTGCACGGGGTTAGGACCTATGAACTTCCTGCCCTCAGCGAAGCACAGATAGCTTGACAGCGGACACACTGCTATTAGAATTGAGTTCACTTTAATCCACATTGGTAACACTGCTGATTAAAAAATGCCACACTTAACAGAGCTGAATGGGGTTTTCCCTAGAGTTCTGCTCTTCTGAGGCTGCAGACAGCTTTGGTCCTGAGACAGCCATCCCTAAATTTCAGATTCAGCCAGGACCTAACTAACTAATCATGGTGGCTGATTATTCTACCCAAGGGCATTCTTTTAAACTGCTATTACTCAGAATTGTGTGGGAGGCTTTTGCAAAGTAGCAGACAGTCAGTGGGAAAGGAAGGGCACAGACAGATAAAACTCAGAAGAGGGAAGGGAAACTCGGGGCAGAAGCAGTACCAACTGAATATGCTGAAAGTTGAAATAGGGTGATAATTGAATGTAAGGCTGGAGTCTGATTGCAAAGGCAGAAAAGGACATTGTGAGATGATAGCAAAAGGAGTAGCACGTGATCCAATCAGCAGCAGTTTATCCTCAGCGACAAATGGAAATCAGTGGGCTGTACGCAAAGGAAGGAAGAGGGTCAACATTTTGGTTCCAGGGCTAGACTAGAAATGAGATCATTCTGTAGTTAACAACTTGTACTTGGGCATGCTGAAGAAAAATGTCTGTAAGCCAACATGGAAGATTTCTATTTAACATCATCCTGAATTCATGCTTGTCACATCATCTTCACAAAGCAGTTGGCACCTTTTTGTAACCCTTTCCTATAATGTAACCATGCCTCTCAGCTATCATCCCCAGATAGTAATATCCTACATCTTACAGAAGGATGGGCACACACAACAGGAGATTCGGTAACATTTTTGACATTCAACATGAGGGTGTGCTACAACATAAAACTTTAGTTACATGAGAAAATACCCTTTATCCCTCCTAGTCTCAGCTAAATTAAATCATTGGCTCAGATACAAATTCATGGAAGTAAAGCTAAAATCTAATGGTATATTGTCTTTAAATGCATTGGGGTAGGTATTGCCATAAAGGTATTGTCTGTAAAAAAATGTGACCTATCGGAGATGGCAGTGTTTCTAACTGGGGATAAGATGTACATAGAAGCAACTACAGATTTCAGATCTCGGGTGTGTGTGTGTGTGTGTGTGTGTGTGTGTGTGTGTGTGTGTGTTGAAAACATAGTGAAATCTTGTGATGTGGTTCAATCAATTCAAAACCATGGAAACAGCTTTCATCTTGGCTCTGCACTTGTGGTTCTCAAACTGTGTACCAAGGCACCCCAAAGTGCCACACAGTCAACTCATAGAAGCGATTTTATGGAATATTTTTTATTTTTAAGGAAAACAATAATATTTGATCTGTCCGACACCCAGTGAACTACTAGCTGAAGTAGTTCAGTTTCAACATTAGATGGCGCTACATTCCTTTTGATGATGTCATATCTTTCTAAAGCTGGATTTTTGGAGACAGGTGAAGAAAGTAAATGCTGTGTGGCAATTAAAGTGGAACATGAAAGGAAGATGGCAGTATACAGTCCAATTCCAAGACTTGAGAAGTTATGTATATCCAACAGGTATATGTATGCCCTTTAGTAAGAAAGTTTGGTTATTAAAGAATGAAATAAACCTTTCCTTCCTTTAAATTTATGAGTATTTTTTTTTTCAAGCTGCTACTAAGTTGTTAGGACATAAATACTTAGTAGGTTATTTGGATCTAACCACTTAATAAATGAACTGGTAGGTATTGTTTTTGGCCTGGTGGCATGGTGAAAAAAATGCCAAGAGACAAAAGGATTTCTGGATGAAAGTTTGGGAATCTCTGCTCAACTGAATCATTACTCAGTTTCATGGAGTTGATCAAGGGTGAGCTACAAAGCCAGGCTGTTAACATCCCTTCACTTCAATTCCTTTTAAATCAGCTGTCAAACAGCAAGTAGGGACGCCATGCCCTGGATCCCTTTCCTTCTGATAAAATCTAATAGGATCCGTATCTCCTACCAAGTAGAAAGATTGAGTTCCTAAAATTTGATCTTAAAATAAATTTCGATAAATTCGGTTCTGTTACTCCATTCGTTTCCATTTCAAAAATGGAGTCATATTCATGGGGTGGGGGTGGGGGTGGAGTGGGAGTGGAGGTGAAGGGAATTAGTCCCAGAACGTTAAGTTACACTTCAGAAAAAAAAAGGAAGTATCTCAAAGTTAAATACTCAAAGAGAAAAAATGGTTTTGTTTTTCAAAAAGTTGTTCAAAATAAGCCACAGAAAGCAAGCACGTAATTACAAAACAAAACCAAGGAATCAATGCAACATATAAATTAGAGGTGCTTGTTCAATTCATAAACTAATTCTTCACTTGCAAAAACATTCATGACAGAGTTCCCTGTGATATGAGCCTCCCCAGGGCATTTGAAATATGATTCAATTTTTAAAAATTCTATTTGTACCCAATTTTTTCAGAAACAAAACATTGGTTTTAAACAAGGTGCATCTGTTTCCAGAAAATGCTTTCCCATGGAGCTGTGTGTAGAAGGCTTGTACTGCATCTGGAGATCACACTCGACTCAAATCAAGAATCTCTTTGAATACACCAAGCTTAGGAGCTAAACTGTCTTGGCTGCTTGCTTATGTTTGATCCTGTTGGGAATGAGGCTAATTGTTTAAGAATTTACGTCCTGGTAAGGCTGTTAGCACTTTAAATTGATTTGATATTTTTAAAAGCTCATTTAAAACTTATTTATACTGAGGAAGTTGGCTTTCCATGAGCTAAAAAATTTATTTCCAGATTTCACCTGGCATATCTGTATGGAAAATTGTACCCCAAAAGCATCCTTTTACATAGTGATTGCAACGGGTCATCTGTATTATCTTTTTAGTAGAGTATATCTGTATTCGTGCTTTCTTCTTTTAAGTTCTTTCTTGCCTCCCAACATACTAATTACTGCCCTGTTCCTAATGTAGTCTTAGAAAAAAAGTGCCTTTAAAAACGTTTACAGTTAAAGTGTCTTTTGCACAAGCATATGAAAGTTCTTTATAAACATTAACTACTTTACACACTTTTGTGCAAGGAGTCGATCTCATTTTTCTTTCTCAAAATAATGCTTTTGATCCTCTGGCATTGTATACCTGTTTTCCTACAAAGGCAAGTTATTATTGGTTTTTCAGGAGCAGAGAACCTAGCCACGTACAACTTTGTAAACCCCACATTGCTTACCACCGAGTTTTATAAGTAGCAGAGGATACACACACACATTTCCTCAGTAAGGTCTTGTTGAAGGTGAATATGGCCCACTTCATTTTCAATAGTTGGTAGATATAGGTCTAAATACTCTAGAAGTCTAGGATGAACTTTGATGCACACTCTGAGACAAGCCTGAGAAGAATCTTTTTTGTAGAATGGAAAATGTTTTGGAAATCTGAACAATTGCCTTTCAGTCAGTCGTGAGATTGCTAGATCTTAAATTTGGTGGTAGGTAAATTTAACACAGACAAGAGTATACCATTAATTGAGTGTCTGTTATGTGCCAGATCATTTAGAAACATTATCTTTCATCCTTCAGTAGTTCTGCAATGTATGTTTTATTTTCCCCATTTTATAGGGAAGAATGATTAGAACCAAGGATGTTAAGTGCTTTGCCTGGTGGGTGGTAGAACCAGAATTCCAGTCCAGGTCTGACTGACCATATAGGCTGGGCTCTCTTTCAATTATTCCTTCCCCTTCCCAGATCTTGTGAGCTGCAAGAGCCATTTAAAGGTTATCTAGCCCATCAACTTTGTGGGCACACAAACTAAAATTCAGAGAGACAAGTAACTTGTACAAGGTCACCTTGTGTTCAGTTCTTGTTGATACTTCTAAATAACCTTGAAACGTGTTCAATAAACATTCCCTATTTATCTCAGCTGAGTGGAGCCTTTAAAAAAATCCACCAATCCTCCCAAAGGTTGAAATGCCAACCGTAGTTGATAGTGTTTCTGGGATTCTAGAAACTCCTCTATCAAGCAGCATCTCAGGATTGGCCATGAGAGTCTCTCTCAACCTCTTTGTCCTTACTGGCTGCCCCTCCTCCTCCTCCCTCTTCCTTCCTTCCTTCCTTCCTTCCTTCCTCCCTTCCTCCCTTCCTCCCTTCCTCTTTCTTCGTCCCTGCTACAGTGTACCATTTACATCCAAATCCACAGAGAAACCGTATGCTATAAAACTGTCTTTAGGAGATTATCTTGTATGTTTTAAGCATGCAAAATGTGTCTGTTAATAAATTTAAGATCTGGGTTCAATGCTAAGTCTAAGTTACCACCAAGTAAATATTAAATGATTTGCTCATTTTTTTTCCTGTCTGTGATGATGTGTATTCCTAGCCCTTTATTTTTTTTTTATTTTTTTAATGTTTGTTTATTTTTGAGGGGGAAAGAAAGAGAGTGCAAGCTGGGGAGGGCAAGAGAGAGAATCCCAAGCAGGCTCCATGCTGTCAGAGCAGAACCCGATGTGGGGCTCAATCCCACAAACCATGAAATCATGACCTGAGCTGAAATCAAGAGTCAGATACCCAATCAGCTGAGCCACCCAGATGCCCCCTAACCCTTTAGTAGCTATACCATTAATTGAGCAACTGTCATGCATCAGGCACTAGAGCAAAGCAACTTAAAATCATGTAAATATTCTGAGAACCTTAAGTGGTAGCTATTAGGTCTTCAGTTTTATATTTGAAAAAAAAACTTAGGCCGAAAGAAGTTAAATCATTTGTGAAAGGATACAAAACTCTCTTCTAAATGGAAGGAAACTTGACTTTTACCAGCCGTGAGCAACCTTTCTTCTTTAAAGATTCATTAGCCACAAAATCTTTAATCTCTTTTTCTCACTCGGATGTTAAGATACTCATAAATATCCAGAAGGTAGGGGTGGGTTCTCAAAAGACAAGTGAAAAAAGTCTGCAGCCAGGAGCCCAATTAAAAGCTTAAAAACATTGGCTCTGGAAGGATATGGTGTGTGTGCGCGTGTGTGTACCTTTTCCTCAAATTGAAGGTCAGGAGGAGGCTAGATCTAAATGAAGGGAAGATGGGATACAAGTATCTCATGCCAAGTGGACTTCATTAAAAAATTGTCAGCCTGGCTGCATAGTTCTGGAAGCAGTTCAGTGTCCATTTCTACTTTTGCAATTTTACACATAATCTCTTACATAGCTTACTTTTAACCTACCTTCTAAGAAAAAGACCCTTTTAATTCATATCTTGGAATTATGTCATATTGCTACTTAAATGGCTCAGAAGGCTCCCACTGCCCTTGGGATAACTGTTGACTTCTTTCTAGTCTTTTCCAGCACTCATTCTTAGTTCCCCTTCTCAGCATCTCTGTCATGGAAGCCTTGGCCACTCCACCTTTCATTGATTTCTATTATAGTCCCTACCCCTTCTAATATCTTTTTTTTTTTTTTTTTTTTGTCTAATCTGGTTCTCTCTCTTCCTTACTGTTGTGTGAGCATTGCCCTTACTATGAAAGATGCCCAAGCTATAGGCCCCAGATTTCCTACTATTGTTTTTTCTTTATACTCTGAAAAGTCTTCCACTTTTATGGCAAAGGTTATTGTCTCTGTGTTCTTAACTCACAGCAATATCACCAGCTCTAGCCTCTCAGCTGTACCCCCAAACTCTGTTTTTTACTATGTGAAGCCCATCTCAAGTTGGACCTTTTATAGCACAGTGCTTTCTAAGCTTTAATGTGCATATGAATCATCTGGTGATCTTGTTAAAATAGAGATTCTCCTGAGTAGGGCCCGAGATTCTGCATTTCTAACACAACAGTTTTGCCACATGCTGCCAGTGTGGTTGATCCAAAGACCACACCTCGGGCAGCAAGGTAGCATTTATGTGTCTGAAGATGACCACAGGACCGGTTCCCTTCTCAGCCTCTCTATACTAGCATCCCAGAATGCCAAGGTCTGCCTTTTTCATGAAATCCTTTTAAGTTATACTAACCTGAAGAGAAAATTCACATATGTGGGTCTTTTAGTCTAGAGCCCCTAATTAAAATTTAATTATACACTTGATTATTCATTATTGGTTCTCATGCCTTGTCTTCCTATTCATGTGTGAGTTTAGGCAGTGACACAAGTATATCCAAAGAAATTTTGCAGCTGATCATTGAAGTCGTTCTTTGGATAAGGCACTGTAAATTTGTGTTCTCCACAGTGTCCGGCATTGAACTGGATTCCTTAATATCATCCCTCCAGTGCATGGTGGTCCCCCCTTTGGCTTTTGAAATCTACCCAAGTAGACTCTCAGCTCCAATGACGCAGGACTTTGATGGACTTGTTCACTACAACTGCTCCAGTACCTGAAACAGAACTTGGTACAGAGCAAATGCCTAATAATTGCTCTATGGTAATCAAGCAGTTGAATGAAAATTGCAAAGTAAAGGTCAAATTCCATCTTTGTGAAGCTCTCCCCTCACTGCCCTCAAGTTCACACAACGTACTCTCTTCTCGTAAGAACTTTGTGTTCCTCGTCTAAGCCTTCAGTGCTTGTCAAGGCATGGTCAGGACCACCCGCATCAGAGCCCTCTGGTGTGCTTGATGAAATGCATATTCCTAGGCTGTGCTCCAGACCTGTGAAATCAGAGTCTCTGCAGTGGGGCCTGGCAGTCCATCCACAGTTTTAGCATTCTTTGTAGTGAAGACCTCTGAACTGAGGCCTTAGCTCTGTTAGAAGTGTTGACGAAAAAGCAAAACAACAAAAGATTATCAAAATAGAAAAATGTTCTCTCCCCAAATAATTATCATTACCTTTGTTGTTTATTTTTGCTGGTTTTCATTTTCTCCC
Organism: Panthera onca; assembly: GCF_046562875.1. Classification (NCBI taxonomy): domain Eukaryota; kingdom Metazoa; phylum Chordata; class Mammalia; order Carnivora; family Felidae; genus Panthera; species Panthera onca. Next base: position 40,288,070 of record NC_138339.1, on the reverse strand, counting down.
TAGCAGTATCTTGTTTGTTTGTTTGTTTGTTTGTCCCAAAATCTTGCCTCAAGCCATTTGAAAGTTGAAGTCATGACCACTTGCAAGAATTCCAGAACATAGTTAGGCAAAAAAAAAAAAAAAAAAAAATCCTTGAAGGTAAAAATACATGTTTTAGAGTTAAGGTTGAAAGAAGGTAGGCATTCTAATCTTTTTATTTGGAACTTCTGGCAGAATTTTAAATGAGGGGAGAGGAAAAAGAAAACACTGGCAAATTGGATGAGGACATGTGTTCTCTTAGTTCTGTGGTTACAGGGGATTAGTGGTGATGAGATCCAAAGACTCGTCACGCTGGGGGTCATCCCCAAGGCACGCTGGAAAATTCCTATGACAGACACCAGGGACTGCCTTTGAATCTCTGAAGAAGAGAAATTGAAATCTGGGGTTCTTTGGATTGGCGGACGACATGTAAAAGATTGAGCTCGTGGAATATATGGGGGGTCACTTGTACCAATTACTCTACTTTTGAGTATGTTTGAAAATGGCATAAAAAAACACAACACATGATCTGAGCCCAACCTAATGAGAGCTCAGGGGTGGGGGGTGAATGTAGGAGTGAGGATGTTGGGGAAGATTCGCTGTTCTTAGAGGAGGGAAGGTGGGGGAAAGGGTTGATTCATGCAGCATCGGGAGCACCTGTGGTATTGTGAGGGCGATGTTTGCATGTGACCCACTCCCTGTGTAAACAGATCGGCTAAAATCTGGCTATATAGTTGTTCTAGTCTTGCCAGTAACTTAAAACAGGGAGCTCTTTACATAAATAAGTAGAAGGTCCCATATTTAAAGGGGATTTCCTTAACCAGGTCCTGCTACAAAGGAAGCTGGATTTCCCTGTGTGAGGGAAAATTGTCAGGACAAGTAGCCATAATTAAAGGTCAAAGGAAGTGGCCTAGCTTTGAATTTAGTCCTTTCCAGTTCTGAATCTTGCAAAGATTGCAAGAATCACTTTGACAATGAAGAAAGAAGTGTTTGGGGAGGTTAGGCTGCAGGTCTAAATAAGCTTTCTCAGTTAATCAAAGGCAGAATTATCCAACCTGAGCAAACAGAAAGAAACATCAGAAATTAATACATAGGCGAGTAATGATAGCTAAACCTCCGCGTTAAATGGTGCATTTGGCTGGAGATGGCAAAGGCCAATTAACCCGTGGTAGCCGTGTGGACTCATTGCAAAGAAGGTAACATATTGATCTTAAAAAGAGGTGGAGGTGGTGATTGGGGATAACAATGTTCGTTGTAGAAAAGTGGTAAATAGAAATCCTCTAAGGCATCACTATATGAACTAAATCGGCTTTGGGGCCTCACAAGAGACTTTTGTCCTTGCCATTATTCTTGCACCCACTAACCTGAATGACAGCTCTCCAGAACACAATGTCCGAAGATGAGTTTACAGAATGAGAGAGAACGAGAAGAGAAGGAAAAGGAAAAAAAAGGATGGAGGAGAATAAGACCCAGGGTTGATCTTCCTCAAGAAGGACCACACCAAGGATAGTTTGTTCAATGTGAGCAGCTCGACTCCAGATGTGGAACAGCTGGACAGAGTTCAGAGGAAAGCAGTGAGAAGAGACTTAGATGGAACAAAGAACTGGAAAGCATATAAAAGGCAGCCTTTGAGAATGAAGTCCAGGGTAGGAGTCCTTTTTTAAATTTTTATGGCAAGGGTTAAGAAGTATGAGAAGTTCTTTTCTGTATAGATTGATTTCCCCTTGATATGCAAGGCAGTCACTCTCTATGTGAGTGCTTACTAACAGGCAGGAAGGAAAGTTTGTGCACATAAGAGACATTCAGTAGTTGGGGCAGACCCAGAGATTTCTAGTGAGATGAGAGCAGTGGGGATGAGGGGGCGTAAGTGAAACAGGGGAGTGCAGGCTGTCCGAATTCTAGAACAGCCTACAGTGCAAGTGTTAGCAATTCCATCCTCGGAGGCAAACAAAAAGTGTGCTGAACTGGTCCTAGAAGTTTAATTGTTGGGAATCATCCTAATTCTGGCAGGGAAGTGCATGAGTTTGCCTAATGGGTCTCTTCCGTCTATTTTCTGTGATTCACCACCCCCCTGCCTAGCCTGCGGTGGTACATGGTTGAGTCATTGCTGAACGCAGATATCTCATTAAAAAAGGGGGATTAAAGACTATTAAAAATGATTGGCTGCTAGTCACAGATTAAAGAAAGACCAATTTACAGTTACAGTTGCTCTTGTCCAAAATAAAATGTAAATTGTCGAAATCGGGCAGGAAATTCACCCGAAGTTTCTGAGATGCTAACTTAAGCAGCTTCCCCTCATCTGCTGTTGAGACCAGAGTCATCAGACTGAAAATTGAGAAGTTCTTTGTAAATCTGAGACCCAATTTCAGAGTGTGGATCTAAACAGTGAGTTATCTGTATTCCTTTAAGGTACAAAAGGTTGAGTGATAAATGATCTTTTTGAAGGAATTTATTTTTAAGATGTGCTTCTGTACAATAAGGCGCCCTGAAAACTCAAGGGAGGTTTAGAAATTTCTCTTGCAAGAACATTACAAATTGCATAAACAACCCTGAATTACCAAATGTTTACAGAAGTCTCTGTCTTTAGAAATATGGTCCACTACGCGGTGTACCATCCTGAAAAGAGTAAGAGCCAACTGATTTAAAAACCAGTGGTTTATTGCAGATGAAACTGTGAACTCAGGGAGTTGCATTTTCTATCGGGAGAGACCAATTCAAGGTTATTTACTTAAGTCCTTCACTCGTAATAGCTTGGCCATACTGACCAGCAGTCCTACAAAATGAGGCCCTCTTTTCAGAGGGTCCTATTCTTTCTTGCTCCTAACCCCTCTCATCGACCTCAGATATCCCCCCACCCCAAACATAGCTTTTATGCACTCTGTGGATTAGTTACCCACCCCCCCCCCCCCAACTCATTAAAGCTTCTTAGCTCACTGGCCATTTGGTCCCATGGAAATAAAACAGGAGTGATTGAAAACCTGGGGACATTAAGCATTGGGTAGAACCTAGGAGAGCCAACTCTCATTCTGTTTCTGCTGCCACCAGAGCATCCAGGTTTTCACCTCCTTTCAGCTGCCCTGGCTCCAGGATTCCCCTTCAAAACACCATCCAGGGGCACCTGGGTGGCTCAGTAAGCATCCGACTTCACTCAGGTCATGATCTCATGGTTCGTGAGTTTGAGCCCCACGTTGGGCTCTCTGCTGTCAGCACAGAGGCTGCTTTGGATCCTCTCTCCCCCCCTCTCTCTGCCCCTTCTCTATTGGGTCTTTTTCTCTCAAAATAAATTAATAAACTTTAAAAAAAAAACCTGTCCAACTCATGGACCTCAGGTAGTTTCTTCTTTCCTACAGGATAAGTCCACACTCCCAGCCTAGCTTTGAAAATGCTCTATTTTTCTTCCAAGAAGTTCTTACACATATGACAAATTGATGTGTTTTGAGTTTTCAAACTAGGAATGAGCCGTGAGTACAAAGTGGTGATTTTCATCAGGATTGTACTGAAATAGAGGTACCACTTCTCACGGAGTATCGGTTGTTTAGAGACTGTGTTATCAGAGTCTTGGTGTGTCTGTGTCCCAGAAAGACTCAAGCACTGGAATTGTCACTAGTTCTCAGCCTCAAGCAATGAGCAGCCATCAGGGTACTCCCCCCCCCCCCCACCCCACCCCCGTCCTATGGATATAGCCATTATATCTCCAGTGTCTTGATCTACAAGATTGTCCTCTGTCGTCTAGCCAAGGTCACCTCTGGGCCATGAGCTGGGGTCCATTTGAGTCTAGACCACTCCTCCAAGCAGGCCTTTTCCTTTCATAGATTCCTTCTGGCCATGGGTGCAGGGTGCTTTTAGGGAAACCTTTCAGTGTGTTAGCAGGGGAAGTTGATTTTGATACAAATACAGTGCTTTGATTTGGAGTTTTCTTTTCCTTAAAGATTGGAACTGAACATACCTTTGTTTTAGGAAAGAAGATTGGTCCAATGCTCTTGTCTTAGTTCATGGTTACTGCTTCTCCCTCAAGTCTGAAGGCTTTTTGGATAACTCCCAATCCTTAAATTCTTCCTTTTGTGGAATTGAAAGTGAATTAAAGTGGAAGACACCTGGAATTGAGCAGGTCTAGAACAGTAAATTCTGATACATACCTCTGCATCCAACTCCTTTAAATTTAACCATTAATCTCTTCTGACAAAAAATTATTTGTGTTCTGGGAAGCATGGTACAGGGCTTAAAATTGGGGCATAAAACCAGAGTTTAAGCATCCAGTGAACTTCCATTTGAACCCTACCTTAGAACTCTTCCCTCACTTAGGAAATGGAGACCCAGCACCAACTTAATAGCTTTGTCATAAGGAATAAACACGGTAATATGGGGGCGCCTGGGTGGCTCGGTTGGCTAAGCCTCTGACTTCATCTCAGGTCATGATCTTGCATTTTGTGAGTTCGAGCCCCATGTGGGACTGTGGGCTCACAGCTCAGAGCCTGGAGCCTTCTTCGGATTCTGTGTCTCCCTCTCTCTGCCCCTACCCCACTCATCCTCCCTCCCTCCCTCCCTCCCTCCCTCCCTCCCTCTCTCTTTCTCTCTCTCTCTCTCTCTCTCTCTCTCAAAAATAAATAAACATTAAAAAAAAATTTAAGGTAGTATCAGTTAAGCACTTAGCACGTGGCTGGCAATACTTAGATGCCAGTTTAAAAAGTGATTGCAGAGTGCTTTCAAACTAATAGAAAATGGGAAGAAATGGAAGAAGGAGATAGTATAGCTTCTGTTGGAGTTGCTTGTGTATTTTTTTTTTTTTTTTTTTTTTTTTTTTTGCAAAATGGGTGTTAAGAAAGATAAACAAGGAAAGGCGGTAATAAGCAGGATAATTTAGGAATCATGTATTTATTAGCCAGTGAAATAATGCCTAAAGGGGTAGATTGTAGGTTCTAAACAGCAGTGAAAGAAACTAGACTCAAGCCTTAAAACTTGACATAGAGGCGGACCTGCTAGGTAAGTTCTGACCAAATTGTTTTAACATCTCTTGCTGGGGAAAATTTCCAGTTTTGTGTGCATATCACTTCCTACAAGGCAGTGTTGGTATAGTGAGGGAGGAGGTCTTGGAATCAGGCCAAACAGAATTGTCTCTAGTTCTCTGTGCTCTCTGTGCTCTCAGAGGCTCCCCTGCTAAAAACAGAGATGGAAAGAGGTGTGCTGCACTGTGAGGCTCAGTGGTCATATATACTAGGGTCTGGAACAATGCCTGGCACCCAGGAAGTGATCAGAATGTGGTAACGGTTGTTGCCTATAATCATCTATGTTTTCTCTCCTTGTTGACCGAGCAGGTCCACCCACCTCTGGATGTTGTAGATTTTCTGAAAGGCTGGACTCTGATTGATGCATAGTGTCAAGGGCTGACATGGCCCCACAGGAAAGTGAGATTATTGATTCCCTTAAGAGGGAGGTGAACCCTCTTACTGCAGCCATGCCTCTGTGATTCTTGAAATTCATATTCTCCCCCTAGAGAGATTAATGACATACTATTTCTAGAGTGCTTTAAGGAGATTTTTGATATATTTTATAAACGCGCTTCTATTCCCTTTGAGAAGAGTTTAGAAACTTATCCTCAATCCCTTGTGCTTCTGCCTTCCACTATTTTATGTGGCTTTCTACATGATTTGTATCTTGAGGTACTTTGTTCCTGTCTCTCTATAGGATATATTTTCTTACATGGAAACTTGGGTCGGAATGCTGGACGTTAACATTCCTCTTGCCTGAGATTTTTCTTTTAATTGCTACAACGAATGGATAAATTAAAAAATGGTAAAACCAAAGTTTCGGTGAAGCTAAGGAGGTATTTCCAATATTCACTCTGCAGAACGCCAGGGTGGATGTTAAGGTTTCACGTCAGGAGTTTCTCATTCTTAATGAAAACCAGATCCTGGCCTGTCACTGAGAAATGGAGTCTCGCATGCTCTACCGCTATTTTTCAAATACATGTAGATGCCGTGTGATCATTAAAATACAAATTCACAGGAGGAAATAGTTGTAGCAGACACATTTGATACAGGACTGTTATCCAAAATATACAAAGAACTCTCAAAACAGTAAGAAGACAACCAAAAATTGGGCCAGGTATCTTCATAGACACCTCACCCCAGAAGATAATACAAACGGTAAATAAGCACGTGAAAAGATGCTCCACATCCTGTGTCATGAGGGAAATGCAGATTCAAACAGTAACGAGATGCCACTGCACCCCTATTACAATGGCCAAATTCCAGAACACTGACAACACTAATGAAGGCAACATTCATGAAGGCAACAGGAGTTCTCATTCGTCGCCGGTGGGGATGTAAAGTGGTATGACCATTTTGGAAGACAGTTTGGCAGCTTCTTCCAAAACTAAACGTACTTCTATGATGCAACAATTGCGGAGTATGAATACAGGGTATAGAATATAAACATTCTTTGGTATCTCCCCAAAGACGTTGGAAATTTATGTCCCCACAAAAACCTGCCCAGGGGATGTTTGTAGCTGCTTTCTTCATAATTTCCAAAACCTGGAAGCAACCAAGATATTCTTCAGTAAGAGAATGGATAAACATTCAGACAGTCCAGTGATGGGAGCCCTTTGGAAGGTGGGCATCTCCAGGAAGGTCTCGCTGGGCGACAAGAAGTTATTTGAGTTTGTGCCCCACCCCAGCCACAAAGGGCAGGAGGGAGTGTGGCCCAAGATGATGCTGGCTGAGAGACTAGAGTGCACTTTCCTAGGATGGGGGGGTGGGGGTGGGGCAGGCCTCTGAGTTCAGGCCTTGCCCGCCTTCCCTCCCTCGTGGCGTCACCTACCGTATACCAGCCGGAGCTGTGGGATTGAGCAGAGACACATCCTGCCTTCCGGGAAGGGGGCTCGGTCCAGGGGGAGGCGAGAGGTTCCAACAGGGCTCCTGGGGTGTGCAGCGGCCCCTTCTCAGAGGAAGAGGGGACTGAGCCGAGGAGCAGTCTGGCTGAGGAGACAGGCAGAAAGATTTGGGGAGGGCAGGCCACCAAGTTGGGAGGCATTGGAAGTATTCATTCGGACCTACCTCAGGAAAGTGGGGGGCCTCGGGCCTGACTGACCTGGGCAAGCACTTTGCAGCACTCCTGGTACAAAGTCAAAGCCCAGAAAATAAAGGTAGCTAATATTACAATATTTTATTAGGACATTTTGATTATAAAAATAAAGCTTGTTTTCTTTAAAGGAAAAAAAAAATCCAGACAATGGAATATTATTCAAGGCTTAAAAGAAATGAGCCAGCAAACCATGAAAAGACATGGTGGAATCTTTTTTTCTTTAATTTTTTTTTAACATTTATTTATTATTGAGAGACAGAGCATGAACATGGGAGGGGCAGAAAGAGGGGGAGACACAGAATCTGAAGCAGGCTCCAGGCCCAGAGCCCGACACAGGACTCGAACTCACAAACTGCGAGATCATGACCTGAGTGGAAGTCGGATGCTTTACCGACTGAGCCACCCAGGCGCCCTGAGATGGTGGAATCTTAAATGCCTATTCCCAGGTGAAAGAAGCCGATCTGAAAGGGATATAGACTGTATGTTTCTAACTACCTGAAATTCTGAAAAGGTAAAATTATGGAGACCGTAAAATGATCAGGGGCTGAGAGTAGAGAGGAGGGATGAATAAGTAGATCACAGAGGATTTTTAAGGCAATGAAAATAGTCTGTATGATACCATTGCGATGAATACACATTATGATATGTTTGTCCAAATAGAATATACAACACCAAGAGTGAGCCCACTGTAAACTCTGGACCTTGGTTATGATGTATTGAGGTAGGCCCACCAACTGTAACAAATGCACCACTCTGATGGGGGATGTTGATAACCCGAGAGGCTGTGTGGGCAGACAGCTTGCATATGGGAAATCTCTGTCCCTTACCCTCAGTTTAGTTATGAACCTTAAACTGTTTGGAAAAGGTAATGTCTTAGTTTCTTTTTAAGTGAATAGCACACATACAAAAATATAAATTCATTTGCAAGCCTTCCTGAATTGGAATGGCAGTAACTTTTGAACATGCTATATTTTTCAGGCCATGGATACTAGGCAGCTTATCATTTGAAAGATTTGATCTTTTTTTTTTTTTTTTTTTCTTTTTTCCTTTTTTACGTTGAAATGTTTGGGAGCTTATGACCTATGCATTATTGATTTACATGTTAGCTGGGGAGTAAAACTACTAGGTAACGTTTTTGTCTCTGGGAGGGTTATGTGCCAGTGAGTCTTTCCTCCTATTCTGGGTAAAAACCCCTAGACTTTTCACTTAAGTGATACTTTGTATCTTTCATCTAAAGAACATAAAATACTTTTTAAAATTCCACATGGTGATGGGGGGAAGAAAATGGGTCGGGGGGAGGGGGTGGCTGTGGGGGATCCTTGCCCAAGGTCACACAGGGCACTAGTAGAAGCATTGGGGAGAGGGAACCAGATTCTCCTGACTTAGATTCATTGTTCTCAGACCCTATTTCCAAAGACTTGATAAGACTTTTCTGCTCTAATTTCGTCAACAAACTTGAGTTTGAAATACTTACATTTTGTGCTGGTATCTTTAAAAATATGATAGCTTCTATCAGCGGGGTCAATCATTTGGGTTAGTTTATTTTGGCAAAACTGTATGGACTGAAGGTCTGAGGTTATATTGATCTATATTCCATAAAAACTCAGACCAGGTATTCATGACACAGATGTGATGGAGAAACTTTCAGGTTAAATAGGAATTAACCTTAGAAGGGAAGTTAAACTGACAGCCTTTTAGTTTCCCAAGTGGGAAAAAATTACTATGCAAAAGAATGCTATGCTAAATTAACAACAACTACTATTAGTGGGATATTTTCCTTGCCTACATCTCAAATTTTTCAATATTTCTGTTGCAATATGGAGATAAAAATATGCCAAACTCTTTTGTAAATTTCTCGGTAATTAGTTTGTATTTGTTATAAAAATAAGAACAAATAAAGGGCACCTGGCCAGCTCAGTCAGGAGAGGATGCGACTCTTGATCTTGGGGTTGTGAGTTCAAGCCCCACATTGGGCATAGAGCTTACTTTAAAAGTAAAATAATAAAAATAAGAACAAATGAAATACTGTAGTCCAGAGACCAACCCAATCAAATCACTGCTGGGTGTAAATACTCTACCAGAAAAAATCCACAAAGTTAGTCATTATTGAAATCCCTCATCGTGGAAGGGACTGTCCGTCTTCTTTATAACTGAGCAGTACCCACATGCTGATGATTCCCTCACGCATCTCCCTTCAGCCCTATACGTACATGTACACCTTTCCTTCTAGATGCCGACATTTCTAAACCGCCATCACTACCTCAACCTTAACCTGCCCAAAACTGACCTTATCTGCTTGTGGATGCATTTCTTTTCCTGCTTGTTCCATTTCAGTGGATGACACTTCAGTCTACCAACTGGTCACTTGGGACAATCACCTAATTTATTCTTGGAGGCTGCTTGTTAGTCTTGCCCCCTCCGCATTTGCCCAAGTCATCGTTGTCTATATGGAAATGTGATCAGATCAGTCCTCTGCTTAAAACTGTTAAATGGCTCTTCATATCCATTAGTATCCAACTTCACATTTTTTGGCACGGCACATAAAACCCTCAGCCCTCTTCACTTACTTCTGGTCAGTCTGTCTCATAAGGTGGGACTGTCCTATGATGTATAGTTTGCTAAATGGGTCATGCCATCACTCTGCTCTTGCAACATTTGCAAATGTTACTCCCTCTACCTGCATGCTCATCCCTATACACTAGATTCAACCCAGGGGTATCTTTAACATGCACTTATCCAACTTCTTTGTTACCCTTGGCTTTGTCTCCTCTCCATCCTACACCGTTAGACCCTCAGTGCAGGCATTGGGTCTTATATGTCTTTCTGCTGCCTGTATGTGGCCCAGTACTGGAGATGTGAAAAGTGTTCAAATAATGTTTGTTAATGGGTGAATGGATGAAGGAATCTGGAAATTAATTCCTTTCCTTCTGATAAATGGAACGCTGATGGCACCCAGGCTAAATCCAGGACATCTGAAACTTCAGTGCCAAAGGGAATCATGAGTCTGTGACAGTAGGTAGCTTTACTTGATAGAAAGGTTTACCCTCTTAATTTGCCTTTTGCCATTTGTATTATTGTCGCTACAAAGCCAGATGACCTGTGCGGAGCCAGGGATTCTGGCCAAACAGCTGTACTGCTGTTCCTAGACCTATCAGCAGCCTTAGACAGGTCAGGTCAACATGTTCTACTCACCCACCCACTTGCAGGCTCTGTGAATGGTTTTGTCTCTTCTGGCTTTGGTCCTTCCCCAGAAAAGTTATATGGGCATTTTTCCTTTAATTCCATCTGTTTTTAAACTCTTTCTTAATAGGACCCTTTTCTTTGCCACAGCTAATGAGCCTGGTTGCCCCTAGTGTCCTCCTGTTCGGTATTAATTATAAAGTCCCTCAATATTGCCATGGGAGGGAACAGAATTAGATCGTGAGCATTTCACAGTCCTTAGCATGCCTATTACAGACCTGCATCATGTCCCATGTCAAACACTAACCAGAGATTTAGGGTGCCTCCAAAGAACAAGATCCTTGAGAAGCAGGAACTTTTGCAGGTGTTCTGTCGATAAACTCTAGGAGTTTCTAGCAATGGGCAGTGACCAGATCAAATCCCAGCTGGCTGAGGCTGGAGGTGTTCTTGGTGACTATGCAAATTGGAAGCTGCCTGGGCAGCATTTCTGCCTACCTTGTTTCTTGTTCTTCTCTGATGAATTCATATGACAGAAAAGTTAGAGAAGGAGAGGGAAATACTTAGAACGGGAAGGAAGAAAGGCTGACATTGTAGGAGTGAGAAGGAAAGAAATTACGTCTTCAGCTTGGACTAGAGAATGTTGCATCTCTGGGCATCAGGCCCACACAATTCCCTTTCTCAACCCAGTCAATGCCCCAGGGCTACCCTGATGCCTCCTTCACAGCTCCTTTGCCTCTGTCCTCTCTGAGGTACATACACATAACCAGATGACTTTCTTCCCAGTTGCCACTCATCTATGGCTCATTACCATCACGTAGATGGCAGTAAAATGAGGGAGGGCTTCATTTCAATAAAGAGACCAGAGGAGCTTTTTTTCTCCTAGATCTAGGATGCGTGCCCAGTAATCATGAAGAACTCTCTCAGGTCCAATCAGACTTCTACCGATTGTAGAATTATAGTCGCCTCAAATTCTGTGTACAAAGGCAGAGACTAAGTCATTAAATCCATTTCTAAACTGGACATTTAAGGTCCATAAAGACATAGCATTTTGTTCATTATTCTGTTAATTGTCAGAACAATGTCATGTTTACTCACTTAAGTATTTGTTGGGTGACTAAATTTACAAGTAAATAAACACACAAATAGTGTCACATTGTATCTTACTCTGCTAAGACAAGTCTAGGCAAGAGGACAGGCTTAATACATCTGGTAACTGATATACTGCCCTTCAATGTGCTGCCGTCTTCCCTACAGTCTCTTCTTTGACATCTGCTCACAGATACCTTGTTTCCAAGCAAAAAAACATGAACATTTGTTTGCTTTAAAAGTAATTTATGTCTAATACATGGGAGAAATTGCTCAAAGGAGCAGAGCATGTTTTATATATTATACCTGAGAGCTGATTATTAAAGAGAAAATCATCTAGTACCATCATAGAATATCATTTCTTCCCTCAAATTAAGTCACAAGAAAAGGAGACTTAATTGATCATCCCAGGCACTTACAACCACGTAGCCGCCCAGCCACTGATTTTGCTTATTCTTATCTTGACTAGACCAACCTGGAACACGACCGTGTCTAAGGCAGCTTGCCAAGAGACGGATACCTAACAGCACTTTGCTAAAGGGCAGGCTTTACCCAATTTACAAATAAGTTGAAAAGTTAATGTGTGATTTGTTTTCTTAGGAAAGGAGTACAGCCAGTACGCAATGTTATGTACATTCAGTCAGTTTCCCAGACAGACTGCACAGGCCAGTCCTGTGGACCGCAGAGCTGAAGCGGTACTGATTGGCTCCTGACTTCTAGATTCCTCCAAGATCTCTGAGCTCTGGTCTTGTGTTTTCTGCCTTTTTCGGCAGAAGTCAATCATCATTTGATCATTTATTCAACAGGTATTTATTGTGTGGCCACTAAACTTTTGGAATCTGTGAACAATACACAAAACCAGCAAAACTCAGTGCTGTCATGGAGCCAGCATTCTAGTTGGGGGAGAGAGTTCATAAACAAATGAATAACCTATATCAAATCATAAGTCAGAGATAGTTCAAGGAAAAGTGATAGGGAGGACAGCGATCCCAGTGACTGAAGGCTGAGGGAACACTTATGCAAAGACTTAAAGACGAAGGTCAGTTGCCAAACCATGAGGTGCTCTTGTGTGTGGAGTGTTTGAAGAACAAGGCCATGTGGCCAGAAAGAGTAGACAGAGGAGGGTAAGAGAGCATGTCTAGGGGAGTAATGGGGGGGTGGGGGTAGAAGGGCTTCACAGGACATGTGAGGGCTCTGGCTTCTATTCTCATGGATAGGGGAAGGCTTTGGAGGACTGGCAGTAGAGAGAGGAATGATGTGAGCTGACATCCATACTAACAGAACATTTGTCTTTTTTGGCTGGTGTAGACTGTAGCGGGACAAGGCTAGAAGCAGGGAGCCTGGTCAGGAGGCTATTGTAGTCATCCAGACTGAGATAATCATGCTGGTATAGACTGCCATGGTAGCAGTCAAGGTACTATGAAGAGAAAAGACCCAACAGAATGTCCTCGTGTATTAGATGTATGCTTCGAGAGACAGAAGAATGAAGATGGCTTTGAGATTTTGAGGGCCTGAGCAACTGGAAACCGAAGTTGTCATTCTCTGAAGTGGGAGTGCCTTAGGAAATACCAGTACAGGCTACACCTGTTAGACATCAAGTGGAGATGCCAGGGGTGGGCAGTTGGAGTCTAGGGAACAACTGAAGATGGCGAGAAGAGGCCCAAAGACTGAGCCCCGGGGCATCACAACAGAAGGGGTGAAGGGAGGTGGACCTGGCAAAGAAGACTGAGAAGGAGCAGCCAGTGTGGCAGAATGAAGCCCAGGACAGTGCAGAAGCTGGAAGAAGCAGCATGTAGATGGCAGAGAGAGCACGTGAACTAAAGGCTGCCCGCAGTGTTCCTGAGGCTCTGCTGTGGATGCTGCCCTGATGCAGGGAGAGGGAGGGAGGGGGGATGCAAACAACAAAAGGAGGCAAATCCTACCTTGTATGTATTTGATGTGTAAATTTGGACAAAGCTGAGTTAACAGTATGTAAATAATTATGACTCAGTTTTATGTTAAGATATTAAGTGATTTCACTGATGGATCCAAAAGAATGCCTGGTAACAATCTCATTAATGGAGTAAGTTACCAGCTATTTTAGAGGCTAAATTCTTCTATTAGCGTTGTATCTATTGGGAAGACAGCTAAAATAACTTGTTATTAGATTGTTAACTTCAATATGTAAACCAAATAGTTCTGTAATCTGTCGATTACCCAACAAGTCTGGCTTCTAAACTAATTTTATTAATTTTGGGAAATACTGGACTTTCTAAAGAGTGAAGATAAAACTCATTCCTTATACACAGGGTTTTTTTCCTATGTGTTTGCATTTTTGTATTGAAAATGGCGCTCTAAGGTTCAGCCCCAGCTCAGAGCCTAAAGAGTAATGTATGATTTTACTTTAAAAATTGAATAGTATAGGAAATTAACAAAGAGAAGGCTTATTCTTAAACACCGAGTGTTTTATACAGCTTAATGAGTGTCAAGGCTGTAATCGTTCTTAAGAATTGTGTCTTGTCTCAGTAGCTTTGGAAATACCAGAATATGTTGCTTTTTGCTGTTAAAATTTAGACAGTGAGATGCATTTTGAACTTTTATTGCCAGCCATATCTTTTAAACTCTGCCGCTTTTCCATTAATAATCCCCTAACGGGATGCTTTCTGGAGGAATGGAAGTGTTTACTGTTTAATCTTAGAATTATATAGCTTGTTTCAAAGTAAGCAGTTTGATTATGGCATTGGGAAGGTCACTGTGGCTTATTCAGAAAATTTGAAGCCCAGCTTAAAATTTCAAAATCAGCATAAAAATGTCAAGAATTTATTATTTGCCCACAAACACGAAAGGGAGAAATCATTAGAAATACCTTCATTATTCATATTCTAAATAACTGCTATTTCAATTTATAATGCCTTTTTAAAAAAATGCCCCCTCATAGAAACCAAAACATTAGTTACCATCCGTGAACTTAAGTCTATGAGTATTGTTTGATACTAACGTTTTTAAAAGCAAGTTTATAATCGCTATAAATTTTCACATTCTGTTTATCTCTGGGACCTTTATGCTCAGTTTCTTGTGCTCGGCTGTGCTTATAAATTTCAGTTCCTTAGCCATCACTGTCATTTTCGTCACTAGTAAATAATATTTATTAAGTGCACTTCTTTTTCTACAGCTGTGCTCCAAGCAACATCACAGTTGCACAAACAAGCTGAATGTAATAAAGTGAAAAGCAATTAATATTTCTAAATACTGTACTTCAAGTATTTTCAAGCCATGGCAAAGTGAAAATAACAAGAAAAACTGGTAACATGGAACAGTCACTGAAATTAGTTCCAGTAGGAACAACTTGGGAGACATACACCTGCACATAGCTTTCATTCCTACGTACCCACTTGCCATTGAAATACCAGTACAATCCCGATAGTAGAGGATGCAACCAATTCTCATTATAATAAGTCATCTGGCAATGATCCTTTGTCTAACTTCTCTAGAAGAAATAAATCATAATTATGATGCCTTATATTTGAATAGAGCCATATGAAATCGCTACACTTCAACTGTTTCTGACATAATATAAGAAATGGAAATGTCATCTGGTTCAACCTAACATTTGCATAGTGCTTTGTGAAACAAGCATAGGAGATACCGGTCCTAGGTTTTAGAAAGATTAAATGACTTGTTCTACGTAATGTGGTTGGAAAGTAGTGCAACTGGCACTTGAGAATATGAATTTTCTGTCTCAAAGTTCAGTATGTTTTGTACTCTTCTATACTGTGCATCTGGGGAACAAGTTAAAATTGCCACACAGTTGTGGTGTTGAACGTATGATCCAAAATCAGCAAACTCTATTTCTTTAGGGGAAAAAAAAAACAAACCAAGACTGTCAATATGCTCAGGTAATTAATCACAGGAAAATTCGTATGAGAGAAGTGTGCTTCATCTAATTATTTACATTTGCGAGCCAAGGGGTAATTTTTGTTTTGTTACATTTCCACTTTTTGCTTTAAATCTTAAAATATACATGTAGGAAACGTCAGGCATTCACAAAAATAGAACAGTATAATGAAGCCCATGTACCCAACACCCAAGGCTCAGTGGTCAACAACTCACGGTCTCCTTCCATCTATACTCCCACATACTTCACTGGATTATTTTGAAGCCAGTCCTAAATATCATGCTATTTGATCAGTAAATATTTTAGTACGTATAGTAAATAATTCCCAATCCATCTTGGAGGCTGATTTGAGGAGACGCATATAATTGTTGATAAGCAAACAATTAAAAACTTTTAAGAAATTGAGCAGAGCCTATGCAAGCGTTGTTTAGAACCAAAAATTGCATCACATCAGCAAGAATTCAATTACCAAATCTTCCCTTTCTGGCCTCTCTGCATCAGATACTAGCTGTAGGTAGGCCAAGGCGTGCATAGGGAGACTTGTCATTGAACACGTTGTTTAGAAAGTGTGTGTGTACTGAACATGAAATCTGATATATCATCCAACTCAAGTAATGAAAGGCACTCTCTCTTTCTCTCTCTCTTTTTTTTATCACTTCATGTTGTATTTGTGAGTGCATTTTTCAAGAAAAAAAATGTATGTAAATGAACTATTTTACTCAGTGACTAATAGACGTAGAACCTAAATGGTATTGCTATGGAGATAGCATTCATCGATTATGAATATTTGTTATTCTTTAAATTCTTTTGTTGTCTAATTGGAAAACTGGTAAAATACTATCATTTTCCAGATAAAGTTCTTGGCAAGTTTTCTCTCTTTTAAACCCCTTAGGACCATCCACAGCTCCATGAAAACATGAGTCAAATACATTACAAATTTCCCAAGGAGAATCAACATCTTTTCCAGCTGTTTGGATAGTCTGTCTAACATCTGACCAAAGCCCTCATCTCCCAGCATTGTTCTGGGCTTTTACACTTTGATTTGCTCAATGTTATAATTTAAAAACTGAGCCAATAGTGTGAGTCTTCACTTTTTTCTTTAAGACTTTTAACTCTTATCACTTACAAAAATAACAATAAAATGTTTTTTAAAAGAAGAAGCCACAGAAGATCTCGTCTCCCTAGGTATTTCGCTTTGACAATGCAAAAGTCCTTCTTACTACTATCAACCTTCTCTTTTTTTTCTCCCTAGGTAATTTTTCTATTATTTATAGCATAAAATGTTTCCCAACTATAACATCAAAAAGAACTAAACTTGGTTTGATTGATTAGTTTCAGGTTTTCTATTCTAAATGTCTTTTGGCCCTGGCCAGTGTGTTTCAATGTATTCAGAAGAAATGCATTTGTGGTCATTCCAATTAATCCCTTGTCTGTTTTGTCTGGCATTTGTGTAAAACTAGTTGTAATATCTTTAAAGTTTGGCAAGCTATACAATAAACTGTCCAGGGTGGGATGGAAAACTTTCGGGGCCCAATTAACAAAAGTCAACTTGTCCTCCAGCCTATCTACACAAAATCATCTGTTGCTTTGGGTTGTCTTTATAACCATTAATAACGTTTGATGAGTAGGTCAGGGCAAGAAGGTGAAACAGAGCAACTGTGTCAATAAGAATGGATTCCAGAGTCAAAGACCAAATTTCAGCAAATAAGTGTGGAGTGTGTACAGACACACACACACCACTCTAAAGTTTAAAACATACAGAAAGTTTCAAGCATTTACAAAAGTAGCGAGAACAATGTAATGAACCCCATGTACCCAATACCCAAGGCTCAACGGTCAATAACTCACAGTTTCCTTTCATCTATACTCCCACATACTTCACTACCCCACACTGAATCATTTTGAAGCCAGTCCCAAACATCATGCTGTTTCATCCATAAGGAATGGGAAACAAAAGTAAGCTATAGAAACCCTGAAACTTTGTTCAGGCTATTGAGAGCTAAAGAAAGTGATTTCCATTTTAAATGTATCCTGGAAGCTGAGTTGTATGGATTTTTACTCCCACCTGTGTACCCACCTGAAATTGACACAATGATCATAGTTCCAGTATACCATTTAAAATATAATAAAACAATTCGATGGTTGTTACCATCAAAACTCAGTGAATTATGTTTAACAGTTCTTTTATTTTCTGTTTTCATTGACTATCTTTTTGTCTTTTTCCTTTTTAACTTAAAAATGGAAATTTATTTCAAAATTTTTGACACATTTGATAGCACTTGGGAGGAGTTTTCTCTCAAGCTTCATTTGTAGCCTGTGAGCCGGTACACGCTGGACGCATACTACATACTTTGACGTGCACCACACTTGGACTTGCCTCTTCCAAGGTTCTCCCTCGTCTCTAGCATGCAGCCACCTATAATATTGCAAGAGATGCACCATGAGTTTTGGACATCAAACCGCATTTTCATTTCAATATGCTTATGTAATATATGCAAAGTTTATCTTAATTCATGGCTGTGTTTGTTTGTTTTAAAGCAAGTGCGTACATAGGCTGGAGGAGGGGGGCAGCGAGAGAGAGAGAGAGAGAGAGAGAGAGAGAGAGAGATTGATTGAATCTTAAGCAGATGCCATGCCGAGTGCCAAGCCCAGTGCACAGCTCGATCTCATAACCCTGAGATCATGACCTGAGCCAAAATCAAGAGTCTGACACTTAACCAACTGAGCCACCCAGGTGCCCGTTAACTCATGGTGTTTTAAATGTTTAACCCCATGTTACCATCACAACTTTGTGAATAAATATAAATCAAAGTTTAAAGCTTTCATATTGTTATTACCAGAACAAAGAAAAGTTCTCATATTTTCTTACTCTAGAACATTTTAGGCACCTGAGGAAAGTTGTCAACTCAAAATTCAAAGCTCATTATCCCACTTCACGTTTCATTGTGAGCCTTAAGATTGTCACAAAGCAGAATTCGTTTTTTTTTTTAAAACGGTATTAAGTATAAAAGAGATGACTGGAAATAGGAACAGGTCTGCTCTTATCTGCTTGATAATTCTACCTGATCCACCGGAGCATGTACCTAAATTAATTGATCTTTCTCTTTGTTCATGCTGTATTTGCTCCTGGCAAAATGTGCTGAAATCACTGTTGTCACATGGTTTTAATTTTTGAAAATCCATCTTTCTAAGATAGACATGGAAAGAAAAGCTAACTGCACAGAACACCACGTTAAGAGGAAAGCAGTTGAAATTCTGCCATGAATAGTTACCAAAAAAAAAAAAAAAAAAAAAAAAAAAAAAGAATGATACTATTTGGCCTCCTCTCCCTAGCTAGGGAATTCAAATTGTTGAATACCTAATACTGCTTTTGTAAGGATTTCAGTTTTCAAAAAACATTCTGTGGTGGACAAAGCATGACTGTTATGTAAACATATAGTTACTACAGACACTAGGACATATGTGAGTATTTCAAAAGGTATAACATGTACTCAGATCACAAAAAAAAAAAAAAAAAAAATGAAGCATGTTTAAATGTTCCATATCAAAAGATTAGCTCCTTTGAAAACTGGGCTCCTTCAGATCAGAGGGATGCTGTTAGTGGAGTAGGACACAGCAGCATGCCTTAATTACTGATTTCTGGATACTGTCTTACTACAATTAAATTATATCTAATTTGTCAAGATAATAAGTGTGTATTTGATTTGGCTGTGAAATCACATTGTTGTGTTTTAAGGTGTTTTAATGGAACTAGTCTCAGTGAAGATGTTTTTATATTTTTTGCCCCTATCCTCCCCAAAATGTTCCAAATTGGCTTGATTTTTTAAGTTTCTGTGTTTGAATATGTGAGATTTTAGATAATTTTAAGACAAAAATTAAGACCAAAAGATCAGATTGGGCCAGGTTTTACTGCTTATTTTGTTGAGTGAGATATTAGGTAATTACTTGAAAGCTATATTAATTCATTCAGAAAACTAGATTTCTTTTTGTAGAGTGATAGGTCATCTCCTGCTGCATGTAATTTCACCTTGGCATGCTTAACTCTGTCCCCTATCAAACAGACAAAACAGGAACCCTAACCTCAATCTGATATCTCCATCTAGCCACTCACATCTCTCATTTCTCTGGGCATGGCCAAACTTCTGGAAAACACTGTCTACACTGGCTGTCTCTAATCCATCTTCTTTACTCCTCTGTCTCCACCCCATCCTGACCACGGCACCATAAGTGCTTTTCCCAAGATTGCTTCTTGGTTACCAAATCCAATGATGCTTGCCAGTCCCTTTTTTTTTTTTTTCTTTTTTTTAACCTTTTGTACCTTTTTTGTCATTGCTCATCACCCACGTCTCTATTCTCCATTCCTGGCTTCCGTGACACCATGTTTCACTGCCTCCCCAGTTACTTGCTTTGGGTCTCCTCCAAGGGTTGCTCTTCCTTTACCATTCATTACTTGTTGATGTTCCCCAGGATTCCATCCCCTGTCTTCTTATCATTAGGCCAGTCTCCCTACGTGACCACATGGCCCACCCTGGCATCAGCTACCACTCATGAAAAGATCCCCAGATTCATCTCCTGCGTGGTAGATGTGTGTATCCAGTGCCTTGTGACCCCACAGGTTTTTCAAAGATAAATATACAAGACTGAATCTTTTTTATTATTCTACCTAATCCTCTTTCCCAGATTCAGTGAACAGCACCGGCCGCCCACGAACCCAGATTCTCTGTTTAATTCCTGATACCTTTTTCTCCCTCTATATCCAGCTACTAAATCTTATCAAGTCCCTTATAGCCTTAATATCATTAAAAAAACACTTTTCTCTCCATCTTTATTCTTGAAATCTCTCACCTGTTTTTGGTTCTTCCCACTTGGTTTGACCTTATCATTCAATATCTTTAAAAGTCTTCCTTTTTGGTGGTATGCAGGATTCATTATATACATATTGTTATCTGACATTCAGAAGTGGGAATATTTCTTTATTTTATAAAGTGTTTTCTTTTCATTCTGGTATAGTTAACATACAGTGTTCTGTTAGTTTCAGGTGTGCAGTATAGTGATTCAACAATTCTGTTTATTCTCTCTTTCTTGGTTTTTCTCTTTTTTTTCCCCTTTGTTCGTTTGTTTTGTTTCTTAAATTCCACATGTGAGTGAAATTATACGGTACTTGTTTTTCTCTGACTTACTTCACTTACCATTATACTCTCTAGTTCCATCCATGTTGTTGCAAATGTCAAGAGTTCACTCTTTTTTATGACTGAATAATATTCCTGTGTGTGTATGTATATGTACACATACATGTACACATGTATGTATGTACACATGTACATATACATACACACACACACACACACACACCACATCTTTATCCATCTATTGGTGGATACTTGGGCTGCTTCCACAATTTGGCTGTTGTAAATCATGCTACAATGAACATAAGTGTTCATGTATCCCTTTGAATTAGTGTTTTTGTATTTTGGAGGTAAATAGTAGTATGATTATTGGATCATGGGGTAGTTCAATCTTTAATTCTTTAAGGAACCTCCATACTGTCTTCCACAGTGGCTGCAACCACTTTACCTTCCTACCAGCAGTATATGAGGGCTCCTTTTTCTCCACTCCTCACCAAAACTTGTTGTTTCTTGTGTTTTTAACAAGTGTGAGGTGATATCTCATTGTAGTTTTGATTTGCATTTCCCTAATGGTGAATGGTGTTGAGCATCTTTTTGTGTGTCTTGGCCATCTGGATGTCATCTTTGGAAAAATCTCTGTTCTCTTCTGCCCATTTTTTAATGGGACTATTTTGTGATGAGTTGTATAAGTTCTTTATATATTTTGGATTCTAACCCTTTCTGCTGCTTCATTATTAAGGTATACAAATTTAGCAGATTTCTGTATGTTGATTTTGTATCCTGCAACTATACTGAATTTATTTATCGGTTCTAGCAGTTTTTTGGTAGAGTCCTTAGGGTTTTTTTTATATATAGTATCATGTCATCTGCAAAGAGTTAAAGTTTTACTTCTTCCTTACCAATTTGGATGTCTTTTATTTCTTTTTATTGTCTGATTTTTGTGGCTAGGACTTCCAATACTATGTTGAATAAAAGTGGTGAGAGTGGTCAGCCTGTCTTGTTCCTGGCCTTAGGGGAAAAGATCTCATTTTCTACCCTTGAGTATGATGTTAGCCGTGGGTTTTTCACATGAGACCTTTATTACATTGAGGTGTGTTCCCTCTAAACCTACTTTCTTCAGCACTTTTATCATGAATAGATGTTATAGTTTATCTAATGCTTTTTATGCATCTATTGAAATGATTATATGATGGTATCCTTTCTCTTACTGGTATGATGTATTATGTTGATTGATTTGAGAATATTGAAGCATGTCTTCATATCCTTTTAAATGTAATACTTAGTGTAAAGCTTGTGTGATGAATCATGTTTAAGCAGCAGTCCAAATCAACTGTTAAGTTATTAATATTTTAAAGAAATACAAACAAGCAAAATTTTTAAAACTAAATCAATTGACATTACATACTCAAGACAGACTGTTAATATTTTGTCTATAACACTATAGCCTCTTTCATTTAAATATGTATTATAATCTTTTTTTAAATGGGATTGTAATATACACATTGATTTATATTATTCCAATTTGGCATTACATGCTTCTCTCTTGACAGTTACAGATTTGTAATATCATTTTTTCATGGTATTATTATATAGCAACGGCATGGTTTATGGAGCCAATGCTGCAGTGGTGGATGTATAGAGCATTTCCAACTTTATTATAAATATATACATCCATTTATACTGTCCGTCTATCTTCTGAGGACAGATTCCTATTCCTACTAGTGAGATTTTTAAGATGAAGGGAAAGCATTGTCTTAGATCTTTTAAAATAGATTGTTAGATAGCTGTGCAGTGGGTTTATACCATTGTATATAACTGTCCTTAGCAGAGTATGAGTTTGTCTATGTTCCCCACACCCACAATAATATTTTTTTTTTTTAGTATTTTTAACCAATGGGATAAGTGAAAAACGATATCTCAGTCCATTTACTCTAATTTTAGACAGATCTCTACAGTGTTTGGTTATCTGGTTGCCAAACCCACAATAGATCAGAAAGAGGAAATTGGAAGAAGAAAGATGAGTTGCTATAGTCAGATGCATTGGCAGCAGTGTGAAGTAATAGCAGACAGACTAACAGTGAGGAAGGATACAAGAAAACTGAAAAAATCAGAAATAGAATCCCAAACTGTGCAGCGCATGGCCCATTTACTTCAAGGCCCAACAGCCCAACGCCCCTCTGTGGTCTCTAAGGCTTTCACCATATTTCAACACAATGTCCCCTATCTCAGCATTTTGAAATCCTGCAAAGACAATAAAACCTTGGCTCATAGCAACAGTAATTAATTAAATGTCAACTGTTGTCAATCAGTTGCAGATTGCTAAAATAATATTCTGCATTTAACCTCTTACAAAAATAAAGCCCTTAAAACACATACTACTAGTTGCCCAATTGCAACTCTCCACTTGAGCTCTTCCACCAAATTACACTAGGTAAGTTAAGCATAAGAGGTTAACCTCATATGCTAAAACACTGAAGGATATGCTAGTAATATGTAAACAAGACATATAAGGAATCTTCCCAGCCTGGAGAAAAGAATGCTTCTGGCAGACATGATACTCAGCTTTCAATTTTAAGGAACGTCCATGTGAAAATGTACCTGCTTGTATGGCTCTAGACTAGAGAATACGTCTCACTGGCAAAAGCTGAAGGAAGGCACATTTCTAACAATTAGGACTTTTTAATTGTCAGGGATTTTCTTAGGTTTTACAGACTGTTAGACCTCAAAGGAATATTAGTGATTAATAAATAACAACTCCCATGTTTTTTAGATAAGAAAACCAAAACTCAGCATATGGGTTTAAGTGGCTCATTGTAAGGAGTGGAGTATATGTCCAGCTTTCCCAACTTTGCATCCAGTGTTTGTTTTCTTACCAGAATACAGTGCCCCTCAGAGCAAGTTGTACATTGCTAGAATGTTGGGTCTGGTTGTCAGAGATGTTGGAGAAAGGATTTCTTCATTACGAATAAGATGAGAGGACCGTGGAAATCCCTGCCAGTTCAAAGATCCCACAAGTTTTAAGTAACTGTTTAAAACATCTATCTCAAGGAGGGAAAAGTACAAAAAGAAAAAAATTTTTAATAACAAAGAAAATGACTTTATAATGGAATATTATACTAGTTGATTTGGGTAGAGGCCTTGTGAAAGGAATATCTATAAAAGACACAAGAAGTAAGTTTCAACTCCTGTCCAAACAGTGGGACGCTGGATAACTTGCTGAGAAGATTCTCTGGGTACAGCCAGGCTCATGGGGAAGAGGGCTTCAGTCCTTGGCAGAGTTTGTGCCAACTGTCGTGATACGCAGCTCCTGTAGTCATCCACCCTCATCTGCAGTCTTTGGATGATAAGAGAAATTACAAGATCAAATTTGGAGGAGCTAGTTGTTGGAACCTTAAAAAATAAGGCAACTTTCTTGCTAAGAAGAAATAACCATCTCTTTCCAGAATTTACCTGGTAATCAATTATCAAAGTTGTGAAAAATTCCAGTTGATTTTAGAGTCAATTTTATGTCTTTGAATTTTCATTGTTTAGGAATTTTTTTTTCTGTAAAATTTACAGAATTGGGGGAAGAAATAAATAATCTTGCCTCTCAGGTCAGTAGACCCTATGAGTTTCTGTGCTGGCTTCTGTGAGAAAATACTATTTTTCACCCAAAGCAAAGAGGTTAACCTCAATTCTTCAGTTCTGGAATAAGGGTTTCAAGATGTATTTTTACCATGCCAGAGTCTGCAGAAGTCTTGGAAAACCAAAGCTATAATGTGGAAATCTGACAAGCTTATACTGTGATCAGCTTCTTTGGAGATAACATGTTCATTTTTCATTTGCAGGAGGGGATAAATGTGCTAATTAGGTCACGAATTTCCATCATCAGATTCTTACCGTCATTTTATTACCTTTTTTTCTCTAAACCCAGAGAAAATTGCTGTTCCTTCCTATTTTTTCAGATCTACTTTGAATACTTGGGTAATAGTGGCTGTAGATTGATAGCAGCCCACATGTATGGAGCACTTTCTAAGCACCAGACCCTGGGCTAAAGCTTTATTTATATTACCTCCTTTAAAACAGAGACGGTTCAGTAATTTGTCTACAATCACAGGACTTGCAAAAATGTAGCCTTGTAGAAATGGAGCCTTCAGGGCCTCCTTGATAAAATTAAACTTAGATACACTGTCTTAAGCATTCACTACCTTCTATTATGTCCTCTTGTGTGCTATCCCTAGGACAATGATTTTATTCATAATTTAAAATTTACCCTAAACTTTCATATATCATTTTGACCTTTGATCCAATTTAAATGAACCAATGATAAATGATGAAATCTTGTCACATTACTTAACTTGAACCCTTCTGTGAATTCTTTCTTATTACTTTTGAGGAAAATAGAATATACACTTAAGATATAGTTCTGATCCACCCTTGCATGGAGACAATAAATGGATGTTTTGGCTTTAAGATTTTTATAAGCTGATTCAGATATATTTCAAAATGAAACTTACTATTTAAAAAGTGACACACACAACACACTCTTGTATGGTTCCAATTATGGATACTGGGCTGGCCTCCAACCTCCAGGATCCTTCTTATGGAAGGTTCTATAGTGAAGAGTATTACTGGCTTTCTCAGTGAATTAATGTTTCATAATGTGGAATTTCAAATTTATTGTGTTGTAGTTAATGGCAACTATGTAGATCATAGGAGTCCATCCCAAAGACTAGGTACATTGACTGGAATACACAGTAATGAGTAGTTTTATATCATGGCTTTTCATGTGTCTTTTGATTAAAAGTATTATGGATGGCATAGTCACAGCATATTTGCAAGAACACAAATGATGCAAGCATCTTAGGAGGCAATTTGGTAATACCTATCAAAATTATACATGCATGTTCCCTTTGACCCAATACCCTTACCAGTAATTTTCCCCAGAGATAGGCTTATAAAAGTCACGGAGCTATATATACAAAGATGTTAACTGAAGAATTGCTGACAATAGTAAGTAACTGCGAACAATGTAAATATCCATCAGGTGGGAATTGCTTTAAATGAATTACAATTCTTCTCTGCAATAGGACACCATATGACCCCTGAAACGATATGGTGGATATCTATGTGCTGCTGTTGAAAGACCTTCAAGATAAATGAGAAAAGCAAGTTTGAGAAGCCGGAAAAGTATATGCTGGTCTGTGTCTGGTTTTCTGAAAATGTACACAGATTACACACACACAAACACAGACTCCTTAAAAAAAAAAAAAAAAAAAAAAAAAGTTGTTTTTTTTTTTTTTTTTTTTTCTGGAAGGTATCACAGAAATAAATTCAGTTCAGAGCAATTGATTTTGCAGACTGGGATGTGGATGGTAGATGATCATGAGGCTTTTACTTTCTGTTTCATGCCTTTCTGTACAGTCGGAGTTTTGTAAACCTGTGCATGTATTGCTTCTTTTTTTCTTTTAATTTTCACTTCAGTCATTTGGATTATGGAGTTGGGCACAATATTTTTCTCTTCTAATCTCTTGTGCATTACATGAGATTAGTAAGTGTTATTTAACTTACGATAAAACCAATGAAAGAATTTTTTGTTGTTTTGAAGATCATACTTGATCCTTGAGGATATAATGATTTCAGAAGTCTGACTCTATTTATTAGTATTTTTCCCTAGCCCAAACATTAACTGATAAAATTTCAAGCCTGTCCAAACTATGTTGTTTTATATATAAGCAATGATATTATTGCCTGTCTTTGATATTCCCCAGTCCTTGACTCAGTGTAAATAGAGAACAAGCATAGGGCAGATGCCTAAAGCCTAACATTTGGGTTATGGGACAAGATACAGGGACCCTAACAAGAACAAGCCTCATCTAATTCCTGAAATGATATGTGCTTTGGGGAAGGTTAAAAAGATAACCTTAGGATCCTACCCACAGCATTCTAGAAACGTGATCTGGCATCTTTTGTTATGTGAGTATAGAAGGCACAGTGGATTGAAAATAGTGAAACACTCTGTGAGCTGGGAGCTTGGAGTCTTGTGGTCAAACCCCAGCTCTGCCACCGGCCCTGTGACCTTGGACAAGTCACTTCATTCTCACCCCCATGAAGAGGTGAAGTGGCCACTTATCTTGGTTATAAAATAAATCAGACATACTGATATTTGTTAATAAGATTAAGCCTTGCAGTGTGGTCACCTCATGTACAAAGAATCTAGCTCTCCATTCAGCAGTACAAAATTGTTACAAGAGAGGTCAACCTTGAACGGAATGCTCCTGTCAAAACAGAAGAGAGGACAAGCTATCCCCTTTTCATTAGGTATTCCAAATTCTACCCTTTGATTAACTTAGACCTTGAGAAATCTTTTTGTCCCAGCTTTATTGGCTTGGACTAAAAAATGCTTTTGTTGAAGTACATTGACTTTTCTGTTGACCCCGAGCTGTCATCAAGGACCACAATAAGAAAATCATTGTTAAGCGTGTATCATTTCATTATGTTTTTCAGTGTGCTTTCTAAGAAATGTCCAGATACTAAATTCCCTTTAGAATTTGCACCAGGAAAATGTTTATCTCTCCTGCCAGCTAGGTTTACTTCAGTTTGTGAGATAATGAGAAGATGGTGTATACATTATACAAATTCATTTTACCTTGTCAGAACCAATTTCCACATCTTTAAGTTGGAGAAATTAATACACATTCTAATCTTCTTTGACTTTTAAACTTATGCCTCCACTGTAGGCCCTTTCCCTTAAACTCTAAATTTATCTCTCCATTTGTCTACTTAACACCTACCTACCTTCCTTCCTCCCTCCCTCCCTCCTGCAGATATTTCCCAAGCATGTACTATGTGTCAGACACTGCTTGAGGTATAGGGGATGCAGTGGGGATCAAGACAAGCTGAGTTCCTGACCTCTTGGAATGTACAATGCAGTAACAGAGAAAATAGTAAATAGGATTAAATAAAATGTGTTAGGATTCCTTTCATGTGTATTTTTTAGATATTTTCTTGGTGGTTACCACAGGGATTATAATTCACATTCTAAATTTATAATAATATTTAGTTGATACCAACTTAGTCTTAGTAACATATGAAAACTCTGCTCCTATGCAGTGCTGTCCTCCCCCTGACATTTTGAAAATTATGATGTTCTCACAATACATTTATACATTGTGTGACCATTAATACAGCTTTTAAATTATTATTCTTTAATGAATTTGTTTAAATTGCATAGGAGATAAAAGGAGTTACAAACCAAAAGTACAATAATATCGTCTTTTATATCTAACCTGTGTATTTACCTTTACCAGAATTCTTTGTCTGTTAAGGCTTTCGTTTACTGTCTAATATCCTTTCATTTCAGCCTGAAGGACTTCCTTTAGCATTTCTCGTAGGGCAAATCTATAGACAACAAACCTCCCCAGAGTTTGTTTATCTGGGAACGTCTTACTTTCACCTACATTTTTAAAGGATAGTTGTGTCAGGTATAAAATCTTTGGTTGATAGTTTTCCTTCACATTAAAAATGGCATCTCATTCCTTTGTGGTCTCTGCAGTTGCTGATGAGAAATTTTCTGTTAACTTATTGAAGATCTCTTGTGTGTGACAAGTTGCTTTTCTTTTCTTTTAAGATTCTCTCTTTGTTCTTGGCCCCTAATTGATTATTGTGTCTTAATGTGGATCTCTTTGCATATTGATCTTTCCTGGAGTTTGCTGAGCTTCTTAAATGTGTATATTCATATATCTTATCATATTCTGGGGTTTTCAACCATTATTTCTTCAAATTTCCTTCTTTCTTTCTCCTCCTCCTCTTCAGAGATTCCCATTGTGTATGTTGATACACTAGTATGGTGTCCCAGAAGTCTCTTAGGTTCTGCTCATTTTTCATCTGTTTTTGTTCTTTGTGTTCTTCAGACTAGATTTCAACCGACCTATCTTCAAGTTCACTGGCTTTTTTTTTTTTTTTTTTGCCTACTTAGATCTGATATTGAAACCCTCTAGGTTTCAATGGATAGCTCAGTTGGTTAAGCGTCTGACTCATTTTGGCTCAGGTCATGATCTCACAGACAAGAGATAGAGCCACATCACTGGGTGTGGAGCTTTCTTAAGATTCTCTTCCTTTGCCTCTGTGCCTTTCTCACTCATGCTTGCACTCTTTCTCTCTCAAAAAAAAAAAAAAAAAAAAGAAACCCTCTAGTAAGTTTTTCATTTCTGTTAGTGTACTTTGCAGCTTATAAATTTCTCTTTAGTTTCTTTTTATAATTTCTGTCTCCTTATTGATATTCTCTGTTTGTTCATATAACATTCTCCTGGTTTCCTTTAGTACTTTTTCCATGGTTTCCTTTAGCTCTATGAGCATATTTAGAACATTTGATTTAAAGTTTTCTTGTAGTAAGTACAATGTCTGTGTTTCTCAGAGTGAGTTTATTAAATTCTTCTGAATTGATCATACTTTCTTGTTTCTTCACGTGCTTTGTAGTCTTTGTTGAAAACTGGACATTTTGAATATTATCATGTAGTAGCTCTGGAAACCAGAGTCTTCATGCTTCTCAGCGTTTGTTTTTGTGGGGTTTTTTTGTAGGCTGTAGCTGTTTGTTAAATAACTTTTCTAAACTATTTTTGTAAGGTCTGTGTTCTTAGTTGTATGTGGCCTCTGAGTTTTCTGTCCTTTTATGTTCAGCTACTGTTTTGACTGAGAGTTCTTTGAATACCAGGAGCCAAATAAGAAAATAGAAAGGGGGTAGGGAGAGACCCTCTTATATCTTTTCTGAGCATATGACTTTCTATATTCCCCAGTATATACAAGTGCTTTTGAATTCCCTGATTTCTCAAATAAACTGTCTTCCTTTCAGACTTTTTGCACTCTGGCCTATGCTTCAACTTAATCTTCTGCCCCAGGTGACTGCAGGCTTTTTGTTTGCTTTATCAGGAGTTCCAGCCTGAATAAGTTCTGAATTAGGTGAAACAAAAGCAGGCATCTTGCATCAATCCTTCAGGTAGACCCCAGATAGATTAGAACAGACAAGCGTAATTCTTTACAAATGAGATCTGCTCTGTACCTTCCAAAAACAGGGATCAAGGTCCCTTGCTAGTAACATGGACTATAATCCTCAATACCACTGCTAAGCCAGGGAGGAGGACTGGCCCAGGACACATGCACATACTTTAGTGCTTTCCTACCACTTTCCTATTACCTTTCTGCTTATTCATTGTTTGCTTAGTTGATGTAAACCTTTGTTTTCCAAAGTGCTGACAAAGTTGATTCTGACAGTTTTGCTTGATTTTCCAATGTTTTCTTGGAGGATAGAGAACTTAGAGCTGCCGACTCTGCCATTTTTGTTGATGTCATTTTCCTGCCCCACTTTAAAATATGTTTTAGACAGGTGTTTTATTTATCAAAACATTCTTTCTTAAACTGTGAAATGATTTCCAGTATTAGAAATTTTAATTGCACCTTTACTGCTAATATCATAGAATATTGCTGTAGGCTCACGAAGGAGGCTTTGCAAAGTATTTATGTATTTATAAAGCTTTTTAAAGGGGAAATGGTAAATCACATTACATTAGCTTGGCACTGAAATGATTAGACAAAAAATTTCATCGTTTTCGAAAGTAACCTAATTGTTGAATAAAGGAAATCTTTGGGATATCAGAACTGAATGGAGGGCTGTATGCTCTTCTGCAGCTTCACTGATTTCTCCCTTTGTATTATAATCCTTAGTTGAAAGCAGGTTCTTAAGGGTCTCTGTTCAGGGAGATCTGCAGAGCCTGGCCCTTTGTGTCACATGAGACATGCTCAATAAATATTTGTTAGATGAACTTCAAGCTAACCCAGACATTGCTACTGTGTTGAACACAGGCAGGAGATGTGCATTTCCATGCTGGAAGAGAATGTAGAGGCTTTTGCCCAAAGAACTATTTCTTAGGCAGGTTCCAGTTAGAATATTACCTACGAACAGGTGCAGTGTGGAAACGCTGTAGTCAAGGTCAGAAATCAGACTGATGGTTTTCTGTAAAATAGTTACCACTTCACAAACAATACTTCTAAAAGGAAATATGCTTTTTCCTATGCAAGAAACAGTGAGTGAGGTCCTAGTCAGCAGTATGTTGCAGGAAAACTTTGGATAATAATGCCTAAATTTCCTATTTTGAGTATTAAGCAAGACTATATATATGAAACATTTGACCTGAAAACCTTGCACAGTGTAGATTCTCAATAACACAACCTTTTACGTGGGTCCTTAAAGTGGGTTGTGAGTGTATACTCACTTTCCAGGCTACCAGTGTTTGGTATGCTAGGAAAGCTGTTCTGGAACAGAAGTGGAATGGTTGGGAAATGGGGGAGGCAAGGACATATTATGTAAGAACTGGTCATTGATATGGTGAGGAATTAGGCTTATGTACCAAGGAAATATTATTAAAAATAATTACCTCATTCTTTTCCTACCATTGTAGCAATTAACTTATTCACTTCCTAATAATGAGAAATGAGTGTACCAGTACTATGCCTTTAGCATAGAGCTTGGGTCCCAAGAAAAAGGAACGTATTTAAAGATGACAGATGGAGAGAATATGTGTAAGGACCTTACTGAAGTAAATGAGTCATCCTTGCTCATTTTCATACCATCATCTCTAAATGTCTTCTCTAAAGGATCCCAGCACTGGTTTCCCTAACATCAAGATAATTCTGCTACTTGGAGATATGAGAGATAGCTTTTGGCATTAAGAAAAAAAAAATGGAGGATGATAAATACCTTGTGTAGAGCAGATAAGTCTCTGAACTAGTACTAAAAATCTGAAATTAAATTATCTTAGATTTTGAAAGTAGAATGCTATTCTCATATCATATATTTAATGTGCGTGTACAGTAAGGTTACAAAAAAGTCCAATACCATCTCATAACTTAGTTGTAACCCTGAAAAAGAAAATGTAGTGTTTTCAAGGGTTCATAGATAATACATTAAAGCATAAGACTCTCACATAGTAATAAGTGTTGCTCATGGCTTTTGAGTCCATAAATAGACATATTGTGATGAACCAAGACTTTGGGTATGTCCATATTAATTGTGATTATTTAACCTGGTTATATCATTATCTCTAACGAGGAAAATGTGATAATATGTGGAACATTAGCTTTGCTCTCACCTTCCCTTGGCCAATGCCTTCTCTTCCTTTAGGTTGTTGGTGTGAAAAAAAATCCCCCGTACCTATGCCCACTTCCCACACCTCTGCCCTCTCTCATACTTAAAAGGTTCACCTGTTTCACGTTGCCAAATCTCCTTAATATCAATAGTACTGACCATGACTAATACTTGGTTAAAATTTTGTAATAAATTGTCAAATAAGCGTATCCCTCAATATACTCTTTGCTTCAAGAAGTAGTGATATCATTAGAAAAGAGTGTTAAAGTGTAGAAACAACCCAGTATCCATTTTCTTGTATAAAAAGTTCATTTAAGCAAATTCATAAATCCATATTGAAATTCTGTTAGCTCTCTACTCCATAACAATAGTCCCTTACAGTTGTATCATGCTTTGTAGTTTGCAAAATAGTGTATTATCTTCCTTCATTCTCCTGAGATGGGTAATATGGCATTTATCGTAGAGATAAGAAACTGAAGGTTAGGGAGGTTGAGTGACTTAACACAAGATCCTGGAGCCCAGTTACTGACAAAGTGAGGGCTCCAGTCAAGCTCCAACGTTCTTTCTCTATCACAGCTGCATCTCCTAGGAAGCATCTAGTTCAGCATACACATATATATTTATAAACATCATGCCATTGTTCTGCACTCTATGTCTTACTCTTTTGACTGTTTTATGACCAGAGCTCTTTTCGTCTTTTGCTAGCAACAACATACTTCTATGACAATAAAGAAAATTCCTATTGTCATCTGAATGCTCTTCTCACGTGGTTAACACACCTGGAGTTAATTTTTGTAGACTTTCCTTTCTCCTTACACCATGAAATCACCATGAAGACACTGCTGCTTATTTGGATGCTTGATCATCTGACACCTAATAATAAAAAATTCATTGGCCTTATAATGGAGTTTCATCTTTCTTAATGTTTAAAAACATTTAGAAGTTATTTCCTTTCTTAAACAAAAATCACAGTAGAATTAAATAAGCATTTCCCTCAGGAGATAAAGGTTGAAATTTAAAAGTAAATCACTACTAACTTTGGGCCAATAAAAAAAAAAGTTTCATGGAGATGATTTTTCACAGTCAGTTTTTTAAATGCAATACTAAAACCAGGGAGTGTCATATAAAACGAGCCCAAAGCACTTTTTGTACCTAAACTAAAAATTACTTTTGTGGCCTTTGACATATCAAGGGACTGCTATTATAAAGCAAGCATAAGAAGAAATCCCTTCAACCTTCTAAAAATTTAAACATAAGAAGCTGTTTTTGTCTATGCAGGGACTCTGATTCTTTCACAGTTTCCAAAATCACAGCACAGATTGTTCGAAAAACATTTGTACTAATTGTTTTGTTTATGAAATTTGAGTTATCATTCCCAAAAGCATGAAATGCAAATGAATTTTTTCCTTTTTTCCAAAACCTGAGAGCATTAAAATCTTATGTAATGGGGCAGTTGGTAGGGGAGAAACCATTGCTGTGATTTTTAAGCCTAACATTCCAAGGAAAAAGATCCATGGAAAAACTGATTTTGTCCAGGTGCATATAAATTTGTTTACTGGTATTTCTCGTGGTCAAAAGTATGTAGGTAAGGAGTGAGGTTTTCCAAAAAGTAGTATTAAGGTATTTTTTCATTTTCTATATCCGTGCTTTTTAAAATATGGCCCATGGACTGGTACTAGTCCAGAAAATGTTTGCCCCAGTGTGCAGCAAAATAAATAAAGTGAGAAAAAAACATTTAAGAAACTGATAGCAATTTGAGCTTGCTGCAGCATCCAAGTGCATGGTTTCGTATTCTACAAAAAAGCATAGCTCGATCCATGATTGATTAAAAAATACAAAACTAACCGGATCCTTCCCTCCATGTGGTTTTAGAAGCTCTGAGATGGCTCAGAGTCCACAGACTTTTTACATAAGAGTCAGGTAGTAAATATTGTAAACTTTGCGGGCCATGCTCAACGTCCCCTCTATACGGTTTTGCTACACGCAAGTGCCATAGACCAAATGAAACAAATGAGTTTGGCTATGTGCCAGTTAAACTTTATTTATAGACATGGAAACTTGAGTTTCATCGAATTTTCACGTGCCACAAAATACTGTTTTGATTTCTTTCCGAACCATTTAAAAGCATCAAAACCATTCTTAGCTCCTGCACGCTTCACTGAAACAGGCAGTGGGCTGGATTTGGACCTTGGGTCCAGCTTGCTGACCCCTGAGCTATATCACCAGTGCAGCATTCCTCAGCAACTTGTCTTCTTTCCTTGTCTCCACATTCCCCTCTGTCTCTGCAATTTTAATGGCCACTTACTTTCACTCTGCAGTTGGAGTTATTATTCAGGAATACCTTAGAGCACTCATAATGCTTAGAACATTATGTTTAATAAAGTCCAGAAGGAAAATGCTCCAAGTATCACTGTGGGAATAAATTTTAGGACTCCGTATGACCTACTGGCTTACATGAACTTTACTTAAAAAAATAATAATAAATCTAAGAACAGCGGGATGGAAGATCTCTTTATCGGGTGCATTTAGCATAGTAGTGGGTTATTTTAATTTGTTGCTTGGAATAGGTGATGATAGACCGTGAGTTGAAATTCTGCACCATCCTTATCCTGAAACAGAGAAGTAATCTGTTTGGATGGTAATCAAATTACAAAAAGCTGTGAGTAGTTTATGAGTTTAGCATCCAGACAAGGGAATTGCTCAGAGTCCCCCGTCTGTCTTAGACCTTTTTGCTCTCATACTGTTAACAGAAACCCAGTTCCTAGCTGCTCTCACAGCTCACCAACCATCTTGAGGCCACCAGATTTGTCGTCTCAGAAATCTCCACTCAGCTTATTACAAGTGGTTCATTCCTCACTGTCTTGAGTGCTACATACTTTTATATATTTGAGGTCTACATCATTTTATTACCTGGTTGACCTTTCACATAAATCTCCAACTATAATATTAACATTTGTGGTGGTTACAGTTTTACTTCTTAATTTTTCACAATGTAGCACCTTTTCCCCATCTTAAAGTTCACCATCAAAAATATATGGGAACTCTGCACTCAGTGAGTGTGTCTCACCATTGAGCAAAGGCACGTATCTTTTTTGTTCTTCATTTTTTAGTCTTCAGTCCCAACTTAGGGTTTAGGGTCTTTTCCACTCTTCACACATGCGGTGGTCTTTTGGAAAGAGAATTACTTGTGGTATTTCAAACTTGGGGAAGCCTTTCATCAGGTTGATCAAGTTCAGTGTTCTGAACTAATATGCTAGAATCTCCTGTCAGAGTCTGTATTCTTTTTGTTGTTGTTGTACTATTTCAAAATATAAGAGGTTAACTTTTGTTGCATGCCACAGTGTTTTTGGACTGAGTCGAGTCCTCCACACAAGTGAGAACAGTGAAACAAACCAGCACTCAAGGAGACATATCCTTGGAATACACGCAAGCCCATTAACGCTGGATTTTGAGTAGAGTATGTTTGATCAAACGCATGCTGTCTTCCATGTCAGCATTTTAAGTGAGGAAGACACTACATCTCCTGCTATTTGAGAACAAACTGCAGCAGTTGGTCCCCTGATTGTATTAAAAATCCATAAAAAGTTCCATTTCCAAACACAGCAGCTTTTTTAAAAATAGGCAACTTCCTATTTCTCACTTGAAAATCAAACTTGTTATGAATGCTTTCATCATTAGTCATATTTAATCACATAATGCCTTATTCTTATGTTAATATATTCATGAATAAAGTGCCTTGTTCTGTAGAAATCTATATATTGAGTAGAGTTCAGTCTGTGAACAGTATGAGGTGGGGCACTGACTTGAGTCAGAAAGTTAGAATCTTTTACAATGCTTTATCCAGTGGGAATGAGATGATTGTTGTTTGGCCTGTCTTGAGGGTTATCCATCCAACTGATGTTTACCAAGCACCTTCTATGTGGCAGGCATTATGGAGCTTTTACTTCATTTAGCAGGATGTTTTTAAGATTAACTTTTTTTTCATTGGAGTATTATTTGCAATCAGAGCCAGTTCTAAATTTAAAGGGAAACTTTAAAACTAAAGAGCCAGAGCCGGTTGTCTTCAGGATGGCAGTGAAAGACTGTGTTGTTGTTGTTGTTGTTGTTGTTGTTAAAGTTTTTGAGCCCCAGGCTCTCTGCTTTCTGTTCTGGTAACATGGCTCATTCAAGTCTTTAGCCCACACTTCTCGGTGAATTGAGTTCTGATCAGTGTGAGAGAATAATGAATGGGCATAATTTTGGCTCACTTAATCTGAATATTATCTAGTCTGTGCTTCTAGAAAAGTACTTTAGCAAGTGTGTGACCCTTGGGTAATGAAAAAATGTTAAAATATATACAAACAAATGAACTATCTTAATTATTCTCTTAGTAAAAATATGTCCACTTGGAATTAAGAACTACTCTGTCTTAATATCTACAGCTGCTTTGGAAATCTATTAGGTGAAGGCTCCAACAGCATAAACTAACAGTTTTATATTATTGCATTGCCTGCAGATTTCTCTTTTATACTCACTGAGTAGGAATGGTGTATAGGACTGCATTTCCAGTGCTTCTCTTCAGGAGAGCCACTACTAGGCAAATGCCAGATCTATAAGCCTACAAAATAGACATCAGGACAAATTTTACAGAGCCTATGGTTTATTTTTTACTGTTTACTTGTGTAACAAGTAAAGAACCATAGAACATTGCTTTGACATAAATGATGATAGAGGTTAGGTGGGGAAAAGTTCACTGATATTTGCTAAGGGACCTACTATTAAGTTTGGAATCTATGTAGGACACTGTCATTGGTTTGTCATGATGTGTCCTCCATTCCTGAGCTGCCTTAATCCATTATCTTGTTCATTCTCTGTCATCATCTCAATTTTCCAGGGTTTCATGGCACATCACTAATTCTTTCATTTGTGCTTATTCTGCTGCTTTTCTGGTTTGTTAGTTTTGCAATGGTATTATCGTGTCCATTCATCTTTCCCTTCTGCAGTCTTGCTCTTTACCTCATTCTTTTAGCGTATTTGAGGTCTCATGTAATTCTTATTTTCTTTAGTCTGTAGTGTACTATCCTCATGGAGATGGGGGAAGGGGGAGAATAGGGGTTATAGTTTCTTCCCAAATGGACTCGTATCTGCTTCCCACCCCTCCCTGTCTTTCAGTGTTCCTTTGCTCCTGTCTTCCTGCTCTGTTGTCATACTCTTTTCTCTTTGTTTGACTTAAGTTTAAACAGCTCAATTAAGAACTTCTCTTTGGGGCCCCTGGGTGGCTCAGTGGGTTAAGCATCCAACTTTGGCTCAGGTCATGATCCTCACAGTTTGTGAGTTCAAGCCCCGTGTCCGGCTCTGTGCTGACAGCTTGAACCCTGGAGCCTGCTTCAGATTTTCTCTCTCTGTCTCTCTCTCTCTCTGCCCCTCCCCTGCTTGTGGTTTGTCTCTCAAAAAATAAATAAATGTCAAAAAAAAGTTTTGTTTTTTTTTTTAAAAGAACTCTTTCCTCTGTAGGGCCATGTTTTCCTTTTTGCCCTCTCTGATGAGACTTTCCTGCCTTTTCACTGGAGCTTCATTCAGTTGAGGATTTGAGGACCTGAGGCCGTGTGCTAGGGCAAGGGTGCAGTGAGTTGAACTGGGGCTTGCATAGCTGGGTGCAGGATCTGGACTTCGCTTTCTCTCAGTCATTGGGTGAAATGCTCTGCATCAAGATTTGATCTAAGTATTCTTGTATCTCTGTAGGAGCAAGGAGATGGGGATTTCTTCTGATTAAAAAAAAAAATTTTTTTTTTTAATGTTTGTTTATTTTTGAGAGAGAGGGCAGGGGAGGAGCAGAGAGAGAGAGAGAGACATAGAATCTGAAGCAGGCTCCAGGCTCTGAGCTGTCAGCACAGAGGACACGGGGCTCGAACCCACAAACCGTGAGATCATAACCTGAACCAAAGTCAGACACTCAACCGACTGAGCCACCCAGGCCACCCCTCTTCTCTCTGACTTTTGATTATCCCTCCAATTTAAGGACGTGATAGCAAGCCCAGTTTTTTTGTTTGTTTGTTTGTTTGTTTGTTTGTTTAACCAAGAAGATAATCCCCTGGTGTTTCCTTCCCTTGCCAAACTCTGCTTCTCTCCAGAAGGTGTTTCTGTCCTTTCTCAACTGATGGATTAAACAGGAAACCTGTGTGCTTTAGCAATGGTGTCTTTTTATTATTATTATTATTTATTTAAGACAGAGGGTACATTTGAGTGAGCAGGGAAGAGAGAGAGAGAGAGAGAGAGAGAGAGAGAGAGAGAGAGAGAGAATCTTTAACAGGCTCCATGCTCAGCACACAGAGCCCAAAGTGGGGCTGGAACCCACGAAGCCTCTAAATTATGACCTGAGCCGAAATCAAGAGTAGGATGCCTCAATCAACTAAGCCACCCAAGCACCCCTAGCAACAGTATCCTTAATCCACAGGAGAAGGGAGCTTCACCTGGGGTTCTTCACACCTTGTTCCTATTCTCTCCCCACCCTAATACACACATTCATACCTGCTCACATACTCCTATTCAGATCTTTTTTATTTTTCTCTTTGATTAAACCCTTGTTTATCGCTTAAAATACAGTAAACTCTGATAAAGGCTAGTGCACCCATGTTTACCCAGTCAGGTTGAACATGGGCTATCCTCTTTCCTTCATCCCAACCCTTGTCCTTATTTCATTAAGCTCACCATAATGAGATCCCACATACATGATTGAATTTGTTAGACTTCTACATGTAGTGGTGTAATGAAGCTGGGCTGTAGTTAATTAGCTTTGCTTGATTATGACTCATATCCCTTTTCTTCTCCTTTCCATCCAGGCGTGGAAAACCAAAATGGTGATCCCTGATTTGCTTTTCTGTGTCTGAGAAGATCTTGTGATGGCAGGGAGGGGAACAGGGGTTTATACTCTGGATGGATCTTTCCATCTTTGCCTCAGGTTGCCTGAATACTACTTCAGATCTATTTTTCCAAAATTGGGCACTGCTAGTGATAGTTGGTTGGTTTTTGTTTTTGTTTTTTAATGTGTTTATTTGAGAGAAAGAGAGAAAGAGGGAGAGGGAGAGAGAATCCCAAGCAGTCTCCATGCATCAGTGCAGAGCCCGACATGGGGCTCAAAGTCATGAAGAGGGAGATCATGACCTGAGCCAAAATCAAGAGTCAGACACTTAACCAACTGAGCCACCCAGCCACCCCACAGCTAGTAATAGTTTTAAGGATTTTGTCCACCTAACTTTCCCATCTTCAACCCAGTCTTTTCATGGAGTCTTCCTACTCCTGGGCACCACTTTAAAATATTAAGTATGAAAATAAATGAGAAGTACCCAGCACAGAACTTTTAGGCCAAGATGGCAGAATAGAGTTAGATTCTAGAATCTTTCCCCTAAAGCATTATGAAATAAATTTAAAATCACTATTTTAAAAAAAGGGAAAAAATGTTAACAGAAACCATCCAAGTTAAGAACACCATACCCAAATCTTCCCCATGTTCTTCGGTCTCCCATGACTGATATTACTGCTAATTCACACATGAGGAAACCGAGCTTTGAGAAAAGGAAGTTTCCCAATGTCACACGACTAAGGGTGGAAGGTCAAGGTCAAATGCAGACTGGTTTGTGTCCAAAGGCTGTGGTGTCTCTGCCCACACTGCCCCCTCACATTGCTGCCTGATGCCGAGTACATCCGTAACCCTTCTGGGGGCTCTAGTTAACTTCACAAAATGAGGGGCTGGCCTGCAAGGGCCTTCCCGGCTCTAAAGTTTTTCTGTGTTTATGGTTAGTGGAATGAGGAGAGTACATTTTACTTTAACATAAATTTATTTGACTTTACATTTAATAGGAATGGCCATATATTTCAAGTTTAAATACATATTTACATATTTCTGCAGTCGGGAATTTTAGATTATATAAACCATTTTTGTTTTCTCAACTCATTTTTCAGGTGCTTTGGAATTTCACTGCTGTTCTATTTAACTTATGATGTTTGCAGTAGTAAAGTGGGAAATTTTTATCAAAATGTTCATTTTTCCCTTATATTATTTTCTCTCTGTTTAACACTTCTCAGTGAGCTGGGAATGCCTGAATCTGATGTAGTTTGAGGCAGAGAAGCAAAACAAAATCAGATGATCCATTTAGAGGTTAAATCCGTAAGCTTGACCTAAACAAACTGAGTTAACTAACCAAAGCTTACATGAAGGAGACTGCAAACGCCTGGTTCTAAGAATTTATCATCGAAAACATAAACGGACTGATGTCATTGTACGTCTAATTTACGTGTGTGTACTCCATAAACAGCACATATGTCCATGTTCACAGCTGCAAAGTAATAGCAGAGCTGAAGTGAGGATTAGAGGAAACCGTGGTGGTGTGCAGGGACAGGAAGTGGAGAGCACCCGGGGGACAATGGTGGATGGAATGGAGTTGCTTAGGGATGAGGTCACAGTCTGTATTTGAGGCAGGACTTAGAAGTTGGGTGAGCGGTGGGGCACCTGGGTGGCTCAGTCAGTTGAGCGTCTGACTTCGGCTCAGGTCATGATCTCGTGGTTCTTAGGTTCAAGCCCCGCATCAGGCTCTGTGCTGACAGATCGGAGCTTGGAGACT
Organism: Panthera onca; assembly: GCF_046562875.1. NCBI lineage: Eukaryota > Metazoa > Chordata > Mammalia > Carnivora > Felidae > Panthera > Panthera onca. The sequence goes on along the minus strand of NC_138339.1, from coordinate 40,247,990 downwards.
GCTTCAGATTCTGTGTCTCCCTCTCTCTCTCTGCCCCTCCCTGACTCACACTCTGTCTCTCTCCCTCTCTCAAAAATAAACATTAAAAAATTAAAAAAAAAAAAAGATTGGGTGAGTAGAGAAGAGAGAGCTGTCCCCATCTTCCCCTGGCCACTCCCTGGCCTGGCCCACAGTCAAGCGCTACTTAGCCCTGGGGCCACAGGCTGCAAGCTTCCCTCCCTGTGGCCAAGGAGTCAACATTCAGCATTCCTTCCTCACCCCTTCTTGTAGGAGTGTCAAGTCCCTGCCTAAGAGGGGATCCACAGGTATCCAGCCTTCCTCTGGGTAAATGTTAACGTAACGTAACGTAACGTAATAACGGGGCTACTTCTGACCATGCTTTTCTTGTCTCCACTCTGTTCACTCGCTGTTCTTTGAGCACTTTACGTCTGCCAGACTCTTTGCTGGGCCTTAGGTAAACAGTGGTGAACAAAAGAAATGGTACCTGAGCTGATGAATTACTGATGGGTGCAGGAGAGAATTTAAAAGTCTAGAAGGGAATACATGTATCACACACAAAAATCAAGGAAAAGGATCTGGGACTGAAGTAGAAAATAGCTGAGGGTGCATTGGGGAGCCACCCACTAGAGGATTAGGTCATTTCTCTGTTTCATCCCTTTCCTTGTATATTCCAAGTCTCTTGCTCAACCTATTTGACCACTCCCTTCTGGACTTTCCCTAAAGCCTCATATCTAGGCTGTCTGTCTGTGGAATTGATAATCTTTTCAAACTCCTTTTAGTTAAAACCCAAGTATTTATTCAAGGCCCATTATGTGTTTGGCCATGTGCCAGGCATGGTGGTGTTTACCACATAGATATGAGGCCCTGCAAGATCCTTGTAGGGACCTGAGTTCATTCTCTGTCCTTCACTTGCTGTGCTTCTCCTTTCGTGGCTTTTATCTTCTGTAGCCCACGTACCACAGGACCAGGAGTCAGGGTAGCTATCTCCCTTTTGCCCTACTTTCACATTCAGACCATTTCTCTTCCAGTTAAAAATCCCAGGGGTGCCTGGGTGGCTCAGTCGGTTAAGCGTCCGACTCTTGGTTTTGGCTCAAGTCATGGTCTCACAGTTTGTGAGATCAAGCCCTGCATCAGGCTCTGCACTGACAGCACAGATCCTGCTTGGAATTCTCTCTCTGCCCTTCCCCCACTCGCTCTCTGTGTCTAAATCAATCAGTCCCAGTTCCTTTGTGTCCTAAGCCCTTACACCATTCTACCTGCTGTCCTGCTGGACACATTCTCTGCAACCTTCTCTTCAGTCTGCCCATCATTCATTGACACTTCAGAGTAACAGGTCTCACCCTTCTCCCCGTGGCTCAGTCTGTCATTCTGGGGAACTCTGGCCTCCAGGTAGAAAATCATCCAGCTCCCCAGACTCTCGGTTCTGTGAGCTCTTCCCTGCATTCCACGTAGGCTTCCCTTTGAGGCCACGTTGTCTACTAGACAGTGCTGTCTGCTGGCGACAGCACTAGGAGAGCTGCTCCACCTTTAAACCTCATTCTCGGTCCCTAGAACCTTGACAGCCACATGCTGGTTTTCAGCTCCCTCCACACCTGCATCTGAATAGCCAAGCATGGCAGGAGGAAAAATCGGTAGCAGCCCTGACTGATAACTGTAAGGCCCTAGTGGCCCCAAATGTCCTGGCAATCCTCCTGCATTTCCCTAGTCAGTGCTCTGAGGAGGACCAGTTCATACTTTCTCTCCTGCCACAAGCCTCCCACATCCCCTTCCCCTTCTCAGTGAATGACCCTGCTGCCTCTCTCACTGAGAAAATGGACACCAGAAAAGAGCTTTTATCTTCCCCCAAATCTAGTAGCTTACTTCACGCTCTGCCTGATGCTGAATCCCTTTCCCTTTCATCTACTGAAGTCACACTTTCTTTACGGCCTTGTCAGTGGATCCAGTCAGGATACAAAATGCTGTTATGTGGCCTATTAAATTTTTTTTTAATTCTTTTCTACCCCCGTACCCCTACTCCAGCCAGCTCCTTTCTTGACTCTGCAAGCACATCTCTGTAGTAAGACTCCTGGAGAGATTATTTATTGTTTGTTTACTGTCTCTATTTCCTCTTGAAGCCATACCAGGCAGACGTCTTATGATTTGACTCCTGAGCAGTCCATAGTTGATCCATCCTTTTCTGAAGCACTTTCTTTGCCTCTACATGTTGGAATGTGGGCCTCATTTCTTGGACCTCTTCTCCAGGCACATGCATCTCCCAGGTTGATCTTCTTTTCTTGTGCTTTCAAATACACTGATGACTCCTACATTTATATCTATAGCTGCACCTTCCACACTATTCCCATGATTCCTCAGCTTCCCAATGTTTGTCTGATGGCATCTTACATTTAAGGCCTAAAGATTTCTGGCCTTCTGCCCACCCCATTCCTGCTCAAGCCCAACTCCTGTTGCAGTGTTTTCTATCTTCATAAAAGTAGCATGCTTTCCATGTCCCACCCCCATTTACCCAATTCCCAGGCACTGGTTTTCCTCATCCCTCCACATGAGCAAGACCACTTGGTTTTATCTTCAAGATATATCCTAAACTGGTCTACAGTATTAGCATCATTCCCACCTGGACCCTTGTGACTACTTCCTTCCTGGTCTCTGTCCCCATTCTTACCTGCTTGCATTCTGAACACAGAAGCCCATGATCTTGCAGTATGAAATTAGATTATGTCACTCCTCTTCTGAGAACTTTGCCGTGGTTTCTCATCACACAGAAAATAAATCACTCCCTTGATCCAGGTCATAAGTGATGTAGCCCTTGCTTAGCTCTCTGACTTCCTTTTCTTCTGCTTTCTACATCATTAGCTAAGTTCCAGTTACAATGACTCTCTAACATATTTTTATTTGATTGTTTTGATAGATAAAATTTCATTGTAATAAAGAAGAAAAGCAGACCTGAAATGAACACTCTTAACCTAATCTTCCTGTGAATGTCTTGCTCACTCCTGCTCAGAGAAGGCTTCCCTGATATCCTATCAAAAACAGCTGTCCCAGCCACTCCTGCCTCCAAAAAAGCTCTGTTTTCTTAATATGCTTTAATTTTCTTCAGGGCACTTACCATCATCTGAAATTTTATTTTATATATGTTCTTTTTTTCAATTGATTGACTTGCATACATTCAGTCATCCTATTAGAATGGTACCTCCAGGCTAGCAGGGACCTCCTCTGTTATGGCTGTGTTATATCCTCAGCACTCGAAACAGTGCTATCACATAAGTGGCTCTCAAAAGATTTAGTAATTCTATCTTCTCCCACTTAAAAAGGGTTTTTCTTAAAAACTAGGCAGTGAGGAACACTTGAGTGGATCAGTCAGTTGAGCGTCCAACTCTTGATTTTGGCTCAGGTCATGATCCCAGGGTCACAGGATGGAACCCCACATCAGGTTCTGAGCTAAGTGTGGAGCCTGCTTAAGATTCTCCCTCCCTCCCTCACTCCCCGCCCCCCATTTGCCCCTCCCCAATTTGCATGAACACATGCAGACATAACACTTGTGCTGTCAGAGTTTTGCCCTGACAATGAAGCTCTGCACTTCCCACTTCCACTCAACAATTTCTTCTTCAGTACTTGGCACATGGCCCCACCCAACTGTAGGGCACCTGACCCCATGCTTCTACAAGGCGTCCACGTGCAAAGAGCCAGAAATTTCAGGAAATAGCAATGCTAATTACGATTGTATTACAAAAAAATTTGAAAGCTAAAAGAAGAAAAAAAAAAACCATTCACTACCCTCTCATCTTGATACAGCTTCAATGATTATTTTTATGTATTTCTTTTCCTTAGTTGCAAATACTACATATACATTTTTCCTTTGGATTATGAAATCTGTAATTCACACAAAAGAACATAACAGACTCTGCGCAGTCTTAATAAATGTTGATATCTTGCCAAATATATTTCATGGTTATTTTTTAGAGAGAAACTTGATAAGTAACTATTTGATTCCATCTCCTCCCTGCCTTCTAAGAGGTGACTGCTGTTCTAAAGTTGGGGTATATTATTTTGTGTTGGTTATCTTTCTGCAACTTTCTTTTAGTTCACACTTTAAAAATACTACATAAGTGATTCTTTGTGTGAAATTACCCCAACTTCCACATCTGGGTATATTTCCCTTATCCCTAAGCTGATGCATGGGCAACCTAGAATGGCAACCTACCTTCTTTAATCACTTACTGTGGCCCAGCCCCCCTGCACATTGTTCTATACCTTCATAAAACCTCCTATCTTCTTCTTCTTCTTTTTTTAATGTTTATTTTTGAGAGAGACAGAGCACGAGTGGAGATGGGGCAGAGAGGACACAGAATCTGAAGCAGGCTCCAGGCTCTGAGCTGTCAGCACAGCTGACAGCTCAGAGCCTGATGTGGGGCCCGAACCCACGAACCATAAGATCATGATCTGAGTCAAAGTCAGACGCTTAACCTACTGAGCCACCCAGGTGCCCCAAAACCTTCTCTCTTCGAATCAGTTACTTTCTACTTCTGAGATTATCCTGGTCTCATATGTGACACAAGCAGTATTTCTCTTTCTATTGGCATGTTTCAGTTGTATTGTCTGGAAATCTTGAACATGTTTATCTGTGATACCACTCTTAGAGTTCAAGCTCTCGGTAGACAGTGTCTGTACAATTCTCTCTCTTCAACACCAGCCACAGTTAGGCACTAAGAGGCAGTTGCTGGTGCAGGGAAGCTAAGAAAGAGACAGGGATAGCTCAGAGAGGAACCACCAAATACATAACCTGTGCCTCATCAGGAACATGCATCTGGCCTGCTCTTACCTAATAGTTCAGATGTGAAGTGATCTTGGACTGGCCAGGGTTCTATGGTTGCCTATTATAGACAATTAATTGATCTGGTTTGAGATTCACTGGAGCCAGTGGAATTTGTAGTTTCTAGCGTTCTTTGGCAAAGCCAGAAGTAGGCATCACTTACCTTCATGTACTTGGCTGAAACCTTGAAAAACTTCCAACTCCTAAGAAAACAATTTAAATCAAATAATCCTTGCTTCGTTTATTTTTAATGACAAGCCAATTCTGTAGGGTTTTTCTGCATGAACTTACCCAACCTCCTTAAAGAAGAAAAAACCCTTCCTCAGATGTGGAAATTTATTTATCTGTTCCATTCCGTTCTTTTCTAAGAACAGCAAGTTTTCCGTGTATTTCTGTATACATAATCTTTTTTTTTTTAAGGATTGTGGGCACATTTTATTGTGTAATGATGTGTAATGTTAGATTTCTTCATATTTTAAGTCCTTTAAAAAATCCTACAGAAGTAGAAGGAAAGGAGAATGAGGAGGAGAGGAAAAGAAGCAAAGAATGACTAATACTTGGGTTTAATAAAAAATCACATTGAGAAATAAACCAGTGAGATTTAGTAAGGTAAAAATCTGTCAAATCTACTCATTATTATGAAAATAAGTAATAAAATATTCATCTCACAAACGTTCAAAGGAACCTCATGGACTAACCTTGGTAATTAATCACTAAGCTTTAATGAGCAATATAATGAACTTTTCTTGTAAAAGCCCGACCTAGTATAATTTTCGACGAAATAGTTTGTTTTTACAGAATAAAACTATGAAGACATTTTGAGAATTAAGTCAGCTGCATTATGTGATTATTAAACTATTGGCTGTTCAGTGTACATTCAAATTATTGGAAGTTCAAAAGAATTGACATCACATTAGAAATGCTTTTGCTATTTTTCATATGAAACCTAAAAGTTCCAGAAGTTATGGGCATAAGTGAAGTGTGTGTGTTTTTCTCCCCCACCCCACCCCCTTTTTTTTAAATACTTAATTGTTCTCTATTAAATGTAAAAGCATGACATCCAACTTCTGTGTCTATGAAAGTTTAGAAATAACCTATGGGCATTTAATATTATACTAGACCATGCATAATGAGTGAATTCCTGTTAACTTCATTTCTTGTTGAGGAAAAATTCTTCAGATATGTATAAGTAACTCCCACCAGAGAAGCTGGCTTTTTCTTAGCCATCTTGGGCACTTTGATTTCTACTCTTGATCTCTTTCAAAGTTTGATTTTATTAAATTGCTCAAAGGTAGAGGGAAAAGTTTATGGATTTTTTTTCTTTCAACAAGTTAAGAAAATGCAAATCTACTGTGTCCCTGTGGAATTAAGCAGTACTGTAGCACTGGTTGGTCTGGTTTTAAAAATTAAGGCCTTTGTTTTATTTCAAGCAAAACCCAAAATGTTTCTTTTTTTTTTTTTTTTTTCTGGATAAATCTCTGGGTAACACATTTAAATTACAGATTTCTGTGCATATTCATTAGTATCCTATATTGCTTAATTTTAGTCTTGTATGAATATTAACCCGTAGACTTCAAATGGGAAGAATATTGGGAATCATGAGTAATATAGTATCTAACTTTTTATTTGTAAAACTGAAATATTATGAGTGAATATTTTCCTTAGTCCAAAAGCCATGCTTATTATCACTTATGTTGTTGAAATTGCTTTTTACTTTCAGTATAGCCTTTATATATTCTAGAAAGAAGAGAAACGAGTGATATGGAAGATGGACTTCCTAAGAAATACTCAGTTCACATTTAAACTATTTGCATTTTTTAATAACTAAAATGCTATTGGCTATTTTTCTTAATTTTTGAGAGAATTAGAATCTTAAAGGGCTAAGATGCCTTTGGGATGATCTGTATCCAGCCAGTGGTCCCCAAACTCATTTTGTCTTTGTTTAAATGACTGTTAGAAACAGGATATTGGTGGGAAGTAAATATATTTGAGTAATCCATTCTCATGAGTTTCAAGCAGAAATTTTCTGTAATACCAAAAAACTTGCAAAGATTAAGTAATGTGACTTAAATTTTTTAAGGTGAATGTGTGCACTAATTCAAGCAATATAACTTTTAACCCAAGGAAACCAGAAGGAAGGCAACCTTAAACAAGAGAAAAACGTTAATGGCATAGCTAACAAACTGTAATGTCAGTAAGATGGAAACTGACATACAAGCATTAACATGAAATATAAGACTATGGGAAGATGCGGAAGATAGGAAATACTTTCATAAGGAAATTATTGGCAAACAATAGTTCTCTAAGTGAAAGGAAAGGTCAAGGTACTAGAAGAAAAATAACAATTGCCTTTTTATTCACCATGACAATGAATGCATTTGGAGCTCTTCCTAAACCTAATCCAGGTAATGATGCTTGAAATATACTTAATTTGGGTAGTTGAGGGAAGTATATTCTGGAAGAAATGTAACCAAAATATCATTTGAATGTGAGTCTAAGAGTCTTTACAGTGACTAACCTAGAAGAAATCTCTAATACCTTAAAGAATTTTAGTGTAGTTTTATGATGTTGAGAAATCTGTGTGGATAAATAGGGAAGGATGACATAACCATAAAAAAATAATTCTCATTCATTCTGATTCACTACAGAAATGGTAAACTGAGGCTAATGTGGTCAGACAAGAAAGCAATGGGTATCACAAACACCAATAAGAACTCTTTTTTAATGTTTAAACAACCTGGTGAAGAGAATGGTTAGAATGGTTGGAACATCTTGGACAAAAGATTGATGTGTGCAAAATAATGTAATGGTGGTCAGGAAGAAAATATATGCAGGCTATTTTGGAAGTGTGATTTGACTTCTTAATTCTTCGCAAAGAAAAGTAAGAGTATTTACCCACACGTGTGGTGAGGAGGTCTCCTAAAGGAAGTGTGTAGCATTGTACTTCTGTTGCTCACCACATGTTCTTGGTGTTGTAGGCATTATACGCCAGTCTAAAATTTTTCTTTATTTTTTATGTTAACCAAGAAGAAATGTGAACAAACTGCCTTTGTGACTTAAAAAAATTAAAAGAGGAAAAGATAAGAAATGACAGCAAAATAAAACATGTTGCATGTTTATAAGCTCTTAAATTGTGAAGACCATACTCTTTTGTTTGAGGGTGTTTATTTTAACAATCCTGTGGATCAAGAGACAATTATTTCAGCATTTTAGTAGTGTGTGTATCTTTGATAATGAACACTGACCGTTATCTCTACTGTCATGAGAATGAATATGAACATAGATCTGACCTTGATAGGAACAGCCCTGGGAATTGTTTACCCTCGAGTGGTGGGGATATTGCTCTTGTACTGGTTGTGCACTGTTTGAGCTGGGAAGTCCCTTAAAGCCCCCGTGCTCTCTTTGCCGTTCCGTAGCCAGCCCTGACTGCTCAGACTTGGCACATCATACTTGGTGTCATTGATACTACGATTCTTATTTTGTACTTCCATGAGGGGCTTTTCTCTTAAGTATTAAAAGTTGTTTACATTCTTGATCTGAGAGTTCTCCTAGAAAAGAAGAATCAGTGTAAATGTGCTAAAAACTAAATAAGACTTTTTAATAACCCCGTGTCAAGCTGTGTGTGTGTGCGTGCACGTGTGTGTGCGCGTGTGTGCACTGTACTTATTCCATGATAACCTTTTATCTCCTGGACACTTAATTTGTCATTTAGGACATCTGTGGTTAGGAATAAAAAGCCCATTTTGTAATTGGTCATCATGCCAGAGGTGAAAGCCATTGACATTGAACCTCTGGGGAGGGAGAACTCTTGGCAGAGTTCACTTTCAGTGGGTGTTTTTTTCAGTTCTGTCAGGTCTGTGTTCCCTTGGGGGAATTTGTACCCAAAGAGTATTGAGTTTTTTCTGTTGATTTTTTTCCAAAAGCATGTGTTTTCTGCATTCCTATTTTATGGTTCCTTGCTAAGGAGGAACAGTTTCTTTCCTTATTTGGTTTGGATTTGATTAGCAACCTTTGGGATTCGGTTAGTCTTTTTAAAGTAAAACAAGTAAGAGGTAGCAGAGGGTGGTGGAAATACCATTGGGCAAGGAAGCAGAGCTCTGGGCCCAGCTTTTCATTTAGCCAACCCTAGCAGAGGAACTCTCACTGCTAACTGAGTCCCATCGTCAGGTTATATGCAGATGAAAGCACCAAGCAGTGGGAACATTGGGTATTCAACCTCCCATGAATTTCACAATTCTACATTCCTTGTAATGATGGTAACAGCAATAGCGGCTATCACATATTTTATAGACACTGTCTGTAATTCCCACAACAGCCCTGAAAGATAGTTATATATTCAGATAAGGATGCACACAGGTCTGTGCGGTATCATACAGGTAGCAAATGGCACAACCAAGATTGAAACTCCATGTCAATGCGGTTGCCCTAATACTCCAATTTTTCCAGGCTAGACACAAGTGCATAGCTATGCATATAGGTTTTACAGTCAGACAGTTCTGGGTTTAAAGCTCAGCTTTACGACTTTGTCAGTGTGTGACTTTGGGCTAATTGTTTACCCTCCCTCTGAGCATTGTTAAACCATAACAGCACAGCCACATCAAAATCATAAAGTTGTCGAGGGCAAATACACAAAACTATGTAATGCACTCAACAGGGGCAAGTGTGAAACAGGTAATAGCTTTTGCCCTCGGCTGCTTACTTATGATCATTATTTCTAAGAGGCCTAACATGAAGATATTTATAGAGAGAAATTTTGTGTATGATAACTTATTATAGACCTAATCGAACAATATTTCTTGATATTTATATGCAACATAAATTATTGTTTGATTAGGTCTATATATGCATCTCTTTTTGAACGTTGATTCTTTCATAAAAGATTTTTTTTTTAATCTTTTCCTCTTATTTTCTTTTTTCTGAGATTACAAATGAATGTAACTATCTAAGATCTGTGGTGGTGTTGGTATTTGCTTTGGAGGAATGTGGCTATCAAAGTGCAAATCAGACATGAATAAATTCCATTCATTGTCGCAGAGAGTTTCTATGTGCTGGGCGCTCTCCCAGGCGCTGACGTTCTATTTGCAGCGTAAAAGTCCACCAACCGTGCTAACTCAAAAGAATGATGTGTGCTAAACACCTCCAAACAGGGCAGGCTTGCTTCTTCGTAGTCTCAAGTTGGCTAGTAGCTGAAAAGGGTTCCACCAGTATTTATTTGCTTTTTGGTCAATAACTTGAAACTATTTAAATCGACAACTTCTCACCGCTTTTATTCCCCACAAGCATGGATCTGCTTATTAGCAGACACCATTCCTGGATGAGAGTAGGTGTAAAGAAAACAACTCCTTCAGTAGGTGGGAAAGTAATCCAAGAAAAAGTGCTAAAATGTGAGTATGTTTACCAAGAAACAAGCAACACCCAAGGGGCTGGCATTACTTAGTAGCTTCTTTTTTTTAATTTATATCTGTTTATTAAGGAGTTTGCTTCTTGACCCAGACACTGCTCTGTACCTACCAAGTGGGAACAGGAGTCCTAACTGTGATCCATTCTCCTTATCTACCCCTGTTCACTCTTCAGTTTCATGTCTTTATTAAGGACATTTTGGGTAAACGCCACCTCTGGGAAAGGGCTCTGGATTCACCCATGTGAGAACTCTTTGCTGCATAATTAGCCTAATTTTTTTTTTTCTGTCGGATCATAGCAGTCATTGTCCCAGTGTGTTTTAACTCTGTGATGTTACCAGTTTGAATATTGAATTTGAGGCAGCAAACCTTCCTAAAGAAAGATGTATACTGTGCTTTTATGCATCATCACTGAAAGAATTTTGCTTTGAAGCCCAGTGCGAACACTTAATTTTTATTTGCTATTATAAAAGAGTCTCTTTGAGCTGACAAATATGAAAATATGACTGTGATTTCGGCAGGAGTCCAGAAACTTTAGAGAGAATGATGCTTTTATCTTTTGAAAGTCCTTTGACTACTGCATTATTCTATTAATAGATGGAGAAGGGTAATAACATCCTTCAAGGCCTTCTTCTGTTGGAACTAGTCTTCGTACAAACGAGAAGGAGAATGATGTATGTGTAGAATACTAAGAGTTTAATGTACAATTATTTAAATCTCCTGTCTTTGGGCAGCTGTTAAATTTATTTAAGAGCTCCATGTGGCCGGGTTTCCATTTCTTTCTCCATTTATATGCTGTCCTCCCTGGAATTTCAGTTAGACAATAAATAATTATACTTTTAAGTTGACGTGCAGTTGCATACTTGAGATGTCTCAAAATGACAGCAAGGAAGCCTTGAGCTAAATGGCAGCTTCTCTGGCATCCAGGAATTCTGCATTTGTCTTTATAGAGTTTGCCAACGTGTCCACCTCCAGGTACAGTGGCATCTAGAAGCAGCTTGTCCCATGATCTTCTGTTGTAACAAATAACTGAAGATTTAATGGAGGGTTCAGTGACTCCAGAGGGGATATTTTAATAGATCGATTAAGTGCACATACTGATCATAGTAAACATATCTCTGCACAGCTATCAAAAAATCTTTAATTAAATAGCTATCATAATTTCAGTGTTTATTTAGAACCCCAGGTGAAATCTTAATGATTTCCTTTCATGAAAATTGCCAGAGTAAAAGAAAATGAAATTATTTTACCAAACCTGACTGATTTTGAGTTAGAGCTTAATAGAGTCTGCCCACACAGTACTCATTTTCATAACTTTGGGAATCTTCAAAATCTAGAGTTTGCCTTTGGGCATTGCTAAATAAACCAGATTTTTGGAAATATTCTGCAAATGTTATTGTGAAAGTATGCTATATGAGCCATCATTTCTTAAGACCGAACTAAGCAACTTAGAAAAAAGAATGGATTCTCATTGGGAGAGATGCTTAAACTTGATATATGTTGAGACCAGCTTTGTAAGAAGGGTTTATCCTGATATATTTGAATGCTTTTTCTTAATCTTTACTGATAAAAGGAAAGCTTTTCTTTTGATAGTCAAGACCTGTGAGGATTTCAAACTATACCCTCCCTATGCCCCATATCTTTTCCTTCTAGAGTCAATTAATCCCTTTTCTCAGGGGGTAATTCTACCCCATGCCTCCTTGCCCTGTCTCTAAAAGATTTTTGGAGAGCATGAAGCAAGGTGGGTATGGTTATTGGTTTTGGAAAAGGCTCTGATGTTTGTCCCAAGAAGTAATGCCATAAAAGTTTTTCATTTGCTTTTTTGTTACAAACCACAACATTGACTCTGTGATAACTATGACCTTAGGTTTTTGTGCTTCTGTAAATCCTTTCAAATAAATCCAGCTGTACCCAAATTTGGACACGTTTGGGAGGCGGGGTGATGAGAACGGGCTCTATTTGCTAGAAATGGGTCTTCTGAGGGGGCTTTACATGTCCTGGATCCCAGCTGGTCGACATTTTACATGCCATTGAGCTCCTTCATCTGTGACAATCTCACAGTTAGACTGTGCACATCTCAGTTCCCTGTGGCCTGCCTGGTCAATGCCAGTCACTTGTTCCGATCCCAGAGTCTTCATCAAGTTCACATTGCCGCCATGTCCAGTGTTATCTATAACCAATATAGCAGTGAACGATAAAGACCACAAACATTGGCTGCATCCCGCTTTCAGCTTCCAAATTTGGCTTTCACCCAGTACTTTTGATCAAGGCACAGAGTCTTCCAGAATGTTTATAATTTTGCAGCACCACTTCATTGGCGTAAATTTGTTCCTCAACCCAGATGGTGATCCGCTTACGAAGGTTTTTTCTTCCTTGCTTATTTGTTATTTAGAAAGCCTGGGATTAGGAATAGTTAGGTCCATTTTGTAACCGGTCTGTGTGCCAGAGGTAAAAGCCATTGGCAAAGCATTTCAATGAAGGGGGAGCTGTTGGCAGGGCCAGGGGCTGGTGGGCGTTCCTCAGTTCCGTTCGGTTTATGCTCTCTCGGAGGACTTTGTACCCAAAGCATTTTAAAGTTTACTTTTCTGCTGCCTCCTTTCTCCCTCCCCAAAAGCATATGTTTTCTGCATTCTTTATCCTGGTTCTCTCTTAATAAGCAGAAGTTCCCTTCCTTATAAGGTTTAGATTCATTTGAAATATTCATGCTACGATTTTTGTTTGTAACGTAGCAATACCTGGACACCAAGGGTGCCCTTCTTGATTTACCAAATGAATATAAACACCAGTTTACAAAACTAAATTGTGAGATCTATCAAAGTGTGGACTAATCTCCAAAAACTATGCGTTAGGTAAAATAATCATAAAGCTGAGGGGCGACCTAAGGCCAGTAGGTGATACAGGTAAGCGTCACTCGTCAAATAGTATTTTTTTCAGTTAAGTAGACACTGTACCAAGTGTGCAGAGTTCAGACCATATGTAGGACACAAGCCCAGTCCTCTGGCCTTCAGGCTTATTTGGAAGACACTTCTAAGCAAAGCCCACCTAGTGGAGTTGAGAAAAAGAAAGGCTTGTGGGCTAGAGGTAGAAGAAATGAAGTGCCAGTTTGAGCATACCCGCCTAAAGCCGAAAAGTCTCAAAGCTAAAATATAATATAAAAACAAAAGTCAGCTCCCTAAAGACTTGTAAGGGGCTACATCTAACACGTTGTCTACCTTGATGAAATTGTTTCATTTTTCATTAGATCTTAAATCCTTTCTTTCAACAGAACAAAGCACATACAACTCATGCTATGTTGAAGTGGTGGGAACAGCGTTCACATAATAACTTGTGTGGATGGCATCTTGGCATCACACAGCACAAGGTCGGCTGAGCTGGAAACGGCAACCCTAAGCGGAGGAAAAAATTGAATTTGGGAGAATCTTCCCCCTAAATCTTTCATTATAACGCATGCCTTTTTTGTCAATAGCATAGATTAATAGCACATAGCTAGCATTAATTTTGCTTCCCCTTTATAAGCCAAATAAAGCAGGGACTGTATATACTTATGTTTATAAGGACTTGATTTTGAGACCTTCATGATCACAGTTATGATTTATGAAATCATTAGTGTACAAAAGGTGTAAAGTGTTCCATGTTTTCAGTGGTTAGTTCATCATTTATTCTCACAGAATCCTTTTTAGGTGTAAATAAACAAACACACAGAGGGCAGATCTAGCGCCCAGAACTCCTGAAGGAATCCATAACACAATCTTTCCACAGACTGAAACTGCTTGTATTGTAAACGAATTTCATTGAATTAAACCGGCATAAATACGACTAATTCCCCAGACCAATTTGTGTCTTTTCTATGAGGAAACTGTTTGAATGTTAAAAGTGTGCATGATACTGTATGATTCTGGGTAATTTAAAGGAGACCGTGGTTTCTTCCATAGTTACTTTATTCACAGAAATGTCTTTTATCATCAGCATGTGCATTAATTGACCTTCAAAAATATTTCCTCTGAAAGGATGAGCAACTTAGAGTGTGTCCTTTCCTTAGTTTTGAAATGCACTCCGGTTCCAAACGCAGCATCTCTGTCTCATTTCTACTAAATGAATATCCAGCATTTAGACGTAATGTCTATTTTTATGGAATATTAATTAAGCTCATTGAAACTTACATGATGCAGGAAAAGGTTTGCCAAAGGATGGTAAATTTCATCTCTCTCAAGTGACCCTTTTCCTTCTCAGGCTCTTTGGAGATGCCAAATCCAAGCAGCCCTGAAGATATCTCTTAGTTGACCAAGAGATACCAGCTGGTTTTTATTAACAGGAAGAGAAACCATAGGCTGCTTGATTAAGATGGAGGTCTATAGATAATGTTCAAGTTTTAAGAGCTATAACAATAAAAGATCTCTCTCTCTCTCTCTCTCTCTCTCTCTCTCTCTCTGTCCCTCTCCCCCCCCCCCCACCCTCTTGTCTTGTTTTTCTTTTTTTCTTTTTGTCTAGCAGCCAACACAGTATACATGGGTTAGCAAGAAGCAGCCTGTGTGGGTGTGCAATTACTAGATTTATTATGAAAATATTTTATTTTTTATTTTGTTAGTAAAAATTTAATTTGAGCAGTGCTGGTAATCTATATTTAGGCCAGGTTCTCAAGGTATTTAGTATCATTGGGCTTTAATCTGAAATTCCCTATGAAATTATTAGGTTCCCCATTAGTGTTTAATACAAGAGGAATTCATAGTAAATGCATCAGTCTATCCTCTGAACAGAGTGTAAAGAAAGAGAACATTTTAGGTTAGCAGAAAGAATGCCCATGCTAAACTATCTTGTACTTTTTTCCTTTTCTGCAGTGGAAGAGTATAAGTTTTGCTGTGCCTTTCTTTTCCATTTACCACGGCCACACTTGTGCATGGCAAGCGCACTTTGATTGAGAAGTCAGACTAGCATATGCATCAGCTCCTGATGGTGGGATCCACCCATTTACGGCAGCCTCCTCTGCCTCCCACCCCATCCCCCATGACCAAGTTCCTCAACACTGCTATACGTACAATGTTTTATTTTTATATTGCCCTCAAAAGAGTTATCTTTTAGGATCCAAATTTAATAAAGGGGAATTAATCTTACACAATGATTAAGAAAAAGAACCTATTTTTTAAATTGTTTACCTACTTCTGATTCCGTGGATGGGTAAGAAGAGTCATTATTTGCTAACAAACGTGTAGTGAGCAAACTATAGTATTTTAGGATTTTTTTTTTTAAGATTTTTTTTTAAGTAATCTCTACACCCATTGTGGGACTCGAACTCACAACCTGAATCAAGAGTCACATGCCTCGGTATTATAGTTTTATATACAGTCTTTAATGTGCTCCTTTTTTATAACAACTTTTGAATGATGTAAAGGGCACTCACAAGTATCTTGACTTCTGTTTGACCCATAAAAGAGGAACCCATTCTGGTTGTGCTTTTCTCAAATGACTACAACCACCAATATTTTACATAACTCTTGACTTTTCAAGGCAAGGCATTTAGTTTTTAAAATACTCCCATCGAAGGAAAAATAATATTTACTACTCTTCTTCCCCCCTCCCTCTTTGCTTCTATCTAACTAATCTGCATGCTTTTATGTATTTTTTTTAACTTCTTCCTCTATCTGTACTGCTTAGCTAAAGAAAGAACTAGATAGCCCCGATAAGTGAGACTAAGAGAATTGTTTCCCTGTAACTGAATAAAAACTTTAACGAGGATCTTCCTTGGGTACTCAGTATTTCTGTTTACAGAGGAACAAAATTTCAGAAGCAGAATTACAGTGCTTTTTGCTGAAGTATAAATACGTGGGCCCTATCCAAACTGGCGAATTCATTAGTCTTAAAGCAGACATCCAAGCTATTGTGGGTGTTTGGCTGACACCACTTTTACAGTAGGAGATCATTTCATTCCGAATGTGCAGTGGGCATTGGTTAGGCAGTCAGTTTTATGTGGTGTAGACACCTGGAACGAGAGAAGAGACAGTGCAGAAGCTTTGCGTGAACTCTGCTGAGTATTACATGATGTTCTTCTTGAACGGGTCGTGCTGGCAGCCATTTCCTGGAATAACAAGGTCCTTGGGATATTTTTTTCACATTTGGTGCATAATTACATCCATACGTTTAGAGAGAGAGAGGAGGTACAAGTGAATATCAGTGATAATTTACAGAATTTGGGTCCTTGGCTCTGTTTATAAAATCCTCCAAGCTGAGTCTCAATTTATGTCTCACATTTATAAAGGCAATTGAGCAAAGCCTCTTCCTTCTCTTAACCTGAAACGATTTGCTGGATTTTAATCCTTTATCTATACTTCATAATGAGCTTGGATAATTAGAAGTGAAGAAAAAAGATCTGAGCCACCAAGGGATCCTTGACAGAAAGAGAGATCAGATCATAGCTGGGACATTGCTTTTCTATCTAAATGCTTACGTTTACTTTGCAATTAACAAAAAAAAAAAAAAAAAAAAAAAAAAAAAAATCTAGTGCTGATCCTAAAATACTACCCTCAATTATATCTAAACTGTTTAAGAAACCATAGGTCACTCTCCATCTCCTGAAAACTTTTCTGGCAATCGGCGTCCTCTATTCAAATCCCACTGTAGTCAAAGCTCCATGTGAAATCCTGCCTCCTCTGTGAAGACACCAGGAACTGGAGCTACCATCAGCCTGTCTCTGTGCTGATCGTGGGCGTGGAACTCAATAATGCTCGGAGGTTAAGAAATGCACCCAAGGCCAGGTGGTTAGTAAAGGGCAAAGCCAGAACTTGAACCCAGGCTGTGAGACCACCTTGAGTTACTCTGCTTTTGCCTGCACACTCTCTTTGTTACATGCTTTTTTAATTTTGAGCTTCAAAACCCGGCCAGCAAGACCCAAAGCTCCTTGTCCATGCTTAGCTTCCAGGAGCCTCACGTGGTCCTAGGCACGTAACACATGTTTGGTCAGTGCTTACTGAGACTTGGACCTAAGATCCAGTACCCTCACTTCCCCCCACCCCCGCCAGGGGAACTGGTTACGTGACTT
The DNA here is from genome assembly GCF_046562875.1 of Panthera onca. Classification (NCBI taxonomy): domain Eukaryota; kingdom Metazoa; phylum Chordata; class Mammalia; order Carnivora; family Felidae; genus Panthera; species Panthera onca. Next base: position 40,230,754 of record NC_138339.1, on the reverse strand, counting down.
GCATAAAGCCCCAAAGTTAGTAATCACAAGAAACAAACAGAAGGTTCCAGAAAAAAGTTGAAGTATCAGTCATTTATGGCAGATGAGTAAGTTAAAGGTTAAGATTGAGAAACCTTGGGGCACCTGGGTGACTCAGTCATTTGAGAGCTGGACGTCAGCTCAGGTCATGATCTCTCAGTTCATGGGTTTGAGTCCCATGTCGTGCTCAGTGCTGACAGCTCAGAGCCTGGAACCTGCTTTGGATTCTGTGTCTCCGTCTCTCTCTGCCCCTCCCCAGCTTAGGCTCTGTCTCTCTCTCAAAAATAAAAACTTTAAAAAAAAAAAAAAAGAGAGAAGTCTTGAAAACCGATGCTTGAAAAGAGGAAACAGATTGAAGGCGGCTGCAGAAGACTTCCATGAAAACGCTAAAAGTCACTTGGAAGCACTTCTTGAGTGATTTGAGTTCGTTGTTAGGACTAACTTACCAGTTTCCTGACTTGAGTGTATGGATGATCCGTAAATTCACAAACACTCTTTTGGATCTTTGGGACTCCCAAGTCGCATCAGATTTGGTAACAATTGGAAGAAAGAGAAGCAGCAAAGGAAAGGCAAGTAAAATGCATGTGCAACCTTGGTGAGCGAAAACAGCAACTGCCTGGCTGCCTGCCAGGGGTCACCATCAGCCAGACAGCTTGATTGCCGTCCTGTGTTGGGGAGGATGAGCAGGGCGGTCACTGTGAGCAGCCTCGAGTAGACATGGGAGGAGGACAGGCAGTGTGGACTCGGCCATTAGTAGGAAGAAAGTTAAAGCCAGTGTTAGGAGTCGCTGTCCACGCCCAAGATCACCTTAGCTGACTTTTGGGTTTAGCCATTTCACCCAACAGGGGCATGGTCTCCTTATCTGTTAAATGAGAGGATTGAATCAGATGATTTGTGGGTCCCCTTCTGGCTCTAAAATTCTGACTCTAAGAATATCTTTTCCATATCACTTCTTCAGAATGAATCTTATTTTCAATTCATCTAAACGATTTCAAAATGCTGTTTAGAATAATTAAAGTAACACTAAGAATGGCTTGAAAAGTAATCGTCAAAATTGTGAATATCTCCCATAATGTCATTTGTGTGACAATCTGCTAAAATTTTTTAAGCTAATAAAAGTAAAAGACAAAATCCAAATGAATGCTTTTTAAGAAAGCTAAGGAGACATAATGGCAACTTTCCAAATACTGCTAAAGCTCTCAGTCTGCTCCTCCCAGCTGTTCCTTCTCAAGGTGCTCATGGGCCTGACGAAATCTGACACAATGTCAGACAAATACCTTTCTCCCGACGCTTTCATTGCCTCCTTTTCCTGAAAGTCATAATCTAACACCAGCATGAGAACTCATAGTCGTGTCTCATTTATCTCCCTCGCCCTGCTTTCTAATTGAAAATTTTCACTCATGCAGTTTTTTTCCCCAAAGATCTTAAGTTTTAGTGGCAAGTGTTTATATGTCCTTTTTAATTTTATGTTTACCTAGTCTCTGATAAAATAATCAGGTTTTTAAAATATTGTTTAAACAATAAAACTCAATCAGCATTTGGATATTTACTGGAGACAGCTTTGTGCATTTGACAACTTTCCGGTTATAGGATTCATCCCTAGCATTCGAAGATCATTTTACCAAGTGCCCTTTCACCAAGGGGGTATGGGGAGGGGAAGCATCCCACCCCTCAAAGCAGCTGTACTGTATTTTATGCGGAAGTAAAGGTTCTATGAATGTCAAAGTCAGATCACAAATGCAAACTTGTGTTTCAAGTTGGGGACATGTGAGGATTTTTTTTCAGGTGTGGAGGTGGTTATTTGTTTGTTTTGATTTATATGAGTTTCAGCCTGTCTGACCTTTACCAATGGCAGCTGACGAAGACCAGAACTTAAATAATGAAGGAGGGAAGCACTCTGTAAAACATATTTGATCCTAAGTTTGGGTTACCTATCTCTTCGCGAGACTTCATTAGGGTATAGTTATGATTATACACTCCTCTCCAAAAGGCTGCTCTTTTCATCAGGCATTAAAATAACAGGCAAGCTTAATTTAGGTCATTTGTATTTTCTTCTTATAAATTTCCCAGGGCATGCTTTGTATACACTGGGCATTCAATAAATGTCAGTCAGTCTGCAATATTTATTGGGTGCTGCTCTATTTCAAATGCTTATAAAGGAAAATGAACATTCTCAAGGGAATAGTTTTCAGATTGTCTTTCTCTTGTATGTCTGGTTCTGGATCTATACAGCTCAGTTGTTTAATAGAGGTGGAAAAGTGACTGTCCTTGTCCAATGGAGTGGATGTTTACCAAGTCTGAGTTTCCATCACTTTCTCTCACTTTCTCTGGGTCAAGGCAGTATTCTGTCAGTATGCCAGTATCACTACATACGGTCCAGTTAAAATGTTCAAATACTGGCCCCTCCTTATAAGTGCCCTCCTGTTTAACTGCATTGGTCCTTTACTCAAAACCCCGAGTCCCACAATTCCATAACCAAAGGGATAATTCCTGGTTTAGCTGGGAGCCTCTAGAAACATGCTCCAGCACTGTCACCAGCATCCATTCTGATTGGTTAGTGTCTATGCCATACCCCTTCTTGAGTATTTCAAATATTCCCCCACAGAAAGTTAGGAACATTCAAGAATAATTGCTCAAAAATTATTATGGTTGCTGTCATTAAAAAAAAAAACAAAACAAAAAACAGATGCATGAACTAGTATATAACAATGATCCTTTTATGGTGTGATATCAGATTCTCCTGGTCCTAGGGCAGGGACCAGCTTTGAACTATATTATATCCTCATTACTAAACACAGGCAAAAGGACAAGAAATAGTAACTGTACTAAACAGAGCTAATAAAATACACTTCAGACTTAAGAAAAGAATTGAAATTGGGAGACAGCCATGCAGAAACTCAAACTATAGACACACTAGAAGAATTAGTCTTCATGACAAAAGTGGCTGGCTGATGAGGATCGATAATGAACCCCCAAACCAAATGGTGCTACTCTACAGGTTAAGTAAAATAGGAAGTAGATAGGTGAGCAGATATTGATGAATTCACCTTGTCTCTCGGGTGTTCCTTGCCTAAAGGTGTACGCTAACTTTCAATCCATAGCACTGATATATCCATAAAACTGAATTCTGGAACTGATTTGGACATTAAAAACTAAGAAGAAGGAAACCTGAGTACCACAGTACTGAGAAGCAATATGATGTGACATAGCAGTTATAGCAGTTTTCTACCTGCTTGTTCCTGGGAACCCTACCCTTGCTTCATTAAAGAAGTCCTGCTTTTAATGTTTTATATATATATATATATATATATAAATCAGACATTCCCTGAGTGAGATCACCTACAAAATTTAGTCCAAGTTAACTTTTACTAGTTTCCGTTGTAATTAGTGGAAAAATAAAATGCTTCTGTTCTGGAACAGAAGTTCAAAGTTAAAACTGGAAATGTCCTAACGTGGGTTTGTGCTTACACAGTTAAAATGACTGTTAGGGAGGGAGTAGACTACCATAGGTAAGAACATGCGTTCTGGAATTAGACTGACCTAGGGTTGAATGTCAGTTTTATCACCTGTTTGCCATTTGCCCTTGGACAAGTTACTTCCCTCTCTCAGCCTCTGTTCCCACAGGAGTTGAGTGTAAATGATAATACTATCCGACAGAGCTGTAATGAGAGTAAACGAGATAGCTTCTATATTGGTTGGGGAAAGCAATGTGGGTTACTCTAAAGCCCACACTTTCAGTGGCTTGTCGCTAGTTTGCTTCTCTGTCACCTCACGGGCCTGTGTGGGTCGGGGGGGGGGGGGGCGCTCTGCTCCTTATAATTATCCAAGCATCTTGATCCCTTCCATCTCTATCCTCTCCCCTCTAGGTTCTTAGGGCCACTTTGCTCAACGTCTCCTGGAAAAAGGCAACAAGGATTGTGCACGATAAAAGGGAGCGTCACAAATGTCTTGTTTCTTCCGGGGGCGGAAGGGATTTGTTTCTTCCGGGGTCTTGTTTCTTCCGGGGGTGGAAGCCACTTGTCACCCGGCTACACCGCACCGTGGCAGCCGCCGTGCTGTGTGGCCTGGCCCTTTGCACCAGGAGAAGAGGAGGGGCAGATACTGGTGTGCACCAACAGTTGCTGCCACAGTGTCTAAGGCACTTACCACAGTGCCTGGCACGTGAAAAGTAGTCAGGTTTTTTTTTTTTAAGTCCAGGAGCACCCAGGGAGGGACCACAATGCTGCCCACCACTTTGGCCAGTGCTCAGAGACCATGCAAATTAGCACAGGCCCCTAGAAACACTTACCTTGTGTTGGGGAGCCGTTTTTGCATACAATGACAAAAACATAAATTAGGAAAACCAACCTGGCCAAGTTGATGCCAAGAACAAAAAAACAAGACGTGAGGCATGTCCTCATGTTCACAAATGGATTCCAACCTTAAATATATAGGAGAGAAAGGCTTATCAGGTTGTGCTATTTTTGCTTAAATAGCCAAAAAATGTTTTACGAAAGTACTTCTAGGAAGGGCAAGGTTATGTGCAGCTTTGGCGTGAGATTTATTTATTTTTTTAATTCTGCTTAAGAACAAGTTGAAAGTCTCCTGAGGGGTGGGTGTGGGGGAGTGGGGAATGGTCTTTAGAGTTAGAAGACCTTGATTCAACTCACAGCTTTCCAGTTCAGTAGTTAATAAATTTTGTTCATAAAAGTATCCCTTTTTGAACACCTAGTCTTGGCAGTCTCACTGTGCTAAGGACCTTACCTCTATTTGTGCCCTGTCTTCAAGGACAAATGTCATTTATCTATTTTAAAAATTAGGAAACTAGGGGCGTCTGGGTGGCTCAGTTAGTTAAGCGTCCAACTCCTGATTTCAGCTCAGGTCATGATCTCAGAGTTCATGGGATCAAGCCCCATGTTGAGCTCTGTTAGCACAGAGCCGGCTTGGGACTCTCCTTTTCCCCCTCCATCTCTCCTCTGCTCATGCTCGCGTGCACGCGCTCTCTCTCTTCAAATAAATAAATATTTCAAAAAATAATTTAAAAAATAAAAATTGGGAAACTGAATCAAAAGATATGAAATGACTTGTTCAAGAGTACATAGTTAAAAAACAGCAGGACAGTGATCTTTCTGGTTCAAGGAGCAGGGCGGTGGTGTGGGGAGCAGAGGTGGTAACTCAAACACCAGTTGGTATGAGAAGAACGTGGGGCGATTCAAAGGTATGGCATCCTGGGGCCTGTTGTCAGCCCCTTTTCCTCCCCTGCTCTCCTCCCTGATTGATGCCTTTCCATAGAAATATTCTCATGGCCACAGATTTTTCATCTGGAAATCTTAGCTTGTTTTTTCTTTTTTTTTTTTTTTTCAGTGTTTGTTTATTTTTGAGAGACAGAGTGTGAGTGGGGGAGGGGCAGAGAGAGATGCAGACCCAGGCTCTCCAGGCTCCGAGCTGTCAGCACAGAGCCTGACGCGGGGCTCGAACCCACAAACCGTGAGATCATGACCTGAGCCAAAGTTGGACGCCCAACCAGCTGAACCACCCAGGTGCCCCGTCTTAGTTTGTTTATTAAAATAGCACACACATCTGTACTTCTCAGACCTTTTATTCTTTGCCATCCTCTCTTTTTTCCCCTGACCACTACTTTCTTCTCTCTCATATTATCATTTATACAAGCCCTAGCTTCCTCTTTGTCCTTTTCTTCTAAGAAAGATAAATATGTTCATGCTGTTTTTGCACTCCGCTGGAATGGGTCCCTTGGGCAGGAGTGTACTTCTTTTTTACAAGAGGTGGCTGGGTTTGCATTTGTAGCCTGAGCTGTGAACACTCAGAGGTTCTGCAAACCATTCTACATTCATTTCAATGGCTTCCCTAATTCCTTCCAAGCTGAAGCATTGTGACAGGGAGGGCTTTTGCTATTTAGTACCCAGTACATTGTATAACACCTTTGCACACACATCATAGACGTATGATTTAGTCCTTGAAGTTGTTAAAGAAAACTGCCTGACTGCTGATCTTTGCAATATGGTTCCTGTTTTCATAGAGATTGGTGGTGATCGATTACAAAAGCCCAGACAGGAAGGTGTTTTGAGGGGCATATTATGCCCTCTACAGTTACCCAGTGAATGTTCACCCATACCTGTTGACTTTAAGATAAACCCACTGAAATGTTCCTTCCCAAACGAGGACAAAACAAAGGAAAGAAAGAAAAAGCCAAATAGAGATCCACAAGTTCTCAAATCAGCTGCATACGTACTTGGCACTAATTTAACTATGCAATTAGCTTATAGATCTGTGTTGACCTTTTTAAAGTTTAATAGACTTTCAAAAGAAATACAGCAAAATTTTTGTAACTCACCAAGTTACACTCTCACCCTTGAATGTATGAGTTCAATCCGTTCTTCGAATGAAAACTATATTTTAAAATCTCATCTGCCTTGTATACTTAACATTCTTTCAGATACTCATTCTCTGATTTCATTTGCTGAACATTTGTCAGGGGCTGCTGTTGCTTGCTGTTACTTTAGAACCAGATTTCAAGAGCTTCATATTTATTAAAGCACAGTCCCCCCGTTTGCATGTTAAGAAGGCTTCCTATCCTCTTTGATCAGTATTGAAATTCTGCTGAGTTTGAGAAACCTCTCTTCTACATGCCCCCCACCAAATCCAAATCACTCTCATTATCACATTTATGTAAATATTTTTCATACTGCCCAATTGCCAGATACCTTTAAAATGTCTGCTTTTTTCCAACTCTGTCTATATTTTCCTTCTCTCGGCAAATTCTCTGCATTATTCCCTAATTCATTAGTGGTAATACACTTGGGTGTCTAGTTTTCTTGGCTGTGGTACAGATTGAAGCCTCAGCTATCTCATGGCCATATGTTCTTCCTGCGTGTGCCATGTGATCTCTACGAATGGGAAACTCAGAGCCTCTTCTCAGTCTCAGTTTAAGATTAATAGCTTAGAATGGGCAATATGTGTCAGCACGAGGCTGTCTCATGTCTGTTTACCAGAAGTGTTTTCAGGAATTTAGCCTCAGTTTTGATTGCCAGTTCACTCCTGGCAGACTCATAAAATAAGAAGCAAAAGGGCCCCCTGCGTTCCTATGGTGAAGGAGTTTGATAACGCAGGGATTAGAGCAATGTTTAGTCCTTCTAGAGGCAATGCAGAAAAGATATCCAGCAACTTCTCTTAATATCAGAAAAGGTTCACTGTAGCTGCTCTTCTCAAGTCAAAAACTAAAAAAGCACTGTTTCCTGGATCAATAAGGATTTAAGAATATAAACTAGTAGCATTTTTTTAAAGGAGATCTGTTTCCTTATGAGTAGTCTCTGGGATGGGAGGAGGGACAGGATTGCCTTCTTCATTTGTATGCTCTCTGAAGGCAAAGACTAGATTTTTGGGTTTGGCTAGTGCCTACAGGGTATGTGTAGACTCCTAATAAACACCGAGGATTCTGTTGACGGCAAGTTCTTGATTTGAGCTTCCATTTCTGAAGAATGAAGCCCTTGTCTAAAAGGTGTCTGTATCTTATCTCTGCCATCCAGGCTTGGGCCTTTGGAGTAATTCTGTATCAAATCAACTATGTTCAAATTCCTAAGAGGATTGTTTGATGATTCAATCTGTTGGTATGTTCTACTAATCTTCATATGTGAAGTGATACCAGAGACACATTTAATGACTTACAGCTCTCAAATAAGTTGCTACAGTTGGATCTAAAAGGCTTTTCTCAGACAAGTCCAGATATCCGCTTTCCCTTATCTGCTAGCTTTCAGGGGCCTTCTAGAGAACAAATGGCTGGTCCTTTTCCAAAGGGACAGGTTTTCCTATCAGATGCTTTTGTTCCCCAGAAAGAAAAGAAAATGAAACTTGTCTCCTCCCAGATGTCAAATCCAGAGCAAACTGAAGCTTTATGGATATCTTTTGTAGTCGTCTCCTTCCTATAAATATGAATAGGCAATTACTGAATAACAGAAGCTTGGGTTAGAGCTACACCATCCTCTTTGATGTGCAGAGCAAAATGAAATGGTAAGAAGTCAGATGTTGGGCTGTGTGAGTTTCCTAAATGACCTGTTGGGACTTAATTTGCTTCAGTGTAATGCCTTGTGACTCCTTGTGATGTTAACAGCCTTTGGAGGAAATTACATTGGGTCTTTACCAATCATGTAGCTTTTTCCTGGCTTCACATGAGATTCCCTGTACCTCTATGTTTTTATCAGAACATTCTAGGTTAGCCATGTAGTTGCTGGGCAGGCTTAGTACAAATACCTTAGAAGACCTATCACCCTCTTCTTTTCTTTTATATATAAAACCTTTCTGAAAAAATACTTTGTGTTCTGGAACCTAACTTTCTGTTTTTCTTTCTGTGTTGCATTTTGACTCATCACCTGGATATAGACCAGTTGAGTTTAAGGTATTCTCTCAATTAAATTTTCTGTGTGTGTGTGTGTGTGTGTGTGTGTGTGTGTGTGTGTGTGTTTAATGAGTAAGTGTTAGTATTTCTCCTTTGGAATAGGAGAAGCCAAATTGGGAAGCAATAGGTGAACCACAAAAAGCCAGTCACCTGGCAAGTCAAAAGCCAACATGAGAATAAAGTGGTTAATCTGTTACTCAGTGCAGTAAAAACAAAAATGTATGCCGCCATGGTTGAAACTATTGTTTTTGGATCATCACTAAAAAAATAAATAAATAAAATAAAAAATAAAAAATAACTGAGTGAATGTGACAGGGATGCATATTTAAAATTCCTTCCTTTCACTTTCTCAAATTTAGCAACCAAAATAAATGAGTACTATGGCAGCTGAAATAGAGGTCTCCTATTGATCAGGTCATAAAAGTAGGAGCTATCAAAAATACTCTCAAGCATATTCTCCGCAAAATAAAATACATGTAGACGTTGTTTAATGCTAGGCATGAGGACTATAGTTTTAAGGTCCTTTGTGTGATTTTCTCATAATTAATACATACGATAAACTCTCAAATGGGTTAGCAACTGTCAAGGTAAGTAAACTTCACACCTCCTTTCTGTGCCCACTGCCATTTTTACACATGTGAGCACACCTCATAATTACTGTCTTTCTCACTCAGTAGCCCACATAATGGTAATCCCCTACCAAATGAATGAATAAAAGCTACAGGTAATCCTGGCCATCGTGTTTTAAGAAGTATCAGTGGTCGTCCTCTGGCAGTTCAGCTTGGTCTGAACTTTCCTGCTCCAGCGTCTCTGCCCAGAAGGCAGGGTGAGGAAAGAGAACTCCCCGAGCATTTGCCCCGCATCAGACCCTGCTCCACACGCGGGATTCACAAAGATGAGTGATAGGGGCTGCTTTCGCAAAGTGCTCTGAGCCATGTCTTCTTCCTGGAAGATTTGTACTCTAGCAGGGGAGATGTAGATCTTTAACAGATAGTGAATTGATGAATGAATGAATATATATCCAAGGGAGCAGTCACTTCTTGGGGGAGGAGATATCAAGAAAAACAAAGAAGAGAGGTAACAGAGAAGGGGAGGGAGGTTCCAGAATGGATAAGTTGAATGAGTAGCAGCCCCAAGGTGTGAAAATTAATACCTGGTGTATTTGGAGAGGCAGCAAGCACTTTGAGGCATAGGTTTAAGTAGTGTTGGGATTCACGCTGTATAGTTAGAGGCATTTTTGTTTTTGTTTTTGTTTTTACCTTATCTAGACTGAGTCCTGGGAGGGCAAGGACCGTATTCAACCTTCTTTGCAGCCCATACAAGCTTTGCTTAGTGAAGGAGATGAAGAATGTTGGTAGAGTTAAATTTAATGAACTAATATGGAACTATAGTGTATGTGTGTGTTCTCATTTCTCTCCCATTTCCTTGTTCTACCCACTCTCTGGTGTATATGAATAATGAACTGATTAAAACACTCAGCAGAAGGGAAGAGAAGGAGATAAGGAGAAAGAAGAAAAGTTTATGTTTAGTCTAAACCTCTGGGGTTATGATTTCATCAGGGGAGGGGTTGTTTATAAACATATATATAAATAATCGCACTTCAAGACCGTGTGAATACTTGCAGCGAAACAGGATAAATACCATTGGAATGATAAAACCGAGGGACTACAGAATCTCAGAGGAGAATCTCGAAAAGGAAGGCATTTGAATTGGGTATTAAGTGGAAGTAAAAGCAGAATCTGAGAGGTGGTGGTACTGATCGTGGAATAGTGCCAGGCACTATTCTGAATGCTTTATACAGCCTTATGCAGTTCAGCCTCACAATGAACTCTAGGAGGTAGGTATTATTCTTATTATAATTATTACTACACTCATTTCCCAACTGAGGAAACTTGGGCCTAGAATAGTTAAGAAATTTACCCAAAGTCGAACACCTAGTGCGTGGTAAAGCAGAGATTTAAACATAGGCAGGTCTGGCTCCAGTCCAATGAACTATTATCCCAAACTACCACCCACATGGAGACAGAATGGAGGGCCTTGTAGCAGTAAGTAATGCCTTGAGCAAAGAGCTTATCTATGGCAAGGGCAAGACGGATGTAAGGAGTGACTAAACCCAGTTTGGCTAGATAGTTAGGGACCCAGGAAATCTGTACATACTAAAGAATGGCTGTTTATGCAGATTTTTTTTTTAACGTTTATTTATTTTTGAGACAGGGAGAGACAGCATGAACGGGGGAGGGTCAGAAAGAGAGGGAGACACAGAATCTGAAACAGGCTCCAGGCTCTGAGCTGTCGGCACAGAGCCCGACACGGGGCTCGAACTCACGGACCGCGAGATCATGACCTGAGCCAAAGTCGGACGCTTAACCGACTGAGCCACCCAGGCGCCCCTGTTTATGCAGATTTTTAAGGCCCTTCAGTAGGTGCTGCCAACCAACTCTTAGCCCAGCCCTGTTAGAAGTGCCTGAAGTTACATTCTGTTGGGTTTCCTTTCCTTTTATGGTTGCTGGTCTTCCATGCAGCCCCACTTGTTATCGGTGCTTAGCGTGCACTTTGCTAACGGCAAGACCACCACCTTCATGTCCTGCCCCCGGTGCCTGGACACACTCCTTCACCTCTCCAAACCTCAGGGTCCTGGCTTTAAAAAAAAAAGAGGGGGCGGATACCAATAGTACCTCCCTCGGTGGGTTGACAGAAGGGTTAAGGAGTTAATATATTTGTTTAAAAATTTAAAAGAGTGCCTGACACATAGTAAGATATACAGAGACGTAGGGCTCCTAGGATTGCGGAAAAGACTTACTAGAAAGGAAGGTGGAAAAAGAGGAATAAAGGCAGATTTTATTTATCTCACAGAGTTTGGCCAGAGTTCTGTAGCTAAAGATAAATTTGCTGATTTTAGATCCCCCCCCCCCGACCTCCCCCTGGAAGATAATTTTGGAGGGTGTTGTTAGGTTTGGTCACATGGCATTTAAAATGCCACATGACATCTGACATTTGGCCTAGAAGATAATAAAGGCTGGACAGTGCAGTTACAATCCCATCTCTCAGAAACACCACGGTGGGGGGTCAGGGGAATCTATGTAAGCACTACTACCAGCACCTGAAACAAGAAAAAAAATCTGAAAAATCGTGTTTTACGCATCATGTATTGTATACAGTAAAACGAACAATCCCTCGGATTTCTCCATGAGGGATTCGATCTACTGAAGAATTTCTTCTCCCTGGCACATACAATCCATTCTTAAAATGAATTCACTTCTGCTGAGGTTTCTTATACTGAGACAATCCTGAAAAATCGGAGTCCCCCCTCCACGAGAATAGTGTTGACAAGCTCTTTTAAGAACCCCTAAAATAGTTGAGAATGAGTTAAGACCGAGTGACTTTCAATGAAGCTTGGTGTGTCCTGTTAAGTAATAATGCCAGGCAAAGAGATGGAATGTTATCATTCACTCCAGATGGAGATGTTTCCTTATTTTCATCTGTCTGTGTAGTCACACTGTTTCTGTCTGCAAAGAACTAAAAGCGGCTCCCGTAAAAATAATAAAAAATTGAAGTGGATCAAGACAAAGTAGTAGAGACTATAATAACACCAACCCTGTGGGTAAAATCACAGCTGCAAGTTTGGTTTCATATTTAGCACTGAGTTTCTGACAAATAAAAAGGTAGAAGAATCGTGATCTGCGATCTGTGTCTCATTATTGGAGAAGAGGCTGTGTCTTCCACAGGGAAGATAAAAAAGCTCTCCAGCACAGTTCTGGAAGATGTTTTCTATAGGAGACCCCGAACGATTTAATGAGAAACCCACGACAACATGTCTGTAGTAAATGTAGTTCTCAATTTTGTGTGGCTTTTTCTTGTGGTGATATTAAATAAAGACCCGAGTATTAAAATGCAGTGGCGTGAAGTGATTTTATAGCCTTCCTCTGGCTGTAGTTGAACTTCATTCAAGGATAGCACCACACGTCCTGTAGAGGGAGGGGGATGACCTGGCCTGTTAAGCGATCTTCTCTCTGAAGGGGGTCTGATGAAGGGCAGACAGTAGCGGGTTTCATTTCTTGCCCAAGACCTGAAGTACTGGTGCTTCTGACTAGAAGATCCACGTATGAACTTGACAACCTGGTGAGAGGGTGTCAGATTTTCACTTGTGAAAGTGAAGAGTCCTGAGTGATGTTCTTGCCTGCCTGGTAGGTCTTGCCTGATGTTCTTGCCTGCCTCGGGTCACCACTTTCCTGAAGTGGGCACACTCTTATAATTTAAGTGGATACCACGGTATGAGGATAATTTTTATCGTCAGTAATTTTTTTTTCACATTCATACAATGCATGTTTATTGAGCCTCTGCTGTGAGCCAGGGTACCTTCTTTTCTGTGTATCTGCACACAGGTGTATTTACATCTTCTTTCTAAAAGATGCCCTTTCTGCTCTTGGCTTTGTTCATATGTGTGTTTTTTATTTTATTAGTGTTTTAAAATATAAAACCTAGAGGCACTTAGTGTTTCAAGTCCAATAATTCAGAGACATATGAAGGAAATTTACTAATCTTTACTACCCTCTCCCTGCCCCCCTCCCCATGTTACCATTCGTTGTTACCGGTTTGACATGGCTCCCTCCATACTTTGCTCTGTTCTCAAATGACTCTTTTAACTGTTCAGATAGTGTATCTGAAACTTAAATGTATAGTACTGGTGATTTTTTAAAAAATGGAGATGTATTTATTTTACTGACAAGTAGGAGAAATGTTCCCTTAATTACAATCAATTTTCTATAGTGTTCTTGTTTAATTGTTTTGTCTTGAGGGTAGGGAGCCAAGGCAAGGTTACCTCTCTCAAATAACTTAGAAACTAAAGCCCGCATCTTGAATGGAGTCTTTCTTCTTCTGAACAGGACCAAACTTGATGGAATGTGATAAGCTTGTACTGTTCTGATGATGTCAGCCTTCCCTCTGATGTCAGCTTTTGCATATATGTGCAATACAAGTATAGATATGTTCATCAGTTTTGAGACTGGCTTCAGTATCACAGTATCAGATCCAAATGCATTCTGTACACCCTTCTCAAAATTTAATGCTTGCCCTTTCCTCGAGCTTCTGTTAAACAGAGAAGTAATCTGTTTTATAATGTTACTTATTGTGCATTTAAAGAGCATACAGAGTCCTAGGAACAGCACCATCCTAAAGTTGCAAAAGATTTAGAAAATCTGAATATATAGTTATCACTGTCATGCCTCAGACAATACTTGAGGATGGTAAGTGTGAAAACGGAAGACTGTTGAAAAAAACAGAACTACTTTTGGAAAAGCTTAAATAGCAGTGGTAGTTGAAACATTTCTAGATGGCCAAGACTTGCAAACGAGCTATGAAATACTACATGGAAAGAGCCTTCACCATGCTTGAGTTGTTGGGCTTTGCCAGCCCTAACCCAAGAAAACCAGATACACACACACGCTTTCCCAGAATATAACTCTTACACTCGAAGACCAGGAATTATAAAGGTGTGTGTTATGTGTCAGTAAATGAACATTGTTGCAAGGAGTGTTTAAGAAAGCAAGCTTTGGTGTTCTCATTTCACACGTGGGGAAGTGGAGAGAAGGTGGGAGGTATGGGAACATGGCTGGGGGAAGTTCCAAGGCAGAGTGGCCATCTAGTAGAAGAGTGACAAGCAACTGCCCGGCTAGGAGACTGCTTCCTTCCAGCCTCCATGAAGCAGCGTAAGGGTGGCCATCCTTCCCTGGAAACTTCGAGCAACCCGAAAGAAGCAGCGGCGGCTTCATCACATCCAGTTCGTTAATCCCCTCTCTGTCAATCATTGGCATACGATCTGAATAGACTATAAATTCACGTTTCTGGAGCCACATGGTCAAAATAGCACTTTATATTCAGTGTGAAATTCTTAAAATGAAACCCAGCTGGCAGATGGGAAGGATTCTGGGGGATGGGGGAATGGGGAGGGGAATATTGGGTGTGCAAGGGGTGCATGATTTTCCAGCGAGCTTTTTTTATGCTTTGTGCAGATACAGGAGTATTTTTAGACATGTATGATACAGCACGAATGAATTTCTTAGACCTGAACTGTAAGAATCTAATTTATAGTATTTCATAAGAATCTAAAAACCATTAAGATAGTTACGCAAGCCCTTTCAAATTCTTGCCCCTAAGTGTAGAATGATTTGCTCATTTAGGGAACTCTCTCCAGTTCTTCCATGAGTGCTAGTTAATACATTACATCTTCCAGTGCTTTAAATAAGTCCTTGGCTTAATAACCTAATTTAAGAGAGAGAGAGAGACAGCTAGTTCAGCTCACTTTCCGTCTCTTGTTCAGAACTTCTGCCCATCGTGTTGTTCATGTTTGTTCCTTGTCCTTCTCTTTCCTCAGGTTGTATGGGAAGTAGCCTATGTCTTTGTGACTTACAGAACCAGACAAACTCCACTCCAGCACACAATGCTTTTGGTTACTGATCCAAGCCCCAAAACCCTTAAGTCATTCCAGACATCTCCACAGTTTATCACATCAGCTTGCCCCTTCTGACGGCACCAAAGAGCAGTTCAACCTGTGACCAGGTTATTACATACTTGGTGTCTGTGACTTCACGTAAGAAGTCAGGATTCAAATATTTCAGCAGCTGTAAGAGATTTCAACTTGCCCGAATGTTTTTACGAAAACCGTGTGCTGCATTTAACTTGCTAAGAAATGTGCAGGTTATGTGTGTTGTATGTCTGGATGCGAAGCTGGATTCCAATAGACAAGAACTTCTTTCTTTTATCCTTATTTCTCTAGCGCCGCATCTTCTTTCTGTGTGAAAGATTAGATGTCATGAACATGCACCTAAAATTTACAAACCCTGTTCAAGGGCTTTGAAGTCTAGATCCTGTTAGGTGGTTAAACGTGATGAAGATAAGGTATCAGGTACTTCATTTACTAAAAACAAAGTTGCGGTACACGGAGGTAAATGCCGTTTACACCCATCATTTTATTATTGACATCTAACTTACAGTTAAAAATAGCCCAACAGTCATTTGTCAGATCTTGGGAATTCTATGATTTTTATTTTTAAATACTAGGATAGAATCAGCATCTTACTCATGCATATGTGGCAAAGGTGTAAGGAAACAGAGAATAACTTCAGAGTAAAATAGGACGGTTCTGCTGAGCAATTACGTTTCCCTAGAGTGATGGAAAGGCAGGAAATAGGAATCCAGGGCAGTGGCTAAGAAGTACTTTATAACTGACTCCAGAAAATGGGAATAAGTTCTATTTAGAAAATATTTTGCAAATACATTCAAACTAATGTTTATTTTGTTAAAGGATCTGGTTTTAATGACATAATATGTATCCAGTTTTAACCCTACTGTTATGTTCATAGATGTGAATAGTATATATCTGTATGGGAGACTGCAGGGGTGTGGCTATCAATATGGATTTGAGTGTTTTATTTATTTATATGCTACTTTCCTTCATGAAAGGATTTGAGGTGATAGACACTGGTATTGATTCTGACAGTGGACATGATTTTATGTAACACTCTAAACTTCCAACCAAAGTGGGTGTTAATGACTTCCTCCTGAAAAGGCTTTTGATTCAGACAGAATAAAAAGTGTGATTTGAAACTGTTAAAAGCCCCCTTATCTGACCTGATCTGAACTGGTAGTTGAACAGTTAATGAAGAAAAAGTTGGTTAGTGTCTTGTCACTAAGAAATAAAATAAAATAAACGTATATCCTAAATAATTTAACTTAAAACACACAAATCGTGCTAATCTTTTGCTTTTGGGCCAAGGCCTTTTCTCTGAGCATGTGGCCACTAACCAGTGTTCTGTATCATATTTATTGCACAGAATATAGCCATTACCTATGATTTTCAGTTCCTGTTTCTTTAAAATAGAACCATAAGATAAGATAAAACCAGAAGTTCCAAGACATGAGGGAGGTAATGTGCACTTTCACCTGCCTTTATAGTTCTCTAAATCTAATTGGACAGCACTTTGTTTTTAGTGACTTCCCTTTATTGAGTTCTTTGAACACATTCCGTTGAGTTTCTCATAGAAAAAGAAACCGTCCTTTCAATTTCCTATTTTATTCATTGATGCCATATTTAATGAAATGACAATCACTGGTAATAATGACAAGTATGATTGCCTCAATGGGAAGCGTGAAACAACCTGGGAGCAGAAGTGAGCGGATGTGCCACAGAAGCGGTGCCCCAGTTATGAACGTCAGGTGAGCGCGGCCAGCTCAATCCTCAGCTTGCACCCACAGGGTGTGGGCATTCACTGCGCAGGCAACCAACGTCCGTCATTATCTGGAACCCAGGCAATGAAGAGTCAGTTAATCCTAGGTGATTAAGTCGAGGTTAATTGAAAGAGCTTTTATTGTAACCGTATGAGATTTTGTTTTGACACAGCTAAAGATTTGTCCTTACCTGCAACTAGTTGATACTTAACTTATATCATGCCCTCAGTGCATTTTTTGAATCGGCTGTGCGGCAAACATTATTATTGCCATGGTGCCTTCCAATTTTTCATGGCACTTGTTCCACCTGACTTGCCTTAGTCACTGACATACCTACTTGATATCTGTCGGTCTCCTCCAAGTAAGCGCCATGAGGCCCTGAGACATGTTCACCTTTGTATCCTGAGGGCCTGAAACCCTGAACGAAATCTAGTAACAGTAGAAAGACGGAAAGGTGACGTGTTTTTTGGTTTTGGGTTTGTTTTTCTTTTTTTTTTTTTTTTTTTTTTTTTTGGTGCATTTGTTTCAGCCCAATAAAACGTTTTCAGTTTTGCCCACCGAGATTGATTGATTTCTACTTTGAGCGAGAAAGAAAGACTTAGAGTTATACGTGCTCCCCAATGTAGCTCCTGATCTCCTTTGACCCTCCAGTTCCTAAATCTCCTCCTAATTCCAGGGAGGAGGCCTGATGGTTCTTGCTGATAAATCACAGATTGAATCATTAACAGGGCTTTTGTTCTTTGATTTTGCCTTAAAAGATCAATTCAGAACAGAGTTTGTCAACCTCAGCATTACTGACATTTCGGGCTAGACAGTGGTTTGTGGGGGCAGTGGGGGGAGGGGGCAGCGATGGGGGGGTGGTAGCTGTCCGGCGTATTGTAGGATGATTAGCGGCATCCCTGACCATTACCCACAAGATGCCTGCAGTAACCACCCCGCTTCCCCGCCCCCCATTGTGACAACCAGAAATATCTGCACACATTGCCAAATGTCCCCTAAGGGAGTATGGTCACCTTTTGCCTCCACTGAGAACCAGTACCTTGGACTAGTACTGGTTTGACAACGAGGACTCAAGGCCATGCTAACAGTGCTGTGCTAAATCCAGTCAGTGGCTTTTGGAACCTTCATTTCTGGTGTTCTCTTTATGTCTGATTGTAATGTTCTCCAGACTTGTCTTTCACGGGCTTTATTCTGAGTTCAACTAGTCCTGTGTGGGTTTTTTTGGCTAAAATTCCTCAGGACGGATTACCACTCAGCTTTTCTTTCCTCAGACTGCCTGCAAGCCTCTTTCCAAGCTCATATTTCTCAGTTGCCAGGATATTAGGCTCCTGGCCGTATTGACAGTAGGAAAAGAAATTCTCTCCCTGTGACTAAACAACATGGCAGTTCGTCCGAAGGCCGTTTGTTACCTGTTCCCCTTGCTCAGATGTGTTATTGAGGTGGCTGTCCGTTTCTCTGCCTTTCCCCCCTATCTCTCCACGCCTTCCTGTTTTTCCTTTTCCTCCCAGTGTTTCCATGGTGGCTCCTTGCTGGAGCCAGAGGACAAACTGCTGACAGGAACATCCCTTGAATATCTCTGCATCTGGACAGGGCCGTTGGCACCCTCAATTGGCGGCTAAGCAATGTGTGGCTTGCCATATTCGTCTCCTGTTTAAGACCCAAGAATTTGAATCTGCCCCAACGTCTAAATGTTGTCGTTGTTAGGACAGAGTGCTGCCATAGTATCACAAGGCTAGTATTAAACAGGTTTGTTTGGGTTCCATATATCAATATTTTGGATTGTTACTCCTAACGTTGCTTTCCCACACCTCATAGCTGCAAGATTGAGATAGGGGATATATAGTCCATTACAGAAGCCAAATAAGCTAGAATATATAAACTATTTTTAAAAGATATTTGGGTTTTTAACAAGCTGTAGCCATTGTTCAAGCTTATTTTTTTCCTAATATTTTGTTAAGTCAAAGAATTGCTTGAGTGGACCAACTGATAGTAGTTTTGTGAACGGCATGAAGGGCACCAGTATGGACTAAGCAGGAAGAAGAATTAGGCCTGTCAGAGTCAAAGCATGCTCTCCTGCTTGTATGATCAGGTCACAATCAATGAAAAGTGCATTTGCAGCATGGAGCTTTGTATAACAGAAAAAAAAAGGCTAAATGTGAGACCCAGCCAAAAAACAATCTCAAAATATACAATACTCTTTTAAGAAAACTCAAAATATTAAATAGTATAGTGATTGTCGTTCATGTGTCCGCTGACATCAAGTTACCTCAGATGTTTTAGTAAAGTAACTCTGGGGGATGAAAGTTGCGCCCTGGGAGGCAAGTGTGGGATTTGAAAAATACCAGGCTCCGGGTTTTCTTTCTCTCGTGCCATTTTGCAGAATCACAGGCTATGGTGGAAAACAGTGCAATTCTGTGACACAAAAGCATGTGTTCTCAGCATTGGAAGGTCCTCAGAGCACATCTACCAGTCCTTACCTAAGCACTGAGCAAGGCAGGGGAGGAATGATCTAATCGTGTTGATCCTTTTCAGTTACTGACGCAGACACAACTGTTGGTAATTGATGAAGTTCTTTCCCCAATACCTCCTAACCTCAAAAAGTACGGAATTCATGTCTTTAACCTGCACTTTACAATACCAACATATCTATCCACCCTCCCACCCAGCCAGCCATTTCAATATGCACAGTTAATGAGTATTAAGTTTAAAAAAATAACCTTAAAAGAATCAATTTCATGGTGAATGCATCCAGTTAAGCAAGCCATTTAAACAACATTTTACTCGTGTGTAGCAGACCATTTTATAAGTTACTGATAGCTTTACAAGCCTGTGTTTCAGACAAGCTAATTGGTTGTCTCCGATGTGTTTGGGGCTTTCACTCATTAACTCTCCTTCCTGTCTAGTACATACTTGACTAGCTCTCATACGTATATAGGTAGAACTGTTTAAACAGCCATATTCTATTGCCAGGAAAAAAGTTTTTCATAGACACGTTTCTTCCTACTTATTATGTTTGATTTTTGAAATAAAGGTAAATCATAAGCAAGTATTATCTCAGACACGGAAGGTGCAGAATCAAGTATAACACCCTAAACGTGTTGGTACCGAAAATGAATGCTCTTTTGAAAGAGTGGAATAGAATTGATTACAGAAGGGAAAGAGAGGAGAGCAAAAGAAAATGATATGCTGTTGAAACCTGGCTGCCTCTGTAATTAATGACAATGTTATAGATGTTATTGAAAAGTCAGATACCTGCACCTGCATGCAAAGACAAGTGTACTGATGCTTCTCTTTTCGCATATGTCAGTGCTTTCCATTCTCTGAGATAAGAATTAGATGCTTTGTTTGGACACAGATTAAAGGAATAGCTCAAAACATATGTGTCCTTTGGGTCTTGAGATTTCTGGAGTGGGTCTATTTTCCATGAGGGGTTGCTTACTTTTCTGTTTGCAAAACAATCCATTGCAGTTGCCTGTAGGCATATGTGTAATAGAGTTTAAACCAATTAGACCTAGAGTTTTGAAACTGTTCATGGAATCCCACCTCCTGCCTGAAACCTCGGCCTGACTAATTGAAAGAGGTGGCAACTTCTCTCCAGCGTTCAGTTTCCTTCCTTTCCTCACATTTTAATCTGAGATAAAATACAGTACCTGCTATCTTGCCCTTTCGTGATAGTTTCAGCTCTTCACATTTGTTTAAAAATAAATGAGTATCTTCTTTATGTCTGGCGTTGTAACTGTGTACATCAGAGAATACAAAATCATTTCTTTTCATTCATTGTCTATGCCTTCAAGGAATTGAGGTCTCTTACACATGAAAAAATTAAAAATCATTACCCAAATCTGTGGGTGGATGTTTCTCAGGTGAAACTAGGATAGCCTCATAAATCTGAGTGAAAATAGAGTTCACCCCAGACCTGTGAAGATGCTTCATTCCCATTGAGTCCTGATATCCTAACTCATTAATTTATACAATAAGCATTGATAAAGTCTGTTTGAAGGAGAAAGTAATGACTCCATATAACTGAATTCATAAATAGGCAAAAAGTAGAAACAGCCCAAATGTTCATCAGCTGATAAACATGGATAAATAAAATGTGGTATGTCCATGCAATGGAATATTGTTCAGCCATAAAAAGAAACGCTCATGCTCAATGCCACAACATGATGAACCTTGAAAACTTTATGCTAAGTGAGAGGAACCAGACACTAAAGGCCATGTTTTATATGATTCCATTTATTTGAAATGTCCAGAATAGGCAAATCCATAGAGACAGAAAGTAAGTTAATGACTGCCAAGGGCTGGGGGAAAGGGCAAAAGGGGAGTGACTGCTAACAGGTAAAGAGTTTCTTTTACAAGCGGTGAAAATGTCTGGAGGTTAGAGAACAGTGGTGATTGCAGATATCTGTGAATATACTAACATCACTAACTTGTACACTTTTAAAAGGGTGAGCTTTACGCTCCACAAATTGAATCTCAATAAATGAAGATTAAGTGTCTGTAGAGCCAAATTAAAAGGTGTTAAAGTGTGTGCTAACGAAATGCAAAATCCAAGCAAGTAGTAAAGGAAATTCTTCAGAATTTTTAGGAAGGGGCGTCTGCTTCTAAGAGTTGACTCCATGAAGTAGGTAATGGTAACTTACATCCAAGAGCAAACAGTCCCCTCTGAAGATCAGGACATTCTTTTTGTTGCGGCAACTATTTTCATAAAGAGCCTAAGTGGGCAATGAGTGATTCCAAAAATTTTGCCCTGGATACCTATAGCTCCAATCACGTTTCAGCCTAAAAACTCTGTTTGGAAAGCAACTCAAGTTCAATGAGATGGAAACCTTGGTACAATGATAACCCATTTCATTTGGGATGGAAAAAGTTGTTTCCTTATTGGGAAAGTGTTTTTAACCCTGGAAAATTTAATCTTAAGAGTATAAGCGATAGGGACACCTGGGTGGGTCTATTGGTTAAGCGTCTGACTCTTGATCTCAGCTCAGGTCTTGATCTCAGCATCATGAGTTCAAGCCCTACATTGGACTCTGTGTTGGGCATGAAGCCTACTTAAAAAACAAAACAACAAAAAAATTTATATATACTTATAAAAACATATATATATATATATATATGTATATATGTGTATATATATGATGAAATAACCAAATCTGCGATATTAATACTTTCATTTTAAGTATATATTACATTGAGGATAAATTATTTCAGAATTGGCTTCCTATGTAGAAAAGCATGCGAATTTAGTTAAGCTTGTAAATAGTATTAGAAAGCATCAGAGCTTGAGAGTCACTGAATTTATAAATTTAATTGAAGAAATGTTTAAAAATTCTTACTGGGGAAAAAAGAAAGACTTCTTAAGTATATGAGGATGTTTTGATTATTAGAAAAAGAAATTGAATATATTAAATTTATAAATCGAGTTTTGAAATGTTTAAGAGTGGTCAATTAAACTAAGTTTATGAAAGGACCTAAACAGTATTCAACTTCCCGAGTGTACTGTTAAAACTTACCAGATATATAGATGGAATGGTAAGATTTTTAAATTGAATATAATAGCTTCAGGAAAAACTAGGTTTTAAATTGAATATAATAGCTTCAGGAAAAACTAGCTTCAGAAAAAAATAGGTTTCAGGAAAAACAATACTGTGGTATTGGTTAAGATCAGAGTGCTGTTTTCTGGCCCCTAGTTCCTTTTTAAAGGAACTTTTTAAAACTGCAGGGTAACAATACTAGTATTGCTCTGCACTAAGAGCCATCCTCACGGACACCAAAAACTTTCAACTGACAGGTGGACCCTGTGCCCTGGCTAGTTCTGCTGCTGTTAGGAGGTCTCCACCCAAAAGAGACCCAGGCTGAACACAGAGGGGTAAAAATATGACTTTATGACCCTTCTCTAGTCTAATCCCTTGTGCTAGACTACAATCCAAAGCATCTGAAATTATAAGTGGAGCCCGGCCAGGTTGGGAAAGCCAACTTCTCTGGCCCCCTAAAGTATGAGCCAAAATGGGGAAGAGGTGGCCATCCCAAGGCCTGGAAAGCCAGCCACGCAGGCCTCTCCCAGGCATTCCTTGTACCCCTGCTGGACAAAGTGGGAAGCTGCTTTTGCCAGGGATTGTCTTTTTTTTTTTTTTTTTTAAAGGGCCAAATAGTAAATATTCTAGACTTTGTGGACTATACTGTCTCTGTAGCAGTTACTCAACTTTGCCGTTGTGGCATGAAAGCAGCCATAGATAAGTGAGTAAGCATGGCCATGTTCCAATAAAACTTTATTTGCCTGGGTGCTGGGAGGACAGCCAACAGTGGCTACTGTAACTAAGGTCCCTTCTACTTTTAAAGTTTCTTCGACATTAAGGCTTCCCCTTGAGGTGATAGGAAGACATCAGCTGGGTCTAAAAATATGAATGTTTATACGCTGATTCTTTCTTCTTGTGGATGGAGGCACTGTGGGTTGGAAGCAGAAGTTGGAGCGAAGGCCTGCATACAGGAATCACTTCAGGAGGCTCGGGAGGGCCAAGTAGAATCACTGGGATAGAGGAAATACTCTACAGGGATACTGGCTGTCTTTCATTGGCCCCCAAAGACAGGAAGCATCCATAATCCATACCTCATTTCTGCCTCTCAACAGTGGTTGTCCGATAAGCTTTTTGGATAGGACAATAAAAGAAACCTTCTAGGCATATGAAAAAGAGAAAATAGATATAACTTGTTCCATAATTGTAGGTTAGCAGATTAAGCAAAAAAGAGGAACGCTTTTCAGATTTTAACTCCTACCACCAAAGCAATGGGATCATTTTATTCAACTCTCCTGGGACATGCTAACTTCTCCCGTGCAATGGAAGGCTGGGTTTCTATATAATTATTGTCACACCATATAACATGTTCTACACATCAGAGATTACTGATTGGGCAAGAAGACTTCTCGTAAGGGCAGGGCTCAGTCACAGGTCATGACCTGCAGGCATTTGTCTGGTTTTTAATTATTCCAAGGTCAAGCAGGCTGCACTTTGATTAAGAAAGAAGCGATCTTCCTGGAACTACACTTTATGTTATACCTAGTGTTCTTGAAATCTATCATCCATGATAGATTTGCACTTCCAAAGTAATGCTGTGGTATTGGTTAAGATCCGAGTGCTGTTTTCTGGCCCCTATTAGTGCTCAGTAAAAAGGAAACAGTATCTGTTCTGTGCTATAATATCTTAGGGACTATGGCAAATTGGTTTTACCTGTATTATTTATTTCTGCCTTTAATGACATATCTAATACCTTTCTAAGGATTTCAAAATCCTGCAAGTAGTACAATGAAAAGGGGAACAGCTGGCACTGCTCTCTCTAGACTAACCTTTCTTTGAACAAGCTGCCAAGAATGCACTCGGAAGAATCTTAATGATGCCCTGCCACTTTATCTCCAGACTCCATCCTGGAGCCACGGCGTGGGCAAAGTTCTCTCTGACTTTGGTGGAGGTTACCAAGTTAAGCCTACTCTGTGAGCTTCTGCAATTAAGACCACAAAACGAAGACCCCTTTGCAAACTCACACACAAGATGCACATACTTGTGTGTGCTGGTGAGTGCTTGACAACTGACTCCCTGGAAGGAAAAACATCTTGGTTTGTGGCGCTTGCGGATTTCCGTGGTGTAAATAGTTCAAACCCTGGCCAGTTTCATGACTCGTACAATTTGACATCCTCGTACCTCGAGGTGGAAAGAGAAGGCGCGCGGTCAGCATTTCAATACAAATGTTTCCACCAGTGTGACATGTTACTACAGTAGGTGCTTCTGCTCTGGTGATGAAAGTGAGGACTCGGGTAAAGACGATGCAAGTTCTGCTCCCTTTTTGACCATCATGGACAGTCTCCTACCAAATTTCACAGTTCATTCAGGCTCTCTTACCATCCTATTCATCGGAGCCCTGGAGTAAATTTATCATCCAGACCATACTTTTACCAAAGAGGTGAAAAACCAAAATGAACCTGTCCCCAAAAAACATTATTCATATTATTCATATAGTTATTTGAAAAATACAAGCTATGTGATGGACATGTTGTGTACTTACAAAGACAAGAAAGCTATAATGGCTCTTCTGGGTCAAGATAGTTACAGAGTCGCATTCTCTTGCATTGTGCCCATGCTTGCCTGTCAGATCCCTCTGCCTAGCAGATCCACACTGCAGCTCTTCTTGCTGGCCCGCTGAAGTTTGCTTGTGATCCTCACCCAGTGTCCCTACTGTCTTGTCTTACCTGCTGACTGATCAGTTTGAAAGGAGCTGAAGGGGTGCCTAGGTGGCTCAGTTGGTTAAGTGTCCAACTTCGGCTCAGGTCACGATCTCACCGATCTTGGGTTCGAGCCCCGCATCAGGCTCTGTGCAGATAGCTCAGAGCCTGGATCCTGCTTCGGATTCTGTGTCTCCCTCTCTCTGCCCTTCGTCTGCTCACGCTCGCTCTCTGTCTCTGTCTGTCTCTCTCTTTCTCTCTCAAAAATAAATAAACATTAAAAAAAACAAAAGGAGCTGAAGATGTCAGCCTGGACTCCCTCATGAGACTGATTCCTTTTCTAGAGGTGAAGAAAGAATGTGCCTTTATTTCTAAAGTGTGTTTGAACATTCTTCTACTGAGATACTTCTTTTTCAAATTGACTTACGTGACCTAAGACTTATTCTAATGCTCCTGTCTCTCTTTATGGGAATCAGTTGCTTTTCTTCCAGCTGAGGTATAATCAGGATGCTATGAATGAGTGAAAAAGCATATTTGGTTAACTGTACAGTATTAAGCAGTCTTTTGTGGGCACTGAAAAGCCAGGGGCAGAGGAGCTGGTAATCTCACTAATACCAATGATGAGGACAGCCCCCTCTTCAGGCTGCTATTTCTGTTTTCGGTTTGACAGTATTCTGCTCTAATCAGTGGAACCCCACACATTGGCCAGTGGGATGCTGGCACAGGTGGCTCGTGAAATCACGCTCATGCTGCCTACACACATGCACCAGTCTCGTTCAGAAGTGGTGGTTCAATGGGAAAGGTGGGAAGCCAACCAATGGGAAGCACATTTTCAAAGCTCCTTACATTGATCTTCCCCCTACTGCAACCCACCACAGCCACCCTCAAGTCAAAAGGGGTCCGTTATAATCTGCTAGTTTTTCCCGGGAGGAATATATGTGTTGTGTGTAGGTGGGGATCTAGAGAAGTGCAGGAAGAACAGATGTCCAGCTTCTATAGAAGATATCTTCTATCTCTAGCCTCAGACAGGGCAAGAGACACCTGCGTTAACAGGAACAGGACCACCTCAGGGGGAGT
This sequence comes from Panthera onca, assembly GCF_046562875.1. Lineage (NCBI taxonomy): Eukaryota > Metazoa > Chordata > Mammalia > Carnivora > Felidae > Panthera > Panthera onca. The sequence continues at coordinate 40,204,835 of NC_138339.1, read as the reverse complement.
CCTGGACATAGGAGGGGGTGGGGCATGTTTAGTTATAGCGATGACTGATTGGTGCTAATGGCATTGAGGTCACTAGAACTAGGGGTGATGTTTTCTAGGATGCACAACACAGTCCCACGCAGTAAAGAATCGTCACATGCCCTAACCCCTTTTTTAATGTCTTACAACATAATCGTGTGGGTCAAAGCACTGTTTATAAATATCTGAGCTTAGAACTTAACTCTGTCACGTAAAAACACTAAGTCATCCCTTTTGGACTGTTCTCTCCCCTGATCCCCAGAGAGTTTAAAGGAAAACGAGGCCAACTCTGGGCACACACTACTTACATGCTTTAACAACAAAAATAGGAAAAACAAGCCGTTTATTATTATAAATAAAATGAGTCTCGCAGACTTTTCAAAGGAAAGACCTATCATTGCAGTTCAGAAACTGTTTACATGACGTCTAGAAATTTAGTCACAACAAGTTTGCAAGAATTAAAATAAAATTTTTGCTTGTGAAATTAGGGCAAGAAAGGAAAATCAATGAGTATCGTCAGAGAACCCCATTGGAGGTCCTGCAAGTAGGAAAGGATTATTATTTCTCTACTCAAAGAAACATAAAGGACATCTCCTACCCAGTGAGGCAGTCTCCTGTACTGTGTCATTGTCTCAGGTCTCACAGCTGCTGCAAACGTGAACAGCCATGTGATGGTACTGAGTTGTCTCTTACATTAGGACTTGACAATAAATGCGGTGTGTGAATCACAGAATGCAGTAACACACATCACCCCGCAGTGGCATGAGTGAAGAAGGGCTGGGATGACATAGCTAAAAGAGGTTGGCTCCTTATGGTGGCTTTGTTTTCCTATCTCTAGGGTGGACACATGGCCACCAACAAATGCCCACTCCCTGTGGCTGACCCGAAAATAGCCAACTGACTGCAGGTTGCCAGGCAGCAGTTTCCCATGTCATTGCCCCAAGTGCCATCGCTAGAAGCCAATGTGAAAGTCTCCTCTTCTTGCAATTTCCAGTGAACAATAATATCCAAGCAGCTGATTAAGTATTCAAAATACAGGATTTATGTGGGTCCAACCTAAACACCTCTCTTTAAACATCAGCGTAGGGAAGGACCAAAAAAGCCATGGTGGACAAGTCAAATGTGCCTGTAACTTGTGTCTTAATAATACAGAGGAGGTGAAATTTGAAGTTCAGGTTAATCTAAGGAAACTAAGTGAAAATGTTAACCTAACGGGAAAAGTTCGAGTCAGAGCCTGAGGTCTCCATCTTCCCCCTCTCTTCTATTATCTGCTTTGTTTTTAGAAACATGAAGCTCAGGGTAATGAAAAGCTATGTTCCGGCAGCAAACAGTCACTCACTGTCCTTGAATCTCACTGAAATGCCAGACTTGTTTTAAAATTGATATTATAAGTGTAGGGTGGTGTGGAATCATTTGGATACCAGTCGGGGGAATATGGCAGGGTCAGATACCCACTTAGGTTACAGATCTGAAAATCTCAGGTTACACAGCCATATTTGTCAGCTTAACACCATCAGGCTCCTTTATCTGGTGACCACCCTGTAATCGAACCTTCCATTTCCTTCTCATGTTTCATATTCAGCCGGAACAACTTCTGAAGCGTAACTACCTTCAGACATCTTTATTATCTTCCAAGCGTGCCTACGCAATCATCTATATTCTCAGTTGCCTGGAAACCAACCTAATGTCTACCTAAATCCTTATTGGTGTTTTTGTTTTTGTTTTTGTTTTGTCTGGTCTATATTGCAAAATATCACAACTTGTATTCGGTGATTACTTAAATCTAGCATTGTTTTCAAATTAGCTGTTACTATGCCACCAGGATCAGTTCTGTGAATTTTTAAATGAACCATTTGAAGGAAGTATTGTTTGTAACATACAAATACTGTGTTAGTCTTTTTCTTTATTTAAATATTGTTGAGTTTCCTGCCACCAGTCCCTTTCTCCATTATTAGCAATACTTAAAGTGCTGCCCCTTTAGATTTGAGGTTATGAAATGTGACAAGCATAAAACTTCTTCACGTACCAGATCTTGGATGTTACGTGTTGTCTGCCCCTCTTGATGGGAGGCGTTATTGATCAAACACTGAATTGCATTGTAAGCGTTCGGTAGTGCAGTCTGAAGCCCCACTTTGTGGGAGAAGCAGGCAGACTGACATCTCTGATTGTAAACTCTTCAGAGCAGCCGGCTCCTCCTTCAAGCCTTAGACGTAAACATGCTCCCCACCTGTCCCCCCCGCCAGCTCTTCTCTCCCCCTGCTGGTGGATGGCCTCCCGTGGTGGGGGTAGAGCTGGTCTAGTGCTGGTTGTTGCACAAGCAATTTCAGATTCTCTTGGAAGTAAGTTGTTTTCAGTGCTGTAAAGAAGAGAAAGTGAAAGAATGGACCTTAATATTTTCTGTAAGGGAGAACCCTCTTAGCATGATTTGTAAAATACCTTGGGCAAAAGCTGTTCTGAAGCCATATACCCATTTTCTGCTCTGAAATGAGATTTTCATTACTTTTCAGAATCAAAATTAACGAGAGTCCTTCCATTGTCACAGGCTTTTTTTTTTTAAGTAGTAGTATTTGTTATTAATTTGCAGACTATTTAAAGAAGGACTGTGGGGACACACTTGAACTGTAGAATGTTAGCACAATTGTGGTTCCTAAGTTAGCATAAAAATGTAGTATTTCTTACATGTATCTTCCTGCACACATGAAAAAAAAAATTTACACATAATTTAATACCACTTTGGGTGATGTACGTCTCCTATAGTCTGATACTTACAATGATACAGGCAAAATGAAACCACATTTGGGAATAGCATATGGTTGAGGCACTTTCTTTTTCTAGGTCGAGTATTGATTACGGTAAGACCTTAGAATTTCCCGCTGCACGTGGGATTTAATGAAATTTGTTGACCAAGAATGTCTTTGAACATTGGTTGTTCTGATGTTGCCACTCACTGTATTCTATGTTATATAAACATCACTGGGCTATAAATATGGTGTCCTGTTCTTGTGTGATGTAGTGTGGGGAGGGGAGGGGAGCCTTATGAACTTTGTACTTTATCATACCCTTTAAGAGATCATCAATTCGTCTGGAAGACATAACAATTTGATATTCCTTCACCGTCAGAAATTAGTAGTCCCGGATGCTATTAGTATCCTAGCCAGTCTACTTTAAGAATGACTTATGACTGGATATTAATCAAACAGGTTTTTAAGATAGCCAATTCTCCGCCCACATACCAGTTATATGGTCTTGATTTTTACCTCCCTGAAAATTCAGGACTAGGAGAAGAAAAAGCTGGGAGACTTTATGTATGTAGGTATACGTGTACAAGTTTGTGCGCGCTCTCTCTCGCTCTCTTTCTATCCTCTTGCCTAAAAAAATGCTTTCCCAGGTCTCAAAAGTAGATACTAGAAATTTAAGGGAGGGAGAGAAAAGATTACTTAAATTATAATTTTGTTGCGTATGTGTTCGATAAAATAATTGAGTCTTCAGTAATCGATATAGTATATACTAAATTGTCCCCTTGTTAGCAAGGGGATGGCAGTGAAAGTTGCTCTGCCTGACTTATTTTGATTGAATTGATTCTTTTGGTGTGTGCAGCGTATTTTGCCCTGTGCGATGGTACATGTAATTCATCAGACCTCCCATGCTGGTAAATGTGTGGGTGAGACAGTGGCTTGCAAGCAGGTCAGTCACCCCTAAAGAAAACAGTCCTGGGTCACAACATATAACCCACATTTTAACAACAGCTGCGGATGGAGTTCTAGAGAGTCCTAAACATCACAGTTCATATAAGTTCTCCTTGAAATCCCTCCCATGATTCATCACTATCAAAATTTTGGAATAAGAAAGGTTCTGATATAACTAATAACATATTTATGTTTTCCCCCCTTAAGGTCAAAAAATATTTTGAACTTGAACCACTTGCACGTGGAAAACGCTGGATTCTGCAGCCCTGCTCTCTGGATGACATGGATGCACTGAAAGACAGCTTCTCTCAGCTGATAAATTTGTTAGAAGAAAAAGACCATGAAGCTGTAAGAATGTGAAATCTGGCAAAGAACACGGGTTCCCAAAGGCCTTGAACCTATCGTGTTAGTTTCTCATTTTAGTTTTATTTTGGTATCAAGACTTTAATGGCTTCAGTATCTATTTTCCTCTAGTTATCTCAGACTCCCATCTCTCTATTAAAGTGAATATTCTATAAATCAGGTGAATTATCATCGGCATTAACGTCAAGTACACACTACTGAGAGAGAATTTATTCTCTGTTTACCACTAATTATCTTCACTGCATGTCTCTTCCTTCTGTTATTCTAAGCAGTTCTTCTATACTCTGTGCTAAAATGGATGGAATTTGTGGCTCACAGAGATCAAATCCCTTATGAAGGACTCAGGGAGACTCCGAACTTTGACTCGTTTTCCCTGGGTTTGGAGGTAGAGTGTTATGTGACTGGGGCTCCTCATAATATGTCTGTTGTTTCGGGTTTTTATTTTATCTTACCATGTTTTATTTTTTAGTGTTTCGTATACAGGCCTTATAGATTATGAGAGAAAAATGAGCACCAAAAATTTCAATTCATCACCTTATCAGAGAGGAATCTCCTGCCAGGGTAAAATTAACTTGGAAGAACTTAAAGACAAGATGCATCATTTCCATGATTACATCTGAAGTCTCCCTCCCCTTTTAAGAGGAAGACTTTTAGGTTTTGAGAAGAGAGGGAATTTAGGCACAACGCACGTGTCATCGATTACTTTTTCATCAAGTCCTCAAATATTTTTCTAATGGAAAGACTCCCCTGCGTAAAGTCAAGCTACAACATAATATAGGTATCTTTTTTCTAAAAATCTTAAGTGTCTGATTGAAAGAAAGAAAGTAATTTTTAAAATGACAGATGCAATTTTTAAAAACAGCCGAGTGAAGTATACAGTGGCTAGGGTTTAAGCTGGCGCGGATTTGACAAAGATAACAAAGACAGAATCCCTATATTCATCCATTAAGTGCTAATGGAGTTTAACGGAGTCGCTTATTGTCTCCAACTAGTAATGAAAGGTCTATCAGTATTCCTATTATAAACCTCTATTTTCAGGGGTTTCAGTGTGCCCTTAAAAATGTGCTGGGGCTGCAGCAAATCATTTTAGGGCCTAGATTCAGTCTTTGGAACTCATTTTATTTTTTTCATTTAATTTAAATGATAAGATTGTAGCGACAAAGGTGCAGTTTTACTGAGGTTTGCACCTTTGACCTTTTCTAAATCAAGAATAATCTATGGACATTGAAGTTTATGGATGTAATACTCTTTGGCACATTTTGTAGATTTTTGACCACTTAAAATGCAAAATGGCCAAATGATACAAATGTGCTCCTTTCACCTGAGCAATAAAAACACGTTTGTAATTTTTAGGTAGCATAGACCGGTTCTCAAATACCACAGACCCACACTGTATTACAGGGTGATGTCATACCTTGTAATTCTCCAGAAGATAGACATCGCTCAACTATAGCTTTTGTGGTTTAATCTCGTAGGTGGACTTTAATGAAATCATTCCCTTTGAAACATCGAACACTTCTTTAAGCTTTTTTTTTTTTCTTCCCATGGAACAGATCCAAAAAGATTCATATTCAATCTTGTCTCCAGCATCCTTGAATATTTTTACACTGTGTAATGCGTGAGCAGCACAAAACTTTTATTCCGATGACCAGTGACACAATTCCTGCGTTCGTTCTGTTCTGTCGTGCTCACGTTCTGTGACAAATAAATGATGATTAGGCATTGCTTTCTCTGCAAGTTCATTAAATGTAGAATGTTGTCTTTTTAAGATACTGTGGCTGAGTGCTCCTAAGCCATCTGTTAAATGACTTCCCGTTGTCTGTGTGTGTGTGTGTGTTCATGTGTGCGCCAGTGATGGGCTTCTTCTCAGACCCACGACTGTCTGCAGTGTCTCAGCCGTCAGAATGAAAACATTATCAATCAGTACCCAACAACAGCTGTTTTTGACAAGTTTCTGTCTGACGCCTAATGCTTTACAACTGTCAATAAGGCTCCTTCTTTGTCTGGCAGTTCGGCACTCGCTGTGTTGCTGCTTCCGTGCGGCATCCTGTCCTTGTAACCCTAGAATTGGCCGTGTTTTTGGAAATCCACTTGGGGGGGGGGAGGGGGTTTGGACGGGCGAGTGTGGGTGGGTGGCGGGTGGCGGGTGTGCGTGTACATCTATTCCTACTTTCCTGTAAAGTGCCACAGGTGTGTTAGTTTGCATATTCCAATATTATATAGGAAAAACAGTCTGTTATGTATTTCCTCACTTAGCTTCTTGTTATATTTATGGAAGTCACCCGTTTTTGTACCTTCTTAGCTAAAGCAGTTGCCTTTTTGTAATGGCAATTAATTTATACGACAAAACTTTGTATCTACTGTAGTTTATAGTCTCGGTTGCTAATTAACTGCCACATCGCCCTGTCTTTCTATTTTAAAAGATCTGTATCTATCCTTAGAGGTTAACAGATTCATGTGGACAATTGCCAGACAAGAAGACCTTGTATTGTCCGTGATTTATATATGATTTCCACTATTCTTCAAATGAAAATAAACGCTGAGTAGAATTGATGTTTTCAGACTGACTCCTTTCAAGCTTTTAGCATTTGGGAGTCGCAGATTTCTGTTTACATTTGTGTTGCCTGTTTAAGTCTTCAAAATAAGTTCTGCTGCTCTTGGGTCAAAACAAATGATTAATTCACATTTCCTTTGAAGCCATTGTGAAAACTTTAAAAGACGGAAAAAAAAAAAAAAAGCAAGTGTCTTTTCCAGTTGGTTTGTCTTCAGCGATTTACTTTCATGGGAGCTGTTCCTTCAGAATGAGTGAGCAGAGTGGAGATGTTAATGCAAAGTGTCATCTTTCAGTCAAAGCATCAGTTTATAATATTTGCTGTAAAAGCAACGTTCTGAGAGGGACTGGGACGATGAACTATTTCCTTCAGTGGTGATTGCTGCCCTGAGGAAATAAATATTTTTAAGCGACTTGAGGAAATGCTGTGTATTTACAGGTCCATCCTTAAGAACGGGAGTGCTCTGTAAAAGAGAAAGAGAGTGAGAAAGAAAAATAAAATAGATGGATGGAAGAAGAGAGAGAAAGAAAAAGAAAAAAAAAAGTACATGATAGAAGAGGAAAAATTCAAACCCCAGCTCTCGTTTGGTCCCCAGTGCATTATCCCAACACATCCTTTGACTACCCACAACACTTCACTTCTCAGCTGGGATTCAACCTGGCATTCCTAGTTCCGTTTGCAAGGTAGGCGATTAGTGGTTATCAAGTTCCGAAGCATCTCAGACCTATCCAAGCAAATGTGGACAGAACTGTAAAATTTTGAAGCAAATGGGTTTTCTTAATGTCCAGATGGGATATTCAGACTCGAGTGGAAATCTCATAGATTCATGCCTGGCTTCATCCTCTTTATAATTTTAGAGTGCATTTTCATTAACCTTCTGACCTACTGGTGCAAACAGAAAGGAAAAAGTATGTGGAGGGGGACGGGGAAGTGGGAGTTGCCCTTTGGGAGCCCTCATTTTCACTGAGTTTGGGAGGGAGGATCTGTCTTTGTTATGCAGAAACTTCAGGAGAATATAGATTCCCTGCCTCTCTTTTCCCCTACCCTAGGTTCTGGAGATCTGAAGTCCGTGCTGTGAAATGCATTATCACATCATGTTGGGAATTCCTGGCTCCCAAGGGTTCACAACTTTTGGCCCCCTCTGAGTCAGCATGATTAAATGATTTGCATCTCGGGGCTAAATGTTTTCCAACTCAGATGCACCGAGTGACTGATGAGCCGGCACCCTACGCCACCCCACCCCCTTGCTCTGATTTAGGAACATGAAAAGGAGCCCGTGTAATTCCCAGAAGCCTCAGATGAGATACCCGTTTCTCCTCCCCTTTCCCATTCTCTTTAAATTAAAACCTAAATGAGAAACCTATGGTTTCATCCAAGCTGGAAATTCTGACTTCTCATCCTGGGGGGTCATCTATTTGTGACAAACTCTTCTTCATAAAGTGACTTTCTGTGAAACCAAAGAAGTTAAAAGTCACTAAGAAGAATCTCTCCAGCATATGCCTTGGCTAGCATCCTTCTTTAATTACAACAAGGTGAAGTAAAAAGTCCCTGATTTTTCTTTCCGATTTTCTGTATATCCCCATGTTGCCTTCCATCTCTGCTTTCTTGGCATGCTCTGCTCGCCAGATGCTGGTTTGGAAAAGCCACCTATGCTGTTCTTGGGCTTCTTGCCCCCACCCTTTCATGTTCCCCTCAGGTCCTCAGATCAGATGGGAGTTGCCAGGGGACACTATGAATAATACTTTTTATAAGGAAATACTTCAACCTTTGTGGTTTAAAGCAGCCTCGCTTACCATAAATAGTGTTGTGAGGTCACTGGTGCCCTGTTCGGAGAATAAGGAAAGGGACTCCTCAGTTTTGTGCTTTGCTAGGTTCAGCCTGGCTTGTGACCCATTGCGACTCCGAACACCTCACTGCTCTAGCAGACGTTTCTACGGACCAACCTGGGAACGGCCATCAAATAGCACTTACAGGATCTTCCGGCAAACTACGAAGAATGATTCATTCCTTTTTCCCCTTTTCTTCTTCAACAATCTCTCCCTCTAATTCTGATGCTCTCAAAATGTTCCACACACATGTTTCAGTCCGGTTCCTTCTAGGGGCAACCCTCCAGCCATGGAGGTCCTTTGGCAGTGTTGTCCCCAGAGAGGAAAGCCTGGCTCGAGTGCATGAGAACAGCGTGCACACTGGCAGTGAAAATAAGCCTTTTAATAAGCATCGCGGTCCCCAGTGTCCCTTATTTCCCTATTTCCTCGTGGGGTATTCCTCGTGGGAGGTGGGCAAGTTGGTCGTTTCAAACAAGCCTCAGATTCCTTACATCCCAGGCAACCCTTCCTTGTAGGTGTGAAATTCGGCCTAAAATGCCACAACCTCCTCTGACAAGTGATTCATTGAGACAAAGGCTGGAGCTCCAGCATCAAACAGATGTCAGACAAAACACCAAATGCCTATAAATGATTGCTCTGCAGGCAATGGAATGGCTGGAAGGCCTGGCCTGATGATGCACTCCATGTCTGGACAAGCTTGCAGAAGACACAGTGGTGGGGAGGGGGCAGGGGAGCTGTGTGTAAATGGAGTCTGTGAAGAAGGCTGTTTCTGGAGACAGAAGTGAAACTACTACGAGTCTCACCTAAGAGGCTCATGTAGACAAGAATGATTTCTGGCTGGTTTGTGCATAATAGATGTAAAGGTCAATTAGAAAAATGCATGTCAAGGGCACCCTGCAGGCCAGACTGGTACGATATGATGTTAAATCATTAGACATATAAATATCAGAGTAAATTAAAAATGAGAAGATTTGGTTGGAACGGAAACTGCTCAGCGAAAGGCAGAGACAGGAATGCAAACAGTGAGTCTGGCTGTCATTCTCTATAATCTGGAGCAAGTCAGTCTCAGCTCTGGCCTTCTCCACTTGTTTTACAACTTTCTAGACCCGGGGTGGATCAACCCAACGCTTTTATTAAGCAGCTTCAACAGGATTCTTTCAGACGACAGCTTGTCAAGAGTCAACCATTGTCCCTTTTACAGGTTTTATGTCACAGTTGGAACTTTTGGTTTCAATAAATTTAAGGGGTTCGATGAAACCCCCTGGTATGTTTTTGTTGAACACCTACTCTGTACCAGGCATCATATTAGATTCTTGGGATACAGCAGTAAATAGGACAGACTTGGTCCCTGCCTTTGTAGGGCTTTAATTCCTAGAACATTGGTTAAGCTGGGTTATTTCTATGACCCTAGGGAATTTTTGTATTTGGGGGGGCTTTGGTAATGTTAACATTGCAATGTGAATCTCTAGATTTTTAAATGTCTTTTCTTGGTCCTAATTCTTAGTTTTCAGCCCTCCTAATTTAAAATGGTCTTTGAATGTGATTTAGTCTCTTTTGAGACCATTAATAAAACTAGAAATCTAAAACACAACAGAAAAGTCTTTGCCTCTTTTTTAGCATCTGTCTCAGTAGAATTCTGTAGAAATAGCCCCTTTTATTCGGGGCGGGGGGGTTGTGGGTTGTTTGTTTGTTTGTTTGTTTTTCGGGTTTACTGCGGCAACAACAAAGCATGTGTCCAGCACACAAAAGTGCTTCCAAAGTGCAAAACCAAACTCTGTCACCGTACTGTTCTTTTCATCTCCTCTACATCCAAAGGGCTTTTCCTTCTTCTCTGGAAATAGCCTGGTCTCATCATTCTGTCTGTTGATCTGACAAATGATCTGTATTTGAAATGTTGAATTTTAAATCTCTAAGGGCAAACTTCTAATGCTCCGGGAGTCTCTTGTGGTTTTTCTCCCCCACCAAATAGTGAAAGCTGCTGCGTAAAAAAGCATGCCACAATTCACATGCCCAGACAGAGGCAGTAACCTGTGAGCTATATAACCCCCTGGCTTTTTTAACTAGTCAGCTGTGAGTTTCAACCGGATTTCAGGAGGCTGCTTTATTTTCCCCTCACTGAAGATTGGGAACCCGGAGAGACCCCTTTAAACCTGTTATTTATTCCAGGACAGGACTTGGGCATAGTGGATCTTTTAGCAAGAGTTAATACTTTTTAGATTTTAGAACAGTCCTGCAAAATTCATACCAACACCATTCTCATTTCCTGAACACTTAAAGCCTCTACTGTACCCTCCTCACCAGCCCTGAGCCCCACCATAGATTTGCCTTCAGAGAACTGCAACACATCCATCCCCCTACAGCTTAGTGGCCTGGGTTCCAGGTAGGATCACAAGATAAACTGAAACAAACCCTATTCCTTCCACTCTGTTTGTTAATTTCAAATCATCCCAAATTTTTAGGTGAACTAGCAGGATCCAATCAAGTCACATAATACCAGAGATTAACTGTGTGGTTTAATTTATATTTTGCAGTTCTTCCCCTAATGAAATCGTGGATCTGGACAATGATCATCAGCATCTACTAACATCCCAAAGAAGGAAACAACCAAGCATTATATGCTTCCTGACTAAAGTATACAATCACCTACAAGGTGCTCTTGCCAAACAAAAAAAAAAAAAAAAAAAAATTGAACCTGAGTCTGATCAAGCCTCTAGATCTAAGTACTAATTTGCAGAAAACACAGGAACAGAGATGTATGTTAAACAACATGCAGAGTTGCAGTAATTAAAATCCAGATTGTTGTGGGTCACCTGGGTGGCTCAGTCGCTTAAGTGTCTGACTTCAGCTCAGGTCATGATCTCACTGCTCGTGGGGTTCAGGCCCACATTGGGCTCTGTGCTGACAGCTCGGAGCTTGGAGCCTGCTTCGGATTCTGTCTCTGTCTCTGCCCCTCCCCTATTCGCTCGCTCACTCTCAAATATAAAATGTAAAAAAAAAAAATTTTAATCCAGATTATTGGAATCTTGACTGGATAAATGAGTTGGTTTCTTAAATGGCAGGAAGGAAAGAAGAAATGGGACAAGGAAGCCTATAGATTAACAACCTCTTAAGAGCCCTACAGAGCATCTGCCTGGTTCAGTCGGTACAGCAGGTGACTCTTCATATCAGGGTTGTGAATTCAAGCCCCACTATGGGTATGGAGCCTACTTTAAAAAAAAAAAGGCTTAAGAGCTCTGTCAAACCATTGCAGAGTATGGACCTTATCTGGAGTCTGATTCAAACTACCAAAATGAAAAGAGTGAAATTTGGGATAAGTGGAAGCATTTAAGCACTTACTGAATATTTTATGAATTAAGTAATCCTTGATTACTAGGATACTCTAATCCTTGGTGTGATAATGGAATTGTGGTTGTATATTTTGTATGAAAGGAGCCCTTATCCATTGGTGACACAAAGGTGTTTATGGGTGAAATATTAGGCTGCTTGAGACTTATTTCAAAATAATTAGGTAGAGAACAGAAGAACTTGTATAGATGAAACAAGACTGGCTGTGTGTGACAACTTTCGAAGCCAGTGATGATGACGTTCACAATAACTTGTTGTCTGCCTCTGAATGTATAACTGCATTTTCTCCAAGAAAAAGTTTCTGACAGAGAGAAAGAAGGAAAAAAGAAAGTGAAGGGGGTGGGGGGGGAAGCCACAGAATAGGAGACACCGTAATATCAAACCAAGTCTGTTGCCAGAGTAGATTCAGAGCTGCTCAAATCGGTAAAAAGAAAAAAGCAATCAACTTAATGGAAGGCACTTCACAAAGGAAGATATCCAACCGGCCAATAACTTTATTAATAGGTTGATATAAATAGATGCCAGGGGTGCCTGGGTGGCTCAGTCAGCTAAACATCTGACTCTTGATTTGAGCTCAGGACGTGATCTCACAGTGATGAGATGGAGTCCCGAGTCTGGCTCCAAGCTGAGGGTGGAGCCTGCTTGGGAGTCTCTCTCTCTCTCTCTCTCTCTCTCTCTGCCCCTCCTGCTAGTACTCTCTCAAAATAAATAGATAAAAAATTTAAAAAAAAAATAGGCGCTATCACCAGGTAGCACTACATACTCACCAGAATAGCTAAAATTAAAGGCCATACCAAGAAGAAGTAAGAGAAGAGTGAGTATCAGTCTGGCATATTCCTCACCACAGAAAATTTCTGTCCTAATTCCAAGCGGGAAGTTTGTAGCACAATGAGTGATTCCACAGTTTGGGAGCAACCAGAACTGGTTTAGAGTTTGCACTCTTTGCTAGTCACATGACACTGGACAGATCATTTAGTTGTGTTTCGGTTTCTCGTCCGCAGTGGAGACAATATACCCACTTCAAAGGGTTATCGAGAAGGTTAGAAAAAAATCATGCATGTAAGGTGCTTCTGACGCTTGACACACAGGAAACCTGGAACTAAGAGTGACAACTGTGATTCCAGTCATGTTGAAAGCAACTCTCCTTCTGCATTTCTCAGGTAGGAAACTCTGCAAGAGCTCAGGCAGGTCAAAAGGTACAAGTGGTGAGATTTTATAACCAGTGAAGTTACAGAATGGCTACAACAGCAACTGGGAAGCCTGTCCTCACCTGGTCATGGAGCCCTTCTAGACCAGGTAATCTCTGTGTTTACAGAGACCTCCATAGTCTCTGTCTTTTGTCATTCAACTGGTCATTCATTTATATATTCACTCAACAAACATTAAATGTCGATTATGTGCAAGGCATTGAGCTACATGTACAGAGAAAGTTAAAAACCAATTAAAAATATAACCTGATAAATCACTCAAGACTACATACTTGTTATTTAATTTTATGTTTATTTCTAAAGAAGTCGCTCATTCTTTCTAGTACTTTCTGTGTCATCATTAGCTTAAAAATCACACAAAGGCAGTGCTGTGTCTTCTGTTGCCTTTTTAAATCTTTACAGCACTTAATACAGGATATTTCATGAATATTGCTGACTGGCTAACAACTTCAAGTAGGAGACGTGGGTTTCAAGCCTAACACATTTTTTTCGTAAGGCTGGGAGTGCATAAAGATGAGCTTTGTCACGAATGATTGTAAAAGTGATACACGTTCATCGTGGAAAATGCAAAGATTATTTAAAGGAGAAAATAGAAAATAACTAATCCCCAAAAGAATCACATTAATTGTGATGTCTGTCCTTTTCATCTCTTTTCATATGTAATGTTACAAAACTGGGGTCATACTATGCATACTGGTTTAGGACATGCTTTTGTTATTACTAATATATTAGGAGCATTCTTCCATGTCATTGGATATCTTCCTAAAATATTTTTAATGGCTTCCCAGCACTTATCTAACTCATTCCCTGTTGTTTATTTGGATTTCTGTTTTAAATGTCTCCATAGGGGTGCCTGGGTGGCTCAGTTGGTTAAGCATCCAACTCTTGATATCCGCTCGGGTCTTGCATGATCTCACAGTTCGTGAGATCAAGCTCCATGTCAGGCTCCGTGCTGACAGCATGGAGCCCACTTGGGTTTCTCTCTCTGCCTCTCTGTCTCTCAAATAATAAAAATAAACTTGCAGAAAATAAATGTCTTCGTAGAAGAATATTTATGCACATTTCTTGATGATTTCCATAGAATGAATACATACAATTACAGGTTTTGAAGTGGAATTACAGGGTCAAAAGGCATAAGCGCTTTTTAAGGTTTTTAAAACATGTTCAACAATTGCCCTCCCAAGCCGTACCAATTTACAACTCCCACCAGTGACCAGAGGCCAATTCCTATGAGCCCAGTACCTTGTGGACCTGGGCAATTGAATGACTTTATCCTGATTTAATATTAGAAAATAAAATCTTGGGGCGCCTGGGTGGCTCAGTCAGTTAAGCGGCCGACTTCGGCTCAGGTCATGATCTCGCGGTCCGTGAGTTTGAGCCCCGCGTCGGGCTCTGTGCTGACAGCTCAGAGCCTGGAGCCTGTTTCAGATTCTGTGTCTCCCTCTCTCTGACCCTCCCCCCTTCATGCTCTGTCTCTCTCTGTCTCAAAAATAAAATAAAACGTTAAAAAAAATTTTTTTAAAGAAAAAATAAATAAAATCTTATTTTAATTTGCCTTTGTGGTAACTTGATCTTAGCTAGACTTTAAACAAAGAGAACAGCTTTGGTCAGTCACCTTCTGGAGAAGTGACCATGTTTAATTCTGTATGCTGAATTGCTTAACTCAAACACTTCCCATTTGCTCCTTACATGATGTTGACCACAGGGTAGATACACAACATCCATTGCACAGTTGACCCTTGAACAACCCAGAGGTTAGTGGTACCAACCACTTCACAGTCGAAACTTTGAAACTTCATGTTTAACTTTTGAGTCCCCCAAAAACGTAACTCTTAATAGCCTAGCATTGGCCGGAAGCCTTACCCATAACATAAGCTTTTGTATGTTACGTGTATTGTATTTTGTATGTTATATGTATTACAAACTATCCTTACAATAGAGAAAGCTCCAGAATTTTGTATATGTGATATAAACTGTATTCTTAAAGTAAGCTAGAGAAAAAAATGTTATTAAAATCATAAGGGGTGCCTGGGTGGCTCAGCCGGTTAAGTACCTGACTTTTGATTTTGGCTCAGTTCATGCCTCACCGTTCATGATCTAGAGCCCTGCATCTGATAGTGTGGAGCCTGCTTGAGATTCTCTCTCTTCCTCTCTCTCTGCCCCTCCCTCACTCAAGTGCTCACTCTCAAACTATAAAGAAGAAAAATACATTTACAGTATTGTACAGTATCATACATGTAAAATCCATGTATCAGTGGACCCTCACAGTTCAAGTTCATGTGGTCCAAGGGTCAACCATATATGTTTTTGTGGAGAGGAAAGATTTATAAATAAACACCATGCACTTGTGATGAGTCCACTGTATAGACAGTAATTATGGAAGGAGGTGAGGAAGAAAAGACATAGTTGAGGCACAAAGGAGGCAAGGATTATATGTGCTACTCTCTTGCCCAGAAAGAATGAAAATACAAATGGAAAGGTAAGTTGAGGTCAGATTGGGGAGAGCCTTGAATGCCAAGATAAAGAACTTGGATGAAACGTAGTGGTCAGTGGGGAGCCAACGAATATTCCCAAGAAGAGTAGTATAATCAAAACGGTTATTTACGAAAAGTAACCTGGGACGGGGCTGGGTGGGAAGAGGGGAGCTCTAGGGTGGTGGCAGGTAACATGATAGGAGAATAAATGTGATAAGTTGAAAGAAAATGGGAAAACATTTGTTATTGGAAACAACAATTAAGGCCAACTGAGGGGCTAAGGTCAAAACGAGAAGTTTAAAGCCAGCCCCCTTATCTTTATTACCTGCCTGTCACTCCAGAGCCCCATGGTCCAGAACAATGAAGACCGGATTGGACTGCCTCCAAAGGTGGGCAGGGTGAATCCCCATGATCCAGGTGGGTGCGTGGAGGTCCTGCAGGGTGCTGCTCCTCTCCCTTCCTGCTGCCCCTAGAAGAATTCCAAAGGTCTGAGAACCACCCAGAAAGTGCTTCGTTGAACACACTCAAGTAATTGAGTGAATAGCCCCACCAACAAATAAGGTAGGCAAGAATCCATTCCTTTAAAGTTTTTTTAATGTTCATTTATTTTTAAAAGAGAGAGACAGAGTGCACAAGCAGGGGAGGGGCAGAGAGAGGGGGAGACACAGAATCTGAAGCAGGCTTCAGGCTCCAGGCTCTGAGCTGTCAGCACAGAGCCCGACGTGGGGCTTGAACCCACAAACTGTGAGATCATGACATGAACCAAAGTCAGAGGCTAAACCTACTGAGCTACCCAGGTGCCCCTATAAAATTTTCAATTTATATACATACATACATATATATATATATATATATATATATATATATATATATATATATTTTTTTTTTTTTTTTTTTTTTTTTGAGAGACAGAGAAAAAACAAGCAGGGGAGGGGCAGAGAGACAGAGACAGAGAATCCCAAGCGAGCTCAACACTGCCAGCATGGAGCCCGACTCAGGGCTTGAACTCACAAACATTGAAATCAAAGCCGAAACCAAGAGTGAGACACTTAACTGAGCCACCCAGGTGCCCTTATAATAATTTTAATTTTTAATTTTTCTTGACTTAAAATGACATTAGCTAACAAATCCAAATCATTGTGGCCAGTCAACATAAAGCCCTTGCAATAAAGGAACAGGCTTTATATGAATGGCATTTTTTTCTGCTTTGTGAACAAGAGGTCCCATATTTGTATTTTGCACTGGGCCCTGCAAATTGTGCAACTAGCCCTACCCACAGTATACATATAGGCTCTGAGACAGATTAACTGGTCTTGAATTCCAGCACTGACATTTGTCGGCCTTGGGCAAGTTGTCATCCTTTCCAAAACTCAGTTTACGCATCTGTAAAACGGGGATATTAAAAGTTCATATCATTTAACCATGAAGTCTTTATAAGGATCAAATGAAATACTGCAAATAAAAGGCTTGGTACCTTGCCCGCCACGTAGCAGATGCTTAATACATGTGAGCTCTTACAATCACTGTAACATAGCTCGCACACAGTACATTGTGAGCGACTGCGATCGCTCAGTCTGGCGTTGCGCCTTGTGATGATGCTACCGCAACATCCCTGTGTGTGTGCTCTACTCCACCTGCCTGCAGTTAACCGACTCCCTCCCCGGGTGGCACATGCAAGCTCTTCCAGGGAGTTCTGCCTGTCCTGCTCTAGTCTGGGACACTCCTCTGAGGCCGGTCACTGCCCTCACGTGGATGGCCGACCCCAAATAGGGCAGCCATCTTCAGTCCCAGTAACTGTGGCCAGGATAACAGGGTCACATGGTAAAAAGCATAAGGAATTCCTGGAAGGAGGCCATGGGGGACGGCAAGCCCTCTGATGCTGCCTGGGTGGGGGCAATGTAATGAGTATTGCTCCTCCAGAACAAGGTCTGGCTGCCCTTTAAGGTGTTCTCTGAAACTTCTGTAAAAGAAAAAAAAAAAAAAAAAAGGATCGTTTTGTTGATTTGGTTGTCTACTGGGGATTGGAAACATGCCCAGGTACATTTCCTTTGGCAGAACATAACCCCCAAATCATCATCCTATCTTTTGAACGTATATGAAAAAAATTAGACACGGAGATTGACATGAACTCTTGACATTGAAAGCATTACTCCAACAGACATCCAACAGGGCTTCCGAGGGTGTGGTCTGTAGATGATGGGCAGAAACATATCCCAGAGTACGTGTATGCATGCAGATTCCTGGGCTTTGCTCCTAGAGCTACTGAATAACAATATGAGTCCGTATTTTAATAGGCTCCCCATATTCCAAGCATCTGCCTTTAAGTTTTTGTGGGCATGAGCAGGCAGAAGAGGGTGAACAGTGGTGAAGGTGAATTAGAATAAGAAAGTTTGTTTTTCCAGGAGAAACTTAACCTACATCAGCTGTGTTCTTCCTGAAGCTGTGGTCGGGCAATGCCCAGAAATGCAAGCTCACGGGTCCCCTGTGGTCTTGGGGCCCTGAGTACCAAGTGGCTGTGTCATCCTTGTTGAGCTCTAAAGGTGCTCATGGCAAGCAGAACGAGGATCTGGATCTGAGAGAGAGGACCAGGGTCCTACTGAAGACGCTGAAGAAAACCATTAGAAAATTTGAGTGAGGTTTTAGTGTGCTCCGAGTCAACGGGTGTCAAACTGCATCACACCTACCCTTGGGCCACAGGAAGATGTTCCAGTGGGTACAAAGTACTATGGTTTTGTGAAAACCAATTCCTAGATCTTCAACTGACATAGGTATTCTTCCCTACCACCTGGCTGCCCAGGATTCGGTCAGCATTCTGCCGCTCCAAGTTTCTCTCCATTTCACAATCCTCTCCTTCCCACTTTAGGATAGAAAGGCAGACCCTCTCGTGGTCCAGTAGAGTCTGTTAAGCACCCAGTGCCCCGAGAACTTAAAGATGGGGGGGTATTAGAGCAGAAAAAGCGTCTGGCACAATGACCCACGTGGAAGGAAATCTGTGCTTTTGCCAAAGGCCCCGTGCACTACAAGAGCCTCCCAAGCTTCTCTTGTCTCCGAAGACCCCTTTGCACTTACTCTGGCCAAATGATGCAATAATCTGAATGCCACAGAAAAACAAGTGACAAGAGACCAGAACTTTGAGATGCGCCCCCTTAGAATGTGTCCATGACCCACCTCCCTGAAGTATGCAGCGGCTTGTCCTTCAGAGAGACAGGGACTGCTACCCCCTTCAATACAGTACCTACAGTATGGGGCTGGAAAAGTCATCAAAGCATTAAAGGTATTAGGGGTGTTTACTCCACATTCCTATCTATTGGCTGCCTAATTAACATGATTTGCAGCTGAGAAAATAATACTCTCCTCCATCAGAGATAAATTGGGTCCCCAAACTGTGAAACAAAGGAGAGAGAACCAGTGATGTTTATAGAAGTTATTACAAACAATCTTCAAAAGGAACTGCAGTGACAGATTCTGTTTCACAGCGTCCTCCCAATTCTTAGTCTCCCGAGAACCTTCCTCAGACTCTGCTGGGTGTTTTCACTGCCAGCCTGCCGCTTTAGGATATAGTGCAGTGTGCAGAATTAGTCTAGACCTGCGCTGTCCAACACAGGAGCCATTTAGCACTTGAAAGGTGGCTAGTCCAGATTGAAGTGGGTTGTAAGTATAAAACTCACACCAGACTTCAAAAACTTGGTACTGAAAAAAATGTCAAATATTTCATTAATAACTTTTACAGTGGTAGCATAAAATATTAATATTTTGGGTAAGTTGGGTTAGACAAAATATATTACTAAAATTCATTTCAGTGGTTTATTTTTATTTTATTTTTGTTTTTTAGTGTGGCCGCTAGAACATTAAAATGACATATGTGCTTCACATTTGTGACTTGCATCATATTTCTATCAGTCTGTCAGTCTAGACTGTGGGTTGAACAGCCTTGGGCATAGGTGGATGGGAATGTGAAAGTCCAGTTCTCTTGTTTTTGTTTTTTTTTTTAATGTTTATTTTTGAGAGAGCACGAACAGGGGAGGGGCAGAGAGAGAGAGAGAGAGAGAGAGAGAGAGGGACAGAGGATCCTAAGCAGGCTCTATACTGACTGCAGAGAGCCCAATGTGGGGCTTGAACTCATGAACTGTGAGATCATGATCTGAGCCGAAGTCAGACACTCCACTGACTGAGCCCCCCAGGTGCCCCAAAAGTCTAGCTCTGAACAATAAATGGAGTTGAGGAGATATGGGGCTGCAAGTGACCCCTCTTGCCGAAAAGAGAGGTACGTTTGTGACAGTTACAACATGTGGAGCCCAGGCTAACAGATTGTAAACCTGCCTTCCTTCTGGTTCTAATACTTAGTTAACCTCAAAGGAACTTTAATATTTAAACCAAATGGCATGATTTCAGTAGGCTGATGTATTGCTCTCCGTTCAGCCATTTGAGAAATCCTGCTGAGGTCTCCACGCAGCTGAGTTCCAGTCGCCGCCATATCCCTGTGCAAGTCTGGCACAGTACTAATGAGCTGATGAGATTTTTTTCTCACTTGTTTGATATTAAATAGGAAAGCCTTTCAAATTCAACGTTTACAGATAGTGTGAAAATTGAAATGCGGGTTTTTGGCTGAGCCAGCTACAACAGATCCAAAGACGGCAGTTGCCTGATGGTTAGAGAACAGTGCTGCTGGCCCTCACTGACTCCACCACTGGCTTGAGTAAGTGGCAACTTCCTCCTTTCCAGAGGTGAATTACCACCGGCTTTATTCTACCGTGGGGCCTCTGTCTGAACACCATTATTTAAGGTAACAGCTTACTGATCTCAGCCAAGAATTTAAAGCTTTTGGATTATGAGGCTGAGGCCAGTTGTTCTGTTCAGAAGCTGATGCCAGACCTCACCATGGGTCCCTCAAATAACAACAATAATAGTAGCAAATATTTATTGAGTCTTTACTACGTGCTCTAAATACGTTCTCTCACTCTTCAGCCCTATGTGGCATAACGTGTTCTTCTTCTTCATTTTGTACTGTTTTTTTTGTTTTCTGGTTTTTGTTTGTTTTTAAGTAGGCTTCATGCCCAGCTTGGAGCCCAACACAGGGCTCGAACTCATGGCCCTGAGCTGAGATCAAGTCAGAGTCGGACTCCCAACCAACTGCGCCACCCAGCCACCGCTGTTCTCTGTTTTTGAAGTTGTCCAAGGTTACATAATAAGTAGTAGTCCCAGGCTGTCTGCCCAGAGCCCATACTTAGAACCACTCTGCTCTTCTTATGGAGAATAAATATTAAAATCTCAGCAGTATCCATCAGAAATAGCAAAAGATTGGAGGTAACATGGTGTAGACAAGACAAACTTTTTTCCGCTGTGAAACATTTTCTTCAAATAAAATCCTATCCTTAGACTAAATATAAAAATAATTATACAAAGGCTAGCTGCTCCAAACTCCACGAGCTGACCCATCTCCAACACACAATGTGACCCTAAGACATCACACACAGACCGTTGGGCCCACAGGGCACTGCAGAGCTCCTGGTGAACTGTGTTAGGAGATACAGATTTGAATTCTCCTTCTGCCACTTCCACTCAAGTGAGCCTGACCAAGCCTTCATGCAACCATTGCTCCCATCAGGTTGCTGTACTTCCCCACAGCTGTCTAAAAAATTAAAGTGGATCATATTGAGCTTTCCTGAAAAGAATCTTCTCACAGTGCATTTGTGCAAAGCAGAAGGCCTTGCCTTACTGGACTTCTCACCACACCTCCCTCTCTTGAGTTGATGTAATCTGCCAACCCCCAACCTGACCTTTCACCTCTGAAAATGGCCTGGCCAATGCCAAGTGGCAGTGAGGGAGGCCATGGCAAAGATTCTCCAGATGATGCTTTCCTGAAGGAGGCCCAGAGCGGCAACGAGAAACTGGGGAAATCAGAGGTTGAACAAGGTTCTAGGGATTTAAGGGGGACCAATACAAGATCCAAATGCACCATGGAAATACCTCTATAGGCCAAAGCTTCTACCACAAGACTAAGGAATTTCTTTGCCCCCTATGACCAGTCACACACCTCTTTCCTCAATTTCTCCAAGAAGCTTAATCAAGAAGAGGATTCCATGGACTTTGGAGAAAGGATACTTTTTCAAAAAAGCAGTACTTCAATAGAAAGCATATATGGATGTATGGTGAGGGAAGGCTTTTAAGAAGGCTTAGAATTAAGGAGAGTCTTCTCCTTAGCTGAGGAGCTTGTAGAAGAGAATGATTAGAACAGCCACGAGATTTTCATTCTACTACTGTTGTCCCTGTACTGGGCTGTCCTATCTCAGGCCAAATTAGGACGAGAAGGATTTGCTATGAAGTGTCTTCCATGTGGTAGGGCTCAAGGTTGTCAAAGCCACAAAAATAAACAAATAAATAAAATCTTAAGACATGGCCCTTGATTTGACGGGGTTATTGGGAATTTACACATAGAAAACTGAAACCATTCAGGACAATCCAAAGAGCTGCTGATCCGTCTCTAGGGTAGCCGTGCTGTCCTTCAGACAGGGCACAAAACCATTCTTCAGAAGGTTTTCAGACTCTGTGCAAAAGAGATAGACAGTTGTGCAGTGTGTGGTAGGGGTTTCAAAACATCTGTTTTCTTAGGGTGCACATACATGCTGGTTCCATCATGGGTCACCCCAGCTTCTCCTGGACAGGGCACCCTTTTTGTGGATCTTATTAACTCTTTTGGGTCTGTCACATCTTACTTTTCAAAGAATTACTATCAGCCGTAGTACATATCTGTCTGTACATGTTTTCATGAACTTACCTAAACCTTGAAGCTTTAACTTTCAAATAACATACTAGGTTTGATGTAAATAGGGGGAGGAAAGGCGTGTTAGCCTGTTGTCAATATGCCGTGCTGAAAGCATTTCCCAACACATGTCAACTCTGCAACTCACTTAACTTTTCCAGATGTGGCTGGATGGGCTGCCGAGTCGGTGACATTGCAGATGGATGGCCACAGCCCACTGTAGGCAGATGAACATGGGTACCTTTGAAGTGATGGGGTGACTCTTCTCATCTATTAGCCAGAAGGAAAAGCTATTTTCTTCTGTTGAGTCCTTGGTTCATTCCCACCTCAAGAAGACCATATAATTAGCATACATCAGCACTTCGAACTGGGGTCTGGGGCTCTCATTCCTATCCACTGGGCCTGTAGTCGGCAGCCCCAGTGGAGTCAAAATAAAACTGATGTCAAGGAGAGTTATAGGCTGTTCTTTTACTTACATGCTGTTCGTGTATATGAGAAAGTAATTGCAGTTAACCTGTTTAATCAAATTTTCATCCCAATCACACAGAGTAAGGCACCCATGTCCCTTACAGTCAGAAATAGTTAGTTCATCCTGTTACATCCTGCATATAGAAATTTCAGAGTATAATAGATCTCACCCCCCAGAGAGGAAAATAACAATTGGAAATACAAAGATGAGAAAGAGCTCTTTTTTTTTCAACATTTTTTTTTTTTTTTTTTTTTTTTGGGACAGAGAGAGACAGAGCATGAATGGGGGAGGGGCAGAGAGAGAGGGAGACACAGAATCGGAAACAGGCTCCAGGCTCCGAGCCATCAGCCCAGAGCCTGACGCGGGGCTCGAACTCACGGACCGCGAGATCGTGACCTGGCTGAAGTCGGACGCTTAACCGACTGCGCCACCCAGGCGCCCCCGAGAAAGAGCTCTTTATCTTCCTTCTTCCTGGCAGATAAAGGTAGTAAAAGAGTTTTCTGGTTTTTTTGGTTTTTTTTCAGTAGGATGGACTGAACTTTGGCATCATGGTGGCATTGGTGTAAAATATTCCCTGTTGGGGCACCCAGTGGCTCAGTTGGTTAAGCATGTTACTCTTGATTTTGGCTCAGATCATGATTTCAGTTTGTGAGTTTGAGCCCCACATCGAGCTCCACGCTGCTGTTGCTGGTGTGGAGCCTGCTTAGGGTGCTCGCTCTCTCTCTCTCTCTCTCTCTCTCTTTCCACCCCTCCCTTGCACTCTCTCTCTCTCTCTCTCAAAATGAAATGAAATGAAATGAAATGAAATGAAATGAAATGAAATGAAATGAAATGAAATATTCCCTGCTATTAAGTATTTAGGCAAGTTATTGAACCTCTAGAAAACTTGGTGTCATCACTGAGAAATTTGGGGTAATGCTTGCCTTGCAGAGATAGGGCAAGAGTAAAGATCACAAACGTAAAGCCATGCCATAATACCTGCCATGT
The DNA here is from genome assembly GCF_046562875.1 of Panthera onca. Classification (NCBI taxonomy): domain Eukaryota; kingdom Metazoa; phylum Chordata; class Mammalia; order Carnivora; family Felidae; genus Panthera; species Panthera onca. The sequence continues at coordinate 40,181,147 of NC_138339.1, read as the reverse complement.
AGTAGGTCCTTGGTATTTATAACCATTTGTAACAGTATAATGGAAATCATGTTTTCTTCTAGTTCAGTATACAATACATGAAGCTAGTAATTAATGAGCCTGTAGGAATCTGATCATTTAGAATCTATGTGTGCAGGCTGACACAAGGTCCCTAACACAGAATTTGGTAGGTCTAGTGGCCAAGACGAGGACGGTTGTCTTGTCCCAGCCCTTTTCTCAGATTGACAATAAATTAAAATCTATATGTGCAAACAATTGATTATGGAAACTCAATTGTTAAAAACAATCTTATACCTCATTGAAAGATTCACTACAGAGTGGTTTTTTTAAGGGGCAAGATGTTCCCCCAAGTGCCTTACAATTTTAATATTATTTTATTTTGACAAAGCCAGGACCCAGGCAGTTTTTAGGACACATCTGTGATCTCTAAACTCAAAAGTAATGCCAAGGAGTATAGTGAAGTTTCATAAAGACCTAAGGAATCAAAATGAGAAAACAGTTTCAGCAGCATAGTTAGTAAAATTACTTTTTTTCTTCTGGTTTCCTGCAGAAGATTAATTGAGCTTATCAGATAATGTAGGTCCCTGTCCAAAGCATTTTGTGTTTAGTGTGGCAGGATGGCAGTGTGCCTATCTCAGCTTCTTCAATTAGATAACAGCACTTAACAATTATACTTCTCTCCTCTGTGAAATCATAGAATTACTGAATATAGAATTGGAAAGGAATAGAGAAATCTAGCAATCTAGCCCAGCATGTTCAATTTAGGTAAGAAAACTGATAGCTGTGTTCTTTGCTTATTATTATTTCCGCCCCCCCCCCCCCATCCCTCTCCCCACCATGCCCCATAGGCTTGGCCGTGTGATCTGCATTGGCCAATGGCATGTGGGTGGATATGGCATTTGCTTCAGAGCAGAAACATTAAATGCAATGCATGGCTTGGCTGGGTCCAAGCATATCCTGGCTCACCTTCACTCTGATTTTTAGAGTGAAGCAGAACAGTAACCAACCCATATGCCTATGTAACATGAGCAAGAAATAAGTGTTCTCCTAAATTCCTTAGATATTAGGGTTGCTTGTTCCATAGCATAACCTAGTAACAGCTGACTAATACAATGACTCAGAAAGTTGAAGTGATTCACCCAAATCACATAGACACTGTGTTACACAGCTTGGGCTATATTACAAATATCCTGGTTAGAAGTTTTCTAGTATGTTTCAGGTTACAGGGTATATTCCTGGAACCTGGTAGTGTTTGGCACAAGCTAAATACTCAGTATTTGTTTATACGAACGAAGCAATGACTGAAGAAATAAGGACTGAAAGTTCCATTGAGCTGCTTTGCTCTATGGAACAGTATTTAGTTTAGTACTTCCATTACTATTAACCCCAAGTATCTTGTGGCATCAGCTGTGGGTCTAGCACGTGTGAGGTGTTTAAGAAGCATTATATTTACTTATCATGCAATCCAACAAGGCAGGTATTTTTAGTCTTAGTATCTTGCCCAGTCATAGAACAAGTAACTAACAGAAACAGAAAGAGCTAAGGTTGTTCTAACTCCAAACCCGGGTGCTCTCCACTGCTTCACAGTTTCTTTGTTGGACGTAAATTACAGCTTGGGTCATTTGCCAACAATTGAAATACGCAGCTTGTGTCAAAGCAGGTCCCCTGCATGGTCATAAGCTGGCAGAGCTGCTCACGCGGTCTGTGGGCAGCCGCTGGCCCGCCAGGAGTAGATCACGCTTGGGCCCAAGATGCTGATTCCTTCAGTCCTCAGAGAATAGGGTTGGTGTGTGGTCTGGAGCCAGCCCCCTTTAGTGAAGAGCAACCTCATAAGTTTATCCCTGTATGATATGCATATGATATGCAAATATTATCATTTTCTGTATGTGCCATGGCATGAAAAAGAGAAGTCCTGGGTGAGAAGCAGTGGTTCCAGATCAATCTAGAAACTTCCTGAGAGCATAGGTTTTAGAAAACTTTTTAAGCCAAATTTTTCTTTCTTTCTTCTTCTTCTTCTTCTTTTTTTTTTTTTTTTTTTTTGTAAGCCAAATTTCTAATGAACTCTGCTCTACTACTTTGTCTCCTTCATTTTCCATTTGTGGTGAATCTCTTTCCTTTCTTGTCTTTCTTTTTCCTTCCATCCTTCCTTCCTTCCTTCCTTCCTTCCTGTCTCTTTCTTTCTTCCTTCCTTCCTTCCTTCCTCTTTCTTTCTTTCTTTCTTTCTTTCTTTCTTTCTTTCTTTCTTTCTTTCTTTCTTTCTTGGAGTTGTCTGTAAATCACCTCTACTTTGAGGAGTAAGTCAAAAAATAGATGGAGAAGTGCCTGGGTGGCTCAGTTGGTTGAGTGGCGGACTTCAGCTCAAGTCATGATCTCGCAGTTCATGAGTTTGAGCCCAAACCAGGCTCTCTGCTGTCAGTGCAGAGCCTGCTTTGGATCCTCTGTCTTCCCCTCTCTCTGCCCCTCCCCTGCTTACTCTCTCTCTCTCTCTCTCTCTCAAAATACATACATACATACATACATACATACATAAAACATTAAAGAAAATTTTTAAAAAAGAATAGATGGATAGATGGATGGATGAACTAACAAGGTCAAAAGCAATTGAGGCAAGTTTTTACTGCACTTAAAATAAGCTTGTTTAGGTAGAAGCAACCCAAATGTCCATTGACAGATAAATGGATACACAAAATCTGATATATATGCACAATGAAATGTTATTCAGCCTTAAAAAAGAATGAGATCTTGTCACATGCTACAACGTGGATGAACCTTGAGGACCTTATGTTAAGTAAAATAAGCTAGTCAGGAAAAGATAAATACTCCCTGATACTACTTATATGAAATACCTGGAGTAAAGTCACAGAGACATAAAGTAGAATGGTGGTTGCCAGGGGTTGGTAGGGAAAGGAAAGTGGGAAGTTGTTTATGGGTACAGAGTTTCGGTTTTGCAATGTGAAAAAGTTCTGGAGATTGGCTGTGCACCACGTGAATGTACTTAACACTGCTGAACTGTACATTTAAAAGTAGTTAACATGGTAAATTTTATTTTCTGTGTATTTTACCACAATTAAAAAAAAAAAGAATTTATAGTGAAAGTGAGCTTCTTTACTCTGAACAAAGGCTTTGGTTATAGGCTTGGAAGTGTGGAGGATATACTACCTGACTGCTAAGCTGCTTTTTGCATTGGTTCTTCCTACGTTATGCCTTCCGACCAGTGCTGGCTACTTTATGTGTGGGACGCAGAGCAAAATGCAAATGAGGGGCCTTTGTTCAAAGAGGAGTGCTATTGATGGTACTAAGGTATGAAGCTCTTCCTTTCTTCTGTGGACTCTCAATCTGTCATGGTGTTTCTTATTTGCTATTTACTGTCATTCTAAAGAAAAGTTAAACTTGAAGATATCACTATTCATTTTTATATTGTGCAATGACAGTTTTAAATGCAAATATTGGAGCATTTACCTTGTGTGCTGAATCGCCAAGATTATAGTTCACGTTTCACAGCTCACACATGCATTTTTTTTTAAGTTTATTTATTTATTTTTGAGAGAGAGCACCAGCGGGGGAGGGACAAAGAGAGAGGGAAAGAGAGAGAATCCCAAGCAGGCTCTGCACTGTCAGGACAGAGCCTGAAGTGGAGCTCCAACCACCAGCCATGAGATCATGACCTGCGCCAAAACCAAGAGTCAGACGCTTAACCGACTGAGCCACCCAGGGGCCATGGGGGTTCACACATGCATTTCCATGTCATTCTCACGAGTACAGTAGACATTCTGCACGAAACTAGCTCGTCTATTTTTATTTCGCTTTTTGGTATGCACACATTCTACCAGCATTCTGTACCTCCAACTCACTGATAAGTAAAGGACTCTAAAAGTCTTTTAAAGAAGGACATTGATGAGTAAAGAAGGAAGAAAGATTATGGATGCCCTTCCTTTCTCTTTCCTTTTGGGTCATCATTTTTAGCATAAGTGGTTGGCTGCTACAGGGGAGTAATACAGATAACAAAGGATATGATAGGACTCCTTGGTTGTTTATGTTTCCTAGAGTATGATTGCCTCCCTTTTGTCTTCTTATCAAGTTTAAACAAAAAGAATAGCCTCTTGGGGTTGGTAAGGTCTCTGATTATCCAGTTACAAGGTGATACACTTGCGTGTAATACAATACTTGAGTGTACTACACTCAATTTGCACCTCACTGAACTTGAATGCATTTTGTGTCTACTGGAATTCTGTGCTCATGGGCATCTCAAATGTTCTATGCATATGGGGATGCAAGGGTGACAAGAGCAGTGGATATGGTACATATGGGTTCTGCTCATGCATGTGGTTCATTGTCCAACTGGATTTTACTTATGAAACACAAATTCAAAGATAAAATTATTAAGAATTTCAAGACCATGCTAGAAGAGCATTAACCAAGTGAGATTGTTGGGCCCCATGTGACCACAAAGTTCACATACCCATAAAGCCAGCCCTGTTTGTGACTCTACCCCTTGTTTTAGATTCCCAGAGCCCCACAGCCACCATTCTAATCCCAGCTCTCCTTACCTCACAACTCAAAGATTGACAGATTTCAAAACAGGTTTTCTGACTCTTGCTTTCTTCTCTTCTAACTCTTCTGATAAATTATTGCCAGTTTCACTTTCCTAAAGCAATACTTCCACACATGGCCTCACTGCTTCAGTCCTTCTGTGGTGCCTCATTGTCTATAGGCTCAAATTCTTTATCACAAAATTTTGTGCCTTCTACATTCTGGCCCTAAGCTAACTTTTTATGTCTCTTTCTTCCTGCACCCTCGACCTCTATCCAGATTCATCTAATCAATCCAAGCAAAAGTATAGCCAAAAAGATTGCTAACACCCAGCCTTTGTCAAAACCACTCCCTCTGTCTATAATCCAGTCTCTGGGTTTTTTTTATTTTTTAAAATGCTTTTTAAAATTTATTTCTGAGACAGAGAGAGACAGAGCACGCGCAGGGGAGGGGCAGAGAGAGAGGGAGACACAGAATCTGAAGCAGGCTCCAGGCTCTGAGCTGTCAGCACAGAGCCTGACGCGGGGCTCAAACTCACAGACTGTGAGATCATGACCTGAGCTGTTGGACACTTAACAGACTGAGCCACCCAGGTGCCCCATTCCAGTCTCTGTTAAAATCCAGTCCATTCCTCAAAGCGAGAGATTACCTCTCCTATGAAATGCTTCCTGACGACCCCACTCCATAGTAATATCATTATAACTATTTGTAGGTGCCTGAATAATGGCCACCCAAAGAAACCAAGTCCTACTCCCAGGAATCTGTAAATGTTGCCCTACATGGAAAAAGGATCTTTGTAGATGTATTTAGGTGAAGGATCCTGACATGGGATTATTCAAGGAGACCCTAAATCTAAAAAGTATCTTTATTTGGAGAGGCAGAGAGAAATTACACACAGAAGAGATGACACCATTAACACAGAGGCAGATTGGGCTGATGCAGTCACCAACAGCTGAGAAGGCAAAGAGCAGAGTGTCCCCAGAGCCTTCAGAGGGAGCATGGCCTTGCCAACACCTGGGTTTTAGGCCAGTGAATCTGATGTTGGAACTTCTGGCTTCTGGAACTGTGAGAGAATACATTTCTGTTGTTTTAAGGCATCAGGTTCGCAGTAATTTGTTACAGCAGCCACACAAAACAAATACACTTCTCTAGCCTTTGCCACTGATCCTACACAGCGTGTCAGTACCCATTGTTTTTTACTTTGTAATTTTTTTTAATGTTTATTTATTTATTTAGAGAGAGAGGAAGAGAGACAGAGAAGGAGAGGGGCAGAAAAAGAGGGAGAGGGAGAATCCCAAGCAGGCTCCATGCTGAGGGGCTCCTTCCCATGAACGCTGAGATCACGACCTGAGCTGAAATCAAAAGTTGGATGCTCGACCAACTGAGCCACCCAGGTGCCCCCAGTACTCATTATTTGTTAAACATTACTTGTATCCTTCCACCAAAACCATAAACCCCTCAAATAATAAGTCCATTTCTCTAATCGACTGGCTTTTCTGTGGTACCTTACATAGTACACTGCATTTGATGCTCAACAAGCACCTTTCTTGGATGAGGTTTATTGAGATATAATTTATATATGTTAACATTCACTCTGTTAATTGTACAATTCGGTGAGCTCTGCAAATGCATATAGTTGTGTAATTACCACCACAGTGAAGATCTAGAACATTGTCTTCGCCTCAAAAGTTTCCCTTGTGCCCTTTTACAGTCAGTTTCTTCCCCTACACCTAGCTCTTGGCAACCCCTGATCTGATGTCTGTCCCTGTAGTTTTGACTTTTCCAGAATGTCATCTAAATGGAATCAAACTGTGTATAGACTTTTGTGTCTGTCTTCCTTCACTTAGCGTAACATTTGTAGGATTCACCTATATTGTTGTATGAATCAGTAATTTGCTCCTATGCATGGATATACCACAGTCTGTTTATCCATTCACTAGTCGATGGCCATTTGGGCACTTCCAATTTGGAGCTGTTATAAATAAGGCAGAGATCAACACTCATGACCAGGTCTTTGCCGTAAATGTTAACATACAGGTCTTTATGTAGACACATGTTTCAGTTCACTTGGGTAAATACTGAGGAGTAAGATTGTTGGGTTGTATGATAAGTGTATGTTTAACTTCATAAGAAACTACCCAACTGTTTTTTTCATAGTAGCTGTATCGTTTTGGTATTCCCACCCACAAAATGTGAGATATCAGATTGTTTTGCCTCCTCGCCAGAACTTGGTATTAACAATCTTTTAAACTTAGTCATTCCAGTAGGTGTATAGTAGTATCTCATTGTGATTTTTTTTTTTTTTTTGAAATTCAACCCCACGCTTTTTGTTTGCTTTTATTTTTTTTTTAATTTGTTTTTTATTTTACATCCAAGTTAGTTACCATACAGTGCAATAATGATTTCAGGAGTAGAATCCAGTGATTCATCCCCTATGTGTAATACCCAGTGCTCATCCCAACAAGTGTCTTCCTTAACGCCCCTTGCCCATTTAGCCCTTCTCCCCCCACATCCTCTCCAGCAACCCTCAGTTTGTTCTCTGTATTTAAGAGTCTCTATATTTTGTCCCCCTCCTTGTTTTTATATTATTTTTACTTCACTTCCCTTATGTTCATCTGTTTTGTATCTTAAATTCCTCATATGAGTGAAGTCATATGATCTTTGTCTTTCTCTAACTGGATAATTTTGCTTAGCATAATACCCACTAGCTCCATCCACATACTTGGAAATGGCAAGGTTTCATTCTTTTTGATTGCGCCATTGTGATTTAGATTCTCAATTTTCTTCCTACAAACATTAAAGAATGTCCTCGTTGGTGAAGTGTACAGTTCTTTTATCCATTCTTAAACACTGGATTTTTCATGGGGGGGGCTCTCTCCCCCTCTATCTTTCTGTAAATATATATTATATAACATATAATAATAAATGTATATCAATATACTAAATTAATGTTTATACATTATAGAATATATTAATAAATATATTATGTAATTAATATAGTGTATAATGTACTATATGATATAATATGTATTTATATTTTATACTCCAGATATGTCCTTTATCAACTACATTTTACAAGTATTTTCTCCCATTCTGTGGCTTTTCATTTATTCAGCAATATGTTTTAAAGAGCAGAAATTTTAAATTTTGATGAAATCCAGTTTATCAATATTTTCTTTTCTACCCCATTATTTCTTTTCCTTATTCAAGAAACCTTTGCCTAACCCAAGATCATAAAGATTTTTCTCCTATATTTTCTTCTAGAAAATTTATCATTTTAGCTCTAACATTTAGATCTGTGACCCATTTCTAGTTAATTTTTGCAAGAAATGTTTATTATTTGATATGTAGTCCAGAATACAACCATAGGGAAGCTAACTCAGGAATAAAAAAGACACATTTCACAGAATGAAAAACAGTGTCCTGTAGGAGAATTTGGAATTGTATACTGGAAGCCCTGAATAGGAGCATTTTTTTTCTTTTCTTTTTTTTAAATTTTATTTATTTTTTGAGAGAGAGAGAGAGAGAGAGAGAGAGAGAGAATGAGTGGAGGATGGGTAGTGAGAAAGGGGGACAGAGGATCCAAAACGGGCTCTGTGCCCCAATGTGAGCCTCGAACTCACAAACCATAAGATCATGACCTGAGCTGAAGTTGGACCCTTAACCCACTGAGCTATCCACAATGCCCCTAGGAGCACTTCTTCCATGGTTAATTTTTTGGATTAGCACAGCTTTGCTATTTAAAAGTTTATATTTTAATAAATTTTGAAATTCCAGATCACAGATGCTATCAAGACCAAAACCCTTATGTGGGCTAGTAAAGGACACCCCTCTGGATATTCTTGATTAACCTGCTGGATGTTGAGAAAATTACAAACCTCTTTCATTATCTGTGAAATGGGTATAATCATACTTGACATGAAGTTACTTTACAGGCTTGTGCAGACTGAGTCAGAAATCTTATAAAGGGGCCATAGAGATTTCAAATGCAATTGTGATTATTGCTAATTATACTAATTCTCAATTAAAACTTTTGCCAGAAAGCCTACAGATGATGTCAGTAATAAGGGGTCCATTGACTCGCATGTGTTGCGAGCATATTAATTGTAATTATTGCTTTGGCAGCTGCAATGTCTAACTCCATAGGTGTTTGTTTCGTTAGTGATTCATTATTTACAAAATACTCTGGCAATGATGAGTGTCTGTTACAAACCAAGGCCCTCCTATAATGAAATGCCATTATTTTGTGGGATTTGTGACTTTTCTCCCATGGGAGACATCTTCAACTCATTAATGCCCTCAACACATGGCGTAATGGATTAAAACTAGGATAGGAGTAAATGATTTCAGTTCAAGTGCTGGAGTTTTTTTCACCCTGGGAGCAGGTGCCTTCCCATAAATATTTTCCTGAAATGGAAGTTGCCATGGGAAGTGGGTGGGTGGTCTGGATATCAGACTAAGGGCCTGGCAGTCAGGGGTCTGGATCCATCTTTGTGTCTAAGGGCCCAGGGCAATGGCAATAAATACACAAGTCCAAAGGAGCGCTGAGGCCCTGAGCCTGAACTCAGCAAAAAGATAAAGAGAACTGCCTTCCAACAACCATTGTTAAACACTTAGCACTTTGTATTTGTGACATGCTTTCAACCTTTACTTACTCTTCACTGCAGCCCTGTGAGTTAGGGTAGGACCCTCACTGTCACTCCTGGGGAGAAAACAGCGGCCCCAAAGGGGGTAATCAGGCTTCTCTCTCTGCAGGGCCCTTTTAGCTGGTCTCTGATAACATTTTGAATTATGAGTTTTTAGGGGTCAGAGGCCCTAGCTCTCTTAGTTAAGCTTTTTGCCCTTAACATTTTGTTATTAAAAATATTCATAGGTGGAAACAAAAGTCTAATACACTCCCATGACCTCATCCTCAACAATTATAAACTCATGACCCATCTAAATTTCTCTTTATTCCACCCACGTCCCCCCATTCTGCTGAATTATTTTAGACAAAAATCCCAGACCTATCATTTGATCTGTAAATACCTTGATAACTATCTCTAGGAGATACGGATTTTCTTCTAAAATATAAATTATCTCACAAATATTTTTTTTCCCTTCAGTTTATTAGAATCAGGATTTAAATTAAATTCCATAAATTACAATCAGTTGATGTCTCTCAAGTCTCTTTTAATCCAGGGCTTTCCTGACTGTCTTGTTTTTGTTTTTCCTTGCAATCTATTGGTTTGCAATCCACAGTTTTCTTATAGGACTTTGTCTTGCATTTTGCTGATTACATGTCCATAATATTTTTAAAAATAACTTCATTTGTCGCTCACATTTTCTGCAAATTGGCAGTTGAATCTAAAGATTTGATCAGATAAGTTTTCAAGTTTTTTTCCAAGAGTATGTCATAGAGCTGGATACTTCCATTGAAAGACTCATGATTGTCTCCCTTTTCATTAGTAGATTGTTGTCTGGAGCCATGCCTTCATTAAGAACTACAAAATGGTGATGTTCTATATCACTATATCCTTCTATAAGGAGAAAGTTTCCCTCACCTACTTTTTGGTTACCCAGTGATGTAGTTGATATAAGACAGGCAGAATTAATACCTGATTCTCTTCCTTATGTATTAATTATCAAATTATTGAATTCTCGAGTTGCTTCCCAAGTTATCCAGTTAAGTTTCTTTTTTTAATTTTTTAAACACTAGTATGGTTTTATAGATTTAAACTTGTTAGTTTGTTTTAGTTTATTGGAACCACTATCATTGTGGATGCTCAGGTTGCACCATATTTGAACAATTGGCAGCTCCTTCTGGTTGGTTCCTGAGTCTTTCTGACATAAGCTGCAGTATCACAGACTGTTGGCTTCAAACAACAGAATTTTATTGTCTCACAGTTCTCAAGGCTAGGAGACTGAAATCAAGATGTTGTCAGGCTTGGTTTCTTCTGGAGGCACTGGTGGAGAATCTCTTCCGTGCCTCTGTCCTAGCTTGTGGCAGTTGCCAGCAAATCCTTGGTTTGTAGACCTATCACTTCAGTCTCTGCCTCTAACATCACATGGTATTCTTCTCCCTATCTGTCTCTACGTATAAATTTCCTTCTCCTCATACAGACTCCAGTCATCGGCATAGGGGTCACTCAAACCCATTATCCCCTCATTTTATTCACAGGTACCAGGGGTTCGGCTTTGAACATATCCTTTTGGAGCAAAATTTGACCCACAACATCAATGATAGTCTTTGATAACTTTTTTGCCTTCTTGCTTCTTGTTTAACATCAATGTTAAGACCCAGAATCTGGTAAGACTCAGAATCAGCTCTTATTCTTTTAAGTTGGAAATGATATTTAGGGACTGAGAACTAGCAGTGTTTATCTCTACCAAGTTAGTCATTACTTCTAGGTCTTTTAAAAGGACAGAAATTGGAAATGCTTTTATATTTTTAAAGAGAAAGCACATTGTAACTTCATAACTCTCATCCAATTCAAATTCAAGACTCTAAGACTTAACCCCATCAAACCATCACCCTCTCCCATCATCTCCCTTCTCCCATGGGAAAGTCCTAGTTTTCAATAACATGCAAAAAATTACTCTTTTACTTTATCCTGTGACACACACACACACACACACAATTATCTCAAAATAACAAAACTAACATTACCACCAATGATATGGTTACTGAAAACAGTTTAAGGTTCTTAAAATTATTCTTGCAATTCCTTGTGTCCTCAGAGTGCATTCCACTCAGGAAGGACCTGAAATTACTGCATATTGTTGACATGTGAGCTAGTTTTTCTATATGTAGGTATGCCAACAACTTGGGACACAATTAAGTTCCTTTTATCCATGTAATGTCCATTTTTAGGGTTTTCTAAAATTAAGTTTTGTCCTTACAAATATGTAGAATATTTTCAGAGCTCCAAAGTCTAATCCATGGTGCAGTGTGTCATCACAGAAATCTACCTCTGTAACTGTCCTCTCTACCTGTCTCCTCCCTTTTTTTTAGAGGTAATCATTTAAACTTTTCTGTCCCTCCATTTTTGCACATTGATCTTGTATTCTTCAACCTCATTGCTTTCACTCACTAGTTGTCATAGTTTGGTTTTCCATGTACATGATAAATGCCATCTGTGAATAGACAGTTTTCCTTATTCCTTTGCAATCTGGATGCCCTTTGTTTCTGTTCCTTGCCTAATTACACTGGTTAGAATCTTCAGTACAAGGTGGGATAGAAGTGGCGAGAACAAACATCCTTGTCTTGTTCCAGATCTCAGGGGGAACTCTCCACTCATTCACTATTTTTTTTTAATGTTTATTTATTTATTTTGAGGAGAGAGAGAGAGAGAGAGAGAGAGAGAGAAGGAGAGCACACACAGGGGAGGGGCAGAGGGAGAGGGAGAGAGAGGATCCCAAGCAGGCTCCATGCTGTCAGCCAGAAGTGGGGCTCGATCCCACAAACCATGAGATCATGACCTGGGCTGAACTCAAGGAGTCTGACACTTAACCCACTGAGCTACCCAGGTGCCCCTCCACTCATTTAATATTAAGTATGATGCTAGCTGCGGGTTTTTCATAGATACCTTTAACAGACTGAGGAAGCTCCCTCCCATTTCTAGTTTGCTGAGTGTTTTTATCATGAAATAGTGTAGGTTTTTGTCAAATGCTTTTTTGTATCTATTGAGATGATAATGTGTTTTTAATTCCATTGATACAGTGTGTTACCTTAATTGATGTACAGATGTTATAAAACAGCCTTGCATTTCTGGGGTAAATTCCTCTTTTTTTTTTTTTTTTTCAACGTTTATTTATTTTTGGGACAGAGAGAGACAGAGCATGAACGGGGGAGGGACAGAGAGAGAGGGAGACACAGAATCGGAAACAGGCTCCAGGCTCTGAGCCATCAGCCCAGGGCCTGACGCGGGGCTCGAACTCACGGACCGTGAGATCGTGACCTGGCTGAAGTCGGACGCTTAACCGACTGCGCCACCCAGGCGCCCCTGGGGTAAATTCCTCTTAACCATGGTGTGTAATTCTTTTTGTACATAGTCTTGTTGGCTTGCTAGTATTTGTTGAGAATTTTTATGTCTCTATTTATATGAGATATTGGTCTACAGTTTTCTATGATGTCTTTGTCTGGTTTTCATATCAAAGCAATACTAAACTCACAGAATGAGTTGGGAAGTGTTTCCTCGTCCTGGAATAGTACTTCCATCTTTTACTATACAAAAATATGTGGGTATATATTTTGTGTGTGTTCTCATTACTTTTTTTATAGCTTCATAGTACTCCACTGAGCAGATGTACCCATGCTTATTCAACCAGCTCCTTGATGACAGACATTTGAATTGTTTCCAGTCCTTTGCTATTATAACTCATGCTGCACTGAATTACCCTAGCAATATACCTTTTCATATGCCCATGTATGTGTGGTATAGATTCTCAGAAGTAAGATTTATGAGTCAAAGAGTAAACACATGTGGAACTTTGCTGGATATTGCCAAATTCCTTTCCTTAGGGGTTGAACCATTTTGTAGTTTGTTTAAAAATTGATTATTTGTGCACAGCTTTGCCAAAAAAGTATTTTGCCTAACTTCTTTTTCTTTTTGCCATTCTGGTAGATAAGAAATAGTAACTCCATAAAGTTTTAATTTGCATTTATTTCATTATGAGTGAGTTTAAACATCTATTCATATGGTTAAGGGCCATTTGCCTATCTTTCTTTGGGAATTATCTCTTCATATCTGTAGCCTATTTGTTTATAAAGTAGTTGAACTTTTTCTTGTTTTCAGAAACTTTTAGACATTAAGAATATCAAAAACCTTTGCAGTTTAAACTGCAAACATTGTTTTCCCAGTTTAACAGGTGTCTTTGTACCACGTTTATGGTATTTGCTTTTCTTATGCATAGTTTGCATTTTTTAATTTTTATAATCGATTCTCTCGGTTTTGTTTCTGAACCCAGCACAGGCATAGGAATAAGTTAGACAGAAAAAACCCTGATTTGAGCAGTCCAAGTCCAGGGAAATCATTGGCAGAATGCCCAGAGACCGCAACCCTCATGATTCCCATCAGAGCCACTGACATCCACCTATCTGCCTTACCATTATTAATGCAATTACTACCAGAGAAGCCAGAGGTTTCCAAGTAACACTCCTTCCCCCAACTTAGAATCTGTTTTCCTCACAGAGCTTTTGTTGACTTGGGTGGATGAAAGTGATAATGTGGGGATGAGTACAGGGAGGAGGATCCTGAGAGCAAAAGCTTTGGATAAAGCTGAAGGGACCCAAACCGTGCGAAACGTGGCTGACAAATGTGTTTCCCCCTAAAGCCATTGCCACGAGAACAGAGAGATGTTTTCTTACATTCCTATTCCTCTTCTTAGAAACGAATTGTGGCTTTCACCAGGACTCCTTCCGCAGAATAAAACAAACACTCAGATCTTGAAAGTGTCTGGGAGAGACGTTCACAGTTTTGTGGATAATGCTGTATTTCTTTTATTTTTACAGCCTTAAAGAGAGCGGTCGTGCTAACTATTCACCGCACAAAAGTAATGGTATGAGAGTCTGCATTTTCTTCCCCGCGCGCGTCTTTTCCTTGGCGGGTGGGGGCTCCGCCAAATGGACTGTATTCGTTTCACACATTTGGGTTCATCGGTTTACTTTTTTGCTTATTTTTAAACATTTAAAATAGGGAGTTGTCTAAAAAAACATACTTGGTTTCAAAACCAGAAAGTAGCAGAGAAGTCTCCACATACACCGCAGACCACATCCATCTTGTCGCCTGAGTTCCTGCACGAAGCATTGTTTAAAAATGAAACTTTGAATAGTGGATTCGAACAACTCTCTGCCTTACCGAAGGTTGTACGCATTTATGTAAAATGGGACCACGCACATCTATGTATAAATACATGCTTTTGCTTTTCCGCATAGGTCTGAATAAGGTTGGGGCAGGGGATGCCTTGGCCTGTTGTTGCTACTTTGCTCCTGACCATCAGTTCCTGTCCTGTATGTCTACAGAGCTTGGCCTTTGTCCTTCATGTCATAACTTGCAACAGAGGGGGCATCGGACCTAGTTTCTGTCTTTAACTGTCCCCAAACATGCAGTTGATTTGGGAACAATGTCGGACAGTACTCAGCACGGAACACAAAGAAAGGGTACTGTATCTGGTTATAATTTAGAAGTGGACGCGTTAACTCGAATATACCCTTCGCTACTGAGTTGTGTTGAACTTCCAGAAAGCCGAGCTTTATCTCCATATAGGAATTTAGACAGATCATGTTCAAAAGTTGCGAGCAGGTTACGATGCTGACAAATGAGTTCCTAATTATTCGGCTCCAGGCTCTGCCCATGTTGCATGCAGAGCAGGCCTTCACCAGGACACTTGGAGACTTTTGTAGCTTCAACTGATTTAATTGAAAACAAATGGAACCATGTGATTATCTCAACCACAAATACGTAACACAATGTGTAATATATTTAAAAGGCAAGAGGAAATTTAGTAATGGAATTTCAAAACTGTTTGAAAGAAAGAAACTTTGAGGGAAAAGAAAGGAAGAAGTGAATTGGTGACGCCAGTTTGATTATTTTCAAATCCCACAGCTGGACTTGGATTTGTACAAGAGGAGTCATGGTCTGTAAAGGACACCAGCAGAAATCTAAGTGCTGGTATAACACATGAAGGAATAAGTGACAAGGCTTTAGACACCCAGAAAACTGCAAAATTTGTGCACTCTTAATGTACTTCTTTTCCCGTAGGAAAATTTCCTGATTTACATACTCTATCAGGGAAATACCTCAGTAAAAATATGTTCCTTATTGGGGCGCCTGGTTGGCTCAGTTGGTTGAGCGTCCCACTTCAGCTCAGGTCATGATCTCGCGCTCCATGGCTTCGAGCCCCCGTTGGGCTCTGTGCTGACGGCTCAGAGCTTGGAGCCTGCTTCACATTCTGAGTCTCCTTCTCTCTGCCCCTCCCCTGCTCGCACTCTGTCTCTTTCTCTTTCTCTCAAAAGTAAATAAACATTAAAAAAAAAATTTTTTTTAAATATATAGTCCTTGTTGTTTGCAACCACTTTACTCATTTACTTAATTTTTTCCTTACTGGCCATTCATGTGCTCTGCCCAGATTCTGTAGTAATAATAACAGCAAACACTCTGAGCTCTTAGTGTGTCCCAAACATTATTCTAAGCAGCTTGTATTACCTCATTTAGTTCCCACAGCAGCCACGTGAGACTGCCCCTGCTGTGATCCTGCCATTGCTGATGAGGAAGTAGAGAAGCCAGCTTGCTCAAGGCGATATCTAGAAATTCGTTCTCAACCATTGTATGATACCACCTTTCCAAGCGCACCAAACACCTTGTGACAAATGCCTTGCATAATGAAAGGACTTCCAAAGACCAACTGATTTGGGGAACAGATGCAGGCCTGGGTATTTCAGAACTACAAAGATAAATAAAATTTTCAATACAGTGCGACAGCATATTTTCAAACCATTCACTTAGATGTGTGAATTTTAATACATCTATTTGAAAGCAGACCACATTTCTGAATAATCACATCCACTATAATAGATTTATTAGATAGTAATGTACAAAAAGTGCCCACAGTTGATTTGTTTTCACCTAGAAAAATTGCAATTTCAAATGGTTCAGTCTTCTTTTGGTACTATTGAATAGATGTTACTTCTTAGAGATCTGAGCAAAGGACGACCCCTTTATTCATCCATCAGCAATAGTTACTGAGGGTTAGTTGCGCCAAACACTATGTCAGTCCTGGGATCAAAAGCTATGGAGACATGGATCTTGCCCGAAGAAATTCTTAGTTTTCAACACAAGACAGACAAATACACAAATAGTTACAATTAAAATAAGATTATTGTAGCCCTGGAGCACCTGGGTGGCTCAGTCAGTTAAGCATCCGACTCTTGATTTCAGCTCAGGTCATGATCTCACAGTTTATGAGATCGAGGCCCGCGTCGGGTTCTGCACTGACAGCATGGAGCCTGCTTGGGATTCTCTCTCCCTCCCTCTCTGCCCCTCTCCCACTCATTCTTGCTTGCTCTTTCTCTCAAAATAGATAAGTAAACATTAAAAATGTTTTTAAAAGATTACTGCAACCCTGAAATTCTGTATAAAATGTCTTGGGGGTGTTGAGAAAAGGGCCTGTATGTGAGCC
Organism: Panthera onca; assembly: GCF_046562875.1. Taxonomy (NCBI): domain Eukaryota; kingdom Metazoa; phylum Chordata; class Mammalia; order Carnivora; family Felidae; genus Panthera; species Panthera onca. The sequence continues at coordinate 40,164,458 of NC_138339.1, read as the reverse complement.
TAGAGAAGGCAGGGATATCTTTACAAAGAAGATGAGCTCTGACTGGGATGTAATGGGAGAGTAGTTTACCACTACTCCTGAAAAGGCCATTAAAAACATCCAACAGATTTAGCTTTCAAAGATGAGAAATGACATTTCTTTGGCATCATTAGATTTTATTGAGGGCAGTTATTGTGGATCTACCAGGCCTACCTGATTTCAAGCCCGGGCTATGCTTTTCCAAAGCTTTATATCTTGGGACAAGTTATTTCTTGTCTGTAAGGTGGAGATATTAATACCTACCTCATAGAATTATTATGAGCAATTGCATAGTGTATGCTAAGCGCTCGGCAAAATTGTACACGCAAAGTACTTAACAAATGGTGGCTATTTCTATAATTGTTGCCCAGTTTACTTTTTTGCTACCTGGTGCATCACTACACCAATACCAGAGAAGTGTCAGCTCTAATTCCCATGAAAGCTTTTGACCTTGTTGTTGGGAGATTGGTGTAGGTACTGCGTTGGTGGGTGATCTATGACCTTAGAGAGTGTGTAGCTTTTTATCAGGCCATAGTGTGGTGCAGAATTTTCCCAGAAGTCTGTGGTATCTGTTTGTCATCTTGCAAGTGTGTGTGTGAGCTTTAAGAGCAAATTTGTCAGCACACAAAAGTTCCCAGATGGCTTTTTCAAGGACGTTTGATCTCTGCTGTCTTTGATTTGAAAGTTCCCCAGAGATCTGAAAGCAGATTTCTTCTTGCCTCCTTAAACATGGCTGTGCAAAATTGAGCAAGTTATTGGCACAGTCAGCCTATCTTGTTTAACTACAGATGGATTCATGGCAGGATGAGCAGCTTCCCATCTGATATCATTGACTAAGCCATGATCCACCAGCCGTGGGAGATCTGCAAACTTCTCAGAAGAGCCTTGGAAGATGGTAGTCACGTGTCCACCTGTGGTCAGCTGGAATAAACGTTCTTTTGTTTTTAAGTTTATTTATTTTGAGAGAGAGTGAGCAAGAAGGGGAGGGGTGGAGAGAGAGGGAGAGAGAGAATCCCAAGCAGGCTCCACACTGTCACCGCAGAGCCCGATGTGGGACTCAGTCCCAGGAACTGTGAGATCATGACCTGAACCAAACTGAGAGTAAGACACTTAACCGACCGAGCCACCCGGGCACCCTGGAATAAAAGTTCTAATTGCAAAATCTGGCCTGTCAAAAGGGTGCTAGATTTTGTCCTGCTGCAGTCAACCGTTTAAATTTTTGAGTTCTATTAGCTTCACCTACGAGCTGTCATGGATTTGGTATGGTAGTTTAGGAGCTACAAATGCTGAAGACCTGGAACACAAGGACACAGTAAAGTCAGCCAGAGTTAAACAAGGCTTTGTGCAATATGCCACCCTGGGCTGGCTTCCTGCAGAGAGTAAAGGACAAAAGGGAGTCTAGCCATTCCTCTGCTTGGGGGGCTCTTAGCTATAAGAGAGGAGGAGGGTCTGTGCCTGAAGACTTGAGGCACAAGAAAAAGTAGGGTTTGGCTGTTAGAGACCCTGTTGTCTACACGTCACGACTGTAGCCTCGGTTCAAGGCATGAAATACCTTACATTTGTCCATCCTGTCTCAGTATTTTGCAAACACTGTGCGAGAGTCACATGGCCCACTGTACAAAGGGTTAACTGCAGATTTACTTTTTGGGGAAAATGTGTTTTAGTTGTTCCACAGCCTCTTCCCCTTATGACTATGTTCTGATACAACCTCTGTGCCATCCAAGGCAATAAATAGCAGAGGAGCTGGGGTAAATCCAATTATTTTTCCACAGCATCTTTCGTTGTAAGTGTGTCCGATTTTTAAAAATGAGACTCCATAAACCACATCATCACAGAGTCCTGTTTTTGTCTCCAGGGGTTTCAGACTTCCAAATGCTTGCCTTTCTGGATGTAGCATTGATGTGGCCCTGGGGACTGGTTCGAGTCACTAAAAACGCTCCTGGCACTGGATCACCTTGCAGTTGAGGTGAAATGGGGATCTTGTTTTCAAGAGGTTGGAGGAGAACTCACTGGAAAGGCCCTGAGAGGAGATGACTCTCTCTTTGGGGCTCAGGAGAGATTGACCCTTGACCGTCTCTCCCACCCCCCACAATCTTCAGACCTTAGAAGCTCCTTGCTGGTCACACACATTCACATCCGTCCTGGCAGCCCGAACCCCCACATCCTCAGAAATTCCTAGAAGTGTAAAGACAAAATCAGCCCCGGGATGTTGGCAGGATTCAATGTGTTACTAAAAATGGGACTTGTGGATGGAGACTTAAGAGTTTTAAGTGAAAAAAGAAAATTTATGTAATTATCAGTGACTCCAGTGACTTCATTTGTTCTGAAATGGTTCATTACCAAAGATTGAAATAGGGTCACAGGAACACTGCTTCCCAGTGAGGGAGAAGCGTATCTCTCCGCAGCCCCCACCCCTCCCTCCCATCTCAGCCAAGAGTGTCACTTGGGAATTCATCAGGAAACCATTCGTGGGGGTTTGGATTTACAAACTTCGCAACTCTTCTCTGAATGCCACAACCCACCTTCGCAGTGAATCCCAGCACCCTGCCTCCTAGCTGACTTTGGGTCCTTTCCCAAACACTAAATAACGGGATAGGGATACAAGACAGTTTCTCTTTCAAAGTTCAGAGGCAGAAAGCGGGATGACTGTGTTTCTTGAGCCTGGGTCTCACTCCAGCCCCCTGGCTGATACCTACTCTGGGTTAGCATGTGAAGGCAAAGGTCTGGATTGAGCCGGGAGGAGGGGAGTGGTTTTCCATGACAGCCTCCCTTATTCATGGCCATCCTTCTCTCAGCCAAAACTGTATTTCCTGGTACCTCTCTCGGGGTTGCAAAGGAGGAGCAGTTGGATCATTTGATTAGCTTTTTCCCAGAACAGGGACCCTCCCATCTCTGTTTACTTCCCAGTGAGTGAAGGAGGAGGCCCAAGAATGGGGCGCCTTCTGGGGCTGCTCCTGAAACAGAAACAGCCCCGGAGTCAGCCTTGGTTTTGCTAAATGTATCAATTCTCCCACATCAGGTGGACACCTGCTGACGCTTTCCTCCGCCGTCCCTACCCCTGGGGAAAACCGCTCCTGGTAGCCCCACTCCAGCTATCCCCACCGACAAAGCGAACACCCCTTGCTCCTCATGGATACCTGTCGAATAAATTTTTTTCAATTGTGGTAAAAAAAAACCACATAGCATACAATTTACTATCTTAACTGTTTCTAATCATACAGTTCAGTAGCATCAACTATATTCATATTGTCCACCAGATCTCTAGGACATTTTTCATCTTGCAAAACTGAACCTCTGTACCTATCTCACTGAACAATTCCCCACTCCCCCTCCCCCCCCCCCAGGTTTTGGCAGCCATCATTCTATTTTCTACTTCTATGAGTTTGACTACCTGAGATACCTTATATTAGTGGAAATATGTAGTATTTGCCTTTTTGTGACTGGTTTATTTTACTTAGTAAAATGTGCTCAAGGTGCATCCATGTTGTAACATGTGACAGGATTTCTTTCTTTTTTAGGGCTGAATAATATTCCATTTGCTTATGCATTCATCTTCAATGGACTTTTGGGCAGCTTCCACCTTTTGGCTACTGTGAATAACGCTACAATGAATATGGGTGTGCAAATACCTCTTTGAGGTCCTGCTCTCAATTTTTTTGGATAAATACTCAAAAGTGGTATTGCTGGGTCACAGACTTCAGGCTTAGGCTCCTGCCCTTGGATACATGTTTGATATTCCTACATCCTTTCTACATCCACTACCCAAAAGCCACACATTGTAGAATATTTCCTTCCTCCAAAATCATTCCCTCAGAGCATGGAACAAATGACACGCTGGCCTTTGCCCCAGTCTTAAGTCCAAGTACAACACGGACTTTTCATTTTCAATCTCTGGTGCCGTGCTGGAAACCTGTCATCAACAGATGAATGCAGGAAAATAAATAAATAAGTAAATAAATAAATAGCATTAAAAAATGAAATGCAGATTCTCAGTTAAATCGCCCTCCATCCCTTACCAGACCTTTCCAGAATCTCCAGCAGTTCCTATCTTGGGGATGAGGTTCTACTGCTCTCTCAGGTGGTCACTGTCATTCTCCTGGGACTGATCATGGGCTCCTCACCTGTGACATCTCTGGCTCCAGCTCTCTTCCCCATGTGGAGGATGGCTGGTGGAACACAGCTTGGTCACTTTTGCTAGACAGCCCCGCAGTGGAGGAGGGACAAGGATTTGGCCACCCAACCAAGCTGAAGAGCTCAGATCTTTTATGAAAGGAGCCCGTCTCCTTTATGCTGCAAAAGCAGGAGTCAGACCTGCAGGGAGATTGTAGGAATGGCTCTTTTAGCCAACCCTAATACACAGCTGTGCACATGCACACACATGCACACATACATGCGCACACAGAGGCATCAAGGGCTCCTGCTACTCCTGCCTATGGCTTCTTTTCTAATCATTCTTTTTCTATTTCAACTTTGGACTTAGAATTTTTGACTCCAAAAGAAAAAGTAAAATTTTTTTAAGACTACTATAAAAGTGCTCTGAATTTTGTCACTCTATTTTGTATTCACCTTATTTATCAAGGTCACTGCTGGTTTTATATGTAAGTAGAGAAGTTTTCACAACAATTAGAAATCCCCAAAATAGCTCCCGTACCAATTTGGATTTGAGCAAAAAGAATCATTTCTTCGATTTCGTGTCATCCTCTCTAGACATTTTTTAAATGCAAATACGCCTAATAGGAGTAACCAGCACTTTACTGTAATTTAGTTTGTCAGATGGCTTTCCTCTGGGGGATGTGGGGGAGGCAGGAATGGGAGAGAAACACAGAAAGCAGAGTTGGGGAAACATTAACAAATTTCGTCTATTTCCCAATTTTTCCTAGGATAAGCTCCGTGTATATTTCAGCTGGAATTTCATGAATCTTTGTGCTTCAGCACTTGTCTACTTAGGAAAAATTGAGTGAACAAGTTATCCAAATCATTTCTGACATCTCAATTTTACATGCTGGTACCATGTTATGAAATATTGTATGGGAAGGAGGTGTCCCCGAATGTTTATCTGTTTGTCTCTTGCCCTAATTAAGTCCATGTGGATCCCATGTAACTTCAGAGTATGGGGACTGCGTTTCCATTTTGTTTTGTTTTGTATTTTCCTTTAATGTGCCGCTTCAATTAGAGAAGGAACACATCAATATTTGGATTGAGAGGTAAGATACAGAGAGGGAATTGTTTGTCCCATAATCTGTTGAGGGAATAGATGGGCTCTTAAATCATCAAAAGGAAATGTTGTAGTATTAGTGAAGATACTTTGGGATTAAAGAAGTAGAAATCAATTTAAGCTAGCTGAAGCAAAATGGGGGGAGTGGTCTGAAGATAAGGGGCGTCTTATGGAGCCCGTGGGTAGAAATGCAGCCCAATCTGAGGAACTAAGTTCTGGGAAGCTTGTCAACAACCCAGGAACAAACTCTGCCTCTCATTTCTGCTGTCCTCTGAACATCTGCTTCTCCTTTTCTCTTTCACTGCAGACCAACTTTCTCTGGTTCTCTGGTCACATTGCAATATGGCTGCCCCAAATCTCCTGGATGTTATCAACCACGTCAAAGGTAACTGGCTATTAATTGGTCCCAGTTCTTGGGAGGGAGAACCTGATTGGTCCAACCTGGATCAGACTCCACAGTGACCTAATGAACTACTGAAAAGTGACAGGGTCACATGCTAAGAATGCAGCTGCTGGGACTCACCTTGGACATCGGGGGTACCTTCTCAGAGTAAGGAGCATTCTATGCTTCCGGAGCAGTCAGTCCCTGTTCCAAAAGAAAGCTATCCAGGGTTTCCTGTATTTCCTGTTTGTAACCTGAATGTCCCACATCCCATCAGCTATGGCACAAAGTCATGGTCACAGCACCAAAATAATTTAGAACTTCAAACTTGCGCATGTGCCACCAAGGGTTTTTTTGAGCTCATAAAAGGCCCCCATGGCTCCCCATGGCTCCCCAGGTAATGCTGGTTCTTCACCACGCATGCCAGCTCTCCACCAGGCGTTATGGTCTCTACCACTGTTCTGCTGGGCACATGACCACAACACATGATCCTTCACTAGGGTGCCCATAAACTTTAGTTCATGGCTGTTGTCCTGGTGTTGTTGTTAATAGCACTCACCTTAATTCTCAAAAGTGTCCTGTTTACACAATAAATTATATGTTCTACCTATCCCTAATACACAGGTTTTATAATGGTACACGACAAGGAGGCTTTTGTGAATCCTTTTTACAGAAGCTTCCAAACAGTGCCATTTGTTCCCTAACATTTTATAGAGTGACAGAGAAACCCCATTTGACCTAAATTAACCAAAGAGGGAGGTATTTATTGATTGACATAACCAAACTAGGGAAAGGACAGAGGGTAGAGTTTGCCTCAGCAGCCACTAGATTCAGAACTCCAAATAACAAGGAACTCATTCCTTCACTATCCATTTTTTTGTGTATGTCTCTGCTTCTTTTGATGTGTTAGCTTTTTTTCCCTCAGACTTGTCCCTATACAGGGAAAACTTGGACACTGTCATCACCTCTGGGCTTATGTTCTCAAAGCTTCACGGTCATAGAACTCAGAGAGCTCTTGTTAGGAAGATCCTGGGAAAGAGCCTTTTGACTATGGTTGGGTCATGTGTCCATCGCTGGACCAGCCACTGTGGCCAAGGGATAAGGAACCGTGATTGGCAACCACCACCAGAATCCTACGAAAAGGAGGGAAGTGTTTTCCCAGGCAGACAAAACAAGCAATACCCACCCATAGATATCTTTCAGTGTTTGATATCACCAGAACTGAGACTTGAGTCCAGCGGGGGCAAGCCATGAAATAAAGGTAAGCAGCCCAACATCCCTCCCTTCTAACAACTAAGATTTTCTTACGGAGGCAAATTCCTCCTGATCCTTATTCCCCTTACTCACCCAGGAGGGTCCACAGTCCTTATGCACATGGGTTTGGTTAGGCTGCCCTAGCTGTTCATCAGAACACCAGCAGTGAACATAGCTGAGGCATGACCCTAAGGACATCATTATATGTATTAGCAAAAACAAATAGGATTAAGGAAACATGTACATTGCATACTAGCCCAACCCTAGTAAGTTGTTGAAACCCTAGTAAGTTCTTAGATCTGTAGTTTAGAAGCTTGGATCCTGAAGAGCAACCCTATGGAACTCATGGGAAGGAAATCTTTCTTTGTCTCTCAGTCGTGGTCTCTCTCTCTCTCCCTCTCTGTATGTGTATGCATTTTAGATATAAAAAGTATTCATAAATCAGGACTTGTATGCTACACTTACTGGCCTCAGTGAATGGGCTTCAGGCCCAAATGCTATTCACAGAAAAGAAAAGCAGATTTCTGCTCTGATAACAACTTGAATGTTATTTTCTCTGTTCATGGGAAATTCCATTTTTTCTTTAGTATTAACCAAGATATTCGCCCCTTCCTAATTGGTAACAGTGCTTTGGATAATTCTCAGCAAAATTGGGTAGTTTCAGTCTTGTTCACGAATGGGTTGCATGCCTATGTAGGTCTCCATATCTGCAAAGGATTTGCAACCAGGGCTTTGTACTGATTGACCTTTAGGGTCTTTTCAACCCTCTGGTGCAAAGATTTGCGAGTACACAGATGAAGCCCATTCAGTTTGCATGTGAGATTCACCTCATTTAAAATTCCTTTCATCTCCTCTTAAACACATTTGGGAAAATCATTACAAATAAGAGACCATTGTGAGGCTCAGTGGCATACCTTAAGAGAGGGGAGATTAAGCTCTAGACAGCTCACCTCGAGGTAAGTGCACACTGCTGAGTGTGTGCAAGTTTTTTGAGGGGGCCACATTGCAGGTGCACTATGTTTGGAAAAAGCAGTCAAGACAAGTGTGTGGGCAGTTGGGGCACCAACTCACTGGGGAGCAGGGAGCTCCCACCAACAAGGCCACTTGTATGCTCTGTGCCTTTCCGAACCCTGGTTCACATCCCAGGGCCAAGTCCTTAATGAATCAGCAGCCTGATTGGATGCACCATATGGGAAATCTCTCTGAAAACCATCCTTCTCCTGAAGGACACACACCAAGACACAGCTTGTCTAAGGCCATACAACTTCTGCCAAAAGATGATTTTGCCACAGCTTTTAAACATATGACGCAAGATTTGTGCTGTGAAAAGTCCCCACTTAAATTTAAGTATTTTTTTCAGAGGGATAAAAGAAAAGAAAACAAATACATAAACCCTAACACAGGGTCTGTTTATGGCGATAGATGGGCAGGTCTCACTCACTTTACTACATCCCTGACTGCTTGTAATGGGTACAATAGTTTACATTTTTTTTTAATGTCTATTTATTTTCAAGAGAGAGACAGAATGCGAGCAGGGCAGGGGCAGAGAGAGAGGGAGACACAAAATCCGAAGCAGGCTCCAAGCTCTGAGCTGTCAGCACAGAGCCTGACACGAGGCTCAAACCCACAAACCGCAAGATCATGACCTGAGCTGAAGTCGGACGCTCAACCGAATGAGCCAGCCACCCAGGCACCTTTTGGGTACATTAGTTTAAAGGGACTGCAGGTCTACTTGCTAATGAAAGCAGTGTTACCTTTTGTGATTAATTGTATGGACTAGTTATTCAACCTCCATTTTTCTGCACCATTCATGGTACTGACTTTCTGCTTTTTAGTTTTCGGTTTTAGAAAACAAATTCTTGTTAAACTTACATCTATTGACTTTGAGGATACTCCTGGGAAATCGGTAAAGATTTTTAAAATCAAAGATCACTATACTCTTGCTCATTTCCCAAGGAGGAGCCCAAGTTGAGACGGAAACCCAACTCGAATTATATCCGTGGTGCCTGAGAGTTAATGTGAAAAGAGAAAACAATCATGAGCAATTAGCTGGGTCTTTTTGGGTCAATGTCAGCAATGATTCCACTGTGCACCCTAATCCCCTCCCTTCTATTCTCCCCTCAGCCACATTTCCAGGCAGCAAAGCAAAGAGGGCCTCTGATTCATATTGTTTCTCCAGAATTAGGCTCGGCAGCCTTCTCCTGACTTCTTAAAAAACCTGTCCCTTCTTCTGGTCATCATTGTCTTTCTGTTATTATTTGAAAAACCTCTTTACTGGAAAACTGCTTGGCACCAAGCACCCCTTCTTTCAGTTAGAGCAGCTTCAAGTTCCCATTGGCCCACACATAACGCTGCCAGCTACTTGTGCGGGAGGGAGGGTGAGTGAGGAAGACACTTCTTTTAAAACACTCCACATTTCTATTGCCACTGGGAACCAACAGCTCTCTCCAAATAAGTCACATCTGGCGAAACCCTGTCAGAATGGACCAATGGATCAAGGCAACCTCATCAGGGGTCCTGGCTCTGCTGTGCTGTAGACCCAAGTAGAAAAGAGACCTGGTTCAGTAGGGGAGCTTGACTGGCCAGTTGTCTGATTATTGGCTTTCCCAATGGCCAATGAGGGTCTATAGCCCTGATACTTCCCTCTGAGGTGCTCAGAAAGATGCCACTGTCTGGGGGAGTCTCTCCTTGAGTTCCCATCTTGGCCCCAAAGGAGGGCATTTTGCATGTGGGGAGGATGACCTCCTCTCCTCTCATCCCCCTTCTCTGATTGGTGAGGTGGGATGGAGAACTAGACCACGTGCAGTACAGTCCCTTCCTGTCTCACTTTCTGAGAAGCCTCCTTTAGACTCAAGCTTTCTGTATTCTCCAGAAGCTTCCTGGGACCGAACTTTGATTTGCAGAGAGTAGGGCTACAGTTCCAGGTGGGAAGACCAGGCAGGTCAGTGTGAGAAGTCTTGAGAGCCAACTGGGACCCCCTCCTTGCCGTGTTCTCCAGTCTAACTTGATGAGCAATAGAACGGACATTCTTGTCTCCAGCTCCGGGCCTCCTTTGTCTATGTCTCAATAGCTTTGAGGCTTCAAGTGGAAGAGAAGGGTAGTAAGTAATCAATCACCCTCAAACTCCCACATGCCCTCAGGAGTGAAGAGGAGAGGAGCCAGAGGGCTGCTGGGGAATCCCCTGAGAAAACCATGAGCACCTAAACAAAACAAAGTGATGTAGGAAAGGCATTGCTGACCAGCATGAAGACTGAGGAAGAGACACAAGAATACAAGAAAGCTGACTTATGTTTTTCTCCTAGGGAATCCACTTAAAAAATGAAGCTGGGGGGGGGGGGGTGCGGGGAACTTATGCTGAAGGAAAAAAAAAAGGAAGAATTAAGCAGAAAAACCTTAACAAGCAGAACAAGGGTCCCTCTTGGAGTTTTTTGAAGAATGTGCCTTTCAGGATTAGTTTCATGGCAAAGATTGTGAAGAAGAATCATCTGGCAGTGTGCCCTCAAGCCATTATTAGAAGGTTCCTTAGAATATCTACCTAGTAGCTGCTGGAATTCAATTTACATGAGTGTGTTCTTGTGATCTTTGGGAGGGTAGTAGGTACTGAAAGTGGGGAATTTAACTAAGTCTTCCAAATGTAGGAAATCAGACCTGCAGGAGTAAGAGAATTTGTTGGGAGAGAGAGGCAGAGAGCATTCTGACTCATTAGTAAGATAAGACTTCATCCTAGGCCAGTTGTTCTCCATCTATTAGAATCACCAAGGAAATTCCAAACCATCCCAATGCTTAAATCCCTTCCACACCACTCAAATCAGGCATTCTGGGAACAGGCCAGGGTGTCAGCATTGTCAAAAACTTCCCAGAGGATTCTGGTGTGCAGCTGGCACCGAGAAACAGTGTTCTAGGCTAAGGGAACATCAGCCATCTGTGCCCTGCTTCCTTTGATGTATATCTGGGGTGGGGAGGCGGGTGTTATACACTCATTTTTCCCTAATGAACTAAAGCTTTGCTACTCAAAGAGTGGCCCTTGGACCAGCTGCATTAGCATTACCCTTGTTCAAAACTGCAGAACCTTGGGCCCCACCCTCGACCTAGATCTATTGAATCTGAACTGTAGTGGGGAAATGTTTCTGAAACTTTAATGTGCATAGGAAACACCTGGAATCTTGTTAAAACACAGATTCTGTTTTAGTAGGTCTGGGGTGCAATCCAAGATCCTGCCTTCTAACAAGCTCCCAAGTGATTTCAGTGTTGCTGATCCATGGACCACAGTTTGAGTACCAAGGCAATAGGGGACTTACAGCAGAAACAAATAAAAGTTGCTCAAAGAACAGTGCTCCAGCTTTCGACCACTTTGTAGGAACAGGGCTGAAAAAATTGCATGGAACATCTTCAGGGACATTAAAGACACTTCAGGGACATTAAAGGAGTGGGTGTCATTCCCGAGGCAGCTAATTAATAATTACCACCATCAAGAGATGCCATTGCTGGGAACTTCCAGAAACTGTCAATTGGGGCTGGCACCAAAGGAAACTACAAGGGGAAAAATCAAATTAACAAGACTGCTTAGCAAGTTGGAACTCTCTTTGCATATCAGCCCAAGTCACACTAGAGAATGAAGAAATTGGCCTTTTCTATCCCTTGCTATCTGGAGGAGAGAACCAGTCTTTCCATATACTTCACACTGAAATTAGAAAGTAATAATTTCCCGTTAGGATTCCCCTTGGGGTTATGTATTCCTGTACTCCGCAAATATTTGTTGAGCTCCTACTTTGTACCAGGCAGTGTGCTAAGACTTAGATTTGGAAGGCTAGAAAGGGGGTGGGGGGACAGCTCCAGCCAGCTGTAGGGAACTAGAATTGCAACCCAGCCCTCATCACAGAGTACACTGTGGCCAGAGAGAAGGTTATGCTGGGATGGTGCCTATAAACATCTTAGCTATTATGTAAATCCCAGGCCTAACATCAGTTGATGTCAATTTCAGAAATAAGACCATATATGATTCATTTGGAATCAGGCAATGGAAAAGTCAATGCTTTTACTGGAAGGAATCTGACGCCACTGAGCTGCTCTAGGATAAAGACTAAGTACACGATATTTGGGAATGGAATGGCAGCCATGGAAGATATTGTATGACTATACTTGGGCTGCAATACTGGAACCAATATGTGATTTTGGTAAAGATTTGGTGCTAGGCAAGAGATATAAGTAGTAGCTTGCACCTCGGGCTGTAGCCCTCCTCCCCATACAGAAAGACTTGCCTGTGTCATTTGGAAGGTCTCTTCCAGGGCACCCTGAACCAGGGTGCTCAGAAGAGGTAGGACTGCTCTCTGGAGCTCTCAAACACCCTGTAAACAATGTTCCTTATGATTTGTGTCAGGCCCAAGGTCTTCCTCTTTAAAGAGATGTGCCCATCTGTTGTCAAGGTAGGAAGACATCTCATTCAATATGTACTTTGATGGCCCAGGCGCAGGGGGATGTTGAATAGAATCTCTGAGAGGAGCTCCTGCACTTCAGCAGAACAAGGAGCACAATATGAACTCATTATTAGCAGCAGGAATCAGGAACCCTATGGGGAAACCATTATAATTTCCTCCCTTGCAAAGACACATTAGATTCTGCAGCTTACTGATGTTAAATGACTTGTATAAAGTTACAGGGTAGTAAATATCAGTGGAGAAGAACAAAGGTTTTCTGACTTCGAATACCAAAACTCTATCCAAACCCTCATAGAACTGAAGTTAATGGGGAGGGAAATGAAAAGTGATTAAGAAACAGAGAAACTACGGAGGGAAAAGTCTGCTATTATTGTTGGGAGTGTACATGCAAAAGGAAACGTGTAATCGTCTTCATTTGAAAGGCCTCCATGTGGTGGTGGGGGGGACACACAACAATGTCAATGGAAGATTGGGTCACTCTGGTCAAAGGAGTCTGGTCAAAGTGCAGTATTACTGTGGAAATAGAACAAATATAATGGATATACAAAATAACACTATATAAGCCTCAAATATCTACCTATGTGATGACAGCTCTATGAGGAGCCAGGCAGCAGGGAGGAGAGAAGTGTGTGGGAAGAAAGGAAATTATTATAAAGCCACAGTGTCAGCATGTACCCAAGGAAGGCACTTGTGCTAAGGCAGGTTTAGATAACCTCATGGGGCTAAAACAGAGCCCTCCAAAGGACTCCAAGATCTTGGGACTAGTGAGAGTAGAAAATGAAATTCTTCCAGCCAAGTCTGGTTGGAAAGAGAAGAGGAGGAACAAGGAAATCTCCACTGTACCATACAGACAGAAAGGAAAAGAAAGACAAGTGGGTCAGAAGCCATGTGCATATTGGAGCACACTTGTGAGAACAATTTGGTAAAATGAGTTAAATCCCTTCCCTCCAGTTTTTCCCTCTTTCCAAAGCATCCTACATCTCAGATCATTCATGCTAAAGTTTTTTTCTTCTTGTTGAATATGCTATCTAGCTAGTAGCAACTGCTTCTCTTAGCTTCCAACTTGACAAAAATATTTGTGAAGGCTCAAGTAAGGATGAAAATGCACTGAATAAGATTCTTCTTATTCAACAAACAAAGAAAACAAACCCTACTGGTGGAAGCTGAGAGAGATTTTTAATACGGTTGATGGATCCAAATTGGAGGGCAGAATAATGTGGCATACCCACGAGCTAGCTGTACTCCCCGTTGTAAGACAGCTCCGCACCTGAGAGAGAGGAAGAAGATCTCATGAATTGTCCTCTACCTTCCTGTTCCTCTTTGTTCAGAGACACAGGTGTGTGCACCCTGCTGAGAATGGGACCCCTGTTCCTGTAATAGATGTGGACCCTCCTTCCCACTGTAATCTATGTTTATTGATGCATGGCCCACTGAGACTGATGGTGGAGTATTGCTGATTTAGGTCCCTCCCAGAGAACACCATAGACGGTGAAAAAAAACAGAGTAAAAAGCTCAGGGAGCATGCTTGCAGGGGACCCCAGTTTTCAATGTATTTAATTGGTTCAGCACATCAGTGAGCCATGCTGTGGAAGTAGGGGAAAAAGTTTATATCTCTTTCCAGGAAAGCCAACATGACGCATGCCTGAGTGACCAGGAATTGGGTTGTGTGCTGTGCACTTCCATCTCATTTCTGATCACAGGCCTAAGGTAATAGAACCTGCACTCCAGTGGACCCACTTGAGTCTGGACACCACCTATACCGGGTAGGCTGCTGAATCTCTCAGGATGGAGTCAGAACTGGTACCAGCCTCCGTCTCTACCATCTACTCATACAGCATCACTCCAGACCCAGGAGCCCGGAGGTGGTCATGGAATTGTCAGCCTGGTGCCCTTTCTTAATTGGCACTGACTTGTGAGTTGAAGCCTATTGGTCAGCTCCACTCCACACAGTTCTGCCTTCAGGTGCATGGGCTCTGAGACACTAAAGAGTACCAGCTGGGAAAGAGCAAGGACCATGCTGGCTTATTCACCACTAAATGACCGGTGTCCAGTCCTACCTTGTAGTGATGCTCAATAAATGTTTATTGAACTTTCTGCAGGATTATGCATTGGCATTGTGGTCATTCTTTTGACTGCATGTATTTATTTATTCATTCTTTCATGTAAACGTTTCTCAATATGTAGGCTTATGAATTGTAGCATTCTGGATGGAAGATGAAAGATTTGGGGAAAAAAAAAACGAAGGAAGAGAAATATCATAAAACTTCTAGTGGGTGGGAGCAAACTCCCCAACTGAGCCAAATCATTTTGTTTCTTCGTTCCCCATCCAGGAAAGAAGTAGTTCCAGGATATACCTGGAAGGCCACTATGCTAAAGGAGATGGGCTAATGAGAGCAGAGGAGCAGAGGCAGCCAAGACAAGGCTGGAAGCAGGTTCCGGTTTTTCACATAAGGGCAGATGGTTGCCTGCCACACCTGGTTTCGTGTGGTCAGAACAAGCAGCCTCACAGAAGCAGGGATGTGAGTGGAAGGGTATAAACTTGAGATGGACCTTGGAGACAGGCATGGGAAGAATGCAGAAACAGCTGGAAGGTGTTCACTGTAGAGCTGGGCAGGTGAGAGATATAACCAGGTTTGGTTTCTGAGGATTCAAAGCCAGCACAACTGGTAAGGCCACACAGAGGACTGGCTGTAGAATCTGAGCATTGGCACCTCGAAGGCACTTAGGAGAATGGGAAAGTGGAGCTCACCCGACACACCAGGGATCCCTCTCCACACACTCACTCCACCCCTCCCAAGTGACCACTGCTATCTATTCCTGGAAAGTAACACAAACCTAACGTCATTACAACTAAGCTTCAGCCTGGAAACTGAACTTTGATATTGATGGTTAATGCTATTTAATACTATAATTCTCAACCCTGGAGGCACACTAGAATAATCTGGATCTTTAAAAAAAACAAAACAGGGGCACGTGGGTGGTTCAGTTGGTTAAGCGACTGACTTTGGGGTAGGTCATGATCTCGTGGTACATAGTTTGAGCCCCACATCTGGTTCTCTGCTGTCAGCCTGTCAGCACAGAGCCGGCTTCAGATCCTCTGCCCTCCTCTCTCTCTCTGCCCCTCCCCGGCTTGTGCTTTCTCTCAATAAACAAACAAACAAACAAACAAACATTCAAAACAAAACAAAAAAACCAAAGCACAATACCGAAGCCCACCCCAGACCAATTAGGATTTCTGGGTCTGCACCCTGGGTGTTGGTATAGTGTTAAAAATACACCCCAGCTGATTCTAATCTCCACTGATCTTATGGGGGAGGTGGATTTGGAGGCAACCAGAGGGCCTTACTACAGAAGTGTAGTCGGCAGACCAGCATCTGCACACTGAAAGCTTGGAAATACAGCATGTCAGGCACCACCCTGGACCTACCAGATCGGAACTTGCATTTTAATAGGATCCTCAGAGCATTTGTGAGTGCTTGAAAGTTTTAGTTCTCTGATAGAGGGAAAGATCTTGCAAATTCTCAGCTGTGACCTGTTGAAACAGCCAAAGAATCAGAAGAATCTTAGCCACTTAACTCAGAGATGCCAGTTTCCCTCAGGTGCCAGGCAAGATGGTGGAAGAGTCAGGGAGGCCTGCCACCCCAACAGACCACATGAGCCATAAAGACTCTAAACAGGGGAGGAGACAATATGGAGCCGTGAGGACTGAGGGGAGGAGCACACCCCACTGGGGAGAGAAATGTGACTCTACTCCAGGTGCCCTTCTGCCCCAGTGGTGATATGGTTCCCGCTGCAGTTGCTCTGAGAAAATGCAGACCCCACCCTGCTAGACCTTTCAGTTTTTCAAGAGAAGTTGGGAATGTAAATTTTAACATTAAATCTCCTGATGTTTAAGTGTTGGCAACTAATGCATGTTTAAAAAGGGTTTTTCCAGGGGTGGCGCTGGGGGCGGGCGGTGGGGGCACGGAGAGGTGCCTGGGTGTCTCAGTCAGTTGAGTGCCGAATTCTTGATTTAGGCTCAGGTCATGATCCCAGGGTTGTGGGATCAAGTCAGGTGTCAGGCTCCACGCTGAGTGTGGAGGCTGCTTAAGATTCTATCTCTCCCTCTGCCCATCTCCCCAACTCATGCACCTTCTCCCTTTCCCTCTCTCTCTCTCTAAAATTTAAAAAATATATATTACTTTTTAAAATGTTTACTTGTTTTTGAAAGAGAGTGCACATGCGGGAGCCGGAGAGGGGCAGAGAGGGGGACAGAGGATCCAAAGCAGGCTTGGCACTGACAGCAGAGAGCCCAATGTGGGGCCCAAACTCACAAATCCTGAGATCATGACCTGAGCTGAAGTTGGATGTTTAACCGACTGAGCCACCCAGATGCCCCTAAAAAAAAAAAAAAAAAAAAAAAGATTCTATAAGCAAAGCACAACACCCAGATTGCACCCATGAAACATCACTAATCAAATTGAACCCTTTATGGATAAAGGACATGAGTCTGGTTTTTCTCATTCTCAAGTTCAGGATACTGTGACTCCAGGTTAAGCATCATCTTAATTTTCTACTTTTGTTTTGTTTTAGGTACTAGGGAGCTGCTGTCTGACAGAGTTCTAGAGCCTCTGCAGGTGGAGATGGCTATGGGGGTGGGGGTGGGGGGTGGGGGAGAGGTTTCTCTGGAAAGGCAATTGAAGAAGCTCAAATCTGATATCCAGACGTGTTAAGTGTTTTGTAAGCCCTGTGTCATCTGCCAGAGGGGCAGACAAAAACCTTTCCATTGACATTTTCTTCAACACCAGGCTTGTTTTGAGAGTCTGGGCCAGGTGACAATGATGGCACCAAGAGCTTGTTTTCCCAATTGGAGTCAAAACATTTGCTGAGCAACCCCATAAATTGGCTAGACAAAAGTAAATAGGAAGGAGAGACATGGGAAAGGTGAGGTGACCACACAGCTTTGGGTGAAAGGATCACTGGAGGAAAGGATGCCACAGGAGAGGTCATGGTGACCAGCTACTCAGTTAACATGTGCCATTCATTCTTTCATTCTGCCACACATATTTATTTAGCACCTACTGTATGCCAGACACAGCCCTCTATGCTATGAACACAATAGTGAATAAGGTCAACCAAGTTCCTGCACAACATTTTTCACAACTGACAACATTTTTCACATCACACATATACCCTCCCTGCTGACAACATTTTTCACATCACACATATGCCCTCCCTGCATCTTAATGCCCTTGCTCCCTTCTCCACATCACTGCCAACAGCCTATTCTTTTTTTTTTTTTTTTAAGTTTATTTCGAGAGAGCAAGAGCATTAGCAGGAGAGAGGCAGAGGGAGAATCCAAAGCAGGCTCTGCGCTGACAGTGTGGAGCTTGACGCAGAGCTCAGTCTCACGAGCCATGACATCATGACCTGGACCAAAATCAAGAGTCAGAACGCTTAACTGACTGAACCACCCAGGCACCTGCCAACAGCCTATTATTAAGCCACATGGTTGCAGTGTACTCATGTCATTTTCCCATCAGCCATCATGGACCTGGGAATCCTGATGGACTTTGCTCTTTGCAGAAGCTTGGGCAATGCAGAGGCCCTATAATACCATCAGACCACACATGGGTTGTGAGGAGTCTGCTGTACCAAGATTGGCATTTACTGCAGATAGCACACCCAGGAAAGTTGGAATATATCAAGGAACTTACTGTCTTATCTCTTTCACCTTAAATGGGTGGCTGTTCAGTGTTTCACTCCAAATTCTCACCCTCTATGATTTTTAAATTTCACTGTGACATTTTCTTGCAGTCAGAAGTGGTCATCTTTAGTCTTTGAACCTTATCTAGGTTGGAAGTCTCATTTCATAGAATCCCAGTTAAGACACATTCATAATGAGAAATAATAAATTCAGGCCAACCCCAGAAGCACAGTAGCTTGTTAGAAAGGGTAACAGCAATGCCTGCAAAAATAGGTGTAATTATTAGTTTGTATGATAGAATCTTTGTTCAGTTCATCTTCTCTATCAAGAAAGAATATGAAGAGAAATGGTGATTTGTGACTGTCTGGAAGCCTCATTAAAGTCCAATTGTTTAAATCTGAAGAGGTAAATTTCTCTGGACAATGCTATTAATTATCACTGCCTGGGTAGGTATCTGCATCTATACAGGCACCAGTAAATTACTAAAATAATTCACCCACCAGGCTTCAATAATAGATGCAGTTATTTTTTTCCTGGAAATTTGCTTTATTTTTCCCTTTAGTATTTCTAAATTATTCACATTACTTTTAACCATAGGAATGATAACAAAATTCTACCCTTTCTGGCTGAATCTCATATACCCTCAAGTCCCCAAATGTTTATTAAATAGGGGCTCATGGTGTGGGCACATTGCTTCTTATAGGGTTTAACGTCTTGGAATTCATTCTTTATGTATTTCCATTGCTTTACAAGGGAAATTGGTGCAAGCCCTTTCATTGCATGCCCCACTCCTGATCCTGGGCTTTCTCAAATATAACATCTCCCACTCCCTCCTGGAACTCTGCCTGTCCTCCTTCAACCCTTCATCAACTTGTTTCTTGCCCTCTTTTAACACTTTCCTATATAGAGATTATTCCAAAGAAATAATACCAATACTTTGTTGGGGAGCAGAAATGAGGACCCAACTTATAGTTATAAAACAGGGCAGGCACTGCTGGCCTTGTCAGCTGATGTGAACCAGAGGCCCAGGGACTGAAACAAGGTATATGCATCACCCCTCAATGGGGTTTGGTCTGCTAAGGGCGACAGATAAGAAACTACTTTCTGTATTGCTCCACTGGTGGCAGACTGGTCATGCTCACTGACTGGGCAGCCAGAAGTCTAAGCCATCTGACTAGGTTTGGATTGCCTGGCTGGCTGGGTTTAGCTCTCACAATAGAGTGTCCCCAGGCAAAGCCATGAGGCTGACTGTGGTTCCCAGGAGCAGAGACTATTTGGTATCCTGCTTGGCACTGCGCCTGTCACATCAAGAGCCCTCAATGGGCATTTGCTGAAACTTTTACTAAGGTTTTTGGTGCTCTTGCATTTTTCCCACCCACCCATGTAGCCCATGGGATTGTCAGGCATCTGTCCATCCATACTACAGGAACAGATCTGATAAGCATCAACACTTTGAAGTTTAATAGGTCACCTCTTCCTTCTAGGAGCATTTTTGTTTGTTTTTGAAGAGGAATACAAATTTTTAAGCAAGCAAGACTATAGTTTTTAAAATAACAAGACAAATAGCTGCCACAGGGACAATTGAGTTCGGTGCACTTTATCAGTGCATCTTTCCTTGCAGGAAACGCTCATGCTATGGTAGATACTTCTGATTGTATTGAATACACAACAGCCATTTCCCCAGGTTGTTCTTGTCAATAGAGTTCTAATACATTCACATGTGGCCCTGTGCTTTAAGAAAGCAGGGCCCATTCTCAGCTGTGATTAATTTAAGGCAACCATGGTGGGTCTCTTCCCCTTGCTAACAATTGGCTTAGAAAAAGTCATGGTAACAATTATAGCCAATAAGATATAAGGAAAGGTTTTTGAGACGCGTGGGGTGAGGCATGGGAAAGTATTTCTCTTTACCAACAAGCGTCAGTCTCACCATGGCCTCCATGTCTTGTGTGAGGATGCTATGGTCGGGGCTGTTGCCACCATCTTTTAACCATGAAGAGATGAGCTTAGGAGCGAAGCCAACACCCTGAGGACAGCAGAGCATAATTATGAAAAGAATCTAGCTTTTGATGATGTTGAGCCACTAACTTAACTAACCCTGGACCTGCCATCTCTCAGACTGTTCCTCCTTTGAGAAAATATTATCCTTTATTGTTTAAGCCAGTTTCGGTTAAGGGTTTTTTCCTTATGGCCAAAAAACTAAACACAAGAGAGCCAACTTTGATCAGAAGATTGCTAAGCATGCAAGGACTCCAAGCGAGGTGAGTCAATTAAATTCTTTACATGGTGAATAGTCCCATGTCTGATCTTCTATTTTCCCATAGAAACCAGACAGTCAAGTGCTCCAGTGAGCTATCTCCTTCCCTGAACTCTGTGGGGTGAATGTTGCCAAATTTAAACTGCACTTTGGAGAAGTCAGGAAACTTTTCAGGTGGATTTGAGCCTGAAAATCCAGGGATTTCTACCAGGCTTCTGAAGTCATGGCCTCTTGGGGAATCCCTCCCATTCCCAGTGGCTGTCATGGTCTGGGTTCCAACATAGTGTCCTTCTAAATCTCCACACTGTGGGGCAGGGAGGCATGAGGAGGACTGAGGGAGAAGTCTGCATTCCCACCACGGGTCCACCATGCTACCCTCTGCCCTGTACTGTCTGCCAGTGGCTTTATTTGCATGAGCGTACTTTCTTTGGGAAGCATTTTTTTTTCTCTCTTTCTGATAAATTTCCTTTAAATTAGTCTCCCTGTGTTTAAAGTTTTTATCACTACTGTAAAGGAATGTGATGGTTTCAGACACTCCATCTGCAGTTCGAACTAACTTTGTGTGCTTGCCTCCAAAGAAAGTCTTTTCAGGTCATTCATTAGTTGCAAATGGGATAAGTAAACTGCCCTTCCCAGGCAAACTTTGATGAATAATAGCTAATGTAAACCAGGTGGGAAATGGACTTTAGATTGTAGGGTCTAAACACAAGGGCGGTGCCAGCTCCCATGATGGGGGTCAGTTATAAGCCTCCAGGTGGAGATGGCTCTCCTAGACATGGAGAATGGAATCAGTACATCATGCATCAAGCAAAGACATGTGAAGTCTTCTAAAGAGGCAAAAAGAGTCCCCTGGGCAATAATCACATGTAGGAATTACAAGGCAAAATAAAGACCGGTCCCTCAGAGAATGTGCTGTTCATTCATGGCAGTGGATACAGTAGGAGCTATGCTGAATGGTCACTGTCTCCTGGGCAGCATTTGCAGCTTTGTATCTGTTCTATTTCATGAGGAGGGCACAGGTAATCCAAGACAAAGTAGTCCTTGCCCTAGTTCTGAGTTTCAAAATAGAGTTCTTAAGTCTACATAAGAGAGAGTAGTCTAAAAACCAAAGGGCTTTGATTTTTGACCTTGCCAAGGCAGGCTTTGTTAGGAAAGAATTTCTGCTGGCGTTCCAAAATCTTGCTTTTGATATCAAGAGCAAAGGTAGAAAACGGATCACATAGAGCTTGTACATTAAACTTAGAGCGGGAAAGAATGCACGCTGACTGAAGTACAGGCGTCTGGTTCATACAAAAAGAGGACAAAACTCCTCTCAGGGCAGATGGAAGAGTAGGGAGAGGATGGAGAGAAGAGAAAACAGCTAGCTGCTGGTGCTAATCCCTACTCCCTGACAACCACCTGATCCAACATGTGCTGGTGGATTCTAGACTCCCTCATTTGACATTTACTAAGTACCTGATGCTGTTCCAGGTGCTTGAGCTATATCCCTGAACAAAACAGAGATGCCTGTCCTCCTGGAGTTTATAGCCTAACTGGGGAAGACGGATGTAACCAATAAACATAATAAATTATTCGGTGTAATCTGGTGATAAAAGAAAAAATAGAGGAAGATAAGGATGCAAAGCCTGATTGAAATTCAAAGCCTGGGGACACCTAGCTGGCTCAGTCTGTAGAGCATGAGACTCTTGATCTCAGGTGGTGAGTTTGAGCCCCACATTGGGTGTGGAGATTACTTAAAAATGAAATCTTTTTTTTTTTAATTTTTTCAATGTTTTTATTTATTTTTGAGACAGGGAGAGACAGAGCATGAACAAGGGAGGGACAGAGAGAGGGGGAGACACAGAATCTGAAGCAGACTCCAGGCTCTGAGCTTTCAGCACAGAGCCCAATGTGGGGCTCAAACTCCTGAACCAAGAGATCATGACCTGAGCTGAAGTCAGATGCTTAACCGACTGAGCCACCCAGGCACCCCAAAAATGAAATCTTTTAAAAAAAATTCAACGCCTGAACTCAACCACTTCACTATAGTTTTCTATTACAGTTTTTTGACCATGGGAAATCTACAAAGAACCTGTTTACATTAATGATTATAAGCAACTGGGCCCAGGCCTTTCCTGAGGCAAGGGAGGCACATGTGTAACAGGTCTTGAACATAATGAGAATCACCCATGAAAATATTTAAAGATGAGAAACAGGCCCCAGGGGAGGTCACAACTCAGCAGTGCATCCTGGAGCCTTAAATTTCTTCTGCGTTCTAAACTCTGCCTTTGGAAAAGGGAAAGACACCCACAAATTAAATCCAAACATCTCACAAAATGGCCTAAAGGATGAGCAATGGCATGCATCTGGCCCCCAGGGGGCCGACCCTCAGACCAGAACTCCACTCTGCAAGGTTTGGTCATTTGCAAATGTAAACCCACTACTGGCTTCTTCCATCAGTCACACTGCCTAACATCGCAGGGGCTTGCCGAAACATTCATTTGTGTTTTCTTGTTCTCTTTTCTAAACTCACAACCAAGAAAATATTCAATAAGTAAAATTACCCATGACCTATAATCTTATCCACATTTCTTACAAAGGTTGTCTTTTCCAGACTTCAACAACTAGTTGAAGCCATCAGGAAGGGATTACTGTTGTTATGAAATGTGTAAACCATTGATTATACAAGATTCTCATCTTAGCCTTGGCATCTGGCAGTCTCCCCGTGTGTCCGAGGGCTCATGCGCATGTGTGCCTAGACACAGAATGTAGAAAGAGGGACCAGTAGATAAATAGACAAGTAGGTGATTATTTAAGGTTTAAATGCGGAATTGAAATAGAAAATTTCCTTGCCTCACCATTCAGCCTAAAGGGCTATCTCACTGTG
This sequence comes from Panthera onca, assembly GCF_046562875.1. NCBI lineage: Eukaryota > Metazoa > Chordata > Mammalia > Carnivora > Felidae > Panthera > Panthera onca. The sequence goes on along the minus strand of NC_138339.1, from coordinate 40,141,348 downwards.
GGAGAGAATAAATGTCTACAGACATGTAGCAGAGGTCTTATTTGGGGAATATTAATCCATCCTCCACCACAGACAAGCACATGGTTCAGTCCTGACCAGTCATTTGAATTCCATTTCCCTGGCCATGGTGATTGACTCAGAAGAGGACAAACCTGGGCCAATGAGAGTCTTTCCCAGGACTTGGGTTGATGCTATCTGGAAAAAGATCTGTTCTAAAAGGGTTCTTCTTTGCTTCAATAAAGTTAAACTGGGCTTTTGTCACTTGGAACCAAATCAACGTTAATATGCACAGGATTGTCAAGCAGAATGACCACTAATTGAGCATCTGCTGTGTGTTAGGCACACTCCTAAGTGCATTACATCCTGTGTCTCATGAACTCCTCCTAATAGTGCTCTAAGTTGGTTGATGTTGCTGGATTTCAGAACAGGAAAGTAAGGACCTAACCATAAGATGAAGTTGCCCATCCAAAGACATATGGTTAGCAGGTAGCCTAGTGGAAATTTAGAGGCAGGATGCTAAGGCTCTTGAGTTCATGATCTTCCCACCCTTGGCACCAATGGTAGCACAGTTGGAAAAAGAGTTCTTATCACAAGACCCTGAAAATCACTTATTAGTGATTCTTAGATATTCATTTACCTGTTTGTGAGTGGGGATTAATATTTTATGAAATAAAGAATATTAGCAAAATTGGCAAATTATAAGTCTTTACCATTGGCTCTTGTTTTTAAACAACTTTATGGAAATATAATTCACATACCATACAATTCATCCACTTAAAGTATATAATTCAATGATTTTTAGTACATTCATATATTTGTACAATCATCACTACAGTCAATTTTAGAAATGTTCATCACCTCAAAAGGAAAACCATACCCTGTGGCTATCGTTCCCCTCTCTCCTTGATATCTCTCCAATGATGTGCCCACCCATCACCCTCCCAGCCATAAGCAAGCACTAACCTACTTTCCATCTCTGTAGATTTCTTTATTCTGGACTTGCACATGAATGAAAGCATAGTGTATGGTCTTTTGAGACTGCTTTTTTTTTTAACTGAGTTATAAGTGACATTTGTTTTCTCATAATAACTTGTAAGATTTATTCTCAACTACTTTCAAATATGCAATACAGCATTATTAACTACAGACACCATTCTGTACATTATATCCCCAGAACTTATTTTATAACTGGAAGTTTATATTTGTTGACTCCATTCACTGGTTTCTCCTATTCCCTATCCCTGCCTCTGACAATCCCCAATGATCTTGGTTTTGGTTTTTGTTACTATTTTGGGGTTTTTTTTAGATGCCATATGTAAGCAAGATCGTACAGTATTTTTCTTTCTCTGACTTACTATACTTAGCATAATGCTCTCAAGGTTCATCCTTGTTGTTGCAAATGGAAAGATTTCCTTCATTTTATGACTGAATAATATTCCATTGTATACCTATACCACATTTTTATCCATTCACCCATAAATGGACATATAGGTTGTTTTCATATTTTGGATATTATAAATAATGCTACAATGAACATGGGGGTGTTTATATTTTTTTCTTGTTAGTATTTTCATTTTCTTTGGACGAATACCCAGAAATGGAGCTGCTGGATCATATGATAGTTTTATTTTTAATTTTTTGAGGTTTTCCATATTACTTTCCATAATGACTGCACCAATTTATATTCCCGCCAACAGGGCATATGGGTTCCCTTTCCTCCACTTTTTTGCCAACACTTATCATTTCTTGTCTTTTTGATAATAACCATTCTGTGAAGCTATAGGTATGAGGTGATATGTCATTGTGGTTTTGATTTGCATTTCCTTGAAGATGAGTAATGTATCTTTTCATGTACCTGTTGGCCATCTGTATGTCTTCTTTAAAAAATTGTCTGTTCAGATCTTCTCATTTTCAACTAAGATTTTTTTTTGTTATTGAGTTGTATGAGTTCTTTATATTTTTTATATTAGCCCTTTATCATATATATAATTTGCAAATATTTTCCCCCATTTGGTCAGTAGCCTTTCACTATGTTGATAGTCTCCTTTGCTGTGCAGAAGCATTTTAGTTTGATGCTGCCCCATCTATTTATGCCTGCTTTTGTTGCATTCTCTTTTGGTGTCAGATCCAAAAAATATTCAAGACTAATGTTAATGAGCTTACCACCTATATTTTCTTCTGGAAGTTTTATGGTTTCAAGTTTTACATTCAAATCTTTAATCCATTTTGATTAATTTTCGTGTATGGTGTAAAAACACTGGTCCAGTTTCGTTCTTTTCCATATGACTATCCATTTTTCCCATTATGAAGAGACCGTACCTTCCCCATTGTATATTCTTGGCTCCTTTGTTACAAATTAACCATACACATGTGGGTATGTTTCTGGGCTCTATTCTGTTTCATTCATCTATGTGCCTGTTTGGTGTTTGCTTAAGACAGAGACCGCACTATTGTGCATGCAAGAACAGGGAGGGATGGCCAAATTGGCCAGGAGGAGGTCAAACTTTCACTCTTTGCAGATGACACGATACTCAATCTGGAAAACCCAAAAGATTCCACCAAAAAACTGCTAGAATTGATTCATGAATTCAGCAAAGTTGCAGGATATAAAATCAATACACAGAAATCAGTTGCATTCCTATACACCAACAATGAAGCGACAGAAAGAGAAATCAAGGAATTGATCCCATTTACAGTTGCACAAAAAACCATAAAATACCTAGGAATAAATCTAACTAAAGAGGTGAAAAATCTATACACTGAAAACTATAGAAAGCTTATGAAAGAAATTGAAGAAGACACAAAGAAATGGAAAAAGATTTCGTACTCCTGGATAGGAAGAACAAATATTGTTATAATGTCAATACTACCCGAAGCAATCTACATATTCAGTGCAATCCCTATCAAAGTAACACCAGCATTCTTCACAGAGCTAGAACAAATAATCCTAAAATTTGTATGGAACCAGAAAAGACCCTGAATAGCCAAAGTGATCTTGCAAAAGAAAACCAAAGCAGGAGGCATCACAATCCCAGACTTCAAGCTATACTACAAAGCTATAATCATCAAGACAGTATGGTACTGGCACAAGAACAGACACTCAGATCAATGGAACAGAATAGAAAACCCAGAAATGGACCCACAAGTGTTTGGGCAACTAATCTTTGACCAAGCAGGAAAGAATATCCAATGGAATAAAGACAGTGTCTTCAGCAAGTGGTGCTGGGAAAACTGGACAGCGACATGCAGAATGAACCTGGACCGCTTTCTTACACCATACACAAAAATAAACTCAAAGTGGATGAAAGACCTCAATGTAGGACAGGAAGCCATCAAAATCCTCGAGGAGAAAGCAGGCAAAAGCCTCTTTGATCTTGCCCGCAGCAATTTCTTACTCAACATGTCTCCGGAGGCAAGGGAAACAAAAGCAAAAATGAACTACTGGGACCTCATCAAAATAAAAAGCTTCTGCACAGCGAAGGAAACAATCAGCAAAACTAAAAGGCAACTGACAGAATGGGAGAAGATATTTGCAAATGACATATCAGATAAAAGGTTAGTATCCAAAATCTATAAAGAATTTATCAAACTCAACACCCACAAAACAAATAATCCAGTGAAGAAATGGGCACAAGACATGAATAGACACTTCTCCAAAGAAGACATCCAGATGGCCAACTGACACATGAAAAAATGCTCAACATCACTCATCATCAGGGAAATAGAAATCAAAACCACAATGAGATACCACCTTACACCTGTCAGTATGGCTAGCATGAACAACTCAGGCAACAACAGATGTTGGCGAGGATGCAGAGAAAGAGGACCCCTTTTGCATTGCTGGTGGGAATGCAAGCTGGTGCAGCCACTCTGGAAAACAGTATGGAGGTTCCTCAAAAAACCAAAAATAGAACTACCCTACAACCCAGCAATTGCACTACTAGGCATTTATCCAAGGGATAAAGGTGTGCTGTTTCGAAGGGACACATGCGCCCCCATGTTTATAGCAGCACTATCTACAATAGCCAAAGTATGAACAGAGCCCAAATGTCCATCGATGGATGAATGGATAAAGAAGATGTAGTGTGTGTGTGTGTGTGTGTGTGTGCAAATCTTGCCATTTGCAACTACGTGGATGGAACTGGAGTGTATTATGATAAGTGAACTTAGAGAAAGACAAAAATCACATGACTTCACTCATCTGAGGACTTTAAGAGACAAAACAGATGAACATAAGGGAAGGGAAACAAAAATAATATAAAAACAGGGAGGGGGACAAAACAGAAGAGACTCATAGATATGGAGAACAAACTGAGGGTTGCTAGAAGGGTTGTGGGAGGGGGGGATGGGATAAATGGGTAAGGGGCACTAAGGAATCTACTCCTGAAATCATTGTTGCACTATATGCTAACTAATTTGGATGCAAATTAAAAAAAAAAAAAAAACACAAGGAGAGATGGAAGGATGGAGGGAGAGGAAGAGAGAATCTTAATCAGCCTCCATGCCCAATGTGGAGACCTGTCATGGGGCTCACACTCATGAACTGTGAGATCATGACTTGATTCAAAATCAAGAGTCAGACTCTTAACTACCTGAGCCACCCAGGTGCTCCTATGTGCCTGTTTTCATGTCTGTACCATATTCTTTTGATTATTCTAGCTTTGAAATATGGTTTTAAATCATGCCTTTAGCTTTGTTTTTTCCCCCTCAAGATTTCTTTGGCTATTCAGGGTCTTTTGTGGTTCTATACAAATTTTAAGATTGTTCTATTTCTGTGAAAAAATGCCATTGGAATGTTGCTGGGACTGCATTGAATCTGTAGATTGCTTTGGGTATTATGGGCATTTTAACAATATTCTCCTAATTCATGAGCACAAAATGTCTTCATATTTATTTGTGTCTACTTCAGTTTCTTTCCTCAGCATCTTATATTTTTCAGTGTACAGGTCTTTCACCTCCTTGGTTAAATTTATTCGTAGGGAATAAATGGGAACTACTTTGGCTGCATCCCATAACTTTTGGTATATTGTGTTTCCATTTTCTTTTGTTTCAGGCATTTCTTTTTAGATTTTTTTTTGATCCATTGGTTTTTCAGTAGCATGTTTATTCTCCACATATTTGTGAAATTTCTCATTTTCTTCTTGTAATTGATTTCTAGGTTCATACTCCTGTGGATAGAAAAAATATTTGATAGTTCAATCTTCTTAAAGTTATCAAGACTTGTTTTGTAGCCTAACCTATCCTGGAGAATGTTCCATGTACATCTGAGAGGAATGTGTGTTTTCCTGCTTTTGGATGGAATGTTCTTGTATATATTAAGTCCACAATCTAATGGGTCATTTAAGGCGAATGTTTTCTTACTGATTTTCTGTCTAGAGGATCTATCCAGTGATGAAAGTGGGGCTCAACCCCTCTCCTATTATTGTATTGCTATTTCTTCCTTTATGTTTGTTAATGCTTGCTTTATATATTTAGTTACTTCTATCTTGGGTGCATAAATATTTGCAAGTGTTATATCCTCTTATTGGATTGGCCCCTTAATCCTTATGTAATGTTCTTCTTTGTCTCTTATTACAATCTTTGTCTTAATGTCTATTTTGTCTGATGTAAGTATAGCTACCACTACTTTCTTTGCATTTCATTTGAATGGAATATCTTTTTTTAATGCCTTCACTTTCCGTATATGTGTGTCCTTACATATCAAATGAGTATCTTGTAGGTAGCATATGGATGGGACTTGATTTTTTTTTTTTAATCCATTCACCCAATCTATGTCTTTTGATTGGAGAATTTAGACCATATATATTTATTTATTTTTTATTTTTTTTATTTTTTTCAATATATGAAGTTTATTGTCAAATTGGTTTCCATACAACACCCAGTGCTCATCCCAAAAGGTGCCCTCCTCAATACCCATCACCCACCCTCCCCTCCCTCCCACCCCCCATCAACCCTCAGTTTGTTCTCAGTTTTTTTTTTTTAATTTTTTTTTAACGTTTATTTATTTTTGGGACAGAGAGAGAGCATGAACGGGGGAGGGGCAGAGAGAGAGGGAGACACAGAATGGGAAGCAGGCTCCAGGCTCTGAGCCATCAGCCCAGAGCCTGAGGTGGGGCTCGAACTCACGGACCGCGAGATTGTGACCTGAGCTGAAGTCGGACGCTTAACTGACTGAGCCACCCAGGCGCCCCAGTTTGTTCTCAGTTTTTAAGAGTCTCTTATGCTTTGGCTCTCTTCCACTCTGACCTCTTTTTTTTCCTTCCCCTCTCCCATGGGTTTTTAAGTTTCTCAGGATCCACATAAGAGTGAAATCATATGGGATCTGTCTTTCTCTGTATGGCTTATTTCACTTAGCATAACACTCTCAGTTCCATCCACGTTGCTACAAAGGGCCATATTTCATTCTTTCTCATTGCCACATAGTACTCCATTGTGTATATAAACCACAATTTCTTTATCCATTCATCAGTTGATGGACATTTAGGCTCTTTCCATAATTTGGCTATTGTTGAGAGTGCTGCTATAAACATTGGGGTACAAGTGCCCCTATGCATCAGTACTCCTGTATCCCTTGGGTAAATTCCTAGCAGTGCTATTGCTGGGTCATAGGGTAGATCTATTTTTAACTTTTTGAGGAACCTCCACACTGATTTCCAGAGTGGCTGCACCAATTTGCATTCCCACCAACAGTGCAAGAGGGTTCCCGTTTCTCCACATCCTCTCCAGCATCTATAGTCTCCTGATTTGTTCATTTTGGCCACTCTGACTGGAGTGAGGTGATATCTGAGTGTGGTTTTGATTTGTATTTCCCTGATGAGGAGCGACGTTGAGCATCTTTTCATGTGCCTATTGGCCATCTGGATGTCTTCTTTAGAGAAGTGTCTGTTCATGTTTTCTGCCCATTTCTTCACTGGGTTATTTGTTTTTCGGGTGTGGAGTTTGGTGAGCTCTTTATAGATTTTGGATACTAGCCCTTTGTCCGATATGTCATTTGCAAATATCTTTTCCCATTCTGTTGGTTGCCTTTTAGTTTATTTTTTTATTTTTATTTAAAAAAAATTTTTTTTTTAACGTTTATTTATTTTTGAGACAGAGAGAGACACAGCATGAGCAGGGGAGGGGCGGAGAGAGAGGGAGACACAGAATCGGAAGCAGGCTCCAGGCTCTGAGCCATCAGCCCAGAGCCCGATGCAGGGCTTGAACTCATGGACCGCGAGATTGTGACCTGAGCCGAAGTCGGCCACTTAACCGACTGAGCCACCCAGGTGCCCTGGTTGCCTTTTAGTTTTGTTGGTTGTTTCCTTTGCTGTGCAGAAGCTTTTTATCTTCATAAGGTCCCAGTAGTTCATTTTTGCTTTTAATTCCCTTGCCTTTGGGCATGTGTCAAGTGAGAAATTGATACAGCTGAGGTCAGAGAGTAGACCATATACATTTAAAGTAATTATTGATAGGTAGGTACTTATTGCCATTAAAAAAAATTATTTTCTAGCTGTTTTGTAGTTCCTGTGTTCCTTTCTTCTTCTCTTGCTCTCTTCCTTTGAGACTTGATTTTCTGTAATGGTATGCTTCAATTCCTTTCTCTTTCTCTTTTGTGTAATTACTGTAGATTTTTACTTTTAGGTAACCATGACGCTTATATAAAACAACTTATATTTATTACATGCTACTTTAAGTTGATAAGTTTGAATGCATTCTAAAGCTCTACATTTTTACACTCCCCTTCCCACGTTTTATATTTTTTATTTCACATTTTACATCTTAAAATCATGTGTATCCTTTATCTAATTATTGTTTTTAGTTATTTTTTACTGCTTTTGTCTTTTAACCTCCATACTAGCTTTGTAAGTGATTAATTACCATTACAGCATCAGATTATTCTAAGTTTTACTATGTATTTAACTTTATCAGTGATATTTATACTGTCATATGTTTTTCTGTTAGTAATCAGCACCTTTCATTTCTACTTAAAGTACCTTTAACATTTCTTGTAAGGCTGATCTAGCGGGATGAATTCCTTTAGCTTTTGCTTATGTGGAAAACTCTTTATCTCTCCTTCAATTCTGGATGACAACTTCTTCAGGCATTTGACTGGCAGAATTTTTCTTTCAGCACTTTGAGTATATCATGCAGAGTATCTGCTGAAAAATCTACGAGTTGTCTTATGGGGATTTTCTTGCACATAACAAGTTGATTTTCTCTTGATGCTTTTAATATTCTCTTGTGTTTAACTTGACATTATGATATGGATCTCTTGTGTGTAATTCTTTGGGCTTCCTGGATCTGGATGACTGTTTCCCTCCCTAGGATTGGGAAGTTTTCAGTCATTATTTCTTCAAATAAATTTTCTGCCCTTTTCCCTCTCTTTCTCTCTCTTTTTAGGAGCCCTACTACGTGAACGTTGGTCTGCTTAATGTTGTCCTACAAGCCCCTTAATCTATTTTCTTTTTTCATTCTTTTCACTTTTTGCAGCTGATTGTGTTAGTGCCAGTGCCTGTCTTTGAGTTCACAGACTCTTCTACTTCATCCGGTCTGCTTTTGAACCTCTCCTGTGTATTTTTCATTTGAGTTATTGTACTTTCAACTCTGTAACTTCTACTCGGTAATTTCCTATATTTTCTGTCTGTTAAAATTTTCACTGTGTTTATCCATCCTTCTCCCAATATGGTGAGCGTCATTATGACCATTATTTCAAACTCTTTATTAGGTAAGTCACCTATCTCCATTTCATCAAGGACTATTTCTGATGTTTTATCTTCTTCTTTTGTTTGTAACATATTCCTCTGGTTCTTCATTTTTCTTGACTCTCTGTTGGTTTCTATGCATTAGATAAAACAGCCACCTCTCCCATTCTTAAGAGTGGCCTCATGTAGGAGATGAATCTTATTGTTCAAACTTGCTCTAGCTCTTGATTGTCTCTGAAACCTTTGTGATTGGCCAACCAGCCTATTTTAGATTTAATGACTGCTAGTAGTTGAGAGTGTGCCATGACCAGTTAGCGTCCCAAAGAGGAAGATTTCAGTCAGCACCTAGATTCAGGCTGATTGGAAGCCCGATCCTCAGGCAGCAGCTTTTAAAGTATGCAAATATGTGCAGTTCTATGGGACCTCAAGTTTAAGTCCCACTGGCCACCATAGCTAGGCAATTTAGAGGTGTCTCCTGTGCGGCTGTTGCAATAAATCAGGGCACCAAATGAGTGTACAAGCACTTTAGATAAGCTAATGGAGTTCTTTAACAGAGCTGTGGTGGTAGCCACAAAAATCAGGGAGTCAGACATCAGTACAGGTACCTTTCTGGGAGATACCAGTGAGCTGAAGTGAGGCAGAGGAGAGGACAAAGATGACGTTCACTGGCCTCTGTCCCCAGAGCACCTCAGTAGGCTGCTAGATGTGTGCCAAACCAGATGCCTGCCACTCAGACCAATGCTCCAGGATAAGCAGGTAGGCCTCTTTCAGGGAAAGACTGGGCACATGTCTCAATCTAATATTCATGCAGTGCCCTGGGGATAGTGGCCGACCAAATTGATCTCTCCAATTGTTTCAATCTCCATGGGACCCAGGAAGACAAGCTCTGCTGGCCACCAGATCCAGACAATCAAGGAGTGGCCCTGGGCACCAGCCACAAAATCCAGGGCACTAGACACTGTAAATGCTCCTTTTGGAAGATATTGGTGCTTTGGAGTATGGCAGAGGGAGAGCACAAAGATAGCACCTACCCTCCAAAGTCTCTGGAAAGGATTACAGTCAGCCCTTAGATATGTGTTTAATTAGAAACACAGGCCACAGCTACAAAGATAAGCTAATAGGCCTTTTTCACAGAAAGGCTGGGCTTCTTGGACTGTTGCTTCTTGCTGTGTCCTGGGGATAGTAGATGGTTAAGAATACTTTATTAGTTATGGTCCTGTGGGATTCATAAGTTTAAGCCCCAGAAGTTCACAGAGTCAGTGATCTAGAGGTGCCCATTAGGCACTAGCCACAAAATTCAGGGTGCCCGACAGGGCTACAGGCTCCTTTCTGGGAGATACCAGTGAACTAAAAGGAGGCAGAGGGAAAGTGAAAAAGTGATGTCCATTGGCCTCTGTCCTGAGAATATTTCACTTGGCCCCTAGACATATGTTAAATTAGATGCTTACTCCTCAGGCAGACACTTTAAGATAAGCAAATAAGCCTCTTCCACAGAAAGTCTTTTCAGCTAGCTACCTCTGCACTGGGCCCTGGATGGGTATATCTGAGCTTACAAGCCCTTTAAGAGCATTTTCTCACTCACTGTAGCCTTGTGGGTCTTATAGATGTGGGCCTCATTGGCTTTCAGAGCTAGATGTTTTGGGGACTCATCTCTCAGGTGAAGGTCTTAACAGTTGGGATGTCCAGGGGTGCCTGGGTGGCTCAATCGGTTAAGCATCTGACTTCGGCTCAGGTCATGATCTCACGGTTCACGAGTTTCATCCCTGCATCGGGCTCTGTGCTGACAGCTCAGAGCCTGCTTCGGATTCTGTGTCTCCCTCTCTCTCCCTGCCCCTCCCCCATTCATACTCTGTCTCTCAAAAAATAAATAAATGTTAAAAAAAATTTTTTTTTGAAGTTGGGATGTCCAATAAGGACTTCAAAACCTACACTCCTTGGGAAGAAGCTCCAGGTTTTGAGTCCCTTCCTCATTGTAGGTCACCATGCCATAGGTTGGGTTTATGGTAAAATTGTGTCTCAGCCTCTCCTACCTGCTTTGATATGGGTTTATTGTTTATTTGCCTGATATATGAGTCACTCTGCTAGTTTTGGGTGTTTTTTATTTTTTTCAGAGGAAATTGTTCTACAAGTAGCTGTAGATTCAGTGTATATGTGGAAGGAGGTGAATTCAGTATCTTCCTACATTGCTATCTTGAATCAGAATCCATGACTGCCTTCTTTGTTTTAGTATAATGTTTCTAAGGTTTATCCATGTTGTAGTATGTATAATATTTCTTAATATTTATTTTTTAATATTTATTTATTTTTGAGAGAGAAACAGTGTGTGAGCAGGGGGGTGGCAGAGAGAGACAGACAGACACAGAATCTGGAACAGGCTCCAGGCTCTGAGATGTCAGCACAGAGCCCAATGTGGAGCTTGAACCCACGAACCGTGAGATCATGTCCTGAGTCGAAGTCAGATGCTTAACCCATTGAGCCACCCAGGCGTCCCTCATTTCTTTTTATTTTACTAATAATTCTTGGCCTCTTTTGATATCCTTTTTCATTCCTTTAAGAATTCCCTGAAAGCTGAGCCTCCCTTCCCCTGAAAACATATATATGTAACAGTTTCTAAGGGTTCGTAGATCCCTTGAATCCCATCATGGAGCCCAGTATAAATGTATCAATGTAAGTATTCATTACTAAAAGCCAGACATGAGTTTAAATGGCAATTCTTTGCAATGGGGTGTCTTTCCTATGCACGTGTAACTCTGACCAAAGTAGGCCCCACCGAGCAGTATTCTGTAAGGAGACTGCTTTCTTGGGAACCTACTCCAAGCAGAACAGAACTGTAATACTCAAATAGGCTCATTGGGCACATGCCACCCTCACTAACAACAGCTGCAGAGATTCTCTCAGGACTTTATGAAGATACAAAAGGATTAAATGAGAATGACTAAACAGCATGAAATAAGAACTATGTGCAGTTTACTATATAGTAAACTTTATAGTAAACATGTACAGTATGTTTATATAATAGGCTATAAATGATACGCAGAGGGCCCTGGTAAGAGTTTCCAATTCCTCCTTGCTAGAGACTGGTGAAATCTTATCAAGTGTGGCTGAGAATATAGTCTCTTGTCTGGACAAGTCAGGGTTGTGATGATCCTCTGAGTTTCCCATATTGTCCCCCTAACCTAATAATCTGCACTTGGAGTGTGGCTTCCTCCTAGCAGGGCCCTTGATAACCATGGAAGAAAACTTTTTATGCAGTAGCTGGGATGGGGACTAATCAGATAATCGAAAATACAGGTTTGAGATGAGCTATCCTTTAGGGGAGCCTTGGTGGCTCAGTTGGTGAGGTGTCTGACTCTTGATATCAGCTCAGGTCATGATCTCACAGTTTGTGAGATTGAGCCCCGCATCAGGCTCTGCACTGACAGGTGGAGGCTACTTGGGATTCTCTCCCTCCCTCTCTCTCTCTGCCCTCCTCTGCTCGCATAGGTGCTCTCTTTCTCAAAAATAAATGTTAATAAAAATATCTTTTTGACATTATATTATCTTTAGCTAACACAAGGAAAAGATCTATATGTATATTTAACATTTTATTTTTACTTACAGCATATACTAGGTTCAGATAAGCATATGAAATTACTGATATGCAACTATTTCCGACATTCAAAGTAGAGATTTTGTAGGATACAACCTAAAAAAGGTGTTCATTTAAATCTTGGTCTTCTGATCAGCATTCCAAATCACTTTTTTTTTTTTTTGCTATTATCTACACCTATATGTATCCTCTACAATTTTTGTTTGTATTTTATTGAAGTAGACCTAAACTTGCAGGCATTTGTTCTGGAATCTGAATATAGAATATATTTCTAGGGTTGTTTTTTTTTCTCTTTAATCTCTTATAGTTGTCTTACCCATACAGCTATTGCCCATAATCTGATAACAGCCTTTTCTCTACAGACTGACTTTTGTTAAGTCTTTCCAAGCTTCCAGGTATTTTCTGAAGCAAATACCTGGGACTAGTTTCAGGCAGAATCCTGAAGTTGGTCAAAGTTATCTCCAGTACATTTTCTCCCACTTACCCTCATTTACCTCAGAGTGAATTCTGATTCAAGATAGCAGTGTAGGAAGATCCTGAATTCACCTCCTTCCACAGATACACTGAATCTACAGCTACATATGGAACAATTTCCTCTGAGAAAATAAAAACAACCAAAACTAGCAGAGTGACTCATGCATCAGGCCCCCACTGGTCAGACCAATCTCAGATGGATTTGCTAAGACCCATCTTCTAAGGATAGGATGTGATCTTCACATGGCTCTCTTGCCTTCCTCTCCTCTGTCTCAGGGCTCTGGTCACTCTAAGTTTATCTGCAGGTGTTAGGATATGCTTGCTTCTTTCCAAACTCACTGGTACTTTGGTCCAATCTACCACTGACTCCCACTTGGACTTCTGTAACAGCATCCTACCTATTTCCTGGAATCCTCTCTGACTCTATCCAACGTTTTGTTTTTTTTTTTTTTTTTCCACAAAGCAGTCACAGTGGGTCTTTCTGAGGTACAAATCTGATCATGTCACTCTCCTTTTGAAGGTTTTCATTGGCTTCCCATTCTCTTAGAATAGAGACCAAACTTGTCAAAAGTACCCTTGAGGTTCTTTAAGACCTGGCCTTGCCTACCCTTCCATGCCTTTGTGCCTCACACCTCTTCCCTTGCTCTCTGTGTTCCAAGAATTTTGTCTTCTTTCAATTCCTCATGTACTCTATGCTCTTCTCTGCCTCCAGATCTTCTGTTCCTTCTCCCTGGGATACCATCAGTTTTATCACTCAGTTGTACCCAGAGAGCTCTTCTCTGGCCCCATGGTCTAAAATCCTAGAGTACCCTGTAGCACCCTTTTTGGAATGTTCTTCAGACTTCAAGTTCCTAGTCCAACATCTGACACAGTCAATGGACTTTAAGATACATGGGGAGAGGAACTTTCCTTGTTGTGATTGTTGCTCTATCCCCAACACAATATCTGGCACTCAATAGATATTAACAGATATTTGTTGATTCGATGAATATATATGGTACCCTTCTCAGAGTATTTGTCTCTGAATAAAAACACTTAGTAACATGAAACCTGTTAATTTCAAAGCACCCTAGGAGGCCAGTTGATAAGGTACTTATGGGCAGACTCACCTTTTCATGTGCCTACTGGATTACATCATGTTGGGGAATTAAGAGCCTATAGGCTATCAAGAATGAATTTTAATTCATCTCTTCCCAGTTCATATTCCATTATATTTATTTCCCAGAATTATCTTGAGTCCTGGATTCATTCTCTTGAGAAGTTTCTGGGGATCCCATAATTTAACTACTTTTGTATTTGTCACCTATAGGGTACATGGAAAATAAAATAATGTGGCAGGGGTGCCTGGGTGGCTGAGTCAGTTAATTATCTGACTCTTGATTCTGGCCCAGGTCATGAGCCCAGGGTCATGAGATAGAGCCCCACATCAGGCTCTCTAGTGGGCATGCAGCCAGCTTGAGATTCTTTCCCTCCTTCTCCTTCTGTCCCTCCCCTGTTTATGTGTGGACACTCCTTATCTATCAATCAATAAAGTAAAACAAGTAAGCAAATAAGTGGCAAAAACACTGCCGTGGAGAAATGTCTCAGTCTTTCCCCGCTCCTGAGAGCACAACACACTGGGAAGGGTAACAGAGCATTGGTCTCCCGCAGATGGGCCTTCAGTCTCCTCAGTGGCGCTCTTGTCCACTCCAGCCTTCTGCTCTGACACTATGTGAGGCTGTGTCTTTAAGTGAGAAATAAACTCACAAAGGAAGCATAACCTCGTCTTTGAGGTGATTGTTGAAATAAGCTTGCTTTGGTACACTGAAGACATTTTCCACTTCATTTTCCATTTTAGGCCTCATCAGTAACTTCCTGTATCTCCTTTTAAACAGACATCTTTGGCCAGAGAGGAGAAGCTAGTAACGTAAAAATAGCCAGATATCTGGTGATATTTCAAAGGCATAATGGAGAACTGTGACACATTGCTGTGTTGTGGGGCTCAGTTTATGTCTTCCATCTTCCTCAGGAAGACAGAAGAATTAGTCTGGTTTATGATGAGTTTTGTGTATATTTATTGGAAAATGTTCTGCTTCAAAGAGACCTTTAACCTCCAGCCAAATGCACACTTCAGGGAAGATCCTCTATGTAGACCCGTGTGCACTTACAACATGGCACGTTTCAGACACGGCAGTTTCACGCGTTCCCAGATGCCAGGGGGAAGACAATATATTGTCTGTTGGCTTCAGTCAACCCTGGGCTATTCATCACTTTCTCTTGATGATACACTCAGCCATGCTCCTGGGTTTAGAAAATCAAAGTGCTGAAAGCATAAGGGCATATTATCTGGAGTACACCTACAGAAGCTCAGTTCTGATTGGGGCTATTGTTTAGGTTTATGACAAGTTCCTCACAAACCATTAGGTTTAGAGTTTAGTGTGTGGAAGACGCATCTGAGGCTTCTTGCACCAGACCAAACGAGACCAGACACACATATTTCATGCAGTAACCACAAAAACATTCCTATCTTTTAAATAGAAGAAGCCAACCTATAGTAACCTACTCTGCAAACACTCATTTTATTTATTCATTCTCCTTTGACGCTTGGCACTTAACCTGAATGGTTTTTTTTGTTGTTTGTTTGGTTTTTTTTAATGTCTTCAGTTTGACCAAACAGGAAGTAGAGAGCATCATTTGATTTTAAATCTCTTTTCCTGAGTAGATATTTTGGATACAAAACAACAGTTAAACCCTATTTGTTTGGGACACGTACGCAGGTAATTTGAGACACTTAGGGATTTTCCCCTTCTCTTTTCCCTGTCCACATCTGTGCTTGTAGGACAATGTCTCTGGAGATCCGTTAACTTAGCCATTAGGTCAAGCAGGCACCCATGGTTTATGAATAGTAAGCAAGACCATATAGGAAAAAACAAAACACAACCATGGTGAGCAAGAACGTGAGGGTGGTGGGGGATGCACTGATCAAAACAGAACGGGACAGCCTGGCCAGGGAAGACGCAGCCGCCCTATAGGTGTGGCTGGAGTATCCACCCTAGGATGGTTGGGTCTGCTGGGGCACTAATTATTTTGCAGTCAGAAAGTGCCTGATGAAAGGCTTAAAGGAGAAATTCAATGCAGTTTCCTTTTATCTGCCTTTCCAATTGATGTCTATACAGAGCAAGCAGGGCTCCTCAAACACGCCAGCCTGTTTCAGATACACAAGATTAAGTAGCTAGTGACATTCAAGACCAATCGGCCCACCCAGGAGGACTGAAGCCAGCGGAAAAGCTGTCAGATTTCTCCTTTTCTCCATTAATCTTAAAGCTTTTCAGTGGTGCCAGGTCGCATCTCCATCAGACAAGCTGGGAAGAGTGTCCAGCAACTTTCCACACCCCCACCCCCGCACCCAGAAGAGTAACCCCTTCAGTGCTGAGCTGGTCTCTCAGGACTCAGGGCTTTCTCTTCTGGTCAGAAAGAGATCCTCACTGGTCCTGTGGCCTCACAACTCTGGGGGAAGTTAGAAGTGATGGTGGACTCCTTCCTTCTGCGTGCACAGCTGGTCCACTCCCCAGAGGCTGTGACACACAGGTGTCAGAGCAGCTGTCCTGGAGGAGACAGCTTTTCAGGGGTAACTGTGGGAGGACCGAGAAAATGGGTGCCCCCTCAGTAGTCCACACTTTGCTATACCACACAGCTGTGGGGTTGGCGGAGAGGGGCAGCCAGAGGGGAAAGATGAGAGGAAAGCAGAAGGTAGTGCAAATAAAGGGAAATGGTCTGGATTCGTAACACTCCTTCCCCCACGCCTCACTGCCAATCCCTCTGGAAGCAGGTGACAACCTGGACAAGAAGTCACCAGTAGTGAGCAAAAGAACCTGTCTGCCAGCTTGGATAGAAGCTCTTGCTGAGTCAGAGTTTCCGAGAGCTGACAGGAGTGGCTCCATGAGCACAGTGGGGGTGGGTGATGCCTCTGGCTCACAGAGCACCAGCATTGCCTTTGAAGATAGGACGCAGGGAACCGCTGGCTGGAAGGGCCCAGGGTCTTTTCCTTCTTTCTATGTACCCCTGAGAGCTCTTTCTGGAGCGTTTCTCTCCCAATCAGTCCCAGTCTGCCCCAACAATAGGTGTCTGAGAAAGCTGTGGGCTCAGTTCCTTCAACTGGGGGTGATTTATGGCAGCAGGTAGAGACTGATCCTGCTCAAAAACTAAACTCTGGCCTCCACTAAAATCTTCCACAGCTCATATATTTTTAACACACACACACACACACACACACACACACACACACACACACACACGAGTCTTGGTCCCAAAAACCCCATTCTTGAGCAGCATAGATCACTCTCTGGATGGGTTATCTTGTTCCCATTAGTAGGTGTGTGCTTCCCACAGCTCCTACCCCACCCCAGATGGCTGCTGGCAACAAGGGCTCAGCCTCTTTCCCAAATGCAGGGATTATAAAATAGACCTCTGGGTGACTCGCTTTAGGGCAACTTTCTGCACAGTCCCCAGATGCATTTAAATAACTTTTGTGACATCAAAGAAGTCAGTCTCTGTATCAGTCCTGGTGAAACCAGGCCATCACCCAGAGTGAATAGCATCTCTTAATTAGATTAAAATGTTAATGAGCATAAAGCTATGCTAAAATAGACTTGTCCTATCAGCCTCACCTAAACTGGGTAGAACAGATGTGCCATTGTTGAGTGTATTAATATCTCTCCTCAAAAGAAAATCATCCTCCAAGGAAACAAATGATAGGTGTAATTATATCTAGGCACAATAGCATATATATTGAACATTGCCTTTGTCCGTATCATACAAATACATTTATCCTAATTGACCATGATTCAATACTTTGTTAAAGAAACAGCCACCAATAAAGAGTGCCCAACACAGGACTGTGCATGGAGTTGATACTAAACAATTTTTAAATTTATTATGTGCGTGTTCTAACTAATGCATTCAGTATACAAAGCACTTAGGTATTTGTATGGAATGTAAATTTCTAGCAACAGCATGATCCAACCTCTACTATTACAGTTAAGAAAAAGATAAGGACTCCCACGAAGGGAACTTAAGCTGCTGAGGGCAGGTGTTTTGTCTAGGAATGTAACAAACAGAGGCTTTGTGTGATCAGACTCTCTCAAGAAAGGGCCAGCACTCAAGATCGTAA
Source organism: Panthera onca (assembly GCF_046562875.1). Classification (NCBI taxonomy): domain Eukaryota; kingdom Metazoa; phylum Chordata; class Mammalia; order Carnivora; family Felidae; genus Panthera; species Panthera onca. The sequence goes on along the minus strand of NC_138339.1, from coordinate 40,123,455 downwards.
TCACCCTGTATGGCCTGGGCCCAGCCTGGGTGGCTAGGCCGGCGGCTTGTGCTTCTCACCGTCCCTCATTGGCACCTGCCAAATTCTGAGGAAGAAGGAGGTCCTGTAGAGGGAACTGGTGAGTGAATTGAATGAGAGTCCGGGAAGGTAGCCCGCTTCTGGCTGCAGGTGGCCAGCATGGTAGATCCTTATTTGCAGCCTCCACAGCTTTCCCCTCTTCCTTTAAAGGCATCAGCACATTTTACGGTCCTTTAGAAAACCAGAACTGGCTGAGCACCATGGGGAGAGGAAGGAGAGAGGAATCACTCCTTAGTTGGCCCTACCTGGGGGAGATGAAGCTGGAAGTCCGCCATGTGTAGAGCTTCTGGCACAGGGCACCTCATACGCTGTGCTGTAAGAATTGCCTCCTAACCGTAGAGAGGAAAGAGCTAAACTTGGCTGTTCTCTTCTACAGTCTCCTTCCTTGTCTGGGCCCACCTGGAGAGGCTGAGGACTTGATTAGTGAGATACAGCACTCCTTTGAGAAGTTTTCTGAGCCTCCAAGGCATGGAGCCAGTCACACACCAGCCACCACTGGCTCTGTGGACATTATCAGGCCCTTAGGAAACTGGAAAAACAAGATTTGCCTTGGAATTTTACTGTCATAAACTAGCTTCCTCCCTCCAACCCCCGGCCCCAACTCCTATTAAGGCCAACCAGGTCTAGGTAAAAATAAACTGTATCTTCATTTCTTCAAAGGCAGATATTTAAAGAGTTTTTGAAAGTAATCTCTACACCCGACATGGGGCTCAAACTCACAACACTGAGATCAAGAGCCACATGCTCTTCCCACTGAGCCAGCCAGGAGCCCCAGGAAGACTTTATTCTGACAGATGGAAGCAATTCTCAATGTTGGACTCCAGCGCCGCCTCCCTTTCTTTTCCGTATAACCTTCTGGAGCAAAACCATAACTGAGCATAATAAGTGTGGTCATACTTTATAAAAGATATTCTTATGGGAAGGGGGGGGAGGAGAAGAGAGGGAAACAAACCACAAGAGCCTCATAAAAACAGAGAGCAAACTATGAGTTGACAAAAGGAGGTGAGTGGGAAATCAGCTGGATGGGTGATGGGTACTAAGTAGAGCACTTGTGATGAGCACTGGGTGTTGTATGTAAGTGGTGAATCACTGAATTGTCCTCAAACCACTGCATGTGAACTAAAATTTAAATGTAGAAAAAGGAAAACAAAATTTTCTTGGATAATTCAATATAGAATTGGTACCTTGTCTATATTTGGATTTAAGATCAGCGAATCAGTTTTCTAGATTTCTCAGTGAATTCCAAATAGGTTTATAATTTATTTATTTTCTCTTCCATTACAGAAAGAGAAAAAAGTTGTGATTTAGGTTTGGAAATAAAGTGGTGGGGAACCCCAGCAGCATTTGCTTAACACTCTATGATTGAGAGGAAACTGGACCTTTGTAGTTCTCTCTCTACTCCATCCCCCCTTGTTCTATTTTTTTTTCCTTTTCTTTTTTAATTGAGATATAATTGACCTACAACTTGATGGTAGTGGCAGGTGTACAGCATAATGACCTGATATTTGTATATATTGCTAAATGATCATCACAATACATTGAATTAACATCCATCACCATATCTAGTTACAATTTCTTTCTGTGATGAGAATTTTTAAGATCTCTCAGCAACCTTTTTAAAAAATATTTATTTTTGAAAGAGAGAGAGAGACAGAGTCAGAGAGAGACTGCGCACAAATGGGAGAGGGACAGAGAGAGGGAAACACAGAATTCAAAGCAGGCTCCAGGCTCTGTGCTGTCAGCAACTTTCAAATATACGATAGTGTAGATTTTTAAGTAAACTCTGCACCCAACTTGGTGCTTGAACTCACAACTCCAACATCAAGAGTCTCATGCTCCATTGACTGAGCCAGCCAGGTTCCCCTAGGATGGAGTTTTAACCTATAATCTCCATGCTGTACGGTATATCCCCAGGACTTATTTATTTTATAACTGGAGTTTGTACCTTTTGACCCCCTTCACCTGTTTTTCCCACCCCTACCCCCTGCCTCTGGCAACTACCAATCTGTTCTCTGTGTCCGTGAGTTCAGGTTTTTCAGGAATTTTTGTTTTTGTTTTGAATTCTACATATAAGTGAGATCATACACTTTCTCTGACTTATTTCACTTAGCATAATGCCCTCAGATCCATCCATGTTGTCCTAAATGGCAAGATTTCATTATTTTTTATGGCTGAATAATATCTAATTTTATTTGTTATATATATGTATATAATTGTAAATTATAAATAATAAATTTATTATATATATAATTGTAAATAATGCAATAAACACAGAAGTGCTTATAGCTTTTCAAGTTAGTGTTTTCATTTTCTTTGGATAAATACTCAGAAATAGAATTGCTGGATCATACGGTAGTTCTGCTAATTTTTTTAGGGACCTCCACACTGTTTTCCATAATGGCTGCACCAATTTTCATTCCTGCCAGCAGTGCACAGGACTCCTTTTTATCCACATTCTTGCCAATATTTATCTTTTGTCTCTTTTTTTTTTTAATGTTTATTTATTTATTTTGAGAGTGAGAGAGGGCATGAGCAAGGGAGGGGCAGAGAGAGAGAATCCCAAGCAGGTTCTGAGCTGCCAGCACAGAGCCTGATGTGGGGCTTGATCCCACGAGCTGTGAGATCATGACCTGAGCTGAAATTGAGTCGGACACGCAACCGACTGAGCCACCCAGGTGCCCTTTTTGTCTTTTTTATAATAGCTAGTCTAACAGATATGAAGTGATATTGTGGTTTCGATTTACATTTCCCTCATGAGTATTGATGTTGAACACCTTTTAATGAATCTGTTAGTCATCTGTATGTCTCTGGAAAAATACCTCTTCAGATCCTCTGTTCGTTTTTCAATCAGATTGGGGTGAGGTTTTTTTTGTTGTTGTTGTTGTTTGTTTTTACTATTGAGTTGTAAAAGTTCTTTTTATATTTTGATATTAGCCCTTTATCAGATAAGTGATTTGCAAATATTTTCTCCCATTTGGTAGGTAGCCTTTTCATGGTGTTGATGGCTTTCTCTGCTGTGCAGAAGCTTTTTCATTTGATGATGTTCCACTTGTTTATTTTTGCTTTTGTTGCTTTTGCTTTGGTGTCCCATCCAAAAAGTATTCTCCAAGTCTAATAATGTCAAGGAATTACTGCCTATGTTCTCTTCTGGAAGTTTTATTGTTTCATGTTTACATCAAGTCTTGAATCCAACTTGAGTTAGTTTTTAGATAATATGTAAGATAGTGGTCCAATTTCATTCTTTTGCATTGTAGTTGTCCAGTTTTCCAGCACCATTTATTGAAAAGACTGTCCTTTCCTCATTGTATATCCTTGGCTCCTTTGTTACAAACATATATGCATGAGTTTGTTTCTGGACTCTCTTCTGTTCTATTGATCTATTTGTTTTTATGCCAATACCATACTGTTTTGGTTACCATAGCTGTGTAAATAGTTTCAAGTTGGGGGGAATATGATGCTCTATCTTTTTCTTTCTCAAGATTGCCTTGGCTATTCAGGGTCTTTTGTGATTCCATACACATTTTAGGATTGTTCTATTTCTGTGAAAAATGTCATTGGGGTTTTGATAGAGATTGCTTGAATCTGTAGATTGTTTTGGGTTGTATGGGCATTTTAATAATACTGATTCTTCCAATCCATGAGCATGGTATATCTTTATATTTATTTCTGTCTTTAATTTCTTTCATCAGTGTCTTATCATTTTCAGTGTACAGGTCTTTTACATCCTGAGTTAAATTAATTCCTAGGTGTTTTATTATTTTCGAAGCAATGTAAATTGGATTGTTTTCTTTCTTTCTCTTTCTTTCTTTCTTTCTTTCTTTCTTTCTATCATTCCTTATATCCTTCTTGTATTTTATCTTGTGGAGGTAGAGACCCATTTGTCCAGAACGAGAATCACTTGGTTCTTTCATTTTATTGGACCTTTTCAGTTTATATGTTATTCCAAGTGTGTGTTGCTACCCATATGCCTTTCCACCTTTTCTGAATCTTAACCACAAACTAATCATTATGAGGAAGAGCATCTAAGTTTTAATTACATTGAAATATGGAATAATGTCCAGTGGGATAATACTCAATAAATCTCTAGGAGTTGATTTGTTTGGCACTCAACTTTCCTGGTGGGTTCATCAGATAAGTAGTCTCATTTAAAATAAAATGTGTCAGGGCACCTGGTTGGCTCAGTCGGTTGAGCTTCTGACTTCAGCTCAGGTCCTGATCTTGCAGTTTGTGAGTTTGAGCCCCACATTGGGCTCGCTGCTGTCAGTGCAGAGCCCAATTCAGATCCTCTGTCCCCCTTCTCTCTCTGCTTCTCTCCTGCTTGTACTCTCTCTTTCAAAAATAAACATTTTTACAAAGTTATGTTAAAATATAAAATAAAATGTATTGGCAGCATTTGAAAACCAACGCTGCCCTCAGTATCTTCCAGACCAGGCCCCTGACTTCCATGATTTACCGTAGACAAGTTGGGAGTTTCAACTAATGACTAATTGTGACAGATTAGGAACAGATTAGGCAGGGCTCCTAGAAGGAAAGCCTTGATGAGCCTGGAGGCAAGGGCTCCAGTGTGCACTGTGATGATCCTCATGCTAGTTAGATTCTTTACTGCTCACATGAAATACCACCTTTATGGGCCACACATCTGTGTCTACAATAGCGGATCTTCAAATCAACCCAAGAGTGTTCAGGTATTTCTGAGATAGCTCAAATTTGCATGCCTGCCAAAATGGCTTCTGCTAAAAGTCAGGATGAGGCAAGGGATATTTTTGAGGTATAGTTTAATACTATAGAGACTATTTTAAACATTTCAAAAACGTGTTGAATGAAACACTTGTTCGTGATAAGGCTGCCTAGGCCATTACTCAGTAAGTGTATATGTGTCTGGTTTATAAAAATCTTTCAAAATAAATGACTCAGTTGGGATCTGGAGAAATTAATAAAAGGAATTCTGAGTGGCAAAAAGGTTGAGAGTCCCAATCTGAAACACAAGCTGACTTTATGAATGAAGCACCATCCCTATATTAAGCATCTAGATCACCAGCAACCTATGTATGGGTCACATTTCTCCCAGAGAATCACCTTTAGAAAATGAGGCCGTGAAAGAACTTCAGATAAACTGCTGGTGTGGAATGGAGGCAATGTAAGAAAAGTATCACTCTCTCTCATATTTGTGTGTGTGTGTATTCAGAACTGCTTTGAAGATAATGCTTACCACCTCTGTCATACACAGACTGATGACACATTTCAGCTTCAGTTTAAGGGCAAAAAAAGGTTTGTCTGGTTTCATGAACTGATTGCTCTGCTTCTACCTAGTAGATAGCAAGAATTCTAGAACCTACTGATTCTCCCTTAGATTTGAACCTGCTAGCATCCAAGACTAAGATCGGGGCTTAGATAACTCCTGCTACCTTTCTTTTGCCAGAGATTCCTGGTATTTTTGCCCCCTTTAAACTTGCTATGTGTTTTGTTTGTTTTTTTTCTTTTTTCCCTGTGTTTACAGTTTATAGTTAACAGCTTTTGGTTTTGTTTCACCCAAGCTTTTATCCTAAGCAGTCTTAAATCCTTTCAGGAAGTAGATAAAATAGCCTGATATCCTTTTGATCTTGGACTCCAAAGTCATGCCAAGGTATTGATCTGTCTGTTCCAGTGCTCAGTGACCTTACCTTCAATACTTCATGTTGTCTCTCATGTATATAGAATTAACGTGCAGAAGGTACTTGGATGGAAATGGGAGCATTTGGAAATCACTTCTCTTTAAACCACACTGGCCTGGAGGACCTTCCACAGGAGGCCCCCACACAGGAGAGCCTTGGGTTTGGTCACCGGAATTGCCGCCAGCATATAAAGGGCCTCACCTCCTTTGGCCATTCTGCTTCTTTGACTCACTTCCTGACCCAGACTTCTGTTGAGAAAGGAATCCCTTATTTCTGGTTGCTTCCCAACGGGCTGCTCTGCCTGCTTGACTGTTTAAAGATGTGGTGCTTTGTGATTTGTTGCATCTCAGGACCTCTCTGAGACAGTTCTTGTGACCACCCTGCTTGCAGCTGCCCACTTCCTCTCCCTCCAGCAGCTGCTCTGGTGTCCTGCTGGCATCCTCGCTGTGGACAGCCAGACAGGCAGTCTCCTTGCAGTGAGCAGCCATCCTGTCAGTGTTGTAGGCTGGCTGCGTTCCAGGACATGGGACAGATACAAGAGGACAAGCTTGGGAACCAAATGTTGGCAGGGGGACGGCATCAACACGGCCCTCCGCTGGTGATCATCAAGGAAGGATGATGCGAGCACCTTCTCCCTCCCTGGATGGCATTTTACTTCTCAGTCTTTTTAAGTGCTTTGACCTCAGGGAACATTTGTGTCCTCGTGTCCTCTAACAGCATAGGTTTACCTTTAAGGTCCTGTTGTTTGCAGACTCAGAATTGTTTCTACCAGTCCTCTAAGCATATGGCTCCAAGTAAACTGAATGGAGGCCCTGGATATTCCAAAAACCGTGATTGTGAACTAAGCAAAGAAACTGAGAAGGACACTGCGTGCAGTTTGAGGCATATGCATTAAGCTTCAGAGTTAGGGATGTGGAAAGGCAGAGAAGAAAGTTGACAGTTTCAGCCTTCCTGGCCTGTCAGGATAAACTGAGAGTGATGACATTTCTTTCCTTTCAAAACTGATACAAGGAAAGTTCTGGGGAAAATATTGGAAGCCATATTGCAGACCTGGACTAGGACTCATGTGCTGCAGCTGAAGCAGGAGTTCAAAGCCTGTGATTCCAGGACATTCAGCAAGTGGAAGGTGGAGAGCACGTTTTGGTGGTGCTTGTTTGTAGAAGACCAGAATGAGGAACAGGCAATGGTGAGACACACATCATTGACATTTGTCTTTTTTTTTTTTTTTTTTTTTGGCTCTCTAGTATATGAACTACTTTTCTGTGTTTGAGAAATTTCCTTCCTAAAGCCTGGGAAACCCCCTTTACTAGCCCTTCTTGCAGCTAGAGTTTGGGCATGTGACCTGGGGTGGGTCCCTCAGATGCCTCATCCCAGCCTTTGAACAGAAAGCCAGAGGCACAAAAAGGAAGGAGCAGGAGAGGCACCATTTGGTGGCGGTGGTAACAACAGCACCAACATGCAGCTTTCTGTCTTCTGTGGGGGAAGAGATCTTCTGAACTGGGTCTGTGTTCCCATGGACTCTCTGAGCCCAGTGTTCTTGAAGGCCTTGGGGGCTACTTCGTATCCTTTGAAAACCATTCGTTTCCTAAGTTGGCCATAGTTTCTGTTGCTTGCAAAGTCAGGCTTCTGGTTAAGTGACACCAGAGATCCTCTCTCACACCTCGACCTATCCAACAATTTGACTGAATTCAGATTTACAGCATAACCCCTGAGGGCTAGTGGCTACAGCCCAGACTGTTTATAGAAGGAAATTAAGTGAAGGGAAAGAGGGAGGGAGGAGGCAGATGGGCGGGGACACATGGTCTAGGCAGCGAAAAGACCAAGCAAGTGGCTGCACTTTTCAGAGTTCAACCCGGGAGAGCTTGAGAAGTTTGGGGAAGTGCATTGCGAAAGGACGGGTTCGTGACTGCCAGATTCAGAAGATTGGAGGTGAGGAACTTACCCTCAGGAGGCCCAGACTGGTTAAGCAGGCCAACATTTGGTTAATAGAGAAAAGCAGACCACTTTTCTAGATCAGGAAAGCAGTATGTTGAAATCCCTCACATTGGCCATCCCAGTGGAGAAAGGCAGAACTAACTCTATAAAAGGACATATTTTCTTCTTCCCTACACTTTGGGGACTGAAATTGGTAACTGAGGTCCAGCACATTAAAACGGAAGCCATGCAACCCCCCATTGAGAGAACCTACCCAATTTCCCTTCAATCCAGAGCTGCTAAGCACACACACATTGGGACCTAAACTGCCTAATAGTGCCAGATGGCTCTGAAGGAGGCAAATGCATCAGGCATTGCTCCAAAAGTGGATGTTCCAGTTGGAGTTAAAAGTCAGAAAAGTTTTTTGGAATAGTAGGGGGCAAAGGAGACAGGGTTTTATTTAAGTTGGTAGTTGGCTCAATTATACCCAAACCTGTGGGCTAAAGATAACAGTTTGGAGTCTGGCTTTAGGGTAGGGGTAGGTGTTTGACTACCCACTAATAGATCAGATCAATACTAGAGCAGATTGTTCAGCGCTCCAGTATTTACAACAGTGGCCCAGGCATTAGGGAGAGCATGGCAGGGACTTAGGGTTTTTCTAGGGGTGGATAGATGAATTCATTCATGCCTTTATCTGTTCATTTTCTAGTTAAATGTTAAGTAAGTGCTTTATGTACCAGGCACTGAGCTTGCGCCTTTGCCACTGTGGTAACTGAGATAATTTTCTTATTTAACCAACATAATAACCCTGAGATAGGCACATTGGCCATCCTCACTTTACAGATAAGGAGACTGGTACTGGTGCTGTCGGTGCATGTGGGTGGGAAATCTCTGCCTTACAAGGGGGAATATGACAGATGGAGAAGTAAGACCATCCTACATACTTCCTTGGCAGTCAGTACAGGTTTTGGTTGGTTGTTATGTTCCTAAAACGTCACATGGAGTTTGCAGGCACTCCTGAAGAGGCCACCTGGCAACTAAAATAGATGTGGGGTTGTGTGGAGTATGTGGGTTGATTAATCTTTGCCAAACGGTGGGAATATACAAGCTCATAAGGATTTGTCCACCTTGCTTCAAGTCTGTCTGAACACTTTTTCCCTTCTCTAAATAGATGAAAACACATACATGTTCTTTTGTGAAATACATGATGATATGAAATGGCAGATATATATGAGAATTTCCTTATCCAAAGAAGAGCTCCAAAAATATTTTGTCTTCATTTAAAGTAGTTATATAAAATGTGCAGGTGTGATTTTTTTTTTTTTTTTTTCTAAGCCAAATATCCTGAGGGAGTTTAGTTGTCCATCTCCAACTTCCTTGCTCCTGGAAGATGTTGACCTCTGGGCTACCTTGACCAGTTATATATACCTCAAATTACAGTTTTTGCAGTTGCTTTCATTATGGTTTGGCTGTATGGCCTCCGGTGATAGGAAATGGTGTTCTTATTGGAACTAGTATAAACTGTGGCCCTAGGATGAGCAGAAATCACTCTGGTTTTTCCATACACTTCTTGTAAGAGAGAAGGGAATGGGAACCCCACATGGTATTCATAGCCTTGGGGATACTAGGATTTCCTCCCAGAGACGTAGCCTCAGTGATTAACCACATTTGCCTATTTTATTTTACTTCCTGTCAGATTCCCTATCACTTAGTAATGCCAGTCAATGGATTTGGGTTGGGAAATGTGTTAATAATTTCAGATATATATAATCTGCTCTTCCTTTTTGCTGCTAATTGGATTCATGAAGTTTTTCTTACTCTGCCTTTTCTCTCTCTGCTAGTTTGGAATTTATATACTTCTTTCTATTCTTACAATATTTAGTTTTGGGGCTTAAGTTTTTATTTTAAAAGCAGTTAGTTAACATACAGTGTTAAATTCATTTCAGGTATACAATAGAGTGATTCAACATTTCCATACCCAGTGCTCATCACAGCAAGTGCACTTCTTCATCCCCATCACCTGTTTCACCTATTCCCTTTTTTCCCTTCCTACCTTCTCTCTGGTAACTCTGTTTGTTCTCTGTATTTAAGAGTCTTTTATGAAAACAAGAAAAAAAAGAGTCTTTTATGGTTTGCCTCCCTCTCTATTTTTATCTTACTTTTTCCTTCCCTTCCCCTATGTTCATCTGTTTTGTTTCTTAAATTCCACATATGAGTGAAATCATACATTTGTCTTTCTCTAACTTATTTCACTTAGCATATGTCATTGTTGCAAATGGCAAGATTTCATTCTTTTTTATGGCTGAGTAATAGTCCAATGTATATATACACCATATCCTCTTTATTCATTCATCAGTTGATGGACATTAGGCTATTTGTATAATTTGGCTATTGTAGATAATGCTGCTATAAATATCAGGGTGCATGTATCCCTTTGAATTAGTATTTTTCTATCCTTGGTTAAATACCATGTAGTGTGATTGCTGGATCACAGGGTAATTCTGTTTTTAACTTTTGGAGGAAATTCCATATTGATTTCCAGAGTTGCCACACCATATCGTTTAGTTTTTAAGCAAAGTCTAAAGTTAATATCATTACCCTCCTTCTGAGAATTAAATTCTCTTCGCAAATCTTCATGTTGTTGTCATCTTATTTTCAATCTGCTAAAATTAGCCCTTATTATTGTTGTTTGTGTTTAACAGCCAGCACTTACTCATATATACTTATGTTTATAAATGTATTTGTTCATTATTACTGTCTGTTTCTTTCTTCTTGGTTCAATTTCCTTCTAAGAGAAGGGCCTCCTTCTCTTAGAAAATAGTTCTCCAACTTTGTTTAAAAGTGTGTTCATTTCTTTTCAGTCTTGAATGATAAGTAAGGAATTTGGGGGTATTTCTATTTCATCACCACTTTTAAGATTTTTAAAATTTTTTAAAAAGTTTATTTATTTATTTTGAGAGGGGAGGGGCAGAGAGAGAGAGAGAGGGAAACAGAGAATCCCAAGCAGGCTCCACACTGTCAGCACAGAGCCTGACACAAGGCTCCATCTCAAGAACCATGAGATTGTGACATGAGCCAAAATCAAGAGTCAGATGCTCAACTGTCTGAGCCACCCAGACACCCCTTAAGATATTATTTTGTTATCTCCTGGCCTCTGATGTTGTTGATAGAAAATCTGCCTTTATTTTAATGAATGTTTTTTTTGGTGGCAATCCACCTTTTCTCTTTCTGGTGTTTTAAAGATATTCTTTACTGTTTCATAGGTTGAGGTATGAACTTATTTATCCAACTCAAAATCGATGCTTCTTCAAACTAAGGACATATATCTTTAATCATTCTGGAAAATTCTCAAATATATTCTTTCCCAATAATCTGTTTACTCTTTGCTATCCTTCTACAACTCTTATTACATGTATGTTGGGTCTTTCTAGTCTTCCTTCCATTTCTTTTAACATCCTTTTGTATTTTTACAACCTCTGTCTCTCAACCAGCTCACCAATTCTCTCTTCAGTTCGGCTAATCTGCTGTTTAACCTTTCTCTGAATTATTTTTTGTTTTAAAGGCCTTATTTTTCATTTATACAGGTTCAATGTGTTTCCTTTGTACATCTTCCTATTCTTTGTACACGGTCTCCTTCTTTGGTACTTTTCTTCTTTGTTTTTTCAATCACCTTGATAATTTTAAACACAGGTCTCTTATATTTTCTTCTGGAGTCTTCTACTATCTCAACAAATTTTATGCTAATACTTGTTGTGTTAGCTTATGCTGCCTGCATCATGGTGAGCTATATTCTCATTGTAGTTTCATATTTTCATTATGAGCACATCTCTGTCATTGACCTGGGGGTGTGTGTAGAAATTCAATATGCCAAGGTGGTATAAATATTGTTCCAACAGGAGTATCAGTTGCCTATGATTCTTTTTAATAACAATTTCTCATGGAAGCTCTCCCCTAGAGCCTTAGGCTAATTGCTTGCTGCTCCTCTAGATTAGTGGTCCATCTTTCATGGAGAAGGCAGTCTTTCCAGGGTTGAAGGGTTTCAGTTCTAGATCTCTATCATCTATGAGGCCCTGGCCCCATGTGTTTTCACATGGGCATTAACACCTCCTTCCAAGATGCTGCTGGGTGAGCCCCGGTCTGTTCTAAGTACTCTTCTACTACTTCTCATCTGCACTCTGTCCCTGACCCCTCTGGCTGCGCCCTGGTGTCCTTCTTAGGGGCTGGCTGTCAGTAAGTCTGTCATATTTCTCTTTATTGCTTGTGAGATACCTGCAAGGTGCTCCTAGGCCAAAAATTTACAAGAGCAAGTGACATAATTCTTGACTCCGAGGACTGATAGCTTAGGCCTAATGGCCTCCAAGGCCTGAGACACCTGGAGAAAAAAAAGACATTTCTGAGCCTTTGGAGTGTTGATAGTCTCTAGGGTACTGTTCAGCCTACTGACAGGTCCTACCTCTTTCCTCTCCAATTATTTCACAGTACAGTAGTGCCAAATCTAGCTTGAGGTGGCCATCGTTCCCTCTAAGAAAGGCTTTTTATTTGACTTTATAACACATTCCTGTGATGGGGCATCGTGGGGTGGGGTTTGAGCACAAGTCCTAAATAAACACAGATTACCAGTCCGGTATAAGAGGTAGAGTGTAGATTTTCATTGGTATTCATGAACAGTGAGGCAGATATGTGGTATAATTTGGAAAGTGCTGAAAAAAATCTACCTAAACAAATCATCTAAACATGCCACTCTATGTGGTCTAATGTCCAAAATTCAACCATAAGTTAGTAGCTTAAGAAACAACTGGGTGATTGGAAGCCAGGTCAGGCCAAGGTGTTTGAACCTGTCAGGACTGATATGAAAGTGGCTAATTTCTTGTTTTGTGGGGGAGGGGCTGAGGTAAGATTAGTTTTGGGGGGAAGTAGGTAAATGGTAAAGAGCGAGGGAAGACTACCAGAAGACAAGATCAAAGGATGTCAACAGGGCTAGATTATGATCTTTCAGAGGCTTAAGCAATGGAAATAAAAGTAAAAATTATATATAGTTTAAAGAACAGCAACGTGTTTAGATTTAATGTCTTTTTGCGAGACTACTACATTTTTTTAGTATAGTTGACATACAATGTTACATTAGTTTCAGGTGTCCAACTTAGTGATTTGATGAGTTTATACATTATGTTGTGTTCACCACAAGTATAGCTACTGTCTGTCCCATAGATCACCATTACAATATCATTGACTATATTCTTTATGCTCTGCTTTTTACTTCTATGACTTAACTCATTTCATAACTAGGGGCTTGTATCTCCCTCTATCCTTTTGCCCAACCACCCACACTCCTGCCCTGTGCTGACAACCATCAGTTTTCTCTATTTATACTTCTGATTCTTTTGTTTATTCATTTTTTTTAAGATTCTATTTATGGGTGGATTCCTGTGGTATTTGTCTTTCTCTGACTCACTTATTTCACTTAGCATAATACCCTCCTGGTCTATCCATGTTGTCTTAAAGGCATTATCTTATCCTTTTTTGTGACTGTGCAATATTACACACACACACACATGCACGCACACACACACACAGTAAAATCTTGGATTAAGAGTAACTTGTTCTGTGAGTGTTCCTTAGGAAGAGGAAACATTTCTAATAAATTTTAATTTGATAAATGAGTGATGTCTTGCAGCAAGAGTATGTGTCATCGAATGTCACATGATCACAACTGAGCGAATGTTTCTCTCTTTCTCCTGCTGTGGGATTGTGGGTGATCGTCTCCCATGCTCAGATGCTTGGTCTCAGGCCATGGTGTTTGGCAGAAATCAGTGATTTTTCAGAATGTTAAAAGGTGCCCACAATTGGTACTAGTGTATTTTTTGCCATTTCAAAGCACCTATGGACAGTCCTCTGCTGTTCCATACAAGAGTAAGCTTAGGAATGCTTAGCTTCATTCTAGGTCAGTTTGCCTGAAGATAGAGACCCTTTCATCTGCTGCCTTATTGCCAGTTACATTAAATACAGTATATGATAAGAGTTTATTAATACTGTACTGTAGTCAACATCCATGAGAGTGTATACAATGGCCCCCATGCAGAAAAAGGTTGAAAAGAAAGGCAGTAAGAAGGAGATGATTACACTGGAAGTTAAGAAGGAAATCATGGAGAAGTACGAACAAGGTATGCAAGTGGCCAAAATTGCAAGCTTTTACAAGAAGTCTATGTCTACATCTCGTCTGCAGAGGAGAAAAATGTGTGGGAATCCCTCACTTGAAATGAGGTTAGGGAGACTTGTAAAATGTGGGAAACAGTGCAAAATTTTGTAGAAAACACCACCCAAATAAGGCTGTAGCAGTGTTACTGAAGAATCTGTTTAATGACAATGCAATGTCACATTTCTTCAAAATCCTCAAAAGGAGACAAAAGCAAGTGTCATTGGATAGGTTCCTTGTTAAAGTTGCACAAAAAGAAAAAGATTTCATTGAGCTAATAGCAGTGATGGTGAAAGTCGTCCTACATAATAACCCTCCTTTCTTGTCTCCATCACACCAGCCACAAAGATTTTCAAAGGTCAGTGCAGGTTAATTTGTTTTTCTTTATATTTTCTTTATTTTGTATTATATTACAGTATTGTAATCCTTTTTTTTTTTTTTTTTTTTTTTTTTTTTTTTTTAATTTTTTTTTTTCAACGTTTTTTTTTATTTATTTTTGGGACAGAGAGAGACATAGCATGAACGGGGGAGGGGCAGAGAGAGAGGGAGACACAGAATCGGAAACAGGCTCCAGGCTCCGAGCCATCAGCCCAGAGCCTGACGCGGGGCTCGAACTCACGGACCGCGAGATCGTGACCTGGCTGAAGTCGGACGCTTAACCGACTGCGCCACCCAGGCGCCCCTGTAATCCTTTTTATATGAATATTTTTGGGTTGTGGAACAAATCACCTGAGTTTCCAGTAATTCTTATGGGGAAATTCGCTTTGATATACAAGTGTTATTGAATCACATAGTATTTCTATTTTTAATTTTTTGAAAAACATCCATATGTTTTCCACAGTGGTTACACCAATTTACATCACCACCAAGAGTGCATAAGGTTTTTTTTTCCTCCATATCCTTACCAATACTTCTTATTTCTTGTCTTCTTGATTTTAATCATTCTAACAGGTGTGAGGTGATCTTTCACTGTGGTTTTGGTTTGCATTTTCCTGATGATGAGTAATGTTGACCATCATTTCATGTATCTGTTGGCCATCTGGATGTCTTCTTTGGGGAACAATGTGTTCCCCATGGGCAGATCCTCTGCCCATTTTTTAATCGGATTGTTTGTGGGGGTGTTTTGGGGGTTTAGTTATATAAGTTCTTTATATAGTTTGGATATTAACCCTTTATTGGATATATCATTTGCAAATACCTTTTCCCATTCCATAGGAAGGGCCTCTTCATTTTCTTGATGGTTTCCTTTGCTATGCAAAAGCTTTTTATTTTCATGTAGTTCCAATAGTTTATTTTTGCTTTGGTTTCCCTTGCCTCAGGAGACATATCTACAAAAATGTTGATATGGCTGATGTCAGAGAAATTACTACCTCTGTTCTCTCCTAGTATTGTTATGGTTTCAGGTCTCACATTTAGGTCTTAATCCATTTTGCGTTTATTTTTGTGTATGGTGTAAGAAAGTGATTGAGTTTCATTCTTTTACATGCAGCTTTCCGTTTTTCCTAACATCATGTATTGAAAAGACAGTTTTTCCATATTGTATATTCTTGCCTCCTTTGTCATAGATTAATTGACCATATATATGTGGGTTTATTTCTGGGGTCTCTAGTCTGTTCATTGATCTATTTTTGTGCCAGTATCATACCGTTTTGATTACTGTGGCATTGTGGTATAGCTTGAAATCTGAAATTGTGGTACCTCCAGCTTTGTTCTTCTTTCCAGGATTGCTTTGGCTATTTGGGATCTTCTGTGGTTACATTCAAATTTTAGGATTATTTGTTCCGGTTTTATGAAAAATTCTGTTGGTATTTTGATAGGATTGCCCTGAATCTGTTGATGGCTTTAGGTAATGTGGACATTTTGACAATATTAATTCTTCCAAACCATGAGCATGGGTTATTTTTCCATTTGTATCATTTTCAATTTCTTTCATCAGCATTTTATAGTTTCAGGTTATAGGTCTTTCACCTCTTTTGTTAAGTTTATTCCTATATATTTTATTATTTTTAGTACAATTATAAATTGTATTGTTTTTTAAATTTCTCTGTGACTTAATTGTTACTGCATAGAAATGCTACCAATTTCTGGGTATTAATTTTGCATCCTGTCACTTTACTGAATTTGTTTATTACCTCTAGTAGTTTTGGGGGGAGTCTTTAGGATTTTCTATGTATGGTATTAGGTCATCTGCAAATAGTGACAGTTTAACTTCTTCTTTACTGTTATGGATGCCTCTTTTTTCTCTTTCTTGTCTGATTGCTATGACCAGGACTTCCAGTAATCTGTTGAATAAAAGTGCTTGGATGGACATTCTTGTCCTATTCCTGACCTTAGAGGGAAATCTGTTTGTTTTTTTACCATTAAGGGTATTGTTAGCTGTAGGTTTTCTATATATGGTCTTATTATGTTGAAGTATGTTTCCTCTAACCCTATTTTGTTGTTTTTGTCATAAATAGATGCTGAACTTTGTCAAATGCTTTTTCTACATCTATTGAGGTGATCATATGATTTTTATCCTTCATTTGTTGATGTGGTGTATGACATTGGTTGCTTTGCAAATATTGAACCATCCTTGCATCTCAGGAATAAATCCCACCTGATCATGGTGAACGATTTTTTAATGTATTTTTGTATGCAGTTTGTTAATATTTTGTTGAGAATTTTTGCATATACATTCATCAGGGATACTGGCTTATAGTTTTCTTTTTTGTGGTGCCTTTATCTGGCTTTGTTATCAGGGAAATGTTGGCCTTATAGAATGTATTTGGAAGCTTTCCTTCCTCTTCTATTGTTTGGAATTCTTTGAGGAGAATATATCACCTCTTCTTTAAATATCTGGTAGAAGTCACGTATGAATCCATCTTGTCCTAGACTTCTATTTTTTGGAGTTTCTTGATTATCAATTAAATTTTGTTTCTTGTTATTGATCTGTTCATATTTTCTGTTTCTTGTTCAGTTTTGGAAGATTGAACGTTTCTAGGAATTTACCTATTTCTTCTAGGTTGTCCAATTTGTTGGCCTATAAATTTTCATAGTATTCTCTTATAATCCTTTGTATTTCTCTGGTGTCAGTTGTTACTTCTCTCTTGTTTCTGATTTTATTTGTGTCCGTTCTCTTTTTATCTTGATTAGTCTGGCTAAAAGTTTGTCAATTTTATCTTTTCAAAGAACCAGCTCTTGGTTTCATTGATTTTTTTTTTCTGTTGTTTTTTAGTCTCTATATCATTGATTTCTATTCTGATCTTTTATTATTTCCTTTCTCCTAGTAAAAACAATTTTTTAAAATTTTTTTAACGTTTATTTATTGTTGAGAGACAGAGAGACAGAGTGTGAGCAGGGGAGGGGCAGAGAGAGGGGGAGACACAGAATCTGAATTAGGCTCCAGGCTCTGAGCTGTCAACACACAGCCCGATGCAGGGCTCAAACTCACAGACGGCAAGATCATGACCTGAGCCGAAGTCAGTCGCTCAACTAACTGAGCCACCCAGGCGCCCCATCAATATTTAACTTTAAAACAAACAGATGTATGTGGAAATTTTGTATATATTCCTATAAATAGTTCTATATATTTCCCATAAAATTAATATTTTTCTATATCCTGCTTACAATATTCTGAATGATCAGAGCTGAACTTTTCTCATTTTTGCTGGCCCTCCCTTGCTGGTGTCCTGTGCAGGACTGTATCTGTCTAGTTGACATTCACAAAGGGACGTGTGTCTGCTGATGTGCAGGTCCACGGTGAAGGGCTACACAAACTGTACACTGCACGACAGGGAGCCCCTTTCACAAAGAAGTTATAAGGTGAATGGCTGCCACTTGGAACTACACAACTTGGAGGACCTAGGATGCAGGCACTGACTGAGAATGACAGCTAAACAAGGCATGGCCAGAGGACCAGAGGACTCCTCCCTGAAATCACTAGAGTACTTGTTGAGATACAGATTTCTACAGCTTTAGACAGCATGGAAGGATAGGAGAGCTGGAATGTCTATTTTAAAATAAGCATTACAGCTAATTCTGGAGCATATGGGTGAAACATGCTAACTACCTCTAGGTGAAGTTACTCTCTGCTATTTCTCCTCTGCCCCTGAGGAAATTTCCAGATGAGAGAGGCCTGGCATGCTCTGCAGTGCAGTACTAGCATGGTCTGCCCAGCATCTGGTCAACCTACTGCAGCCATCGGAAGTTCTGTGCTAAGCCAAGGATGTGTAACACCCTTGTCAGAGAGTTGTATCCGGAGCTCTGGAGGGTAGGATTTCAAGATCTGGGCTTCAGTTTCAGTTCTTTCACTAACTAGCTATGTGCACTAGTTAAATTCATAAAATTTTTCTGCACAAGTTTTCTGGTGTGTTTGGTGAGAGCATGAACTCAGAATGTATCTTCTAGACCTTGACCTACACCATGTCTTTTTTTTTCTAAGTTATGGGGTGAAAAAGCACATGCTGCGTTCAGAAGGTGTCTCTAAAACACCAAACACCTAACAGATTTCAGACCTTTCTGAATTTTGAAATTTTAGGATAAGAAATTGTGGACTGTTACTAAGGCCGGTTTTTAGGTCTTAGCTGAAGCCTGTACTTTTGTTCCAATACACATCTTTGATGTTAGAGGGGAGAGAGCATGGAGGAGGAATCCAGGGGCTAAAAGGTCCACAGTACCTTGGTGAAGAGAAAGGCACTGAGATGTAAATTCCCAAGCCTGACCCTTTGCGAATTAACTCTGACCTGGAAATAATTAATTCCCCTCTCTGTGCCTTATTTCCCCAAGCTGTGAGTCGTTATGAGTTTGAAATAACTTATTACACTGCAGTCATTTAGAACACTGCTTGGCCCATGGTACTGGATAGATATCAGTTTGCATGATTCTAGGAATAATCAGTTGCATATTCTAGGAATTGTGTTAACTTACCTGTTTCCTTGCTTGTTTCTATGTGGGGATGGGGCTGGTGAGACAAGGTATAGACTGTAAGGGGGTATGACTTGGCAGAGGGCACTGTCAGTTTTCACTCTGGTGTGTGTTCCCAGTTGTGCTCTGGGCCCAGTGTTCAGTAGCTCCCATCTCCCCTCTGTCTCCATGCTCCGCCTATATTTCCCCGGGAACATCCTTCATTCTACCCACTGACAAAGATGATGTAAATAAAGGCAGACTGAATTTTTCAGAAAAGGAGTTCTTATTATTTAACTGAAAGGAAAGCTTATTTTTGCCACTAATTGCTAAGAATTGTTAAGAAAGCAGGAGCCCTAGGGGACTTGCCTTTGTACTCAAACTATGTGTCTGCTATTACTAGTGAATCCAGATTGAATGATTCCAAAATGAACCAGAAACCCTTAGTTTCCATGAATTCACTCACTCATCTCCCCCTCCGCCCAGGAAATTCTGCTTCGGGCTTTGAAAGATTGGGGGCAGAGGTTTGCCCCTCCTCCTGATCCTAGAGCTCTATCTGCACCGTGATTTGCTGTGGCCACCAGTGTAAGTCACTGGTTCTAAAATCAAAACTGCCAAAGCAAAGTAGATCCACTCCCAGCTGAGCCCTAGCTGGAAGCTATGTGCTAAAGTCTTGAATGGCACATCAGTTTCATTGAGAGGGCCCTTCTCTCCAATCTGATATGGGTGATGAAAGTGTTTTCTCTTTCCCTTACAAACATGCAGTTGTCAGAGTATTTATAACTGCCCTAGTGTCAGATGTTCATAGTTATATATACACCACCACCTAAAGCTTTGTCTCTGCCATCTCGGCCCGCGGTCAACCTTCAAGGGAGTCTTTCACATTTATTGTGGAAAATATTATTAGGGAATGCATATTTTTCTACCAGAGGCATAAGGATTGCTATAGGAAGGGGAGACTGAACTGGGGGTTTCTCTTTAGTAGTAAACTCCCAAGACTTCATTACCTTCTCACCACTGCCAGACATGACAAGACTTCTAAAAGGGAAAAAATACTTTCAATGGTTTCAGATCAGCTGTTTTTGCAACCTCCCCGCCCCCCCCCCCCCCTTCAATGACTACCCTAATCATATTTTCCTTGAAAAGAATTGCTTTGGGCTCAAAAGGTGTATGCCAACTTTCAGCCTTGAACATATTTTCCCTGTGAAATTATTAACCTCTGAGAAAACTAACAGAGTCTTCATTATGCCGATGCTACCAGAAAATGCTATCATAGCCTTTGATCCCCTTTTCTGTTTATCACTTTCTTGGTTTTTATTTACATCTATTTTAACCAAGGTCATTAATTCAGAACCTTACGAACATCCCACCCACACAAAGCCACAGTCACAACATAGGTAAAGAATCTTTCATTCAGTGATTCTAAAGCATTCAATAAATAAATTGCAAACTTTCGAGTAACTCAATTTATCCATCACTGAAAGATATTTCCTAATGAAGTGGAAAATCACCAAGTTACCATGTTTTAGGATAATCGGGCAAGGTAATGAAAAAACAAAAAAAACCTAACATTTTGAGAAATCAATATTTGACTTTTTTTATTTTCATGGCCACAGCTACACAAATCTGCTAATGAAGTTAGCTCTAAACCATTGCATGCCCCTGGGTAGGCCAATTAGCTTAGATCTTTATCTTGAAGGTAGCTTCCAGTTCTAACAGTCCACCGACCACGGAGCCCTGGTATCCTTTTATATCTTTCCTACTCTAAGACTGTGTTGTATAAATCCTGAAGAAGAAACAGCAAATCTGTGTAATCCTGCTGCTGCCACTAAACCCTTCAAGCAAGATCAGGCTTTGCCTTGTTTCAGGAGTCTTTATGGCAGAACCACCATAATGTATTCTTGCCAAAAATGTTGAACCTGAATCTTACCAAACCTTAAAATCAAATCTCAGTTTGTAGGAAATATGGGAAACAGGGTAAGGAGATAAGCATCCCCATTTGGAAGCAATTCGACAAATTCAGAATGTGGACAGTTTATTTGAAAACTGACCTGGTCTCTTTAAAAATTCATAATAGCCAAATCAGTCTGTGAACTATTTTTGCATTAAAATTCAAACAAATTGACAATAGAATGGCGTTTGATGCAACTGGGGAAATTTGAATATGAACTAGGTATTAAAGTATAGTAAGTGTAAAAGGCCATGATGTCTGGAATTTGCTCTAAACTACTTCAATATGCAAGCAAATATGGCAAAATAATACCAGTTTAATCTAAATGGAACATATGGGATTCACACTACTTTCACAATTGCAAAAATTTTATAAAAAAAATAAATCACATGAAAGAAAATTTAACAACCTTCTTCAGAGACTTGCTTTAATTCCTTCACACTACTTATAGTTAGGATGTGCTTGTACACATAACCTACACTTCCTGCTTCTTCCTTTTTGTTCTGCTTTCCATGGAGATACAGAGCAAATTGTAGTATAATGTATGGTTCTCAAAACAAGTGGGCCATGAGCTTCTGTGTTTCCTTGAAAGCCTTTCAGGAAATAAAGTCAAAGCTTTTCATAATAAACAAAAAGGTCATTTGCCTTTTTCACTGTGTTATTTGCACTGATGATACAAAAAAATTGTTGCTTGACTGTGTTAAAATAGATTTCCCAAAAAAGGAAGCATATTCTAACATCGTTGTCACAATTAGCACTCTTTATAAACATGAGGAAACACTTTGTACCATTTGTAAATAGAAAAAAATAAATCCTACATACAGTAAAACCTTGGTTTATGAGCATAATTCATTCCAGAAACATGCTTGTAATCCAAAGCACTTGCATATCAAAGCGAATTTCTCCATGCAAAATACTGGAAACTCACAAGATTCATTCTACAATCCAAAAATATTCATATAAACATAATTACAATACTTTAATATACAAAACAATAAAGAAAATACAAAATATAAAGAAAAACAAATTAACCTGTACTTACCTTTGAAAACATTCATGGCTAGTATGAAGGAGACGAGAGAGAAGGGTTATTGTATAGGACAACTTTCACTGTTACTAACGGAATCACTGCTATCTGTTGGCTCAGTGGAATCTTTTTCTGCATGGGAGCCATTGTATACCCTTGCATGTATATTGACTACAGTATGGTATTAATAGACTCTTGTCATATACTGTGTTTTGTTTTTATTTATTTTTAACACGTATTCACTTTTTGAGAGACAGAGACAGAATGCAAGCAGGGCAGAGGCAGAGAGAGAGGGAGACTCAGAATCCAAAGCAGGCTCCAGGCTCTGAGCTGTCAGCACAGAGCCTGACATGGGGCTTGAACTCACAAGCCGTGAGATCATGACCTTAGCCAAAGTCGGATGCTTAAATGACTGAGCCAGCCAGGCGCCCCATATAGTATTTTCAATGTACCTGGCAATAAGGCAGCAGAGGAAAAGGTCTACGTCTGCCGGCAGCCTGACCTAGAATGAAGCTAAGCATTCCTAAGCTCACTCTTGTATGGAAAAGCAGAGGACTATCCATAGGTGCTTTGAAATTATAAAAAATACCCTAGTTCCAGTTGTGGGCACCTTCCAACATTCTGAAAAATCACTGATTTCTGCCAAATGCCATGGCCTGAGACCAAGCATCTGAGCATGGGAGATGATCACCTACAACCCTGCAGCGCGCGCGCAAGAGACAGAGAGAGAACGATTGGCTTAGTTATCATCATGTGACATTTGGCATCACATACTATTCATATCACAAGACATCACTCATTTATCAAATTAAAATTTATTAGAAATGTTTGCTCATCTTGTGGAACACTTGCAGAACAAGTTACTTGAAATCCCAGGTTTTACTGTATTTTTCTTTTCTCTCTTTTATTATCTATCTATCTATTGAGAGAGTGAGAGCATGTGAGCAGGTGAGGTCAGAGGGAGAGAGAGAATCTTAAGCAGACTCCACGCTCAATGCAGAGCCCGACAAGGGGCTGGATCTCACAACACTGGGATCATGAACTGAACTGAAATCAAGAGTTGGAAGCTCAACAAACTGAGCCACCCAGGTGCCCTTTCTCTCCTTTCTTTATTCTAAAACTTATTATTTTAAAAATTACAAAGAAGAAAAAAGAAAAGAAATCATAATCAGAATAAATTGACAAAAAACTAGCTCACAGACCATGGTAAATAAAGGAAGATTGTGTAATCAGTTCATCCTGCAACTTTTTTTTTTTCTAAGAAGTTAGAATGAATGATTTGCAAGGGAATTAGTCTAATTATACTTCAGAGAACATCAGTTGAACTATGGTTTTTCTTTTAAAAAATTGTATTCAATTTATTTAAAGTAAAAAAATAGGGGTGCCTGGGTAGCTCAGTCAGTTAAGCGTCTGACTTCAGCTCAGGTCATGATCTCATCGTTCGTGGGTTTGAGCCCCATGTCAAGCTCTGTGCTGACAGCTCAGAGCCTGGAGCCTGCTTCAGATTCTGTGTCTCCCTCTCTCTCTGCCCCTCCCCAACTAGCGCTCTGTCTCTGTCTCTCAAAAAATATAAATAAGTAAAATAAAGTAAAAAAATAGAAACAGTAAAACAGTAAATCTATTTCTTCCACCCCAGCCAATCTATTCTTTGTATTGATAAGCTTGGTATTATCTTCTTTTTCTTTTCTTTTTTTTTAGATTCCACATATAAGAGAGATCATACAGTGTTTGTCTTTCTCTAGCTTATTTCACTTAGCAAAATGCCCTCAAGCTTAATCCATTTTGTCACAAATAGCAAAATTTCATTCTTTTTAGTGGCTGACTAATATTTTACTGTTATAGACTATGTTTCCTCTATCCAAGCATCCATTGGTAGACACTTAAGTAAGTTGTTGCCATATTTTGGCTGTTGTAAATAATACTGCAACAAAAAGGGGAGTGTACATTTCTCTTTGAGTTACTGATTTTGTTTCTCTTTGGATAAATACCCAGAAAGAATTGTTGAATAACACGGTAGTCCTATTTTTAAAATATGGTGAGGAACCCCATACTATTTTTCATGGTGGCTGCACCAACGTGCCTCTCCACCAACAGTGTACAAGGGCTCCCTTTCCTCCACATCCTCACCAGCACTTGTTATTTCTGGACTTTTTGATAATAGCCATTCTCACAGGTGTGAGGATATCTCATTATGGTTTTTATCTGCATTTCACTAATGATTAATGAGGAGATTCTTTTCGTGTTCCTGTTGGCCATCTGTAATAAATTATATTTTTTAACGGAGAGAAAAATTACTGGTGTCTTAACATGAAAGGAGACAGCAGCACCAAATATACCATTAGTTATTGTAGTCTTCATGGGCAATCGAAGAAAATCTAATTTTACTCAAAGCTGTCCTTGACAAAGCAATACAACTTTTATTAATATTTCTACCCTTTAATACATGTCTTTTAATGTTGTGTGTGATGAAATGGGAAGCACATTTGTCACAAACTGGAGTGTGACGGTTATTTCAAGGAAAAGCACGTGTGTGCTTATGTTGAGTGATTTGCTGAACTGGCTGCTTTTTTCAAGGACACAATGTTTACTTGAAAGAATAACTGACAGATAAACTGGTTATTTAGACTTAGATATTTGGCAAATATTTTCACAAAAATGAAGTAAGTTTGTCACTTCGAGAAAACAACTGATATTTTAGCCAGGGACAAACTTTGAACTTTCAAGTGAAAATTTGAATTTTGGAAAAATTTTCCCAATACTCTAAGTTTAACTGTTTCCCAGTACTTAAAAGGCTCTCTAATGAGATTGGTACTGCTATTAATGAATGTGATTTTTAAAATATTATATAGTGTAGTATGTCAAACTTGGAAAATTTGCATAATTCAATGAACTAATATTTTACAAATGATCAGTGTAAAATGTTACAAAATCATGCATGGGTAAAAGATTCATTCAAAGTGCAAGATAAGCCAATGGATTTTAATGCAACAGAAAAGTTTGTTGATATAGTTTTTAACTCCATATTGCAATTAACCTTTAAGAAAATGCCACATGACAAATACCCACAATTATCTAAAAATGTTATTAAAAATATCTTCTCTTTTTCCAATTACATATCTTTATAAAGCTGGATTTTCTTCATAAGCTTCAATCAAAAACAGCATATTATGACAAATTGAATGCAGAAACATACGTGAATTCTAGTGTCTTTGTCAAATTACAGAAAGATATTAGCAAAAATGTACAGGAGTACCACTTTTCTCACTAATAATTTGTTTTTGGAAATATAGTTTCATAAAAAGAGTTTCTTTATGTTAACATGTGATAGTTCATTATTAAAAAAAAATTTAACGTTTGTTTATTTTTGAGAGAGAGCACAAGCAGGGGAGGGGGAGAGAGAAAGGGAGAGAATCTGAAGCAGATTCCACACCCAGGTCAGAGCTGGATGTGGGGGTCGATCTCACAACCGTGAAATCATGACCTGAGCCAAAATCAAGAGTCGGATGTTAACCGACTGAGCCTCCCAGGCGCCCCTTTATATTTTTGTTCCAGTAACTCAATGTAAAGAAATGCAACTGATTTTTTTTTTTTTTTTTTAAAGACTTTATTTATTTGTGGGACAGAGAGAGACAGAGCATGAACGGGGGAGGGACAGAGAGAGAGGGAGACACAGAATCGGAAACAGGCTCCAGGCTCTGAGCCATCAGCCCAGAGCCTGACGCGGGGCTCGAACTCACGGACCGTGAGATCGTGACCTGGCTGAAGTCGGACGCTTAACCGACTGCGCCACCCAGGCGCCCCTAAATGCAACTGATTTTTGTATGTTAATTTTTTATCCTGCAACTTTACTGAATTTGCTGATTAAATCTAAAAGCTTTTTGATGGAGTCTTTAAGGTTTTATATATATATATATATATATATAAAGAAAATTTCAAAAGAAAAAAAAATATATATATATAAAATACACACACACATGTGTATATATACACATACACATATATATATATATACACATTATATATATATATATATAAAATACATACACACATGTGTATATATACATATACACATATATACATATGTACATACATATATATATATATAATGTCATCTGCAAAAAGAGACCATTTTACTATTTGTTTCCTAATTCTGATGCTTTTTGTATCATTTTCTTGGCTGATGGCTCTGGCTAAGACTTTCAGTACCATGTTGAATAGGAGTGGTGAGAGCAGGCACCTTTGTCTTGTTCCTGATCTTAGAGGAAAATTTTTCAAACTTTCACCACTGAGTATATTAGCTGAACTTCTCACATATGGCTTTTGTTATTTGCAGATATGTTCCTTCTGTACCTAATTTGTTAAGAGTTTTTATCATTAATAGATGTTAAATTTTGTCAAATGCTTCTTCTGTGTCTATTGAGTTGATCATATGGATTTTTTCTTTCATTCTACTAATGTGACGTAACATTGATTTAAGTATGTTGAACCATCCTTGCATTCCAAGAATAAATCCCACTCATCTATGGTGAATGATCCTTTTAATGTGCTTCTGAATTTGGTTTGCTAGAATTTTATTGAGGGTTTTTGCATTTATATTCATCAGGGATATTGGCCTATATGTTTTCTTTTCTGGTAGTGTCCTTTTCTGGCTTTGGTATTAGGGTAATGACTAGCCTCATAAAATGAGTTTGGGAGTGTTCTCTCTTCTTTGGTTTTTTGGAAGAATTTGAGAAGATTGGCATTAATTTTTTAAATGTTTGGTAAAATTTTCCAGTGAAGCCATCTAGTCCTGGGCTTTCTTCAAGAGAGATTTTTGATTACTGAGTCAAACCTGTACTAGTAATTGGACCATTTAGATTTTCTATTTCTTTATGATTCAGTCTTGGTAGTTGTATATTTCTAAAAATGTTTCCATTTCTTCTAGGTTATCCAGTTTGTTCGCATATAGTTGTTTATAGTAGTCTCTATGATTCTTTATAGATCTGTGGTATTGGTTGTAATATCTCCTTTTTCATTTATATATTTATTTATTTGTGTCCTCTCTCTTTTCTCCTTGCTTAGTGAAGTTAAAGTTTTGTCCATTTTCTTTGTTTCAAGGAACCAATTCTTAATCTGTTTTGTGTATGTTTTCTATTTCCATTGTTGCTGCTTTTAAATTTCTTATTTTTTTCCTTCTGCTAACTATGGGCTCAGTTTTTTCTCCTTTTTCCAGTTTCTTTTCTTTTTTATTTAAAAAAACTTACTTTTTTAAATCAAGTATACTCTACTCACAACATTGGGCTCAAACTCATGACCCTGAAATCACAAGTAACATGTGATTACTGACTGAACCAGCCAGGCACCCCTTCTAGTCTCTTAAGGCATACAGTTAAGTTGTGTATTTGAGATCTTTCTTGTTTCTCAATGTAGGCATTTACTACTATGAACTTTCCTCATGGAACTGCTTTTGCTGCATCCCAAAAGTTTTGGTGTATTGTGTTTCCATTTTCATTTGTGTCAAGATATTTTTTCATTTCTCTTTGATTTCTTCTCTGACCCATTGGTTGTTCAGGAGAGTGTTGTTTAGTTTCCATGTATTCTTGAATTTTCCTATTTTCCTCCTCTTAGTGACTTTTAGTTTCATATCACTGGGGCTTAAGAAGATATTCGATATGATTTCAATTTCTTGAACTTGCTAAGACTTGTTTTGTGGCCTAATATATGATCCATTCTAGAAAATGTTCTATGTGCTCTTGAGAAGAATGTGTATACTGCTGCTATTGAATAGAATATTCCGTATATGTCCATTAAGTCCATCTGGTTTACAGTGTTCAAATCTACTATTTCTTTGTAATTCTCTGCCTAGATGATCTATCCATTGTTGAGAATGGGGCATTAGGTCTCCAACTATTATTGTATTGCTGTCTATTTCTTCTTTTAGTTCTTCTTAGTTTTTGCTTCATATATTCAGGGGCTCTGATGTTGGGCACATAAATATTTACAGTTATTATATATTTCTGATAGATTAATCCTTTTAACATTATGTAATGACTTTCTTTGTCTCTCTCTCTCTCTCTCTCTCTCTCGCTCTCTTTTTATAGCATTTTTCACTTGTATAGTTTATATAGTTGGGTAGAACAGCTGGCTTGGTTTCCTGCCAAAGTGAGGCTCTAGGATGGGCTCTAGTGTGGTTGTATGGATTCTCTGGTCAGTCTTACTTAGATGGTCAAGACTAGATATTGTAATCAGCAGTAGGTGGAGCTATGAATTAGCTTTTCTGTCCTAGCAGGGCAGGAAGATGGGTCTCAGGGCCTGACTAGCTCATTGTTTGGGGACCCAAATCAGAAAAAACTGTGCAGTGAATTTCCTAGCCAGACAGGGCCACCAACTCTGCAGACAGGAAAATAAATGGGCTGTGCTCTCTGTTCAAGTGTCCCTGTAAGGAGGGCTGTTGGATGAGATTCATGGCCTCCATGTGCTCTGGCAAGATTCCATGATTAGGCAGACTAAAAACTACATTCAGCAATGGGTGGAGCTATGAATTAGTTTCTCCTGCTCGGGTGCAGTGGAAGAACCAAGTCCAAGTCAAAAAGGCTCTTTGTTTCTGCTCTTAACTCAAACTGGTTTGTGCCCCCAAGTCTCCTAGTAGAACAGGGCTACTGGCTTTGCTCTGCAGACTATCAATTCTGCTTATCAGACTCTCTGCTTGAATGTTGCTGGGCTACACAACTTCCAGGTGTTATTGCCAGCATTTCTGGTCAGATGGGGTCAGGAGCTACATTCAACAGCAGACCTGACAATTACTCAGATCTTGTGTCTGGGTGTAAGGAGACAAGGCTCTGAGGCAGGCAAATCTCTTGATTTGAGTACCTGAATCAGGCAAACCAGCACCCTACCAAGTTGTCCAGCCAAACTTTTCTACCAAATTGATTCTATGAATCGGCAAAACTATTGGTTGTAACCACTACCTGGGCTCTGCAGGTAGGAACTCAGTCGGCCAAGATCTGAGCTATTAAGCTCTCTTTTCCCACTGGAGGAACCATAGGATCAGGAGAGACCTCTCAACACTGTTCTGTGCCAGTCTGGGGCAGGGGCAATGCAGTCATCATATGTAACCACTCCTATTACCCTTCTAATGTTGTCTGTCTTGGTCCCTGTAGTGCAGGAAATGCTCAGTCTCACCTCTGTGTTCTAGGATTTCTCAGCAATGTTTTGTCCATAAATAGTTGTTAGTAGTTTTTCTTATGAGAGGGAGCAAAGTCAGAAATGACCTATGTCCCTATCTTTGTGAGGTTACTCCCACTAACATTTCTCTTAAAGCCTTAAATTCCATCAGTTTGTTTATCTAGAAATACATTTGTTTTCATATTTGAAAAATTTTGCTGTACACAGAATTTTTTGTCTTTCATCACTTTAAATATGTCATTCCACTGTGTTTTGGCCTCCATGATATTTAATAAGAAATCAACTCTTATTCGGGCTCTGTGCTGGCAGCTCATAGCCTGGAACCTGCTTCTGATTCTGTGCCTCCTTCTCTCTCTGCCCCGCCCCTGCTTGCTCTCTGTCTCTCTCTCTCTCTCAAATAATAAACATTGAAAAAAAATTTAAAAATAAAGAAATCAACTCTTATTGCGGTACTTAGTATCTGATGTGTTGTCTTTTTGCTTTCATGCTTTCTCTTTGTTTTTGTCTTTCAACTGTCGGCCTATGATGTGTTCATATTTGGATTTTTCTTCTTCTTATCCTACTTGGATTTCATTGAAATTCTCATAGCTTTTTTTTTTAAGTAAAATTTGAGAAGTGATTAGCCATTATTATTTTGAATGCTTTTCTCTGCTCTTGTGATAGGCAGAATAATGCACCCCTATCTCCATTCCCACCCTGCAGATGTCCATGTCCTAATTATAGAAACTTGGAATGTGTTACCTTACATGGAAAAGAGAACTTTGCAGATATAATTAAGATCAAAGACCTTGAATTGTGGTGATTATTTTCAATTATCTGGATGAAGCCAACCAAATCACAAGTCCTTAAAAGAACCTTTCCTGACTGAGGTCAATATTGGAATGAAATGTGACTATAAAAGAATGATCAGAGAGATGCAGTATTGCTGGTTTTAAAGATGAAGGAAGGGGGTTTTGAGTGAGGAGAAGTCAGAATCCTGTAGGAGCTAGAAAATGAAAAAGAAAAAATTATTTTCCCTAAAGCCTTGAGAAAAGAATGCAACCCTGTCAACACCTTGATTTTAGCTCAGTGAGACTTCTGTTGACTTTTAATCTCCAGTACTGTTGCAAATAGTGGGTGGATGGATAATGAATGTTGTTTTGAACTACTATGTTTTTGGTAATTTTGTTATGACACCAGCACTAAACCAATACCATTCCTTTTTCCTCTCCTTCTGGCACTTCTATTGTTACACATATCGTATGCTTGATGATGTCTCACAGATACCTGAGGCTCTGTTCATGTTTTTTTATTCTTTTTTCTTTCGTTTTTCAGATTGGATGGTCTCTATTGATCTATCTTTGGCTTCACTAATCTTTTCTTCTGTCAGCTAAAATCTATTGTTGAGCCTCTCTGGTTTTTATTCAAGTCATTATGCTTTTCAACTCGAGTATTTCCGCTTGATGCTTTTTCTTTTCCTTTAAAAATTCCATCTCAGGGCTCCTGGGTGGCTCAGTCTGTTAAACATACAATTTTGGCTCAGGTCATGATCTCACAGTACATGAGTTGGAGTCCCAAATCAGGTTCTGTGCTGTCAGCACAGAGACCACTTCAGATCCTCTGTCCCTCTCTCTCTCTCTCTGCCCCTCCCCTACTGGTTCGTTCGTTCTTTCTTTCTTTCTTTCTCTCTCTCTCTCTCTCTCTCTCAAAATAAATAAATAAATAAATAAATAAATAAATAAATAAATTCCATCTCTTTATTAATATTCTCTATTTGGAGAGTCATTATTATCCTACTTTTGTTAAATGCATTAAATATGGATTGCTTTTGTTCTTGAAACATATTTATAGTAGTTTCTTTGAAGTCTGTTAATTCCACTATCTTGGTGCCCCCCAACACAATTTCTATTGATTGATTTTTTTCCCCTGTGTATGGGGTGCACTTTTCTGTTTCCTTGCTCATCTCATAATTTTTTGCTGACATCTGGACATTAGAAAATATATTGTAGCAATTCTCATTTCTTATTCTATGTTTCTACTCCAGGTTTGTTGTTGCTGTTTTTTGTTTCTTTCTTCAGTGGCTTGATTAAACAAAATTTGTGAAGTCTGTTTCCTCTCCTCATTTGTTTTCCTTTTTCCTTTTTAAGCTTCCTAGACATCACCCCTGGGTCAGCTTAGCTGAGTGGTCAATGATTTGTCAGAGGTTATGCTTAAGCCCACGGAGCCAGTAATGCTTCCACTCTGCTGTTGGATCTGTTTGTAGTATGTGGACTGCTTTTAAAGTTTAGGAGTCAAAATTACAAGCCTGCCCCACGTTCAGCCAGAGACCAGTAACTTCTAGGGTTACTTGTGTATAGTCTTGCTCATGTGCACAGCTTGTCAAATGTAGCAAGAGATGTTAACCTTTCTTGGTTATTTGTCACTGATCTCTACTATTCTTAACAATGTTATTGTGCATGGCTTTTTACATGTTCTATTTCAAATAAAATTAGCCCCTGTAAGCAAGGCCAGGCAGCTTCCAGTCCTCAGGATGCTTCATGCCTACCTTAAACAGAACCTCCACAACACAAGACCAGAGCCATGGGTGAGGAGATGGGAGCCACCAGTCCTCCCAACCTGTCCCAGCTGTCCTGGAGTGGAATCTGTGAGGGAGGAAAGGAGCTGTCATTTCTCATAAGCTGCCCTACCCATAGTTAAAATTTCTGCAAAATAGAGGTAGGGATGATGGGAGCAGCCCCTGGTTTCAATGACACAAACTCGTACTTTTCTTACTGAGATGCGTAGATTTTATTGAGCAATTGCTTCTCAGTTTGTTGTATGCCCTTTGGTCAATTTCCAGAGACTTAAAAAATACTAATTTATGTAGTTATCTCATTTCACCAGTGTTTCTCTGAGGAGAGGCCCTGTTAAGCTTCTCACGTAGATATTTCAGAAATCTCACTGCCTAATCAAATTTTGACTATGATGATTGCAAAGTACTGGTTTTCCAACTTTAGCATTCTCACCAAATTTATCACTTAGCACTTGGCATTCTACTATAAACAAGAGCCCTTTGTTCTCTCTTATTTATCTGTATTTATTATCACTATGGATTCATGAGTTGCTATGCTTTTCCCTAATGATTTATACTTCATTATAATTACTTAGTAATTTTTCAGCTCAATTTGTCAAGATTTGACCAGAGTCCCTGCAAGCTGAATTCTTCATTGTTGTGTATCATTTTTGTTGGAATGTTTTCTTACTTTCTGCTATACTAAGATGCTTTAGACTCATCTTGTTACTTATCCTGCCAGATTGCAAGACTTTTTTTTTTTTTTTTTTTTCCCCTAGTAGATTTCACTTAGAAATGTTATTACAGACCGGGGCCCCTGGGTGTCTCAGTCAGTTGAGCATCCGATTTCGGCTCAGCTCATGATCTTGCATTTCGTGGGTTCAAGCCTCGCGTCAGGCTCTGTGCTGACAGCTCAGAGCCTGGAGCCTGCTTTGCATTCCGTGTCTCCTCCTCTCTCTGCCCCTCCCCTGCTCACACTCTGTCTCTAACTCTTTCAAAAATAAATAAACATTAAAAAAATTTAGAAATGTTATTACAGACCAAGTACTTGATGCTAAGTGTACTCTCAGATATGGAGAATCTTGATTCTTGTCCTTCAATGGGCAAAACTAGGAAATTTCTGTACAAATAAATATACAAATATATAAATACACATACATATTTTAGAAATCATGAGTTTACATTAATATCGCTGATTCTAATTCATCCCCACAAAGTTAGTTCTTGTGTTTCCTCATTCTAAATTTGTATGTCCCTTCTTCCTCAGTGAAAACAATATATTTATTCATATGCTCAATCTTATGATACATCCAAATTTGCTTCAGAACTTCATTGCCCATACTACCACATAAAAAAAAAAAAAACTTACAAAAAAAAAAAAAAAAGAAAGAAAGAAAAGAAAAGAAAGAGAGAGATTTAAGGATATACTTGCAATTCACCCCAACCATTCCACCCCATCCAAGACTACAGGTATATAATCAAATGCTGTGTTCAGAGTAACTTGGGTAAGTTCTTTTTTTTTTTTTTCTCCCCTCAGTGTGATTATGGTATTCATTTATCCACTGTAGATAAAGAGGGCGTTGTTTTCCAGTTTCAGTTCTTTTTACACTAAACAATATATATATTTCCTTTATACTTGTTTCTTCAGTAAACAGTATCTGCTAGAAATCACTCCATATCCATTCATACACATTTTCCTCACTCTTTTTAACAGCTGCATAATACCAAATTATGTGAATGTTCCATACTTCATTCATTCAGTTTCTTATATCTAGATATTTATGTAGTTTCTAATGATTTTTATTACAATTGAAGCTGTGATTGGGGTCCCTGGGTAGCCAGGTTGGTTGAGCACACAACTCTTACATTCGACTCGGGTCATGATCTCATGATTGTGAGAATGAGCCACTTGTCAGGCTTCACTCTGGGTACAGAACCAGCTTAAGATTCTCTCTCCCTCTCCTACAGCCCCTCCCCCACTTTCACGTGTGCATGTGCCCTCTCTCAAAAAACCTGATTAATAAAGTTGGACATACGTATTTTTATATTTGTTGGAGTGTATCTTCAAGGTAAATTCCCATAAGTGTGATTACTGAGTCAAAGAACACAAACTTAGTTTGTTACTTGTTGCTGAATTCCTCCTCATTTCTCCTGTTATACCATTTAGCAATTTAGCATTCACAGCAATGCAAGACTATCTAGTATTACAGAGCCTAATCAACAAAGTTGATGCCCATCCAGTGGATGAAAAATGGTATCACAAGATAATTTTCATTAACATTTTGCCCTCTTTGGATTAAAGTTAAATTTTTACATGTTTCAGGGCCATTTTTATGTGTCTGAATTCACTGTTTATGACTTTTGCCCATTTCTCTACAGGACTTTTTGTCTTTTCCCTCATCTTAATTTTTTTTTAATATTTATTTATTTATTTTGAGAGACAGAGTGCATGTGTGCATGAGCAGGGAGGGGTGAGGGGGGGGTGGTGGTCAGAGAGAGGGGGAAAGAAAGAATCCCAAGCAGGCTCCACACTGTCAGTGCAGAGACCAATGTGGGCCTCAAACTTACAAACCATGAGATCATGACCTGAGCTGAAATCAAGAGTCTGACACTTAAGAGACGGAGCCACTCAGGTGCCCCATTCCCTTAATTCTTTACAAGTATATACAGGATTAGTCATCTAAGTGTGATATATGTTGTAAATATTTTTTCAGTTTATTTGCCTGTCTTTTTTTAAAATTAATTTTATTAATTTTTAAATTTATATCTGAGGTACTTATATATAGTACAATAATGATTTCAGGAGTAGATTTTGGTGATTCATCTCCTATACATAACACCCAGTGCTCATCCCAATAAGTGTCTTTGTTAATTCTCCTTACCCATTTAGCCCATCCCCCCCACCCACAGGCCCTCCAGAAACCCTCAGTTTGTTCTCTGTGTTTAAGAGTCTCTTATATTTTGTCCCCCTCCTTGTTTTTATATTATTTTTGCTTCCCTTCTCTTGTGTTCATCATCTGTTTTGTATCTTAAATTCCACATATGAGTGAAGTCATGTGATATTTATCTTTCTCTGAATTATGCACTTAGCATAATACCCTCTACTTCCATCCACATAGTTGCAAATGGCAAGATTTCATTCTTTTTGCCTGCCAAGCAATACTCTATTGTATACATATACCACATCTTCTTTATCCATTCATCCATCGATGGACATTTGGGCTCTTTCCATACTTTGGCTATTGTCAGTAGCGCTGCTATAAACATTGGGATGCATGTGCCCCTTCAAAACAGCATACCTGTATCCCTTGGATAACTACCTAGTAGTGCAATTTTTAACTTTTTGAGGAACCTCTGTACTATTTTCCAGAGTGGCTGCACCAGTTTGCATTCCCACCAGCAGAGCAAAAGAGATCTTCTTTCTCTGTATCCTCACCAACATCTGTTGTTTCCTGAGTTGTTAATTTTAGCCATTCTGACTGGTGGGAAGTGGTATCTCATTGTGGTTTTGATTTGTATTTCCCTGATGATGAGTGATGTTGAGCATTTTTTCATGTGTCTGTTAGCCATCTGGATGTCATCTTTAGAAAAGTGTCTATTGATGTCTTTTGCCCATTTCTTCATTGGGTTATTTGTTTTTTGGGTGTTGAGGTTGATACATTCTTTATAGATTTTGGATACTCACCCTTTATCTCATATATCATTTGCAAATATCCTCTCCCATTCCATCAGTTGCCTTTTAGTTTTGCTAATTGTTCCTTTCGCTGCTTTTTATCTTGATGAGGTCCCAATACTTCATTTTTGCTTTTGTTTCCCTTGCCTCCTGAGACATGTTGAGTAAGAAGTTGCTGCAGCTGCGGTCAAAGAGGTTTTTGCCTGCTTTCTTCTAGAGGATTTTGATGGCTTCCTGTCTTACATTTAGATCTTATATCCATTTTGAGTTTATTTTTGTATATGGCGTAAGAAAATGGTCTAGTTGCATTCTTCTGCATGTTGCTGTAGAGTTTCCGCAACACCATTTGCTGAAGAGACTGTCTTTATTCCATTGTATATTCTTTCTGGCTTTGTCAAAGATTAGTTGGCCATATGTTTGTGGCTCCATTTCTGGGTTCTCTATTCTGTCCCATTGATCTAAGTGTCTGTTTCTTTGTCCCAGTACCATACTGTCTTCATGATTACAGCTTGTAATGCATCTTGAAGTCCAGGATTCTGATGCTTTGGTTTTCTTTTTAAATATTACTTTGGCTGTTCAGGGTCTTTTGTGGTTCCATACAAATTTTATGATTGTTTGTTCTAGCTCTGTGAAGAATGCTGGTGTTATTTTGATAGGGATTGTATTGAATATGTGGATTGCTTTGAGTAGTATCAACATTTTCACAATATTTGTTCTTCCAATCCATGAACATGGAATATTTTTCCATTTTTTGTATGTGTCTTCTTCACTTTCTTTCATAAGCTTTCTGTAGTTTTCAGTGTACAGATTTTTCACCTCTTTGGTTAGGTTTATTCCTGGGTATTTTGTGGGTTTTGGTGCAATTGTAAATGGTATTGATTCCTTGATTCTCATTCTGTTGCTTCATTACTGGTGTATAGGAATGCAACCGATTTCTGTGTATTGATTTTAAACCCTGCCACTTTGCTGAATTCATGGATCAATTCTAGCAGTTTTTT
The DNA here is from genome assembly GCF_046562875.1 of Panthera onca. Lineage (NCBI taxonomy): Eukaryota > Metazoa > Chordata > Mammalia > Carnivora > Felidae > Panthera > Panthera onca. The sequence goes on along the minus strand of NC_138339.1, from coordinate 40,087,395 downwards.
AGTGGAATCTTCTGGGTTTTGCATATAGAGTATCATGTCATCTGTGAAGAGTGAAAGTTTGACCTCCTCTTAGCCAATTTGGGTGCCTTTTGTTCCTTTGTGTTGTCTGATTGCTGATGCTAGGATTTCCAATACGATGTTGAATAACAGTGGTGACAGTGGACATCCCTGTCATTTTCCTGACCTTAGGGGGAAACATTTCAGTTTTTTCCCATTGAGAATGACATTAGCAGTGGGTCTTTCATATATGGCTTTTATGATCTTGAGGTATGATCCTTCTATTTCTGCTTTCTTGAAGGTTTTTATCAAGAAAGGATGCTGTACTTTGTCAAATGCTTTCTTTACATCTATTGAGAGGATCTTGTGGTTCTTGTCCTTTCTTTTATTGATGTGATGTATCACACTGATTGTTTGGTGGATATTGAATCAGCCCTGTATCCCAGATATAAATCTCACTTGGTCATGATGAATAATTCTTTTAATGTATTGTTGGATCTGGTTGGCTAGTATCTTGTTGAGGATTTTTGCATCCATGTTCATCAGGGAAATTGCCTCCTTTTTAGTGGGATCTTAGTCTGTTTTGGAATCAAGGTAATGCTAGCCTCATAGAATGATTTTGGAAGTTTTCCTTCCATTTCCATTTTTTTGGAACAGTGTGAAAAGAATATCTTCTTTAAATGTTTGGTAGAATTCTCCTGGAAAGTCATCCGGCCCTGGACTCTTGTTTTTTGGGAGATGTTTGATTACTAATTAGATTCCCTTACTGGTTATGGGTCTGTTCAAATTTTCTATTTCTTCTTGCTTCAGTTTTGGTAGTTTATATGTTTCTAGGAATTTGTCCATTTCTTCCAGGTTGCCCAATTTATTGGCATATAACTGCTCATAATATTCTCTTATTACTGTTTGTATTTCTGCAGTGTTGTTGTGATCTCTCTTCTTTCATTCTTGATTTTATTTATTTGGGTCCTTTTCCTTTTTGATCAAACTGGCTAGGGGTTTATCAATTTTGTTAATTCTTTCAAAGAACCAGCTCCTGGTTTCATTGATCTGTTCTATTTTTTTTTTTTTTTTATTTTGATAGCATTAATTTGTGCTCTGATCTTATTTCCTGGTATTCTTCTGGTTTTGGGTTTTATTTGCTGGTCTTTTTCCAGTGATTTAAGGTTCAAGGTTAGGTTGTATATCTGAGACCTTTCTTTCTTGTTTAGGAAGGCCTGGATTGCTATATACTTCCCTCTTATGACTGCCTTTGCTGCATCCCAGAGGTTTTGGGCTGCAGTGTTATCATTTCCATTGGCTTCCATGTACTTTTTAATTTCCTCTTTAACTCCTTGGGTAGCCCATTCATTATTTAGTAGGATGTTCTTTAGTTTCCAAGTATTTGTTGTCTTTCCAAATTTTTTCTTGTGGTTGATTTTGAGTTTCTTAGCGTTGTGGTCTGAAAATATGCATGGTATGATCTCGATCTTTCTGTACTTGAGGGCTGATTCATGTCCCAGTATGTGATCTATTCTGGAGAATGTTCCATGTGCACTTGAGAAGAATGTGTATTCTGCTTTAGGATGAAATGTTCTAATATATCTGTTAAGCCCCTGGTCCAGTGTGTCATTCAAAGCCATTGTTACCTTGTTGATTTTCTGTTTAGATGATCTGTCCAGTGTTGTAAGTGGGGTGTTGAAGCCCCCTACTATTATGGTATTATTATCAATGAGTTTCTTTATGTTTGTGATTAATTTATATATTTGGATGACACCATGTTGGTCGCATAAATGTTTACAATTTTTAGGTCTTATTTGTGGATAGATCCATTATTTATGATATAATGCCCTTTTTCATCTCTGTTACACTCTATATTTTAAAATCTAGATTGTCTGATATAAGTGTGGCTACTCTAGCTTTATTTTGTCAACCATTAGCATGATAGATGGTTCTCCATTCCCTTACTTTCAATCTGAAGGTGTCTTCAGGTTGCAAATAGGTCTCTTATAAACAACATATAGATGGATCTTGTTTTCTTATCCATTCTGTTATCATTTGTCTTTTGATTGGAGAGTTTAGTCCATTGACATTTAGAGTAAGTACTGAAAGATATGAATATATTGCCAATGTGTTGCCTGTAGAGTTGGAGTTTCTGGTGCTGTTCTCTGTTGCTTTCTAGTCTTTGTTGCTTTCGGTCTTTTTTGTTTTGTTTCATCTTTTCTCCCCTCAGAGAGTCCCCTTTAAAATTTCTTGCAGGGCTGGTTTGGTGGTCACAAACTCTGTTAGTTTTTGTTTATCTAGAAAACTTTTATCTCTTCTTTTGAATGACAGCCTTGCTGGATAAAGATTTCTTGGCTGAATATGTTTCTAATTCAGCATATTGAATATATCCTGCCACTCCTTTCTGGCCTGCCATGTTTCTGTGGATAGGTCTGCTGTGAACCTGATCAGTCTTCCCGTGTAGGTTAAAGACTTTTTCCCTTGCTGCTTTCATGATTCTTTCCTTGTCTTTGTATTTTGTGAATTTGACTATTATATGCCTTGTTGGTGGTCAGTTTTTGTTGAATCTAATGGGAGTTCATTGTGTTTCCTGGATTTTGATGTCTGTATCTTTCCCCAGGTTAGGAAAGTTTTCCACTATTATTTGCTCACATAAATTTTCTACCCCTTTTTCACCCTCTTCATCTTCTAATACCCCTGTGATTCAGATGTTATTCCTTTTAATAAGTCACTGAGTTCTCTAATTCTCATATCATGCTCTTTTGCTTTATTTTCCCTCTTTTTTTCTGCTTCATTATTCTTGATAAATTTGTCCTCTATATCTCTGATTTGCTGCTCTGCTTCATCCATCCTTGCTGCCATGGGAATCATTCAAGATTGCATCGTAGTTACAACATTTTAAATTTCATCCTAACTGGATTTAATTATTTTATCTCTGCAAAATGGGACTCTATGCTTTTTTCAACCCCAGCAAGTATTTTTATTATTGTGATTATAAATTCTGTTCCAGATATCTTGATTGTATCTGTTTTGATTAAGACCCTGGCTTCATTTCTTCCTGTTGTTTCTTTTCCGTTGAATTCCTTCATTTCATTGTTTTGGAGGAATAAAAGAATTAATAAAATAGAATAAATAAATAAAAATTGAAAACACACAAAAAATCAAATAAAGGATGCTAGATCCTAGGTGTGTTTTGTTCTGGTTGTTGAAAAAAGCTTGATAGAATAGAGGGGAAAAAAGGGAATGAAAAGAAAAGAAAAGGAAATAAAAAGGAAAACGTTTGAAAATTTAAAAAATGAATACAATAAAATAAAATGAAATGATGAAAGTAAAGTGGAATGAGAAAATTTACCCAAAAATAGAAAAAATATAGTAGGAAAAACTTAAAGAAAAATCTTTTTTATAATAATGGAAAATAAAAATGAATATTTTTTCTATATTCAAGAATAAGAAAACAAAACTGAATCGATGGACGAGTGAACAGAGTGAGATACAACTGAAATTGCTTCCAGTTTCCCCTAGACATCAAACTATGAACCACATTATAGTCAGTAAACTGAGCAGGCAGAGAGACATGTCATGTTCCCCCTAGAGCATGGTTGGCACACTTGGATGAAGCTTGGTGTAATGGATCCATTTTGCACTAGATGGTGCCGATTAACTTACGGGAGTGGATCATTGTGTCATGTGTACACGTGTATGCACATGGGCAGGAGGGGTGAAAATGGTGTCACCCAGCTACCCAGTCTCTAGTATCAGAAGTCTGTGCTCTCTCCCAGCTGCAATCAAGCATCCCTCCTTTGTCTCCAGCGTCCATCTACTCCCCACTTCCACACTGTCTGTGACCATTCCATCAGCCTGCTAGGTGGCACCTCCCTCCCAAATTTTATCTCAGATGGGGCTGTGTTTGCAAACCCCTCACTTCTGAGGGACCTGCACTTTGACCCACTGTGATCCCCTGGAGAAGGGCCTCACCAAGCAATGGCTGAGTGCCGGCCTACCCCCAGGAATGTTTGCATGACCATGCTGTTGCAGATGCCCAGAGACTACAGCTGGTGCCAGGAAGCCCCTGAAAAAGTTGGCAGGATTGTGTAGCAGCAGCATTTCAGGGATTATGGTAAATCATAACACACATCTAGCACCAAACTTCACTGCCCTTTAACGTTTTTGTTCCAACACCAGCAAACATGGCTATTCTCTGGAGACTGCTGGGACCGTTGCCTGTGGGGAGGCCACACAGCCTCTACCATATGCCCTCTCAGCAAGGGAGCTGCCTATCCTCTGCCCAAGGACCCATTGGACCTTGCTGTCTGTTCCTGGGGATTCGCCCTTCCCACCAGAGCACCACTCGGTATCCAGCTTCAGAGTTTCAGACTCTGTACTCCCCTATTCATAGAGTCTTTTTCTTTGTTTTTTATTTATTTTTATTTTTTTAATTTTATTTTTTTTTAAATTTACATCCAAATTAGTTAGCATATAGTACAACAATGATTTCAGGAGTAGATTCCTTAATGCCCCTTACCCATTTAGCACATCCCCCCTCCCACACCCCCTGCAGTAACCCTCTGTTTGTTCTCCATCTTTAAGAGTTTCTTCTGTTTTGTCCACCTCCCTGTTTTTATATTATTTTTGTTTCCCTTCCCTATGTTCATCTGTTTTGTCTCTTAAAGTCCTCATATGAATGAAGTCATGTTATTTGTCTTTCTCTAACTAATTTCACTTAGCATAATACCCTCCAGTTCCATCCACATAGTTGCAAATGGCAAGATTTCGTTATTTTTGATTGCCAAGTAATACTCCATTGTGTGTGTGTGTGTGTGTGTGTGTATGTGTATATATATATATACACATACCACATCTTCTTTATCCATTCATCCATCGATGGACATTTGGGCCCTTTCCATACTTTGGCTATTGTTGACAGTGCTGTTATAAACATGGGGTGCATGTGTCCCTTCGAAGCAACACACCTGTATCCCGTGGATAAATGCCTAGCAGTGCTGGGTCATAGGGTAGTTCTATTTTTAGTTTTTTGAGGAACCTCCATACTATTTTCCAGAGTGGCTGTACCAGCTTGCATTCCCACCAACAATGCAAAAGAGATCCTCTTTCTCTGCATCCTCGCCAACATCTGTTGTTGCCTGAGTTGTTAATGTTAGCCATTCCCTGTTCATAGAGTCTTAATGGTATACAAACCCTCTCCTTTCTCCTTTCTTGTTCAGTCTCTTATGGTGTTTCCCCCCCTTTCTCTCCAGCTGCTTGCAGGGGATGTGCTTTTCCTGTACTCTCCCCCTTGACTTTGTCCTCTCACCATAAGCAAAAGCAGCTCCCTACCCTCTGTGGCTTCTCTCTGCACCATATACTTGCCAAGTTCTATAGTTCAAGTTATGCAGATTGTTGTGTTAATTCTCAGATCAATTTTCTAGGTGTGCAAGATGGTTTGGTGTTAATGTTGCTTCATTTCAGGGACAAGAGTTGCAAAAAGCTTCCATACTACTCTGCCATCTTGTATTGTATTAGCCCTGAAGTCAACTACAGTCCAAAAATAGGACAAATTGTTTGAAGGTTAGTGTAGGTCACAATGCTGACATCATTCACTTCACTTCATCTCATCACATAAGCATTTTATCATAGTTGCTTCTGGCAAACTTGAGTTTGCTGCTCCCTGGTCCCCTGGTTTTCCCAGGGTCCACTGAGAAGTTATTAGTGAAGTATCCCAGGATGCTGGTCTATTGGTAAGGCTGATAGGTCCTGACAGAGCAGCCGGGAGGGGATGAGATGGAATGTGCTGAGATGGAGGTGATGTAGAGAATAACGCCCAATTTATTTGCCTTTCAACTTTGCTTATGGCTTATAAGAGATTTCTATTTTTTATAGTCAAATTTATCAATAATTTTTTGTGTTGCTTCTGGGTTTTGAGTTCTAGTTAAAAAGCCTTGAATCATAGCCAAAAATTCTTTCTCTACTAAATCTATAGACAAATTCACCCATGTTTTCTTTTAGAATATACATATTTCCTTCCCCTTCCCTGTCTCCCTTCCTTCCATTAAAACTCTGATCCATCTAAAGTTTATTCTTGTATATGGTATGAGGAATGAGGAATTTCATCATCTCCAGTTGTCCTGATAGCATTTACTAAGAAGATCATCTTTGCCCCAAATGATGTGAGATATCACCTTTATCCTACACCAAATTTCTATATGTAGTTGGTCTATGTCTGTATTTTCTATCCCATTGGCTTGTCCATTCATGCTGAGTACCAAATTGCTTTAATTATAGACATTGTACTATGTTTGAATATCTAAAAGGGGTAGACTTCATTCAGAGTTTTGTTTTGCTTTTCTTTTCAGTGTTTGCCTAGCTACTATTTTTTATTTATTTATTTTTTCATATGAGCTTTGTGAAATTACCTAGATCCATACACAAACTTACTGAATTTTAACTGGGAAGACATTAAATGTATAAGTTAACTTGAGGAAAACTGACCTCTTCATGATTGTGAGATGTCCTGTCAAAGAACAAAGGGTATATTCTCATTTGTTCGATTCTATTTTTGTCTTTCATGAATATTTTATAATTTTCTTCATGGAAATCTTGGACAATTCTTTTTAATTTATTTTGAGAGAGAGAGAGTATGAGCAGGGGAAGAGCACACAGAGAGGGAAAGAAATAATCCCAAGCTGACAGCACAGAGCCCAATGTGGGCCTCAACCCCACAAACTATGACATCAGGACCTCAGCTGAAATCAGGATTCTTAACCGACTGAGCCACCCAGGTGCCCCTTGGATAATTCTTATTAAATGTATCCCTAAGTACTTTATCTTTTATCTTCTTTATTGCTATTATAAATAGGGTTATCTATTATAACTTATAGCTGGTTATTATTTGTGTATCTAAATTCTATTGATTTTTTTATTGTGGTAAAAAACAAATAACATAAAATTTCCCATCGTAACCATTTTTATGTGTCCAGCTTGGTAGTGTTAAATTATATTCACTTTGTTGTGAAACAAATCTCCAGAACTTTTCATCTTGCAGAATTAAAACTCTATGCTCATTAAATAATAATTCCCCACCCTGTGGTGACTGCTACTATAATTTGTCTCTATGGATTAGCCTACTCTGGATACTTTATGGAAGTACAATCATGTAGTATTTGCCCTTTTATGGCAAACTTATTTCACTTAGCATAATGTCTGCAAGGTTCATCTATGCTGTGGCATGTGGAAGACTTTCTTTCCTTTTGAAAGGTGAATAACAGTCCATTGAAGGTATACACCATGATTTATGAATTCATATGTGGATGTATATTTGGGTTTCCTCCACCTCATGGAATAGTGTGGCTATAAACATGGATGTACAAACATCTCTTTGGGACCCTTCTTTTAGTTCTTCTGGATGGATACCTAGAAGTGAGATTGCTGAATGATATGATAGCTCTATTTTTAATTTTCGAGGAAAATTTTACATTCCCACCAGCAATGCAAATGCATTTTCTCCATATCCCAACCAACACTTGGTATTGTCTGTGGTTTTTGTTTTGTTTTTAACCATCTGGTATCATAATGGGTTTAAGGTGATATTTCACTGTGGTTTAGATTTTGCATTTTTGATTAGTGATATTGAGCATTTTTTATACATTTCTTGGAACTTTATATATCATCTTTGAATAAATGTCTATTCAAGCCATTTGCTCATTTTTAATCAGGTTATTTGATTTTGTGTCACTGAGTTCACTTTTCTTTTATCTTTCTAGTTGTTTCCCTAGAGTTTTTAAAGTTTTTTTTAAAGGTTTATTTTTGAGAGAGAGGGAGCAAGAGAGAGGGTGAGTGGGGGGAAGAGGGAGAGGGAGAGAACCCAAGCAGGATCCGTGCTGACAGCAGCAAGCCTGATATGGGGCTTGAACTCAACAGTGAGATCATGACCTAAGCTGAAGTCAGATGCTCAACTGAGCCACCCAGGCACCCCTGTTTCTCTAGAGCTTTCAGTGCACTTTTGCTAGTTGAAGTCTACCTTCAACTAAAATTGTACTGTTTCACATACAGGGCAGATAGTTTATAATAGAATATTCATAATTTCTCCCTCCTGTGTCTTATTAATGTTGCCATCATTCATTTCATTCATCTATGTGTCATAATCTCCCAGTGCATTGTTACTATTTATTATAGCTTTAAACAGTTATCTTTTAGATCAAATAAGAAAAATATTCCTGGAGGCATCACAATCCTGGACTTTAGCCTGTACTACAAAGCTGCAATCATCAAAACAGTATGGTATTGGCACAAAAACAGACACATAGACCAATGGAGTACTGTAGAAAACCCAGAATTGGAACAATAATTGTGTGGCCAACTAATCTTTGACAAAGTAGGAAAGGGTATCTAATGGAAAAAGGCAGTCTTCTTAGCAAATGATGCTGGGAGAACTGGACAACAACATGCAGAAGAATGAACCTGGACCACTTTCTTACACCATACACAAAAATAAACTCAAAATGGATGAAAGACCTAAATGTGAGACAGGAAATCATCAAAACCCTAGAGGAGAAAACAGGGAACAACAACAACCTCTTTGACCTCAGCCACAGCAACTTCTTACTTGACATGTCTCCGAAGGCAAGGGAAATAAAAGTAAATATGAACTACTGGGGACCTCTTCAAGATTAAAAAACTTCTGCACAGTGAAAGAAATAATCAACAAAACTAAAAGCAACTGACAGAATGGGTGAAAACATTCGCAAGTGACATATTGGATAAAGGGTTAGTATCCAAAATCTATAAAGAACTTACCAAACTCTCAACAGCCAAAAAAACAAATAATCCAATGAAGAAATGGGCAGAAGACATGAATAGACACTTTTCCAAAGAAGATATCTGGCTGGCCAACCAACACATGAAAAAATGTTCAACATCACTGATCATCAAGGAAATGAAAATCAAAACCACATTGAGATAGCACTTCATACCAGTCAGAGTGGCTAAAATTAACAACTCAGGAAACAACAGCTATTGGCAAGGATGTGGAGAAATGGGTACTCTCTTGCACTATTGGTGGGAATGCAAACTGGTGCAGCCACTCTGGAAAACAGTGTGGAGGTTCCTCAAAAATTAAAAATAGAAATATCCTATGACCCAGCAATAGCACTACTAGGACCTTATCCAAAGGATATAGGAGTGCTGATTCATAGGGGCACATGTACCCCAATGTTTATAGCAGTGCTTTCAACAGCAACCTAATTATGGAAAAAAGCCCAATGTCCATCAACTGATGAATGGATAAAGAGGATGTGGTATATATATATACAGTGTAATACTACTTGGCAATGAGGAAGAATGAAATCTTGCCATTTGCAACGATGTGGGTAGGCCTGAAAGATATTATTCTAAAGTGAAATAACTCAGAGAAAGACAGATCTCATATGTTTTCACTCATATGTGGAATTTGAGAAATTTAACAGAAGACCATGGGGGAAGGGAAGGGAAAAAATAGTTTCAAGAAGAAAGAGAGGCAAACCATAAGAGACTCTTAAATACAGAGAATAAACTGAGGGTTGATGCGGGAGCGGGGGTGAGGGGAGGGAAATGGGTGATGGGTATTGAGGAGAGCACTTGTTGGGATGAGCACTGGATGTTGTATGTAAGCAATGAATCATGGGAATCTACTCCCAAAGCCAAGAGCACACTGTATACACTGTATGTTAGCTAACTTGACAAAAATTATATTAAAAAAAAGAAAGAGAAATATCCAATTTTATTTTGCTTTAATCCTTCTATGATACTTTTCTGCTTCTCTGATGTTTCTCTGATATTTATATATATGCCAAATGGTCACCACAATAAGTCCAGTTAAATTTCATTACCATACATAGTTACAATATTTTTCTCATGATGAGAACTTTTAAGATCTACTCTTAGTAACTTTCAAACATGTAATACAGTTTTATTAACTAGAGTCACCATAATGTACATGACATCCCTATGACTTATTTATTTTATAACTGGAAGTTTGTAACTTTTGAAGCTATTCACCCATTTCACCCACCTCTAACCCCTTGCCACTGGAAACCAATTTGTTTTCTGTATCTATGAGCTTGTTTTTGTTTGTTGGTTTGTTTGTTAGAAACCACCTATAAGTAAGATCGTACAGTATTTGACTTCTTTAACTTAGTGTAATGGCCTTGAGGTCTATCCACATTGTTGCAAATGGCAAGATGTCATTTTTTATGTCTGAATAATAATCCATTGTGTACATATAACACAGTTTCTTATCCATTATACATTGATGGACACTTAGGTTGTTTTTGTATCTTGGCTATTGTAAATAATGCTGCAGTGAACATGGGGATACATATATCTTTTCAACTGTTTTTTATTCATTGGATAAATACCCAGAAGTATAATTGCTAGATCATATGTTAGTAGTACTTTTATTTTTTTGAGGAACTTCCATGCTTGTTCTCCATAGTGCTATACTGAAACACATTCCTACCAACAGTGCACAAAGATTCCCTTTTCTCCACATCTTCGCCAACATTTGTTATTTCTTGTCTTTTTGATAGTAGACATTCTAACAGGTGTGAGATGATAGCTCTTTGTGGTTTTGGTTTTCATTCCCCTGGTAATTAGTGATGTTGAGCATCTGTTCACCTACCTGTTAGCCATCAATATAGCATCTTTGGAAAAAATATCTAACTCAGATTCTCTGCCCATTTTTTTAATTGAAGTATTTTTATTTTATGTACAATGAGTTGGGATTAAGGTAACTTATCCCAACTGCAGTTAAGGTAGGTATCTTGGATTACCCATTCAAGAAAGTTCACTTAATCCAACTTAATGAAGCCTATAGCCTTCATGTATTGACAGAAACACTGGCAGCACATGTTAAGGCCATATTTCTGGATCAAACCATGCTGGTTTGAGCAGACAAGGCAAGAAGAAGAATCCTGGCCAAATTTCCTTGGATGGCTACAGCAGAGCTGCTGGTGACCCATCTTGCTTTCTTGGATGCAGTGAAACAAAAGGGGTCTCTGTCCATTTTTTAATTGGAATTTTTCCGTACTGAGTTGTATGCCTTCTTTATATATTTTGGATAGTAGTAGCTCCTTTTCAGACATATGATTTGGAAATATTTCCTCACAGTTAGTAGACTGCGTTTTCATTTTGTTGGTAGTTTCCTTACTGTACGGAACATTTTTAGTTTGATGTAGTTACATCATTTATTTTTGCTTTTCTTGCGTTTGCTTTTGGTGTCAGACTGAAAAGTGATGCCTTTTGGGGCACCTGGTTGCCTCAATTGGTTAACTGTCCAACTCTTGATTTCTGCTCAGGTCATGATCTCACATTTTGTGGGATCAAGCTCCTCACTGAGCTCCATGCTGACAGCACAGAGCCTGCTTGGGATTCTCTCTCTCCCTCTTTCTCTGCTTCTCTCCTGTTCATGCGTGCTCTCTCAAATTAAAAAAAAAAAAAAAAAAAGTAATGACTTTTGCCAAGACTGATGTCAAGGAGCTTACTATGTTTTCATCTAGGAGTTTTATGGTTTCAGGTGTTGTGTTCAAGTCTTTAATCCACTTTGAGTTAATTTTTTATGTGCCAAAAGATGGTGGTCCAGGTTTATTCTTTTGCATGTGGTTGTCCTGTTTTCGCAACACCATTAATTGAAGAGACCATCCTTTTTCGATTGTGTGTTCTTGGCTTTGTTGTAAATTAACCATATTTACATGGGTTTATTTCTTGCCTCTCTATTTTGTTCCATTGATCTATGTGTCTGTTTTTACACCAATACCATTTGTTTTGCTTACTATAGCCTTGAAATATAATTTGAAATCAGGGAGCATGATGTCTCCAGGTGTGTTTTTCTTTCTCAAGAATGGTTGGCTCTGTGGGGTCTTTTGTTTTTTCATATAAATTTTAGGAATTTGTTTTATTTGTTTTGTTTTATTTTGTTTTATTTGGGAAAGCTGCATTTGAAATGTTGGTAGGAATTGAATTGAATTTGTAGATTGCTTTACATATTGATGACATTTTAATAATATTAATTCCTCCAGTTCAGAAACATGGAATATCTTTCCATTTATTTTTGCCTTCTTCAATTTCTTTCATCAGTGTCTTAGTTTTCAGTGTATAAGTCTTTCACCTTCTTGGTTTAATTTACCTTTAGGTATTTTATTCTTTCTGATATAATTGTAAAATTAATATCTTAATTTCTCTTTCTGATGGTTGTTAGTGTAGAGAAATGCAATGAAGTTTTGCAAATTGATTTTGTATCCTGAAACTTCACCAAATTCATTTATTGGTTCTAACACTTTTTTTCATGGAGTATGTAGGGTTTTCTATATATAATATCACATCAACTGCAAATAGTGACACTAGAACTTCCAAAACAATATTAGTAACAGTGGTGAGAATGGGCATCTTTGTCTTAATCTTACAGGAAAAACTTTAAGCTTTTTGCCATTGAGTATAATGTTAGTGTGGGCTTGTCTTATATGGGCCTAACTATGTTGAGATAAGTTCCTCCATACCCACTTTTCCTCTTTATTAAAGTATAGTTGGGGGGTGGGGATCATAGCTTATACACAATGTCACGTTAGTTTCAGGTATACAACGTAGCGATTCAAGAATTTTATCCATCATGCTATGCTCACAAGTGTAGCTACCATTTGTCAGCATACAACATTATTACAATACAATTGACTGTATTCCCTTTCATTCCCATGATTTATTAATTTCATAACTGGAAGTCTGTACCTTTAGCTCCCCTTCACCCATTTTGCCCATCTCCTCACCCCCTCCCCTCTGAAAATCACCAGTTCTCTGTATTTGGGATCTATTTCTGCTTTTTGTTCATTTTGGTTTTTTGTTTTTGTTTTTGTTTTTTTGTTGTTTTCAGATTCCACATATAAGTGAAACCATATGGTATTTGTCTTTCTCTAAATGACTTATTTCACTTAGCATAATACCCTCTAGTCCATCCATGTTGTTGCAAATGGTTAAGATTTCATTCTTTTTTTATGGCTGAACAGTATTCCATTGTGTGTGTGTGTGTATATGTTATACACACACACATACATATGTACATATATATGTATACATATATGTACATACGTACATATATACATGTGTGTATATATACATACACACACACACCACATCTTTATGTCCTTTGTCCATTCGTCTATCAATGGACACATAGGTTGCTTCTGTATCTTGGCTATTGCAAATAAAACTGCAATAAATATGGGGTGCATATATCATTTCAAATTATTGCTTTCATTTTCTTTGGGTAAGTACCACATAGTGGAATTACTGAATCACATGGTATTTCTATTTTTAATTTTTTGAAGTACTCCACACTATTTTCATAATGGCTACACCAACACATTCCCACTACCAGTACATGAGGGCTCCTTTTCTTCACATCTCCACCAACACTTGCTTTTGTCTTTTTTGTTTAAGTTTATTTATTTGTTTTGAGAGAGAGCATGAGCATGTGCATGAGTGGGAGGGGGCAGAAAGAATCCCAAGCAGGCTCGGCACTGTCAGTGTGGGGCCTGACATGGGGCTCAAACTCACAAACTGAGAGATCATGACCTGAGCAGAAACCAAGAGTCAGATGCTTAACTGACTGAGCCATCAAGGTGCCCCTCCCAACACTATTGGGAGAAAAGATTGTCTTTTCTCCATTGCATATCCTTGCCTCCTCTGTCATAGATTAATTGACCATATAAGCATGGGTTTATTTCAGGGCTCCCTGTTCTTTTCTATTGATTTGTGTGTCTATTTTTTGTGCCAGTACCATACCGTTTTCATCAATGATAGCTATGTAGTACATCTTGAAATCAGGGACGGTGATACCTCCAGCTTTGCTCCTTTCTCAAGATTGCTCTGGCTATTTGATTCTCTGGTGGTTCTATATAAATATTAAGATTATGTGTTCTAGTTCTGTGAAAAATGCTATTGATGTTTTGATAGAGATTTCATTGAATTTGGGATTGTTTAGGGTAGTTTTCATATTTTAACAATATTCTTCCAAAAATGAGCATGATATATCTTTCCATTTGTTTGTGTCATCTTCAATTTCTTTCATCAATGTTTTATAGTTTTTTGAATACAGATCTTTCACCTCCTTGGTTAAGTTTATTCCTAGGTACTTTTTTGGTGCATCTGTAAAAGGAATTATTTTCTTAATTTCTCTTTCTGCTATTTTATTGTATAGAAATGTAATAGGTTTCCACGTATTAATTTTATATTCTGAAACTTTAATTAATTCATTTATTCTAATAGTTTTTGGTGGAGTCTAGGATTTTCTCTATATAGTATTCTAGCATCTGCAAATAGTGACAGTTTTACTTTTTCCTTACAAATTTGGATACCTTTTGTTTCTATTTCTTGTTTTATTGCTGTGGCTAGGACTTCCAGTAGTATATTGATCAAAAGTGGTGAAAGTGGGCATCTTTGTCTTGTTCCTGATCTTAGAGGAAAAGCTTTCCATCTTTACCCATTGAGTACTTTGGGTTTTTATCATAAATGGATGTTGAATTTTGTCAAAGGCTTTTCCTGCTTCTATTGAGATGATTGCATATATTTTACCTTCATTTTGTTTATACGGTTATCACATTGATTTAGGGATGTTGAAACATCCGTGCATCCTTGCAATAAATCCCACTTGATAATGGTGTATGATCCTATTAATGTATTGTTGGATTCAGTTTGCTAAGATTTTGTTAAGAAATCTTGTATCTATGTTCATCAGAGGTATTGGCCTATAATATTCTTTTCTTGTGGTGTTTTGTCTAGTTTTGGAATCAGGGTAATGATGGCCTTATAAAATGACTTTGGAAGTGTTCTGTCCTCTTCCATATTTTGGAAAAGCTTGAGAATGATTAGTTTTAATTCTTTTGAATCTTTGGAAGACTTCACCAGTAAAGCCATCTAATCCTGAACTTTAATTTGTTCGAAGGTTTTTGATTCCTGATTCAATCTCCTTACTAGTAATCAAACCAGTCAGTTTTTCTATTTTTTATGATTCACTCTTGATAGGTTGTATGTTTCTAAAAATCTATTTCTTCTAGGTTGTCAAATTTGTTGGCATATAGAGTTTGTAGTAGTCTCTTCTGATCCTTTGTATTTCTACTGAAGCAGCTATAATGTCTCTTTCATTTTTCATTTTATTTATATGCCTTCTCTTTTTTTCCCCTGGTGAATGTAGATAAAGTTTGTGAATTCTCTGTATCTTTTCAAATATACAAATGTTTTCAAATATCCAAATATTCATTCATCTTTTCTATTGTCGGTTCAGTCTCTATTTCATTCATTTTTATTTTGATCTTTTTTATTTCTTCTTATTCTACTTTAAATTGGCTCTTTTTCTAGTTCCTTAAGGTATAAAGTTAGGGGGTAAGTTTATTTGGAGATTTTTCTTGTTTCCTGATGTAGACATTTATTGATACAAACTTCCTTCTTAGAACTACTTTTGCTGCATATCATAACTTTTGGTATATTCTTTCCATTTACCTTTGTGTCTAGATATTTTTTTATTTCTCTTTTGATTTCTTCTTCGACCCATTGATTATTCAGTAGCTTATTGCTTAATCTCCACATTTTTATAAATTTTCTAGTTTTCTTCTTATAATTAATTTATATTTCCATACACAGGAGTCAGAAAAGTGCTTGATATGATTTCAGTCTTCTTAAATTTATTAAGACTTGTTTTTGTGGACTAGTATATGATTTCTCCAGAAGAATGTTCATTGTGCACTTGAGAAGAATTTGTACTCTGTTGCTTTTGGATGGAAAGTCCTTGTATATCTCTTTCAAATCCATCTGGTCTAATGATCATTTAAGGCCAATGTTTTCTTAGTGATTTTGTCTGGATGATCTATCTATTGATGTCACTGGGGTATCAAATTTCACTACTATTATTGTATTGCTTTCTAGTTCTACCTTTACATCTGTTAATATTTGCTTTATATATCCATATGCTTCTATGTTGGGTGCATGAATAATTACAAATGTTATATCCTCTTGTTGGATTGATCCCTTTATCATTATGTAGTACCCTTTGTCTCTTACTATGATCTTTGTTTTAAAGTCTGATAAAAGTCTACGTTTCCCCACTTTCTTTGATCTCCATTTGCACGGAATATCTTTTTCTATCCTTTTACTTTGTATGTCTTTAGATCTGAAATGAGTCTTTTGTAGGCAGCATATAAATGGGTCTTTTTTTTTTTTTTTAATCCTTTCAGCCACTGTATGTCTTTTGTTTGGAGAAATTAGTCCATTTAAATTTAAAGTAATAATTGATAAATATGTACTTATTCACGTTTTGTTGTTTTCTAGCTGTTTTATACTTCCTCTGTGCCTTTTTCTCTTGCTCTGTGCCTTTATAGTTGGATGACTTTCTTCAGTGGTATCTTAGAGTCCTCTCTGTTTTGTGTATCTACTATAGGTTTTTGTTTGTGGTTACTGTAAGGCTTACATATAACAACTTATAACAATTTACTTTAATCTGATAAAAACTTAAGTTTGAATGAATTCTAAAGTTCTACATTTTTACTCCCCCCCTCCACCAATGTTTTATTTTCTGCCGTCACATTTTACATCTCTTTATCTTGTGTATCCCTTAATATTATAATTATGTTTACAACTTTTGTCTTTTAACCTTAATACTAGCTTTATAAGCTTTTTAAAGCTGCCATCTTTGCTATATATTTACCTTTACAAGTAAAAATTACACTTTTATGTTTTCCTGTTATAAATTAGTGCCTTTTATTTCGGTTTAGAGAATTACGTTTAATATTTCTTGTGAGGCTTAGCTTTTGCTCGTTTGGAAATTTCTTTATCTCTTCTTCAATTGTGAGTGATAATTTTTCCAGTTAGAGTATTCTTGTTTGAAAGTATTTTTCTTTCAGCACTATGAATATAGCACACTATTCTGTTATGTTTCTGCCAAAAAAATATGATTGTCTTGTGAGGTTCCCTTGTACATAACAAGTTGCTTGTCTCTTGTGGCTTTGAAGATTCTTTCCTTGTCTTTGACATTCTAATTATAATGTATCTTGGTGTGGGTGTCTGGGTTCATCTTATTTGTAACTCTCTGGCCTTCCTGGATCTAAATGTCTGTTTCCTTCTTCAGATTAGGATAGTTTTCAGTAATTATTTCTTTAAATAAGTTTTCTGCCCCTTTCTCTCTCTATTCTTCTTCTTTTGGGAGCCCTATTTTGTGAATATTAGTCTGTTTGGTGTTATCCTATAAATACGTTAAGCTATCTTCATTTTTTAAAATGTATTTTTCCTTCCCTGATTGGATAAATTCTACTGTTTGTCTTCGAAGTCATTGATTCTCTCTTCTGCTTTATCTAGTCTGCCATTGAGTACCTCTAGTGTATTTTTTTTCTAGTGTATTTTTCAGTTCAGTCATTATATTTTCATCATCTTGATTTAAAAAAAATTTTTTTAAGGTTTGTTTATTTTTGAGAGAAAGAGAGAGAGAGAGAATGGGGGAGGGGCAGAGAGAGAGGGAGACACAGAATCTGAAGCAGGCTCCAGGCTCTCGGCTGTCAGCCTGGGGCTTGAACTCAGGAACTGTGAGATCACGACCTGAGCTGATTAACCAACTGAGCCACCCAGGCACCCCCAGACTATTTTATTTTTAATGGCTCCAAATAGATAAGGTTGTTCCAGAACTTTTTTTTTTTTTTTTTTTTGTATGATCTACATTTTGACATTTGGCTTTTGTTGTTTTCTTCTTTAGAATTCTCTCCATATACCTCTTTGAGTGGTATAATCTAAAGCAGAATGCAATGTGTACGTTCTTCTTTGGAAGTTTAACTGAAGCAATTCTTCAATTTATCCTTTGTTTAATACACAATGAGATTGCATTATGTACTCCCCAAGGTGCTTCCATATCGTTACGTGTTTACTTATTTCGTATTGAGCTATGGTCCTCTCTGATCCTTCTCCTTCTTACCACTGACAATTTTCTTCTTTCTTATGTAATGTTCAATCATTCCCTGTCTTACATTTGTATAATTTATAATCCCCAAATGTACTGCATTGTGTGTCCTTAGATGAATTGTCATTTGTAAGAAAGACTAAAGCATCCTTTAACTATGGCATATATTGCTTTAGATTCACATGGAAATCCCTAAGACTCATTTGTTTTACATCTCTAAGATGTTTTCCCCCATTTAATGATTGTAAACTGGTATCAAGACCAATTTTGTTTGGTTTTCATTTGTAGGCTTTACTTGAAATCGTATTAACACTTTCAGATTGGCTGGCTCATGTTTTGTCAATTATTCTCATAATTCCATGAAAATCATTTATTTAGGACATCATCCTCCTCACAGGCCCAGAGTGCAGGAGCCCAGGAGGCAGGACTGCCACCACCTTGATTTCAAAGGGCAGTACCAATGCCTAGTGAAACTATGGGAATAGTCATCTGGCAGAGTCGTGGGGAATAACCTCCACACTGTGGAGAAACATAGCATGGGCATAACCACTACAAAGAGCAACAGGTGGGCATGATCTCTGAACCGTGGGGGTAATGTTGCCATATCAGTAGATCTGGAATATAGGACCTCCACCCCAGTGGGTCTAGAGGGTAAAACATGAAGCCAAAGTAAATTATTCTTAAGCCTTAAGGTTTAACATTTCCCTTGTTAGGTTTTGGACTTACTTGGGACCCAGGTAAGCTCTTTTATCTTTCCTATTTCTCTCTTTTGGAATAAAATGTCTGTCCTGTGCCTGTGCCTGTATTTTGGAAACATAGAACTTGTTTGGTTTCACAGGTCTACAGGTAGAAGGAAATTTGCCTCAGGATGAATGATGATATCTTTAATCTCACTCCTATTTGGTTTAGATGTAGATGAGACTTTAACGGTGATGGGGAAACATCTTAAGGCTTCAGGGTTGTGGGACGGAATGAATGTATTTTGCATACAAGAAAGGCATAAAAGTGTGGTGGTGGAGTGTTAAGGAATGAATGTTTGTGTTTGTGAATGTTTGTGTTCTCCCCACCCAAATTTATATATTGAAATTCTAACTCCCAACACGATGGTATTAGGAGGTCATTGGAAGGCAATTAGGTCATGAGCTGTCATGAATGGGATCTGTAAACTTACAAGAGCCTGGAGAGCTGTCTCATCCCTTCTGACATATGAGGATATAGCAAAAAGACAACTGTCTATGAACTCTAAAGTAGGCTGGCCCTCACCAGAACCCAACCACGCTGGCACCTTGATCTCAGACTTCCAGCCTCCAGAACTACAAGAAATATATGTTTATAAGCCATTTATTCTGTGGTAGTTTGCTATACCCATCTGAACTGACAAAGATGGGAATATAGTATATAAACTCCTGACATCAATTAATCAGAGACTACAATGCAGCCATTCATGGAATCTATCACTGTTAAAGAAAAATGATGTTCTGAAAAGATGCTCAATGTCACTCATCATCAGGGAAACACAAATGAAAACCACACTGAGATACCACCTCACAACAGTCAGAGTGGCTAAAATTAACAACTCCCGAAACAACAGATGTTGTAAAGGATGTGGAGAAAGGGGAACCCTCTTGCACTGTTGGTGGGAATGCAAACTGGTGCAGTTGCTCTGACATACAGTGGGGTGGTTCCTCAAAAAATTAAAAACAGAACTACCCTATGACCCAGCAATAGCACTAACTAGGAATGTATCCAAAGGATACAGGAGTGCTGATTCATAGGGGCACATGTACCCCAATGTTTATAGCAGTGCTATCAACATCAGCCAAATTGTGGAAAGAGCCTAAATGTCCACCAACTGATGAATGGATAAAGACGTGGTGTGTGTGTATGTGTGTGTGTGTGTGTGTGTGTGTGTGTGTGTGTGTGTGTATATATATATATATATATACATACATACACAATGGAATGCTACTTGGCAGTGAGAAAGAATGAAATCATGCCATTTGCAGCAACATGGATGGAACTAGAAGGTATTATGTTAAGTGAAATAACTCAATCAGAGAAAAACAGGTATCATATGTTTTCACTCATATGTGGAACTTGAGAAATGTAACAGAAGACAGTGGAAAAAGGGAAGGGGAAAAAATAGTTACAGAGAGGGAGGGAGGCAAACCATAAGAGACTCTCAAATACAGAGAACAAGCTGAGGGTTGATTGGCAGGGGTGGGGGAGAGGGGAAAATGAGTGATGGGCATTGAGGAGGGCACTTGTTGGGATGAGCACTGGGTGTTGTATGTAAGTGATGAAGCACGGGAATTTACCCTCAAAACCAAGAGCACACTTTACACACTGTATGTTAGCCAATTTGACAATAAGTTGTATTTAAAAAAAAGAAAGAGAAATGATGCTCATACTGAAGACATGATGGTTTAAAACTATAAAGATAGACTCAGTTCCACCTTGTGACTATCTTCTTTGCCTTTAGACAGAATATAATTTCCTTCATGTATACATACTTTATTATTATAAGGATTATAAAATCTCCATATTCAAGCTCTTGAAGTTTTAGGAGTTGATAATTATGTATTGATAATGAAAAATGTCAGCAGATATTACATTGTAACCTATTGGCAGTTTTCTCTAGGGATTTCACGTTAAGAGTAAATTTGAGTTAGATATTAACAAATCTAACTATCTCATATCATTCCATATCCATACATTATTTCATTGATTTTCCATAAAACCATTTAATTGAAGTATAATTGACTTACAGTTTATATTATTTTCAGGTGTACTAGTGATTTGACATTTATACATTATGGAATGCTTATCATGATATGTGTAGTTATGATATAAAGTTATTACAATATTATTGACTATATTCCCTGTATTACTGACTATGTTCAAGTATCCATAACAGGTCAGCTAAGTCCTGTTTATTAATTATAAACACAATTTTAAAAGTTAAACTGTATATTATTAAGTCCTACTCCTACCTGTAGGCATCCTGATCCTCCTTTATCTTTCTCCCATTATGATTAAGGTTAAAAAAAAATTACTTAAATAGAAACTCTAGAAGGCACACATAAATTTAGCCTAATGCCTGGCCACAAATGAGTGATGTGAACTTTCATGAAGGAGAGTGCCCAACATTTATGAAGTATCTACGAGTGCTTATTTATTCAATTTCATTTGATAACACCTAAAGTGTAGAGGTCAAGTATAAGTGTCACATCTGACTTTTGATCTAAAGATTGTCTTAAGAATACTGTGCTTTTTGTTTTCCTCCAAAGGGATACAAAAACTGATAAATTTATTTATTTATTTACTTGTTTATTTTTTACTGATTTTTAATTGAAGTATACTTGACTTACAGTTTATATTATTTTCAGGCATACCAGTGATTTGACATTGATACATTATGGAATGCTTATCAGGATATGTGTAGTTATACAAAGTTATTACAGTATTATTGACTATATTCCCTGTACTGCACTTTATATCCCCATGACCTATTCATTCTATAACTGGATGTTTGTACCTCTGAATCCTCTTCAACTATTTTGCCCATCCTCCCTCCCTCCCTCCCTTTCCTGTGACAACCACCCGTTTGTTCTATGTATTTGAGTCTATTTCTGTTTTCTTTTGTTCATTTGTTGTTTTAGATTTAGATTTAGTGAAATTACATGGCATTTTCTTTTCTGTCCTATTTCATTTAGCATAATGAAATGAACCCTCTAGGTTCATCCATGTTGCTGCAAATGGCAAGATTTCATTTTTTTTTTATGGCTAATATTCCATTGCATACATATACACCACATCTTGTTTATCCATTCATTATCCGTCAGTGGACACTTAGGTTGCTTCCTTATCTTGGCTATTGTAAAGAATGCTGCAATAAACATAGAGGTGCATATGTATTTTTGAATTATTGTTTTTGCTTTCTTTGGGTAAATACCCGGAAGTGAAATGACTAGATTGAGTGGTATTTCTAATTTTACGTTTTTGAGGAATCTCCATACCGTTTTTATAGTGACTGTACCAATTTACAGTCTCACCAACAGTGTAGTTCCCTTTTCTCCACAACCTTGCTAACACTTGTTATCTCTTGTTTTTTTGATACCAGCCATTCTGGCAGGTGTGAGGTGATGTGTCATTGTGGTTTTGATTTGCATTTCCATGAGGATTCCTGATGTTGAGCATGTTTTTCATGTGTCTGTTGGCTATCTGTATGTCTTCCTTGGAAAAATGTCTACTTAGGTCCTCTGCCCAATTGTATCAGGTTGTTTTGGTTTTTTTTGGCATTGAGTTGTATTAGTTCTTTATATGCTTTGGATATTAACCCCTTACTGCATATATCATTTGCAAATATTTTCCCTTATCGAAGTATTTTGCCTTTTTTGTTTTGTTGATCCTTTCCTTTGCTGTGTAGAGGCTCTATAATTTGGTATAGTCGTTATTTATGTTTGCTTTTCTTGTCTTTGCTTTTGTTGTCAGATGTGGAAAGTCACTGCCAAGACTGATGTCAAGGAGGTTACTGTCCTGTGTTTTCTTCTAGGCTTTATGGTTTCAGATCTCACATTTACGTCCTCAATTCATTTAGAGTTTATTTTTGTGTCTGGTGGCAGTAAGAAAGCAATCCAGTTTACATGTGGCTGTTCAGTTTTCCCAACACCATTTATTGAAGAGACGGTCTTTTCCCCATTTTATATTCCTGCCTCCTTTGTTACAGATTAATTGGCCACATAAGCATGGGTTTATTTCTGGGCTCCCTATTCTGTTCTATTGATCTTTATGTCTATTTTTGTACCAATACCATACTGTTTTGATTATTATACTTTTGTAGACTAGTTTGAACTCTGAAATTGTGACACCTCCAGACTTGTTCTTCTTTCTCAAGATTGCTTTGGCTTTTTGAGCTCTTTTGTGATTCTATACGAATTTTAGGATTATTTGTTCTGGTCCTGTGAAAAACGCTGTTGGCATTTTGATAGAGATTTCATTGAATTTGTTATTGCTTAGGGTAGTATGAGCATTTTAACAATATTCTTCCAAAACTTGAGCATGATATATCTTTCCATTTGTTTGTGTCATCTTCAATTTCTTTCATCAATGTGTTTCACCTCCTTGGTTAAAAATATTCCTAGGTATTTTATTCCTTTTCAATGAAATTGTAAATGGGATTGTTTTCTCAATTTCTCTTTTTATTTCATTATTAGTATATAGGAACACAATAGGAGCGCCTGGCTGGCCCATTTGGTAGACATGTAACTCTTGATCTCAAGGTTGTAAGTTTGAGCCCCATGATGGGCATAGACTTTACTTAAAAAATCTTAAAAATGCAATGGATTTCTGTATATTATTTTTTTGTATTCATTTATAAGTTTTAATCTATATATTTTGGTGGAGTCTTTAGGATTTTCTATACATAGTATCATGTCATCTGTAAATGTATAGTGACATTTTTACTGCTTCCGCTTACCATTTGGATGCCTTTTCTTGGCTTAAGCAGGCCAAACTTTATCACAGTCTGATAAAAATGGGCATGTGACCATTCTAGGGAACTGTTCAAAAGGAGAGGCCGTATGATAAAATTGGTTTTATAAACTTGTATAAGATACTCCCTATCCTGCAAGTTTCAATTAGATCTATTATCTTTGAAGGTCCTTCTAAAATGTAATCATTCATGTACATACTGATAACTACATAGTGCCAAACAAACCGGTCAGAGAGATTGACCGTTTAAGGAGTGAGGTAGTTCTAGGACACTTTTCATGGCTTTTCCCATGTTTTGGATTATCTGAGTGGGGTCTAAATGTAATCATAATGTCCTTACAAAAGAGAGGCAGAAGGAAATTTGACCTAAGGGTAAGAAGGTAATAGGGCAACAAAAGCAAAATATCCTTGGCTTCGAAAATGGAGGAAGGGGCTACAAGTCAAGAAAGGGATCTCTAGAACTGGAAAAGGCTAGGAAATGGATTCTCCTCTAGATCTTGTGTAGAGTGTCCTGCCAGCACCCTATTTTTGGCCCAGCAAAACTGATTTTGGAGTTCTGATCTCTAAAACTACAGAATAACTGTGTGTTATTTTCAGCCACCATGTTTGTGGCAATTTGATATAGTAACCATAAGAAACTAATACAAAACTAAATAGCCTTCTACTGATTTGCAGAACCACATTATCCTTATGAAATTGCATCTAATTTTATTCAATTTCCTTTTCTGATATTCTAGTAATCTTGCTCCTAAGCACCTAGCAACCTACAAAGAAGTATGCAGCCTGTTAGCTTTATTAGACATCCCTTTTCATTATAAAACAAAACAAAATCCTACATTGGCCTCCTCTATTCCTTGTTTGCCACATCTTCCTTTTTGCTTACCAAAAATATTTTTCCCAAGGGATTGTCCTTGACTTCTCACTCTTCCTCATAATCCTGTACTTGTCATTCTATTCACTGCCATAGCTTGATTACGTACAGCAAATTCTCTAGGCCCATCTGTTGATCTCCAGACCTACATTTCTAATGGTCTGCTGTAAATCTTCAGCGGGGTAGCTCATTGGCATCCAGCATTCAACATAACTAGAAATGAATTCATCATCCCGTGATAGATTTATAAACAGAAAACCAAATCACACCAGGAAATGAATGTTTCATCAAATAAGGCATGTTAAGAATTTTGTTTTGTTTTGTTTTACACAATAATGGAAAACTAGAGAAGTATCTGATTTGGGGGGTTTTGCAGATGTCAATTTTGAGTAATATTTTTCAGCATTTCTTCACTTTGCTTTGTTCCAACCTCGTTATGGTGCAAATGACTGCGGGAATGGAAAATCTGAGTTTTAGACTATACTGTATTTAAATTGTAACAGTACAGTTTTCTCAAGTTTCAAAAACTTTGTATATGCTTGCTTTTCTATTATCAAATGCTCATAGATCATGAACTTCACCCAGTGATGCTTTGACATCATACTGAGGTTTGTTTTCATGTCTAAATCAACTTTATTGAGGTATAATTTACATACACTATGATGTACTTATTTTAAGTATAGAACTAACGGAGCACTTTCTAAGGTATAGTAAGGAAAAATCAAAACAAAAAAGAGTACATATGCTCCCTTTTGTGTAAGAAAGGAAAAATATAAATATGTATATATATTTGCTTTTGCAAAATGAAACATAGAAAGGATAAATCAGAAAATAAAATTGGTTAAACTGCATAGAGTAGGTGAGAATGGGACTCCTTGGAGTACAACTTTTTTTTTTTTATTTAATGTTTATTGCTGAGAGAAAGACAGAATGTGAATGGGGAGGGGCAGAGAGAGAGGGAGATAAAGAATTCGAAGCAGGCTCCAGGCTCTGAGCTGTTAGAACACGAGTCGGGCTCAAAACCCATGAACCGTGAGTTCATGACCTAAGCTGAAGTCAGATGCTTAACTGACTGAGCCACGCATGGCCCCAGAGTACAACTTTTTAATACAATTTTGATTTTTGAACAAGTTATACTTTTAAATATTAAAAAAAATTTTTTTTAATGTTTATTCATTTTTAAGAGAGACAGAGCATGAGTGGGGGAAGGGCAGAGAGAGGGAGACACAGAATCTGAAGCAGGCTCTGGGCTCTGAGCTGTCAGCACAGAGTCCGAAGTGAGGCTGGAGCCCACAAACTGCAAGATCATGACCTGAGCTGGAGTCTGATGCTTAACCGACAGTCACTCAGGCGCCCCGTAATTTTACACATTTTTTAAAAATCACCAAGAAAAAACACACAGATGAATGCAAAGGAACAAATGAACCTAATTGTACATGAAAATTGACAATGTGAACATTTAATTCAAGTAACTTGGGACACAGTACTCTGACTCTGTGTGAGTTTTTATCTGAAGACAAGAATTGTGAAGAGATCTTGAACTTTAACTGGTAGCTTGTTACTGGTGGTATTAGTGATTTTAATACTAAAATCACTACAGTAATTAATACAGTTTTGTGTGTATTGTAGAATAAATGAATAATGCATTGATGTTAGGTAGCAGGATTCTCGTTGTGAGAGAAGGGTGATAAAACATGAAATGGGGTATGGGGTGCAGAAGAGCAACTCTGAGCAACTAGAATGAAATTGGAGATTATTTGTGTGTGTGTGTGGGGGGGGGTGGTTGGACAGTGATCTTATGTGCCACCAAAAGTGATTCTTTGAGAGTATAAAATCATTACTGATGATGTTAAGTATGATCACTTGGTTAAAGTGGTACATACCAGACTTCTTCATCATAATTGTTTTTTGTAGGCTTCATGCCCAGAGCAAAGCCCAACATGGGGCTTGAACTCATGACCCTGATATCAAGACCTGAGCTGAAATCAAGAGTCACTTAACTGACTTGAGCTATACAGGCACCCCCATAAAAGTACTTTTATCTCTTTTGGCTAGTAAGTCATTTATGGATTGATTTTTGAGACTGCATAAATTCTGTTTTCCAACAAAGTTTCACCAGATTGTTTTGGCATTCTTTGGATTGTTACCAAAATGTTTAACTTGAACCTTTCATGAGGAAACAATGAGAGAAAGCCAAATTGTGAAACATTGTATGAAATGACTAGCCTGAAATCTTTAAAATTGCCCAGTGTCATGAAAGACACAATTCAGCAGGTGAACTGTTCATGATTAAAGGAGAGTAAATTTGGGGCTCCTGGGTGGCTCAGCTGGTTGAGTGACCTACTTCAGCTCAGGTCGTGATCTCACGATTTGTGAGTTCGAGCCCTGCATCAGGCTCTGTGCTGACAGCTCAGAGCCTGGAGCCTGCTTCAGATTCTGTGTCTCTCCCTCTCTCTGCCCCTCCCCTGCTCATGCTCTCTCTCTCAATAAAACGTTAAAAAAATTAAAAAAAGAAAAAAGTAAATTCAATGCAAGATTATTGATTGGATCCAGATTTTAAGAAAATTAGTGCAAAAAAATATTGGAGCAACCTTGCTAGATCAGAAAGAATATTGTTCCATTGTATCAGTGGTTAAATTTTTTTTATTGTGATAATGCTATTATGTTATACAGAAGAATGATGTCTTTTTTCAGGAGAGACACATCCTGAAGTATTTAGAGGTGACATCATGATGTATGCATCTTAGTTTTAAATGAAACTTATGTGGTGGAAGGGAAGGTAAATACATGTGACAAAACGGTTTAAAAAATATTAGAGTCTTAAACTTAAAAAAAAAAAAGCATTTAAAAATAACTCTTTGGGGCACCTGGCTGGCCTTAGTCAGTGGAGCATGTGACTCTTGATCTTGGGGTTGTTGGTTTGAACCCCACATTGGGTACAGAGATTACTGAAAAATAAAATCTTTAAAAATAATAACTCATTAGTGCCTGGTGCAATTTTTAGATGGGTGTAAACAGCATTGATACAAGCAGCTATTGACTAGAATCCCAGTAAATATCCACTAACAATTTCAAAGATGTATCAAGTGAAAACCAGGAGAGAGTAGATGTATGTATGGTTTGTATTCAGAATCCTCTAAATAATCAAACTGACCGTTGTTTATTCAGTTTTCCCAGGAATAAGTGAGACTTTGTGGAAGACAGAAACTATAATTCTTACTCTTCTAGACATTTACAGTATGACTGGAGAGAGAAGTTAGATTTATAAAAATACAAAAGATAAATATTAGAAAAATCTGAACGTTAAAAAACAAAGTTAAATTGTCCATTAGGTATCATGTTATAGAAAAATGTCATGGGAAAACATACACTCAATTAAAAAGTGTTCGATACTAAATTTTGTTTTAGAAAATATACGTACAGGGGCGCCTGAGTGGCTCAGTCAGTTAAGCGTCCAACTGTTGATTTGGCTCAGGTCATGATCTCATGGTTAGTGAGATTGAACCCTGCATGGGACTCTGTGCTGACAGTATGGAGCCTGCTTGGGGTTCTCTGTCTCCCTCACTTTCTGCTCCTCTCCTGCTCACATGCATGCTCTCTTTCAAATATTTTATTTAAAAAATATGTGTACATTGTTATTGTAATTTGTTTTCTAAAAAGAATATGTGTATGTAGGGAATAGAAAAAATACATGCACACCAATTGTATTACAATGGCCATCTTGGAATGGGAGGAATTTGTGATTATACTCATCTTTGAATTCTATATAGATCAAGTATTTTTTAAATTTTTTTAATGTTTACTTATTGAGAGACAGAGAACAAGATGGGGAGGGGCAGAGAGACTGAGGGAGACACAGAATCTGAAGCAGGGTCCAGGCTCTGATCTGTCAGCACAGAGCCCAATGCAGGGCTTGAACTCACGAACTGGGAAATCATGACCTGAGCCAAAGTCAGACGTTTACCTGACTGAGCCACCCAGGTGCCCCTAGATCAAGTATTTTTGCAACACTTTTATAATCAGAGTACAAATATTTTATTTTTTATTAAAAAAAAATTTTTTTTTTAACGTTTATTGATCTTTGAGAGAGCATGAGCAGAGAAGGGGCAGAGAGAGGGAGACACAGAATCCAAAGCAGACTCCAGGCTCCGAGCAGTCAGCACAGAGCCTGGAGCCAGCTTCCGATTCTGTGTCTTCCTCTCTCTCTGCCCCTCCCTGCTCATGCTCTGGCTCTGGCTTTGTCTCAAAAATAAATAAAACATTAAAAAAAAAAAAAAAAAAAAGAATTCTAAAACACAGTTTAAAGTACACAGCAATGGGGCGCCTGGGTGGCGCAGTCGGTTAAGCGTCCGACTTCAGCCAGGTCACGATCTCGCGGTCTGTGAGTTCGAGCCCCGCGTCAGGCTCTGGGCTGATGGCTTGGAGCCTGGAGCCTGTTTCCGATTCTGTGTCTCCCTCTCTCTCTGACCCTCCCCCGTTCATGCTCTGTCTCTCTCTGTCCCAAAAATAAAAAATAAAAAACGTTGAAAAAAAAAAAAATTAAAGTACACAGCAATGTATGCTAAGCACCAAACTGTCCTGTCAGTTCTGCCAGAACGTCATAGGGCTGGAGCACTCAAAGACCTCTTCCTTCAAGATACAGAACTCCCACACAATGTTGTAGTTTCCTGTATATGACACAGTAAGTGCTCTTTGGCCATTGTGAATATATCATTTGATGTTCACCTATCCCATTAGATAAATTCCTCCATTTTGGAGATGAGGAAACAGGAGATTTAGAGATACTTAATTAACTTTATAGGGATCACTGAGTGAGTGGTTGAACCATAATTCAATCTTTACTCATTCAAAATGACTAGTGTTGCTGGCAGAATAGAAGCTCCCACATTAGGTCCACAAGTAATAGGAGAGCAGGGACCTTGTCAGACTTGTTCCACTGTGACCCCAGGGTGCAACATAGTATATAATGTAGTACATAGCACATAGTAGTCATCAAATAAAAACTTATGTTTTTATTTTTTTTATTTTTTTTAATTTTTTAATATATGAAATTTACTGTGAAATTGGTATCCATACAACACCCAGTGCTCATCCCAAAAGGTGCCCTCCTCAATACCCATCACCCACCCTGCCCTCCCTCCCACCCCCCATCAACCCTCAGTTTGTTCTCAGTTTTTAACAGTCTCTTATGCTTTGGCTCTCTCCCACTCTAACCTCTTTTTTTTTTTTTTTTAAATAAAAACTTATGTTAATGAATAGGTCACTTCTTTGTCACTACAGTTTACAACTAAAAACTAGATAAACTGCCTTTCAAATTCAGTCAATAAAGGCAATAGCTTGGTATCTACAATTGAAATGATAACGCCAAAATTTTTACATTAAAATAGTGTGAAAAAAGTAAGACAAATTTGCGGCAATAGTATACTTTAGTAGGACTATTATTGGTAGAGTGATTTTTATAAATTTTCTTTTACATACAGGTTTACTTAACATAAAACATATACTATAAAAACGAGGGCTGTCTGGATTATTCTTTCTTTTCAGATCTGTCATACGCCAAAGGAAAAAAAATCTATTAAAAAACAACAAATGGGGCCCCTTGATGCTAGTCTTACAGAAATAAATTATAAATTATACTAAATATGATTATAAAAGTCACTGCATGGGCAGCACCTATATAGGGTAATGAGAAAGATGGAAACAACCTAGAAGCAGAGGCTCACTGATTTATTATGTAAAAGGGACGAGATATTGCAAGAGAAAAGAATACTGAATTTTTTTAGCCAATTCATGAGGTTGCCTAGGAAGTTAGTTCTACTAGAGTTAACAGAAATAGAGTGCTGTATTTGTTAAAAGCCAAAGTTAAGGTGGAATGCTGTATCTTTTTTTGAGGAAAATTTGCCTGTATTGCCTTATTGTATGGGATCAAAGTAGGTTTATTTTACTGAAATTTAAACTTATATTCATTGAAGTATATGTGGGTTTTTTTTGTTTTTTGAGAGAGTGAGAGAGAGAGAGAGAGAGAGAGAGAGTGAGAGAGGGAGAGGGGCTAGGGGAGAAACAGTGTCTCAAGCAGGCTCCACACTCAGCACAGAGCCCAGTGCAGGGCTCAATCCCATGACGCTGGGGATCATGACCTGAGCCGAAAATAAAAGCTGGACACTCAACCAACTGAGCCACCCAGGTGCCCTCTGTGGAATTTCTTCACAGCCATACTGTAACATTTTGCAGAGTTTATAGCTCCCTTGAAATAAAATTCTAATTAAAATCACATTAAAATATATTTCAAGCTTAAAATTACAAGATCTGAATTGTAGTGTATATTTATGTCTATTTGATTATACAAATAATACAACCTTATGGTAATACATTTCAAAGTTGAAAGACCCAAGACTCAACTCTCCCACAATCAGTGGTAAAATCACATTACTGCTTTCTTACGTGTTTTTCCCAAAACATTCTAGGTACACAGATGTAATAAGTACCTGCTGCTGCACGCCCCCTGATGTTATCTACTATTGCTATTTTTTTCTACTTAGCAATATATCTTTAACAACATTCCAAACACATAGATTTTTTTTTTTTTTTTTTTTTAGTATTTATTTTGAGAGAGAAAGTGTGCATGAGCCGGGGACGGGTGGAGAGGGGAGGGAAAGAATCCCAAGCAGGCTTTGCACTGTCAGAGACCATCATGGGATCTTATGACCACAAGATCACAACCTGAGCTGACATCCAGTGGGATACTTGACTGAGCCACCCAGGCGCCCATCTTGTTTCTAATAGCTGCATAATATCCCACCTATCTCAATTCCTCTTTTAATAAACATTTAGATTGTTCCAGCTTATTGGTTATTAGAAACCATTCTGTAGTATATTTGTACAGTCACTTCTGTGTATATCCATGGGCTATTTGTCTAGATGAGGATTTTTAGAATTAAATGGAATATACAGGGGGCGCCTGGGTGGCTCAGCTAGTTAAGCATCCAGCTCTTAATATTGGCTCAAGTTATGATCTCCTGGTTTGTGAGTTTGAGTGCCACACTGACCATGTGGAGCCTGCTTGGGATTCATTCTCTCTCTCTCTCTCTCTCTCTCTCTCCCTCTCCCTCTCCCTCTCCCTCCCTCCCTCCCTCCCTCCCTCCCTCTCTCTCCCTGCTTTTCCCCTACATGTGCACATGCACTCTCTCAAAATAAATAAAAATAGAATATACAGTTAACATTTTGGAAAGAGATTGCCATTATGGCTCTTCAAAAGAAGATTGTACAAATTTATACTTTGATGTGTCTTCTTTGCTGGGCTAGGTCAATGTGGTATTAGTGTTTTTAAGAAATATAATCATGAGAAAGTACATAATTAGTATATAACTTTCAAAACATCAAAAGAATTTGGGGCGCCTGGGTGGCTCAGTCGGTTGAGCGGCCCACTTCGGCTCAGGTCATGATCTCACAGTCCGTGAGTTCAAGCCCCGCGTTGGGCTCTGTGCTGACAGCTCGGAGCCTGTAGCCTGCTTCAGATTCTGTGTCTCCCTCTCTCTGGCCCTCCCCCGTTCATGCTATATCTCTGTCTCAAAAATAAATAAACATTAAAAAAAATTAAAAAAAAAAATCAAAGAATTTATTAGCAACCAAAAAAAATCATCTGCCACTGATCATATTTCTTTATAACTAAAGTAATTAAAAGTATGGAATGTGAAGACAGATATGGGTTCAAGTCCCAGCTTTGGCATTTAGGACCTGTGTAATTTTCAGTAGGTTATTTAGTCCTTTAAGCCTTGATTTAGGTCTTTGCAAAATGGGGGAAATAATAGTGCCTAACAGAGTTATGATAAAGATTAGTGTACAAAACTGTTTAATGAAGAGACTGACGGGAGTATGTGCTTGATAACTCACAATGGATGACCTAAATGATTTAGCACATAGCAAGAGCATCTATTTACTTCTATTTTATAAAACCAATAGCGAATACAAAAAGATCTCCATCAATGAACTGATTATTTTCTTGCAGTCTTTGAATTCATAAGAATATAAAATCTTCATCTGAACCCCTCACAGTCATGAACGTGAAATCCTGGGCAGAGTTTAGTATGTAACACAATTCATCTGGATTCAAACTTCGAGATAAAAAATTCTAATTAAAGAAGAACTTCAGTAATGAGATTTATCAACTGCAATGTAATCTTGAATTTCTCTAACCTAAGATAAAACCAGGGAATTTCTAAGACAGCATTATAACGATGATGGCTGGTAATTTATAAACAATTTTTCAGGGGAGCCTGGGTGGCTCAGTTGAGTGTCCGACTTGAGCTCAGGTCATGACCTCAGGTTCACGGGTTCGAGACCTACATTGGACTCTGTGCTGATAGCTCAGAGCCTGGAGCCTGCTTCTGATTCTGTGTCTCTCTCTGCCCCTTCCTGTTTGCTGTCTCTCAAAAATAAACATTAAAATAATTTTTAACTATTTAATTCTATTTTATAAAATTTTATTTATTTTTGACAGAGTGTGAGTGAGCAAGAGGCAGAGAGTGAGCCTGGAGCAGGGCTTGAACTCACAAACTGTGAGATCATGACCTGAGCTGAAGTCGGATGATTAACCAACTGAGCCACCCAGGAGACCATTATAAGCGCTATTAACTTGAGAATGGCTATAAAGAACCAAGTGTAAAACTCAAATGTTGCTGTTGATTTCAAGCATTCTTTTTAATAGATGTTAAATACTGAAATTACCTAGAAGTATGATCACCTCAAATCTCCACTATATATAGGAAATATATTTATTCACTTTGAGACTTAAACATTTAAAATAGACACCACAAAATGTATCTGTGATTAAAGGTCGAATTTATTAGGAGATTAAGAAATGTATTATACATGGACTATAAATACTGCACAGCTGACTTTATTCACAGTCAAGCACAGAAATATAGTCAGTGCCAACCTATTTTGTGGATACTCTTGTTCTTTTGTTCCAAGAAAAATTTGCACCATAAGACTTGGACTTGGGTTTTGGAACCTTCTTCTCTTCAATGTCATAGCTCCACCCTAGAAAACAAAAACAAACCCACAGAAACAATTAAAGAGGATACCTCAAGAGCACAGCAAGCAGAAGCTAACTTTCATAAATTTAATGTTTACTTATCAGGAGTGCAGTTCAGCAACCTGAAATAAACTTAGTAATGTGTTCCCTTATAATCCTGTGTGATAAGAGGGTCCAATATATTGTCTGAAGATGATTTACCATATCTCAAAAGTGTGACCCATGATTTGACTTCTCCTTGCTCAATATTCCTAATTCAATTATCAATGGTTACATATTCGCATAAAATTTTCCATTTCTCCAACATTTAAGTCATTTAACATGTGACTTCTTTAATAACTGCAGTAGGGAGCATTAAGCAATATAACCTGTTTCACTGTTTTCTAAAAACTAGTGCCTTTACAACAGTTTGGATCTCACTGGAAGCAATACAGGAAACATAGTTATATACTTAGTTATTTATACAAATGACATAGTTGCAGCAGACCATAAAAGATTACTTGGTTCAGCTCTCTGGATTTTGACAGGCTACTGATTAAGTACAAAAAAAATTTCAGCATTTGCTTCAAGTGCTATCTATTTAGAATCCCAGGGACATACTTGATAACAATGCACAATTTCTGCCCTCACCAAAGGCCCATTGGATCAGAATCTCTGGTAGGGGGCTGGGACTGTTTACTTCCATGTTTTCTGCTGTAAGTCCAATTCTTCAGTTCTTCTAAGGTATGGAGAACAACTATTCAACATGCTCCTTCTTGAAGATGTAATTAAGTCATCTTTCTATTCCCTAGTCTAAGAAACCTCTAACTTTTACTTCGTAAGATTCATTTTCCATACCTGTAATTTATTCTATCTGAGGGCTTTTTTCAAATAACTCCTCTTGAAACATGTGATCCATGGCTGAATCATGTAGCCATGTATAAAATGCCCAAACTGAATAATACAGGTATAATTAAGTAAACTTCTTGATCTTGTGAGTCATGAGTTCTAGTGCCTCTTGGTGAGTATAGAATTTGCTGCCACAAAGCTTTCATTCAATAGCCCCTTAGAATGCAATTTTGCCACCAAAGTGAAGCCTATGAAAATCAAGTCATCAAAGTATATTACTACTATTGCCTATTTCAGTGTCCAAAAAGAGGAAATAATTAATAATTCCACTGCTAGAACTCCATCTTCCATGAAAGTCCACGTGCTATATAAGGAAACTAAGAAGCAGGAAAGCAAATGTAACAAATGGTTTAAAAATATAAATGAGGAGCACCTGGGTGGCTCAGTCAGTTGAGCATCTATCTGACTCGATTTCAGCTCACATCATGATCCCAGGGTCGTAGGGGCTGGTTGTTGTGATGTGCGCTGAGCATGGAGCCTGCTTAAGATTTCCCTCTCTCCCTCCCTCTATCTCCCACCCCCCTCTTGCCCCATTCCCTGCTTTTGCTCTCTCTTTAAAAATACAAATACAAATGAAACCTCAAAATCCAGGACACAAAATACTGATTCGCTTGCTTAAACATAACCTTACTTTCATAGGGGAAAGTTTTGAGTACTTTTTAATGTACTAAAACAGGAAAAAAAAATCAAAGCTAGGTCTTACTTTAAGAGGATCTGAACATTAACAAGTAGCTATTTGCATTTCAAAAAATGTACTAAGGGGCCTAAGAATAGTACCTACCTCATACGTTGTCATGAGATTTAAACAAACTTACGTGAAGTGCTCAGAAAACGCCTGGCACTTAATCATTTACTGATTCTATGAAAAAGGTACTTTTCTAAAACTTTTATATGAATTAATATTATGTCCTTTATATAACTGAGGAAACTGAGGCACAGAGTGGTTAGGTAACCAGCACAAGCTCACTCAGGAAGGGACAGAATGAAGATTTGAACAAAGACAACCTGATTCTGGAGCCTGTGCCTTAACTAATACTGTGTCTCTTGTGTTTACAGCAAGCACATGATAAATGTTCAGCTATTCTTTCTCTCTCAGATTTACCTGCCAGTTTGTAGCTACACATTTTCTACATGAAGTATTAATGTAAATAAAACTTTCATCACACTGGAACCTAATAATTTTGAATTAACTATAGAAAGGAATTTTGTAAGCAAATTAATACTGTAAACTGAGCATAACTTTAACATTATAAACTTCTCAAGCACCTCCTACATTAGCTAGCAAATGATGCTGTTAACTATAAAAAATACTCAATTCAATAAAGCAGGTATAATGATATTTACTCAGCATTTGCTATTCATTTAATGATTGCATACTCTGTGTCAGGGACTGTTTAGACACCAAAGGTAAAGCAGTGAATAAACTCCCAAACTTCCTTAAGTTAGTAGAAGAGAAATTAATAAATGCACAGTATATTAGGTGCTAATACAGTAATAACTAAGATTAAAAAATACATATATGCTAACAAGCACTAAAGAGAAAACACTTTAGAGAGGGTGGACAGGGAAGACCTCCCTCCTTGAGAAGGTCACATGTGACTTGAAGACCTGAGGGAGGTCGGAGAGTAAGACAGGTGGAGGTCTGGGAAAGAGCTTGCAGGCAAAAAGAACAAGTACAAAGGCCTGGAGGCAGGAGTGGTGAGTGTCCCTGGTATTCAAAATCCTGTGCTAAGTGCTTTCAATGTATTTTTATAGAGTTTTAAAACTGAGATCATAGGTTGCTTGGCTTATGGATTAGGCATTATATATACACCCTGATTTTGTATTTAATCATGAGGAAAAATAAAACACAGGGAAGACAAATAAGCAGCATAAAGCCACATGGCTAAGTGGCAAAGCCAGAGTTTTCACTGAGGTTGACTTTAAAACTATGCACCCAACCACCTCATAAACAAAACCTTTTCTTTAGAAGCATCTTATAATTGCAATTTTTATCTATTTCACACCCATTTCCTTTCAATCTTTGTGATTTTGTGATATTTTTCCCCCTTGATTTTTAGAAATGTGTTGAAAAGACTGTTTCAAGAATGCCTGGAAAGTCTATGTCCCTCATACATGTCCCTCCATACCCACCCAAGTTGTGGAGAAAGGAAAAGGTTTCTAGAGAATTGTCTGATTATATGGACTGTTGGTAAGTCACCTACCCAAGGCCTCCATGATCTCTTCTTGCCAAGTGATGGGTGAGAGTCCCTATGCTCCCTACTCTGTCCCCCTCCCCACCGCCTCTTCCCAACACACTCTCCAGTCCAATAAAGACATTATTATACACGGACAGATACCTGATAATTACTCTCTCATTTACATGGTTAATCTTTCAACCATCAGGGAGAAAAAAAAAATTTTTACTGCATCAGAATGCAGACATAGCTCTATTATCTGTTTCGTTCATGGAGTCTCAACATGCTGTTAGGGTCACTGCAATGTGAGAAGACTGGGATTTTGTACACATGAAAGAACAACTGGTTTGGGTTTTCTCCTGGTAACTAAGGAGTGACCTGGCTCTTAGAAACTGTGAGCCAGATTATAGTTGCTGTTGATGGTGATAACAACAATAAATAGAAGTATCATTATAGGGATTGGAATGTGGATGGGCAAAACACCCTGGGAAAACAAACAAAAACACACATGGAAGAAACCAGCATTTGCTAACAGCGTCCATCTCTATGTTATTACTCTACCACAGCCACCTGTGATGTTAGGATATATAGAGGAAAAAGTCTGTTCTCACATTTTTCTGGGGAAGTAATTTTGTTCTCAAAGATGCACAAGCAACTTAAGCTTCTCTGATTAAGTAAAAGGAAAGGGTTGGAGGAAATCTAATGATAACTCACAAGAGACTGAAACTCAAGTAAGAGTCTACATAAATCTTTTGGATTTTCTATCCATCATGGAGAAGATATAGATCTGATGCTGTGATGAAAATTTGCTCTTTTTTGGAGAACTCTATCAAGAGTCTGACCACATTTCCAAGCATCCTTCTCCCAAGTGTTTACCTTATAATGCCTGGATCAACAAATTTACTGGTTCCACTATACTTCATATGAGAATCTTTCCCAAGTTATTTATTATAATATTGTGATAATATGAAGGCTACTGGAGCAAGCAGTAAGCCTTAGCTTAAAAGATAACCATAAGAATAACACCACACTTGAAAGGGCATTAAACATTTGTACTTAATGGGTAAGGTACATGAATTATGCTCCTTTTCTACCTCCTTTTTGACAGTTCTTGAAAAGAAAGAACAACAAAAAGAACATAATATAACTTGCAAGAAATAGGACGTAAAAATTTAAGAATGGAATTTTATTTGTGAAATGTTTAAATTTCTGTAGGAATTTGCTTTTCAACACTTAGTTTTTTTTTTTTTTAAAGAACTCAAACTTGAGTTTCTGAATGAGATCATGGAAGTGAAAACACCTGCACTATCTGAAGAATGCTTATTCAAAATGAAGATGTAGTCTATCTATGACAGTGGTCCCAATATGTTGTTCCATTAGGACACTGAAAACCACTCCTTACTCTTCCCAGCTGTGCAACAGAAGATGATCAAAGCAACTGAGTCCAAAGCAGCTGCCCCAGGGATGGGGTAAGCTCCTAGGGCTGCCGTCACTTCCCACTGAGGAGAGCAGCCATATGGCACGGATTAACCACAAATCCAACCACCAGCACCTAAATGATGAGAAGCTGACTCCCTTTGCTGTTTCACACACTGGAATGCTTTCACAAAGATATTTTCATCTTTAAGCCCTAGTATCAGAGAAGTACCTCTGGCAAATACTCTAGTAAACATAAAATGTGACCTGTAATATCTCATGCTTAATTTCTTTTTTGGAAATATGCCCACTTATTTTGTTGATCTCCAGGCAGTGGTTGGGATACTCTACTTCCTATGATATGAATGTTTGGGGTAATCTTTCAAATGTACCTAAAAAAGCCCAAGGCCCCAAACTCAAAAACCAACCACATAAGGCCTCTGAACAAAACCAGACCACAACAATTAACTTGTGAATTCTATGTATGAGACATAAAAATTCCATTCAGTTTTATTTACAGAACCATTTTATTTATGGTCCAGTAATGCAAACTATTCATCGGTGCTTTTATTGCTTGTGAAATATGTTACCTCTAATAAATTTGGTTCAAGCCCTATAAAATGTCTTTCACCTGTAACAATCTAATCTCAAACCCTGACATTAGTTCGGAAGTGAACAGTTTAATGATTTTTCCTACTGTCCATTTGTGTGCAAAGCAAGAAGCACAACATAATTTGGCACAAACTGACATAACTGGCGGTCATTGCTAACAGAGGCATGGGATGAGAATAGCAAAGGCTTTGGGAAGCCAAAGAAGGTATGTTGATACTTGGAAGGTTTCAAAGTTCCTCACCAGGCTATGTACCCATATTATGCCTGAGTAAAAGCAAAGCATAAACTTTTCAAATATAATTTAAAAGAGGAGGGGGCTGGTAGCCTTTGAGGAATTTCACTTTAAAAGTCCCTCTATTTTGAAATTCCCTAGTACCTAATAAATATTTGGGGGGTGGGGGAGTTCAGATTAATTTGAAAGTATCTTAGATCTTCTTTTAGAAAATATCATGGAGGAGAAATAACGTTGGGATACACTAGCAAAGCAATTCTGTCCACAAAAATTATATGAACTTATTTAAACAAGCAAATAAGGTAAAAATGTGAGGCACCTGAAATATTTATTAGATTAGTAACACCCTACACCTGCCACAGCTGCAACACCTCAAAATAAAATCCCACCTTTGATGTGATAGTCAATGACCCCCTTAAATTTTATCTTTTCAAATAATACAGTTGCTCTACAGTATTATTTTTATTTCCAAAGCAGTAATTGGAACCACATTATTCAGAATTTGCCACAAAACAAACTGGTTTGTGTTCCAAAAGTACATATGAAAATCAGTCATTAGAAATTGAGAACACATTTTTTCTAGAAAAAGAAACTATATAACAGTGGTAAATGTCCAAAAATCAATGAGATGTCTGTGCATAGGAATTTCCAAATCCCATATTACACTAGGCACCTCACTAAGCCACCATGTACATATAACACGATCGCCAAGAGAAAAATTATTTCAGACCTCCAACAGGAAATCTATCTCTCCTCCACCCCCTCCAACACGTCTATCTTTGTCTCTCAGGTGCCTCAACAGGTCAGGAGTCAAGCTGAATACTTCCCAGGCTACAAGACAGCCAGTACCTACAACTGGGGACTGAGAACAAAAAGTTATATAGAAAAAAACTGGGGCTTCACCAGAAAATAATGTAGTATCTATAGTATACCAGATCTCAGCCCTGATCATGGTCTTTGAGTTATTCTGAAACCCTGTAAAATGTAGGTACAAACAGTCCTCATAATTTGTGGATTCTGTATTTGTGAATTTGCCTACTCACTAAAATTTACTTGTAACCCCCAAATCAATGTTCATGATGCTTTCATGGTCATTAGTGACACGCACAGACCTTTAAAATTAGATTTACCCAACATACATGTTTCCAGCTGAGGTCAAGTAAGGTAATGTTCTGTGCCTTCTTGTTTCCAACCTCATATTGTAAACAAGTGTCCTTTTCGTGTTCTATTTACAGCCACATTGTTTGTATTTTTTTCCTTGAAGATTTTGCTGTTTAAAATGGCCCCACAAGTATAGTGCTTCAGTGCTTTCTAGTGTTCCTAAGCACAAAAAGGTTCTGATATGCCAGTATGTGTATCAGGTAAGCTTCACTCAGGCATAAGTTACAAGTGCTGTTGGCTATGAGTTCAATGTTCATGAATCAACGATATACATTAAATTAGGTGTTTTTAAACATGTGAATGGAATCACATTTTAAAAAGGTTACGTATTGCTTGGCTAACAAAGTAGTGCGATCAGGGGCTTGCAGGAATTTAATTTTGTATTTTCCTAGGAGCAGTATTTCCGTATTTGCTAATTTAGTGTTTGTTGGGACTTTATAGATCATAACTATCATGAATAATGAGAACCAACTGTAATAGATACATAAATTCTGTCTGGTGACTCCACCCTACCCCCTCTGAAAAAAAAAAAAAGTCTGTTTCCATTTGTAATTCATCTCAAATTTCCTTTATATAAATTTGTGCCATATTGATTTTTCCTTTGAATTGGTTACAATATCTGTCTGGCTCCCTTATTTCATGACTAAAATAAATTTAAATAAATTTTAAAAACGTTCATTTATATCTATATTAGAGTCATGATTTTATCTTTTTCAGGAAATTCTTTTAACAATTTTGGAGGTCCCATTGAGACACCTAATAATAGATCCACCAACCAAAACACCAGAAGTTGCGTGCCTTATTTTAAGCGCAGGTATGTCTTTTCTTGGTAAATACAAGAGAACTTTGCTGACTCTCCATTTTTCTAATTTTAACTTTGCTCTCTACTATGTCTGGAAATTGGTTTTATGGTCTAATTATTTGATGATTCCCTTAAGTGAATTAATGGCTTTAGAGATCTATTCTCATTTTATTTGTTTGTTTATGAGCTTGCAAGCATGAGTGGGAGGGGCAGAGACAGAGGAGATAGAGAATCCCAAGCAGGCTCCCTCCTCTCTGTCAGCACAGAGACCCATGTCAGGCAAGAATTGAAGAACCAGGAGATCCTGACCTGAGCCAAAATCAAGAGTAGAAAGTTTGAGTGAGCCACCTAGGTGCTCCTCTATTCTCATTTTAAATAGCGGGAGAAAAGACAGAAAATCTGGTTTGTTGGTCTTTGAGGTTTATTTGACTCAAACAAATGAAGAATTTATACTCACTTAGAACAGCTCTTTAGTATGGACTAGTCAATTTCATAATTCTGTTAACTGTTAAACCACGACTGAAATTTTAGAACTGAAGTTGTAAGCTCTCTGTGACTATTAGTCTGTCTACATGTCTATTAATTCAGAAGGGCCTTTACCTCTCATATGTGTGGGTAATGTTTTTCTACCTCTACATCACATTAATGAATTAGATTACAAAAATCTCTTTTAGAGGCTCTGTTCTGATTGGCTTATAAAGAAAAATAAGTGCTTGTGTAAGTATTCCTAAAAATCTTGGGGCACCTGGGTGGCTCAGTCAGTTAAGCTTCCGACTTTGGCTCAGGTCATGACCTCATGGTTCCTGAGTAGTTCCTGACTTCGAGCCCAGCATCAGGCTCTCTGCTGTCAGTGCAGAGTTCACTTCTGGATCCTCTACCTGTCCCCACCCCTCTGCCCTTCCCCTGCTTGCTCTCTCTCTCTCTCTCTCTCTCTCTCTCAAGAACAAAAATAAAAGAATTCTTAAAATTCTTAGAAAACAAGGAAATTCAACTTCTAAATAGTCTTAATGTGCTAGATTTTAAAAAGTTTTCTCCCCCCCCCCCCCCAATTTATGTGAAAGAGAGAGACCACATGCAGCACAGAGAGAGGGAGAAAAAGAATCCCAAGCAGGCTCCATCCACAACATCAGCACAGAGCCCAACCAAACTCCTGAGCTGTGAGACTGTGACTTGAGCTGAAATCAAGAGTTGGGTGCTTAACTGACTGGGCCACCCAGGTGCCCCTGAAGACCTAAGGAACGTTTGTTTAAGAATTCAAGTTTAGATTAACATAGGTGAATCTGGGGTGCCTGGCTGGCTTGGTCGGAAGAGCGTGCCAGCCTCGATCTCTGGGTTGTGAGTTTCAGCCCCATGTTGGGTGTAGAGAATAAAAAAAAATTAAAAAAAAAATATATTGATGAATCTTTGGCAAACAAGACAAATTTAATAATTTTGATTTAATAAAAGAAGCTATGTTTTCTTTAATAGTGTTAAATATAACACATAGATCTTTATTCTACCTCGATATATTCTTTGTGAGCTTATATAAATTTACTGATCGAATGAGCTAGTATTACTTCTGCTTAATGTTTATAATCCTAAAACATATAAATCTGTGTTTATCCAAAATGATTCATTATTCTGGTAATTTTAACAGTAATAGTTTTGTAGTATGTCACATTGAAACTTAACTTCCAGGGGCACCTAGGTGGCTCGTTGTTATGTGAATTTCTACGTTTGGCTAGTTTACAAAAATATTGGTGTGTAACAGTTTTCAATGATCTCTGTTTTCTCTATGAAATCCAAGTAACTTTCATTAAAAGATACAATTAATATACATGAATCAAATTCTACTAGGAGCGGTAGTGGCAGAGTTGCAACTTGGTATGCAAGGTAATGAGATGTGTTTCTATTTACCAATGGAAAAAGAGAACAGTGAGTATAGAGGCTGCTTTTAGGCAACCAACTTGAACACTGGAAACCTGATCAAGGCAAAACGGCCCACAGCTACCACAGGGCTGAATGCAAACAGGCTCCCTGAGTGATCCACGTCTAAATAGCCACAGGCCCTAACTGACCAATTACAACCAGGCACAGTTCTGAAGATTACCAAAAAAGGGAAAATTCTATATTCCCTCACTCTGTCCTTTAACTGTGGCCCCTCACCACCACCGCGTAGGAGACAGTCTCTCCTTCGCTGTCCTGCCTGCTGCTCCCTTGAAGTGTATTCAATAAACTTCTGTTCTGCCTTGGGTGAATTCTTACACTGCTTGCACCACTGGCCTCTGCCTGATTGGGTTGCCCCACATTTGATGACCTCCCCATCTGATCCGGTCCCCTCACAGTTAGGTCCTAAAGTAAATAACTGTTCCAGAATGAGAAAGAAAATGGTGAAGGACATAACCTGAATGAATACAGAAAGTTATATAAGATTTGTAAAAAAAACAAAAAAAAACCCCCACTTTTATTTGCCTTACATGTCTAAAAAATAAGTCTGAAAAGCTATGAAACGTTTACAATCTTCACAAAGTTTGCTAAGTTTTGGTAGGCTTATTTCATTAGTTCACTGTTCCCTGCCTCAACATGAAGGGTTAATTCTTTTTGTCTCATCTGCCTAGATTTCAAAGGTTCTGTGGTTTACCACAATAACCTTAGATGTTTTACACATATGAACCCTATATGCTTTACGTCCTTGATGACTTCTGTGAGAGCTCAGGTTTTTTACAGTTACGTTACCTTTTATGTTTGTAAGTTTTTTTTTTTTAATGTTTATTTTTGAGAGAGAGAGAGAGAGAGAGAGAGAGCGAGGGCGCGCATGAGTGGGGAGGAGCAGCGAAAGAGAGGGAAACACAGAATCTGAAGCAGGCTCCAGGCTCTGAGTTGTTGGCACAGAGCCCAACCTGGGGCTCGAGCCCACCAACCAGGAGATGGTGACCTGAGCTGAAGTCAGATGCCTAACCGACTGAGCCACCCAGGCGCGCTTATATTTGTAAGTTTTATCCTTACTATGAAGTG
This sequence comes from Panthera onca, assembly GCF_046562875.1. NCBI lineage: Eukaryota > Metazoa > Chordata > Mammalia > Carnivora > Felidae > Panthera > Panthera onca. The sequence goes on along the minus strand of NC_138339.1, from coordinate 40,043,780 downwards.
ACCAGCCAAGTACTGTTTGTCTGGCACCCATGATCCTATTCCTATCCTAAGTGTGCATATCTACAGACATTTTGTTTTTTGCCTCCTCAAAATAAAAAAGCCTAAATGTAAACTAAAACATTCAGATTATCTTTGTACCTAAAACTATCTTTGAGATTCCCCAGAGGGCCTCTGGAAGATCACAAAGATGTATTCTTTCAACCTTGTGAAAAGAGAGGAAATAACTAGGTTTATTTGACACGTTATTATTGATGAGTAGCATTACAAGAATTATCAAGTCAGAAGAGATGCTTAACCCTCCTGAGGTTAAATGTGTATGGGTAAAATATTATTAATATAAATATTTCACAAATTTATGCTATATGCTAAGTATAGGTTCTCAGTGCCCTCACTGTCCATGCTGTGTTACTTATCAGACACAATTTCAGTTTTCTTTAAAAATAGCAACTTGTGGGGGCGGGGGGCACATGGTGGCTTAGTCGGCTAAGCATCCCACTTAGGCCCAGGTCTTGACCTTGCAGTTCATGAGTTCGAGACCCACATCAGGGTCTGGTGCTGACAGCTCAGAGCCTGGAGCCTGCTTCCTATTCTGTGTCTCCCTCTATGCCCCTGCCCCACTGACACTCTGTCTCTTAAAAATAAACATTAAAGAAATAATAATAACAACTTTGTTTCATCTTCCTTAGTTTGGAAATCCTATCTCCTAAGGTTAGTATATGTAAATCAGGAATCCTATCACTTATCACTGGTGTTTTATTAATACACAAATGCTTAGGACCTACCCCAGACTTACTGAATCTCTTTACTTGATTTTCTTGATATACTTTTGGTATATTCTTACTATAATGTTTGGTGCATTCAGGAAATATATCTCAGGATTATTATATTTCTCTGGAAGTATTATGTTCATCCATTTTTATAAATTAGATGCACATTCACTGTCTTCTTTGAAAAGAGTCTTTAATATTGTTTACAGATATTTTGTCTATAACATTTTTGGTGTGACTTTAAGTTGCATTATCCTTGTTACAAATATTTCACTTCTGAAATTTACCAGTAATGTTAACTATGGCCATCTTAAGTCTTTTATCATTTATGGATAGATTGTTTTGTTTTACTCTGATGCTTACCTGAAAGCTCCTGAAATCAGTTACAGGCCTGAGTGCTTTGTCTTCAACAAAGAGAGACTGCCTCAGAGCTCTGTGAAGGACTGTTATTCCTGGCTTTAGGCTTCTGATGGCATAAATAATTGTAAGACCAGACCAGTGGACTAAGTCAACATTTCCAGAACTCTAGTTGAGCACCAGATAAATTAAGGATCCAGTGAAACAAGAATTAACTATATAGGACTGAATGCACTGATAGGGCCTAAAATGTTCTATTTTCTGGACATTTAAGGAAGTCCTTTCCCTTTCTTCTGAGGTATCTACAATTTAGTAGACTCTGTTTTGTAAACTAAAATTTACATCATTCTTAAATGACAGGAGTCTCCCTGAATGACCCCTACAGAATTTGGGAACTCTTATTGAATATTCTTATATTCATGGTAATACCGTTATTTGTACATGTTCAATATGTCCTTTTTATTAGAACATTAGTGTAAACAATGGTTATGCAATGAAGTTCTTACCTCGATCGACATATTTGACAATGATGCTCATTTAATCAGATATGACCAGACACTTTAAAAGAACTAAAGTTGACTTTATGAGGCCAATGCTTACAAACTCCTTCCAGGAAAAGTGGCCTGGCACCAGGCTTACAAAGTTCCCCAAGGTAGTAAAGAACCTTATTCTGAGGACCCTAGGATATTTTGGGGTCCTTGAGAAGGGAGAAAGAATTTGCCTAAATTAATAGGCATCACACAGAAGAAATCTGGTTGGTAGTTATTGGCTGTGAAAAGTCTAATCCGAGACTCCTTATGAAAAATTTCACAGCAAAGCAAACTTACAAAAGCTTACATGGTAAAGAGCAGAACTGCTGCCCCCAAAAATGCCTTTTTGGCATAAGGATTATTTTGAGCTTGTTATTTTTCAGAAGCAGTAAAATCTCTGAAAATGAAGAAATTGGCCTTTTGTGAGGGACATTTACATTTATAAGGGAAATCTCCATTTGTAAAGGTGCCTCCCTCTCAGTACTAGGAAGAGGAGGAGGACTAAAACTTGGGAAACTCACCAATGGAGAAGTCTTGAAATTAAATCTGCATAACAATTAAACCCTTGTTTATGGTGCTTTGCCTGATAACCTCCAAACTCACTCTCCCTAGCACCGCCCCCACCCCAAATCTTTTGTCTTTAGCTGGAGATAATACTTAAGGTGGTGGCAATGGCCATTTTGGAATTACTCAGTGTTCCTGGGTATATAGGAGGTATAAATGTTATTAAACTTGTTTGTTAATCTTTTCATTATGGGGGGGGGGGGGCGGAGTCTCAACCAAGAACCTAGAAAGTTAGAGGGAAAATTATTTTTCCTCTCCTACTGTGGCAAATTAGGCATTCTTGCTACACATAAATAAATAATCAGGTCATTTATTAGCCCAACATTTTGTGATCATAATCTTTCTTTATACTTTTTTTAATCGTAAAAGGGGAAGAGTGGAAACAAATTCTGTTTCAGTAGAAAATGGCGTTATCTATAGCATGCCCTCCCTACCCCTTCCAGGTTAACAGATTCCAGCTTAATTCCTTGTCTTTCGGCTATTTTATTTCTTTTTAAATTGTATGATAGATATGCAAATTATGTCCTGTGTCCTACTGGTGGTGATTTAATTAACTCCCCTCCCCCACAAAACCTCCATCTGTCTCTATTTGCATTCCTTTTTTCTACATACTTTGTGCTGTTTTGACTTTTTGAACTGGTTATAACGTCTACCTACTTCCTTTATATCACATGATAAAATGAATCCTTTAACAAGAACTTTTGTATCTGTAGGAGTCATGATTCCTAGCTTTCAAAACAAAGGCATCTTTTAACAGGTGTGTGGATGTGAGGTTGAGACCCTCATTCGAAGGTTTAAGTTAGGTGGAAGTCCAGACTTTGCTGATGGGGTCTACTTCTGGGATAATTCTAAATCCTACCTCCTTATTTTCCTGAATCAAGGGCTCGACCTGTCTACTTCCTCCCCTGTTCTACCTTCTATTACTTTGGAGGCAGCTTTTCCTCTCCAACAGACCCACTGTGGACAGAATGCAGTTTCACAGTTTATCCTCTATCCTCCTGCTCCTGAAAGAAACCCTCCACTATTTTGAGAATTTCAAAGAGTTTTTATAGCTAACAACAATGAGAAAAACACAGGGGGTAAAATGACCTACCAGAGGAAAGTCACAAAGTTTCAAATCAGATCAAACAGGGAAAAGGCCATTTCTGGTTTTCATTAGCATGTAAATGGTAGTAGATCCTAGTCTTCGACCACTTTTCCACAACTATCTTACTCCTCCTCTCTCTGTGATGCAGCTTCCTTCTCCTCCCCGCCTTCAACCATCTCAGGAAACACCAGGAAAAGACAAAAGCCACAATGGGTGAGAAAGGTGGGTCTTTTCAGTACACAAAGAACTAAAGTAAGGTTCATCTACATTTCAGAGGAAACCCCAGATACTCTTTTCTCTTTTTACAAAGAAAGGTTATCTTTGAAGAGTTCCTCTGGAGTATTTGCTGAGCTCAAAGAGGAGACCTTCAGGATGAGGCTCTGGGGTTAAACCCAAGACACCCAGGGTATTTATATTTCCTTTACTTAGTGTGTATGTTGGGGGAGGTTGAGAAGTAAGATTTGGCAAAGGGGAAGGTAAGGAGAAGAGGGGAAGCCACAGGGAGAATAGTATTCGGTCTCTTCTCCTTTCCCACTCCCTAATTCCACAGAACTTTGAAGAAGTGAGGTATGGTAAGAAGAGAGACCTAAGCAAAACAGAAGCGGGGGTGGGGGGGGGGTGGTAGTTATAGGAGTTATTAAAAGCAGGAAGAAGAGAGCTTCTTTTAGTCTCAGAAATATATTCTTAGATAAAAAGATGAACCTGCACAATACCTTATTTGGTTAAGAAACTGAAAATAGGCGATTAATGGGATTTTGTGGTATACTCTTGGTCTCTTTTAGCTACTTTATTTCATCATTATATTATGTGTAACATAAGATTTCCACTTATCCTTCATACTGGGTAAGAGTAAAGAATAGAACTATATTTCTTCAATATAAAATGTGAAATCCTCAAAGTTGGATAAGGTTTTCTTATTTCTTATATTAACTATAGAATATAAGTAAAATATTTAGAATCTGTATACTGATGTGGAGAACAAGGCAAAAGAAAAAAAAATTAAAATTCCTTAAAACTTACAACCCACTGACACGTACTTGGGACAGGCAGGGTGACCTTCCTCCAGGAACTCAACTGCCTTAATGTTAATACTTTGCTAGAAACAAAAGGCAACCTTAGCTTGACATTACCCCGACCTCCAGGATACTGTAAAAATCTCTTTGGAAACTTCCTTTATCTCTATAACCCCAAGATATATGTTAGCAATCATCCTCCAAGCATAAGGCCTACTGATACACATCTGAAGGGTCTCAAGGCTTAAGTTTTTACTAGACAATAGTAAATGACCTTTTCCTAACAGCAGCCCCTCAAGGTCTTAGAAATCTTGTTTCCAAATTCCTCAGAGGCTTATGCTATCCTGAGCCCCCTCCCAACTTGAAAGTGCAGCTATTTCTGCCCATGGGTCCTATTTCCCTGCTTTAATAAAACCACCTTTTTGCACCAAAGACATCAAGAATCTTTGATTATTCGTTCCTGAACCCCAATATTTTCACATCATATAACAATGTATATTCTGTATACTGCTAAATACTATAGATTAGTGCTGTCCAATAGAAACAATGTAAATCACATATAATTTTTTTTGAACACCAGAACTTTAATGATTGTAAGGAGTGATAAAATTTGATACAGGTTATAATGACATTATATTTGATTTTTCAAGGTTAGTGAAATTATACCTACATTAATAATTCTGAATGTCCTATAGGTACATTAGGAAGTATCTAAAATAAGGCAAATATAATGGAGTTTAATTAACAAGTTCTCAACTATTATGATAGCTTTCAGAATAGCAAAGTATGTAATTGACCAAGTTGAATGAACATTTCCTTTTTGTATTTATATATAAGAGATACAAAAGAAAATAATATACATTTCCTGCGTGTATCTATCTATAAGCCTCCCATATAAGACTTCTGTAAATAATCCTGCCTGATTGTCCACTACACCCATGCTTACCTCAAGCTACAAGGCTCTGCATAATGACTCTTGTCTACCCCCTACGTCTCATTTCCTGGAATTCATGTCCTCACTCTGCCCTAGCTGATTCTTCTAGTTCCTTGATGCACTCTTTTCTACCTCAGAACAGATTATTTCTCTCCTGCTCTAGATCCTACTTTTCCAAATCTTACGCCTGAAAGGCCATTCAGGGAAGTCTCATCATTCTTTTTCTTTTTCTTTAAATCATCATTGATTTTTGCTGTCCATGTTTTCAGAGCTTCCTTCCTTCTTGGTGCCTAAACTGGGTTCCATGGAGAGAGAGAGAAAAGTACCCGTTCAACAAGTCTGTCACACTTTGAATCCTGGTAGGTATATTGTGCCTCTGATCTGAAAGACAGAACTTCAGTAGTTCTAATAACTTTTGACCCTTAACCAAGAGGGCTCAAGCCCAGTCCATATGGCAGAAATGTAAATGGATGCATATGGTTGGTATATCACTTCCTGTATCATCCTCTTTTTATTTTCCACAGATGAATTTTCTCATTGAAAGCACCTTCTGAATCTGGCTATGAAACAAAAACTTCTGAGCATATGAATGAAGTTCTATATTTTCTGGGGACTAAACATGGATTTTCTGTAGTAGCTAATGAACACTATTTTATCATTCCAGATTTTCCTGAATCTAATCACCTAAGCAATATTCACACTCCTTTAAGAAGCCAACATTGACAAAACATTGGAGCTGATGTGAGTTTTGGATTATTCTTCCTTTTTTACTAGCTCATGTTTATAATCACTCCAATAGGATAGGGATGCAAGCATATAAACAGGTTATCTGGTTGAATCACATATATTCTAAAATTTTCAGTTTGTTTATTTAAGTAATCTTTACACCCAATGCAGGGCTTGAACTCATGAGCCTGAGATCAACAGCTGCATGTTCTTCTGACTGAGCCAGCCAGGTGCCCCAGTATAACTTTAAGCTTTCTAGTAGCCACTTTAATAAATGACTAAAGAAATAGTAGGAAAAAAAAAAAAAAAAAAGAGGTAGAATTTATTTTAATCCTCTTTTCCTACCCCAATACATAATCAATATAAAAACTTAGATATTAACACCAAGTCTTTGAAATACAGGGAATATTTTACACTTACAGCACATTTTAATTTGCACAAGACACATTTCAAGTGCTATACAGACACATGTGGCTACCATATTGGACAGTGCTGACCTAATGATTAAGATCTACTAGCAGCATAGCATAAAAAATACTGCACTTGAAATGTAGGAACTCGGGCTCTATCAGTTAAGAGCTATGTGATTGATCTTGGTCTTGTTTTATTAACTTCTAGGCCTCTATATCCTTAAAAAAGAGTTTAGGACAAATAACATACACCTTGGAAAACAGCTCTAACATTATGAAATCATCATCTTAAGTACACTGGGATATACTTAAGTTTATCCATTAATAAACTCAGGATAAGCTCCAAATTAGAAAAACATTGGTTGTATTTTACCAACACATCAGAATATAAGAGATTGTTAATCATTCTACTACAATTTCCTTTCTTCAGATTTCTAGTTACAGGGAATTAATTATAATAAAAGGCATAACAAGTAGCCAAATAAAAGTGATTTACAGAAAAGTTAAAACATGATTTGGAGAACAATTTATAAGACATCCAAATGTATAGTTCAAACTCACCAATATTTATTAAGCACATTAAAAGATGAGTGGAACTGGATGTTTTTTCCCATGTAGGTGCTTATAATCCAGGATAAAATATTAAGTTTGATAAAATATTAACAGTCTGAGTACAAGGGCAGGCCTTATTTAACTACTGATCCCCAGACCAGCCACCAGTGCCAGCAACAATAGTATGTGATGGAATGCAACACAAAAAATACAAAACAGTACTATAAAAGCTGTAAGAAAGGAATAAATCATTGTGGGAGTTAAAAGGAAGAGAGAAAGTGTATCCAGTAGGGGGTGGGAGATGGAGGTGGGAAAGGAAAATAAGAAAAGGGACCGAGAAAGAGTTAATGTTTAAACTATATTTTGAAGGCTAGATCCTAGTTCTTGACAGCAATAAGTATGAGAAAGGGAACAGCCTGAGTCAGGTTATAGATGAGAGAAAGGATCTAGCAAGCCTGGCGATAAGGGCAGAAAGAAGAATTGGGACACAGTAAAAGAAAGCTAGGTCAGTGCTCCAGCGATGTTAGTGCTTACATTGTGAACTTTAAATTATCAGTTGAGAAGCATATTTCTTAAGCACAGGCCCTACACGATGTTTGAATAAAGAATATTTTGGATTTAGAAAAAGTCACAGAGGAAAGGGTGCTGGTATTCAGACAGTGTGTGTGTGTAATGGTTTGGACCATGGGTCAATAACTATTTTCTGCAAATGGCCAGAAACAAAATATTTCTAGACTTTGGGGGCCATATGGTCTCTATTACAACTATTTTAACTTTACTATTGCAGCTGAAGAGCAGTTAAAGACAATACATAAATGAATGACTACGACTGTGTTCAAATAAAACTTGCTCATTCACTTATAGGTATTATGACCTTGTTAGCTAACGTTACTTAATGTCTCTAAAACCTCAGTTTCCTTGATCTACAAAATGGGGATAATAACTGTTCATGCTTCATAGAGTTGCGTGAGGATTAAATGAGAAGGATGAAAAGCACTAAACATAGTGACAAACGCATGCCTTATTAGCTTTTGTGATGATGATACTCATTACCTGAGTCTGAAATATAATTAGAAGGCATTAAAAATGGTTTCTAGGAAGCAAATGAATCTGGAAATCTTGTTCCTCACTGTACTCATTCTCTACAATACAATCCTTTACGTCAAAGACATTGATGGTCATGACTTTTCTTAGAACCATTTAAAAGTAAGGGAAACAAAACTAAGAATGGGATGAAGGGTATAGGTTGTTCATTTTTGGAATAGTCCCTGAGTATATAAACTAACCTCCTATTTCTAGATACGCCCAAAAGGCAAACATTTAATAGGATACACTTTGCCAGGTTTTTTTTTGTTTATTTGTATCAACAAAAACACATTTTCCCCCTAGAGCATATAATGAATAAGGTACTGGGCTAAAAAGTAAAGACACATAACCTTATGTCTATAGTCTTTGTGCATTACCCATCCAACTTCTCATTTCAAAGATGAAGATACATGTTTATCAAAAGTATAGTGAAACATAACTTGCTCAAGATCTCCTGTGAAGCTGACAGTTATGGAATGAGAATCCTAATTACCAGCCTCTTAATCCAATAGTCTTTACATATTAGTGCTTCTAAACCATTTCTTCTTAATGTTGTTACTAACCAGAACATTGGTTCACCCAACCTTCACCAGCATTAGTTCACAATGGAATGATGTTAGGTGTGGGGGGAGAGGGGATCCATTTGTATGTCTCCACCATTATCCACCCACCCAGGAGAGGCAAATCAGAATGGGTAAGATGTGGGTAATTTGGGATTCTGTACCGTTTCAATGATTTGTTGCCTCAATACCTAGAGAAACAGGACTTTATATACATAAAATCTCTTTACATGATATATAATGCTGAATGTTCAATAAATGAGACAGATCACAAGTACTACAGTGAATTCAAGGGTGTAATAATCAGTGAGAACTCTCTCAGATGAGTAGAAAGATGTATTTTAGAAAGTCAATTAATTTTACCACATATCACATGTCCATTATATAGGTTTTGTGCTAGGTGCTGAGGACAAAGCAGTGACTAAGACAGATAGAATTCCTACTACCTTGTAGGTTAAAATTCCTGACCCACTATTAGTCTACAGTATTATAAGATACTCTCCATTAAACTTTTTCAAGTTAACACTGTTTACTGACTTTGATAATGTTCCTCAGTTTTCTTTCCCAGGGAGGTAGAAATCAAAGTGGGAAAGCACCTGATTTCAACAGCAGCAGCTAGTTCACACCTGCAATTCACATGACAACTGTAGTCATGCAGTCCTGGTGACCACTTAGACATTAACCAGAGATTTAACAATTTAATTAGATTTCCTGTTATTAAACTCACATTACAGACCTCAGATGAATAATTTTCAAGGTGTCAGACATGAAATATGGTAGGCTGCAAAGATGGAAAACATTAATAGAACTGCTTTTGATAAGCTATATTACAGTTTAATTAAAAAGCAATTTAATTTAAATCAAAATAATATCTTAAAGACTATGACCACCATGAGAATAATTATGTAATTAAGAAATTTGGAAATTGCCAAGAACATGTTAATAAGGAGCTTCATTTACAAATTTTTTTTTTTTTAAGTTTTAAAAAGCCTACTACAAAGTCTAAGATAAACTTATGTACAATTATAACTTAACTATGTTCTAAGCACTTCTATTAATGAAGGCAATCCTCAATTCCCACTGTACATAGGAGAAAATGGAAGCACAAGACATACAAATAATAGGAGACCAACATGGATCCAAAGGCCAGGCAGTTTGGCTTCACACTCTTACTCATAAGCTACATAATACTAAGGGTAAAGTGAATATTTTAGGTAATAATATATGTCAAATATGTTACAGAACACTAATAATCTTTTACATTGATCTACTGTGTTATAGTAACAATATACTTAAATAGACACGATCTCATTCAAATAGATAGTTTAGATTCAAATTCAGTTTGACCAACTGAGTTTGACCAACTGGAACAAAAGAATGCATTAGGTACAAATATATAGTAGTGCTTTTAAATCCAAAGGAGACAAACAGAAATATCAGATGGAGAGAGGTAAGGGTGAGAACTAATAGATTCAAAGTAACTATTAGGTAAAAGGTACTGGACTAGGTACACTATGACTTAAGTACCATGACTTCAACCATGAGAAAACGTTAAGTCCATTATGAAATTAATCCAAAATCATATAGCTTCAGAGTAGCATAACAAGGATCAGAATTCAGACTGGACTGACTCCCATGACTGACCACCATGTTGCATGGCTTAATAGAAAATGAGGAGAAAAGAATTGGCATTTTCATTGATAGCAATATCAACATAAAGAAATTTTAGGTGGCTACCTCAAAAACTAATACGGTCTTAGGCTGCATTAATCTAATATTAGAGTTCAGATTATGCTTGGTACTATCCCCACCATATCTAGAAAAGTGGCAAACATTTAGGCTTACATGAAATTTTATAGAGAATAAGGTAATGATAACTATTTTTCAAATAAGGGAAGAGCTATTAGGCAGAATTACAGATTTGAGATTTTGGCTCAAAGTAATAAAGAAAATAATAAACAGAGGTATCGACTGGAACAGGCTATCTTATGAGATGTTCAATGAGTTCAAAAACCAAATGTTAGTAATTCTGCAGAGGGAGCCATAAACAAGGTAGGAGTAGGAGAAATAGTTTTTCTCCCTGCTTCTATTTCAAATTAGGGGAAGTTTGGCTTTTATGTGTTATGTGGGCATTCTATTTTAGATTTTTTTACATGGGGGAGGTGTTTTGACGGTGTAAAAAATCTAAAAACCACGGGATTAGACAGACCTACTACAAGATTTCTTTCAACTCAAATTCTGTATTCGTGACTGATTTTGATTAAGGTCAAGAACATAAAATCTTACTTTCATTTTATTTGTCAAAGCAAAACAAATATAACCTAAACATACCATTTTTTTCTGCAAAGGCAGCTGCATCTTCTTTAGTACTGAAGGTCAGAACCATGTTGGACAAGGGATCAGCCCTGTAAGAGACCATTTTTTTCCAGGATTTAACATTAAATATATATTTTAAAATATATATGTAAAATCAACTAAAACATTTAGAAAATAAACAGCTGCTGTATGAGATAAGTATAAATACCTTGTTTCAAACAGTCTCTTTAAAACTTAACTCTTTGAATGTCATCTTTTCCTGTGTTAAACTGAGATTTTCTAACATGTATTGTCAAATTAAAAAATTTGTAACTGCAGGGGTGCCTGGGTGGCTCAGTCGGTTAAGCGTTTGACTTTGGCTCAGGTCATGATCTCATGCTTCATGGGTTTGAGGCCCCTCTTGGGCATTGTGCTGACAGCTCAGAGCCTGGAGTCTGCATCATATTTTATGCCTCCTTCTCTCTCTGTCCTTCCCCACTTGCACTCTCTCTCTCTCTCTCAAATATAAATAAAACATTAAAAAAAATTAGTAACTGCAAAGACATTCAGCAATTTTTTTACTCCTTAATAAAATCATTTATTCAACTCTTCAAAAAAGAGTAGAAATGAATTAAAAAAAACAACAAGAGAATTCTCAAACTCAAACTGACCTTATAAATTTATTACCAAGAAAATTACTGGTGAGTGCAACTGTAAGTACTACTATCATTACTCCCCCCCCCCCCCCAATAGATGGCAACAACACCCACTCTTCTAATGAACCTTCTATCATTATGGGCAATAAGCATATGGCCACATGACAAAATAAAGCTCCAAGAATTGACATCTAATTGAGTTCCTCAATCTAAGAAAGGGTAATATTTACAAATCTACACAGACTCTTCACAAGCTGCCATACATATAACTTCAGAAATATCAGTTTTATTAGTACATTTATAAAAAGGCAGAACACTGTTTGCTACAAATGTTTATTATGAATCTCTCAATGGTGAATATAGCATTCCGTGAAACATCGTGTAGAAATGTGGAACGGGCACCTGGGTAGCTCAGCCGTTTGAGCATCTGACTCTTGATCTTGGCTCAGATCATGGTTTCTTGGTTCGTGGGATCGAGACTCACATTGTGCTCTGGAAGCATAGAGCCTGCTTGGGATTCTCTCTTTCTCCCTCCCTCCCTCTTCCCCTCTTATGTGCATGCCCAATGTCTCTCTCTCTAAAAATAAATAAATATACTTTAAAAATATGGAAGTAAAAAATAAGATTTAGGAAGTAATATGGATAGTGGGAAGGTATGAGATATACACTGAAGAGAATATATGGGAAGCAGCCCTCAATGAAATGAAGATTCACAAATTGCTGCTGAAGTTGCAGTCATCCACTATGGTTACTGTTCTGGGGCTCCTTATGAGATCCTATGATATGTATTCTTACCATACCACTTCCCCCACCTTGTAAGCAAAAGAACTTCATGTTAGTGAGCTGTATTAGCATCAATAATGAATAATAATATTATATCGATCCCTCCTCTTCAAAGCACATATGATTTCTCAGTTGATAGTTTAGAGAAACTATACTGAGAACAAAAGGGTCAACAAAGGGTGCCTGGGTAGCTTAGTCAGTTAAGCGTCTGACTCTAATTTCAGCTCAGGTCATGATCTCATGGTTTGTGAGTTTGAGCCCCATGACAGGCTCTACACTGACAGTGCAGAGCCTGCTTGAGATTCTTCCCCGCTCACTCTCTCACAAGATAAACTTTTAAAAAATAGAATTGTCCTGGGGTGTGTGGGTGGCTCAGTCAGTTGAGCACCTGACTTTGGCTTAAGTCATGATCTCACTGCTGGGGGGTTTGAGCCCCCCACATTGGGCTCTGTGCTGACAACTCAGAGCCTAGAGCCTGCTTCAGATTCTCTTGTCTCCTTCTCTCTGCCTCTCTCTCTCTCTCTCAAATAAACATTAAAAAAAAAAAAATCCTCTATTAAAAATAAATGGTCAACATAAATATGATCCAGTAATTTGGTGAGTGTTGTCATTCATGTCAGCTTAGCTGAGAACAGGAAACAAAAAAAACTGTAGGAAAAACTCAGGAGCCAGGAGCTCTCCTTTCTGCAAAGGTGGTACAGCTTTTATTCTTCTGCTCACTTTATTTATGAAGAATTACACACATAGGTTAACAGAAACAACTTGTATCAGTTTCCATCCTTTTCCGTCTCTGTCTCCTATGTTGCGCAATTCTTCTCTAAGTATGTTGCCACCACCAGTCACACCACCAGTCACCCTTTCTCCTTCCTCAAACTTCCTATTCTTTCCTAACTAATTTTTCTGCCTCCTTTCCTGACTCCAATCTACCCTTCATCTTGTTGCCAAATTTGCCTAAAGTTCAACTCTCAAACTCATCGTCCAACTTTAAAACTTAAAATAGTTCCCACTGTCTACCAAATTAATTTCAAAATCTCCTACACTTTGGCATTCAAGCCCTTCTACAATATGATCAAAACCCACACTTTCCAGTCTTCTTTTTAATTATTTCCCTTGAAAGTAACAAACTGTTCAAACAGATTGCTAAGTGTTCCTCTGAAGGCAACCTATACGTTCCCACCAGCTGAATCTGTTCCTTCCACTAGAAATACAGAGGGAGACCAGAACACATCAGCATATCAAAGTCCACCCCAACCATCTCTCACGGTCTTCAATGAATACCAATCTTTTACATGAAGTCTTTTACAGTTTACCCTCCTCCATCTATAAATAATCTTTTTAATCTTTACCAAATATAATCTGTACTTCTATATTTATTTTATTTTTTGAGACAGAAAGAGGGAAAGAGAATCCCAAGCAGGCTTGAATGCGGGCTTGAACCCACAAATTGTGAGAGCATGACCTGAGCTGAATTCGGATGCTTAACTGACTGAGCCACTCAGGCGCCCCTGTACTTCTATTTTTAAACTTTATTTGCTCAATTCCCAATTACTGAGGTTCCAATTTGGATAATGGCAGATTTACCTGTCATTAAAATCAGACTTACCTGCCTAACAATTACATAATTATAAACTATGGACAAAACAAAATGAAAAACCAACTGTTTGAAGGGAACAGAGTGACCAAAAGCAGGAAAGAAAATGAAGAATTGAACCTTGGAAAGAAGGGAAACACAATGGTTTAGATAAGTTGATACTGTTTTTTCCTTAAAGGTACTCTCTGGTCTAGATAGCTAGGACCATCAAGAAGTCAAGCAGAAAGCCACAGTCTTATTAGCACAAGGAATCTGGAGAGAGTGTTTAGGATTGCCAGAGCTGCTGGCAAGTTAGGGGAAGAAACAGTAAAAAGGAGGAATCTGAAGAGGAGGGAAATTCTGAACTGCACACAAATGGGCAAGACTCTCAACAACTGAGAAGGCTGAAACAACTAAGCAGAGGTTTCAACTGCTGTTTACTTGCTACAGGGAAGACTAAGTCTGGAGTCCCACAGACTTAGAAGGACTTGGTAAGTACTTCGTACTTTCCAACAAAACCTCAAAAGAGCCATGCCTTTTTATTTTCTAACACTGTGTTCTAGGGCTAAGACCAGAGTAAAATTGAAACATACCCACCCTAACAAAGCAAAACATATATCCTCCATAAATTCAAGGTAATCTATCAGTCACTGCACTGTCTGCTAAAACAAAACTTATCTCATAACCAGTGTCATTAACTGAATAGGCATAAGGATAGAGAATTAAAGAATGATACTGAATAGAAATTCATTTATCAGGGGTCAATCAGCATATTAATATGAAGTCAAAGGTTCACCAAGAGATATGTATAAGAATCTTCATTTTAAGTATTATAATAACCCCCAATTGAAAACTGTTATAAAAGATAGCAGGCCCAAAATGGAGTCATTTGTGTTTAGCAAATCAAAACTTCATACCTAATTGCAATTTCAGTCTCTCTCAAGAATGTAATCTTAAAATAGTCAATCTGGAATAACAATCAGAGAGATGAGGAAATCTGCTGTTTCCTTATCCTTGCCTCCTATATTTTGCACAGCATTTTGAAGCTTCTTTGTATTTGCTAGATGGAATGCTGCTGGATTCATGAATAACTGAATAAAAGCCAATTTGATCTTTAAATTTACTCAGTTGAATTTTGTTTTTAACAGATTTGGTGGCAGCTATGGGATATGAAGCAAACTTCTGATGGCATTTAGGGACAATGAGAAACAGGGGCGGTACCCACGAATCCTTTTGAATTCTTGGTCTTTTTCACTTTTTTTTTTTTTTTTTTTTTTTGAGATAGAGGGTGGAAGTGAGTAAGGGGCAGAGAGAGAGAAGCACAGCTCACCCCAAGTGGGGCTCAAGCTCACCCAATGTGGGACTTGAACTCATGAACTGTGAGATCATGACCTGAGCCCAAATCAGATGCTTAATGACTGAGCCACTCAGGCACCCTTTTTTCCACCATTTCTAAGAGTCATAGGTAAGTTCCTGATTCTGATCTCTGCTCTCTTTGCGTCAAGCTCCAAATCTAATTGGCTTACCAGTAAGTTCCATGGGAGCTGCTGGTAGTTCAGGCCACAATTCTGGTTTAACTGTCTGAAACCCCAGGGTCCTTAATTCTGTCCCAAGACCTATGGGGGAACTGTTAATGGCAGTTGCAGTTTCCCACTGATGTGGAGCCTCCAGTCCCCATTTGTTGGTGTCTGCTAGTTCAATCCTTTCCCCAGTCCAAGGTTTCATGATAGAAATTACTGGCGGTGCACACAGGACTATCTCATGGCCAGAGCACAGTACTATCTCTTGGTTATTGCCAATATAGTAAGGTATACATGTTTGATTGTCTTGTTTTGTGTAAAGGTTAATGTTAATAGGGATGATGGAAGCCAAAAAGCTGCAAAAATTGGTGGGAACATGTTAGGCACTTAAAAGCTGTTAGAGCAATCACCACCTAACTCAGAGATCCCCATGTTAGTATAAGTCGGCTACAGAATGGATTAGATTGACACTAAGTCACTGTCAACCTCAAGAACATTTCTGTGCAATGAGGTATACTGCAAAACACCATAAAACCCCCAATGCAGCAGCACATCCCTTACAAGTATAAGTATCCCTTTCAGTTTGGTTCTGAGAGACCCAAAGGCTTAGCTAGAATAACAACAAAAGGGAAGGGATCCTTAAATTCTAAAAAGTTAAGCATGCCACCTTCTGACACACCTGCATATTTTGTCTCAGAAGCTATAAATATCTACAAGATTGTCAAAATGTTATTAGAGACAACCTAGAATTAATTACAATGGCCATTATGGGGAACGTTCCAATTAGATGAGATCATTCATTTAAGAAATGTACTTGAAAACAAGGGTTCCTAAACTGAACAAACAGAATGAGATATCTATTTTAATTGGTATTCAGAAGCTTCCAAAACGCATCAAGATTCCAAAAATGCTTCATTAAAAAAATGAAGCAAAAGACTAATGAAAAATTAAAGACACAAGAGGTACTTAAAAAAAAAAAAAAAAAGACAATAAAACTCCTACTGCTCGCCTCAAATCTTCCTTTCCCTGAGTACTCAACACTCTACTAAATCCTGTATCTGAACTGCCTTTCCACTCTGAAGAGACTATTAAAAGGTTATCTTTTACAATAAAAACACCTGAAGTTGTGGGGTGACTCTCTTTCACTCCTTGGTCAAAGACTAAATTAAAACCATAGTTAAAAGAATTTCCTAAACCCAAGGATGATCCCCAAAAGTTTTCTGAAGAAGTTATTAGAGCCAGGTTGCCAGATCTTGTCCTCTTGTGCACATGTTGGTGGGACCTGGTAAAGCCCAAAAATGGATGCAGGAAGCAAGATGGTATAACCCCAAGGATGATATCCAAGATCCTTAACCTTCAATCTGGTCCCCTCCTGGACTAGAAAAGGTTCACAGAACAGCAACCAATCTTTAAAAGCCATTCCTAGTGTCCCCCTCCTTCAAACATGTATATTTATTTATTATTTGTATATTATTCAAACATGCAAACAAAACAAAGACGAATCTGTTGCAGACTTTAAGTCCACTTGGAAGCTTTCTTCCTACAGCATTCTGGGGCTCCAGAATAAGAATAAGGTCACCCAACTTGCTCTAGCTGCTCTATTTGTCAGTGGAGTATCTCCTGAGATTAGTGAATTGATAAGCACAAAACAGGATGGAGACAATTGACTGACTGAACCTGTGACCATAGCTGAGCACTTTGAAGGAACTTTGAAACAAGACCACAAACAAAAGTCTGCCAAGATACTGGCCATAGAGATATAATAACTCCAAGGCCAGGCACCTAAAATAACACCTGGGTCCCCCACATCACACCCCCCCCCACTAGGGGTCCACAATCAAACCATGGCCCAAGTGTTGATGTTTCATTTGTAATCAAACAGGACAATGGAAAAAATGTGTCTTCAAAGGTCCTATGTAAATCTGTGAACATCAACTCAGTGAAGTAGATGTCTCCTCCAGAAAAGTAAGAAGCTTTAGCCATCTGAACAAGTAACCTTAACCTATACCATCTACCAGAAAAACAACTTAGATCCAACTTCTTTTATAACTAATGAGTTGTGTATTACTGTACCTGATTGATGGCCGTAATTTATTTTTCTTCGAAGTTTATTTATTTGAGAGAGAGAGGTAAACAGAGAATCCCAAGCAGGTGCCATGCTCAGTGCAGAGACAGACACAGAGCTAAATCTCAGGAACTGTAAGATCATGAGCTGAGATGAAATCAAGAGTCGGATGCTTGACTGACTGAGCCACCCAGGTACCCCCGTGCAAGTAATTTTAAAATAGAAGTTAGAAGTTCTACATTTACATCTGTCTGTATGTCTATGTGTCAAAATATATGTGTTACAGATAGGTGGGTTTTTTTAAATCTCTTAATGGTATTGGTAAAATTAATTTGTAAAAGAGTTGCATTTAATTGGCTTGAAGAAAATTAAGCACCTCTATAAATTAAGGCATTCCTAAAATTCTCAGCTATACAATAGAAACTCAAATGCTTTTCAGACTCATGTGATCTGTGAAAATATTCAGTATCAAAGCCAATTTAAGTTTGTTGGCTTAATTAAAATAGGCATGTCTTTAGAATTATCAATAGTGAATACAATGCAGACATACAACTTTTATTAACTTGGGTTTACTAGTCCACATTCACATTATCTGTTACAAAACTTATCAGCAAGAAAAATAACTTGGGATGATGAAATTTCAGAAGTGATCTAAACAAAATTTTTAAGAACGAGTGAATTACAGAGATGTAAGCAGGATAAAGATTTTTAGATGAGATTTTTTAAGTTTCCCAAATCTTTTTGGTAACCCGAAACCTTAAAGTTTTGCTAAGTTAAATGATGGAGAATCATTACATATCTAGATCATTTGCAAATAAGATAAAATACTGAAACATTTAATTACTGAATATAGGTTTATCTACTTTACCTTCCTTTTATAGAGGAACTCAAGGTATTTGGATGTATTAGTAAACATGTTTTGTGCCTGAGAAATTTACTATGAGAAAACATGTGTTCCCAGATATAACAAAATTATGTCTGCCAATCTACAGAATGCTAGTGTAAGAGACAGTTCATAACCATTTGTTTACTTCCTTATTTTCATTAAAAATTAAGAGTTTTAGGGGTACCTGGCTGGCTCAGTCAGTAGAGAATTCAACTCTTGATCTCAGAGTCATGAGTTCAAGTCCCACATTGGACATGGAGCCTACATAATTTTTTTAAAGGTTTTTAGGGTTAAAAATTCTAACATATGTAATTAAAGCCACTAAGGTTTGTGGAAGAAAAAGAATCTTTGGACACGAGTATTAGGCATGGTCAAGACTGGCTAAGATTAGAATAAATTTAAGTGAACAAGTAAGCTAGTAAGAAATTAGAATGTGGTTTTTCTCTCTGTTAAAAGGACAAAATTTTCTTGGACTGTTGGTCTGCTTTTGATAAGAGATAGTAAAAAAAATTATTATTCCTTTACCGTTTTGACTAATCTGCCTAGAAATCAAAGATTTTGTCTTGTCAAAATAATTTCCTGTGTTTCATGTTGTTTTTGTTTATCACACCTTTAGTTACTTAAATTTAATTACTTCCCTATTTAAAAAGTTAAGCTTATTGTTTTACAATAATTTAACTTTTTTTTAAAGTAGGCTCCATGCCGCAACATGGGGCATGAACCCTGAGATCAAGAGTCACGTTCTACCAACTGAGCCAGTCAGGTGCCCCCTAATTTAACGTTTTGTATTTGCTCTCAGAGTCTTTAATTGTCCCTATGGTTAACTGGATAACTAAGTATTATTTCACACTAACCTACGATCCAACTTGACCAAGTGTTTTTTAACCTTTGATATTTTTTATCAACTTTCCAAAATTCAAACTCCAAATGAAGTATTTTTGACCTTGAACTAACTTTAGGATTTTTCTAGAGGGTCCCAAAAAATTGCAAAAGATTTGTATTCTCTTCTTATAAAAAGGGAGATGTTAAACTAGTTAGGCTTATTTGATATGTTAAGTGACAGGAGAAGCCATGTCAGATAAAATAATATTAAGCCTTCTTTATGTAATTTATATAGGTATGTACTATAAGTTTTCTAAAATTTCTAGAAATCTGATGTCCTGGTGTAATGTTATCATTCATAATTCTACTTCTCTTAAAATGTTGTGTAACACAATAACCAAATTTCCTTGTCAATTCCATTTACAGAGATACGTTGTTTTACTCTGATGCTTCAGTGTTCCTAAGAAAGTGCTACCATTTTCAAGGAGATTCATGGAAAGGATTTTGACAAGTACGGGTTTCTTTTTTTAAAGATTTTTATCTTTTTAAGTAATTTCTATACCCAATGTGGGGCTCAAACTTACAACCCTGGGATCCAGAATCGTATGCTGTACCAACTGAGCCAGCCAGGCGCCCTGACAAGTACAGGTTTCTCATAACTAAGATCATAAAACTAAACTGGGTAGGAATTTCCAGAACTATTAGAAAAAAATGGATTCAAGAATTAATAACATGGTGGGTGCTGGCTGGCTCAGTCAGAGCATGCAACCCCTTGATCTTGGGGTTGTGAATTTGAGCTCCACATTGGGTGTAGAGCCTACTTAAAAAAAAATAAAGGATTAGTAACATGGCACTGAGTGGACTGATAAAAATTATAATTTATAGAACTTCTTATCTGAAATACTGCTGGTTCTTTAATGTTTTGTTTTTCCAGACTTTGCAAACTTTTTCTCTTAAGCTATTAATGATTTACAACAATTTGGTTAAGTATACCTTTGTAAACAAAGATGAAACTCTGAAGTATTCTTTTCATAGCAATATAGCTAGTTATTTACACAACTTCAATAAAAGTCCTTGGGGCACCTAGGTGGTTCAATATGTTAAACGTCAGATTTTGGCTCAGGTCATGATCTCACAGTTTGTGAGTATGAGCCCCACACTGGGCTCTGTGCTGTCAGCATGGAGCCTGCTTTGGATACTCTGTCTCCCCACCTCTCTGTCCCTCCCTGGCTTTCTCTCAAAAATAAACACTATAAAAAATTTTTAAAAATCTGTTCTCCTTATAACAAGACACAATTGGAAACACTGGCTATATCACCAAGGCCTTTTTTAAAATTTTAATGTGTATTTATGATTTTGAAAGAGAGACAGATATGAGCGGGGGAGGGAAGAGAGAGAGAGGGAGACACAGAATCCAAAGCAGGCTCCAGACTCTGAGCTTTCAGCTCAGAGCCCGACACAGGACTTGAACTCACAAACTGCAAGATCATGACCTGAGCCGGTCGGATGCTTAACTGACTGAGCCACCCAGGCTCCCCTACCAAGGCTTTGATAGGAATGATTTTGCAGGTAAAATCTGATGGCCAGTCCCTTGGAAGCTTTTCACAGTTCGAGATTCCTTATGAAAAGTTTCAGCAAAGCAGTGTTCAAAAAAAGCTCATATGGTAAGTCACTATTCTCACTGCACTTATGTAAACAATCAGGCCAAGTTTACTGCCGATTAGTTTTACTGTGTTTATCTTTGGTTTTTAAAAAAATGGAGTTAATTGTAGAGCATAAGATAATGTTTGTACCTTTTTAAATGCTGGATCCTAGCCCTATGAACTATTTTTGAGGTTTTGTTGTATTCCTATAAACTAGACTGGATCCTAAATTTTTCTAGTTTCATCAATTATCTGACTACAACTCTCCAAATTAATATTTTCCATTTTCCCTCACACTTGGAATCACTGAGAACAACGACTGCCTTTGAATCTCCTCAGAAAGGGCTCTACTCGTTCCTCCTCACCACCTAGATGGAGCCGAACTTCAAGGACTAGAATCTCAGGCACATATTTCACAGCTGAAAAAGGCTTTGCCTAATATCTAATAATGTGCAAAAGCTGGAAACCTTCAAATCAGATTGAAGAAGAGAAGTAGGTGACAATGATGTAGATTACTTCCTCCCAAGATCCCAGATCAATACTTCATACGTTAGCTAAAATCCTCTCTTCTTGTCACAAAAACTCTGGTCTATATATTAGAGAGCCCTTGGTCCATTTCCCTGTCTTTAGTTAATAACCTCAAAACTTGGGGAACTTTGCATCTAGGTTCTCTATAAAGAAAGGAATACCGGGGTGCCTGGGTGGCTCAGTCGTTTGAGCATCCAACTTTGGCTCAGGTCATGATCTTGCGGTCTGTGAGTTCGAGTCCCGCATCGGGCTCTGTGCTGACAGCTCAGAGCCTGGAGCCTGCTTCAGATTCTGTCTGTCTGTCTGTCTCTCTCTCTCTCTCTCTGCCCCTCCCCCACTCATGCTCTGTCTCTTTGTCAAAAATAAATGTTAAAAAAATAAAAGAAAAAGAAAAAGAAAGGAATACAAGGAAAGGGTAACCAGAATAAAACTGCCTGTGTAGTCTACAGGCCATTAAAATATAACTGGCTTCCATGGCTGTCACTTTCCAGTCTGGAGCCACAGATTAAAATGAGAATTACTGGGAGGCATTCAGGATTCACTTCCTTTGGCAGGCAGGGCTCTAATTCCCTGGTCAATACCACCTGCTGTGGATTACTTCTGGGGAAGCTGAAACTAGTTACATAAGATCACCTAGAAAGCCACTTGGCATAAAACGGTTGACTCTTTCCATGGAGTCTTTGACTGAATTGATTTTGATTGGTTTGCATCTTGGAGACCATGGTTCTAAAGTCCCATCCAAACACTGGGAATTGTCTTGTTTATTATAATCATACTAATCTTTCCTGGCATGATGTATTCTCTCAAAGACTTTAAATGCATGTTCCTATCCTCTACCCAACAAGCAAATGATCTTCCTAAGACTGAAAGGAACCAAAAGGGGGCACCTGGGTGGCTCAGTCAGTTAAGTGTCCAACTTCGGCTCAGGTCATGATCTCATGTTCCATGAGTTTGAGCCCCACATCGAGCTCTGTGCTGACAGCTCAGAGCCTAAAGCCTGCTTCAGATTCTGTGTCTCCCTCTCTCTCTGCCCATCCCCGGCTCATGTTCTTACTCTTAAAAATAAATAAACATAAAATAAATTAAAAACAAAAACCAAAAAAACAAAAAGAATAACCAACTTAAAAAAAATTAAGAACCGGGGGCACCTGGGTGGCTCAGCTGGTTGAGCATCCGACTTCAGCTCAGGTCAAGACCTCATGGTTCATGAGTTCAAGCCCCGCATTGGGCTCTGCGTTGACAGTGCAGAGCCTGCTTGGGATTCTCTCTCTGTCTCTCTTTCTCCCCCTACCCCGCTTGCTCTCTCTCTCTCTCAAAATAAATCAACTTAAAAAAATTAAAAAAAAAAAATTAAGAACCTGAAGCTGTGGTCTGTCACAGACACTAAGACCTGTGAATACCACCCAAAGGATTAACAAAAGCTGTGAGAGGGGCACCTGGGTGTTTCAGTCAGTTAAGCAGACTCTTGATTTCAGCTCAGGTGATGATCTCTTGGTGAGATCGAGCCCCAAGTCAGACTCTGAACTAACAGTGTGGAGCCTGCTTGGGATTCTCTCTCTGCCTCTATGCCCCTCCCTGGCTCCTGCTCTCTCTTTCTCTCAAAATAAATAAACATTTAAAAAAAGAAAAAGCTGGGAGAACTTCAAAGTGGTAGCTGGGAGCGATGCTAATGCCTTTAATTTTGATGTTATCTCTCAGTTATGCTGAGAGTCTGATTTAATTTTTTAAAAAATCAAAATAGGCTCAAAATGGAGTCATTTGCACTAAGCCTCACATCAACAAAGCAAGACTGCATACCTAACTGTAATTTCAACCTCTCCCAGAAATGTAACCTTAAACTAGTCAATTCTAGAATTTCCCCATCAGCAATAGTGAGGTAATCCACCCAATAGACCAGACCCCCTTCTGTCCGCAGAGAAGAGGTAATCCATACTTTCCCTATCTCTGACCATTCTGCCAATTAAAGCCTCCCATTTTGGGGGTGCCTGGATGGCTCAGTTGGTAGACTATGTGACTCCTGATCTCAGGGTTTTGAGTTCAAGTCCCACGCTGGATGCAGCGAGATTACTTAAAAATAAAATCTTAAGAAAAAAAAAAAAAAGTCTTCCATTTTGTATAGTTCTTTAGAGTTCCTTTCTATTAGCTAGATGGGATGCTACCTGATTCATATATCACTGAATAAAGCCTATTTGATCTTTAAATTTATTAATAAAACTACACAAATACCATTAATAAATAGTGCAATGGATGAATCTTGCAAATAGAGGAAAACATTAAAATCTCATGTGACTTAAAGAGTAATCACAGCATTTAAAACACTGAGTACAGACACCTAAAAAACTACCTATATATCATCATGTCAAATAAAATATAATTGTATTTAAACTGCACATGGCAGACATTTTTAACAAAAACTCCCCCAGGTACATTGTAAGAAAAGATGTTAAATATCAGACTTTTTTACAGTTAGACATAATTTAAACTGATAACCACCTTCAACTAAAGACTGGACACATAAAATGCTCTAGGAGTCTCAATAAGATTGACAATTTTCTAGCTTATCTGGCTGTTTTCTCTAGTAGCAGCAACAAACAGCAGCTTTTATTCAATTAGAGGCAGTCCTGCCATTTAACATTTGAGTTTTATTCCACCACAGAGATTTAGGTTACTGACTTCATTGGTGCCACTGAATTTACAACCACTTTATTCCAATGCACTATAAATTTGTTAATCACAAAATCTCAGGAACCTGCAAGTTTCCCTCAAAATAGCTAATTTCTTTTTTTTTCATTAATGCTTATTTTTGAGAGAGAGACAGAGCATGAGCAGGGAAGGGGCAGAGACAGAGGGAGACACAGAATCTTAAGCAGGCTCCAGGCTCTGAACTGTCAGCACAGAGCCCGACATGGGCTCCAACTCATGAACTGTGAAATCATGACCTGAGCCAAAATTACACTCTTAACCGACTGAGCCACCCAGGCGCCCCTAATTTCTTTCTTTTTTTAAAAAAAAAATCTATTTATTTATTTTGAGAGAGAGCATGTGCAAGTGGTGGAGGGAATGAAACAGAATCCCAAGCAGGCTCTGCACTGTTAGCACAGAACCTGACTAGGGGTCTAAGCTCACTAACCATGAAATCATGAACTGAGCTGAAACCAGGAGTCAGACGCTTAACCGACTGAGCCACCCAAGCACCCTATAATATCTAATTTCTAAACTCACTCTTCTCCTTACAAACAACAACAAAAAATAATTTATACGTAAACAAAAGTGTCACTAAATTATTAACACTATTCACACAGTGTGTCTTAAACAGCTTGGGGCCATGCTAACAATGCTTAGCGTCAGCCATTTTTATCCAGTAAATAGTTCTCTGAAAAGACTGTTTCTATGATTTTAGTGCTGGGCCACCCTTACATGACCATTAAATACATATTCATGTAAATACAATATATAGGTCTATCACTTAACATTATACCTACACAAATGGTCTCAAAAAGTATTGTCAACATATTGGATTTACAATTTAACACATTTACAAGGAAAACCCACACAGAAAAAGCAGAAACAATATTCAAATTAAACCAAAGTACTCACGTTGATGCCCAACCCATCAAAGGATTTTCCCATCGCTCCCTGGTATCAAACTCCATCTTCCATTTCTTTGTGTTGTTTACTCCAGACTGCATGTTATTGCGAGCAGGAACAAAGATCCTGACTTTTCTAGTTTTGATATGCTCTACTGGAACGCCAGTTAAAGTAGTGATATCCTACAGAAAAAGAAGCAAACACATTTCTAACAGCTCACATATACTCTGATGTACTTTTGCTGCTTTTTATGTTCATGCAATTCTATTCAGACTTATAAACTGGGGTTTTTAGCTTTCTGACTTCACTACTCTGCTTTTACCATATAAACTGCTATTTTGATATCTGGAAAAGGTATACTGGGAGGAGTGTTAAGGTACAGTGGGAAAGGGTTCATGAAAAAAAAAAATTAGGTCCCTTTTGTCCAATAAAGCATTGATAATTTCTGAAGAGTTTGCTGGTAGAAGAGCCTATAGACTCTTATTTCATGAGCAGGTGTAACTAGTAAGCAGAGAAAGAATGTGAATGGATATTAAAATTAGGGGGAGGGGCATTTCAGTGGCTCAATTAGTTAGGCATCCGACCTCAGACCTCAGCTCAAGTCAAGATCTCAGTTTGGTTTGTGAGTTCAAGCCCTGCATTTGGCTTGCTGCTGTCAGCACAGAAACCGCTTCAGATCCTCTGTCCTCTTCTCTCTCTGTGCCTCCCACACACGTGTGCTCTCTCTCAAAATATATATATTTTTTAAAAAGTAAGGGCATATAAAAAGTTACTTTTAAATAGGAAAAAAATCTATTATCAGTGGTTTCTGTGTCAAACTGCTTACAAGAAGTCATTTCCTTCAGGGGAAGGCCTAAACCTTTTGTTAAATAAAATCAATTATAAACTTTAATTAGCATTTTGATTTATCTCCTTTTAGTGAAATCTACTGAAAAGAACCCACACCAAATTTATTCTGCAAAGGTAAGCCATAAAAGTTACACAGTTTTTGCAGAAATGTGATATGAAAACAATGGTAACTTTCTTGATTCTCTTTTTTTTTTTTAATAATTTTAACAAATGCTCAAAGTGATAAATGTCTGTAATTTTGATGCCCCAGATTAGACATATTTATCAAACATAGTAGCAGTCTGGACACAAAATAATAAAGTAATTCAGAGTTTAAGTCTCCTTTCAGTAATGGTAGAATATTTGATCAAAGTAAGATTATATCAGGGTTAATCATATTCTTAAAAATGAAGCATTTTAAAACCATGGTTCACTTACTAAATTTTTAAAAACTGGTTAAAAACAACAGAGTTAACATTAAAAAAATCACCAAACTTGTGAAAACTAGAAAATTTTGTGAATTTCTATTTCATTGTAACATATCCCCTAAAGAAGACTAATGTTAATTTATAGTTCCACTCTAAACAATGCTATGGACCAAATAATTACTGTCAACACTTAGTGCGGCAACATATACTGGGAAAATACTAAGCGCATTTCTGACTTCACTAGTCTTCCTACTCACAGATTAAGAAAACACTGTTTAAAGTTATTTTAGCTGGCAACCAATCTTCTGCTTAACACAATACCTTTCCACCTGCACCAATAAGTAGGTGTGGTTACTTTGTCACAGCTTGTCTGTTTGGAGAAACTATCAAAATAATCCATATAAATATTTACACAAATACACACTTCTAGTATGTGCCTACATTTAAAAAGTTTCTTGGGGCGCCTGGGTGGCGCAGTCGGTTAAGCGTCCGACTTCAGCCTGGTCACGATCTCGCGGTCCGTGAGTTCGAGCCCCGCGTCAGGCTCTGGGCTGATGGCTCGGAGCCTGGAGCCTGTTTCTGATTCTGTGTCTCCCTCTCTCTCTGCCCCTCCCCCGTTCATGCTCTGTCTCTCTCTGTCCCAAAAATAAATAAAAAATGTTGAAAAAAAAAAAAATTTAAAAAAAAAAAAAAAAGTTTCTTAAATAAAATAAATGCAATTGGTTCATAATTTCTAAATGTATGAATGTAAGTTTTAATTGGTAATTTTTAATCGTCAAGTTCAATTTCAAAGAAATTTCATGTTTTATGACATTTGTTCACTTTCTGAAGCATATTTCTCTACTCAAGAGCTTAAAAGAGACTCCTGGGAAGTCCTCAATGCTTATTTCTTTTGAATTCACTATAACACTTGTAATCTGTCATATTATTATTTAATATTACATATCTTTATATTAAAGTCCTATTTCCTCAGCTAGAGCTTAAGTGGTATATAAATAAACAATATAAGTGTGTTACAAAATTACAGGGCGAGGCACCATTTCCAAATTCCACAGCAAACCCTCCATAAAAGTTCATAAAAAATAGAACTATAAGTTAGCTACTCTTTGCGACTTACAGGAAAGGAGACATTAAACACTTATAATACCATTTAGCTCAGGAAGATGAGATTATAGGGAACAGATTTACTTTTTCTTTACCTTCTACATTGTGATGTATATATATGACAAAGTAATAGAAAATAAAACTTTTTAAAAAAAGAAACAGCATTTCTTGATTTGTACTATTAAAATAGAAGGGGACAGAATGATTTTTTAGGATGGAAAATCTCTTTAAGTGGCTAAAATGTTACGGAGCTCTTTCTATTTTGAACAACTACCAGTGCTTCCATAGCTTCTCCAAGTATGACATTTTTTTAATTGATCTCATCCCCCAATTTAAAGTTGGCATTGGCACAAAAAAGTTTCTGAATTTTGAAGCCCAAGTTGTTCTGACAAAGTCCCTGCTCTTGCCTGCAGAAGACATGTAAGGTGCCGCAGCAGAGTTGAGCTGCTGCCAAAGACCGAGAATGAAAAGGCTTGGCATCTCTCACATACTTGACACCTAAAGGGCACAGAAGCTCTAAAATTCCTAGTCCCTGTAGGCACACTCTCAGTCTAGACAAACTGATTTCTCACACTTTTAAAATGCATTACGACACTATTGTTATCATTTCATCCACACGGCTTCAGCTAGTGACAGAAGAACCTGTCCTTTAAGCCACATTTCAATGGGCTAAAAGCTCCCACTCCAAGATTCCATTAAAACAATGTAATACTTGAAAAGAACTATGAAGCACTATGTTGAAATCTTTACTTGTGTCTTGAATTCTTTGCTCTCCCTCAAAATAAATAAATAAAACATCTGCAAACTAAACTACATTGAACTAAAGACATTATGTCTAGATTTCTATTTCTGTATTGCAATATTGGATCACCGGTGGTTTTCTAAAAAGAAAACCCTACTTATCCAAACACTTTGCTGATGTCAATATTGCCTTTAATAGATTTCTCATTTTATTGGCAAAATACGTATTTATAAATAACAATTCATAATTTTCTATGACTACAAAAAAGCTACATCACATTGGATGAGAAGCCTTCAAGTTTTTACCTAAAGAAACTCAACACTCACTAGCTAATAATTATGTATACATTCTCATAACTCAAGTTATCCTTTAGATAATATACACTAATTTTCTGAGTTTTAAAACTTTTAATTTTTAAACAGTTGAGTCAAGCATAAAACCTGTATTCCAATTATTAAATAATGTTACTATCTTAATAAAATTTCACAAACACCCATCATATGTACCATAATGCGATCTTAAGAAACGTGACTAATGATTCATAGACCGAAGGGCATTCAGATAAATATTTGCTCCTGAAAAGATGCACCTCACAATTCCAAAGTTCCTCTCTTTCAGCACCATCTCCTCCACAGTCTTAAATTCTGGAAGAGCTTACAGCTGACCTTCTATCTCACAAGTCTACTTAAACGGAAGAGGAATTTAAAAAATCATTAAGGAAGTATATGCCAGTAGATGTAAATGAACTTTATTCTTTCAAATACCAATTTCCATTATAAAATATTTGTTTTCCATATAAAAACTGTATGATTCGGTTATCAACTGTCCCCATTTATGTTGTGTGAATTCAACTTTTTTTTTTTTTTTTTTTTTTTAACAAAGGAAGCAGGGAACAAGCAATGGGAAGTTGGTGTCAAAATGCAGAAAAACCTCCCAGCAAGCTTCTTGCAACCACCCAGGATTTAGAGTCTTGCTGGTCGCTCTCTTTTCAATACCAGAATTTCACACATTTCAATGACTATTATGACTTCAAAGAATCAAATTTTCATCATTGTCCGTCATCTGCCGGTTGATTTGTATAAAGGAGTTCTTCTGCATGCACTCCAAACAAAAGCCTCCTTACTTTTGTGGTTATATATCAAGTTTAAAAGTTTTGTTTGTGACAGTTGTGTCTTTGGTAAATTAGGGTAACACTGAAGGAGTGCAGCTGCTCTGCAGGAACCTCCTTTCTGGCACCATTTCACTTAAATAAAAACTGAATAATTAGCTTCTGCCTTTATTAAACCACAAAAATGCCACTGGCCTTAGTAATTACTTCCAGTTGCCCCACCCACTTAACCTTAATAGTTTACACTTGTCATAAAGAGAAATAAATGAAAAAGGTTTTCACCACTTTGGTGAATTTTTGACAGATCTCCCAGCACATCCAGAAGAGCCAAAATTTTAACCAGGTTTCTGGGTAATAAGGTCAATAAATTGCATGTATGGATCAATGTTGAAAAGTTTTAATAGAGCACATGCTGGAACATTAAGTACAAATACTGCTTATAGAAACTTGTTCTAGTGCAAGCTTTTAGTTACCAATTATGTATTTAAATTTATTCTAGGGCTAAAACTGATCTAAATTTGAAGACTGCATTTATATTCTACTTCTACCATGAAAGATGTTAAAAAAAAATCTGTAATAAAAACTTCCTTTCAAGTACCCTACAGATACTTTGCACAAGAAACTCACTAAGTGGTCTCATAAATAATGAAGGATAGTTTACAAAATAAATTTTATAGTTTGAACAATATAAAGAGTTGACAGCATAACTATAGGTATTTACTTATCATGGAAGAACTTTAAGCACTTCTAAAAAGTCAGTGGTCATCAAAATTCAGATACAAATAAAAACTGTAAAAATACATTAGAGGTGTGCTAGTAGAATTGACTTTTGTTTGTCTGTTAAAGCAACACATTGATGTGGGAATCCAACCAGGTAATGAAACAAGTATTGGAATGCAACATTACATTCTGTATACTGGGCAAGGCTATCACGGAACCAAAAGTTCAGTTTTAAATAAAATGCTAAGATAGAAACAGTGACATGCAAATGACTCTGAAAATCATGTAGCACGTAATCAAACTAAGAATTACACATGAGTATCAATCCCTAACTATTTTCATTACTCCTAGCTCTTTGTGAACAGGAGCAATGGTTAAAAGCAAAGGGCTGAGTCAAACTGGGTTAGAAGAATACCAAATCACAACTTTGGGCAAATAAACTTCTTTTCATTCACCATCTATAAAATTAACTAAATGAAGTAAAATGAGGACTAAATATAAAGTGCTTACCTTAGACAATAAAAAGAATATATCTCATTTACTCAACGTATTTTTTGGCACCTACTATGTATTAGTTACTAGACATAATGCTCAAAACAGTACAGACATCATCTCTATTCTCATAAAATGTAATATTGAACTTTTTAAAAAGAACGGAGTGAATAAGTAATGGGAAGCTGGTGTTAAGATACAGAAAATCTCCCATCTTCCTTGAAAAACGAGTTAGTAATCAAAATACAACAAAGGGTTTTGTAATTAGAGTCCATAAGCTGCTTCAAGTTTGGAGGAGAGAAAAATGTAGCTTTTTAAAAACAAGGGCTGAATGTCCCATTTGTTGTACACATCAAAAACACTGAGTAAAATATGTTAAATGGGTTGTGTTAAGTATGAAAACACATACTGGTAAGCCTACGACATTTATGAAACTGAAAGAATAAGATATAATTTACTTTATTTCAACTCAAACTGAAAGATCCTATTATGGCAAGTTATCCATGCCAGAGGCTGCAGGGGATATAAAGACAAAATTTTATTCCTAAATAAGTTTACAATTTGTGCACCCATGGTAGGGGTGATGCGTGGCAGAAATAACTAAATAATCACAATGGAAAATACAATATTGGTTAAGACAAAGCAAGTAGGATTCAGATAAATCTGGAGGAACCCAAGGACCACCATTTGCTACCTATGCAGTACTGACGAGTTGCTTAAACTCTATGTTCATTTCCTCCTTTAAAAACTGTATCACAGAAGCTATGTAATAGCACTGTTTGGAAGGATTAAATAAAAAAAATTTAATCAAATTTTAAAGGTGAAAGAGTATCAGAAAATATCTGACCAAAGAGGGACAGAGAAGATGATTCCTTCAGGATACTTAAGATTTTAACGATACTGGTAAACACTTAATAATATTAAAGAGAAATTTATAAAAATATATCCATATGCTTAACACCCTAGCAACCGTTTTCTTAACTGTTTTACCTACCAATAAATATCCATATACAATTCCACTTTACATAGTTATAATAATACAGTTATTTTGCATTGATTCTTTTGACCTAGTTTTCATATTTGTTTTAATCCTTATTAGTAGTCTATTTAAAAAAAATTAATGCTTATTTATTTTTGAGAGACAGGCAGAGTGTAAGCGGGGGAGGGACAGAGCGAGACGGAGACAGAATCCAAAGCAGGCTTCAGGCTCTGAGCTGTCAGCACAGAGCTCAATGCAGAGCTCGAACTCAAAAGCTGTGAGATCATGACCTGAGCCGAAGTCAGACGCCCAACCAACTGAGCCACCCAGGTGCCCCATAATCCTCATTAATAGTCTATTAAGTTAATATGTCACAATGTCTTAGCCAATTCTGTCAATGAGCCCTCTTACTAAACTACAGACGCCAATGGTTAAAACCAGAAATAGACAAGACTGCTTAACTCACACTCTAACTAAAACGTATTGTGCTTATTTCTTACTGCACTTTCTTGAGGCATTGACGAAGACATTTTGCAATGACTGAACATTCCAACTGCCAGACCAGAAAGGCTCGAATAGTAAATGAGTGTCTAGAAGACCATACCCTACACATCCCCTTCTCAGACCATGATCATGGGCTAAACACATACTGAATTCCACCTGTGATCATGAGCTCTCTGCTTGCTTTCTTTCATGGACCACCCCCCACCACAAACTTTCCCTATGAAACTCCAGGTATCCATCTTGCCAGCAGAGAGGTAGGTTGTTAAGGCTTGAACCTGCCACCTCCAATGGCTGCTGGCCCCTGAAATTTCTCCCTTTCTTTTTTCCAAACCCTTATCTCTTGAGTTATTGGCTTCTCTTGCAACAAGTTTGTTCAGCAACAGTGTTGGCAAATGCAGCCAGGAGCTATGGTTCCAATTTGTCCAGCCCCCTCAGGAATCTCCTGGGATGGAGCAGTTGGCTGAGGCAGTGCACCAGGACTCACCCATTCATTTCCTGAGCTAGTGGCCATGATAGATCGATCAGCAATCTTTCATTATTGAAAAATCACACTGTCTTGTTATTATTGCTTTTCCAGTATACTGCAATGAAAATCCCTGTAACTTAATTCCTTTAACCACAACTGAGGGTAGAACTGATAAAGTCAAAGGTTATAAGAATGTTCATGGTCTGTAATATGTCATCAAATTGCTTTCCAAAACTGTGGTCAAATTTTGTATTGCCACCAAAAGGGAAGCCAACTTCCATTTATCCTCTCAAGGCACAGGTATATATTAATTGGCTTGGATTTATTTAGTGTGCGTTCTTCCATGCAAAACTACAGAAGATGAGTTTGGTTTTTGACTTGTAAAAACATACCAAAAATTTAACAAATTTTCCTCAAAAATGACCTAAATGATGTTATATTACTTTATAAGAGCAGCTACCAAAAGAAACCGCCATGAAAAGGTTAACACTCATCTAAAATCTAATTAACTGCCCAAAATATAACTCTGAAACATCACACAATCTCTTTGTAATTGTAGGGGCCCAGGGTGGGCCACACCAATATGGGTCAATTTGGCATGGACATCATTTTGAACTAAAAGCAATCAAAACCCAGCATATTCAGGAAAAGCTCTTTACCTCTCCCTCAACTGCCTATTTGTACTAGAAAGAGAGCTACTAACATAGATTCCTCTTTACCTAAGAAATTTATCTATATAATAAGGCAACTCTTGTTTTTTTAAACATCTCTTCTTACCTTCCTGCTAACAGTCTTTCTCCCCTTTGTATCCTCAGATTCCCACCCTCTCCTTAGCTCAAAGAGGCATCATGTTGCTCAACTGTCTTTGGAACTCCATGGCTATGTGAACTGCCAAATGTACACCATGAAATGTTATTGTCTCCTGTTAATCTGTCTCATGTCAACTTGGTTCTTGGTCCATCCAGAGCGACCTTGAAGGGCAAAATAAATTGTTCCTTCTCAACACAACGGTGTGCAGATAGCAAATATTTTCAGATTTGTACTGTATATAGTTAATTTTGTAGTACACGATTTAACATATGGCATAGCCAAATCAAGTCTACTAATCAGCTATTTTATGAGAGAATAGTACAATTTTTAAAAAATGCTAAAACTTTCCCCCCCTCAAATCAGGAAAATTCATTGGGAGACTTCATTTTTATACAAGGAAACACACAAAACAATCTTTGGTTTCTATTAATTTTGAAACAACTGAAAGTTACTAAAAAAAAACAAAAAAAAACATGCCTCACAAATTAAATGATCAATATTGTGTCAGTGAAAACCAACATGCTTCTCTGAGTCATTTTGAAAGTTACTAAGCTAATAATTTTAAGAAGAAAGCTATAATAATAATGATCAACTTTGTAACAGTTAAGGCGACTTTTTTTTTTCTTTTTAATCCAATGCTCCAGAAGTTTTGGGATTTTTAAATCACTAAGTCATGTAGTTATCAGGCATGTAGGAGCTTTTTCAGAAGGCGAAATAAAAGGACAAAAAAGTGTGGCCACAGAGCACTTGGAATAGTCTGAAAAGATCCAATTTTTTAATCAAACAGTCCTCCTCATACCCTGGTAATAAATTAAAAGGCTGACATACACACAACATACGTTAAGAACTATGAAAACAAAAGCCATAGCAGCAAAGAACCAAATATCAAATAATTGTTGAAAAAATATCAAAGCAAAGGAACAGAAGGTAAATTAACTTCTTAAAATCAAGAAATAGTTTAAGCAAGAAATGAAATTAATTAAATCTGCAAAGGAGGCTGGAAGTAATAAAAAATAACAGATCCAAAGGTAAATCGTTTTTTTTTTTAAGATTTTTTAAAGATTTATTTATTTTTGAGAGAGAGAATGCAAACGGAGAAGGAGAAGGGGCAGGGTTGGGGCGAGTGACAGAAGATCTGAAGCAGGCTCTGCGTTGACAGCAGTGGCAAGCTCGATGAGGGACTCCAACTCACTAGCCATGAGATCACCACCTGAGCTGCAGTCGGACACTTAACCAACTGAGCCACCCAGGAGCCCCTAAATGCTTCTGTTTAACAAAGCAATATTCAAGAGGCAAAGATGTGAAGATCAAACCAGACTGTGAGGAGGCACATTAAGATGTGTAAGACAATTCCTTGTTAATTTAGAATAAAAGTGAAATTACCCAACAGAAGTCTCCTTTCTGACTCAGGAATTGACAGTCAGTTAGCTGAAAGTTCTAGTGATGACAGGGGACCACCTAAGTAAGTAAATATACACACAGATGTGCATGCATGTGCACACATATACATTCACACCTTATACACTGTATTTTAACTTAAAAAGCATACATGTACACTCTTCTAATAATCTGATAATAGGGCCAGTATTTTTTCTTCGAGTATGGGTCCAATGATTAGAATTCTAAGTGTCGTTTCTTTGACAAGTTACCAGGAAAATAAGTTAATTTATTAGTTTGGGGTTTTTTTTTGTGAAGTTAGAATGCAAAGACATTTGTGAAACAATCAGAGTCCAAAATCTGTCTAGAATTTTATGATTTCCTTTTTACATTATAATCTTTTGTAATTGTTTCACCTCCACCTAATTTGACAGAATTCATTAAAAATTCACCATCATCAGGGTGCCTGGGTGGCTCAGTCGTTAAGCATCGGACTTCTGCTCAGGTCATGATCTCACAGTTCATGAGTTTGAGCCCCACATCAGGCTCTGTGCTGACAGCTCAGAGTCTGGAGCCTGCTTCAGATTCTGTGTCTCCCTCTCTCTCTGCCCCACCCCTGCTTACACCGTGTCTCTGTCTCCCAAAAATGAATAAACGTTTAAAAAAAACTTTTTTTAAAAGAAATTCACCATTATCGTCTTTTCTTTTTTTTAAATGTTTATTTATTTTTTGAGAGAGAGAGAGTGTGTGAACAAGTGGGCAGGGGCAGACAGAGAGGGAGATAGAGAATCCCAAGCAGACTCCGTGCATTCAGCACAGAGCCCGATGTACGGCTCAAACTCATGAACCGTGAAATCATGACCTGAGCCAAAATCAAGAAATCAAGAGCCAGATGTTTAACCAACTGAGCCAGCCACACAGGTGCCCCTCCATTATATTGCCTTTTCAAAGTATTCAACAGAACTGTCACAGAAAGAACTCCTTGTCCCCTATATAGCAATCAGATCATAGTATTCAATTAAATTATATAATCACAATTTCAAGGAAAACTAGCATAGAAACTTATGGAAACAAACACAACTGGGTCTTGGTAAGCATGACTCAATTACTGTGAGCTGAAGTCTGGCTGTATACTAAAATGAAACCTAAATTCAGCCATAGTATGTAGTGTGTTGGGGTGTCATTAAACATGTTCTATGTTCTACAGAAAGAATTGAGAGAATCAGTACCTGAACAAACTGTTAAAGGTAGTTTAAAAAAAAGTACAGATTCATTAACAAAGCCATTATTGTAAAAGAATCATCACAATGTAGTATGTAAATAGACTTTCACTGCCATCCATGATGGAATTAAGTGTTACCAGACTACTGCCCTTGACATATAAAACTGGGAAAGTTACTTTAAGCACTATTTTCAGATACTGGACAACTGGATGGTAGGCAGAATCACAGTGTAATCCCTGGAAGGAGAATTCATGATGTAGTCCTTAACTATCTCAGCTTTATGCCTGGAAGCACACTGCAGACCATGGTGAAGCCTAAGCACAACACAGTAGTTAGTATCAGAGCAGAGAAAGTAGGATTTAGGAGCTTAGGGTTGCTGAGGTAACAAACCTTTTTGAGGCAGAGTTCTGAAAAGGAGCAATTACCCAAGATAAATAAAAGGCATCCAAATTCTAAATAAAGTAAAATTATCTCTGTTCATAGATATATAGCACTCCATACACACTCACAAAACCTGTTAGAGCTAATGAACAAGTTCAGCAAAGTACCAAGATAAACACACACACACACACACACACACAGAAACCCAGTTGTGTGTTTTTTTTAACTTTTTTTTTTTTTTTTTTAATGTTTAGTTATTTTTAAGAGAAAGCACAAGCAAGGAAGGGGAGGTGGTGGGGGGGGTGGTCAGAGGATCTGAAGCAGGCTCTGTGCTACAGCAGAGAGGCCAATGTGGGACTCAAAACTCACTAACCACAAGATCAAGACTTGAACAGAAGTCGGATGTTTAACCAACTGACACACCCATGTGCTCCCCAGTTTTGTTTCTCAATGCTAGCAATAAAGAATATGAAAAGAAAATTAAGAAAACAATTCCAATTACAGTAGTATTAAAAAGAATAAAATACCTGGGAATAAACTTAACCAAGAAGGTGAAAGACATGTACACTGAAAACTACAAAACACTGTTTAAAGAAATTAGAGAACACAAAAATAAATGGAAAGACATTTCGTGTTCATGGACTGGCATGTCTTAATATTGTTCAGATGTCAACATTACCCAATCAACCTACAGATTTAATGCAAACTCTATCAAAATCTCAGTTATGTTTTCTGCAGAAACAAAAATTCATCACAAAATTCATATGGAATTTTGGCCTCAAAACAAATCTTGAAAAAGAAGAACAAAGAGGACTCAAATATCTTGATTTCAAAACTTATGTAAAGCTGTAGCATTTCAAATAGTGTGGTACTGGTATAAGGACAGATACAGGCCAATGAAATAGAACAGACAGCCCCAAAATAAACTCTTGCATATATAGTCAACTGATTTTCAACAAGAGGCCAAGACTGGTATACTTCAATTAATAGTGAAGGGAGAATGTCAGGCAGAAAGGCGAGTTCAGGTACCTTCCAGAGTATGAGACCCAGAGCCCCTCTCCAACTCCATGCAGACCTTCATCCCTGCCATGGCTAAACTAATCCAGAAGAAGCTACAGGGAGAAGTGGAGATAGCAGCAGCTACAGAAGGACCTGAGTTAAATCCATGTCTGGGCAGCAGAAGCCTGAGGTGCAACTAATAAAAATATTATCATTAAGGAGGAATTGGCTCTGCTGGTTCAGTCCAACATGGTCTTTAAATTTCTGGGTCCTGTGCTGGTCAAAAGGAGATGGGAGAAGCTTGGGCCACACAGTGGGAAAGAGGCTGGACTATATCAGAGCTGAAATTAAGCAATACAAATCCCAGCTCTGGGATCCTGAACAGCAGACCGCGCTACAGAGGAAGACCCTGGCTCAGGTGCAGCAGGAGTTGTAGTGGGCCCAAGTGGCCAAGGCAAGGGCTTCTAGGAAGGACTAACCAGGTGTGGGGAGCAGGGAAGGAGAGGAAATGAGGCAGCTCTAGGGTCTATACTGTAGCTAACAAAATGTGAAAACACCTGTTTTCTGACCAGTCACTTCTGTCATAATTGTCTCCATCCATTCCCTGGGCCCTGTCCACTTTATATATACACCACCTACATTACTCCATCAGGTCAAAATTCTTGGAACTGGAACCTCTCTGTGGCAGAGTAATCCTTCTTTCTTTATTGAGACTAATATTAAATGTCTCAAACTTACTTCTTGTCTGTATGTGCAACCCTTAATTCTCCCTTATCTTGGCTGGCAACACCTCTATAGGAAACATGAGAAAGGCATTTACAACACAATTGTTGGGAAGGTTAGATGGGGGGAAAATAAAAGTACCAAAACCATTCAATGAAGAAAGCATATCCAAAGCCAAGGAAACTGCATATCCAAATGCCTATGAATGAAATTGGAATCTTACCTTATAGCAAATACAAAAGTTAACTCAAAATGGACCAAAGACCTAAATGTAAGAGCTAAAACTATAATACTCCTAAGAAAACACTGGGGAGTGGGGAGGGGGGTTGGGGCACCTGGGTGATACAGTCCGTTGAGCAACTGACTTGGGCTCAGGTTTGTGAGTTAAGAGACCCGCGCCGGGCTCTGTGCTGACACATCAGAGCTGGAGCCTGCTTCGGATTTTGTGACTCCCTCTCTCTGTCTCCCCCTCCTCTCCCTCCACTGCAAGCGAACTCTCAAAAATAAACAAACGTTAAAAAAATTTAAAAAACAAAAAGAAAGAAAGAAAACACAACACTGGGGGGAAATTCCATGACACTGAATTTAAGGAGAACTTCCTGGATATGACAATGAAAGCATGTGCAACAAAAGCAAAATAAACTGGATTTCATCAAAATAAAAACATTTGTGCACAGGACATATATCTGATAAAGGATTAATATTCAGAATATATTTATTAAAAAAAAAACAAAAAACAATCCAAATAAAAAATGTGAACAATACTTGAATATTCAAGATATTCAAATGGACAACGAGCACATGAAAAGATGCTCCGTATCGCTAGTCATTAAGAAAATGCAAATGACACCCTCAATGAGAGACCACTTCACACCCATCAGGATGGCTATTATATAAAACACAGAAAGTAAGTGTTGATGAGGATGTGAAGAAATTGAAACACTTATGCACTGCTGGTGGGAATGTGAAAATGGTACAGGCACTGTGGAAAACAGTATGGCAGTTCTTCAAAAGTTAAACATAGAATTATCATATAATCCAACCATCCCACTTCCAGGCATATACCCAAAACAATTGAAAGCAGGGACTGGAACAAATATTTGTGCATCCATGTTCACAGCAGCATTATTCACAACAGCCAAAAGGTAGAAAGAACCCAAATTGTCCACCAAGAGATGAATGAATAAACAAAATGTAGCATATATATACACAATGCAACTTAGATAATCTTAAAAAGAAGTAAAATCCTGACACATTATAAGAATTATGTAAAAATTAAGCCAGTAACAAAGGGACAAATATTGCATGAATCTACTCATAAGAAGAACGAATAATAGGCAAATTCATAGAAACAGAAGGCCTAATAAAGGTTACCAGATATTTGGGGAAGTGGGTAATGGGGAGTTAATGTTTAATGGATTCAGAGTTTCTGTTTGAGACCATGAAAAAGTTCTAGAAATGGACACTAGTGATGGCTGCACAACATTGTAAATAAGCTTAAGGCCACTGAAGTGTACACTTAAAAATGGCTAAGTTGGTGAATTTTGTGTTATGTGTATTTACCACAATTTTTTAAAAAATGGAATGACATCTTTAAAGTGTTAAAAACCTTCAACCTAGAATTCTATAACCAGTGAAAAGGTTGTTATGAGCAGAATGTCTGTAACATTCAGTGTCCCTCTGCCCCACAAACCCGTGTATCGAAGGCTTAACCCCAAATAGGATGGCATTTGGAAACATGATGGGCCTTTGAGAAGTAATTAGAGTTAGATGAATCAAGATGTGGGGTTCTTATAAAGGGATTAGTGCCTATATAAGAAGAGACACCTGAGCACTTGTTTACTCATGCCTGCCTGCACACTCACATTTGCTCTCGTTCTCTCTGTTCGCCATGTGAAGACAAGGTGAGAAGGCAGCCATCTACAAGCCTGGGAGATCATCCTAACAGGAAACCAACATGCTGGCATTTGAATCTTATATTTCTAGCCTCGCAAACTATGAGAAAATAAATTTGTTATAGACACCACTCAGTCTATGGTGTTACGGCAGCCTGAGCTAAAGCAAAGTCTTTCAAAAGCAGAGGCAAAATGAAGGCATTTCCATATACACAAACACTAAGACATTTTGTCCCAATAGATGTGCACTATAAGATATGTTAAAATGAAGTTCTTCAGGATGAAAGAGATACCAGATGGAAATCTGTTATCTATATGGAGGAATGAAGAACACCAAAAATGGTAAATCAGTGGGTAAATATAAAAGATTTTTCTCCTTGTTTCTTAATTTCTTTAAAGATGACTGATTGTTTAAAGCAATATTAATAATTTACTATGAGGCTTATATTGGCAAGTAAAATGTATGTCAACATTAACACAAAGGACTAGTGTAACAGATGGAAGCACTGTTTCAAGGTTATATATAAAGTGATATATTACTAGTTCATAGCAGAATATAAAAACTTAAGAATGCATACTATAATCCCTAAAAGACTCACTAAAAAAAGAGGTAGAGATAAAACATCAATAGGAGAGATAAAATGGGTTTCTAAAAATGTATTCAGTCTAAAATCATGATGACAAAGGTAGTAAAGGAGAGGAGAAGAAAAAAGGAAGAGAAAGGAGAAGGCAAAAGGAAGGGAGGGAAATCAAATGGGAATTAAAAGGTAGAAATTACACATTAACAGAGATATATTAAATTAACAAAATTTAAGATAAAAATTATAAGATCAACTCAATACATGCAAAAAAAGCATCTGACAAAATTTAACATCTATTTATGATAAAAACTCAACAAAGTGGGTTTAGAGGGAATGTGCCTCAACATAATAAAAGCATGTGACAAGCCCACAGTCAACATACTCAATGGTGGAAAGCTGAAAGCTTTTCCTTTAAGATCAGACACAAGACAAAGATGCCCACTCTTGCCACTTCTGTTTAACATTAATATGGGAAGTCCTAGCCAGAGCAATTAGGCAAGAAAAAGCTATAAAAGGCATCCAAATTGAAAAGGAAGAAATAACATGGTCACTCTTTAGATGATGTGGTATTATATGTACAGAAAACCCAAAAGATCCCATCAAAAAATATTAGAACTAGGGGTGTCTGGGTGGCTCAGTTGGTTTAGTGTCGGACTTCGGCTCAAGCCATGATCTTATGCTTTGTGAATTCGAACCCCACATGGGGCTCTGTGCTGACAGCTTGCTCAGAGCCTGGAGACTGCTTCAGATTCTGTGTCTCCTTCTCTCTCTGCACCTCCCCCACTCACGATCTCTCTCTCTCTCTCTCTCTCTCTCTCTCTGCCCCTCCCCCATTCGTGATCTCTCTCTCTCTCAAAAATAAATGTTTAAAACAATATATATTAGAACTAAAAATGAATTTAACAAAGGTGCAGGATACCAAACCAACACACAAAAACCTGCTGCAGTTCTTTTCTTTTTTTATAAATTAAAAAAATGTTTTTACTTTTTTTTTTTTTTTTTTTTTTTGAGAGACAGAGCACAAGCAGGGGAAGGTCAGAGAAAGAAACGGAGACACAGAATCCAAAGTAGGCTTCAGGCTCCAAGCTGTCAGCACAGAGTTCAATTAGGGGCTCGAACCCACAACCCATGAGACCCTGACCTGAGCTGAAGTCAGACATTTAACTGATTGAGCGACCAGGCACCCCAAACCTGCTGCATTTCTACACACTAAAAATAAACTATCAGAAAGAGAAATTAAGAATACAATCTCATTTAAAATAGCATTAAAAAGAAAATTATCTAGGAATATATTTAACCAAGGATGTAAACGTGTATAATGAAAACTATGGGACATTGATAAAAGAAAATGAAGACAGAAATAAATGGAAAGACATTCCATGCTCATGGACTGGAAGAATATTGTTAAAATGTCTACACCATTCAAAGTAATTTATGGATTCAATGCAATTCCTATCAACATTCCAATGGCAGTTTTCTCAAATAGAACAAACAGTCCTAAAAAAGACTCCAAATAGCCAACCATTCTTGAAAAAGAACAAAGTTAAAGGAATCATGCACTCTGACTTTAAACTATATTACAAAGCTACAGTAATCAAAACAGCAACAGCACTGGCATAAAAATTCACATATAGACCAATGTCACAGAATAGAGTCCAGAAATAAACCCAAGCATACATGGTCAATTAATTTTCAACAGAGTCAAAAATACACAATGGAGAAAGGACAATTTCTTGAATAAAAGGTGTTGGGAAAACTAGACAACCGCATGAAAAAGAATGAAACTGACTATGATCTTATGCCATACACAAAATTATCTCAAAATGGATTAAAGATATGAACATAAGACCTGAGACCATAAAACTTCTAGAAGAAAATACAGACAGTAAGCTCCCTGATATCAGTCTTGGCAATGACTCTTCAGATTTAAAAGTAAAAGTAAATAACAGGACTATATCAAATTATAAACTTTCTACACAGCAAAGAAAACCATCAACAAAATGAAAAAGGCAACCTACTGAATGAGAGAATACATTTGGAAATCATATATCTGATAAGAGGCTAATATCCAAAAAATTTAAAGAATGTATACAACTCAATAGCAAAAACAAAAAAACAAACAGAAATCTGGCTAAAAAATTGGCAGAAGAACTGAATAGACATTTTTCCAAAGAAGACATACAGATGACCAAAAGGTACATGAAAAGATGTTCAACATCATCAGTGATCAGGGATTTTAAATGCAAATCAAATGACAATGATCTATCACCTCACACCTGTTAAAATGGCTACTATCAAAAAGACCAGAAATAACAAGTGTGGTAGGGGTGTGGAGAAAAGGGAACACCTGTGTTACTGTTCGTGGAAATGTAAACTACAGTGCAGTCACTGTAGAAAACAGCATGGAAGGTCCTCAAAAAGTTAAAAATAAAACTACTATTTATTTAAAAATAAAACTATCGGCAATTCTACTTCTGGGTATGTATCTGAAGAAAACAAAAACACTAATTTGAAAAGATATATGCACCCCCATGTTCATTGTAGCCATTATTTATAATAGCCAAGATATAAAAACACCCTAAGTGTCCACCAATGGATGAATGAGTAAAGAATTTGTGGTATGTATGTATGGTTTGTATATACACATATAGGTGTGTGTGCATATATATATATTAACATGTATATATATTTAATGGAATATTATTCAAAGAATGAGATCTTTCCATTAACAACAAAATGGATGGACCTCACATGAATTGTGCTAAGTGAAATAAGTCAGAGAAAGACAAATACTGCATGATCTCTCTTATGTGTGGAATCTAAAAAAAAAAAAAAAAAAAAAAAAAAAAAAAAAAAAAAGGCAAAACACACACACAAAAAACAAAAAACAGAAAACACCAAGCCCATAGATACAGAGAACAGATTGGTGACTGTCGGAGATGGGGGGCTAGAGTGAAAGAAATGGGTGAAGTTGAAAGAAAGAAAGAAAGGAAATAAAGAAAGAGGGAGGGAGGAAAGAAGGAAGGGGAAAAAAGTCAAATGGGAATTAAAAGGCAGAGACTGTTAAACTAGGTAAAATAAAAGCAAGAGCCAAATATATGTATGTGCAAGGGACAAACTTAAAACATGAGCTCACAAACAGGTTAAAAGTAAAAGAGTGAAACATGATGCACCATGCAAAACTAAGAAGAAAGGAGCAGCTGTTTAATGTCACCCACATAGACTTCAGAATAAGGATTAGCACCAGGAAAAGGGGGACCTTACATACCGATAAAAACATCAATTTGTTAAGCACACATAACACTCTTCAGTGTTTATACATTCAACGTTTATGCATCTAACAGTAGAGCTTCAAAATAAGTGAAGCAAAAAAGTGAACTACTAACATAAGAAACAGACAAATTAAAGTTTGAGATGTTAACACTACTCTCAGTAATGGACAAAAGATGTAAACAAAATTATTAGGCAGGATGAAGAAAATCTGAACTCTATATACCAACATAAAACTTAATTGAAATTTATGGAACACCAAACCCCGAAACTAGAAAATACACATTCTTTCCAAGTATACATGGGAACATTAAGACAGA
The DNA here is from genome assembly GCF_046562875.1 of Panthera onca. Taxonomy (NCBI): domain Eukaryota; kingdom Metazoa; phylum Chordata; class Mammalia; order Carnivora; family Felidae; genus Panthera; species Panthera onca. The sequence goes on along the minus strand of NC_138339.1, from coordinate 39,999,888 downwards.
TGACATTCTGAGCTATTAAAAAAAAAAAAAAAGTCTTAAGAAATTTCAAAACCGAATTCAGAGTGTGTTTCTGACTACAATAAATTAAATAAAAAATCAATATTAACATAGTTCACCAAATAAATGACAAAGTAAGTACTGTAGACATTTTTTAAAGGATTAGCTTACATTGTTCTGGAAAGGCATTATAACAAGAATAAGAAAGAATACAGACTGACATGTAAGATACGGAGAATGCTTCATAACTTCCTCAGATACAGTCTTTATATAACAAACTGTTATAATGCATTATAAAATAACAGTAGTAATAGTACTAATTGCTATGCATTTTACATATATTTATGATAGAAGTCTCATCAACCTGAATATCATGAATTGATAGTACAATGATAGCTAACTTCATAATGTTGACCCTCAGGATGTACTAAGCTTTGAAGTACTTTCAATGCATTTAAATATTTTAAATACATTAAAATATTAAAGGTGTTTTTACTGTTTTCTACTTCTTGTATGTATTCCACTTCTTAGAATTTGTTATACCCACGTGTCAGACTCTGAAAGGCATCCACAGAACTGGACCATGTATGCTAAAAAAAAAAAAAGGCTATGAAGAGCCACACCTCTAAAATTATATAGAGTTAATTAGTAACCTCTAGAAGTATCCTGTATTATCTTTAGGTATCAAAAAATATTTGAAATATTAATATTAACCCCTTTGATCTAGTAATTCAACTCATAGAATCAATCCTAAAATAAAGATGCTATCAAAGATTAGACTTAGGTATAAAGTTGTTCATTCTAGCATTGCATGTAATTGTGAAAAATTTTAAATAATGCAAAGTATAACAATAGGTATGATTATGGTATAGCCATACAATGGGAGACTATACATCCATTTACAATTATGCTTTTGAATAATATTGATTGACAGAGACAGAAGGAGCATAAGTAGGGAAGAGGGGCACTAGGAGAGGGAGAGGGAGAGGGAGAGGGAGAGGGAGAGGGAGAGGGAGAGGGAGAGGGAGAGGGAGAGGGAGAGGGAGAGGGAGAATGAATCTTAAGCAGGCTCTACGCTAAGTGCAGAATCCAATGGGGGGCTTGATCCCATGATACCGGGATCATGACTTGAGTTGAAATCAAGTGTTGGATACTCAAGTGACTGAGCCACCCAGGCACCGTAGTGCTTTTGAATACTTTTAAAGATATTCAAAATATAATGCAAATACAGTATGCATTAATGAAAAAAAATAGTACATCAAATTATGAAGCATGATGTGTTCTATATAAATATGGTTGGTTTGTTTAAATATTCATAGAAAAATGAAGTAATATCACCAAGACTCAAATTAAAGATGATTTTAATTTTCTTTGTACTTTTATACTTCCAAGTTAATGTTTCTATAATGTGCATATTTTACAGTTAAAATCAGTAAAGTTTTAAAATTACATATAGTTTAATAACTGAATAGAACGTATAATGAATTAAGGCCTTCAGAAACTTATTTGGAGTAATACAGTTTAAAGTTCCCATTAAAAACTGGTTATAGGGATGCCTGGGTGGCTCCACAGTTGCGCATCAGATTCTTGATTTCAGCTCAGGTCATGATCTTAGCATCACGTGATCAAGCCCATTTCGCTCAGGTTATGATCTCCCAGTTTGTGAGTTCAAGATCCACAAGGAGGCCCACATCAGGCTCCTTGCTGGTGCTAACCTTGCGAAGCCTGCTTGGGATTCTCTCTCTCTCATCCTCTCTCTCTGCCCCTCCTGTATGCACTCTCTCTCTCTCAAAATAAATAAACTTAAAAAAAAATAGGTTATAAGTGACTAAAGAAATTTCTCACTGAAACGATAATTGTATAGACTGTCAAACGATTGTCAGAAACTAACGAGATAGTAATATCAAAGGTGATTTAGTAAAATGCAAAAGGCTGTTAGAAATAGATAAGTTACATAACAAAAATCATTAACTACACACACACATACATACACAAACGAACACCTCTAATATATTAACATAAGACCATTGTAACTGAGGTCAATATTTTGCTCCAAAATCCCCTAGCACTCAGTGTCTGAATAGAAATGTGACTCATAATAGTAGTTTTCTCAATTACTTCAGATTCAGTTAAGGATAACAAACATCATTCCAGTTTGCTTCTCTCTTCAGACAACTCCACATAGGAAAAAAAAGGGGGGGGGGGGGAAAGAGCTTTTATTGAATGATGAAGTAAGTAAAATATTATATCTCCTCTTATTTAATGTATTCTCAAACTAACTTGCAAAACAAATCTGAAAAGTCATTTCCATTTTATAAGGACAAGGAAGTTAAATAACTTGCTCAAAGTCTTACAGCTTAAAGAAGGGATTTAAAAAACCTAATGTTGTAGCTATAAAATCAGTCCATACTCTTTCTAGTATCCCAAAGTCTCTCACTAGGGTGAAAATTTCAAGTAATATAATGTACAAATCATGGCGTTTCTTTTTCCAATTAGTAAATGTCTTCAAAAGTCCTATATATTCTCAAGGGGGGAAATAAGGCATTGAGGGAAGAAAAGCTATTAGAGGGTAGGGGCCATCTCTGTCTCTCCTCTCTAGGTCTGACATGGCTTTCCCAGGATTTTGAGAGAAGGGAGAAGAAATAAAGAAAGAATAAAAAGGACAAAAGTAACAGAAATGTGGAAAAATGAAGAGAAAGGGAGGAAGAACAAGAGTAAAAGAGACAAAGGGGTAGGAAAAGGAAAGGAATTGATGAAGTCCTTTATAGTTTTATAAAGGCTGCTGAAAGGGGAAACTGACAGGGGTGAAGGGGAAACCAAGCAGCCAGAAAAAGATGACTGTCAGCTTCATAGTCAGCAAAAGATGAACACAGAGTTACAAAGACAGAGGGAAATAGTTATACAAACACTGGAGAGAGAGAGAGACAAATCTCAAAAAAGCAGACAGAAAGAGGGAGAAAGGAATGGCAGAAAGAAGTCAAAATTAAAATGAAGACAGACAACCATCTCCACCTGCCCATGCCACCAGCTGAAGCAAGGAACAGAAACTTAAATGTTTTTGGGGCTTTGTCAGCACCTACTTGGTGGACAGCAGCTCAGTTCATTTATTTTCCTTCACAGTGATGACGGTTCTCCACTTTACCCTTCCCTTTTGGGGGTGGAGTGGGGCGAGTGTGGGAAGACCAGGGAGAGTGGTGAATTAGAGGAATGAGATGAATTTATTATTTCAGGTCCCAATATGATCTTTAACAAAAAGCTCTCAAATTCAGAAGATAAAGAATACAAGAATCAAGCATCACTGAATTGTTATACCATATGTAAAATCTAAAATGTAAAGACAAAAACCAGGATCTTTTGTTTTTTAAATGTTTATCTATCTAATGAGAGAGAGAGAGAGAGATGGGGGGGGGGGGGCAGAGACAGAGAGGGAGAAAGAGAATCCCAAGCAGGCTTCATGCTGTCAGTGTACCGAGGCTTGACCCCATGGACCCAAGAGATCATGACCTGAGCCAAGATCAAGCATCGGATGCCCAACTGACTGAGCTACCCAGGCACCCCAATCAGGATCTTTTTTTAAATGGCTGTTCAAAATCTAATCACTTGTAGAAAACTTTAGGAAAGTTTTATTCACTTAGGAGTGAATAAAAAAGGCAACAAACTAACCACTTCCTTTGAGCTTCTTTCAAGTGACCTTTAACCATAAAAGCCAAGTAATTCCCAAGCTTTTTTGATCAGTAAATCAGATAAAATCACTTTCCTACTTAAAACCCTATAATGACTTCCCATTATAATTAAGATAAAAATAAAATTCAAACTTCTTACCATGAACATAAAAATTGTACCTGATGCCGTCCCTGCCTACCTCTTTTACCTCGTTGAGTTTAATTCGCCCCCTTTTCATTATGTCACAGCGTTCCTTCTCTTGACTACTACCAGCTGGTTTACACTTCAGGACATTAGCTTCTTCCTCTACCTGGTAGGTTCTTGGATTCTCACATACCTGGCTCCTTTTCATCATTCAGATTTTAGTTCATATATCATACCTTCTCAAAGTGGCTTGCTTTGATTGCCCTACAAATAACCCCTTTTTTGCCCATCCACTCCCCAGTTACTCTCTATCCCATCACCTCTCATTTTTTTCTGTAACATTCATTAATCTATGAAAGTACCTTAATTATTTAGAAAGCTGGCATATGCTTATACATAAGAATATAAGCTCTAAGGGCAACAATGTTGTTCCATATTTATGGCTAAATGCTCAAACTACATAGGTGCTCAACAGTGGTGCTATATATATATATGCATCTATATACACTTAAAAAATGGATTAAACAAATAAAAAAGTACAGTAAGATTTTGTATTATAAATAAGAGACAAGTAAAAATACATCCCTTGCAGAATCTTCACAAATAACTACAGATTGTCATAGTTGAAAACTCGTAGCCCTAGAATAGTTTTAATCTCTAAACACTCTAGGCATAGGCCATGTCAGCCATATTTGAATGTTTAATACATCATAATGCTTACTAAACTAGGAACTCATTTTAATTTCTCGGATGTCAAATTTCAAACTACTCAATTAGGCTTAAAAATCTTTTATTTTTTTTAATGTTTATTTATTTTTGAGAACAGAGAGAGACAGAGGATGAGCAGCGGAGGTGCAGACAGAGAGGGAGTCACAGAATCCGAAGCAGGCTCCAGGCTCTGAGCTATCAGCACAGAGCCCAACACGGGGCTCAAACTCATGAGCTGTGAGATAGTGACTTGAACTGAAGTCGGATGCTTAACTGACTGAGCCACCCAGGCACCCCTTAAAAATCTTTTTAATTGACAGACTTTAACTATAATAATATATGCTTAGTAGTCATTGTAATAGATACAAATCTGTACACTAATCAGATCCTCAGTTCTTAAAATTACATTAGTGTTCTCGGCCCAACATATGTCGTATATGTTGTTTAGAGAAAGCCAAGATCATTTCTTATACCTATTCTAGTGGAAGCATTAAAATTAAAAAAAACACTCAATTATTAATATGTGATATACTCTACACTGAAAGAAGTATTAAACATGAAACAGGAATGGAACAAAAAGCTTATTCATATATTCTTGAAAAGTGTGCCTTATGAAGCAGAGTTTTGTGAAAACAGTACACTACATACAGTTAAGGGTTCCATATCACTACCCTTTTTTAAATGTCCTCATCTCATAAAACATGAATGATATTTGCAAGCTTGCAAGTGGTATTTTGAAGAGTTAGAATTAGTACAGACTAAGTCATATAAAATTAGAAAGCCTGAACACAGAAACAGAATCAAAGTTTGCTAGTCTCAAATTCTGAGGTCTGCATTCTCGAACTTCCCTTTGCTCTAATTCTGTTTCTCGAAATACATGATTTAAAGAGGAAAAAAAAAAAGTGTCACCAAAAGATATTACTCCTATTTTTTTCACTTCCTCTCACCCCTGCCTTCTTTAAGAACTTACTGTAAGATGATGAACATGAGGCTTTAACAAGTTTAAAGCAGATATCTGGATGAATTCTTAAGTTTTGAAATTATCTGGTAGGTAGGCCAATTAAAAAAACAGTAACTAAAAAACAAAATACTCTTTCTACTACCAAAGAAACAACCACCAAGCAACCCGCCTATATTCAAACACAGGATATAAAACATCATATATCTACATATTCTGATATAAACACTGATGATTCTTTTCAATTATATTCAAAGGAATAAAATTAGACAAGCAATTTCCAAGGAGATAACATACAGCTTATGCACCTTTAATTCATTAAAGAAAAATAGGTAATTTTCACATATAAATTATATAATCTCTAAAATATGACCCCAAAAATCTTAATTAAAATCCAAACAAATAAAATATTATCAATTCTACTTTATTGAGAGCCAGAGCTCCTACATAATAACATGCAAGAATTTTAAATTCGTGAAAGCAAGTGTCAAGTACCACACAAAATTTCCATACACAGCAGGTAGTAAAGCAAGAAAAGAACTGACACAGTTACTCTCCTTAAAAGAGACATACAATGGAGAACTGTTATACAGCGCTAGCATACTACAGATCTATGCATTAAAGATGTTGTGGCTATTAACAGTTTAAACCTTTACTGTATTTTGCTAATTGGTACATAGAACTTTAAAGCTTTTGAAAGATAAAACATTCCAGTCATTTCAATTCTCCAGCATTGTTCAAGTATTCCAAGTAGGAACAAAGAGGAAAATAAATCAGCTTTAATTGCTGAAGAATCACAGATAATAGAGATGGCTGAATACTGTAGAGGAAAGATCTTTTGTTCCTTAAACAATTTTAATATAGAAAGATCATTCTCTATTTTAAATTTAAATGGTTCCTGTCTGCATATAAAAACTACTATTAACATCCATTTCCTCTGTAAGTACTTAATAAGTACAAGTTTCATATAGCTTGATAATATAATATCTGAAAGTAACTTATTTTAATTGGCAGTATATTTTAGACAACAAAGTTCTGTACTTAATACAATTTTATTAAAATAACCATATAAATGATCTGACTTGTTTTAATCAATATTCAATATTAAATGTAAGAGTTAACTGAAGTTGTTTTAAAATTAATGATATTATTAATGAGTAGAAATATTTTTATTTTAAATGATCAATGTATTCTATTTAAATTTCCAGTAATTTAAGAGCATGTTTTATCTGTCAACATAAAACTAAGCCATTTTAATATTAGTCCACATACTAAGGTATATATGTCATGCAATAAGAACACTAAATGCGGTTTAATAGCCTTCTAAACATTTAAGCAATCATTTACGTGATTAATATTCTTGGTACAAAGTGCATTCACTGATTAACCTATCCCAAAAATGTAGGAACAACATTTACTTCTAAGCCATACCAAATCTTAACATTTTTCATTACTTGAGTTTTTCATATTTTTCAAAATTAGTATCTTTTCCCCTCCCTTTCTTCTCTCTCTCTCTCTCTCTCTCTGACACACTGACACACACACACACACACACACACACACACACACACACACAGAGTATTTGAAAAAAGGCAAACTAAAGAATGGCTATTTCATTATAAAATTTACACTTCCAAAATCATTAGTCATTACTTCTTTAGAATTCTAAGCAATAATATTGCTACAATTTTAAAGGCTATTCACCAATCTTTTTCAGTAGCTCATGGATAGTGTGAAACCACAGAGAGAAGTACATTGTAAAAAAAAACAAACACTATAGTTGTTTTTAAAACATGAAACTATATTGCAAACTAACATATATATTTAGTCAGTGCTTTTCTCTTTTTATTTTAATAGTCTCATCTAAATACAAAAACATAAATAAGCATCTGTAGACTAAAAAACATGAAGAAACATTACTCCATATTTAGTGAAAGTCTTAAAGAAAAAAAACCTCACATGCTAAACTGCCACCATGGAAGGGTCTCAAAGGCTGCTATTCTTTGATGTAAAATGAAATACTACTTAGTGAATAAAACATAAAAAACTCCTGTCTACCCTTCAAAGAGACATATCCTTTGACCCAGTGCTTCAGACTAAAGCCTTGAAATTTTTGCACAAGAATGCTGCGTGAGGAAAGTCCAGACAAAACAGACACTTGAGATGCTAGAAGGCTGTATAACCCCAATTGCAGACACTAGTCCTTCCAATAATCTAGCAGAGATAGCGCTGCCATGCACCAGAAGTAATCTCACCAAAAGAAAACTGACCTCCCCCACCCCTATGAAAAAAGCAAGCAGTCAAAGCAAATGTAAGCCTTTAACTTAGGTTTATCTTTTTGTGCAGGTCACCTCTTAATGACTCATTTTTATTTCAAGTTTGCAGACTTATAAGAAGTTTTCATCTATAAACTGTTAGTACATCAGGAGGTGAAAACAACATAAAACAAATACTTGTGTAGCAAACATAATTGTTTTATTTCTGAAGCCTTGAAAAATCACTCATTTTTACAAATTTCTTAGAGCGAGTTCAAGCAACGAAAAAATTTCAAACCTATTAAAGTGACAAAAAATTCTACTAAATAGCTTGTTGCTGCTTGCAGACATTCTAAAACCGCAATATTATCATGCAGTTGATTGAGTGTGCTGCTAATACCACGTGCTTAATCAAATAGCAATTACATATTGCAAATATCAGCAAGTAACAAAGCTTTAACTGCTGTGTTATTGCTCTTTGGAAGAAACCGTCAAGTAGTAAAACAACAAACTGGTAACATTCAAACAGTGACTCTACTTTACATGCACGTGTTATTTTTAAAGATATAAATACAGACTACTTAAAATTTCTAAAACATTAGGATTTTACATTAATAGTGTGTATTATAATTTCTCAAGTAAAAGCTTAGAAATGACAGCCATCCTCCTCACCCCACCGATTTGAGGCTGTATTATAGACTGCTAAATAAAGTTTCCTTTTTCATATGCATTTGTGTTGAGGATGCATGTATAACTAACCATAATACCTTTGTAAGATTTAAAAAGGTGGTGCTTAATAGGTTTTAACCAAAATAAGCATCTAAAAGAAAACAAGCCACTCAAATTTATACATGTGCCTGGCACACTAAGTGCCCAATAAGTATTTATTGAATAAAGAAATGAAAACTGAAGGAAAGATGGAAGCCAACATAATTTTACAGAATATACTGATGTACAAGCTATTAAAGCTCATTTCACTTCTATTAATAAATTGAAATAATTCTTACATATTATGAAAGTATTTTCTTTCTGTATTATAATTTTAGCTATAGAAGTAGGTAGTTAATACAATTCTGACAACCAGGAATTAGTATTTAAAAGAGGTAATACTCGGCAATCAAAAAGAATGAAATCTTGCCATTTGCAACTACGTGGATGGAACTAGAGGGTATATTATGTTAAGTGAAATTAGTCAGAGAAAAACAAATATCATATGACTTCACTCATATGAGGACTTTAAGACACAGAACAGATGAACACAAGGGAAGGGAAGCAAAAATAATATAAAAACAGGGACGGGGACAAAACATAAGAGACTCTTAAATATGGAGAACAAACAGAGGGCTGCTGGAGGGGTGGTGGAAGGGGGGATGGGCTATAAATGGGTAAGGAGCATTAAGGTATCTACCCTTGAAACCACTGTTGCACTATATGCTAAGTAACTTGGATGTAAATTAAAAAAAAATAAAAAAATCAGAATTATCTGGGGAAAAAATTAAAAGAGGTAAGAAAAGTAATAAAAATAATAAATAAAAAATACACCTATGAAGGCTTAATGTATGCTTTGGTTATTTTGTGAGGGAGCACCTCCTCAAAATCTTTAAAGAGTACTGAAAATTTAACTTCTTTTTTATACTCCAAGTAAATACAGAAAGACAGCACGTTGATGGGACTTGGGTTTTCATCAAATGTACTGAAAGGAGATGGGAGGTGAGGTGGCATAAAACACAAAAAGTCACTCTCTTAATAAAGCACAAAGGCAAAGACATTCTCCCCCAACCTCCATGGCACAGCAACTCCTGCAACAAAAACGAAGGGTCAAACAACCATGTGCAAGCTTTCCTTATTATTTGTAGGAAGTATCTCATATTTGGAAATAATAATGTTGCAACCCAGAAAGAGGCTTTTTTTTTTTTTAACAGTGTGCTTCTACATAAATTGACAAGATTATTTTTAAATGCTGTCATCTACTCTTCTTATATTTAAATTTTTACTAATTCATTTATTAGTAAATGAAAAAGATAACAGTTTATACACAACGAACAAGAAAGACATTCTTAAGATTGACCAATTAGAAACTTACCATGTGCCCTGGTATAAAATTTATTATTAACGGTAATCCAGGAATTACAACTTCATCCTCTGAAGATTTGTCTCTAACGATGGCAACACTGTGTAGTTGTAAAATTACTGAATACATTCTTTACATTAGAAAATGCCACTTTCCCCTCTACTTTCTATGTCTTAAAAAAAAATAGGAAACATGTTATCAATATACAATTGATGCCCATAATAAAACACTTTATTAAATTCTGCCTGGCAGATGTGATAGCAAAAAAAAGAAGAAAGAAAAAAATTAAGCTTCACTTGGGAACATGCTGTTTGAGCTCATCTAAGAATATTAGTTGAAAATAAAAACAGCATATATTTAAGATGAAAGAAATATGACTTGATAACAGTACAAATAAAAAAGGATCTGAGTTTTAGTTCTCCATGAAATCCACATTAAGGAAGAAGTATGAGAACCTAAATTTTGAGTTTCCTTACTAGAACTGCTAAGACTAAAAGGAATAGGGATAATCCCTGCCATACCTTGCACCATACATCTGGAGTATCATAAGAAATCTTGGCAGCAACATTTAAAAGGGATTCGGTCAAACTGGAAAGTAATCAAGATGATGAATTAACTGGAACTCATGTGAAAGGAATCAAAGCCCTCAGGATGTTTAACCCAGAAAAGACTTAGGATATGATTATTTCGGTCTCAGGACTCCTTTATATATTTAAAATTACTGAGACCCCAACAAGGTCTCACTTATGTGAAATGTATCTAGATATTCACCATAAAAAAAAATTAAAATGGAGGGGCGCCTGGGTGGCTCAGTCGGTTGGGCATCGGAGGTCGGCTCAGTTGGCTCACGTCTGATCTCTCTGTTTGTGAGTTCGAGCCCAGCAATGGGCTCTGGGCTGACAGCTCGAAGCCTAGTGCCTGCTTCAGATTCTGTGTGTCCCTCTCTCTCTGACCCTCCTCTGCTCATGCTCTGTGTTGTCTCTCTCAAAAATGAATAAACATTAAAAAAAAATGTTTTTTAATTAAAATGGAGAAAAATAGGGGCGCCTGGGTGGCTCAGTCGGTTAAGCGGCCAACTTTGGCTCGGGTCATGATCTCGCGGTCCGTGAGTTCGAGCCCCGTGTCGGGCTCTGTGCTGACAGCTCAGAGCCTGGAGCCTGTTTCAGATTCTGTGTCTCCCTCTCTCTGACCCTCCCCTGTTCATGCTCTGTCTCTCCCTGTCTCAAAAATAAATAAAACATTAAAAAAATAAATAAATAAAATGGAGAAAAATATATACTTAATTTAAAATAAACTGAATACAGGGGCGCCTGGGTGGCTCAGTCGGTTATGCGTCTGACTTCGGCTCAGGTCATGATCTCGCGGTCCGTGAGTTCAAGCCCCACGTCGGGCTCTGTGCTGACTGCTCAGAGCCTGAAGCCTGTTTCAGATTCTGTGTCTCCCTCTCTCTCTGACCCTCCCCCGTTCATGCTGTGTCTCTCTCTGTCTCAAAAATAAATAAACGTTTAAAAAAAATTTTTTTTTAATAAATAAATAAAATAAACTGAATACATACTTACATAAATAACATTATAATTACAATGAAAAATAACTACCTTTTCAAAAACTAAGAGTTGCAATGATTTGCATTTTTTAAAATATCTAATATCCAGCTTAATAAAAGACAGCTAAATTCTAACATCTGCTCCTAATTCAAACAGTTATGCTAAGTTGTCTTGGTTTCAATAAATGAAGAAAATTTATCCTCAAATATGTAATTAGAAAAACGAGCAATATTTTAATAGCTTTAATATTTTTTCACTTAGTTACATTAAATTCATTATTCTTTCCTGCACTTTACATGAAACTTTTACCCACGCATGATTTTATAAAATCATACACTGGCCATATGGAAAATACTATTTCATAGAAGTATGCAGATCTTCCAAATGTTAGCATATTTCATTACACAATATTTTAAAAATCACATTCATTAACACTACCACCAATCCTATTAGAACACTCTTTAAGTAATGGAAAGATGTCAAGCTCAATCAGATCAGTGGCAGAATCAAGTTCTACAAAAATTCTAATTTTCATTTGAAAGCTTGAAGTTTATCATGGGCAACACTTTGTTGAAGTTAGCTTTTGAGAAAATGTCTGCCATGTACGGAAGACTAAAAAACCATAGTTCATCTGTCATCTGTTGCTGTTTTTTTACTTAAAAGGTGTTCCATGAAAAAAGTGGCTAGATTCAGTTTGCAAAAGCAACTCAACCATACAGGTGCTTTGCCTCGAGACAACTTAGGTATACAGCAGAAGTGTTTTATGCGTACGACTTGTTTTGTTACATGGAACATAAAAAGATGTGTATGTAAAAGAAAAAAAAGCTGCATTTGCAGCATTGAAATTTTTTAATTAAAAATTTTTGCTGATTAATCAAGGACATTAAGTCAAACTAGTTGTTTTTTTTTTAATCTCGAATGCAAGAAAGTGAATAAAATGACTAGTACCACAGATGTAACACAACTACTTCTGTATCTTAAGTGTCAGTGTCAACACAGTGAAAAGGGAAAATATAATCTTTGTATAGTTACAAAAATAGTTTGATTTGTGGACTCTTAAGGGTCTTGGGCTACTCCCCATCCCCACCTTGCCCAGACCACTCTTTCAGAACCACAGATTTAGGATGGCCAGAGCTGTTTTCATGTATACAGAAGGCTGTCATGTAAAAAAAATGGCATGTCCTATATAATAGGGCAGACCTTGAACCAATGGATATTAGTTAGAAAGAAGTATATTAGCACCAAATCAAGAAACACTCTTTCTCCGTTTTAAAAAACTGAGATGGGGCACCTGGGTGGCTCAGTCGGTTAAACGTCCAACTTCGGCTCAGGTCACCATCTCACAGTTCATGAGTCTGAGCCCCACGTCAGGCTCTGTGCTGCCAGCTCAGAGCCTGGAGCCTGCTTCAGTTTCTGTGTTTCCCCCTCTCTCTGCCCCTCCCCCGCTTGTGAGCACAAGTGTGCTCTCTCTCTCTCTACTCAAAAATAAATATTTGTTTTAAAAACTAAGATACAATTTATAAACAATAAAATTAATCCTTTAAAGTGTTCGGTTACATGGGTTTTTTTAAACAAATCAATATAAATAAGGATTTTTTAAAAAGAACACCATAATCAACATATAGAATAGTTCCATCACCCCATTCAAATTTCCTAATGCCCTTTTTAGTGTATTCCTCCTCCAACACCCAACCTTGACAACCAATGATCAATTTTTTGTCCCTAGAGTTTTGCCTGTTCTAGCATGTCAAATAAATGGAATCACACAGTAGGCAGCCTGTGAGTCTGGCTCCTTTTACTTAACATAATGCACTAGAGATTCACCCACATTTGCTACTAACTGGTGAGGAAAAGTCTATTGTATAGGTATACTGAAGTATAGTTGGGGTGTTTCTAGTTGTTGGAATTATAAATAAAGCTATTAAAAACATTTGCATGAAGGATTTTATATGAACGTAAGATTTCATTTCACTTGAGTAAACACTGAGAAGTGGGACTGCTGGGTTATATGATAAGTATATATTTAACTTTGTAAGAAACTACCACACTGTTTTCCAAAACGGCTGTACCATTTTGCATTCCCACCAGCACTGCATGCGAGTTCCAGTAGCTCTGCATCCTTGCTAGCACTTGGTATGGCAATTTTTTTAAGCCATTCAATGTATACTGTATGGTGTATATCACGGTATAGTGGTATCTCACTGTAGGTTTTTTTTTTTTTAATGTTTTGTTTATTTATTTATCTTAGAGAGAGAGAGACAGAAGCAGAGAGAAAGGGAGACAGAGAATCCCAAGCAGGCTCTGCTCGTTCAGCACGGAGCCTGACACAGGGCTCAAACTCACCAACCATGAGATCCTGTAGTTGTAAGTGTTGTTTAGTGTCTGGATACAACTCCTCTATCAGGTATGTTTTGTAAATATTTTCTCCTAGTCTGTGCCTTGTCTTTTCTGTCTCTTAACAATGTCTTTCAAAGAGCAGAAATTTCTAATTGTAAGGAAACACAACTTCATAATTTTTTAAAAAATGGATTTAGTTTGTATCTATAAAATATACGCGTAACACAAAGTTATAGAGAGCTTCTCCTACATTGTTTTCTAGAAGTTTTAAAATTTCTAGTTTTACATTTAGAACTATGAGTTTACATTCAGAAGTCTGAGTTACTTTTTGCATATGGTACACAGTATAGATGAAGGTTTTTGTTTTGTTTTGCATTTGGGTATACAATTGTTCCATCTTCATTTGTTGTAAAGACTATTTTTTCTCAGTAATAAATCGCTTTCTAATAATTATGGCTGATGAGTAATATAAAGAGTAACCTCAAAAGAAATGAGAACCAGTTAACTGGAAATTTTTAAAACAGAAGTTTGAGAACAAGTTGTTTGGTCTAATAAAAAGGACAGAAGATTAAATTATCTTTCCAAATCTCACTCTATGAAGTTACCCAAGAAGGCAGTCTTGGGGAAAGTTTACAAGTCTTCCTTCATGTTCCCAACCCTTACCCTCCAACAGTTCAGCTTTTATCTAGTTAATTACTTACTGGATTTCCCCATACAATTTATCTTGAATAAAAGGTTGAACAATCTTTCAAACGAGAAATAATTGGATTCAGGAATAAAACTAGGTAACATTTAAAGTTATCCTCTGGTTTGGGGCGCCTGGGTGGCTCAGTCGGTTAAGCGGCTGACTTCGGCTCAGGTCATGATCTTGCGGTCTATGAGTTTGAGTCCCACGTCCGGCTCTGTGCTGACAGCTCGGAGCCTGGAGCCTGTTTCGGATTCTGTGTCTCCCTCTCTCTGACCCTCCCCCATTCATGCTCTGTCTCTCTCTGTCTCAAAAATCAATACACGTTAAAAAAAAATTAAAAAAAAAAAATAAAGTTATCCTCTGGTTTTAAATTCCTAGGATCCATTTTACAATAACCACAAAAATTTATCCTCAACTAAGCTTAGTCCATATGCTAAAGCCCTCGGCTATAATAGGTTATCACCTGTATTAATTTTAATACATTATATAAGAATATCCAATAGAAATCATGATAATGGCCAATTAGCTTACCTTACATTAAGATTTTAGCTTTCATCCAATTTCGGGTACAAATATAACAGTAATCTTGTGTTGAGCAGTTAATGAAGATGGTATACTTAGCTAATAAATTGGTTTACATTACATATCATGTTAAAATGCTGCTTCCACATCTCCTTCTAAAATACTTATATTTACTTAACATTTTTGAAATATTCTTATCATTAATGTTAATATACAGAAGATACCCCACCCCCACACCACCCTATCTACAGTTTTGCTTTCTGCAGTTTCAGTTACCTACAGTCAACCACAGTCCGAAAGCTAGTGATTCTCAGGGCACCTGGGTGGCTCAGTGAGTTAAGCATCTGACTCGGTTTCGGCTGAGGTCATGATTCACAGTTCCTGAGATTGAGACCTGCATGCGACCCTGTGCTGACAGCATGGATCCTGCTTGGGATTCTCTCTCTCCCCCTCTCTCTGCCCCTCCCCTGCTTGTACTAACATAAAAGAAGAAGAAAGAAGAAGAAGAAAGCTAGTGATTGTCCTTCTAACATATCTAAAGGTCAATGTTAGCCAAATGCTACATCACAAAGCCTGTATCATTCACCTGACTTCATCTCACCACGTAAGCATCTTGTCATCTCACATCATCACAAGAGAGAGAGACCACATTCACATAACTTTTATTAGTATATTGTTACAATTGTTCTATTTTATTATTGTTGTTGTTAATTTCTTACTGTGCCTAATTTCTAAGTTAAACTTTATCATAGGTATGTATGTATAGGAAAAACATAGCATATACAGCATATATGGTATTATCCATAGTTTCAGGCATGTACTGTGGGTCTTGGAATGAATCATTCTTATTCAAAATGCATATATAATCAAGTCCAATTGCTCAATATTTCTGGAAGTACCCTTCAGTCAGTGGTCATGTCATTACTCTATCAACTGAAACATCTAGTAATGTGTAGGAACAAGAAGACTGAAACCCCTATCAGCGTTATGTTACCTATTTGAGTATTTAATACAGCATTTTAATTTAAACCGAAATCAATGGCTAAACCTCAGGTTTGAAAATTACCTATAGGTTTGAATTATCTGTTCAAATATTACTTCAATAGCTATGAATAATTTATGTGTAAGACTTGAATTGATTTCAGCTGGAATACCATACTGACATTTTCACTAATGCACTTCAAGACATAACAAAGCTGAGAAAAATCTACACAGGGTAAGAAGATTCATTGAAAGTATGCAACTGATATGAGATAAAAAATGCAAAACTCAAAGCGGTCTGTAAACCTCTCTGGTAGGATTCATAGCATCTTGTTTAGAACAACAGATTGCTACCTCACTCATTCTTCCAACCAGAAAGAAGAGAACTCAGAAGCATTACTAATAAACTCTATAAAATTTGAAAATTTATTATAGAGAGTAAACCCCATAATATTAGAACAAGAAGCCAGTCTCTTGGTGCTTAGAAGATAGTCATTGGAAAAATTCAAGCAGTACTGTCGTTAATTAATGAACCCATGACATGGGTAATTCATCCTCCTCTCACACATACCTCTCTCACTTCTTTTATACTTGACTAAGCAAGTGGTGTTCGACTACTATTTGAAGAATAAGTAGATGGCCCCTGGTTGAAGAACTAAGGGATTGGTGAAAAGCCTCTAGGCAGAATGAACTGGAATGTGAATGCCCCAAAACAGGAAAACAAGTTCCAGGCTTGGTGTGGCTAGAGCACAGAGTATAAAAGACAGTGTTACAAGATAAACCTCGAGAGGAAGGCAGGTCTTAAATCATGCAAGACCTCAAGAACCATGTAAGGATTTTAATGTTAACTTCTAGGTCAGTAAGAAAACCAATGGATTTTACACACAAGAAGTGACAAAAACAGCAGTTAAAAAAGTCTGTTCTGATTATCCTTTGGAAAATGAATTAAAGGAAGATTGAAATATCTATAGAGATCAATTTAAAAACTACTGTAGCAATCTAAGTGAAAGATGATGCTAGCCTAGACCAAGATGAAGGCAATGTGAGCAAGCAGATAGAGACAGTTTAAAGATAAAACCAACCAGCCTTAAGCCTGACATGTGAGTTTTCCAAACTATCTGTCCCTTGTCTGTTAACTCATTTGTTTATGTATCTGTTAATATCTCTAATGGTATAAATGGTGTTTAGATCATTTTTAAGTGTGACCTATTATTTAAATTATGCTGGGGCACCTGGGTGGCTCAGTCGGTTAGGTGGCCGACTTCGGCTCAGGTCATGATCTCGCGGTCCCTGAGTTCGAGCCCCGCGTCGGGCTCTGTGCTGACTGCTCAGAGCCTGGAGCCTGTTTCAGATTCTGTGTCTCCCTCTCTCTCTGACCCTCCCCCGTTCATGCTCTCTCTATGTCTCAAAAATAAATAAACGTTAAAAAAATTTAAAAAAAAAATAAAATAAAATAAAATAAATTATGCTGGGGTGCCTGGGTGGCTCAGTCTGTTAAGCAGCTCAGGTCATGGTCTCACAATCATGAGATCAAGCCCTAAGATGGACTCCGCACTGATCATGGAACCTGCCTGGGACTCTCTCTCTCTCTCTGCCCTTACTCTGCTCAGGTGCATGCTCTCTCTCTCTCTCTCTCAAAATAAACATTTAAAAAAATGAAAAATTAAATTTTGCTTACTGAGTGATAAAAGAATGTACAATTGGAGGAAAAGTAGTTAAGAAAGATACCCACACATTTGATAATGGTAAACCAGATAAAAAATGAGAAGTATGCTTACACTATTACACATTTTTATAAGTATTAGAGACTTTACAAAATGTATGCTATTTTACAATATAGGTATAAACAAGAAGTTGTATCTAAAGTAACAGCACACATTGAAAAATTTTACAAGTGACAGTTACCAAATTCTATCTGCTACTGATTAACAGAGTATTATTTGTTGCTAGTTGTAACCTCTCATGCATAATGTAGAAATGCAATTTGTGTGTACATATATACATATAATAACAATACAATAACTGGTCCCATAAAAACCCAATATACTTAATTTTAGGTACCACCTGGTGTCTTACAATTTAAACAGGAGTGTAGCTGAGAAAATAAAAATTACATATTCATTCATATGTATACTCAATTTGTATTTGTTAAATTAAAATGTTCTGATTGCTACTTATAAACACCACAAAAATGAAGCCTTTTGCCATTTTAACCTCTTAATATCTTTATATGACTTAATATTTGTGTATTACACTTAACACAAATTGTCTTTATCTTTTTGTGATGAAAATTTCTTCTTAAAATTTACACACAATCTAGAAATTTAAATTCAAATCATTTTCCTAGAAGAACCCAGAACACGATACTGAAAAGCTGTTATACAAAAATAACCCTGAAGGCAGAATCACAGCCGTGTACAGTAGAAAATTCTTACCAATTTTTCATCAACTGTTATGAGCTGTGCGTCTCGAGCTGGGTCCTGTGCCAGCCTCCATGTGGAAGTGCTTAATGACCTGCAGTGCAAGACTTTAAGTTAAAAAATGATCCGTGCAATGAGAAAAGAGAGGCAGAAAAATCTTACATAAACAAGCTACTAACAATATCTATCTTACAAAACAAAAAGAACAGAAAGAAAGAGAAGGCACAAAAATCCTTTCCTCCCCAATTAGTTCTATCTGCTGAGTTTCTGGCAGACTCACTTAGGAGTTCACAACAGGCTGCACTTTATGTCAGTCTATAGACTCTCTGTCACAGAAAGGCTGTCAATGACAAGTACTGAACACTGTGAGTCTATAGTAGCTGGTTTGTCACTACCAGGAAGAAAAATGCAAAGCTGTATCAACTCTTCTGGAATACTGATTCTTAAATGATGGCATCAGAAAGAAAAAGAAAAATCTCAATCATATTCTTAATGGCCTAAAGTAACCGTAAAATTATATCATGTTAACAAAAAGTTTCTTCATTTTAATTTAAAAACAAAAGTAATTTAAATAGAAATGATTGGTATGATCATGTTAACTAACAGTTTGGTTTATTAGTTAACTAGTTATTAGTCTAGTCCCATATCCCATTCACAGAACTGAAGAAATTCTAAATAGTTAAAATAGAAATATTAACTCAGAAATATAATGGGCACCAAATCTAATTCCTTTATATTAGCATCATCCCAACCTCACCTGAAAGAAATTACCTAAAACAGGTTTTTTTAATTTCATGTACACACTGTAGTTTATACTAATGAATGTCAGAGCTGTCACGGATTGTGACAAGTTAACATTTGAGATTTTTCCAAAATATTAAGCCATCCAATGTAGATTTCTTTTTCGAAAGTTAGCACCTACAATTGTGACTCAAACTTCAAAACCAATAGAATATACAGTATTGAGTTCTTTCTTTTTCAAATAAAGTATAATCACCATAATTCTGACACAACATAAATACTAATTCCTGATGCAAAACTTCATGTTCAACTTTCAACAGCTATGGTATACACAGCTTTATAGAAAATCCACCTACTAATAGCATGATTATTAACTGATAATAGAGATTTTTTTGCTTTATGAACATATATTTTTAAATGTCAGTTATTTCCCAAAATTAATAATTAGCTATTACTTTAAATACCCTGCTCAGAAATACATATTCACGAAATACGTCTAAATGGAAATTATTTTATATTTTTATACAAATAGTTAAAATATATGTTCTGGTTGTTAAATTAAAGTAGTATAATTAGCACTTTCAAAAATCTATTTACTCTGGGGGCAGGGGGAACAGCTAGGACTGGATTTCAGCTCAGGTCATGATCTCATGGTCATAAGATCTAGCCCCGTTGGGTGTGGAGCCTGACTGGGATTCTCTCTTTCCCTCTCTATCTGCCCCTCCCCTGTATGCAACTCTCTCTCTCTCTCTCTCTCTCTCTCTCTCTCTCGGAAAAAAAAAAAAATCTATTTACTCTGTAAATCGTTAAGAGAATAACATGACAATAAAAACATTCTGAATCCTTTTAACTAAATCTATATATTGTAAGAAAAAAATTAAGGGCACCCAGGTGGCTCAGTCAGTTAAGCATCCAACTCCTTGATTTCAGCTCAAGTCATGATCATTAATTTTAATAAAGTCCAGCTCATCTATTTTTTCTTTAATGGATTTTGCTTTTAGTGCTGTATTTAAAAACTCAAAAGCAAACCAAGGTACATAGAGTTTTATGTTATCTTCTAGAAGCTTGATAGTTATGCTTCTTCCATGTAGGTCTATGATCCATTTGAGTTAATTTTTGTGAATGGTGTAAGGTCAGTGGGTAGATTATGTGGACATGTTGCAGTTCCACTTAATAAAAAGATTATTTTTTCCTTTGGATTGTCTTTGCTCCTATCTCAAAGATCAGTAATCTATTTGTGTTGAAATGTTGAAATTTGTATTACCAATTCTATCCATTGATCTATTGGTCTATTCTTCACCAGTTCCACACTGTCTTGATCACTAAAGTCAGGATCAGACCTATAACTTTGTTATTCTTCTTCACTATTACACTGAATATTTGAGGTCTTTTGTCTTTCTATATAAGCTTAGAATCAGTTTCTTGATATTCACAATATAGCTTGCTGAGGTTTTGACTGGGATTGTGCTGAATCCACCAATTAAGTTGGGAAGAACTGGCATCTTAACATTATTGAGTCTTCCTGTCCATATATATTTACTAGGATCTTTGATTTCTTTGGTTGGAGTTTTGTAATTTTCCTCACATAGATCTTGCAAATATTGTTTTTATTACTTTAAAATATACTCTTCAAAAAGCCTTAATGGTGAAAAGATAAAAAGAAACCAGTTGCATTGGAAAATATCTAAATAAGAATAAACATTACTGATTCAAAGTACTAACACTATTCTCCCTTTGAAACAAATTAACTTTATCAACTAAGAATAGTAAAATTCCCATAACCCTTGTAGCACTTTGAAAACATGGCACCATGAGGTGCCTGAGTGGCTCAGTGGGTTAAGCATCAGACACTTGATTTTGGCTAAAGTCATGCTCTCATGGCTCTTGGGATAGAGCCCCAGTTGGTTAGCACAGAGCCTCCCTGGGGTTTTCTCTCTCTCCCCCTCTGTCTCTTCCCAGCTCGTGTGTGCACATACAAGCTCTCTCTCAAAATAAATAAATGAACGAACGAATGAACGAACGAAAGAAAGACAACACGACTCCAAATTTCTTTGACTCTCCTCCCTCCCACCAAGAGCTGCAGGTTCCCTATTCCTAGAATCTGAACCCTATGACTGCTTGATCAATATAATACAGAAGTGAAAATATGTGTGTTTCTAGACCCAGGCCTTAAAAAACTAGTAGTTTTCATTTCCTGTCTCTTAGAACATGGCTTCTTGGGATATTCACTCTTGGAACCCACCCACCATGTTGTAAGGAAGTCCAAGGTGCCCACAGAGAGATCCACGTCAGGAAAAATCAATAATCAATGTCACTTTGCCAGCTATGTGAATGATCCTCTAGCCCAATTTGAGAATCCTAGCAGACACCACATGGAACACAGACAAACATGCCTGCCAAACCCTGCCTAAAATGCAGATTTGTGAGCAAAACAAATGACTGTTTTTGTTTTAAGCAACTGAGTATTGGGATAGTTTGTGTCCAACTATAGAGAATGAAAACATCCCTACAAATAATTGAAGATGATGTTATAAACATTAAAATTGAACCAGTAACTTCAAAAGATCAGAAATGATCTGTTCAACTTCTAGACAAAGTTAAATTCTTAATCTTATAGAAATTATTAAGGAATCAAATCCTTAACCTTCTGAATAAACCAATTTTTAATTGTCAATTTACTGGAAATTGAATTAATCCAAATTCACATTAAATCAGAAAGTGTTTAGTTCCATAAAGAAGTATTAAATCGTAAGAAAATGTTACTAAGAATTCTAACTGAAACATTAAAATAAAAATGTGTACACATTTTCTATGTCACAATAATTATCTCAGATTTCAAATATGTTGGCATTTGGGTCAATCACCTTCAAGTTAATGATCTTGAAGCCTTTCAAGGTCTTGAATCAATAGCGAAAACTTAAACTGTCATCATATTGTACTCACTAGACAGAAGCAAGCAAGAACTAACTGTTAATGGAAAAAATAAAGATGAAGGGTCAAGCGACCATTTTAATATTCTCGGAAAACATGTGGAGTGAAAGGAAAATCAAGGATACTACAAATGCTCTGGTTAAGTTCAGTGGAAGTAACAGTGAAAATAGTTTATAATCTACTCATAAATAAGTTCCTCGATTCTAATTCAGATTTATCACAAAATTTCCAATCTTTACCTACAGGACTTAATATTATCTTAAAGTGTTCCACTGGTCAGGTGAGCAAAAATTAATAATCTCCTTCTCCTGCTTACAGTTATCTTTTTTCCCATTCTTCTAAGTCAGGTGGAACTTGGAGCACAGACTAATAGCAGTTGTGCCTCTGGACACAACTCAAGCCAAAAACTCAAACTAATCCTTTGAGAGTCATCTAACAGATGAAGGAAAGATTTGTGCAAGAAGGATAAGGGTAATTATGCTTACATAAACAGACTTTGGAATGAAACTGAGGAGTAAAAGGAGAATGTGGGCAAGGTTTTGGAGGATGATAATGAAGAAACTGGAGGGCATGATAGAAAATGTAAAAAGAAATAAATATACCCAAGTTTATAACAACAGGTTATCAAAATAAATATAAATGAGGTGAAAATAAAGAGAATAAGAAACATAGATGTCATAGTGATAAAAGTAATTATATTACAAAACACAATTAATATATGAAAAGTTCACATTTAAGAAGGTCAAATCCTTGAGCTATACTGGCCAATAAAGAGTAATTCTACTGGTTTAAAATGCATTAAAGGAAGAAATTTAGTTGCTGTACTTTAGAATGTCTTGTAAATAATTGGAAGCAAATTCACCATAAAGATGTCAATTATTAATCTACAAGTTAAATATAATAATTCTAACCGAATTTTTATGTTATTGGATGATTCTCATTGGGAAGAAACAATTCACAAAAATAACTAAGAATGTTTTGAAAAACAACTAGAAGGTAGGATATGCCTTGCCAACTAATATGCTACAGTAATTAAAATATGGTAGTAGCACAGGCACAGACATGTATCATATAAACAGTACAGATCAGAGTACAAAAACAGATAATATAGATTTGTAAATCTATTATACAATTAAAGTGCAATTTCATATTAGTGGTTAAAGGATGGACTATTTAATAAATATTACTGAAACAACTGGCTAGCCTTTCACGGAAGAAAAATGTTTGAATCCTGTATAGTTAAATCATCTACCAAAGAATTCCAAATGGATTCTGCCTCCGTGTCCCTCCCTCCCTCCCTCCCTCTCTCTCTCTCTCTCTCTCTCTCTCTCTCTCACACACACACACACACACACACACACACACACACACACACAGTTTTGGATATAAATTACTGAAATCAAATATATTGGATGGAAAAGTTTTCTTAACTAATACACATGGCACAGTACCTACAAACCATGAAAAGAAAAATAACTTCAGAACAACAGAAGGTACTATGAACTAAAATAAAGGAAATATCAGAAATAATAAATACAACATACAAAGCAGATAAAACACTAATATCTAGAATATATAAAGGACTCTTAGAAAACAAGGCAAAAACCACCCCTCAAAAAAAAAGAAAGCAGAAAAAATATACATGGTAGATATTAACACTAACTATATCAATAATCACTTTAGGAATGGTATAAATATACCAACTGAAAGAGGAAATGTGACAGAGTGGATTAAAAAAACCAAGAACCAACTATATGTTGCCTAAGGGAAACCCATTTTAAATACAGAAACACAGACAGATTAAAAGTAAAGAGATGGATAGGGCACCTGGGTGGCTCAATCGGATAAGCATCCAACTCTTGATTTTGGCTCAGGTCATGATCTAAGGGTTCATGGGATCAAGCCCTGAGTCAGGCTCTGTGCTGACAGGACGGAGTCTTCTTGGGATTCTCTCTCTCCCCCCTCCCACCTTCTGCCCCTCCCCTGCTGTCTCAAAATAAATAAATATATTTCTTAAGTTGAAGACATGGAGAAAGACATACCATGCTAACAGTAATCAAATCTTACTGCAATAGCAATATTAATCTCAGACAAACTAGACTTCAGAACAAGGAAAATTATCAGGAACAGGGGCATGTGGCTGACTTAATTGGTAAAGACTCTTGATCTCAGGGTCATGAGTTGAGCCTCACATGGAGTGTAGAGATTACTTTAAAAAAATTATCAGGAATTAATAAGGGGTATTATATCATAAGAAAGAGTCAATTTTCTAAGACGACATTAACATTCCTTAAAGTATATATGCCTAAGAGCATATCAAAACATATGCTGCAAAAATCCAAAGAGCTACAAGGAGAAACAGACAAATTCCTTATTGTAGTTGGAAACTTCAACACTCTTCTAACAGTAACTGACAGAGCCAGCCAGCAGAATATCAGTAAGGATACAGTTGAACTGAAGAGCACCATCAATCAAATGGATTTAATTGACATTTACAGAATACTTCATCCAACAACAGCAGCATACACATCCTTCTAAGCTCACATGGAACATTCACCAAGATAGGCCACATTCTGAGCCATAAAACACACCTTAACAAATTTAAAAGAGAAATCACACAATGTATGCCAGTAGTCAAAAAAGGAGTTAAACTAGAAACCAATAACAGAAAACTGGAAAATCCTCATTATTTGGAGATTAAGTAATACACCTCTAAATAAATTATGGGTCAAAGAAGTCTCAGAGAAATTTTAAAATATTTTGAACTAAATGAAAATGAAAATACAGCTTTTCAAAATCTGTGGGATGCAGCAAATAGGGTGTTTAGAAACTTACAACATTGAACCCATACATTACAAAGAAAGTCAAAATTCCATAATCCAAGTTTTTAAGAAAAAGAACTAGAAAAGTGCAATATAAAACTAAGGCAAACAGAAAAAAAAATAATAAAAATTACAGCAGAAATCAATGAAATTATAAACAGGAAGTTGGTTAAAAAAAAAAATCAACAAAACCAAAACCTGTTCTTTAAAAAGATCAGAGGAACTGATAAGTCTCTGGCCAGGCTAACCAAGAAAAAAGAGAGAAGACAAAAGTTACCAGTATCAAAAACAAAAGAGGTGTCATCACTATTGACACCACAGATATTAAAGAGACCATAAAAAATAGGGGCGCCTGGGTGGCTCAGCTGGGGCGCCTGGATGGCTCAGTTGGTTAAGTGTCCAACTTCGGCTCAGGTCATGATCTCACAGTTCATGGGTTGAGCCCCATGTCAGGCTCTGTGCTGATAGCTCAGAGCCTAGGGCCTGCTTCTGATTCTGTGTCTCCCTCTCTCTCTGCCCCTCCTCCACTCATGCTCCGTGTGTCTGTCTGTCTGTCTCTCTCTCTCTCTCTGTCTCAAAAATAAACATTAGGGGCGCCTGGGTGGCTCAGTCGGTTAAGTGTCTGACTTCGGCTCAGGCCAGGATCTCGCGGTTCGTGAGTTCAAGCCCCAAGTCAGGCTCTGTGCTGATGGCTCAGAGCCTGGAGCCTGTTTCAGATTCTGTGTCTCCCTCTCTCTCTGCCCCTCCCCCATTCATGCTCTGTCTCTGTTTCAAAAATAAATAAACGTTAAAAAAAAAAAATTAAAAAAATAAAAAATTTAAAAAATAAACATTAAAAAATTAAAAATAAAGGGATAATAAAAAATATTATAAATACCTCTGTGCCCAAAAATGTAATAACTTAGATGAAATAAACTAATTATTTGAAAAACACAAACTACTAAAACTCACACAAGGAGACATAACCTGACTAGGCCTATAGCTGTTAAAGAAATTGAATCAGTAATTAATGACATTCCAAAAAAAAAAAAAAAGCAAACACCAGGCCTAGACAGTGCTATTCTCTACAACCTTTTCCAGAAAACAAAAGCAAGGGAACATGTTTTAACTTATTCTATGAGATCACCATTATCTTAATACCAACACAAAGGGGGAAAGACACACACACACACACACATTAAAAAAAGGAAAACTATAGACCATGATCTCTTATGAACACATGCAAAAATCCTCAACAAAATATTCACACACTGAATCCAACAATGTATAAAAAGATTTATATATCATGACCAAATGGGATTTATTCCAGGTATGCAAGACTGGATCAGTATTTGAAAATCAACTGATGTAATCCAGTACATCAACATGCTAAAAAAGAAAAATCATGTGATCATACTGTCACATAAAAAAAATCTGACCAAATCCAACACCCATGCATACTACAAACTCTCATCAAACTAGGAACAGAGGGGAACTTCCAAAACTCATAAAGAACACATACATGAAATCTACAACTAACATACTTAAAGGTAACTATTCCCAAGACTGGGAAAAAGGCAGGATATCCCCTCTCGCTACTCCTATTTAACACTGGATTGGAAGTCTTAGCTAATGGCAATAAGACAATAAAATGAAATAGTAAGTATACATATTGGGATACAAAATATAACACTGTCCTAGTTTATAGAGGACAACGTTGTCTGTAAAGAAAAATCCCAAAGAATTATCAAAAAACAACCTAGAGCTAAAAAGTAATTAAATAGCAATTTGTGGGATATGTTAATACATAAAACCAACTGCCTTCTTATACAACTAGCAATGAATAACTGGAATTTGATATTTAAAATGCAATACATTTGCATTAGCATCAAAAAATAAATATTTAGGGGTAAATCTAACAAAATACATATGAGATCTATATGAATAAAACCAGAAAACTGATGAAAGATCACAACATATCTAAATAAATGAAGGTACATTCCATGTTCATGGATAGAAAGACTCAATACTGTTAAGGCATCAATTCTCCCCAACTTGATGTACACATCCAACACAACAAATCAAAATTCCATCAAGTTATTTCATGGATATTGGCAAGTGAATTCTAAATTCATGTGGAAAGCAAGACAAAAGACACAGGACACCTGGATGACTTAGTCGGTTAAGCATCTGACTTCGGCTCAGGTCATGATCTCATGACTTGTGGGTTCGAGCCCATGTCAGGCTCTGTGCTGACAGCTCTGAGCCTGAAGCCTGCTTTGGATTCTATGTATCCCTCTCTTTCTCTCTGCCCTCCCCCACTCGTGCTCACCTGCACAAACACGCTCTCTCTCAAAAATAAACATTTTTAAAAAATCCTTTTTTAAAAAGAAAGACAAAAGACCCCAAATAGTCCACATAATACTGAAAAAGAATAACAAAGTAAGAGGACTAAACACTGATTTCAGATTCATTACACACATCACTAATCAAGATAGCATGGCACTGGCAGAAGAATAAGCAAATAGATCAATAGAACATACCAATAAGTAGCCCAGAAATAGACTACTCTAATATAATCAACCAATCTTTGAGATAGGAGCAAAGACAATCCAATGGAAAAAAGGTAATCTTTCTATTAAGTGGAACTGCAACACATCCACATACAGAAAAAGTTATCCACCCACTAACCTTACACTGTTCACAAAAATTAACTGAAACTGGATCATAGACCTAAATGGAAGAAGCAAAACTATCAAGCTTCTAGAAGGTAACATAGAACTCTAGGCACCTTGGTTTGCTTTTGAGTTTTTAGATACAGCACTAAAAGCAAAATCCATGAAAGAAAAAATAGATGAGTTGGACTTTTTAAAAATTAACAGCTTCTGCTCTGCAAAAGATGCTTTAAGACAATAAAAAGACAAGCACAGACTGGAAGAAAGTATTTGTAAAACACATATCTGATGAAGAATTTGAATCTAAAACATACAAAGGGGTGCCTGGGTGGCTCCATTGGATTGAGCATCCAACTTTGGCTCAGGTCATTATCTCACAGTTTGTGGGTTTGAGCCCCGCATCAGGCTTTGTGCTGACAGCATAAACCCTGGAGCCTGCTTCAGATTCTGTGTCTCCCTCTCTCTCAGCCCCTCCCCCACTCATGCTCTGTCTCTGTCAAAAATAAACATTAAACATACAAAGAACTCTCCAAATTCAACAAAAAAAATGGTCCAGTTTTAAAGTATGCAAAAGATCTGAATAGATACCTCACCAAAGAAGATATATAGATGGCAAATAATCATATGAAAAGTTGTTCAACATATTTCATTAGGGAATTGAATTCAAACAATGAGATGCCACTATGCACCTATTAGAATGGCTAAAATCCAAAAAACTGACAACACCCAAATACTGACAAGCATGTGGAGCAACAAGAAGTCTCATTCATGCTAGTGGGAATGCAAACGGCACAGCCACTTTATAGCACAGTTTGGCAGTTTCTTACAAAACTTAACATACAATCCAGCAACTGTGCTATGAGTTATTTACCCAATTGAAATGAAAGCATATGTCTACACAAAAATCTGCACAAGGATTATTTATCACAGCTTTATTCATTATTGCCAAAAACTGAAAGTAACCAAGATGTCCTTCTATAGGTCAACTGGTAAACTGTGGTGGAGCCATACAATGGAATAGAATTCAGTGAGAAAAAGAAATTCGCTGGAGAAAGTATTTGCAAATTACATATCTGACAAGGGATATCCAGAATATAGGGGCACCTGGGTGGCTTAGTCGGTTAAGCGATCAACTTTGGCTCAGGTCGTGATCTCAAAGTTCGTGGGTTT
This sequence comes from Panthera onca, assembly GCF_046562875.1. Classification (NCBI taxonomy): domain Eukaryota; kingdom Metazoa; phylum Chordata; class Mammalia; order Carnivora; family Felidae; genus Panthera; species Panthera onca. Next base: position 39,971,282 of record NC_138339.1, on the reverse strand, counting down.
AAGCACAGAGCCTGTTTCAGCTCCTCTGTCTCTCTCTGCCTCTCTCTCTCAAAAATAAACATTTAAAATATTTTTTTAAATGAGAAAATGACTTAACAGAGATTTCTCAAAGGGAGATACACAAAAGGCCAATAAACATATGAACCACTGTTCAACACACCACTAATTATCAGGGAAATGCAAGTCAAAACCAAAAGATACATCATACTCATTAGAAAGGGGAAGGAAGGAAGGAAGGAAGGAAGGAAGGAAGGAAGGGAGGGAGGGAGGGAGGGAAGGGAGGGAAGGGAGGGAAGGGAGGGAAGGGAGGGAGGGAGGAAGGAGCAAGTGCTAGCAAGGATGTGGAGAAAATGGAACCACTGGTGGGAATGTACAATAGTGTAGATGCTATGGAAAACTGTGTGACAATTCATAAACAAAAAAAAAAAAAATTAGAAATACAATTACCAAATGATCTAGCAATTCTACTTCTGGATATATATTTAGAAGAACTGAAAGCAGGATCTGACTAGATATTTGTTCACCAATGTTTAGAGCAGCATTATTCACATTAGCCAAAAGGCAGAAGAAACCCACAGATGGGATGAATGGATTAAAAATAATTTAGTGTAGGGGTGCCTAGGTGGCTTAGTTGGTTAAGTGTCCAACTCTTTTCTTTTTTAAATGTTTATTTTTGAGAGAGAGAGAGAGAGAGAGAGACACACTGAGAGAGAGAATGAGCAGGGGAGGGGCGAAGAGAAAGGAAGACACAGAATGTGAAATAGGCTCCAGGCTCTGAGCTGTCAGCACAGAGCCTGACATGGGGCTCAAACCCACAAACCGTTGAGATCATGATCTGAGCCAAAGTCAGACGTTTAACCAACTGAGCTGCCCAGGCACCCCTTAAGTGTCCAACTCTTGATTTCAGCTCAGGTCATGATCTCATGGTTAGCCCCCCACTGGGCTCTGTGCTGACAGGACAGAGCCTGCTTGGGATTCTCTCCCTCTTTCTCTGCCCTTCCCCTGTGCACATGCTCACTCTCACTCTCATAAAGTAAATATTAAAAAAATAATTTAGTACATACATACAACAAAATACCCTTAAAAAGAAAGGATATTCTGACACATGCTACAACACCGAGGAACCCTAAAGAAAGGGTTATATCACATGCTAGGTGATATAAGCCAGTCACAAAAGGACAGTGTATGATTCCACTCAATATGAAGTACGTAGAGTAGTGATATTCATAAAAACAAAAAGTAGAATGGTGGTTGCCAGGGACTGGGAGGAGAGGAGAATTGATAGTAATTGTTTAATGGGTATAGAGTTTTAGTTTTAGAAGTTGAAAAAAGGTTCTGGAGGTGACAGTAGTGATGGTTGCACAACAATATGAATGTACCTAGGTCACTGAACTACACTTAAAAATGGTTAAAATGGTAAACTTTGTATTATGTAAATTTTACAATTTTTAAAAATATACACCTTGTAAAGAAACGGTTTACCTTGTTTACACCACTAACAAAGAGGAATACACCCATACAAGTTTGTCAAAGCTACCGATTTATAGCTTTGCCTAGAGAAAGCTTCTTCACGTATGTACGTAGGTCTATATATAATCAATGTCTTCACACATTTTCATTTAAGTTTTTATTTATTATTTTGAGAGAGAGAGAGAGAGAGAGAGAGAGAGAGAGAGAGGAGGGAAAGGACAGAGAGAGAGGGAGAGGCAGAGAGTTCCAAGCAGGCTCCCCAGCACAGAGCCTGACGTAGGGCTCGAACTCATGAACTATGATCATGATCTGAGCCGAAACCTAGAGCTGGATGTTCAACTGACTGAGCCACCCAGGCACACCAATCTCTTCACAAATTTTTAGAAGATCAAATTGAAGATGTTGAACTTCAATATGATTACTCATCTGTACTGCCTCAGGTAGCATATTTTCCAAAAAAAATATGCATGTCTGGAGGTGCCTGGGTGGCTCAGTTGGTTAAGCGTTCAACTTCAGCTCAGGTCATGGTCTCGCGGTGAGTTCAAGTCCCACCTTGGGCACTGTGCTGACAGCTGGGAGTCTGGAGCCTGCTTCAGGTTCTGTGTCTCCTCCTCTCTCTCTGCCCCTCCCCTGCTCATGCTCTGTCTCTCAATAACAAACATTAAAAATTTTTTCAAAAAAAAATATGCATGTCAAGTGCACGTCTATGTAACACGAAATAAGTGATACTTTATTAACATACTAATACCAATTACCACCCTAGTGATTTTTCAGACCATTGCTTTGGCACCATTATTCAACACATGTTTTTCATAATAATAATTGATACTTTTCATGTTATCAATAGAGCAAATTTTCTTTAATATATCAATGATTATAAAGAACAAAACACAAGGAAAAGCAAGCCCAGGATGAACAAACTGACTACTCTAGTCAAGTAACTATTGGACATTTTCAATGAGGTTACCTACCTCATTTACCTTTTAGCATCAAGAGCCTTAATTCATCACAGTAGTTCTTACTTCAGAGGTACTATCTTTAACAAACAAACAAAACAAAAAAAGATTCTACTAATCAACCACACAAAATTCTCTATGTTCCTCACAAGGCTTATGTGTGAACCATTACAGTTGTGCCCAGTATTCTAGTTCTCATTCCATGCATATGGCAAGATTACACTTCACCACCATCTCTAAAGTTAGGTGTGGGCATGTGACTTATTTCAGCCAATGAAAGAAAAGGAAGTGGCACTATTTAGTAGCTTTAAAAGTCAGTGCATAATTGCCTATCTCTTTTCCCCTGTCAGAGAAACCAATTGCCTTTTTTCCTCTGTCAGAGAAAACAACAGTGGTCAGTGAGGACAAACAGTGGAGAAGTAGAGCTTCTGGCTGTCCCACTAGGGATATGAAACATGAACAATAAATAAATCTGTTAGTTTTAGCCACAGATATTGTGGGGTTTGGTATCTTAACTGATATAGCTTGATAAGCAATTCTCTTTTCAAGTACTTCTCTAGGGAATGCCATATGAGAACTTAAGTTGTATAATGCCTGTTTCACTCTGACTGTTTGAGATTGGAAGTATTACACATTGAGAGTTTACTATTTTCAAGTGAATCAAGATGTCCCTTTTAAAAAGCACATTTTTGGTCTTTAAGGGCCACGTGATTTATTTTCTTATAGCTTCAAAGAAAAAAAACGGATCAAAAAGCCAAGAGACAATTTGCTTCACACCAGCTTTAATGCTACTGTTTCATCTTGGACAGCTTATCTAATTTAAAAGAAAAAAAAAAAGCAATGTATTTTATCCTCATTTATCTTCACTTTGAAGTATTCCAACTTGTCGCTTATTTGCTCCAGTTTAGGAATCTTTTGGTTTAAAACTTCTAACTGCCATAAAACCATTGGGATTATGTTTGAATCATAAATATATTTTAAAATGAAATTCCATCACAGAAAATGTGCTGAAATTATAAGACATGAAAACTGAACAGACTAGCACTCATCATCTAGCAATAACCATCAAAGAGAAAGCTAGTTGGTAGGTGCTGCTTATTCTTCAATTCATAAAGTATCCGTCCTTTAGCAAACCTAGCACTCTTGGGCACGCAATTTCTTAAAGTCAATGATTACATGATTGAGAGTAATTACAAATACATTTAGAAGAAAAAAATCACAATTTTTTTTTTTTTAACTTCATGACACAATTGGGAAAACAGCCATGTAGTAACTCAGTAAATCAGTCAGACCCATGTTAAAACTTCAGATCTGCCACTTAAGAGCAATATGATCTTGAACAAATTACTTCACAATTCTGCATTTCAATTTCCTCATCTGCAAAAATAAGGATAATAATAACTCACAGAATGAGTGGCAGAATTACATAGCCTGTTAAGTAACAGGCATGGAGTGTGGGGTGTACAGAAATGTTCACTTCTTCCCCCCATTAACAACATTATCAGCTCATTTAGGGGCAGGAGAGAAAAGGGAACCCTATAAAAGATTGACAAACACATCTTTTCCAGATTTTCTCTAAAGAATGTAAACAGCTAACTTTCCTTTTTCTGTCCAATTCACTATAAAGTACTACCAAATCCACTCCTGTCCTTATTCCCTCCCACCTTGACCAATAAAACAATCACTTAATTGGTGACCCTGATTCTAGTCTTATCATCTTTAAAGGCATCTTCCACATCACCAAGTAATTACAACCAATCATTCCACTCCACTACTTAAAATCCTTCATTGGCTGGTGGTAATTTATCTTACAATATGGATGGAGTACTGTGATATATATAATTTACTTTCAAATAGCTTAGGTAAAAAAAGAATATACGTGTATGTCCATTTTGCTCATATACATACATATGCATATATAGTCATATATGTAAATTTTATACATATAATACATAAATGCAAAATGAGCAAAAAACAGCAAAATATTAACAATGATAAACCTAAGTGGTGGGTTTATGGATTCATTGTAGTCTAACTTTTTAGTATAAGATTTTAATAAAAACTTGAAAACCTGAGGGGTGCCTGGCTGGCTCAGTCAGTGGAGCATGCAACTCTTGATCTCAGGGTTGTAGGTTCAAACCCCATGCTGTGGGTAAAGATTACTTAAAAAAATAAACCTTATAAAAAGTTGAAAAAGCAAAATGAAAAATATTATTAGTATGCTTTATTTATGGAAAAATGGAAAGAGTAAAAATGTATTTACTTGAATATGCACAAACTCCAAGCATAGGAAATTATTAACAGTGATTTCTTGGTGGGTGGGGAAAGCAGTGGGAAATGAGCAAACAGGAAACAGAGATGAGAAAGACTCATACAATTTACATACACAGAATTCTATGACTGCATTATCTCTTTAAAATATTACACTGAAAAGTAATGTTGACCATAGTTTTACACACTGCATACTGTGAGGATTAAGTGAGACAATGTATATAAAGCTTTAGTAAGTGCTTGGCACTTGGTCAAGGCTCAGTAAATGTTAGCTAGTCCAGCTGTTGAAAAAAAAATTAAATCTTCAGTATTAATAGTACCATCTAATATGTACCAGTTAATTTTAATCTACACCCTCAGATGGTTAGTTGTGCTCTCCAGAAATGACTACTTATGAACATGAATTCCAAATCACCACTATCAACATTTATATCGAAGGATTTTTTTGATTGGTCAAAGGCAAGACTGAAATTATTTTTCCTTGATGAAATGACTGGAATTTGAAATATATGACTGCTAGGAAAACCACGTGGGCACCACTAAGAAAGTTTAACAATTTAGCAAGCTCAGCAGCCTAGACTTTTCGAACAACACTCAGTACCATTTGGGCCCAGGATCTCCCACTTCAAAGAAGCCACTGTTGTCTAACATGACCACTCTTGCTATCAGACTACTGCTACTGTTTATCTTTCAGTGAACCAAGTCTCTCATCACAGAGTCTTCATGGAGGACCCTGCTATCTGACTTGACAGCACACCATTCTGTCACCCACACCACAGGCCCAAAATGGAGTCATTTATGCTGGGGCCAAGTCACCAAACTGGGGCTTAATATCCAACTAATTGCAGTTTCAGCCTCCCCCAGAAATGTGGTTTTAAACAGTCGGGAATTTACTGGTCAGCACCAATGAGGTAATATGGGCCTGTCTCCATTCCCCAAAGGAAGATGAGATAATCAACCTAATAAGACCCTCTCCCCACTCCAAGGTAGGTGACCTTACCCCAAAAAATCCTTTCTTCTGTTTATTTTTTTTTTAATTTTTTAATGCTTATTTACTTTTGCAAGAGAGACAGAGTATGAGCAGGGGAGGGGCAGAGAAAGAAAGAGACACAGAATCTGAACCAGGCTCCAGGCTCTGAGCTGTCAGCACAGAGCCCGACACGGGGCTCGAACCCACGAACTGCGAGATCATGACCTGAGCCAAAGTCGCATGCTCAACCAACTGAGCCACCCAGGCACCCCATCCTTTCTTCTGTTTGTAACTTCCTTGTCGTGCTTTTAAAAACCTTTGCCTTTCTGTACTCTCTGGAGCACCTTTCTAGACAGCATGCTGACCAATCCATGAATAAACCCAATTAGATCTTTAAAATTTACTTGGTTGAATTTTTGTTAACAATTCCTATCATCAGAAGTCGGTACCATCTACCTTTAGTGAACCAAGGCATCACCTCATAGAGCTAATAAGAAGATTAAATGAGGTATAAATGATAATAAGCACTTAACACAGTTTTTAATCTATTCCAAGTAAAATTACCAGCAATCATCATTACTTTGAGAAACTAAAGTTGTTAAATCAACAATTCCATTTAGAAGTTTTAAGTTTTTATTAGATTAACCCTAGAATTCATACCAATTCTAAGACATGGATTCAACTACAAAAAAAATTTCACATTAAAAACAAAAAAATTTCAGATTAAAAACAATTGGGGGCACCTGGGTGGCTCAGTCAATTAAGTGTCTGACTTCAGCTCAGGTCATGATCCCACAGTTTGTGAATGTGAACCACACACCGGGCTCTCTGCTGTCAGCACAGAGCCCATTTGGGATACTCTGTCCCCCTTTCTCCTTGCCCCTCCCCCCACCTCAAAAATAAACATTTTTTTAAAAAAGCTTTAAAAATAACTAAACAACAACTAATTTCGCAAAATAGCTATAGTAGATGTTTGCTACCTGTGACCTGTTTTAGAGCATTTTTTGACATCAGGAACAAATCAAAGAAAGATTTAGTGGGGTGCCTGAGTGGCTCAGTTGGTTAAGCGGCCAACTCTTGACTTCCGTTCAGCTTAGGATCTCACAGTTGGAGTTCGAGCCCCACATCAGGCTCTGTGCTGACACTGGGGAGCCTGCTTGGGATTCTCTCTTCCTCTCTCCCTGCCTCTCCCCACCTCATGCTTTCTCAAAATAAACGTTAAAAAAAGGAAAGATTTAGTAATAAATTACTATGTCTAAAGATGAGTTAATAAAAGAAAAACTGAAAATATTCTGTACTAGTTTAGCAAAGCAGTGCCACTTTGAAATACAGTATTATTTTTAAAATAATGTATGTCTGTAAAGTTAATTTGTTTAAACAAATTCAAATAGAATCTAAAAAAACCAAAAGTGTAAAATACAATCTAGACTTACCACTTCATAAACATAACACAATATATATGCACAAGAGCACAAAAAGCTACATAAAAACAAAGGCACACACCCACAGAGAAAACTTCATAGTGGTTAGCTTAATAAAGAAAATAGGCTGTTATTATTCAACTAATAGTTTTATAGGCACTGATACCATTAAAAAAAAAACAACAATCACTGTAAAATGTATCCAAATCCAGTCAGTAAAACTGCAGACTGATAATCCTGAACAAAGTAATTAAAAGTTGCACTGACTTCAGAAAATTACTTAGCTAAACACCTAAGTCTATTGTCAGATGTATATACAATTTGATTTCAATCACAAAACTAATATAATCAATAAGAAAACGAGACATGAAACCAGTACTTTTTCCTTTGACCTTTCATAATTACATTCCATCTTTTAAAAATATTCACCTAAAGAAGATTTTGTTTTGAAATATAATTGACATAAATAGCATATTAGTTTCAGGTATACAACATAATGATTCACTATTTGTATATATTATGAAATGATAATCACAGTGAGTCTAGTTAACATCCATCACCACACACAGTTACAAATGTTTTTGTGATGAGAACTTTCAAGACCTACTCTTTTAGCAACTTTCAAATATGCTATAGTCACTATGCTATACCTTAAAAAGATGCTTTGACTTTACATTTTCTTGACGAATATCCAGGCAATAAAATATTCTTTGAAGAAAAATCTAATGATCTGGCAAGAGCTAATACTTCAATTACAAAGTAGTATATCTATGTTCAAAAAGCCCAGATGAACTCTGCTGACCATATATTTAAGAATGTAGGGATGCCTGGCTGGCTTAGTTGGTAGAGTGTGCAACTCTTGATCTCAGGGTTTTGAGTTCAAGCCCCACATTAGGTGTAGAGATTACTTAAAAATAAAATCTTGAAAGAAAGAAAGAGAAAAAGAAAGAAAGAAAGCCAAAATTCTAATTCTTATTCTCAATTAATCAAAAATGATGATGATTAATTAAAACATCTATGTTGGGGCACCTGCCTGGCTCAGTTAGTAGAGCATGCAACTCCTGATCTTGAGGTTACGAGTTTGAGCTCCACATTGGGCACAGAAAAAATAAAATCTTGAAAGAGAGAGACACAGACAGACAGGAAGGGAAGAAAGGGAAAGAGAAAAAGAAACAAGCATCTATGTCTTATGCACAGTGCTAGACTCCGTAGCTAGCTTTAAAATTTTTATTGGATAAAGGCAGACATATAAACAATAATATCAATGTCACTGCTCTGAATGCTAGTAGTAATTTCTATGATAATGGTACATATTAGGTGCTTTTCCATTTATGGAAGAACAACTGTATTGGGCACTGGGAAGTACTGTGGCAGATGGCAGGACTATCAAGTAAAACTTCCTTAACAATGTTGCCACAGGGCGCCTGGGTGGCTCAGTTGGTTAAGCATCAACTTTGGCTCAGCTCATGATCTCATGGTTCATGGGTTCACACCCCACATTGGGCTCTGCACTGACAGTGTAGAGCCTGCTTGGAATTCTCTCTCCCTCTCTCTCTGCCCCTCTCCAGCTTGCTCTCTACCTCAAAATCAATAAATTCAAAAAAAAAGTTTAACCATCACTTTCTCTATGGAGCATCTTTTGAATTTACAAGCTTAGACTATAATACTAATTTTATGTGGTTTTAGAGTACTCTGTTTTTAACTTTTACTTTTTCTAGTGCTTGTTATGCTTCATTGTGATTGCTTATTTCCTTGTCTCTGCCTCCCACTAGACGTCAGTTCTTTGAGAGCAGGAACTGTTTCTTCTTCACTTTTGTGTTTCACAGCATTACACAATCTTCAGCAAAGAAAAGATACTCAGTAAATACCTATGGGCTCATTTGATTATGGAATAGTATAAACATTTAAAAATATTGCATAGCAGCCATTTCCTTAAGCAGGATAGCATTTCAGATTTTTGTTTTCCTCATGAACCAACTCTCTAGAGTTTTAAATGTAGCCATCATGGTCAGTGACATCACAGATTACTGAAAAGTGATGACTTACAGGTTAATGACACATCCTCCTCTTCCATTTCTCGAATAATAGTATCGCAGACTTTATCTTATGGCAACGTTTACTAAAATGTGTAAGGAGAATTTTGTCAGAAAGACAGCTTTCATTGCAACTTGAGTTTTCACTAGGACTCCAAAATTTTTCATCAAAGCTAGAAAAGATGAACATATATTGCACATATAAATACTGCCAAAAGTATTTTTTTTCTGTAATAAATAGCTACACAGCTATTATACTATAGATTTTGGAATTGCTGAATGCTCAAAATGCTCAAAATGCAGAATACACCCTGACTTTTAAGAATGAGAATTACACATTCTGCTGTTACAGCCCACATTAAACAAACCACATAATTTTACTTAAATTTGTTCAGTTCTATTTGTTTTAGAAATAAAATCAATTAAAAAATGGAATCTATTAGGGTTTAAGGCATTTTGGAATATTGTAGGTATTGTTGAATTTTATTTAATTTACTGGGAGGGAGTTGGGAGAAGGCAAAATATGAAGCAATGGTGGAAAAATAAATATTTGGGGGGAAAGAATTCATGATTTTTCAACTAAAATTTGAACTGTTTTGTGGTACTATATATAATTTTAAAATAAATTATGAGCATGTTTGCCAAGATTGTACCACACATAATAGGCACTTAATGGGAATGAATCAAAGTAATATGCTAAACATTTTTTAATTCCCTTTTCAATCCTGCAGCATTGAATGCTTGGTGAAAACAAAAGTATCTGGACAGTACAGGCAACGTTTTGAGTTTTTTCTTTTTTCTTTTTTTTAGGTTTATTTATTTATTTTGAGAGAGAGAGAGAACGAACAAGTGTGGGAAGGCCAGAGGGAGAGGGAGGAGACAACAATACATGGGTTTCTAGCTAGGTAACTGGCAAGTTACTGGTAACAGGAACTAAGGGAGAAAAAGAATGGAGTCGTAGAGGATATGATCATAATCAAATTGTTTCAGATATACTGTGATTGAGAGGCCTATAAAAAATCCAAGTGGAGACATCCAAGTAGAGATCTAAGGGTCTAGAAGTCCAGAATTCAAGAAAAGGATGCAGAGTTACATCTCAAAGGAAAGCAGGTCCAAAAGTCAGTGTGTTAGGCAAAAACTACGAAGAATGAAAATTATCTTTGGAAATCCTTTAGGAAGCCCCTTACCAGTAAAGATATACCATCTCTTTTTTTTTGTTTTTTTTTTTTTTTTAAACATTTTTATTCACTTTTTGAGAGACTGAGAGAGACAGAGAGCAAGCAGGGGAGGGGCAGAGAGTGAAAGAGACACAGAATCTAAAGCAGGCTCCAGGCTCTGAGCTGTCAGCACAGAGCCCGATGTGGGGCTCAAACCCACAAACTGCTAGATCATGACCTGAGCTGAAGTCGGCTGCTTGCTTAACTGACTGAGCCATCCTGGTGCCCCATACCATCTCTTAATAAGCCAGTCATCTCGCACCGGAACAACTGCTGTTTCTTGGTTGAGTACTAAATAATAACTAAGTAGAATAATAAGAGAATTCAGTTGAATTTTTAAATGTTTTTAAACATCTTTTACCCTTTTTAAGTTGTGTGCTGACTGGCTTGAGTGAAAAGTATATATTATAGCAAATGAACCATATACATTTAGGCTTGAGTACAAATAGATGGTAACTGAAGTCATGGTAGATAAGATACAAGGAAAGCTTATTAGTTTTCTACTGCCGCTGTAACAAATTACCACAAACTTAGTGGATTAAAACAACATAAATTTATTTTCTTACAGTTCTAGAGGTCAGAAGTCCAAAATGAGTCTCACAGTCTAATAATGTGTCAAGCAAGACTGGTTCCTTCTGGAAGCTCCAAGAGAGAATCTGTTCCTAATCTTTTTTAACTTTTAGAGGCTGGTGGCATTCCTTAGCATACGGTCACATCGCTCCAGTCTCTGCTTCCATGGTGACATTTGCTTTTCCTCTGACTCATAATACATCCTTCCTAATAAGACCACTGTGATTACATCGGGCCTGCCAGGATTACCTCCCATCTCAATATCCTCAACTTAATCCTATCTGCAGAGTCCCTTTTGCCACCTAAGGTAACATTCACAGGCTCTGAGGATTAGAACATTGGATATATTTGGGAAGAAGGAGACAACTATTCAGCCTACCACAGAGAGAATGCAAATAACAGTATTGGTAATTCTCTAGTTCTTATACTGGATGGTGGGTCCACATGAATTCACTTTGTCAGTATGCTTCCTAAAATATGTATGTTACATATATTCAAGTGTATACAAAATATTATATAATGTAAAACATTTTTAAAAGAATAAAGAGCTATTAAATCAAATGAGAAATATTGACAGCTCAAGGAATGGGCAAAAGATGATGGGGCACTCAAAGGGAACTGAGAAGGAGAAAAGCCAAAGTATAAGTCAAAGGAACAATCTTTCAATTACAAGAAAGTCATCTTTTGGGACTGCAAAGGTCACATAAGATAAGGATTGAGAAGAGTTTATTAATTTAGCAACAGGGTCACTGTCGACCTTGATGAAAGCTATTTCAGTGGAATGGTGGATGCCAAAAATAGATTGCATTGAGCTGAGGAGTGCATGGGAGGTCACAATCTGGAAAAAGCCAGGTGCAGATAATTCTTTCATATACACATGAATAAAATACTGTAAATAAACAAACAAAATCCAAGTTGTTCTCATAATCCAGGAAGAAGAACTAGAATCTAGGTAAGATTTATGAAAGGAAAAAAACAAAGGTGAGAAAGGAAAGAACAAAAAGGAAAAGAAAGAAGCCACAAAAGAAAGAATAGGGCACCTGGATGGCTCAGTCGGTTAGGGGTCCAACTCTTGTTTTTGGCTCAGGTCATGATCTCATGGTTCCTGAGTTTGAGCACCACCCTGGGGCTCTGTGCTGACAGTGCAGAGCCTGCTTGGGATTTTATATATATATATATATATATATATATATATATATATATATATATATATATATATATTTATATTTATATATAAATACATATATATGTAACTTGAAAAGAGAGATTATGATATCCACTTTACGAAACAGAAAACAGGCACAAAGAAGGCACAGAGCTAGGAAGTGACACAGGTAGGACTCAAATATAGGTGGATCTGACCAAAATGTGTGCTCCTAACTGCTGTTGGACAGAGATGGTAGACTGGACTGATACATGAAGTAAAGTAGTTCAAGTATGAAGCTAAGAATACAGCCTGACAGCATGGTTAATATCAGGAGTTAATATGTCTATCTCTGGAAAGCAGTTTTTCCTGAAGCTTGGGTCAAGGACACTATTAAGACATTGTTAAGGGGACTGGCCAAATTAACAGTTTGAACTTGAAGTTGTAAGTTTAAATTTGAGACCAAAATAAAAATCTGAGCCCTAATAAGGGATCACTTATCAGCATTAACTAAGATATACTTAAACCATGAACTCATCAGCAACAGAACAACCATGTTTTAAGTCTCAAGGGAAGAAGAAACTGAAATTTCTAAAATGACCTCAAATGCATGTTGTATCCATTCCAGTACCAGCTATGCACTAAAGTGGTATGCCGAACCACATTAATAAAATGGAAGACAAGGAGCGCCTAGCTAGTTCAGTCAGCGGAGCGTGCGACTCGATCTCGGGATTGCAGGTTCAAGCTCAATATAGAGAATACTTACAAATAAAATCTTTTTTTTTTAATTTATTTTTAACATTTATTTATTTTTGAGAGACAGAGAGAGACAGAGCATGAGCAGGGGAGGAGCTGCAGCAGGCTCCAGGCTCTGAGCTGTCAGCACAGATCCTGACATGGGGCTCAAACTCACAGACTGTGAGATCATGACCTGAGCCAGTCAGATGCTTAACTGACTGAGCCACCCAGGCACCCAAAAATAAAATCTTAAAAAATAAGAAGAAGATGGAAGACCAGGCTACCACCATATTAACAGTCAAAGATGACAGTGGGACAGGAGCAAGAGCCTAAAATGCAGCTGTAGAAAAAATAATTTAACTATCTTAGAATTATTCAGCAGTATCAGTGAAGAGAAAATAATCCAGAGAATGAGATTAGGAAGGTTACCAGCCACTAAACTTATCTGTTAACATTCTCAAATTCAAAGAAAAATCTGTAAATTGACCTTTGTTTACTGGGGTATTATACACAATCTCTGGTCAACTACCTGGTACATAGTACGGAAGTATTCTGCCATTATGAATTATTTATTTTGTAAAGTTTATTTATTTATTTTGAGTGAGAGAACATGTACAAGTTGGGGAGAAGGAAAGGACAGAGAGAGAGAAGAGAGAGAATCCTAAGCAGGCTCCGTGCTGTCAGCACAGAGCCCAATGTGGGGCTCAATCCCATGAACCATGAGATCACGACCTGAACCAAAATCAAGAGTCAGTCGCTCAACCCACTGAGCCACCCAGGCACCACCATCATGAATTCTTTAAACATGAAATTTTACAGAAGAAACCATCCCTTTCCTAGAGACTTCTATTACTATTTAGTTAAGTGAGTTTTAAGACCTCAGTTTCCCAATCCTTTGTCATGTCCTTCAGAGTACTGGTGAATAAAGCAAATTCCAATAAATGTGAGTTATTTACAACCCTAGCAATAGATTAAACTATAATTGTCAATAGACCATCTAAGATGAAATCATTCAGGGGTGCTTGGGTGGCTTAATCCAGTTAAGCGTCCGTCCAACTCCAGCTCAGGTCACAATCTCGCAATTCGTGAGTTCCAGCCCCACATCAGGCTCTCTGCTGTCAGCGCAGAGCCCACTTTGGACCCTCTCTCCCCCTCTTTCTCTGCCTCTCCCCCACTCTGCCCCTCCTGCCTCGTGCTCTCTCTCAAAAATAAAAATTTAAAAAGAAAAAAAAAGAAAATGAGATCATTGTCATGAGATGAAATAACATACAGAAAGCAATTACCTCAGTGCCTAAGTGCTCAGTACATAATAGCTAATAGAATTATTAGCACCCTCTCCAAAAAAATCAGTTATAGAGACCCTTGAGTTATAATGAAGCCTGTAACCAACACCTTTGGTGCTCATGTCACCCCTCTGGCCAATTTGTCATTTGCCACCATTACAGACCTTCAGACTCAGGTTATGCACCAACATTCCATCTCAAGTGAACCAGCCCATTATGTATGCCTCAGGTCTTCAGGAGCACAGGTATAGCTCAAAGAACAGAAAAGTCTATACTTTCAACCACAGGAGAATGAAAAATAGTGGATAAATGTTCAAACCTTCCATCTTTCAAATGGACAATACTGAGAGGCATTCTGTATATTTCTTAGGAGGTTCCAGTGGAACTGAGTTTCTAGTGCTTACAGCAGCAATCTCAGCATCATACTTTTTCCTTCCTTGTCTAGAAATTCCTCATTTCTAGTTCCTGGGTCAACTCAAATAAATCATCTACACTCTACTTTAAGAAATGCCAATCTAAGATAAAGCCCAATCACAAGACCCAAAAGATGATCATCTAGCCTTTGCTTGAATATTTCTATCCTACACATTCATCCTTAAAGCAGATGTTCCAAGGAACACCAAGACAGATGTTTCTAGTAAAGCCTGTAGAAATGCAGCCTTTTGAAAGTAGAAAAAAATGCAAATATTTGCTGAATGAGTGAATAAACTTTAGCAAGCAAAATCCCAGAGTTCATTAAGAAAAAAGATAAGTCAGCCTACACAGTATACACAAACATTATTTGTTCCTTAAAAATCCCTAAAGAGATCTTGATATAAAATACTATTCTTAATTTTTGTTTGAGAAGGCCTACCTTTCATTACACCTGACTTCCAGAGTTCCCATGTATGCATATGACACAGCAATATAAGCAGAATTACTATGACTATACAATGACTACATATTATAGTAAACCCTTAGTCTAATGACTCACTGATTATTTCCCTAAGATTTTTAAAACCTGGTACCAGGGACGCCTGGGTGGCTCAGTCAGTTTAGCGTCTGACTTTAGCTCAGGTCATGATCTCACGGTTCATGGGTTCAAGCCCCACATCGGGCACTATGCTGACAGCTCAGAGCCTGGAGCCTGCTTCAGATTCTGTGTTTCTCTCTCTCTGCCCCTCCCCTGCTCAGGCTTTCTCTCTCTTGAAAATGAATAAATGTTAAAATAAATAAATAAATAAATAAATAAATAAATAAATAAATAAAAATTACTTTAAAAAATAAGAAATATAAATAAATAAATAAATAAATAAATAAATAAATAAATAAATAAAACCTGGTACCAAAGAAAAGGATTTTCAGTCCCTCCCTGGTGATAAAGATATGGGATATAAGTCTAAAAAAAACTTTCATTAGCTGTATCTGCCACATAGGAAAAAACAATCTCAAGTAGTAGCTGTCACTCAGAGAATGACAGAGACAAATTAGAAAGAGAGCCTGGTCCCTGTCTAGCTCTGGTCCCTGGGACCATTTAGCTGTATCCTTACCTTTTCCTTTGCTTGATAATATAAACCAATTCCCTCTTCTTGACTAAGCCAAGTCATTTGAGTTTCTAGGTTTCTGTCACTGGTAACTGAGAAAGGTCTAACACAAGAGCTAGTATAAACATAGTATAAGATCTAATACTCTCTATGGAAGGGCTAGAAAGTATGAGATCCATGAATCCCCTAAAAATAAAACTCTGATTTTGTATATAAGAGTACATATTCTAGAGAGAAGATACTAAAATTTCCGTCAGAATAAATCTCTGACTACCATATCCTCTAAAGTTTAGATTTATTAGTTGATGGTCTAAGCCAGTAACTTAATGTATATTTCTGACCATTTATATGAGCAACAAACGTCCACCTTTTATTAAATGCCATGATTTTCAACCACAGGCACATATATTTTGAAATCCTCTGGGGCGCCTGGGTGGCGCAGTCGGTTAAGCGTCCGACTTCAGCCAGGTCACGATCTCGCGGTCCGTGAGTTCGAGACCCGCATCAGGCTCTGGGCTGATGGCTCGGAGCCTGGAGCCTGTTTCCAATTCTGTGTCTCCCTCTCTCTCTGCCCCTCCCCCGTTCATGCTCTGTCTCTCTCTGTCCCAAAAATAAAATTAAAAAAAAAAAAAAAAAAAAAAAAAGAAATCCTCTCTCTACTTCTAAGATTCTGATATGTTGTTAATTCCTCCCTTCCCCCTCCAACAGCTGAGAATCAATGGTTTACAATCTGTATGAAGAACTTTTTGGAGTCATTTTTACATCTTTTAAATCTATTCAGATATGCTAAAATGCAAGAAATACTACAATTGACTTTAAAAAATAATTCATCCTAAGACGGTTGGTCCTGGTAAGATGTAGTAAGCACACTCCACCCTGTCTCTTCACTAAATGTAACCATAAACTCAGGACAGGATACACAGAACAGCTTTTTGCTAAAAAGCAAACAGCAGGCAGATCAAGGAAGTGAAATACCACTCAACCAGAAGTGAATTTATTTTTTTTTTCTCCAGTATCCCCTGCCTGAATTTCATGTAGCCAGAAACCTAGGAGTGAGCATTCCTCCAGAACAATCACTCTGGCCCAAAGATCTACAAAGGGAACTAACAGAAATGTGTAAGTATGGAAACTACCCATGTTTTTCCCCGTTTCTGTTCTCCCATGCACCATGCACAAGCTATAGGCAATCCCGTGGTCACATGGAAACCTGAAAGAGCCATCACTTCAGTTACTAAAGCTGTGATTCTAAAAAACAAAAACAAAACAAATCAAAACAAAAAACAGGACCAACACCTATTGCAGTTTTTGTTTTTTTCTAGTTTCTCCATCTCTCCATCTCTTAGCCCCTGACTACAGAGTAGGGTAAGAAGAGTCACAAATTTCTGGATGGAAACTGAAAAGGGAAACCCAGGGAACTGGATTTTCAGAACATAATGCAATTAAACTCAAAATTAGTTAATAGGAAAATGAGAGGAAAATCTCCAAATACTTGGAAATTAAACAAAACTCCTCTAAATAATTTATGCATCAAAGACGAAGTCTCGGGACACCTGGGTGGCTCATTAAATTCGGCATCTGACTCTTGATTTCAGCTCTGGTCATGATCTCACAGTTGGTGAGATGGAGCCCTATGTTGGGCTCTGTGCTGAGAGCGTGAAGCCTGCTTGGGATTCTCACTCCCTGTCTCTCTCTGTCCCTCCCCAGCTCTCTCTCTAAATAAACATTAAAAAGGGGGGGACAGCTGGGTGGCTCAGTCAGTTAAGCCTCTGACTTCGGCTCGAGTCATGATCTCGCGGTTCATGGGTTCAAGCCCCGCATCAGGCTCTCTGCTGACAGCTCAGAGCCTGAAACCTGCTTCAGATTCTGTGTCTCCCCTCTCTCTCTGCTGCTCCCCTGCTCATGCTCTGTCTCTCTCTCAATGAGAGGAAGTCTCGTTGAACATCCACTCATGATAAAAACTTTAGCCAACTAGTAGTAGAAGGAAACTTCCTCAACCTTAGCTAACACTCTACTTAATGGTGAAAACCTAAATGCTTCAAAGCCTGGTAAATGGGAAGAATGTCTAATGTCACCATTCTTTTTTAACATCCTTTGGGAAAATGAAAAGACACAAAAGGCACAGAGACTGAAACAAGAAATAAACCGACGCTAGTCACAGACTGCATGATCATCTACTTTTAAAAATCCCAAAGAATTTACAAAATACATATAGGACAAGTAAATTTAAATTTAGCAAGGTTATAGGATAAAAAGTCGTAACACAAAATCGATCTTTTTTTTTTTTTTTAAAGTAAGCTCTACGTTCAACATGGGGCTTGAACTCAAGACCTCAAGGGCAAGAGTCACAGGTTCCACCCACTGAGCCAGCCAGGAGCCCCCAAATCAATCCTATTTCTATATACAATTAGAAACTGAAAATTTTAGGCGTGCCTGGGTGACTCAGTAGGTTGAGCATCTGACTCTTGATTTTGGCTCAGGTCATGATCTCACAGTTCGTGGGTTCGAGCCCTGCATCAGGCTCTGTGCTGACAACTCAGAGCCTAGAGCCTGCTTCAGATTCGGTCTCCATCTCTCTCTGCCCCTTCTCTGCTCACGTGCTCTCTCTCTCAAAAATAAACATTAAAATATTTTTTTAATAAAAATAAAAAATAAAATCTAGATGAAAAGGCAAAGAAACTAGAATAGTTAAAAATTTTTTGAAAAAAAAGAATGAAACTGAAGAATCACAATCACTCAATTTTAATACACATTTACTCTGAAGCTATAGTAATCAAAGCTGTGTGGTAGTGGCAAAGGGATTTAGATCAATGCAACACAATAAAGAATACAAAAACAGACCCAGACAGATATAACCAAATGACTGCTGACAAAGGTACAAAATCAATTCAATGGAAAAAGAATGGTCTTTTTTTTTTTTTAATGTTTATTTATTTTTGAGAGAGACAGAGCACGAGCAGGGAAGGGGCAGGGAGACACAGAATCCGAAGCAGGATCCAGACTCTGAGCTGTCAGCACAGAGCCCGACATGGGGCTCAAAGCCACAAACTGTGAGATCATGATCTGAGCCAGAGTCGGATGCTCAACTGAGCCACCCAGGCACTCCTGAAAACAAATGGTCTTTAGGGGCGCCTGGCTCACTCAATCGGTAGAGCACACAACTCTTCATCTTGGGGTTGTAAATTCATCAGTTGTAGAGATTACTTAAAAATAACGCCTTAAAAAAACAGAAACAAAAAGATAGTCTTCACAGTAAACACAAAATGGTGTTGAACAAGTGTATACTCACATGCAAAAAAAATTAACCTCAAATTTAATCTCACACTTCATACAAAATTCACTCAAAATGGATCATAGATCTGAATGTAAAATATTAAACTTCAAAACTTTGAGAATACAAAAAAATCTTCAACCTGCGGTTGCTCCCAAACATACAGCTGCAAACTCAGGAAACTCAGGAAACGGGTAAGCCCTGGAGCTTCAACAGCCTTCTGTTCCTTCCAGGGAATCCTGAGGGGCCTGGACAAATCAGAGGTATTGCTAATTGGTTATGTTGACACTATTGGCAAACAAATTGGGATAAACTCGACAAGAGAAGCCAATAACTCTACAGACAAGGGTTTGGAAAAGAGAAAGGGAAACATTTATTTCAGCAGCCATGGGAGATGGCAGGCTTGAGCCTTAACAATCTACCTCTACCAGCAAGATGGACACCTAGAGTTTTGAAGAGAGAGTTCAGAGGAGTAAGTTCAAGAGAGGCAAAGAGTGTGTGACTATGAGTAGGGGTCAGTATGTGTTTAGCCTATGATCATGGGCTAGAAGGGGATGGGTGAGGTGTGGTCTTCTAGGCATTCCACCACTATCTGGGCTCTTCTGGTCTGGTGGTTGGAATGTTTAGGTCATTGCAAAATTCTTTGTCAAGGCCTCAAGAAAGTACCATAAGTAACTGTTGGGGTCTATAGTTGAGCAAGAGGGCTCGCTGACAGGGTTCAGCAGAGTTCTTTGGACAACAAAAGTACTATCCATTAAAAAAAAAGACTGGTAAGTTGGACTTCAAATAAATTAAAACTTTTACTCTGTAAAAGATACAGTTAAAAGAAGAAAAGCTACAGATTGGGAGAAAATATTTACAAACCACATATATGACAAAAGACTTATATCCAGAATAGTTTAAGAACTCTCAGAGCTCAACAATAAAAAAACAAACAGCCCAATTAAAAAATAGGCAAAATATATAAACAAACACTTCCCCAAAGTTCAACATCATTAGCCATTAGGGAAACAGATATAAACCACAATGAGTTAGCCATCATGGAAATACAAATAAAAACCACCGGATACCACTTCACACTCACTAGGATGGTTATAATAAAGAAGACAATTACAAGTGTCAGCAAGGTTGTGAAGACACTGAACCCTCCTTTACTCTTGATGGGAATGTAAAATGGTGCAGCCACTTTGGAAAAACAGTCTGGCAGTTAATCAAAAGACTAAACAGAGAGTTACAACATTATCCAGCAATTCAACTCTTCTGTATATCCCCAAAAGAATAAAAATATATGTATAACAAAAACTTATACACAAATGTTTCATAGGTCATTACTCATTAATAATCAAAAGTGGAAACCACCCCAATGCCCATCAACTAATGGATAAATAAAATGTGGTATGTCCATACAATGGAATATTATTTATCAATAAACAGGAATAAAGTATTGATAGATGCCACAACTTGGATAAACCTTGAAAACATTATGCTAAGTAAAAGAAGCTAGTCACAAAAGATCATATGTGATTCCATTTGTATGAAATGTCCAGAGCTGGCAAATCTACAGACACAGAAAGTAGATTCTTGGTTGCCTAAGACTGGGGGAAAGGGAGAAACAGAAGTAAAATCTAGTGGGCACAGAGTTTCTTTTGGGGGTCATAAAAATGTTCTACAATTGGCTATGAATGGTTGTACAACACTGTGAATATACTAACAACCATCAAATTTTACTTTATGTGAGTGAATTTTATGGAATATAAATTATATCTCAATGAAACTGTTATTTAAAAAACCACAAACTTGGGTAGCTTAGTTGGTTAAGTGTCCAACTTCAGCTCAGGTCATGATCTCACAGTTCGTGAGTTCAAGCTCCAGAGCAGACAGCACAGAGCCTGCTTAGGATCCTCTGTCACCCCCTCTCTCTGCCCCTCCCCTGCTCACTTTCTTTCTCAAAAATAAACATAAAAAAAAAAAAGAGCCACAATAAAATATCATTATACATCTATTAAAATGGCTAAATTAAAAAATACTGACAATATCACTGTTAATGAGACACAGAGTGACAAAACTTTCGTACATTGCTAGTGAAAAAGGAAAATGATACAACCACTGTGGAAAATGGTTTATTAGTATCTTATAAAATTAAACAAATACTACCAATGACCCAGGAATCTCCCTCCCGGGTAGCTACTCTAGAAAAATGAAATCACGTTCATACAACTCCTGTACACAAGTATTTACTATAGTGGCTCTACTTATAAGTATTAAAAACCAAAAACCAAAAACCAAAAAACCATTTGGTTCAAGGGGTGAATGGATAAATTGTGTGGTACATCCACAAAATATTTACTACTTAGCCATAAAAAAGAATAAACTATAGATATACACAACAACTTAGGTAATCTCAAAGGCATTATGTTGAGTGAAAGACACCAATCTTCACAAAATTGTATACTGCCTGGTTCCACTTATATTATACTCTCAAAACTACAAAACTATGGAGATGAAGAAAAGATAACTTACTGCCAGGGTCTAGAGTCAGGAGGGATAACATGAGGGAGTCTTTCAGGGTGATGGAGTCTTTCAGGGTGATGAATTCTTTCAATATTCTGTACCCTGACTACTGTGGTGATTACACAAATCTATACATGTATTAAATTCTAAAAACTGTTCACCAAAAGGAAAAAGTGAATTTTTCTTTATAATTTTAAAAACAAAAATTTTTAAATTCCGACTTAAAGTCAACTTTTCTCTTTAATTCAATTTCAACTCACTAAGTTATCACCTCTGGTAATTTCATTTAGTTAACAGTATACAGCTCAAAGAAAGATATTGGCAAAATGGAATATATCCTAAGGAGTACCAAGAGGTAGTAAATCATTAAGAAATCTGGTAATAAATTAATAAAGGGTAAAAAAACAAAACAACACACAATATATGCTAAGTCTAGAGCATACACTTAAAGGGGACAATGAGTAATGACAAATATCTTAAATTATCTGAAAGGCTGACATGTGCATGGGGGTTAGAATTTTTCTACACAATATTAAAGGGAATATCACTTACCAACGAATCTAAAAGTAGAATGTTTTCTAGGGTTACCAGAAATTTACCATTTATTCCTCAAGTGTTAGATAATCAAGAAACAGGAAATTCTAGAGATTCCTGCATACACAAAAGGTCAGGCAGGAAGATCCTAGAGTTTTCTCCCAACTCAAACACTGTATGAATCTAATGACTATTACTTCTAGCCTTAACCTAGCAAAGTAAAAGGTATTGAACATCTAAAAAGGTAACCCTTCCTGCCAAAATATCACCTTTCATTGCATAAAGGTAAATATTACAAGGTAAAAATTTGAGTTCCAAATTTTTAAAAAGACTAAATAAATACAAAATCTTAACAAAAGCCATATTGAGATCTATTTTATTTTCCCAAATCTCATTTATACTAAGGATATTAAAATTAAACTCAAATTATTAATGTCTAATTAAATCTAATTTCATTAGACTTAAAAGACAAAAGTTATAAATATAAATTTCATGCAAATTTCTGTAAGTATATTGAAGAAATCTCCTGAAAAAGAAGTGCTCTTTCCACACAAAAAGTGGTAGTCCTCAAAAGAGCCAAAACATCTGTATTCACTTTAAAGCTCATCAAGACAGACTGACATTTTTAGGAGAAGCATATGGCTTGCTGAACAGTCATCTAGAACAGGATCTTTTGTCTAGTAAACCCTATTCAAGGACCATTTACTTATGTATAGAGTGGCTGAATAAAGGAAAGAACATATTTTCGAGTCCTAGAAAACACAAAGAAATAAACTCTTCATCTAGCTTTGTTAAGGATACAGCAAAACATATTACAAAGCAGCCAGATTTTTACTCTGAGACTGTGCCCTCAACATCTGAAACAATTCTAAGAAATCACTGAAACAAAAGAACTCTAGAAAAGCATGCAACTTTCTTAGAGAACTATATCCAGCCAAAGACCACCTCCCTAAAAAAGGCATTTCCATTTTAAAGGATAAAACACTTTCTTCTTAAAACTTTGAAGGGCAGAGTTCAACAGCTGCGCTATATTAAACCTGAGCTCTTCCAAAAGGAAGAACAAGAGTCTCTAGAGAGCGAGTAACATGGCCTGCTTTCTCCAAAATTACCAAAATGCCTGCTCTCCCTCAAAGGAAAATTTCTCCAAGAAAAAGCTTCCATCCAGTGCATGGGTGAAAAGCATAAAGCTTAATTTAGATTAGGGAAATGTGCAAAGATGGAAGAATTTTTGTTTGTTTCTGGAAATCTCCACCCGACCCCCAAGGAAAAATGCATTTTGAAATCTTTCATGATATAGCATGGAAAGTATTTTAAAACACACAAACGGTAATTTTCAGACCTAGCTTCCCATCAGAATCACCAGAGTTAAGCCTCAAGTTAAACTTACTGAACTAATACATATTGGGGCCAAGGCATCTGAATTTTTTATGCACACAACAGGTGATTCTGATGTACAGCAAGGGTTTAAAAAACCACTAAACTGGAGCATGATCCCATAAAGGAAAAAAATTAAGTCAATGCAAAAAGGTCACATTTGAGCAACTAACTAGTTCTAAAGAACCTAAGGTTGTATTCACCTATCAAAATAAGACAAAAGAAAGAAAATTTGAAACAGGAATTCTGAACTGCTCTCATGCCACTACATAAAAGGCAAAAGAATTAGAATAGTTTGCTAAAATATAAAAATATTTAGATGAAAGTCACTGTCAAGAATCTGGCCACTCCAAAATTCAGGTACAATAAAGTTCCATCAGGGTCTTTGGACACTGCAAACTAAAAAAGAAAAGTTATAATAGGAGCTCATGTATTATATGTAATTATCTATTAACCTTAAAAAAGCTTAAGGTTTTAATCGCAACAAAGTAAATTTCAGCCATCATCAGAGCTTCATTAAGCCTACTTTATTTTACTCAAATCCTAACAGGTTTACTTGGTTGGTATTCAAACTCATGATAAATGAAAAAGGGTAGTGAAACTGCTAAAGAGAGGCAGACCAGTCAAGGAAGGACACAAAAACACTATTAAAAAGCAGACAAAGAACTCAGAAAGTATAGCAGACACTTGATAGTTTTTAAAGGCATCAGAATACAATAACTTTTTCCTAATGATCACTGGAGTAAGAAAAAAAGAAAAATATATTCCATTTACCTTGTTTAAAACATGTATTTATTGCATTTTGTTTAAGGGGGTAAGAAAGTATCATAATCAAGTCACATATACAAAGTTTCTCAGCAAAAATAATTACCAAACTTAGGGGGAAAAATCCTTATTACAAAAAAAAGAAAACAAATTCCTCATTTGGAGACTGTCACTGTACAAAAAGGAACAGTGAAAGTAAAGAGCATCAGATAGTTTCTCAAATAAAGACATCCTGCTAAAAGAAAAACAGAGAAGACACTGAGGTTTTACTCTTAGCAGACATATACTTCTCATTACTAAAGTCAACATGTTCCTTGGCTGCTAAACCAGACTATTTCCTAGCAATGTAAATTTTAAAATGTTTCCTCATCTGAAAAATGAGAAAAATAACACCTAAGCTCATAGGATCACTGTGAGAAATATGTAAGATAATGCAGGTAAAGTCACTGGCTAATACACAGTGGCTAATACACAATGAGAAATAAAGGTCACCTATTATTAATTTGTGCTCAGAACAAATACTATAAAAATGATTCTCAACTTTAGACAACCAAGGGATATATTTTAGAAGCTTTTCCATGTGAAATAGTCTTGTTCTATATTCACCCATGCCCAGAAACTTCTTCAAACATGTCTAACAAAGGAACCAAGTTGCATCTTCTTTCTCCATTAAGCTCAATGTATCATTAATTTTTAAAAACTTCCTGTAAAATAACTTCCAGAAGGCAAGTCTGATAATCACATTTAGTTACTATTATGCCAAGAAAGTTATCATGTTCCATGAACACCCTTTCCCAAATAAATTCATTTCTACCTCTTTATAAAATTTGAATACAAAAGAGTCAGGACACTTGTCAAAGAAATTTCTGAGTACAAAAAAAATCTATTCATAAGTCAACTTCAATCCAGATGTTAATAGAGTTTCAGGTCAATATTTTAATCTCAGACCACTGCAAGTAATTAGAAAAGAATATATGTAGTAGATATTTTATATTCACGCTTATGTAGGTTAGTATTTGGCTTTCACTGATGAGCCTATTAACAGAATTACCACCTATGGCTTCCTGTTTTTCCTCACAATCACACATCTCTAAATACGTATTTACTCACGTACGTGATCAACATTTACTATTATTTGTGAACCATTACACTAGGTGCCATCAAGTATACAAAAATAAATAAAAATTTTTTCCAGCCCTCCAAAAGCCTGTGACCTCACTGATACATTAGTCCATGTGCTAAAACCTGCTCATTTGCATGCATGCGTGTGTGTGTAAAAAAGGTCAATATAGGTTATGTTGAGGCAACCAAAAATTCAAACATTTTTGTAACTCACAACAAAGATTTCTTTTTATTTTTTTAACATTTATTTATTTTTGACAGAGAGAGAGAGAGAGATTGACACAGAGAGAGAGAGAGAGAGAGAGAGAGAGCGAGCATGAGTGGGGGAGGGACAGAGAGAGAGGGAGACACAGAATCGGAAGCAGCCTCCAGGCTCTGAGCTGTCAGCACAGAGCCCAACGCAGGGCTTGAACCCATGAACTGTGAGATCATGACCTGAGCTGAAGTTGGATGCTTAACCGACTGAGCCACCCAGGCATCCCAAAGATTTATTTCTTAGTCACTTTATATTTTATATAACCTGTAAGAATCAGCTTCTAGCTTTGCTCCATGTGATCTTCATTCCAGGATCTAGACTAAAAGAAAAAAATCCCACCTAAAATGTCTATCCTATAGGCGAAGGGAAAAGGGACATGGCAAAACATGGGACAGCTCTTAAAGCTTCTGCCTGACATGGCATATTGTTGCCAGTAACGTTTCATTGGCCAAAACAAATCACTTGACTAATGGAGCAGCAATGTATAATCTTGTCACAGAAAATGGAAGCAAATATTTTCAACAATACTACCATCTACCACAATATCTATCACCAAGATTAATGAAAAGAAAAATACTCAGGCTATTCAAACCAATAATAAAGTAGTGTTTATTTAGGTAAAGTTTACTATGTGCCAGACACAATTCTAATATTCATTAGTATTAAAATATTTAATTCTCCTAAGAACTCAACAAAGATCTCTACTACTGCTGAAACCTCATGAACCATTATGGGTATTTCTTAATGAGAAAAATAAGCAAAAGAATTAAACCTATTAAAGGGTATTTTAGAAATATTTCAAGCTCACTAAACTTGGCTTTGATATATTTCAAAGACAGCAAAAGTAGCTGCTTTTCAGAGAGGAATTTATCCATCTTATCTGAAGTAGAAGCCAGTAACTGGCTTTAAATGTCCTAAATGTTTCTCAAATTTGGGCTCAGTTTCCCAGTAAGGTGTAATATACACAGAACCCTTGTCAACCTTAGGACTGTCAACTTTAGCACATCTTACTCACTGAAGGTTCCTGGCTTATCTAATGCTGAAAAAGGAAATAGTGTGACACAATAGAGCCAGAGATTGAAACACAAAATAAGGCTCACAAAAAAGATCCAGACACGGGGCACCTGGGTGGGTGTCTCAGGTGGTTAAGCATCCGACTCTTGATTTTGGCTCAGGCTCAGGGCATGATCTAATGGTTCATGAGTTTGAGCCCTGCGATGGGCTCTGTGCTGACAGTGTGGAGCCTGCTTAGGATTTTCTCTCTCGTTCTCTCTCTCTCTGCCCCTCCCCAGCTCGTGCTCTCACTCTCAAAATAAATAAATAAACTTAAAAAAAAAAAAGTCTATACACTTAGTCCTCACCACAGTCATTAATTAACACCCTATGCAGACCCTAAGAAACTGTGTTCGAGGTAAACACAAGATTCAGTTCAAATTGAAAAGTGATGAAACAGGGCTAGGCAATACACAAATAGGTTAAAAAAACAAAACAGAACAAAAAACACTGTATCAAACATGGAGTCCGAAGTATTGCTATTTTGAAAGAGCACCATTTTATCTAGCTTTTAGATTAAAATCCTAAATAGTTAAACTCACCGTGGACAATTCTGTCAGAAAGTCAGGGAAAGTAAGAATAAATGTGGGCCATTTATCCGGTTTTTCCCCCTTTTCATTCAGTCCAGAGAAATGAGAAGCACATGGAAACTGAGACTCACTCTGGAACACGAGCTCTGTAACTGGATCAACGGAATCATCTACACTGTTTAAACAATTTTTCTCCTTGTGTGTATGTTGTTGGGTTTTTTTGGTTTACTCTGGTTTTGTACTAATACACTGTAATTTCATACAAGTTAATGTAACAGCTTCTTTCCTTCTACTCACACTTTCTTCAGTATTTGTTCACTACTCCCTCCTTACCAACTGCCTTACTGATTCTACCCTTCATTTTATTCAAGTGATCTGATAGGTTACATTATTTGCAAATGTTTTCTAAGCATTACAATAAAATGAATTATCGATTTAGATTATCCTATTAATTGGTACTCTTTCCACACACAACCTTTTCAGATCCTCATTACCTTCAAAACATAATGGAAAGACAATGCTTAAGGATGAAAAGCCAATAATAGGTAAGAGAGAAGGGCCATAAATTTCCCTCAAGGGGAGATGAACATCACTAGTTCTCTGGACAAAAAAATGTGTTACAGAAAGCAAATAAATGGGGGCACCTGGCTAGCTCAGTCAGCAGAGCATGTGACTCCTGGTCTCAGGATTGTGAGTTCCAGCCCCACACTGGGTGTAGAGATTACTTAAAAAATAAAATTTTTAAAAGGCAAATAAATGTGTCATTTGACTTGTGGTTAAAATTTGTTTTCTTGGTCTCTTACGTTTTTTAAAGTGTGAAACAAAGATCACTTTACATAATTTAATATTTTATTTTCAAATCTCTAACACATTTGCAAACAGAAACTCTTCAAATTTGCGTAAGTAGTACTAGGTATCATCAGTTTCTAAAATCCAGTATCTTAACTTCAACTACAATAACTGCTGACAAAATGGCTGACTTAGATATAGAATTTAGTTAGATACACAGTCATGTCTTAATTAGCCATGCACCAGTGGCCCCTTCAACTCTGTTTTGAGTTCTAGGGCTACTGTGAATACATTATTACTTGGGAATGCAAAATTATTCTCCATAATGTCTAGGAGAACAAAAACTAACTTGGATCACCTCTCTTACAGCCCTAAGTCAACCAGTCGGGTATTTTATTTAGAGAAACACTTCCCATTCTTCAAGTCGTCATATGTACAATACTTCACTACAATTTTTTTTTTTTTTTTTTACCTTTCCCCAATCTTAGCATCGTTATTTTTCAACAATTCTATATTATGTATGTATCCACTATTGCCTTCAAAGCTTTTCATAAGCCACTGACCCTATTCAGGACATTCTTCTCCGCCCCCCCCCCCCCCCCCCAACACACTAAAACCTTAATAAAATTTACCTCACAAATCCTTTCTAATTAACTCTAGTTCTAACGCCCGGGATTCCCTTTATATTTAACACTAAATTAATTAGTATTTGACCAGACCCTCAATTTTTAACCACCCCCATCTGTCCCTGCAGTCTTCCCGTGTTATTCTAAACACTCAGTGTAGTCTCCAGAGCATGCAAAAGGCATTCAATACATGCCCTGATTTATACTAGGTAGCGAAATAGCGATAAAACATAATGCTTTGCAGATAAA
Organism: Panthera onca; assembly: GCF_046562875.1. Lineage (NCBI taxonomy): Eukaryota > Metazoa > Chordata > Mammalia > Carnivora > Felidae > Panthera > Panthera onca. The sequence goes on along the minus strand of NC_138339.1, from coordinate 39,942,609 downwards.
CACACTACCGTGTTTACATGCTATTGTGTTAGTACCACAGTCAGGAAAATTCGCGTTAAGAGGGAAATCGAGGGGCGCCTGGGTGGCGCAGTCGGTTAAGCGTCCGACTTCAGCCAGGTCACGATCTCGCGGTCCGTGAGTTCGAGCCCCGCATCAGGCTCTGGGCTGACGGCTCGGAGCCTGGAGCCTGTTTCCGATTCTGTGTCTCCCTCTCTCTCTGCCCCTCCCCCGTTCATGCTCTGTCTCTCTCTGTCCCAAAAATAAATAAAAAAACGTTGAAAAAAAAAAAAAAAGAGGGAAATCGAGGATTAATGCAGTCAGGAGAAAAAGCACCATCACAAAAACGCTCAAAGCAAAACAACAGCAACAATCTCTGAATTATTGTGAAGCTTTAATAAAATTCTTGATAGGAAACCTCCCGGCATTACCACCAGCCTTTTAAAAATTACCTTCCAATATTACTAGCAATGGTATGTTCACTAACATTGAATTCCAACCAAGCAGGCTGATGAATTAAACAATCTTTCTGTTCAGAAACCCACTAATACCACTTAAAGCCATGTAAGGGAAAGAAGGATTTAACCCCAACAAGGCCTGGAGTGATGGACAAACAGGTGAAAAACGGAGGGGGTGCGTAAAGTGGGGAGAAAAACCAGTGAGACTCCTCCCCTTCTCTGGGGGCTAGGGCTCGGCTCGCAGCCCTGGAGACAACCCCACCCCACAGACCCTCTCTCACAGCAACAGTCCCAAAGTTTCCAAGAAACCAGAGGTCCTCCTCCCCTCATCCCCGCATTCACACCCCCACTCGCCTGGCCAGTGCCCCTGAAAAGCAGCTAGTCCCAAATCCAACCGCCCTCTCCGGAGGAAAGGGTCAGCAGAGAACGCTTTCCCAGAGGCCTTCTCCGGAACCCAGCCAGCAGAGACCTCCCCAAAAGTGGAGAGACCCCAGAAGCTTGAAGAAGAAGCCTGACAATCCTGTTACCTGGTAGGAACCCTGGAAGCGGAAATGGCCGCTACAGCCACTGCCCTTTTCCCCCACAACATTTGCCTCAGCGCCACTGACATTGAGACCGCCGCCATCTTGCTGCAGGCAAACGCCAGAACGGATCACCGGAAGGGACAAACTTCCTTCGTTCTCAAGCTTCTGTGGCTACATCGTAATGAAGTGGGCTTTTGTTAATTTCATTTTTGTTTGGCGTTTTGTTAAATGCTGGAGTTCAGAATAGAGGTAATAGGTTTGATTGAAAGAGATTAGAAGGAAAATGAATGGAAGAAAATGCAGCAGTGCATTGTGTAAATACTACATCCACAAATTGTAATCCTTGTTTGTTGCTAGGACTGGTTGTTTACTGGTTATTCAATGAAAAGAACCCTCCCCCCCCCCCCCCCCCCACACACACATACACACACAGAAACGCAAAAAACATGGAAATTTTAAACACCTGCAACTCATAATTTTTTCAAAGGGCTGAGCATATTTAGGGCTGAGCCCACTGGAAGAGCCAGAGGGCTCTTTGGGTTCTTGAGAACCTAAAGTAGTACTTTTCCAAAGTGTTGCCAGATTCAGTATGCAAGCCCTCAGGAAAGGGCTGTATTTAGTTTGATGTTGTCTAGTTGTAACGATCGTATTTTCCAGTTTGGACACATGGCCCGGAAAAGGATTATTTTTTTGACGTGTAGGTTCATATGAAAAACTAATAGAACACAATATTTGAAATCCCCTGCCTTCCCAGTAAATTCTGATTGTGCGATCATAATACGTACACACCAAGAATATTATTAATGCTTCATGTATATAAAACAAAAATTATCTTCTGAGACAAGTGTTGGAAACATCCTTGTATTGTAAGCTACTGACCTTAAAAACGATTAACTGAATTATTGAAAATAAAAGGTTAGTTTGTGGGGTTTTGTTTTTAAAGAGATTTTTTTTTTAAGATTCCTGCTTTTAACATTAAGCCCTTGGAAACATAACAATTATTAAAAGAAGAGGATTAACAGGAAGATGGGGGATAACTTGGTTCCGCATTATGACGAATTAAAAGAAAATATATAAGGAAAGAAGGAAAAGAAAGAGATTCAACACTGTAGCACCTTACACCTAGCTCTAAGGAGAGAAAGCCATGTCAAGGGAAAAGGGAAATGAACAGAAAGATGAAGGAAGGCAAAGGAGAAATGTCTCAGAGGGAATTTTCTTTTGAAGTTTTTATTTTGAAACAATTATAGATTTCACAGGAAGTTGCAAAAATAGTACAGATTTTTCAGCCAGTTTCTCCCATGGATCGTATCTTCCATAACTCTAGTACATACTAAAGCCAAGAGACTGACATTGATGTAAAATGTTGGGATAGTCCTGTATCATCCTATCACATGTGTTAATTCATGACACCACTACCACAATCAAGATTCAGAATTATTTCAAAAACCACAAAGATCTCCAGAGTGCTACCATTTTATAGTAACTCCCAAGTTACAACTCTTGGTCACCGTTCAGTTGGCCTTTGAACAATGCAGGGGCTCAGGGGACCTGCACAGTTGAAAGTCCACATACAATTTTTGACTCCTCAAAGCTCAACTACTAATAGCCTACTATTGATCAGAAGACTTACCAATGACATAAACAATTAACAGATATTTTGTATAGTTTATACTGTATTGTTACAATAAAGTAAGCTGGAGAAAAAAATATTATTAAGAACTCCTTGTGAGTTTGAGCCCTATGTTAGCCATAGAATTTACTTAAAAAAATAGTTTGTTTTAAAAGGAAAAAATAAAATCATTAGGAAGAGAAAATTCATTTACAGTACTGTACTTATTGAAAAAAAGTTCACATATAAGTGGACCTGCATAGTTCAAACCCATGTTGTTCAAAGTTCAACGGTACTGTTTCCGTTCCTATAATTTGACATTTCAAGTATGTTCCATAAATTGACTCATGTAGTATATGACTTTTTGAGATTGGCTTCTTACACTCAGCATAATGCCCTTGAGAACCATTCAAATTAATGCATATATGAACAGTCCATTTCTTTTTATTGCTGAGTAACATTCCTGGTGTATTAGGACCCTCCAGAAAAGCAAATACAGTAAGATAAATGTATGAGCATGCCTATCTGTTTAACCATTCACCTATTGTAAAAATTTTTGTTGTTTTCTGTTTTGGGCTATTAAAAATAAAACTGCAGGTTACCTGGGTGGCTCAATCAGTTAAACATCAGACTCTTGGGGTCTGCTCAGGTCATGATCTCATGGTTGTGAGATCAAGCCCCACACTGGGCTCCACGCTGAGCATGGAGTCTGCTTAGGATTCTCTCTCTCCCTCTCTTTAGGCCCCTCCCCTGCTCATGCACATATGCCTGTGCAGGAGCACACTTGCTCTCTCCCTCAAAACAATAGACATTTTAAAAATAAATAAAACTGCTATGAATACTCATTTTTTGGTGTAGGCATAAATTTTCACTTCTCTGGGATAAGTGTTCAAAAGCACGATGCTGGGTCATGTGATACATGTATATTTGTTTTTTTAGGAAACTACTTAATGATTTTTCAAAGCAGTTATACCATTTTACATTCCTACTAGCAATATATGAGAACCAGTTTCTCTTTATCCTCACCAGCATTTGCTATTTCACTATTTCTTATTTTATCTCGGCTAACATTAGTAGTAGGTATGTCATGATATCTCATCATGGCCTTACTTTACACTCCCCTAATGGCTAATAATATCAAATATCTTTTCATGTGCTTATTTGCCATCTGTATATTCTATTCAGTTAAATGCCTCATGTCTTGTGCTCATTTTCTAATTGCATTATTTGTTTTTGCCTGTTATATTTTAAGAGGTCTTTATATATTCCAAATATGAGTCTTTTATCAGATATGTGGTCTGCAAATATTTTCTCCTGTCTGTAGCTTGTCTTTTCATCCTCTTAACAGGGTCTGTTGCTCAGTAAATGTATTAAATTTTGGTGAAGTCCAGATTAGTCATTTTTTAATTCATGAATTTTGCTTTTGGTGTCATGTCCTCATACTATTCACCAAGTCTATGTCCTAAACATTTTCTCCTATGTTTTCTTCTAAAGGTTTTTTTAGTTTTACCTTTTATGGTTAAGTCTATGGCCTTTTTTTTTGAGTTGCATACTTAGTCAATAAGGTGTGAGGCTTAGGTCAAGTTTCAATTTTTTTACCTGTGGGTATCCAATTGCTCCAGCACTCTACATTAAAAAGACTATCTTTCGGGGCGCCTGGGTGGCTCAGTCGGTTAAGCGTCCGACTTCAGCTCAGGTCACGATCTCGCGGTCCGTGAGTTCGAGCCCCGCGTCGGGCTCTGGGCTGATGGCTCAGAGCCTGGAGCCTGTTTCCGATTCTGTGTCTCCCTCTCTTTCTGCCCCTTCCCCGTTCATGCTCTGTCTCTCTCTGTCCCAAAAATAAATTTAAAAAACGTTAAAAAAAATTAAAAAGACTATCTTTCTTCCATTGAATTGTTTTTGTACCTTTATCAAAAAATCAATTTGGCCATACTGTATCTGGGTTCTCTATTTCAAAGGGAATTTTAAGCCCTCGGGTGGTTTTGATGTTGGGTTAAATTTTAATAAACATGTTTTCATTTTTAAGAAGTAACTTATGATCTGTCCCAATGTTCATCAGGGCAACTTACCGTAGCCCTGCTCCTAGTCCCATTGACCAAAACTCAACTTCTCCACCTACCAGCTATTCTAGTCTCTTCCTTCTGTGAATTTGGAATCTCAAGGGAAGACTTCACTGATCTGTTTTCCTTTCTACACAGCCTTTGATCCAAAATCAGCATTGCCAACAATACATTCCTGTAGAACCTCTGATTCCTTGATCTTCTGTTGGATTCCCTCCACTGCCCATACCTGAAGTCCTTGCTAACCTCACATATAATATATAGGCCTAAGAACTGAACAGAATTAACATGCCATGTGCACTTATTTATTTATTTATTTATTTATTTACTTACTTACAATTTCACCTAAACTATAGAGTCTACCACTAAGCTTAATAAAATGTCTAGGTCTAAAAAAAAAAAAAAAAAAAAAAAAAAAAAAAAAAAAAAAAAATGTCTAGGTCTAAATATTTCAATAGAAGTATTTAAAATACTTTTTGTTTGCATTTCATGCTTGGTAACCAAAATCCTCCTGAGCAGCTCATCATTATTAAACAAAATAGCAATCTCAGACACTTATTCTACTGCTAATTAGTACTCACCATGTAACCTTATCTGACTCCTCAGTAGTTTGGCATAGCTTTTAATTCACTGAGTATCTTTAACCTCATTTCCCAAGTGGTATTCTAAGGAACACTAGTTGTGAGAGACTTTAACTGGTGCTCCTAAAAATTGATTCCATACTACTAATATTCCAGAACTTGGGGTAATTTTTTTCCTTCCAGCTCTATTGAGATTTACCTGGCATAATATTTGGTAAGTTCAAAGTGTAAAACATGATGGTTTGATATATGCATATATTGCAGATGGTTATCACAGTAAGGTTAGTTAATACATCCACCACGTCACATAGTTACCTTTGTGTGTATGGAGAGAATTTTTGAGGTCTACTCTCAGCAAATTTCAAGGATATAATGCAGCAATATTTTAACCATAGTCACCATGCTGTACATTAAATTCCTGGAACTTATCTATAGTATAACTGGAAGTTTATGCTCTTTGATTACTTTTACCCATCCCTCCCCCATCATTTCCCCACCTCTAACACCCCCGCCTCACCTTGGAAATCACCTATCTTCTCTATTTCTAAGAGTTCGGTTTTTCAGATTCCACATGTAGGTTAAAATACACCGTTTGTCTTTCTCTGTCTGACATTTAATTTAGCATAATGTCCTTCAGTTTCATCCATTTTGTCACAAATGGCAGGATATCCAATTTTTTAGTGTCTGGATAATATTCCATTGTGTGTGTGTGGGTGTGTGGGTGTGTGTGTATTCTTTATCTATTCATTTGTCACTGGACACTTTGGTTATTTCCATGTGTTGCCTGTTGGAAATAATCCTTCAATGAAGTTGAGGGTGCAGATATCTCTCAAAGATACTGATTTCGTTTACCTCAGATATATGCCCAGAAATGGAATTGCTGAATCATATGGTAAGCTTGGAGTAAGTCTTTTTTTTTTTTTTTTTTTTTTAAGTCACAATCCCATTTATTTATTTATTTGTTTGTTTGTTGTAAAGCAAGCTCTATACCCAACATGGGGCTTAAACTCACAACCCTGAGATCAAGAGTCACGTGTTCCACTGACTGAGCCAGCCCTGTGCTACATCTTGGAGTGTTTCTTAATTCTTCTTTCTTTTACCTTCCACTTCCAATCTTTAACATGTGTACAGGGATGCCTGGCTGGCTTGGTTGGAAGAGCATGTGATCCTTTAAAAAACATTTTTTTTAATGTTTATTTATTTTTGAGAGAGAGACAGAGACAGAGCATGAGCAAGGGAGAGGCAGAGAGAGGAGGCACAGAGTCTGAAGTAGGCTCCAGGCTCTGAGCTGTCAGCACAGAGCCTGATGCAGGACTCAACTCATGAGAAGAGCATGTGACTCTTGATCTCAGTATCATGAGTTCGAGCCCCATGATGGGTATAGAGATTATTTTTTAAAAAATAAACAAACTGGGGAGCCTGGGTGGCTCAGTCAGTTAAGCATCCAACTCTTGCTCTCAGCTCAGGTCATCATCTCATGGTTTGTGACGTCGAGCCCCACGGCGGGCTCAGTGCTGGTGGAGTGGAGCCTGCTTGGGTTCTGTCTCTCCTTCTCTCTGCCCTCACCTGCTTGTGCTCTCTCTCTCTCTCTAAATAAATAAATAAGCTTTTAAACAAACAAACAAACAAACTTGGGGCACCTGGGTGGCTCAGTCAGTTAAGCATCCAACTCTTTTTTTTTTTTTTCTGAAGAAAATTTTATTATGAGAAGTAAACATCCAACTCTTGATTTCACCATTCATGGGTTTGAGCCCTGTGTTGGGCTTTGTGCTGGCAGCGGGGAGCCTGCTTGGGATTCTCTGTTTCCCTCTCCCTCTGTCCCTCCCCCACTAGCTCTCTCTCAAAAATAAATAAATATTTAAATAAAGAAGCTTTTTTAAAAGTTATGTTCAGATATTTATTTATTTATTTAGAGAGAGAGAGACAGAGTGCGAGCAGGGGAAGGGCAGAGAGAGAGGGAGACACAGAATCTGAAGCAGGTTCCAGGCTCTGAGCTGTCAGCCCAGCTCCAACCCATAAGCCATGACATCATGACCTGAGCTGAAGTCGGATGCTTAACTGACTGAGCCACCCAGGCAACCCAATAAATAAGCTTTTTAAAGAAGTGTTCAGAATGTGACCATTTTCCCTACCTCTCCTATTGCCACTCTGATCTGAGCCACCATCACCTGTGGCATGGATTCTTGAAATAGGCTTCTAATAGCTTCCGGGTAGCGATCAAAGCAATTGAAACAAAAGTCAGGCCATGCCTTTCTTCAAAACGGTAGAGGGACTTTCTGTGTCATTCGTGGTAAAAGCCCAAGATCTTATTATTATAACATATAAAGCCCTGTACAATAGGCACTCTAAGGGCCGTCTGACCTACCGTCCATCCCTTTACTCACTGCGTTCTAGACGCACTGGCATCTTTGGTATCCCTGCAGCATGCCAGGCACACTTCTATCTCAAGGCCTTTGTGCTTGCTTTCCCCTGTGTCTGGAATACTCCTCTGTCTCCATCTCTGTCTCTTGCCCATGCGTATATCTGCCCATCTGTCTGTCTGTCTGTCTCTCTCACCTCCTTCAGGTCTTTGCTCACATGTTACTTTCTCAGTCAGGTCCTTCCTGACTACTTTATCTAAAATGTTGACACTAGCCCCTATATCTTCCTTGCTTTATTTTTCCTCCTTAACATTTTTTTGTAAGTTTAGTACTTTATGAACTTCCTTTGGTAAATATGAATTATAAGGTGGAAAAATCCCCCAGTAAATTAAGGACAATCTCCCTCCAGCTATGAACATAAACTTTATTTTCACAGTAATGTGTCCAGGAACAATTGTTCTAATTATGCAATAAATATGGATCAAATGAAATAATTTGTACTTAACTTACAAAATTAGTAAACTGTGCAATTTTAAAAAAATGTTTATTTTTGGGGCGCCTGGGTGGCTCAGTCGGTTAAGCGGCCGACTTCGGCTCAGGTCATGATCTCACGGTCTGTGAGTTCGAGCCCCGCGTCGGGCTCTGTGCTGACAGCTCAGAGCCCGGAGCCCGTTTCAGATTCTGTGTCTCCCTCTCTCTCTGACCCTCCCCTGTTCATGCTCTGTCTCTCTCTGTCTCAAAAATAAATAAATGTTAAAAAAAAAAATTTTTTTTAAATAAGTAAATAAATAAAAAAGAAAAAATGTTTATTTTTGAGAGAGAGATAGATTCAGAGTACAAGCAGAGAAGGGGCAGAGAAAGACGGAGACATAGAATCTGAAGCAGGCTCCAGGCTCTGAGCTGCCATCACAAAGCCTGACACGGGGCTTGGACCCAGGAACCATGAGATCATGACCTGAGCTGAAGTTGGACGCTTAACCAACTGAGTCACCCAGGAGCCCCAGTAACCTGTATAATTTTTTATCTTATTTTCACCTGGAGATCTGCACTGGTCCCTACTGGGTTCCCATAATCATTCTGGCCTCCAATTTGTACTCCACTTTGGAAATGAACACATGATCATGTCTCCTATATGAATCCCTTCCAATGGCTTACCATTTCCCTCAGAATAAAATCCTTTATCCTGATCTGACAGGCTCCACATGGTTTGTCCTCCACCTTCACCACTGTCTTTCTGTCCTGCCCCAGAGCCTTTTGCAGATTGTTGCCAACTGGAGTGTTCTTCCTTACCTTTTCTCTAGTCATCCTCTTTGTTCAGATCATAGATAGAGAGTCACTCCCTGTGGTAGAAACTGTAGGTATCTTATTGACATATCCCACTTTTCCCTTCCTTGCTGGCAGAGCCTGACTCCTCCTACAAAGACTAAAATAATATAGGATAGTTGCTTTCCCATGCTCTTTCAAGCAACATATGGACATGCCCAAGGCCAAGGGGATCTGAAATTCCTTGTGGGAAAAAAAGTTTCTGAAAAAAGGAGACACACAAAGAGAAATACCTCTTTTCCTGCCTTTGGATGCAATTGTATGAGGACATAATGCCTAGGGAACAAGCATAAAAATCTACTCACCAAGAAAGAATGGAATAGCAGAGAGAGGGAAAGAGGAAAGAGCCTAGGGTTTTAATGGCATTATGGAGCTTCTGAATCACCCCTAATCAAAATACCTCCTACTTCTTGTTGTATGAAATAAGTGTTTTAACTGTTTAAACTTTCATCTGTTAGATATCTTGCAGCTGAAAACATCTTTATTGATCCTCTTACACAAGGAATGCTTCTCTGACTTCCCTGACCACTCCAACTCCTTTTCTTGTAAACCCACGTAGCACCATATCTTTCTCCTTCAGAGTACCTCCCATGTTTCTGTCTTTTTTGTTTTTTTTTTTTAGGTTTTTATTTGTTTATTTATTTATTTTGAGAGAGAGAGAGAGAGCAGGAGGGGCAGAGAGAGAGAGAGGGAGAGAGAGAGGGAGAGAGAGAGAGAATGCCCAATGTGGGGCTCAAACTCACAAACCGTGAGATGGTGACCTGAGCTGAAACCAAGAGTCAGTTGCTCAACTGACTAAGCCACCCAGGCAACCCCTCCCATGCTACAGTATTAATGCAGTGTAATTATCTCTTTCTCCAGAATGTAAAGCAAGTTTTATGTGGACAAGGATCATATCTGTTTTTACTGATAATTTTCCCAGCACCTAGCCAAGGCCCTGACACATAATAGGCACCAAAGAATGCATAGAATGAGTGAGTTAGTGAATGAATGAATGAATAAATGAATGAAGCTAACTGGAACTGTAAAAATGTGGGAAATGGGGGCGTACACTTTCTCTTTGCTATTTTTGCTTAGACAAAGGTTGTACAAATTTTTTTTAATGTGATTGTTCTCTCACAAATCTTATTGGTTTCTAATATTTCATCTTTGATCAAATGCCATTTCCTGAAGATGGTGGTAGGATGTTGGGGGTTGAGGCCCATGTTGTTGGCAAGAGGCCTGAAACCATAAATCTACCTTTTACTAGGCTTGCGTTAAAAAAAGAGTTTAATAACCCCTTTCATTTCCTTATTTCTCACATTTCAAATACAGGATAGAGGCCTGAAATGAAACACAAATAATTTGCTGTGTGCATATATTGTTTTTTTTCAATTGCACCCAATCTATAGATTCTACCACTAGGATTAATAGATGTCTAGGTCTAAATACCATTTTATTATTTCATATAGAAGTATTAAAATGTGAACTGATTTTACTTTTTGCTTGAATTTCAAGCATGGTGGCCAAAAGAAACATTTAGTTTAGACTTTCTGATGGCATGTGAAATTTACAGTGGATCTGAAGTTGTCTGGTTTTAATTTTTTCCCCTTGCACATGGGTCTTCAATAAAGCATCCAGAAGAAAATAAATTAAAACCAGACATTTCTATCAGAGGTTTCACATGCAATCGCTACAGACATGAAAAAAATTCCACCATCACTTATTGGCTACAAACTAATATTTTAAATCACATCTTATTTTTCACTGCTAATTTAATTGAAAACCTTGAATTAATACCTTATCTTCTTAGAAAATTATCATGACATCTGGCAGGACTGCTGAGGCTTTGGCAACAAACGAAATAATTTCTACCTAGAGTGAAGAACTGCCACTTGAAATTATTTTTGAAAAACAAAGGGTACAGACAATCAAAATTCCTAAGAACTCATTTTCCCACATACATATGATCACATGCCCCATCACAGTCTGGAGTTCCAATCCTAAATTTTCAACTGTTTATAGGTCATTCTCAAACTTAACATGTAAAGAAAACCAAACTAATTGTATTCCTTCCTTTTCTCTTACCCAAAGCATATCTATTCTTCCCATGCAGTATTGTCTATCTTGGCAAAATACCACCATCTTTCTTCCAATATGTGATGTTATCAGCTGTAAAATACATCATTATTTTCTATACTGTTAACTACAGAAAAATGGAGCCATTAAACCATGACACATTACCAACTGTATTATATATACTGATTTCAGAGAGGCAAAATGTGGGAAAATGTGCATTTTAGAAGCAAAGAAATACAACAATTGCCTAATCTAATCTATTTTCTCCCCTTTGTTCTTTATACTAGAAACCCATTATTTACTGGTCTCTAGAAAAAAAGACCTTATTTTTCAGCCTTTGCATTGCTAAAATAGCCATGTAACAAGTTCTGGCCAATTAAATGTAAGAAAAAAGGATCATGTGACAACTTCTGGGACATTTCCTTTAAACAGAGAGAGCAGTTGTACTTCCTTTCCTCCCCCTTCTCTTTACTTACTTCTATCATCTTGCTACCTCAGTACACATGTGAAGACTCAGATCATAAAGTCAAGATCTCTATGATGAGCAAATAATGAGGTAGAAGGAGACTAGATACTCCAACCATCCTTTGATTCCATAAGACCTGCCCATCCACTGATTCCGCCACCATTTCTCTGGTCTTCACTTCCTTGATGAAGGCTCTCCCCACCTTATTCAGATTAAATTCCCTGGCCACTTATCATGTTCATTTTCTTGCTTACACTCACAACTCCCTTGCCCCTCTCTCAGTATTTTTGTACTCAGCAAAACTGCCACCTAAGTTAAGTCCAACTCTCTTTCTATCCTGCACCCACACCCATGCAGCTGAACATGACTGGGGAAAAGCACAAAACCATACTGATTTCTCTCTCTTGACCACAAACCTCCAATTGACCCTTAACACTATTTGACAATCATATTATACTTTCCTATATTCTAGATTCATACATTCCTAACCTTGTTCATTCTCCCATTTTAGTAAATGACTCTTTCATACCTTCTCTCTCCTCAAACTTCTATTACCTCTTCGCCTATTCTTTTTTTAAGACTTTTTCTTTTTCTTTTTTTCTTTTTTTTTTTTTTTTTGAGAGAGAGAGAGAGAGAGAGAGAGAGAGAGAGGGAGAATCTCAAGCAGACTCTATGCTCAGCTCAGAGCCTGAGGCAGGGCTGGATGCCACAACCCTGGGATCATGACCTGAGATGAAATCAAGAGTCGGATGCCCTACCAACTGAACCACCCAGCAGCCCCTATTCTTTTCAGCTTTATTTTTTATTACACAGCCCCAAGATCAAGAGTCCCATGCTCTACCAAGTAAGTCCATTAGGCACCCCTATCCTCACTTCTTCCGGATGACTTTCCTACTTCACTGAGAAAATTGAATTAATCAGAAGAAGACTTCTTTGGACACCCACAACCATATCACTTACCAGCAGTGACACTTATATATTACTCTGCCTTCCCCCAGTTACCACAGATGAACTATTCATGCCCTTATATAAAGCAAATCTCTCCACTAGTGTACCAAGTCCCATCCCATCTAGAACCATCTGCTTGAGAATATTGTTCCAGTAATTCCGCTCCTTCTTTTCTATACCATAAATATTTCACCTTTTCATGAAACATTCTTCTCAGTTTATAAGCATGCTGTCCTTTCTCCCATTTTATTTTATTCTTTTTTAAAGTTGTTTATTATTATTATTATTATTATTATTATTATTTTTAGTAATCTCTATACCCAATGTGGGCTCTTCTGACTGAGTCAGCCTTTCTCCCATTTAAAAAAATAAAACTTACCTTGACTCAATTTATCACACCAACTACTGCCCCGTTTCTTTGCAGCAACAACCCTCTGAAGAGTTGTCTATATACACTGTCTGTCTCCAATTTTCCCATTCTTTGTTCAATTCACATGGGCATTCTTTCTCTCCCACCTCTTCACTGAAACTGCTCTTTCAAGGTCACCAATGTTCATGTTGCTAAAGCCAGTGATCATTTCTCAGACTTCATGTTATTTGACCTATTATTTGGCACAATTGATTACTCAGTGCTTAATACACCCAGTTCACTTGGTTTTCTGGAACACCTTACTGTCCTGGTTTTCCTCTACTTCATTTCTATGCCCCTTCTCAAACTCCAGTGCTGGTTCCTCCTTCTTTCCCAAACTTGTTAATGTTGGAGTGCCCCAAGACTCAACCTTCAGACTTCTTTTTATCTCCCTTAACAACTTCATTCAGTCTCATGGCTTTTAAGTTTATTTATTTACTTTGAGAGAGAAAGAGTGTGCACAAGCAGGGGAGGGGCAGAGAGAAAGGAAGAGAGAGAGAATGCCAAGCAGGCTCCCACTCCACCCTGAGCCTGATATGGGGCTTGATTTCACAACAGCAAGATCATGACCTGAGCTGAAATCAAGTCATATGCTTAACCTCAATCTCATGGCTTTAAAATATCATCTATCTACCAACAGCAATCAAACCTTTATCTCTAGCTGAGTGTTTTCTCATGAATTGAAGACTTGTATTTCCACTTATTTACTTAATTTCCTCACTTGAATATTTAATAGATATCACAAATTTATCATGTCCAAAACCGAATTTCTGATCTCCCCAAAATCTGTTCAACCTATAGACTTCTCCATCTTAACTTTGTCATTTCAGTTGTTCAAGCTAACAAAACTTTAGATTCCCCCTTCTCTCAGGAATGCTAGTTCTGAAACATGTTAGGATGTTTCTGAAAACAATTCCATACTATAGAGTGGGCACAAAAAGTCCCTATACATAAGATTCTACAACAAAGACCTAAAAACAGCTACCAGAAACTTCTTTAGTGACTTTCAACCACTAGCACTGAATGATGTCCAGATGAACATAAGGAAAAAAAAATTGTGCAGATATTAGAGGAGCAAATGCAGGTAACTCCTCACTACCATGCTTTCAGACTTTTAACCACTTTGTATATCCCTAGTTAGAGATTCACAACATCATTGGAGTCTTCCTTAACTCCTCTCTTTCTCTCTCACCCCAATAAATTCCTTTGGCTCTGCTTTCAAAGTATAACTCTACTATGACCACTTCTCATAACCTCTACTGCAAGATCCAAGCTACCATCATCTCTTGCCTAGAATGCTGTTAGCTTCTTTTAATATGTCTCCCTTCTTTGTCTTTGTCCCCTACACTGTATTCTCAACACAGCTGCCACAATGGTCCTTTTTAAATACAAGGCAACTCATGTCACCCCCTTGCTCAGAACCCTCCAATGGGTCCTTACATTAGAGATGATCTGGTTCTACTACCTGTCTTACCTTATCTGCTATTCTTTCTTTCCTCACTCTGGTTTCTTCAGCATGCCAGGCATTTTCTCACCTTAGGACCTTTGCATTGATTGTTCCCTCTACCTGCAATACACTCCACCCCCCCCCCCGCCCCCACCGCTGACCCCCCAGATATCAACATGGCTAACTCCTTCCTCTGATAGGTCTTTGATCAAATGTCACCTTTTCAATGAAGACTTCCCCTGACATACATATCCATCAATGTCCTGCCGGTAAAACAAACTACCATTCCAAACAGAAGAAATTTAATTCAGGGAATTGTTTACCAGGTGATAGAATTGCTGAAGAGCCAAACAAGGGAGATCATGAAGCAACTCAGATATCAGAATCATCAGGAGCTGCTGTCACCTCTGGGGCTAAGCACCACAGGAAATAAATGGTTTTCTCAAAGGTCCAAAGTGGGGGCAATCCAGTGGGATCTGAACCCAGAGCAAGGGATGCTGAGCAGGAGCTGGCACCAGGGAAGGAGAAGCAATCCAATAAGAATGGGAATAGAATCATGGAAGAAGTGCCAGAGATCACGCCCCATGCTGGAGAAGGGGGCAGATAAATATCTCAACTTGCCCTCCAGTCTGCCAGTTGTCTCCCATTAACTGAACCCATCTAAAAGCCTGAAGTCAAGAGAACCTGGAAGATGTTGTTCCTTATGAAATGGCAGAGCAGGTAAGTCAGGGAAGGAATCTAGGAGAAGCTGGTGAAAATTCAGCATACCGCCCTATCTAAAATTGCAAGATCCCAAACCCCATATCTACCACATACTACCAGTAGCCTTTACCCTGATCTATTTTCCTATCTATCCGAATTCCTGGTTATAAGCAACAAAAAGCCTATTGTGATTATAAAAAAAGAAGTTTGAATGAAAACATCGAGTAGCAAATAGAATCACAGAAAGTCGGAAGAACTGAGCTCAACTAAAAAGGGGCAGTAACATGGGAAGCTAGACAGAAAGCAGGGACAAATCTAAAGCATGCCACAGAAACTTGCTGTGTTAAACATAGATCCACAGTTGCCTTGTGTGTCACCGGACACTAGACTTCACTACTGGAACCATGACAACTCTGTCCATGAAAACTGGGTATCACTGCTGCCACTACTGCCATCTGTCTCCATAATAGGTTCTCTGCTGCCCTGGGCCCTCAGGATCAATGGCTCCTTATTCAAAATCCAGGGCAAATACGTCTGAATGCCTGAGTCTGGATATGCACATGCTTGTATCCTAGTTGCATAGCAGGCTGGGAAAGGGTACATGTTATTTTTAGGTTTCCTGGTGAGAAGCGGTCTACACTTCTCATCAATATTTATAAGGTGGTAATTTCCAAACATGCAAAGGGGATTTACATGCTAAGCAGCCAAAAAATTACAAATGTTCATGGTATATTTGTATATATCCAAAAGTCTGTAACTTTTTTCTCTTGGATACCCTTTACACTATCTCGTCCTTTTAGAAAAGTACAATGCAACCTTCAAGACTCAGCTTAAAAGTTCTTTCATTTAATGTCCTTCCCACCCCACCATGGGTATCTATCTATCCATCAGTCTTTCCTTTCTACCACTACTGCATTTTATACAAATTTCTATTATGACACTATTAAAAATAAAAGAGTAAATCTTATATGCCTACTCTGTGCTGAATAATGTGTTAAGTGCTTTACATGTTTCACTGAATCTTTTTTTTTTTTTAATTTTTTAATTTATTGTGGGAGAGAGAGAGAGAGAGAGTAAGTCGGGGAGGGGCAGAGAGAGAGAGAGGAGAGAGAGAGAATCCCAAGCAGGCTCCACGCTGACAGCAAAGAGCCTAACATACCTGACCTGAGCTGAAACCAGGAGTTGGACGCTTAACTCACTGAGCCACCAAGGCGCCCCATTCACTGAATCTTTAATCATCCCTACAATGTGAGTACAAATGTTTTCTTTGTGTTGCATATGAATATTGTACTTGTACAGAAGACTAAGTAACTTGAACAAGCTGATTACTGCTAGATACTGACAAAAACAAAATATGAAGCCCAGTCCATCACATCCCAGAATCCATATTTTTAACCATATGAGAGATACACAGCTTTTAAAATATTTGTATGTGTATATGTATACAATGTGTATACGCACACATAGAACCGAGAATGGAAAATGTTGATAATTATTGACACTGGTTAATGAGTATTTATGGGTTTATTATACTATTCTCATATGTTTTAAATATTAAAATCTGGGGCGCCTGGGTGGTTCAGTCTGTTAAGCTTCTGACTCTTGGTTTTGGCTCAGGTCATGAGCTCATGGTTCATGGATTTGAGCCCTGCGTTGGGCTCTGCGCTGACAGTGTGGAGCCTGCTTGGAATTCTCTCTCTTTCTCTGTCCCTCCCAGGTGTCTCTCTCTCTCTCTCTCTCTCAAAAAATAAATAAACTTTATTTAAAAAATTAAAGTTAAAACTCATATGCACACATGTCCTAAACATTTTTTTTTTTTTTTTTTTTTTTTTTTTTACTGAAGTATTTTAAGACAAATCTTGGGACCTCCTGGGTGGCTTAGTTGGTTAATCATCTGACTTCAGCTCAGGTCATGATCTCACTGTTGGCGGGTTCAAGCCTTGCATCGGGCTTGTGCTGACAGCTCAGAGCCTGGAGCCTGCTTCAGATTCTGTGTCTCCGTCTCTCTCTCTGCCCCCCTCCCACTCACACTCTGTCTCTCTCTTTCAAAAACAAATAAACATTAAAAAAGAATTTTTTAAAAAAAGACAAATCTTGGACATCATATATTTAACTCATTAATGAGCAGAAGTTCATAGAATTCATTCTAGGATCCCACGATTAAAATAACTCAGTTATGCTCAGTTCCTACGGAGTCGTTTCCCAGTACCAACTTGTACCCAGTACAAGGAAGCAGACTAGCCCATCTTGGGTTAGATCTCCACTCCTGCCAATCAACTGCACTAGGTGGCAGAACTCCATGGACTAGGTATGGCTGCCTTTGCCCACCCTTCAGAAAAAAACAAATTCTAAGGAAACTGTGTGACCCAGGTAGATATCCCAACTTTTGCCTAAGAGATGTAGGTTTTATTTTTCTCCTGAACCCATAAAACAAAATAAAGACTTTAAAATGTTTTTTCATGATGAACACAATTGGGTTTATTGAGAAACAAGACTGACCTGTAGTTATTTGTAGATCAGATAACATTTGTCTCTGGTACATTTATTTTCCTTTTATTAGTTAAGATGATGCCAATGGCTTCAACAAATAAACCCTAAATTTTTAGTGTCTTAGCAAAGGAAGAGTTTATTTCTCACATGTCACTAACATAAAGTGTTCCCAGTCAGGCCAGGGACCCAGGCTGTATCCTCCTCAAGGACCTTGGAGAGCTTTGCGTTTAGTAAGTAGATAAGAAAAGATACCAGACTGATGACGTGGAAAGGTTTTAATCTCTCAGACTTGGAAGTGGCACACATCACTTCTATCCACATTCCAAGGTCCATAATTCAGTCATATACTCATACTTAACTACAAGAGGAATTCTGGGGAAAGTAGTCTATCTATGTGCTTTGAAGGAAAAGGAAATGGACTTTGGTTAACACATGATGGTCTCTGCCACAGTTTACTCTTCTGATCACTAAGTATCTCTTTTCTCTTTTTTCCTTATACAAAGAAGACACTCATTCCCTTCCCAAGGAAAACAAAACGAAACAAAAATTTTCATGCAGACACTGCATCCCGATGAAGTTGATATTGATGTACGAACATGTAGCCTACCAACATGAACTAAAAAGACAAGTTTTATGTCCCCCGCTGCCATCATCCTATACATTCAAATTACGATGGTGGAATAGGGACAGATAACTGCAATCAACATTCCTATTCAGGAAAGGAAAGGATTAGAGATACACAGCAATCAACACTCTTTGCAACTTTGAAGTTTTGTTGAGCAGACATTATGAAAGTCCTTACCTTGATTAAATCCTGATTCTTCTTTCTAGTAGAAAGTCCCTTGTCTATTGTTCTCATTTTTTACTGCCTGCTCCTGATGTGCAAGTTTGGGCTTGTAACTGTGTTAATAGTTCAATTCCTTCAAAATCACAGTACATTTCTGATTTATGTTCTTTTCAGTCAGTTCCATGTGTCAGTAGCCGCACCTAAAGGTCCTTTCTAGACGTAACTCTCAAGCCTCATTTATTTTTTGCTTCCTTGCCTCTTGTAGTAAATAGTGTTCCAGTTAAATGCAGCTACTGAGTGCCCCTCACTGATTTCTTGCAAGGCAGAGATGAGATGTCCCACGGAGCTATTTCCCAATTATACAATTGTTAGCAGATAAATAAATGGTTGTGTTTTAATCTACTAAATTGGGGATTGATTGTGAAACAGCAATAGATAATTGTAACTGGCCAACTACCTTCAGGGCACCTGGACTTCGACTAGGAAGGCCACACCTATAATCTCATTTTTGCCTCAGAATGAGTTGTAGTAATACTATTAATATTTAGGCAGAAACAACAGATGTAAACTATGACTATCCTGAGCAAACTAGAACACAGCAGTTGTTTTATAGCCTTTTGTTACTCAAAACCCTTTTTTTTTTTCTTTCAGTCTTCGTTCCTTTTCCAAAGAGTTTAGAAGTAGCTGACTTTTGCGATTTTTACAGGAACTAAGTTTCTGGCCTCTATCTTCTTTCATTTCCGTTTACAAACTGTGATTCTTTTCTGAGTACATTGGTTTCTTGTGATAGCTTGCTGAACGTAGTCGCCATTACTTTCCCATCACTTCTGCTGGTGCTAAAGATTCAGAGCTTATATGGTCTTCTTTCAAGCTATCACTGGAGATAGTCTGGCCATGTGTTTTGCTTCTATGTAACATAATTTTCTGTGTCCAGGCCCTGATAACAGTTTCCTCACTACGTGATGTTCAACCACTAAGGCAATTCACAAATTTTCAATTGTTATTTTTGGCTGTATCCCACTCCCAATACGAAATGTGCAATGGCTCAACAATAATCGAAGTTTGTCACTCACGTAAAGCCCCAAATATGTATTCCTCAATGGGGGGCCATTCTCCTCTTTGCAGTGTTTCTGGAATGGAGGCTAGTTCTGTCTTGTGGCTCTGCCCTTTTGATGGTAAGTTTTCAAAGTCGCCATGTTCAGAGTCCGGCTGGCAGATGGAGAAACGGCAGAAAAATTCATATGCAGGCGACTTTTATGGGCCAGGCCTGGCAATGAAGCACATCCTATTGGCTAAATACGTCCTATTAGCTGACACTCAGTCACATAATTATACCTAACTGCAAGGAAGGCAGGGAAGGATCAATGGTCTAGCTGTGTGCCCAGAGGAAAAAAAGAAAAAAAAAAAAAAAAAAAAGGAAGAAGAAACAAGTTTTCTGAAAAGCCAGCCAATCTGCAACACTAGGTCCCAGAAGTAACAAGATATTCTTAGTTTTCAGTTATTCACTCATTAGAAATAAAGGCAAATTTGTGGATTATATAAATGTCAGTAATCTAAAAAGCATTGTTCATCAAAACTTTGATAGGTATTTTCTCTCCGCATTTGAATATGTATGTGACTGGTATTCTTGGAATATCCCTCTCACCAAATAACATGCATTATATAGATCTCATTCCTGTAAGGCTGAGCAACTGATAGGTTTGTAATTCAGTCACCCCTCACCAGCTCTTCCTCTGGTAACACTGGCAGACTAATCTAAAGTGTATCACTTCCTGAATCTTCTTTGGAACGAAATGTTCTATTCCAATAAACTTCCCTGTTGGTTTGCTGGCTAAATGTAAAGGAAAAATAAAACATACTTAAAAAACATAACTAGTGAGTATAGAATCAGATATCATCTGGTCCACTTTCTTTAATTTTCAATACTATGGGTGCTGGTCATTAACAGGCACAAAAAGGACATATTCAAGATATGCAAAAGAAATCAGTGCTGGGTAATAAAGAGTTCACTATACAAAAAAGAAAGAAAGAAGGAAAGAAAGAAAGAGAAAGAAAGGGAAGTGCTATAAACATTTTTATAGTTAATTCAGTTTTGAAAACTTGCTTTCAAAGTGTAATTGTCACTGCTCTGTGTAGAACGTTTAAAAATGAGGAACATGATAAAAGCTGCCAAAGGTTTTTCCAAACAGATTAGATTTGTCTTTTTAAACTCTTCAAACCTAATCACGAGAGAAGCTAGCAATTTTATTTGCCGAGCCTTCTTTTTTTTTCTCACTGCTCAGGAGTTCCACTAAAACTGTACCTCTTTTCGGGCATTAAAGAAGTGAGCAAAAAGAGCCAATAGATTATATTACCAGAAGGAATATTAATTTCTGGAAGACATCAAGATTCCAAAGCTTGCCTTGAAATCATCAGTTAGTCACGTGGCCCAATGGCAACAATTGAGGAAAGCAGGATGGAGCTATCCCATGCCACTAAAAGGCTTAGCATACTAATGGCCCTTTGACACTAGCAGCCATTCAGAAATCAGACTTTGTCATGCTGAAGAATAGACCACTCACCCCCAACAGGAAGCATTGGAGAGGCAAACGTGACAGTAATTCCCTGTCAGATAAAACTGAGGTATTGTTTTGGATTCCATCATATGTGACAAGAATGACCCAGTCATAAATTTAAAATATTCTTTCTTTACCTGTTAGCCACTCTATGTTAGAGCTTAAGTATCTGTGACAGGTTAAGGTTAACAGTTTTGAGAATCTAGGTGTTTTTGAACAGGTCGTGAAGATTGGGATACGGCTACCTGCTGTATTTTGATAATCTAAATATTGTTAAAGATTACAGCTACCTAAGAAAAATTGATCAAGATTCAAAGTGTTTTCTACCTTTCCTTAGCTAATAGAAGCTGGAAGGTAGTGTGAGAAAATAAAGCCAAGTGGGAAATAATCTGCTTTAGAGTTATTTTTCTCTGTATTTATGCAGCTTTAAATGACCTTGTATTAACATGCAACAAAACACTTGAAACAATTCAGTGGAAAGGCAGCATAAAAACCCAGTAATAGTCCATGGAAACTTGGGGAGGTGGGGAACTCACACATTAACACATCAAAACTAATTTGAAGAGGATTTAATTGATCCGTGGGCTGTCAAAAGAAGACTTCGGCTGGTAAATTACAAGTGGTTGTCTGCTCATTACCTTTTTTCTTTTAAAAACAGGGAGATATAACCAGTGTTTTATCTGTTTATATTTATTTATTATTTCCCACTTTCTGTATTCGGTACCTTATTTTGTCCAATTATCTTGTGTTTGAATCATTTTTCAAAGGGGGAAATATTTATTTCAGGGAGATTATCTCTTGTTCCATGAAAGAGGAAAAAACAGGTTCAAATCAGGGAGACTTCATCAAAGAGACTTGTAATCCCTATTGTGTCTGTGTATTCTTCCCATCGGTTTAGAGAATGTGATAAATATCTCTTTGAATCAAGCGTTGGCATTTACTTTTTCAGGCTCCAACAATTTAAATGTGGTGCAAAAATAGGATATTCAGATACAGTAATTTACTACATTGAATTGCTTTTTTAGTGTGAAACACTACTTTTGGTTCATTTTTAAAATGTCCCTTTTTGCTGGAAGTAGATTAATTTTTCTTCTATAATTTTAATTGTATAACACCATGTTTTTTGGGGAAAAAGAAAAATAAAATAAGATCATTCTTTGGGACCTAACACATTTCACTGAACCCAAAAATGAATAATTGCAAAAGAAAGACAAGCCTTTTAAAGTTTCATTTAGCACTGAAAACCTTCCCCAGAACCTCAGCTCCAGCTACCTTCTCTTGCAAAAAGAGCAAAAAGATAGGTTATTTCAGAGTTTTTGAGCAGCAACTAGTTTGTAGAACTATAGAACTTATTTCTCTTGATTGCTCAGTTATCAAAAATTTTAAAACGATTAATTTTTTAAATTGTAATTTGGTTGTCCTGACCCTCTTGCCAAGTTTCCACATGGTTTTAATTTAATGTTCCCCAACTGGTATCTTTATTACTCCATGCTTCCCTCTTATTGCGATATACAGGGTTATTAGGTTTTTATTTTCTAAACCAAAAGACTGATATCAGTCATGAATAGGTTGGAAATTATTAAATGCTTTATTGAAAGTTTTTCTTTTCTTAATTTCAAAGACTGTGAGGGCAGTTTTCTTAACAGGGGAGGGAAATGTATATTTTGAAGGATAACATTATCTGGAGGATAGATACATGTTATGAATTTTGTTTTATTGTTCTGGAAGAGAGGGAAAAACACCTTATTGTAAAATTAAATTTGATATCGTGGGTGATTAAATTTGAAATCTGGGGCTTATTCATTTTCTAGTAAGCATCCGTAAACATTTAAAATTGTACAAAACATTTGTAATAAAGGTATAATATTGTGAAAATACCCATAAGATTGCTACATACATAAAGTCTTTTGAAATAATAAAAAAAAATTATTTCAGCTTTATCCCTGATTTTTTGATGTGCTGAAACGAATTCTTAGTAACTATGTTTTGCTTACCTTACCAGTCCATACCTTTTAAAATATTGCCCTACCACACCTTTAAAAATATTACTTTCTTTTTGGGACTTGAATGTTAAAGAGAACTGGTGAAATGAACAGTATTTTAAAAACTATGATCGAAGGCATTCTATGACATTCTATCACATGTTTTCCTTGCCTCTCCTGCGATCTCCATCAGGTGCTGAGACACCCCGGGCAAAGCTGGAGCCTCATTTCCCAAGAGTGACTGGTCTCAGTGATACTGATGACGACTTACTGCACTTTCCAGCCGGACTTTCTTCTCTACTGGGAGGATTTATTTACTCCACCCGCTCAGCCCACCAGGCACTCAAACCACAAGAAAAACGTGGCCAATTTCTCTTTGGAGCATCAGTTTTGCGCTAGCATAAGGATGTTTAAACCTCATTTTGCATTAAAATTACAGATATCTTATGGAATACAATGCAAAACTCTCATAATGTTTTAATTCAAACATGAGACTTTGAAGAAATTTCAGGATTGTGAGGGCCTTGCAGATTTTTTCATTTTGCAGCTAGGGTGCTTAAGTAGAAAAGTGTGAGAAATAGTGAATTAACACACAGAAAGGTGTAATCTTTTTTTTGTTTTCTTTCCCTAGCTTTATAGTAGTTCGCGTATATACACCATTATCTTCAATGAGTTTTCCTTATCCAAATTCTTCTAGCTCTAAAAAACCCCAAGCTCTGAAGCCAGGGCTTTTTAACAAAAGAAGACCTGGAACAGCAGCATGAATTCCACTGAAATCCAAAATGAATGGTATTTCAAGGATATTGCAGTACTGAGTCACATGTAGGGGAGTAATATTGTTGTTACTATTTTTCTCCTTCAAAAAAAGGAAAATGTTTTCATGCTTCTAAATATGTTTATTTATTTGGAAAAAATAAACAATATTGAAAAAGAAAAAGACGGAACTAAAATTCACCCCAGGTTCTTATCAACCGGAAATTAATGCTGCTCATTGAACAAAATATTTATTCAATGCTCACTATATGGCAGAGACATCTTTCTACACACACACATACACACACACAATTTTATGTAAACAAGGACATACCATACATGCTGTTCTAGTACTTGCTTTTTTATAATAGAAAGATGTCACAGACAACAAATATATCTATATCATCATTTTTAATAGTTGTCTAGTATTTCTTTTTGCAGTGCTAGGCTACTTAACCATTGCTGTTATGGCCTTTCTCAGTATCTTATCCCCACACCAATCTTTGGAGACTGAAGCTTTCTCAAGTTTACTCCAAACATAAGTATTTCTGACATTTCATGATTTTTTGACTGCAAACTGCAAAAGACAGTCCTTGTACATATTTATGAGTTTATGTATTCATATATGAATGTATGTTTACAATATGTATATATGCTTCACATATGTATTGCCATATTTATTTTTAAGTCTTACTCTTGATGTAAAATTATCCTCTCCACAGGTTATGATAAGAAAACAAATATCTTTAGCAATTCCATCAGATAATAGGTTATTTGCAAATCAAGCCTGCATAAGGTCTCTACTTATGACACAGTCATTTCCTTTGCAAGTTGTCTTTCCGAACTGTAACCGCTGTCTTGACGATGAATACACCTAACTGGATCTTAATTCTCAGAAAAAAATGCACAACTTCAGCATGTCTTCCTTGGTTATTCTTGTCCCTTTCTTTGTGCTTCATCTTCTCATGGAGTTAATCACCCAAACTGAATTTCCTCTGGGGAAACTGTATGCACATTTTCTGCATAATCTCTTGAGGTTAAAGGCTTTGAGGATCTTTGTACATAATGGAAGAGGAGAGTCCTTTGACTACAATTGTCTTAATCCTTAAGATGTTTTGTGTGGAGTGAATGGGGAAGCCATCATTTCTTCTAAGGCTTCCTGGGACAGAATCTGCAAGATATTTGCTTCTTGGTGATTTTATTGAGTAATGCATTGAATAGATGAAGTTAATAATTACTAAATAAGCACATGCTAAATAAGTTCTCTGTAACTATATTTTAAGGTTAATTGGTACCCTCAGGTTATATCTAATTATATGTGACAACATTTCATAATGAAAAAGGCATTTGTCTTGTTGAACTGAGCAATTTCTTCAACTGATGATGCAGGTTGAACAACATTACTCCTAGCTGGGTTTGGCACATTAAAAAATTTTCTTATTGTAGGGAGAATTTTATTTTTTCCACCATATTTTACATAGAGACAGGCTTTTGCTTAATAATTATTTTGTTCCTAATATCTTGATCTTAAACCAGAGTTCATACAGAAGTCTCTTAGAAATAGAATTATAAAATTATTTCATGCTGTATGTAGCTAGATTTAACACAGAGTCAAAGGAACAGTCTCTCCTTTGTTTCTTTAATTGTTCCCAAAAGAAAATTCATAGACTCACATCTCTCCTCCTGTTACTTAACCTGCAGAACATTGTCAAATATAATTGATATATTTAAGAACTTGGAAGCCCAATGGAGATATTGGATTTCTCTTTCTAGAATACATTTTTTTAAAAGAGACTTTTATATTTCTCTAGAGTGCAGCAGCTTGCCTTTAGGTAATAAAATGAACAAGACTTCTTGAGTCTGCTTTAGCCTCATAACAGGGTGATCCTAGCAGACCATATCAGCTTTACTTATCTCTCTCTTATTTTTAATTTTCTCCGGAGATAGATGAACCCCAGCACATTAAACAGGGGATTACTCAAAAATCCCAGAAGTTTTATTTCCAGAATCTATTTTTTTAGTCTGTCTTGCTTTGGTTGTGGAAATATAGACAAATAGGATTTGAAATATTTTGGAAAGTAATTCGTAAATCTTCTATGGCTTAGTCATGTATTTCTTCATTGTGAGTCAAACTCCAATCTACATTTCCTAGGATTAAACCTGAAAATAAACTTAAATGATTCTGAGAGTAATGCATGCTCTTCATAAAATATTTTTAAGACATAGACAAGTATGAATAACTATGTCCATAACATAACTATCCAGAGATAACCATGATAGGCATTTTGATGCATTTTTCCTAGCCTTTTCTCCACATGTAAATAAATTTTTATACATATATATATGAACCTTCTGTTTGTCCATATTTACATATATTTGTTTAAGATAGATTCTGGATGTGAGATTACTAGATAAGAGAATGAACTTTTTTAAAGATTTTATTTTTAAGTAACCTCTATACCCAACGTGGGGCTCAAACTTACAACCCTGAGATTAAGAGTCACATGCTTTATCGACCAAGCCAGCCAGGCTCCTGGAGAATGAATATTTTTTGTGGTCTTAAGTGCTATCACATTGTTCAGAACAGATTTGTGGCAATTTATAGCTTCACCAGCTGTGAATGTGTATGCCTTCTGTTTTTTGGGTCACTTGCTTACATTGAATATTCATTCTGATTAAAGCTAATTTGATAGGAACAGTGGGCTGAATGGTGGCCCCCCAAAAGACAAATTTACATCTTAATATCCAGACTCTGTGAATATTACCTTATGTGGCAAAAGATGAAATTAAAGATTTTGAGAGGAGGATTTACTCTGGATTACCCAGGTGGGCCATAAGTGGTATCTTACACATTTGTATAAGGGAGAGGCAGAGGAAATTTTGAGGCAGACACAGAGAAAAGAAGACAACGTGAAGATAGAGGCAGAGATTGGAGATTGTGATGGGAACACAACCCAGGGATGCCATGGAGAAGTCCCCAGATGATGGAAGATGTAAGGAACAGATTTTCCTCAAAGCTCCCGAAGGGAAGTAGCCTTGCCAACACCTTGATTTTGAACTTCTGGCCTACAGAATTGTGAGAGAATAAATTTCTATTGTTTTAAGCCACTAGGTTCTAGTAATTTGTTATAGCAGTCACAGGAAATGAATACAACAGGTAAAAATCATATTTCAGTGTTGATTTCATCTGCATTTCCCTCACCAGAGACATATTTTATTTTTTTTAATTTTTAAATTTAAAAAATTTTTAAAAGTAATCTCTGCACCCAACATGGGGTTCAAACTCATGACCCCAAGATCAAAAGTCACATGCTCTACTGACTGAGCCAGCCAGGCACCCCAAGACATGACAGTTTTAAATTTTATT
Source organism: Panthera onca (assembly GCF_046562875.1). Taxonomy (NCBI): domain Eukaryota; kingdom Metazoa; phylum Chordata; class Mammalia; order Carnivora; family Felidae; genus Panthera; species Panthera onca. The sequence continues at coordinate 39,915,733 of NC_138339.1, read as the reverse complement.
TATTTAATGAATAATAAGACCGGATGAAAATGGGACATAAAACAGAAAAGAGAGAAACCAGTTGGAGGCTACGGCAGTATTTTAGAAGAGAAAAACACCATGGCTTGAAAGAAGATAGTGGAGTAAAGATAAAGAAAACAGACTGGGGAGATAGCTGAAGTTTAAAAAAGTAAGACCTAGGGGCACCTGCCTGGCTCAGTGGGTAGACCATGCGATTCTTGATCTCAGGGTCATGAATTTGAAACCCATGTAGGGCATGGAGCCTACTTAAAATAGAAATTAAAATAAAATAAAAATAAAAAGACAAGACCTAGTGATTGATTACACAAGACTATGAAGACAGAGATGAGGAGAAAGAACAACTAAGTGGGTGATTATGCCATTTACTGAGATAGAAAATATGGAAGAAGAGAAGCAGATTTGGAGGAAAAATAAAGAATTCAGTTACAATGGCTTAAGGTGCCCTGTGAGACATGCATGTGAACATGTCCAAGGGGTTGCTGGCTATAGATCTAGAGCTCAGGACAGAGATCTTGGCTAAAGCCATACACTTGTAAGTCATCAGCATTTTGAAGCTATCCACATGTATGAGACTTTTCTAGATAGAGTGCTCAGGGTACAAAACAAACAAGGCTTGGGACAAAACAGTGAGGAACAGCATAAGAGGGATGGTCAGAGAAAATCTTAAGCTGGGAGAGTAAGAGGGGGCAAAACTGAGAAGAATGTTTTTTAAGGACAGAGCGATCAACAGCATTAGGCTGACAGAGGCCAGCTTGCAGTATCTTCAGAATATGCCTCAGCTTTCAGACTGAGACCAAGCCTGCAGCCAATGATGGAGCATGACAAGTGCATCAGGTAAGTCAGGGCATTTCTGCCTAGCACAGGGCTTTTTCAAGGAGCAATGTTTGCTCCAGCGCTTACTGTTGAATTGACTGAGAATTTCTCAGATTTGCACCACCATCTGAATGCATTCCATGCCCATATCCTGCTTTTTCCCCCTTTCATAATTCACAGGCACTATTCCCATATAAACCTCTTGCACTCTTCACTCTGCCCACCTTTGACACGTGACCTTGCAAAAATTTCTGTGGAATTAGAGGAATTCAAGGAAGCTGAAGAGTAAATGCACAGTAAAGTTCAAGACCTTTAATGGTGAAGAGGGAGAGGATAGAAACTGGAGAGGGTACTTGAGCCAATAGGGACTTTCTCCTTAAGATGGCGCAGGCATGACATTTTTCAATCTACTAATTTAGGAATGAATAGAAAGAAAGTGTGATAGCCCAAGATCCCTGAGAAAAGTGAAAGGATGGAATCCTGAACATAGCTGGAGGAATTCAGCTGAGACAGAAGGAGAACTCTCTCCTCCATAGTGGGAGGAAGAAAGAAAGGAAGGACGTGTAAGCTTACAGATGCTGTACCATAGCGGGTGAGACCATCTGCTGAGAAGGAGGGAAGAGATGATAGAGTACATGTTCAAGGACAGCATAGAGGGTTCATTGTAGCTATTTTACAGGATGGTTAACAGTGAAGTGCTAGAAGCTTTCCAATTTATGCATGGACTAGACAGAAGTATTCATGATTGCCAGTTGTAGCAGTTACGGTTCTCAGCAGGAGACAGATGATACACTCAGATTGGAATATTGAGAAGAGAAAGTAACAAAGGAATATTTATAACGGTTTAGGCAGCAAATAAGGGAAACAGTAAGATAGAGTGCAACACTCCAGGCTGGTAACCCAGAGCACTGCTATCAGTCCCAGGACTAAAGTGGGAAAAAGAGGAAACAATTACTGGAACTCAGAGACTTAAAAAGCTTCATGGAGAGGCTAGTTTTTAGGAGCAGGGACTTTTTTTTTTAATATGTATTTATTTATTTTAGAGAGAGCGCAGGGGAGGGGCAAAGAGAGATGGAGACAGTCCCAAGCAGACCCTGTACTGTCAGCACAGAGCCCGATGTGGGACTTAATCCCACAAACCATGAGATCATGACCTGAGCCGAAATCAAGAGTCTGATGCTTACTTCACCGACTGAGCCACCCAGGCACTCTTAGGAGCAGGGACTTTTGATAGGATAGGAGACCCAGCAATTCATAGGGACCCACAAGTAGGGAGGTGGGAGAAAAACACTTAGACCTCACTCTCCTTAATCCCTTCCTTCTGTTTGTTGGCCACTTTACCAGAATCCAAAAGGCAAAGGAATCTGTGTTGTGGTTCCTAACAGATCAGCCTCCTGGAGACAGATCAGGGTGGAGAAAGGTGAATCTGGAGAATTATGACATGCCCTACATTAAAATGTACCATAAAGCTACCAATAAAAAAAAAAGTACATTATTGGCTCATAAATAGGTTTATAGAAAACCCTGTTTTGTCTAAAAATAGGACAAAGTATATACACATGTATTTATTATACAGTAAAGGTGATTTCAAAACAGTGGAACAAAAGGTGAATTATTCACCAAGTGATATTTTATTTTATTTTATTTTATTTTATTTTATTTTTGAGACAGCAAAACAGAGCATGAGTAGGGGAGGGGCAGAGAGAGAGGGAGACACAGAATCTGAAGCGGTCTCCAGTCTCTGAGCTGTCAGCACAGAGTCCTACACAGGGTTCGAATCCCCCAACCGTGAGATCATGATCTGAACCGAAGTTGGACGCTTAGCCGACGGAGCCACCCAGGAGCACCCCACCCCCCGCTTTTTTTTTTTTTTATGTCCAAGTGATATTTTAACAGTTGGTTAGTGATTTAGAAAAGATAAGTTAAATCCCTACTTTTAGATCCCTATAAACTTAAAGATAAATCAATGATTTATTTTTTCTTTATTTTTTTTTGATAAATCAATGATTTAAATGTAAAAGAACTTGAAGAACAAGATGAGGGATGAAAGGGAAAAAAAAGAACTTAAATAAAATATGAGGGTACATATTTATATTTCATTGGTCAGAAATTATCACAGAAACTAGAAGCTGAATTAAATTTTAAAACATCTTTATGGTAAAGAATACCATAAACAAGCCAAAAGATGAATAAAAAATAGGAAAAGTTCACAACTCATGTTAAAAGATTAATAGCCATAATGTACAAATGAATAAATCTATAAAAAATAACAATTCAATAGAAAAAAATCAGTAATAGGTTTTAATAAGCCAGTGATACATGAGAAAACATTTTTGGTAGGGGCACTTGGGTGACTCAGTCAGTTGAGCATCCAACTTCCACTCAGGTCATGATCTGGGTTAGAGCCCCACATCAGGCTCGCAGAGTGAGTTAGAGCCCCAGAGTGAGTTAGAGCCCCCCATCGGGTTTGCAGCCGTCAGTGCAAAGCCTGCTTCAGATCTTCTGTCCCTCTCTCTTTCTGCTCCTCCCCCACTAGCGCTTGCTCACTTTCTATCTCTCTTAAAATAAACACTTAAAAAATAATAAAAAATAAATGCTTGCTTATTTTTGAAAGAGAGAGCATGGGCAGGGGAGGGGCAGATAAGAGGGAGACAGAGGATCTGAAGCATGAAGCAGGCTCTGCACTGACAGCAGAGAGCCAGATGCTGGGCTGGAATTCACAATGCCCCCCCCCCACCCCAACCTCCCCAGATCATGACCTGAGCTGAAGTCAGATGCTTAACCAACTGAGCCACCCAGGCGCCCCATGAAAATGAATAAACATTTAAGACAAAAAAGAAAAAAAACACAATTTGGTACATAAAAATGACAATACACCCAGCTTCATTAATAATCAAAGTCATGTAACTAAAAACAATTGTGAAATATAATTTCCACATCTATAAAGTTTTAAAAGATTGAAATGACTCCCTGTTGTAGGACGTGAGGGAAAACAGACCCTCTAATTCATGGGAATACATAAATCAATACAATTTTCCTTTAAGGCAAATTGACACAATGTATCAAAATATGAAATGTATATAGCTTTTGACCCACCAATCTTCTAGAATTTATTCCAAGGGGTAATTGTACAAGTGCATAATGATATATCTATTAGAATGTCCATTCTGGCTTTGTTTTTTTCTTTTTCTTTTCTTTTCTTTTTTTTTTTTTTTAGTCTCTTCCCAATCCATTAATATGGAACTGGACAAGAAAACTAGCATACAATTCCACAGTGGAATACTCTGTAGCCATTAAAGTTAATATGTTTCTATATTAATTCATGTGAAAATATATCCAAAGCTTCTATCAGTGAAAAAGTGCATATAGAATAATTCCATTTATTTAAAATTGATTATTAAGCATACTACTCTGGAATCCTAATGTCTAGAAAGATATTCACAAAATTGTTAGCAGCAGTTATCATTAGGTGTTGGTATTTGGGCTGCTTTTTCTTATTTGGCTTTTCTGTTCTCATTAAATTTCTAAAATGAAATATGTGTAATTTTACCATATATATGGCTAAAGTTATTTTTAACATCTAATAAAGGAAGGAATGAAATTGCTTATGTGAAAACTAGAAGCAATTATTATGTAAGAGAATATAGAATTTCAGGAAATACTAACAGTCTAGGCAAAATGGAAATCACCCACTTATGTTACCAACATTAGTGATGATACAGTATTCTCTGGTAGACCTTAGTGCCTCTATAGTCTATTTTCTGAAAATTCTCCTTTGAGGGGTGCCTGGCTGGCTCAGTCAGAAGAGCATGTGAATCTTGATCTCAGAGTCATGAATTCAAGTCCCATGTTGGTGTAGAGATTATTTAAACAAATTTTCTTTTAAAAACTTAAAAAAAATTATCCTTTGAATACCAAGAGCCAATCTCATGAACTCAGATTACAGATTTTATAGCCCATAGTATAAAGAATGAGGAAAACATGAGGGATGGAAATTAACTATCAGACAGGAAGAGGAAAGAAAGTTTTATATGATGGGAGAAAAGGAGACAGGTTTTGAAGGAATGCAATCAGAGAGACAAGAAGTATAATTGGACTCCTAAAGAGGGATTTGCTGAGTCATCATTCTGGGCCTTGGGTGGCTGTGGCAAGATGATGGAAACCCAGATAGCTCGAGGAGGAATCTGGACCTCCAGACTCATAGTCTGACTTTCTGCTTTATCTATCATTGCTATGACCTTCACATGCTACTTAGCAATATGATGCAGAGATGCTCAAAGATCGTAAGAATTCTACACTCAATTCCAAAGTGGGTGTGTGTGGGAGGAGTTCTCCACATCAGCGAGCAAGAAATTCTCAGACACCAGCCGGGTGTCCTACAATTCAACTCAATTCTGACGCTATCTACTACCCGCAGATTAGTGTTAGATTCCACAGGCTAAGAGTTCAGTCCTACAAGACTACCCTCCCCCCAATTCTCTTACTCCCCAACCTCTACCCATTTCAGATGCCAATGGAAAGTCCAGGTTGTTACTTGTGCTTCTGACCAAATGACCATACATGAGAGATTCCCATGACACCCTCCTTGGGTTTAATGAATTTGCTAGAGCGGCTCACAAAACTCAGAAGAACATTTTACTTACTGGACATTTTACTTACCTGGAAACACTCCAAATCTTGTCCTTTGGTCCTTTTATGGAGGCTTCATTACACAGGCATGATTGATTAAATCATTAGCCATTGATGATTGATTCAACCTCCAGCCCCTATCCCCTCCCCAGAGGGCTGATGAGGGCAGAACTGAAAGTTCCAACCCTCTAATCACAGGGTTGGTACTCTTGCAACCAGCCCCCATCCTTAGGTGAGGTTCCAAAGTTGCCTCATTAACATAATAAGAGACACCTGTATCTGCTCTCATCACAGGAAATTCCAAGGGTTTTAGAAGCTCTGTGCCAGAAATGGGGACAAAGATCAAATATATATGTCTTATTATAAATCCCAATATCACAGACTGACAGATCAAAGTGGTTGGGCCTGAGAAAAGAAAGCTGGAGTTGGGGAGACTTACAACCAGAAGCCATGATGGGGATGGTAGTCATTAGCAGTAGTTAACATGAAGGCCCAGAGACTCTTCAGCAGATGCCTGTGCCCACTGCTAAGGAAACAAGTTAATCACACTGCATTGGAGAGAGAATACCCAGAGCAGTGCTGTCCAATGAAATATAACGCAAGCTATGAATATAATTTAAAAATTTTCTGGTAGCCACATTGAAAAGGTAAAAAAAAAAAAAAAAAAAGGATGAAATCAGAGCAGCTGTGTGGCTCGGTCGGTTGAGTGCCCACTCTTGGTTTCAGCTCAGATCATGGTCTCATGGTTCATGAGTTCAAGCCCCACGTCTGGCTCTGCACTGACAGTACAGACAGAACCTGCGCAGGATTCTTTCTCTGCCCCTCCCCCATTTGTGCTTGTGTGTGCTCTGTCTCTCAAACTAAATAAGTTTAAAAAAAATTTTTTTTAAAGATTAAATTAATTTTAATACTTTCACACAGGGGTACCTGGCTGGCTCAGTCAGTACAGCGTGTGACTCTTGATCTCAGGGTTGTGAGTTCAAGACCCATGTTGGGCCTAGAGCATACTTGAAAAAAAAAAAAAAGTTAACATACAGTTGACTCTTGCACAACACGGGTTTGAACTGTGTAGGTCAAATTATATAAGATTAAAAAAAAATAAATACAGCATAGTGCTACAAACGTATTGTCTCTTCCTTCAATTTTTCTTTTCTCTAGCTTACTTTGTTGTAAGAATACAGTATATGATGCATATAGCCTACAAAAAATGTGTTAATCCACTGTTTATGTTATAGGTAAGGCTTCTGGTCAGCAGTAATCTATTAATAGTTCAGTGGGGGGGGGGGGGGGAGTCAAAGTTATATTAGGATTTTCAATTGTGCAGGGGTCAGCACTCCTAAGCCCTGTTTGTTCAAAGGTCAACTGTATCTTATTTAATCCAACAAATCCAAAATATTTTCATTTCGACTTTTAATCAACATAAAAATGAGATACTTTATATACACTTTTTTTCCATACTAAGCCTTTGAAAGTCAGTGTGTATTTCACATTTACAGCATATCTGAATTTGGTCTTGCCACATTTCAAGTGCTCAGTGGCCATTTGTGGCTGGGGACCACTGTACAGGACAACATGGATACAGAGAACAGCAGGCCAATCTCTTTCCCACCGTCATAAACACACAAGCCTCCTTCTCTTCTCAGACCATCTTGGCTAGGAAGAGAGATGAGGGGACCCTTCCAACAGTAAGAAATGTTTTTGATAGGGAGTTAAAATTATGGATTATGGATTAAAAGACTTTTTTAATGTTAATTTATTTTTGAGAGAGAGAGAGAGCAGGCGGGAGGAGCAGAGAGGGAAGGAGGTGGGGGGTCCAAAGCAGGCTTTCTGCTGACAGCAGAGAGCCTGATGCGAACCTGATGCGGAGCTCAAACTCAGGAACTGCAAGATCCTGACCTGAGCCAAAGTCGGCCGCTTAACTGACTGAGCCACCCAGGCACCCTGGATTAGGAGACTTTTAACAAGAGAAACAGTTAATTTTAACTAGACACCAAGTTTTTCTTCAATGATCAGTGGTAGTGAGGACTGAAGGACAAGATGAGATCATTTAAAATAAAGAAATTATCATTTTTTGTACATCTAATGAATACTGGGTACATCTCAACCCATATTACCAAAGATGGAGAACTGTTTTTACTATGAGGGAACCTAGCCATTTCTAAGCATATTGATGAAATAAGACACCATTCATCGCGTTGTGTTTAGGCATAGTTCTTCAAAAGTTAAGGCAGTATTGCTTGAACCCTCCAGATGCTTGTAATCTAAAGCCAAGGCTACCTATAATGGTAGTCACTGCAAACAAGTTATGATAATTGGGAACTGGGTTTCTTGGGGGACATGAGATTTGTAACTTAGTCTCAAACAACATGTCAGCACTAGTGCAGTGCTTTAGAAAAACTCCAAGCCTTGGGCCACCTGGGTGGCTCAGTCTGTTAAGCATCTGACTTCTGCTCAGGTCATGATCTCACCATCCATGAGTTCAAGCCCAGAGTCAGGCTCTGTGCTGACAGCTCAGAGCCTGGAGCCTGCTTCAAATTCTGCGTCTCCCTCTCTCTCTGTCCTCCCCCCATTCTCTCTCTCTCTCTCTCTCTCTCTCTCTCAAAAATAAACATTAAAAAAAAAAAAAAAAGCTCTAAGCCTCTTCTCTAAGCTGTTTTCATTACTGTGTTGCACCTCCCAGGTTGGCTCTCATTTTTCTGCTTTGTTTTGGTTTTTACTCATTTCTTGGAGTTTATTTTCCGCTTGGTTTAAGGCACACCGTTGCAGGGTGTCAGGGAGGCTTGCATGGGGCCTGGATAGTAAAGAGCAGGATTCTCTCTTTTTGGTGTTTTTCTGTTTTGATATAAAAGCACCCAACTGCATCTGCTTGCTGAAGCCTGCCTAGTAAGCAGGGAGGGGACAGAACGGGAAGGGAGGGGTTCTAATGAGCTCAGCGCCTTCTGAAGTCTGGTGGCTGGGGAGGCCACCCAGGACTGGGGCCAGTGAGGCTTTGCCAGGCTGACCGTCAGGCTGCTTCCTCATGGCTTCCAGAGCCAAGCCACAGGTGATGGTGCTGCTGGAGGTCTGGGGGAGATTCCGAGCATTCATTCTGGGGACCCCAACATGTAGCCACAAACTGGAGAGTGGACTTCCCGAAAAAGCAGCTTGCTCACCAGTGACCTGGGTCGGCCTTGGGGAGGCCAGGGCGGTGAGAGATGGCTTCCCCAGGATGCTCTGCTCCTCTGCAGAAGCTGTTCCTGAAAGTGGAACCCAGGCGGCGCCGGTGACAGTCGTGGGTGGCCATGAGCGAGCCGAACCGCTGGAGGGGAGGGCTGCCAAGCTGTCGCTTGCGGGCTGGTGGAAACCTGAGCGGCGACCCCTCACGGGCTTAGGCACATGATCACGGGTGGAGGGGACCCGGACCCTACACTGGGGAGCCCATTTGCAGAGGGGACCACAGAAGGCCTCTCCACCGCCCCGATGTGCAAAGGCTCTATCTTTACTTTTGATGTTCCCCTATCTAGAATACCTTCATCCTCAGTTCTGAACCTGATTCTGTCCAAATTTCACGAGCTGATGTAAGTCGTGTCCTCATCGTCAACTGTGTCTGGACTTGCTCAGTTTAAATAAAATTTACTGTGTGGTTCACATTACATGGCTTAGCTCCTAATTATATATTCTTTAGTATTTTTTTCCAGTTATTCTCTTTGAAAATTTCTTATCTCACCAGTGAACTCCCACTGTACTCATGGGAAGAAACTTTTATTTCTTTTATAAACCTGATGCATTCAGAGAAGTGCTGGGCTTGAGACTAATCCTCAAAAAAATACTTGTTGCTTGAATGGAATCAACCAAGTCGTCTGTGATGATTCCATTTGAAAATTTGAAAACACATTTTATTTATTTTTTTGAGACAGAGAGAGACAGAGTGCGATCTGGGGAGGATAAGAGAGAGAGAGAGGGAGACAGAGAATCTGAAGCAGGCTTCTGGCTCCAGGCTGTCAGCACAGAGCCCGATGCGGGGCTCGAACCCACGAACGGTGAGATCATGACCTGAGTCGAAGTCGGACGCTTAACCGACTGAGCCACCCAGGCGCCCCCCCTGTTTGAAAATTAACATAGCCAAATGAAGTCATTCTAATGTAGTCATACTCTGTTAGCTCATGGATGCATTTATGGAAAGGGGAATGCTAACTGCAAGCAGAGAATTACACACAGTTACATTCTGTGCAGTGTATTGACAGCTTCGATTCTACTCTCCCTGAATATTCTGAGTTGAAGAATGTTCCTGGCCGTGTATCCTCCCAACCCCTGTTCATCAAGCTGTTGGTCATTTCTTCTTAGCTGTAGTGAGGACCGAGGGTGGTCACCATCCATCCCTAAATGGCTCTGCTTTTTGCCATGTATTTCTTCCACTAGTTCCTAGTAGGTACTCATCCTTCTCAAGCATTTGAACATCCAAAATGACTCACGAGGGGCACATTTGGGACATTCTCAGTTCTCCCATTTGCCATCTTTTATCAATGAACGTGAGCTGAAACTATTCACCAAAACATGAAATAATGGCTTTCTCCCACTTTTTAAAGTTTTTAAAGTATAGAGATTTAAGTAATCTCTATATCCAAAATGGGGTTCCATCTCACGACCCCTAGACCAAGGATCACATGTTCTTCTGACTGAACCAGCCAAGCGCTCCCTCCCACTTTTTGGACTTCACTGTTACTGTGCTCAAGAAACAGATTCTCGGGGCACCTGTGTGGCTCAGTCAGTTAAGCATCTGACTTCAGTTCAGGTCATGAGGCTCAGGTCATGATCTCGGCATTGGTGAGTTTGAGCTCTGCATCGGTTGAGGTGGAGCCATGCTTTGGGTGAGCCCTACTTCTCTCTCTCTCTCTGCCCCTCACTCTCAAAAAAAAAAAAAGAAAAGAAAAGAAAAGAAAAGAAAAAGAAAAGTAAAAGTAAAAAGAAAAAAGAAAACATTGGCATGCCCACTGAAATGAAGGCAAAGTCAGTAAGGTGTATGATGATGTATTACAAATTGACTCATCACGAGGAAAATCCCTACCAAAGAAGTATTCCATGTGTGTTTTGCACATACACATACTGACATACAGGTTTTTAATATGAAATACTTCAGAAACGGCAGCACTATAATACGTCAGTGCTATTCAAAGCGGTGCTCAAGGAAAAATGCTTCTAGCACTCTGGGGAGTGATTTCAGTCCTTCTGGCACATTGTTAGATAATAAAGATATCTAAATAAGGTTATAGCCTCAGTTCTGATTTTGGATGATTTTACAAAACCTTGAGCTTATCATTTGTTTTTAATCATAGCCCTTTAACATTTGTCAGGCACATGGCTTTTTTGCTCGTTTCCCTATCTAGAGAATTTTGATATTGATATTCTGTCAGTTAAATCATCTTCATGCTGTTCATTTGTGTGTGTGTGCTGGAGTAATAATTCTTTGACCAGAAAGGTTTTTGGACCTTTGTTGAGAAATTCAGTTTATTTTTTTTAATTTTTATTTTTAAAAAAATTTTTTAATGTTTTTATTTATTTTTGAGACAGAGAGAGACCGAGCATGAGCAGGGGAGGGGCAGAGAGAGGGGGAGACACAGAATCTGAAGCGGGCTCCAGGCTCTGAGCTGTCAGCACAGAGCCCGACGCGGGGCTCGAACTCACGGAGCGTGAGATCGTGACCTGAGCTGAAGTCGGACGCTCAACCGACTGAGCCACCCAGGCGCCCCGAGAAATTCAGTTTAAAGGGCATTGTACCTGGTCAAAGACTGAGACTACTTTAGTAATTATGATTTCTACTTCTCAGATGCTTTAAGGAATGACTTAAGCTGAATAATTTTTTTAAGTGGGTTCAACTAATGGGAGTAATGTGGGTTAGTGGATTAGGCAGGTAGATGGCAAATCTTTGGAGTGAAGAAATCTAGATACAGAAACCTACGTAATGATCAATTATGCTAAAACTGGGTGTAGCTATTCATTCTAAAAATATCTAGTGAGAGTTTACGATGTGCCAGGCACTGTCTTAGGTGTTGGGTGAGCTGTGATGAACAAGACAGACATTGTTCTTGAACTTGGGAGTTTAGAATCTAGCAGATACTAATATATTGAATAGAATGGTTGAGATTAACTTCTTAGTCTTAGCTTAGGTGACTAGAGTTTTGCTGGTACATACAATGTTCCTTAAAGTGATGGCAAATAAAACATTGATTTACTTTCCTTTTTCATATTTCATTTGAAAGGAAATCAAGTTTTAGGTCAGGTATATTACATACTGCATCCCATAATATTTAGCTTCACAACAAAGGAAGCATGAAATCTCAAGTTCTTGGCTGGTTTGGTGTTTAAAGTACAGACTGATTTCTTGAAGGTTTGCTTAGATTTCTTTTCAGTCTAAATAATGTTTTATAATAGACACTTCTTTTTTTTAAGCTGTTAAAATTAGGCTGGGGGAAAATGCATACTCTTTTTTTATATCTCATCCTTCACACATTTCTCAGAACATCAGAAAAATATTTAAGTATTGAAAAAATATGGGGTGTTTTTTAAAATTATTTTTTAAGTCTTTGAAAACATTTTTTAAATGTTTATTTATTTTGGAGAGAGAGACAGAGTACAAGTGGGTGAGGGGCAGAGAGAGAGGGAGACACAGAATCTGAAACAGGCTCCAGGCTCTGAGCTGTCAGCACAGAGCCCGACGCGGGGCTCGAACTCACGGACCACGAGATCATGACCTGAGCCGAAGCTGGATGCTCAACAGATTCAGCCACCCAGGCAGCCCTATTTTTTTAAGTCTTCATTCTTTGACTGAGACCCTTGGAAAACTAAAGTATTAAGACTAGAGTTAACTATGATGTTGAGGAAAGATGTTATATGCTTACAGCAAATAGATAACAAGTATCTCACAAAAACATTGCTAGTTTTATAATCTTTTTTAATAATTCAGATAAAACTCTATAGATATGACCTTCATTTGAATCTGAAGCATGTTACAAATCAGCACAGAGAGGAGAAATTCAAATAAATGTAAACATTTGGAAATTTAAGAATAAAAAATTCCCGTTTGCAGAAAACAGCCATTGCTTTGAAGTCTTTTTTTTTTTCTTAGCAAGAGAGAGAGCATTAGCAAGGGAGAGGGGCAGAGGGAGAGAGAATCTTTTTTTTTTTAAGTTTATTTATTTAATTTTGAGAGAGACAGCATGAGTGGGGTAGGGGCAGAGAGAGAGGGAGAGAGAGTGAATCTTAAGCAGGCTCTGCACTGTCAGCACAGAGCCCGAGGTGGGTCTTGAACTCACAAAACTGTGAGATCATGACCTGAAACAAAACTGAGAGTTGGGCACTTAACCAACTGAGCCACCTGGCACCCCACGGGAGAGACAATCTTAAGCAGGCTCTAAGCTCAGTGTGGAGCCTGACATGGGGCTTGATCCCACGACCCTGGGATCATGACCTGAACCAAAACCAAGAGTCAAACATTCAAACAACTGAGTCACCTGATGCCCCTGAAGTTTTTTTTTTTTTTAAGCAATGATCTAAGTAGAATCAAATATTTTAAAAATGAAGAAACCAAATGGAATGAACATTAGTAAGTGTATAATAAAAAATAAACAGACATCAATTGTCTTTGCCAAGGGGGATCTGAGTCTAATAAGCAATGCTCTCCAGTCAATGGAAATGAAATGGTGCAAGTCACAATCGAGATGTAGAAAGAAAACACAAATGAAAATAAGGAGAATTTATAAGAAAGATATTTACCTTATTTCTACTTTCTCTAAAGAGAACACCAAAGAAGTTACCAGATTATGGTCGGCATGGGAAGCAGCAATCCCTGTACAAGCAGAATTGAAGAAGACTGCAAAGTTTCCTCAAATAACCATAAATACAGCCAACAATGGTTGCATGTGTATTGAAGCCAATGCCCAGAATTTACCTCCCCTAGGCTAAGTCACTTTCATCCTTAACTGAGACGGTTCTCTCTGGCCTCCTCTACCTATTCCCATCCTTCCTCTTTCCTCCTCCTCCGCCTTCCTCCCCAATTCTTCTTCCTCAATTCTGCTGACAGTAGAATTTTTGAAAATCAAAATCTGATGATATCCTTGCCCTAACCAACTTCTTTGACTTCCAACTGGATAGAATTTTGGATAGAATTTGAAATCCTACAAATTTCTGCACATTCTGGTTCTTGCTCACCTCTTCAGCCTTATTTTCTACTTTCTTAGCCTCCCTCACAGAATTTCAAACTCAATGTCGTATTTGCCGTTTCTCAAATAAACCAAGCTCTTTGATCCCTCAGAGGATTATCAGCACCAGCTGTTTCTGTCTGTCTGAGAAGGTCTTCATCACCAGCCCCATCCCAACCCAAGCCACCACTACTGGCTGGTTTCTCCTCAAACCCCAAGTCTCAGTCTAGGTTAGGTATATTTTGCCTTTACACATATTCCTTGTATAAGTACAATTATTCAAACCAATACTAATTTAAATACAAATGTGATGAATGGTTTATTGCCTATGTTTCTCACTCAATTTTAAGGTCCATGAGGGCAGGGACTGTGTTTATCTTGTTTCTTACTACATTCTGTATGCCTGGCATTGTGCTTGACTCATAGCTGGTGCTTAATAAATATCTCTGGAATGAATAAGGTTGTAATGTAGATGTGACAGAGCTCAATGGGAAACCTTGTTGTTGCCTCTATTTTTGCCTTGAACTAGGACTCAGCTTTTTGTTTCCTCTAAAAACTTTAAATCTCCTAAGATGTGTGTCTGACTGGCTCAGTCATAGACTGTGTGACTCTTGATCTAGGAGTTGTAAGTTCAAGCCACTGAAGAAAGGATATAGATTTTACTGAATAGTTTTTTTGAGAGCTGAAGAAGAGAAGCATCACATATCTCACAGTAAAACTGAACTGAAAATCCCTATTAGGAGGCGCCTGGGTAGCTCAGTCTCATGATTTCTGTTCAGGTTATGATCTCACAGTTCGTGCGATCAAGCCCTGTGTTGGGCTCTATGCTGACATTGTGGAGCCTACTTTGAATTCTCTCTCTCTCCCTCTCTCCCTCAAAATAAATAAACATTAAAAAAAAAAAGGTAATTCCTATTAGACATTTCCATTCTTCCCCTCAAGGTTCCTTTTTAGCTTGTTGTCTTACCTTTGACCTTCCAAGCAGCCTGTTCTGCTTCCTAGTCTCCTAGCCTTCACCACTCTGATTTCACCATGCCAATGAGGGGCTTTCTCTATTTCTTTTCTAATGTGGAATATTTTATCTTCCCTCCTCGTATTAGTTTGCTAGAACTGCTATAACAAAGTACCATAAACAGGGTGCTTTAAAGAAGAGAAATTTATTGTCTCATAGTTCTAGAGACTAGAACTCCAAGATCAATGTATCAGCAGTACAGATTCCTTCTCAGGGCTGTGAGGGTAAATCTGTCCCAGTCCTCTTGTCTAGCTCCTGGTGGTTTTGCTAGCAATCTTTGGCATTCTATGGCTTGTAGAAGAATCACCATGGTCTCAGCTTTCATCACATGGCCTTCTTGTGTGCATCTGCATCCAAATTTCCCCTTTTTGTAAGGACACAATTGGATTAGGGTCCACCCTAAATGGCCACATCTCAACTAATTACACTTGCAATGACTGTATTTCCAAATAAAGTCACATTCTGATGTATTGGGAGAAGGACTACAGCACGTGTTTCAACCTATACCAATTCTCCTACTCATCTTTTTCCATATGGAAAAGACTCTTAGACTAAGTCTATCTTCCTCAGAAAAGGGTTGGAGGATGTTTATAGCAGCGCTTTCAACAAGAGCTAAATTATGGAAAGAGACTAAATGTCCATCACCTGATGAATGGATAAGGAACATATGGTTTATATATACAATGGAATACCACTTGGCAATGAGAAAGAATGAAATCATGCCATTTGCAGCAACGTGGATGATACTGGAAGGTATTATGCTGAAATAAGTGAAATAAGTCAGTCAGAGAAGGACAGATATCATATGTTTTCACTCATATGTGGATCTTGAGAAACTTAACAGAAGACCATGGGGGAAGGGAAGGGGAAAAAATAGTTACAGAGAGGGAGGGAGGCAAACCATAATGGACTCTTAAATAGAAAGAACAAACTGAGGGTGGATGGGGGGAGGGGAAAATGGGTGATGGGCATTGAGGAGGGCACTTGTTGGGATGAGCACTGGGTGTTGTATGTAAGTAATGAACCATGGGAATCTACCCCAAAAACCAAGAGCAGCACTTTACACACTGTATGTTAGCCCTTTTGACAATAAATTATATTTTTAAAAAAAAGAAAAAGAAAGAAAGAAAAGGGTTGGAGGGAATTACAGGTAAGGGGAATTGTTAGTAGCAAAGACATTTTGTCTGATCAAAATAATTTCCTCTTACAAGTGGATGAAAAAGAAGCTAGTCAAGCTTTTCTACAGATTTATCTTTCAAAACTATAGATCAAGTGACACCATTCTCTTGATCAAAGACTGAAGGTAGGCAACATCTTGTCTTTCTTGGTGACCATTGCATCTCTAGCCCCTGGCTTACTACCAGTCACATAGTAGATATATGTTGAATACAATTGTAGAACTTTAATGACTGCTTTTCACTTTCAGAACAAAGACCAAATTGCTAACCTTCAGCCATTTGACTCAACTTATCTTTATAGCTTATCTATTACTCTACTCCTTTGGACCATATACCTTTAGCTATCAAAACCATTCTGTTGTGGTTCTCTGAGTACACTCTCCACTGTCATCCACATTCTTTAATTCAAACTTTCCCCTTTGCCTGGAATGTGTTTCTACCTTCTAGCTAGTCAGCCTTTAAGGCCCAGATCAGACTGTCCCGTCTCTTCAGATAAGTCTTTTTCCTGTAGGCAGAATTAATCTCTTTTTCAGATAGCCTCATAACACTTTGTAAACTTTGGACAATAGAACTCATGGTAGAATTATTTAGAATTGTGTCTACCTCCCTCCCAAGTAGATTAGAATTCTTATAGGATCAAGGACATATCCTATTCATGTTGTTATCCTTCACAAAGCCGAACACTCCTTTGTACTGTAGATATAAACCAATTTTAATTAGTGAGTATTATTATTATTATTATTTTAAGTAAACTGTACGCTCAACCTGGAGCTCGAACTCACGACCCCAAGAGCTAGAGTTACAAGCACTACCAACTGAACTAGCCAGGTATCCCATAATTTGTGAATTTTAAGTTATAAGACATGTTCCCCTAGGCTAGTTTTAAAATTTTTTTTCCAGTAGAATAACTCCTTCATAATCATATTTTTTAGGCTTTCCTATAAAATTTTATAATAACAAAAAAGTTACTATCAATTCAATATTTTATTTTATTTTAAAGTTTATAATTTTTTGAGACAACATGCTTGTGTGCATGCACAAGGATTAGCAGGGGGAGGGGCAGAGAGAGAAGGAGAGAAAGGATCCCAAGCAGGTTCCAAGTAGTTAGCACGGAGCTGGAGTCTATGTGGGGTTGGAACTCATGAACTGTGAGATCATGACCTGAGCCGATGTTAAAAGTCGGACGTTTCACAGACTGAGCCACCCAAGCGCTCCTAAATTCAGTAGTTTAAAATAAATTTGTGTTCTACTTATCACCAAAACACCTACAGACATAGGAAAAAATGGGTGTTCACATTTTACCAGACATATTTCAAAGTTTGATGTGTACATGGGTTTGTAGACCCTTGCAAACTTAGTAGCTTACAAACTGCAAATACTTTTCTAGGAAATAAAGGCCCGTTGAAAGTTTTTGATTAGGTAATGACAAAAGAAAGTGAAACCACACAAAAATGAGATACATTTATTTCAAAATACTCTGTCTTAGGGTTGCCTGGGTGGCTCAGTTGGTGAAGCGTCTGACTTCAGCTCAGGCCATGATCCCGTGGTTTGTGAGTTCAAGCCCCGCATCGGACTCTGTGCTGACAGTGCAGAGCCTGCTTCAGATTCTCTGTCTTCCTCTCTTTCTGCCCCTCCTCCCCTCATCAAAAATAAATAAAACTCTCTCAAAAAGAAATAAACATTAAAAAAAATACTCGGCCTTGCATTCATATCTTTAGTCATTCAATGAATATTTGTTCAGTATCTAGTGTGTGCTAGCCCACATTCTTGGTGCTGGGCATACAGGAGGGACCAGGTGGAGGTAGTGAGAGGTGATTGGATTCTGGATACGTTTCAAAAGTGGAGGCAACAGGATTATGGGTAGATTAGATGGAATGGGTGAAAGAAAAGAGTCAGTGATGACTCCAAGGCTTCTGACTGGAGCAGTTAGAAGAACAGAGTTGCTATTTGCTGGACTAGAGAAGACTGTTGGAAGGGAGGTTTGGGAATGGAGCTAATCAGGAATTTGGTTTTGAATGTATTCAATTTGAGATGACTATGAGTCAAGAGAAGAAGTCTGTAGATATACACTAATGTAGGTACCTCCTCAGTAAATATAAACACAATTAGAGGTGTGTTAGAGTTGGCTTACACCAGCTCCTGAGAGGGGATCATTACATTTTCAGGAATTTGGTGAGCTAGTTGTTCAAGTTTAAGAAGCTGTTATTCAAAGTTAAGCTATATAAACGTATAAAGTGTATTAAATAAATTATAGTAGAACGAAATTAATGAATTAATTCACTAATTATTTTGATTAAGAGAGAAAGTGATAGCGGGGTCCAGGCAATGAGAGAGGGAGAGAGAGAATCCTAAGCAGACTCCACACCATCAGCACAGAGCCTGATGTGGGGCTTGAACTCACGAACCAAACCGTGAGATCATGACCTGAGCTGAAATTAAGAGTCGGACATTCAATTGACTGAATCAGCCAGACACCCTAGTACTACATATTTTAAAACTGATCACTTCCTAATTATTTTAATGCTTTGTATGATGATGAGGTTAAATCTTTTGTATCTATTCAGAGATTCTGGGTTCAGTGACATCGCATTGGTAGCGAGAAATTAATATGATAGGATAGTTACCAAATGCCACAACTCAGGTCTTTTTCTCCCTGGAGAGCTGATTGTTAAATCACACTTACCAGCACAACACTGAAAAATCCTCAGTGGAAACAAATTGTCTCTTAACCTTTATATAACCTTCTATCATCATCATCATCATCACCATCATCATTATCATATTTGTTTATATCTTTCCTGCTATATACGTGAAAACAAAGCAACAAACCAAAAAAGTGGACAGAAAATAAAGGGTTGGTGAGTAGCTAGCATAGAGCATCCAAAACAAGAAGGGTCTTACAAAGTAGACCAAATTGTGGTACGTCTATGCAACTTAACACTTCGTCTTTAAATCTTTTTTGTTTATTTCTGAGAGACAGAGAGACAGAGCATGGGGGGGGGGGGGGGAGGGACAGAGAGAGACCCAGAATCTGAAGCAGGCTCTAGGCTCTGAACTGTTAGCACAGAGCCCACTGTGGAGCTGGAACCCATGAACTGTGAGATCATGACCTGAGCCAAAGTCTAACACCGAATCAACTGAGTTACCCAGGTGCCCCAGCACTTCGTCTTTAAAAAAAAAAAAAAAAAAAAAAAAAAAAATCAGCCAGCTCTATACCAATGGGGTACAGTCTATAGGATATAAACAGTGAACAAAATAAAGTACACAATAGAATTTATAGTATGATTCTATTTATGCAAAACAAAACAAAAATACAGGTACATGCTGTTTATGCAGTAAATATGTCTCTCTCTTTTTTTAAGTTCCTTTATTTATTTTGAGAGAGAGACAGAGGAAACAGGGGAGGGTCAGAGAGCAAGGGAGAGAGAGAGAATCCCAAACAAGCTCTGTGCTGTCCACACAGAGCCCCCGATGTGGGACTTGAACTCATGAACCTCGAGATCATAACGAGCCAAAGCTGAGTTGGACGCTTAGCCAACTGAGCCACCCAGGCGTCCCTATGCAGTGAATATTTCTGAAAAGTATACAGAAAACTGATAACATTAGTTGCTTCAGAAGAGAGGAACTTGGTGACCAGGGTATACAGGTGGGAGAGAAACATACTTTCCCTAAACATCTTTTTATTCCCTTTGAATTTCATAGCACATGTATGCATTTCCTATTCAAATCAAACATGGCTTTAAAAAAGTTCTTAAATGGTTTTAAGAACATGATGTGTAAATGACACAGTTTAGGGAGGGAAGAGGAGGAAAGCTCTTCCACTTTAAATTTGTAAAATTTTGCCTCATTTAAACTCAGTTGTGATTCCTTATACACATCTGTTAATATGATATACATCTTCTAAATATAAATGTTAATTTTTTGGTTAACAATCTTAACCTAGAATCTTAAGTCTATGTTAAGCTCAAAGCATGTTTAAGTATGCTTACTCTAAGAAACTGTATGTTAGGTGTGCCTGGGTAGCTCAGTCAGTTGGGCGTCCACTCTCGATTTAGGTTCAGGTCATGATCCCAGGATTGTGGGATCGAGCCCCGTGTCCAGCTCTGTGCTGAGCGTGGAGCCTGCTTAAGATTCCTCCCCTCCCCCTCTCTTCCCCTCTGCCCCACTCATATGCTCTCTCTTTCTAAGAAAGAAAAAGAAACTGTATACGTTAGAATACTTGTTGTATAAAATTACATTTACTCAAAGTAATAAATATGTTTGTCTTACAATGTTAATATACTTATCTTCTTATGATAATGAACACATTGATATGATCTTACTGGTCTTACTGTAACTATCCTCTCCATTATGTAAATAGGAAAAATTCCCTTGTTAATTATAAAATGCAGCAGATTCTGAGTCTAGACTTTTCTCCTCAGTTGTGCAAAGAAATAAACAGTGCTTATAGCGGACTCATTATCAAACACACAATAGAAAAACTTGTGCTTTCAAGCAAATTGGTACTGTGGTCCTAGAGACGAGTCTGAGCGGGGTGGGGAGTGGGGTGGGGGGGGGGGGTGGAATAGATTGCTTTAGTTCCCAAACTGGAGTGTGTTAATATAACGAGTAAACGGGCCACAATAAATGTCTGTTTTGGTTTTTGGTGGAAGCTGCCTGTCTTTGCTGCTAAGTCCCAATCTAAGAGCATGAAAGTACTGTGTTCACTAAATTAAGCACAAAAAACTAAATGCACACATTCAGGTATATTGGGTAAGGATCCAAAGATTAGAAGCAGGGTCAGCAAAAGCAGGGTTTTTTTTTTTTTCCTGTTTTTTAAAATTTATTTATTTATTTTGAGAGAGACAGAGAGAGCGTGAGTGGGGGAGGGGCAGATAGAGAGGGAGAATCCCAAGCAGGCTCTGTGGGGTCAGCACAGAGCCCCACACAGGGCTCGAATTCATGAAACTGCGAGTTCATTACCTGAGCCAATATCAAGAGTTGGATGCTTAACTGACTGAGCCACCCAGGGGGTCCCAAAAGCAGTGTTTTTTTAATTGTATGAAATGAGGTGGATCAAACTGAGCAGTCACACCAGGCTGTGGTAGAGAAATTGTTCTCTTCCTCAGTGTCTTCTCCTTCTTTTTCCTGTATGAATTGAAGATTGATTAACCAAAAATCGGGTATGAAAAGGAAGTCTTAGATATCTCCTGTGTTAGTGAGGGTCTTGGCAAGAAGAGAGACTTTACCCCAGATAAGTTTTGTCAGAATTATGTTCAGGACAGGACTGTGGTATGGGAAGAGGAGTAAGCAAGCTATGTGAAGCACGTAGAAAGCCCTTACTTTCCCCACAGAAGGGACAAGGGAAGGAAGTAGTTTCTGGAACTCAAAGAGAGCTGGGAAAGTGTAGATAGGGCTGCCCTGCTTCTCGTGAATAGTCATGGAGGGAAGCGGCTACAGTCAGAGAGTTGATGCTGAAACGAGGAAGGAGCAAGGAATAAATAACCCCCATCTCTCTCCCATCCTCTGCTCTCTTCTCAGGATCTGGCTAAACTTAGAGGAAAACCAGCTCCCAAAGCGGGTATGAGAGATGCAGTCCACAGGGTTCAACTTTCCAGGGCACAGAGCAGGAGAGAAGAGAATGAAGAGTGGATGGGTAAAGAAGTGTAACAGAATAATTAGCACAGTCAATTTTCTGCAAAAATTCAAACGTGGAGCAAGATATGTGTTTCTCTGACAAGTAAGCTATTAGTAACCTTGGTTTGTGTAAACCCCAACCAGCTTTGGGTGATTATGGAAATCCTATATGCCAGGCAGATGCCCCCTTTTTTTAATGTATTATTTTTAGAAAATTAATCTCTATGCCCAATGTGGAGCTCAAATTCCCAACCCCAAGATCAAGAGTCACATGCTGTACTGATTGAGCCACCCAGGAGCTCCATAAGGGATCCCTATGTGATTTGAGGTAGGGTTTTGAGGAAAGATTCTCTCTGGATATCTGTTCATTATATATGCATATGCATCATTGCCATAGAATGTTGCATATCATATGTAGGGATATATAATTAATATTCTAGATAAACAACCAAGTGCTTGCATAAATTCTCAAGTTTTTTTTGCCCAGAGGAATTGAATGATCACATTAAAATCTGGAGAGAAAAAAAAAAAAAAAAAAAACACGCATCCAACTTTAACTAAAGAACAAGAATCTGAGTAAGATTGAAGGATTTTGTGAAAGATCATATTCAGGAGAAAAGAGATAGTTAATTCTTTCCTTCTTCCACATGCCGAAAAGGAAAGCTGCAATTTCAAAACTGTAATTTGTGAAAAATAATTTAAATTAAGGAAAATCAGCATTTGGATGGTAAGGTCTAATTTTGTATTTATTTTTTTTTCTTTTTTCAACTTTTCTACTTAGTTTCCTTTTTTTTTGTTAAGATTTTTTTTCATGTTTATTTAATTATTCTGAGAGAGAGAGGGAGAGAGAGAGACAGAGCACAAGCAGGGGAGGGGTGGAGAGATAGATAGAGAGGGAGAGAGAATCCCAAGCAGGCTCTGCACCACCAGCACAGAGCCTGATATGGGGCTCGAACTCATGAACCCGGAGATCATGACCTGAGTGGAAACCAAGATTCGGACACTTAACTGACTTAGTCACCCAAGCACCCCTCTACTTAGTTTCGATGTGGAAAGTTAAAGCATATTTATTTTGGATGTGAACATTTTTCTTAAGGAATAATTTGCTCTTATCAGAAAGAATGGTGGTGTATAAATATAGTTGCCAAAAAAAGTTGCAAACTTTTCATTTCCAAGATGCAGCACAAGTAAAAATAAAATATTGCAAAAGATTAAACTGTTCTATATGAATAATTATTTTTTCCAGTGATACTTTACATCGAAAACAGAAAGAAATAACTTCTGTCCTGGCAGCACACCAATAAGAAGCACAACATAATTAATGCTTTCAGACTATTTGACCGTGTTAATAGCCAGGTGGGACCAAAATTATTCTCTCTTTTGGTAAAGTTTTTATATGAATTTGGTTATTGTTCTTTTAATTTGATGTTAAATGCTTTTAGTACAAAGTGGTATATAATAGGACTGGGATTTTTACCATTTTCCTAATCTGAGAATTTTCTTAGCAATATTAAAAGAAATGTACACTGGTAAAATAAATCTTTTTCTCCCCATAGAATTCTGACTCCTTTCCCCACCTTCTATTACTGGCGTAGTTATTATAGTCACAAAATGGTATGAAATTGTGACATATTTTTAATCCGTGAAGATATTTAGTTTTTCTCCCGCTGAATATAAAAGGACTAAATTGTCTACATTTCTAATTTCAATGCTTGACTTATATTTATCACCTTCAAAACTGGTATTTAAGAGAATAGAAATGTAGAGTAAATATTGTATAGAGTACACAGCTAGAATGTGCTAAAGTGTAATGATGCGTGTCTCTTTATAAATTATAAAACTGAAGCAATTTTCAAGTGAAGTGGAACTGTGAAATTCTTCCATTTAAATGATCTGGGTAATCAAAACAAACAAACAAACAAACAAACAAACCGCTTTACTAAGGATAAAATTCACCTACCCAGGCAATGTATCTATTTAAAGTCTACAATTCAGGGGCACCTGGGTGGCTCAGTGAGTTAAGCCTCTGACTCTTGATTTCAGCTCAGATTATGATCTCACAGTTTGTGGGCTTGAGCACCAAGTTGGGCACTGTGCTGATGACATGGAACTTGCTTGAGAGTCTCTCTGCCCCTCCCCCACTCACTTTCTTTCTGTCTCTCTCAAAATACATAAATAAACTTAAAAAAAAAAAGTGTACAATTCATTGGTGTTCCTATATTCACAGAGCTGTGCAACCAGCACTGCAATCAATTTTAGAACATATTCATCCTCTGAAAAAGAAATCCCATATCCGTCAGCAGTCACCCCCATTTCCATACTATTCCTTCAGCCTCTGGCAACTACTAATATTTCTGTCTGTACAGATTTGTCTATTCTGGACATCTTGGCAAATTTTTAAAGGTGCAATATTTCTCTAACAAATTCTGAATTATTGATTATCTATTTTTATTTATTTATTACATATTGATATAAATTTATCTATAGTTTCCTCCTCATTAACTATTGAAGTTTTGCATTAATTTAATAGGTCATATATAAGATTTTTGAAAAGCTTATAGTTGATCCCAAAACTGCTGTCATAAAATATAGATAAATGGCCCCTGTGGGTTTTTGTTGAGATGTAATATTGGCCCATAAAATCTAGAACCTTCCAGGAGAATTCTAAACAGATAATCAAGGAAGTAAAGCAACTTTTAAAATGTTATATTAGCCTATATTCATTCCTTCTGCTCCTGGATATTGGTGAAGGAAAATATTTATATATATTTTTAATAATGTTCATTTATATTTAAGAGAGAGAGTGCGAGTGCCCGCACATGTGTGGAGGGGAGGGGCAGAGAGAGAGGGGGACAGAGGATCTGAAGCAGGCTCCACGCTGACAGCAGACAGCCCTATGCAGAGCTTGAACTCACAAAACGAACCAGGAGATCAATGATCTGAGCTGAAGTCGGAGGCTTAAGTGACTGAGCCACCAGGTGCCCCAGGGAAATATTTATTTTAACCTGCCTTTTTGTTTTGTTACCTGGATCTTTGGCCCATGTTATCAGCACCGGAGATCTGACTTTCCCATATAAGGGTCTTTGCTAATGTCAGAATGTTCTTAGTTTTTCACCAGCCTTTGCTTGAGGTTGTGTTCAGACTCCTCAGTGATGTATTTATTTGTAAGCACTAGCTCCTGCACTGTTCCACCAGAGGCTGGAGTTCAGGAAGCTTTCACTTGCAAAACATTATGCTAAATGTTAACTACTGTTTGTTCTTTGGGAATTGCTTGTGTTTGTCTTTGCTTGATGTTGTTATTATCTGCTTTATTTCTCGGCCCTTCGCTTGTTCCTCTGAACTGTGCTGGGACAATGCAGACTGTTTGGGGACGGCCATCTTATTGGATGGGGCATTTGACTGGTACTAGATTGTGAATGCCTTCTTCGTTGAGTGCTTCTGAGAAAATAACCCTTGAACTGATATTGATGAACTCTGTACTTTCCTTCTGGCTTGCAGTTCTACTTTTAACCACTTTATGCCTATTTCTGTTTAGACTAGTTGGTCGTAGGGCGCCTGGGTGGCTCAGTAGGTTGAGAGTCCACCTTCGGCTCAGGTCATGATCTCACAGCTCATGAGTTGGAGCCCCGTGTCAGGCTCTGTGTTGACAGCTCAGAGCCTGGAGCCTGCTTCGGATTCTGTGCCTTCCTCTCTCTCTGCCCCAACCCACTCGCATTCTGTCTCTGCCTCTCTCAAAAATAAATAAACATTTTAAAAAATTAAAAAAAAAAAGATTAGTTGATCGTATCTACCTGCCATTGTGGCTGCCAAGATCTTTGGGACACCCTCTCTACCTTATATTTCTCTCTACTGAATTCTATCCACCTTCCCAACTTAGAACTTAACCCTGCATTTCCCAACTTCTTTCTCTAGAGACTTAGTTTCACCAGTCAGATGTACTCCTGTAAGGTTTTGATTTGGAAGGAACCTCTGTGAGGAAAGAAGTGGGGTGAGGGGCATCCTTTTGTTCGAGGCAGTAGGTTTTATGGGCCTACTGTAGAGGTGTAATTTCTTTATCTTAGAAGAGAAAGTATAATCTGGAGCTCTATATGATGTCAGGACTGGTCATAGAGTTCTGCAGTCACCAGCATGTGAATTGCAGGGCAAACCATGATAATACTGGAATAGTGTGGAAGGTGCAGAAGACTGCACAGCCTGAAAAGCAAGGGAGTGGAGAATGGAACTCTTGGCCTACAAAGGGCAGTCAGAGCATATAGGTGTGTGAAGCAAATCAGGTGAAGGACAATGGGGAAATGGGAGATGCAGTGAACTAGGGAAAGCACACCCATTTGAAGGAGAGAGTTGCCACTGTATGCTCCGTTCCCAGTAATTGTGCTGTGGTACACAGGCCCAGTGATATCTGGATTTCAGATTTTTCAAGAGAAAGTAGAAATTCAGATTTTTTTGGTGGAATTTCATAAATTTTAAATATTCTCAATTAATTCAGAATTTTTTTACAGGTTTGGGTGATCCATAAAATATAAGTCAGATACAGTCCACAGGTTGACGGTTTTTGATCTCTGTTACTGGTGAGAACACAAGCTCATAAAGAAGAATGGTGAGGTAGGAGGGTGTGGGAATACAAAAGCCAGGGGGAATTGACAAGAGTAGAGTCTGGTTAACAGTGTATAAATCCAAGAGAGGTCTGTTAGATAAGGACAGAATAATGTCCATTGTGTCTATTGTATTGGGAGCTTGGAAGTCATTGATAACCTTTGTCAAACTTCTTCAGCTGAATAATAGGAGAAAAGACCAAACTGCAGAGGGTTGAGGAATGAGGGAGGAGTGAGCCAATGGAGATGGAGTGAAGATTACTCCCAGAGACACAAGAAGGCTTATTTATTTATTTTGGAAAGCCTAGCCAAGGCTAAAGCTTTTTTACCTATGTGCTTGTGCAGGTATGTATATCTTTGAATGAGGCAAGATTTCCTAATTATATTATTTCAATTTTCTATAACTTTATTTATTTGTTTATTTATTTATTTTAAGTAAGCTTTATGCCCAACATGGGGCTTGAACCCATAAACCCGAGATCAAGAGTCACATGCTCTACAAATGGAGCCAGCCAGGCGTCCCTCTATAACCTTAGTTTTAAAAAGTTTATGAAGCATATTTATAGGCTCAGGTTAATAAAACCACTGTAGAGGGAGAAATTAAAAACAATGCAGGAAAAGCTGCTAACAGTGAATTTCTGGAGGAGATTGGGAGGGGGTGTGGTGGAAACACAGATACGAAAATGAGATTCTCTGGATTGGAGGGAAGACAATTAGAAATGGTTTGGAATCAGGCAGACTCCTGGGTCATGCTGGTGGATGTGGAGGAAGCTGAGGTAATTCTTTCCTGCAGCAACAATTTTCTAGTTATGCAGATGAGATACTGAAAGTGGGGAGAACGGGAGTGGATATGTTGTTTGAGCACAGTGGTGAGGGTTTGGAAATGCCACAGAAGGGAATGGGAAAGAGACATGTATATGAAATATTGTTTGGGAGGCTAAAGAACCCCATTTCAAATTAGATCCCATACTTGTGTAGGGGTACTAATTTGTACTTTTTGAGCATTTCATTCCTTGCTCAGCAGCATAAGTATAAGTGTGAAGAAGGTGATTTCACTGATCCATAGTTAAGATTTTAGCCAGAGGACGTAGGTAAATGGGCTGGAATTCACAGAACCATGGTTCTGGAAGAGAATCATTGAGGTATTTGAAGTAGGAAACAATAGGAGACTAGGAGGGAGTAAAATGGCAGGGAATAGAAACAGAGTTCATTCTACTCTTGGTTCAGGCTAGGAACCTTGAGACATTGCATCTGGATGTGTCCATCGGAGGATGTCACTTAAACTGTTTCAAGCTTGTATGTCTATTGCATCTAGTTGCTTAGATCTCCCTGTTCTTAGAAGAGGTGGGCAAGATGAGTAGCAGTTTTTGCTTTCTGATCCATGGATGAAACTGAAGTACTACTTGAAGAAGATGATGCAGAACATCTGGAAGTTGCCAGCAAGTGCCCAGGAAGGGAAATGGACCCAATGTCAATTTAAGGGAGGATCAGGATTGGAAAGTCAATACTATTCATTTAAAATTCAAGTCTCTAGGGGTGCCTGACTGACTCAGTCAGTAAGGCATGTGACTCTTGATCTCAGGGTTGTGAGTTCAAGCCCCATGCTGAGCAAGGAAATTTCTTTAAAAAAAAAAAAAAAATCAAGTATCTCCTGATAAACTTATTCCTTAACACATCTTGCTGGAAGGGATGGTGGAGACAAGTCCACAACTCTTAGCCAGCTCAGCTTAAGCCTCACTGGAAAGACCTCCCTTAATATAGTGGAGGATGAGAATATTAGGAAAAATGGACCTTGTGAATGTCTATGGCTAAGTGCTTTTATCACTAGTAGGCGCACTCCTGCAGAAGAAGGCCACATTATGCGTGAGAATCCTGGCCAGGTCAGCTTGGGGGAACAGGGCTGATCATGGCTTCCCTGGAGTTCTACCAGAGACGCATTACACATGGGTTTTCTGGCTGCCTTTGGACCATCAGGTAGCCAGGGCTTACTTGGAACTTGAAATGATTCTGGGGCTGTAGTTCTCAAACTTCAGGATGATAAAGAATCACCTGAAGAGCTTGTTAAAAAATGTAGATTCTTAGACTCTAACTTCAGTGAATTTGGTTCAGTGGTTTTGGGGTAGCCCCTGGGAGCTTGTATTTGTAACGAGTTCCCAAGAAACGTTGATGCTGCTGGTCCAGGCACTACACCATTTATGTAGCACCAATTATGTTTGGGAATTTTATTGGCTGGATTCTGGTTCCACATATCCAATGAATAAATTGCCCTAAGTCTATTTTGATGATGTCTCCTGGGTTTCTGATCCTGCAGAAGACTCTACCTTAGGAATTCTAGGTATTACTGGCCTTTTGAGTGATCTAATCCTTCTGTTACCTATTGTCATTGGGCCACAGATCCCAAAAGATCTCAAGAAACTATAGAGACTGGATTTTATGGGTTGTATCATGACCATGAAATTGTCCCATGAATTTTTTTGGTGCTGAAAAAGACAGCGATCTATCAAGATTTTTTCTTCAAACTTTCAAACTAGAAAAATCTAAAGCTCCCTCTTCCTCACCAGGATTGTAACGTTTCCTCTTTTTGCTTGCCTCAAACTCCATTTTTTTTATTAAAAGGTTTTTTTTTTAATGTTTATTTATTTTTGAGAGAGAGAGCAGGGGAGGGCCAGAGAGAGGGAGACAGAGGATCTGAAGCCGGTTCTTGCTGTCAGTGCAGAGCTCGATGCAGAGCTCAAACCCCACGAATCGTGGGATCATGACCTGAGTCAAAGTCAGCTCAACCGACTGAGCCACCCAGGCACCCCTGCTTGCCTCAAATTCTTGAGAAAAGCTTATACTCATTCTTTAGCCAGAAACCTGAGTCCTTAGGAAATGAATACAAGAGACTTTCGGTGGGAGTGTATCTGGCTTCCAACAGTACCAGTTGGTTCCTGGGCCATATTCTTAAAATAGAAAAATGACCAATTACAGCTTTGCCAAAACTACATTTGGTGTAATCCAGAGAATATGTTTTTAAGTGTCTGAAGGACTCAGCCACAGGAATCTTGATGGTACCAGCCAAGATATCTGAGGTCCAAGGATGGCAAAACCCAGGGACCATTTAGTACTCATGGGGGATTCCAGCTAAATAGAAGCTGGGATTTGGACATGTCTGGGCAGGTCTGCTGAATATGCAGGGCAGGCATGCCTGGAGTCTATTTACATGACAACTTTTGGCTGAAGAATGAGTGTACGCTGATCTGAATGGAAAGTGGAATGGGAAGAACAGAAATGTGTCTGTCTTAGGACTCAGGTTTTGATAAATGTTCTTTAAGAAATGAGTTTATTAATTAAATAATATATCATCTTTTTATTTCTTGGAATTATACAATTTACATTAGGATTTTTGATAGTTTGAAAATAGTTTATTGCTATCTTTAGGAGACTATAGATAGGGTAGGCAATCATATCAAAATGAAAGAAGATTGATTTAATTTAGTTTACTACCTGGGATTAAATTGGGTGTGTGAGCAAAAGGACAAAAGATACACATATTTTGTGGCTTTGGAAATATTGGTGGATTAGTGAATCTTTAAAAATTTCTATAGGAAATAGTGTATTTAAACTTGCTATTTTCAACTGTATACTCTTTCTACACCACCTAGAACTTTGTGAATTTTGTTTAATATTAACATGGCTGAAGTACTTTAAAATTATATTTACCTTTAAAAGGTTTATTTTACATTTATTTATTTTTGAGAGACAGTGACAGAGCACAAGTGGGGGAGGGGCAGAGAGCGACTGAGACACAGAATCCAAAGCAGGCTCCAAGCTGTGCACAGAGCCTGACACGGGGCTCAAACTCACAAACCGTGAGATCATGACCTGAGCTAAAGTCAGACGCCCAACTGACTGAGCCACCCAGGCGCCCCTATTTACCTTTAATTTAAAAACTGTTCACAATTGTGCGTCTGGTCTTGATTAGTGCTATTCCTCATTCATTGCATTTTTCAAGATAGAGTTTGGTTGATGAGCCACAGTTCCACCTTTGCTTTTCTTTAATTAGTAAGAATTATTATAATCTTAGAGAACGCTGATTGACTGGCTTTTTAATGTGTCAGACACCCATCTAAGCACTTTACAAGTCGTATCTCTTTTAAGCCTCACAGCATTATTATGAGGGAGACACTTTAATTATCCTGACTACATACATGGGGAAACTGAGGCACAGAAAGATTAAATTACTTGTCTAAATAACAGCTAGCAAGCAGTGGAGAAAACCAGGGCTTAGAGTGTTTGTGGTGTTTTAGCAAAGGTACTAATGACTCTAAATTTTAAGATGATTACAGAAAAGAAAAGGCTGTTTCTCAGTTTGGGTATGGTTTAGGTGCCAGGAACTCTCTCATTGCCAATTTTGATTCTTCAGGTAGCCTTGGTAAAGTCACTGGAATTATTTTCCAGAGACTTTTGTTCATACAAATGATTTTTTAAATGACTCTGAGCTGTCATTTGCTTTCCTAGAGAATGAGAGAAGCAATGTACTATGCACCTCTCCTTCTTGAGAATGATTTTAGATTTTTAAACTTTTTATTTGCATATAAGTTCAAACTCACAGAAAAGTTGCAAAAATAAAGATAGCATTAAAAATACCCATATACCTTTTACTCAAATTCTCTTTACTGTTTACATTTTACTCTAATTCTTTCCATTTGTGTGCTTTCTCTGAATACATATGGGAAAAAAACTAAAAAGTTATTTTTTTTCCTTTTAAATCATTTAAGGGTTAGTTACATAGTTTGTGGCCCTTTCTCCTTAATACCTTGATGTGTATTTCCCGCGTATAGGGATAATCTCTTTTGTGACCACATTACAGTAATAAATTTCAGTAAATTCAACATTGATTCAATACTTTAATCTATGAACAGTATTCCAATTTGTCAATTGGCCCATTAACATTATTTATAGCATTTTCCTCCTTGGGTACAGGATCCAGTCCAAGGTCAGTTACTGCATTTAGCTGTCATATTTGAGAATAACTCTAATTATGCCAGATTTTATTTTTATCATATTCTAGAAACCATCTCCACACAGCATATACAAATCTTAATTTAGGAGGACAGCTGATGAAAATTAGACTTCTGATAGATTTTTTTTGCTATTACTTGATATTTTAGAATCCCTAATGATGATTAGGATGTAGTCATACTAATTAAAACTAGTTTTAATGAGTTAACTAGCTACTAGCAACTGTTTCTATTATATTGTATGCCTAAGCTAAAGAAAGTTAGATATTTTTTAGACATTTTGAATCATAGTTGAAATTCTAACAATAGCTTAATGATATTGATCTAATTTTAAGTTTAGAAGAGACTTCTATTTTTTTGGTACTAATTAGTTTAATACAGGATTACTGAAAAATAGGAAACTCCAAGAAGGAAAATGTGATACTGTCTAGTGTCTGAAAGGAATGATTGATGCTAACAAATATAAAATATAAATTTTAAATAATCAGGATATTGTTTAAAAGGCAAGCTGTTGACTTTATCACTCCCCCTTGCTAAGACACACATTGGTGCCTGTTAAATCTGACATTTTTACTCTGATCGTCAATGGCAGCTTTAAAGCGTCTGTAGTATCCCAGGACAAAGTAACAAATCAACTCCAGGAAGGGCTGTGAAACTATATCTGCTGGCTCTTTCCTTTCCCAAAAGCCCATCCCCAGTGGCATGCCAGTAGCTTCTGGGCACTGGAGAAGTTATGACCCTGTCTTTGCTGGGGTTAATGGCAGCCTGTTGGTCTTCTGCACCTCCCTTTCACCTTTCCCTGGGAAACTGGGGCTGAAGGCTAACAAACCCTACAGGTTCCCAGTCATTATATAAACTGCCTACCCAAAAGGCCCTTCCGCCTCCACCAAATTTGGTGACCACAGTTGAGAGCCAAGAGTCTCCTATAATCATTTTTAATAGTTATATTAAGGAGGGTTTTCACAAAAGGGACATTTAAAAAATTTTTTTGTTTTTAATTTTTATTTATTTTTGAGAGAGAGACAGAGCACAAGCAGGGTAGGGGTAGAGAGAGACGGAAACACAGAATCCAAAGTTGGCTCCGGGCTCCAAGCTGTCAGCGCAGAGCCCAACACAGGGCTCGAAACCACGAGCTGGGAGATCATGACCTAAGCCGAAGTTGGACGCTTAACAGATTGAGCCACGCAGGCACCCTAAAAGATCCAAACTTAAAAGGATCTTGGGTCATGGTTTTTGAAAGAAAGATCGTTATCTACTTGTTGAGCAATGTTGGCAATATTGACTGTTCTTTGCTCTTTCCCTCCCACAGACCCAGTCCTCACTTCTTTGCATCTTGCATTCCTTTGATATTTTTAATACACTTAGGCAATGAATTAGCACTCAATGGATTGAAAAATTGTATTACCTTGTTACGTATTATGTGTAAGGACCACTAATTGATGCCAGTATGAAATCTTAGGCTCTAATAGTGGGACTCGTCTGTCTTAAAGTAACCTGCAAAATATTGACACACAGTCGAGTGTCATCACTTAATCCTGATGAACCATGCATGTGGTTGTGGAAATCCACCTCTGCCTCATCCTCACCCCGAACTCCAACACTAATGCCTAGTTCTGTAGTTGATATTCTGATTTCTAGAATGTGCTTGTCAAATATTCGGCTATTTTCGTTTTTCCTTGGGATGCACTTTGTTTTTTAAAGATCTATGATCCATTTTATTTAGATGAAGGAAGATAAAGAAAGGGTTCCCCTGCTATGGAGAAGACCATATAAATGGACAGGCAAGATGATGGTGCTTTTAGGTATGTAGTAACTCCTGTCAAGGGGTTGCTGGACCTCAGATCCCTTTATGTGTCAGACTCCACTGAGGTGATTTGCAATTTACCTTGCTTTGGAGCTTCTATTGTCCTGGCTCACTCTATTTCTTAGCAAATATATCATATGCACTTTAACTCAAAAGCCCAAACGACTTCTCTAACATCAACAATTGAGACCATTGGCTTTTTAAAATTTTTTTATTTTTTCACTCATCATTTATTTACAAATACACATTATAACTTTTATATACATTGCACATTTACATGGTAGAAAAGTACAAAACTATATATTTAAATGAATTTATATTTAACTTGCCATGTTTGAAAATATAAAATTGCATCAGAAAAAAGTATTATGAAAAGCAAGAAACTTGAACTGATAAAGCTTTGATATAACTTTTAGCGACACGTTGTTTGAAAAGGAACTAATTTAAAAGGTACAGCAGAGTAGCTTACAGGAAACACCTAACAAAAGGTTGAATGTATAGCATTCCCTTCCTTCAGTCTCCGGATACCCATATCAATTTCTTTGGATTTGTAACATCTTAAAAGTACATTATTAGAATTCTAACATTTCTATCACCCCTTCTCTCCCAAATCATGACAAGAGAACTGAACTAGGAGTTTCCTCAAAGATGTATCCTCTGTACCTTCTATTTGAGTCAGTTATAATGCCTTTTGGTCAGTCAAGATTCCTTGTAAACAAAACCCGAGGGATCATGTATGTACAGAACAGGCAGCAGAGAATCCAATAAATAAAAAAACATGACAGAAACTGACATGCAAGTTTGTTAAAGTGGAAAAGAGTCTAACAACAGTGAGATGAAGGGAGACAGATGAGTGAGTGAATAGTAAGGAATGGACTTAAATGGTTTACAAGGAAAAAAAAAAAAAGCTTTTACTTTACAAGCAAGAGACCTCACAATAAATAACAACTGCTCTTCCTTTCACGAATAAATTTCTTCAAAAACAAGGTGTACAGTCAACCAGACATTTTATGTATAAATTATAAAACATGACACAGTATAAATAAATGTCTACAAGTCTCAACTATGGGCCTCATCCAGTAGACCTCACAATGACTGCCTCTCCGTGTCCAATGAGTAACAAGGTGGCCTGGGAGAGAGCTCTAGGACAAACGTCCTTTATGTATAGTTTTCCCCCCAAATAAATAAGCATACACTTATTTACAGTATGGACAATATATTTTTTCTTTTCTTTTCTTTTTTCTTTCTTTTTTTTTTTTTTTTTTTGCCCAAAGGCTATATCAACACTGAACATTGGTGGAGGGTTTACCACTCTAGAATGGAAGATATAGGAAAGCTGTAGTCCTGGTCTTCATCTTCCTCTTCCTCCTCGGTGTCTTCCGAAATGGCTAGATGGGGGAATACAGGGGAGCTGTTGTTTAAATATGGACAACAACAGCGCAGAAGCAGCTCAGTGTATGTTTTCAAAGCCCTCTGAGACAGCCATATTACAGCGTTGCATTTTTATGTGACTTGCAGTGAGATGCTTTGTTTTTGGCATCTGCTGTTATGCAATAAGTTTAAAAAGCATTTTTTTTTTAAACATTATCTATGAAGTCAAAAACTGCAGAAAGTTCTGAAGAATCAATGGCTCAGGTTTTACGGGCAGATTCCTGAAATTAGATAAAAAGCGCTCGTGTTCTAGGTATAACTGCTTTGGGTCCTTAATTCAGAGTTAGTAGAGGCAACTGCGAAAAGCAGCAGCCCATGTGTGATAATATACAGCTGTCTTTGAAAAAGAAAAAAAAAAACAAAAAACTTTTGAAGCAGTTAGTTTAGATTCAAGTGTTAATAAAGCAAACGGCCAAGCACATTACTACAGCAAAAGAATTAAGGGCAAATGACTAGAGCTAGGTTTTTAGAGGCAAGCCCGTTGATGATCATTGGACAAGTCCTAATGCTGGGAAACATTCCAGGGAATTTTTCTGTGGACCACTGAATTGCTGGTGAAATTTAGCAGCTACCTAATTTAAATTTTTTTTTTAACTTTTATTTTTGAGAGACAGAGACAGAGTGTGAGCGGGGGAGGGGCAGAGAGTGAGGGAGACACAGATTCGGAAGCAGGCTCCAGGCTCTGAGCTGTTAGAGCCCCATGCGGGGCTCGAACCCACGAACCCAAGAGCTGTGAGATCATGACCTGAGCCAAAGTCAGTCACTTAA
The DNA here is from genome assembly GCF_046562875.1 of Panthera onca. NCBI lineage: Eukaryota > Metazoa > Chordata > Mammalia > Carnivora > Felidae > Panthera > Panthera onca. The sequence goes on along the minus strand of NC_138339.1, from coordinate 39,880,692 downwards.
CCGACTGAGCCACCCAGGTGCCCCTAGCAGCTACCCAATTTAAACAGAAATGGGCTTATATTGGAAGGTTTTCGTGCTTTTGAGGTCTCCGTTCCCTAGGGCTTGCCTGGGAAGGCCTCACATTGCGGCGAAGGTTAGAAACTGTACTTACAGTTGCAAGATCCGGAGTGCTTGACTTCCAGCAGCACACCTGAGGAGCAGGCAGCCTCCTTCATGGCACACTCACTGGCGTAAGTGGCATTGTCACTGGCACAGACAGGCTCCTCTGACTTACTCTCGGGGCACAGCTCATCGCAGAGGGAACACCGGCCTCTGCCAACCTTGAAATCCCATAAACACTTTTTTCCACCAGTGCACTGGATATCTTCACAGGACTTTGCTTCTAGGATATAATACACCTGTGATGAGTAAATTGCTTTCCCTCCTCTCCCTGTTTTTCCCTTTCTTTAGTCCTCTGTCAGTAAAGACAAACATATAGCTTATGATTTGCTAACAGGATAATGGAGATCTCATGCAAAAATGCTTGACAATAAAACTGAAACTTAAACACACACGGTCCCTACACTCCCTACTAGTACACAAAAATAGTATTTTGGGGGAACAGGTTACCACAGTATCCTGGAATTAATAAGGATTTCATTATTTCCCTCAAGTGAAATCTTTTGAAAAATAAAGAATTCCATCAGTATTAGAATCTGATAACAGATTTTCAGTAACTGTTAAGCAATTATTTCTTGCTTACAGCAAGTCTAGCACCTAAAAAATGTGTAAAATTGAGTGAATTCTAAGTTTTCCAAGACAGAAAGTTGTTTCCCATTTCTTGCTGGCATTTCAACATATATGCCAATGCTTCCAGAAGATAACTGTTTCCTTGAGGAATGCTGTGGTTACCACAGTTTACCCAAACTGGAGACTAGTTCCCCCTTTGGTGAAACTATGCCTTACGGGGCGAATTTGGGCTTATTTGATTGACCTCACAGCTTTACCAGTAGAACTAGCCTTTCTGACCATGTTTCCACTTTTCCTTCCTTAATCCAGAATACCTACTGATACACTTTCCCTCATAGGCTAATCCAATCGATCTGCCCAGTAGGCAGGTAGCCTTCCTCAGGTGACAGGCACTGGAGTAGGTCACTCCATCATTCCCACAGAGATACTGTTCAGAGGAGGTGGGCTCTGGGCAAATCCGGTTACACGTCACACAGTAAGCATTGTTAGTCTGGTCCACCACACATGTGGAGCTGCCTGGACAGAAAACATCCCGACATGTCTCTGAAATAAAGAAGGAAAGAAATACACATTAACAATAGGCACTTCCTGGCTGTTCGGGAGTGAGCATTTGATATTATCAAGGAAATCATAAAAGGAAGCACCCAGCTTTTCAACAAGCACTTTGGGAACCCAGTGGTTTCAAGAGAAAATCTATGACCCTAGGTTGGTCCCGTCTGAGTTCTTAAGAAGTCTTCAGAACATTAAAAAAGTCTGCTTTGTTTTGCATCATCATCATTATTAGGCTCTTAGGGTGGACAACACCACACCCCAGGGGTCTTCCAGCGGGTCCACCTCAGGTGGAAAGCTGGGGGGGGGGGAACCAGGGAGGACCTACTTTTACATTTGCCCTGGTACTGGACTTCCAGTTCCGGCTGCTCTTTACATCTGGCCTTGAGGAGTGCACATTCGTTGCGGTAGGTTTTCCCATCCAGCCCGCAGACTGGCCCTTTCCAGGTGATGTTAGAACAGTCTGGGGCACAGACGCAGCGGGGTTTGTTCTTCTTGTTCATTCGGCACTTTTTCCCGGGTCCACAGTCCACGTTCTCACATGTCTCTAAGGGTTGGAAAGAGGGATGGATCAAAGCCAGGGCCAGGCAGTATGCAAGTCAGCCAGGAGGGCTGTGGAGGCCTTGCAGGACCCACCCTGTGGCCAAGAGTTCCCGCCAGAGGGGTCCAGCTCTCTCCTAGTAGTTGAGGAGGGGGTGGGGATGGGGGTGGGGTCAGTGGTCTGCACCCTATACTCAAATCTCTCTCAAAGAGTGCGAGTTGGTTGGCTCCACCACCACACTTGGCCAGTAAGTCCAGGAACCTCTGGCAACCATGTTTTGCCGGCAGTGTGTACCAGGCAAGATTCAACCCGAAAGTCTTACCGGGACTGCGGGAAGATAGAGGGAACCCACGAACGCACCCCAGCTGGGCAACGGGGAAGGTGAGGATAAGACGCCCTCTACTGAGGGCCTGGAAACTGGGGAGGAAGAGTCCTACCTTTACAGGGGATGCAGTTGGGGGCGCCCCCGTTGAAAATCATCCACTTGAAGAGCGTGTTGTCATTTACATCCTCCTCGGTCCACGAGGTGCTCAGGCGGCCGGTGCTGCAGCACTCCTCCTTGCTCAGTTCGGTCTTGTACAGGACCTGGCAGCGGCCGTTCTTCGCTTGGCGGAGCCAGCAATTCCCAGCTGCGAGGAGACAGGGGTGGGGAGGTGGGTGAGCGAGAGGAGAGGCGGAGTAGGGGGAGGGAGGGGGCGAGGTGGCGAGCTTGCGAGGGAAGGAGGAGACCCAGCGGGGATGGGGCGGGAGTGACTGTGGAGGAGTAGAGAGACATGGGAGAGAAAAGCAGAAAATAAATGGAAGGGAGTGAAGGGGTGGGGAAAGGGGGGCGGAGGAGACGGTTGAAGAGGTGGGAGGTGGGTGAGGGGGAAGGAGAGCGAGAAGCCAGAGCGCCCCAGCCATATCAATGTCAGTTACCAGTGACCCAGACACAACACGTGCAGCTTGCATTGACTTTTACTAGACTGTTTACTTTTATTCGTCCCATTTCATAACCTGCAGCGACTCGAAGAGCAGATTAAAGAACCTGACAAAAACAGGATGCGACGGATGTTTTTACATGTTGGTTTCATGTAGGCGGTACGAGTATTATTTGTGACAGAGGTTAAGAGAGTAGGAGAACTTGAGAGAGGGAGAGACCGACAGACACACACAACAGGAACAGATCAAGCAAAAGGCACTTGTGAAAAATGAAAGCAAAAAAGCAGCCGGGCCCTGCCCGGAGCTGCCCCGCGCGGCCTCGAGGCGCAGCCCGCCCGCCCGGCCCGTTTTGCAATCCGCCAGACCCAGAGGACGCCCGCGGCCACCGCGGTCTTTCGAAATCTCCGAGGGCAGCTTTTCTCGGCGCCCACGTCCGCGGCACCCAGGCAGCGCCTCGCCCCGAAAGGTGAGGGCGGCGAGGGGGCAGTGCCCAGGGGGACAGCTCACAACACACTCAAAACGGTAACGCTAAAGAAGGAAAGTTACACGTCTGTCTCCAGGAAAGTGTAGGGGAAAAAAGAACAGGGGAAGGGGCGGCTTCCTACTATTTCACGGCAACATATACCTAGCTCATACCTACCGAGAGAAATCTTTGCAAGTACTTTCCCCTCCCCCCCCTCCCCCCGCCTTCCCAGGTTCGCGTTTGGGTCAGGAAGTCTTCTTAGGAACCATCAATACAATTTGAACAATCATTGGACCGCAAGCTGCTATTATTATTATTTTTAAAAATTGTGTCCGAAGACTCACTGCAATAAATTTGATTAAAAAAAAAAAACCCCAAACTTTAGAAATTTGCTCTTAATGCATCTCAGAAATTAAAGAAGTTGTGAGGTCCTTCCTCGCTGTTCTCCATAAAGTTAGTCGGAGGAATGAGGCACAGAGAAAAAAAAATTGTGAACTACTCAAAACACTCCGGGGTAAATTTTTTTTTTTTTTTTTTTTTTTTTGCGGGGTTGGGGGGAAGGGGTTGGAAGAAGCATCCACTAGGCAGAAAACTACTTCCCTCTAAAATTTTCAGCACCCACATCTCCAAGTTTGGGCAAAGTTGCTGAAACCACGTCCCCCGGCCACTGAAGAAATTTCAGTATCTACCCCCATCCCCCAGTCATTTTTTAAAGTATCCAAAAGATGTGGGAGGGAAAGAGGTTACAGTGCAAATGGATCGACTGAAATCTCCAGGCTACTGATGCCTGTCCCCTTCTTCAGAGCCAAAATAGGGGAGATAACATCTAAACTCATTATGTCCAGAACTTGGAGCATCTAACCCTAACTACTGAGAGAGGCTCCAGCTTACTCCCTTTCCTTTTAAAGGATAACCGCGCTCCCAACTCGGCTGGCAGTCCGAAAGTGTCACTGCCTTCAGTTTTCCCACTCCACTCCATCCCGGAGTCGCTAAGTTGGTCCAAAATCTTCCGAGAGCAGCGTTGCTTAGAAAAGACCCGGTGCAGACGACAGTAAAGTACAAACCCCTGCCCGCAGCCGAGCCTCCCAGCGCATCCCCCCTCGCTTACCCTGGGCGCTGCGGTCCTCCATGAACTGGCAGAGCAGCAGCAGCAGGAGGCACAGCCCGCCGGGCTGGTGCCTGGGACCGACCATCGTGGGGGCAGACGCGGGGCGAGGAGTGCGGCGGCGCGGGGAGCGGGCGCGGCGGCGGGTGGCTCGGGCGAGCGGCGCGCGTCGCAAAGGCGAGCGGCGGAGGGCGCAGCGATCCCGGCGCAGCCCCGCGCTCGCCGCCGGCCGCCCGCGCGATTCAATGGACGTCAGAAGCCGGGCGCAGCCGCGCTTTAAATCTAGACGGGGGTCTCCGCGGTTTGCGGTGGGCGGTCTCCCAGTGTGTGGGGCAGTGGGAGGGCGGCCGCGAGCAAGGGTGTGCGCGGCTCCTTGGGGGTGGGGAGCTTTTAAAAGTTCAGTGTGAATCAGGTGACATTTCCCACCTTCTGGAAACCCTTCCCAATTATCTGTTGGAGGTGCCCGAAATCAAAGCGGCAGGAGGGGAATCGCCGAGTTCTTATTTGCGTAGGAGGGAGAGGGAGGGGGAAGGCGGCCGGGCGGGGGGTGGGGGCGACGCTTCGGGGGTGGGGAGTGGGGAAGAACACCCACTTCAAGTCCTGCACGCCGCCGCTCGCAGGCAACGCCGGCGCGTCCGGGGTGGCGTGTCTGTGTGAGTGTGAGTGTGTGAGAGAGTGTGTGTGTGTGTGTGTGTGTGTGTGTGTGTGTGTGTGTGTGTATGCAGGGGGGCGCGGTGGGGGCGCTGGAGGAGGAGGCGGCGGCGGCGGCGGCGGCGGCGGCGGCGGGCGGAGCGGAGCTGTGGTGGTGGTGGTGGGGGGGAACCCGGGAGTTTGTCTCTCCTCCCGCTCCTCCGCTCCAGAAAGACTTTGCAAACGCCCAGAGAGCCCGGAGCTGCTGAAATACCCGGGTGGCGGCCGGGTCGGAGCGCGCTGGCCCCGCCGCTCCGCCGGGGCGCGCGGCAGTTTTAGGCCCCCGCAGCCTGGGCGCGGGACCGGCGAGGTTTTGTGTCTGGGTCTGTGCGTGCCTGACTGTGCGGCCACCCCCCGTCCGGAGTTGGGGCTAAGAACCCCAGCGCCGGCGCCTTCCACCTTGGCTGAGCGGGGCCGAGACGCGGCCCTCGGTCTCGACGAGTCACAAGCAAACAAAAATGTTTAACACCTCGGGCCCGGCCTCCCCCCCGTCACAGTCTCGCCCTCTCCCTTTCTTTTCTCCCCTTTCACTTCGCGGCGTCTGGAGTCGGAGCCTGGAGCGGGGGCGCCGACGTAGGCGGTCTGTCCCCCCTCCCCGGCTCGGAGACTCCCCAGTTTCTGTCCTGTGTGCCTGTCTGTCTCTCAGTCTCCTTCTCAGCTCGCTCGCTCTCCCTCTCTCTCTCTCCCTCTCTCTGTCTGTCTGTCTCTCTCTCTGTCTCTCTCGGTTCGCGGAATAAAAAAGATTGCAACATCGATAATGAACTTCTGTAGCCTCAGTTTATTAAGCACAGTGCCTGGCATTCTTCGCTGAAAGTTGGCGGGTCTCTCATTTATAACATTTTTGGCACTGCTGAATGAAACTGAGGAGGCGATATTTCCTTTTATATAAAACGATTACTTCACGGAAAATGCTATATTGTTTATTCCAAAGCTGCCTTTTAAATTTCCATTCTTTTCGCTTCTGGAGCCCGAAGGACAACAGACAGCGAAGTATGCAGACAAAATTCTTGGACATTCGCAGGTCACTGGGATTTGTTCTTCCACGGATTTCAAATCCGCCCCTCTTCGCCCTCCCTCAAGCCTCCCCCCGCCAGACTGCCCCCCCCATTCCTGCTTTCGCCCTCCCCCCACCCAACATCACCCCCCCCCCCTTTCCACAACTGCAAATAACTCAGTGATAACAGATTTTTTTCCACCAACTGCAGGAGATAGTGCTAATCTTTTAATAAAAGATCCCATTACAATGGGATCTGTCTGGACAGACTATAATAGATCCCGAAATACAGCCGTGCTAATATTAGAAGACAGTTGTTTGGGTGCCTCTCAGACGGGCCCAAGCCCCCCTTTGAAAGTGGGCATGAATCACAAAGCCCCGCGGCCGCCGCACCTGCACCGCGCGCATTCGGTGCAGCAGGCTGGTAAAAACGGGTGACCTCGCCGCTGCTTTTCGCTTTATAATTACCGTCCTGAGGACGGGAGAGGAGGGGTGCGGGCGGTCTGGGGGTGGGGGGCTGGCTTTCTGCTGACTTCAGACGGCTCTGGGGTCTCCACATCCTTCTTAATATTTCCAGATTTATTCTTTCTCTCTCTCTCTCTCCTCCCTCTTCTCTTTCCCTCCCGTCCGCCCACTCCTTCTCTTTTCTCTTTCCCTCCCTCGTCCCCGAGTCTGCTCAAACTCCCCCCTCCCCTCTTTCTTTCCCGTCTTCCTTTCTTTCTTCCCTCCAACGCAGCATTAATGTAGAGTTGTTTAGTGCCCTCTAATGGCAGACGACATTAACAATTAATAGCAAACTGTCCCCATTGCAGGAGCTGCCCCTCAATGGCAGAGTTCCAAAGTTGAATTTATTTCTTCTTTATTCAGGGAGGTGGATATAGTGCTTACATATAGTAAAGTGCTGGAGGGAAACTTTGCTTGCTTCCCTTCAAGTCTTTTTTCCCCAGGATAACAGCCGGAAGAAAGAGGAAAGCTAACAATTACTGTTATTTGACTTTTGTGTGTGTGTAAAAATTTGTCTTAATAGCAGCAAGAGACACAGCTTTTGTTTTAGCTAGGCTTATCAAACCATGTATCTAGAATTGGAAAATAAGTTAGATATTCTAAATACATAAAAGATCTTGGCTGGTAGATGGTTGGATCTTATGGCAGTGCTACCAATAGCCATTGAAAAACTTTAAGACCCAAAAGTAATTATATGAACTTGTATTTGTCCCCTGTTTAAAGACATTTATTGTTCCCAAATCTACTGTAGTCCCTTAAAGTTTGGAAAATCTAATTGCAGTTAGATTTTACAGCCTAGGACCATACAAAACATTAAAATTTTACTTGTGGTTGGTCATATATGAAGTCATCTTGCTTAGAGGAGTATAAGACAACATTTTAATCCATGGTTTATTTTCCCAATCCTTTTGGAAAGATGATTCTAGAGACCATCATTTCTTCATATTTTATAACATATAACAATGAAAATGGTGATGTAGCTTGCATGTTCTTATTAGATTTAACTTGTTCAATTACATGTACATATACAGTATGTTAATATAAAGAGAGCATAACAGTTATATGCAATATGGCTTTTTTGGGGGGGATCTATGTGACTAAATAAAACTTGTAATAGAGTCAGTTTTGGGGGGTTTAATAAAAATATTTATCTGGATTTTTGAGCAAAAGTATTTGGTTTATGTAGGTAGTTAATTTACACGTAGAGAGGCAACTGGTGTAGTAAACACTTTCTAAATTCATTTAATCCAAGGTGTGGATTAAATACAATTCTGTATGATGGATAAGAAGTAAAAATTCTGTTTCCATTTTATTTTTTGTCTACGTAATGCCAAATACTCGGACTGGTCATTTGACAAAATCAAGTGCATTGACTAGTTGCTTTGGCATCATGTAATTGTCTAGGCTGGCCCAAACAGACACAGGAGCTCTCCTTGTAAAAAAAAAAAAAAAATGTCACCTCTCATAAGAGTGCTCCAGTACTAGAGGCAGACCCAATACAGGATCACTTCTCGCCCCAGTGAGGGTGGCCCTGCAGGTCAGGGTTGAGGTCACTAGCAAACACACTGTGGAAAACACAAATGCTGTGTTGCTTTTGCCCTTGTGAATAAGCAGCTTGGTGTTTGTTTAATGATACAAGCTCATCCTGTTTTTCAGCTGCACCTTGGATAGTATTGATCTGTTTGGGAGAATGTCTGCTCTGAATCGGCACAGATCAGTCATCAGAACTCTTGTTGGTCTGGGTTATCTTCTGGCCAATTCAAGGAAATGAGACATAGGTCAATACTGGTTCCATATGGGCCTCCTATGGGCATCAACAAGAGACCCATCCAATTTCTGTGGTATGAAATGCTATCACACCTGTTCAATGCCATCACAGAAAAACAGCTGCTATTTTTTTTTTTTTTTGCTGTTTTATCTCCTGTAAATGTTAAATATTGGGTTTGTGGATGTCTAAATGTCAAGGGGACATTTTAAAATAAAAATGCCTTCTTTCATTTTTGTTGTATGCCTCTAAGTTTGACTTCTTATTTTTTTCCTTTCTGCTCTGCCAAAAAAGTAAATGTAAATTATGAGAAACACAATAGGACCACTTTGTAACTGACTTTCTGGGCAGCACACAAAAAGACTGCTGTTCTCTGATTGTTTTTTTGTCAGCTTCAAAAGCTGTCTTCCTTCTGAAGTTTATAAATTTAAAATATTAGAGTTTAGCAAATGATTCAATCTAGCTCTGAAGATATCTACTTGAAATCATATGATTGTTGTTTGAGACCAGAACTGACCTGGTTAAATTTCAATCTCTAATAAGGGAATATGTATGGAGGGGGTGGGATGAAGTTATGTATGGAAAATTTGAAAGTCATAAACTGTGTAGCTTTTATTTTTTGCCTTAAAGTTAAGTGTTCGATTTTTTTGAAATTAGGTGTTTGGCAAAATGAATATTAAAATTTCAAATGCAAAGAAATAATCTTGTAGAATTTAAACACTTGATAAGTAGGCTGAAGTGATTTTAAAATCAGATTTTGTTCTTCTAGGTACATAAACATCTACTTAATGCGTCATGGTTTGAAATTGTGCAACTTCATAGGCTAGAATGAGGATTTGAGGTAGGGTGGGGGATAATAGTTCTGTATTAGCTGAATTGTTGCAGAACTAAAAAGTTAAGAAATGTGAGTACATAAAAGCAATGTTTATCCAAGATGTCCAAACCAATTGATTAAGTTTTTAAAAAAGTCATTAGAATATATGTTTTTAATATAGTACTGAGAAAACAATTGATTACCTGAACTTTTCTCTTTTCACTATTGCATTGATGTTATGTAGAGCCAGTCATCATGGACATCTCGTTCTTTCTGATACTACCTGTCTCTGTATAACATTTTTTTTAAAGATTTTTTTTTTGTAAGTAATCTCTATACCCAACATGGAGCCTGAACTCACAACCCTGAGATCAAGAGTTGCAAACTCTACCCACTAAGCCAGCCAGACACCCCTTTGTATGACATTTTTTAAAAAGTTTATTTGTTTATTTTGAGAGAGAAAGAGAGAGAGAGTGAGGGAGTGCATGCATGGGTGAGGGAGGGGCAGAGAGAAAGGGAGAGAGAGAATCCCAAGCAGGCTCTGCAGTGTCAGCACAGAGACCCATGTGGGGCTTGAACTGACCAACCATGAGATCATGACCTGAACTGAGATCAAGAGTCATGCTTAACCAAATGAGCCACCCAGGAGCCCCTAGCACTTTAAAAAAATTTTTTTTAATGTTTATTTATTTTTGAGAGAAAGAGAGAGAGAGAATCAGAAGCATGCTCCAGGCTCTGAGCTGTCAGCACAGGGCCTGACATGGGGCTTGAACCCATGAACTGTGAGATCATGACCCGAACCAAAGTCGGACGAATAAATGACTGAGCCGCCCAGGCGTGTCTCTAGCACTTTATTTTTAAAGATTTAAAAAATTTTTATATTATTTTTATTTAAACATTTTTTAAAAAAGATTTTGTTTATATTTTTGAGAGAGAGCATGACTAAGGGGAGGTGCAGTGGGGGACAGAGAGAGAGAGAGAGAGAGAGAGAGAGAGAGAGAGAGAGAATCCCAAGTAGGCTCCATGCTCAGTGTGGAACCCAACATGGGGCTTGATCCCATGACCTTGAGATCATGACCTGAGCCAAAATCAAGAGTCCAATGCTTAACTGACTGAGCTACCCAGGGGCCCCTAATGTTTAGCACTTTTAACCCCTGATACCATTTACAGGGGAGGAGGAGAGCAAATCAGTACTTGCTGTTTTGTTTTCTTACTTTATGATTGAAACAACATATCAATCAAAGTAGGAGCCACTTTCCTGGATTCTTCATTGGCTGAGGGTGAGTTGGCATGCTGTAGTTATGTATATTTTGGTTTCTGTTACCTCATTTAAGTTTCCATAGAGTAGCAGTGGTTTGCACATTTAATAATTAGGTGTTTTGTTTTGTTTTGTTTTTATAAATGTCTTTGTTTTTTTTTTTAAAGTTTATTCCTCCATCCTGAGAGATAGATAGATGATAGATAGATAGAGCAGGGGAGGGGCAGAGAGAGAGAGAGAGAAAGAGAGAGAGAGAGAGAGAGAGAGAGAATCCCAAGCAGGCTCTGCACACTGTGGAGCCTGATGTGGGGCCTGAACCCATAAACTGTGAGATCATGACCTGAGCCAAAACCAAGAGTTGGATGCTCAACTGACTAAGCCACCCAGGCGCCCCAATAATTAGGTTTTTTTTAAGTGTTTGCCTATTTAATATTGCAGTCAGTAGTTGATGATTGCTGTCTGATCATCCATGTTGTCATCTCTGCTTATTTTTTATTTAACATGAATCCTATCTCATTTCCGATGTCGAATTTGCCCCAAAAGTAAAATATTATGTTTATGAAAGGTCCAGAGTTCACAAGGCAGTTTATACATGACTTTAGACATCCTATTGCGTCTTTATATAAATTTTTAGTTAGTCATCTTTCCTCAAAGGGGAATTAATTCCAAATCCATTTTGTGTTTTGCCTTTGCACCTTTGTAAAAAATGAAATGATCTCATATGTGTGGATCTATTTCTGCGCTCTTTATTCTGTTCCATTGATCTGTTTGTTGATTTTATGGCATACCACATTGTCTTGATTATTGTGACTTTATAGTAAGTAATGAAGTCAGGTAGTATGGTTCCTCCAACTTTGTTTTTTTTCAAGATTGCTTTGGATATTCTGGCTACATTTTCATATATATTTTAGAATCTGCTTGTTGAATTCTACAAAAAAAAGCTTGATGGAATTATGACGGGGATACATCAATTTGGGGAGAAATGAAATTTTGACGATATTGAGTCTTCAAAACCATGAGCATGGTATATCTTTCCATTTACTTATGTTTTCTTTCATTTCTCTCAACTATGATTTGTAGATCTGTTTTGTATTTTGGCTGTCATTGAAAAACATGCTGAAGGATGATAAATGCAGTTTTCAGCTCTTTACCTCAAAATAGCTCAATGGGTTACAAAGATTTTCTGGTGCAGGGTTATGCTTGTCTCATTTCCTAAAGTTGATTGTCTATGGCCAGTCAAAAATGTATCTAGCATACTTCCCAGGAGTGGTATGCTAATTCATTAAAATCTGTTGCATGGATTCTTTTAGTGTTTCTCTTAGATTATAGTCACTTCTTTAAATGACCAATTTCTGTCACAATGACATTTACACTTAAAGAGTGTTAGAAATCAGGGTGCCTGGGTGGCTCTGTGGTTAAGTGTCTGTCTTCGGCTCAGGTCACGATCTCATGGTTTGTGAGTTCAAGCTCCACATCGGGCTCTGTGTTGCCAGCCTGGAGCCTGGAGCCTGCTTCAGATTCTATTCTCCCTGTCTGTCTGCCCTTCCCCTGCTCTTGCTCTGTCTCTCAAAAATAAATAAAACATTAAAAAAATAAAATGAGTGTTAAAAATGATCCTTTAATGGTTAGTGTTTTGTTGAATATTATTTTATCATTTTTATGCGAAAAAAAGTATCATTATTCTTAAGTTTAAGCAGTGGAAACATGCAGTTCCCATTGAGGCAACATTTGGGTAGCAGTTACTTTCTGCCTTTATTTTTTTATTGGAGTGTTATGGCATCTTTTCATTTGTCATTGCTCTCCCTGATTCATTCATCCTCCCCATAGTTTCCTTTCCTCTTATATCTCATTTTCCATCCACCAGAAGAAGTAGTACTATAACCTAAAATTGTACCTTTTGCAGCATGTATTGGTTTATTTTTTTTCATGTAAATGTTACATTTAAAAGTAAACTATACTTTGTATTGTTTATCCAACCGTACTATTAAATATTTAACAATGGGTTGAGGTCAAATGGTGATGACACAACATGTGGAAATACGGGACAGATGATGCATTAAGTGTTGAAATAAATTATTTCAACACATGGCGAGACTTGCTATTTTTTGGATTAGAATATGAATATATATATTATGAACATTTGTAAAGGAATGACTTAGAGACAGTCTTGGTCAATGTGTGCTTAATAATCTCCCACCAATGGCCACTCTTTAGCAATATAAAATTGTTAGTATGTAAAGGAGACTCATTTATTTGGTTTTCCAATACATGAGATAAATGATTATTCTGAACTGGTCTCGTGCATTTTCCTTGCAAATAAGGATATGAAAATCATCAACAGGAACCATGTGTTAATGGCTCACATGCTGGGCAGATGGAAACACAGTGTAGAAGAACCATTTAGTTGAGATCATTTTGGCCTCAAGACTTCTAATCTTTGCTTTAGCAGAAAACATTGCTTTGGCCAGCCAGATGACACAACCATCACACTGTCAACATTTTCATTTTTGCCAGAGCACCAGATTTCCTGAAGAAATGTTTAGGCAGTGATTCCTAACTTTTTCTTATTCACAGTCCCTCTGAGAAGCTATTGGAAGATATGAACCATCTCCCCAGAACAGTGCACAGACACAAACACATATACACCCACCCAAAATTTTGCCTTCATTTTTAAGGAGGCCATAAACATTTAAAAGTCCATGCATAGATCCTCTAGGGTTCCATGAAGTCCAGATCACAAACCCTGCTTTTGAAAGATTCAACTGCTAAATGGGCTGATTATTCTGCCAGTATACTCTAATCAGTCTACTTGCTTTTCAAGAACACTTCAGACCTCAGTCAGTGTTCCTTCTCTGGAACAATTCCATGTATTAGAGTGTCTTACAAAATTAAGCAATGTCACCATTATAGCAACTGTCTTGAGAGAGTTCAAAACAGACACACATACTCCAAAATACATCTGTCTATTATTTCGTTCTTTAATAATATGTATTAAGTGCCTATTCCATGCCAGGCACGTGCAATATATCATCTCAATTTTCTTAACTATCTGTTCAGATATAGATATATATATATATATATATATATATATATATATATATATATATATTTCAACACTGTGCTATGAGACTCATTCATACTGTTGTGTGTAACAGTTTATACTTTTTCATTAAATGAATGTATCACCATTTATTCATTCTGTTCTTGAAGTTCATTTGAGTTGATTCAGTTTTGACTATTATGATAATGTTGATATAAATATTCTTGTACTATATTTGGTGCACATATAAACACTGAAGTATATACAATTAGGTCTATGCCTAAGAGTGGATTGTTGAGTCAGAGGTTCATCCATGTTGTTGTGAGCCAGTAGTTTATTCCTTTTTATTGCTAAACAGTATTCCATTTTTGTGAAAATACTGCAATTTGTTTGTTTACTTTTTGATGGACATTTGAGTCATTTCCAATTTAGGACTATTGCAAAAAAAAGAACATATATTTTCATTTCTCTTGGGTGGCTGTGGAATATCTAGGAGTGGAATTGCTGGATCATAAAATAACCATGTAGTTAACTTTATAAGAAACTGTCAAATGTTTTCTAAAGTAACTATACTATTTTATACTCTTACCAGAAAAGTAGGAAGATTTTAGTCGCTGTGCCTCCCCACCAATATCCTCAGTTTTCCCAGTTTTAAACATTTGAGTGAGTGTGAAATGATATATCATTGTGGGTTTTTTTACATTTAAAAAAATGTTTATTGATTTATTTTGAGGGAGAAAGAGTGTGTGCATGAGCAGTGGAGGGGCAAAGAGAGAGGGAGAGAGTGAATCTCAAGCAGGCTTTCCGCTGTCAGTGCAGAGCCCAATACGGGGCTCAGTCTCATGACTGTGAGATCGTGACTTGAGCCGAAATCAAGAATTGGATGCTTAACCAACTGGGCCACTTAGGCTCCCCAACATTCTGGTTTTACTTTGCATTTCCCTAAATGACTAGGTGAGTACCTTTTTACGTGTTTACCGCCACTTACATCGATTCTGTTGTAAAATGTCTGCCCAAGTGTTTTGCCCATGTATTTTATACCAGGTAGGTATTATTATCACCATTTCCTAGATCCCTCCAGAAAACATAAAAAAAGGCTGAGTCAGGAAAACTCTATAGCCCAGCATTTAGGGAGGGATTATTACTGTAGGATTTCCAAGGAGTAATGAGAAAAAGAAATTGCTCTGTGATTACTACTGTATTCTAAGCAATTTAACATAATTTTACAGATAATTTTTTTATACCTAGATTACTCATAAAATCTGCACTTGAAGCACACAAAATATGTTAACAAAAATAGCCCCAAACATTTTTGTGGCTTAGTTTCCAATATAATTTCAACACATATTTATTAAATATCTGTTATATTCTCCAGATCCTGTGATGCGGATAGAGAAGCAAATATGATAAATCTAGTTGCAGCTTTCTTGGAATTTTGGAATAACAGAAACGGCAGATATTAAATCAGTATGTGTAATAAATTGTGAAGAAGATGGCAGGGAAGATCTTCCTGATGAAGTGACATTTAGCTGAGACCTTACATTTGAGGAGGGGTTGGCCAGGAGAAGGTGGTGCTTGAGGGAGATAGTGGAATAATATTTATAAAGTTCAGGAGGAAAGAGAGGAATCATTTGAAGAACTAAAAGAAATTTGGTGATGACCAAAGCACATACTTTGAGAGGAAGAGTGGAAATTGAGGAGATGGAAGAAGTTGATGGCACAGATTACGTAAACTATTGTAAAAACCTTGAGTTTATTGGTTTTCCAGAGGAAATCTATGGGAATATTTTAAGTAAGGAATATTTAAGTAAGTGCCATTTTTCACTTAAAAATGCTCTCTCTGTGTGAACTATAGAGATAGATTTAGAAGGCACTAGCCATGGAGAAAGGCCAACTTTTAGAATGACATCCCAGTAGCAGAACTCTATCAGGTGGTGAGACTTGGGTTAAAGACAAAGATTCATGACATGATTAAAAGGTAGAATCCATAGGTTCTATTGATTGACTGAATGTGGGGGATAAAAGAAAAGGAGGAGACAAGGATGACTCTTGGGTTTCCAGTATGAATAAATGAGTGAGTGGTGGTATCATTTCCGGAGATAGATGATAATGGAGAAGGGGCAGGTTTTTATTTGGTACTGTGTTTAAGGATCCTATGGGACTCAAGAAATTTTGAATGCTCTAGATTGCCAAGCTTATCTTTTTTTTTTTTAAGTTTATTTATTTTGAGAGAGAGAAAGAGAAAGCACAAACAGAGGAGGGACAGAGAGAGACAGAGAGAGGGGATGCAGAATCCCAAGCAAGCTCTGCTCTGTCAGTGCTGAGCCCAATGTGGCGCTTGACCCCACAAACCATGAGATCATGACCCGAGCTGAAACCAAGTGTTGAATGCCTAACTGACTGAGCCACCCAAGTGCCCCGCCAAGCTTATCTTTATGAATAAATCTATTATGGGTAACAAAGATTAGTTTTCTTTTCTCACCCTGGAAACAGCCAGATCTACCTAGATATGACTAATTACAACCAAGAATATAAAGCATTTTGGGATGAACTAACCAAACAAATGAATGAGAATGGGTGGTTGTTTCATAGACCAATACCCAAGAAAATACATATTCCCCTTTGCACTTTTTTTAAAAACCATTTTTAAAAAATGTTTATTTATTTTTGAGAGAAAGAGAGTGCAAGCAGGGGAGGGGCAGAGAGAGAGCGGGAGAGAGAATTCCAAGCACGGTTCCCACTGTCATCACAGAGCCCAATGTGGGGCTTGATCCCACGACCCTGGGATCATGACCTGAGCTAAAATCGAGAGTTGGATGCTCAACTGAGTGAGCCAGCCAGCCCCTCCCCCAAACGCCCACCTCTTTGCCCTTTTTAAGTACTAACTTTAAAGGGTAGCAGCAACTCAAGATACAAGACTTACACAAGGATAGGATGAAAGGGGACCAAGCACCCTCTCAAGATATACAACTGTGTGGGAATCTTTGTCCTGTGTGAAGTGATCTCAGTCTCCAGTAGGCATTACCATCTCGGATGCAGTGCCTGGAGTGGGGATGTAGAGAATGGAAGATGAGAAATCCATCTCCAGCTATCTCTGACATTTATTCACACATTAAACAGTATTTGTTGTGTGTAAAGAATTAACTGAGTATAATTGAGTACCAATTGACAGTGAAATCATTAGATGTATGATTGATGGGGAATTGACATTTATATGGTGCCAAGGAAATCAGACAAGTTCCTAATTTAAGAGAGAAACCACAGCAGAATGGAGGATCAGGCTGCTGTCATCCAAATCCCCTTGTGAATCTTTGTATCACAAAGGTAGGGCAATCAGCTATAGGTGTATCCTGATGTAATGCAATGCAAAGAAATAACATCACCTATGTTGAATTATAGTCCAAAATGTGTAAATCAAATGTGATCAAGATATTGGCTCTAAATCATCATTTATAGGAGATTCAGGAGCTAGAAGAACTATACCTCCAGGATACTATCAAATTCAGAAGGTGAGTCGTTCTACAGAACAACTGACATGATATCAATAATGGAAGATTACAGATAAATACCCCCCTTCCATCCCCCAGATAGCTGGTCCTGAGAAAGATTTCAGATTATTCTGTGGGACTGAGCAACTAGTCACAGTAAAGGTGATGTCAGCTGGATAATGCATCTTTGTATAAACTCTCCTTTCCCTCTCTCTTCTATCCCTCACAATTCACTCCTGAACCACACTCTCCACTAAAGACCTTGGACTTAAGCCTTCTTTCAGGTTTTGCTTTCTAGGGGTCCCACACTAAAACTGAGAACAAGTGAGACACTGCTAACAGGTTTAAGGAACCAATGAGGCCATTAGATTATATAGTATTTTTTTATGTATTCAACTTTTTGGCTTAGTTTGGATGATGTTTACACATATACACTTCCTAAGATTATAGGACAAAGATGACAACTAGGTAAATTTGATTTAACGAGAGCTGAAAAGGATTCTAAGGCTATAAACAATTAGCAATATCTATTTTGGCTACCACATGGAAGTGTGTCATTTACCCATGTTTGTCATCCTTAGACTAAAAGATAAAGGTGATTAAGATGTCATACAAATCCACTGGGATGAGAGGTAATTACATACACTGAGAGAGGGGGGGAAGGGTCACTGTTTTCAGGTGATATAGACAGTGTTTAATGGGCATTTCCCCCCACAGCCTCTTTGACCCTATCATCTAATGTTCTTTATTTCTCCACAATCTTACTGGTTTCCAAACATGCTCCTCTCCTACAATCTTTACATTTGTTGCTCCTTCTACCTTTTACTGTAGAGATGTGCATGGCTTGCTCCCTTACTCCCTTCTGGTTTCTGCTCAAATATTAGGGAGGATATCTATCTATCTATCTATCTATCTATCTATGATATATAACAAAAGTTGATGATAAATTATATGTATTTATAAGCAGGGCTATTGATTATTTTGAAACCTAGTTTATACTGCAGAGGCAGAATAAATGCTTATGTTTTCCTCCTTTACATTTTTTTCAAAGTAAGGTGTTGTTCAAATGGCTATTTCAAGTGATGTTGATGATTTCAGGGTTTTTTTTTTTGAATTTTTTTTTTCTTTCTAAAAGATTAGTTCTCAAAGAATATATTTATGAGCTCATGAATAGTTATAGATTTGGTGATTTTCCATCAACTACAATCATTGGTTTTTTACAGCTTAAGTCATCTTAATTTTGGCCAGTGGAAGTCCCTTCAAGGTAGGTAGCCTCTGTTTCCTTTTCATGCAATCCTATTAATCTTGAAAAATTTATTTGCTTTATGGCACACATTGTCCTAGACCTTATACCTTTGCTGCTGTGTAGGCATGGAATCAGTCTTTCTTTAAGGAGCCCTGTTTTGTTTTTTAAATATATTTATTAATTATTTTTTAAATTTACATCCAAGTTAGTTAGCATATGGTGCAATAATGATTTCAAGAGTAGAATCCAGTGATTCACCCCCTATGTATAACACTCAGTGCTCATCCCAAAAGTCTTCTTTAATGCCCCTTGCCCATTTAGCCCATGACCCCACCCACACTCCCTCCAGCAATGCTCAGTTTGTTGTCTGTATTTAAAAGTTTCTTATGTTTTGTCCCCCTCCTTGTTTTTATACTATTTTTGCTTCCCTTCCCTTATGTTCATCTGTTTGTTTTGTTTTCAATCGATAACATTACTAGGGGTGAAAATCTGGGTGCTAGATGTGCTCATTGCTATGACAGTGACATTGGAAAATTTCTAGGAGATTTCAATGGATAGAGCTAGAGAAAAAAATTTATAAGTTAAAAGAATACCTTTATTTTGATATTTCCTATGCAGTTTAAAAAAATAATGGTTTCATTGTGGTATAATTCACTTATTATGAAATTCACTCTCAAAGGGTACAATTTTGTGGTTTGTAGAATATTCACAAACGTTACTATCATCTAATTCCCAAATGTTTTTATTATTCTAAGAAGAAACTCTGTACCCATTAGCAGTCACTCTTTTTCGTCTTTTCCCCTGGCCCTTGGCAATAAGTATTCTACTTACTGTCTCTGTGGATTTGCCTATTCTAGACATTTCATGTAAATGGAGTCATACTATAGCCTTTTGTATCTAGATTCTTTTACTTAGCATAATGTTTTCAAGGTTCATATTGTAGCCTGTACTGGTATTCCATTACTTTTTTATGGTTGAATAATATGTCATTGTGTGGATATGCCATATTTTGCTTTTCTATGCATCGGTTGATAGACATTTGGGTTGTTTCTGCTTTTTAGCTGTTACTTCTATGAACATACTCATACAAGTTTTAGTGTGACACATGTTTTCATTTATCTTGAGTTTATATATCTTGGAGTGGAATTACTGGATCATACGATAACATTATGCTTAACTTTTAAGATGCTACCAAATCATTTTCCAAACAGTATTTTTTTAATGTTTGTTTATTTGTTCTGAGAGAGAGATTGGCAGAGAGAGAGGGAAAGAGAGAACCCCAAACAGGCTCAGTGCTGTCAGCGCAGAGCCTGACCCAGGGACTCAAACTCACCAACGGTGAAAATCATGACCTGAGCCGAAATCAAGAGCCCGACGTTCAACCAACTGAGCCCCCGACTATTTTGGAAACTGTTCATACCATTTTATATTCCACCAGCAACGTATGAATGTCCCAATTTCTCTACATGTTCCCCAACATTTGTTATTAACTGTCTTTTGGAATATAGCCATCTTAATAAGTGTGAAGTAATATCTATGTCCCCCCTCCCCTCAATAATAAATTCCTTTTGAAGCTAAAGTCATGTAAAGACGTTTTGTAGTGAGGAAACAAATGACAGCAATCTACAAATTTCAAAGTAAAACAATTTAAATGCACAAGAGTGAACTTTGGTACTGGTGGATGCAGCTGGGAAAAGTAGCTTGTAGAACTTGCAGCACAGCATAAATAATCCATTTCAGGAAGAAATATATTTTTCAGGTAGAGTGAAAAGCTGTGAGATTACAAGAAGGTAACCTCCTATCAATACAGAAATATCCAAGTCTTGCAACTAAAGCATTGGAAGAATGAGTGCATAGGTTGGGAGGGGGTGATTTCTGAAGTTGAAGGTCATTTGGTTTTGTGTCCTGCTTTCTCATCTTTGTGGCTTTGATTTACATTTTCTCATTCAGTTTTCAAATTACATTACATTAGGGGTGCTTGGGTGGTTTAGTCTGACTTTGACTTGGGTCATGATCTCACGGTTTGTGGGTTTGAGCCCTGTATCCAGCTCTGTGCTGTTAGTGGGAAGCCCACTTGGGATCCCCTGTCCCCTTCTTTCTTTGCCCCTCCTCAACTCATGCTCTCTCTCAAAAAAATTAACATTAAAAATCACATTACATTAATTTATTGTTTTGTAAATTTTAACTTAAATTTTTATTTTATAATGTTCATGGTACCATGAAAATCTTGATTCTTTATATTGTTAATAAATCACTTATCTTCCATTTCCTATGTTATAAAAAATTTTCAAAGTCTTACTTTTTTATGTTACAAAAGATTCTAAAACCTTTTTTAAAAAAAGTTTTCAGGGCACTTGGGTGGTTCAGTTGGTTAAGTGTCTGACTTCAGCTCAGATCATGATCTCACAGCTGGTTGGTTTGAGCCCCACATCGGGCTCTGTGCTGATAGCTCAGAGCCTGGAGCCTGCTTTGGATTCTGTGTCTCCCTCTCTCTCTCTCTCTCTGTCCCTCCCCCTGCTCATGCTCTGTCTCTCTCTCCTTCAAAAATAAATAAACATTAAAAATAAATCAATCAATGTTTCTTTTAGAATTGGTTCTTAGATTTTGGCCTTTTTTGTTGTGGAGAGAAAGTTCTTTTTCACCAGGCTAGATTTGGAAAAGAGAAAGGAGAATTTACTGAAGCAGAAACACAGGAGAAGGGTAATGGTATATCTTGGTAGTTTTAAGCAAAACACATTTTCCCCCCTCAGTACAAAATAATATGTTTTACGGCAGAACATGTGGAAATATAGTAAAGGAGAAAATTAAAATCATATGTTTCCTTACCACCCAGAGATACTGATTATTAATGCTTTGGTGTATGTTCATCCAGAGTTTTTCCAAGTATAAAAGCAATAATTCAGAGCATCACCAATACCAGTCCAATCAGGCAGGCAGAACTTTGCCAACAAAGATCTAGGCATTCTGGAAATACTTCTAACTTCCCAAGATTCCTATCAATATGCAAGGTCTAGCTCTGAGAAGGAAGGCTGGTAGGAAGTAGTGTTCAGGGAAGGTTCTCAGCCTGCAGATTGAGTTTTGAGCAGGGTTCCAGGTCTGTCTATCAACAAAGAAAATATGGAGGACAGGATGGAAGGCTCGTGGGTCTGAGGAAACTGATCTATTGCCAAGCTCTACAAGAATGGTAGGGTTATGGCTTCTATGTGCATCTTTTTCCTGATAGGGCTATCTCAGGAAAGCAGACAGACTTGGCCTCTACCCATGGAGCTCATCAGAGGTTCTAACCTTGGATTCTGAGGAAGAGAGACAGGCAACTAAAACAAGGGCTAACATTGTGCAGGTTGAAAATGAGTATTTCTAATTATATTACACATTTTCTGGAAAAAAAATCTTTAAAAGTATGTACTAACATGGTGATTTTTTTCATCTCAAGCTATTAGTGGGCTTAGTTGAGTATGTTAATGACTATTTTTAATGGTAGAAGCAGAAAATTGCATTGTGTTATGGGAAGCAATTGGAGATATTTGAGGAATGTGTGTTCTTGTTGCCCTTATAATAGCTAAAGAGCTTTTAGGTTTCAGCCAAAGTGTCCCCCCTCCCCCCTCCCTCCGCCCCAGAAAATTCTAATAAGATGCAAGCTATACATCAGTGGAGAGCCTGGTCCAGTGGTGGGTGTTCAATAAATATTAAACACCAACAACAATTGTTGAAGTTTCCTATGTTATGTCTGCTCCAGAAAGGACTTCTTTAGCAGAACTATGGATTATGGATAGCCTGGAACTGCAAGAAAGAGAGACATAGAAACTTTGCCCACAGCCTAATCCCACACACCAATGTGTCGGAACAAAAGATTAGTATATGGCAGTAACTCCCGCAGTCCTCCTGACACACTGAGCTGCCTTTTCTTGCTATTGGCCTTTTATGAATAAGCAGTTGAATCAGCCTGTGATAAGGCAACTGAGAAGTGCTGGCATTTTGAAAGGGATAACCTGTGAATATGGTCTTGGGTTTTACTTACATATTTACATCTCCCCAGGTCTAGCTGCAACTTGAGAAGAAGTTGGAAATAAGGAGATAAGTATTCTTTGGCCCAAATGAAGGGCAGAAGTCAGTCTCCCTTCTGATCTGCAGTCTGGATCTCATATCTGCCAGTTGAATCTCTATTGCATGCAGGACAAGTGCAGATTGTGCAACAGAGGGCCCCTGTGTGCATCTGACAGGAGAAGTTTGTTCCGAGTGTCATAGTGTTGCTTTCATCTTGATAGACTAGCACAGTCTGGGTGAAATGGTTGGGGGAGGGTGCTGGGGCAAAGAAAAATGCTCAGGTAGCTGAACAATGAAAGCTTACATGCTACGTGGACAGAAATGAAAGGAAGCACACAGATGGCTCAGTGAAACCACTGGTTAGCTGAAGCAATTGAGAAAGTGGAGTGGGGATTTCAGGAAAAAGAACATTTGTGAAGGCTGAAAACAATCAAGGGGATCAGGAACATGTACTGGAAAAGTGATGGGAAATACAGTAATGTGTCCATTAACCACAGCACCATCGCCATCAATCATCTTTAGTCCATGATGAAAATTCAACTCTAGAGAGACCTGTCTTGGCTTGTGTCTATACTTCATGTTGAAGTATTTATTTTTGTTCTTAGTATTAGAAGATGCTGCCACTGACAGCATTACTATTCATGTGTGTGAATGGGGCTCAAAGCCGCTCCATTAATGACACATAGTCACATCTTGTCTAAGTACACATGTAGACAGTCTGTCTATCACCAGCGGTGGCTTTGCCTCTTCACCTGTGGGGCTGCATGAAATCTTGGTTGACAAAAGCTTCTGTACGTTTGAAGTGTGCGGCATCATTTATCTGTTGCCTGCTATGGCTCCCGGGAGTCGGAGGATATTCGGCATCGCTAACTGTTGAACTTCTACACATTCTTCTCACTTTTTTGTTGACCCTGCTTCTAATCAAGCTTCTTTGGCTTGTGGTGGGTGCAGCTGCTGTGGTTAATGCATATGTCCAGGGACAGAGATTCAATGAGCACAGCTTAGACCCTGATGGAGTGACTACATTCTGGATCTTTGTTTTTGGCACTCATGTGTTTCCACTGATGTTAATTACGTCCCATGAGTGATGCTGTGGAGATTGCTGTGGGAAACAAGTGAGAGTCCAAGTTACTGCCCTTCCTTTGGAGGGATGCTTACTGTGCACAGGTTTACTTTATAGTTGACAGCTTGGTGCCATGCCTTGGTCCTTTTGAGGTGATGTCTACAGAAAGGAATTTTTTGAAGGTGTCTTTTTTTGTTTGTTTGTTTGTTTTTTTAAAGGCTACCCATGCATCTCTGAAAAAGTTGCCTAGGAGATGAAATTTGCATTTAATTCTTCCCGTGGATTTCTGGAAGTTTCCTTCATGAGGATGGTAACATCACCTCAGGCTTCAGATTACATTTTTACATTGGTATGATTTTGCATCATCTAGGACAAAATTCCATGGAATTGAATGTATTTTCTTGCACATTGGGTTTAGAAGTATAGTCACTGAATATATAGAAGTTCCTGAATGCACCAATGTTGTATGATACTGCCTTCTGTGCTGGCTTGATATTTAAGAGGATGCTGGGCATAGTCTGATTCTGGCTTTTAGAAACATGGTTTTGTCTAGCACACTGCACAAATAGATGTACCCAAATTCAACTGGTGGTGGAGAGCAGATTTCATAGCTGGTGTAAAGTCTGCCACCAAATCTAACATGCTGGCTTCATTATTATTTTAGGAGTTTAGGGAAATTTTCTTGTCAGGATACCTACTTGTTAAGAATCTGGTGTAAGAATCCGAGTTAGGCTAACAGAATACCTTGAACCGATAGTATCAAAGATATTGAAATAAAGTGGGTTAGGATTAAGTTTAAGAATTAAGTTCTGCGATTTTTTAGGATCATCTCTGATACCACAGAACTTGGTCCTCTTGCTTCACTGAGGAAAAGAACATGTCTATAAGACAGATGTGACATTTGGATATTTGTTTTCTTTACCATATTCCATATTCTGCTTTAAATGAACTGTAATTTTTAATTGAAACTGTAAGTTTCCATATAGGTTTATATGGCTTGGTCAAAATAAAAATAAAAGAGATGAAGTATAGATAAAGGAAGATTTCTATTACTTATTAAGTAGAGTGGTTGATATGAGTGTAAAAATTAGAAAAAAGTATATATTGAATAAATATGAAACATTCAGTGTATATAGAAATGAAATGTCTTATACATTTTGCAATAAATTGCAATATTAGGAAATTAAAGAGGGATATGCCTCCCTACTTTTAGGTATTATTTGAATTTTTGTAATCAATATATTAATTTTGTAAAGAAAAAATACATATGTTTATCAATTATCTTTGGTTATCTTTGAGGAAACCCCAAGCCCTATATAAAGTGAAGCAGCATTTTTTATGGATGCTCAGGTGCCTAAGGATACAAGACACTTTTAGGCAGACTCTTGGTCAGATGAGAGAACCCTGAGTATTGGGGTTCATCAATCCTCGGAAACAGAATTGAAGAGAATAAACACTAAGAGTTAACATATTTAAATAAAAAATGAAGGTTGCCTATGCTCACAAATATGTGGCTATTCATTTTATTATACACATCTATTGTGACTCATGCCTTTGACCCACAAGGAAACAAAAGAAGACATAGATGTGATCTCATCCCTTAAGGATTATCTAATTAAGGTAGAGAGCACAGACCTGAACAGCAATGGACTTCTCCCAAAGCAACCTAAAGCCGAGTGCATAACAATGTGGTGAACATGATACACATAATTCAAAGGAATTCAAGATAGGAAAACACTTGGTGTGGATCTGTTAGCTTTATTAATCATGGTCATCACGTTTCCAAGAAAGGATCATTTGAAATCAACAAATCTAATTAAAAAATAAACATAAAGATGAATAAATCATAGTGTTCCCCAGAAGATTATAATTTTTATAGTCTCTAGAGATAAAATGCTATGGGAGGATGGAGGGATCAGTAATTAATTTTTTCTGAAGACTTTCAAGTGTCATAACACATGGAAAAGACCTCAAAAGATGGGAATTACTTCATTACGAGAAGAATGGCTACGTGAATATTCCGGGCAAAAGCACAATAATAAGCAGTATAAATGTATGAAGAGCACTGGATTGCGGCGTAGGTCGTTGATTGGAGTTTGGGAAGATTAAATCGTGCAGGTACTAGAATGACATATTAAGAGATTTAGACCCAGATCCTTAAAGTCATTAAAGGCCATGAAACACGACTACATCTGTAATGGTTACTATGAAGTACATACAAAAATTGTAAATCGCAAATTAAAACAGCAGTTCCGGCAGGCGCAGGCGCAGTCCTGCCTCAAGGTACAGGATGCGCGCGCAGCGTTTTTGGCCGCCACGGAAGTTTCCGAAGGGCTACTGAGAAACACGCTTCTCGGTCATGATGGAATTTCCAGCCCTGTAAATCTGAGGGCCAGACCATGACCTGGTCAAACACGATCACCTTCTGTCTAGACTGGCAAAAGTATTGAAGCAGCATTCAAATTCCGCCCCCATGGCGGAACTTTGCCTTCGGAGATGGTGGAGCTTCCCAGACCTTTGACACACTGCTGGAGTCATCTTTCGAGGCTCAAGGAGAGAGCTTAACGCTATTTCTGAAATTTCTAACAAGACGATGAAATGGACCAGCTCTGTCACCGTTCTCCCATCATCCCTCTTTTGAGACAGTGACAGTTCTGACTCTGAAGATACCTTCTTCAGTCCCTGTGGGACACACCGAGAGATTCCTCTGGGAGCAGACTCCCCAACTCGAAAAGCAGCCTGCAGATGAGCAGGCGAAGCCCCTCAGACGCAGAACAGGAGCCTGATGACCACCTGGCTTGAGGCTTTGCCTATCGGGATGGTGCTGATGGAGAAGTGTGGACAGCACTGGAAGCTGGGATTCCTCCAGACCGGGTGACTAGGGCATTGTCTATAAAGGTACACGCCGTTCACAGGTGAGCCAGGCCATCTCCGAGTTAGGCAAAGGGAGGGGAACCCCCTTTTGAGACTAGGTAAGGAAGCCATAGCCCAGCTGCAGACCAGCCCCTGGACAGTTTTCTCTTAGACTGCAGGCAAATCTGTCCACCTACAGGGGTAATTAAGACACAATTAATATAACAAAGAATTCACCATTTTACAGTGTACAATTCAGTGGGCTTTAGTATATTCATAATGTTGTGTAACCATCACGGATATCTAATTCCAGAGCATTTCCAACCCCGTACCTTTTAGTAGTCAGTTCCTAGTCTCTCTTCTCTCCAACCCTAGGCAACCACTAATCTACTTTTTGTTTCTATGGATTTGCTGATTCTGGACGTTTTATGCAAATGGAATCATACGATTAAAAAAAAAAAAAAAAAAAAAAAGGCAAAACAAAACAAACAGAAAAAAAAGCCCAGTTAAAGAAAGCCTATGGAATAAACTCATAGCTTCTCAAACAGTTGCTGTTGACATTTCAGGCATGCCTATTTAATCACACCGCAGATCATTCTGACCAAAAGACATTACACAGTTTTTGGCACGCCAAACCCTTTCCTATATAATGCTGAAACCATAAATCTGAAAAATAATAGCTTAAATAGTAGTTTTATTTACAGTCACAGCTTTTTGCTAAATGTTGTACAAAAAAGAAAACCCCCAAAAGAAACATAAAAACGAAACAAAAGGCATAAGGAACAAGAAGTTCGCGATTTTACATAAAAGCTTTTGCTGGCTTCTATTATTATTATTATTATTATTATTATTACTACTACTACTACCAGTTGCTCCTTAGCTTTTATTGAGTTCCTGCTAATGGGTTATATATCTATCTTTTGAAAATGTTTTACTCTAGAGAGAACACTAAAGTGTAAAGATCTACCTTTTAAACAAACGTTTAAATGTATAATATAGTTGACTATAGGCGCAATGTTGTACAGCAGATCTCTAGAGCTTTTTTATTTTGCTTGATGAAACTTTATGCCAGTTGATTAGTAACTCCCTATTTCCTCCTCCCTACCATCTTCTGGCAAACACCATTCTGCTCTTTGATTCTATGAATTTGACTCTTTTAGATCCTATGTAAATGGATTCATGTAGTATGTGCCTTTCTGTGGCCTTATTACGTTTAGTATAATGTCCTCAAAGTTCATGTTGCTGCATATTGCAGAATTTCCTTTTTTTTAAAAGGCTGAATAGTATTCCGTTGTGTGTGTATATATATATATATATGTGTGTGTGTGTGTATATATATATGTGTATATATATATATGTGTGTGTGTATATATATATGTGTATATATATATATGTGTGTGTATATATATATGTGTGTATATATATATATACTATAGTTTCTTTGTCCATTCATCTGACATTTAGGTTGTTTCTACATCTTGGCTATTGTAAACAGTGCTGCAATGAACATAAGCGTGCTAATATTTCCTTGAGATCCTGATTTCAATTTTTTTGGATAAATACCCAGAGGTGGGATTACTGCATCGTATGGTAGTTCTGTTTTAATTTTTTTGAGGAACTTCTTTACTGTTTTCCATAGTGGCTGCACCATTTTTGCATTTCTCCCAGCAGTGTACAAGGATTCCACTTTCTCCACATCCTTGCCAGTACTTGTTATCTTTCATTTTTCTGATAATAGCCATCCTGACAGGTGTGATGTTGTATCTCATTATGGTTTTGATTTGCATTTTCCTGACCATTAGTGACAGTGAGCATTTGTCATATACCTATTGGCTATTTGTAGGCCTTCTTTGAATAAATAATGATGTAAGCTCTTATCCCATTTTTAAGTTGGGTTATTAGTTCTTTTTTTACTATTGAGTTGTGAAAATTCCTTATATATTTTTGTTATTAGCCCCTTAGCAGCTTGATAGTTTGCACATATTTTCTCTCATCCTATATGTTGTCTTTTTATTCTATTAATTGTTTTCTTTGTTGTGCAAAGGCTTTTTAGTTTGATGTAGTCCCACTTATTTATTTATTTATTTATTTATGCCTGTGCTTTTGGTGTCAAATCATTGCCAAGACCAATGTCATAAAGCTTTTCCTTTATGTTTTTTTCTAGGGGTTTTACAGTTTCGGGTCTTACATTTAAGTCTTTATTTTGAGTTGATATTTTGTGTATGGTATAAGATAAGGATCCAGTTTCATTCTTTTGCATGTGGATATCTAGTTTTCCCAACACTTGTTGAAAGACTGTTCTTTCCCCTTTATGTATTCTTGGCACTCATGTTGCATATCAGTTGACAATATATGCATGCATTTATTTCTGAATTCTTTTGTCTATTCTGTCGGTCTGTATGCCTGTCTTTATGATGATACCATTACTGTACTTTATAATGTATTTTGAAATCAGGAAGTGTGATACCTCCAACTTTGTTGTTTTTTCTCAAGATTCATTTGGCTATTTGTGGTCTTGTGTGGTTCCATATGAATTGTAGAATTGTTTTTTCTATTTCTGTAACAACTGACATTGGAAGGGCGTCTGGGTGGCTCAGTCGGTTAAGTGTCCAACTTAGGCTCAGGTCATGATCTCATGGTTTGTGAGTTCGAGCCCTGCGTTGGGCTCTGTACTGACAGCTCAGAGCCTAGAGCCTGTTTCATATTCTGTCTCTGTCTCCCTGCCCCTCCCCTACTCACTCTCTGTCTCTCTCTCAAATATAAAAAATAAAACATAAAAAGAAACTGACATTGGGATTTTGATAAGAATTACATAGAATCTGTAGATCACTTTGAATAGTTTGGACATTTTAACAATATTAGAGTAAGTAAAGTAAGTCCATATACTATTCCAAATGCTTTACCTATAGTACTGTTTAAAATTTTTTCTAATTCTAGTTTTTATTTTTTAAATAAACTGTTTATTGTAGAGTAGTTAAGATTTACATAAAAGTCATAAAGATAGTACAAAAAGTTCCACTTACCTGACATTTAATTTCCCCTATTATTAACATCTTAACATTAGTATGGTGCATTTGTCACAGTTAATGAGTCAATATTGATATGTTATTATTAACAAAAGTCCATACTTTATTTGAATTGCCTTAGTTTTTTTAAAAAAATTTAAGTTTATTTATTTATTTTTGAGAGAGAGAATAAGTGGGGGAGGGACAGAAAGAGAAGAAGAGAGAATCCCAAGCAGGCTCCACACTGTCAGTGAGGGGCCCAACACAGGGCTCAAACTCACAAACCATGAGATCATGACCTGAGCTGAAGAATCAGATGCTTAACCAACTGAGCCACCCAGGGGCCCCTGAATTTCCTTAGTTTTTATCTAATTTCTTTTTTCTATTCTAGTACCCACCCAGGATACCACAATACGTTTAGTCATCACATTTCCTTAGGCTGCTCTTGGCTCTGACGATTTATGGTAGTGTTCTTAATCATCACAATAATTCCATGTGGTAGGACTGTTATTCATTTATTTTTTTTACAGATAAGAAAGCTGAGGCTAGGGTCATACGGTAAAGGGAGTCAACTCTGGAAATGTGGGCCAGAGCCCTGACTCTGAACCACTGCACTGCTCTGCACTACTTCTAACATTGGCTACTCAGTACAAGGTAAGTAAATGTACAGCTGCACACCTAGATCATGATATAAGGCAGCATGTGATAAGTACTTTGCAGCCCCCAAAGGTAAAGGTTATTTCTGGTTTGTAGGAGTTTAGCGGAATTTGAGAAAGATTTTAACAATGAGATGATATTTGAGCTAGGCGCTGAGAATTGGGAGGAATAATTATATAATATTTTATAGTTCTTTTTAAATATGTTAGAATCCCTATTCTAATTTGTTTTTTTAAAAATGTTTATTTATTTATTTATTTATTTTTGAGAGAGAGAGCTTGTGAGCAGGGGAGGGGTAAGAGAGAGAGAGGGACAGGAGACAGAGAATCCCAAGCAGTCTCTGGCTGTCAGTGCAGAGCCTGATGCGAGCTGGAAATCACGAGCCATGAGATCATGACCTGAACCGAAATCAAGAGTCAGATGTTTAACCTACTAAGCCATCCAGGTGCCCCTTAGTTCATTTTTGCAGCATTTCCAGGGATAGATGAATGGATCTCTCCTGGAGTGAATGGCTTGAAGATGAGAAGTTTTAGGTCATGATTTGATAAACTTTCAATATCTAAACAAAGTCATGTTACAGAATTTCACTTCTAAAAGGATAAAATTTAAAAAAATATGTTTTTTAACCTATGAATACTTAGTCTTAGAATTAGTTTGATCACATTCCCAAAATCCCAACCAATTGAAGATGAAGATGAGGTCAATTTTGTTTGATTAATGCATTGTTGATTCTTTTACACCATTCTGGCACTAGAAAGTATTGAATAAATATTTGTTGAATGAGTGAATGAACCTGATTCAATTCAGAGAGATGTTGGAAGATTTCTTGGTAATAACAGTTGGCAGGTGGAGGCTACTCACAGTTTCCCTTCTCAGATGAAAACACTGTTAGAGAATCCCAGCATCTTTTATGACTTGTACATATTCAGATTCTGTGGAGTCTCTAAAAAGGAGTAACAGAGAAGTTCTAGAGAGTCTTTACCCTTTTGCTCTTCCCACAGCTTTCCCAACTAGAAGCCTAACTCTCTGAATTTGTAAAAATTCATTCTCAGGATGTTCTAGCAATATGTTCTATTAATAACTTTTCTAAAAGGTAAGAGGTAGGTCTTAGAATATAAAGGTTATTTATTTGAAATGAACTCTACTAATTATTTTTAAATGATAACTAGTAGCCTTACTTTGTATAAATTAACTGTGTTCACAATGTGATTCACAAGTGATTCATGATTGGTTTTATAAAGTACACTTTTAAAGAAAGTGCATTCTGGTTCAGAGGAGAATGTGATAGGAATGTCATATACTTGATCTTTAGAGGTTTTGGGAAAATAAACAAAATTTCCAAATTTGGAAATGGTAATTTGATCAATGACAGGTAGGATTGAAAATATGCCCTTTGGAATTATGACCCCTCCCCTCTGCCATCCCTTCCCCAACTAAAGGGATATGTTTAAAAAAGAACAACTAGCCAACTGAAAGTAGTCTTGGCTGATTAAATCTAATGGGGCACGAACCTGGAAAACTGCCCTCTAGTGGAGTTTATTGAAATTTAGGCCTAGAGGTTCTAATAGAGATTTGTCTTACAGTCAAGGGTTCGATAAAATTCCGTATCTTTTCTCAGATTTCTCTAAAGCAGTGATGGAAATGGCAGAAAGAATAGGGGTGCCTAGGTGGCTCACTTTGTTGAGTGTCCAACTTCAGCTCAGATCATGACCTAGAGCTGTGAGTTTGAGCTGTGAGTTCAAGCGCCCATCAGGCTTGTAGCTGTCAGTGCAGAGCCTGCTTCAGATCATCTGTCCCCCTCTCCACTCTGTCCCTCCTCTGCTCTCTCTCTCTCTCAAAAATAAATAAACTTAAAGAAAAAGTAGAAAGAGTAAAGGTCAAATGTGACCCATAGAATATGCATTTAACATTTTATTATCCTTTCTTTTTTGTTATCAGCTCATGTTGGTTAAGACCTATGTTATACAAGTGGTTATAAATGTGTAAAAAAGATGTTATAACTCAAAATAAAATTAATAAAATAGAAAAAGGTGTAGGTAATTAATCTTATGAAGAATAGAGGTATGGTCATTTACTATGTGGTGACTGGTTTTGATGTTTGATTTTGTCTGTAGTTGTCTAGACTACTTTGGACAGAATCTCAGGGTGGGGAGATGAATAAACCATAGTGATTCTTTTACCCAGTGAAGTTCTAGAATCTCTGAAATGATACAATGAGAGCCCTCTGAGAACAAAACCCTTTAGAATACAGGATAGGCACCTGAGGAGGACAAAAGAATATTCCGTGATGAAGGAGAGCAGAGATTGGGTAAATGGGAGATATCAAGCTGAACTTCAGGCTTTTCATGATTCTCCCCAAGGTCAGTCCCTAGAAGAGTTAGTGTTATTATGGTTAATGACTCTATGACTAGTTTCCCTCATCAAGAAAATGAGAGACATGAAAACCTTTTGGAAATGGCAGTACTAGCCCATTAGAATGCATTGAAAAACAAAGAATTCTCAGAGATAAACTCTCTTAACTGAGCCCATAGGGGTTTCATTTGTGCTCGCTCTAGTGACATGTGGTGTAGATCCAGATATGTCCTGTGCCTTGTGATTGCAGTCTTTCTTTTGAAAACAGTTGCTGACAATCTGTCACTCCTTTGTTAGGGCTCAGTCCGTTTGAAAATGCTGGGTATCAGCTGCTGTTGCTGTAGGTCCATTTCTGTTTTCCAGCAGGTGGGTGTGTCTGTTTCTTTCCTTTCATCTCCATCCAGGCTTTCTTCTTTCAGACACTTTCCGGTTTGTCAAGCCAAGTATGCCTGTCATGTTGGAACCCAGCCCTGGGACACTCACCAACTTCTCTTTGTGTTAGTATCTCTCTTGACTATGTTTCCACTCTTCCTTATCTTCCTAAAGCCTACCAGTCCATTCATGTGGTCATCTACATGTCCTATTCTCCTTAATGTGGGTGCTCAAAAACTGCCAGTTACCCTTGTAACCTCACCTCCTCTGTGTTTTCACTTCATTTAGACTTGCCTTGTGCTTTTCCACTGGGTCACTTTGGCCATTCCCTTTCTTTTCTTCTTCCTATTGTTTTCTGCATCAAGTCATACCAAGCCCTTCAACAGCTTCTCTGAACTGAAACTTTAGAGTTCAGTAGAAGACAGTAGGTTTCAGGCAGGCTGGGATTGGAATCTTACTTATTAGTAGCCCTGAAAATACTCATTCTGTCATAGAGTTGTAAAAAAATGGATTAGATAATATGGAAATATGCCAAGCACAACCCCCATAACCATAGATGTTCAACACAGAGTAGCTATTATTATTTATATTATTTTTGCATGAAAATGTTCCATGATACTATAGCCCACAATGCTTTTCTGCCTTTGTATTTGTGTGGATTTTCTTGGATTTAGGGTTCCAAGAGAGGTGGGAGATTAAGATACAGCCCTTACTCATGTGACCCTAGAATAAGGGGACCATGAGCAAGAAGAGGTGCTGTGATCTATAAATATGCTATCCACTGCCTACTCAGGAGGGGGTTTCTCTCAGGATCAGGCCCCTAGTGATCTTTACCTGAGTGTTGAAGTGGTTCCCTCTTTGAGCCCAAACCATCCCCAGAGACATTTTCTTGCTGGAAGGCACATGGTTCCTTCAGTTCCACTTTGTTGGTTTAAAGCTTTGAAGTCTCAATTGGACCAGCTCAGAATGTCCTACCTGGTGGGACCATGGAGCTTCTACCATATTATGGGTTTTTGCTATGTCTTGGACCTGATGCCAACACAATTCTCCAGCTTTCTGATATGCTATTCCATTGCTGCTAATTTCTGCTGTTCTGCACAAGAATTCTCTAGATTGAGGAGTCTGTTGATAATTATGCTCCTGGTTTGTTAATTTCTTTTTTTTTCTTTTTCTTTTCTTTTTTTTTTTTTTTTAACATTTATTTATTTTTGACACAGAGAGCATGGACAGGGGAGGGTCTGAGAAAGAGGGAGACACAGAATCTGAAACAGGCTCCAGGCTCTGAGCTGTCAGCACAGAGCCCGATGTGGGGCTCGAACCCACGGACCACAAGATCATGACCTGAGCCGAAGTCAGACGCTTAACCGACTGAGCCACCCAGGCGCCCCTGTTAATTTCTGAGATCCCCCAGGAATGAACTTCTGGTATAGTCTACTCTTCCCTTTTCAACTTCCAAACTATAACATGAGCATAAATACTTACACCTAGGAATCTCTGATTGGTGTCACTCTACAAGCCACAGCCTCTCACATATGTTCTAACCCAGGGGTTCTCAAAGTGTTACCATACAGGGGAGCTTTTTCCATGAAATTCTTCTATATCCTACCTTTCACACTCTCTCTGTTAAAGGTTACTATTGGGAACCCCAATAGACTTTAAGAATGTTGAGAAGGAACACAGATTGATTAGAACTCTTTGATAGAGTGAGAAAAAAGTTTCTTATTTTTCCAGTTTTGTTGAAATATAATTGACATATAACGTTGTATAAACTTAAGGTGTACAAAATGATGATTTGATACTTGTAAATATTATGAAATGATTGTCAGAGTAAGGTTAGTTAACACCTACATCACCTCACATAAATACCTTTGTGTGTGTGTGTATGTTGTGAGAACATTTAAAATTTAGTCTCTTAGCAACTTTTAGATATATAATACAGTATTATTATTATAGTTATATATTAACTGTAGTCACCATGCTATACATTAGATCCACAGAACTTATTAATCTTATACCTGGAAGTTTTTACCCTTTGATGAACATCTCCCTATCTCCCCAACTCCCATCTCCTGATAACCACCATTCTACTCTCTGTTTCTATGACTTTGGCTTTTTAAATATTTCACATAAAAGTGATATATGCCATTTGACATTCTCTGTCTGACTTATTTCACTTAGCATAATGCCCTCAAGTTTTATCCATGTTGTTAGAAATGGCAAAATATCCTTTTTTCTCCTCATGGCTCAATAATATTCTATTGTATGTATATATTCCACATTTTCTATATCCATTCATCTGTAGATAGACACTTAAATTGTTTCTATGTCTTGGTTTGTTCTAAATAATGCTGCAGTGAACATGAGAGTGCAGATACCTCTTCAAGATCCTGATTTCATTTCCTTTGGTTATGTACTCAGAGGTGTTATTACTGGATCATATGGTCATTCTATTTTCAATTTTTTGAGGAACCTTCATACTGTTTTCCATAGTGGCTGCACCAATTTACATTCCCACAAACAGTGCACAAAAGTCCCTTTGTCTTCACATCTCTTCGGTATTGTTATCTATCGTTTTAGTAATAGCCATTCTAACCGTTGTGAAGTGACATATCCTTATGGTTTTGATTTGCATTTCTCTTATGATTAATGGTGTTGAGCATCTTTTCATGTATTTTTTGGCCATTTGTATGTTTCCATTGGAAAAATGTCTTTTCAGATCCTCTGCTCATTTTTTAATTGGACTGTTTGTTTTTTTGCTGTTGAGTTGTATGAGTTCCTTATGTATTTTGGATATTAACTCCTTGTTAGATAGATGGTTTGCAACTCTTTTCTCTCATTTCATAGATTACCTTTTCATTTTGTTGATTGTTTCTTTTCCTATTCAGAAGCTTTTTAGTTTGATGTAGTCCCATTTGTTGAAATAAATCCATGCATACCCTGGACATATTGCAGGTTTGGTTACAGACTATCCCAATAAAGTGAATATTGCAGTAAAGTGAGTCAAATGAATTTTTTGGTTTCTCAGTGCCTATAAAAGTTATGTTTACACTATGCTATAGTCTATTAAATGTGATAGCATTATGTTTAAAGAATGTATACTTCTTAGTTAAAAATACTTTATTGCTAAAGAATGCTAACCATCATCTGAGCTTTCAGGGAGTCTTAATCTTTTTGTTGGTAGAGGGTGTTGTCTCAGTGTGGATGGCTGCTAACTGATCAGGGTGCTGGCTGCTGAAGGTTGGGGGTGGCCATGGCAATTGCTTAAAATAAGACAACAATGGAGTTTAACTCATTGACTCTTCCTTTCATGAATGATTTCTTTGTAGCATGTGATGCTGTTTGATAGCATTTCACTCATAGAACTTCTTTCAAAATTGGAGTCAATCCTCTCAAACTCTGCCATTGATTTATCAACTAAGTTTATGTTCTAAATCCTTTGTTGTCATTTCAACAATCTTTATAGCATCTTCCAGGAGTAGATTCCATCTCAAGAAACGACTTTTTTTGCTCATCCATGAGAAGCAATTCCTCATCTCTAAAAGTTTTATTATGAGATGGCAGTCACATCCTCAGGCTCCATTTCTAATTCTAATTCTCTTGCTATTTCCACCACACCTGCACTTACTTTCTTCTCTGAAGTCTTGAATTTCTCAAAATCATCCACGAGGGTTGGGATCAACTTCTTTTAAACTCCTGTTATTTTGATCTCTTTCTATGAATCACGACTGTTCTGAGTGGCATCTAGAATGGTGGT
Organism: Panthera onca; assembly: GCF_046562875.1. Taxonomy (NCBI): domain Eukaryota; kingdom Metazoa; phylum Chordata; class Mammalia; order Carnivora; family Felidae; genus Panthera; species Panthera onca. The sequence goes on along the minus strand of NC_138339.1, from coordinate 39,844,485 downwards.
CAATCCTTTCTAGAAGGTTTTCACTTTACTCTGCCCAGATTTATTAGAGGAATCACTATCTATGGCAACTATAGCCTTACAAAGCGTATTTATTTATTTTTTAATTTTTTAAATGTTTATTTATTTTTAATGTTTATTTTTGAGAGAGAGAGAGAGAGAGAGAGAGAGAGCACAAGTTGGGGAGGGGCAGAGAGAGAGGGAGACACAGAATCTGAAGCAGGCTCCAGGCTCTGAGCCATCAGCACAGAGCGTGATGTGGGGCTCGAACCGACAAACCCTGAGATCATGACTTGAGCTGAAGTCAGTCACTCAACCGACTGAGCCACCCAGGCACCCCTCTTTTTTTAATGTTTATTTATTTGAGAGAGAGATAGAGAGAGAGAGAGAGAGAGAGAGAGAGAGAGAACAAGCAGGGGAGGGGCAGAGACAGAGGGAGTCACAGAATCCAAAGCAACCTCCAGGTTCTGAACTGTCAGCACAGAGACCACTGTGGGGCTTGAACTCTTGAACCATGAGATCATGACCTGAGTTGGAGTCGGACACTTAACCAACTGAGCCACCCAGGCACCCCCAAAGTGTATTTTTTAACTAAGAAGACTTGAGAGACAAAATTACTCCTTCATCCATGGGCTGTAAAATGGATGTTGTGTTAGCAGGTATGAAAGCAACATTAATCTTACTGTATGTCTCCATCAGAGCTCTTGGATGACTAGGTGCATTGTCAGTGAATAGTAATATTTTGAAAGGAATCATTTTATTTGAGCAGTAAGTCTCAACAGGGGACTTAAAACATTCAGTAAACTTTGCTGTAAACAGATGTGCTGTCATCCAGGCTTTGTTGTTCTGTTTATAGAGCACAGGCAGTAAATTTACCATAATTCTTAAGGGCTCTAGGAGTTTTGGAATGGTAAATGAACATTGGCTTCAATGTAAACTCATCAGTTGCATTAGCCCCTAACAAGAGAGTCAGCCTGTCATTTGAAGCTGTGAAGCCAGGCATTGACTTCTCCCCTCTCGTTAGATGAGTCCTAGATGGCATCTTCTTCCATCAAAGTCTGTTTTGTCTGTGTTGGAAATCTGTTGTTCATTGTATTCACCTTCATTAATGATCTTAGCTAGATTCTCTGGATAACTTGCTACAGCTCATACATCAGCACTTGCTGCTTTACCTTGCACTTCTATGTGATGGAGGTGGCTTTTCCCTTTAACCCTCATGAAACAACCTCTGCTAGCTTCAGACTTTTCTTCTGCAGGTTTTTCCCTCTGTCAACCTTCATAGAATTGAAGAGAGTTAGGGCTTTGTTCTGTATTAGGCTTTGGTTTAAGGAAGTGTGTGGCTGGTTTGATCTTCTATCCAGACCGCTAAAACTTTCTCCATATCAGCAATAAGGCTGTTTTACTTTCTTATTTGTGTGTTCACTGGCGTAGCACTTTTATCTTTTATTACTATTTTAAAAGTTTATTTATTCATTTTGAGAGAGAGAGTGTGTGAGCAGGGGAGGGGCACAGAGAAGGGAGAGAGCGAATTCCCTGCAGGCTCTGTGCTGTCAGCGCCTGGAGCCTGATGTGGGGTTCCATCTCATGAACCGACCTGTGAGATCATGACCTGAGCCAAGATCAAGAGTCAGATGCTTAGCTGATTGAGCCACCCAGGGGCCCCATGGAGTAGCACTTTTAATTCTGTTTAAGAACTTTTGCTTTGCAGATCAACTGTTATAAGAGCCTATGTTTTGGCCTATATGAGCTTTCAACATGCTTTCTTCACTAAGCTTAATCATTTCTAGCTTTTGATTTAAACTAAGAGCCACCTAGGTGGTTCAGTTGGTTGAACATCCAAATCTTGATTTTGGCTCAGGTCATGATCTCACAGTTCGTGGGACCAAGCCTTGTGTTGGGCTCTGTGCTGACAGCGTAAAGCTTGCTTGGGAATCTGTCTCCTCCTCTCTCAGCCCCTTCCCCTGTCTTTCTCTTTCTCTCAAAAAAAAAAAAAAAAAAAAAAAGAAAAGAAAGTAAGAGGCATGTGGCATGTGACTGTTTTACTTGAACATGTAGAGGCCATTGTAGGGTTATTAACTGACCTAATTTCAATATTGTTATGTCTTAGGAAATAGGAGTGCCTGAAGAGAGAGAGAGAGAGAGAGAGAGAGAGAGAGAGGAATGGGGAGCAGCTGGTTGGTGGCGCAATCAGAACACACACGTTTATTGATTAAGTCTGCTGTCTTTTCTGGGCATGATTTGTGGCGTCCCCAAATAATTACAATATTTACATCAAAGCTTACTGCAAGAATCACCAAAACATGACATGGAGACAAGAAATGAGAAAATGCTGTTGGAAAAATGGTGCCAATAGGTGCTTGACACAGAGTTGCCACAGACCTTCAATTTGTAAAAAAACACAGTATCTGTGAAGTGCAGTAAAGTGGAACACAATAAAATGAGGCGCCTGTACAGTTGACCAATATATGACTAGGGAGCCAGCAATACTCAGGGAGTAGGGATAGTCTCTTCAATAAATGGTGTTGGGAAAACTAGATAATTACATGCAGAAGAATGATATTGGATTCCTATCTTCTACCACTCACAAAAATTAACTTGAAATGGATTAAAGACTTAAAGCATAAGATCTGAAACTATAAAAGTCCTAAAAAAATAGGGGGAAAAGCTCCTTGACATTGGTCTTGGCAATGATAATTTGGATGTGACACCAAAAGCACAGGCAAAAAGAGCAAAAATAAGAAAAATATTTCTTTTTTTAATGGTTATTTATTTCTTTTGAGAGAGACAGTGAGTGAGCAGGAGAGTTGCAGAGAGAGGGGGAGAGAGAGAATTCTAAGCAGGCTCTACACTGTCAGTGCAGAGCCCAATGTGGGGCTTGAACCCATGAACTGTGAGATCATGACCTGAACTGAAATCAAGAGGAGGATGCTCAAACGACTGAGCCACCCAGGTGCCCTGAGAAAAAAAATTTCTTAAACACTAAGTTATCTGTCAGAGTAGACAATATAGGCCTTTTCTTTCTGCTTCTTACTCCTCTCCCAACATTACAGTTATATAGATAAAATATATCTGAAAAACGATCAACCAACCAACTAACCAAAAAAAAAAAAAAAAAAAAACCAAAAAAAACCCTCTCCCCCAAATCTCTGAATCTTTCCAAAAGCCAGTTTCCCCCCACCCCTTTCCTGTCCTTCCAGATTCTGTTCACCGATTTTGGACTATGTTTACCTTCAACTTCCTTTTTATGTCACCTTTCCCATCACTGACAGCTCTGTCCCTGTTTCTGGCCACTTCCCAAACTTCAATCTCCTCAGGATCCTCAAGCAGTTACTGTTTGTGCTTCATTTGATGCTGCTTAGTAGATGTGTGTGTGTGTGTGTGTGTGTGTGTGTGTGTGTGTGTGTTTAATTAGTAAGACTGTTTGCTTCTTGACGGTACTATAGGTTATACCCTCTAGAGAAGCTAGAATAATGACTTCCAAAGAGCATCTGCTCAATAAAAACATATTGTCTGGTTATTGATTTTTGCCTTAGTTATGCTTCACAATTTTCCTGCTTCCCCAGTCCTGCTTCTGGCCAATGTGGGATTATGTATGGCACCTGGAGACAAAGATGGCTTGGAGAACTAAAACCTAGAGATAATCCTATAAGCTCATTTAGAACAAAGGTTTAATTATCCCCCTATCAACTGAGCCTTTTATGTGAGCTGAGTTGCAATAAGCAACAAATTGGTGAGTTTCATTTGCTCTGCTTACTTTGGCTACTGTGAATAGCGCAAGGAACACAAGTCAGAGTGAAGGAGAAGCAAAGAACCTGCACAGCACAGGTAGCTTTTGTTTAGTCATGTTGGCCAAAGAGCAACACATGTGAGGTGTATCATTGAATACGTATTTGACCTTTCTGTGTGGGGAAACAAGCATCGAACAATTTGTTTCAGGATAGGCTAGAACTAGCCTGGGAACGTTACTTTCTTTCTTTCTTCTTCTTTTAAATGTTTATTACTTTTGAGAGAGAGAGAGAGAGAGAGAGAACGTAGGGGAGGGGCAGAAAGAAAGGGAGACAGAGGAGTTGAAGCAGGCTCTGCACTGACAGCAGTGAGCCTGATGTGGGGCTTCAACTCAGGAACCATGAGATCATGACCTGAGCCGAAGTCAGATGCTTAACCAACCAACCGAGCCACCCAGGTGCCCTGGGGAAATGTTACTTTCTAACACCTAATTTTCCTCATGTATAAACCAAAGGCTAAGTGTTGCTATCCCTGGCAATGGAGATGGCCAAGTGCCAGTGTGGGGAATAGAAATAAGAAAGAGTGTGACTGTTTACTGCTGCCATATGGGTGTGCTCTTTCTTCTTTCTCCTGTGTCCTTACTACTTTCCAACCGCTGATGGTCAATAGCCAGAGGAAGCTGGTGACCAGTGGTAAAACCTGTTGGCATGCTGAATGGGTATCAGCTCTACTAGGAACTTCTTCAATCCATCTACCTCTTTTCATCTTTACCACTACCTCCTTAGCAGTGGATTTATATTCAAAATATTTAATAGGTGGCACAAGGCACTGACCTATCAGAATGGAAGCTGGTTTTAAGCAATCAAAATAGTTATACTGTCAGTTCTTTAATTTGGAATCTAAGGTCCAATTGCCTCTGGCCTGGACCCTGTAAGGGCCTCCTAACACTGCAGTGCACCCTAATTCATTGCACAATAGCCAGAGTAGTCTTTTCAAGTGCAAATCTTATCTGGGCATCTCTCTCCTTTCACTTCCTAAGACTCTTCCATGGCCCTCCATAGCTCTTAGGATAAAGATAACCTCCTTAATATGGTCTTTAAAGCCTCACATGATTTGTCACCTGTCTGCCTGTAATATAATTGATAGCTTATTTTCCACACAAAACTGTAAACTCTATGAGAGTAGGGACCATATTTGCTTTTTCCTCACAAGTGTTGCCCCAGCTACTACATAGTACAGTACCTTGCACAAAGCAGGAGCTCATTAAATATTCCTTGAATGAATAAATAAATCATGAAACAATCCAACTTTTCCAACATGTATCTTCATATCTAGTCCAGGAATTTTTGTACGTATGTGTGAATGTGTGTGTGTGTGTGTGTGTGTGTGTGTGTGTGTGTGTGTGTTTAAATGTCTATTTATTTTTGAGGGGGCGGGGAGAGAGTGCAAGGGGGGAGGGAGACAGGATCCAAAGCAGGCTTTGTGGCTCAACCTCACAAACTGGGAAATCATGACCTGAACTGAGTCAGATGCTTAACTCACAGAGCCACCCAGGTGCCCCTGAATATGTTTTTAATAAATAGTATTATAGAGGATTCTTGTCCATATTTCTTATATTGTTGAACTGCAATAGTATTTTCCTAGTGATGGATGTTGGACATGTGAGAGCTATTCTAGTCTGCCTTCTTCTGCCATACCCCCAACTAAATAGTCCTGTGGCACTATAGTTCTATTTCCCAAAGATTCTCCCAATATTCCCCTTCTCTTCAGCCCTTTGCTATTCTCTGGTCCAGGTCTCATCAGTTCTTACAGTTACTTTCAACCTGATCTCCCTACTTTCTTTCTTATTCCCCTTTAGTGACTAGATGTCTAAAATCCAAATCTAGTCATGTAATTCTCTTGCCTTAAAATTCTTCAAGGTACCCTACAGAGGATCAAGTTATAGCACAACATATAAAATCCTTTGTAATTTGGGACTTCTCTATGCTTTGAGATATTGTTCATTTAATAAATAGTTATTGAACACCTACTATATGACGGGATCTTTTGGAAACATAGTGAATAAGGTTGTACTTTCTTTGCCCTTATTGATAATACTCTCTACTGGTAGGTTCACCCTTTGAAACAACCATATATAGCTAATATTTGTAGTTTCTCAGTTTGTGGTTTCTGCTACATCCTCATATTTCTTTTTTTTAATATCATTTATTGTCAAATTGGTTTCCATATAACACCCAGTCCTCATCCCAACAGGTGCCTTCCTCAATGCCCATTACCCACTTTCCCCTCTCCCCCACCACCCATCAACCCTCAGTTTGTTCTCAGTGTTTAAGAGTCTCTTATGATTTGCCTCCTTCCCCCTCTGTAACTCCCCCCCCCCCCACTTCCTCTCTCCCCTGATCCTCTGTTAAGTTTCTCAGGATCCACATAAGAGTGAAAACATATGGCATCTGTCTTTCTCTGCCTGACTTATTTCACTTAGCATAATACTCACTAGTTCCATCCATGTTGCTACAAATGGCCAGATTTCATTCATTCTCATTGCCAAGTGGTATTCCATTGTATATATAAACCACATCTTCTTTATCCATTTGTCAGTTGATGGACAGTTAGGCTCTTTCCATAATTTGGCTATTGTTGAAAGTGCTGCTATAATCATTGGGGTACAAGTGTCCCTATGCATCAGTACTCCTGTATCCCTTGGGTAAATTCCTAGCAGTGCTGTTGCTGGGTCATAGGGTAGATCTATTTTTAATTTTTTGAGGAATCTCCACACTGTTTTCCAGAGTGGCTGCACCAGTTTGGATTCCCACCAACAGTGCAAGAGAGTTCCCGTTTCTCCACATCCTCGCTAGCATCTATAGTCTCCTGATTTGTTCATTTTAGTCATTCTGACTGGCATGAGGTGGTATCTCAGTGTGGTTTTGATTTGTATTTCCCTGATGAGGAGCGATGTTGAGCATCTTTTCATGTGCCTTTTGGCCATCTGGAACATCCTCATATTTCTTTATCATGGCTTGGGTGCCCCTTCTGTTCCTCACCTTTACTCACATCTACCTGAAAAATTCCTATTTATTTTTCAGGGCTTAATTTAAGAACGATTTTTCTTGTGACACTTTGTCTGATTTCTTTTTGTCCCCCAGGTTTTACTGTTCTTTCCATACTCTATCAGAGTATTGGTTACATTGTATTTCTTTAGCTTTCTCCACACTAGTCTATAAATGCCACATCACATGATATTTTGTTTTAGTCATCATCATCTCTCCAGAGAATAGAAGGGTACCTGTTAAGTGGAAGTTAATAGTTTGTTGACTGAGAAAATGTCTCCTTGGAATGTGGGACCCAAGAAGATATGGTATATATTATGGGTCCTTCTGTGCCAAACAGATTCAAGTTACTAAGAAATCATAATTTATTGGTATATTTTAAAACTTAGTATATTTTAAAATATAAGGCTCCATTTTATTCAGTATTCTTTGTTTAAATGGAATCCAATTATAAACTGACCTCTTATAAAGCTTATTATAAACTATGATAATTAACTTGCATAACTCGAATGATACACACAAAACTCTGACAAATCTCATTAGTAAAAATTTTTGTTTGACCCTTTCCTACTTTGGTTTATGATTGATTTACTGGTAAATGTTGATATTACCCCTTATTCAATTTGTCAGATTTTATTCCTACTGATGGGGATAGAAATTTTAGTAAGTCATTTTTAAGCTAGTTCTGTCAGTCATCTCTTTTTCCCTGGACACATATTTTTATTTCCGTCTCTTGGTTATCCTTCAGCATAAAGTCAACGTTAACTACTTTCTGTGACAACAGACCCTGGTTAGAGCTCTCTGGGGTCCGGGGATTCTAGTGGAAGGATTTCTGAGATGGGACTACTAGGGATTAATCTTGTCAATGAACAATTATTTATTAAGCATGTGCTCTGTGCCCATCTCTCTAGTAAGGTACAATTATTTCTGTTCTATTCTCCACCGTATTTCCAATATCTAGTAAATGCTTGATGAATATTTTTTTAATGAATAACATTTGGAAAATACGGATTCTGTTTATGGAGGGGTTGGGAAGAAGAGAGGGAGAGGATTATCCATTATGCTCCTGTGAGATGCCAGGCCTTGTGTTCACACTTGCCACACATTATGAGTTTTACAAGAACTCTTCGACATGGATGTGCTTATTTTATTTTTCATTTATCCCTTGTTTTCCCAGTTACAGAGCTAAGGGGTAAAATATGAATCATATAAACAGTATCATTGTATTCTTAGTTCTGTACTTAAACTGCCTCTCTTGACAGACTTTAGTTCTTCCAACCCCCCCGCCCCGCCCCGGTTTTATGGAAAATGGGGGTATCCCCTAGTACTCATGAAAATCATCTTGCATTTGCCACTGCCCTTCCATTTGCCACATTGTGTCTACCATTTTCTCCTCCCTCCCCCGCAACCAGCCTACTGCTGTGGATGTTTACATCTCCCCATGTCTCTAGGGGTTGGGCTTGCAATACTCCATGGCACTGAGGCTATTCCATTGTCACATCATGACCTGGTTTGTCCACAGATGCAACAGTGCCATTGATCTTTGAGAAAAACAACTGGGTGTCTAGATTATCTTTCTCCAGCAGAGGATAAAGCATCTGGAGGGAAGGGCTGATTTAGAGCACGGCACTCATCTGATGTGCTCTTACATGTGGTTTGGAAATCAGAGGCATGGAAATTACTGCTGTGCTGCTAGTAGAGGGAGTGTAGCTGGAGCTTCGGGAGAGAGTTCACTGTCTGGCTCAGTGTTTTCTGTTAAGATAAGTCTTCCAACTCTTCAGGAGTAGGAGAGAGGTAAGAGAGATTTGGGATCTGATGGAAAATGCCCCTGGGGGAACATGCAGTATGTTCTTATTTGTAAATAACCACCAAGGTAGAAAGTATGGCAGGAACAAAAAAATTTACCTGCTAGATACTGTTAGCCTTTTCCTCTTTTCTCTGCCTTTGAAGGGAAAAGAGTTTTTGTTTGTTTCTTTGTTTGTTTGTTTTTGCTTCAATTGTCCCAGGAACTGGGGTTTTGTTCTGATTAATGTCTGGGGTGTACTATTTGAAGGAGCCCCAAAGTCTAAATTGATATCCAAGACACAGAGCAGAGAGCTATTCAGGAAGAAGAAGGGACCCTGAGAGAAATAAAGCAGGAGTACAGGCTAGAGTTGTAAGGGTAGAGACGATAAGTGAGAGGAAGAGAGAAGAGTGATTACTGAGCAGCTGTGATGAAGACAAGAGACAATGATGTGAAAAAAGGATCTTAAGGATATTTGCTGTCTCTTTGAAAAATCTCAGTAAAAATTTAAGATATTTTAAAGTATATCTTTGAGTTTTGGACTTCTGTTTCGGTTGGATACAGTACTAAGACTGGTCATGAGAACAGTTCAGCTTTCTTTCACCATCTTACTGGGGAGCCACAATGAAGCCATTAAACCACTGGCAAACAGAACGATGGACTGTGAGGTGCAGACAATATGTATTTCCAGAGACCAGACAAAGCAGGAATTAATATGGACTGTGGTTGTTGGTGAAGGTTTCAAAGAGTTTAATGGAACATAGCTGGGAGTCAGATCTCAAGAAATGGACAGGATTTGCACAGATAGAGAGAAGGAAGGCCATTTTTAGCTAGTGGCAGTATACCTAAGTAAAGGCAGAAAGTATGAATGAGCATTGTATCTAAGAGGGGCTGGTCAAAAGTTCAGCCTAAGAGGAAGAGAAACAAGAGCAATGAGTAGTAATTGGGAATTTGAATGTGTCAGTAAAGTGGGGTCAGGTTATGGAGGGTTTTAGAGATTATACCAAGGAGGCTGTATGAAATTTATAAACGATAACATGTATTCTGTAGAGTGATGAAAACAAGTTTTAAAAAGACTCATCTGGAGAAAGTGATTGAAATGGAGGGAGCCTAGAGACTTTTTGTTTTAAATCCATGTGTGTGTTAGGCATTTAGGGTTTAGATTTAGTGGATAGGAAATGTAAAAAGGACAAATCATAGGACTTGCAACTAATTAGATGTTCAGGACAGATGAGAGATCAGATTCAAATATAATTCTAATTTTTTTGGTCTAGAGGTTTTGAATAATTATGGCTTCATTCTTTCATTTATCCACTTATTTTTTTCACTTATTGAACAAATATTTATTGAGTACCTACCATGTTTTTCATACTGGGATACAGTGAACAAAAACATTGAAAACATCTTGACTTTATGGAGCTTACATTCAAGAGAGGGAGACCCATAATAAAAATGTAAAAAGTAAAACTTATAGCATATGAGCTGGTGGTAAGTTCTTTAAAGAAAAATGAAGCAGAGAAGGAGAATGGGTTGCGATTAGGTAAAGAGGTTACAATAATAAGTAATTGAAGTGGGGGGTGTTGGAAAAAGAACTAGTTGTCAGGGAAATATGGGATTTGGACACTACAGTGGCATTATTTTCTGAGAAATGTAGGCAAATAATTCTTATGAGAAATTAGGATTGGGAATGTATATTGGGGAGTCACCAGCATAACTCTAGTAATTGAAGCTTTTATTTAACCCTTAAAGACGTAGGAATTGATGAAAGCCTGAGGTCTTAACCTTGGAGCTGGGTTAAGGAGGAGTTGTCAACACAGAGCATGATGCGGGGCTCAAACTCACAGATTGCGAGATCATGACCTGAGCCAAAGTTGGAAGCTTAACTGACTGAGCCACCCAGGCACCCCTTCTCTGGCAATATCTTAAGACAGTTTCTACAAGTATCTGGAAGCTTGCTGATTGAAAGAGCAAAGAACCAACTTTGTTGCCCAGAAATGAATAACCAAAGTAAAATTTATTTTTCTCACCACACCAAATGAGCCATTAAAATTACAGTGCCCCAAATAATGAGTACCTTATGAGTACCAAAGACTTTGTAGAAGTGTTTATTTCACAACGAATGCATCTACTCACCCTGTGTAAAGCTGTTGTGTCCCTCTATTGCCACAGCCCCTGATCTTGAGGTTTTATACTCTAGCACGAACAAGACCAGTGTGGCAGGGCATGAAGGCCCTTTAGACAGGGAAAAACCAGTAAGCAAATATAATACATGAAACGAAAAGTAAACAAATAGATGACTAATACTGTGATCTGGAGGGAATGGCTTATTAATTAGGCAATGGCTCCTCATCATTTTACAAGGCAACGTTACTAATCCCTTCTCATAAAGTCAGGGTTGCTGATGTACCTGATATTTGTTTTTTCCACATTAGAATCCTTTTCTTCTTCATTTAAAAGGGTTACTAAGCTAGACAAATGAAGCAAAGAATGCTCTGAGACTCTGTGGGATTGAACCATGAGTCTTGGTCTATGAATCGTAAAGGCATCCTCTGCTGACACTCTTGTGTGAACTTGCAGGCTGGTATGATAAACAATGGTGAAGCAACAAGAACATAACTCAGGAGACTTGAAGTGATTATGACCCACATCTCACATTACAGAAACTTAAATATCAACGATCTCTTGTAACTCAGTATGTATTCGTCTGCAATGGAAATTTAATAAGAAAGACATGAATACCATTCAATATTGGCCAAAAGCCCCTAAGACACTAGCTTAAAAAGTTAATTTCTTACCTCTTTGTTCTATTTATTAACCTGTAGGGAAATGATGGCAATGACTGCAACAAAAATGTCTCCTCTTATAATAATGCCCTGTGAAATCCTTAGAGGCTAAACATATTTGTTTCTATTCTTAAGTTACACAGACCATCTTTCAGTAATGGAAAGAAATAAATGATCATCTTTAGTTTTGATGTTCGTGAATTATGAGTCATCCCCATTTTGGGAACCTATAATTGTTAAATAGTGTTATCCTTGACTTATAAGCTCAGGTTTTGCTATCGGAAGCAAGTGCTTCCATTCCCACATTCCTCTCTGCTCTTTTCTTTATACAGTTCAGGACTAAAAGGAGTAAACATTTTAAACTTGAACATTTTTAATTTTTGCTTTTCTGTGGATAGTAAGCATAATATTACCATTCTTGATGTAATAATGACAGATGTTTGAAGACAACGTGACGTCGTTGATTTTAGTTGCCTGGGTTTTGTTTTTTTTTTTTTTTTTTTGGTCAGACTAGATATTTCTGTTTAACTAAAGTTGATTCGCTTTTGTATTTTTTTGTCGTTTCCTTGGTTGTGAAAAAGGAATACTTACTTTTATAAAGCATTTAAAAATATTAAAAAATTAACATATATCAACTCAATACCAGTCTTAGTATAAGACTTAAAATAGCTTAAATATTGTTTTAGATACAGAGTTCTGTAAAGTCAAGGAAACAGTAGTTAAATTGATTTTCATAATCCTTCTTCCATCAGATCATCTGGAATATGTTAAACACATCTTCCCTTTACCTTACCGTAAAATCTAAGGGGAAATAAATATTTTTACAGAAGCGAATCATTCATATTTGAAGTTAGTGAAATTGAGGGCACATTCAAATTTCTTTCTTTGTTAAAGTAACTCCAAAGATACTTTAAAGCATGGTTTAGTCTGGCCAAATAAAAAGAGAAATTGGGACCAAGATTCAAGAAAAGTATGTGTAGTGTACAATATCTGTGTTGGGATATGCTTTGAAAGACTGAAAAAAACTTTACATACATTTTAACATATCACATATCTTTACATATTATTAACATCTTAAAAAGCTGGACATAAAATGAAATGTGTAAAAGCCAACATTATGTCATGAAGAGCAGAAAAGAGAAGAAGCAGACATTACAAACTTTCTTGTATGCTTTATACCAAAATTCTTAAAAAAAATAAAACACAACTAGATGTGGCTTGCAGCCATAGGTGTAAAATAGATTATAAATTAATTTGGAAGCAGGTGTTTCCATGGTTGTGAGAAAAACAATGCCAACTGAACATTTCCATAGCATTAAAAGAGCAGACTGTGGCTATGCTTACAACAGGCAAGAAAGAGAAATAAGATCATAATGCTGGAACATATTCCTCACTTTCTGAAACAAAACCTGGAGCCATAAATGCTGCAGCTGGAAGAGTTTTGTAGGAGTTTTGATCTTGGTGGGCGAATTCGGCATTAACATCTTTAACTCAGATGCATAGCTTGCAGTAAAATCCATATCCATAAGGTATTTTCTATTCCCAACTGTGAAGTTTCTGTTCTTTCTTTTTCTTTTAAAAGGAAATAAACAAAGACCAAAAATTATTGTATTTGTTAAACTTCAACTTATCATTTCTTGGAGCAAGTAAAGTTGCAAAACAGAAATTCTCAAGCTAGCCATATACATAGTTATGGTATTATTATACTTTATACTCACTGGCACAGAATCCTCTTCCATTAGTGGGCTGCGTTGAAGAATAGCGATGTCTGTGCTTCCATGGGCAATATTTTCCTCTGATAAGAGTTGTGTTTCTATTTGGATATAGATTCAATATACTAGTTTTCCTACACCCAATTCTAGCAATTCCCCTCCCCCATCTTATTTTCATTTTAGAGCAAGGAAAAAATCCAACATAGGACTCATCTGTCATTTTATTCCCTGGCCTTTGCTGAATGACAACTGTGACGTCTTTTCTACTCTACTCTCCATAGAACTTGGACATGTTATTATATACAAATTAAAATGAAAAAACTACCTGGTCCTCCAAGTGGCTACTTGCTTGACTGTTAATGAGATTGTAATATAGTACACTTGGCTTCATAATTTAAAATTTAATATAAATTATATAATATAAACTTATAGTACATTTAATACATAATATATGTAATATAAAATATAATTTAATATATACTTTATATAATTTACATATAATTATAAATATAATTTAATATATATTTGATAAATACTAAGGATGTAAACAAATACAAACGGTTGGTCTTGTTATGGTTTAGTGGTAACTTCAATCTCTGCTTGTATTTTTATTAACTTAAAACTGCTAGGCAAAAAAATAAATGAATCACATATCAAACAATTATTTCCCACCATCCTCCTCAAATTGAGTAATCATCTACTGAATTGCCTGGTTATTTAGGTTGGGTTGAATCATATGGCATTGTTATTTCCACAGGACAAAAACAATTGAATGTTAGCAATGTCATATGGTTCAGCTTAATAGATTCAGTTTCAGTCACCAATCACTATTCAGTATTTCCTTTTGCTGGTTCTAAAAATATTTATATCAGAAATCTTTCCCCTTTGCACTTCCATTGGAGGGATTTAGCTTTGTCCCACTAATTTACTATGTGCCCTTGTTTTCTCTTCAAGGGGCACATTTTCTCTGCCTTCATATTCTTTTCCTTCTATTGTTTCTGGGGAGAGAGTAGGAGAGAGAGCAAGAGAGAGAGGGAGAATAGAGAAGGAGAACAGTGGCACATGATCCTGCCCCACGAAACTGTTCCCAAATTCTCACAAAGGTGTTAGGAGTAGGTTTTGGTAGAAACCAGTAAATAGACTGGGCTTCCTGCCTAGTCTAGTGTGGGAGTATAGAAGCAGAAGCCCAAGGAAACCAGTCTGAAGCACTCACAAGAATCACAAGGAGGACTCTGCTTTTCACAGTCCTATAGAATTTGGCTTTCTCCAAGTTTAAATACATCTCTAAGTTCCCTATTTGACATCTGTTTCATTTTGGAGTCCTGTCCAGTATCATTGAATTAGGGGCAGACCTGAACCAAGAGTACAGCCTTAAATTGACGTCTAAACTGTAGGGTGCATTGTATAGGGAGATTAGGGGTTTGTTGGGTTGGCTAAAATTTTGATGATTTTGGAGATTCCATTTAAATTTAGAGCAAAGTTGTGGAAACCATTCTGAGATAAGCAATATAGCCTTCAGGGAAAGTACACTGTTTAATATTGGCTATTTCGGAAAGAAGCCAGGTATATGCTGAATTACAAACAAGATGGGTGGTAACTTCTGTCAGTATAAGAGACATAAGAACATACATAGGACTTCCTGGTATGCAGTGTGGTTTTGTTAATGGAGAAAAGAGACATTTTGTGGCAAACTTCTACCAGCAGGAAAAACCATTGCTGTTCCAGGAATCAAGTTCAGGAAATATGAAAGAAGCCAGAGAGGTCGACTACTCCAGCACCATGAATAAAGGTGCTCATATGAACACTTAACATTTTTTGTATGTTGATGAGGCCCTAGAAGGAAAAGCTGCAGAGAGTGGGGTGCCCATTTAACAATATCCCTTACAGGGTGGTCTCTGACTCTGAGGGTGAAGAAAATGTGGCATACGGTTTAGATTGGGAATTTTACCACCTTCCTGGGGCTCCCTTAAGCGTGGCGCTGTTGACTGTATTAACAATAGTGCTGCATTCATAGACTTCTTTCACCTTTGCTACCAGAAGGGGCCTTGTGTGATTGGGCTGAGTGGGAGAGACCCCTCAAGTTAATGAAGAGGTGAAGCCAGAAAAGGATTCCAACAGGATCTTAAGAGACTGGAAACTGGACTTTCTCCTCTAAGGCCAGAGGAGAAGAATGGAGGATGCTGAGGCTTGGAGCGAAGAAGGTCTGTGCTACTGAGGGAAACTGTGAACCAGGTAATCAACATGCTTTGTCTTCTCCTCACCTTTTCCTCTGGGGGAGAACTTGGTAAAGTCATAAAGGCTGCTAATATTCCCCTTCTCACCTTCACTTAGGGGAAACTTTAATAAGATGGAGAAAAGTACATTCACTAGAATTCATTTAGATGGGTAAACGTCCCATTTAGGGAAAGTGCTTGGGGTGTATAGAAGGAGATTCCAGGGATATGGATGGAACTCTTTTGAGCTAGACAAGCAAAGAACTTGCTCACTTCTTAGAGGGGAGGAAAGGAGAGACTGGTACTGATGGACTCCCTGCCAATGACAGAGGGTCACATGTTGTATAATGCAGTTTCTTCATGACTTTAAAGTTGTAATCAAGGTAATAAATTCGAGAAACGCTTGAGCATGAACAGATTTTTGGTGGAAGCCAATGAAGAGGTTCCGTGTGGAATCAGTGGGAATATATATGAATGAAGCCAGAGAGGAGAGAAACTTGGACATTACCCAGAATTCTGAACTTTCATAGTCTGTATAATTGACAGCCAGGTTTAACCAGATCTGTGATAGATATGTGTGTGTGTGTGTGTGTGTGTGTGTGGTCACCTAGCTGAGTAAAAGGAGTCATGTCTTCCTGGGAATCTTCCTGCTCCAGGACTGTATGTTTCCACGGCAGCACTTTATGTACAATATTATAATTACAATCCTTTCAACTTTTTTTTCCCCAGACACAGATATCTCTAATCCACCAAGCGATCAGTGTTCCCCCCATTCAAAGGCTCCCTTCTCTTTCTGTTTCCATAGGAAGTTCATGTAGATGAGGCAAAATTCTTTCAAATAATTTTAACCTTGTCCCCATCAGATGGTTCTAATAAGACCAGAAAAAAAAGGGAGCAGGGAATCCCCTTGTAAGTTCCATGTGACTGCCATACTCATTTCTGCCTTACATTTTTATCTTTGCCTGCCTAAATGCCTTTCTTCCATTCAAATCTTATCTATCCTTCAAGGCCTACCTAAAGGCACACCTCTGCCTGAACTTTTTTCTTCCAGTTCTTGCTGATCTGCTTCTCAGCATTTTTCCTGTCTCTAACTCCACTGCACTCTTCTTTGAGGATGAAGCATGTTTCATACTTCTGGAACCTCCACTGTACCTAGCACAATGCTGAGTGCAAAGTAAGCATTTCATTTAAACATGTATTGCTAGCTATGTGCAAATGTAAGCCCCTAGAGGGCGGGGCCTAGCGCTTGCAGGTGTTTTTTTGTGTTTATTCTTTTGTTTGTTGTTGTTTTTCACAGAGCTTTATATATTTTGGTCTATTTGACTATATTGAACAATGAGGACCATGAAAGTACTGGAAACCTCATCAAAACTCTCCATGGGACGCATGCTTGCTCTGATAATTTATGATGAATATGAAATAGCAATGAACTGTTTTGTAGCTGTACTCTCAGTGGCCAAGCATGCCAGGAGAACAATTATTCCAATTATTACCTACTGAGATTTTAACTGATTTTCCTTTGTGCAAATATTTTTGTAAGGCTTCTTAAAGGACCCAATATTTTGACTTTGCATTCATCTGCACTGAATAATGAATTATTATTACTAGAAAAGAGACAAGAGCAAAGCATAAGTGGAAAATTAGCAACCATTGGTCCATAGTAAGACTGGAAAATGGAATTAAGCCAGAGTCTCTTTCCTCACTTAAAGAGCTCATACCTTCCTTAAAGCCTTGTGTTATTAATAATAATAATAAAAAACGTTGTCAGCTACTTGGATCCAGAGAGCATTCCAAGACTAACAGAAATGGTTTCAGGGAGCCAAGTGTTCAGGGTTTGCATAATTGCTAAACACTATACTTCTCAACTTTCATAAGATAAACCCATCTTCAAAATTTATTTATGAGATGAATAATTGAGCCTGAAGATTTGATTCTGACATTTCCTGTCCTTATTATAGACCTCTGAAGAGTTGTCTTAATCATGTTTTCAGTGGTGTCCAAGAATGACATTCTTCTGATGATTTTTAAGCAGAAACCACATACATTTTTTCAGCATTAAGTGATAGACTCAATTTTGGTGACCATTTCCTTTGGGGCATGCAGTTGTGCCTCTTTCACTTGTGGAGTAGGTCCTACTGGCATGGAGGGGTCGCACCCTTCCCCCAGTTTTCCTCCATGCCATCAATTCTGTAGAAGATTTGACTTCATGAAAAGCCTTTCTGTGTCATAGACAAAGGATATTCTTTTTCATCCCTGGAAAAGTTCTCTTTCCCAGGGAGTCACATAGAGAAAGGTTGGGTGAGGCAGGAATGAACTGACTCATTGATATATCTCCCATGAACTCTTTGGATTGCTTTAGAGGGATGAAGTTGAGCAGTGGAACCACTGTCTAAATTCCAAGGCAGGGAACTGGCTTAAGAACAACAAACACAATTTGGGCCTGCATAAAATAGAGGGCTTTCTAGGGGATCAGAAAAAACCTGTTTTGCACAGGTGCTACTCTAATTGTGATCCAGAGTTATGGAGAATTTCACAGTGAGCTGCAGTTCCTGCATTGTGACCACAGCTGTTATAATTCAAGCCCCTCCCCACCCTGTGTGGTGGTCTTGCATTGTTACATAGGTCCATAATAGGATGCACATAGAGACATAAAACAAGATATCAAGGCTGTGTCTGGTTCCAGTGAGCGGGGGTGGCTTTGCTCCCACAGTTAGCTGTTGTTTAATAGGGCTTTGGAGAGGCAAATGTACAAATTGAAAATTTCTTCCAGTATATAGAACCACTTGTTTTAGTGGTTACCAAGTAAAGATTCCACATGCTTTTATTTTAAGTTAAAGTGGAAGGCAAAATTAAAGAAAAAGAACTCTAGTGTTCCAGAGACTAACACCCAGGTCAACAGGTTGTAAGTTTCTGTTACCAGTGTTTTTTGGTATTATTGCCCTTAAAAGGTGGTTAGGTCCTGGTTGTTAGTAAGTCTTTTGTATGCAAAATGTTATCCACTGTATTTGATTCTGGGGGTAAGAATAGAAAGTGTCCATTTGTTTTCATTAATGGATTCACTTGATTGAGCACTGGTCATTTAGTGGTCTGCGTTTAAACTGGTGAGTATGGGTTTCCTTGGGGGTTGTTATCCTGTACAGCGTTGGCACAATATTTTGAAACATGGGGCTCAACGGACTAGGCCAGTTTTTAAGATTGTATGTTTGGTTTGCTGCACTTCTGGGATGAGGAAATAAAGTACTTCATTTCTGTGAAATTAATTAAAAAAATAACAACAAATCCCTTTTCCTTGTTATTTGGAACTCCTTTTTGAACTATCAGTGTGATTGCTTTTTAATTTTGAAAGTTTTGTCACCTTATTCTAGGTGACATATCTCCAGTCTTAAACGATCTTGGGTGTTCCTACCTCCCCAACTTTCTACAGGACTTTTCTTGTGTCACTCGACGCAATATAAATTGCTTTGCTGTCACTTTCTCATATAGCCATATTTCAGTGCTTTTTTCTTCCTGCTCCCATAACACCGTATATATTTTGTTGGTAAAGGGATTCTAAATTATTCAAAGGTTAAGGACTGTGGCATACTTATCTTTGTATCTCTGTTAATCTGAGTGCATTTATTAACTCAAGATTATTCCCCATCTCTTACTTCTTTCACAAACCTTTGTTTCTTTTCTTAATACGCTCTTTTGTCATCCCATTGAGAGATATACTTTGTTAATAACTTTAGTGCAGTGGTCCTCAAGCTTAGGATCACATGGAGAGCTTTATAAAAGCACTGATACCTGGGTCCCTTAGGAATTTTGATTTGATTGGTCTGTAGTGTGGCCCTGGGTTTTGCGGTTTTCTAAAAGCTCCCTAGGTGATTCTAATATCCAGTCAAGGTTAAGGGGCACTGCTCTAGTGCCCTATCAATTTCAGACATGAGTTTATTTGGCTTTGTACTCTCCGCAAATATGTAACTCTTTAATTTTGATGATGATGATGATGTTGGTGGTGGTGGTGATGACCATAACAACCACTGAAAGTTATTGAGTGCTTCTTATATGCTAGGCACTGAACACTTTACAATTTATTTTACTTTCACAAAAATAATAAGAGGTAAGAAATGGTATTACTCCCATTTTACAGAAGAAGAAATCTAGGCATAGGGAGGTTAAGTAAATCATATGAAGTTACATAGCTGGTAAATGACAGAGCTGAGATTCACACCCAGGCAGGCTAACTTCAGAGCCCACATTCCAAACCACAACATTTTGCTGTTGTCTGTCACACCTTCTTCTTGGGACAGTGACCTCTGATTAATGGGGATTTCCGATTATCAGAAAAAAAATTGCTAGTCAGTCACATAGCATTTCCCCTGGTGCCTTCATCTGTACAGCTCTGTACTGAGTGGTATGATGAGGAAGAAATGTCTTCTAAAGAGAGAACAGATCAAAATATACAATAAAGCATGCCATAGAGCCATGGAAAAATCGAATCCGTTGTTCTTGACCATGGCACTTTTGACCAGTAGCAACCCCTTTTCCAGATGTGACAATAAAAAATATTTCCAGACATTGCCAAATGTCCCCTCATTGAGAATCACTAATCAAACAGCCTTCAAGCTAGTAATAGTAATTAAACTTAAAGTAATAAGATGTTTTGATTGATAGTGACACTTTTTTCAAAACAAACATATCATAATTTATTTATTCAAATGAATGTTTCTATCCAAGTAATCAATCGACTTGGAACTCTGATTTATTCCAACAATATATTTAGAGCCATGTCTGGTGAGCAAGGTGTGTTGATAAACTGTAGATTTTAACGACATGGTCTTTTCTTGTATGACTCCTAAACTGTCTTTAACAACCATTCAACAAGAAGGGTTCAAACTAATGTTTGATGTCCTTTGCAGAAGCCCTTACAGAATTTCTCTTCTGAAGTACAGTAATATATAACAATACTTTATAATGCTTATTTTTGATCAAAAGTAAACTTCCATTTTCTAAGAACCACATATCATGGATGTACGAAGAGTTTTCATGGGTGAGCAGGCCCTACTACTAGAGAAGCCTTCTGAAGGAAGTTAGATTTTTCGTTTTAAAAGAATTTTATTTATTAGTAACTTCTGCACCCAACATGGGGCTTGAACTCACAACCCTGGGATCAGGAGTTGTGTGCTCTTCTGACTGAGCCAACTAGACATTCCCTGAGGGAGTTAGTTTTGAAAGAGGGAAAAGCCAAGGACTGGCTGAGAAAAGTTGGGAAGCAGTGCAGGTGCTAATAATAATAATAACAATAATTTGTGTAAAGCTTGGAGGTGGGAGGGAGTTACTCATGAATTAGGGATGGTGAGCAGGTGCACTTAACTAGATTGGAGAGTCTGAGTCTAGGACTATAGGTCTCAATCCTCACCATTTGGCAGCCTCATCTGAGAAGTTTAAAAAAACCATAGTTGCTTCAGTCCTATGTAAGTCTCTCTGGGGGTGGTGCCTGGAGCCTCTGTTTTGTTTTGAAAATCTTCTCAAGACATCTTAATGCATAGAGATGTTTGTGAATCAATTAAATAAGACGTAAACTTGGTTGAGTAAAGGTAGCCTGCAATCCATGTTTTCCATGACTCACACAGCAATAGTAGGCCAGGTTGGGCTTCTGAGCAGGGGAACAATAACCTCCTGCGGTTTTGTAGGTACCAAGATGATAATACTGATCTAATATTAGAGAATCCAAAAAAGGTTAAATAACTTCTTAGTTCATCTGGTCAGTAAGTGCAAAGCTAAGGAATAATTCCCAAGTCTTTGATTTCAGGTCAGTGTTTATGCACTGGGGCAGACTGGAGAAAGAATTAAGAAATTTGTTGGACAGCTGGAGTGGGAGAGAAGTTAGAATAATATGGAAGGTGTCTGTATGTTGAGAGGGCCTTAGCAGGAGGGAAAGAAACTGAAAACTGAACACCTGCCATGCACCAGGCTGTATCTCATTTAATCTTAGCAATCTCCTGACAGGGTAGTAGTGGCACATATGGGGGGCTGAGGCCCAGAATGGTCACTAACTTGCCCTATGTCACATAGACAGAAAGTGAGATATGGACTTACACCTATATCTGCTGGCTCCAGAGCTCATGCTCTTTTTACTACCTCATTTGGTCTTTTATCTGAGAGCAGCGGTTCTTTACTGAGCACATTTTCCCCTTCAGGGACATCTGGCAACGTCTGGAGATGTTTTGGGTTGTCACAATTTCAAGATAGGTTGGGACTGCTACTGCTGTCTAGTGGGGTGAGGCCAGCAACGCTGCTCAACAATGCACAGAACAGCCATAAAGAATTATCCACCTCAAAATGGTGCTAGTGTTGAGGTTGAGAAAACTTGACCTAGAAGCATGGTAGTAGCTTAGGAATTTGGAAATGAAGGACAACTTTATGGGTGAGGTGATGAAGTAAGTGGCTCCAAACATTCATGTATTAGTCAGGTGTCCAGTTAAGTCTATGTTTCATCTCCTTCCACCTGAGAGTTATTTGAGGCTGACATGTTGCTGACTACCTTGTAATGTGGTAACTGACCTCATGCCTTAACTGTGCTTCTCTACACAAGCCTTTCTTCAATACCCCAGATGGATTTACCGTAAGGATAGCTTTTTGCCAGTTTCAAATCACCTGTTAGGATGAGGAGGCTTTTTATCCCCATTCTTTCTTTTTTCTCTTGATTATATATTATTATTATTATTGTTGTTGTTGTTGTTGTTGTTGTTGTTGTTATTTATGGCCCATTGAATTCTTGGCAGATCTGTTAGACATTTGCTTCTAGTTTCTAATTTTGGGCCTTTTGTTTGAGGGAGGTGGATCCTTGTTTACTAGGACCTGAGTGGAGACGCCTAAGCCCAGGGGCCACAATGAGGTAGCCATTTTTAGTTACTTTCCACCTGGGCTGAATATGAGCCAGAAGATAAGAGGCAAAACATATCCCATTATCAGGCCCCTAAGCCATTGACTGCCCTGATTTCTCTCACGGATATTCTTGTTTCAATGCCAGTAAGCCCACATACTCTGTTTGTGGTGGCTTGGAGCCAAAATCCAGGTGTGATATTCCAAAGCATTCTTGTAGAGGAGTTTTCAGCTGGTATTTTGTTTGCCTGCATTTTTGGCCAGTCTCAATCCTTTGGGAGCCAAAAGCTTACAGAACTGTAACATTTCTAGCTCTTACCATACCTGTCTATAAAATATGCATGAATACAGACTTTACACAATGTGTCTGTAGCCTTCGGTGACCCCTTCCTTGCCTTTCTCTTTCTTCAGGAAATTCCAAGAGGCTGTAGAAACACCTCCTATCTAGCTAGTATTCATTGGAAATCTGGTACCCTCACAAAGTGCCCTGAGAATCCTGGCATGAAAAAAAGGCACTTTTTAAAATCAAGTGTGTTATTCCTAGTTTTTAGAGGAAGACCATTCTCAAATGTTCATCCTAAGACAGCCCTGGAGGAAAATCATAATAAATATACTAGCCATAAATAAATGTTACCACTCTATTCATTGTAGGAAAAGACATAAAAATAATCTAGATTTGGATTTTGGTGGGTTTGGCTTTGGGAATCATAGTCATTCCCTAAACCTCCCCCGCTTTGGCTTCTTTGGGGCCGTTGTGCTGTTCCTCTCATTTGGGGGCTCACGTGTGTGTGTTCTGGCTGGCTCTGTGATTTCCTCCTGTGCTCACCTCTGCCTCTGCTCTAGGCCTTATTATCTCTGGTGTCTGTCTTGGCCTCTGTTTGCAGGGCAGTGGGGCACGTGGAGGGAGACGAGTCAGTAGACAGAGACTTATGGTGGAGGGTCTGCAGACAAGTTAGGTTCCATTACTTTTATTGTTGACATGTAGACTCTTCCAATCTTATTTCTGTTATCTGTAAAATGGGAAAAATGCTCTGTTATTTCTTCACCCTACACATGAATTGAGAGGACTTTGCCTTGTTCACTAAATCTAGGACAATTCCTGGTGCCTAGTAGCCACACAATAAATATGTGTTGAATGAATAGATAAACATCATGTAAAAGTCTCCAATTCTAAACGAATTTAAGGTACAGCCTTTTGGGAGAGGATGTTGCACTTTAAATTAGTCTGTTTTTAGTACACAGAAGATAAAATAAAAAATTTTGACATTATTTCTGCCCTGACTTGCTTCTGGCCCTGGGCCATGCAACTATCGGAAGAGCACAAGGAATGAGATTATCATAGATCTTTTGATATCGGTACTGAGGGGCCTTTCAGAGCGTCAGTATGATTTTAGTGGAAAAATGCTTTTTACTGTTTATTGTGTACTTTTAAAAGGAGAATGATTGTGTAGAATCTTCATCTAGATTTTTTGCACCTCAGTTTTTAAGATTCACATGAAGAAGAAAACTAGATATAGGATATGGGATCTAAGTCCACTGCATTGTATATTTCCTGGAGACTTTGAAGCAGGGAGTACCCTGACCTCGCCCTGCAGCTCAGGGAGGGTGAAGGCATCTACAGTCTGTGCCTGAGTCTTGATTCATAAGCATGATATACACACCTTTGGGCTTGCGTGTGTGTGTGTGTGCGTGCGCACATGCACACACACACACATATACACACACATAATTAGGACAGGGGCAGCTCATTCAATGACTAAACTTGATGCTGACAAGTGCAACTTTAGCTAAGATTCTTTGTTGCACTACTGAACTTTAGAGAGCTAGAGCTTGCATATGTTTTTGTTTACTCAGTGGTAATTTTTCTTTTTTGAACATCCTTGTGATCAGAAATTGAAATGTTAGGATATCTTCTGCCATTGGTAATCTGCCTGATCTTTTAGCTAAAAACCTCAGGGCTACTTGAAACTTCGGATTTTTAGATTTATGTTTTAGAGATTTTAGATTTTATACTGTAGATTTTTTTTTTTAAATAAAGGCAATAAGGTACATTTACTGTTATGTGACACCCTCATCAGGGTCTGGACTATTATCCATAGTCAATCAAGTTTGTGTAATAAAATGCATATTTATACGGAGAGAGACAAATGAAGACTGTGAATAGCCTCATGGAAAGTCAAGTCAGATTTGGCCAACAAATGAGTTTAGGTGAAGTCAGGTTTTGCACTTGAATTTAGGAAAAATGCCTTTTGATTTTTAGAAAATTTTAGATATTTGGACTATGAAAAAAGTATTGTAGACTATTATTAAATAGCTTTATTTTTTAGAATTCCATTAAGAGAGAAACTTTATTTTATCCAGAGCCTTGTGGAGGAAGGTAGGTGGTTTGCCTTGAAGTCTATTCTCCTCCATAGAAAGTCTGCAGTGTTTCTGCTCACAGTCATTTGAAAATAAGCTCAATGTATTTCCTGGTGCGGGCTGTTAAAATGGCTTGGATTCCACTAGAGGGCAGTTGGTCCTTATCTCAGTGGACTTTATGGTCACCAGATTGTCATTGCCTAATTAGGTAATTTTTGCCACTGACCACCACTCATTTTTGTTTCTGTTCTGCACCTCTCTGTCTTACTTGGCACCACCCACACATCTATATGTCTGTGATGTCCCTGCTTACATTTCCAGCCTATACTGCTTTTCTGAGCTCCTGCTTAGTATCTCTAGTTGGTTGTTTTAAAGAACGTTCATTTAATCTGGACATATTGAAGATCAACCTCAAGAACTCTATTGACTGTTCTCTACCCCCAATTCTCTTTTTCTTGTGCTCCTTGGTTCAGGGAAAACCACCACTATCTATTTGCTTATGCAAGCCTTGGAACCTAGGCTTCATCCTTGACACTCCCTTTTCTTATATAGTTCCAAATCCTTTCTGTTTTATTTTCCAAATACTTCTCATTGTCTGCCTACTTTTCTATGTCTCCTAGCTATCACATTCTTTTGCTTTGTTACTAGCCACCTAACTCTAGCATGCCTCTAGCATGCCTCTCTGCCTTATACCAAATTTCTCTCATGCCTCTGCTTCTCTTACTACCAACTCTAGACCTTTCAATCACTCTCAGCTTCTATGCTCACACCTGTAAATCTCTATCCACCATGAAGTACTGTTTTTTAAGCATGTGAATGCCCAATGAACTACGGAAGATGGTAGTAAGACCCAAGGTCTTCATAATGTGGTGGACTATCATTCATTTACCATTCTTCTATTAGTGGATATTAAGAGACATATATCGGTTTCTACATTTTATTTCAATTATAAACCATGCTTTATTGAACCTCCTACTTTGGTGCACATATTGAGTTTTTCTCTGTATGGAGTCCTGAAAGTGGAATTGCTAGATCAAAGAATTTGCACATTTTACATGTTGATAGATATTGTCAAATTGAGTCAATACATACTGTTTGAGAATGCTTGTTTCTACTTGTCAAGACCTAGTATTTAAATAATTATTTAAATTAAATGTCACCTGATGGATGAAAATATTTCATTATTGTTTTGGTTTATAATTTTCTGAATAAAACATGGAGGGGAATCTGTGTGTTTAGTGGAGATCTATCTATCTCTTATCTTTAGCCCTTTTTTAAAAACTTTTTTTTTTAATTTAGAAAAGCTCTTCATAGTCATTTGTTTAATCAACAAGCACTAATAACCACTGACATTGTGTAGGCATAATGCTAGGTATTGGGATTTCAGAGAACACAATACAATATACAATATATAGTACCTGCCCTCTTAAGAGTGGTCTGATTGGTGGGAATGAAGACTTGTAGAGAAAATAAATGCCATAAGATGTTACAGCTGTTAGATGAATTACCTCCTTAATACAGGGTTGTGTGGCACTTGCTTATCAGTCAGTCACCTGAGAGGGAGAAAAATTGAAAATGGCATAACATTTCATCTCTCTAGTAATTTATTGCTCTATCCTTAAATGTAACTGTTTACATATTTAAGTCAGTAATTATTGCTTATGCTACTATTTCCTAAGGTTATAGAACTAATAATAAAGACTCTTTGAGGTAATTTAGCATTTTAATATAGAATGGTTTTTTACTCTATCTTTAATTGTAGTGATGTTCTCACTCAACTAGATCAGAGACCTTTGACAGCTTCCATGACCTTCCACTGCACACATTTAAGCGGGCATATTCAGACACACACAGATAGAATTACACAGACACAGCTGAGCCAACTGGTATTATGAGAAAGGACTAGACCGAATGCTAGTGACTAGGTTGTTATTTGGGTGAAGAGGATCCTCCAGCTGTGGAGACCCACATACATGAGAACTCTATTTGCCAGTTAAAACAAAGCTGATTTAATACATCAGTGAGGCAGTTTATTAAGCACTATAGAAATCTGAGTGAGTTAGTAGGATAGTAGGTGACTTACTTATGTCTAGAAAGAGGGTTGATTATAAAATAGAAAATTTAAAAACTCATTTTATTTGTCTATACACCAATGATGAAGCAGCAGAAAGAGAAATTAAGAAAACTCATTTATAATTGCATCAAAAATAATAAAATACCTAAGCATTTTTTAAAATTTATTTCGAGAGGGAGAGAGGGGGAGTGTACATGCATGAGTAGAAGAGCAGAGAGAGAAAGGGAGAGAGAGAATTCCAAGCAGGTTCTGTGCTGTCAGCCCCTGATGTGGGGCTCAAACTCACGAACCGTGAGATCATGACCTGAGCTGAAATCAAGAGTTGGACGCTTAACCAACTGAGCCACCCAGGAGCCCCCTTAGGAATAAACTTAACCAAACAGATGAAAGATGTAAATTCTGAAAACTATAAAACTTTCTTGGTGAAAGAAATTGAAGATGACACAAACAAATGGAAAGACATTCCATACTCATGGATTGGAAGAACAAATATTGGTAAAATGCCTATACTACCCAAAGCAATTTACAGATTTAATGCAATCCCTATCAAAATCCCAACAGCATTTTTCATAGAACTAGAACAAACAATCCTAAAATTTTTGTGGAATCCCAAAAGACCCTGAATAACCAAAGCAATCTTGAAAAAGAAAAACAAAACTGGAGGTATCACAATTCCAGACTTCAAGTTATATTACAAAGCTGTAGTAGTCAAAACAGTAAAATCGTATGGTGCTCACACAAAAATAGACACCTACATCAGTGGAACAGAACAGAAAGCCCAGAAATAAACCACAATTATATGGTCAAATCAATCTTTGGCAAAGGAGACAAGAATATGCAATGGGAAAAGACAGTCTCTACAACGAATGGTGTTGGGAAAACTGGACCACTTTCTTACACCATACACAAAAATGAACTCAAAATGGATTAAAGACCTACATGTAAAATCTGAAACCATACAAAACCTGGAAGAGAGCATAGGCAGTAATGTCTCTGATTGACCATAACAATATCTTTCTAGATATGTCTCCTAAGGCAATGGAAACAAAAGTAAAAATAAAATGTTGGGACACCATAAAAATAAAAAGCTTCTGTACAGCAAAAGAAACCACCAACAAAACTAAAAGATAACCTATTGAATGGGAGAAGATATTTACAAGTGACATATCTAATAAAGGGTTAATATCCAAAATATATAAAGAACTTGTATAACTCAACACCCAAAAAAAAATAATAATCTAATTAAAAATGAGCAGAGAATATGAACAGACATTTCTCCAAAGAAGACATAGAGATGACCAACAGACACATGAAAAGATGTTCAGCATCGCTTATCATCAGGGAAATGCAAATCAAAACCACAATGAGAGGGGTGCCTGGGTGGCTCAGTCGGTTAAGTGTCCGACTCTTGATCTCAGCTCAGGTCATGATCTCATAGTTTGTGAGATCAAGTCCTGCATCAGGCTCTGTGCTGACATTGTGGGGCCTGCTTGGGATTCTGTCTCTCACTTTCTCTCCCTCTCCCTCACTCGTGCTTGTGCTCTCTCTGTCTTTCTCAACATAAATAAATAAATGAAAAACATAATGAGATATCACCTTGCACCTGTCAGAATGGTTAAAATAAAAAACTCAGGAAAAAGTGTTGGTGAAGATGTGGAGAAAAAGGAACCTCTTACATTGTTGGTAGGAATGCAAACTGGTGTAGCGACTGTGGAAGATTGTATGAAGGTTCTGCAAAAAATTAAAAGTAGAACTATGCTATGATCCAGTAATTGCATTACTGGGTTTTTACCCAAAGAATTCAAAAACACTAATTCAAAGGGATATATGCACCCCTATGTTATTGCAGCATTATTTACAATAGCTAAATTATGGAAGCAGCCAAGTGTTCATAGATAGATGAATGGATAAAGAAGGATATGGATAAATGAATGTGATATATGTACACAATGGAATATTATTCAGCCATAAAAACGAATGAAATCTTGCCATTTTCAACAACATGGGTAGAGCTAGAGACTATAATGCAAAATGAAATAAATCAGGCAGAGAAAGACAAATACCATATGATTTCACTCATGTGGAATTTAAGAAAAAAAATGAGCAAAGAAAAAAAAAAAGAGAGTCAAACCAAGAGACAGACTCTTAACTGTAGAGAACAAACAGATGGTTACCAGAGGGGGGTTGGGTGGGGCAATGGGTGAAATAGATGGAGATTAAGAATTACACTTGTCTTGATGAGCACTGAGTAATATATGAAACTGTTGAATCACTGTATTGTACACAAGAAACAAAACTAATACTGTATGTTAACTATACTGAAGTTAAAAAAAAAACAAAACTCCTCTTATTGGTACAAAAGTCGCTGACAATTATTCTCTTCTTAAAGCAGAAGGCAAAAGGGGTGGTTCAGATTTGCTGAGAATGAGCTCACTGTGAATTTAGGTTGGCAGAAGAGTAGGTAGTCTTATTTCTTTTTAAGCATAATCCCAGTTTAACAGACTAGAAAGGAGGTATGGAGTGGGCAGGATTATTGGTCAGGTCATTACAATGAAGTGCATGATGCCCTCCTCCAGGCTCTGTAACTGTGGTAAGAACCCTCAAAAATGGTGAGGATAGGGAGGAGGGAGTCAGAAGGATGATAAAACTGTGAAATGTGATAGTACATGCAATAGCTTGTAAACTGTGAGGTTTATAGGTATAATTTTCTGTAAAAATATAAATCCCCGCCACCAGCATAGAATGTCACTTATAGAATGGGTTTATAAGCAGCAATCTGGTTGGAAAAGAACACAGTTCAAAGTTGTGTTTGCATAGCAAACACCTTGTTTTTGTTTAGATTGTGTGTGGGTTGGTAGGAAAGGTAGGAGTGTAGATTATGGGTCACTACAACACCACATGCATCCCCAAGAGATCCTATGGCACCACCACTGAACCTCACAAATATTTTGTCAAGATAGACACTGAAAACAGAGATAAACTCTGACCGCCATCTTGTGGAGGGATCTACCATTACCAAGTCAGATTGAGTGTGAGGTGTTAGCGGGGGGATGGGCTGAGAGGGAGATGAAAGCCCCAGGCATATGTTTTTTCTCCCTTGAGGATTCTGGTAGGGACTGTAGGTGAGATAAAACCACTCAGATAACAAAATTTGCCACCTGGCAGGAGAGCTGTATTACCTGAGCCTGTAGAGGAGTCTTTCCTTAAACTGATTTAGAGTTTCTATAGCATGGAGGATGTGGAATAGCTTCAAGGGAGTATTTGTCATTCTTTATCTCCTTGTTTCCAGATCCCTAGCTTGGAAAGGTATTTTTCTCACATTCTTCAGGGTTCAAAGAGCTTACTGAACAACAGACACTCAATATTTATTCTTCAGTATTATTCTATTATATGCCACACCAGAGCACATTTGTTTTCACAACATTTAATTAGATTTCCCGGAAATGGAAAAGCCATTTGCTTTTTTATGGATTTACTATCAGTCTGAAACCTAAGAACCTTTCCAATTTTTTAATACAAACCAGTCATACTGACTTAAATTAAAGGAATGTGTTCAAAGTAGGAATAACACTGATAAAAGAGGCTTTTGATATGTCCCGGATAGCACCCAGCCTGACAGGATGACATTTTGGTGAAAGTGAGTAAGACATGGTATCAAAGGGAGACTTTTCTTTCTTGAAATATTTAAAACATAGTTTGTTTTTCACTTGGCACAACAACAACAACAACAACAAAAGAAACCATGTGGCCATTTTTCACTTTGCAAAGCATTCTTTACAGATGCCTGTCTAGTTGTTCTTGGATGGCTTCAGGGCACTGACACCGCATTCATCTTTTGAAAGTTCTCTACCAGGTCCAAGTGGATGTTGTTGATCCCAGGAACGGGTGAGGCACATCATGCCTTTCAAAGGTTCAGCATTTTATTTGTCTGTAATGTAGCATGCTAACGAACATATCTGGCTGAAGATTGTGTCCTTCACTGTATCTAGAACCTCATAGGACAAGAGCATTCTATGTTTCTAATGTAGATTTGGCAGCAGTACCTGGTGCAATGCTTACTTAGCACATAATAGGTGCTGAATGAATGCTCCAAGACAGAAGGGTCTAGCTATTATCTGCAAGCCTAGAAATCTAACATTCTTTTTTTTTTTAAATAAAAGATGTATTTATTTTGAGAAAGAAAGAGAGAGTATATATGCACATTAGCAGGGGAGGAGCAGAGAGAGAGGGAGAATGTCCCAAGCAGGCTCCATGCTCAGCACAGAGTCCAACACAGGGCTTAATCTCACCACCATGAGATCATGACCTGAGCCCAAATTGAGAGTCAGATGCTTAACTGACTGAGCCACCCCGGTGCCCCATGAAATTCTTGAATAGATGTCTACAACAAACCCCTCTCCTAAAAAATGGCCCCAACTGCTCTTTGCCATTTGGGACTGGATAATTCTTTGTTGTGGGGGGCTGTCTTGTGCATTGTAGATTTAGCAGTATCCCTGGCCTCTACCCACTAGATGCCAGTAGCATCCC
Source organism: Panthera onca (assembly GCF_046562875.1). NCBI lineage: Eukaryota > Metazoa > Chordata > Mammalia > Carnivora > Felidae > Panthera > Panthera onca. The sequence continues at coordinate 39,813,401 of NC_138339.1, read as the reverse complement.
TCAGTTTTGGAAACCAAAAATGCTTTCAGACATTGACAAATGTCCCTTGGGGTGCAAAAGTCACTCCCAGTTGCTAATCACTGCCCTAAACTAAGTGTGATTGTGTGGAGCAGATCTAGCTCTAGGCATGAGTTGAGTCAGCAGTAGTAAATAATGAAATATGATAGGAGCACCCTGGCAATGCCTTTTTGACCAATAATACCTTTTCTGCCCTCAGCATCCTCTAGGAAAGCTGATCATAAACATCGTAGCTGGGATAGTTACAGAATGTTAAGAGCAAATGACTGAACAATCAGCTAGGGAAATGGTTCATTTTTGATTTAAAGAAAAAGACAGTCATTCAGGAGTCATGCAGTCACTTTTAGAAAGCTGGTGTCCAAGAGGTGATGTGGTGTAATGGGAACAAAAATGGAAAGGAAGTCAGGAGGCTTGCATTTTAATCTTGGCTCAGCTACTGACCAGCTGTGTCTTGTAGGGGACTTCTCTTCAGTTTGGCTGATAACAAGGGGGATGAACTAAGTGACCCATAAGGGTCTTCCTAACATTGGTGTGTGAAGAAATTACAGATTTGTTTATCTAATGAATAGCCTTTTATTACCTATTTTTACAGAGGAGGAGCAAGGCTTTGAAGGAATGCAGTGCAGGAATCAGAAAGGTGATTAGAAGTATGGGAAGATAAGTAACCGGGTTTAGGGAATGACAAAGTCTAAGATAAGGGAAATGGAATTTGTGCTAAAGAGAAATCAGAATGTACAAGGAAAACACAAAAAGTATTCGGTTTTGCTGTTTTGTGTATAAGTGTGTGTGTGTGCAAGTGTGCACATGTGCACATGTGCATGCAGGTTGGTGGTGGGGGTGCTGAATCAGCCACAGCTAGCAAGCTAGTTAGCTTCCCTTATGGCTCCTTAGGGAAGAGGGTTTACTCAGGAGAACAGTCTCTCTTGCCAAATATGAAAACCACCATCATAGGTTACTGAAAGCAATGGGCACTATTGTATGTGTATGGAAGCTCTCACTGGAGCATTCAATGGATTCAACTGCATTACCTTATTTTGCAGATGCACATGTCAAAACAGTCCATAAATATTATGTTTAATGGAAACCAATGTCATGATTCATTGACTAAAAGAAGTAAAATTGCCTGAAAGATTCCAATATTCAATAACACAGAAACCAGGGTACGACAAACCTGGCTGGAATTTGGATGTTTGAAGAGTTTTTCAGCCATTTTGGGTTTGATAAAAGAGCAAGCTCATTTTATGAAGCAGTCTTAACCTTACTTTCTAAATATGATGTGTATTTGAAGGGAAATTCAACCCATATGTTTTTGATTAATTTTACTTAAATCATCAAAATATTATTTCTTAAGGGTTGTTTGATGTCTAAGAAGTATTTAAGCCCTTTGAATAATTTTTAAAATATATATATATATTTTCTCTTTAAAGCAGGAAATCACTTTTTAAAGAGTTTAGGTGGGTTTGGACACAAATGAGATTCAGACTTGAAATCCTGACCCTGTAAGATTAGGGAAAGTTTGAAACTTGCCAAAATAGACTCTCCCATTCCTCCCTAAAAATCAGTACCTTCTGATACTGTATTGTCAGCAGAAATATTTGGGTATTGTCCAACAAAGTAAAATATTTTGTTATAGCTTTCTCCCAGTCTATAGGGTTCATAACCTCAGTAAACTTTGATTCCCCTCTCTCTCCTTTACATTGGTTTTCGTATCAAGGTAAGTTACTAAGTTCTGTAGCTCTTTCAATCTGTCTCTTCCTCTTGCTTTTCATTGTCTTAACCCTTTTCAGGCTTTTATCGCGTCAGGCCTAGATCACAGCATTTACCATCTGGCTCGTGCCTTTCCCTTTCTAGTCTCTCTGAGCTTCAATCAAATGTGTATGTTGTTGGGGTGCCAGGGTGACCCAGTTGGTTAAATGTCCAACTCTTGATTTGGGCTCAGGTCATGATCTCAAGGTTGTGAGAATGGGCTCTGCACTGGGCATAGAGCCTGTTTAAGGTTCTCTCTCTTCCTGTTCCTCTGCCCCTCCTTGCCCTCTCTCTCTCTCTCAAAAAAAAAAAAAAAAAAAAAAAAAAGTGTATGTTTTTGCCTTTTAATCCTTACCCAAATCCTCCTCACTAAACTCATCATATTTTTTCAAAATGTTTTATTTATTTTTGAGAGACAGAGAGAGAGAGAGAGAGAGAGAGAGAGAGAGAACAAGTAGGCGAGGGGCAGAGAGAGAGGGGGACAGAGGATCGATCTAAAGTGGGCTCTGCACTGAATCTGATGTGGGGCTCGAACTCACAAGCTGTGAGATCATGACCTGAGCCACAGTCAGACGCTTAACCGACTGAGCCACCCAGGTACCCCAGTCATCATCACTCTTCTATTAAATAACCTTCAGTGGTTCCTAAAGCCCATGAATCCTTTAGTTTGCATTCACTGGTTCTCAGCATTCTTTGGTCCTTGCATACCTTTTTAAATGTATCAGCCTTTGCTGACCAGTGGAAAATCTCTTCTCAGAGTGGCTTGGTTGCTTTGCCAGAAACAATACGTGTTCTTAGGTCTGAGATGCCCTTCTTCCTCTTTCTCCTACTCATTCAGTGTGAGGGCTAACCTCAGTCTCACTTCCTTTCTGATGGTTAGTACCCATGCTATCACTCTCTCCTTAGAGTTCTTGCATCACTCTCTCACCTTGTCTCTCTGAGTTTGTGCCTGATCTTATGCTGCTGTAGAGAATCCCTTTACTTCACAGATGTCTATGTCTTGCCCCCATATCTGGACTGGAGACTTAGTTCTGTAGCATTGGTTCTTCAAGTGTAGTCCCTGGACCATACAATCAGCAACATCTGAGAATTTGTCAGAACTATAATTTTTTAGGTCTCGACCCAAAGTTGCTGAATCAGAAATTTCAAGTGTGGGGCCCAGCACTCTGTATGTTAACAAGCCTTCTATATGATTTGGATGCATGTTCACATTTGAGAACCACTGTTGTAAAGAAAAAGACAAATCTTATGTTTCTTTGTATCTTCCACAATGCCAGGGAAAAGCTGAAACAAAGTTATTAAAATTCTAGATAACTTGAATTTTAAGACAATCTCTCAAAGACATGCAAAGAAGAGAATGAAAACGCTTTCAAAAGTTTGTTATGAAATTTTAAGAAATAAAAAGCTACTATTTCTTACTGATTGCTATGAGGATTAGATGGATTGCTAGTTTATTAATAATTCTCTTAAGGAGAGTTTCTTAATTTTCCCCCTTTCTTAAGGATTTGAGTGTTGTTCAGCAGTGAGTAATCAGATGATAGAATTCAGCACATTATGTTTTTCTAACATTCTTGAAACTCTAAATCTGTAGGTTATAGGTGATATTTTTCTTCGGAGGTTGTGTGCTTGGTGGTCGTTTGTGAGTCTGGAGAATAATTTCCTTCTATTTCCTATTAAAATCCTTTATGATAGCTTAGAATTCTCATGCAGTGATGAATGTTGGCTACAGAATAAAAAAAATAATGATATACAGAGAAATCAACCCTTTGCATATATCTATACGCAATAGAGAAAAGTAAATTTAACTTATTATTTTTTAAGAAATATAAATATTGCATTCTTCTCTACTCTCTCCAATCAAATTGTACACCACAGTTTACAGGCTTCAGTGCTGAGATTAGCTTTGACCCTGTCATATCTTTTCTGTACTTTCCAGGAAAGCTTATAGTCAGTGATGAACCGTGTAAAGTCCCTGGGTCTGGCAGGTTTGCTTATTGGGCAGGCTTACAGTTGCCCTAAGCCAATTGACAATACCTGTACATTTGAGCCCAGGAAGATGACAGAGGATCCATGGGTCTTCCTTAAATTCCATTGGTAACAACCTGTGAACCTGGTTTTTGATTAGAGGCAACAACAAGTTAGTCACCATAGAATTAAAGGTAAAGTTTGTGCTTTGGTATCAGACAAACCTGGATTTAAAGTTCAGCCCTATCTCTAATTAGCCATTTGCCTCTTGTTTTTTCTTTTGGAATGAGGTTTCTAATATCTATTCTGCAGGGTTGTTGAAAGAGGGTGGCTAATGCATGCAAAGTGCATGTCCAAGTTGGATGCTGATAATTACTGTTTGTAATTCTTTTATTTTTAATCTCAAAGACATAACTTGAATGAAGTCATCCCCTGTCCAGCTTTTTTAATTTCAGAGAGCTTTGCTTCTAATTGTTCTCTTTTAATGGTAACTGTGTTGCATTGATTTAAAGTGTGTTGAACAGTTTTTCTTTTGTTTTCCTTCTGCTCTTCTTTATTGAAGCTGTACCTCTTGAATTTCTGGAAAGCAGGTGGGTAACTACATCAGTGCTATCATTTTTTGAGAAATCAAGTCTGTCTGGATCTTCCTTCTTTCGTTGAATTAGTATTTATTGGATGCTTACTCTGCCAGACTCGGAGCATACACAAGTGTGCACAGGGATCAGAGCATTGTCTGCTTAGTTTCAGCCAAAAGTCAGAGAGCTGAAGTACAAGTTTGTGACAGAATTATCCTATTATCCCTACAAACTTGGATTTAGGAGTTGTGGAAGCAGGTATATGCTTACGTGGTGAGATTTTCCAGGACTTAATACAAGGACATTTCCCCATCTGTTTGTAGCATACCTGATGTTTCATCCACTAGAGTTAGTGCTTAGTTAAGGCCTTGGCTCTTTTATTCTCTAATCTGAGGGAAAATGTGAGTTAGAAGTAATAAATACTTTTTCCCTGCAGCATTCTCTGAACATATTAACAAAATTATCTTATCTGATCAGCAGAGCTACCCTTAGTAAAGAATAGGGAACTAGGAGGATAACTGTGCTAAAGATTTGCTTTGGAGGCCCATCAGGACGAGTATAGGCAGGCCATTGTGGAAGGCCTTGCACAGTTAGGGTCTGTGGTAACTTCCAAAATGGCCCCAGTGATTCTTACTTCCTGTTAGTCACACTCTTGTGTTGTCTGTACCACTTTGAATGAGGGTTTCCTTTGTAACCAATAGGACATTGTGGAAATGACTCCCAACGCTAGGTCACAAGAGACATTGAAGCTACTGCATTACTTGCTAAATCAGTCATTCTATGGAATGCTATCTATCATGTTGTGAGGTCTCTCAAGCAGCCCTGTGGAGACTTTCTTATGGTGAGGAACTGAGGCCTTCTGCCAACAATTGGCACAAATTTGCCAGGTATTTGAATGAGCCACATTGAAAGTGGATTTTCCAGCCTTACTGAAGCCTTCAGAACACTGTAATCCCAGCTGACATCTTCACTTTAACATCATGAGAGACCTGAAGGTAGAACTACTCAGCTAAACCACATCCAAATTCCTGGCCACAGAAATGATGTGAGATGATAAATACCTTTTTAAGCCACTAAGTTTTGGGGTAATTTGTTTAACAGCAATAGATAACTAATACAGGGCCCAGCATATGGTGCTAGATTCCTGGAGAAAAGAGCAAAGTTAAGGAAGCAGATATTCAAAGGGAAGATTAGAGACGTCAAAGACAGATGCTGTTCTTACACTTCATAAAGGGAATATAGAGATGGGGCTGGGAATGGTGGTGGGGGAGAGGGAGAAAATTTAATATGTAATTATCAGAGTATGTGGAAGGAAGAAAAAAAGGCAAAAGGATGGATGTTAGTTTAGGAAGGACTCCTGAATGAAAAACTTGGAAATGGATCTATGTTTCAACACTATGGGAAGTTTTGAAAATTGAATTTTACTTGAGCAATCTTTGGATTTCATCAAAGAGTAGGGTCATAGTAATATAGGTAAAAGAAGTCTCCAGAGATTCACCCCCTGCACCCCCCACCCCAAGACTCTAGTTAAAGTACCAAAGACTATCTAACCTTTTAAAAGTCAACATGCCAATGAAAGCAGCATTTCTAAGGCTTGGAAAAAGGCTTCATATTCATTTAAACAAAAGAGACTTTCTAAAATTATCTCCAGCTATATGAAACTATGAATCACTTTTGTACCTCCAGGAAAGACTTAAGTGACATATGAGCATTTAGGTAAGAAGGCATTGTATTACAGATTAACATTTTTTTTTTTTAAACAAATTACTTTCTTTCTACATGGTTTTTGTAACATGTCAACGTTTTATATGGTTTTAGTTGGGGAGAAGGATGAGTTTCTTTGGAAAGGGGCAAGGCAGGAAATCAGTAATGATTCATACACTTTTTCACATGCTTCTCTGACGAGTTTTAATCACAAATCTGGGTCCACTTGTATAACAAAAACATTAAAAGAGGGTGTTTTAAACTGCTTCTTTTTATTAATCATGTATTTGGTCTTGTAAATAATACACGCAAGGACATCCTTGTTACGTCAGTTGGAAAAGTGATTAACTAGCTGTTTAACTAGGAGACAAGAATATCTTGCAGCTTTATATGTACTTCTTAAATAGCTATGTGTTTGCTCTTGTGCTATTTGATTTAGGAAAATGCTTTAAATTTTAGAATTTCTTTAATTGATTCCTTTAAAATTTATTTATTTTGAGAGAGGTAGTATGTATGCACTCAGAGAGGGAGAGAGGGAATCCCAAGCAGGCTCTGCACTGTTGGTGCAGAGCCAGATGTGGAACTTGATCCCACGAATATGAGATCGTAACCTGAGCTGAAATCAAGAGTCGAATGCTTAACTGACTGAGCCACCCAGATTCCCGTCTTTAATTGATTTTTAATGTTAATGACCCCTTCTATCTTACTCTACATTTCATGACAATTTTTAGGACTCTAAAGATAGTTTTCTATGCCACAATAATCTTTTTTTTTTAATTTTTTTTTTTAACGTTTATTTATTTTTGAGACAGAGAGAGACAGAGCATGAACAGGGGAGGGGCAGAGAGAGAGGGAGACACAGATCGGAAACAGGCTCCAGGCTCTGAGCCATCAGCCCAGAGCCCGACGCGGGGCTTGAACTCACGGACCGCGAGATCGTGACCTGAGCCGAAGTCGGACACTCAACCGACTGAGCCACCCAGGCGCCCCCACAATAATCTTTTAAAAGAGGGGCATATTTATATGAAGGGAATGCACTGTTATTTCTTTTTAAAAAATATTTATTTACTTTTGAGAGAGATAGAAAGAATACAAGTGTGGGAGAGGCAAAGAGAGGAGGACAGAGTATCAAGACCAGCTCTGTGCTGACAGCAGCAAGCCTGATGTGGGGTTCAAACTCCTAACGGTGAGATCATGACCTGAGCCAAAGTTGGATGCTCAATCGACTGAGCCACCCAGGTGCCCCAAAACTTTGTTATTTCTAAGTCCCCTTGATATGGTTTTTACTTTAGTTTTCCCTTAAGTCTAACTCTTTTTCCCCTTTGTTTCTATTGGAATGAGGTAATCCTGGATTTGTAGAATCTTTTGTGTTGGAAATGACTATAACTACACAGACACAGCATAGCATTTACTAAGAATAAGAGAAATGGAAATATCGGTAGTGCTGCTCACCAACTATGTGAAAATACTTAAGTGCTCTATTTCCAGAGAGAAAAATGCCACTTAACATGTTTATTATTAATTTGGGTGACTGAAACATAGGTGCACATAAATTGTGAACCAAAATTGAGGAATGGAATTTAAAAATTATGATAAGTGGGAGAAATGGTTAAGGAGGCCAGATGCATTAACAATGCAGTAATATAATATAAGACATTTATGAATAAGGAAGTTACTTGGAGGTTGACAGCTCAACACGTAAGTAGGGTAGTATGTGAATGTAGTACATACTTCAGTAGTAGCCTAGAAGTTCAAGCAGGAGTTAGAGACTCCAAACATCATTTGTTTTAAAATCACTTTAACTTTTAACAATAGCCAAATTATGGAAAGAGCCTAAATGTCCATCAACTGATGAATGGGTAAAGAAATTGTGGTTTATATACACAATGGAATACTATGTTGCAATGAGAAAGAATGAAATATGGCCTTTTGTAGCAAAGTGGATGGAACTGGGGAGTGTTATGCTAAGTGAAATAAGTCATACAGAGAAAGACAGATACCATATGTTTTCATTCCTATGTGGATCCTGGGAAACTTAACAGAAGACCATGGGGGAGGGGAAGGAAAAAAAAAAGGTTAGAGATGATGTTAGATTCATTTATTAAGTCAAAATTGTAAAGAAGTTAAATATCCAACAGCAGGAGAATAGGTAAATATGTCATACTACATATGTGACAAAATTATACATATATTTTATTAAAAATGTTTAATGTTCATTTATTTTTAATGTTTATTTTTAATGCTTATTAAATCTTATTTAATATTTATTTATTTAATGTTTATAATTTATTTAATGTTTATTTATTTATTTATTTTTAATGTTTATTTATTTATTTTCACACAGAGTGTGAACAGGGGAGGGGCAGAGAGAAGGGGAGACAGAGAATCTGAAGCAGGCTCCAGGCTCTGAGCTGTCAGCACAGAATTCACAAACTGTGAGATCATGACCTGAGCTGAAGTCAGCCACTTAACTGACTGAGCCACCCAGGTGCTCTGTGACAAAATAATATACTGTCTTTTAAAACTATTTCTTTTTTTTAATGTTTATGTATTTATTTTATTAATATAATTTATTGTCAAATTGGCTTCCATACAACACCCAGTGCTCATCCCACCACGTGCCCTCCTCAATGCCCGTCACCCACTTTCCCCTCTTAAAACTATTTCTTGAAAGCAATTTTATAACAGACAAATGCTTAATATGATTTTAAGTGAATATAGGAGAATACAATATGATCCTGATTTTTGAAATTTTAATTCCAGTATAGTTAACATACAATGTTATATTAGTTTCAGGTGTACAATATAGTGATTCAACAATTCTATACATTACCCAGTGCTCATAACAAGTGCGTTCTTTAATCCCCATCACCTAGTTCACCCATTTTCTTACCCACATCCCCTCTGGTAACCATCAGTTTGTTCCTATAGTTAAGAGTCTGGTTTATTTCTCTCTCGCTCTCTCTTTTTTTCTTTCCTTTGCTCATTTGCTTTATTTCTTAAATGCTGCATATAAGTGTAATCATATGATTTTTGTCTTTCTCTGACTGACTTATTTCACTTAGCATTGTCTAGCTCCATCCTCGTTGAAAATGGCAAGATTTCATTCTTTTTAATGGCTGAGTAATATTCCATTGTGTATATATATACCACATCTTCTTCTGCATTCATCTATCTATTATGGACATTTGGACTGCTTCCGTAATTTGACTACTGTAACTAATGCTGCAGTAAACATAGGGGTGCATATATCCTTTTGAATTAGTGTTTTGGTATTCTTTGGGTAAATAGTAGTGTGATTACTGGATCATAGCGTGCTTCTATTTTTTTTAAGTTTATTTATTTTGAGATAGAGAAAGGGGGGGCAGAGAGAGAGGGAGAGAGAATTCCAAGTAGGTTCTGTGTTGTCAGCGCAGAGCCTGATGCGGGGCTTGATCCCACAACCCTGGGGTCATGACCTGAGCTGAAATCAAGAGTTGGATGCTTACCTGACTAAGCCACCCAGGTGCCCTGCATACTTCTATTTTCAATTTTTTATGTAACCTCCATCCTGTCTTCCAGAGTGGCTGCACTACTTTGCATTCCCACCAATAGTATAAGAGGGTTCTTTTTTCTCCATGTGCTTGCCAACACTTGTTTCTTGTGTGATTCTGATTTTTGTTGAAAAAACACAGTAAAAAGTATAGAAGAAAATATACTGAAGAGAAGAATGCTAACTATTTACCAGAATCCCTTTGTCTCTTCTTCTGGTATACGGCCATGCTACATTTCCCAGCCTCCCTTGTAGTTGTGTGTGACAATGTGAATAAGTTCTATCCAGTGAAATGTGAACATCAATGATGTATTCTACTTTTAGGCTTGACTCCTAAAACTCTCCCACACATTTCTCCTGCCCTTTTTTTTTTTTTTTTTTTCAAACTGTTCAGTTGACTGGGATGTCAATACTTAGGACAACCTTGGAAGTCACATGTTGAAAAAGGCAAAGTAGACATCAACTTAGGTTCATGAGTGACCAAGAAGAAGTGAGTTACCCTGCTAATCTGAGTACTCATCTAGAACTGTCAGTTGAGGGAAGAAATACATGTCTATGGTGTTCAGCTGCCATCGTGGTTCCTGATAGAAAAACAGATGTGTTTAAGTCCATGTGAAACACCTACTAGGTATTGCCAGAAACATTTAGTTGGGAGTAGACATGGTGTGTTTTATAGGAACCCAAAGACTTTCAGGGCACGTGGGTGTCAGTCAGTTAAGCATCCGACTTTGGCTCAGGTCATGATCTCATGGTTTATGAGTTCGAGCCCCACATCGGGCTCTGTGCTGACAGCTCAGAGACTAGAGCCTGCTTCGGATTCTGTGTCTCCCTCTCTTTCTGCCTCTCCCCCACTTGCACTTTGTCTGTTTCTCAAAATGAATAAATGTTAAAAAAAATTAAAAAAAGACTTTGATAAATAGGAATATAAACTAATGTTTATTAAATTAATATTTTAGTTATTCAAGTTTCCCCATTTGTATGCACATGTTGAGGTCTGAGGAAGCCTGGGCTTACATGTATTAAAAAAATTTTATACTTTAGCATATATTGCATTTCTTAATTGGGAGAGGTAGTGAAAAATACAAACATAACTGTGAAAAATGGGAAAATATAAGTAAATTAAAAAACAAGGGTCAAGGAAATCATAAATTAGTGTAGAAGGTAAAGACCTAGTGAATATACAATGCACATGAGCCACTCTGTCCTATGCAGTTCCTGAAAAATGAGTATAAATTAACTCTGATTTTATTATCAACCAAGTGATTAGTTAAATGATTAATACATCAATTTTTTATATGTGTAAATGGCTCCATTGGCAATTAGTTCTGAAAGAAATTTCTCAATGGATTTTCATATAGGAAATGATGTCCTCAGCAGTATCCCTAAGAAAATATCAGAAAGTCTGAGCCAAGACTACACTGAATGTTAACTAACTTTAGAATTAAAAAAAAAGAGAGAAAATACTAGAATGGGGTTCACGGTGCTGCCTCTAGATTAACCAAAAGGACAGTGAGTCAAAACAAACCTCAGGTAAAGAAAATCAAGAAGGAGAGTGGGAGGTATAGCTTGACAATAGAACATGACAGATGATGGCCCCATTGGATCAAGGACTGAAACCTGTGTCTAGAGAAATAGTTGGAATTTATATTCTTTGAATAGTATTCATTAATATCCTTGTTCTACAGAAGGCTTTTTACATGTTGGACAGTAGGTGATTTTCAGGAAACTGCTGTAAACTCTCATGTTTTTTCCATATCTGTCTGCAATAACCACTAGCTCTGCCTTTTCAGTCGTGTGGGAGTGCCTCTCACTGACAGAGTTGAACCCAGAACCGTAGTTCACAGGGATCCTGGGAAATTCATTTCTGGACTTCTCCCTTGTGATAATAAGAAGATGGAGAAAGAAGCTATGATGTGGAATGGATAATGGACCGTCTAGAACACTGCAGAATATTAGTGACAGATCTCCAATAGCAAGTCCACATATAAAAAACAAACCAAATTGCCAACAATAGGTAGTTACAACATCATTTGTTTTTTAAAAAATTTTTTTATTAAATTTTTTAACTGTTTATTTATATTTGAGAGAGAGAGAGAGAGAGAGAGAGAGAGAGAGAGTGTGAGTGGGGGAGGGGCAGAGAGAGAGGGAGACACAGAATCTGAAGGAGGCTCTAGGCTCTGAGCTGGCAGCACAGAGCCTGATGCAGGGCTCGAATTCATAAACTATGAGATCATGGCCTGAGCCAAAGTCAGACGCTTAACTGACTGAGTCACCCACGAGCCCCAAACATTATTTGTTTTAAAATCACCTTAGCTTTCAACAATAGCCAAATTATGGAAAGAGCCTAAATGTCCATCAACTGATGAATGGGTAAAGAAATTGTGGTTTATATACACAATGGAATACTACGTGGATATGAGAAAGAATGAAATATGGCCTTTTGTAGCAATGTGGATGGAACTGGAGAGTGTTATGCTAAGTGAAATAAGTCATACAGAGAAAGACAGATACCATATGTTTTCATTCCTATCTGGATCCTGAGAAACTTAACAGAAGACCATGGGGGAGGGGAAGGAAAAAAAAAGGTTAGAGAGGGAGGGAGCCAAAACATAAGAGACTCTTAAACACTGAAAACAAACTGAGGGTTGATGGGGGTGGGAGGGAGGGATGGGTGGGTGAGGGGTATTGAGGAGGGCACCTGTTGGGATGAGCACTGGGTGTTGTATGGAAACCAATTTGACAATAAATTTCATATTAAAAAAATAAAATAAAATCACCTTAAAAACAAAATTACATATAGAAATACCTATATATAAATACAAAGGAAAAAAGATACACACCAATCTAAAAATAAATGTATGTCTGGGGGTGGGAGTAGGATTTTGTAGGAATAAGAGAACTTGTATATTATGTTATCTGAAATCCACACATATATGGTCAATTATTTTACAACATAGGAGCCAAGAATATACAACCAGGAAAGGACAGTCTGTTCAGTAAATGGTGTTGGAAAAATTGGACAGTCACAAGCAAAAGAATAAAACTAGACCATTGTCTTACACCAAACACAAAAATTAACTCAAAATGTATAAAGACTTGAAAGTAAGACATGAAACCATAAAACTTCCAGAAGAAAATGCAGACAGTAAGCTCCTGGAGTTAGATTTTAGCGACAATTTTTGAATCTGATATCAAAAGCAAAAGCAACAAAAGCAAGAATAAACAAGTGGGACTACATCAAAGTAAAAAGCTTCTGCACAGCGAAGGAAACCATAAACAAAATGAAAAGGCGACCTATTGAAAGGGAGAAAATATTTGCAAATCATGTATCTTGATAAGGGGCTAATGTTCAAAATATATAAAGAATTCATGCAACTCAATAGCAAAAATTCAAACAATCCTATTAAAAAAATGGGCAGAGGATCTGGATAGACTGAAGAAGACATACAGATGGCCATCAGGTACATGAAAATAAGCTCTACATCATCAATCATCAGGGAAAAGAAAATCAAAACCACAATGAGATATCACCTCACACCTGTTAGAATGGCTCATATCAAAAAAGACTAGAAATAATGTGGGTGTGGAGAAAAGGGAACCCTTGTACACTGTTTATGAGAATGTAAACTGATGCAGCCACTATGAAAACAGTACAGAGATTCCTCAAAAAATTAAAAACAGAACTACCATATGATTCAGAAATTCCACTTCTAGGTATTTATTTAAAGAAAACAACTCAAAAAGATATATGCATTCCATGTTCATTGTAGCATTATTTACAATATCCAAGATACAGAAATGACCTGTGTCTCTTGATGGATTAATGAATAAAAAATGTGGTTTATATTTTATACATATACATACATACATACAATGGAATAGTATTCAGCCATAAAAAATAATGAAATCTTGCCTTCTGCCACAACATGGATGGACCTTGAGGGCATTAGGCTGAGTGTAATAATTAAGAGTAAGAAAAATACTATATAATCGCTCTTATATGTAGAATCCAACAACAACAACAACAACAACAACAACAACAACAACAACAAAATCGAACTCATAGAGAACAGACTGGGGATTGCCAGGGGGACTGGGAAAAATGGGAGAAGTTTTTGTTTTTTAGTTTATTTTTTGAAGTTTATCTTTATTTTTTTAGCAATTTCTACACCCAATGTGGGGCTTGAGTTCACACCCCAAGACCAAGAGTTGCATGCTCTTCTGACTGAGCCAGCCAAGCACCCCTGTTTTTTAGTTTAAATAAATTGAATAATAATTTTTAGAAAGCAGATGAATTTCTGATTCTACATATCTCACCATACAATAAACATTGAACTCATGGCTCACAAGCTTTTAAAATGTCAGATGCTGGCACGTCATGATCTCATGGTTTGTGGGTTTGAGCCCCAGGTCGGGCTCTGTGCTGACAGCTCAGAGCCTGGAGCCTGCTTCAGATTCTGTGTCTCCCTCTCTCTCTGCCTCTCCCCTGCTCATGCTCTCTGTCGCTTAAAAATGAATAAATGTTAAAATAATATTAAACAAAACAAAATGTCAGATGCCAAACAGGACATCTATGATTAAGAATCTGAGTCTGGAGTTGTCTACTCGAAATTTGAGTTGGAACCGATAACAGTAGATATCCAAAAGAAACAAAATTGAGTGAACAACTAAAGATAATAACTAATGCCAGGGACTTTGGCCTCAGGATCTTGGGACAAGTAATAAATCTGGCTCAGAATAATTTATACAGAGGAATTTTCTAGCTATCATATGCCATTCTTATCATTTCACTTGCTGTCCCATGTCTTTGGGAGATGGGTAACATTCAGTCAATTGATTTAAATTTATTTAGTGCTCTTTATGCTGGTTGTGATTATCCTGTTATATTTATTGAATCTTGAGAGAGGGTCATACATATTTGTGCATGTTAAAATAGCTACATGTGGAACCCCAGATCCATTAGAGCAGTTAAGTAATTTATCTCTTTCAATATATTTCATTTTAAATTGTAATGTCTGGAGCATTCTTTAAAAATATTTTTTAAATATAAATTTTTGTGTATTCTATAATTAAAAAGAAAAAATAAATGGAATTATCCTGGGATAATTAGTACCTTAACATAATAATAGCTTAAACTACTAATTTCTGTAGTGGGATATTCTGTGACCACGTTGAAGGCAGTGAATGGCGGAAAACTTGAGTTCTAGTTCAATTTCTGCATTAGCATTATGTGGTATGACTTAGGATAAGTAATTTGATTTTCTTAGGCCCCTGTTTTCCCGGTTGTGAAATAAGAGTTTGGATTAGGTGATTTCTAAGATCCCTTTCAGCATGGACAGCCTGTAATTCTAGGATTTGTTGGAGAGCAGTATTAGAAGCATGGAACAGTTCTAGGTGTTGTGGCGAGGAAAAGGCACTATGTTACTTTGTCTTTGGGAAGCAGGAGGAACTGACCAAAAGTACTAAGGATTCAGAAAATCAAAGTGCGGGCAATTGAAGGCAACTTTTGCATACATTAAAGTTTCACTGACGGTCAGCTTTCTTCCTGTGAGACACTTGAAATTACATAGAGATATTTGTTTTTATGTCTATGAACAGGGATTATATTCAGTTGGTTTGTAACAAAATTGCTCTGTGGGTTATTTTTGGAGGGCATCTTTCCTAATTGTTTGGGTCTATTCTGTATGAATTGTTGAATATTAATCCTAGACATACATCATCCTCCTACATCTAAAGAGGTATAGTCCTTTCTTTTTTTTTTTTTTAATTTTTGATGTTTATTTATTTTTGAGACGATGCAAGAGACAGAGTGCAAGCGACGGAGGGGCAGACAGAGGGAGACACAGAATCTGAAGCAGGCTCCAGGCCCTGAGCTGTCAGCATAGAGCTCAACGCGGGGCTCGAACTCATGAACCGTGAGATCGTGACCTGAGCCGAAGTCGGACGCTTCACCCACTGAGCCACCCAGGTGCCCCATAAAGAATTATAGTCCTTTCTTGTTTCCATTAGGAAGAACCTAGATGTGAAGGTAGATTTTCTGCTATTCAAGGATCTAATTTTGCACACAGGTTATGTCAGAGCTGAAAATCTATCCTCTCAGGGACTGAAAGACTGAAAGTGAAGGTGAATATCCTTCCAGTAAAAGTGAAACTAGACTTCTTATTTACACAATCCAAGGAGAGTAAATACATGAGGACCAAACATACCAGTTGAAGGAAATCTATTAGTAAAAAAGCATATTAGCAAAATTAGATGTAATGATCTAAGTTTTCTATTATTTGTTGTAATAATGATGTACTTTTATATCATTTCTTGGGCAGTATTATTAACTTTTGACATTAAATATCATATATGTCCTCAATGTTTCATGCTATATAACAGAGCCTTTTAGAGATAGTGTTCTAAAAAATTCCAAGAAACATATTTACAAAGATTGATAATCCATGCATAGGGACCAAAAAGGAAATTTGTATGTTCATGGTAGGATTAGTCAATATTATGAAGGTGTCAGTTTTTCCTGAATTGATTTAGAAAGTCAACTCAAACCTAGTCAGAATATCAGCAGGCTTTCTTTTCTCTTCTTTCCTTTCCTTTCCTTTCCTTTCCTTTCCTTTCCTTTCCTTTCCTTTCCTTTCCTCTCCTTTCCTTTTTCTTTTCTCTTTTCTCTTCTTTTCTCTTTTCTCTTCTCTCTCTTCCTTCTCTTCTTTTCTCTTTGACAAACTGATTCTAAACCTTATGTGGAAATGCAAAGGATCTAGAAAAACAAAAAAAATTGAAAAAGAACAAAATTGGAAGACTTACATTATCTAATTTCATAACTTATGATAAAGCTCTAGTAACCAAGAGTGTGGCATTGGTATAAAGACAAATCAATGGAACAGACTAGAAAGTTCATAAACAAACCCATGCATATATGTTTAATTGATTTGCAGAAAAGGTATTAGAGCAATCCAATGAGAAAAGAATGATCTTTTAAACAAATGGTGCTGGAGCAATTAGATAGCAGTATATAGAGACATGAACTTTTACCTTTACTTTACATTATATATAAAAATTAACTCAAGATGCATCATAGACCTAAATATAAGAGCGAAAACTATAAAATTGCTAAACAAAAACATGTGAGGAAATCTTACAAAATAATACAGATGGTGAGCTTTTTGAGGCTCGTGACCCATTCCGTCATTCACCATTTATCTCTTTTTCCTCAGTACCTAGCACAGTGTCTGGCTCAGAGCCTGGAGCCTGGTTCGGATTCTGTATCCAAGGTATCCAAGGAATGCCAGAACTCAGACCTAGATTTGTTCTCTGTATTTCACATCCCTGGTACATGCTCTCAGGGTTGGCTTTCACGCCTTTCATGCTGCACAGGTGGAGAATGTGGAACTCCATAAGCTCAGCCCCCTAGGGGATTTGCCCACAGTACTTCTGAGCTGAAAGAATGGGGCACCCAGTCTTGGCCCATACTTTGGTATCTCCTCAGTTCCTAATTGATCCTACTCTAGATTGGATCTGGTGATGTGAGCTCCTTGGCCACCCAGGCTGAGACTCTGAGAAAATACAGTGAGAGGGAGTGCAGAGGTTTATCAGTGAGAAGGTGGTTCAGCCCAGGGTAAGAGTTGTTCCAAAGGAGTATAGAGAAGGGCACTTAAGTCACCATAAACAAGTAAAATATTTATTTTTAAAGTATTCACAGGAAGGATGTGATGCTATTTTTATAAGAAGGGCAGACTTTGTTCATTTCCTGTTCTCTGAATTAGAGATCTCCAGTTTATTTTGCTCATAACCTAGACAAGCCCTAGAAAGAAATACCATAACTGAGAACTTCTTTGTCTTTCCCCCTTTTTAGTCTCATCATTGTGCTACCTATTTCCTAAGCACTAGTGACATCTTCATTTCAAACTTTAACTGATCTAGGCCATGGTGGAGTTAGCACTAGATCTGAGTCCTGGGAAACTGTTGTCATTTAGCAACAGAAGTCCTGGTCTCAACGGGAATATATGGTTTTAGTCTGTTAGAAGCACATGATTGGAGATTGAGGAGGGTCACCTTGGTCAGAAAAGCATACAGAACACATCTTGTGTATCTATGAACTTCAGATCCATGCCCTCTTAGTAGTATCCCAAGCTTCACATCTTTTTTCTGGATAGATATTAATTCCCTTTCCTTGTGGTTTATGTATTATTTTGTCTTATGGAAGCAGATGCTTTACTTCCAGGCATATCTTTCCTTCCGTCGTGGAGCACAAATGAGTACTGCTAAATAAATTTGCTAAATAGATTACCTTTAATTCAGGTGAAGGTTACTCTTAAAATGGGGCACCTGGGTGACTCATTTGGTTGAGCATTGACTTTGGCTTAGGTCATGATCTTGCGGTTCATGAATTTGGGCCCCACATCGGACTCTCTGCTGTCAGCTCAGAGCCTGATTTAGATTCTCTGTCTATGTCTCTCTCTCTGCCCCTCCCCACTTGTGCGTCTCTATCAAAAATAAATAAACATTAAAATAAAAACAGATTACTCTTAAAACTAGAGGACTTCATCCAGAAGAAGGCCTGCTTCAGGATCTGCAGTTACTATGAACAGTCTCTTACCATACCTTGGTATTTGGCCAATCCCACTCCATATGCCCTAATGGTTATATATGGCAATCATATGAACAAGATTTGTGATAATCATTAGATTGTTATATTTGAAGAATCCCTGGTAACCAAGTAATTTACTCCTTTCTCCAAATGACTGCATCTATCTGCTTGGACATTGTGTAAAAACTTGTGTGTATAACTTCTTTCCAGAGACTTTGTAAAAGACCCACTCTTTTTACCTCCCCTCACTACCTGCTACTCTAGATGATTTGAGAATAGCTAGCCTATGACTGAGGGGATGGTCACTGAGACAACAGTGGAAAGAACTTCTGGTTCATACTCTGGGAGTTTATGGTTTTCTACACATTTTAGAGTAGCTGCAAGAAGAGCTAGCTTTTTATTCCAGGCACAATAATGTCAATATATTTTGTAACATCTTATTTTTACCAAGAATTTTAAACTGCTTTTAACCAAAGCAGGCTTTCTGACAGGGGAGTTGACATTCATTTCCCTTTATCCTCTGTGTGACATGTATAAAGTAGGAAAATGAACAAAAAAGTCAAGTAGAAAGGACTAGAACATCTCCAATGACCAAAAGTTGATGGATATTTCTTCTGTAGATTTCAAAGAACTAAGATTTTATACTGCCACCATGTTCTTTGCTACTCCTATAACACTGAGGCTTTCATGTATGTTACTGTTCAAAATTCACTGTTTAATTTTTTTTAATTTTTATTTATTTTTGAAAGAGAGACAGAGTGCAAGCAGGGGAGGGGCAGAGAGAGAGGGAGACACAGAATTCAAAGCAGGCTCTAGGCTCTGAGCTGTCAGTACAGAGCCCAAAGCAGGGCTCGAACCCATGAACCCTGAGATCATGACCTGAGCCGAAGTTGGACACTCAACCGACTGAGACACCCAGGCACCCCAAAAATCACTGCTTATAGGGGTGCCTGGGTGGCTCAGTCGGTTGAGTGTCTGACCATCTCAGGTCATGATCTCATGGTTGGTGGATTCATGCCCCACATCAGGCTTTGGGTTGATAACGTGGAGCCTGATTCAGATTCTCTGTCTCCCTCTTTCTCTCTGCCTCTCCCCCGCTCATGCTTTCTCTCTCTCTCAAAAATAAACATTAATTTTTTTTAAAAAAAGGAAAAAAGTCACTTCTTAGAAAGCAATGTGTGCTGATAGGGTCTACTGTGAGCTACGGAAATTGCATCTGAAGGTAGCGGTGGCTTCTCTGAGCCTGACTTGTCTTCAGTATTGGAGTTTCACCTTGACTTAGTCTGCTTAGGCTACTGTAACAAAATACCATAGACTTGGCAACTTAAACAATAGACATTTATTTCAGCACAGTTCTGGAGTCTGGAAGTTCAAGATCAAGGTGCTGGCAGATTGGTCTCTGATGAGAGTCCTCTTCCTGGTTTACAGATGTCATCTTCTAGCTGTATCTTCATATGGTAGAGAGAGAGGGCTCTGGCCTTTTCCTCTTATAAGGGTACAAATCCCATTATGGGGACTCCATTCTCATAACTTCATCTAACCCTAATTACAAAAGCAAAAACAAAAACAAAAACCATAAAACCTAATTATGTCTCCAAGGCTTCAGCTCCAAATACCATCATATTGGGGATTAGGATTTCAACATATGAATTTCGGGGTGACACAAACATTCAATCCATTGTACACCTTTTGCCCTCAGTTTTGTGTGGGGTCTTTCTATGACCTCACTGGATGTAAAGTATAAGAACCTGAGTAAGATTTCATTTGTACTTTTTATTACTGGTCCCCAGGAACAGAGAGTCTTATGAATTTCAATTCTTATGAATTTGCCCTCAAGGGAAAGTTATGCAATTATGATTAAAATGTAACATTCAGAGAGATTTGTGTTAAGCATTTCTCAGATTTATTGGGGTACCCTGAGTAGCACATTAGCAGGAGGATATTTTTTTAATTGTGTCAGGTTGGAAGGATTTTACCATTTACTTTTTGATATAAACAGATTCTATCCAGCAGTCACCAACAACTTGACCTACATTTTGTAGTACAACAAAAAATCTCAGTGAAAAATAGAAACGAGGAGTTCTGGACTTAAACCTAGAAGTATTTAAGAGAGAGGTGTTTATAGGTACTTCTTTCTGTTTACCACCTTAAAATAGATGCACTACCAATGAAAGTTCTAGGATTTTATTTCAGCCCACATTTAAAATATTCTGGATAAATGCATGTGGTTTACTTTTGCAATGTTTACAAAGCACAAACAGCATTCAATATCTAGGCTTAACCTTACAATATTATCTGTTTTATTGAAGTAGAGTGTTGTATCCTGAGCAGGGCTGGACAGTAGGTGCGTTAATTCTATGATACTTTGTTTGAAGCCAATGCCATTAACTTTACTGAAACCCCAGTCCTTATTCAATGATAATTACTTAACGGTAAGTGGTATTTATTATTCTCTTAAGTTTCTACTTTGGGTGAGGACAGATATTGTTGAATACTTTGAAAGGCTTTCAGGAAAATAAGGAAGGAGACTTCTTTTCCTTCTAATAATGCAACATTTTCAGGAATGTAGGCTATATTCCTTAGGCCAATGATCAGGTATGCCTAATTGTAGACAGTGATAACTTTGTTGGGCCAATTGTCTGTTGCTTATCTCAAGGCCTAGGGAAATATGCCCAGGGTGGAGGGCTGCAGGGAGTGTTTCTCCAACCTTTCCTCAGAGTAGGAAGCAATTGTGTGTTGTCTGGTACTAGCTGTAAGGCTGAGGAGACCTTGCTTTTTCATAGAGATATGTAGCCTTTCTTCATAGGATTCAGTCTATAATAATACTCTGTAGTCAGAAATCACAGAAAACCTTGAGGCACCTGGCTGGCTCAGTGGGAAGAGCATGTGACCTTTGATCTTGGGGTTGTGAGTTTGGGCCCCATGTTGAGTGTAGAGATTACTTAAAAATAAAATCTTTAAAAAAATCATAGGAAACCTCCTCTTGTGTAAGCCCTTTCTTGTTGATTACGCACAGTTTCTCCTCTTCCTCTATTCCTTTTAACATTGAGCTTCCTTTGACATAAATAGAGACTCTGTTTTGACTTTAAACTAGAAGGAAGTGGAGATAGAGTAACAGAAGAACAAATTTCTAAATAACAGAAGAAACTTCCTTTTATAAAGCTGAATTTAAAACACTCTCCTGGGTTTTTGGCTAGGATATTTTTGGGCTGCCTAAACACATTTACCAGTACACTTGCTATGAACAAAATCACCAGTATGCATTTATGGGTGGATCCATTTCCTTTCTAGCTGTATTATCCTCAGGCCATGAGAACTCTTTTAGCTTAGTTACTTAAAATGAATGCACAAAAACAAATTCTCATAAAATCTACTAGAAAAAACTTAGACAACCCATATGGATTAAACATCTTATTAGCCTAACCTAAAAGAATTAAATGTATGTAATTATACATGTTAATTTATATAAGGAGTAGTGTTTATGGCATTAGATAAATATTGACCCACTCACAGCCGATTAGTCTTATAACAAACTAAGTCTTTCTTGGAGATGTTTTCAGGTGTACCTCAGAATCCTCTGCCTGGATTTTTTTTTTTACTCAAAATATTACATAATTTTTACTCAAATGTATGTGTGATGGGTATTTTGTATGTCAGCTTGACTGGGCAAAAGGATGCCCAGAGAGCTGGTAAAACATTATTTTGGATGTGTCTGTGAGGGCATTTTTAAAGAAGAGATTAGCATTTCAATTGGTAGGTTGAGGAAAGAAGATTGCACCAATGTGAGTGTGCTTCCATTTAAGGTCTGAGTAGAACAAAATGACAGAGGAAGGGCGAATGTGCTCTCTGCTTAAGCTGGGTTATCCATCTTCTTCCACCTTCAGACATTGGCACTTCTGGTTATCAGGCTTTCAGACTTGCACTCAATTGCATCACTGGCTTTCCTGGTTCTTCAGTTTGTAGATGGCAGATTGTGGGTCTTCTCAGCTTACATTATTGTATGAGCCAGTTTCTATAATAAATTTCTGTCTCTATATCTATCTATCTTATTGGTTCTATTTTTTTTCAGAGAACTCTAATACAGCACATAAGATATAAATAAAATTACTGAGTCTTAAACCCTCATCTTAGTGATGTCTCCTGGTTTATTCTCATTCTTCTTTTGAAAAGGTAAAGTATGGGAACAGTGAAGTAAGATACACTCTGATTGTGGTTTTAAAAATTCTTTATACATTAATTGGAAGTATATCCAATTGAAATAACCTAGAAGTTCAACACTAAGGCATTGGTTAAATAAATTAAGATAATCAATATAATATTAAATTGTTTAATAAATATTAAAAGTAGTGTTACCAGTAAATATTTACTGATACAGAAATATTTTCATAATATGTTGTTTTTTTAGAAATTAAAAAAAATGTTTATTTTATTATTTTTGAGAGCGAGATAGTACAAATGGGTGAGGGGCAGAGAGAGAGGGGTACTGAGGATCTAAAGCAGGCTCCACTCTGACAGCAGCCAGCCTGATGTTAGACTTGAGCTCATGAACTGTGAGATCATGACCTGAGCCAAAGTCAGATGCTCAACTGACTGAGCCACCCAGGTGCCCCTATTCATAATATATTGTTAAAGAGTCCACTTAAAAAATCATATATGTTGTAGCACTCATAAAGAGCTAAATGTATATACATAAGAAAAATTCTAGAACAGCATTATTTTATATAAATATGATACAAGTCACAAACGTAAGCCACAAATGTCATTTAAAATTATCTACCGGCTACATTAAAACAGGTAGAAAGATGGGCTCTTGGGTGACTCGGTCATTTAGGCATTTGACTCTTGATTTTGGCTCAGGTCATGATCTCAACAGTTTGTGAGCTTGAGCCCTACCTCAGCCTCTGCTCTGACAGCATGGAGCCTGCTTGGGATTCTTTCTCTACCTCCCCTACTCTCTCTCTCAAAATAAATAAACTTAAAAAAAATAAGTAGAAATAAATAATTGAAATTAATTTTAGTAATATATATTTAAGTCATTATAGCCAAAATATTATTAAATATTAAATATTAACTAACAAAACTATTGAGATATTTTATGTATTTTTGTACATGAGATATTTTACACATTTTTGAAATCCAGTGAGTATTTTACCTTAGAGCACATTTTATTTTGGACTAGATATATTTCACCTACTCAGTAGTGTCATGTGACTAGGCTGCCATCCTGAATAATGCAAACCTAGAAGGATGTGCATCAAAATATTAATAATGGCTATCTATAGATGGTAGAATTATGAATTTATATTTTGCTTACTTGTATTTTCTAGTTTGTACAATAAGCATCTAATACGTTTATAATAAGTTAAAAAATCTATGTTTACTTTAAAGTGTTTCATGAATCATATTAAAAAAAAAAGTGTTTCATGAAGTGTGGTGAAACTCCCATTTGCTTATACCCCCAAGAAGTCTTCTAGTGGAGGAAGAGGTATTCTGTGTTTTCAAGACAGCAGAAGTTTACAAATGGAGGCTCAGATCAGTACTATTGGTAGTCAGGGGCCTGTGCATGTGTGTGCATATATGTGTGTATGTGTGTGTGTGCATGTGTGTGAACGGAGATGGTTTGTGAAGAGCTTTTTGTGGATACTGGCAATTCCCGCGGTCATGGAAGCATGGTGGCCCTGAGGCATGAGTAATGTAGCCTTATACTGAGGATCATTAACCTGAAGTGATAGTCCTTGGTACCAGTCAGTTCCATTTTTCTTCACTGGAGTATCCTTATATTTGTTAGCCCAGGATGACCTACTGTACTAAGCATGAAAGCTGGGCTAGATAGTTCTTGGGTTGAGTTGTCGAGGTTAAACATGAACATTTCAGAGCAGTTGGGGCCAGATTCCCATCAAAAGTAACCCCTTGGGAATTTGGAGTACTCAAGTATTAGCCAAGTTAGGGTCTAGTTCAATATTCTTCTGAAATGACACACTGGAATTATTCTGTCAGAGGGAGCTATGGAATGTACCCTGTCATGTGATCAGAAAGCCCTGAACTGTAAACAATGGAACTGTTAGAATGCCAGATGGAGTCATATGGAGATCACTGACACTTCACATGCTATCATCTTAGTGGCCTCATAACAAACACTGTATTCATTAAAACTGCACTTGGGGTACCTTGACCTATGTCAATGATGGTCTAAAATACTGGACTAAATCACTTCTAATTCATTTGGCTTTTATTATAGTAAAGTTAATCATGAAAAACTCATATGGTATTAATGCCAATGTCATAAGTTCTTTATCAAATTTCTACCCACAATTCATTATTAATTTTTCAGGAGATTGCCATATGTTCCTGGCATGGAGTTACAGCAAACATGAACTGGTTCCCCAAGGTTATGATTAGAGCAGTTTGAGCCAATCTGACAAAGCCTCATGTGCCTTTACGTATAAAGCACCTGCCAAACCACATGTACACCAGACCACTGGAATTCTTTGGCATTGTTTTTCTGAGCAGGAGGTTTGGGTAGTGGGGCACTCACCAAAGCACTCAATATTTCTTTCTTTTTGTTTTAAAAATAGAACATTCATACAAAATAAGCCTCATCTCTGGTTTCCAAACCATAAAATTTTGAAGGAGGGTCTTTCAGGAAACCACTGTATTTCTGAATGAAACTTCATGAAGTCCCATCATCCTTTTCAACTATTGCACTCTTTGCAGAGCACCCTGATGGTCTATTAATAAAACCATTTCACCTAGTGAAGATACTGATGTAGAATCAAGGAGAAAAGATACAACACCTTTATCTGGGTTACAGGAATGAATTGGTATTTTCCAGGAATCCTCCCCTTTTTGACTTAATGGCACAGTAGCTATGACACACAACTGCTCTGTTCCCTGTTTTAGAGAACAGACCAAGTGAGGAAAAATACACTTAATAACATTACATGGAATGGAAAAATTAGTCTCTCCTCTATACAAGTATAGTCTCACAGAAAACTTATAACCTATCGAGCTTATGACTTGCAAAAGATAATTCAGTGTTCCTTGTTTATAAAGATTCTGAAACTACTTCATATCAATTAGGGTAGGCCAGTTGCTTTAACAAATAGACGCCAGGGGCACCTGGGTGGCTCAGTCAGTTAAGCATCCAACTCTTGATTTCAGCTCAGGTCATGATCTCACGGTTTGAGATCATGGCTTTACCTCGGGCTCTGTGCTGATGGCATGGAGCCTGCTTGGGATTCTGTCTCCCTCTCTCTCTGCCCCTCCCCTTCCTACTCTCTTATCTCTTACATTGCTCTCAAAATAAATAAAAATAAATTTAAAAAATTTTTTAAAAGTTAAAAAAATAAAAACATGTTGGGATGAGCACTGGGTGTTTTATGTAAGCCAATTTGACAATAAATTATATGAAAAAAAAAAAAAAACAAAATCAAATAGATCCCAAGGTATATAATGGCTTGAATACAATACAAGTTCATTTCTTGCTCATACAAGTATCGGACAGGGGAATAGGTTGGCAATATCCCTCGTCTACAAAGTCATTCAGAAATCCAGGATAACGGAGGCCTTGCCAATTTTAGCATTTGGATGCCCCGGGGTACCCCCTAAGGGAAAAGAGCGGAGAGGAAATGCATAGGAGAATTTTATGCACCAGAAGTGGACATGGAATGTAACATTTCCACTCACTTTTCATAGGTTAGGATTCATTTATATGTTCTCACCTAACTGCAAGGGAGACTGGGAAATGTGGTTCCTGGCGGGGAATCAATTTTCAAATAATCTTTACATTATGGATGGGGAGCCATGAATTTTTGGTGGACAGTTAGCTACCACTGTTATATGCTCTGTCCTTTTCTTTTTGAGAAAATTTAGTCAGATGAAAAATTAAAGCCAGTGTTAAAAATGGTAAAAAATAACAAGAGAACAGATCATTTCTCCCAGGAATAGTCTTAATGATGGTACCTTCATTTCTATGTACACTGTCTCCATGAAACTTGTATAGAGGTGATTGAAGAAGAAACGAAATGGGAGCAAAGAAGGAGAGAAACACTGAGGAGGAGAAGGAGGAGAGGAAAAGAGAAGGGGAAAAGATGGAGAAGATAGTAAAAAATATGCTGAGGTGATAAAAATAAAATTGTACTACCCTGGATATGCTTAGGTATTAAAAAAGAGTTTCCAGCTTCTTACCTCTTTCGTTT
Source organism: Panthera onca (assembly GCF_046562875.1). NCBI lineage: Eukaryota > Metazoa > Chordata > Mammalia > Carnivora > Felidae > Panthera > Panthera onca. The sequence goes on along the minus strand of NC_138339.1, from coordinate 39,787,079 downwards.
CCCTCTCATGCCATAAAACAACTTTATGCAAGCTGGGCCCCAGGTCCCCTTCACTGCAGATATGTTCTAACAGTAGTTTAGTTGTTTTTATCATTATGCTATTGAAAAGATAGTGCATATGCAAAGGCTTTGTAAACTACATAGAATTATCTCATTGTAATTATTATAGGTTTTAGCATTAGATCTAATGCACATTTTTTAAAGGTTATATTGGTGGGCTAAATAAAGTAAGAATCACAATTTACTGATTGCAATTTTGTTTTACTAAATAGTATTATATATTGATATATAAAAATACAAATAGGTAAAGACATAAATTCTCAGTGTGCAGCTGGATGGATTTTCACAAAACGAACATCGAGAAACATAACATTACAAGCATCCAGAAAATCCTCTCGTGCCTGTTCCTAATCATTATATCCTCCTTCTTCCTCAGAGATAACTTAAACTTTATATAAGTGGAATTATACAGCATGGATTTTTTTCTGTGACACTAATTTATATTGTTGCATGTGGCAGTAACTTGTTCATTTTTATTACAGTATGAGATTGAATTTATGAATATATGACTATATGTATATCTGTTTTACTCTTCAAGAGCATTTTGATTGTTTCCAGTTTTCAGATATTGTGAATAACACTGCCATGAACATTTTTGTACATGTCCTGTTGTTTGCAAATGTACACATTTCTTTTTTTTTTAATTTTTTAAATGTTTATTTATTTTTGAGAGAGACAGAGACAGAGCTTGAGTGGGGGAGGGGCAGAGAGAGAGGGAGACACAGAATCTGAAGCAGGCTCCAGGCTCTGAGCTGTCAGCACAGAGCCCGACGCGAGGCTCAAACCCACGGACCGTGAGATCATGACCTGAGCCAAAGTTGGACGCCCAACCGACTGAGCCACCCAGGCGCCCCTTAAATGTACACATTTCTATTCAGTATTTACCTAAGAATGAGATTTTTGTGTCAATGAGTAGGCATATTCTCTCTTCCCATAGATACAGCTAAGCAGTTTTTCAGAGTGGCTGTAACGGTTCTCCTTCCCAGGAGCAGTGTGTTCAAGTTCTAGTTTCTCCACATCCTAGCCAGCACTTATTACTGTTAGTCTCATTTTTGGTCACTCTGATGAATATAGAGTGATTTCAAATTTTCCTGATGATTAATGAACTTGAGAGCCCTATCATATGTTTATTAGTCATTTGGGTATCCTCCTTTGTGAAGTGCCTGCTCATGTCTTTTGTCAATTAAAAAAGGCTAATAGTCTTTTTCTTATTGCTTTGTAGGGCTATGTCATCTATTCTGGATATGAGACCTTGTATAGATAGTATACTTTTTTCCTAGGACTTTTATTGTGCCACCTTTCATGTGTAAATGTGAAAATATGTAAGTATATTATCCAATTGGAATTGATATTTAATATGGTATGAGGAAGATTTGAGATTAATATATTTTCCGTCAACTGGATAGCCAATTGACCTAGGACTGTATATTGAAAAGACCCTTCTTTTAACACTTGTAGTAGGGCAGTGTTGTCTTGCTCAGATTCCCGTTTACCAAGCCAGTGCACCCATATCCTCAGTTTCTGTGCCAACTATTAATAGTTCATGGCTGCTCCTCAGGCAATTGGGCCTCTTTTAATGGAAACCATCTACCCTTGGCAGTTACATTTCCATTGGGGATGTTCCTCAACCAGTGAATGACTAATGTAGGGGCACAAAAGGCTGGCTTTTTTCTGCCTCAGGAAGGGTTAACCTGTGGTGGGTGTATGCTTCTGAGTGTCCTCCTGTGAATTAAGCCATAGCTAGCTTTCACCCAAGACTGCATCTTTGCCTGGCTTCTTCTCCTTTCCTATTCTGCCTAATTCCCTCTCTGTAGAATTTTTTCCTAAAGAGCATTCTCTCAATAAGTTACGTATATTACAAACCCTATTTCAGTCTCTGTTTCTAGGGAACTCAACCTAATACATTTGTTTCTAGAAGTGCTCTTAGGAAGTAGACTCTAAGAATGGGATCCCAAGTTGAATCACTTTCTATCAGTATAAAAGAATACCTCATCATTAGTTATGATAACCCATTATATGCAGTAGAATTACAGTTGTTGAGACTCTGATCTGTGGTGATGGGGATGTGTATAGTGGAAGAATTTGCACTGGTTTGTTTAATATCTCTGGCATTTGGAAGGTAGCAGAGAAAGAATACAAGAACTGTGAAGTTGAGTGGCTATTGTTGATTGCCACTGAAAAGAGAAAAGGCTTAGGACAATCTCTAATTTTAAGCAAACTGTGAAGGTTTGGGGACAGCTTAGATAGTCTTCAAATGACATCATTTTCTACTAGTGAAAGACAGAAATGAAGATCAGGCACAGGACCTCATTTTTAAGAGTGGCAGAGCTTTGGAAAAGGCTGAATTCTCAGCCTAGCCAAATCTATGCTAAAGATAAGTCCCTGATAAAGAAAGAGTGAGATGTAAGACTTGATATGAGGTTATCTTGGTAGATGAACTTGAACACACAGATTCTTTTGTGCTCTCTTTGTTTGCAGAAGTAGCACCAACTCTCCATTGTAGGCAAAGAGTCTCCTTTCTTGAAAATTATGAGGCAGGCATCAATATTATGTTGGTTCACCTCAAGGTCTGCCCTTAATTCACCTTCCAACTATTCAACCAATACTAGGATTAAACTTTATCATGAACTATCTGGGAAAACTATGGAGAGAGTGATTATTATATTATTCAATATTTACTGGAAGTTCTAGTTAATGCAGCAGGACAACAAATAGATGATATATACACAAACAAATGAATAAATGGTTTACAGATCAGAAAGGAAAAAGTAAAACTGCCTTTGTTCACAGATGATATGATAGCCCATGCAGGAAATCCCAAAGGATTGGTAACAAATACTCTGGGAACTAATAAGTAATTAAATCAAAGTCATAGGAAAAAAGTTTATTTATTTCTTTGTTGATTTTTACAGAGTGATTTTTACAGTTTGGAGGGGATGTCAGATGGTCCAACTTTCCTTATTTATTTATTTATTTATTTATTTATGGAAGACAGAAGGCATGAATGAGTGAGAATCCCATGCAGGGGGCTCAAGCTCACCCACAGCAGGGCTAGAGTTCATAGAGTTCACAGAGTTCACTCAATGTGGGGTTCGAACTCACGAACTGTGAGATAGTGACCTGAACTGAGGTGGGATGCTTAACCGATTGAGCTATCCAGGTGTCCCAAGAAACAAGTTTAATATCCAAGAATCAATTGCTTTCCTATATATCAGCAATGAACATTTGAAATTTGAAATTAAAACACAACACTATATTATAACAAAAAATGAATATTTAGGTATCAATCTGACAAAGTATATTCAAGGTTGAGGAAATCTACAAAACTCTGATGAAGTAAACCAAAGAAGTTCTAAATAAATGTAGAGATTTTATGTTCATTGATAGGAAGACACAATATTGTTAAGAAGTCAGTTCTTCTAAATTTGATCTGTAGAGTCAATGCAATTCCAATCAAGATTCCAGCAAATTATTTGTGGGTCTTGAAAAACTGGTTACAAAATTTATGTGGAAGGGCAAAAGACCCAGAATAACCAACACAATATTGAAGAAGAACAAAGTCTGAAGACTGACACTACTTGATTTACAACTTACAGTAAAGGCACAGTAATTAAGATATCCACAAAAGAATGGGCAAATAGATCAATGGAACAGAATAGAGAGCCCAGAAAAAGACTCACACAAATACAGTTAACTGGTCTTTGATGAAGGATCAAAGGCAATTCAAAGGAGAAAGGATAGTTTTTTCAATAAATGGTGTTGAAACAACTGGACATTCATATGCGAAATAAGTCTAGGCACAGACCTTACACCTTTTACAAAAATGAACTCAAAATGGATCATAGACCGAAATGTAAAATGCAAAACTATTAAACTTCTAGAGGATAACAGAGAATCTGGGTGACCTTGGATTTGTGTGATGACTTTTTAGATAAATAACCCAAAGTATGACACATAAAAAAAATTGATAAGTTGGACTACACTAAAACTAAAAACTTCTCTATGAAAGATACGGTTAAGAGAATGAGAAGACAAGCCACAGACAGAGAAAATATTTTCAGAACACATATCCGTAAAAAGACTCGAATCCAACATATACAAAGAACTCTTCAAACTCTACAAGAAGAAAACAACTTAACTTAAAAATGGACCTAATATCTGAAAGACCCCTCACCAAAGAAAATAATACAGACAGCAGTAAGTATATGAAAAGATACTTAACATCATATCATTAGGGAATTGAAAATTAAAACTGCAATGAGATACCACCATACTACTAGATATCTAGTAAAATGGTGAGCTAAACAGTCTTGCCATATGATCCAGCTTTAGACTCTTAGATATTTACCCAAGTGAACTGAAAACTTACGTACATAGAAAAACCTGCACATGAATGTTTATAGCAATTTTATTCATAATTGCCCCAAACTGAAGCCACCAAAATGTCCTTCAGTAGGTGAATAGATGAATAAAACATAGTATAACATTTTATTCAGTGATAAAGAGGAATGAACTATTAAGCTATGAAAAGACATGGATGCCTCTTAAATGCATATGGCTAAGTGAAAGAAGCCAGTCCGAGAAGGCTGCACACTCTATGGTTTGAATTATATGACTTGTGGAAAAGGTAAAACTATATAGATGATATAGTAGTTTCCCGGAGTTTAGGGGTGAGGTCGAATAGATGAAGTATAAGGGCATTTTGTAGGGTCAATGAACTATTTTCTGTGATGCTCAGATGGTGGAAACATGACATTACATATTTGTCAAAACCCATAGAAGTTTATAGCACAAAGAGCAAAGCTTTAGCTTTGAATTTTTAATTATGAAATAAAAAAAAATCATTTAAAAAGTGGAAGATCTCAGATGTAATACAGAATGTAACAAACCAATCTAATTGCTTTACAAATGTATGAAACAATTTTACTACAGGTGTGTGTGTGTGTGTGTGTGTAGGGGGGTAACAGTGCTGACCTGAGTAACTTTGGAAATAAGTGGAGTCTGCAAGTACTGAGGCACTTTACTCTAGTTGATAAAATTGTTTCTCATAGGGGTACGGGTTAGCAATTCTGGAACTACTACATATGCATACTGGAATTGAACAAATAAGCAAATAGATGGCAGATGGTGGGAGCAAGGTGTATCACTGTTGAAGGTTACAGATAAACAAGAAGAGGCTGGAATGATTTGTAGGGTAATGATCAAGAGTTGGAAACATTACTGTGACCTCATGTTTAGCCTAATATAGACACAGATGGCTACATATAGAAATATTTATAGATATGTGTATCTAAACACAGGTTAGTATACACATGTATATTTTCTTGCTTTCTCAGTTGAGAGGTCCTAGAAGCAATAATGTCTCAGTAGCAACGAGCGCATCTATCACCCAGATGTTGGTTTCTAGTATCATTCTCCAGTAAAAGGAACCAGGGTGCCTTGCAGAAATGGTTGGCTTAGGACTGGAGCAAAGAATGTACAAGATAAATCTGAAGTATCTTGTAGTGCTAGAAAGTAAGGAAGTTCTCAAATATAAGAATCCCCCACAATAATAAGGGTATGTGATGTCAAAAGGACATAAGAACAAACTGAAAGAGCTCTCAGTGACAGAAGCTGGAACAATTTGGGTAAAAAAATGAAGTAGTAATGGATTATAACAAAAAGCATAACATAAATATATATGAGTCCATACTGATATAGACAAATTATTGAATAAATAAATAAATAAATAAATATACTTTACTATCAAGGAGGTAGAAGATAACTTTTCAGTCCTTATGGTGGGCTGTACGTAATGACTTCCTTCCCAAAGTACAATATACAAAAGGGGAAAATAGAGTCTTTAGTTGAGAATACTGGCAAGCACTACCTTAGGCAAGTGATCAGGGTTAACATCAACAGTGAAAGTCATGTTGATAGTGCATACTATCAGTATGATATAATGAGAATGGCACTTTGCCTCTGTGGTTTTTTTCTCCCAAACCTATAATGCCCGTCTGATCAGAAGAGAACATCAGACAAATCTCTGTTGACAAACATTCTACAAAATACCTTACCAGTACTCCCCAAAACTGTTAAGGTAACCAAAACCAAAAGTCTCAGAAACCATTACAGCTGAGAGGAGTCTTGGGAGACCTGTTGTTTAAATATAACGTGGTATCTTAGAACGGAAAAATGGTATTTCACCATTAGGTGAAAACTAAGGAAATCTGAGTGGTTTGGACTTTAGTTGATACGTTGTTTTGTGTTGGTCTCAGCTTATTGTTAAAAAGAAGACTATAGGCCTAAGGTGGACTCCCTTGCCCCCAGAACTGTAAACCAGGACTGAATTGCAGTTCCAGCTTCTCCAGAAGTGGAATTTTAAGCCAATCAACCTGGATATTTCTGGTCAACAGTAATTAAGTAATCTGGCACACTGGCCCCTCTGTTATCTCCCAAAGGAAGATGGGGTAAAATCTGCATGATAGGACACCCTGCCTTTCCTGTTGAGAGATAATGACCTGGCCTGAAACAGTCCTTTCTTTTGCTAATAACGTCTTGCCCTACCCTCCTTCCTATAAAAATCTTCCACTTTGTACAACTCTGTTCTACTTGCTAGCTGGGATGCTGCCTGATTAATGAATTGCTTAATAAAGCCAATTAGATCTTCAAATTTACTAGGTTGAATTCTTGTTATTTAACAAAAACCAATGTTGTGGTTGGACCAGCCCTTAATGGTTCTTATTATGATTGCAAGATGCCCTTAAGCAACAATCATCAGGAAACTTTGAAAAAAAAAAAAAAAAAAAAAGAGATTGATTACTTACAAGACCTGGAAATCACATAGCACACCTGGACCACACATTGAGGTTGTAGGTATAAAGAGAGCGCATGGGCTGGGGGTTCTGTTTTTATTGGGGTTGAGGGTGGGAGCCTAGGGTTTCCATAGCAGTCACTCTTGATTGATAAATTTAAAACATAACAGTGGGAATTTAAAGCATGGTGGGAAGAACGGCAAGTGACACAATTGTTCAGTTACTGAAATCTACCAGGGTCTCTCAAATAAAGGAGACTGGGATGGTGGGGGGAGAGGGATAGGTAGTCTGGCTCCTTCCCTAATCCTGTGGCTGGCAGTGTGTTTATTCAAGACAGACTGTTTCAAATGGATGCCTGAGCAATCAAAACTTAGGTCAGGCAATACATTACAAAAAAGAAAAACAACCATCAGGGCTTACACTATGTAATAATATATTAATATGATTCAATAATTATTACAACTGTAGCATGAAGTTGTAGGTGTTAATAATAGGAAACCCTGGGTGTGGCAAATATGAGAGCTTGCTGAACTATCTTCATAATTTTTCTTGAAATCTAAAATTCCTAAAAATAAAAGTTTTTAAAAATAAGAACCTGAAATCCCCTTGGTGAGAATTTCTTTAGTGAGATTTTAATATTGAATAAATCAAAACCTTAGTCTCCAAATGAAAATGTTAACGGACTAAACACTCCAATTAAATGGCGGATTACCAGAATGAGTTTAAAAAGCAAGCTCTATGTTCTAGAGACTCATGCACTTAAATATAAATACTAAGTAAATTGGGAAAGTAAGTGGATACAAAAAGATGTGCCATGCAAACAGTGAAAAGGTTTGAGTGACTATATTATTATCAAACAAAATAAACTGTGAAACAAGGAATATAACTAGCGTAACTGGTATAATTAGCTAATACTTTCAGTATAGTGTTAAATGGGTTTGCAGAAAGAGGACATCCTTAACTTGTTCCTGATTTTAAGAAGAAAACATCCAGTTTCTCACAAATAAGTATAAGCTTTAGTTGTTTTTTGTTTGTTTTTGGTAGGTGTTCATTATCAAATTGAGGCAGTTCCTCCTCTATTTGTGGTTTTCTGAGGGTTTTTAATTTATTTTTAATTAATTTATTTTTATTTGAGAGTGAGAGTGTGTGTGAGAGTGTGTGAGGGGGACAGGCAGAGGGAGAGAAAGAGAAAATCTTTTTTTTTTAATTTTTTTAATTATTTTTTTAAATTTTATTTTTATTTTTTAAAATTTACATCCAAATTAGTTAGCATATAGTGCAACAATGATTTCAGGAGTAGATTCCTTAGTGCCCCTTACCCATTTAGCCCATCCCCCCTCCCACAACCCCTCCAGTAACCTTCAGTTTGTTCTCCATATTTAGGAGTCTCTTGTTTTGTCCCCCTCCCTGTTTTTCTATTATTTTTGTTTCCCTTCCCTTATGTTCATCTGTTTTGTCTCTTAAAGCCCTCGTATGAGTGAAGTTATATGATTTTTGTCTTTCTCTGACTAATTTCACTTAGCATAATACCCTCCAGTTCCATCCATGTAGTTGCAAATGGCAAGATTTCATTCTTTTTGATTGCCAAGTAATACTCCATTGTGTGTGTGTGTGTGTGTGTGTGTGTGTGTGTGTGTATGTATATGTATATATATATATATATATATATATATATATATATATATATATATATATATAAACACCACATCTTCTTTATCCATTCATCCATCGATGGACATTTGGGCTCTTTCCATACTTTGGCTATTGTTGATAGTGCTGCTATAAACATGGGGGTGCATGTGTCCCTTCGAAACAGCACACCTGTATCCCATGGATAAATGCCTAGTAGTACAATTGCTGGGTGGTAGGGTAGTTCTATTTTTAGTTTTTTGAGGAACCTCCATACTGTTTTCCAGAGTGGCTGCACCAGCTTGCATTCCCAAGAAAGAGAAAATCTTAAGCAGACTCCAAGCTCAGCCTGAAGCCCGACTTGGGGCTTGATCTCATGACCCTGAGATGATGACCTGAGCTGAAATCAGGAGTCAGACACTCAACCAACTGAGGCATGCATGCACCCCTCTGAGGGTTTTTATTATGAATTTTGTCAAATCCTTTTTTTGTGGCAATTGATAGGATCATTTGTTTTTTAAATTTAGCCTATTGATGTGGCAATACATTTTTTTTTTTTTTTTGAGTGTTAAATCAGTCTTGCATACTTGAAATAAATTGCACTTGATTGTGTCATATAATTCTTTTTATGTATTGTTAGATTTAATTTGGTAATATGTTTTTAAGGATTTTTATATCTATGTTCATTAAGGATATTGATCTATAGCTTTCCTTTTTTTTAATGTGTTTATTTAGTTTTGATACTAGGATAATACTGGCATTAAAGAATGAGTTAGGGAGCATTCCCTCTGCTTCTGCTTTTTGAAAGTACTTGTGAAGGATGGGTATTTCTTTCTTAAATGTTTGATAGGATTCACCAGTAAAACAATATTAGCCTGGGGTGTTTTGTTTTGTTTTGTTTTTTGAAGTTTCTTAATTATTGATTTCAGTTTAATAGATACAGGAATATTCAAGTTATCTATTTACCCTTGTGTGAGGTTTGGTGGTTTGCATCTTTACAAAATTGGGTAATTTCATCTATGTTATCAAATTTGTGGGCATAAAGTTATTTGTGGTATTCTTTCATTACCCTTTTAATATGCATGGAATTAGTAACGTGACCCTACTGTTATCTGTGTCTTTACGTTTTTGTTAGCCTGGCTGTCGATTTGCCAATTGTATTGATCTTTTCAAAGAATCAGCTTTTGGTTTCACTAATTTTCTCTACTATTTCCTTGTTTTAAATTTCATTGACTTGGGGTGCCTGGGTGGCTCAGTTGGTTAAGCGGCTGACTTCAGCTTAGGTCATGATCTTGTCGTTCGTGAGATTGAGCCCCCAGGTCCAGCTCTGTGCTAACAGTTCGGAGCCTAGAGCCTGCTTTGGATTCTATGTCTCCATCTCACTCTTTGCCCCACCCCTGCTCGTGCTCGCACTCGCTCTCTCTCAAAAGTAAATAAACATTAAAAAATTAAAAACAAATTTCATTGACTTATGTTCCAATTTTTATAACTTCTTTTCTTTTGCTAGAGTTACGCTTAAATAGTTCTTCTTTTCTAGTTTCTTAAGGTGATGCTTAACTTACTGATTTTAGATCTTTTTCTTTTTATAGCATTTAATGCTCTAGATTTCCCTCTAAACACTGCTGTTATTATAGCCCACAAATTTTGAAAAGTTGTATTTTTGTTTCCATTTAGTTTGATATTTTAAATATTTCTTGAGATTTCTTCTTTAAGCCACGTGTTATTTAGGAGCATGTTGCCCAGTTTCCAAATATTTGGGCATGTTCCAGCCATCTTTCTGTTGTTGATTTTTACTGCATCCATTGTAGTCTGAGAACATACTTTGTATGATTTTTATTCTTTTTAACATGTTAAGGTGTATTTAATAGCTGAGAATATGATCTATCTTGGTAAACGTTGCATGCAAGTTTGAAAAGAATGTGTTTGGTTCTTGTTGGATGGAGTAGTCTATAAATGTCAATTAGATCCAGCTGATTGATGATGTTGTTGCATTCAACTATGTCCTTACTGATTTTCTGCATGCTTGGTTGATCAATTACTGACAGGAGTATTAAAGTCTCCAGCTATAATAGTGGATTTGTTGGCTTTTCCTTGTTGCTTTATCAGTTTTTGCTGCATATTTTTTGACACTGTTGTTAGGTGTATACATGTTTAGGATTGTTACGTCTTTGTGTGTGTGTGTGTGTGTGTGTGTGTGTGTGTGTGTGTGTGTGTGTAATTGCTGGGTCATATGGCAATTCTATGTTTAACTTTTTGGAGAATCACCAAACTATTGTCCACAGTAGCTGTATGTCTTCTTGGAGAATTGACCCTTGTTATGTAATACCCACCTTTATCCCTAATAATTTTCCTTGTTCTGCATTCAACTTTATTTGAAGCTCTTTTAGCTATTCCAGCTTGCTTTGATTAGTGTTAGTACATATAGTTTTCTCCATCCCTTTATTTTTCACTTATCTGAGTCTATATTTGTTATAGGTTTTGTGTGACAAAATATAGTTGGATCTTGTTTTTTTGTTTAAAATTTTTTTTATGTTTATTTTTGAGAGAGAGAGAGAGAAAGAGCGTGAGCAGGGGAGGGGCAGGGAGAGAAGGAGACACAAATTCGGAAGCAGGCTCCAGGCTCTGAGTGGTCAGCATAGAGCCTGATGTGGGGCCGGAACCCACGAACTGGTGAGATCATGACCTGAGCTGAAGTCCGACGCCCAACCTACTGAGCCACCCCGGCGCCCCTAGAATTTTTTTTAAATGTTTATTTATTTTTGAGAGAGAGAGAGAGAGAGAGAGAGAGAGAGACACACACAGAATCGGAAGCAGTCTCCAGGATCTGAGCTGTCAGCACAGAGCCCTTCGTGACACTCAAACTAATGAACCATGAGATCATGACCTGAGCCGAAGTCCAACGCTTAACAGATTGAGCCACCCAGGTGTCCCTTGTTTTTTTGTTTTAAATCTACTTTGACAATTGCAATCTTTTGATTGGTGTATTAGTATCTTTTTTTATAAATTTTTAAAAAAACATTTATTCATTTTTGAGACACAGAGACAGAGTGTGAGTGGGGGAGGGACAGAAAGAAAGGGAGGCACAGAATCTGAAGCAGGCTCCAGGCTCTGAGCTTGAATTTATGAAACATGGACCACAAGATCATGACCTGAGCTGAAGTTGGAGTCTTAACCAATTGAGCCACCCAGGCACCCCGGTATATCAGTACCGTTGTGTTTAAAGTGACTATTGATATAGGTGAATTAATATCTATTATGTTGGTGACTGTTTTCTATTTCTTGCAGTTGTTCTTAAATTTAAACCAATTTCTGCTCTGATTTAAATTGGTCATCTTATATGATTTTCTTTTATCTCCTCTTTTAGCAAATCTATTATGCTTCTTTAAAAAAAATTTAGAGAAATTCCAAGGGTTTTAGGATCTCTGTGTCAGAAACAAGGATGAAGACCAACTACGTATGTCTTCTTAAATATTTCAATATCAGGGAGGAGGGGCCAACATGGCAGAGAAGTAGGGGGATCGGAAGTTCCCTCGTCTCTCAAACAAAGCAGTATTGAGGCCAAAGGACTTTGAACTCTAAGCTTCCGGGCAGCAAAGAGACAGAGTTGCTTCCAGGGCTTCCAGGGGCCCACTGAGACAACCTGACAGGCCATAGGTGCATGATTGCGAACTGGGAGAGAGAAAACAATTTAGTTGTTGCCTTAGACTTTGTAATATATATATTTAACCTAAGTCTACCTTCAAAGAACTTGTGTAATGTAACTTATGACTGTGTTGCCAATTCTCTCTAGTTCCTTGTGACATTGTGATCATTCATTTTACTTATCAATATGCTATAATCACCCAATAGATTATTACTATTATTTAGACAGTTACATTTCAGATTAACTAAGAATAAAAGTAACAGATTTATTTTACTTTCACTTATTCCTTCACTGATGCTCTGCTCTTCCTTATGTAATCCAACTTTCTGACCTATAAAATTCTGCCTGAAGAACTGCTTTAACATTTCTTTTAGAGAGGTGTGTTGTCAATGGATTCCCTCAGTTTTTGTTTTTTGGAAAAAGTATTTCTCTTTTACTTTTTGTACATTAAAATTAAAATTTTTTTTTTATATTTTAAAGTTTTTATTTTAATTCCAGTTAACATACAGTGTTATATTAGTTTCAGGTATCTCCTTCACTTTTGAGGGATAACTTTGCTGGATATAGAATTCTACATTGGTGGTTATTTTTCTCAACACTTTAACGATTTTCCTCCACTCTCTTGTTAGCATAATTTATAATGAAAGAAAGAGTTCCACTCTTGTAGCTTCAGCTGCAGCTTGCTTTGAATCTGCTATGCACATATATAGTTCAGGGGTTAGCTAAAGACCTGGGCAGAGTTTATACACAAAATTTGGGGTGTCCCTTTTCTCAGTCTCTTCTTTCCAGGATTCAGCCTTCATTTTCCACTGGCTTTGTTTGTTTTGGCTTTATCTCCTAGCTTTTTAGACACGAAAGATAGAGGATTTTCTAAAAAAGTTTTAGCCACCCTGTAATATGCCATGACAATATGCTCTTAGAATAAAGCTACAAAAATAGAAGACTTACCCTGCTATGTTCTCTTCCAAATTTCCACACCCCTCCAGTATTTACCTGGTCTTATTAACTCTGTAGAGCCTTGAGGTAGTTGTTTTTTGTATTTTTCCAGAATTTATATTTGTTATTTTCAGATAGTTTTTTTCTGTTAGGAATGTATTCCACCAAAGTGGAAACAGAACACTCTCAGCTTCTGGCTTCTACTGCCAGAGTCTTTAGCTTGTACCATAGCCCAATGGCTTCTAATGAAAACAAAGCTGAGTTGCTGAAATTCCATTGCTTCACAAATAAAATGGAGGCTTAAATGAATTGAGACATGTAAAATTAGGCAGTAAATGTTGATTTTATTTTTCCTGTATCTCCTTCTGTTCTTTCACGGAGAGGTTCGATTCCTAATCCTGGATTGTCCATGTTCAAAGGCCAGCCTGAAACTGTTATTTCTGGCAGCATTTCTATAGAGTAGAGGTTTTTTTTTTTTAAATTTTTTTTCAACGTTTTTTATTTATTTTTGGGAGAGAGACAGAGCATGAACGGGGGAGGGGCAGAGAGAGAGAGGGAGACACAGAATCGGAAGCAGGCTCCAGGCTCCGAGCCATCAGCCCAGAGCCTGACGCGGGGCTCGAACTCACGGACCGTGAGATCGTGACCTGGCTGAAGTCGGACGCTTAACCGACTGCGCCACCCAGGCGCCCCTATAGAGTAGAGGTTTTATCTTTTTTGATTTTGCTCTATTTAAATGAGACCTACCCCAACACCCTCAGGTGGTAAGAATAGGAGAGGAGGAAGTTATCTTAATCTTAGTAAAGCCAATAGCTTAATAATGAATAATAAGCATTTTTTTCTTATAAGTGCTTTGGCTGACCCCAGTACTCTGCCAGTATCAGGCAATTTTGATAAGTTGTCCCTTCTACCAGGACTCTTCTGTGTTATGCTCCCTTTCCTTCAATTTTTCTTGAGATAATTCACTAACCTTCCAAAAGCATTATTCATTTCATATGCAGAGGAGTTTAATTATAATCTTGTCTCATTCCCAAATACTCCAAATGCTGTCTCCCTCAACCAAATAAAATAGCCATCAAGTATTGAATTAATTGAATACAGCTCTCCCCCAGTGAAGAATGTTGTGACCAACTCTTAAATGAGGATTTTTGTTGCTGCTGCTGCTGTTGTTTTTAATTTTCATCGCATTCACTTTACTAGGGAATGAAAATGATGCATATAGCTTCTCAAGATCTTTTTACAATTCTGAATCCAAAAAGCTCTGAACACTGGAAATTTTTCTGCAAGTTTGTTGCAGATTTATTTGGCTGCAAAACCTAACTGCAACTAATGTGAAGCTTTTCATAGCCTTTCGTTATCAATTTAGTGTAAGCATTCATATGTGTCACTGCAGAAATATTGATGTCCTTGATTATGGGGTGCTGCTCCAGATTCCAGCATTGGTGTTTCATAATATATGGAATTACAAACTGCATTACCTATTTAAAATGTGAAAAAATCTGAATTCTAAAACACATCTTGTCCTAAAAGTGTTATTTTTTAAAATTTTTTTGAATATGAAATTTATTGTCAAATTGATTTCCATACAACACCCAGTGCTCACCCCAACAGGTGCCCTCCTGAATACCCATCACCCACCCTCCCCTCCTTCCCACACTCCATCAACCCTCAGTTTGTTCTCAGTTTTTAAGAGTCTCTTACATTTTGGCTCCCTCCCTCTCTAATCTTTTTTTTTTTTCTTCCCCTCCCCCATGGTCTTCTATAAAGTTTCTCAGGATCCACATAAGAGTGAAAACATGTATCTGTCTTTCTCTGCCTCACTTATTTCACTTAGCATAATACTCACCAGTTCCATCCATGTTGCTACAAATGGCCAGATTTGATTCTTTCTCATTACCAAGTAGTATTCCATTGTATATACATCTTCTTTATCCATTTGTCAGTTGATGGACATTTAGGCTCTTTCCATAATTTGGCTATTGTTGAGAGTGCTGCTATAAACATTGGGGTACAGGTGCCCCTATGCATCAGCACTCCTGTATCCCTTGGGTAAATTCCTAGCAGTGCTATTGCTGGGTCATAGGGTAGATCTATTTTTAATTTTTTGAGGAATCTCCACACTGTTTTCCAGAGTGGCTGCACCAATTTGCATTCCCACCGACAGTGCAAGAGGGCTCCCATTTCTCCACATCCTCGCCAGCATCTATAGTCTCCTGATTTGTTCATTTTAGCCACTCTGACTGGTGTGAGGTGGTATCTCAGTGTGGTTTTAATTTGTATTTCCCTGATGAGGAGTGACCTTGAGCATCTTTTCATGTGCCTATTGGCCATCTGGATGTCTTCCTTAGAGAAGTGTCTATTCATGTCTTCTGCCCATTTCTTCACTGGATTATTTGTTTTTTGGGTGTGGAGTTTGGTGAGTTCTTTATAGATTTTTGATACTAGCCCTTTGTCCGAGATGTCATTTGCAAATATCTTTTCCCATCCTGTCGGTTGCCTTTTGGTTTTGTTGATTGTTTCCTTTGCTGTGCAGAAGCTTTTTATCTTCATGAGGTCCCAGTAGTTCATTTTTGCTTTTAATTCCCTTGCCTTTGGAGATGTGTCAAGTAAGAAATTGCTGTGGCTGAGGTCAGAGAGGTTTTTTCCTGCTTTCTCCTCTAGGGTTTTGATGGTTTCCTGTCTCACATTCAGGTCCTTTATCCATTTTGAGTTTATTTTTGCGAATGGTGTAAGAAAGTGGTCTAGTTTCATTCTTCTGCATGTTGCTGTCCAGCTCTCCCAGCACCATTTGTTAAAGAGAGTGTCTTTTTTCCATTGGATATTGTTTCCTGCTTTGTCAAAGATTAGTTGGCCATACTTTTGTGGGTCCAATTCTGGAGTCTCTATTCTATTCCATTGGTCTATGTGTCTGTTTTTGTGCCAATACCATGCTGTCTTGATGATTACAGCTTTGTAGTGGAGGCTAAAGTCTGGGATTGTGATGCCTCCCACTTTGGTCTTCTTCTTCAATATTACTTTGGTTATTTGGGGTCTTTTGTGGTTCCATACAAATTTTAGGATTGCTTGTTCTAGCTTTGAGAAGAATGCTGGTGCAATTTTTATTGGAATTGCATTGAATGTGTAGACAGCTTTGGGTAATATTGACATTTTAACAATATTTACTCTTGCAGTCTATGAGCATGCAATGTTTTTCCATTTCTTTATATCTTCTTCAATTTCCTTCATAAGCTTTCTATAGTTTTCAGCATACAGATCTTTTACATCTTTGGTTAGGTTTATTCCTAGGTATTTTATGCTTTTTGGTGCAATTGTGAATGGGATCAGTTTCTTTGTTTGTCTTTCTGTTGCTTTATTATTAGTGTATAAGAATGCAACTGATTTCTGTACATTGATTTTGTATCCTGCAACTTTGCTGAATTCATGTATCAGTTCTAGCAGACTTTTGGTGGAGTCTATTGGGTTTTCCATGTATAATATCCTGTCATTTGCAAAAAGTGAAAGCTTGACTTCATCTTTGCCAGTTATGATGCCTTTGATTTCCTTTTGTTGTCTGATTGCTGATGCTAGAACTTCCAACACTATGTTAAACAACAGTGGTGAGAGTGGACATCCCTGTCGTGTTCCTGATCTCAGGGAGAAAGCAGTCAGTTTTTCTCCATTGAGGATGATATTAGCTATGGGCTTTTCATAAATGGCTTTTATGATGTTTAAGTATGTTGCTTCTATCCTGACTTTCTCGAGGGTTTTTATTAAGAAAGGATGCTGAATTTTGTCAAATGCTTTTTCTGCATCGATTGACAGGATCATATGGTTCTTATCTTTTCTTTTATTAATGTGATGTATCACATTGATTGATTTGCGAATGTTGAACCAGCCCTGCATCCCAGGAATGAATCCCACTTGATCATGGTGAATGATCCTTTTTATATGCTGTTGAATTCGATTTGCTAGTATCTTGTTGAGAATTTTTGCATCCATATTCATCAGGGATATTGGCCTCTAGTTCTCTTTTTTTTTTTTTTTTTTTGCTGGGTCTCTGTCTGGTTTGGGAATCAAAGTAATGCTGGCTTCATAGAATGAATCTGGAAGTTTTCCTTCCCTTTCTATTTTTTGGAAAAGCTTGAGAAGGATAGGTACTGTCTCTGCTTTAAACGTCTGGTAGAATTCCCCAGGGAAGCCATCTGGTCCTGGACTCTTATTTGTTGGGAGATTTTTGATAACTGATTCAGTTTCTTCACTGGTTATGGGTCTGTTCAAGCATTCTATTTCTTTCTGTTTGAGTTTTGGAAGTGTGGGTGCTTAGGAATTTGTCCATTTCCTCCAGATTGTCCAGTTTGTTTGCATATAATTTTTCATAGTATTCCCTGATAATTGCTTGTATTTCTGAGGGATTGGTTGTAATAATTCCGTTTTTATTCATGATTTTATCTATTTGGGTCATCTCCCTTTTCTTTTTGAGAAGCCTGGCTAGAGGTTTATCAGTTTTGTTTATTTTTTCAAAAAACCAACTCTTGGTTTCATTGATCTGCTCTACAAGTTTTTTTTTAGGTTCTATGTTGTTTATTTCTGCTCTGATCTTTATTATTTCTCTTCTTCTGCTGGGTTTGGGGTGTCTTTGCTGCTCTGATTCTATTTCCTTTAGGTGTGCTGTTAGATTTT
Source organism: Panthera onca (assembly GCF_046562875.1). Classification (NCBI taxonomy): domain Eukaryota; kingdom Metazoa; phylum Chordata; class Mammalia; order Carnivora; family Felidae; genus Panthera; species Panthera onca. Next base: position 39,769,358 of record NC_138339.1, on the reverse strand, counting down.
GTATTTGGGATTTTTCTTGTTTCTTGAGATAGGCCTGGATTGCAATGTATTTTCCTCTCAGGACTGCCTTCGCTGCATCCCAAAGCGTTTGGATTGTTGTATTTTCATTTTCATTTGTTTCCATATGTTTTTTAATTTCTTCTCTAATTGCCTGGTTGGCCCATTCATTCTTTACTACACTGTTCTTTAACCTCCATGCTTTGGAGGTTTTCCAGACTTTTTCCTGTGGTTGATTTCAAGCTTCATAGCACTGTGGTCTGAAAGTGTGCATGGTATGATCTCAATTCTTTTATACTTATGAAAGGCTGTTTTGTGACCCAGTATGTGATCTATTTTGGAGAATGTTCCATGTGCACTCGAGAAGAAAGTATATTCTGTTGCTTTGGGATGCAGAGTTCTAAATATATCTGTCAAGTCCATCTGATCCAATGTGTCATTCAGGGCCCTTGTTTCTTTATTGATCCTGTGTCTAGATGATCTATCCATTGTTGTAAGTGGAGTGTTAAAGTTCCCTGCAATTACCACATTCTTATCAATGAGGTTGCTTATGTTTGTGATTGTTTTATATAATTGGGGGCTCCCATATTCAGTGCATAGACATTTATAATTGTTAGCTATTCCTGATGGATAGACCCTGTAATTATTATATAATGCCCTTCTTCATCTCTTGTTATAGTCTTTAATTTAAAGTCTAGTTTGTCTGATATAAGTATGGCTACTGCAGATTTATTTTGACTTACAGTAGCATGGTATATAGTTCTCCATCCCCTCACTTTCAATCTGAAGGTGTCCTACGTCTAAAATGAGTCTCTTGTAGACAGCAGATAGATGGGTCTTGTTTTTTTATCCATTCTGATACCCTATGTCTTTTGGTTGACGCATTTAGTCCATTTACATTCAGTGTTATTACTGAAAGATATGAGTTTAGAGTCATTGTGATGTCCGTAGGTTTCATGCTTGTAGTGATGTCTCTGGTACTTTGTGGTCCTTGCAACATTTCACTCACAGAATCCCCCTTAGGATCTCTTGTAGGGCTGGTTTAGTGGTGATGAATTCCTTTAGCTTTTGTTTGTTTGGGAACACTCTTATTTCTCCTTCTAGTCTGAATGACAGACTTGTTGGATAAAGGATTCTCGGGTGCATATTTTTTCTGTTCATCACATTGAAGATTTCCTTCCATTCCTTTCTGGCCTGCCGAGTTTCAGTAGATAGGTCTTCCACTAGTCTTATGGGTCTCCCTTTATATGTTAGAGTGTGTTTATCCCTAGCTGCTTTCAGAAATTTCTCTTTATCCTTGTATTTTGCCAGTTTCACTATGATATGTCATGCAGAAGATCGTTTCAAATTACGTCTGAAGGGAGTTCTCTGTGCCTCTTGGATTTCAATGCCTTTTTCCTTCCCCAGATCAGGGAAGTTCTCAACTATGATTTGTTCTAGTACACCTTCAGCCCCTTTCTCTCTCTCTTCCTCTTCTGGAATTCCTATTATACGGACATTGTTCTGTTTGATTGCATCACTTAGTTCTCTAATTCTCCCCTCATACTCCTGGATGTTTTTATCTCTCTTTTTCTCAGCTTGCTCTTTTTCCATAATTTTATCTTCTAGTTCACCTATTCTCTCCTCTGCCTCTCCAATCCGAGCTGTGGTCGCCTTCATTTTATTTTGCACCTCATTTATAGCATTTTTTAGCTCCTCCTATTTCTTAGTCCCTTGATCTCTGTAGCAATAGATTCTCTGCTGTCCTCTATACTTTTTTCAAGCCCAGCGATTAATTTTCTGACTATTATTCTAAATTCTTGTTCCGTTATATTGCTTAAATCGTTTTTGATCAATTCGTTAGCTGTTGCTGCTTCCTGGAGTTTTTTTTGAGGATAATTCTTCCATTTTGTCATTTTGGATAGTCCCTGGGGTGGCGCAGAACTGCAGGGCACTTCCCCTGTGCTGTCTGGAGTAACATGTGTTGGTGGGCAGGGTCTCAGTCAGACCTGCTGTCTGTCCTCAGCCCACCGCTGGGGTCACAGTCAGACTGGTGTGTACCTTATCTTCCCCTCTCCCAGGGGCAGGATCACTGTGGAGTGGTGTGGCCCCTGTCTGGGCTACTTGTACACTTCCAGGCTTGTGGTGCTGCTTTGATGGGATCTGGCGTATTAGCCGGGGTGGATCTGCAAGGTGCACAGGGTTGGGAGGGGCAGGCTTAGCTCGCTTTGCTGTCGGTGGTCCTCTGCAGGAGGTGCCCTGCAGCACCAGGAGGGAGGCAGGCAGACCCTCTTCTGTAGGCCTCTTGTGTATTTTTGGCTTGGGAGAGTCCATTATGCTAGATATTTTTGGCTCCTGAGAGTCCATTATGCTGGATATGCTAGATATCTTTTGGCAGTTTTCTGGGTTAGTTAGGCAGATATGGGTGGAATCTATGTGATCAGCAGGACAAGGTGAGCCCAGTATCATCCTATGCGGCCATCTTCCGAACAAAATCCCTAAAAATTTTAGATGAGGGACTGTAGACTATATTCTGAAAAAAATTCTTTAGAACACATTCATGTCTTATACTTTATATTGGAAAATTATATTCCATAAAAGCAGTTATTTAGACACATATTTACTGTTGAGTCAACTGAACAACTCACAGCAAATTAAAGTCAACACGAGGAAAGGAAACTAATGTTAATTCATATTTCAATAGAAAGAAAGGCAGCAATTGAAAAACTGCAACCTACTCATCAGTAACCTTTGCTCATTACCCGAACTGCAGGAATTCTTTTGCATATCTGCATGCACAGTACAAAACTTACAACATTTCAAAAAATTGAACAATAGACTTTGTAGAAAAAAGGTCCTCAGAAAGCCATAAGCATGAGCTAATGTTAAGTATGAACATAAAACGTTAATGCTCTTTAATTAGTCATTTTACTAGTTATAATGCAATACCCCTTTTTCTTAAGGTATGTAAAAATGGAAGGCAAAAGAATTTATCTTCTTACTTAAAAACCTCTTTTTAAAATGTTTATTTATGAGAGAGAGAGCATGCGCAAGTGAGTGGGAGAGGGGCAGAGAGAGGGAGACACAGAAATCTGATGCAGGCTCCAGGCCCCAAGCTGTTATCACAGAACCTGAGGTGGGGCTCGAATAATGAACCATGAGATCATGACCTGAGCTGAAGTCGGATGCTTAACCGACTGAGTCACCCAGGAACCCCTGTCTTCTCACTTTCAATTCAGGATTTTTATTTTTAGGGTTAATTCTTGACTCATTAGTATTATCAGATAGGCCAGGAACCATACTATAAAAGTCTTTGATCTAGAATCGTGGTTATCATGTTCAAGGGGTGTGGCATTTGGTGGTGGGATTGAGGAAGGATGGTAAAAATAACTTTTTCAACATAATGCAGTCATTATAAACATCAAAGCAAGTATAATCAATGAAATGTCTATTTCGTGGACCTTCAGGGAATTAAACTTAACAAATGTCAGGGAAATGCTTGATATGGTTCTTGATATGGTTCACAAAACTCACACAACCACCTTAGTTTCCCAGTATTTTGTCACAATTACAGATGGACATTTTATGATGGCATGAGAAGGTAAGGTACATTGTAGCAGCAGAGACAGGTTAGAACTCTTGAGTTGCTTTGGGTAAATAGATGTATGGTTAGAACTTTGTGATCTTATACTATAAAATATGCCTGATAGGCCTTTTATTTTGAGGATTAAGGAGGGGAGAATTTTACCTAAATGAAAATTTCAGTGAAATTTGACCATTACCATTTAAATCATTTGACATTGAAATTGTATTGATACATCTTTGGAGCCCTGACTTAAATCACCATTTCTCTAGGTAGATGTATATATTTTCATTTTTCTTGGTTTTCTTTCTTCTTTCTTTTCTTTCTTTCTTTCTTTCTTTCTTTCTTTCTTTCTTTCTTCTCTTTCTGTCTGCCTTTCTGTCTTTTTGTATTATCTTTTTTCATTTTTATTTATTTATTTTGAGAGAGAGAGAGAGAGAGAGAGAGTACAAGCAGGGGAGGGCCAGACAGAGAGGGAGAGCGAGGGAAAATCCCAAGCAGGCTTTGCACTGTCAGCACAGAGCCCGATGAGAGGCTTGAACTTGAAAACTGTGAGATCATGACCTGAGCCGAAACCAAGAGTTGGATGATTAACTGACTGAGCCACTGAGACATCCCTCTTTCTTTCTTTCTTTTTTTTTTAACTTAAATTTTAGTTAACATACAGTACAATATTGGTTTCAGCTTGCTTTCTTTTTCTTTCTTTCTTTCTTTCTTTCTTTCTTTCTTTCTTTCTTTCTTTCTTAATAGCTGTATAAGGCTTGGTCTTTCATTATTTTCCTGGTTACTCTGTAGAGTTTCTTTCCTCAGATATTTATGTGGCTGGTTCCTTTTTATTCAGACCTTAATTTAAATATCACCATTACTTTCCTTCTCCTGATTCTGCCCTTGTTTTATTTTCATACCAGGACATTTCTTCATAACACTTATAAATATGTTAAATGTTTATTTCCAGTCTCTCCTCATACCACCCCCCCCGATGTGACACCAGTAGCAACCTTGTGTTACTCTCTACTGAACTCTACTACAGAACAGTGCCTAACACAGAACAGGTGCTTAATAAATATTTGTTGAAATGAATTAATATGTGAATGAGCAGAACAGAGTCAAAGTGCAAGAAAATTACAAGTAGTTGCAATGGGAGAAAATACCAGATCTACTGTTAGTTAATTATACCTTGGATTTTTCACATACCTAATATGCATTTATAATGGGAAGTGTTTAGGTTTTAGTTTAAAGACTTTAAAATCAGGGGTGAAATGTACTGTTCTCCAGCAATATCTCAAAAATTGCTATGAATCTTTAAAATGCTGACCTCTAAATAAGACATGCCTAAAAATGGGAGTCAGTGAATTAGCATGGCATTCAGAGACATGAAGCCTAGTTGTTCCCAAGGCTCTCAGTCTTTATTCCTTCCCTCCCTTTTCTGACTCCTTACCACAGAAGGATAAAGTTGAACTGTGTTCCTGGTGAGTCCAGCCAGGGCTGGGCTGATGTCTTGTGGGTTAGGACAAGTCATGCCAAAAGCAAAAAGTAAAATATTTTTGAGTTTAAAGGATAAATTTAAACTTCAAAGAATAAAAATGGTAGTATATCGAGTAAACAATAGAACTGAGAAGGAAATAAAACCAAGTCCAGGAATAGAGTAAGGTGCTCCAAGAAGATTGTTACAAGAGTCTGTAATTTGTTGTTTTTGCCCACTAAATTATATGATGTATGGGGAGATTGACCTGGTATGAAGTATGAAGGAACAGATTTGAATAAGGCATATAGATAGATATGTTGGAGAGAACGCTAAACTTGTCTTCTAACTCTTAAGATACACAACCTGAGAAGATGATCTAACTTCTTTGAATATCAGTTATCACATCTATAAATGCAAATATACGCTTCATTGTGTGTGTAAGAGAGAGAGAAAATTAAGTAAGATAATGGGCTACATTGTCTGGTATCTAGATTTGTTAAATTTATTGAAATGTCTTCACATGAATGCTAAAGCAGTATTTGAAGTATACTTACCTTTTGAAAAGCCATAAATTTGGGACATAGATGAGGTTATTGAGATAGCAATAATCTTAGGCTTCATCATTGCTTAAACTTGTATTGAACACCAATTTTTATGAAGTACCATACTAAGTGCTCATGATTCAAAGATAAAAGAAATATAATCTAATAGAGAAATTAACATGTATATAATGTTGCTATTAAAAATATGTCTTCCAGCTATAACATTGTAAATAGCTACAATTTAAAGTAGGGAGTTATTAGTATAAGAAGAGACTGTAAAAGTACCATTTATGCGTTAGAAAACAAAGAACATTCATCTGAGGCTGTGTGGAGACACTGGGAAGGCAAAATGAAGAATGGAATGTAGGTGACATTTCCTTTCCAAATCAATTTGGCACAGGTATATTCTAAATGATAGTTTTACATGCATATTTTTTCTGTTGCTTTATTGTAACATTTCAAAATTTCAATTTTCCTATAGTTATATAATGAATATTAAAAAAACATTTTTTGCCACTTGCACAGTCTATAGTGTACCTATTAAACCTGCAATGACTAGTAAGGAGAACTGGGTGAGCCCAGAATTGTTCTAACAATAGATGAAATTTTGAGTGGCTTCAGTTCTTCTGATAGAAATTGTGAGACTGTCACACTTGAGAACTAGTTTCTCAGCAACATAAACAGTTGGCTTCGGGAACGTCTTGTTCTGAAGCAAATGCTCAAAGTATCTTGATTTAACCGAATTTATTTAGAAAGTGAGTGGGGTTGAATCTTATGCAACTGTTTGATTAAGTTTGACATTCTTGTGAGAGGGATACTTACTAAAAGATAAGGCTGCAAATCACAGAGAAGTTCCAGAGGAGGGATTGAAAAAGATGTATAGAACATGGAAACCATTTGAAAGTAAAAGTTTGTGAACTCATGGAAACTGTTAACCTTTGGAAGACAATTCTGAGCTCTCTATTCAGGAAGGTCATGTACAACTCAACTACCTCTCTGGGATTTGAATCTCAGCTTCTATTAGTTTCTTTAAGCTCCCCACAAATATTGTTTACTATCCAAAAATCTTCTTGGACTGAAAAAATATCAGAGTCCTAGATCTGACTCCCTATGACTACACTCTGTACCCTCATTTATGTGAAAAAATTATATTGTACAAAAATTGCATTACTTAGAGCAGGGGAGGTATGAATTACTGAAAAGTTCAAATGTTAGATTTAAAGAAAAGCATCATTATTTTCAAAGACATGGAATACTTTGAATCACCTGCAAGTAAAGCTTTGGCAAGGCGAGAGAAGGCCTTGTCTGTTTTGGTGACTAGATAAGATGGCACTTGAGATAACATATTAATTGTTTATATACAAATGGATGCTGTTATATAGCACTGGAAAACAGTTTGTTCTCTTAAGTAGGTCAAGCATTCTCCCCTGAAAGCTTGTTTACGTCAGAGAGATTTAACTAACATTGGTTCCTTTCTTTACAAATACTGTAAAGGAAACCCAAGTTAGATATCACAAAGTACAAATTAATGGAATTCAAACTGATGAAAGGGTGTTGACTTTTACTTCTGTATTAAAGTTCATAATATTTTATTGCTCCTAATCAGTTGATAATCTGAATGCATCTACTGGTTGAAAATAATTTTATTGACTATTTGAGATGCGTTACTGAAAAAACTTCAGATGATATAATGTGGATGCAAGATTCTGGATTACCCCTTACCCCCACATCAACGTTTAGTTTAATTCTCCCATTTTATAAAGGCATGAACACTCAGCTGTGAAAGGTATCGGGCAGAAGTGTTGTAATAATCAAGTCACCACCATGTTCTCTTTTGGACGTCCCTGTACCACCTGTATGTCTGAGCTTATACAAATGACCAAAAATGGGAGAAACAAGCCAACATTGAAATTCCTTTATAAATAGTCTTTTATCCTAACTCATCTCTGTGAATGACCTTAAAAATGACCCTAGGTAATGGCAGTTATGCTCTTGGCAATCTCTTTCCCTGAGGGCACCTGTCACAAAACAGGTCTGTAGTGCATGCTGTCTCCCTTGGAAATTTTCCCTTGAGTTTTTTTCTATCCTTTTCCCATCCCTCCCTGAATTCTGATGGGACAAATCCTTACTGCCAGCATCAGCAGAAACTGTAATCTCCCTTCTAGTGCAACATATGTAATAACATATTATAGCTTTGGGCCAGAACTTGAACCTTCTTGATTCATTAAAAGAAAAAAAAAATTGACTTAAAGATGAACTAGAACTTTATTTTCAGACCAAAGAGTAAAATGAAATCAATCTCCTTGGTTTTTCTTTTTGTTACTTCTTTTTTTTTCTTTTTTGGGTGTTTTCATTATTAAATAAAACCACTTTATTAAGTGAAACAAAACCCATATACAAACGACTGAAATAAATGGACCAAGATTTATCTTCTTTCTTCCCATTTTCACCCAATGAATTGTTTTTGAGAAATCTGAAGACTTAAACAGGACTCCCTAAAATAACCAACTAGCAGTTCTGCAAAAAAGGAAACCAAAATAAATACATCTTCTTAGAAGTCAGTTATAATTTCTCCTCTGACTTTTTTTCCTCCTTTGCTTACATGCTCCTTAACCCCTATTCTTCTCTGTCCCCATTCCACCTCTTTTGGGGAAGAGCCAGGATTCAGAAAACAAGGGTTGCATGGTAAGGCTTCTGGCCTCCTCCTTCTGTGGCAGTGAACATTGCCACTTGAAATACTTCTTATGCAGATAACTTAAGGAGACCAGTGAATTAATGTTTTTAGATGACACTGATCCATAAAGATCTCTAAATAATTGCCACTAATAGGTCCAGTTTTGTGGTGGATTAAATATATTCTTAGAAATAAATTGTACCTGAATCAGAAGAGAACAAGGCTAACCTGATTTCCTTTGGTTTCTTTTCAAAGGAATGAGTAGTTGTTTTCCAAGAAAGTTTACATTTTCTTTCCTATGTATATATAGCAAAATAATATGTAGAATACATAATATTATATATAATTTATAATAATATATTATATATAATTTATAATAATATATAATATTATATATATTTTTTTTTTGAGAGAGAGAGAGAGAGAAGAGAGAGAGAGAGAGAGGCAGGGGCAGAGGGAGAGAGAAAATCCTAAGCAGGCTCCACACTTAGCAAAGAGCCAGATTCAAGCTCAACATGGGACTTGATCTCATGACAGTGAGATGACCCAAGACGAAATCAACAGTCGGACACCTAACAGCCACCCAGGTGCCCTGAAAGTTTCCATTTTTCTTACATTAATGTACTTTTAGCTTATACTTGTTATAGCCATGAGGCTGTCTCTTGTGCTATGACCTCATGGCCATGTGGACAAATGAATTATCCTCTAATTGTAAATTTAGAGGGACTGATGTTTTGATAATAGAATGATCTTACTTTCTGATTTCAGATCACAGTGGATTTGGGTCTAGTGAGGCCTTTGCCTGAGACTTATAATCTTGATGAGTTTTCTATTACTCTGCCTATCTATTTCTTTCCTTGTTTCGAGACCAGGGATGTCTGATCAGGTTTCAAGTCTTGCATCTAACACCAACTTCTGACTTCAAATTAATTTTCTGCATAAATTGAATAACACACTATACCTTACTGAAGGTAGAAAAAAATGAGAAGAAATTTGCTTCTGGTCAAACCCATGTTGCTTCTCTTTCAGAGGACCTTTACAAGTAGGCTTATTTATGAGTTCAGATTTTAGATAATTAGCCTCACTAAGAGATCAATCTTTTTGTTTGTTTTTGGATGCAAAAACAAAATTTCAGAATTAAACACTTTATTCTTTCTCCTGAATCTCTTCAGTTTTCCCCTGTAACCTGCTGCTTGAAGTCTGAATCATAGTTGAGGAGGGCATTTTAAAAATAAACTTCTGATTTTAAAATAATTTCATATTTATAGAAGGGTTGCAGAAGTATTACAGAGAGTTCCCCTGTACCTAGCACCCATTTTCCCCTATTGTTAACATTACTGTGATATAATAATTACAGCTAATGAACCAATATTGGGAACATTATTATTAACTGACGTCTATACTTTATCTGGGTTTCTTTATGTTTTTCCTAATGTACATTTTTTTTTGTTCTAAGATCCCATCCAGGGTACCAGATTACACTTATCCTTCACATCTCCTTAGGCTGCTCTAGATTGTGACAGTTTCTCAGACTTTTCCTGTTTTGGTTGATCTTGGCAGTTTTGAGGAATATTGGTCAGATACTTTGTAGAGTGCCCCTCAATTTGTGTTTGTCTGATGTTTCTCTTGGCTTGGTTGGAGTTATATTTTGTGTTTTTGTTTGTCATGTTTATTTATTTATTTTGAAACAGATAAAGAGTGAGCAGGGGCGGGGCAGAGAGAGAGGGAGACAGAGAATTCCAAGTAGGCTGCATACTGTCAGTTTGGAGCCCGATGTGGGGCTCAAACCCATGAACTGTGGAGATCATGACCTGAGCCAAAACCAAGAGTCAGATGCTTAACCAAACTGGGCTACCCAGGTGCCCCTGGAGTTATGGGTTTTTAAAAGTTTTATTAAGTTTTTCAGTTTAATTCCAGTATAGTTAACATAGAGTGTTATATTAGTTTCAGGTGTACAATATAGTGATTCAACAATCCCATGCATCACCCCGTGCTCATAACATCAGGTGCACTCCTTAATCCCTATTTTACCCATTTTCTCACCCACATCCCCTCTGGTAACCGTCAGTTTGTTCTCTATAGTTAAGAGTCTGTTAATTGGTTTGTCTTTTCTTTCTTTTTCATTTGTTCATTTGTTTTGTTTCTTAAATTCCACATGCATAGAATCATATGGTATTTGTCTTTCTCTGACTGACTTATTTCACTTAGCATAATACCCTGTAGCCCCATCCATGTCATTGCAAATGGCAAGATTTTATTATTTTTTAATGGATGAGTGATATTCCATTATATATATATATATATATATATATATATATATATATATATATATATGCCACATCCCCTTACCCATTCATCCATCAGTGGACACTTAACATTGCTTCCATAATTCGGCTGTTGTAAATAATGATGCTGTAAACATAAGGTTGCATAGATCCTTTTGATTTAGAGTTTTTGTATTCTTCAGGTAAATACCCAGTATTATGATTCCTGGATTGTAGGACAGTTCTATTTTTAGTTTTTTTTAGGAACTGGGGTTATGGGTTTTCAGGAGGAAAACCAGAGAGATAAAGTAATATTTTCAATGTATCGTATCAAGGGTACATTCTATTAAGATCACTGATCACTGATGATGTGAACTCCCATTCCCTGACTGAGGTAGTGTTTGTCAAGTTTCTCTGCTGTAAAATGACTCTTTATTCCCCCCTTCAATACTGTACTGTTTTGGAGGTCGCTTCATACATCCTATACTTAAGGAGTGGGGAGTTTGCTCTACTTCCTTGAGAGTGGAATATTTATTTGAATTATTTGGAATCTTCTGCAGGGGAGATTTATCTATTCTTATTTATTTAATATTGCTGTGGACTCATGAATATTTCTTTTATACTTTCAATTTTAATCCAATATTATTGTATTTTCTTACTCAAATTGTTCCATTTTTGGACATTAGGTACTCTTTTTTAAATAATTTTTAAGAGAGAGAGAGAGAGAGAGAGAGAGAGAGAGAGAGAGAGAGAGAGAATCCTAAGCAGGCTCTCTGCTGTTGGCACAGAGCCCCATTAGGGACTCAGTCTCATGAACTGCAAGATCAAGATCGGTAGCTCAACTCGCTAAGCCATCCAGGCACCCCTGGCCATTAGGTCCTTTTTTACTTGGCTCCTATATCTCTCTGACATAGCCCCATCACTATGAGTTTTTGTTTTTGTTTTTGAGTACTTCATTACTTTCTGATGCTACAAGATGCTTCAGGCTTATTTTGTGTATTCCAACCCTATTATTAACCTTTTCTCCAAAGAGCCAATTCTTATTATGAATAATGGTATTAGAAACTATGATCTGGGTGCTAAAGTCTAGGGTGCACTTTTGACATTTTATTTCAGAAGCTGGCCCAGAAGGACTCTGGTGAGGTGGTATTGAACTACACCAGTTATTATAATTTTTATTCCCGAATAATTTGAATCCAATGTCTATTTTGGAATCTTCTGGAATTAAATTTGAAAACTATCTAGGGAGGAAAGCGTCCCCATTCAAAAATTCACAACAGGTGGTGTAGCTTTTGCAAACATATAAATAGGAATTTTCAAAATATTTTAATAAGACATGTCAGTCTAAAAAATAAGCACAGAAAGTAATGAAATGGACTTCAAATCTGTCCCAATCCAGCTTAAGAAATAAGACTTTTTGGATATGATTACCTTCTTGACAAAAGTTGCCATGATTTTGAATGTTTTTGCATGTTTTTATATTTTACTAACTTTGCATGCATTCTTAAACAGTATGTAGTATTGTTTTGCATATTTTTAACTTTATGTAAATGGTCACATATCCTTTTTTCCTACTTAACTATATATTTTTGATATTTTTTTCTATGTTGCATTAGCTTATTCATTTTCATTGCTGTGATTCAATTGTGTAAGAATAGTATAATTTTTTCATTCATTCTCTTGATGGTGTTCATTAATGTTATTTATAATTTTTAAAATTAATACAACAACTGGTGTAGTGAAGACAAATAAGTTATTTTGATTAGTTTGGTTGGACGTTTTTGATTTGTAGGAATAGCTCTGCTCACTTCCTCCTCCCCACCACCTCTGTAGATATAGCTCTGACCTTCATCTACCCATGGTTGTTGTGTTCCCTAGAACAACCTTGGGGAAAAGTTCTTATTTTGAATTAATTAGCATGACAAAATATTTCTTCATTGTTGTTTTCATAAACATATGTGCAATGTTGATGCATTGCTGATTTCATGATCTCTACATTATTCTGATGTTAAGTAGCCTTGTTTAATGAGACCCTCAGTATTGATAATTTTCTTTTCAGTCATTCAGATATAGAGGTGAAATCATGGTCAAATCACAGTGCTGACATTCAAATTGCTTATTTTATTATAGAGTTTTTCTAGAAATGTTTCAAAGCTACTGATCTGTGATAGTTTTGGATGATAGAATTTAAATTTAAGTTTCCTAGGATTAAAGCTTGTGTATATCAGTGAAACTAATATAAAGGTCAACTAATTTGACATGTGCAAATTATTTAACAAAAAATATACATTGCAAACTTATTATTAAATAATAATTAATAAATTATTAAGTCTATCAACAGTCCTCAATTGGGCTAAATTTCTTTAGGATCTTTAGCAACTCAGGCAAGTACATCTTAAAACTTCTAAATTTCTAAGGTGTCAGGGTTACCTCAGGATTTCACTACAGGTCTGTTCTGCTTCAAGTCAAAGGAACATACAATTCTCCTGGGAGGGGAAGCTAGGAAGATTCTTTCCACTTGATTTCTTGTGCATGAGAACAACTCTGGGGAAGACACAATCAAGGAAAAGAGAATGGGAAGATTATATGAGCTCCATAGAGAACAGTCTACTTGATTTTGATAATTGGTAATGCACTAGGAAGGTTGTTAGTGAGTGTTTGGAGCATATCAAATGTTATTCATTTCAACACTTGGAATGACTAAAACTTAAATTATGCAAACATTCTTTGGATCTCATCATCAAATCTCATGTTCCCTTACTATATCCTCTTTAATATCCAAATACTAATTCCATTAAAAGAGGTTTTTTTTTTTTTTTGTAAACCACTATAATAGAAGGTCTAATGTCTTTAGATTGCCCTAATAAAGACTGAAAAATAATCTCTAAAACATGGAAACAAGCATGATTTGAAATTTGTATTTGATCAGTTGCATCCTCTTGCATCATCTAGACTTGCTTTATTCATAGTGTGTTCCAGCCCAGCAGTAAAGCAATGCCAAAATATTAACAATGCCAGCTTTTGAAGGCTTGTTTCATTGTACTATATTGTATCATCTTTGGCTTCATCTTTGAAGTTCAGTTTTTATGTTTCTCCTTAGGTAGAAAATTTTTTCCCTGAAGGGATATCATTCACATTGGCTCACACTGGCCTATTCACTAATAGGTGCTAAGAGGTGCAGTAGACTCTCTCTAAATTATATTAGCCAGTTTTATTTCCCTTTCTGATGGAATTCCTGCACCTAGTGTTCTAGTGTTGATTGGTCCCTAATGGGCTTTGGCTCTTGTCTCCACTGCAATGGAGTAGTTAATCCTTTTTCATGCTGTTTTTACATTAGATTGTAGTCCACACAATCCTTGCAGGCTGGTAAAAACCAACTGAGCTTCTCTTAAAACCAATTTCCTCACTGGAAGTTTCCAAGTGATTTTCATAGACCTACACATGGGTCCCCCAAGTTCTTTGGGGAGGTAAAACTTTCTAAGTCAGTGGCCCTTATTAAAGGTTGTACATTTCAGACAGTTGCCTCTCATTCTAAAGAGAGTAAAGTGGCTAGAGTGAAGAATGATTTTGAAATTCCCATTAACTCTTCCTGTCTGGCTGCCTTGCTTACCAGATGGCTTAAATGTGTTGCTGTGTCACTCTTGAACAGTGACTCAGCTAGACTGTGACCTTAGATTTACCTCAAAACCTTTAAGCCAAAGGAAATAGTTAAGTAGGAGCTAGAGCAAACAAATAGGCCCACATGCCTTATATGTTTACTATAATCACCTGCTCAAATGGAGGCACTGTTACTGCAACTAGGAATTCTTTCTGCCTTAATAAAAAAGATATTTCTGGTGGTATCTAATAGTAAAAGTAATTTTGATTAGGAACAGTGGTTGCTTCAGGCAGACAAACTAAGTGGCTAGGGTAAAGGGGAGGGAGGAATAAGGGAGATTTGTATTTCACTGAACACTCTTTTGGATTTTGTACAATATGCATGTATTGTTTATTCCAAAATAGAAAATATAAGAAAAGTAAATGTAAACAAAGACAGAGAAGGGAAAGGACATAAGTAATTTTGCCCAGTTACTTTGATTAAAAAGGAAGTGTAGGCATACTGGTTTTTGGAGAACTTTTTTTGTTGTTATTGTGGTTTGGCTTCTGACGTGTTTGCAGCTTTTCACAACCTAAGGTAAAGCTCTGGGGGAATACTTGGATGAACTTTTCTGCAGATGCAATTTAAGGCAAGAACTCTGCTTTTGCTCACATGCAGTACAAGGCATGTGCCGGTTTGGCTTTTAGGTTTCATTTGGATAGAATCAAAGTAAGAAGAGATGCTAAAGACCATCATTTAGAATTAATATATGTCTTTCTTACCCTTTTTCCAAATGAAAAAGCTGAATTGAGGGGCCACTATAAGAAACATTCAAGGTTACACAAGCCTACAAGAACTGGATATGATGCAAAGTTGGGGGCTCCTCCCCCAGTACAGTCATATCTGGTGACTTACTTAAATAGAGGAAAATCTGCATGATTTAATTGGTGAATGCAGCCATATAGAAAGGCAGAATTTGGTGTCAGTGTCAGGAAAGCCCGGATTCTTTGTGATAACATATTTTAAATAAATATAAAAGTCATAATGGAGATAATTGCATCAAGAGAGGGACAATGTAAAAATACGGTCCAACTTCATTTTCTCACTGGAGTGGAAATTTGTATGGGAAAGGGCAGATTTTAAACATCCTTAAAGTCTTGCACCTCATGTGAGAATGCTAGTTATGCTTTCTTTGTCCATGTGTGTTTGCTTTTGTGCCCCTAGAAAAGTGGGAATAGAAACAGCAAGATCTTTCCAAGAGTGTAGGCTAGATGGTCTGCTCTTCTGAGACCTCCAAGTAGCAGGCTATCAGGGAAATCTTATATTAGAATGGTATTTTAGGTGATTAAAATCCAAACGATCTTGTGAAGATAGCTCAAGAAGCATGTGAGAGAAGGAAATTGTGTTGTTCTGATGTAGATGCCAGTTAAGAAATAGGAATCCTAACAGCAAGGGGAATATGTTATTCTAAGATGGGGGTTCTTACCATTGGGGCCGTATTAGATTGTGCCCAAGCATAGGGCTGTGGTCTGGACCAGAAGTGACTCGACTGGTCAGTTTTTACTTGTATTTTGCAGGAGCCTCTGAAGTAATTTTCCTGACACTGTGCTCATGTCACTGCAACCCATCTGCATGTGGTTGACAGAATATGCTTTAGAAAATGCTCTCTGCTCTGGTTAATAGTAAATACTTTAACAGCTCCTCATTGTCTTTCGTATAAAGTTAAAATTCCTTAATAAGGCTTGAAAAACCCTTCACAAGTCAATGCATATCAACTTCTCAGCCCCATTATCCTCCATTCATCAACAAGCCTGTAAACCCCAGCTTCTGTGAACTGTTTGCAATGCTTTGAGCATTCTATGGTCTATCATATCTCTGAAACCTGGTGACCTGAAGCTGTAAGATGCTTCCCCCTCCTTTTTAAAAATCATTTCCTGGTTATGTTTTGATGTTTCAGTTCAAACACCATTTCGTTTATTATTTATTCATCAAACATTGTGAATGGGGATTTAAAGATGAGTAAAACGTGGTCCCTGCTCTGGAGGAACTTTCAGTCTATGGGAGATAGATATATGCAAACAGTTAAGTGAGGTATATACACACCCAGGTTTCATTATGGAAGAGGGACAAACATTCTTTGACGTCTCCAGGCTGTCACAGGCTCCAGTCCAGTGCTCTCACGGTCACTGAGCCACTAAATCTGCCACATACACATACCATTTGAATCTTTTAAAAAATTTTTTTAAATGTTTTTTTTTTTTTTATTTTTCAGAGAGAGAGAGGGAGAGAGAGAGAGAGGGAGAGGGAGAGAGAGAAACAGAGCATGAGTGGGAGAGGGGCAGAGAGAGGGAGAGAAACAGAATCTGAATCAGGCTCGGTTCTGAGCTGTCAGCACAGAGTCCCAACTCACGAACTGCAAGATCATGACCTGAGCTGAAGTCTGACACTTAACCGACTGAGCCACTCAGGTGCCCCTCATTTGAATCTGTTGTTTTGTTTTTAAAAATTTTTAATGTTTGTTCATTTCTGTGAGGGGAGGGGGAGGGGCAGAGAGCACGGGAGACACAGAATCTGAAGCAGGCTCCAGGCTCTGAGCTGTCAGCACAGAGCCTGACCTGGGGCTCGAACCCATGAGCTGTGAGATCATGACCTGAGCCGCAGTTGGACGCCCAGCTGACTGAGCCACCCAGGCGCCCCATTGAATCTTAATCATTGGCTTTCTTTCTCCCGGAGTCAGAACTACTTCAATAATTTCTAAGTCTTCAACCCCTACTGCTTTACTGGCCTGTGGTAAGTATCCCAAGAATGTTTTCTTTTTAAGTGAATAAATGTAGGAGTGATTACACCCAAGAAGTATTGGAACCTTGTGTAATCCAGCTTATGGCAGGGAGCTAGACCAAAAAGGTCATGAATAATCAGACCCAGAATCTGTGGCCTAGTGGGCCAAACTAGGCCCACAAGCTCCATAAGCTCAAATAATGAAGGACAAAAATTCAAGAGTCCTGCAGTGGAGATGATTTTGCAGAGAGGATAATGGAGCAGATGCCAGAAAGAAGTAGAAACAAACCCTAGGGGTGGGAAAGAAGGGGAGAGAGAGAGGTGCTGGTTCAGTCTCTGGTTCAGGAGAGCCAGTCCCATCTAACTCAGCTGAACTGCATCTCTGAGAAAGCTCTGTGCACCTAGCAAGATGTTCTGTTTCCCCTCCCTCACACCTCCACTCTCTTATTTGTTTAATTTTTAGTGGGCTCAGTGAGGTTTTTGTTTCAGGCAACCCCAAGACACCTGACCACATGTTGTTAATGTACTCAGACTTTTAGAACGAGACAGGGGAAACTAATCAGCATAGAACTCATGAATTTGTCAGAATGCTTTTCCCTCTTGACTATATTTTAATCAACTGTCACATGGTTACATTTCAAAATATTTGTGGATAAATTAAATAATTGTGAAGAGTTTATTAGTCTTATTATCTCAAAATGAAAATGACCTGGGCTATTATAGTCCAGAGAAGAGATTAAATGAATCAGTTATTTACATCATTTACCTAGTTGTCATTGTTGGTTGTTTATTTTTTGTTGTTGTTTTTTGTTTTTTGTTTTGGTTTAAATGACCTAAAAGAGTGTTCCAAAGTATTTCCTGGGAAACCTAAGCAGTCCTGAACATACAGGAGTAGGAACATTCAGATCTCTGTAATTATCTAGCCATAGTAGTAAATGGAAACATGACCCAAGAATAGTTGGTAAAGCTTTGTGTGCAAGCTATACACATAAAGCGTCCGATTATAATAACAAAGTCAGATGTATAGGGATATTAATAAAATCAAGAAATTCCCGGTATTCTTGAAAAGGAATGAGTTTTGACTGATTATCTTGGAATTTAGATTTAGAATAGAAAAACATAAATTCATCAATTATGCCAAACTTTTCTAATTATTCAAAGCTAAAAAAAATATTTGGAAGTATAAATTTCTATACATATATATAAGAAAAAGAAATCTTTCTTGGTTTTAGTGAAACACAGACCTGCATCCTATGTTTCACTGCAGAAACTTCCTATCTTATGTTCTAGTACATCCATCTCATTCTGAATTATATTCTTTTGTTCTGATGTTGGTGATTTATTATAGATGTGTCATTTGTCTTAAGCCAAACTTAAATCCTTTTAAGAAGGAATCAGAGGCTTAAATAGGGAATCAGAGAGGACATTTCCCACTCTGTGGCTGCATTGACAAACCTCTTGCAATTTGTATTTGATTGAATCAGAATCAAACTCCCTACCAGAGCCGAATTTCCCTACATATCTGGAAATCTCCATGTATGCTCAGACACTAGGCTGTTCCCAGAAGGCAGCAGACTTTTGTTGTTCCTTCTAGGTCCAAGACCTGACTTGAATTTTCCAAATTATGCGCAACCTAAAATTTTGGGCAACAAAAATGTGTGTGACTTAATTTATTATATGTAGGATATTGCTGATTACAAACATTTGTTAATAATATATGCTTTCATGTTAGTAATCTCAAGGAAGTAGTTTATATATCCCTACTTACAGAGGAGGAAAGCCAAGGCCACAAAAGAATCTTAGAACTGGGTATGTATATGTGTGTGTGTGTGTGTGTGTGTGTGTGTGTGTGTGTGTGTATTAAATATTGCTAAAAATTACATGCTCAATGTAAACATTCAAATAATACAGAGTAGGGAAGGAGAATTTCTTCATATGCTGAAAACCTCAGTCTTTGACTTTAAGGCTTTCAATTGACTGGATGAGGCCTACCCACATTATGGAGGGTTATCAACTTTATTTAAAGTCAACAGATTTCATTGTTAACCACATCTACAAAATATCTTCGCAACAACATCTAGACTGGTGTTTGACCAAACAACTGGACACCATGACTTAGCCAATGGGGAATATAGATCTAGCCATCATACTGTAGATGCAAATGTCCAAAAGAAAGCATTAAGCAATGGAACCTAATTGTTGATCAACAAGAAAGAACCTATTATGATTAAATTGGGTTTATGACAGGAAATGCCAGAATGGCTTCATATCGGAGATGGGCTTTTATTTATTTATTATTATTATTATTATTATTATTAATTTACATCCAAGTTAGTTAACATATAGTGTAATAATGATTTCAGGAATAGAATTTAGTGATTCATCACTTACTTACAACACCCAGTGCTCATCCCAACAAGTGTCTTCCTTAATGCCCCTTGCCCGTTTAGCTCATCCCACCACCCAGAATCCCTCCTGCAACCCTCAGTTCTCTGTATTTAAGAGTCTTTCATGGTTTGTCTGCCTCCCTGTTTTTATATTATTTTTGCTTCCTTTCCTTTTTGTTCATCTGTTTTGTATCTTAAATTCCATACATGAATGAAGTCATATGATATTTGTCTTTCTCTGACTTATTTTGCTTAGCATAATATATTCTAGTTCCATCCACATTGTTGCAAATAGCAAGATTTCATTCTTTCTGGTCACTGAGTAATATTCTATTACACACACACACACACACACACACACACACACACACACACGGCGCATCTTCTTTATCCATTCATCAGTTTATGAACATTTGGGTTCTTTCCATACTTTGGCTGTTGTCAATAGCGCTGCTATAAACATTGGGGTGCATGTGCCGCTTCACAACAGCACAGCTGTATCCTTTGGATAAATACCTCGTAGTATATTGCTAGGTCATAGGGTAGTTCTATTTTTAATTTTTTTGAGGAACCTCCATACTGTTTTCCAGAGTGGCTGCACCAGTTTGCATTCCCACCAGCAGTGCAAAAGGGTTCTCCTTCATCTGCATCCTCGCCAATATCTGCTGTTGCCTGAGTTGTTAATTTTAGCCATTCTGACATGTGTTAGGTAGTATCTCATTGTGGTTTTGATTTGTATTTCCCTTATGATGAGTGATGTTGAGCAGTTTTTCATGTGTCGGTTGGCCATCTGGATGTTGTCTTTGGAGAAGTGTCTATTGATGTCTTTTACCCATTTCTTCACTGGATTATTTCTTTTTTGAGTGTTGAGTCTGATAAGTTCTTTATAGATTTTGGATACTAACCCTTTATCTGATATGTCATTTGCAAATATCTTCTCCCATTCTGTCGGTTGCCTTTAAGGTTTGCTGATTGTTTCTTTTGCTGTGCAGAAGCTTTTTATCTTGATGAGGTCCTGGTAGTTCATTTTTGCTTTTGTTTCCTTTGCTTCTGGGGACATGTCAAGTAAGAAGTTGCTGTGGCCAAAGTCAAAGAGGTTGTTTATTTTCTTCTCTAGGATTTTGATGGCTTTTTGTCTTATGTTTAGGTGTTTCATCCATTTTGAGTTTATTTTTGTGTATGGTGTAAGAAGGTAGTCCACGTTCATTCTTCTGCATGTCCCTGTCCAACGTTCCCAACACCATTTGCTGAAGAGACTTTTTTTCATTGGATATTCTTTCCTGCTTTGTCAAAGATTAGTTGGCCATACATTTGTGGGTCCATTTTTGGGTTCTCTATTCTGTTCCATTGATCTATGTGTTTGTTTTTGTGCCAGTACCATACTGTCTTGATGATCACAGCTTTGTAATATGTCTTGAAGTTTGGGATTGAAACCTCCAGCTTTGGCTTTCTTTTTCAGAATTGCTTTGGCTATTTGGGGCCTTTTCTGGTTGTATACAAATTTTAGGATTATGCTAGCTCTGTGAAGAATGCTGGTGTCATTTTGATAGGGATTGCAGAGCTGGGCTTTTAAATGTTATTCTTTGGATTTCAGTTAGCCTATTGATAATCTAATCAATGCTTCCAAACTGATGTGCTTAAAATCAACTTCAAATTATAACACTTTGGTTGAAATTTACTTTGGAAACTGTGGTATGCTTCTGGATGGGATTTGAAGAAGAAAGGTGGCAGTGGTATGGGAGATCTGGGAAGAGAGCATGTGATTGACCAGCACCTCTTCTTTCTTTGGTCCTCCACACACTTTTGGTGACATGTCTGCATTCTCAAACATCTATTGGTTTGGCTTGAAGATTCTGTTTTCTGCAAAGCTCGTTGGATTCTTCTTGGTCGGTTTTAGAAGAAGATGTGCACTGCTTTTGTATGTTTTCTTCCCCCAGAAGAGACCAATACATATAGTTGTGTAAGCCCTCAACCAAGAATTACATCATTTCACATGGAGGGATGCTACCTATTCACACTGAGCTTTCTTCTGTGATCCAGGTCATATTCTGTCCATGCTGATTTACATATAAGTGCTCAAGTTGAGGAAAGAAAAAAGGCTAAAAATGTCCTAGGACTTGTACAAAAATGACTCAAAAAGAGACAATTAGACATGTTGAACATGAGCGGCTATTTGATATTATAGAGTTATTAATTGTTTTAGTCGGTATAATGAGTTTTTGGCAATTTTTAAAGCATAATTATTATATAGAAATATATGCTGAAATATTTGTAGATGAAATAATATGATGTCTGAGGTTTGCTTTGAAATAATGTGGAAGTGGGAGTAGATGGGGATATGGGTCAACTAAGATTGACTGTGAGTTGCTCATTGTTGAAGCTGTGTTCTAGGTATATGGTAGTTCATTATTAATTCTGTCTACTTCTGTTAACATTTAAAACCTTATGAAATAAAAAGCTGAAAAATGAATCAGAGTTTTAAAATGCTCTGTAGATAATATATATTCTTCTCCCTGCTGTCAGGTCAGGTCTTGGACCTAGTAACTGGAGGGTTGAATGGAGAGAGGAACAAGACCAGGGACAAAGCTGATTATTGCAGGGTGTGATTGTGTGTATTTGTGTGGGGTTGGTTTTTCAGATTGCTTTAGATTGGTGTATTGAATTAGTGCTTATCCCTTTTATTAGTTGTGTGTAACTATATAATAGCAATTGAGGTGTGGAAAAATCTTTAGTTCTCATATTTATTAACTGTTCCATCAGCAAATTTCCAGGTAAATGTTACTATTTTTGCTTAATCACTGAAAAAAGTTTTGAAGATTGAATCACTTTCCTAACATTCATTGAGTTAGTAGCATAGGCAGAAAGTAAGACCCTGTTAGTGATATTTTTAGCTCTCAGTTTACCAATCTTCATGTCATCCTAACATTCCCATGAGTTTTAGCCACAGTTTTTGTTTTTTACTATAACAAAGTCAAATACTTTAAAACTTAGGCATCATGGAACAAGTTCAGATAATGAAGTGCCAACTGGATTTTGGCACCATTCCTTTCATATTTGTCATCAAGAGTCAAAAGTAATAGGAAAGAAATTAGGCAGATAAAAGCAGTTCGGTTTCGCAGGAACGGAATTGACGTTGTACAGTCAGTGCTGTGGAATTCTGAATTCTGCCACTACAACTACCACTACCATCCTCTCTAATCAGTTTCAGCAGATGTTGGGTTGAATGAAAATCCGGAAATCCTCTACTACAATGAAACTAAGCATTTCTGCCTAAGTCTACAATATTTAGTCATAGCTCATGTTTATTCCTTTTACGTTCTGAAACTATTATACATGGCTTGTCATTGAATTACTTTCAATTAGTATTCCCTTGTTGAGTTTTGCCAGGAAGGCTACCCGATCTTTTGACCGACTAATATGGTATTAGGAGGCATTGGAGAGAGTACTATACTTCTTTTTATGACAATGTTCCCAAAGTCAAAGTTTTAACCAGATTCTCTTTGTCTGCCTTTCTGATTTCAAGGACTTTGGTAGAAGTTGATTCTTGTTTTTTTTTTTTTTTTTTTTTTAATATTTACTTATTTTGAGAGAGAAAGAAAGTGTGAGCAGGGGAGGGGCAGAGAGAGAGAGGGGACAGAGAGAGAATCCTAAGCAGGCAGCACAGAGCCCACTCTGAGGCTTAAACTCATGAACCATGAGATCACAGCCTGAGCCAAAGTCAGACATTTAACCGAGCCACCTGGACACCCCAAAAGTTGATTCTATTTTAAAGTAATCTCTTCGTTATGTCTAACCACCAAGTATACCATTTTTCTTAGATTTTAGTTGGAGTAATTCTCTGTTACCCCAATTTCCTAGACATGATTAAGCAGAGCACATTTTGTAGCTATTTATGTGGACTTGGAAGGAGTTTACCATTTATATTAAGGAAGAGTTGCTACTTTGTCTAGAAAAGATGAAGTGTGTGTATTGCACTTGAGATCTCCATAGGCTAGAATGAAGAGTACCCAAATGGGTGGAAGTGTCAGTAGTCATTCTCTTTCCAGGTATAGTTTATTCCTTCTATTTCTGCCTAGTTCACCCTTTCAGTGCCAAGGTGATAGAAGATTCCATGGGAATAGTTTCTGTACCTTGGTAACCAATGCAGTTGCTCTGGAAGCCAGTTTGCTGGTAACAGCATTGTGAAAGTCATGAACAAATAGCATTTTGCCTTTACCTGAATCCATATAATTGGTTTTAAAATTGGGGAGCTTCTGCCATCTTCAAGAATGAGCCTAAAGAAAAAGGAAAGTATTATATTAATGGTGTACTATGGTCACGTTGTTCCAATCTAGCCACTGAAGAGTACATTATAATAGTGGGGGTATTAATTCCTTTTGTCACATGGCGAAACAAAGATATAGTAATGAGGAGGATTCTGAATGGAAAATTCCATTTGA
Source organism: Panthera onca (assembly GCF_046562875.1). Taxonomy (NCBI): domain Eukaryota; kingdom Metazoa; phylum Chordata; class Mammalia; order Carnivora; family Felidae; genus Panthera; species Panthera onca. Next base: position 39,745,673 of record NC_138339.1, on the reverse strand, counting down.
GTAAGTAAATTACTCTGCAAGCACTAACCCTTGAAGAAGCACCGAAAGTGTTAAAGCAAGAACAGAGAAAATTTAAAAATGTTTCTATGGTCATGTAGACAATTGCTTCAGAGTTTAATTATCCTCGCATTTGCCCTTTAACAGAGTGGGCCCCTCATTCAGGTGTCAGTTGGAACAACCAAGTAACAATTCCTCTGAAGCGTGGATTCAGATGACAGAGTGACCCATATCCTAGTAGTGATGTTGCTATTATAGGTCAGATCCAACCACAAAAATATACCCCAGTAGGGTATCCACAGGAAAATAAATCTAATAACTGTCCTCTTCTGTTCCAACGTTGTTCTCCTAGAAATAGTTGGATCTTTTTGACTTGGAAGGATCAATATTTTTTAGAAAATGCTCAACTTCCTATTGAGTAATTAATTTGCTGAATGGTTGGTTCAGAAAAATCTGGGGTTGCCATCTATATAGTTTTCACCTGAATGATGAGGAATAAACCAGAATAATTTTTGCCCTAGGTCCCAAACATGGAAAATAAAAAACAAAACCCAAAGACCACTGTTTGCACAATTCTTGACCAAGCATTGGAAAGTATGATATGAAATACTTATTAAACACCTTACAGATGCTTATTAACATTCTAATTAAAATTAACCTGATCTTCGTTCAATAAACTTGTGCCACCAAGAAATATGACATCTGTGGAATGTTTAAGCTCAGTAATTGGGTCGCAAAAATACTAAACAGAGACCTAAACTCACTTGGAAATGTTTACTTTTATTTAAAAACAGAATTCTCAAGTGCCTCTCTGCTTTGTGATTTCATCCAGGACAAGAACGAAAATACTGAAATGTGGCAGTATTTCTAACAGAATGAAAGCCAAGAAACACTGAAAACACAGTCTTGAGATTTCCGGTTTAATTTCCAGGACAAAGAGATTCATTGTCGGTTTATATCATCTCTGCTACATGGATACCTGGATCAACAAAAGCTGGTGACCTCTGTGGGGTCACCCAGTGCCCCATTTTGACTCTGATTTTGTACTACTCTTCACAGTCGTGAAGTGCTGGGATGAGGCCAGCCTTTCTTTACCACACTGGCTCCTAATCATTCCCAAAGGAAGAACTGGAAAATATTTGGCATTTTTCTTCTATACTTTCACATTAGTTTATTCTCAGAGCACTTATCATTTGTGTTTTGAGCCACATGTTGAGTAAAGATGGAAGAAGCATTTAACCACTTTTGTTCCCTAAAGAGCAATATCATATTTTTGTTAGTAGTGCTTTGTTTTGTTTTGTTTTGCTTTGACACACAGCTTCTGTAAAAATTAAAGTCTTTCTCTTTGGACTTGGTACTCAATTCAAGGGAATAAAAACAAACACCAACTCATGACTTTTTCATGTTACAAATTTAATTGCTTTTCATGATCAATCTTTTTAGGATATAATTCAACTCATTGTCTTACACCTATTACATGTAGCAAAAATGTACCAATTTTGTAGATTTTGTGACCAAATTCATTAGTACTTTGAGTTTCACTTAGCACTATTTTTCACAAGTGCCATTTCCTTTCCTTGTAATCTTATTTTGTTAACATGTTCAAATGTGGGAATAAGATGAGAAAGCAGGATTTTGGGGTACCTGGGTGCCTTAGTCGGTTGAAGGTCTGACTTTGGCTCAGGTCGTGATCTTATGGTTCATGGGTTCAAGCCCTGCATTGGCTTCGGGTCTCTGATGTCAGGGGGGTGCCTGCTTAGGAAACTGTCCTCCCCTCTCTTTGCCCCTCCCCAACTTGCACGCACGTGTGCTTTCTCTCTTTCTCAAAAATAAATAAACATAAAATAAGGGCAAGATTGTTAGCACCCAATTCTTTCACATCACCGTGTCATATACAATTTCATGAAATAAGACAAAGAAGTAGACAAAGAACTAAAGGGAAACAGAGGTTATTAAATTTGATTAAAGGATGAAATTTGGTTCTCAGCTGTCCTGATTTGTTTTGGGCCAGAGTGCATTAAGCGGATGTTATTATTTATTTATTGCTGAATTTTGTGTATGGCTTTGTTCAGCCATATCAGTGTATCTTATGCTACTTTACTGTATCTTTCATATCCATTTCTTTTTTTACCTTCCCATAGCCACCACTCTATGGCAACTTTTAATACCTTACACTTTAGAAATCAGCCATAGCTTCCTGGCTGGAAAGGGCAAACTCAGGTGACTATCCACAAGAACAGTAGGATTAAGTTGGGAATAAATTGACCTGAGAGAGACTGGACTGAGCAGATAAAACTTTTGGAGTCAACTTACTGTTCATTAGGCTTCCATCTTGAACCACCACTGCTGAGTCACTCTATACCCATTGTCTTTTTACTACCTGCACTACTAGATTCCTCCAGTGACTCAGCTCCTGGTTTTATTCCAGTTTTATGTGTAGAACTGTTCTTTCATGTTCCACCATGACCTCTATCCCTGGTTTTTGCCCTCCATATATACTTCCCAGTCTCCTTCTGCTCTGCATCTACTTCAGACAACCAGCACTTTATAACATGGGACTTCAGGTTTCCCTAACAGTAAACAGTGAAAATTATGGAACAATTATGGCTTATCTTGATACTCAAGTATCAGTCACCAAGGGAATTGTTTTAGTGATTTGTCTTCTATGTACAATATTTGTTCTCTTTTTGGAGACACTCACCAATTACATTTTTATAAATGCAAATTGTTCTCTATTGGAAGGGAAGATGAATGGTATTAAAGAATGCTTTTTTAAAAAGTCTGGTGAATTATCAGAATGGATGAGAGGGTTTCTAGATAGATTAGAAGAATCTGTGAGGTTACATGATATGTTTTAGTGCAGTGGCTTTTTATGTTATGGTACAATTCATTTTAAAGAAGTAAAGTCAGCTCATAGCACGTCAATATTGCCATCCATTCTATGACCTTGCCTCCTTTATTTTTGTGTCTTCTGATTGATCACTGAAGGAAGCATGTTGTACGGTTTGTGGCATCTTGATCTTTGGGTCTTCGTCTTAATCTTTGGATCTTCCCTTTTCTGTGCTGGGTGTTCTACTCTGCTCTTAGTTTTATACTAATCTTTGCTCTTTTCTTCTGGTATCTTTTGATACCAAATAAACCACAGACATGTCAACTCTTTAGGCAAAAAATTGCCAGTTACCTTCCTTTGACTTTGTCCTTATTTATTTGGTCTGTAGTCCTCAACTTATCTCTCAATTTTGACCCATCTGCTGTTTTTAGACATGTCTGCTAATCTTGCTTTCCCCAGCACTGGTAACCTTTGTGGTTGAAACTGATTCCTCTGGCTCTTTTTATTTTATTATTATTATTTTTAAGAAATGTTTCTTTATTTTTGAGAGACAAAGAGCACAAGCAGGGGAGGGGCAGAGATAGAGAGGGAGACACAGAATCAGAAATAAGCTCCAGGCTCTGAGCCGTCAGCACAGGGCCTGACATGGGGCTCGAACTCATAAGCTGTGAGATCATGACCTGAGCTGTAGTTGGATGCTTACCCGACTGAGCCACCCAGGCACCCCGCTCTGGCTCTTTTTAATTTCAGTCACATGGGATAGGATTTCCTTTTGCCCTGTCCACAGCTTCTGAGATCCTAAAACTTGATAAGGTTTACTTTTCTGACCTGGAGAATCTTGATCTACTAATAAATGCCTTCTGACATGAAATGCTGATTACTCATCATTTCCGTCTCCAAATTCATCTTTACCCTTTTCTTCCCAGCTTTGTTTCTTGAAAGCCTGACCTCTTTATGGACCGTACCACCCAAGCTCTCTTGTCTTCCGGTTTCCATGTGGGTTCAGCAATGATGGAAATTAGAGATATGAGTTAGTGGAGTTTTATTCTCTCTGCTTCTCCTCACCTTGTTTGGGCAATGCCATCTTCCTTTACCTGTGGTTCCAGCTATTTTAATTAGGAGGCCCTGCTCTTACGGCTCCAGCCCTCACTGGCTAACATGATCTTCTTTTTATCTCATCTAGTATGGAGTAGGTAAAAGCCTTCCACTGAAGCTGGCCCTCGGATGTTTTACCATTCTTCACTGGTAGTCCTAATCTGGCCCACGCTTTTGTAAATAGTTACATCATTAAACGTTCTTCGATTAGTCCTTTGTACCATCTATTTCTTGCAGGATTTCTGCCTGATGGGTTTGAGAATAAGACACAAAGCATGTGCAATTGATGTTTATAGGTCTTTATACATGTGACTTCCCTTTGGGGGATGGTGATGTGAAGGTCACAATATGTCTTAGAGTTGTGTGTACACACATCTTAGGCAGATTGAAAAACAGGTATTGTGAAGAGAGGATTGCTTGAGGAACATGGACAGTTGGGATTTTCTCTTTGAGGGGATGAAATATTAGGATGGGTACCCTTGGATAGCCTTCTACTCTTCTGCTAAGTTAGTACTTTATAGAATAGGCACAGTAACAGGCAATAGAATAGGCATAGAGAAGGTTAGAGTAGAAGTTGAAGCATATGTGCATGAATCAGCCAGTCCACCCAGAGTGATGTTGGATTGCTTTTCTCCTTTGGGGGTAATTAATGTCTGCCATACTAAGTCAACTCATGAATTAAGTGTAAAACTGCATACCTGTGAGAATTGGCTTTCCCCTCTATTGAAGCAGAAAAAGACAAGTGGGCAAAGCTTGATTAGCATCTCAGATGGGGAATAGGTAAGAGGATTTTAGCTGAATAGAACTTTGAGTGTACAACAGCATCATTTCTGGTGGTGATTAGATTTTAGTGGCACTTACTTCATAAGCTGAGCAGGAAAAAGTACCTGTGGGCATGCATTTTGTGAAGAGTAATGACAAAGGATTCTGATACTTTCTGCAAGAACTGTGAGGCTATCAGAACAACAGGAGAAGTGGAACCAGTAAGAAGCTAATCATTCTGATGTGCACTCACTTTATGGGGGGCCTTCCTAGAAACATGGCAGTGTTGCCACATTCAAAGTTCAATTGAGGGTTACCAAATTATTGTCTTAATCCACTGGTCTATGGCCCTAACATGTCTCTGTACTTTTAAGGCCCATCAGACTGCAGGAAATTTGGGGTGTTTAATCACAGTGTAGAGACTCCACTATTTTTTCAAAAACATTGAACTACACAGCCAAATTTAGCAGAGAGTTTGGGAATTATCTGGTAAATTACTTTATGCCAACAGCTAAATGGATTCATTCTGAACCCAAGATGATTTTTTTTTTTTTGGCTTATTCAGTCAATCCAAATTGGCTTTGTCTATGGTAGACAAAGTTAACAGATGATGGACTGTTAGACAAAGGACTATTACTAGCAGAATGAAGTGGAATCATAATTAGGGAAATCATGAAAATCTTGTTTCAGTTGGGATTAGAAAAGAAGAGTGAAGAACTACATATGTTTAACTTTTGGGGGGAGCACTAAGTGGTGAAATACTGACTGAAAGTTAGTGTTAAAAACAGTAGTTACATGTTCTAAAATTTTAGGTCACAGAAAAAATTAATAGCAATAAATATTCATCTTTTGACCTGTGTCAATTGACATGGGTGATGAAATGGACCCAATTCACCAGATTTCTGTTCCATATTAATTGGACAGGAGTGATTTAAGACAAGTCCCTCAGTCTTTGCCCTGAATTAAATCTCTACCCTTTATGTTTCTCCAGTTCTATCCTACTCAGTAAAGAACCACACAACCCACACTCATAGTGAACAAAGCTATTATTTAATGGAATCTTTCCACTGTGAAACCAAATTATTTTAATTGGCTTAAAATATTACTAAATACTGAAAGCCAAGTACGTGACCTCCGGCCCTGCTAGTGTTTAAGATATCATACTCTTCATTCTTTCTGGTGAAAGTCCCAGGCCCATTTCTGAAGAAGGGCCAAATGTAAATAAATTCATAGTGTTTAGATCAGGGTTTTGCCAATGTATATTATGTCTCATATGAGCCTTTATTATATAACTTTCTTCTTTGGGTTTTACAGAGTTCTTGTTTGTTGACATTCAGGGTGTGTCTAGAAAGTATATTTTTGATTTATCCTACTCACCTAGGCAGAGTGCCCTGGACATTAGAAGATCTGGTTTATACTTCATGGTTTATTTTTTGTGGTTGTATATTTCCTACATTTTGTTCATGTGCCCTTGGACTTAGGAAAAGCTTGACAGCTCATTTTTATAAATCAATAAATAAGTAAGTAATACATCATGGATCAAAGGCCACAGCAGCAGCACCGTAGAGAGAATTATATTGTCCTAGGCACTTATGTACTTATAATGATGATATCCTTGGACCCAAGGCCTAATACATTTTTCGTTAGAACTATTAGATTCCATACAAGATCAACAATTACAAACACTCTAGTGGAGATAATTAAAATTCAACAGGCTTCTTTTACAGGCTTCAGAGTTTAGTATTCTCACATCCTCCTCTTTGGCCTGACTTCTTTCTGTATTTCAGAATTCCCTTGTTTGATTTCCAAAAACTACTCTGTTAATACCTCTTAAACCCAGAGGCATAATGGAAGAAGAATGAAACTTGGAATTCTCAAATCTTTAATGAGCCTCCTAGGGGCAGGTCTAGCTTAGGAATTCCATCTAAGAGCAAGCATGCCTATCAGTCTTCATGCTCCAGGTCAAACTTTAGAACCTCTAGTCTGAGAAGGGATTTTATCTTTTGTAATATCCACCAGGCTTCCCTTGGGAAGAAAAGAGCAAGCTTGAGAGGGGTAATCCTCAGAAGCTGTAATCTAGAATGTACCCTATGCATATGGGGATATTCATCTGCCTTATTGAGCACTGTCTCCCAGCTCTCAATAAAGTGCCTGGCATAGAGGAGGACTCAAACATTCTTTGTTGAGTCCATGAATGAATAAATATAATTTTTGAAGGCAGGTAGAGAAACCAACAATTTAGTAGGTAGTCTTAAATCTTTAACTGATACCTATATTTCTAAACAAAACAAAGGATAGTTTATGAATAAAAGAAAATAAAATATGGGGAGATAGAAAACAAAGGAGAGACAATGTGGAAGGAAGGGAAGAAACAAAATTATAGCACTTTGTCCTGATAATATGATTGCATATTTGGGTATGATAGTATGCTTAGTTTTCTGTTAAATTGCCTTATATTGGCTTTTTCTTTCTGTTTTGTTGTCAATAGCACTGGGAGGACTTAAGCAAAATCATGGTCATTGAAATTTTCCCTAAAAGCATCTTCATCCTTTTCATCATTTTATTCCCAAGAATTAGAATAGTAATGTCAACATCAATAAAAATAGCTCACATGCTTAGAAACCTTACTCTGTGCCAGACATGAGCCTAAGGGTGCTATGTGCATAATTGCACTAAATCCTTATGACTACCTTATAAAGTAAATGCCATGATTTCTTGAATTCTACAGATGAGGAGACTGAGATGAGGAGATTTAAAGGAGTTAAGTTCCTTTGCCCAAGGTCACACAGCATGTATGTAGTAGATTTGGACCTAGGTAGCCTTTCCCCACGCCTTATCTGGGTGTCCAGGGTCCTTAATGCATCCTCCTGGTACCTGCAACCCCATTACAGTGTTCACTCCAGCTATGAGGCCTCAGGGGGCCTACAGTGTATCTGCATGGGCTTTCCCAATCTTACACCCTTTAAAATTTATTTGTCTTAGGTGCTTCAGAGCCCTGCACTGAGAAATAAATCCTCGCTAATGGATTAAGAGCTGATAATGAGTTAATTTGTTGCCATTCCAAGGAGATTTATTTATATATTTAACAGATGCTCCTTGAAGATTGTGCTTTGCCCAAAGGAGTGACTTCAATACTGAGAAGTTCAGACAGTTGGTAGATCTTTGGGAGAGGGACACTAATTTGGTCTAGGCTGACTTTTCAGTGCCCTTCACATCACACTAAAAAAGCAGACGTCCTTTTAGCATATGCTCTAGGAAGATGTGATGAGAGAATAAGTGTTGCATGTTCCTTCATTATTTATAAGTAATTCTAGTCAGGCTCATTCATATGTATGTACTAATTTCCCCTTTTGGCTGTGAGAGCACCCAAGGAAGTTTTTCCTGTATCCTTTGGGGTGTCTTGGGAGATAGGGCAGTTTGACACTGGAGAAGAGAGAGTGCATTGCTTTTTTTTGATTGATATTTGTGCTGATGCAGCAAGCAAACAAACTTCTCTGCGGGTGTGTGCGTTCTGAATCAATTCAGAATTCCTATTTTAGTGGTATTGTTTGGTTGTGGTATATGTGTGTGGATGGAAAAAAGGAGAGAGAAGGTGAGAGAGGGAAGAGAGAGAAGAGACAGAAAAACTCTGGATTTAATTAGAATTGAGTTTACATCTGTGCCTTTCTCTGAGAACCCTCCCATATCCTAGCTGTGAGAACTTGGGTAAGCTAACTTACCTCTCTGGTACTCAATTAGGAGATCTTCTCAGTTTGGACATACTATAATTCTGTGATTCAATGATTCGAATATTTGCCATTTGTAAACCTTTATTTCAAGGACCTCACCAATTGTCTTAGGTTGAGTTCCCAAGAAGCTGACCTTAAGACAAACATTCCTATGCAAGTGATTTTTTAAGGAATTGTTGCAGGGAAGAACAGTAAATGGATGGGAAGGAAGACAGGAAAAGTAGGAAGCCAAGCAAAGATCCATCTTGGGCAGAGTCCTGCAGAATGTCTATCAGCCTTATCCACAAGGGAACTCTGTAGTGTTAGTTGTGCTTTGGGGTTGTCATGGCATGAGCAAGGGAGCTGGGTTTTCTACCCCTGTCCCTTGTTAAGAGCCACCTTGTCTCCCCTGATCACCTTCTCCCCAGATCCCTGAACTTCTCATTTCTCCCAGGCATGCATGCAGTCAAAGGGACTCCAGCAGCCCAAGGACAGTTCTTTTAAAAAAGAGTGGGTGCTAGCTGTTAGAAGTGAAAGCATATTCAAGAGGGAATGGTGCACAAAAATGGTGGAAGAAGATCTGAGAAGAGCTGGATGGAGCACTGTTCATCTCCATTCTACCACACATTGTGAAAATGGGTAAGTTTGTGACATAGCTGTTACTGTCAACATTCAGTTTACATAGAGCGAAAGATGGTAAGTGAGACTTAGAAATTAACCACTCTCTTTTCAGGAGTCACCAGTGAGGCCAAAAGCCATTGTCAAACAAATCAATTCTTTTTTTCTTTTTCTTTTTTTTTTTATTGATAATGCATTTTCTTTCTTTTTTAATGTTTATTTATTTTAGAGAGAGAGGCAGAGAGAGAGAGAGAGAAGCAGAGAGTGGGGGACAGAGGATGTAAAGCAGGCTCCATGCTGACTGCAGTGAGCCCAAAGTGAGACTCAAACTCACAAATTGTGAGATCATGACCTGAGCCAAAGTTGGATGCTCAACCAACTGAGCCACCCAGGTGCCCCCAAATCAAACCAATTCTTATCCTTAGATATGATTGCTAGCAAAGTTCCAGGAGACATGGGAAAGGCACCAACTACATCTGCTGCAGTGGAGAACTTTGATTCCCTCCTAGGTTAGTATAACGTTTTTCATATAAGGCAGAGATAGCCTTAGGGCAAAAGGTGTCTGCTTTTTGTGCATGATGTCCTGAAGCTTATAAATGAGAATACTCTAAAAAGTAATCACGTGAAAGGTATAAACTAAAAGGTAACTAGGGGAATCTATGCATATTCAAATATTCTTAAAAGCCAAGCTATTTATGTTCAATTTTCAGGCAATGGTTTTATTCTCTTCTCAGACATACTTATTTTTTTTAATGAGTTACTCATTTCTTTCAAAACATCTACATACTTAAAATGTTTTCCTTATGAATCAATTTTTTATTTGACAGAAGCGAAGATACTTGTGCCCATAAAAAATGCCATGTGTTTTTGAAGTGTTAGAAAAAACAGCGCTTTGGCACTAAACAAAGCTGAGGCAGGAACGTAGGAGAGCAGCTGCAGAATGACAGAAAAAATGGAAGATAACGAGACATGTGAGAGAATGTATAATTTAATGTGGGGCTCGAAGCAAATGGCGGGAGGAGGAACATAAATGAGAAAACAGTTAAAAATAGTGACTAAAATGACTTTAAATCCAATAAAACATAAAATGAATCAATTAGTGCTTAAACGTTGGAGGAGGCATGATGCTGTGAAAGAATCTGGAAAAGGCTGACAGATTTTTAGTCTATGAATTTAAATTCATAGGACCAACAATTTCTCTGCCTAGAGAGATGTATCTGCTGTTTTTTCTTCTTATACTAGTTGACAAAATGACTTCCTTTCTTTTCCACTTTCTGAGATGTGAATCAATCTGTTATAAAAGCCTCGGTTTTTAGTTTTCTGAAAACATTCCACAAGATGTATGGAAAAATGTGTTCAAGTTTTAGGAAATTCTTGGAACTCCTGCAAAACTGTGGATCACCCTGCATATGGATATTAGAGGTACTTCTTAGTTGTTGACCAGAGTTGGCTTATTGTGCTAGGTTGATGGAATTCTGGGGAATGATGGCAAGGAGCATGTGGCCCCTATGATGCCTGTTGACTTCTTAAATTCTTTTTTTAAAAAAAAGTTTATTTATTTATTTTGAGAGAGAGAGAGAGAGAATGAGAGAGAACGGGAGAGGGCAGAAAGAGAGAATCCCAAGCAGGCTCTGCATTGACAGCATAGAGTCTGATGTGGGGCTTGATTTCATAAACTGTGAGATCAGGACCTAAGTTGAAATCAAGAGTTGCACACTTAACTCACTGAGCCTTCCAAGCGCCTTTCTTCCTGATTTTTAATGATAATGTCCATGAGCCGATGTGTTAGATCCTGTGACAGTAATATCCAGAGTCTGTGCAGTAAGTGTGTATTCCATGGGAAATTATGGAAAGCTTTTAAGAACCTGAAAGCTTTTAAGAACATGCTGGCTATCTGTCTTCCTGGAATACTTTACCTGAGGCTTGTGTACATGGAAATAAAGGCCTGGATGATTTCTGGAAACCCTTCCTGTTTCTAGGAAAATTGTGTGTTCTTCATAGTAAGTACTCAGTGCTGGTTGGATACATGAAGGAATAAAATAATAGGAAAATGAGGTTCACAGCTTATGCCAACAAAATTACAAATTTTCACCTTAGAATTTGAGGACAATAAGAAATCTTTTATATTTAACTAAAGTCCAGGATAACAAACATCTGTGTCATACTTCGTTTTTTACATTTTCAAAATTCTAACTATTGATTCTTCTTATAATAGATGTGTACTTCTAATGGGTTAGTTTTCTAGTTTTTCTCCAGTTTTCCTCCAAATCAATAGTATGTGTAACAGTCAACTTAGCACTGAGGAAGCATGGAAGATAACATGTTTCTTTCTAAGAGCTTTGAAAATTTCCCCATTATCTTATTCATTATAAGAATATACTTTGTGGAGAAATCTGTATCAGAATTTTGTGACCCACTATGGTCTTCTACTCCTGTCCCTTTACATTAAGGTCATATTTCTTTTTTTTTTAAAGTTTATGTATTTATACATTCTGAGACAGAGAGAGAGAGAGAGAGAGAGAGAGAGAGAGAGGGAATTAGCAGGGGAGGGGCAGAGAGAGAGAGAATCCCAAGAATACCCCAGGTTTGCAGTGGAGAGCCTGATGCAGGGCTCCCTCATGATCCTGAGATCATAGCCTGAGCTGAAATTAAGTGTCAGACACTTAACCAACTGAGCCACCCAGGCGTCCCTTAAGGTAGTATTTCTATAAATAAATACAAGTAAGTAAGTAAGTAAGTAAGTAAGTAAATAAATAAATAAATGGTCTATGAACCCACTGCCTCAGAATCATCTTGAATACTTGTAAAAATCCAGATTGCTGGACTCTAAACAAACCAATGAAATAGAATTCTAGGGCTTGGTATAAGAAATCTGCATTTTTCCAAGATCTCAAAGTAATTTTTGTGAAAAGTTGAGACTCACTGACTTAAAGCATAGAGGGTATCCCAAGTGAAACTGTGCAGGAGGCTTTGTCTTCAGAGATGTTGGCTACTCTTCCATATTCCTTCCCTGCCATCAGCACCTCTGGTTTTATGTTATTCCCCTAGATATATTTTACAATGAATTTATACTAATGTGTGTATGACTTGATTTGTTATTACCCATTCTAGATTATGTATTTAAAAAATAAGACTGCTGAATAGACACTTCTCTAAAGAAGACATCCAGATGGCCAACAGGCACATGAAAAGATGCTCAACGTCGCTCCTCATCAGGGAAATACAAATCAAAACCACACTCAGATATCACCTCACTCCAGTCAGAGTGGCCAAAATGAACAAATCAGGAGACTATAGATGCTGGAGAGGATGTGGAGAAACGGGAACCCTCTTGCACTGTTGGTGGGAATGCAAATTGGTGCAGCCACTCTGGAAAGCAGTGTGGAGGTTCCTCAGAAAATTAAAAATAGACCTACCCTATGACCCAGCAGTAGCACTGCTAGGAATTTACCCAAGGGATACAGGAGTGCTGATGCATAGGGGCACTTGTACCCCAATGTTTATAGCAGCACTCTCAACAATAGCCAAATTATGGAAAGAGCCTAAATGTCCATCAACTGATGAATGGATAAAGAAATTGTGGTTTATATACACAATGGAGTACTACATGGCAATGAGAAAGAATGAAATATGGCCCTTTGTAGCAACATGGATGGAACTGGAGAGTGTGATGCTAAGTGAAATAAGCCATACAGAGAAAGACAGATACCATATGGTTTCACTCTTATGTGGATCCTGAGAAACTTAACAGAAACCCATGGAGGAGGGGAAGGAAAAAAAAAAAAAAGAGGTTAGAGTGGGAGAGAGCTAAAGCATAAGAGACTGTTAAAAACTGAGAACAAACTGAGGGTTGATGGGGGGTGGGAGGGAGGGGAGGGTGGGTGATGGGTATTGAGGAGGGCACCTTTTGGGATGAGCACTGGGTGTTGTATGGAAACTAATTTGACAATAAATTTCATATATTGAAAAAAAACACCAATGTTCTCAAAGCCTACCCAGCAAAAAAAATAAATAAATAAATAAATAAAAAATTAGACTGCTGAGGATAGTAATCTAGTCCTAAAAATGACTGGCTCTCTATTGGTGGGTTTTTAGCCACTGTACCAAAGGAGTTATTTGGGGGGGATGGTAAACCTCCCCAGCAACCATCACATCACTAAGGCAACCTTTAACCATTCACCTACTCACCAGATGGCCCTTCTAAAGTCACTTAGTACCTGGGTGCAGGAGTCTGAATAGGGATGAGGCAAAGCCAACAGCAATCTTTTGTTTTTCACTGTTCCTTTAAAAGTATTTAATTAGGGAAAATTCTTTCCCTTTCCCAGATGAAAACTTGTGCAGTTGCAGGACATTCTGGTCCTTTAAAGTAAAAAAATGCAGTCTCAATGGAGTCATTCAGTGTCTAGTTTCATGTAATAATCAAAACTTTGAACTTGATTTAAAACTAAATCTTCCCTTTTCCCCAGCCAGGCTTTGCCTTGGGCTGTCTGCTCACAATGGCCTTTCTCCTTTTTTTCCATGTTGCATTTCTTCTCCTCTCTTAGCTTGATAACTACTATTTCTTATCCTGCCAGGATTGAATTAAGGGGACACCGGATGGGTAGGAGGGACAGGAATGTTCTTATTGGGTTGGTACTATCTCAGGATGGTTTGACATTCTGAACTACAGAACACTTCAGTCAGTTCAGAAACTGTCACTGGGCATCTCTGATTGAATGTCTTATGAAATGGATGATACATTTTTCTCAAGTTGTTCTCTCCTTAGCCGATGATACTCTTCCCTCTCTCCTTCTTTCCTTCCTGCTTTTTTTCCTCCTTCTATCTTCTCTTTTTCTGTTTTCTTTGTTGGATCACTCCACACAGATGTGCTTACCCCAAAGTGATCCTCTCAAGCAGTATTTTAAATGACTTCAAATAAAATCAAATGCTTTTTCCCTTTTGCATCAATACATGTGGCTCTTTTTCCTCAGCATGGCTCTTTCCTAATTTTCCAGGCAGATTACAGTATAGCTGCAGCCTCTCTTTTGTGTTGTACTAGCTAGCCAGCTATTTCAGATAGTTTGTTTGCTGCATAACAAACAACTGGCTTAAAATAACAATGATTTATTATTTCTAATGGTTTTTTTGAGTTGACTAGTTACTGGTTTCTTTGCCTGTTTTGGCTGGGCTTACTCATGAGCTGCATTCAGCAAGAGGATTGGCTGGGCTGGAACACCCAAGGTGGCCTCCTTCATATGTCTAACAGTTGGGGATGGTTTTACCTGGGATGTTACTTCTTATCCCCCCAACCAGGGTCTTTCAGCAGGTGAGATTGACTTTCTAAGTGGTAGTCTTGGTATTGTGTCCCAAGAGAGAACAGTAGAAGTTGCAAAGCCTTTTAAGGCTTAGGCTTCCAAATTACATTTTGTTGGTCAAAGTAAGTCTAAACGCCAGTCCCGATTCAAGGAGTAAGGAAGTAGATGCCATGTTTTGCTGGAGGAAGTGACAAAATTACAATGCAGAAGAGCTTAAGTATTGTGATGAGAGGAATTTGTGGTCATATTTTGCAATTACCACACTGACTTTTTAGTTTTTCAGATTTCTGTCAAATACTAGTTCACTGTGTCTCTATAACTTGCAGAAGCTATATATCGAGCTCTCTGAGTGGTTCCATTGAAGATGCTCTCTAATCCTGGGCTTGAGGGCAGGCAAAGCAAGGGACAGAAGGACATATAAAATAGCTGATTCCAAAAAATCCTCGTTGTAATCAGCTCTCTAATTTGTGATACCCCCATATTTTTTTCTTTCAAATTTTTATTTAAATTGTGGTTAACATACAGTACAATATTGGTTTTAGGAATAGAATTCAGTGATTCATCACTTACACACAACACCCTGTGCTCATCATAACAAGTGCCTCCTTAGTACCCATCACCCATCTAGTCCATCTCCCATCCACCTGCCTCCATTCTGACTCTGTTCTCTCTCTTTTAGAGTTTCTTATGATTTGTTTCCCTCTCTTTTTTCTTTTTTTTCCCACTCCCATATCCTCATCTGTTTCATTTTTTAAATCCACATATGACTGAAGTCATATGATACTTGCCTTTCTCTCACTGACTTATTTCGCTTAGCATAATACATTCTAGCTCCTTTCCACATCATTGAAAATGGCAAGATTTAATTCTTTTAGGTGGTTGAGTAATATTCCAATTGTATATATACACCATATCTTCTTTATCCATTCATCAATTGATGGACGTTTGGGCTGTCTCCATAGTTTGACTATTGGTGCTATAAACATCGAGGTGCATGTAGCCCTTCAAATCCGTATTATTGTATCCTTTGGGTACATACCCACTAGTGCAATTGCTGGATCATGGGATAGTTTTATTTTTAACTTTTTGAGGGACCTCCATACTGTTATCCAGAGTGGCTACACCAGTTTGCATCCCCACCAACAGTACAAGAGGGTTCCCCTTTCTCTGTATCCTCATCAACCATGTTGTTTCTTGTGTTGTTAATTTTAGCCATTCTGACAGGTGTGAGATGGTATCTCGTGTTTTGATTTGTATTTCCCTGATGATGAGTGATGTTGAGCATCTTATCACGTGTCTCTTAGCCATCTGGATATCTTCTTTGGAAAGGTGTCTATTCATGTCTTCTGCCTGTTTTTAAGTGGATTATTTGTTTTTTGGGTGTTGAGTTTGATAAGTTCTTTATAGATTTTGGATACTAATCCTTTATCAGGTACGTCATTTGCAAATATCTTCTCCCATTCCATCTGTTGTCTTTTAGTTTTGCTGATTGTTTCCTTCACTGTGCAGAAGCTTTCTATCTTGATGAAGTCCCAATAGTTCTTTTTTGCTTTTATTTCCCTTGCCTCTGGTGATGTGTCTAGTAAGAAGTTGCTCTGGCCGAGGACAAAGAGGTTGCTGCCTGTGTTCTTCTCTAGGATTTTGATGGTTTCCTGTCTCACATTTAGGTCTTTCATCCATTTTGAATTTATTTTTTTGTTTGGTCTAAAAAAGTGGTCCAGTTTCATTCATCTTCACTCTTCTGCTGACCAGTTTTCCCAACACTATTTGTTGAAGAGACTGCCTTTTTTCCATTGGATATTCTTTCCTACTTTGTCAAAGATTAGCTTACCATATAGTTGTGGGTGCATTTCTGGGTTTTCTATTCTGTTCCATTGATCTATGTGTCTGTTCTTGTTACCAGTACCATACTGTCTTGGTGACTACAGCTTTATAATATAGCTTGAAATCCTAACTCATGATGCCTCCAGTTTTATTTTTCTTTCTCAGGATTGCTTAGCTATTTGGGGTCTTTTGTGGTTCCATACAAATTTTAGGATTGTTTTTTTCTAGCTCTGAAAAATGCTGGTGGTATTTTGATAGGGATTGCATTAAATGTGTAGATTGTGTGGGTAGTATAGACATTTTAGCAATGTTTGTTCTTCTAATCCATAAGCTTGGAATGCTTTTCCACTTCTTTGTGTCCTCTTCAGTTTCTTTTGTAAGTGTTTTATAGTTTTTGGAGTACAAATCTTTTACCTCTTTGGTTAGGTTTATTCCTAGGTACTTAATTGTTTTTGGTGCAGTTGCAAATGGGATCAATTCCTTGATTTCTTTTTCTGCTACTTTGTTATTGGTGTATAGAAATGCAACAGATTTCTGTATGTTGATTTTATATCCTGTGACTTTGCCAAATTCCTGTATTAGTTCTAGCAATTTTTTGGTGGAGTCTTTCAGGTTTTCTGAAAAGTATCATGTTGTTTGCAAATAGTGAAAATTTGACTTCTTCCTTGCCAATTTGGATGCCTTTTATTTCTTTTTGTTATCTGATTGTTGAGGCTAAGACTTCCAGTACTATGTTAAAGTAATGGTGAGAGTGGACATCCTTGTCTTGTTCCTGATCACAGGAGTAAGGATCTGTTTTCCTCATTGACAATGATATTAGTTGTAGGGTTTGTTTTTTTTTTTATATGGCCTTTATAATGTTGAGGTATGTTCCATCTATCCCTACTTTGTTGAGGGTTTTTATCAAGAATGGATGCTTTGTTTTGTCAAATGTTTTTTTCTGTATCTATTGAGAGGATCCTATGATTCTTATCCTTTCTTTTATTAATGTGTATGACATTGACTGATTTGCAAATTTTGAACCAGGCCTTGCAGCCCGGAAATAAGTCTCACTTGATTGTGGTGAATAATTCTTTTAATGTACTTTTGAATTTGATTTGCTAGTATCTTGTTGAGAATTTTTGCATCTATGTTCATCAGGGATATTTGCCTATAATTTTCCTTTTTGGTGGGGTCTTTGACTGATTTTGGAATCAAGGTAATGCTGGTATTGTAGAATGAGATTGGAAGTTTCCTCCCATTTCTATTTTTTGAAACAGTTTGGGAAGAATAGATATTAACTGTTCTTTAAATTTCTGGTAGAATTCCCCTAGGAAGCCATCTGGCCCTGGACTTTTGTTTTTTGGGAGATTTTTGATTACTGTTTCAATTTATCTGCTGGTTATGAGTCTGTTCAAATTTTTTATTTCTTCCTGTTTCAGTTTTGGTAGTGTGCATGTTTTTAGGAATTTATCCATTTCTTCCAGATTGCCTAGTTTTTGGCTTATATTTTTCATAGTGTTCTCTTATAATTGTATTTCCATGGTGTTGGTTGTGATCTCTCCCTTTTCACTGTGACTTTATTTATTTGGGTCGTTTCTCTTTTCTTTTTGATAAGTCTGGCTAGGGCGTTATTAATTTTATTAATTCTTTCAAAGAACCAACTCTTAATGTTATTGATCTGTTCTACTGTTTTTTTTTTTTAATCAATTATTTCTGCTTTAGTCTTTATTATTTTCCTTCTTTTGCTGGTTTTAGGCTTTATTTGCTGTTCCTTTTATAGCTCCTTTAGGTATAAAGTTAGGTTAAGGTTGTGTATTTGAGACTTTTCTTGCTTCTTGATGTGGGCCGTATTGCAATATACTTCCCTCTTAGGACCATCTTCGCTGCATCCCAAAAGTTTTGGACTGTTGTGTTTTCATTTTCTTTTGCTTCTGTATACTTTTTAATTTTGTCTTTAATTTCCTGGTTAGCCCATTCATTCTTTAGGAGGGTGTTCTTTAGCCTCCATGTATTTGTGGCCTTTCCAAATTTTTTCTTATGGTTGACATTAAGTTTCATACCATTGTGGTCTGAAAATATGTATGGTATTATCTCAATCTTTTTGTTCTTATCGAGGGCTGATTTGTGACAGAGTGTGTGATCTATTCTGGAGAATGTTCCATGTGCACTCGAAAAGAATGTGTATTCTGCTGTTTTAGGATGAAATGTTTTGAATATATCTGTTAAGTCCATCTGGTCCAGGGTGTGATTCAAAGCCATTGTTTCCTTGTTGATTTTCTGCTTAGATGATCTGTCCATTGGTGTAAGCGGGGTGATAAAGTCCTCTACCATTATCGTATTACTATCAATCAGTTTCTTTATGTTTGTTACTAATTGATTTATATATTTGGGTGCTTTCAAGTTGGGGCATAAATATTTATAATTGTTAGATCTTCTTTATTGATAGATACTTTTATTATGATATAATGCCCTTCTTCATCTCTTGTTATGGTCTTTGGTTTAAAATCTAATTTGTCTGATAGAAGTATGGCTGCTCCTGCTTTCTTTTGGCACCCATTAGGATGATAGATGATTCTCCATTCCCTCACTTTTAATCTGCCAATGTCTTTAGGTCTAAAATGAGTCACCTGTAGGCAACATATAGATGGGTCTTGTTTTTTTAATTCCATTTGATACTTTGTGTCTTTTGATTGGAGCTTGTAGTCAGTTTACATACAGAGTAATTATTGAAAGATATGAATTTAGTGCCATTGTGTTACCTGTAGAGTTGGTGTTTCTGGCTATGTTCTCTGTTCCTTTCTAGTCTTTGTTGCTTTTGTTTTTTTCCCACACTCTAGGAATCCCCCTTAATATTTCTTGCAGGGCTGGGTAAGTGGTCACAAATTCCTATAATTTTTGTTTGTCTGGGAAAGTCTTTATCTTTCCTTCTATTCTGAATGACAGCCTTGCTTGATACCCCCATCTTTGTATTTCATTTTTGTGGCTAGGAGTCAAGTAACCTGTTTGTAGATGACTTCTTTATAAATTTTTATGTGGCATAAAATGCAATACCTCTTTTCAAATGCAATATTTTTTGCATTTTGGTGGCTTTACCCAAACTTTATCTTAACATTTTCTTATATTTATTTGAAAGATTTCCATAGCAAGCCTCTCTAACTTCTGAGAAAATGATAACTACTAGTGTAGCTTTGGGGTCATATGGGCTATGGCTTGACTCCTAGATTTGCCACTTATTTCTTTGCCTGAACCTTACACAATCATCTCTGCAGTGAGACTAATGACATACCTCATGTGAAGCTTAAGTGAATTTTGACAATCTCATTCCTCTTTGCCAGAGATTTGTCTATAGTGCCATTTGGCCCAGTCTGGCTAATTACATGTGAGATGAAGTCTGCTTGGGTTTTCCAAGAGGGCTCTAAAAGACAAAGCTTCTTCCCTCCTTTTTTAGTCTGGATGCTATTATCCAAGGAAATGATATCTGGAGCTAGGGTAGTCATATTATGACCATTCATCTCATGACAATAGTGGAAATGTGAGACTGGAAGAAGGTCCTGGTTGAGATAATGAACTAATCAGAAGTGCCACTTCTAGAATCTTATTATGTGAGAGAAATTTTTAAAATTATTTTGTTACTGATTGCTGAGTATTTTGCTTGCAGCCCAAAAAAGCCTAATTGATATAGTGGCTACTATTGTATGTAGGGAAGGGGTGAGTACCCAACTCTTTCAGATAGATTTTAAAAAAGAATAAGTAAAATAAGGCTGAATGAGTTAAATAAATTGACTAAGCCGTGTTGTTAATCATTAGCGGTTAGGAGACTAGAGACTCTGACTTCTAACTTCCAGGATACATTTCCAGTTAGCAAATATTTTACTGAGCAACTACTAAATACAAGTCCTTAGAAGGTATCTTTCCCATCCCTGGGCTTGCGTATCAGGAGGGAGCATGATGTGGAGAAAACAAGGTGGCAAGGTGAAAAGAACAGGCATTGGATCCGTAGATAGCCCATTTCTGCCACTTAATCAGCATGTGATTTGGGGCAAGTCTCCTTCCTCTGAGCCAAGTTTCCACAGTTGTCACATGCAGTTGTGCTGATTTAGCAAGGTTGAGACAAGGATTACATGCAAAATTAAGTAAGGTAATATCTGTGAGTCCTGTCTCAAGATTATGTCCAATCTTTTTAAACATCTTGGGATTTGTCCCTCAAAGGCTGGTAAAGCAGGACAGAATTCCTCTGAAAGGCAATTTGGGGTCTTTGGATCAAGAAGACAAGCCAAAGCTAGCCTATCTGGGAAATATTTATCTTAAGGGCAAACTCGGGGGCCGGGGGCCAGAGGCCAGCTTCAGTTGATGATAAGAGTGGTAGGTGGAACTGGGGCCAGACAAGGGTGTTTGGGAACTAGTGTGAATGAAGTTCTGGGAAGGTGGCTGCAAATATCCTCAGGGTGCCTCTGGCCTGCCTCTTGCTGACCCCTAGACCCTGGATGTGTGGGTGTGTCCACCTGGTATAGTAAGCTGGCAAGGCGGATGGAGTTTTCAAGTGTGTACAAGGTGCTTTGAACAGAGAAGCTCAGCAAGCTTTCTTTTGGAACCGATCCAAATGTCAGAAAATCCTTCCTCCTCCTTCTTCCCATTGTTGGGGTGGTGAACAAGTTACACATATTGCTGGAAGAATCTGTACTGGGAAGTAGGAGTATATTTTGGGAATCAAGGAGTTTGAAATAGGCTTTACCCCCAGGTACAGAAGAGTTGTACTTTGGATGAAAGGTAACTGTGTCAGTCTGAAAAGAACTGACCCAGGAGCCTTGGGTAGGCATTTAGGTGGCAAGGATTAGTGTGAGTTTGTGTAAGATTGGGATCCCTGAAAACAGATTCTGAGTGAGAGATATGCATGTAGAGAATCATTGGGAGTGCTCTCATGAAGACTATCTATAAAGGAGCAAAGAAAGCAGGATTTGTAATAGGGAGGAGATAAATGTCAGTGGGGTGGCAACAAAGGCCTCAGCCAATCCGAGCAGAGCTCTGGAGCTGGGAGCACCCTTGTAGAAAGGGGGCCTTGCCTTAACCAAGTATTGGATGCAGCTGTCTGAAGGGATATAACCTTGGACAAGGCGGTTTCTTTTGGCTGAGCACAATTCTCAGAGAGGGACACAACTCTAAACCATTGGTAGTTAGCATTCTCTATCGCTAGAAGAATGAGTGAGCTGGTGTTGAGTGGGAAATCTGGACGTCTCATCAAGCATCCACTATAAAACCCAATTTTTGCCTCCTGCTAACCAATGTGACACAGTACAAGGGCTTCATATTTACTCTCAGCCCAGTCTGCCTTAAACCATATAAATTCAGGGGCGCCTGGGTGGCTCGGTTGGTTGAGCATCTGACTTCGGCTCAGGTCATGATCTCACGGTCCGTGGGTTCGAGCCCCGCATCAGGCTCTGTGCTGACAGCTCAGAGCCTGGAGCCTGCCTGTTTCAGATTCTGTGTCTCCCTCTCTCTCTGCCCCTCCCCTGTTCATGCTCTGTCTCTCTCTGTCTCAAAAATAAAATAAACGTTAAAAAAAAAAAACCATATAAATTCATATGTAGTTGTTGAATAAAAAAATGCTCACAATGTTTTTGTGTGTAAGTTCCTGAGTACTTGGCCTGTCTGTCAGTAATTAACATCTTGTTGTTTCAGGAAAGGATTGTGCTCTAGCCCTGGTCCTGAAGCACCCTACCCACCCCCAGCCAGATCCCAGCCAAAGGGAATAGCAAGAAGAATTCTGTGACAAGTAGGCCATGTGCCACACCAAGAGTTGTTTGCATCCCCAGAGCTCTCATTTAGAGGCACATGTCAGGGGCGCCTGGGTGGCTCAGTCGATTAAGCATCTGACTTCAGCTCAGGTCATGATCTCATGGTTCATGAGTTTGAGCCCTACATTGGGTTCCATGCTGACGGCTCAGAACCTGGAGCCTGCTTTGGATTCTGTGTCTCCCTCTCTCTGCCCCTCTCCCGCCTCTCAAAAGTAAATAAACATTAAAAAAAATTTAGAGGCACATGTCCATAGATATCAATTAATTATGGAGGGGATATTCAACCTCACGTTACCTATAATTAGAGAAAATTTATCACTACTTCTTAGAAGACCCCTACTCCTTATTAAAGAAACTTGGCCTTTCTGAGATCTATTACATTATTTTAAAAAGGCATATATTAAAAGCCTCAGGTCAATTTTTTTTCTTTTATTCCATCATTATAATAGTTAATGTATAATACACTTGGTTTCTAAGGTTGGTATTACCTGTTATTTTGACATTAATCCCTGAGATGAACATTTAATGAGTGGCTACTACATGTCCTTTACTAATACTTTCTATGTATTTTTTCTTTTAGTTCAGGTACAAGCTCTATCAATTAGATATAACTATACCCCCATTTCACATATGATGATACTGAAATGTAGAGGTGAGGTGATTTGCCCAAGTTCATGCAGCTAGTGGCAGAGCCCAGATAGCTGAATGTCAAAGCTTGAGAATTTTCCTTCTACAGCGCATTGATGATCACCCAGCCCTATCCCACAAGAGGCTAATGCACAAGACATGAGTAAATACTCTGATCTCTAGAAAATAGAATGCTATTCCACTTAAGAAAATAAAAACTAAGAAATAAACTTAAGATTTCTTATAAAATGGATAGGATTACTATTTGAAGATCATTTATACATCAGCTGCTTTGAATTTCCAGCATAGTTTGATATCATGGATGACTGGTACAGACCTCCATCTGAAACAGACAGACAGTATCCTAACAGCAATAACCTTTAAATCAGGAAAGTTTACTCCAAATGTTCCTAACATAGCCCAAAGCCAGAAAAGTTCACAGCTCTACATTAAAATGTTAGAAAAAGATCACATTGCAGCAGCTGCTTATGTGGATTACCTAGTCTAGCCATTCTGCTAAGACTTAAAAAAACCTGTCTGAGTTGTAGGAAGAAAAAAAGTAAGCCTCTAAAATATCAAGTTGGTGCTTGTTGGTAGAGCTGTGATTTCCCATTTGTTGCCCCAGAAGACTCAGGTGTATCTAAAATAAAGTCAAGATGTTTTTCCAGACTCTAAGGCAGTGGAAGGTTTCATATCTGTACTTAACCCAGTGTGCCCTATGCTGTTTCCAGAACCATAGTTTCCCTTGGAAAAAAAAGTTTTTTTAATCCTTGAAATGTTTCTCAGTAATCCAGAGCACACTAGGAAATCGCAATCCCTTCTTGCAACCATTTTATGCAATGTCTGTTTAATACTTTACAAAGAAATAAGATGAAATGGACTCTTCCCTCTAATGAATGATGTCTTCTATATAAAGGCCAGTGATTCTATTATTGTGCATGTATGTATGTGGGTGCACACACTCATACCTGGCCCTTTTGAGATTTAATGCACCTTATCCCTGATTGAGACTTTTATCTTCAAAACATCAAAGCATGGTCTATAAGACACTGTATGATTTCCATTTTACAGAAGGGGAAACTAAAGTACAGCCATGAAAAAGCTGTCACAATGAAATTAGAAACTGTGGTGGGGCTTTTCAGCTATCAAATTGTGTAACTCTTAACTGAACGCCTTACATTCCCATTTCTCTCCGTAGTGCTCTTTTCGGCAGCTTTGGTTTCTTGCCTTCCTTGTTACTGTGGTTATTGTTGGGGTTAATCACAGTAAGAAAAATGAGGAAAGTAGATCCTACAATAGAATATTTATTTGTTTGGTGATGTTAAAGACCTGACTTCTGACATCAAAAATTTATTTCCAGTGTAACCACCTAGACTTAGAGGTGGAAATGATATTCTTTTGAGAGTTCAGAGATTTGTTGAGAGGGAAGAGAGTGTTAGAATATAAAGGTTCTTGCCCCATACTACAACCTTTTTGTCACAAGGAACAAAGTAAAAGTTAAGTTGTTGATCTAGTTTGAGGATGTTTATGAAAAGTTATGAATTACCTGTAAAGTATCTATGTGAACCTGAAACAGAGAGATCATGTTTCTCATCTTGCTGCTTTTAATTTTAGGGTATTTAGGCTTCTGTTGTGAAATGTTTTCTCAACTTACAATCCCAGGGTTCCTCATGCATGGAGAAAAGTGGCATAAAAATATACACAACTGATGTCACTTCAAGAAAGGCCAATGAAATTCATCGTGTTGCTCCTGGAAGATAAACAGACTATAAAGAATCCGCATGGTAGATCCCTTGGTTTACCCTTTGCATTGTTTATTGGCTTAGATTTTTTCCAGCTACATGTAACCTATACTTGAACTACAGTGGCTAACCAAACAGGGGTTGAGTTTTTGGAGCGATCAAGGACTATGGAGATAATTATTCTAATGTCAGTGTTTGAGGATGTCAACAAGGAATCAGGATCATTCTTTTTCATTGTTTTTTCTGCCATTCTTAATATATGGCTTTCATTCTCATGGACTTATGTTCCATTTCTAGGTATCACATTCAGATTTCAAGCTCAGGACAAGAAGCAGAAAAAAAAAACCCAAAAACAAAAACAAAAGAAAACAAACAAAAAAACAACAGCAAAAGGTACAGATGAGCTTTCTATACCCCTTTCAAGTAATAACAATAATTTAAAAAAAGTTTTCCAAGGGCACCTGGATAGCTCAGTTGATTAAGCGTCCAACTCTTGATGTTGGCTCAGGTCATGATGTTGGAGTCATGGGATCAAGCTCTGCATCAGGCTCTGTGCTGGGTGTGGAGATTACTTGGGATTCTCTTTCTCCCTCTTCTTTGCCCCTCCTCCACTTGCTCTCATATGCATGTTCTTTTCTCTCTCTCTCTCTCAAAATAAATAACAAAAAAAAGTTTTCCAGAATCTGATAGAATAGAGTTGCTTTTATATCTCATTGTCCAGATGCAAGGGAGTTGGAGGGGGTATTTTAAAGTGATAATATAGCCACCTTGAATTTTGATTTTTGTTATTCAGGAAAAAGTAGAGAATAGGTATTGGGTGGGAAGACAGAATTAGGAATAGGATTAATCCCTGTGGGAAGGAAAGGACATACCTTTTCTTTCTCTCAAACATTATACACTTGATGCATTATATAAGTTTAAATGTTCCATTTTCCACAAAGTTTCTCTTCACTCTTCTGCTTTTTCTAGACTCCTGTGGCACTTTGTCTTTTCCTTTAGAGTATTATTGATCCTATTCTATTCAGGTTAGTTGTTTACATGCTTATTTTCCTCATTTAGATAGTGAGCTCTTCCAGGATTAGAGACCTCATCTAATTTACCATGGTAATTTCATCATTTACTATCATGTGTGGCACACTAGGAGGAAACAAAAAGGTTACTTGAATAAACATAAGGACAAGGCAAAGCATGGTAGGTCATGATCCCTAGGAAAGAGACTCTGAGATTCTGGCGTCTATCTACATGTCTCTTCCCTGCTCTTACATTCTTTCTCCTCCTAAGCACTTGACCATTTGTAACCTCATTTCCTCTCCTGTACCTCTAACCCCAAGATTTTGCATAACCCTTACCTTGGGCCGGTTTCTTTCTACACACAATGGATGCCCAGCATTACCTAAAATCCTGTTCTTTGGAAGGGTTACCTCTCACCTTGAGTAGGGTTATAGCACATCCAAGCCCAGTATTGGCTTATACCACACACCAAGTTGATTCATCAGCCAACAAAGCTTATTTGTTTTTCCACAAGGGAGATTCCCACCCCCATTGCAGCCAAAGGTGTAAACTGAGGGAGAGGCTTGGATGCATCAGTTGTGGATGGCAGGGGGTTGGCTGTTTGCTCAGGCTGCTTACTTATACTTTCTGGCCCTGCTTGTGCCTGATCTTTAATGTTCTACTTCTGTCTCATGATTTTGGTTTGATTGGTCTGAAAGAACTATGGCCTGCAGGCTGAATCTGGTCTTTTTAAAATAAAGATTTATTATATCAGAGCTGCACCTATTTACTTATCTATTGTCTATGTCTATGACTGGTTTCATGCCACAACAGCAGATGTGAGTAGATGTGATAGCAACTCTATGGCTCACAAAGCCTAAAATATTTACTATCTGGCTTTTTATGGAAAAAGTTGGCTGATCTTTGGTTCAGGGAAACCTGGGAATTCAAGATTTTTGACTGAATCAACTCAGATGTTCTCATTCCAATTTTAAGGGTTCCTTCCATTCTTTCCCAATCAGGACCCTGACCTTGGTAGAACAAAAGTGCTGAGACTGAGAGAATTCAGCAATTTGGAGCTATGCTACTACAGTCATGAAGTACTGGGTTTGATGCTTAGTCTTTTCTACTCTTTGGTGGCAGAAGAGGAGATTCTTTTTATTTGACAAGACGTCTTCTGTCTCACATTTCACCTTATATTGGTGAGTAATCACCCTCTGCCTTTCTCCACTGCATCAATGGCTCCCAGTAACAGCCATCCGATTTCATAGTCCTTATGAACCCAGCAAATGCCCGAGATGTTTTATCTGCCAGTGCATTTCCTCTCACAGTATCCTGACTCAGTTCACACTCAGGGCTGGCATCATGGATTTGCAATTTGCAGAATTGCACAGGGTCTTGTGCTTAGAGTAGTCCCAGGTTTGGTTTAGTGCTATGCTATCACCGTCTTGAAATTCTTTTTTTTGTAATTATTAATAATTTTATCTTTGCACTATATTTTGTAAGTGAAGTCTGATGAGGCAATGGAGTATGTGCATAGGCAGTAGAGGTAGGTGCATTATACTTGACCATCATTCTCTGCCATTCTATTAGCACAAAGCATTTGCCATGTTCCATGAACACAGAATTCTCCCAGTGGATGTGGGAGGTCAGGTAAAAGCAAGTAAAAGATAATCATTTTAAATTTGCAACTAAGAGGTGGGGACTGGGATGGTGGAAGGAAAGGGAAAGATAGGGCATAGTTTCTTTTCTTTCCAGTATTACCTTACTCATCTATAAGCCAAATAGTGTTGGTAGAATGTGCATATATCAGAAAGGGAAATGAAAGCAGCCAAGTTATTTTCATGCGGTGTTTCCACTGTTTTGCTAAGAATGAAATACAGATTCATGTGTGAGTTAGGAAATAAAAATTGTATCGTTTCACTGACTCTGCATATGACTTAAATAATCTTATATTTGCATTTAAAAATGATATTTCACACTATGAATAGTGAGATTCATACTAATGATTAAAAATTTTAGTTGACAACAGCAGACAGCAGATAAAGAATGAGAAGCAGATAGCAGATGAGAAGTCAGAGACTGCAGAAGAAAATGATAAACCCTTACATTTTAGCAGCACTTCCCCCAACCATTTTTTGAACAAGGGTCCCACAGATTTTAATTTTTCACTAGGTCCTGCAAATTACATAGGTGGTCCTTTCACAACTGAAGTTTTTCACAATTGCCTTGCATGCTACGGGCAATCAGTGTACTTCCTACCATTAGTCTTCATTGCCGGCCAGTTGGTGAGAAATTGAGCTCCAAAATCTTATTTCAGGGTGTGGTTCCCAGGACAGCATCTGGGAGCTGGCTTCAGTTTGGTTCCCTAGGGGAAAGGCTCTGAGCTGGAGATTTGTTCATAGGTGCACCTGTGTATGATCTCAGGCCTACCTGTGAGAGGTGAGGGAAGCAAAAAGTCAGAGGGAGAAGTTGCTTTATAATGCAATTGTCACAGGAGCTTCAGTTGATCTTATGGAGAGTTCTAGATCAGGGATGGCCCTTCAGAGTTGTTCCCGTTGAGATAAGGGGCCTGGACTTGATCAGACATTGGGTACATGCTGTACCTAGGCAGGGGGTCATAATTTTTGGTCAGGCATTCTCTTTCAGCTGAGGGCAATTTCTAGAGAAGCTGCTAACACTCATAGCAGGTGGGGAATGAGGACCGTAGTCCTGAAGGAAATCTGGGCCTCACAGAGTTGCAGTCACTGAACAAGGTCGTGCAACAGCCAAAAACAGGAAGGCATCAACAGATTCCAAAAGAAGCAAAAGGTTTTCTCTCCATCTTCCGTTTTTAAACATTCAATGTATAGCAAACAAGAAAAGTGATGCTGTTAGATATGCCGTAAGATTATTTCAGTGGATTAACTATGATTGTTTAAATAGGGCCAAGCAATACTAGTTTTAGTACAAGAAGACTAATACTTAATTTTTTAAAAATAATTCCCTTTTACCCTCCCCTCCTTTTTTTGTTGTTGTTCCAATGTTTCAGACTCAAAGCCTATTATATCTAGACATCCAGAGGAATGTGGAAGCTAGCACACTGTCTTTAAAAAGTGTTATTCTTGGGGCGCCTGGGTGGCTCAGTCGGTTAAGCGTCTGACTTCGGCTTGGGTCATGATCTCAAGGTCCATGAGTTCGAGCCCCGCGTGGGGCTCTGTGCTGACAGCTCAGAGCCTGGAGCCCGTTTTGGATTCTGTGTCTCCCTCTCTCTCTGCCCCTCCCCTGTTCATGCGCTGTCTCTCTCTGTCTCAAAAATAAATAAACGTTAAAAAAAAAGTGTTATTCTTGTCGCTCTATTACAATAGTAAACAAGTCAAACATATCAATTGCATAAGACAACTGTTGGGGCACACAATCTAAAGGTTACAAAACCATCTGCAGTATATAATGCAGTTTTAGGATTAAAAATAAAATACTTCCCTTATGATTGATGAGATTACACATAGGATGGGCTGAGGTGGCATGGGAATGTGTGCATGTGTGTGGGTATGTTGGTTCGGGGTAGAGTGGAGGGGACACACCTTACAAATTTGAGCTGGGCAAGCCCAGAGGAATCATGCTTGGCCTAGGTCCCATGGTACAAGTTTGTACTGAACCACGAAAGATGATGCTTGGTCCCGTGTGTGACACCTGGTGTAGAGGCTGAAAGGAAGGCATGACTTGTCAGGGATTTTCCCAGATGCTTTCTGGCTTTCTGTGCCATTATCAGTGGCTCCTTTTAAACATACAAATCATGTGTACCGTGCATTGCCAGGACACTGTTCCTTCGGGAGGAACGTGCCAATTGTCTTTCCCATTAGTATAATCTGGGTAAAGGGGAAGATCAGCAAGAAATCAACCTTTCCCCTCCACATAATCAAGAACTCTGTATTACCTGATTTGAAGGGCAAAATTAGACTGTCTGGGCACTGGGCAGAGTATCCAAGGTTATGGTGAGAACCAGGCTGTGTCTCTCTCTGTTGGCCTAACTGTTCTGCCTAAGGAAGTAAGGCCAGAGAAGAGGTCAAATATCTAGGATGATGAAGGAAAGTGCAAAGGCTTGGCTTTGAACGGGAAAGACTGACTGGACTTCTTAGGCCTCTTTTATCTCACTTCTCCCCCTTTAGCTATGAGCAGGGAGCAGGAGGAGGGGTGCAGAATTATATCTAACCATTAATTACAATCTTGATAGAGTATTACTAATTTTAGACCTTGAGGCTGGCTGCTTTCATATAGTTGAGTATACACTGCCATTCAATGAACTTAAAAGGAGTAAAAAACATTTCATGAGATAGGGAGAGGTGCTGGTACATTATTGCTGTATTTTGAAAGACCAAACATAGACTAAAATGTATCATTATGAGCGAGCAGATTATCCATCATGGTATACAGTGGAAGACAGGACTACAGAAGCAGTGTTTACATGCATCTCCATTGCCACAGAAACAAAATTCTGACTCAAGAAATTAACAGAAATTCTCATGAAAGTGGAAAAGATCTCATAAATGCCTCCTGGATAAGGCATTCGGCCACTACACTTTTCCCTCATTGGATACTGTGCCCCCTGTTACCTTCTAGTTTTTCTGGCCCCTAGGAAATAAAATTATCATAGCATTTAAGATAACTTCTCTTCTCATAAAACAATAATCACATTGTAAACCCCCAAGAATGCTGCAGTAGGTGTCTCTCTGGTCCTTTATTAATGCTGCTGGTATTTGTCTAGCCTTAGAAAAGCTTTTGGCTCAATATCCTACTCATATTTTTGGGCTATAGCTTGCTAGAGTTGTCAGGACAAGTAAAACATTTCCCTTTCAACATTCATTACAAGAAAAAAAATCCTATTGTATTTTTTAAAAGTGGCTTATGACTCATCTCCTTTTTTGGGATGGAGTTGTAGCTTAAGATTTGGTCAATGGTATACTTTTTGGTTGTGAAAGTAATGTAAATGTTTAGAAGCTGAGAGATGTTGAAATTGGTATGAATTTTATTCATTTATCTGCCACACCTATAGGATGCTGGGGAACTGTATAGAAATGTTTTAATGAATACACCTTAAGGGTTCTTACTATAACTTTCTAACTTAAGATTGAATTCTAAATTCGAGGTGAAATTCATGTTGGAGGAAAAGAACTAATTGCCACTTTAGTGCAGACTTATTTTGACTAATATTTTTCTCATTTTTATTACTTATTTGTTTTAAATACATGTTTATTTATTTATTTAGAGAGAGCGAGTGAGCATGATCAGGGGAGGGGCAGAGGGAGAGGGAGAGAGAGAATCCCAAGCAGCCTCCATGTTGACAGTGCATGGCCCAACAGCAGGACTTGATCTCAGGAACCTTGAGATTGTGACCTGAGCCAAAATCAAGAGTTGTACGCTTAACCGACTGAGCCACCTGCACGCCCCTCATTTTTTTTTAAAAGGAAAAAATTTTATATTGTTTCTTTATAATATTAGGTAAATGTTTATATGCTTAAATTTTTTAAAAAATTGTATTTACAAGAAGAAAAAACCAGTCATGCATGCTGTCACAAATATTTCAGAAAAGACACTGACATGTAAGGAAGAAAATATAAATGTTTATAATCTCACTATTCACAGACAGTCAGCATTAAGGTAGTAGTTTATAGCCTTATAGTCTATTTTTATATGTATATACATTCAGGTATATTTTCCAGCGTGGAATTGTACATGTTGGTTTGTGGCTTGCTTTTTTATAGTTTATTAACAAATGAGCCATATCATTTCTCATCTTTTTTAATGAACAGATAGATTTGTGAAATCTATCCCTCTTTAGACTGCTTGCTATGACAAAAGTGGAAACATTTCATAGCAAATGAATTGTTCATTATTTGTTAGCAATTTGATGGAAAGCCTGGGTAGGCAGGAGGAAACAACTTAAAAGTTAAATATTTTGCTTTGAACATCTTGCTTAATTACATTAAAGGAAAGTTTCTGGGGACAATGGGTTTTTGACTGTCATAGAACCAAACAAAGTGACCAAGAATTGTCAAAGGCTCTCAGGCTATTATAGTGTTGTGGGTTTCCTGGGGGATTTGCTGGGCCATCTTAGGAAATAAAAGGATGTATTTCTTCACAAACGTTAGTCTGGGCCTTCTCTTTGTTAGAAAGCATATGAAATATATTTGTAATTTTTTTTTTTTGCCTGCCAAGAGTCTAACTCTAACTCTATAATATTATTTGCTCCCAGATTTTTTTCCTTTCATTTTTATTTTGGGCTGTGTATAGAACCAAGATTGAATTAAGGCCAGGGATGGGGGTGCAGAGGTTATACATATGTTATGTTTGAAACTGCTTGCCTTCTATAGACAAGGTCAAAGTTCTTTTTGGTCAAAATGTAGTTTACTTTTTTCCCTCTTGAATCACGTGTTGTTTATGTAAACAAAAAAAGATTGCACAGTGAAACTAGAATCCAGTAAAAACTTAACCTTTTTGGGGTTTTGTAGAAAACCGCAATTGACCAAACTTGTCAAATACTGCCAAACGTGAGAAATGTAAATTGGTTGAAATTTGGCTGTGTCTCCAGAGCCTGAACTCACTTATTATGTGAATATCCGGACTGAGTCATGACGGGAATGCTCAAGAGTGTATAGGTGTGACCGCTGAGGTGTAACTGCACATGCCCACATGCCCTTCCAAGTTGATCCAAAAGGAATGCCTCTTTGCTTTATCGTACTCACCTCCCATATTTCTGAAACGAAGCTTATAACCCAGAGAGGATAAAACTCCTGGGAAAATAGTTGAAAGACTTTGAAATTACCAGCAATCTAGGCTTATGCTATCACATGACTCAGAAAGCCTTTTGCTGATAAAATCATAGGGCTGGAAATGTTGGAAGGAGGTCATTTAGTTTATTTTCCTGCCCAAGGAAAAACCAAAAATGCACCACTGGTGGCCTTGCTTCTTGTGAAAATGGTGTTTCTTTAACAAGAAAATACCTTTTTTTTTTTTTCCAGTAACTACTAACTTATGTTTACTTTGGTGTTAGTCACAGTAACTTTGTCTCTCTGTTGCAGAACAAAAAAGAGATATTGGATACTGAGTGATTAGGTTTTTCATAGAATTAGTTTGTAACACCAATGCAATTAAATGGTCAAAATGATCTAATAGGATCATAACAAGGTAGTTAAACACACACACACACACACACACACACACACACACACCCTATGTCATTAGCAATAGCATATTGTCACAGACACATTTTCAAAAAACAGTAATTAGGTTAAAGTTTGGGAAAAAGTATATGAAAATCTGGAGTGTTTTACCACATCCAAAGCTTTTGCCCTATATTCAACTGTGAAAACAATCAACTTTCTTTTTTTTTTTTTTTTTTTTTTTTTTTTTTTAGATTTTTTTTTTTTATTTTTTAATATATGAAATTTACTGTCAAATTGGTTTCCATACAACACCCAGTGCTCATCCCAAAAGGTGCCCTCCTCAATACCCATCATCCACCCTGCCCTCCCTCCCACCCTGCCCTCCCTCCCACCCCCCATCAACCCTCAGTTTGTTCTCAGTTTTTAACAGTCTCTAATGCTTTGGCTCTCTCCCACTCTAACCTCTTTTTTTTTTTTTTTTTCCCTTCCCCTCCCCCATGGGTTTCTGTTATGTTTCTCAGGATCCACATAAGAGTGAAACCATATGGTATCTGTCTTTCTCTGTATGGCTTATTTCACTTAGCATCACACTCTCCAGTTCCATCCATGTTGCTACAAAAGGCCATATTTCATTTTTTCTCATTGCCACGTAGTATTCCATTGTGTATATAAACCACAATTTCTTTATCCATTCATCAGTTGATGGACATTTAGGCTCTTTCCATAATTTGGCTATTGTTGAGAGTGCCGCTATAAACATTGGGGTACAGGTGCCCCTATGCATCAGAACTCCTGTATCCCTTGGATAAATTCCTAGCAGTGCTATTGCTGGGTCATAGGGTAGGTCTATTTTTAATTTTCTGAGGAACCTCCACACTGCTTTCCAGAGTGGCTGCACCAATTTGCATTCCCACCAACAGTGCAAGAGGGTTCCTGTTTCTCCACATCCTCTCCAGCATCTATAGTCTCCTGATTTCTTCATTTTGGCCACTCTGACTGGCGTGAGGTGGTATCTGAGTGTGGTTTTGATTTGTATTTCCCTGATAAGGAGCGACGTTGAACATCTTTTCATGTGCCTGTTGGCCATCCGGATGTCTTCTTTAGAGAAGTGTCTATTCATGTTTTCTGCCCATTTCTTCACTGGGTTATTTGTTTTTCGGGTGTGGAGTTTGGTGAGCTCTTTATAGATTTTGGATACTAGCCCTTTGTCCGATGTGTCATTTGCAAATATCTTTTCCCATTCCGTTGGTTGCCTTTTAGTTTTGTTGGTTGTTTCCTTTGCTGTGCAGAAGCTTTTTATTTTCATAAGGTCCCAGTAGTTCACTTTTGCTTTTAATTCCCTTGCCTTTGGGGATGTGCCGAGTAAGAGATTGCTACGGCTGAGGTCAGAGAGGTCTTTTCCTGCTTTCTCCTCTAAGGTTTTGATGGTTTCCTGTCTCACATTCAGGTCCTTTATCCATTTTGAGTTTATTTTTGTGAATGGTGTGAGCAAGTGGTCTAGTTTCAACCTTCTGCATGTTGCTGTCCAGTTCTCCCAGCACCATTTGTTAAAGAGACTGTCTTTTTTCCATTGGATGTTCTTTCCTGCTTTGTCAAAGATGAGTTGGCCATACGTTTGTGGGTCTAGTTCTGGGGTTTCTATTTTATTCCATTGGTCTATGTGTCTGTTTTTATGCCAATACCATGCTGTCTTGATGATGACAGCTTTGTAGTAGAGGCTAAAGTCTGGGATTGTGATGCCTCCTGCTTTGGTCTTCTTCTTCAAAATTACTTTGGCTATTCGGGGCCTTTTGTGGTTCCATATGAATTTTAGGATTGCTTGTTCTAGTTTCGAGAAGAATGCTGGTGCAATTTTGATTGGGATTGCATTGAATGTGTAGATAGCTTTGGGTAGTATTGACATTTTGACAATATTTATTCTTCCAATCCATGAGCAGGGAATGTCTTTCCATTTCTTTATATCTTCTTCAATTACCTGCATAAGCTTTCTATAGTTTTCAGCATACAGATCTTTTACATCTTTGGTTAGATTTATTCCTAGGTATTTTATGCTTCTTGGTGCAATTGTGAATGGGATCAGTTTCTTCATTTGTCTTTCTGTTGCTTCATTGTTAGTGTATAAGAATGCAACTGATTTCTGCACATTGATTTTGTATCCTGCAACTTTGCTGAATTCATGTATCAGTTCTAGCAGACTTTTGGTGGAGTCTATCGGATTTTCCATGTATAATATCATGTCATCTGCAAAAAGCGAAAGCTTGACTTCATCTTTGCCAATTTTGATGCCTTTGATTTCCTTTTGTTGTCTGATTGCTGATGCTAGAACTTCCAGCACTATATTAAACAGCAGCGGTGACAGTGGGCATCCCTGTCGTGTTCCTGATCTCAGGGAAAAAGCTCTCAGTTTTTCCCCGTTGAGGATGATGTTAGCTGTGGGCTTTTCATAAATGGCCTTTATGATCTTTAAGTATGTTCCTTCTATCCCGACTTTCTCAAGGGTTTTTATTAAGAAAGGGTGCTGGATTTTGTCAAAGGCCTTTTCTGCATCGATTGACAGGATCATATGGTTCTTCTCTTTTTTTTTGTTAATGTGATGTATCACGTTGATCGATTTGCGAATGTTGAACCAGCCCTGCATCCCAGGAATGAATCCCACTTGATCATGGTGAATAATTCTTTTTATATGCTGTTGAATTCGATTTGCTAGTATCTTATTAAGAATTTTTGCATCCATATTCATCAGGGATATTGGCCTGTAGTTCTCTTTTTTTACTGGGTCTCTGTCTGGTTTAGGAATCAAAGTAATACTGGCTTCATAGAATGAGTCTGGAAGTTTTCCTTCCCTTTCTATTTCTTGGAATAGCTTGAGAAGGATAGGTATTATCTCTGCTTTAAATGTCTGGTAGAACTCCCCTGGGAAGCCATCTGGTCCTGGACTCTTCTTTGTTGGGAGATTTTTGATAACCGATTCAATTTCTTCGCTGGTTATGGGTCTGTTCAAGCTTTCTATTTCCTCCTGATTGAGTTTTGGAAGAGTGTGGGTGTTTAGAAATTTGTCCATTTCTTCCAGGTTGTCCAATTTGCTGGCATATAATTTTTCATAGTATTCCCTGATAATTGCTTGTATCTCTGAGGGATTGGTTGTAATCATTCCATTTTCATTCATGATTTTATCTATTTGGGTCATCTCCCTTTTCTTTTTGAGAAGCCTGGCTAGAGGTTTGTCAATTTTGTTTATTTTTTCAAAAAACCAACTCTTGGTTTCGTTGATCTGCTCTACAGTTTTTTTAGATTCTATATTGTTTATTTCTGCTCTGATCTTTATGATTTCTCTTCTTCTGCTGGGTTTAGGCTGCCTTTGCTGTTCTGCTTCTATTTCCTTTAGGTGTGCTGTTAGATTTTGTATTTGGGATTTTTCTTGTTTCTTGAGATAGGCCTGGATTGCGATGTATTTTCCTCTCAGGACTGCCTTCGCTGCATCCCAGAGCGTTTGGATTGTTGTATTTTCATTTTCGTTTGTTTCCATATATGTTTTAATTTCTTCTCTAATTGCCTGGTTGACCCACTCATTCGTTAGTAGGGTGTTCTTTAACCTCCATGCTTTTGGAGGTTTTCCAGACTTTTTCCTGTGGTTGATTTCAAGCTTCATAGCATTGTGGTCTGAAAGTATGCATGGTATAATTTCAATTCTTGTAAACTTATGAAGGGCTGTTTTGTGACCCAGTATATGATCTATCTTGGAGAATGTTCCATGTGCACTCGAGAAGAAAGTATATTCTGTTGCTTTGGGATGCAGAGTTCTAAATATATCTGTCAAGTCCATCTGATCCAATGTATCATTCAGGGCCCTTGTTTCTTTATTGAACAATCAACTTTCTACATTTTTCTCATTCATAAGAACAACCAACTCTTGAAGAAACAAATGGACGTTATAATATTTTTTGAGGCTTTCCTGAGTTGAATTCATACTGTTAAAAAAAGCCACACACACAACTTTCATGCTTTTCCTCTTCTGTTTCTGCCTCCAAGATGGATTTTGAACAAAAACTCTTGTGCAAATCAATGCCAGATTTTCTGGTCACTTGACATGAACTCTAGACCAAAATAAATTGCATGTAAGCACTACCTACAAGGAGATTACAGTTGGATTTGGGGATTAAGACATAGGTACATAAGAAGTTAAATAGCAAGTTAAAAGATAGCACAAGACTGTTGTAGATACTGCATAATGAATTACCAGATGGGTGGTAAAGACAATTGCTTGAGGTCATAGGTGGAAGAAGAAGATCAGTCATATCATCTCTATTATAAAAGAAATTCTGAATAGAGACCCTGCCAGGTAATAATTGAATGATACCCATTCAGTCAGTGTGATGCAGCGTGACTGGACTCACTGAGCTTATACTTCTTTCCTTGGAACTATGGAGAAAAACATAAAGAAAAGGCTCTTCCTTATGGAGTTTATTGTCTATACTGTTTATTGTTTATTGTCCCCCTGGGGAGACAGATGTTTAAAGATATAATACACAGAATTTATCTTGATGGTATGCTTTTATTATCAGCCAACCACAAAGCTCACATTTAGTAAAAATAAGCACAGAATTTTCAACCCCTTTTGGTGGTAGTTCTCTTGGCCCACTTATTTGCTTCTGCATTTGTGCTTCATGCCTTGTTTCATCACTGCTTACTATACCTCCCTTACTCAAACCTTTTGTATTTGTCCTACAGTTCTTGCCATGTGCTTGCCCTTGAACTTAGTAGCAATTTGGGCTTTCCTACTTAAAAAAAATGTTTATTTATTTATTTTGAGAGAAAGAGAGAGAGAATCCCAAGTGTAGAGCCTGACCTGGGACGCGATCTCATGGCCGGGAGATCATGACCTGAGCTGAAATCAAGTGTGGGACACTTAATTGACTGAACCACCCTGGGCTTCCTACTTTTAACTATGGGCAGGTTCTGGAGCATGTCTACTACTGGATTTTGGCTCTTCTGGCTGGGAGCCTTCTGCTTTTCTTTGATCCTCTCCAGCCTCAGTACCTAGGAGGTCGTGTTTGGACTGTATCTTGAAAGATGAACTGAATCCACATAGTATAAAATAGAAGAGCATTCTAGGCTGCCTGGGTGGCTCAGTCCGTTGAATGTCTGGCTATTTGTTTTTAAATGTTTTTAAATTTATTTTGAGAGAAAGAACATGAGTAGGGGAAGGGCAGAGAGAGAGGGAGAGAGAGAATTGCAAGCAGGCTCCATGCTGTCAGTGCAGAGCCTGACATGGGGCTCGGTCTCACAAACCATGAGATCATGACCTGAGCTGAAATCAGGAATCAGATGCTTAGCCAACTGAGCCACCCAGGTGCCCCTCAAAGGTAAAAAACAGTGGAAGAAGTTGGTATATTCACTATGCTGTGATAGTATATTTAGATATTAAATCATCTTCAGAGGGACTTGTGTGGCTCCATATGCAATTTGATGATTTGAATCTTGGCAGAACCTACAAAATGGGCTGCTACAGTTGCTCTAATGACTAGGTATCCATTGGTCGAGCTTTGGAGATGTTATCTTAGTATCATAAGTCTGTCCTTGTCACCTTTGGCACTCTGAACAAGATTACTCACTTTGAAGCTTGCTGTAAATCACCCATGATTTTTTGACATGTTATCTGGTCCACCTGACACCTTTGCCACATTTCCTCAGAGCAAGGCCTTTAATTTTCACCCTATTTCTAAAAGGCCATCTTGAGAGATCTTCAGGTTTGCATTTGCTGCTTTAACTCTACCCTTCCATGACAATTAATGCCAGATTTTTTGGCCATTTAGAATGACTTGAAAACCCAACTAAACTCACATGCAGACACTGCCCACAAGACTATTACAGTTGTATATGGGAGATTTTCCTTTACTAAAAAATATCTCCCTATATTTGATGCCTGCTTCCAGAACCATTGATCCACCTAGTTTCTTAGAACAAAATTACAGCAAGTTAATCCATGCCAGTTGTTTAAACAATACTTTTCTTGTAGTAATAGTGCACCTCATCCCCTACTTTCATCCCAGTTGCTGAATGATCTCCAAATACCTAATACACTTTAGAGAAACCTTAACAGATCTTTCAAACCACTTTGTGTTCTTTAAAGAAGAGGTGAAAGGCCACAACCAAAATGCAGTGCATGCTAGTAGAAGTTATATGTCTACATCAGAGCAAACGCTTCAAATCCTAGAGCAAGAAATAATTGAAAGCAGTAGAGATATTATGGCTGGAGGTAGAAGGAATATGATAATTGTTTTCAAATATCTGAAAGTTGTCATAAGAATGAGGGACCAGACTAATTCTCTATGTTCTCCAGGGATAGAATCAGACCTAGGGATAGAATTAAAGCCATAAGGAAACAGATTTTAGTCAGTGTAAGCAAGAAATGTCTAATAGTGTTGTAGAAACAATGAACAAGCTAAGTTGGGAGCTCCCTGCCAATGAAATTATAGTAAATACTGGATTTAAACTAAGGGGAAGTGAAAAGGGTTAAGGGTGCATCTTTTCTTTAAAAAAAATTTTTTTTAATGTTTATTTATTTTTGAGACAGAGAGAGACACAGCATGAGCAGGGAAGGGGCAGAGAGAGAGGGAGACACAGAATGTGAAGTAAGCTCCAGGCTCTGAGCTGTCAGCACAGAGCCCAACGCGGGGCTCGAACTCACGAACTGTGAGATCATGACCTGAGCTGAAGTCGGATGCTTAACCGACTGAGCCACCCAGGCGCCCCAAGGGTGCATCTTTTTTTTCTATGAGAGCATATGATTATAACAATCTGCTACAGATTTTGGGTTACTTTATTCACTCAAAACAAATATTTGAGTGTTTATTCTACTCCTGGAATAGTGTGAAATTTTAGGAATACAGAAGTGCATGAGTCATTGTTCCTGACTTAAATTTCCATCTACTGGGAGAAACACAATAATTGAGATAGACATATAAGCAAATACAAGACAGTGTCATCAAATTGTAACTGATGTTTGATTATCTGTCTCCCCTTCTGGGTGCTAAGCTTATCAAAGCCAGATAGATATACTCTGTGTTTTGCTCACTGTTGTATCTCCAGAACTTAGAGCAGTGCCTGGCACCCAGTAGGCACAGAATAAATCTTTGCTGGCTGAATTTATTGACTAATGCAAATGTCTATTCTGATTGTGATTAATCTAGTGGAATAAGAAGGAGGGAATGTTTAAAGTTATCTGACAAGTTGGAAAGTGTTCAGAGAGGAGGTGATTTTCTTTTGTCTCTAACCTCAGAGCAGGAGTATGGTCTGGCATGAGGAGAGGTTCACAAGAAGACAGGGCATCATAGCTTGTTGAAGGGCAAGGATATGAAACTGTATTGTTCGTGCTGAGGTTATAAGCAATTTCATATTATTGGAGCATATGATTTAGGGCAGTGAGTAGTAGGAGACAAGTCTGAAAAGGCTGTAGGAGATTGAATCATGAGGTACACTTTCATCTATTAAAGACATTTAATGAATAGAGTAGCATGATCAGATTTTCCTTTCAGGAAGAAAATTCTGGCAGCAGTGCAGGCGGGATGGAATGGCAAATTGGGTAAGATCAAAGTGGAGATATGGGAGGCTGTTGAAATAATCCAGGAGAGACAAAGAATGTCTACAAGGGAATAGTGGCAGTGAGGAAAAAGGGATGGAGGTAAACTTGAGAGATATTTAAGGACATAATTTATGGGACCGTGTGACTGATGGGATATGGGTATGGGTGGAGCTGGTAAGGTGGTTATGGTACAAAGTAAGAGAATAGCAACTATGGTAGTGAGTCATGCCAACATAACAAGTATATATGGAAATGTAGGAGGTGGAGGGTTTGGAAGCCTGTGGCTAATGAGCAGATAGAGCCTAGTACTGATTTTATGGAATAAAGGTCTATGCAGGAAACATGTATTGTAAAGCATCTACACCGAACAGGGTCAAGTGAGTGTGGGTGAGGTCACCAAAGGAGAGTGTGCAAAGTAAAGTTGGAAGAGAAAGGAGGAAAGCATCTGAAGAACATAAATGTTGAGGCAGTTGAAGCTTATCATCAACTAGGATATGGCACCAATATGAGCTTCAGTGGTAAGCAGGTTTATCACTAGAATTTGGCATTGAAACATGAGATAGATAGGATATATTCACAAAACAGATAGTTTTGATTGACAATATTTGTCATTAATAATACCATCAATAAAGGTGAGGCATAATTACAGAGTCATGTCAAGTGGACAGATGGTAACATTTTTAACAGATCCTTCATGGGGAACTTCAAAAAGCGACATTCCTAAACGTGCAAAACGGCAATAAGATCTAAGGTAGGAGTAATGAGATATTCAGGGAAAAGTTCAGATGAAGAATGTGCTAGATCATATTTTGCTACTTTTTCCAAATTCTCACATTCTGAGTTTAGTACATATGTTGGCATATTTTCTTTTCTTAGGCCATCCTTTCTCCAGAAGGTTATGTGTCCTTAAAATTTATATTCTCCCTCTAGGTTGGAGATAATGGCTGTCAGAAAGACCTTTATTAGGAAAGGTCAATTTATTTACTCAGTTTGCACAGGCAAGGAGAGGGGTTAAACTTGGGTGTGCCACTAAACTGGATATCATCCGATAATAAGATGCCTCACTGCCAAGCTTCATGAGTTTTCAAAGCTCTGTCTAGTCTACAGGGCATTCCTTGGTTGTCTCTAATTCTTGCACAAAAACAAACACACAAACAATATGGAAATACACTCATTTCTTTTTTTCCAATATACATAAGGTTTTTGGTTCTTCATTGGCAGCTAGTTGGTCTCTTAAGACATGGTACTGGACAATATACAGAAACAAGTTCAGTGCCTGATGAGGAACATTGTGAAATCAGTAAGAAATATCCTTGCT
This sequence comes from Panthera onca, assembly GCF_046562875.1. Lineage (NCBI taxonomy): Eukaryota > Metazoa > Chordata > Mammalia > Carnivora > Felidae > Panthera > Panthera onca. The sequence continues at coordinate 39,704,371 of NC_138339.1, read as the reverse complement.
AACCCAAATGAGCAAATAGTTTTTTTGGTTGGTGGGTGCTCCAGGCAAAAATATTTAAAGGAACCTGAGAGTTCTACTTCCCAGTTGACTCAGGCTCGGTTAAATTCATTTCTGTTGAGTCTTGGATCATGATTGGATAGAACTGTTGCTCACTATAAGGCAGCTCACTCATTTCCTTTGACACATGCTCTTGTTTTGCCATGAACACTAAGTGACCTCAACACATTTTTTTCTAAAATCGTAGCAGCAAGGGACTTGAAAAAAAAATCAAACTCATGAGACAGTTATCTCTCTTGGATCCTGAAAAAGCTGCCTCTTAACTGCCCGGAGAAAGATGAAATGATATTTCTGACCCTGTTTCTCAGGAATGATAAATGGATAGCTTCAGCAATAAATGCAAGAATAGATACTGGCTAAGAATGCTCTCAGAGTTTTATTTTTGCCTTATATGTTTATCATGGACTCAACCAATTAAAAGCTGAAACAAATTAAAGCTTAAGATATCATTTAAAAAATATTTCAAGGATTTAAAATATAAATCACTAAAGACCTCATATACACTTTGAATATCTCACCCCTCCCCCAAGTTCCATGTAAACAAAGTATGTTTCTTGCATTATACCATTAACTGTGCCAGATTATCAGTTTTTCTTCTGAACAAAGTTTGGATGCTTTCCTTCCAATTTCCTTGTAATATAATTATGATATTTTGAAGGAAATAAAAAGTTATAAGGAAATATTTTTAAAACATTACTGGCAAAGGTACAAGCTTAATTCTGGAAGGAATCAGGTTTAGAACTTAAGAGACAAAAATGATAGAACTATATGTCTTATGTGGTCATCTAGAGAGAGAAGATGTCTTTATTTTCTGCAAAAGGCAAACAAAATCTTCCATCTCTAAAAAAATCATTAAGTAAAAGTTATGTGGAGTGGTGATGGTAGAAACTTTTCAAGAATTTTTTTTAAATTTATTTATGTGTTGGTTTATACCTCACATTTTTTTCTAAAATTTTCTAAAAATGATTAAAAGCCACTAAGAGAATATGCTTGAAAGATTCAAGTGTGTTACAGAAAAGATCAAAGTATGGTACTTAGCAATTGTGGTTCTAAAGTAGATATGAACTTTTTTAATGGAATAATTTGAAGGACATTTTCCTATATCTAAGTAATTATGTTTCTATGTATCTAATTTATCATCTATCTATCTATCTATCTATCTATCATTTATCTATCTAATCTTTCTATCTACTTTGGTGTTTATTTAACAAGTCAATCAGTGTTTATTGATTCTGTTCTTTGCACAGTTTTAAGCACTGGGGACCAAAGAAAGTATAAGATTGAGACAGGCTTTCGTCCATTGTATGAGGGAGATGAGTTGGGTGGTCTTCATTTTGCTGAGAAATTGGATAAATTATTATTTATGGTCAAAGAGAAAATTGTCCTTGTACTCTTCAGATGTTTAATTGTATCCCTAGATCAGTTTCCCAAACTTGGCTAGCCATCAAATCATTGGAGACATCTGTAAAATGTTAAGATTTCCAGACTCTTCATTGGACCTTTAATCTAGTGGACTTGGGGGGAGGGTGGTAGGGATGGGAATCTAGTTTTAATAAGGAGCCACATGATTTGTATACTTAGCAAAGTATAAACAACATGGTACAGAAGTGTGAACTCTGCCTGGGTAGGGACCACATCTTCTTTGCCTTGGCATTCAGTGCTTAGCATAGCACTGAGCACATAAGAGGTACCTAATAAATCTTTGTTAAACAGAAGAAGACACATCTGCACAAAAAGCCTTCCTGGAAGGACTCATTTATTGTTATAGTTCTAACTTCATTTCTGTCTGTGCTCTTCATCTCTTGATGCTTTCCCCACGTGGTATGAGCACTCCTCTCTGTTCACCATGTCTTGGAGTCCTCATGTCATCTGGATCAATAGCATCAGTTTGAATAGAAAATTAATGACCTAGCAGGATATTACTTAGTGTCTTTTGGCCTTCAGCTTGAGGATTGTTATATAGCAAATCAGTGTCTATAGAGCTGGGTGTAGATCAGTATTAATAATATTGTAACTCGTGTTTATGTAATATCTTTTCTCTGAAGACTGAAATCCTCCTTCAGACATTATTTAGCAAGTGCAATCTATTCATCCCTCTGTAGGTGTGTATGTTGTCTTAAGGATGCCTTACACATGAGTCTAGTTGATTGGACCACCAAGAATTTAGTGGCAGTGATTTTTCCACCTGGCTGCTGGGCCTCCGGGTGCTTGAAAAAGGTGTGTCCCAACAAGCAAAGGCATCTCCCTTTCAGACGGGCAATAGTTTGACACTTACTTTATAACTAGGTGTTACCTTAGCTGGAGGGGTGAAACAGGGCCGGGGCAGGCCAAGGGAGGGGTGTCTTGGCAAAGGGGATGTGGTCAATGGTAGAAGCTTGTGACAGACTGGCCTGAATCTCAGATGGGTGGACAGGAAGAATCTGACCCAACAGGTTAAAAATGACAAAAATGAAAGTGAAATTGAAGATTGGCATGCTGAAGAGATTTCCCTAAGGTCACTGACTGGTTGACATACCATGGATAAAACCGAACTCTGACCTAAAATCCAGTCACCAGACCACATCCTGTAGAGGGAATACTCAGTGTCCTCAAAGGTCTAATCAGTGAACTTGGCTGGGATATGATTTGACATATCTCTGTGTTGTCTGGGCAAGGTTAATTGAAAGTTTGTCCTCTGAGAAGTTTTGTTTTGTTCTTTTCCTCCCTATTGAGCCTAGACTCTAGGAGGAAAATTCCTGGGGTTATTCATCCATTGCTTCTTGGAACACATATGTGGAAGAATATCTCTTAGTTAAGATAAATTTCCATAGACAATTATCAAGCACTGAGGCTTTTCCTGACAAGGCATGTATTTCTATACTGTTGGTTCGTAACCGATACCAGCTAGCATCTGATATCACATCTAATTTCTCTTTCTTTGTATATTGACTTTTGCATATTCTGAAAAGACAAATATGAATCACAGGTATTCAGCTATCAAACAAGTTCCCAGTATTTGCCAATCACTGTAGTAACTTGAAATTTTCCTGGTTGGCTTGTAGCCAATGGGCCCTGTAGGCAATATAAGACGCTTACGGAAGCCTAGTGTGCAGATTACTTCCAGGATCTTTTAACCCCAGGGATAGTAAATGTTTTACATAGTAAAGAACACTAAAGAGATGTCTAGTCTACTCCCCTACAACTTCAGCCTTCTCCCAGGTATAAATCTTACTCAGTGTCTTCATTTAGCTCATTAACTCTCTATAAAGGATGTGGCTGATGGGGTGAGAATTAGCTTTTTCAGAGAGTTGATACATAATCACTCCATCCAGAAACAAATCTGAACACAATTATTAAAGAGGGTGAGGATATTTCTAGAATGGAAAATAGAAAGTCTCATTGTCAGTACAAGGGAAGAGTCACAAGTTGCATGTAGCTGAGTGACAATCCCATCTGTCATTTTTGACTCATTATGTGATACTGTATAAGCTCTTTTACTCTTCTCCCTGGTTTCTGATAAACCTTAGGAAAAGTCTGTCTTGGAGTACAGTGAAGCTACACTTGTTAACTATCTTTAAGAGGAGGGAATTTATTCCTCATCACAACTCTGTAGGATGAATATTTTCACTTCTGCTTTGCTACAAAAACTAAGCCTGAGTGAGGTTGGCTAATTTTCTACTAAGATCACACCATTATCAAGAGGCAGTACTAGGACTTGAATCCATGCCTGCCTAGCTTCAGATCCAAAGCAGCACAACTGGTAATGGGAAGTTGGGGAAATAGGTGAGTTGAAGACTGTAGTTTTTGGCTTGGTTTCATAACCAAGTGTGTGAACTTCATGGAATTTTATTCTTTCCAGTATCTGCCCCTGTCTACACACTGCCAGCTCTCATTTTATTCCACAGATAAATGTGAGAGCCCTATTGACTGCCCTGGTACTAGAGTTTCAACCACAATGAGAGACCCAACAACATCGGGGAAAACTCGCAGCAGCCATATTCAGTTGCAGAACACAGAGACTAACAGGTTTAGCACAGAGGATACTCTCCAAAAATGAATGTTTAGGTAAATGCCCAGCTCTACCTTGCATTTTTATCTCCTAACCACCTAGCTCTGAGAGTTGTCCTGTCTCTCTAAAGCCTTTAGAGAATTTCTAGGCCTGCCCCAGTGGAGTAGAACAGTGGTTTAATGCAGTGGTTAATTGAAGGACAACCAGGGTTTCCTTTTTAAGATTTTATCTAAACTTTTAAGTGTTTTGGGACCTAGTATAAATTGCTCTAAAATTTAAAGTTTAATCTTTGAAGAAAGTGAAGGAATATATGACCTGAAAATATAAACTTTATAAAAAAGATTAGAGAAATCACTGTATAAGGTAGCTTCTCTGAATAAAAGAATATGTTTTCTTTTTCATTTTATTTAGGATGTTTTAAAATAGGGTGTAATTTTCAAAAGTGTGTTTTTCACACAGCTTCCATGGGCCATACTTGCCTTTATATAGCATCTCGCCATGGCAGTATTCTATGTAGTCTGTCAGAAGATTTATGTTTTTGTCTTGGCTCTCCTATTAATTAGCTGTGTGTCCTTGAGCAAGTTACCTAACCTTTCTGAATGTCATGGTCATTATTTGTAAATGAGAATATTAGGGTCTTTGAGATCTTATGGTCTCTGTCAATTCTTAAATTCTGTGATCTTATTTCTTTTGGTTCTGGCTAAAAAACCCCCAAAGAAACCCTAAACACGGTTTCCCTATAGAATTATATAATATATACTGTTACTACTAATTATTCCTTGTTAATTATTTTCTAGAACACTATGGTATGAATTCATTAGTCATTAGGAAGAGCTCAGGAAAGATAGCCTTACATATACATTTTTATTTAAGGGGAAAAGAATGAAGAATCAAGTGTTGTGCTTTTCTGTTCAGCTCTTTTATACACATAGAGAGATGAGGAATACATGGGCTGTGGGAAGCTGGGAGTAACTTTAATTTTATTCAGGAATGAACATTTTATTTCCCAATATTTTAATGTTGGAATTCAAATCATGTCTTTGTTCTCTTCTTCTTTCCTTTCTGGCCAAATAAGCATACATGTTGTTTTACATAGCAAGGGTGTTGATGGTGTCTGAAAGGAAAACAATCTGATTTTTGAGCAGATTGTTTTTTATGGGTCAGCACTTTTGTGACTATAACAGACCGTGACTGATTAAGACAAATGGTTGTTGGATGACTTAAAGGAAGGAGAGGTTCATTCAATGAGTGACTAGAGAGAATAATAATTCTGGGTTTTGAGAGCTGCCAGGCGTCTCTAGCCATTGAACACAAATTCTAGCTATAGACATCGAGGCTTGACAAATCAGGTCTCATTTGGAAAACTTCTTACACTGTGACATGTCTGATTCTCAGCTGAAAAGAAGGAATACTGATGATATCCTAATTAAAGACAACTTTGATATGACTAAAGAGACACAATAACTAAATGCCAGGCATGATCTTGGAGTGAATTCTGAACTGAAAAAAATTTTTTATAAAGAATGTCACTGGGACAAATGGAAAAACTGAATTATTAACTATGGATTAGAAAATAAAATTATGAATATCCAGATTTTAGTTATTATACTGTGGTTATTGTCAGAGAATGCTTTTGTTCTTAGGAAGTACACAAGTATTTAGGAGGAAAAGATAATCATGTATACAACTTAAAGAGCTTATAAAAATAATATATATACACACATGTGTACATATATCAATATATATATACACACACACACACACACACACACACACACATACACACACGCACACAACTTTGCTTGTGACTTTTTGTAAGTTTGAAAATAAAAAGTCACCAAAGGAAAAAAAAAGATAGGTGACTGCCTGATTTTGCAGAACCAGGGGGAGGGGGGAGGGTATGTGAATAAGTCCATCACATTCCCTTTGGCCGGGACTGGCAAGCTGGTGAACTTCTAAACTAGAAATTCAAGGATTTAGCTGAAAATAAAAGCCTTAAGCTTATTGATACCATGAAACCATAAGCCTCACTTTCTCTCTTTACTCAACATCACAACCTGTTCTTTTGTATCATTATCCTTTGTCCTAAATCAGTCTGGGTAAGAGCTTGAGTTAATCAGTTCCACTCCTTAAGAAAGTCTTTCTAATACCTTGACCTAAGTCAGAAGAAATATGTGTAAAATCTCCCCAGGAATTGGGGGACAACTTCAGTATTTTTCAAGCTAGTGGGGCTTTTTTGTTGTAAGCTGAGGGTTGTAGATTATATTTCACTTCCCTTCTACTCTTAGTCTTCTCCCTTTTCTCACTGTAAAGGGAAAAAACCCATATTTTGTTATTGTTGTTGTTGTTGTCATAAATTTTAGCCACTCTAATCACCAGGAACAATGCTGCACAATTAATACTGTACAGCCATCTGCTGCTTTATTTAGGGTCAAATTAAAGTTGACATATCTAATTCTGTTTTCCCTAAGATTCATCCAAGTTGTAGGGGGAAAGGCATTGATGGGCTAATAGAAGGAGGGCAACATGTTAGGGTCTTTTATTTTAATGGGAGTATTTGTTTTTATATGTGGATTTTCATTGCTTCTGGATATTAACATAATGCTGAAGATGCCAGTCTTGTATTTGCAATTCCCACCCAAAGAGCTACCTTTGATCTCATTGGGGTTCATATTCTTAGAGTCTTGTGGAATAAAAGTCTTTTCTTGCTACTTCATGGCTGTAAAAGCATGTCTGATTTGAGGGCTTCATATAAGCTGTCTATGAAGTAGAGGCTGCTTTGAAGGAGTCTGGTCAGCTGTAACATTGCTGGAGGAGCAGGATGTTCAGAGGGTGCATTTCTTCTTCTTCTTCTTTTTTTTTTTTTTTTTTGAAACAAAAATTCACATCAGAGTTGTGAGGCTGAAGGAAGTTAGAAGGATACTTTTGCCTTCAGGGCTTTCCATCTCAGCCTCCGGGTACTAGTCTGGGCAGGTAACTAGTCTGAGCAGTCTACGCTTTAGTTGACACCTTCAGGATGAACAGACAGGGAGAAACTTGTAGTCATTTTTCTTGGCAGAAGCCACAACCCAGCCCAAGTTAATTATGTCTGAGAAGAAGAATAGTGTCTGGGCACCTGCAATTTTCAATTTGGTACCTGATTTTCCAGTGCCAAGTATTATATCAAGCCATTCAGATGTATCTTCACAAAGTTTCTTTCTGGTTTCACATCAGACAATGGTAACACTGAATTTAGAAATTTCTATATAATTGTCACTATTTACTGAGAACTTCATATGTGCCAAAGATGATTAAATGCTGTACATGCTTCCTGTCATTTAATCTTCATATCAAACCCTATCAAAGAGGTATGATTACTGTTCCCACTTAGTAGTTGAGAAAACTGGGAGTTAGATAATATCTTGCTCCAAATCACATGACTAATGCAAAACTGGTGCTTGAAATCAAGCCTACCAGACTAAGAAACTCAAAGATTTGTATAAAGTTCTATCTAGGAATAAATATTTTTTCTCTTAACATTCCTATGACTTGGAAGGTGGGCATTATTGGTTCTGATTTCATAGCCAATTCTGATTTAGGATTATTTGCCCAAAACTATAGATTTGTAGAGTTTAACCCAGAATTGTTATTCTCTAAGTTATTTAAATCTATTCCTTTTCATAATAATAAACATTACTACAAGATATTGTCTTTGGAAAGATGCTGAATTAAGGATTAGGAACGGCTGAGAAAATTATATTCAAAAGTATTTAATTTGCCTCTTTACTGACTTCTCCCCCACAAACCATAAATAAGCAAGTTTCTCATCTAAAACAAAACAAAATAAAACAACACAAGAAATCAGACAATAGTTACCTGTCTTAATCCTGCATCCTCCTCTCTTCATAATCCTATTTATGTCTTTTTCTCTTTACAGTCAAGTTTCTTGGAAAAAATGCCTGCAATTATAGTTTCCTTTTTTTTTTTTTTTTTTTTTTTTTGGCATCCTGCTCATTCTTAAACCTACTGCAATCTGTCTCTTACACATATCTCCCCAATTCATTGAAACTTCTCTGGAAAGGTCATCAATTTACCCAATATCAATTCAATGGATCCTTCTCCCCACCAACATTATAAAATTTTCCATCATTCAGAAAAGTTGAAACAGCGATACAGCGAATACTCTTATACTTAATACCTAAAATTTACAATCAATAATTTCCTATATTTTCTTTGTCTGTCTATCCCTCTATTTATCCATCAATCCATCTAATTCAAAGTAAGTTGCTTACTTCAGTTTACTTCACTCCTAAGCACTTCAGCAAGTTTATTATTGACTAAAGTTTAATGCATTATTTTTAATATTCTTCTTTCCTGACCTTAATTTGGCATTGTACCTTATCACATCTTTATGTTGAAACTCCCAAATCCAGTCTTAACCTCTGCTGATCCTATTATCCAATTGCCTAATGAACAGTAAGATCAGAGTCTTCTTATAATTCTGTTTTCCTTGTTACTTTTTCTTCTTTACCTCTATGTTCTTTTCCCTTTCAATATATTTTGTCCCTTTTTCTTTTGCCCACTCCTTAAACATTGCTGTGTTCGGTCTCTCTGATTTTGGCTATACTCTCTTGTATCCCTGCGATTTTCTGATATCTTAGGTTTGATTTCCCAAGAAACAGATGGTAAGATGGAGGTTTACATCTAAGAAGTTTTTCTGGGAGTGCTCTTAGGGACAACACAGTGTGCAGGAAGCAGGATTCTATTATTGAGGTCACATCTGATTTCAAGAAGAGTTATGGAATTTGGATAGCTCTTCAGAACTCTGCCAAATCAAGGCAAGACAGTTGGACATTTTACTCTTACATCAAACAGTGATTAGAAATCCGATGTCCACCTTGGGCTTTTTTGCTGAAGCCTCTGTGGTGTTATGCTAAACTAAAACCCAGATTTTGGGAAATCACTGCTTTGAATTGTTATGTACTATGGCTTGCCTTGCTTAGAGACTGCACTATCTCTGAGTAATATTGTTTGCTCAAGAAAACCTGTGTGAGTGTGTGTGTCCATGTGTGTGGGCGCACACACACATGTGTCAATTCAAAGTTACCAGTGAGAAACTAAGGAATTCAAGAAGAATCCTGAGGACATATCTTTATTACTCACTAGCAGAAAGGTCCGAAAGTGTACCCAGACTGGGAAATGGGTATGTCACATATGGTGGTGTAGGGTGTACACTGCAGAACGCCTTTCATCCTATAACTAAACCTATTACTATCCCATTCAAATGATCTGTCTTCCCCAATTATTTTATAAGACAAGCTCAAAGTCTTGAATTTTATATGTTGCTTCCCCTCATTTTTATCCTTACTGATTTGTTGTTTAATTTTTCTATCAATTATTGAGAGTATGTTGACATCTCTGACTATATAGTTATGGATTACCTATTTCTCCTTTTAAGTTCTATTGTTTTTTGCTTCATGTATTTTCAAACATTATTTTTAAGATGCTTATATATTCATGATTATTATGTCCTTTTGACTCCTCTAGCATTACTAAATGTCCCTCTTTATCTTTATATTTGTTGTTCTGAAATTTATTGCCTGGTATTAGTATAACCAGGGAAGTTTTCTCAGGCTTAGTGTTTTCACAGTATGTGTTTTTCCATCCTTTTAATTTTAATCTTTCTGAGCCTTTTATTTACAGTGAGTTTTTTGGAAACAGCATATCCTTGCTATATTTTCCAGTCTGATGATCTCCACCCCCTTTAATGAGAATGTTTAGGCCATTTACATTTAATGTGATTGTTGTATAGTTCTATTTAAATCTATCATCTTCCTATTTGTTTTCTACTTATCCTATGTTTCCTTTGTTCCCCTTTTTTCTTGCCTTCTTTTGGATGAATTGAGTATTTTGTATGATTATATTTTCTTTACTACTGGTTTATGGTAGTAACTCCTTGTTTCATACTTAGGCAGTTGAAGTAGGATTTATAGTACACATCTTTAATTTATCACAATTTACCTTCAGATAATATTATATTACTTCATTTTAATACAAGACTCTTACAGAAATATTTGTTCACTTTCACTTCCCATCCTTTACGGCATTTTGTATAAAAGCACCACAATACAATGTTATTATTATTGTTTTAAACAGTTATTTGATTTTTAAAAGAGATTAAAAAAACTTCTTTATATTTACTTACACATTTAGTATTCCTAGTGCTCTTTATTCCTTTGTGTAAATCCAAATTTCCATCTGGTATCATTTTCCTTCTGCCTGAAGAACTTCCTGTAGTGCAGCTCTGTTGGTGATAAATTCTCTCAGCTTTTGTTTGTCCCAACAATCTTTATTTTGCCTTTATTTTTGAAAAATATTTTCACTGGATGTAGAATTCTAGGTTGACAGTTGTTTTCTTTCATCACTTTAAAGATGTCATATCATGAAAAGCAAGCCCTGGAGTTTTGTGTTACACAGCCTGCATCACCATATGTGGCAATCCTATGTCCCAATTCAGGCACACTTCAGGGTCTCTCTGCTAGTGTGATAAAGATATGGCTTCCTCTCCCACTACCCCAATTCTTCTTGAATCTTAGTTTTCTAATGGTAGCTTTGGACACACACACACACACACACACACACACACACACCCTACGTTTTCTTGATCAAATCATAATTCTCAGAGATAACACTGTCTAATTCCCTATTAAAGCAGAGAAAGATTTTTTTTTTCAAGTCAATGCTGTCTGCCTGCAGCATTTCATGTCATCATGCAGAGAACATTCAATTCCCCCTTTCTGGTGTTTGCATTCTATACTGTGTCTTGCCTTGCATAAGATATTGGATTAAGAGTATGAATAGATAATAGGGTTATCTTCTAATGTCCTCCTTTCCTTATACAAAGAATTGGCAAGAGTTTTGGAATAATAATTTTTCCTTATACTCGGCCACTTCAAGTTTTTAATCTGCTCCTAATCGGAGGAGATGTGGCTGTGTGTATGTTTTTCATTTTCAGTTATACTTGTATGATATTGTTCCTCTTCCCTTAAATATAGAGCTGATTATTCTTTCCTTTGGGATCTCATTTTATCCTGAAGATCAATCATAACACTTGTAACACTTCATTGCATTTGTTTATTTACACATCACTTTTTATTCTATATATCTTTAGAAGAGAAAAATGTGTTGTATTTGTTTCCAGAACATTGCATAATGCATGAGACATAATTCTCCAAGAAATATTTGTTGCTTGAATTAATGAATGAATGAAGTCCTATGCAATTATATGGGTGCTGTTGCCTGAACCCTGATATTAATCAAGGATGTATAATGGTCAATTTTGTTCAAAGCGTTTTGGTTTTAGCACTGCCGGCATGATTTTGTAACATGCATAGTCAATCTATTTTGTGAAGTCAATATGAAGATTAGTGCAAAGAGTATGATTGATAAAATAAATCTGTGATCTCAGGGAAAATATTTCAACATAATCAAAACACTTGAAGAAATCAGTTAGTAGTTTTCTGAGGATTTCTGCTGTAGAAAAAATATGAAAGATCTAGTAGAAAGTGGTTAGAGAAGTGGTTTGAAGTGGTTAAATTCTTTAAAGCATGACATCAAGACATGACATGAAAATGTACAAAAAGGGATTGGAAACATGGCAATGCTGTAGATCCTTTGAGAATTCAGGCCTGTTCATTTAGACCTCTCCAGATTGGTTCCAGAGGAGTCAGGAAATTAGGGTAAAAGAGTGTTTGCTATCTCCTCTTTTTTATTGCCTGGAGTCCAAGTGGAATGTTTTGGCAGAACCCTAGAGACTAGTAGTTTGTCCAATCTAAATATGTTGTATTGAAAGTTACCCTTAGGAATGAACAGTAGCCTACTGGTTCTTGATGCAGCCCACAGAAAATTTAATTTGTTTATTTTATAAGCTGGCCAAATATCCATCCACAATTTCCAGAGTTAACATTACAGAAGCAACTCAGTAGAACACATGTATATGAAATTATTTGGGAAAAAAGGAAATAGAACATTACTCTATGCATATTATCAATGGACCTCTGGGAGGACATTTATTGGAGGTAAACAGGGTTGTTCAAAATTTTGTGTAATTTAGTTTGGAGCTATTTGTACTAAGAGACGCTTGATGAGGATTACAAACTATGGAATCAGACTTAACTTTATTTTCAGAAAAGAGTCTTGCATGTTAAGAGGACAACAAAATTAACAGTATTCTGCCCAGTTTGGGTCACCATCTGTGCTGCAGATTTGGCTGTTAGTTGATTGGTTGCATTTTATAGTCATGGATATGGGAAAACATAGTCATGACTTATTATGATTATAAATACAGTCTATGTAAATGCACATATGTGTGTTTAAACACCAGCATAGATGCCCTTATATTCTCCTCCTGATAAACGGTGCTATAGTTCTTTTTTTTTTTTTTTTTTTAATAGTTCTAACATAAGCTAGATCTGGTAGGTTGCTATTCACATCTTTGTTAATTCCTCCATCAAGTGGCTGAAATTCAGAAGTCATTTGTAAACTAGTTGTAGCTAGAACCATAAACTCAGAAACTTTCAGGGTGTGTTTTAATTTCATGACCCTAATTTTTGATGTATGTGCTTTGGTTTGTTATATTTTACTTCTGTGTGCAAACAAGTCAAACTGTATTTAATATAGTTCTGGGACATGTGCCGCTGATGGACTTCTTCAGATATAATTTATAGGGCAGTAGTGGCTTTTTTAGCATGTGGGATAAGATATGAGCCTTCAACTGAGAGGTCTCAGTGACGGTTCCCAGTGTGTCCTGTCTTGGAGCCTTGCAGTTGTGCTCACATTTGTAATTATGGATCTTCAAGATGGAGCACAGCTCATGCTCAAATAGGATTTTTTTTCAATTATATTTTAAAACATTTTAAGTCCACAAATTTTGTTCCCCTAATACCTGTTTATAAGAGACTAAATTATATGCCCTTGACCTTCTTGAAAATTTTGCATAGTGATTTAAAATGTGTTCTCTGGAGTTAGAAAGCTTGCCTTTATGAGCCTGGACTACTACTTTTAAGGTCTCTATTTTCTTATTGGTGATATGTGATTATTAATGACATCTAAATCATAAGGTTAGTTTGAGAGGCATGTGAAGTGCCTCTCATAGTACTTGGTACCTGGTAAGTACTCAGTAAACATAAGCTATCTTAATTAAGATTAAAACAATTATTATTATACTTCTATTACAAGAAGAGCTTAAGCAATATCTATCATCTATTTACTCTCTGAAAAAGTAGTCATGCTTGTTGAAGTACTGGTAAATGTCTAGCTTCATGGAAAATCAGGTAAATGTAAATTGCAGTGTTATGTGCATCACAGATACAGGGTATGAAGCCAAATATGGCCATAAATTTCACTATGGCTTTTTTTTAAAGCATAATGATATGAGAAAGTTAAGTCAAATAAAGAGCACTATGAAATCAGCAGTATTTTAATATCACATTAGCAATTACATGGGATTATCCTAGAGTGATTTCCAAATAACTTATTCTATAACCCAAACCAGTGCATTTTGTACACACATACACAAGCATGCACTTGCACGTGAACATTGATTTAGGAACAAAGACTCCCTGAGGGAGTTTCAAAAACTGCTATGTCCCAGCGTGCTAGTCTATATTTTACACCTATTTCTGAGTCAGCAGAAATATGTGTAGAATCATATTAAGTCTGATACCTCCTCTGTTAGCCCATGAAGCCATAACCACTATAGGGGTGGTATGAATTACTTATCTTATCCTAGGTCTGGTACATGTCATTATCACAGAATTCATTCCCTATGCAATCATCAGGGCTGATGGCAATATAAGAACAGTTGGGGCATGAAACCACAGTAGATTGTCAGGATTATCTAGCATGTGGTAGATCAGAAGCAGAGGTATTGACTTCAGTTCTTTGTTGGAAGCACTATTGTCCTGTAGACTGTGCAACAGGCGTTAACTTGGGAGCGTAATTCTAATTGTTTGTCACTAACCTGTGGTGTGGTTTGCAGCTAGTCGATTGGTTTCTTTGTATGTAGATGAATGAATATACACTCAGAGGTTTGTGCATATGGTTGCAAATACTCTTCAAAAAAAGCATTAAAGCAAGCTAGGGAGACTCATTCCAAAGTTTTCAGACTGTAAGGGCCAAATCAACAAACCATTCCAGTAAGGAGCAAAGATGATCCAGTCCCACTTTGCCTAGTAAATGTTGTGGGAGGATGACAATAAAACTGTTTTTCAACTCTCTTTATACCATGGAGTGTCATTCCTTCAGATTTCTGTAGTTATTATAAGTCCTATGGTCTTTTTCAGGGGCTCTCAGTTTGGTCAGGGCATTGAGGAATAATGGGAATCAGCATAATACACTGGTAGAGAAGTAGGGCTTTGGAGACTTTGGAGACAGATGGTCAGGTGTTTGAAATCTCAGTTCTGCCATATACCATTGCTTGACCTTGGGAAGGTCACTTAACCATTTTAAAACTGTTTGCTCATCTATAAAATGGGAAAAATAATGGAACCTTACTCATGGTGTGGTTATGTGGATCATAGAAAATCCTTGGTATATTGCTTAGCTTGTAGTTAGCTGTTAAAAGCGTAAGGTGATGCTATTGCATTCAAATAGATGAGGTAGTTACCATTTTAGATTATGAAACTATAGTTTATATTTTATAGGTATTAATAACAAGAAGATTCTTAGGATTATCTTCCAGGATTCCATGAGCCCAGGAAAACAGGGTGAGACTTTGAGGATAGTGATGATCAGTTAATGTCAGCATTATGAAGTGTGGGAAATCTCCAATCCTGAAAGAGTTTAATAATATTTATTCCCAAAGGTTGCTGTGAAATGTAAATAGGATAAGGAAAATAAAGGCAAGCACAGTGTTTGGTATGTAGTAAGCACTCAAAGACAACATTTTTCCTTCTTTTACTTCTTGGATATAGTTGTCTTGGACCTGCAGCTTGAGTTTTCCTCAGGGTTGCCTGGGGGCACTGAAGGATCTGGCTCTACCTCAGGGGTTCCCAGCAGGTGTCTGGGTCCAAGGTGGGTCCATCTGGAGAACTCTGGGGATATTGGATTGGTTACAAGATGGCTTCAAAAGAGAGGGACCCTATAAGAGGGAAGCAGTATGATATACAAGAAAGAGCCTAAGGAAAAGTACTCAGAAATGTTGCTTTTTAATCTTAGTTCCACCACTTATTTGCCTTGTGACCTGAATGTGTTACTAATAATCTCCTAAATTTTGTCTTTTCCTCCTTAAGGTGGAAGAAATACTGGGGCGCCTGGATGGCTCAGTAGGTTAGGCGTCTGACTTCAGCTCAGATCATGATCTCATGGTTTGTGGGTTTGAGCCCCACATCGGACTCTGTGCTGACAGCTCAGAGCCTGGTGCTTGCTTTGGATTCTGTGTCTCCCTCTCTCTCTTCCCCTCCCTTGCTCATATTGTGTCTCTCTATCTCTTTCAAAAATAAATAAACATTAAAAAAATTTTAAGATGGGAGAAATATTCTATGCCATATTATCTTTGGTGATAGTATAAATACCAAATGTGAAAGGTGACTAAATGAGGATGTTTTGAAGATGGAAAAGCATATAAATAAATGGAAGGTGGGAAGTAAATATGTTAAAATCAATCTGGAGTCCCTCAAGTAGGACAAAGTAGCTCTTGATCAGGTTGTTGAAGTGGTCATGGATGATGTCAAATTCAAGTTCTTTCCTCCTGAAACTTCCACTTGCATTTCTCATATGGGTTTAAACTTGAGAAAGTAGCTCAGCTCAAATGCTAGACTTCTCTAAAGTCTCCTTTGATCTTCTGCCCCCACCCCCTCAATGCTGGAAGTAGTTGCTTAGATTTCTAAACATCTTTAATCCCTTATCCATATTAGCAGTGTTCAATAGAAATATAATGTGAGACACATATATAATTTTACATTTTTTGGTAGCCACATTAAAATGTTAAAAAAAACAAGTTTGAGTAATTTTAATTTTACTCAGTTAAATACATTAAATGTTTTATTTAGTTTTAATATTTTATTCAAATATTTTGTTTATCTCAAATGTTATAATTTCAACATGTAATCAATATACAACATTTTAATGAAACATTTAAATTGTTTTTTTCATATTGTACTTGAAATCCAGTGTGTACTTTACATTTACTGTATAAGCCAAATTTTAAGTGCTCAATGGCCACATGTGGCTAGAGGTTACTATTAGGTCAGTACAGGTGTCTACCTTTCATGTGATATTAAGATGTGTCTTGTATTTGAAGTATGTATGTAAATGCTACAGATATGTTATTAGACTGTGTGGACTTCCTGAGGACAGGATTCCTGTATGGTTGGTCTTTGTTTCCTTCATGATGTACAACACTCATTTTGCATATAGTAGGTACTCATTCAGTGGATTGAATAAATTAACATATTAACAAAGGAACAAGTGAATGAATGAATAAAATAAACTGAAGAGCCAGCTTTTTTCTTTTAATCTGGGAAATACCACTTTAATCAATACAATCATATGATGTCTTAGTGTTGGCCTTCTACTAATCAACGCAACCAGTATTACCAAGTAGCTACTGTAAGTAAGGTATGTGCTAAGTGCTACAAGGTCTATCATGTTGAATAAAAATACAGTCTTCCTCTAAATGACCTTAGTTGCCATGGTCACCTAAGTTAGGGATAAATTAGCGCTCTGTGTAGCATCTTTGAAAGGGAAAACATAATTCATCATGCTATTCAGCAATCTAGGATTTTGCATACCTAATGAGTTACATGAATTTGCCTAGAAGTTTGCCATTTTAACTATGTGAAACAACTTTTATAAAAGATGTGCTTCTCTCCCCATATCCTGCTATTTTAGAAGCAAACAAGATGAGGGAGTGTTTTAAATTCACATTACTAACTTGCAATAAGTTATCCCTGAGGAACTTAAGAACTTAATATTATTTTGGGCTTCAGGGGGAAAAACTGACACTGAGTGCTATAAATATATCAAAATCTAATCCAGTTTAATGGGATGGGCACATATATTTCCCTGGGGGAGTTCCCAAATTCCATGTTCTGGCCCATGAATACTTGGTTTTGTCTTGGATTTTTAGTCAGTAAAAAATGTGGACTTGTTTGATGACTTTTCTGAATTGGGAGTTCTTTGAGGGTCAGGAGTATCTATCTCTCTGTCTCTCTATCTACTTACCTACCTATCTTCTAACCATTTATCTATTCAGTTATGCACCTAGAACACCCTAGCTCATCATACTGGGAGTTCAGCAAATGTCTTTGGAGTGAATAATGCAAAGTAAAATCTATGATGATTTTTATTTGTGATTCATTACATCTATCCTCTGAGATTAGTAATCTGCATTTGCCAAATGAGGAGAAAATGTGAATGACCAGGGTTGTGCCCTCTATATACTGTCTTATTCATGACTAATCATGTTCACAAATTTGTGATGTACTTTCCTATAATGTTTTTTTTTCCTCATACCTTTTCCCCTTCATATGACTCATTTTGTTACAACTCTTACATATTAATCATTTTAAAACCACAGTACTCTGAATCATTGATGTATCCTGGGTTACAATGAAATACATCCACTAGGAAATGAGAGCCCTTCTAGGAAACATCTTGGTGCCACGTGGCTCTTTTGATAAGGTTCCAGGCTACAAAATTGAGTCTGTCTAGAGGAAAACATTGGAATTGATCTTCAGTATTCTGTAGGGAACTAAGAAGGACAAGAGTGGTTATGAATACTGGCAGTTTCTCAAGACTATTGTGTGAGTGTGAATGTACTGCTGTTTAAACTTATTTCAACCACATAATGCTTTTTATAATGGAAGGGTATAGTATATGATTGGGAAATAAGTTTTTACACAGCATCTCTGCAGTGGACATCAAACTAATTTCCTTTTCCTGCTCCAGATTCTTTTGCATGGTATTAATGCTGAACTTCTACAATTTGTTTCCAGACATAAAGCTTGATTGTCAGAGCCTCTTACACTAGAAGTCTTTAATCTTCCTATCTAACCATCTTAACATAGGTTATGTTTGTTTTCATAAACATAGTAGTAAGATTTGGGCTGCATGAGAAAGAAATATGCTGACTGAATAACTGGATTATTGGAAGGTTGTACAGTGTGTGTTTTACTGGTTGTGAAATCAAAAGCTGTATAATCTTTGTTGATGTTTAAGTGTCATGATGTGCTGCCTACAGACTGGGGAGGTTACATTACACATTGAGTCAATCTTGAATTTTAAGGCACTCTACACCCTTATATGTTATTACTCACCACTAGTATCTCAGCACTTTTATTTTTCACAGTTGAAAATTTGCTTTTAGATTTCTTTTAAGAAATGTAATATATGAGCCAGTGCTTTGGAAACATTTTCAATTTATTCTGGGATTCTAAAGCTTTATAGGATCTCAACTTTCTTTTGAGCCAATTTGGTAAAATGGCAAAATTGGGACTTATAGCTTATAATGAAAACTAACAGTATATGGGGGTACCTGGGTGGCTCAGTCAGTTAAGCGTCTGACTTTGGCTCAGGTCGTGACCTCATGGTTTGTGAGTTCGAGCCCCGTGTTGGGCTCTGTGCTGACAGCTCAGAGCCTGGAGCCTGCTTCAGATTTTGTGTCTCCATCTTTCTCTGCCCTTCTCTCTCTCTCTCTCAAAAATGAATAAACATTAAAACAACAACAACAACAACAGTATCGTTTCATGTGTTCCCATCCAAACCCATTTTGTGGGTGCAGTTCTTCACTGTCCCTGGTCCTATATTTTTCCCATTCGCTCTTTGAAATATTTTTCCTTTTAGTTACAAGAGCAGTTTCATTTCAGAATGTATGTCATGCCTGCTGTAATAATTACAAGACAAACACATGTTGGGCCTCAGTCCAACTTAAAGCTTGGTATCTCCCTAGCTTAGGCCTGCTGCAACCAGCCTTCAGAGCCAAGAGAGGGCTGGTGACATTGCCAGTTCCTCTGCCTTCTTCCTCTCTTCCTCTGCTTCTATTTCTCTATGTAGTTTTGGTTCCTGCAAAGTGGAGGAAATATGGGGACAGGAGAGTCATACTTGCAGAACCTAGTGGCAGTCAGGCACTGAGTTCCTCCAGTAGAGGAACTCTGCCCTGGAGGTGCTTTGTAGGCATTTTAGAGATGTCACTGCAGGACCTCCTAATGTACCTCTCTTGACTCAGGGAGAAACTTGTTCTCAGCTGGTCATGTGATCTGTTAAATCTGTTTCTTTCCCCAGCATATGCTCCTTTAGGTGGTGGTGTGGGCTGAACTGCGTCTTCTCCAAAAGATATGTTGAAGTTCCAACTCTTTACACTTATGAATTGGACCTTATCTGTAAGTAAGATCTTTGCAAATGTTATTACTTAAGATGAGTTCATCAAGGCAGACCCTAATCCATATGACTAGTGTCCCTATAAGAGGAGGAGACAGAGACACACAGAGAGGCACTATGTGACTGCAGAAGCAGGGATTACAGTAAGGGAACTGCAAGTTAAGAAACATGAATGGTTGATGGCTGCCACCAGGAGCTGGAAGAGGCCAGGAAAGACTCTCCCCACAGGCTCAGGGGGAGCATGGTCCTCCTGACACCTTTGTTTTAGGCGTCTAGCCTCCAGAACAGGGAGAACATACATTTCTGTTTTTTAAGCATCTAGTTTATTGTATTTCGTTACAACAGCTCTAGGAAATGGATACAGATGTGATCACTTTTGATATCATGACATTCTTACTTCAGGTCTCCAGGAATTATGCATCTTTAACCTGCCATTGGCAAGAAAGCAGTAACTTTTCAGCTTTTCAACTCAAGTGTATTTTCAAGGGTGAGTCGGGTAGTAGTCCACTGTGTGTACTAGACTGCAGGGGACACACTTTCCCCCATGGAGTAGGACGAGGAACTGCCAGTGAGCCAACAGCCTTTGATTTCTAACAATTTCAGCCCTTTCAAAGCCTCTCTGCTATTGGGCTGCAGATAAGAAACTTCTATTGCAGGCTCTGCACAAGTCACTTAGCACCTCACTTTGGCGATTAGGAGTATTTGCATCTGTTCTTTTAGTTTCTGCCTTTTTGGATCCTCCACCAAAATTGAAACAAAATATCCCATTTTAACAGTCTGATTTAAGTCTAAATTAATTTCTGCTACATCGTCAAGTTTATTGATATTAAGTTGGACAGAGGTTTTTTTTTTAAGTTTTAAAAAAATCTATATTTGCAGTTATGTTCCTTTTTGGTTCGTAGGTTGTTTATATTTTCTCTCTCTTTTACTCCTTGATCAAACTTGCTAGCCTTTATTTTATATACTGTATTAGTCTTTCTAAAGAGTCAGTTTTTTATTTTATTGATAATTCTGCTAACATATTTGTCATTGTCAACTTCATCTATTTTTTGTTTAAAGTTTGTTAATTTCTATATTCTTTATTTGGTTTATTTGGTTGTTGCTTACCTTTCAGAGATGGAAGCTTGGTCACTTGTTACGAGCCATTTTTTTCCAGCAAGTGCATTTTTCCCAAAGTATCAGTGTGGCTATGTATCAGATATGCTCATTAAATGTTTATCTGCTCTGCCGTTTCCTCTTTCCCACTTCCTAAGATCTTGCATTTGCTTAGGAATCTTTCCTGCACTTAGATACATAGGGCTGTTACATTAATTTTTTTCTAAATCATTTTAAACTTCCATTTGATTTATTCTTTAATCCAAAAGTTATTTAGAAGACTGGTTTACATGATTAAATACTTTGGAACTGCTACTGACCTTTTGTTGT
The DNA here is from genome assembly GCF_046562875.1 of Panthera onca. Taxonomy (NCBI): domain Eukaryota; kingdom Metazoa; phylum Chordata; class Mammalia; order Carnivora; family Felidae; genus Panthera; species Panthera onca. The sequence continues at coordinate 39,683,544 of NC_138339.1, read as the reverse complement.
TACCTTTTGGGTTGCTGACCTTTTCATATTAACTTTTAAATTTTAATTGGATTTTCTTTTATTGGATTTCAGTAGCATGTTTTTGGATTACAATCAGTTAATATGGTCACATGACTTCTTTTTTTTAAGTTTATTTATTTTGAGAGAGAGAGAAAGCACAAGTGGGAGAAGGGCAGAGAGAGAGAGGGAGAGAGAGAATTCCAAGGAGACTCCACACTGTCAGTGCAGAGCTTGATGTGGGACTCAAACTCACAAATCATGAGATCATGACCTGAGCCAAAGTCAGACGCTTAACCGACTGAGCCACCCAGGCACGCTGGTCTCATGATGTGTGCTTTGGAAATTTATCAACATTTCCTTTAGTTTTTGGTACATGGTAGATTTTTATGACTGTTCCCTGTATTTGAAAAGAACAGACATTCTGTTTGTTGGGTACAAAGTTCGATAACAATTTATAGATTAAGCAATTTAATGGTATATCGCAATTTCTCTATATTCTCACTTGTGAATTAATTTTTAAATATACATGTGTTAAAAATTTCTTACTATGGTTGTGAGTACAACCACATACAATTTTTCTTTGTATTTTTTGTAGGATTTTGATTTCAAAGGCTATCAGGAGCACAAATATCTATGACCTTAATAGAGTTTTAATAGATTTTATATTTCATTAATATGAAATATCCATCTTTGTCACCTTTTAGTGATTTTTATCCTGAATTTATCTTATTTTATATTAATGTTACCATATCTGCTATTCTTTTTTTAAAAAAATTATATTATTGTGTTAGAATAGATCTACTTAACATGAGCTGTACTCTCCTAACAAATTTTTTAGCAAAGGAAACAACAGAGTGAAAAGGCAACTTATGGAATGGGAGAAAATATTTGCAAATCATATTTGATAATGGATTCATCTCCAAAATGTACAAGCAACTCTTACAACTGAATAGCAGAAAAACTAAGAACCTGATTTAAAGGTGGGCTAAGAACTTGAACAGATATTTCTCCAAAGAAGACATACAAATGGCCAACAATTGTATGAAAAAATGTTCAATGCACTAATCACCAGAGAAATGAAAATCAAAACCACAGTGAGATCATTTCACACCTGTATAGATGGCTATTATCGAAAAGCAAAAGATAAGTGTTGATGAAGATATGGAGAAAATGGAACCCTTGTGCAGTGTTTGTGGGAATGCAAAATGGTGCAGCCATTATGGAAAACTATATCCTGCTATCTTTTGTTAGCATCTGTTTTAAATACCTTTTTTACCTTTCTTTATTTTTAACCTCCCTGAGTTGTTTCATTATACTTGGATGTCTGAAAAAGATCATATATAGTTGTCATGTTTCCACAGTATGAGAATCTTTGTCTTTCAATACAAAGCACATTTTTCTTTGCATTTTGTAAATTTAACCCATGGCAGTTTATCATAGTTACTGATATACTAGAATATGTTCTTGCAATTATATTTTATGGTTTTCCATTGTATGCTTTCTTGGTGTTTCTTTTTTCCTTATTGCTTTCTATGTGATTTGGTTCTCATTGTTCCTTTTTTCCTCCAAATGATTTGGAAGTAATATGTCCTAACTCTTAGTGGTTAGCCTTAAGTTTTTTTAACAAGCACACTTATAAAGAAAATCAACAGCTAGAGGGGATTAGCATCTATATGTCTCCTCCTAGGACAGTAAGAACACCAACTCTCTTTCTGCTATCCCTCCCTGTCCTTCTTTGACACATACCCCTCACTTCTTTCACTTTCTTTTTACCCTCTGCAACCCTCCAGCATCCAGTCAGTTTCACCTTTTGTCCCTCCATGGAGTAGGGTAGATGGGTTAGGGGTGGCATAATTTCAGGTTGAATTCTTCTGCTTTGCTGGTGGAGGTCTTAAGTGCTTAAAGTCCTTGAAACTGAAAACAACTAAGAAAAAACTTTCCCTTGATAACATTGAAAAATCTCGTATAACATAATTTTGATGAATTGTTTACTCCAACACAATGGTCTGTATTTTCCATCTAACCAAAAGTTCAGTCCTATAAACCCAAGAGAAGGGAATATACAGAGAAAAGAAAGGGGAGTAGAGAAGTGCCATTCACACTGCAACATTTAAAATGTATGGGGGTGCCTGTGTGGCTCAGTCAGGTGAGCTTCCAGCTTCAGCTGAGGTCATGATCTAACAGTTCATGGATTCGAGCCCTCTGCATCAGGCTCTGTGCTGACAGCTCGGAGCCTGGAGCTTGCCTGGGAGCCTCTGTCCCTGTCTCTCTCTGCCCCTCCTCTGCTTATGCTGTCTCTCTTGAGCAATTAAACATTAAGATGTATGTATCATGGTGCACCTGAGTGGCTAAGTTGGTTGAGCATTGGAGTCTTGATTTTGGCTCAGGTCATGATTCCAGGGTCATGGGATTGAGCCCCGCATCAGGCTCTGAGCTGAGGGTGGAATCTGCTTAAGATTTTCTCTCTCTCTCCCTCTCTCTCTCTGCCCCTCTCTTCTGCTTGTATGTGCTCTCTCTCTCTAAAATAAAAATAAATAAATAAATAAATAAATAAATAAATAAAATATATGTATCAAAAAACTGTAAACAAAATAAAAAGAGTAAAAATATAGTCAGAAAAAGATTTGTAGCCACTAGATATAGAAACCTTAATAAGACTGCTTCTGAAAACATTAAGAAATAGAACATGATGTAAAAGATAATTTGTTGAAAATACAAATAGCTAATATGCATAAAGATGATGAGCATCATTAATAAGTAATCAAAAACAAATTCAAGCCACAATGAAATGCTCTTTTTTTTCTTATTGTATTGGCAAAAAAGTTGTAAAATCAGTGAAAATACCAAATGTTGTTGAGGATGTGGGAAAAGTATAATTCATTGCTGAAAGGACTATAGATTGATACAATCTATCTTGTAGATAGATTGGTACAAACTTTTTAAAATGCAGTTATTTCCATTAATATTATTTCTATTAATCTAAATGTAAATAAATTATAACCCTGAGAGACCAGGATCTCACTGCTAAGAATTAATCCCATAGAAATAACAAACTATTTTAAGATAGCCTTTCTTCTTTCAACATGTTTTTGAAAAGTTTTATTTAAATTCTATTTAGTTAACATACAGTGTAATATTAGTTTCAGGTGTACTGTATAGTGATTCAGCACTTCCCTATAATAGCCAGTACTCACCACAAGTGCATTCCTTTTGATTGCCTGCTAAATGTCAGGCATATTTTGTGCACTTGAGATACATCGGTAAGCAAAACAAAGATCCCTACTTTTGTGGAGCATACTTCCCATGAAGAATCCTGGAATTTAAGCAATTATTTTTGAACTATTCTCTGTTTTCATCTGTAGGATGTAATATTACTTGGATAAAAAAGCATCTATAAATAGGCAAAACCAAAGATGCCAATGATGCTAATTCATTTAAATGTAAATAAAATACTTAAAAGGCTACCAGAAATAGTTAAGAAACCTTGACTAAAATCCAGAGACAAAAATCTTCCGTGATTTATTTCAGATTTAGTGTGTTTTATTTAATATGGTAGTTAAAATTTTATATCAAATCTAATCACAAAATGTTCATTCCATTTATTTAGTTATCTTCTTATTTCATCTTGTGGAATGATGAATATAATTTAATATCTTAACAACTGATACTGGGTCAAAGTAATTTTTTGGTAGTGATCACTATGAGATATTTGGCATTACTAATAATTTCATATTTTAAGTTTTCTTTACTTAGAATGACATTAAGTAGTAAATAAAAGCCCCATGACTAGTAGAGAGTGAGGTCTCAGAAGAACGGAGAATAGTATGTTACTATCGTTAGCATCATCTTTTCCCTGGTTTTGAGCAAAAGGTCTTTCATTTGCGTTTTACACTGGGCTCTGTAAATTATATGTATCTGACTCTGGTGCTCCCTTTATTTGGGAAAAGGACCAACAAATAAGCAAAACATCACCCTTTCTGGGGAGTGAAGGGGAGATGGGGATGTAGGGGTAGACCAGGAGAGGGGTCAGAGTTCCATAGCTGTCTGGTTGTTTTCCTAGGGGCAGGGTGGTAAGTTCAATACAGCATGGTAGACCTCTTGCCTCCAGGCTATGTTCTCTAGTCCAGGTGTACCAGTAACATAGTGACAGTTTGATGGCCATCTGACTTTGGTGTTGCTTTCTAAAATGGAAATAGAGAAAAATTTCAACAGAGAACTTTACTTTCTCTCTTAGAACTCAAAGTCTGAGGCTATGTTTGTTGTAAAAAAATATTATTAGGAAACAATAGAATAATAACCCTAATATTTTGAAAGTACTTTTACAGTTGTCATTACGAGATTCAGGGGACAGATTTTATTTATTTACTTATTTTATTTTTTATTTTATTACTTATTTATTTTTTATTATTTTAGAAAGAGAGAAAGTGAGTGGGGAGAGGGGCAGAGGAAGAGAGGAGACAATCCCAAGCAGACTCCATGCTAAGTGCAGAGCCTGATGCAGGGCTCAATCTCACAACCCTGGGATCATGACCTGAGCTGAAATCAAGACTCAAATGCTCTACAGACTGAGTCACCCAGGTGCCCCCAGGGCATAGATTTTAGCATGAAGACAGGGAAGCTTCCTTGCTGTAATGGTTCAGTGACATTAGAGCAATATAGTGTAGTTGTTGGAATTTAATATCAGCTTATGGAATTAGCCAGAACTGAAGTGGATCCAAGCTTCTGCCCCTTCCCAGTTATATGACTAAACATCTTTTTCCTCAGGCAGGCCTATCACACAGGGGTGTTATAAGGAAGAAAAGAAGTAATACTGGGACATCCTTAGCACAGTGTATATTGTGAAAGTCCTCAATAAATAAATGTTAATTTATTATCATTGCTAAGATTTGGAAGTAATTTTACTCAGGAGAAATGATTCTTGCGTTATTTTCCACCCCCTTTCTAGACTCACCACTCCTCTCATTCCCTATATCTTTGCTCTCCCTCTCCCCTAATGCAGTCACTTATTAAGAATATAGAATCATAGGGGTGCCTGGGTGGCTCAGTAGGTTAAGTATCCAACTTCGGCTCCGGTCATGATCTCATGGTTTGTGGGTTCAGGCCCTGCTGTGGGCTCTGTGCTAACAGCTCAGAGCCTGGAGCCTGCTTCGGATTCTGTGTCTCCCTCTCTCTCTGCCCCTCCCCCGCTCACACTGTGTCTCTCAAAAATGAATAAACGTTTAAAAAATTAAAAAAAACCCATAGGATCATAGGCCATGATTGCTGATGGAAGAATGCAGAAAAATATTCAGACACATTTAGATAATGTTCTGCCTCGAAAAGATGAGTGAAAACAGTAACTCTCAGACATTCTTCCAGTTTTGTTTGATGATTATCAGTACCCTTATGTAGTATGTACTGGTTAATTCCTCCTCTCATCCATTTTTTTTTCCACAAGCATTTGCTGAGTGTTTACTTTCCAAGCACTCAAGGAAGTTGTAGTCTAATGGGTGAGCAACCACATAGTTTTAATGATGTGTCACTAAATAGAAGGGGATAGTGAGTACTGGGAGAGCATGTGGGATGTCATACCTTTGTAGTCTTAGTGATTTTTGGAATGCTTCCTGGAATTGATAACAAGTTAGCTGAATTTTTTGAAGCAAGATTAGAAGTTAGCCAGGTGGGTAAAAGTGTTGCTGGTTTAAAGAAATGCAAGTGTAAAACATGGAATTCTGTGCGAATTTTGTGGGTTTAGAGACTAAAGATTGAACAGTAACCACTTACTTTCCCTTGTTTTACTAAGCACATTTTCCGTTCATTGCTTTATATATCGTGATTTCCCAAAAATAAGAATTAGAGACTCTTTTGTCTCTAAACAAAATGGTTAAAATAAACTGAGATAAGAAAAGATCTCTTTGGTCTAAAATAATTTTGTTAGGTATTTCATATACTTAGAACTGGTGAAAATAGTACCCTGATATTATTGCTTCATATCTCTTTATTAAATGATTTAGTCTATATTGATTGTTTTTCTTGAGAAAACCTACTTTAGTCAGAGGTCATGCTTATGAAGCAATGGATTTATCACATAAATACTGCCATTACCTCACTGTAATGACTCATCATTCCAGACCCTGGACTTTATATCCCTTTGAATGACTTATGTTAATTATTTGTGGAAATTCCAGTGAGGTGGAATCCAATTTTTATTTTTACTTTCTATTCATGATTTTGCTATTTAGTCATACTTCCTCAACAAGTACATATTGATCATTTATTCTATTCCAGGCACTGTGCCAGACACTGGGAATTAAACCATGAACAAGAAGCCTCTGCTTCTCAGCAATTGACACTCTAATCTATGTGCTTAGCAATGGAAATGTGGATGGGGTCTGAAGCAGGAGTAGAATGAGTGGGGAGTAAAAATGAGGAGAGGTTAAAAGACTGTTGAATGCAGCTGTAATGTAGGCAATGGACGGGACGATGCACAGGCTGATTTGGGGGTACACAAGAGAGAAAAATATACCAGCTAAATTAAACTAGAGAAGAAGGGAAAGAGGAAAAGATAGATTGCAAGAAACTTTAATGTTTAGATTCTATAGAGATTCACTGGTAAAAGAAGTCCCAGTGGGGTGAGTGAGGTCTGGGATTTTATAATCTCATTCAGTTCTCTAGAAAAATGAACCTAACAACAACAACAGCAAACAACAACAACAACAACAACAACAAAAAGCATTGCTATGATCAGCCCTAGTTTGCAGAATCATGAACAAATAGATGGTTGTTATTTTAGATCACCATGGTTTGGGGTGGTCTGTTACACAATAACAGATAACGTGGACACCTGGGCTATTTATCCATCTAAGCACAAGTTCCTTCACAAATCCACTCTTCCATATCATCCGTTTGGAAAATCTCTTTCACAGGCAGTGTCGATATATTATCCTCAGGGAGCTGGATCAAGAAAATTTTATCGTTATCTAACACCCCTTCTTGCTTTCCTACTCTTCCCAGTTTCAGCAAACACTCCTTGGCCTGAAATACTATGGAGTAGAGGGAGATCTTTAGGGAGTATGGGAGACTCCAAGTTATAATTTTCCTCTTGGTTTTATTTCAATGCAGTTTGTTGTATTCTAATTAAAAGGGCCACAGGCAAATAAGAATGTCCCTAAACAATTAAAATAATTGTGTTTATTGTGTGCCAACAAGAAGGCATATTTTTTAGGGTAATAAAAGACAAGACTTATTTTTTCCTTTATAGAGTAGTTAATTAGACCAGGAGTGTGAACAGCCCTTAAAATCATCTCTAGTTCCATCTGAGGTGTAAGTGGTAAATGATACCAAAGAAAGAACCGAGGTTATATGGGATGGAACAGAGAGCAGCTCCTTCAAGGATCGGTTTTTGTATTAGAAGAGGAACAACTGGGCTGTCTTAAAGAGAAAATTTTCTCTTTTTTTAACGTTTGTTTATTTTTTGAGAGACAGAGTGTGAGTGGGGGAGGGGCAGAGAGAGAAGGAGTCAGAAGCAGGCTTCAGGCTCTGAGCTGTCAGCGCAAAGCCTGATGCGGGGCTCGAACCCACAAACCGTGAGATCATGACCTGAGCTGAAGTCAGACACTCAACTGACTGAGCCACCCAGGTGCCCCTAAAGAGATAATTTTCTACATATGAATGTGATTTGACTTTTAAAAGGAACTGAAGTATAGGTAAGGGTGGATCATGGATCTATCATCTTTTTCAGGAAGATCATTTAAAAAATTCCCTTAATTATGTACCCCCAAATTATGAGTTGTCTTCAGTTATATTTTGCAATAGCAAATGGCAAATTTTGCTGAGAGAAGCAGTCTTAACTCTGACAAGGTAGTTCTCCAGAGTCTTATTACACAACACGAGATTACAGAATCAGCACTTATTCTGGAAGTTTGCAAGTTTGTGCTGAAGTGACCCTCCCTAAGCCTTGAGTATTTGGCAGAGAATGGGATATAAAAGGCAAACAAAGTTCAGCTATTTATTTCTTTATTAACTAAATGTAACCTAACCAGAATCCAAACGATGACTCCATAGCAATGAACTAAATTTGCTTTGCAAAAATTTGATGAAATATTTGATCATATGATAACATTTGCCATTACATCATTGAAACTTGAAACAAGTATGAAAGAACAGCGCTGTCTTATCACTCCTAAACACTAGTATAAGTTGTCTTTGATACTGAGTTCTATTTATATGACTTATGTAGTTAAATTTCTCTGGGAAAAAAGTTTTATTATGTACTGGACCTTATTCAGGGTGATTTCTAACTTAAAATTCTCTTGGCAGCATTCTCAATAACATGCCCTCTTGCCCTGCTGACACCCATCTATTCAGCAAACCTTTAATCAACTCAGATGTTTGCCTATGCTCCTTCAACTTGGCTGCCAAAAGAAGTGATACAATTGCACCAAATGGTGCTACTGAAAATTTGTAGACACATTTCAGTTTAGTGCCACAAGTTTTTTTCACACCCTTGTTCAGTTCTTGAACTAACTCACCAAAGGAATGATTCCAAATTATTATTATTATTATCATTTTGCTTAAGTACAGTGTATACTCCTATCTTCAGTGAAGTGAAGGTGTTGAGAATTTGGAACTTTCAAATATGGCTAATTAGCTTTAAGCTGGTACAATATTTTTTGAGGGGTATATTGGCATAAATTATCAAATTTTTAAACTCAGACTTTTACTTCTGACCATGATGAAACAATAGTGACTTCACTTCTTTTTTTTCCCTCAACATTTGGCTATTTTTATATCTTTCTTTTATATTTATAAGAGCCTTAAATATGATAGATACCATTGTTTGGTTTGTCATGTATATTGCAAGTATTTTCCATAATTTCTACTTTGTTTCATAATTTAATTTATGATGATTGGAACTAAGGTGAGGCAAGTGAGATGCCTAGTGTGAAAATGTTAAGGTTCTGACCTTGCATTTGCATGACTGCAAAAGTGAATGCCTCTTTTTTTTTTTTGAAGATTTTTAAAAGTAATCTCTACACCTAACATGGGGTTTGAACTTAAACCCCTCAGATCAAGAGTTGCATGCTCTCCCAACTGAGCCAGCCAGCACCCTTGTGTGAATACCTCAAGAGTAAGATGCCAGAGGCTTCACCCTGGTTCTGACCCTGTTATTTATACTTCTGCTGTAAACAGTTAGAAGTGGGCCAATATAGGAAATACCTGCTTTTAGACAGTGCAAAACTTGATGTCTAAGAAAAGGAAAACAACGTGTCTGATGCACTTTCTGTATCACTGTGTAGGGAGGAGACCCCAAAAAACAATATTTCAGTTTCACTAAGTTGAGGAAACAACGATGAGAGTTCATGGTAGTTGAGACAACAGGAAATGTGATGCCTCTGGCTTTGCTTTTTCTCAAAATTGGTTTGGTTATTCAGGGTCTCTTGTGGTTTCATACAGATTTTAAGATTGTTTTTTCCATTTTCCATTTCCAACATGCCATTGGAAGTTTGGTAGGGATTGTATCAAATCTGTAGATTGCTTTGGGTAGGTAGTATGGATATTTTAACAGTATTTATTCTTCAAGTCCATGAACATAGGGTATCATTCCATTTATTTATCTCCTTCACTTTCTTTCCTCAATGTCATATGGTTTTCAGTTTTTAGACTTCTCATCTCCTTGGTTAAATTTATTCCTAGGAATATTTTATTCTCTCTGATGCTACTGTAAATAGGATTGTTTTCTTAATTTTCTTTTTCAGATAGTTCACTGTTGGTGTATAGAAATGCAACTGACTTTTGTATATTTATTTTGTATGCTGATTTTATTATTACTAATAATTTTTTGGTGGAGTCTTTAGGGTGTAAAGATCATGTCATCTGCAAATAGATGTCTAATCTTCTATGTGTAATGTAAGATCATGTCATCTGAAAATAGAGACAACTTACTTCTTCCTTTCCAATTTGAATGATGTTTACATATTTTTCTTGCCTAATTTCTCTGGCTAAGACTTCCAGTAGCATGCTGAGTAAATGGAGTGAGAGTAGGCACATTTGTCTTCTTGATTTTAGAGGAAAAGCTTTTAGTGTTTCACCATTGAGTAGGATGTTGGCTGTGAGCTTGTCATATATGGTCTTTATTATTAGTTGAGGTACATTCCTTCTATATCTAATCTGTTGGGAGTTTTTTTTTTTTTTTATCATGAATGGATGTGTTATTTTGCCAAATGCTTTTTCTGCATCTATTAAGATGGTCAGATGATTTTATCCTTCATTTTGTTAATGTGATTTATTGATCTGCATATGTGGAACCATTCTTGAAACTTAAGGATAAATCCCATTTGATTATGGTGTATGATCCTTTTAATGTACTGATGAATTTGGTTTGTTATTTTGTTGAAGATATTTTTCATCATGTTTATCAGTGATATTGGCCTGTAATTTTCTTTTCTTGTAGTGATATTATCTGGCTTTGGTATAAGGATAATGCTGGCCTTGTAAAATGAGTTTGAAAGTATTCCTTCTTCTTCAGTTTTCAGTGTTTGAGAAGAATTGACATTAATTTTTCTTTATGTGTTTGGTAGGATTCTCCAGTGAATTCTCCATTTGGTCCTGGGCTTTCTTCAATCTCTTTACTCATTACTGGTGTGTTCAGATATTCTACTTTTTCATGATTCAGTTTTGATAGGTTGTATATTTCTAGGAGTGTATCTATTTCTTCTAGGCTATCCAACTTGTTTGGAATATAATTTTTCATAGTACAATTGACCTTGAACAGAAATGGGTTTGAACTGTATGGGTCCACTTATGTGGATTTTTAACAGTACAGTACTATAAGTGTATTTTTCTTCCTTATGATTTTCTTAATAACATCTTTTCATTATAACTTTATTGTTTGGATACAATGTATCACATATACATATACAATGTATATCACAAAAGATGTTGTTAGTGATTACTAATGTTATCAGTATGGCTTCTGGTTAACAGTAAACAGTAGTTAAGCTTTTGGGTAGTCAAAAGTTGTATGTGAATGCTGTACTGTATAGGGGGGTCAGCACTTCCAACCCTTGGCCCCTTATTCAAGAGTCAACTATGGTTTCTTATGATCCTATGTATTTCTGTGATATCAGTTGTAATGTCTTCTCTTTCATTTATAATTTTATTTATTTGTGTCTTCTCTCTTTTTTCTTAGTCTAGATAAAGGTTTGCCAGTGTAATTTATTTTATTTTATTTTTTTGCAAAACTCACTCTCAGTTTCATTGATCTTTTCTATTGTCTGAGTTTCTGTTTTATTTATTTCTACTCTAATATTACTATTTTCTTCCTTTTGCTAACTTTGGATATAGTTTGTTCTTTTCCTAGTTCCTTGAAGTATAATGTTAAGTTGTTTATTTGAGATCTTTCTTTTTTCTTAATATAGGCATTTATTGCTATATGCTTTTTTTTAGAACTGCTTTTTCTGCATTTCATACATTTTTATATGCTGTGTTTGCATCTTCATTTATTTCTGGATACTTTTTGATTTCCCTTTTAATTTCTTCTTTAACCCATTGGTTGTCCAAAAGTTTGTTGTTTAATTTCCACATATTTGTGAATTTTCCAATTTTCCTGTCATTGACATCTACTTTTGTATCCATCTATTAGACTTTTATACAACACTCTGCACAACATTAGGAGATAGTTCATTATTTTCAAGTGTACTTGGAATGTTCCATAAGATAGACCATGTGCTGGAACATAAAATAGGCGTCAATAATTTTAAAATGAAAGGAATCACAGAGTATGTTTTCTGATCACAACAGAATTAAACTAGAAATCAATGATAAAATATTTCCTGGAAAATTCTTAAATATTTTGAAATTAATAAACAGTTTAAAAGATAACAATTGAAAAGAAGAAATAACTAGGGAAATTAAAAATATTTTAACTTAATGAATATAAAGACACAGTATGTAAAATTTTGTTGGATGCAGCTAGAGCAATGCTGAGAGAAATTTATAGCTTAATAATGTTCACATTAAAGTGAAGAAACATTTATAATCAGTAATCTACATTTCCATCTTATGAAGCTAGAAGAATAAAAACAAATTAAAGATAATGTAGAAGAAAAGATATTAATGAAGCTAGAGTAGATATCAAGGAGAATATAGACAAAACAAATAGAGAAAATCAATGAAACCAAGAGTGGGATGCTTGAAAACATTAAGTAAAATTGATAAACCTCTAGCTAGAGTGATCAAGGAAAGAGGGAAAGAGACAACTTATAAATATTAGGAATGAAAGAGAGGATAGCACTACAGATACTACAGAAATTAAAACAACTTTTGAATGTGAATATCCCTATATATAGTAAAGAAATTGAATAAGTAAATTCCTTTCTGCAAAGAAAAGTACAGTACCAAGGGGCTTTACTGGTAAATTCTACCAAATATTCTACCAAATAATGCCAATCATACCAACGCTTTCAGAAAATAGAGTAGAAGGGAATAATTTTCAACTAATTTTATTGGCCGGCATTACCTTGATCCCAAAACCAAAGAATTACAAAAGATGAAGACTACAGACAAATATCCCTTATGAACATAGATGTAAAAATCCTTAACACAATATTAGCAAATTGAATCCAGTTATGTCTGAAAAGGGCAATACACCATGTATTGAAAAGGTCATGCATAGTTTATCTCAGAAAAATGTTGGTTTAACATTAGAAAATCAATGTGTTATTTACCATATAAATAATAAAACATAAAAACAATATAATTATTTCAATAGATACATAATAAATGTTTGATGAAGTTTAACATTCATTTATGATAAAATTATCCAGCAAACTATGAATGAAAGAGAATCCCTTAAAATGAAAAAGAAAATCTATGAAAATATAAATCATTATATTTAAAAAATGGATTCCTAAGATAGGGAATGAAGCAAGGTTGTTTGCTTCCACCACTTCTATTATCATTTTTTAAAATAATTTTTTTAAATGTTTATTTATATGAGAGAGAGAGAGAGAGAGAGAGACAGAGTGTGAGCAGGGGAGGGGCAGAGAGAGAGGGAGACACAGAATCTGAAGCAGGCTCCAGGCTCCAAGCTGTCAGCACAGAGCCTAACGTGGGGCTCAAACTCACAAACTGTGAGATCATGACCTGAGCTGAAGTTGGACGCTTAACTGACTGAGCCACCCAGGTGCCCCGCTTCTGTTACCATTTTATTGAAGAGCTTAACCAGTGCAAAAAGGCAAGAAAATAAAGGAAGAGGCATACAGAATGGAAAAGAAGTAAATTTGTTTCTAGTTTCATATGACATGATTGCTTTTGTAGAAAATATTAAGGAATCTACACTTGCCAGACCCGAAGGAAAATTAGCAAGGTGTTTAGATACATGGTTTATTTACAAAAGTTAATTGTGTTTATATATACAAGCAATAAACACTTTTAAAGTGAAATTTCAAAAATTTGATTTTTAATACTCAAAACAGAATATTTTACTATTTAATTTAATAAAACCAGAAGCATTTTGATATAATCAGAAAAAGTTATCAAGATAAATCAAGATAGTCTGTTTTTAAACAGTTTACATTGTGTTTATTTTTATTGAGATATAATTGATTTACAATATTATATAAGTTTAAGATGCACACAGTGTGTTGATTTGATATATTTATATATTACATTTATTTTTAAGTTCTTTATTGTATAAAATTTACATAACAATATTTACCATTTTAGCTATTTTTAAGTGTATAGTTCAGTGCATTAAGTATACTTATATTATTGTGCAACCATCTATAGAACTTTTTCATGTTCTCAAGCCGAATCTATTTTTTTTAAGTGTTAATTTAATTCCAGTTAGTTAACATACAGTGTTATATTAGTTTCAGGTGTGCAATAGAGTGGTTCAACAATTCCATACATTATCTGGTGCTCATCAGGACAAGTGCCCTCCGTCACAAGTGCCCTCCTTAATCCTCTTCACCTGTTTAACCCATCGCCTCACCCTCCTCCCCTCTTGTAACCATCAGTTTGTTCTCTGTAGTTAAGAGTATGCTTCCTGGTTTGTCTCTCCCTCTTTTCTTCCCCTTTGCTTGTTTGTTTTATTTCTTAAATTCCAGGTAATAGTGAAATTATATGGTATTTGTCTTTCTCTGGCTGACTTATTTCACTTAGCATTATACTCTCTAACTCCATCCACATTGTTGCAAATGGCAAGATTTCATTCTTTTTCATGGCCATATAATATTCCATTGTGTGTATATGCCACATATGCTTTATCCATTCATCAGTCAATGGATACTTGACTGCTCCCATAATTTGGCTATTGTAAATAATGCTCCTGTAAACATAGGGGTTGATGTATTCCTTCGAATTAGTGTTTTTGCATTCTTTGGGTAAATACACAGTATTGCAATTCCTGAATTGTAGCGTAGTTCTATTTTTAACTTTTTGAGGAACCTCCATACTGTTTTCTGCAGTGGTTAACAACAGTTTGTATTCCCACCAACAGTGCAAGAGGGTTCCTTTTTTTCCACGTCCCTGCCAACACCTTTTGTTTCTTGTGTTGTTAATTTTAGTCATTCTGACAGGTGTGAAGTTATATCCCCTTGTAGTTTTTATTTTCATTTCCCTGATGGTACTTTGGTACTTACCATGAGCATCTTTTTATGTGTCTCGACCATCTGTATGTCTTCTTTGTAGACATGTCTGTTCATGTCTTCTGCCTATTTTTTAATTGGATTATTTGTTTTTTGGGTGTTCAGTTTTACAAGTTCTTTATATATTTTGGATACTGACCCTTTTTTGGGTATGTCATTTGGAAATACCTTCTCCCATTCTATAGGTTGCTTTTTAGCTTTATTGATTATTTCCTTTGCTGTGTAGAAACCTTCTATTTTTATGAGGTGCCAATAGTTTATTTTTCCTTTTGTTTCCCTCACCTCAGGAGACCTATCTAGGCAAAAGTTGCTATGTCCAGTGTCAAGGAAATTACTCCTGTGTTCTCTTCTAGGATTTTTATGGTTTCAGGTCTCACATTTAGGCCTTTAATCAATTTTGAGTTTATTTTTGTATGTGGTATAAGAAAGTTTCACTTTTTATGTTGCAGTCCAATTTTCCCAACACCATTTGTTGAAGAGACTGTGTTTTTCCCATTGGATATTCTTTCATGCTTTATTAAAGGTTATTGAACATATAATTGTGGGTTTATTTCTGTGTTTACTATTCTGTTCTATTGATCTGTGTTTCTGTTTTCATGTCAGTACCATGCTGTTTTAATTGCTACAGCTTTGTAATATAACTTGAAGTCCAGAACCGTGACACCTCCAGCTTTACCTTTCTTTTTCAAGCTTGCTTTGGCTATTTGGGGTCTTTGTGATTCCATAAAAAAAATTAGGATTATTTGTTCTAGTTCTGTGAAAAATGCTGTTGGTATTTTGATAGGGATTGCATTAAATGTGTAGATTGCTTTGGGTACTATAGATATTTTAACCATATTTGTTCTTCCAACCCATGAGCATGGAATGTTTTTCCATTTGTTTGCAGAGTCTTCAATTTCTTTCATCAGTGTTTTATACTTTTCAGAGTACAGGTCTTTTACCTCTTTGGGTAGTTTTATTCCTAAGTATCTTATTATTTTTGGTGCAATTGTAAATGGGATCGATTTATTGATGTCTCTTCCTGCTGCTTCATTATTGGTGTATAGAAATACAACAGATTTCTGTACATTGATTTTGTATACTGTGACTTTACTGAATTTGTATATGAGTTTTAGCAGTTTTTTGATGGAGTGTTTTGGGTTTTCTACCTACAGTATCATGTCATCTGCAAACAGTAAAAGTTTTACTTCTTCTTTACAAATTTGGATGCCTTGTCTGATTGCTGTGGCTAGGACATTCAGTACAATGTTGAATAAAGTAGTGACAATAGACATTATTCTCTTGTTTCTGGCCTTGGGGGAAAAGCTGTTTTTCTCCATTAAGGATGATGTTAGCTGTGGGCTTTTCATATATGGCCTTTATTATGTTGATGTATGTTCCCTGTAAACCTACTTTGTTGAGGGTTTTTATCACGAGTAGGTGTTGTACTTTGTCAAATGCTTTTTCAGCATCTGTTGAAATGATCATATGATTCTTATCCTTTCTCTTGTTGAGTGATGTATTATGTTGATTGATTTGCGAATATTGAACCACTCTTGCAACCCAGGAATAAATGCATTTTAGTTTTGTTGAATGTTTCCTTTGCTATGCAGAGGATTTTTATCTTGATGAGGTCTCCGTAGTTCATTTTTGCTTTTGTTTCCCTTGCCTCTGGAGACATGTCTAGTAAGAAGCTGCTGTGGCCAAGGTAAAAGAGGTTATTGCCTGTTTTCTTCTAGGATTTTGATGGTTTCCTGTCTTACATTTAGGTCTTTCATCTATTTTGAGTTTATTTTTGTGTATTGTATGAAAAATTGGTCCAGGGTCATTCTTTTACGTGTCGCTGTGCAGTTTTCCCAACACCGTTTGTTGAAGAAACTGACTTTTTTCTATTGGATACTCTTTTCTGCTTTGTTGATTAATTGGCCATCAAATTGTGGGTCCATTTCTGGGTTTTCTGTTCTGTTCCATTGATCTGTGTGTCTGTTTTTGTGCCAGTATCATATTGTCTTGATGATTACATCTTTGTAGTATAGCTTGAAGTCCAGAATTGTGATGCCTCCAGCTTTTTATTTTTTTTTTTCAATGTTACTTTGGCTATTTGGGGGTCTTCTGGTTCCATACAAATTTTAGAATTGTTTGTTCTAGCTCTGTGAAGAATGCTAGTATTATTCTGATAGGTATTGCATTGAATGTGTAGATTGCTTTGGGTAGTAGAAACATTTTAATAATATTCTTCCAATCCATGAGCTAGGAATGTTTTCCATTTCTTTGTGTCTTCTTCAGTTTTCTTCATAAGCTTTCTATGGTTTTCAGCATATGAATCTTGTACTCCTTTGGTTAGGTTTATTCCTAGATATCTTTTGGTTTTTGGTACAATTGTAAATAGGATTGATTCCTTGATTTCTCTTTCTGTAGCTTCATTACTGGTGTGCAGAAATGCAACCAATTTCTGTACGTTAATTTTATATCCTGCAACTTTGCTGAATTAATGTATCTGTTCTAGCAGTTTTTTGGTGGAGTTTTCTGGGTTTTCCACATAAAGTATTATGCATGTCATCTGCAAAGAGTGAAAGTTTGACTTCTTCTTTGCCAATTTGTATGCCTTTTATTTCTTTTTGTTGTCTGATTGCTGAGGCTAGAACTTCCAGTACTATGTTGAACAACAGTGGTGAGAGTGTATATCCCTGTCATGTTCCTGACCTTAGGGGAAAAGCTCTCAGTTTTTCCCCATAGGTTGATATTAGCTGTGGATCTTTCACATATGGTCTTTATGATGTTGAGGCATGTTCCTTTTATCTCTACTTTATTGAGTTTTTTTTGTATCAAGAAAGGATGCTGTATTTTGTCAAATGCTTTTTTTCTGCATCTATTGAGTGGATTGTATGGTTCTTATCCTTTCTTTTATTAATGTGGTGTATCACATTGATTGATTTGCAAATTTTGAACCAGCCTGTCAGCCCAGGAATAAATTCCACTTGATCATGGGGAATAATTCTTTTAACTGCTGTTGAATTCGATTTGCTAGTATCTTGTTGATAATTTTTACATCAAGGTTCATCAGGGATATTGGCCTGTAATTCTTCTTTTTAGGGGGTCTTTGTTTGGTTTTGGAATCAAGGTAATGCTGGCTTCATAGAGTGAGTTTGGGAGCTTTCCTTCCATTTCTATTTTTTGGAACAGTTTGAGAAGAATAGGTATTAAGTCTTCTTTAAATGGTAAAATTCCTCTGGGTATTTGTCTGGCCTAGGACTCTTGTTTTTTGGGAGATATTTGATAACTGATTTAATTTCTTTGATGGTTATTGGTCTGTTCAAATTTTCTATTTCTTGTTTCAGTTTTGGTAGTGTGTGAGTTTCTAGGAATTTTTCCATTTCTTCTAGATTGCCCAGGTTTTGGCATATAATTTTTCATAATATTCTCTTGTAATTGTTTGTATTTCTTTGATGTTGGTTTTGATCTCTCCTCTTTCATTTGTGATATTTATCTATTTGGGCCCTCTCTTTTTTTCTTTTTGATAAGTCTGGCTAGGGATTTATCAATTTTGTTTATTCTTTCAAAGAACCAGCATTTAGTTTCATTGATCTGTTCTACTGGGTTTTTGTTTGTTTGTTTGTTTCTATATCATTTATTTCTGCTCTAATCTTTATTATTTTCCTTCTTTTGCTGGCTTTAAGCTTTATTTGCTGCTCCTTTTCTAACTCCTTTAGGTGTAAGGTTATGTTGTGTGTTTATTTTCTTCTTCTTTGGATAGGACTGAATTGCAATGTACTTTCCTCTTAGGACTGCCTTTGCTATATCCCAAAGGGTTTGGACTGTCATGTTTTCATTTATCATTTGCTCTAATATTTATTATTTTCTTCCTTCTGCTGGTGTTAGGTTTTGTTTGTTGTTCTTTTTCTAACTCCCTTGGGTGTAAAGTTAGTTCATTTGAGATTTTTCTTGCTTCTTGAGGTAGACATGTAATGCTATAAACTTCTCTTTTAGGACTGCTTTTGCTGTATCCCAAAAGTTTTGGACCACTTTGTTTTAATTTTCATTTGTTTCGATGTACTTTTTAATTTCTTCTTTTATTTCCTGATTGACCCATTTACTTTTTAGTAGCATGTTATTTAACCTCCATGTATTTGTGGTCTTTCCATATTTTTTCCTGTAATTGATTTCTAGTTCCATAGCATTGTTGTCAGAAAAGGTACATGGCATGACTTCAACTTTCTTCAATTTGTTGAGGCTTGTTTTGTGGCTCAATATATGATCTATTCTGGAGAATGTTCCATGTGTCTTTGAAAAAAATGTGTATTCTGCTGTTTTAGGATGGAATGTTCTGAATATATATTTAAACCTACCTGTACCAGTGTATCATTCAAAGCCATTGTTTCCTTGTTGATTTTCTGTTTAGATGATATGTACTGATATAAGTGGGGTGTTAAAGTCCTCTAATGTTATTGTATTATTATTCTTTAGTTCCTTTATGGTTGTCATTAACTGTTTTATGTGTTTGGGTGCTTTCAAGTTGGGGGCCTAAATATTTACAATTGTTATATCTTCTTGTTGGATTCCCCCCTTTATTACTATGTAGTGTCCTTCTTTGTCTCTTGGTATAGTCTGCTTTAAAGTCTATTGTGTCCAATATAAGTATTCCCACTCTGGATTTTTTTTTTACATCCATTTGCTTGATAGATGTTTCTCCATCCCCTTACTTTCAATCTGCAGGTGTCTTGGGTCTAAACTGAGCCTCTTGTAGGCAGCATACAAATGGGTCTTGTTTTTTCATTCATTCTGTCTTTTGATTGGAGAGTTTAGTTCATTTACAGTCAATTATTGATAGTTCTGTATTTGTTGTCATTTTGTTATTTGTTTTGTGGTTGTTTCTGAATATTTTCTCTGACTCTTGACTTTCTTTCATGGTTTGCTGATTTTAGTGATATATTTGGATTTCTTTTTCTTTACTCTTTTTATATTTATTAGTGGTTTTTGATGTATGGTTACTATTATGTTTGTATATAACCTCTTCTGCAAATAGCAGTCTGTGTTAAGTTGATGGTTGTTTAAGTTTGAACCTATTCGTTACTCCTCTTCTCTCCACGTTTTAGGTATATATTGTCATATTTTACATGGTTTCATGTTGTGATTTCCTTGACTGATTCTTTTTACAGAAATATTCATTTTTACTGCTTTTGTGTTTCCTTCCTTCATACTGTCTCTTTTGGTCACTCAAAGAGGCCCCTTTAATATTTCTTGAGGGGCTGGTTTAGTGGTCATGAACTCCTTTAGTTTTTGCTTATCTGGGAAACTCTTTTTTCCCCCCTCTATTCTGAATGATAGCCTTGCTGGATAGACTATTCTTGGCTGCAGACTTTTTCCTTTCAATGCTTTGAATATATATCATGCCATTCCCTTCTGACTTGGAAAGTTTCTGCTGAAAAATCCCCTGCTAGCCTTATAGGGTTTCCCTCCTATATTACTATCTTCTTTTGTCTTGCTGCTTTAAAATTTTTTTTTTCTTATCACTATATTTTCCAACTTAATTACAATATGTCTTGATGTAGATCTGATTTTGTTGATTTTGTTAGGGGTCTCTGTGCCTCTTGGGTCTGGATATCTGTTTCCTTCCCCAGATCAGGGAAGTCTTCAGCTATTATTTTGTCAAATAAATCTTCTGCCACCTTTTCCTCCTCTTCCTCCTCCTCCTCCTCCTCCTCCTCCTCCTCCTCTTCCTCCTCTTCCCTTCCTCCTCCTCTTCCTTCTTCTTCTTCTTCTTCTTCTTCTTCTTCTTCTTCTTCTTCTTCTTCTCTTGGGACTCCTATAATATGAATGTTATTATGTTATATAAAGTCACTGAGTTCCCTGTCCTTGTTTTGCTTAATTCTTTTTTCTCTCTTTTGTTCATCTTGATTATTTTTCATTATTCTGTCTTCTAAGTCATTAATTTATTCCTCTGCTTCTTCCAGTCTGCTGTTCATTCTATCAAGCATATTTCTAAGGTTGTTTATGCACTCTTCATCTCTGATTGTTCCCTTTTTTATCTGTGTTAAGAGTTTCACTGATTTCTTCCACTCTTTCCTCAAATCCAGTGAGTATTCTTATAATCATTGCTTTAAATACTCTATCAGACATGTTGCTTATATCTGTTTCACTTGGGTCTATGGCCATGGTCTTGTCCTGTTCTTTCATTTGGGATAAATTTCTCTGTCTTCTCATCTTGTCTAAGTCTCTGTGCTTGTTTCTCTGTGTGTGGTGTGAGAAAGTGGTCCAGTTTCATTCTTTTGCATGTTGCTGTCCAGTTTTCACAACACCATTTGCTGAACAGACTGTATTTTTTCTATTGGGAAGTCTTTTCTGCTTTGTTAAAGATTAGTTGACCATTTAGTTGTGGGCTCATTGCTGACTTTTCTATTCTGTTCCATTGATCTATGTGTCTGTTTTTGTGCCAGTACCATACTGTTTTGATTGCTACATCTTTGTAATATAACTTGAAGTCCAGAATTGCAATGCCTCCATGTTTGCTTTTCCTTTTCAAGATTGCTTTGGTAATCTTTTGTGCTTCCATACAAATTTTAGGATTATAAAACTCCAGGCTTTAAGATTTAATGGTTGCCAGAAATCACAAAATTTTGCTCTTCTTGTTTTCCAAGTGAACTGTTGTGGGGATTGTCTCCCCCCACTCCCTGCATTTCCCTGTGTTGTAGTCTGTCTCTTGCTCTTCTCCATGACTTCAGCTCCATCCCACCACAGTGGGTATATTCTACTTCTCTACCAAACTGTGTCTCTGTACATTCTACCTTCTTTGATGTTGCTTGTTCTCTGCCTTTAGTTATGGAGTTTGTTCTGTCATCCTTTAGGTGAATTTCTGAGGTATTTAGAGTGATTTGATAGTTATCTAGTTGTATTCATGGTTTGAGGTTAGCTTAAGGTCCTCCTACTCTGCTGCCATATGCCAGGTCACATAAATCTATTTGTTTTTAAGTGTGGCAGTAAGTAGGCAAATGACACACACATAGAATGTGTTAGGGAAAGTCAGCTATGTCTCCTATTCTTGAGGGTAATCACCTTATGATGAAGAGGTCGTATAATCCTCTGTAGTGTAGTGTCCCCTGTTCACCAGGGCCTGGCACTTCTGGGAGTGTCTCCAATGTGTGCTGTGTATGCTCTGCCGTTTTTTTTTTTCTCAGCCACTTTATCCTTCATGCCAGTCATCTATAGAGTCTCTCTCTGCCTGTTGTGGGCAGTGTTTTGTCTCTGGCCTGAATGTGGCATGTTTTAACTAGATGTGCTCTGGTATGTTTGTGAAATGAGACCTGTTGTCACCACCACTGGAACTAAGGCATCACAAAACTCCTGGGTTGAATGAGGCAGTGTGAGCAGAGGTTTGAGCTGGTCTTCTGAGAAAGAGGGCCTGCCACTCTGGGACTGAGGCAAGTCTTACTGGGAAGGGCAGTTCCTTTAGAGCATTGGGAGATGGGGCTTGGTGTGAGCAAGTTAGGTAGCTTGTGTTGGCACTGTGCTGGTTCCTGCAGGTGGCCCCGTGGTTGTGCTGAGGGGTGGGGTAGGAAAATGGCCCTGGCCAGTTCTTTAGTTCCTGGAGGGGTCTCCCTATGAATCATACCTCTCTGGGATGCACTCCAAGTTGAAAAAGTCACCTTTCCACTCCATGCCCCAGGTGCCCTTCAGATTGCTGTGTCCATGCTATATGTCCACAGGTTTTTTACCTACCTTCTTTCCAAGAGCAGTACAATTCTCTTCATGCTCTATCCCAGCCAGGCCTATTGACCTTTAAAACTTTAGGCTGCCCCTGCCCCCAATTTTTATTTAAATCCCACTTAGTTAACATACAGTGTAATACTAGTTTCAGGTATAGCATTTGGCAATTCATCACTTACATTAAACACCCAGTGATCATCACAACAAGTGCCCTTCTTAATACCCATCACCTATTTAACCTATCCCTCCTGCCCACCCACCCCCCCCCCTTCCAGTAACCCTCAGCTTGTTCTTTATAGTTAAGAGTCTGTTTCCTGGTTTGCCTCCCCACCACCTCTGCCCCATGTTCATCTTCATTTTATTTCTTAAATTTCACATATGAGTGAAATCATATGGTATTTGTCTTTGACTGACTTACTTACACATGTAAAATGCCAGAATCTGATTTTTAAGGTTATCTGCTGATTCTCCAGTATCAGCTTTAATGGTGATAAGCTTACATTTGCTTTTCCTCTGTATGACCTCTGATGTCCATTTCTCAGTTGGTTTTGAATGCCTCATGGGAACTGAGGAGGTGTTATATGTTCATGTATTTGCCTCCCTAAATCCTAACAGGGCACATAGATTTACCTCTACTGTAAAATGAGTCGATATTCTCCCTCACCCCCATGCCGTAAATCCTCTTGGCTGCATATCTGCTGATAGGTTTCAGAGTTGCCACATCATTACATCATTTGTAGATGTACCACAAGAATGCTGTGAGCCATAGCCCTCTTGGCTTTAGGATACATCACACTTAGTGAATGGGAATATACATCATCACCCTTGCTATGTGAGTTCTTTTGTGAATGTTTGTACCTGTAAAGGACATGGGCATGGCTGCCTCTCTTGGGACTTTTCTCTTTATACCCAAGAACAGATTTTCATAGCATCAGGATAGCCCTATGCTCATTTTGTAGTAGGTAGAATTGAAGTATAGAGAAAGTAAAGCTGTATGTTTGCTCACTTAGAAAAAAGTTTTCTTTCCACTTTGCCTATAAAATTGTGAATTTTTGAATAAGAGGTATGTACATTTCAGTGCAATCTTATTCAAGAATTATGTTCTTGAGTAAAATTGTTAGTATATGAATTCATCAATTTATATATAACGATGTTGCCTAATAAAAGCATTCAAAACTGAAGTCAGAATATTAAAGTACTAAATTCATGTGTAATCTATTCAGCTACTGTTTTTTTCAAATATATGAAAAGAATATTTTTTATTTCCATCTGCATTATTTTGTGCATTTGAGAAATCTTGCCAAATCTTACATACAGAAATCTTCTTTTATTAGCCCATTTTGTTTTTTTGTGTGACCTACATTCCAATAAATGTGCCCCAAAGTGTTAAAAGTGAAAACTGGTATTTCTTACATAGTCATCCAACAGAAATCAATATTAACATTAGAAAGTCAGTGGGTGGCTATTGTACATAGTAAATAGATTTAAAATGGGGAAAACAATGAAATCAACTTTAGTATTATTAGTAACTGAGATGGATATTACATGCTTTGGGAACTGTGTTTGTATTACATGTCAAATCCCATTGTAAAATATGTCATTAGAATGGAAAGGTTCATAGAAAATAACATGTCCACACCCCTGGCAATTGCCCATTTATTTCAAGCAACATTCAATAAAAAACAGAGACATTTCCACTGTCTTTGGAATTCATTAATAAAATTTGGCTTGTATTGCCATATACCTCCTGCCAAAGGATTCACATCTAGTGCACATTTTCCTGTGCATTGATCCTAGAACTGTATTCTTCATGATCCCTTTATACATTCCCTTGAATTCCCTCCCAACATTCCTGCTAGACTCTTGAACTAGACCATGGATTTTGCTGCTATTGAAATTTTCAAAATGGGTCAAAAGTATTTAAGGCAAGCCAGGAATTCTCTAACAGCTTTGCTGAGATTTAATTATTCCAGATGATAAAGCATTACCTTCCAGTACATGTTAGGATTGAGTAGCATAATCTGCTGATATCTAAGGAATGTAGCTTGGTAATCACTTTGGCCTTAGAGTTTTCAGAGTATTGATTTAGATGGGTAATAGTTCTGATGTCGAATCAGAATCCAATTTTAATGACAATTTCAGCATCTCTGGGAATAAAATGGAATAATATGTGATACAGATGTTGAATTGGACAAATTTCCAATATAAGAAGAAGCATCTAAATAATTCCTGGGAACTAAAACTTCTTTTTGAACATACTGATTTTACCTACAAAGGTTGTCACCTCATTTGTAAAGTGCCACAACTAGAATATGAGGAACTAGATCTCAAAGAGGGAAATACTGCTTGGTGTTCAGATGGTCACAAGTAAGAAAACACTTGAATGACATCAAGGAAAACACTTGAATGTCATTCAAAAAAGCTTGATTTTTAAAATATAATTTATTGTCAAGTTGGTTTCCATACAACACCCAGTGCTTATCCCAATAGGTGGCCTCCTCAATCCCCATCACCCACTTTCCCCTATCCCCCCACCCCCATTAACCCTCAATTTGTTCTCAGTTTTTAAGAGTCTCTTATGGTTTGCCTCCTTCCCTCTCTGTAACTTTTTCCCCCTTCCCCTCCCCCCTGGTCTTCTGTTAAGTTTCTCAGGATCCACATATGAGTGAAAACATATGGTATCTGTCTTTCTCTGCCTGACTTATTTCACTTAGTATAATACTCTCTAGTTCCATCCACATTGCTACAAATGGCCAGATTTCATTCTTTCTCATTGCCAAGTAGTATTCCATTGTATACATAAACCACATCTTCTTTATCCATTCATCAGTTGATGGACATTTGGGTTCTTTCCATAATTTGGCTATTGTTGAAAGTGCTGCTATAAACATTGGGATACAAGTGCCCCTATGCATCAGCACTCCTGTATCCCTTGGGTAAATTCCTAGCAGTGCTGTTGCTGGGTCATAGGGTAGATCTATTTTTAATTTTTTGAAGAACCTCTATACTGTTTTTGAGAGTGGCTGCATCAGTTTGCATTCCCACTAACAGTGCAAGAGGGTTCCCGTTTCTCCACATCCTCTCCAGCATCTATAGTCTCCTGATTTGTTCATATTAGCCACTCTGACCAGAGTGAGGTGATATCTCAGTGTGGTTTGGATTTGTATTTCCCTGATGAGGAGTGACGTTGAGCATCTTCTCATGTGCCTATTGGCCATCTGGATGTCTTCTTTAGAAAAGTGTCTATTCATATCTTCTGCCCGTTTCTTCACTGGATTATTTGTTTTTCAGGTGTGGAATTTTGTGAGTTCTTTATAGATTTTGGATACTAGCCCTGAAAGTCTTGATTTGAAAGAATAGCCAAAGCATGGATATAGATACTGCAGGACAGGAGTTGCACTTTCAACATTAACTACAGGACCTTTCTTGAATGGAGATTACTTTAAAGAGCAGCAACATTTTGGAAAAATAAAAGTATAGACTAAGTATTAATTTAGAGTTATTAATTCATTGCATCATTCTCAGCAAAACATTGAATATTTGCTTGTCAAATATGTCTAAAGACTCTTCTGGTAGTGGTATAGAAAATACAAAGGTATCTGGTAGTTCTAAGTCATTCTCATTGGGAAAAATATGGAAAACAAACAGATGCCTTTTTTGATATTGCTTTTGTGTAATAAGTATGCTTTCATACCATGTTGAGACTGTTTGAATAGATTTTCCTGGGTGGAATAATTCTTTAGCTCAATTCATTAATGTTCCAGCAGAAAAATGGATAGGAGAGCTAAGAAAGCAGTATTTCCAGGCATCCCTTTGCCCCAGTGTGACATTTTCCATTCTCTGTGGGTGCCCAAGGGTTTGCCCTTTGATTGAGTATAGCATGATTTAGTGCTCTTGATATCTACTAAAGTATTGTCCTAGTGTTCTGGTCCACCAAATTAATAGTGGTTTATTGTGTCACTTCTGATATAATAGAGACATTAGGAAGTTGCAATCCTACTTACTTGTTAAAGGTCAATTCAGATGCTTAGCATGAACCTGAAAGTCAAGAATGCAAATCTAACACCCAAAGTCCTTTATTTCCTTCCCGAAGGCTTTCCAGACTGACCCTTGGCAGCTTTGACAGCTCCAAAAAGAGAGAAGGGAAATAACAGCTTCTGTCCTAAGGGTTTGTCTTTTTTTTTTCCAACAAAGATCATATCATGGAAATTCTGCTGGGTAGAGAATCATTCCTTAGTAGGCTGTTCATTTGATATTAGCATTTTCTTCTTCCAATAGCACTTAGTGTGACTTCTTTGGATATTTGCCCTACTTTTAATAATTTATTTTTTTAAGTTTATTTATTTACTTTGAGAGAGAAAGTGTGAGTGAGGGAGGGGCAGAGAGAGAGGGAGAGAGAGAATCCCAAGCATGCTCCAGGCTGTTAGCACAGAGCCCAAGAGAGGCCTTGATCTCATGAGCCATGAGATCATGACCTGAGCCGAAATCAAGAGTTGGATGCTTAACCAACTGAGCCATCCAAGCAGCCCTTCCCCACTTTGAGTTTTCTTGTTTGTAGTTTCACATCTTCCAACTTAACCACTAAACATTCAGGGCATTAGGTCATTCTCTAGATCTCTCAGAAAACTACGAGAATAACCTTTGTGCAATGTTTCATATGCCAAAGGAGGTAAATCATGTCTTACATATCATAATTTGATTACTTATTAGTGTAGAATTGTTTAGGAGTTCACTGTGAACTACAGTGAGCTATTTGTGGATAGATCTGATTTAAAAAATACTTCATTTATACACATTTATATAAATCAGATAGATCTTTGTGCTACTATTACAGATTCCAAAATAGAAATCTCAGGCAATTAAGGATGGAGCCTGTCTGTATCTGTTGCTGTGAAGAGCTGCTCTGTTTAATGCAGTAGTCATTAGATATATGAGGCTTGTTAAGTGTAAGTTAAATTAAAATAAAAAATTTAGTTCACTGGTTACACTAGCCACTTTTCAAGTTCTCAATAGCCTCATGGGTCTAGTGATTACCATGTTGTACAGTACAGATATAGAATATTAGCATCATCATGGAAAGATTATTGGATAATACTATTCTAAAGCATATAAGATTATCATATTTTTTACTTTTTTTAAAAATTTTTTTTTCAACGTTTTTTTTTTTATTTTTATTTTTGGGACAGAGAGAGACAGAGCATGAACGGGGGAGGGGCAGAGAGAGAGGGAGACACAGAATCGGAAACAGGCTCCAGGCTCTGAGCCATCAGCCCAGAGCCTGACGCGGGGCTCGAACTCAGGGACCGTGAGATCGTGACCTGGCTGAAGTCGGACACTTAACCGACTGCGCCACCCAGGCGCCCCTATTTTTTACTTTTTTATAAAATGAGGGAAGACTCACATTATAATGCTGTGTTTATAATCTCTAAGGCAAGTGATATGGGTCCCATTTCAAAAATTCTAGGCTTGTAGGTAACCAATAAGAAATCTTTACACAATCATGTAAATTTTACTCTGCATTATTTATCTTATTCTACACTTTAGGAAACACCAAGAGGTCACAGGACTTGTCCCATCATCCTCATGAGGTTATTGAATGGCTCAAGGTAGAACGAAGGCGGACAGCCTAGACCACTTAATCTGTGGAGAATCTAGGTGCCAGACACAATAGGGATAAGCATCACAAGTGAAGAAAATCTCAAATCGGCCTCTGGAAAACCCTTCAATACACCTTGAACGTGTTCTTTGTTACAGACTAAAATAGAAGAGTGTTTATTTCATTTTCGTTTCAAATTGTCCTTGAGACTGAGAGCTTATTCACTTTGTTACCTTCAGTAGACTTGTAGTGACTATAGAATTCATCAACAAGTTATTTAATATGGAAACATTGAAATGTAGGAGATGGTTTTACATTTTTAAACTTGAATGAGGACATTCAGACACTAGGAAAAAATATTAGTTCAGATCTTAGTAACAGAATAACTGGTTTGATTAGAACTTGAAGCATTTGACATTATGGAACTGGTCTGTACTTCCTCACAAGAGCCCATTGTTAACATTTCATGAATTCTGCAAACTGGTCATTAAAAGCAGTCATTATTAAAAGTTAAATTATGTAAACTTATAATTAAATTATATTAAAAGCAAAGGTAAAAAATACTCAAGAGTAATTGTTTTGTGATTATTTTACTACATTTTACTATTACCTATGCTCTTGAGGTTATTTATGTTTACTTTGTTGGTAAAGCAGAAATACTATATCATGGTGTGCTATTGCACATTTCCTCCCAATTACCTGTAACTGAAATGGTCTGTCTACTTACAATTTCAACTCCCACTACATTTGGTGCTTTTTTTGGTCAAGGAGTCATGCTATTTAGAGATGAGGAAAAATTGGAGATGCTTTCTGAAGTCTTACATCTGCTGTTTCTTTCTGTAGGTTCTTTTTATCCCCCAATTTTTATTTAAATTCTAGTTTGCTAACATATAGTGTAATATTGACTTAAGCAGTAGGATTTAGTGATTCATCACTTATATATTACACCCAGTGCTCAACACAAGTGCCCTCCTTAATACCCATCACTCATTTCACCCATCCCCATCCCACCTCCCCTCCATCAACCCTCAGTTTGTTCTCTATAGTTTAGAGTCTGTTATGGTTTCCTTCCTTCTTTTTTTTCCCCCTTCCCCTATGTTCATCTATTTTGTTTCTTAAATTCCCCATATTAGTGAAATCATACGGTGTTTGTCTTTCTCGGACTAACTTATTTCACCTAGCATAATACACTCTACCCTCCATTCACATTGTTGCAAATAGCAAGATTTCATTCTTTTTGATGGCTGAGTAATATTCCTCTATATATCATGTATTCTTTATCCACTCATCAGTCAATGGATATTTGGGCTCTTTCCATAATTTGGCTATTTTTGATAATACTGCTATAAACATTGGAGTGCATGTGCCCCTTCGAATCAGTATTTTTGTATACTTTGGGTAAATACCTAGTAGTGCAATTGCTGGATCATAGGGTAATTCTATTTTTAACTTTTTGAAGAACCTCCATACTGTTCTCCAGAGTGGCTGCACCAGTTTGCATACCCACCAACAGTGCAAAGGGTTCCCCTTTCTCCATATCCTCGCCAACCTCTGTTGTTTCTTGTATTGTTGGTTTTAGCCATTCTGACAGGTGTGAGGTAGGTATCTCATCATGGTTTTCATTTGTATTTCAATGATAATGAGTGATGTTGAACATCTTTTCATGTGTCTGTTGGCTATCTGGATGGCTTCTTTGGAAAAATGTCTATTCATGTCTTTTACCCATTTCTTCACAGGATTATTTGTTTTTTGGGTGTTGAGTTTGATAAGTTCTTTATAGATTTTGGATACTAACTCTTTATCAGATATGTTATTTGTAAATATCTTCTCCCATTCTGTAGGCTGCCTTTTAGTTTTGTTGATTGTTTCCTTTGCTGTGCAGAAACTTTTTATGTTGATGAAGTCCCATGGCTCATTTTTGTTTTTGTTTCCCTTGTCTCTGGAGACATGTCTAATAAGTTGCCATGGCTGAAGTCAAAGAGGTTTCTGTAAGTTCTTAGAAAGCAATGTGAACATTTGAATTGAGTCTCCAAGCATAGAGATGATTCTTGGAGTCAGAAAAAGGGTTAAAGGATGATATTCCATATTGAGGAAATAGAATGGTCATAAAAGTAGAGGAGGAGAAACATGGAACATGTGCAATGTTCAAAAATATTTCTGTAACTCAGATGTCACTTAGATCTTTCCAGCCCCTTTTATAAAATGGACTAAACACCCTAGTCCATGTCTTATAGATGTCCAACAACCTACTTCAATAAGTCTCTGATGGTTACAGTATCATGGAGATCCAGAATCTGAGCTCTTATTTCTTTTAAATTAGCTGAGTTTAGGGATTTCTCTTTCCAACCTGTGCAAGTTACTCCCTACTTCACAATATGTCATCCAGATGTGGTGCTTAGCCCCTACTCAACAATTCTGCCACAAATAACAACAGTCACTCACATCAAACCTCTGTATGTTCATATGCATGTGTGTATTTGTTAGGTCCTTGCTATGTGAAGTGTGGCCCACAGACTAGCAGAATCAGCCTTGCCTGGGAGTTTGTTAAAAATGTAATATCTCAGGCTTCCACTCAAGCCTAAAGAATTAGAATTTAATTAAATGTACATTAAAGTTTGAGAGCCACTAAAGGTAAATGGTTGTAAGAAGTGGTATGTGTGTATATATATCTATCTTGAAAGGGCTGGGAAGATCTAGATGACATCTGGGTTGCAAAGATCTTTTTGAATATTACACATGTTCTATGTTTCTTTCTCTACTTGTATAACCATGCTGTTTTCTCAATCTGAGATACCATCCTTTAACCCTTTCTCTGACTCCTGGAATTGTCCATATTTTTGAAGTTTCAATTCAAATGTTCACTTTGCTCTCTTAAGAACTTACAGAAAGAAATGGCATATATAGGACTCCAGAAAGCATTTCTAATGTTTCCTCATCTCTGTATAGCATGACTCTTTGAAAAAAAAAAACAAAACACACCAGATATAGTGGAGGTTGAAATAGCAAATAGACCATTTCAGTTACAGGTAGTTGTATGTGTCCTAATTTAAAAATAAGTTTGCTAAGGGTATTTACATACATAGCTCTGAGTATGGACAATCTTCGAGAAAAGTGAGATAAGTGATAATTGACATTGATATCTCCATTTCATTTTTAAACAAGATGGCCATACCATTAGTCTAAAATATCCTTATGTAGAGAGACAACTTCCCTTTAGTCCCTTTCTCTGAAGTTACTTTAGTAAATTATTCATAGATATAATGATAAGTAGCCAGGGAGAACATTTGTGTGCATAGCTTTGACCTTGTTTGAATACCAAACCTTGTAAGACTAGGTTGCAGACAGAATTGTTCTAGCTGTGAACAGAGAGCAATCCCATGTCAGGGGATGTGAGAATAGGGAAGGGGGATGAGTAGAAGCAGCACTGGCTACACAGTGAGAAAGGTCAGAATCTAGTACTAGTTCCAGCACTAGATTGCTAGGAGACTTTGCTTCTCTTCCCTGGGTTGCATCCCCTTTTTCAGTCTCTTTTGTGATCAGAGGACTACAGAATTTCCCAGTTCACTAAGAGCCCTCAAGATTACTTGGGGACCTAATGGGATAGCCAGAACTGCTACAGCTCCTCCAAGCTCACACAATATTGAATCCAGCAAATTTTTGTAACTTAGAGGACAATGATTTTGCTCATCATGCCATTTTCTTAAAACTTTCCCTTGAGTACCTACAATACTTTTGTCTGCGCTCAGTTTTATTAGCACTTCTATTCTGTAGACTTCTATTCCATTTATTGGAATAAAGTGGATACATTAGTTGCCTGGATTGGAAACAAATCCTAAATAAAGAGGTTTTTTTTTTCTTTTCTCAGTGGTGCTATAACCTGGAATAACCTACTTTCTCTCTTGATAACACTGTTATAGGAAAACTAAGAGTAATTATCAGAGATCAGGAATAATTCTTACTTTTCACAGTAAACTGAAGTTCTTCCTGGGTCTAACCTACCAAAAGTCAAATCCAAGTAAATTATTGTAAGAAAATTTGGTGAAGTTTGTTTTTACTTCCTTCCACCTTCCCACCAGGATATGTCTAATGGTGAACCTTTATCAAATATGTGGTTTCCTCATGTTACCTTTTGCTTTTGTAGTTCTTCTTCAAGGGTCTGACATCCTAAAGTTATTGCCTTGCCTCAAACTTCCCTCTTTCCTCCCCATTTCTCTCTGTATTTTTGTGCTAATACTGGTCCAGTTAGAAAGACTTGACAACAGAATTCACAATAAAATGTTGATGAGTGTGATCCTGTTGAGAAAGTTTACATTTCAGGGTTCTTTGATTTAGCCAAAATAAATGAAGACTTATGTTAGAATAATCAAGAGACTGGTTAGCATTCCTGAAATTCAAACCAAACCTCCATTCCTCCTACATCTAGGGGTAGTTCTTGTCCCAAATGAAAATTAAGGACAGCCAGTGTTCAATAGGACAGATGATCAGGAAGGCATGAATCAGAGCACCAAGGAGACTGCTGTTAAGTTTAAGCAGCATTATTTTCCCAACATATTTAGGCTACTGGCACCCACCCAGATCCCCTTTACCATGCTAGCATACCCATCCCTCATCTGTGAGTGCCAGCTTCTAAAGACTTATAGTAGCCTCCCTCTCCAGACAGTTTCTCACAAACTAATGGGAAGTACTTCATCCTGGCTGCTATGCCTCTGGGGATAGGAGAGGAGTTGAAGAGAGCAGTGCAGAGACTCCTTGCCTCAAGGTAGGAATAAATCTGTGATATATTTATGCTTCAGAATTCCTATATAAATGAGGCAAAGCTGATCTGCAGCTGAGACTACATCCTTATTTAGTTTTACCATGGCATATCCTGTTTTCTTTACTCCTTTTCTCCTGAAAGTAATCTCTCCATAAATTACTCATACAAGACTTTTCATCTCAGGCTCTGCTTCTAGGGTATTTGGCACTAAGAATAGTCCTAAGAAGTGAACTCTTCAAATAGGATTCTGGAGTTGGGTTAGTCATTGGCCAGGTGGCACTGAAAACCCCAGCCTGGATAGGTGGAGCCTTGGTAGTTCCTGGCATGCTGCAAAAGTACACTTGCTAAGATGCTCGCCTATGGTGAACTGACAGGATACAGATGGAAGGAGGTATACTAACTGATACAGTTTCTGGCATTTGAAAGGCACAAGAAAAAGAGTAGCTCTATGGACTGTAGAATGGTTTGCTTTTGCTAAATGGCATTTATATATTGAAGGGAGATCATGATAAATTTCCATCTATTAATCAGTAGTTTAAAGCGAAATATGAGTCAGAAATCCTCTAATTTCTGTAGATTGAGGGCAGACAAAGCTGATGGCTTGGAACAGGACATAATTGTAAGTGGCAGAAGACTTTAGAGAAAGGTGAATTCTCAGCTTTAAGAAGGTCTCCTAATCCAAAGTCAGAGATCTGATAAGAAAGTGGGAGCCTGAGATGGAAATATCTAAGTAGATGCACTTGGGTACCTTGAAATCTTAGACTTCCTTGAACTCTCTGATTTTTCAGAATTGACCATTATCTTTTAGTGGAAGATAAAGTTCCCTCTCCCCTGCTTAAAGACCATGCAGAAGTCTCAAAGGAGAAAGGCATCTTTGGGAAAATCTTCCTCAGGAGCGGTTCCTATTTCTTCTCCTGCCTACAAGACCCATAACTTCGGTCAAATTTCAACAAAGTTAGACTGGGGAAGTATTAGCCTGCTAAAAAAGAGGTATTGAGTACTAAAAAATCTGCTGGCCTTAGTTAAATGTGTATTGGCAGGATCTAAGAAGAGATGCCTATAAACAGATCCCGAAGCTACTGGGAAGGAATATAAAGCTGGATTAGAGATCATGTATTGATATGAGGCACTTTTCTGCAACACAAGATTTAACATTCTGGCAGTGGTCTGAAGAGACAGTTTTAATGCTCTACTGGGATGGTTCTTAGAAGATTGGAAAAAGCAATGCCATATATCAAATGTCAGCAAACCTTTACTGTAATGGGCCAGATAGCAAGTATTTTAAAATTTGAGAGTAATATAACCAATATATAAACAAATGGGTGTGGCCAATAAATTGGGTATTCCAATAAAAATTTACTTACAAAAAAAGGAAGGAGCTGGATCTGGCTCAAGGGCCATAGCTTGCCAACTGCTGCTCTACATTTAATGAGATAGAGGTGCCAACATTTCTGTGGCAGACTATGAAGGAAAGTATTAAGAGGCTCAGAAAGTGGGCATGTTAGAATGGGCTATTACTTAAGACTGGAAAAGCCACCATGTGATTGTATTCCTTGGGAGGTCCTGGAGAAGACTTTACTCATTACAGTAAGAAGTGTGCCAGTAAGGGAGAATTTTTAAGAAGCACGAGGTGGCTGTGCTCTACACTAGAGCAGAATAGAAGATACTGTTGCAGAACTGAGAATGATAGGATCTGGGAGTAGCCAGGTGGTAGTACTAAACTGACAGAGTAAGGTGGGTATAGTTATCATAATAGGCAGAAGCTTGGAATGGCAGCCAGGGAGGCATTATCCACAGAGATCTATGGAGATTGCTAATATAGCATCATGCTCCTAGGGGCAAGATTTATTGTTTAATATATGTAGCAATCAACACAGATAATAAATATGAGATCAGAAAGCTGAAGGCAACTGCCAGAACATCACAGTTCTTTGCCCAGTTTACATACTGAGGAGATTCTTAGGCATAGAGCCCATCAACTGAAGGAGTAACCAGAAATCCATATAAAAGGACTTAGCAACACCATGAGTATACAGAGCAGTGAGACACCCAGTCCTTCCCTCAAAGACCCTACTGCCACTTATTTGGGTAACTGTATACTTTGGAGAGGGATATACCCTAACATTTCAAGAACTAATGATCTGGGTCTTTGTTGATCCTGGTACCTAGGGATGCGGAGTCCCTCAATCGTCTCTTGTTAGAGTAGAAGCATATGGGATCAGGTTAAAAAAAAATGAAGTCTTTGTCTATGTCTATTTCAGTGTGTTCACCAGGGTTAGAGATTCACCTAGTGGTCATTACCTCTGTTTTTGAATGCATAATCAGAAGAACATACTTTGTAATCAGCACAACTTTCACATTAATTCCTTGACCTTTAGGGTAAAAGCTATTGTAGTCAGAGAAGCCAGGTAGTTTTTGAAACTGCGTCCACCCTGTCCACCTTGTCATAGTACATAAAAACAATATCATTTTTTAAGAGGTCGGTAGATTAAAATTTTAAGGAATGTAGGGGTGGTAATCTTTATCATATCCCCAATTAATTCACCAGTCTGTTTCTTACAAAAACTGGATGGCTCATGGGAGGATGACAGTGGACTAATTGCAAATTTAACTAACCGCAGCTGCTCTGCCAAATCTGGTATCTTTATGAGATCAGAATAACACAGCCTCTTTATGTGGTATAAAACTATTGAGGTGGCAAGTACATTATTTCAATATCCATAAAGAATGAGAATCAGAAGCAGTTCCTATTCACATGGGATGGACAACAATATATATTTGTGGTCTTATCCCAGGGCTATGTTCATTTTCCTCTCCTTGTCACAATGTAAACTAAAGAGAGCTGGATCATTTGGATATTCTGTAGATTGGTCCACTTTGTTGATGATATCTTGCTAATTAGATCTGACGAACAAAAAGTAGCAAGTGTATGTCTTGGTAAGACACATGTGCTCGTGAGGGGAAGAGATGAATTCTAAAAAGATTTGGGAGTCTGTCACATTAGTGACATTTTTATAGTTTCCAGTGTTGTGAGACATGCTGGAACATTTTCATTGAATGTAAAGGACGAATTATTGCACCATACACCGTAACACTAGGAAAGAAGCATATACCTTGGTAGGTCTGTTTGGGTTTTGGAGGCAGCATATTCTTTAGTTGGGAGTATTGCTTTGACCCATTTTTTTTTTTTAATTTTTTTTTTCAACGTTTTTTTTTTTTTTTTTAATTTCTTTTTGGGACAGAGAGAGACAGAGTATGAACGGGGGAGGGGCAGAGAGAGAGGGAGACACAGAATCGGAAACAGGCTCCAGGCTCCGAGCCATCAGCCCAGAGCCTGACGCGGGGCTCGAACTCACGCACCGCGAGATCGTGACCCGGCCGAAGTCGGACGCTTAACCGACTGCACCACCCAGGCGCCCCTGCTTTGACCCATTTTTTGAGAAGGTGAAGGCTGTTTGGAGTGGATCTCAGAGCAATAAAGGACTCTGCAGCAAGTCCAGGCTATGGAACAAGCAGTCCTACCCTTGAGCAATATGGTTTGGCAGACCCTCTGGTGCTAGAGGTATCTCTCCTAGAAAAAAGCACGATCTGGAGCCTCTAGAAAGTCCTAGTAAGGGAATTTAAGCACAGAGTTCTGGAGCAAGGCCATCCATAACAGAATTACCTGCCATTTGAAAATACCTGGATTGCTATTAGGCTCCAGTAGAAGTTGAGCATCTAATCATGCGATATCAAGTGACCATTCAGAAATAACTTCCCTTTATGAGCGGGATACTGTCAGCCCATCCAGCAATAAGTTTGGGCCCAACAGCAATCCACTGAAAAATGGAAGTGGTAGATCCCATCCCAAGGCTGGGGCTTGAGCAATTCCAAGGAACAAAAGTAAGCTGCATGACACTTACACTCAAGTCACATATCAGTGTTTCACCAGTGCCTCTCCCTCAGCTCACATCTACAGCCTT
This sequence comes from Panthera onca, assembly GCF_046562875.1. Classification (NCBI taxonomy): domain Eukaryota; kingdom Metazoa; phylum Chordata; class Mammalia; order Carnivora; family Felidae; genus Panthera; species Panthera onca. The sequence goes on along the minus strand of NC_138339.1, from coordinate 39,646,920 downwards.
TGGGGCTTTCTTACAAATGCCTGATGAGAGGCAAAATCCTGAGTTTGGTTCCCAGATCATTCAACTTGATATGTGGCTGTAAACTAAAAATGAACTGTTGCTCTACTGCATTCACATGCAAGGGTGGGACTGAATGATTGTAGTGAGAGGAAATCCTTCAAATGGGCAGTTATTCAGTGAGTTTAGTGATTTGGCTCAGTCGCTTTGTTGGAGTGGAAGCTGGCCTGAGACAAGATATCCCCATACTCATGAGTGATGGGGGGTGGCTTAATGGGTTGGAAATACATAAACTCATGGGCAGTGGTGAATGGTTAGTTGACTTCTCAGGAGCTTGATAGGAGCAAGATTGGAAGCTCAGTGGTAATAATGTCTGGGCAAGAGGCATATGGTTGGAACTTTAGAAAAGGGCACAAAATGTAAGTAACCTTATGTTGCACCTTAATGCAGAAGAGGTGCTAAACAACTAAGTAGACAAGATAGATGTCAGCCTCCTCTGTCCTCAGTCACTTCAGGGATTGTGCAGTGGGCTTCTGAATGGAGTGTCCATAGTTGGAGGCCATAGGAATGGAGGCTTTGAATGGGCCCAACAACATGAGTTCTGTCTCATTCACAAAGGCTGATCAAACTACTGCTATTTCTAATATCCAGTCTATCAGCCACCAAGACCAATGCTGGGTCCCTATTAAAGTGCCATTTCTCAAGGAGACCAAGCAGCTACTTGGGGGAAAGTTTTCATTCTGATATCCCTTTTACCCTAAAAGGGACAATGATGTATTTTGATAGGATTGTCTTGTATTCCAGGGTGGATTGATCTTTTCTGCCTTGGCTAACATCACAACCCAAGTGTTGACAAAGTATCTAATCTATTGACATAAGATCTCATATAATATTTCTTTGAACAAAGGAACCAAGTTTATGGCAGTGCAGATGAGATGGTATTCACATGACCATAGGATACATCAGTCCTGCCACAACATCCCCAAATTGGATGGCCTGGTAGTGCAGTGGAATTGCCTCTTCTCAGTTGAGGTATCAACTTGAGAGTGACATCCAGTGTAGATGAGGTACCATCCTTCATGATGTGGTGTTCACATTAAACCAGTGGCTATCACATGCTGTTTTATGTGTCTGAGAACCAATGGGTAGAAGTAGAAGTGGCTGTATTCACCATCACTTGTATTGGCCCATTTGGGGAATTTGTGCTTCTCATTCTGAAACTATAAGCCCTGTGGATCTGGTGGTCCTGGTTTTCAGAGGGAGAACTCTTTCTCAAGAAGACATAGTAAAAATCCCTATAAACATTTGTTGAATGGTCGTTTGGGGCTTTTCATGCCAGTGGACCAGCAGGCTAAGATTATAGTTACACAATGGTAGGATAATTGACTAGTTATCATGAGGAGGTAGGATCACGGAGAACACTTTTGTCACTAAGTCAATCCATTTTAGCATCTTTTGATTTTATCATATTTGGTTTTAAGTGTAAATGCAACCATAACACCCCCAGCCTGATAAGGAGATGGTCACTAGGACTTAGATTCTTAGGGATGAGGGCCCACCAAGCAAACTACCTAGCTCAGCACAGATACGGGCTATGAAGGAAGAAATCTGCAATGTGTGGCAGAAGAGGGAGATGAAGAGTATAAGTTACAACCTTGAAATCAACTGCAGCAGTCAGTTGATTGTAGTTTGATCTATTAAACTACATTTGCAGTCTTCCCTGAATTTGTAAGTGCTCTAAATCTTGGAGAAGCTGTGCCTGGAAAGAGTAAACTTAATATGAGAATCAAGTGGCTCTGAGCAGTATAAGGGGTAGACTAGTAAATCTTGTTGGTATCCTTAACTTAAGATGTTGTTGGTGCACTTAACTACTAGCTGCTGGGAATTTTGGCTACCTAGTGGCTCATAGTGGCCTCCTTCTCTGGAGATTTGCCCTTGACCAAATGGGAACCCTCGTTCATGGGAGATGATTTTCTTCTCCAGAGAACTGACCCAGGGTACATAAATATGGCTTCCTTGCCTTAAGATTGGACCAATTCTATGGTGCAATTCTTGCTTAGCACTCCCTGTGGGATCAGGCTGAAGTTAGTCACCAGCTGAAACTATGCCTTTTTTTTCTTACTTCCTCCCCACTTTCCCACAACTTTTGCAATGAGAGCCGTTACACTGATACAATGACTTATAAATCGCTGAAATGAAAGAAGAAATGAGATCATTGCTCTACCTTGCATGACTTATTTTCCTTCTCCTGATATTTTCTCAATAAATTGTTGCACAAGAATCCTCATCACAGGATCTCTTTCCAGGGAAACTGACCTAAGATAAAGTATAAAGCAATTTCCAAGAATCTTGGTTGTTACCAATTCTGAACATAATCAGTTATAACCAAAGGATTTCTCAGTAGGGAAAGGTTTGAGCCAAGAGATATCCAAGAGCCAAGAGATATCCCAAAGATATGTATACACACATTCATAGATGCATATGTGTGGGTGCATAAATTACAGATATTTTATATGTTTCATTGGGTAAGTAAGTCAAATTCTTACTCCCCAAAATGGTTTGGGACTCTTTACCTTTTAGTAGCCAGGAAAAGTAAAGTTCAAGTTCTAAGTGGTGGGCATGCCTGTTTCAGTGACATGTGGGCACATGTATCTTCTTCTTGGAAAGGAATGTAGGCTGTATGCCTGCATGGGAGTGCCTGGGATGAATGCATGACTCAATCGCATGTCTTGGAAAAGAACCAGTAGGCTCATAGCCTGCTGACTAGAGCACAGGTGAAGTAGTTTTGATTTACAAATGTACTTAGGGAAGATTTTATATTAGGCAATAATTAAGACTTTCAAACTGTGCCTGGGTCTAATTCTTTGAACTTGGATGTAAGTGGACTTTTGCAGTTAGAGATATTACATTAATATAATAATTCTTGAATAGCTGAAATGAAAAGGAGAGATAAGATCACCTGCCCTGTAGACAGAGATGCATGTATACTTTTAAAGTTTTGATGAGAGAAGATACCCAGTGACTTGCAAAACTTAACATCTCAGCAGGAACAAACATGATAGATCAGAAGATCTGAATCTGAAAACTGTCCAAAATAAAAAACCACTTTATTTGCATGCTGCAAGCTTTACTGAAGCCACATGTGTGGTTATTGAAATATTCGATAAATGTCAAAGTGGTTCTGGCCCAACATTTTAGTACATTTGGTTTAGTTTCATTAACTATATAATTTTGAAGTTGGCCTTGTCAGCAGTCTTTCATATGCCAAGAGTACCAAAAGAAAACTTAGACAATTGATTTTATCTGATAATAAAAGTTGCTCAGGCCCTTTTCTATAAAGGCAGGGATGCTTCAAATCCTTTGGGGGATTTAGCCATCAATTTGCTTAGGGTGAGAATAAATGACATTATTATGTCAAAGAAGGGCTGATAAGGAGCATAGAAAAGAGGGCTTCACAGAATAGGAGAAAGAAGCCAAGAGCTTGAAGTCTGAACATTTGCTCTAGGCAGGTGAAGTCTGCAGCGCAAATACGGAGTTGTGGGTTGCAGTCCTTACAGCTTCCACTCACTAAGGGCCTTATGGAATTTCTTCCAGGTATTTGAAATCTCTTCTTCAATAGCATTCCCTCCAAGTTCAGCTGTATGTAGTTGCTCTGTTATTCCTTCCTGCTTGACTGTTTCTCACAAACTTGACCAAGAAAATATCACTCAGGAAGATTGCTGAGTGGCAGGCTATCCGTTTAAATTGCAAGACAACTCAGCACAGACCCTGTCTTTAGAGTCATCCAGGATGGGTTGGAAATTTGCAACCTGAACAGGATCTGATCTAGGCACGTGATAAGATGACATCAAAAGACTTGGTGCTCAGGTCTATCGAAGCACCTAGGATGGATACTTCTCCAAACTCAGAATACTCTTGAAAGCTAGCAAATCTGGACTGGAAATTACAATAAGATGACTTCCTATGAAATTTCCGGTACTTTATCTTTCCCATCAGGTCATAAATGTCATGAGAACATAAGCTTTTCTTATTATACATAAGTTTGTCCAGTGCCAGTTTAGGTCTTGGCCCAAAGCCAAAAACTCAGAATGGGAACATATTAAAAGAAAAAAACATAATTGATCATTTTGGAAGACCCTAGAAAATTCTGTGTAGATTCTGATCTAGAAGATGCTGGAGCAGGGAAGGGGGACAGTTCTTATTTTTGAAAGCTAGTTCTCTCATCCAGGTGGTAGTTCTGATGGATATCTGGCTGAAGGTGACTACTGGAGTCATCTGTCTGCTGAGAAGCAGCTGTTTCAAGTGAACAATGTTGGACAATATTATTCTAAGAGAAGAATCTCAACTGGTACATTAGATAAATTAGATTTGCAAATCTTTCATCATGTATACACAGACAGTCAAAAATTTCCAGCTGAAGATTTAAGTTGTATTCCGGAATATGAGGAACTACTGGGCTTGGAGTATGGAACATACAGGAATAAAAAGACAGGGCAAGATTGTGAAGGTGTAATGTTGTATTGCAAAGCATACAGATAGATGGGCTGTGAATGGGAAGGTTGTGGTGGAGAGGGGACCAAGTGTGGAAAGAAGTCTCAGACTCCCAATTTCCAGTCTCTTGGATATTGGCATCCATTGACATCTTCCTTTATGACTTTTAACTTTTTTTAAAGTCTCCAAAAGAGGTAGAAAAGAGGTCTGTAGATATGCAGGTAGTAAGCATCCTTTAATTGATTAATTAACCCTTCATTTCATCTACCAGAAACTCCAGGTAAGATAACTGTACACCAAGGGCAACTTTTTATTTAAAAAATAAAAATGAGTTTTACTTTTCTCTATAGAATACTGTAAAATTCTAGGGCCTAACTGCTTATTGATTTCATCTTTCAGCATCCTTTTACTGAGTGCTTATTCTCAGACACTGCGGTAAGCTTGGGGGTGACAAATATGAATTTGCCAGCAGAACAGAGTTGGCCTCATGTGTGTGCAGCCTTTGTAGTGGCACAAGTGGCCCCTGTTCTCAGAAGGCCCAATGCTTGACTTAATCTCAGGTGTCACTGTCTTGAAATTTCTGAAGATTTTTGAACAAAGGGCTCTGTATTTTCATTTGCACTGGGTCTTCAAATTATGTAGCTTGTCCTGCTTCTGAGGCTTGTTTGAGGAAAAAAACTTTTAAATAAACAACTACATTACAGAAATATCTCATACAATGTGATAATGTAAAGAGAAAAAAAAGCAACAAGCATATGCCAAGTGCTGTGTTGTGAATCCCAGAAGACAGTATATTTATATGTGCTTGTGGGAGGTCATAGGTTTTAATTTAGGATGTATTATTTTGGTGAGAATTTTAATACAGATTTATACCTTGTAACTGTTTCCATTTTGCCAAGACTATGCAAAGTTGTATGAATTTGTACATTTGGTCTAGCAAAGCCCATATAGCACAAAGAGACAGAGAGTATGATTTGTTAAATAACTGTACTTCTAACTTGCCACAGGCTATTCATACTTCCCATTGCATATCATAGTGGCACAAGCCTTGAGTAGAGGGAGCAGAGAATGTGATAGAAAGGACTGTGTGTGTGTGTGTGTGTTTGTGTGTGTGTGAATGAATGTACATGCAAGCATTTCAGCTGCGAACAGGCAGGCAGACATTTGGTTATTAATTGTTTTGCTTTAAGTTGGTAATAAGTGCATTTTAGTAATCTCACATGACTGGATTTTCAGAGGAAACTGCTAAGGCTAAGTGAAGGTAGAGATGTGATGCAGATAAAGATCTGTATCTAGAAACAGAAATTTAGGATAGACAAGGATGAAGATAAAAAGAAACTAAAAATAATGATGTTACCATATATATTATATGTATGTATATATTATACATATAATATAGTTGTATAGTAATTCCATGTTTTATATTCTAATTTATTTCTTTGGCAAGTTAACAATAATTTCCCTTTGTCTTTTCATCAAGTGGGTTTTTTTCTTTTTTCTTTTTTTTTAAGGAAGCAGTTTAAATGTCAGAGTTGAGAATTGGAATACCAAAAATTTCCATTCTCTTCTAAAATGTTTTTTGAAGCTGTAGGCATATAGATTGTCTTTAACGATTTTTTTACTACATGATGTGAGCAATTATTAAATGTTTTTTTATCATAGGAGTTTCTCTTTCACCCAACATTGTCTCTTCTTAAAAACTGAGCTTTCCTGCTCTTTATCCTCTCAAAAAAAAAAAATACAGCTACCCTCAAATGCCAAATGGAAGGATTTCCGTGTCATTCAGAAAATAGTGACAGTGCTTTCTGTTTTCATTTAAGAGGATTGAGTTTTCACCTAAGCTATAGTCTGCACATCTAGAATCATGCATGGTGAAAGGAGGAAATACTGGATGTTGAGAGAATAGCCAACTGAGAGGGAAAGGCAGAGGGGCCTTGATAATAATTTAATATGAGATGACTCTTCAGTTTTAGTAACGCTTATGATAAAATGGGCATTTTAACAAGTTAAAGCAACATTTGCAGATGTAAGTTAAGAAGGGAGATGTTTTCTAATTTGAAAAGATAGGTGCACCTGTATGTTCAGTGCAACATTATTTACAATAGCCAAGTTATAGAAGCAAGCCAAGTATATTTCTATGCATGAATGAAGAAGTTGCACACACACACACACACACACACACACACACACACACACTGGAATATTACTCAGCTATTAAAAAGAATGAAATCTTGCCATTTGCAACAACAGGGATGGACCTAGAGGGTATAATACTAAGTAAAATAAGTCAGTCAGAGGAAGACAAATACCAGATGATTTCACTCACATGTAGAATTTAAGAAACAAAACACACAAAGAAGAAAAGAGATAAACAAAGAAACAAACTCTTAAATAGAGAGAACAAACTGATGGTTACCAGAGGAGAGGTGATTGGGGAGATGGATGAAATAGGTGATGGGGATTAAGGAGTGCACTCATCATGATGAGCACTGAGTATTATATGGAATTGTTTAATCACTATATTGTATACCTGAAGCTAATACAACACCGTATTTTAACTATTCTGGAATTTAAAAAAAAAAATTTTAAAGTAGCAGAAGAAAGGAGATGTCTGCAGAGATAAAAAGTTTTAAGGAAAGGAACATATTGACAAAAAATTTCCTAAAAATCCAACAAGATAAAGCCTACAGAATGTTGTTACCTAACATAGAAGTGTGTCTGTGCAGGTGGATTCTTGGAAAATAAAGTAACATGAATAATGCTTACAGTTGTGCATATTATAAAGATGATTGATTAAAGTGTGCATTTATTTTAATAGGCCAGGAGTATCTGTTTCAGTTTCATAGATAAGCGTGTGCAGGTTTGTGGTTTGTGGTTTTAGAACCAAGGTGCCCAGAGGGAGGAGAATATAGCTGGGTTGGTAGCTCTGACCTTTGTTATTATCACCATCATCATCGTCATTAGGCAACAAGGACACTGAACATTTTGGGATGCTGAGCCCCACAAGTGTGATCCAAGTATCAACTGCCTGGATGCTTCCAGTTCTCCTAGACTATTGAGGTCACCCTGTCCAGCCTCAGTGCCAACTGGGAAACCACAATCTTCAACTACATTTCTTATCTCTCAGATCTGTAAGGATTCCTGGGGTTTTTGTCTCTCATTATTCATAGTCTCTGCTCTGAATCCTACCTTATGTTACTGCTTCTTTCTTCTTCATACTTGGCCTCATTCTGGACATTGCCCTGATTATTTCAGTTCCCCAAATGGCCAATAACATAAGACTGAGCATGTGGCAGACTTTTATTTTGAGGGTACATGCTGTGGACTGAATGTTTGCCTTCTGCCCAAATTCACAATTTGAAACCCTAATCCCTAATATTATGGTATTTAGAGATGGGGCCCTTAGGAAGTAATGAGATCATGAGGGTAGAGACCTCATGATGGGTTAGTGTCCTTTTGAGAAGAGATAAAAGGGAATTTTCCTTCTTTTTGCATGCACACAACAAGAATAGGCCACATATGGACATAACTAGGAATGAGGCCTCACCAATACTGAATTATGCTAGCATCCTGATCTTAGACTTCCAGCTTCTAGAACCATGAGAAATAAATTTTTGTTATTTTTAGTCACCCATTCAATGGTAATTTGTTATAGCATTCCAAACTAGACAGTGATAGAGTGATTACATGGTATAACTATAGAGACGAAACAAGAAATAGAATATTAATCATCACCCTTCCAACATTCATTACCAATTTCCTCCCTTCATATAATTTTTGCTGTCCATATAACCTCCTTAAGTTTTGGCTGCCTTCATCTTTTTGTCTCTGGTCCCCTTCTATCTTCTAGCCTCCTGCTCACTATTCTAAACTAGACATGTAATTGAGCCTGTTTTTAACAGGAAAGATTTTCTACTGTGGATGACTACCATTTCACAGCACAAAATTTTAAAGGAGCTCTGCTAACCTAAAAGACTTTCCACCATGGTGTCTAAAATTTAACAGTAAGGGGAAAAACTAACAGAAGCTCTGTAATGTTTTTCTTTTAACATGATCAAAACTTTAGACAAGATTCCTTCTTCCTGGTTAAAGCATAGTACATGGAATATTTTGTTCTCCTTCCTTTAGAAGCATAGATTAAACACAAATGATCCTTGTAGTCTTAATGATAATAAAGTGAAACAATTCATTGTAATGTGATAAATAGGAAAATGTATTCCTAGAAAAAACTTTTAGGGGCACCTGGGTCACTCAGTCGATTAAGCGTCTGACTTCTGCTCAGGTCATGATCTCACAGTTTGTAAGTTCGAGCCTTGCATTGGGCTCTGTGCTGACACCTCAGAGCCTGGAGCCTGCTTCAGATTCTGTGTCTCCCTTTGCCTCTGCCCCTCCCCTGCTTGCATTCTGTTTCTCTCTCCCTCAAAATAAATAAACATTAAAAAAAGTTTAAAAAAACTTTAAGTAGCTTGGTGAGTCAGACTTTGTGCTCGAGACTTTCTCATCCTCTATCTCTAATTTTACAACAACGTGATCGTTAGATTTTAGTCATCTAATTTCACATATTGCTAAGCCAGTGAGTGGCATTCAGATAGAGATGCTGACCAGCAGGTCACTAACATTTCAAGTGTGTACTCAGTTTAACAAGTTAATAATCTATTCACTTTCATATACTCTGAAATGATCAGGATTTCAGTAACAGACTCACACTATCTTAATCCACAAAAGGGTAATATATAATCCATAAATCCAAATTTTTAATTTATAATGGCACACATTCATACCCAATGACCATAACTTTTGTGTACTACATCCTTAAGGACTACTTCTTTCCTCCCGAATCAATGTATTTGAGGGTCAAACTATTAATCAGAAATATATTATTGGAAAATAGAAGGTTTGCTTAGAGATATTTTACCTAAATTCAGAAAACCGTGATTAGCTATGACTACCCCAATGTCCCTTCCAAGGAGACATTTTTAATGCAGACCACCCTCTTTTCCTTGACACATATTTTCTTAAGATCAGTTAATACTACCGGTTAACACATAATCTAGACATTAATTCATGGAAATGAGAAAGAGTCCATTCCTCAGACTGCTGGATTGCCCCAAATCATAGTTTGTATACACTACAGAGGAAACGGAAGGCTGAGATTAAATGACTCATTCAGTGTCGCAAGGATAGCAGGTGCTCATTATTTTTGCTTCTGTACCACAGAGGAAGAGCCACTGTTTAAACTAAGAAAGGCTAACAGCATCAAGAGCTATTCTAGGGAAAAAGTGAAATCAATATGAGTGAGTAGGTCCTTGATTTATAAGAGGAATAAAATTATTAATGTGTAATCAGGACACAACATATTGCTAAATATGTATTTACAGCCTGTTCCCTCCTCTCACTCTCATTGGAAGGAAAGATTTTTGCCCTCTGCATCAGATTCTGGACTTTCATTTGGGGTAGAGAACCTTAGTAATGGGCAAAGAAGAGAAAAAGTTTAAAAAGAAATCCAGGAGGCTGAGTTCATTTACATAAGAGCTGGGAGTGAGGGTAGTGAAACGGAGAGCAAAAAACTTTATGGGCTTTTTGTCAGGGAGGACATATTATGCTGCAAAATGGCAAGTGAGAAGCAAAGAATAAAAGATTCTAGAGCAGCTTCCATAAGGAAGGATTGGGGAACAGAAACTAGGAGTTTAAAAATTATATAGCTTTGTGTTATGAATTAGATTCTCTTTATTAATCTTTTCATAAGGCAAGAAAAGAGTAGAATTATTTTTAATTACACTTGGCTAACTTTACAGGATTGTGTTTCTTTGAGTGAGACACCTTGGCAAGGCTAGGTCACTTGAAGCCCTGGGATTTATTTGGATTACAGTTGGAGGAAAGACACATTGTTCCTGAAAATTCATTTATTTGAAGTAGGGTTGGCTCTGGCTTCATGGGCATTCAGCCAGTGCAGTGGCACAGGACCACATGTTTGCCAACTGTAGTCTGAACTTCTTGATAAATCTATCTCAGAATTTGTGCTAGAGACTTGTTTTGTAAGTGAGGCGCAGTGGGACAATGGAGCATGGGTGTAGAGGTTGGCTAGTTGGAGTCAGTCCATGTCTGGGAGTGGGACATAGTGGCGGCTGTCCTAATACCAGTGATCTGGAGTATTAAATGGCACAGCAGATACAGTTTCCTGCAATCCTTGGTACAGAGGGTTAAAGATCCTTGGGGTCACTCGTTTGCCCAGAGTTGGGCCAGTGGGAAGGGGAAATGCCTGACTGACTTTCTCTAAGGTGGCTGTTGGGAGGGGTAACCCCTGCTTGGGACCTGAGGCAGCATGTGTGCATGCTCATCATTCCAAGGCTGGATCCTCAGGGCCTGGGGGTAAGGGGAGGGGATGTCTTTTCTTTCCCCACAAGTAATTTTATGGCCTAGAGTACTCCTTTGACTGGCTTTTCCTTTGTGGGCATGCTCTTCTTACTTCTCGACTCCTGTGTCTGACTTGTGTTTGTCTCTTCTGGTCGGTTCAGGGGGCCTATGGGGATGAGCCACAGAATACGAACAGGGTAATTTTGGTGATTCCCCACATCAATTAAATACTCTAATATTTCCATTTAGAACTGGCACTGCATAGGATAGTAACATTCAAGCTAGTAATTTAAAATTTTAATTTTTCTTTACTTAGGATGACATTAAGCAGCAAAAAAACCCCAAAAAACCCCAACATGATAAGTAGGGAGAAATCAGTGGGAAAAGGACAAAGCTTTATATTTTAGTTCCTTTAATGGCATCCCCCTCCTCCCACCCCCCACTCCCCCCCTACTTTTTGAGCAAAGGGCTCTATTGCTTGTTGTTGTTTTGTTTTGTTTTGTTTTGTTTTTACTTTGCACTGAGACTCACAAATTACATAGCCAGCTTCTAGGAGGGAAATTTGTAAGACATCATTGCTAGAAGAAGGGAGAGGGAGGGCTGGCAGAAATAGATTCAGGTTTGAGATGGAAATGCAGTCAAGATGCTTTACTGCTGGAAATGGTGGAATTACTTTCAGTGGATAAAGTGCTGCAGAACACAGGATCCTACTAGAATTCTGTGGTATGGCAGGTTATATCTCAAGCCATGACTTCTACAGTGTATTTATGAAATTTTTCATTTTCTGGGAAATAGTTCATTCCATTAACTGCAGCATGGGGTGTTGCTTGAATATAGAAGCCATTTGAATATACTTGCACTTACTGGATTTTCCTGAGACCTTTACTTCTTTATCTAGAATCATAGATACCATATAATTAGGATGGTGTTTGTGAAGTTGTCTAGTCTACTATATTTCCTAGTCCCTCTTGCATCTAAATAGGATCATGTGATTAGTTCTGGCCAATAGAAAACAAGTAAATGAAAATAGGGGTGTCATTTCCTTGGGTGTACTTTCCTTGCTTCTTCTTTACTCTTTTGTGGGTCAGGTGCAGAGATATCCAAGGCTTAGGGAATGGTAGAGCCACAAGATGGAGGAAACCTCAGTTCCCCAATTGACACATGGAAGAAAGCTACCTGGAATATGTTTATTGAACTTGGTCATGTAATGAACCAGTAAATAAACTTCTCTTGTGTCAAGCCTCTAAATTTGGGAGAATTTGTTGTTATATAACATCTAGTTTACTCTAGCAGCTTTCATCAAACTCCATAACAGATTGTATGTAACCTTTAAAAAAATGAATCTATTCTCTAATTTTACAGATGAGGAAATCAAAGTCTTGGTACTTAAGTTACTTTCTCATATAAATGTAAATAGAAGAATCAGAGACAGATACTAGAGCTCCTGTCTTCCAGTCCAGCTCACGTTCTACTTTTTGGTGATAAATTCTAAACTTAGTAAATATTTGTCTATGGCATGCTTTTGGAAGCATTATTAGGTAGAGAACTGCGATAGCATTTCTTACTTAAAAATCAGCACTAAATAGTCAATATATATTTTTTCATGTTGTTATATTGAATATTATTCAATTTTGTTAAACACAAAATCAATCTTTTTCTTTTAAATGTAATTTTAAAGTTTCATAAAATTTCAATCTTTTGCTGTGCATATTTAATTTAATTTTTTTTTATTTTTAAAATATGTTTATTTAATTAGAGAGAGAGAGAGCACAAGCAGGGGAGGGGCTGAAAGAGAGGGAGACAGAGAATCCCAAGCAGGCTCTGCTTTGTCAGCGCACAGCCCAATGTGGAGCTTGAACTCACAAACTGTGAGATCATGACCTGAGCTGAAATCAAGAGTTAGATGCTTCATTGAGCTACCCCCTCACACCTGTCAAAATGGCTAAAATTAAAAACTCAGGCAACAACAGATGTTAGCGAGGATGTGGAGAAAGAGGAACCCTTTTGCACTGCTGGTGGGAATGCAAACTGATGCAGCCACTCTGGAAAACAGTATGAAGGCTCCTCAAAAAACTAAAATAGAACTACCTTACGACCCAGCAATTGCACTACTAGGTATCTATCCAAAGAATACACAAATCAAAGGGGCACATGCACCTCAATGTTTATAGCAACACTATCAACAACAGCCAAAGTATGGAAAGAGCCCAGACGTCCATCAACCCATGAATGGATAAAGAAGATGTGACATTCATATATATACGCATGTGCATGCATATATACACACGCATATATATACATATATATATTGGAATATTACATGGAAATCAAGAAAGAATGAAATCTTGCCATTTGCAACAACATGGATGGAACTAGAGTGTATTATGCTAAGTGAAATTAGTCAATCAGAGAAAGATAAATATATGACTTCACTCATATGTGGAATTTAAGATACAAAACAGATGAACATAAGGGAAGGGAAGTGAAAATAATATAAAAACAGGGAGGGGGACAAACCATAAAGAGACTCTTACATACAGACAACAAACTGAGGTTGCTGGAGGGGTTTTGGGAGGGCTAAATGGGCAAGGGGAATTAAGGAGGACACTTATTGGGATGAGCACTGGATGTTGTGCGTAGGGGATGAATCACTGGATTCTACTCCTGAAATCATTATTGCACTATATGCTAACTAAGTTGGGTGTAAATTAAAAAAAAAAGTCAGATGCTTAACCAACTGAGCAACCCAGGCACCCCTATACATGTTTAATTTTAGATGAAAATTAAGACAGAGCTTGATTCACTTATGAGCAGTGTTCTTGATGGCAAACTTTATTAGAATGTTCATTAAAATCTCCCAAATAAAAAAGAAATGCCAATTATGAATGTTATAGTTTAAAATTGAATGGCATTTTTGGAGAATGCCAGAGACTTCTATGAACTCTACCACCAAAGATCCTGCTCCATCAAACAAAGGAATCAGATCAAGAAAGAAAAAAGCACAAGAGAAAGAATGTGGAAGTTGTCCCTCTGTGTGAAAATTTAATGGGAAGGGTGAAAATAGTCTGGTGCTTCTAGGTTTTGGGTAAAAATCTTGGTCAAAGAATACTTTTATAGAAAGAAAATGCAATAATAGATTCTAGTATAAGTATTGAAAAAATATTTTGGGTGGAAAATAGTGATATGCAGTGTATGTTGAGACTGATTATCCTCTGGGAGGATTAGGAGGATTTCATCTTCTGCATTAAGTACTTCTGTAATTATAGAATTTTGAGATTTAATAATTGCTTCTGTAAACAACAAACTTTAATTTAGGACAGAGACGTGAATCAGATTATACACTGTGTCCACTCTGCAAGATTTGAGCAAAGTGTTCTAAAAATCTTATATCTCATAGTTAAGAGCAAAGTGTTCTAAAAATCTGTTGTATCTTATAGTTAAGGAAACTGTCAAAGGTGAGGTTTTAAGACATAAACTTGTCACTTTGAGAAAATTTACACAAAGGCTTCTGGGTAGGTAGGTATGTAGATAGAAGGATAGATAGATAGATAGATAGATAGTTGTTAGGATTATGTCTGTGACGTGGACATATCATCATCCCCTTTAATCAAATTTCCTTTACTGGTTATTCAGACTCTCTCATAACTATTTTCATAGTTAACACTGGTTTTACTACATTCTTGGAATGAGGGTGGAGATGGAGACAGGAAGGAGGAGTATTAACTGAGAGAGAACATTCTTCAAGGCAGGCCATGATCTGTAGAAATATCTCGGAGGTATCTATCTAAGGCACTCCTGTTCTTAATTTTTGTTGAAACCATGAACACCTCTTTGATGTACTGGGTCTAGTAATACACACCTTCTTCCTTTCCAGCCAGCCATATGAATTTATTTACATCACAAGCCTCTGCCAGAGGCCAGGAAAGAGATCTGTATAGTAATTCCAAACACAGTCAAAAAAGGAAGTGGCTCAATAGTTTTCATAAAAGTCAATGACACCTATCAAATGGCATTAGAAATATTTAGGAAGGACTATTCACAGTTGCCTCAAACTGACATGATAGTACCTGTCTCAAATCAAATTGAACATCACTGGATGGTTTTTTAAACATTCATCCAAAGTCATGCAGTCAGCAAGACAGTTTCAGCTGCCCAGAAAAACAGATGTTAAGTGGTGAGTGGGCTTTGAAATAGAAATGAAGTCAAGGGTCTTTTATTGCTTTTGAGTGTTTAAAAAGCAAAACAATTTAAATGAAAAACATTCTTTTATATTGCAGTTTTTACTCATAATCACATTGTGTTGTCTGTGTGTGCAGTCCTATCTATTATAAAAACTATTTCTACATAGAATTGCTAGTAAAATCAGCTGTATGACATTAGGCCTCTACTTACCTTACTATATTAGAAATAAACTGTTAGTTATAAAAACAAATGTATGCTGGGTAGGCAAGCATAAGATTATTAACTTTTCAATTTATAAATTAAACAATAAACGTGCCTTAATACATCATAAATTGATGTTCCATTTTTTTTTTAATTTTTATTTATTTTTGATATGGAGACAGAGCATGAAAGCGGCAGGGTCAGAGAGAGAGACGGAGACACAGAATCTGAAGTAGGCTCCAGGCTCTAAGCTGTCAGCACAGAGCCCGACGCAGGGCTCGAACTCACAGACCATGAGATCATGACCTGAGCCAAAGTCAGACGCTTAACCGACAGAGCCACCCAGGCGCCCCTGATGTTCCATTTTTTAAAACCAAGTCTTCTTTTTACCTAAAGGAAGATTTTTTTTATTCTCAAAATAACACTCCTCTTTCTGATTTCCTCACTAGTTCTTATGTACTGAATTTAGACATGCACAGTAGTACCAGGGAGCATCTTGCTGTCAAAGAATTATTTTTGTTCAGTTACATTCTACTAGCAAGTCTTAGGGCACAAGCCTTTAAGAAGCAGTTTGCTCTCACAATCTCTGCCTCTGCAGTGGTTCAGTTGAGCAGCTTAGAGAGTCTTTTATTCATTCTCTCTTGTGTAAATCACCATTGTGCCTTCCTAAATGAGACCAGAAGGCTCACTTAGCATTCTTACCCTACTTTGGGGTACAGTGACCTTTCCTCATTGCTTGAGGGCAGTCCAACCTCATGATTAAGATGAGATCTACCAAGAATGTAGGACTGATATCTTGTTCTAGCACTAGTCAAGGGAGTTTGGCCAACTCATGTGTATATGTGGATGTATGTATGAATACATACTGTATGTATGTATTTGTATCTTTAGAAGACCAGTGTGTATTTACATACACACTGTTTTTAAAGGACCAATTAATTTTAATTTTTATTTATTTAAAAACTTTTTTTGGTGTTTATTTATTTTTGACAGAGAGACAGAGCATGGGCAAGGGAGGGGCAAAGAGAGAGGGAGACACAGAATCTGAAGCAGGCTTCAGGCCCTGAGCTGTCAACACAAAGCCCGATGCAGGGCTCAAACTCAAGAGCCATGAGATCATGACCTGAGCCGAAGTTGGACACTCAACTGACTGAGCCACGCAGGTGCCCATGGACCAATTCATTTTTAAATAGTAAGGAACATATTCTCCATGAGTACAAATTTCTGAGGTACAATGTAGTCCAATACTGTTTTGGCATGCAAAGCGCTGATAGCCAAAACCCTGTTTATCAAGTCTTGGGCTGTCGCTCACATATTTCAAACTATATTCCATACTTTTTAAAAATGTATTAAGGCAGTTCTTTAAAGACTATATTAATAAGACTTTCTAAACTTTGAAAACAAAAAATTTAAAATAATCAACTGAATATATCCAAATACCCATATATTTGGCCTTAAGCATTAATATGTCATGATATTTTTTTTGGAGAACTCTTATCTCAATGTTTGAAGTCAGGGAGCTATGAGTTATGTCAATTATGAAAATAAGCATAGGTTCATAAATGGCATTGACATTGCCCAGGATTTTGTCCAGCATATGTTTAAAGGAATTAGGCAATGCACTTAATGGAAATCAGTGCCATACCTTCAACACATAAAATAGATTCTCTTAATCCCTAAACATGGGATTTTATATTTGGAGAGGCACAAATTGCTATTGTTACCCATAGATACTGGTATTTTCTTGGACTAATTTCCATTAAACGGTAAATATATGGTGACTTGTCTTACTTTTTTTTTTTTTAACTACTTTTTATTACAACTGTGTTCCTCCCTTCATCAAGCTTCATTGGCTGTATCTTCTCTGTTCTAGCATTCAAACTTAGAGAACCAATCATGGTGTATTTCCTCAGGGCCCAAATCTAGGCTCTTTTAAAGAACTTAAGCTGATACATACAGATGGCTAACAGAGACATGAAAAGATGCTTAATATCACTCACCATCAGGGAAATACAAATCAAAACCATGATGAGATACCACCTCACACCTGTCAGAATGGCTAAAATTAACAACACAGGAAACAACAGATGTTGGTGAAGATACAGAGAAAGGGGTACCCTCTTGCACTGTTGGTGGGAGTGCAAACTGGTGCAGCCACTCTGGAAAACAGTATGGAGGATCCTCAAAAAATTAAAAATAGATCCAATTTGACAATAAATTTCATATTTGAAAAAAACAATAAAAAATAAAGGAAAAAAAGAAGTTGTGGTTTATATATACAATGGAATACTACTTGGCAATGAGAAAGAATGAAATACGGCCTTTTGTAGCAAAGTGGATGGAACTGGAGAGTGTTATGCTAAGTGAAACAAGTCATACAGAGAAAGACAGATACTATGTTTTTTCACTCTTATGTGGATCTTGAGAAACTTAACAGAAGACCATGGGGGAGGGGAAGGGGGAAAAAAGAGAGAGAGGGAGGCAAACCATAAGAGACTCTTAAAAACTGAGAACAAACTGAGGATTGAAGGGGGGTGGGAGGGAGGGGAAAGTGGGTGATGGGCATTGAGGAGGGCACCTGTTGGGATGAACACTGGGTGTTTTATGGAAACCAGTTTGACAATAAATTTCATATTAAAAAAAGAAATACACAATTTGTAATAAAATATTTGGGTCAAATTCTAATTTTTCTACTTCACCGTAGGCAGTGAATCTTCCAGAACTTTAGGTTTTCATCCATAAAATAAATAAAGATAAAATACATAAAGATAATCTTGCAATATGTCACAACATGGATGAGCCTCGGACAGCATTATGTAAGTGAAATAAACCAGTAACAGAAGGACAAATACTAAGTGGTTCCACTTACATGAGGTGTGTAAAATGTTCAAACTCATAGAGCAGAGACTGAAGTGATAGTGCCAGAGGGCGGGGGGGGGGGGGTGTTGCTAATTACAGATACACAGTTTCAGTTATGCAAAATGAATAAGTTCTAGAGATTTTTGTATACCATAGTGCCTATAGATAACAGTACTGTATTATACACTTAAAAACCTGTTAATGGATCCCATGGTGTCCTTAGCACAATAAAATTAAAATTAAAATAGATTTTAAAAAGCCAGTACACTAATACTTGCCTTAGACATAGTGGATACAATTTGGGGTTATGTGCTTAACTTAACTACAAACCAGTAGTTCTAAAATTGCCAGTTGCCCACAGGTGGGCCATGGAAGGCACATTGCAGTACATGGCCCTAGCCTGATGGTCAAATATGATTGGATCAGGAAAGGATAGCTTTTCAAACTGGGCTGATCAGAGTTATATTTTCCTGGGATCTTGGAATTAAGACTGAGTAACCATAATTCAGTTGTGCTGGTCATTTGATTACAGGAGAAGTAAACTGGGTGTCTTGATGGTCATTGGACATAATGAAACATATGTACAGAGGGAAGAGCCAGAGATGAAGAATGCAACCCTCAGGTCCTCCTGGCCTTCCCAGGTTCTGATTCTAGTTGTTTGTGAGGCTGGTTGCCCTTTGGGTTTCATGAGATGATGATGGTGATGGTGGTTATGATGATTTTTTTGTTAATGTTTGACATTGGTTTACTTGCTACAAAAAAGCTTGATTATGAGGATAAAATCAGACTTTGTAAAACCATATTGAACCATATATTATCTATGATTATTATTAGAAAATATCTTAATAATTAAGAGGGGGGTGAATATTAGGGAGGACAGTGTAGGAGGTACTCAGGGGCAGTTAGGATCCTGAGTTATATCCTTTTCAATGTGCCATGTAGATAAATAGGTGTTACTTTACTACTTCCAGTCAATTTTGTTTTTAGCCTAGTGATAAAATGAGAAGTGAAAATAAATTTGGCTTTGATGCGGAGGAAAGTAGCCCTGAAAAATTGGGAATTGCCTAATTTAACATTTTTAAGCCAAATGATTTTTGTCTTCTAAATAATTTTGAAGGTGATTTGCAAAAATCTTATAATATAATTAACTGAGAGAATTAGTGGTGATCCTAAATCTTAATATATAAAAACAAATCAACCAATAGAATTGAAATTAGTGATTGAGAAATGGAAGCATAATAGCAATTGTTAACAAATGTACTTTTTTCTTATATTTTTTCTTATTTTATCCATGACTTATAAATATATATTTTTTATCAGTTGTTTCCAACCTGAGGGCCAAGAATGCCTGGCCTAAAGACATGGGAGTACAGAGTAGATTTAGAGAAAATGACCCCTAAATTCATATATACACCAAGCATGATCTATAGGTGTGATAAATACTTTACTTTGAATGAAAAATAGCAAAAATTTATTAAATGATTACTTAATGAATTATACAATTTAATTCTCACAAGTCCAGATATTATCCCATGTTATAAATGATGCATCTAGGACCTAGAGTGATTTGGTAACTTGTTCAGTGTCAAACAGGCAGTTAATGGTAGAACTGATTTGCACCCGGTCAGCATGACTCCCAAGCTCTTAACTACCATAATCCATTACTTCCAGTATAAATATTATTAGGTTGAACCATATGAAATTGCCATTTATCTAGGATGAGAACATGCATATATTAACAATTTCATGATTCAACATTATCTTCTAACTACTTATGTAGTCATGTAAATCACTTATGTAAAGCACTAACTCATTTAAAAACATAATTGAATTGAATATAGTTTAGCAACATGTAATTTTCCCATAATGCAGAAGTTGAAAATACAGCTAGTGTCTTATGAACATTAATGTCTTTGGTTTACTTGGGAGGTGACATCTCAGAATGACAAGAGTAAGGGAAAAAGAGCACTTATGCAGAGAAAAAAGAAAAGCAAATACTAGATTGTAAATTTCTTTCTTTCTGTGTTTGTTTATTTTGAGAGAGAGAGAGAGCATGTACAAGAGTGCCAGTGGAGGAGGGGCAAAGAGAGAGGGAGACACAGAATCTGAACAGGCTCCAAGCTCTGAGCTGTCAGCACAGAGCTTGATGTGGGGCTCAAACTCACAAGCCATGAGATCATGACCTGAGCCGAAATGCCGAAATCAGATGCTTAACCGAGCCACCAATGCGCCCTTAGACTAAATTTCTGAGCTGGCCACAGCTTAACACACACACACACACACACACAGCTAGTTACTCAGGGATACAGGGTATCTCCTTCTGCATACCATACCCAGAACAGTCTGTCAGAAACAAGAAGACAAAGAAGTTCATTTGCTGGTTACTTTCTTTTTCCCAGTCTTGCTGAAGTACCCAAAGGTCAAAGTTCAACATTTCCAGCCTTTCCAGGTTAAGTTATCTGATCTGTATAGGCATATCTCCCTCTCATCATCTGAGTCTGGAAGCTGTGGGAAGAGCCAGAGCCCAATGTGGGTTTGGTCTGACTGGACTATATCTGCTATTGGTTCTGACTCAGTAGGTTGACTGAAGATGGTGCTGACACCTAGTTCTCACCCCGGGGGACCCTAAGATAGCATTGGTCTATAAGGCCAGAGCAGCGACAGCTAAGGCACTCATTCAGCAAGCAGTTGAGGTGCAGAGGGCTGGGTGAACCAAGCAAATCTGGGTAAGCTCATAAATGAGATCTGGCATGGAGAACCTCAATTTTATTTCAAGTTTTGAAGAGTTCCTGTTAATCTAAAAACCTGAAAATAACACAAAAACAGCATCCCTCCCACCCCATTAAAAAAGTTACTTCCTATTTCTTTTCTTGGGTTGCCCTATGATCAGTCATTCCTAATGAAACCATAAAGTTTTACTATTATGCTTTTAGAATTAATATAAGGAGACCCCCCCCCCCCATTCCTAAAACAATAGCAAACAAATCACTAAACAAAAAACTAGTGTGAAATTTAGGAAAGATTGCTTAAGACCACTTATCTGGTACAAAAAGGGGAGTTACATCATTAATAGGTATTCAGGGTTCATCTCTATTTGAGAAAAGATGTTTGCACTTTTCAAGGCCCTCCAGTGACCATGACTTTGGCATTTTTTCAGTGATCACAAATTAAGTTTTATTGGAATATAGTCATGCTTATTTGCTTATGTGCCATTTTTCCTTTTGTGTCACAAAGAATTAAGTACTTGCAACAGAGACTATACAACCCACAAGGCCTAAAATATTTCCTATCTGGCTCTTTTCAGGCATAGTTTGCCAACCCATGCTTTAGGTTGCTTGTCTGTATTCTGAAACTCCCCAAAGATTCCCCTGGAAACAACTTTATATACAGCTGCAATCAGTTGCCCAACATAATTTATATTTATTTATTTATTTATTTATTTATTTATTTATTTATTTATTTATTTATAAATATGAAATTTATTGTCAAATTGGTTTCCATACAACACCCAATGCTCATCCCAACAGGTGCCCTCCTCAATACCCATCACACACCCTCCCCTCCCTCCCATCCCCCATCAACCCTCAGTTTGTTCTCAGTTTTTAAGAGTCTCTTATGTCTTGGCTTCCTCCTTCTCTAACCTTTGTTTTTATTCCCTTCACCCTCCCCCATGGTCTTCTGTTAAGTTTCTCAGGATCCACATAAGAGTGAAAACATATGGTATCTGTCTTTCTCTGTATGACTTACTTCACTTAGCATAACACTCTCCAGTTCCATCCACGTTGCTACAAAAGGCCATATTTCATTCTTTCTCATTGCCAGGTAGTATTCCATTGTATATATAAACCACAATTTCTTTATCCATGCATCAGTTGATGGACATTTGGGCTCTTTCCATAATTTGGCTATTGTTGAAAGTGCTGCTATAAACATTGGGGTACAAGTGCCCCTATGCATCAGCACTCCTGTATCCCTTGGGTAAATTCCTAGCAGTGCTATTGCTGGGTCATAGGGCAGACCTATTTTTAATTTTTTGAGGAACCTCCACACTGTTTTCGAGAGTGGCTGCACCAGTTTGCATTCCCACCAATAGTGCAAGAGGGTTCCCGTTTCTCCACATCCTCTCCAGCATCTATAGTCTCCTGATTTGTTCATTTTAGCCACTCTGACTGGCGTGAGGTGATATCTCAGTGTGGTTTGGATTTGTATTTCCCTGAGGAGCGACGTTGAGCATCTTTTCATGTGCCTGTTGGCCATCTGGATGTCTTCCTTAGAGAAGTGTCTATTCATGCTTTCTGCCCATTACTTCACTGAACTATTTGTTTTTTGGGAGTTTTGTGGAGTTTGGTGAGCTCTTTATAGATTTTGGATACTAGCCCTTTGTCCAAGATGTCATTTGCAAATATCTTTTCCCATTCTGTTGGTTGCCTTTTAGTTTTGTTGATTGTTTCCTTTGCTGTGCAGAAGCTTTTTATCTTCATGAGGTCCCAATAGTTCATTTCTGCTTTTAATTCCCTTGCCTTTGGGGATGTGTCAAGTAAGAAATTGCTGTGGCTGAGGTCAGAGAGGTCTTTTCCTGCTTTCTCCTCTAGGGTTTTGATGCTTTCCTGTCTCACATTCACATCCTTTTTCCATTTTGAGTTAATTTTTGTGAATGGTGTAAGAAAGTGGTCTAGTTTCATCCTTCTGCATGTTGCTGTCCAATTCTCCCAGCATCATTTGTTAAAGAGACTATCTTTTTTCCATTGGATATTCTTTCCTGCTTTGTCAAAGGTTAGTTGGCCATACTTTTGTGGGTCTAATTCTGGCGTTTCTATTCTATTCCATTGGTTTCTGTGACTGTTTTTGTGCCAATACCATGCTGTCTTGATGATTACAGCTTTGTAGTAGAGGCTAAAGTCTGGGATTGTGATGCCTCCCACTTTGGTCTTCTTCAAAATTACTTTGGCTACTTCAGCTTTCTTTTGATTTCCAGTAGCATGATATATAGTTCTCCATCCCCTCACTTTCAATCTGAAAGTATTCTCAGGTCTAAAATGAGTCTCTTGTAGACAGCAGATAGTTGGGTCTTGTTTTTTTATCTATTCTGATACCCTATGTCTTTGGTTGGAGCACTTAGTCCGTTTACATTCAGTGTTATTACTGAAAGATATGAGTTTAGAGTCATTGTGATGTCTGTAGGTTTCATGCTTGTAGTGATGTCTCTGGTACTTGTGGTCCTTGCAACATGTCACTCACAGAATCCCCCTTAGGATCTCTTGTAGGACTCATTTAGTGGTGAGGAATTCCTTCAGCTTTTGTTTGTTTGGGAAGACCTTTATCTCTCCTTCTATTCTGAATGAGACTTGCTGGATAAAGGATTCTCGGGTGCATATTTTTTTTCTGTTCATCACATTGAAGATTTCCTTCCATTCCTTTCTGGCCTGCCAAGTTTCAGTAGATAGGTCTGCCACTAGTCTTATGGGTCTCCCTTTATATGTTAGAGTGTGTTTATCCCTAGCTGCTTTCAGAAGTTTCTCTTTATCCTTGTATTTTGCCAGTTTCACCATGATATATTGTACAAAAGATCGATTCAAGTTACGTCTGAAGGGAGTTCTCTGTGCCTCTTGGATTTCAATGTCTTTTTCCTTCCCCAGATCAGGGAAGTTCTCAGCTATGATTTGTTCAAGTACGCCTTCAGCCCCTTTCTCTCTCTCTTCCTCTTCTGGAATTCCTATTATACAGATTGTTCTGTTTGATTGCATCACTTAGTTCTCTAATTCTCCCCTCATACTCCTGGATTTTTTTAATCTCTCTTTTTCTCAACTTCCTCTTTTTCCATAATTTTATCTTCTAATTCACCTATTCTCTCCTCTGCCTCTCCAATCCGAGCTGTGGTCACCTTCATTTTATTTTGCACCTCATTTATAGCATTTTTTAGCTCCTCCTGACTATTTCTTAGTCACTTTAGTCTATCTGTAGCAATAGATTCTCTGCTGTCCTCTATACTTTTTTCAAGCCCAGCGATTAATTTTATGACTATTATTCTAAATTCTTGTTCCGTTATATTGCTTAAATCGTTTTTTGATCAATTCGTTAGCTGTCACTACTTCCTGGAGTTTCTTTTGAGGAGAATTTTTCTGTTTTGTCATTTTGGGTAGTCTCTGGGGTGGCATGGAACTGGAGGGCACCTCCCCTGTGCTGTCTGGGGTAACTTGTATTGGTGGGCGGGACTGCAGTCAGACCTGAAGTCTGTCCCCAGCCCACTGCTGGGGCCACATTCAGACTGGTGTGTACCTTATCTTCCCCTCTCCCAGGGGCAAGACTCACTGTGGAGTGGTGTGGCCCCTGTCTGGGCTGCTGCTTTGATGGGATCTGGCATATTAGCCAAGGTGGATCCAGAAGGTGCACAGGGGCAGGAGGGGCAGGCTCAGCTCACATTGCTGTTGATGGTCCCCTGCAGGAGGGGCCCTGCAGCACCGGGAGGGAGGCAGGAAGACCCTTTGGAGGGATGGATCCACGGAAGCATAGTGTTGGGTGTTTGCATGGTGCAAGCAAGTTCAGTGACAGGAACTGGTTCCCTTTGGGATTTCGGCTGGGGGGTGGGAGAGGGAGATGGTGCTGGCAAGTGCCTTTATTCCCCACCCAGCTGAGTTCTGTCTTCCAGAGCTCAACAACTCTCCCTCCCAGTGTCCTCTTGTCCTCCCCACTCTCTGAGAGCAGAGCTGTTGACTTATAACATTCCAGATGTTAAATCCCACTGGCTGTCAGAACTAACGCAGTCTGGCCCCTCTGCTTTTGCAAGTCAGACTTGGGAGCTCTGCCTTGTTGGGCAGGCTGCCCCTCCACCACCCTGGCTCCCTCCCGCCAGTCTGTGTAGCATGCACCGCCTCTCCGCCCTTCCTACCCTCTTCCTTGGGCCTCTTGTCTATGCTTGGCTCCAGAGAGTCCATCCTGCTAGCCTTCTGGGGTTTTCTGAGTTATTTAGGCAGATGTGGGTGGAATCTAAGTGATCAGCAGGATGAGGTGACCCCAGCGTCCTCCTACGCCACCATCTTCTCCCCAACATAATTTTAGAATTTAGCTAAGTTGCAAGACATTACTAATTATTCTTTTTTTCAAATTTTTATTTAAATTCTAGTTAATTAACATAAAGTGCAATATTGGTTTCAGGAGTAGAATTAAGTGATTCATCACTTACATACACTAATTATCTGTTCGTAAAGCTCAAAGTTACATTTGATTTTCTGAAAAGGAGCTGGGACTGCAAACAAAATGCATCCAAGTCCTCCTTTGCTGAAACAAAACTAGTTGAAGACTTCAGACATGTGTTTCTTTCCACAGATAATTTAGTGAAGTTCAGAGTGAATCTTTTCAATTGTATGTGAGGTCCTAACACCCTCAAAATAAAGACAGCACTTACCATTGGCCAGTTGAGAAGAGTTGGTTACTTCTTGTCTTCCCTGACAAGTTGTCCCACCTCTGGCTTCAAAGGCTAGTCTAAGTCAGCCACCTTCTCTCTAATTTTCTTTTCCCAGACTCTTCCTACCCCTCAACGTCAAATCTGATTCTCAGAAAATTTCACCAGCTAATCAACAGCCACTGTGCACAGGGAGTGGGAAGGAAAACTAGCAACTAAATCATGACTTTGTCTTTTATTCTCATTGGAAAGACAGCGCCTTTCATGACACAGTGCCCCCAAACACTGCTATATGTAATAGATCCTGAGAAGTATTCAGTTCCTCCAGACAGTACTTGGTCACATTTCTATTGTTGTTGGATAAATCCCATTTCAGTACTGGCCGGAACTGACCTTCCGTAGCTGATCCATTCTGAATAGCCCATTGCTTGAGGTGTTAGGATTTCAGCCAAACTGAAAGAAATATAATCCTAGAACACTGTGTATTGCTAATATTTTTCTCTTTAGATAGGTTTTCAAGAAGAGCCTAGGGATGGGAAAATTGAATGGGGAGGAAGAAGCAAGAGAAAGGAGGGTAAAAGGCATTTGCCATAATCCTGTGTTCTGATGTTGCCACTATGGTAGTAACCATATGACAAATGTCAATAACATTGTTCCTACTGTCCTGCTCAATGATATTACAACAGTCCTTTCTGGTGAACAAACAATAAGATGATGTGTTTGTCTGCCTGAGTAAGGAGACTGCTTGTGAATGCAACAGAGCCACTCACTTTTAGAAAAATCTTGCTTGTTCTTTTCTTTTATGAACAAAAATCCTTTTCCTACCTAAGACCCACTACAGAAGACGGGTATGATGGAAAAGGTTCCCACACAGGGGGGCTTTAAGTATCTGGAAACCTCATTTACTTGGCATGAGTCTTTCAAAACTACCAGGTTTTCTAGTTTTAAGACTATTTGTTAACTTTAATTGCAGTTCACTGTGAAGCTGGCTAAAATTCAATAGCTAAAAGGGCTAAAATTCAATAACTAAAAGGTCAAAATACAATTACATAAGGAATGGGCAAGCTAGATCAGTTTGGAATTGGCTCAGGTTTTCATCTTATTCTTTCATGGTCCCAGATTGAGTATCTTTTAAAGTTTAGAGCAGAATATTTAAAAAACATATACATAGGAGGAAAAATAAGATTAATTCCTAATATTGTATGGTGATATGACAAGCGACAGCATGATTTTTCAAAGTTCATAATAAAAACTTGAACAATATGTTATTTCATCTGCAGTTTTTCCCCATCCCCCAGAATTGCACTACTTTTTTGAGGCCTTTTTGGTCCCTTTGTATCAATTTATTTTTGAAACAGTATATGGAAATAGCCACACAGGAAATAATGCACCCAGGTTGAAGAAAAGGCTAAAATACAAACATCTGGCTACAGTTTATTGATTAGCCCATGACAAAAATTGAGCACTAGCAATAATTTGGGTCATAGAACTAGAGTTTTTTTTTCCTTAAGATTATTTGTTTATTTGAGAGAGAGAGAGCATGCGAGTGGAGGACAGGCAGAGAGAGAGGGAGAGAAAAAATCCCAATCTGCACTGATAGCACAGAGCCCAAAGTGGGGCTTGAACCCACAAACTGGTGAGATCATGACCCAAACTGAAATCAAGATTTGGTTGCTTATACGACTGAGCCAACCAGGTACCCCAAAGTACTGAAACTTAAAAATAAAGTGCCAATTGCTTGGCATCATGAATGCAGCATTATTATTATATTTTTAAATACTTAATGCCTGGCCAGTGATCTGGAAAAGAAGAGAAGGTATCCAACTCTCTCATTGCTCTTGAATAAAGCAAGACACAGGAGGTAATTAGTGACCCTTAGAAGACAAAATGGAATGTTACCCATTTCCGAAACAGTTCATACTTTCCCAAGACTCACTTCACAATGACCCTGTGACATAGATTGGTCAAGTGTTATTTTCTTCATTTTACAGATAGGAAACCGAAATTCCAAGGGAGTACTTAATTTGCCTCAGATTACACAAGAATAAATGGTGTACCGTAAGTTTCATAAGGTAATATTTTTTAATGCAGGACTCCAGGGGTAATGGACACAAATGTGAGCCATAGGGCAGGACATGACCACTTGGGCAAAGCTACACACAAAGCAGAAGTGGAGGTTAAGGGCAGCTATTTATGAATCCTCCTGAGTGAGTTGTTTTCCTCTCTTGAAACTAGAACTGCTCATCTGGTGCTCCAAAGTTCTGGCATGTCCATTGCTAAAAAGAGGCATGAAAATGGGAATAGATAATTTATGTACACTGTGTGTGTGTGTGTGTGTATGTATAGACATGTGTACATATACATGCATATATTATATACATTATATGTATATAATATATATAATATATATTCAATAAGCCCATACATACATTTTTGTACCTTTTCAATCATCTGCTTTGTGCCAGACATTGTTCTGGGTGCCAGGAGTACAGCACTAAACAGTAATAGAAGAAATAATATTAAAGGAAATACATATTAACTTCTTAATAAGAGACAACTTTTTTGTCTCTGGCAAAAGAAGTTTCAGATTATAATTAACAAAATCATAATAAACAAGCACATACCACTCATGAAAACATAAAGTGATAACATTTTGGAAAGAATTTTGGTAATATGCATGTAAATCGTTCAAAGTGGTAGCTTTAGAACCAGCAGTTCAGTTTCTTGGAATCCATCCTAAGGACTTAAGGATAGACCCAAATATATTGTATATTTGAAAGTTGCTAAGAGTAGATTTTAAAAGTTTTTATCACAAGAAAAAAATTGGTAGCTGTCTGTGGTAATGGATGTTAACTAAACTTATTGTGTTGATCATTTTACAATGTATACATGTATCAATTCATTATGTTGTACACTTGAACTTAATGCAATTATATCTCAATAAAATTTTAAAAAATTAGGGTGTAGACCAGATCAGGAATTGCATATTGGTGGCCTAAAGGATACCTGAAAACCGCAGATACATTTTGTTTAGGCTATATGTTTGTTTTGGTTTGGTTTAGTTTTCCCAGGCAGTGAGTTGTATTAAATTAGAATTCCTTTAAGAAGGCCAGTATAGATACTACCCAATATAGACTCTTTATTGTCTTATTAAACAAGTCTGATTCACACATTTATGTACTTGCCTAGTTCTTACAGGCTTTTCTGCCCGCAAAAGCACCTCCCTTCCTGCGGCTTCTCTCTCCCCAAGTTCACCTCTCCATACTGCGTACCTGCTGAATTCTGTGGTTCAGGTTGTGTAGATTTTTGTGTTAATTCTCCAATCAGTTTTCTAGGTGTGAAGGATGGTTTAGTGTTGGTCTGGCTGTATTTCATGGACGCAAGACACACAAAAAACTTCCATGCTGTTCCACCATCTTGGCTACTCCCTACAAATCAATGTCCTTATAGGCTTTTGAGATTGCAAGTTGGAGATTAAATTGTCTCTGAGACCAAAGTCAATTATATTTATTTTTTCCTGGGACTCTATTAAAAAAAAGTAACTTCTAGGAAGACGTAATTTCTAGGAAGTTTGTTATAGCATGGCTTATAAGAGAGGAAAACTATAAACTTGAACGTCTAACAATGTTAGTAATAATAAGGATAATGATAATGAGAGTTATCACGCCATATTTAATGTGTCAACAACACTGTTCTAAGTACTTTATATTATTGCACTTCATACTTTCAGCAATTCTATGTAAGGTAAGAACTATTATCACCTTTATTTTATGGATGAGGAAACTGCAGCATCAAGAAGTGAACTGATTTGCCCAAAGATTTAAGTAAAGAGTAGGACCAAGATTTGATTCCAGATAGCCTTAGCCTGTCTTCAAAATACCACTTCTTAATTAGTATGCTTAATTCTGATATATTCATAAAATGTAATTCTATTCAGTCATTTAGGAATAGATCTACAACAACATACTTTAAAGTGTTTATAGTAGTTCTCTTGGTGTGTGAAATCATGAGTATTCTTTTATTTTTTTCTCATGTAAATTTTGTAGTAATTGTTTGATATATATATATAGTATATATACTATATATAGTATATATAGTATATATATAGTATATGTATAGAAAATATATACTATATATATATATGTATATATATATACTATACTATACTATATATACTATATATATATATACTATATATATACTATACTATACTATACTATATATATATAGTATTTCTGAAATTAGAAATAAAAGTTCTTTAAAGAAGAAAAAGAGCCAAGAGAAGCTTTTGTATTAAAATGACACCAAACACCACCAACAACAACTCAAGCCAGGTTGCCTTTTCTGGCTTCCACTGTGACACACCAATCTTGAGTGTACACAAAGCATCAAGCCTACTCTTAAACATCCCAAATACTCATATTCTTTTATTCCAACACAAACCATACATTTTGTCACTCCCATGAGCAAAGGTATATGAGTGTCCCAAGTAAAATGAAGAGCATAAACTAAAACACTAACAGTCCCTTACAGAGGAAGAAGCTAGCATTATAACTGTGAAGATTCACTACAAGTCCTTATTTTATTATGATAGACACTAAAGCAACAACCCTATAAGTCATTGTTTCTGAGGTTCTAGCCACTGCATCCTGAGGACACTACATTGAAGCTTTGTTTGTTTCTGGAATATTGCTTTATTCAGCTCTGGATGTAGTAGATGAATATTAATGTTCTTTGTGGCATCCCTGCCATATGGGGAATAATAGACAACCTCAGGGAGACATGATTGGAAGGCCTAGGACATATATATACATGCTCAATTTCTTTAAGACTAAACCTTCTGAATATGGTATATCCTGGACCACTGCTAAACAGCAACATCAGAAAGCAACACCATGGATTTTAGCAAGTAGTAGCTTCCCACACACTCCAAATAAAACAATAAAAAGAAGAAAATTTGAGTCCATCCTGAAGGAATTTGAGCAGAGCGAATTTGAGCTATGTGGTGACATGGAGTGTTACTCTCTACATCACCAATGACAATCTTCTATTGTTCCTGAAACCCCAAACAGCCAAGCGTGACCCTTACTTGAACTTCTGTGTTTGTTGTATGCCCAAACTACTGTGTGGAAGATCACATCATGGTCACTGTGTCAGTGCAGAGTTTGATGATTCCCAAGGCAATTGGTGCTTACTGGAGAACCACTTACTGAGTTTGACAGCTTTGATTTTGCTTGTGCTGTGTTCTTTTGTGCATAAGTAGAAATATCCTGAAAAGTTTCACTTGGGTCACTGGAATACCAAATATATGGGAATTCTGGCAAAGCTATAAAGCGTCTTGATACACTGGCTATTGTTGGTATTTTTGAAAGGTTCAAAATACTAAACCAAACATTCAGAAAATTATTACTGTTCTGGAGTCTATTAAACAAGAGGCAAATTCCCTGAATTTACCAAGTTCAAGGCTCATGACATTTTTCCTGAAATCTTTGGGTTAGATATACTCAGGCTCATTTTCCAGGAATATGTGACCTAGATTATGCCCAATGAACCCACCAGTGTCAGCAGCAAATGGATGTCCAGAGCCAACTTCAGCAAGGAAGATGAGCTGAAGGGAATAACAGAAAGCAATTGTTACCCACTTAGTTACTGAAAAGCAAATTAGATCATCCCAAAGCTGGTATGCGTATCTTAATACTCCAGGGGAGTTCTACTCTAGCTAAACACAAATCAGCCTTGGAAATCTGGCACTGGCAGTGTTTCATCTTGCTTCTATTCCCTTTATCTATACACCTGAGATAGTTACCAGCAAAGTGTGAAAGGTTGGAGACAAAGTACAGTGTTCTTACAAAGAGGGAACATTGTACTCTATGTGTCATGCTTGATAAAATTGTGATGATTGGTGGTTTGGATATGATAGTACTTTTCTTATAGCAGATATTATAATCAAAAGATAAAGGAAGATGAGTAGTGGCATTTCCTTCTCAGGATGCATGACTCATGAATACCTTCACTTATTTACTTGAAAGCTATTTTTAAAACAGAGAAAAGCACAATGGTTGAGGACAAATTTCATTAGTTAGGTAAATTGCATTATGCAAGGAGAATTAGGTAAAATGAATAGTCATGGTTCCAAGATCAGGGAAATTGAAGTGTCAACTTAAAAGTCTTAAAAAAAATTAATTCAACAATTAAGAATTCTGCTATAATTCAGTCACTTTTGAATTTCAGAGATATAAATTAAGTATTTGCTGTAAAAAGTATTGCAATTAGATACAGGAAACATTTACTTTTAAATAATTTATCACAATAATAACAATCCAAGTGTCTGTAGATGAATTAATTGGACAAAATATGTGTTAAATAGAAAACGAAACATTAATTCAGTCACAAAAAAATAAAATACTGCCTTTTGTGACTATATGGATGGACCTTGAAAACGTTACACTAATAGAAATAAATCAGAGAAAGACAAATACTATATCTCACTTATATGTGGGATCTAAAAAAGTCAAACTCATAGAAAGAGAGAATGGAATGGTAGTTGCCAGGGGAAGAGGGAGATGTCGGTCAAAGGCTATAAACTTCTGGTTATAAGATGAATGGGTTCTGGGGATCTAATGTATAACATAGTAACTATAGTTAATGATACTGTGTTATATAGTTGATGGGTATTAAGGAGGGCACTTGTGATGAGCACTGGGTGTTGTATGTAAGTGATGAATCATTGATTTCTACTCCTGAAACCAATGTTACACTGTATACTAATTAACTAAAATAAAAAAGAGAGAAAGTTACCAAGAGAATAGATCTTAAATGTTCTTACCACAAAAAATAAAGATAATTATGTGAGGTGATGGAGGTGTTAACTAATTTTATTGCGGTAATTGTTTTATGACATTTATGTGTATCAAACCATCACATTATACACCTAAATTTACACATTGCTATATGTCAACTATACCTTAATAAAACTAGAGAAAAAATAATAAATGTTGTATTTAGGTAGTTAATAAGAAAGTAATCATTAAAATTGAGAGAAATATATCCAAAAAAGACAAAACTTGATAAACCACATGTAAAGTTTTTACATTAAGAAGTATATATTAAAAATAGGATATGAAGGGGTGCCTGGGTGGCTCAGTTGATTAAGCATCTGGCTCTTGATTTCATCTCAGGTCATGATATCACGGTTCGTGAGTTAGAGCCCATGTTGGGCTCCATGCCGAGAGTGCAGAGCCTGCTTGGGATTCTCTCTCTTCCCCACTCCCACTCATACTCTCTCTCTCTCTCTGTTTCTCTCTCTCTCTCTCCCTCAAAATAAATAAACTGTAAAAAAATAAAAATAAAATAAAAATAGGAAATTAAGATGTATGTACTTTTGGGTTAGTTGACCCAATTAGCTTTGAAATGCTCAAAAGTTAGCAAAGTGGAAAGTGATACATAAAATGCAAACATTTTATAGACATTAGGACCTGTCATAAAGGCAACAAGTATGTTTTTACATCCAAGTTAGCATATAGTGCAACAATGATTTCAGGGGTAGATTCCTTAATGCCCCTTACCCATTTAGTCCATCTCCCCTCTCAAAACCCCTCCAGCAACCCTCAGTTTGTTCTCCATATTTATGAGTCTCTTCTGTTTTGTCTCCCTCCCTGTTTTTGTATTCTTTTTGCTTCCCTTCCCTATGTTCATCTGTTTAGTATCTTCAATTCCTCATATGAGTGAAGTCAGGTGGTATTTGTCTTTCTCTGACTGACTAATTTCACTTAGCATAATACCCGCTAGTTCCCATCCATGTAGTTGCAAATGGCAAGATTTCAATCTTTTTGATTGTTGAGTAATACCCCATTGTATATATATACCACATCTTCTTCATCCATTTATCTGTTAATGAACATTTGGGCTCTTTCCATGCTTTGGCTGTTGTCGATAGCACTTATGTAAACATTGGGTGCATGTGCCCCTTCGAAACAGCACACCTGCATCCCTTGGGTAAATACCTAGTAGTGCAATTGCTGAGTTGTAGGGTAGTTCTATTATTTTTTTGAGGAAACTCCAGAGAGACTGCACCAGCTTGCATTCCTGCCAGAAGTGCAAAAGAGATCCTCTTTCTCTGCATCCTCGCCAATATCTGTTGTTGCCTGAGTTGTTAATGTTAGCCATTCTGATTGGTGTGAGGTGGTATCTCAGTGTGGTTTTGATTTGTATTTCCCCGATAATGAGTGATGTTGAGCATTTTTTCATGTGTCTCTTAGCCATCTGTATGTCTTCTTTGGAAAAGTGTCTGTTCATGTCTTTTGCCCATTTTTTCACTGGATTTTTTGTTTTTTGGGTGTTGAGTTTGATAAGTTCTTTATAGATTTTAGATACTAGCCTTTTATCTGATATGTCATTTACAAATATCTTCTCCCGTTCTGTCAGTTGCCTTTTACTTTTGCTGATTCTTTTCTTCTCTGTGCAGAAGCTTTTTATCTTGATGAAGTCCCAATAACTCATTTTTGCTTTTGTTTCCCTGGCCTCTGGAGATGTGTCAAGTAAGATGTGCTGAGGCTGTTATCTATTTTCTCCTCTAGGATTTTGATGGCTTCCTGTCTTACGTTTAGGTCTTTCATCCATTTTGAGTTTATTTTTGTGTATGGTGTAAGAAAGTGGTCCAGGTTCATTCTTCTGCATGTTGCTGTCCAGTTTTCTGAGCACCATTTGTTGAAACTGTTTTTATTCCATTGGATATTCTTTCCATTTGTCAGGGATTAGTTGGCCATATGTTTGTGGGTCCATTTCTGGGTTCTCTATTCTGCCCCATTGATCGAAGTGTCTGTTTTTGTGCCAGTACCATACTGTCTTCATGATTACAGCTTTGTAATACATCTTGAAGTCTGGGATTGTGATGCCTCCAGCTTTGGTTTTCTTTTTTGGGATTGGTTTGGCTATTCGGGGTCTTCTGCTTCCATAGAAATTTTAGGATTGTTTGTTCTAGCTCTGTGAAGAATGCTGACGTTATTTTGATAGGGATTGCATTGAATATATAGATTGCTTTGGGTATTATTGACTTTTTAACAGTATTTGTTCTTCCATTCCAGGAGCATGGAATCTTTTTCTGTTTTTTGGTGTCTTCTTCAATTTCTTTCATAAGCTTTCTATAGTTCTCATGTATAGATTTTTCGCCTCTGGTTAGGTTTAGTCCTAGGTATTTTACAGGTTTTGGTGCAATTATAAATGGGATTGACTCCTTGATTTCTCTTTCTGTTGCTTTATTATTGGTGTATAGAAATGCAACTGATTTATGTTCATTGATTTTATATCCTGAAACTTTGCTGAATTCGTGGATCAGTTCTAGCAGTTTTTTGGTGGAATCTTTTGGGTTTTCCATATAGAGTACCATGTCATCAGTGAAGAGTGAAAGTTTGACTTCCTCCTTGCTGATTTGGATGCCTTTTATTCCTTTGTGTTGTCTGATTACTGAAGCTAGGACTTCAATACTATGTTGAATAACAGTGGTGAGAGTGGATATCCCTGTCGTTTTCCTGACCTGAAGGGGGAAACTCTCAGTTTTTTCCCATTGAGGATGTTATTAGCAGTGGGTCTTCCATATATGGCTTTTATGATCTTGAGGTATGATCCTTCTATCTCTACTTTCTTGGAGGTTTTTTTCAAGAAAGGATGCTGTATTTTGTCAAATGCTTTCTCTGCATCTATTGAGAGGATCTTGGGGTTCTTGTCCTTTCTTTTATTGATGTTATGTATCACATTGGTTGTTTTGAGGTTATTGAATCAGCCCTGCATCACAGGTATAAATCCCACTTGGTCATGGTGAATAATTATTTTAAGGTATTGTTGGTTCCGGTTGGCTAGTATCTTGTTGAGGATTTTTGCATCCAGGATCATCAGGGAAATTGGTCTGTAGTTCTCTTTTTTAGTGGGGTCTTTGTCTGGTTTTGGAATCAAGGTAATGCTGGCTTCATAGAATGATTTTGGAAGTTTTCCTTCCATTTCTATTTTGGAACAGCTTCAAAAGAATAGTTGTTAACTGTTCGTTAAATGTAAATTCCCCTGGAAAGCCATCCGGCCCTGGACTCTTGTTTTTTGGGAGAATTTTTATTACTAATTTGATTTCTTTACTTTTTATGGGTCTGTTAAAATTTTCTATTTCTTCCTATTTCAATTTTGGTAGTTTATTGTTTCTAGGAATTTTTCCACTACTTCCAGATTGCCTATTTTATTGGTGTGTAATTGCTCATAATATTCTCTTATTATTGTTTGTATATCTGCAGTGTTGGTTGTGATCTCTCCTCTTTCACTCTTGATTTTATTTATTTGGATCCTTTCCTTTTTCTTTTTGATCAAACTGGCTAGGGATTTATCAATTTTGTTAATTCTTTGAAAGAACCACCTCTTGGTTTCATTGATTTGTTCTACTGTGTTTTTTTCTTCTTTTTTGGTTTTGATAGCATTGATTTCTGCTATCTTTATATTTCCTGTCTTTTTCTGGTTTTGGGTTTTATTTGCTTTACTTTTTCTAGCTCTTTGAAGTGTAAGTTAGGTTGTGTATGTGAGACCTTTCTTCCTTCTTTAGGAAGGCCTGGATTGCTATATACTTCCCTCTTATGACTGCCTTTGCTGCTTCCCAGAGGTTTTGCGATGTTGTGTTATCATTTCCATTGGCTTCCATGTATTTTTTAGGTTCCTCTTAACTCCCTGGGTAGCCCATTCATTCTTTAGTAGGATGTTCTTTAGTCTCCAAGTATTTATTGTCTTTCCAAATTTTTTCTTGTGGTTGATTTTGAGTTTCATAGCATTGTGGTCTAAAAGTATGCATGTTATGATCTCGATCTTTTTGTACTTGTTGAAGGTTGATTCATGTCCCAGTTTGTGATCTATTCTTGAGAATGTTCCATGTGCACTTGAGAAGACTGTGTATTTTGCTGCTTTAGGATGAAATGTTCTGAATATATCTGTTAAGTCCATCTGGTCCAGTGTGTCATTCAAAGCCATTGTTACCTTGTTGCTTTTGTGTTTAGATGATCTGTCCATTGCTGTAAGTGCGGTGTTGAAGTACCTTAGTATTATGGTATTATCAATGAGTTTCTTTATGTTTGTGATTAATTGATTTATATATTTGGGTGTTTTCATGTTTGGAGCATAAATGTTTACAATTGTTAGGTCTTCTTGGTGGATAGGCCCCTTAATTATGATATAATATCCTTCTTCATCTCTTGTTACAGTCTTTATTTTAAAATGTAGATTTTCTCATGTAAGTTTGCCTACTCCAGCTTTCTTTTGGTGACCATTAGCATGACAGATGGTTCTCCATCCCCTTATTTTCCATCTGAAGGTGTCTTTAGGTGTAAAATTGGTCTTTCATGGCATTGAGGAGAGCACCTGTTCGGATGAGCACTGGGTGTTGTATGGAAACCAATCTGGCAATAAATTATATTTAATATAAAAAATAAAAATTAATTAATTAATTAAAAAAAATAAAATGGGTCTCTTGTAAACAGTATATAGATGGATCTTGTTTTCTTACCCATTCTGTTACCCTTGTCTTTTAATATGAGCATTTAGTCCATTGACATTTAGAGGGAGTACTGAAAGATATGAATTTATTGCCGGCATGTTGCCTACAGAGTTGAAGTTTCTGGTGGTGTTCTCTGGTCCTTTCTAGTCTTTGTTGCTTTGGTATTTTTTGTTTTGTTTCATCTTTTCTCTCCTCAGAGAGTCCTCCTTAAAATTTCTTGCAGGGCTCGTTTAGTGGTCATGAATTCCTTTAGTTTTTGTTTGTCTGGGAAACTTTTTATCTCTCCTACTTTGAATGACAGCCTTGCTGGATAAAGAATTCTTGGATGCATATTTTTTGGATTCAATACACTGAATATATCCTGTCACTCCTTTCTGACCTGAAAGTTTCTGTGCATAGGTCTTCTGTGAACCTGATCTGTCTTTCCTTGTAGGTTAAGGACTTTATTTTTCCTTGCTGATTCCATGATTCTTTCCTTGCCTGAGTACTTTGTGAATTTGACTATGATATGCCTTGTTGGTGGTCAGTTTTTGTTAAATCTAATAGCAGTTCTCTGTGCTTCCTTGATTTTGATGTCTGTGTCTTTCCCTAGGTTAGGAAAGTTTCCCTCTATGATTTACTCATGTAAAATTTTCTATCTCCTTTTCTCTCCATCTTCTGAGGCCCCTATGATTCTGATGTTATTCCTTTTTAATGAGTCACTGAGTTCTCTAATTCTTATATCATGCTCTTTTGTCTTAGTCTCCCTCTTTTTTTATGCTTCATTATTCTCCTTAAGTTTGTCCTCTGTCTTGCTGATTTGCCACTCTGCTTCCTCAATCTTTGCTGTCATGGCATCCATTCAAGCTTGCAGCTCAGTTATAGAATTTTTTATTTCATCCTGACTAACTTTTATTTCTTTTATCTCTGAGAAAGGGATTCTAGTCTGCTTTCAACCCCAGCTAGTACTCTTATTATTATCATTCTAAATTCTGTTTCAGACATATTTCTTGTAGCTGTGTTAAGTCCCTGGCTGTCCTTTCTTCCTGTTCTTTCTTTTGGGGTGAATTCCCTTGTTTCATCATTTTGAAGGAAGAAAATGAATTAATAAAGTAAAAAAAGTAAAAATTAAAAAATTAAAAACGCACAAAGAAATCAAATAAAGGATGCTAGATCCTAGGTGTGTTTTGGTCTGGTTATTGAAAGAAGTTTGATAGATTAGAGAAAAAAGGGAAAGTTAAGAAAAGGAAAAAAAGGGGGGAGGGAATGGAAAATGTTTCAATATTTGGAAAATGAATACAATAAAATAGAATAAAATGAAATGATGAAAATAAAATAGAATTAAGAAATTTACAAAACAATAAAAAATATAGTGGAATAAAATTAAAGAAAAATGCTTTTAATAAAAATGGAAAATAAAAATAGTTTTTTTCTGTTTCTGTATTCAAGAATCAGAAAAGAAAAGTAGAAGAAAAAAAATTGAATAAAACGACCAGTAAACAGAATGAAGTTTGATTGAAATTACATCTGGCTTCCCATAGAAGTCAAACTATGAAGCACTTTATAGTCCATAAACTAAGCAGGCAGAGAGACTTATGGTGTTCTTCAAGAGCTGGGTTGGCCCAGTTGGGCAGGGCTTAGTGTGATGGTTCCATTCTCCACTAGGTGGTGCTGATTAGCTTACTGGGGTGGATTGTTGTACATTTGGACTTGTATGTCCATGCATGGGAGGGGTGAAAATGGCTTACCCAGCTACCCAGTCTCTAGTATCAGAACTCTGTTCTCCCCAACCGGCAATCAAGCACCCTTCCTTCCTCTCTGGCTTCTGTTAACTCCCTGCTTCTACACTGTCTGTGACCAAGCTGTCAGGCTGCCAAGCAGCACCTCCCTCCTGAGTTTTATCTCAGATGGGGCTGTGTTTCCCAGCCCCTCACTTCTGAGGGACTGTGGCTTTGACCTGCTCACACGCTCTGGGGGAGGGTCTCACTGAGCAATGGCTGTGTGCCGGCTGCCCCTGGAATGTTTGTGAGACCGTGCTGCTGCCAATGCCCTGAGACTGTGGCTGGGTGCCAGCCCACCCCCAAAAAACTTGCATGTTTGTGTAGCAGCAGTTTTTCAGAGATTATGGTAAATCACAACACACATCTGGCACCAGGCTTCCCCCTTCACATCCTTGTTCCAACACCAGTGAATGTAATTGTTCTCCAGGGTCCGCTGGGACCTTTGCCTGTGGGGAGGCCACACAGCCTCTATTAAATGTCCTCCTAGCAGGGGAACACGCTCCCCGTGTCACCTGTGGACCCCTCGGACCTTGCTGTGTGCTCTTGGGGATTCACCCTTCCCACCAGAGTACCACCAGGTATCCAGCTGTGGAATTTCAGACTCTGCACTCTCCCTGTTTATAGAGTCTTAATGGAATTAAAGCCCTCTCCTTTCTCCTTTCTTTTTTGTTTAGACCTTTGTGGCTGTTTCCACTTTTCCTTTTTCTCTCTAGCTGCTTTTGTGGCAGGGGTGCTTTTCCCATACTCTCCCCCATCTCTATCCTGTCTCCACAAGCAAAAACAGCTCCCTGCCCTCCGTGGCTTCTCTCTCCCCAGGTTCACCTCTCTGTGCTGCATTCGTGCAGAGTTTTGTGGTTCAGGTTGTGCAGATTGTTATGTTAATCCTCAAGGCAGTTTTCTAGGTGTGCAAGATGGTTTAGTGTTGATCTGGCTGCATTTCAGGGACTAAAGATGCAAAAACACCTTCCATGTTGTTCTGC
Source organism: Panthera onca (assembly GCF_046562875.1). Lineage (NCBI taxonomy): Eukaryota > Metazoa > Chordata > Mammalia > Carnivora > Felidae > Panthera > Panthera onca. Next base: position 39,607,179 of record NC_138339.1, on the reverse strand, counting down.
CATCTTGGTCCCTCCCAAGTATTTTTTAAACTATGAATTTGGCTTATGCATTTATAACCAATGTGGTATGATTCACCATTAGGTAGATAAATAGTCATTTGTCCTTTGAGCAGGAAGCCCAGACTCCTCTGCTTCCAAATGCCAGGTGAATACGTTTATGCCTTACATTGGTGCTAAACTCCATGTGGTGCCACTATTTCTTCAATGATTGCTAGAGGCTTATTATCTTGCAATGTTTCAAGCATGAAGCACCTTACAATTAGAAGTGTCTCAGCCTAGTAGGAAAATCACTTCAAGAGGACAAGTTTTTTTCTACTCTTCTGGTTAATAGTACTTCTTTTCTACTTAAAAGTATCATGGTTTAAAAAGCAAATTACATAATCTTCTCAGGTTTAACGTTACTATACTATCAGTTTCCACTGTAGCTATTTCTCTTCAAATTATACTCACTTAACTAGAGTTGTTTTTTCCAGAGAGCTACCAGCATCAAATACACTAACCTTTCCCTGTGAATACTTAGACATTTGCTTCAGCCTGAATCACAAGCTTAGACTCTTTTCTTCCTAAGGATAATATTATTTCAGAGGTCTCCTTGCTCCTCTTATCCCTACTGGCCCTGAGGTCTTGATCCACCCCAGTGAGCCTCCTTAGCTTTAAAACCAGGTTTGGAGTCTCTACCCTAAAAGCCTATGGACTCACCATGGAAATGGATCTATCACATCCCCTGTGATTAACTTCTCACACCAATTCTCTCACATGATACGACAATTTTGATGAAGCCCTAAAAGATTTTGTAATAGCTAATCCTGGAGCAATGAGTGTCTTGTTCTCAAGAACAATAGCCAAGAGGGTCATCCACTCATGTGACCCTTAACAGGACAATAAAAGAGCAGCTTTTCTCATTTAAAATAATACACTACTTAACAATGAAAAGACAAATAACCTGATTAAAAAATTGGCAAAGTATTTGAATAAACATTTCTCCAAAGATGTAGGAATGACCAGTAAGCCCATGAAAAATGTTCAACATCATTAGTCATTATGGACATAAAAATCAAAACCACAAGATATTACTCATACCCATTAGGATGGCCTTAATAATAATGATAAAACTCCTAGATGATAATTATTGGTAAGGATTTGAAGAAAGTGGAAGCTTTATACATTAGTGATGGGATTGTAAAGTGGTGTAGCCAGTTTGCAGGACACTTTGGCAGTTTCTCAAAAAGTTAAACTTATAATTACCATGTGACACAGCTAGGTATGTACCCAAGACAAATAAAAATGAATATATAAAATGTTCATAGAAAAATATACAAAATATACAAAAATGTATATACAAATATTCATAGAAGATTATTAGTAATAGCCAAAATGTAGAAACAATCCAAGTAGCCATCAACCTATGGGTTAATAAATAAAATGTAGAATATGTATATAATGGAATATTATTCAGCCATAAATAAGAATAAGTACTGAAAAATGCCACAACATGGATAAACCTTGAAAAATTATGCTAAGTGAAAGAAACCAGAGAGGATCAAATATTGTTATGACTTCATTTATATGAAATGCCCAGAATTAACAAATATATAGAGACAGAAAGTAAATTAGTTATTTCCAGGGGCTGGCAGGAGAGGAAATGGGGAGTGACTGCTAATAAGCATGAGTTTTTTTGGAAGTGATGAAATTTTCTGGAATTAGATAGTGGTGATGGTTGCACAACTTTTTGAATATACAAAAAAAATCACCAAGTTGTACACTTTAATAGGGTGAATTTTATGATATGTGAATGACATCTCAATTTTAAAAATGTATTGCTTCGAGTCATTGGATAATTTAGCTTTAATTCAAGACTGATGAGTTATTGTTAGTTTTTAGAGATGATGTTAAACCTAGAGCTAGAGAGTGAGAGAAATAGTCTGTATAAGAGGAACTTTGCTAAACATCCCTTCACCTTACCCCCAGGCAGAATTTTGCATTATACTTCCATCACATGTAATGTAATTCTTTTCAGGTTGGTCTATCTAAGTAATCCCACTATAGCATCAACACCTTTTCTTTAAAAATTTGTTATAAAATAGGTAAACCTTTAAGATTACTTATTTTCATTCATTTTTCATAGGATTTCCATTAAATAGATTCTTTGATATAAAATATGATGATATTCACAAAAATTGATTTGGACATACCTTAAGAGAGATGGGACAAAATGGTCATTATTATAATCAGTCTTCTGAAAGGAGTTGCAAACTGGCAGCTCCAAATCAACATTTGGCCTGCAAAGATGTCATACATTCACCTGAGCTCCCTCATTCCATAGGCATTTGAGTTTATGGCTTCTTTTCAAAATTTAAGTTTATCAGAATTATCAATATTTTCCTTTTTCCCCTTCTAGTTCTCCTTTCTTCATTACTCCCTTCCTTTCATTTCTTCCTTTTTTTCTTCCTTTCATTTTCTTTGTGCTTGCAAACTGGTGTTTGTCACTTAATTAGCTCAAATTCAGAGATTGGATTTAGGCTCATTAATCCCCTTATTTTTGGGTCAGCATAGCCCAACTTGGGTAAGGTTATACATACAAAAACTCTCAGTATGGCTTTCCATACAGATCAGGGAGATTCATCCCTTTCTGTATTATATTAAAATACTTCCAACTCTTATTACAATGGTAGCAACAAAGATGTCTCCATTTCCTCTTCCACTTTAAATCAATTGCAGTAAAGACTTTGTTACATTACCCAAACAGAAGCACAGAGTAGAGGCACTGAGAGTTTGGAGTGGGCAATGAGTTTAAGAATATTACATATTTTCATAGGTAAGATGGGCTGTCCTTTACTTAAGAGATACATTTTTCACATTCTCCCATTGAGTTAGAGAAAGGACACTTAAATGTCAGTCTAATATGGTCACACGTTTGGTTTTTCTGGAAGGAGCCTCTGAAACTGAGTTTAGTGTGTGGCATATTTACTGAGGAGTGCCCTGGAGGATGAACACCTGTGGAAGTCAAGCTGTGATACAGGCCAAAGGACAACCATGGCTGACCCCACAGGAGCTCTGCAACTAGAATGTTCTTCAGAATGGTTTCCCATTAGGCCAAGGTGGCCAATCCTTTATACTCTCACATCAATAAATTATTATATGTCTGTTGTCTCAGGAAAGGATGACTTTGGGTAAGGAAATTGTCTGCAGCTGAGACAGTCCCTGAAGAGACTGACAGCAATAGACATCTGCTGATGGAACCCCCAGCAGCTGGAACCATAGGTCCTTCATTGAAAAGGCATCTGGATGGTACATTATAGTGACCACTACAAATCACATGTAGAACATAGCTATCAGTGTCAAGCAATCAATGAATCAATCAATAGCTGGTATGCATATAGTAGGTATTTAAGGAAATGGACTTTTTTTTTTTTTTTTGGTCACTTGATGATTGAATTTTATGTCTCTCTTTCATTTTTAAGCTGGGAATGAAATATGCAAATCAGTTTGGACTGAAATGCCAACAACATACACGTCAATTCTTTGGAAATCACAATTAGCTAGTCCAGGAATCCTCTCACCTAAATACCAACACCCTTATTAGGACTAGGAAGAAAAGCAAAATGAAGCCAATAAAAGCTCTTCTGGGAACATTCCTGATCTGAAGAAGTATGAGCTCTTCAGGATGTGTCTCAATCATGATGCATCTGCTTTAGGTGTTCAGTAACTGAGCCCATGTGAGTTTGACTAAAACTGTGATAGGCAACAGCTCTTCTGAGTCTGGCCTAGGCTCACTGGTGCACAAATGGCATGGTGAGCTGGCTGGTGAGGAGCACTTATTTCTTTGCTCTTTTTTTCTTTTTCTCCCTCTTCTCATTTTCTGTAACCCTCCCAACAGTATGTTGTATTTGAGAAACTGAAACAATAACTCCCAAATTCTGATTTGTGTAATTTTCAGAATATCTTTAAAGAAATCCTTAGAAGCAATGGCAAACTAAATAAAATTTTTTTCTCCTTCTGGGCTTCATTTGAAATGATTTATACAGAATATCTTTCAATATAATCTTTATATCTCAAAGACTGAAATATTTATTTTGGTTTTGAAATAGTCTCACAGTCTTTGTCTTCAGAACTAAATGTCTTTGCAAATGTCAAATATTTTGCATAAGGCTTTTCCATATTTTACTAAACACTAAATATGTATGCATGAATAAAAACTTTACATTACACTTTGAAGTTATTAAGCTTTCTAAAATTTTATTTCAAACATACTCTGGATGTTAGTAGGCCTGATATACATGTGGTCATTTAAAATAACTTCTAAAACAGAATCATAATCAAATTCAAGACTTCCCAAACCACAGTATAAACTTGGATATAAATGTAAGCCAGATAATTTGCTTTTTACAGCTTCTTTATAGCAGGTTTGCTCTGAATCCTTTATTCCACTTTATTTCTTTAGGTGTGGACTTACGTATTTTTATTTTTAGTTTGAATGCCTCTGATAGTTAAGAAGAAATCATCTTCGACAGGAAAAACTATTATATTTCCTCCATCTTATAGTTTGCATGAGCTAATTCCTTTGTATTTCTATTACCTTTGCAATCCAGACTACTTATAAACTTTTATCAACCAGTAGTCTATTATTAAATGTTTAAAAAGTTAAAAATAATTAAAGCAGTTTGGAGTGTACATTTCTCTTTGTGCTTGGATTCACAAAGTATATTTAAGGATAGTTTTGTCTGTTCTGCTCATCTAGTTACAATACAATAGTTGTTATAGTCATTAATCCTTATAAAGGCAAAGAGAATGAAAAGGTTGTATCGATTGGATACAAAACTACACATTAAATGCCAGATCAAAAATCAAAACTTGTATGCCATAAAGGACATTGGGAGATGATTTTATTTAAGTATTTGACTTAGATTTGTCATTAGCCTGAATTATAATGGGAATTTAGGGGGCAGGGAAACACTGTTAGAGAATAGTTTGAGAATGGTGAAAGTGAATGACAAACAGAAATCACTCACCTCTTAAGTTTTATCAGGTGCAAGGGCAACATTTAAAAATGTATGACTGGGGGCGCCTGGGTGGCGCAGTCGGTTAAGCGTCCGACTTCAGCCAGGTCACGATCTCACGGTCCATGAGTTCGAGCCCCGCGTCAGGCTCTGGGCTGATGGCTCGGAGCCTGGAGCCTGTTTCCGATTCTGTGTCTCCCTCTCTCTCTGCCCCTCCCCCGTTCATGCTATGTCTCTCTCTGTCCCAAAAATAAATAAAAAACGTTGAAAAAAAATTTAAAAAAAAAAAAAATGTATGACTGTTTTACAGCTCCTAAGTTAAAATAATTTATTACTTTACCAGATGTTGCAGTACCATATCCGTGTCATTCCCTTTATTCATTTATTTATTTTTGCATGCAGGGAAATGCCAGATAAGTTGGGGAAGTGAGCCTCCTATCCTACATAATCAGTGTTTGTGGGGGGAAGAGGAAAGAAAAGATTTACTGATGACCATAATTTCACTACGAAATCACTAAGAAAATATTTCATTTCCAGGAACACTAACATAAAAAGAGAGCAAACTCATATATTGCTGATGATTCAGTGTTGGCAAGGAAGACAACAAAGGCTTTTTCTAACAATGAATCATATGATAATGTCATGTTAGGTGGCAAATAACTTAATTACTCTTATTAAATTACAATTCCAGTGGTCAGCTTATATGTTACAGATGTGAGATACATAAAAACACATTTCGTATTATCACACAACATTTGGACAACATTTAGGTTTGCTTTTTCCATAAAACCTGAATGTTTTTCTCTGTCTTCTGTGCACTGGAGTTGAGTTAAAACATCTACTATTTCGTAATACTCTGTCTTCAACCCCTGTCTTAGTCTGCTTGGGCTGCTATAACAAAAATACCATAAATTGGATGGTCTTAAACAACAAACCTTGATTTCTCATAGTTCTGGATGCTGGGAAGTCTGAGGTTAGGGTGTGGACAGATTCTATGTCTGGTGAGTCCACTTCCTGGTAGTTCTCTTCTTGCTGTGTCCTCACAAGGGAGCTCTTCAGGATCTCTTTTATAAAGCCATAAATCCCACTCATGAGAGCTCCAACCTGATGACCAAATCACCTCCCAATGGCCTTACCTGAAATAACATCACATTGGGGATTATGTTTAAACATGTGAATTTGGGGGAACACAAACATTTAGAAAGTAGCAGTGGATATAACCACTTTTTTTTTTTACTCTTCACCAGAAAATATTTCAAACAATAAATTAAGATTGTTATTTTTTGAGGCACTCTCTGTAGATCACCCCTCCACTCCAGTTTGTGTTTGCAAATCTGTTAGATGCTGAGAAAATGTAATAGAATTAAAACATATGTTTCCTATTGGGGCTGCCTATAGCCTGTAAAGATTCTTTGTGCATATTTGAAAAAGGTGCCCCTTTCTCTGGCAGCCACAGCCCTGCACCAGGTCCCAAGGCCAGAGGGCAGAATGCAGGCCAGACTTCAGTGCCGGCTCAGCCTTACTCTGGGTGCCTGTTTGGCATGACCTGAGCAGCAACATACAGGGCCTTGTTTCTACCTTCCTTTCCAGAGTTGGGGAGAATGACAGCTAGTCAACAGCTAGGACACTACATTACTATTTACATTTGGTAAATGCGAGATAATACAATATGAACTTGGAATAGAAACCCAAAGAAGATGAAAAAACACAATAGAGAGGAAGTCTGGGTTTACACTCTAAGTAAGTTTCATTTTATTTTGAAAAACGTAAGTCCACTTGGGTCTTGCTAAGTGTGGCTCAAGATAACCCTGGCTACCACTCGTTGAAAAGCAGAGCCTTCTTTCTAAAGTGTATGAGCTCTTCAGTTTCATGTGCTCTCCAAGAAAGAAGAAGGGGACTTTCCAAATGGCTGATATCAGACTTTCCACCACATGTTGGCAGATGGAGGTTCAAGCCAGATCTAATTAAATCTGACAAAATCAAGAAATGCCAGGCATTATGCTAAGAATTTAACATGCATTTGCTCAAATGATCCTCAGAACACCCTATGAGGAAATTGCTTTTCATGTCATCCTCATTTACAGTTGGAGAAACTGAAATTTAAAAGAAGTCAGTAACTTGTCCACAGTCACCAGCTGTTAAATGACAGAGCCTGAATTTAAACTGAGGCAGTGATCACAGGTATCACCACCTGGCCACACTGCCTGGCTTTGTCAGGTCTTATTCCACAAATCTTTGACTTTATAGTAGGCTCAGCAAGCAACTCTGTGACCCAGCAGTTCCAACGTAAATCAGATGGACTTTCATTAAAATATTGGTACTATGGGGGAGCCTGGGTGGCTCAGTTGGTTAAGTGTCTGACTTCGGGTCAGGTCATGATCTTGCTGCTTGTGTGTTTGAGCCCTGCATCAGGCTCTGTGCTGACAGCTCAGAGCCTGGAGCCTGCTTTGGATTCTGTGTTTCCTTCTCTTTCTTTGCCCCTCCCCTGCTCATGCTCTATCTCTCTCTGTCTTTCAAAAACAAGTGGACATTTAAAAAATTAAAAAAAAATTGGTATTATGAATAAAGTAAAAATAGTAATATATCAACATCAATCATATGCTTGTTATTTCTTGAGGCGGACAGATACTAAATTGGGTTTAGTTATGGTATATAATGCAAGATAAGCTTATGTCCATATGACAGATGTGTAACATATCATCAACGCATGCTAATGACAACATCTATAAAAACAGTTCAAATGTTTTTCAAAGCCCTTAAGGACTTTCCTGATCCTGTTTGTTAATTGGTGATCTTTTGAGTTAACATTTATTTTATGCCTTTTTCACATTACTTTGCATTCACACCTGCTATTCATGCCTTCCTTCTTCTCTAAGCGGGAAGAAGTCATGTGTGTAGGGGTCTGGGTAAGAATTAGGTATTATGTTTGAAGCCTGGGAACCCTTCACAAGAGCCAATAGGGGGTGATACTTAGCCTCATGGAAGGATCTTGCTGGTATGGGTAGAGAGCCTGAGGTGGGGGCCCTGAGGCATGAACCCATGAAATTCATGAACTGTAAAAGGTAGGAAGAGAAGACCTCTTAAATGACTAGTATTGGACTCCACATTGATTTCTGACAGATTTATTTTCAGATTGGTGTTAATTAAATCTGAAAGAAGAAAAATGAAGAATGTGAAATTATCTCCATCCTGAATATCATAAGAAGGGGGACCACAGAATTTGTAATCCAAACTGAGATCCTGTTGAAGGTAAAGGGACATTCTGTTGCTATAGGCATGAGCCTTGTCTGTCCCAGGTAAACTAGGAGTGCAACTCATATCTGCCATATCCATAGTTATTTGTCTTTGTGCAGTATTTTAGAGTTTGGTAGCATATCCATTACCATATATAGAATATAATGCCTATTTCACTCTATGCATTTGTATAATTTATAAAAATAATTCCCTGAGCATCAACTACCATAGGCTCAATTGAACAGCCATCTCCTTCTTTTTGGGTCATCCTTTAAAAATATTTCTACTTGAAGTTTATCAAGAGTCTCTCAACCTCAGCAATATGTACTTTAGTCTGTTTTATAAATTGATGTTATCCAAAATCTGGATCAGAAAGTCAAAAGTGAAAGGAAGAGCTAATCAGTGAAGTCAAGTATAATATGCCGCTCTCCCAAATAAACTCCTTAAATGCACACTGCTCAGTTGGGTCTTCAGAGCCCTTGATAATGTATTCATCTAGCCAGTATTCCTCCTGCTTTTTTGTCATCTCAACTCCTCTGCTCCTCCTCTACATTTACCATACTTACCTTAATCTGCCTACTAATCTCCAAAATATCCTTACTTCTGCATTGGACTTTTGATCAAACTGAGAGGTACTGGAATGTCCTTCACTCCAGACCTCATCTGCCCTATATATGCCTAGCAGAAAACTATAAATTCTAGTTCAAATGATCAAATTATTCTAGTAAGATTATCTTCTCCTTCCTAGATGCCATGTTTCTGTATTTCCTACACTATTTACCATAGGCTATTTACTATCTAGTCTATGGGTAACCATGTAATTTATTATCCAAATCTGGATATTTTTGAAAGTGAAACAATGTGGTAAAAATAATCAACAGGTAGTAATTGATGTATAATAGGCACGAAGCAAGTGAGATGTGTTATCAGCCGACTGGAGATTTTTAGATGTGTGCTTATCTGCTCCCACTGGAATGTGAGCTCCAAAAACACAAGTATTGGTCAGGATTGGTTAGGTTAATACTTTAGTAACAAACAATGCCAAAATTTCAGTGGCTTAATTTAAAAAAATACACAACACACCATCACACTTTAAGTCCAGCATGAGGCAGTGGAAAGAGCCGATCCATACAGTTACTCAGAATTCTGGTTGGTAGAGGCTCTATCATTGTGGCACTATACCATCTAAAAGAACTTTCTTGATTGTCAAAGAAGGGGAAGAGCAACAAGGAAAGTAATGAGCCAACTCTTTCTATCCTTTGGCTTTTCTTTTACTTACAGATCATTGGTAGAACAAGTCACATGGTCTTGTCTAATTCTAAGAGGGCTGAGAAATGCAGGAAAGCAGATCAAATGTTTCATGAGCACCATTTCCTCTGTCAGAGAAAAGATCCTCAAGCGCTATATTTTTATATATTCGTATCCCTACAGTGCCAATCATGGTGCTCCATGTGTAGAAAACACTCAATAAATGTTTGTCATATTGACTTTGTTGAGTGGTTTGACTTGACCCATTTTGCTTTCCTTGTGTATATTGTTTGCCCACTTTAAGAGGAAACCTGATTTTTGAAAGGTTTATGTCTGAAAAACTTACCTCTATATATCAGAAACAAATGTTTTAAAAATAAAACTGAAAAATAAAAAAGATAAGGAAAGGGTGGGAAGTGGTTCTCACCATGAGATACTGCCAGTCATAAACATATGGAGGCTCTTCTCTTTGCCAAAACATCTGTTTGCTGTTGTGTAGACATGGCCTCTTTGATGTGATCTATATTTAAAAAGTATGTTATTACATATTGATCTATGACTAAAGGTCACACGTGGAATCTTGTGAAATTTACTGATGGCTTTATCACTGGGAGTCGAGAGTAAAATTCATTCAAGTAACTCTCAAGCTGAATTTTTGAGATTGTGCATAGAGCTGGGGATAGAAACATATATTTGTTCTGTACACATAAGCAGAGGTATTTCATGTGTGGTGCAAGACTTTTGGAGCATCTAACTGTGAGCAGACTTCATCTATGTCCACTCTGTATGAGAAGTAGGGAAGAAACTATCTTTGATATTGTTGACAGCTTTTAACTCTTTGGTCTTTGAATTTCTTCCGTTTTTCTTCTATGACTTTCTCCTTTCTACTTCTCCTCTTACCTCTGTAATTACTTTCTTTCTCTTTCTTTCCCTAGCTCCTCTTCCTCCAACTTCCAATTTAATATAGTCCTCAAGAGAAGTTTATCAACTTGCATGGTTTTATATGTCATCTTTCTGCAACACATCCAATCTATATTTACAAACAATAAGTGAAGAATTCCAGTTTCCCAGTGCTCAGTGTCTAGGAGATATCAGTATAAATTTAAGAAGGCATAAGTCTGGTTCTGGCCTTGGCATTATCTCCCAGCATGGATTTGGGGCAGATTAGTTACTGTCTTCAAGCTGTTGCCTTTTGTGTAAAATGGAAATTTGCTGTGCTTGTTTTTACAGAACTATAGTGCAGGTAAAATGTGAAAATGGTGAGAAAATACTTTGTTTAATGTATAGAGCTATTAAAACATCACTGTAAATATTACCAAGGAAAACAAATCTAAAACTGTAGGCCTGACCACTCTCCATAGCACCAATTCTGAATTTGCATCTATTTGCTGGACATTTATCTCCACATGGTTGTCTTCCAGGCACCTCAAATTCAACATTTTCAGAAGCAAATTTTCTGTCTTCTTCCCATGGGATTTCTCTTCCTTTTGTCCTCTGTCTCCTGAATTTCCACTATTAATTCAGGCATTACCATCCACCCATTTTTCTCAATTGGGAGCCTCAAGGTCATCTCTAACTCATCTCTCTACTGAACATACTTGCTTCTCCAATCAGTTTGTACATCTTGTGGATTCTTCCTCTAAAATGCCTGCCACAATTTCCTTCAGACTGCTGCCAGTCTTCTGCCTTGTTCAGATTCTGATCATTTTTCTTTCTTCTTTCGATCTGTCAACAGTGTATTACCTCTAGACCAATTATAGCTTGTTATTGGAGAGAATCAGTGGATGTTTCTGGGTGCATCCTTTTGCCAGTGCCTATAGACACAACCTATGGGATATAAGATTGACCTGGTATTTCAGTTCATTCTGATGTCAGTATGGGCCTCAGAGTCTGTAGTTGTGGTATATTTCATCCAGCTGAAATGTATTCCCTTAAACAATATACAGAGGCATCCTTGAGGCCCTGGTCCAGGGAATTTGGTGCATAGTGAATCTTCTGCAGGAAGGAGTAGGCTGGTACCTTCCCTTAGTGCAACCAAAAGTTTACCTGCAAACAAGGACAATAATTATGGGATAGCAGCAATGCTACAAATCCCTACTGGTGTCACTTGTTTCCAAATTACTAATGTCCATGAATTACAATGGAATTTTTTGGTTGCTTAAGTTCAGGCAATGGTCTCTACATCCCATGTCTCAAGCTGTACATTTTTGTACCCTGAAATATATGTTTCATGTCAGAAAAATCTTGTGTTTACTTTGTGAGACAAGAAACAAATGAAGATAAAACAAAAACCAGCCTCAGGACGTTTTATTGTGTTTATTCTTCATCTGTATGTCTCCTAAAAACCCGTGTTTTTCTTATATAAAAACTTGTGAATCAATTAAAAACAACATCAAGTCTCACATGCAAACAAGAGAGTTGCTCTTTCTTCTCCGCGTGTTTCAAATTAGTTCACTTGTTCATCAGTGAGAAATAAAGCAGTAGACTGAGATCCTGGCAGAGGCTGATCTAGAAATATCAACATATTGAAAGATTAACACAACATTAAAACTCACAGTCAATAAATTTCTTTTCCTGGGAATTCATTTGAGATCTTCCACAATGGTGTATCTTAGTATTTCTGTAATGCTGTTTCTTTTACTTTCTGTTTGAGTGAAAGACTATAAAGACACTGATATTTCCAGTTTTATATTATTGAGTATATCAAGTTAAGAATTCATTTCCAAGTTAAATTTATAATCTTGGGATTAGTTTTGTTTTCTACCAAATCACAAAATTATAAAAATAAGTTATCACTTTAAAACTTCTTAGACCATTTATTCATTTACTTTCAAAAAGGCTTCTCCTCTTTACTAACAAAAAAGAGGTGATAAAGTTTTAAAATAAAGAATACTTACATAGCTCTGTGTGGTCATTGTTCTAAGCCCTTTACATATGTTAACTCATTTAATAGTCATACCAACTGTATGAAGTAGACACCATTATTTTGCACAATTACTTATGAGGAAACTGAGGCAGTATAAAGAAATGGAAAAATGATGACTCCCGATCTTCTATCCTGTCTTGTTCCAACATGAAACTCCAAAGACCCTCCGACTTACTCACTACATTTATTTATTCCTGTGTTTATTTAGAGTTACTGAGACATCATTCATTCATTCTACAAATATTTTTAAGCACAGGCTGTGAGCCAGGTCCTAGGTAAAACTGGAGAACAAAGATAATGGCACAGACCCTGCCATAGAAGAGCTCATAGTCCAGTGAGAAGAAAGACAAGCTAAAGGACAACTGCATGAGTGAGATAAGAGTAAAAAGAACATGTAAATGGGACCCTCATGCCAGGGGTAGGAGTCAGGAAAGAAGATGAAGTGACCTATAACTTTGAAGTCAAGGGTGGGAGGACAGCTGGTACAGGAAGCAGACAACAGACAGCATGGAAATGGGAAAAGGCATTTGAGTAGATCTGTGTGGCTGGAGTATTGGGGCATGAGAAAAGAGCTTGAGCTTTGGAATCCAACTGAACTTAAGTCTTCTACTACTTATTTGGCAAGTAACTTAGGACACTTATTCTCACCCTCAGTTTCCCTATCTATAAAATAAGGGTAATAGCTACCTCAAACTGTCATGAGGATTAAATAAGATAACACATGTATATTTGTTTCTTATGGCTGTTGTAAATACCACAAATTCGATGGCTTAGAACAACAGAAATTTATTCTTTCTTGGATCTGGAAGCCAGTAGTTTGAAATCAGTATCACTGGACTGAAATCCAGGTATCAGTATGGCTGCACTCCTTCCAGAGGCTCTGGAGGAGAATCCATTCTTTGTCTCTTCCAGCTCTTGGGGCTGCTGGCATTCTCTTGCTTTTGGCCACATCCCTTCAATCTCTGCTTTTATGGCCACATTTGTTCTCATCTTCTGTATCATTTCCTTCTGCCTCTTTCTTATGAAGACACTTATGATTGCATTTAGGACTCATCAGGATAATCTTCCTATCACAAGACCATTAATTTAATTTCATCTGCAAAGAACCCTCTTCCACATAAGGTAACATTTAGAGGTTTCAGGTTTTGGGATCTGATATCTTTAAGGAGTCATTATTCAACCTACTATAATATGTAAAAGATATATTGACACATTAGAGGCCCTCAATGTATGCTAATTCCAACCGTCCCTATGTTATGCTTTAGCTGGGCCATTAATGGGTCCTAGTCTCCATGATAAGACTTTGTACCTGCTGGCCTTTCTATTTCTAAGCAAAGGTTAGACAACTTTGGTCTCCCAGACAAGCCTGTCACTATAAAAATAAAAGGAACCCAAAGATTAATAGCTTTGTGTTAATGCAGGAAATAATTCTTGTTTATTTTGCTAATGTAGTCCAAACCATTAAGATTATCGTGTTGAGGACCCAGTGGTACATTTCAGACAGGGCTTTTCTTCCACGTTTCATTTTATCAGGCATGGAAATGGGCTTTGTACATGATTAGAGTAGATATATATTGATCTTTTTTTCTCCAAGCATTACTCATTCTTCTTTTTCCATCAGTGTATAGAGAGAATAATCACTGCAAAGGTCAAGTAGCACTTAGGAACAATTTAAGAGTCAAAGCACTAGGCCATGAGCTTTGGGATAATGCTCAAGTTTACACAGACTCATCAACTCTTACATTTATTTTGACAAAGAGACAAATATTTTCATAACTCACCAACCCTAAGTCAAGAGTGCAGACCACAAGGATTTAATAAAAAAATATTTATTGCCCTGAAAAAAGTCAAAATTTGAATTCACTTACAAAATTACTATTAATGGAATAACAGAACAATTGGGTATCTAAAACAAATAATGACTAAAAGGATATATAATGTCAAGGATGTGACCTACTCCAGGTTCCAATAGTTGGCTTACTTGAAATTCTTTTACTTTGGCCACTGGGCCTAATTTTCCACATTAACAGTTTAAAAGTCATCTGTTTACTCAAAACTGTGTCCCCCCATACATTTATTGCCAGTATATTTGTGCCATATTGGTAGTCATCTTTATCACTCCCTTTTTTCCTTTTACTCAGATTATATCCATAAATATGTCTTAGGTATCTTCATGTGCTAGAGACATTAAGCTTGCCTCCAGGGAACTTTTAGTCTTAGCCTGAGTTTCTCCCCCAAAATCTGCGATAAGGACTGGAGGACAAGTAGTTTATGTGAGCAGTTGATCCCAAGGAACAGGAGTGTTGTATTACGAAGTTAAGATAGGAACTGAGGGAATACAAGTCTAAGAGTTTTGATCAAGCTGGTTACTGCTCTGGGAAATTGAGACTCAATCTTTGTTGGGACTCCCTAAGAGTTCATGAAGAATGTGCCTTGGAATTTTTGGCTTGGGATACAAGAAAAGGGAATATTTGTTCATTGGTTCCTGTCCCCCACTGGTCAAGGGTTCCTTGTGCTTCCAGGTTTGTTCATGCTTCAGAATGTCTGACTGGCTACCTACAGCAGGGATCCCAAGTGATGGTGGCAGAAAGGCACTGGGGAAGAAAATGAGAGAGTTAGTGTGCTTAGCTGAGATGAATGAGGTGCTTCCGTGTTACACTGGCAATAGATGATGGCTGCACCAGTGTCTGGACTGAAAAGAAAGGCCATGAAATGTGAGGCTGGGCACTATGCCCAGTATCCACATAGCTGAGAATGCAAAAGCATGTGACAGCTAGGAACACAATATTACAGCTGATGCAGAAATTATTGTCAAAGGAGTAATAGAGATAGAAAGTATATTTAGGAGTTTATTGTACAGTTTTTTCAGGACTGCATATTCACAAAACTTTACAAAAGGGTGGGTTTCAATCTAGGTCTTGAAGGAGGAGTAACATAGTGGACATCAGTTGTGTTTGCCGCTCAGCATCCACTTGCCCTTCCTCTGGTAATCAAATAAAGTTCCTTCTAAACAATGATTCCTGGGGTGCCTGGGTAGTTCAGTCAGTTAAGCATTGGACATCGGCTCTGGTCATGATCTTGTGGTTTGTGAGTTCGAGCCCTGCATCAAGGCTCTGTGCTGACAGCTCAGAGCCTGAAGCCTGCTTCAGATTCTGTCTCCTTCTCTCTCTCTGTTCTCCCCACTCTGTCTCTCTCTAAAATATAATAAACATTAAAAAATTAAAAAAAAAATAACTCCTCCTTTACCCTTAGCCCTTGTGCTTTGGCTTCCTCTAGCCCAGGGGTGGAGCATATGACAGGAGCCTATGTAAATCAGAGCATCGTGCTCCCTGGCCATTGGGATTGAATATGAGAGCAGTTACAATGAAGTGAGACTTTTCCTGAAATTTCTGGGGGAAAAAAAAAGATATGTTCTTATTTGCTGGATTTAAAGTTAAAATGATGCAAGGTATAAACTTTTGATATCTTGTAGTTCTATCATGTGGAAGAAAAGTACAGTAAAACTACAGTATTTTTCTTTATATGCCTACACTGACCTTATAAATTTGTTGTTGGCTATATATGAAAACTGTGAAGGTTGCAATGTCAACAAAGAGTCTAAACCAGACTATCTCTGAAGGACCTACAGTTCCAAGCAAGACAAAAAAAGTAAAGATGAATTTGCAGAAAGAAAAAAAAATTAACCTGGATGCCAGGAAAATCTCTAGACAACGAGATGGTTACTTATTTATTTATTATATTTACTGGACTTGCCCAGACTTATTAGCTTATGTCCAGCACAGTTGTGCATCAAACATCTAAAAGGTTGAATGAATGGCCATGTCTCACATTATAGCTCACAGTCTATAGTAAACATAAAAAGTGAGCTCAAGATGCAAATACAATTTCAAATAAAGCCAAACCAAAGCCCTAGGAAGGAAATTGGCTGTGGCTGTGCTGATTAAGATGCTGAGTGGAAGGCAGCCCCATCAAGCTCACTGTAATTTCAGATTCTGAATATGAACTGGAAATGCAGCTACTTTTGTATTCAGACATTATGTTTTCATCTGAGTTACTTAAACAGTTAGTAAGCCATGACCACATGTCTACACAATCCTGGCCCATGTCCTCTATAATAGACTTTACTCTTAATATGCTAGGAATTATTGAAATCACATGAGCAGCCATTTGTGCTGATCACATTTATAGTCTGTATCGTATGGAAAACCCATATGGGATGGTCATTATTCTTGCTGGAAGTCATATTAGAAGTAGGACTATTACATTTATATATCTACAGAGTAGAAGTTAAATTAGAATATTGAAGCTATTACCTTGGACCCACAACCTTGGGACAATCTGGTTTGAAGGTCTAAACTGTCCAAATCAATCCCTATCCATCTTTTCTTTACCCATGTTAGGTCTTTGTGCATACTTAGAGTGCAATATGTATATCTGAAATAAATTAATGATGTAAAATGTAAATCTTCTTTCAGTAGCAGAAATTGACATTGTATCCAAGGACTGAGTAACACATTTAACATTTAATTTCTGTTATGTTTTACAATTAGAAGATAAAGAAGCTATTTTAGAGATAATATCTTTGATCCCCAAACCTGATGTACAATCATCTAATGTATCTCCAGTTATACCAGTATGAACAAGAAATGATTTCTGCAACAGAGTAAAATTTTATTTTATTTCATTTTTTAAATTTTATTTTTTAAAAAGGAATGCCATGCCGGGTGCCTGGGTGGCTCAGTCGGTTTAGCGTCCGACTTCGGCTCAGGTCATGATCTCACAGTTCATGAGTTCGAGCCCCGCATCGGGCTCTGTGCTGACAGCTCAGAGCCTGGAGCCTGCCTCAAATTCTATGTCTCCCTCCCTCTCTGCTCCTCCCCTGCTCATGCTCTGTCTCTCTCTCCTTCAAAAATAAATAAAAACATTAAAAAAATTTTTTTAAAAAGGAACACAATGCAATATTTGGCATAAAAATTGTAGGCGGTCACAAGATCAAATAACATGCCTCCCTCTAACAGAACAAAGAATCATGCCCTGAACTAATGAGGAGGTGGCTTGATTAAACAAAAATATTTGGGTTTATTTTGGATTGGTTTAGGTTCTCAGGAATACCATGTTAACATAGGGAGTCCTTTTGAAGATGATTTGGGTATGTGAAATTGCTCACTGAATACCTTAAACCTCTTCTGATGGGACATTTCACTACATCTGAGACAAGTTTGATTTTACTAAACTCCTGAGTCCCGTGTTTGGCCACATTGACCTGAGAGCATGATTAGAGTTAGAAAAGCAACTCTGTAAAAGCTGTCACCTTCCTACTGAACCATATCTGCAGCTCCCCATGTGTCTCTGGATCACATCTGTTTACTGAGAGGTCCAACCAATGTCCTCATTCACTCACATGCAACATCGGTGAGGGTTGCGTGTGTGTTCTGCCAGTATATGTTGGCCCCAAATACAAGTTGTACTACTGTTAGCCTTGAAGTCAATACAAAAGTGACCTGGATTCTATCTACTCAACTCTGTACATCAAAATAACTCCTATCCAAGTTCCTATCCCTGCAGCTTTACCTTCATGTTGGTAGAAAAAAACAAATACTGCCTTAGAATTTTATTTTCAGATCTCAGATAGGGCTATTTTAAGCTCGCTGAAATAATAAAGTTAGTATTTCTAGCAAAGTAAGCTCTTTTGGCAGAGAAGTTAAAATTTATTGGGTAAAATTGAAAGTCTTTCTTTCTCCAGAAGTGTATAAAGGTACATTTCTTCATAATTTATTTTCCCCACCAGCCCTTGAGACCCACAAATGGAGTTAATTTTTTTTTAAAGAGAAGTTAAAAAAGTAAGTGTGAGATATTGCCTTATATAATTTCAGCACATTATAGATAAAGAATATAGTGTGTTCGAATGATGGTACATACAGAATCCTACCCTTATTTACAAATAAATAGTTTTGCTTAATGTGCTTTCTTTATGATAGCTAAAAATAAGATCATGCCTTTTCCTTTTAAGACTGGCATAAATTTTCTCTGCTTTGGTAACTTTTTCTAGTTTTAAAAAAGGATATCAACATGTAACTATATAACTTTACTTTTACCTGAAGAATATTGCTGCAGAACGGCAGTGGATACACAATGATTAACATTGTGGTGATCTAGTTTGAGCCAAATTCTTTCTTTCTGCCTCTGAGGAAGAGAGAGGTCTGCAAATTACCATAGACCCATGGGAAACAAATGTAAGCAGAAGTCAAATGACAGCTTGTGATTGCAACCAGGACACCAGTCACACACCAATCTTTGCAAACACGTTTATTTACATAGGAAGTAAAATAGACAGAAATATCTATTTTCAACATAGTATTTCTAAGCTAGAAATGATGTGGTACATGACTGGTATATAAATTGAAGAGTAAATCAGGAATTTTGTTAGATGACTGAGCAATTTTACTTTTCTTTGGTTATATATTTGTTTCTCAAAGAAAATGTGAACGTCTTAAGGCTAGGTACCATGTTGCTTCATCATCTAGTGTGCAGATTACTGTTTAAGGAATCCAACCTATGCATTCATCAATGTATTTTTATTGAGAATCATTTACATACTAGGCACTATGTTAAGTGATGAGGATAGAGTAGTGAATAGGGGGATGAAGAAGAGGAGGTCCCTACCCTAGGCAATGAAGTTGTAATCTATTTTATAAATTTGGAAGGAAAAGAGTCATTCTCCTGGCCAAGAGCATGAGATATTAGGGACCTATACCTAGGGAGGGAAGCCTGAAGTTTCCCACCTAATTACTGGATAAGTAAGAGTCCTGATTCTGGAATGAAGTATCAGCATGCCTATTTTGTCTTATGCCTAAGATTTTTTTTCTCTCAAACATTATCGTCATTCAAAAAGTTAACAATTTATCTGCCTGACTTCTAAGTCTATCTCTGACTTGGTTCTAAACTTGAGTGTATAAGAGAAAGGCAATAGTATTGACCTCTTAAAAACCAAGATAGACTATTTCTGTCACTAACCAGCAGGATGACCTATGGTAAATTACTTCACTTCTGAATTTCTTTATCTGAAAATAAGACTAGGAAGTGATTTCTGAATTCCCTGGCTACTCATATATTCTGTGATTCTGATTATGGTAAAAATTGTTTCAAAATGTGATTGATTAAAATTACTTTTTTATTATTGAGAGCTTAGAAAATTTGTAGCTTGAAAACTAGTTATTGGTTTTGCAGTGCAAGTACTTAGGACTATGATCAAATTTGGGGAAATACCTGTCATATAAAGTTTATTTTACTTATGAACTGTTCCATATATACTTGCTCTTTGTTGCATTGTTGTAAGTTATGCCCTATAAACACAAGAATTCTGGGAAATTTTATTTTGTGTGATTTCTATAAAATATTTTAAGTATGACATATTTATCATATTCACACTATTATTTTTTTTTTTCATTTATTTTATTTTATTTTATTTTATTTTATTTTATTTATTTTTCTTTTTAGAGCAATCTTTTTTTTTAAATTTATTTTTAGATTTATATCCAAATTAGTTAGCATATAGTGCAATAATGCTTTCAGGAGTAGAATCCAGTGATTCATCCCCTACATATAACACCCAGTGCTCAACCCAACAAGTGTCCTCCTTAATGCCCCTTACCCATTAAGCCCAAGGGATACGGTGCATGTGCCCCGTTTGAAACAGCACACCTATATCCCTTGGGTAAATACCTAGTAGTGCAAAAACTGGGTTGTAGGGTAGTTCTATTTTTAGTTTTTTGAGGAACCTCCATACAGTTTTCCAGAGTGGCTGCACCAGTTTGCATTCTCACCAGCAGTGCAAAAGAGATCCTCTTTCTCTGCATCCTCATCAACATCTGTTGTTGCCTGAATTGTTAATTTTAGCCATTGTGACTGGTGTAAGGTGGTATTTTTTTATTTTATTTTATTTTTTATTATATGAAATTTATTGTCAAATTAGTTTCCATACAACACCCAGTGCTCATCCCAAAAGATGCCCTCTTCAATGCCCATCACCCACCCTCCCCTCCCTCCCACCCCCCATCAACCCTCAGTTTGTTCTCAGTTTTTAAGAGTCTCTTATGCTTTGGCTCTCTCTGCCACTCTAACCTCTTTTTTTTCTTTTTTTTTCCTTCCCCTCCCCCATGGGTTTCTGTTAAGTTTCTCAGGATCCACATAAGAGTGAAAACATATGGTATCTGTCTTTCTCTGTATGGCTTATTTCACTTAGCATAACACTCTTCAGTTCCATCCACGTTGCTACAAAGGGCCATATTTCATTCTTTCTCATTGCCACGTAGTACTCCATTGTGTATATAAACCACAATTTCTTTATCCATTCATCAGTTGATGGACATTTAGGCTCTTTCCACAATTTGGCTATTTTTGAGAGTGCTTCTATAAACATTGGGGTACAAGTGCCCCTATGCATCACCACTCCTGTATCCCTTGGATAAATTCCTAGCAGTGCTACTGCTAGGTCATAGGGTAGGTCTATTTTTAATTTTTTGAGGAACCTCCACACTGTTTTCGAGAGTGGCTGCACCAGTTTGCATTCCCACCAACAGTGCAAGAGGGTTCCCATTTCTCCACATCCTCTCCAGCATCTATAGTCTCCTGATTTGTTCATTTTGGCCACTCTGACTGGCATGAGGTGATATCTGAGTGTGGTTTTGATTTGTATTTCCCTGACGAGGAGCAACGTTGAGCATCTTCTCATGTGCCTGTTGGCCATCTGGATGTCTTCTTTAGAGTAGTGTCTATTCATGTTATCTGCCCATTTCTTCACTGGGTTATTTGTTTTTTGGGTGTGGAGTTTGGTGAGTTCTTTATAGATTTTGGATACTAGCCCTTTGTCCGAGATGTCATTTGAAAATATCTTTTCCCATTCCGTTGGTTGCCTTTTAGTTTTGTTGATTGTTTCCTTTGCTGTGCAGAAGCTTTTTATCTTCATGAGGTCCCAATAGTTCATTTTTGCTTTTAATTCCCTTGCCTTTGGGGATGTGTCAAGTAAGAAATTGCTGTGGCTGAGGTCAGAGAGGCCTTTTCCTGCTTTCTCCTCTAGGGTTTTGATGGTTTCCTGTCTCACATTCAAGTCCTTTATCCATTTTGAGTTAATTTTTGTGAATGGTGTAAGAAAGTGGTCTAGTTTCATTCTTCTGCATGTTGCTGTCCAGTTATCCCAGCACCATTTGTTAAAGAGACTGTCTTTTTTCCATTGGTTATTCTTTCCTGCTTTGTCAAAGATTAGTTGGCCATACGTTTGTGGGTCTAGTTCTGGGGTTTCTATTATATTCCATTGGTCTATGTGTCTGTTTTTGTGCCAATACCATGCTGTCTTGATGATTACAGCTTTGTAGTGAAGGATAAAGTCTGGGATTGTGATGCCTCCTGCTTTGGTCTTCTTCAAAATTACTTTGGCTATTTGGGGCCTTTTGTGGTTCCATATGAATTTTAGGATTGCTTGTTCTAGCTTCTAGAAGAATGCTGGTGCAGTTTTGATTGGGATTGCATTGAATGTGTAGATAGCTTTGGGTAGTATTGACATTTTAACAATATTTATTCTTCCAACCCATGAGCAGAGAATGCTTTTCCATTTCTTTATATCTTCTTCAATTTCCTTCATAAGCTTTCTATAGTTTTCAGCATACAGATCTTGTACATCTTTGGTTAGATTTATTCCTCGGTATTTTATACTTCTTGGTGCAATTGTGAATGGGATCAGTTTCTTTATTTGTCTTTCTGTTGCTTCATTATTAGTGTATAAGAATGAAACTGATTTCTGTACATTGATTTTGTATCCTGCAACTTTGCTGAATTCATGTATCAGTTCTAGCAGACTTTTGGTGGAGTCTATCAGATTTTCCATTTATAATATCATGTCATCTGCAAAAAGTGAAAGCTTGACTTCATCTTTGCCAATTTTGATGCCTTTGATTTCCTTTTGTTGTCTAATTGCTGATGCTAGCACTTCCAACACTATGTTAAACAACAGTGGTGAGAGTGGACATCCTGTCGTGTTCCGGATCTCAGGGGAAAGCTCTCAGTTTTTTCCCATTGAGGAGGATATGAGCTGTGGGCTTTTCATAAATGGATTTTATAATGTTTAAGTATATTCCTTCTACCCCGACTTTCTCAAGGGTTTTTATTAAGAAAGGATGCTGAATTTTGTCAAATGTTTTTTTCTGCATCGATTGACAGGATCATATGGTTCTTTTCTTTTATTAATGTGATGTATCACATTGATTGATTTGCGAATGTTGAACCAGCCTGCAGCCCAGGAATGAATCCCACTTGGTCAAGGTGAATAATTCTTTTTATATGCTGTTGAATTCGATTTGCTAGTATATTATTGAGAATTTTTGCATCCATATTCATCAGGGATATTGGCCTCTAGTTCTCTTTTTTTACTGGGTCTCTGTCTGGTTTAGGAATCAAAGTAATACTGGCTTCATAGAATGAATCTGGAAGTTTTCCTTCCCTTTCTATTTTTTGGAATAGCTTGAGAAGGATAGGTATTATCTCTGCTTTAAATGTCTGGTAGAATTCCCCAGGGAAGCCATCTGGTCCTGGACTCTTATTTGTTGGGAGATTTTTGATAACCGATTCAGTTTCTTCACGGGTTATGGGTCTGTTCAAGCATTCTATTTTCTCCTGTTTGAGTTTTGGAAGGGTGTGGGTGTTTAGGAATTTGTCCATTTCTTCCAGGTTTTCCAGTTTGTTGGCATATAATTTTTCATAGTATCCCCTGATAATTGCTTGTATCTCTGAGGGATTGGTTGTAATAATTCCATTTTCATTCATGATTTTATCTATTTGGGTCATCTCCCTTTTCTTTTTGAGAAGCCTGTCTAGAGGTTTATCAATTTTGTTTATTTTTTCAAAAAACCAACTCTTGGTTTCGTTGATCTGCTCTACAGTTTTTTTAGATTCTATATTGTTTATTTCTGCTCTGATCTTTATTATTTCTCTTCTTCTGCTGGGTTTGGGGTGTCTTTGCTGCTCTGCTTCTATTTCCTTTAGGTGTCCTGTTAGATTTTCTATTTGGGATTTTTCTTGTTTCTGGTAGGCCTGGATTGCAATATATTTTCCTCTCAGGACTGCCTTTGCTGCATCACAAAGCATTTGGATTGTTGTATTTTCATTTTCGCTTGTTTCCATATATTTTTAAATTTCTTCTCTAATTACCTGGTTGACCCATTCATTCTTTAGTAGGGTGTTCTTTAACCTCCATGCTTTTGAAGGTTTTCCAGACTTTTTCCTGTGGTTGATTTCAATCTTCATAGCATTGTGGTCTGAAAGTACGCATGGTATGATCTCAATTCTTGTATACTTATGAAGGGCTGTTTTGTGACCCAGTATGTGATCTATCTTGGAGAATGTTCCATGTGCACTCGAGAAGAAAGTATATTCTGTTGCTTTGGGATGTAGAGTTTTAAATATATCTGTCAAGTCCATCTGATCCAATGTATCATTCAGGGCCCTTGTGTCTTTATTGACCGTGTGTCTAGATGATCTATCCATTGCTGTGAGTGGGGTGTTAAAGTCCCCTGCAATTACCACATTCTTATCAATAAGGTTGCTTATGTTTGTGAGTAATTGTTTTGTATATTTGGGGGCTCCCGTATTCAGCACATAGACATTTGTAATTGTTAGTTCTTCTTGATGGATAGACCCTGTAATTATTATATAATGCCCTTCTTCATCTCTTGTTACAGCCTTTAATTTAAAGTCTAATTTGTCTGATATAAGTGTGGCTATTCCAGCTTTCTTTTGACTTCCAGTAGCATGGTATATAGTTCTCCATCCCCTCACTTTCAATCTGAAGGTGTCCTCAGGTCTAAAATGAGTCTCTTGTAGACAGCAAATAGGTGGGTCTTGTTTTTTTATGCATTCTGATATCCTGTGTCTTTTGGTTGGCGCATTTAGTCCATTTACGTTCAGTGTTATTATAGAAAGATATGGGTTTAGAGTCATTGTGATGTCCGTAGGTTTCATGCTTGTAGCAATGTCTCTGGTACTTAGTCTCACAGGATCCCCTTTAGGATCTCTTGTAGGGCTGATTTAGTGGTGATGAATTCCTTCAGTTTTTGTTTGGGAAGACCTTTATCTCTCCTTCTATTCTAAATGACAGACTTGCTGGATAAAGGATTCTTGGCTGCATATTTTTTTCTGTTCATCACATTGAAGATTTCCTGCCATTCCTTTCTGGCCTGCCAAGTTTCAGTAGAGAGATCGGTCACGAGACTTATAGGTCTCCCTTTATATGTTAGAGCACGTTTATCCCTAGCTGCTTTCAGAAGTTTCTCTTTATCCTTGTATTTTGCCAGTTTCGCTATGATATGTTGTGCAGAAGATCGATCCAAGTTACGTCTGAAGGGAGTTCTCTGTGCCTCTTGGATTTCACTGCCTTTTTCCTTCCCCAGATCAGGGAAGTTCTCAGCTATGATTTCTTCAAGTACACCTTCAGCACCTTTCCCTCTCTCTTCCTCCTCTGGAATACCAATTATGCGTAGATTATTTCTCTTTAGTGCATCACTTAGTTCTCGAATTTTCCCCTCCTACTCCTGGATTTTTAATCTCTCTTTTTCTCAGCTTCTTCTTTTTCCATAACTTTATCTTCTAGTTCACCTATTCTCTCCTCTGTGTCTTCAATCCGAGCTGTGGTCCTCTCCATTTTATTTTGCAGCTCGTTAATACCATTTTTTAGCTCCTCCTGGCTGTTCCTTAGTCCCTTGATCTCTGTAGCAATAGATTCTTTGCTGTTCTTTATACTGTTTTCAAGCCTAGAGATTAATTTTATGACTATTATTCTAAATCACTTTCTGTTATATTGTTTAAATCGGTTTTGATCAGTTTATTAGCTGTCGTTATTTCCTAGAGGTTTTTTTGAGGGGAATTCTTCCGTTTCGTCATTTTGGATAGTCCCTGGAGTGGTGCGGAACTGCGGGGCACTTCCCCTGTGCTGTCTTGAGTAACTTGCGTTGGTGGGCGGGGCTGCAGTCAGACCTGATATCTGCCCCCAGCCGATGCTGGGGCCACAGTCAGACTGATGTGTACTTTTTCTTCCCCTTCTCCTAGGGGCAGAATTCACTGTGGGGTGGCATGGCCTGTCTGGGCTACTTGCACATTGCCAGGCTTGTGGTGCTGGGGATGTGGCATATTAGCTGGGGTGGATCAGCAATGTGCAGGGGGGCGGGAAGGGCAGGCTCAGCTTGCTTATCCTTCGGTGATCCACTTCGGGAGGGGCCCTGCGGCACTGGGAGGGAGTCAGACCCGCCAGAGTGATGGATCCGCAGAAGCACAGCATTCGGTGTTTGCGTGGTGCAAGCCAGTTCCCTGGCAGGAACAGGTTCCTTTTGGGATTTTGGCTGGGGGATGGGCGAGGGAGATGGCGCTGGTGAGTGCCTTTGTTCCCCGCCAAGCTGTGCTCTGTCGTCAGGGCTCAACAACTCTCCCTCCCGTTGTCCTCCAGCCCTCCCACTCTCCAAGCAGAGCTGTTAACTTTCCAGATGTTAAGTCCCACTCGCTGTCCTAACGCACTCCGTCTGGCCCCTCCACTTTTGCAAGCCAGACTTGGGGGCTCTGCTTGGCCGGCAAGCCACCCCTCCACCCCCAGCTCCCTCCTGCCAGTCCGTGTAGCTCACACCACCTCTCCGGCCTTCTTACCCTCTTCCGTGGACCTCTCATCTATGCTTGGCTCTGGAGAATCTGTTCTGCTAGTCTTCTGGTGATTTTCTGGGTTATTTAGGCAGGTGTGCGTGGAATCTAAGTGATCCGCAGGACGCGGTGAACTCAGTGTCCTCCTATGCCGCCATCTTCCCAGAAGCCTCGTGAGGTGGTATTTTATGGTGGTTTTAATTGTATTTGGTTTTGATTTGTATTTCCCTGATGATGAATGATGTTGAGCAATTTTCATGTGTCTGTTAGCCATTTGGATGTCTTTAGAAAAGTGTCTGTTCATGTCTTTTGCCCATTTTTTCACTGGATTTTTTGTTTTTTGGGTGTTGGTTTTGATAAGTTCTGTATAGATTTTAGATACTAGCCTTTTATCTGATATGTCAATTGCAAATATCTTCTCCCATTCTGTCAGTTGCCTTTTACTTTTGCTGATTCTTTTCTTCTCTGTGCAGAAGCTTTTTATCTTGATGAAATCCTAATAACTCATTTTTGCTTTTGTTTCCCTGGCCTCTGGAGATGTGTCAAGTAAGATATGCTGAGGACAAACAGGCTGTTATCTATTTTCTCCTCTAGGATTTTGATGGCTTCCTGTCTTACGTTTAGGTCTTTCATCCATTTTGAGTTTATTTTTGTGTATGGTGTTAGAAAGTGGTCCAGGTTCATTCTTCTGCATGTTGCTGTCCAGTTTTCTGAGCACCATTTGTTGAAACTGTTTTTATTCCATTGGATATTCTTTCCATTTGTCAGGGATTAGTTGGCCATATGTTTGTGGGTCCATTTCTGGGTTCTCTATTCTGCCCCATTGATCGAAGTGTCTGTTTTTGTGCCAGTACCATACTGTCTTCATGATTACAGCTTTGTAATACATCTTGAAGTCTGGGATTGTGATGCCTCCAGCTTTGGTTTTCTTTTTTGGGATTGGTTTGGCTATTCGGGGTCTTCTGCTTCCATAGAAATTTTAGGATTGTTTGTTCTAGCTCTGTGAAGAATGCTGGTGTTATTTTGATAGGGATTGCATTGAATATGTAGATTGCTTTGGGTTATTATCGACTTTTTAACAGTATTTGTTCTTCCAATCCAGGAGCATGGAATCTTTTTCTGTTTTTTGGTGTCTTCTTCAATTTCTTTCATAAGCTTTCTATAGTTCTCATGTATAGATTTTTCACCTCTTTTGTTAGATTTAGTCCTAGGTATTTTACAGGTTTTGGTGCAATTATAAATGGGATTGACTCCTTGATTTCTCTTTCTGTTGCTTTATTATTGGTGTATAGAAATGCAACTGATTTATGTTCATTGATTTTATATCCTGAAACTTTGCTGAATTCATGGATCAGTTCTAGCAGTTTTTTGGTGGAGTCTTTTGGGTTTTCCATATAGAGACCATGTCATCTGCGAAGAGTGAAAGTTTGACTTCCTCCTTGCTGATTTGGATGCCTTTTATTCCTTTGTGTTGTCTGATTACTGAAGCTAGGACTTCAATACTATGTTGAATAACAGTGGTGAGAGTGGACATCCCTGTCGTTTTCCTGACCTGAAGGGGGAAACTCTCAGTTTTTTCCCATTGAGGATGATA
This sequence comes from Panthera onca, assembly GCF_046562875.1. Classification (NCBI taxonomy): domain Eukaryota; kingdom Metazoa; phylum Chordata; class Mammalia; order Carnivora; family Felidae; genus Panthera; species Panthera onca. The sequence continues at coordinate 39,579,509 of NC_138339.1, read as the reverse complement.
TTACCAGTGGGTCTTCCATATATGGCTTTTATGATCTTGAGGTATGATCCTTCTATCTCTACTTTCTTGAAGGTTTTTTTCAAGAAAGGATGCTGTATTTTGTCAAATGCTTTCTCTGCATCTATTGAGAGGATTTTGTGGTTCTTGTCCTTTCTTTTATCGTTGTGATGTATCACATTGGTTGTTTTGAGGTTATTGAATCAGCCCTGGATCCCAGGTATAAATCCCACTTGGTCATGGTGAATAATTATTTTAATGTATTGTTGGTTCTGGTTAGCTAGTATCTTGTTGAGGATTTTTGCATCCAGGATCATCAGGGAAATTGGTCTGTCATTCTCTTTTTTAGTGGGGTCTTTGTCTGGTTTTGGAAACAAGGTAATGCTGGCTTCATAGAATGATTTTGGATGTTTTCCTTCCATTTCTATATTTTGGAGAAGCTTCAAAAGAATAGGTGTTAAATGTTTGGTAAATTCCCCTGGAAAGCCATCCGGCCCTGTACTCTTGTTTTTTGGAGAATTTTTATTACTAATTTGATTTCTTTATCTTTATGAGTCTGTTAAAATTTTCTATTTCTTTTTCTTTTTTAAATGTTTATTTATTTTTCAGAGAGAGAGCATGGGCAGGGGAGGAGCAGAGAGAGAGGAAGACACAGAATCCGAAGTAGGATCCAGGCTCCAAGCTGTTCAGCACGGAGCCTGATGTGAGGCTCAAACTCACAAACCGTGAGATCATGACCTGAGCCAAAGTCAGAGGCTTAACTGACTGAGCCACACAGGTGCCTCTTCTATTTCTTCTTCTTTCAGTTTTGGTAGTTTATATGTTTCTAGGAATTTGTCCATTTCTTCCAGATTGCCCAATTTATTTATTTATTTATTTATTTATTTATTTATTTATTTTAAATATAATTGATATCAAATTGGCTTCCATACAACACCCAGTGCTCATCCCAACAAGTGCCCTTCTCAATGCCCATTACCCACTTTCCTCTCTACCCCCCCCCCCCATCAACCTTCAGTTTATTCTCTGTATTTAAGAGTCTCTTATGGTTTGCCTCCCTCCCTCTCTGTTTGTAACTTTTTTTCCCCTTCCCTTCCCCCATGGTCTTCTGTTAAGTTCCTCAAGATCCACCTATCAGCGGAAACATATGGTACCAGATTGGCCAATTTGCTGGCATACATTTGCTCATAATACTCTTGTTATTGTTTGTATTTCTGCAGTGTTGGTTGTGATCTCTCCTCTTTCATTCTTGATCTTATTTATTTGGGTCCTTTCCTTTTTCTTTTTGGTCAAATTGGCTATGGGTTTATCAATTTTGTTAATTCTTTCAAAGAACCACCTCCTGGTTTCATTGATTTTTTCTAGCGTTTTTTTTGGTTTTGATAGCATTGATTTCTGCTCTAATCTTTATTATTTTCCATCTTCTGATGATTTGGGGGTTTTTTTTCTGTTCTTTTTCCAGCCCTTTAAGGTATAACGTTAGGTTGTGTATCTGAGACCTTTCTTCCTTCTTTAGGAAGGCCTGGATTGCTATATACTTCCCTCTTATGACTGCCTTTGCTGCATCCCAGAGGTTTTGGCCTGGGGCGTTATCATTTCCATTGGCTTCTGTCATAGACTCTAAGTCTAAAGTTCTCTTTTGTCTAGCAAAAGGGCGGATGCAGGATTAAAAAGAGAGATGGCTAATGTCTGGGAAAAAGACAAGAGCCCCAAATAAGGGTCCTTGCCCCGTAATTATTCAGATTTATTCAGTTTGTAAGAAGGCTTGCAAACATGTAGGCATATACAAAGAGACAAACTAGGAACATTGACTTGTGGATGTGTGGGGGGAAAGGGGATTTTGAAGATATATAGTGTTTGGGGTTTGGGTCAATATAAAACAAAATCCAGGCTCCAGGCATATGGGTTGATGGTAGTTAACAGCAGACAGGAGGCGCTATGCCTGTTTATCTTTGCCAGCCTAGAGGATGAGACAGACAGGGGGAATAACCTCAGGGTTAACAAGATACCTTTTCTTTGTTACTTATCTCCACTCCAGGCTGCTTTGCCTGCAGTGCAGTGGTCCAAAGTTCAATTCACCAATTTACCTAACCTGGCCCTATTCTCCTATGAAAGCAGATTTCTGCTATAGTATTAAACTTGGGGTGCTTTCACCCTGAATATCTAATCTTATGATTCCTATGTATTGGGCACCTTTGCTCTGGTTCTATTTCAGGCCTTTGCCTCTATCTCTCTATTTTGGGTGTTCATCACCCCTCACCCTAACCCTCCTTATTTAGGGGTGCCTTTGCACCTCCCTATTCTTGGCACCTTTGTGCCTCCCTATTCTTGGAGTGCCAATCTGGTTACCCAAACTTGGGTGTGAGCATTTTATGACTTTGTGTTTCTTTATGCCTTGTTAACCCATTGGTGTAGGCCCAGGGGATTCCTAAGCTTATCCCCCACAGGCTTCCATGTACTTTTTAATTTCCTCTTTAACTCCTTGGTTAGCCCATTCATTCTTTAGTAGGATGCTCTTTCATCCCCAAGTATTTGTTGTCTTTCCAAATTTTTTCTTGTGGTTGATTTTGAGTTTCATAGTGTTGTGGTCTGAAAATATGCATGGTATGATCTCAATCTTTTTGTACTTGTTGAGGGCTGATTAGTGTCCCAGTATGTGATCTATTCTGGAGAATGTTCCATGTGTACTCAAGAAAAATGTGTATTCTGCTGCTTTAGGATGAAATGTTCTGAATATATCTGTTAAATCCATCTGGTCCAGTGTGTCATTCAAAACCATTGTTTCCTTGTTGATTTTCTGTTTAGATTATCTGTCCATTGTTGTAAGTGGGGTGTTGAAGTCCCCGACTATTATAGTATTATTGTCAATGGGTTTCTTTATGTTTGTGAGTAACTGATGTATATATTTAGGTGTTTCATGTTTGGGGCATTAATGTTTACAATTGTTAGAACTTCTTGGTGGATAGACCAATTAATTATGACATAATGCCCTTCATCTCTTGTTACAGTCTTTATTTTAAAATATAGATTATCTGATATAAGTATGACTACTCCAGATTTCTTTTGGCAACCATTAGCATGATAGATGGTTCTCCATCCCCTTACTGTCAATCTCAAGGTGATTTTAGGTCTAAAATGAGTCTCTTGTAAACAGCATATAGATGGATCTTGTTTTCTTACCTATTCTGTTAACCTATGTCTTTTGATCTGAGCATTTAGTCCATTGGCATTTAGAGTGAGTACTGAAAGGTATGTATTTATTGCCATTATGTTGCCTGCAGAGTTGAAATTTCTGGTGGTGTTCTCTGGTCCTTTCTAAGTTTTGTTGCTTTTGGTATTTTTTGTTTTGTTTCATCTTTTCATCCCTCAGAGAGTCTCCCTTAAAATTTCTTGCAGGGCTGGTTTAGTGGTCATGAACTCCTTTAGTTTTTGTTTGTCTGGGAAACTTTTTATCTCTCCTTCTACTTTGAATGACAGCCTTGCTGGATAAAGAATTCTTGGCTGCATATTTTTTGGATTCAGCACATTGAATATATCCTGTCACTCCTTTCTGACCTGAAAGTTTCTGTGGATAGGTCTGCTGTGAACCTGATCTGTCTTCCCTTGTAGGTTAAGGACTTTTTTTCCCTTGCTGCTTTCATGATTCTTCCCTTGTCTGTGTATTCTGTAAATTTGACTAGGATATTCCTTGTCGAGGGTCGGTTTTTGCTGAATCTAATAGGAGTTCTCTGTGCTTCCTGGATTTTGATGTCTGTGTCTTTCCCCAGATTTGGAAAGTTTTCCACTATTATTTGCTCAGATAAACCTTTTACCCCTTTTTTTCTCTCTTCACCTTCTGGGACCCCTATGAGTCTGATGTTATTCCTTCTTAATAAGTGACTGAGTTCTTTAATTTTTATATCGTGCTCTTTTGCCTTAGTTTCCCTCTTTTTTTTCTGCTTCATTATTCTCCTTAATTTTGTCCTCTATATTGCTGATTTGCCACTCTGCTCCCTCCATCCTTGCCACTATGGCATCCATTCAAGATTGCATCTCAGTTATAGTATTTTTAATTTCATCCTGACCAAATTTAATTCTTTTAGTTCTGCAGAAAGGGGTTCTATGCTTTTTTTCAATCCCAGCCAGTATTCTTATTATTTTGATTCTAAATTCTGGTTCAGACATCTTGCTTATATCTGTGTTGATTAAGTCCCTGGCTGTCATTTCTTCCTGTTCTTTCTTTTGGGGTTAATTCCTTCATTTCATCATTTTGAAGGGAGAAAAAGAATCAATAAAAATTTAAAAAATAAATAAAAATTTAAAAATTAAAGCAACACACAAAAAATAAAATAAAGGATGCTAGATCCTAGGTGTGTTGTGGTCTGGTTGTTGAAAGCAGCTTTATAGAATAGAGAAAAAAGGGGATTGAAAAGAAAAGAAAAAAAAGAAAACGTTTGAAAATTTAAAAAATAAATAAATACAAGAAAATAGAATAAAATGAAATGATGAAAGTAAAATTGAATTTAAAAAAATTACAAAAAATTTAAAAATAACAGAAAAAAAGTTAAAGAAAATATTTTTTTTATAAAAACAGAAAATAAAAATAATTTTTTCTCTTTCTGTTTTCTTTTTCAAGAATAAGAAAAGAAAAAAAAATTGAATAGATGGACCAGTGAACATTATGAAATACAATTGAAATTACATCCATTTTCCCCTGAAAGTTAAACTACGAAGCACTTCATAGTCCATAAACTAAGCAGGCAGAGAGACTTGTGGTGTTCCTTTAGCATGCATTTGGTGCAGTTGGATGGGGCTTGGTGTAACGGTTCCGTTCTCCAGTTGATGGCACTGGTTAGCTTACTGGGATGGACTGTTGTGCACATGTACTGCATGTACATGCATGTGTTGGAGGGGTGAAAATGGAGTCACCCAGTCACCTGGTCTCTAGTATCAGAACTCTGCTCTCACTAACTGGCAGTCAAGCATCCCTCCTTTGTTTCTGGCTTCTGTCCAATCCCCACTTCCACTGTCTGTAACCAAGCCATCAGCCTTCCAGGTGGCACCTCCCTCCCGAGTTTTATCTTAGATGGGGCTGTTTCTAAACCCTTCATTTCAGAGGGCCCTGTGGCTTTGACCTGCTCCAACCCTCTGGGGGAGGGTCTCCCCAAGCAATGGTCAGGTGCTGGTCTGCCCCCAGGAACATTCACATGACTGGGCTGATACAGATTCCCAGAGACCACAGCTGAGTGCCAACCCACCCCAGAAAAAGTTTGCATGATCATGTAGCAGCAGCGTTTCAGGGATTATGGTAATTCACAATACATATCTGGTCCAGGCTTCACCGTTAAAGTCCTTGTTCCAACACCAGCAAACGTGGTTGTTCTCTGGGGCCCAAGGGACCTTTGCCTGTGGGGAGGCCACACAGCCTCTATCAAATGTCCTCTCAGCAGTGAAACTGCCTCTCCCTGTGTGGCCTGAGGACCCCTCAGACCTTGCTGTCTGCTCCTGGGGATTTGCCATTCCCACCAGAGCTCTGCCAGGTGTCGAGCTGTGGAGTTTCAGACTGCGTGCTCCCCTGTTTATAGTCTTAATGGTATTTAAGCCCTCTCCTTTCTCCTTTCTCCTTTCTTCTTTCTCCTTTCTTCCTTTCTTGTTAAATCCCTTATGGGTGTTTCCACTCTTTCTTTTTCTCTCCAGCTGCTTTCAGGGAGAGTGCTTTTCCTGTACTCTCCCCCCGTCTCCATCCTTTATCTGTAAGCAAAAACATCTCCCTACACTCTTCAGTTTCTTTCTCCACCATTTCACCTCCCTGTGCCACATATCTGCTGAGTTCTGTGGTTCAAGTTGTGCAGATTGTTTGTATTAATCCTCAGATCAATTTTCTAGGTGTGCAATATGGTTTGGTGTTGACATAATTGAATTTCAGGTAGGAGAGAGGCAAAAAAACTTCCATGCTGCTCTACCACCTTGGCCCCTCGTCCTCTATTATTTTTTTAAAGTTTATTTTGAGAGAGAGAGAGAGAGAGAGAAGAGAAAGTGCCTGAGTGGGGAGGGGAAAGAGAGAGAGGGAGAGAGAGAATCTCAAGCAGGCTCTGCGCTGTCAGCACAAAGCCTGACACTCAAACCCAGAGACTGTGAGATCATGATCTGAGCCAAATCAAGAGTCAGACATCTAACCGAATGAGCCGCCCAGGCACCCCTCTATTTTTTAATATATTCCTAAAGAAAAGAACCTCCCCTTTAATAAAGGATTGATAAGAACCAAATCTTTTTACAATTTACATGTCCGATGATTAGAAAAAATTTCCACAGGCTAGCTTCTTGGTCCCCCTCCATTGTCCATATACTACCAACTGCCATTGGAAATGTGTGAAATTGACCTTCTTGTGAATAGAAGAGGATAAATATGTAAGATGAGAGGCTTACATTTATTAGTTCAAAATAATAACTTTACTCTAAAAGGATACTTACATGACAAAGCCATATTATGATACTCTTTGGCCTGGACCTTTCTACTATGACGTCAGGTGGTAAGAATATTCCTGGAATCCATTCCTGTACTAATATATGTAGGAATAATTTAACTACACACAAAGTAATTATTAAATATATCAATATATACTGCTAAACTCAAACTAAGTATATCTTCAAGTTGGGGTCCCCTTAGCTAGATCTCAAGTATGCCCAGGACCACTCCAGTGTCATGCAACACAAGGATAAATATGACAGATGGTGTTATGGACTGAATTGTATCTCTTAAAAAATCATATATTGAAGTCCTAACCCCCCAATGTGACTATTCTTGAAGATAAGGTTTATGAAGAGATAACTAAGATTAGATAAGACCATAAGGGTAGGCCAATAGGGTAATCTAGTAGGACTGATGTCCTTATAAGAACAGGAAGAGACACTAGGGATACTTATGTATATATAGAAGATATGCCATGTGAAGTCATAATGAGAAAGTGGCCATCAGCAAGCCAGGGAAAGAGGACTCAGGAGAAACCAAACCTGCCAACACCTTCATATTGGATTTCCGACTTACAGAATTGTGAGAAAATAAATTCCTGTTGTTTAAGCCACCCAGTCAGTGATATTTTGTTATAGCAGCCCTAGCAGACTAAGACGGGGGGAAAGTTAAGTGGAAAGAGTCCATGATCTTAACTGATTTTAATTAAAATATCTTAATTCTAAGTTTTGCACAAATATATGACTGAAGTTCTGCTTCCACTCAAAATCTAGCAAGACACAAGAAAACATTGACCTCTACCCAAACAATGAGAGAAATATGTACAATCTACAAACTCACAGCTTTTCTTGAGCCTATCAGAGAGTGAGATTGCAAGGCAACTAGGTGGATTGAATTACAAAGGTTGGTAAGCCCCTCCTGTGAAACATGGATATAGGAAGTATTTCACCTTTGAGAAAGCATTGGAGGAAGAGACAGCCACCATAAAAAAAAGGGTAAGAAGAGGGGAGCCTGAGTGGCTCAGTCGGTTCAGCATCCAACTCTTGGTTTCAGCTAAGGTTAAGATATCCATGCTGAACATGGAGGCTGTTTGAGATTCTCTCTCTCTCTGTCTGTCTCTGTCTCTGTCTCTCTCTCTCTCTGCCCCTCCCCCACCCTCTCTCTCTTTCTCTCTCTCTCTCAAATAAAGAAATAAATTGTTTTAAAAAAGAGGGTAAGAAGAAAACAGCTGAAAACTCAACAAATTCTCAATGGCAAAGTCCAGGTTAACTTGATGGTTTAGAGAAGGGGTCAACAAACCCCAACCCATATGCCAAATCCATCTTTCTGCTTATTTTTTATACTTTTAAATCACTGGGAAAAACTCATAACAATAATATTTTGTGATATATGAAAATTACATGAAATTTAAATTTTAGTGTTTATAAATAGCTTTTTGGAACACAGCCACCTCATTGTTTACTTATTGTCTATGTCTGTTCTTGTACTACAATGGGAGAGTTCGTTAGTTGCAATAGACTGTATATTTTGCAAAGCCTAAAATATTTACTATCTGGATTTCTATAGGAAATGTTTTTTGACCCCTGATTTAGAGACCTATGAGCCCAGGACAAAGAGAAGTTGCACTTACTTGCAGGCTCTTTTCCATGCCAGGTCTTTACCATGTTCATATGAGAAAGATTGGGGCAGGGCAGGAGAATAGAAAAGTCCCTTGGCAAAACACAGATATAAAACTTCTTCCTCTTCCCCAGAACTTTCTCTCATATGAGACAAAAGTGCAAGTGCCAGGGGAGTGCCAGGAAATCCTTCCACCTTCCAGGTCAGGAAAAGATTCAGTACCTCTGAGGGAAGGGTAGAAGTAAAACTCACCCAACACTACAGGAGATATGGGAAACTTTTCTACTCCCTCAGTCTCTGATCTTTACTGAGGAAGAGGCAGAAGCAAAAGACATCTATTGCTTTTGGAGAGTAAGGAAATACTTTCATGCCCTGGATTCTATACTTAAAAAAAAAATAGAGATCTGCTCCCACTGGGTGAGGACTAATAAATTCCTCTTGCATAATAACTCTGAGCTATACATGAAGTGTTAGGCTGCAATAGGGGAAGAGATAGAAATGCCAGGTAAGTCTGTCTTCTGTGATACAGATGCACAGAGCCTACCCAGACTGAGGCAGAACTGGAACAATAGAGAATTATGCCTACGCACCATGAGCCTCATACTAATGATTAGCAGTAGTAATCTACTAGTTGGGGAGAGACAAGAACATACAAAGAGGCACTCTATATGGTGTAGGTGTATAAGACTTGCTGAAAAACATTGGTTGATCACGTACACTGGAAAAGAAAACCCTCCAGCTCTACAGGTCATGCATTAGGTACAAAATAGCAGCTGACCACCCCTGGAGGAATTTGAAATTTGTGGTGCGTTGAAAGTAACTCAATCAACAGCAAGCCCAAACTCAGTTCAAGTATCAAGTAAATTGACTTAACTCGCTACATTAACAGTGTTTCAGAAGAGGTATGTTCTCTTCCAACCATAAGTACTGTTTACCTCAGTCTCTACTGGTTTTTGTTGAAAGTACTACAGAAGGTACTTCAGAAAAATATTGAAAGTACTACAGAAAAATTCGAGACATATTTAAAAAGCAAGAGAAAAAAACTTGACCTATTGTCAAGAGAAAAAGTAGTCAACAAAAGCAGATGAAGAGATAACTCACATGTTAGAACTATCAAAAACTTTAAATAATTATAATCAACATGTTGAAGGCCTTATAGAGTAGATGAATAAAATGAATAAACACCTAAGAAATTGCAGCAAAGAGCTGGAAACTTAAAAGAAAAATAAATGGAAATCCTATGAATAATTCAAATAATAGAATTGAGTAAGTCCTTTGACAGGTTAATTAGCAGACTAGACACAGAAGGAAAAAAAATCAGGGTTGGTCAATAAAAATTATCTCAATTGAAACACAAAGAGAAAAAAAAAACAGTGAAAAAGTAGAAAAGTGCATCAAAGAGATCTTGCCCACCATCAAATTGGCTAACTTGTGTAAATGGAGTTTCAAAAGGAGAAAAGAGAGAAAGAGTGAGGTGGAAGAAATATTAGAACAGTTAATGGCAAGAATTTTCCCAGATTAATGAAGACAACAAACCACAGATCCATGAAACTCAGAAAAACCCACAGGGGATACATATAAAGAAAAACACAACTGGGCATATCTTAGTCATACTGCTGTAAATCAAAAATAAAGAGAATATCTTAAATGTAGCCAGAATGAAAGAATTCACTGCATACAGACAAACAAGATAAGAACAATAGTAAACTTCTTGTCAGTAACTATGCATATCAGAAGACAATGGAGCACGATCTTTTATGTATTGAAAGGTGGTGATGGGAGAACCTCTCATGGCAGAGAAGACACAAATTACAAATTATGAATGTGAAGCATGAAAGAGAAGTCATTGGTTTAGATAGTACAGACATGAAAAGGATAATAAGAGACTATTTTCTGTCTTCTCCATTACTACTTCATGTACATAGATTTGACACCTTAGATGAAAAGGACAAATTCACTAAAGGCATGAATTCCCAAGCCCTTTCAAGAAAAAAAAATAGATAATTTGAATAGCCCCATAACTATTAAATAAATTGAATTCATATTTAAAAAAATTTTATTGATGTATTTTGGTAAACATTTAAGGAAGAAAGAATACCAACTTTATATAAAATCTTTTAGAACATAGAAGAGGGAACCCTTCCCATCACATTTTATGAGGTCAGCATTCCTCTGACACCAAAGCCACAGATCAATATTCCCCATGCACAAATAAACAACAATCTTCAAAATACTAGTAAACCAAATTCTACTATATATATTAGATGTGGTGAGGTTTATCCCAGGTATGTAAAGTTAGTTTTAATTAAATAATAAATCAATATAATTTACCATCTCCATATACTGATAAGAAAAAAACATATGTTAATCTCCATAGATGCAGGAAAACATTCAACTAAGTTGAACAACCATCAGTAGTAGAGGTTGCAAACTAGAATGCAAGAAAACTTCCACAGCCTGATGAATGGCATCTACAAAACACCTGGAGATAACATCACATTAAGTCATGAAAGAATGAATACTTTCTCTCTAAGATAGGAAACAAGGCAAGGATGTCCATAAAGGCATACAGGTAGGAAAGAAAGAAAAAAAAAAAGTCTTTATATAAAAATGACCTCATTATCTGTGTGGAAAAATCTAAAGAATTTATGAAAAAATTAAAACTAATAAGTGACATTAGCATGGTCAGGACACAGTTTTGCAAAAGAGCAAAGTCAAAGTCACTATACTGCCTGATTTTAAGATTTAATGTAAAGCTACAGTAATAAAAACCAGTGTAATATTAGAGAAAGAATAGACATATAGGTCAATTGAACTTAATAGAGAATCCAGATGTACCAAGTCAGAATCTGCATTTTAATAAGATTCACAGGTAATTCACATGTACACTCAATTTTCCCCTTTTCCTTACCCCCTCCTCCAAGATCATATCAACCTCTGTCAGTTCGTACCTCTGAAGCAAGTCTCAATCCATCCATGTCTCTATTCCATGGCCACCTTATTCCAAGACACCACTGTCTCTCCTATACTACTGTGGCCTCCTGATTTTTTTGATACTTCTTTTTTCCCCTATAGGGAAACTATAGGCAATTTATAAAACAGCCAGAGTGATCTTCATGGAGTTTGTGTTCTAGTGGAGAAGACAAAATAAACATGTAAGTAAATAAATGAAAATAATCATTATTAACTGTAATAAATGCAAAGAAGGATATCAATATATGTGATAAACAGAGAGGAGGCTACTTGTCTCCTGTAGATGGAAACTATTTAAGTAAGCTTGGGTTGTCATAACAAAATATCACAGACTGTGTGGCTTGAACAACAAAACTTTATTTTCTCCCAGTTCTGGAGGCTGGAAGTTCAAGATCAAAGTTACCTCAGGATTGGTTTCTGGTGAAACCTCTCTTCCTGCCTTCTGGAGAGTTATTTTTTTGCTGTGTTCTCATCTGGTTCCTCTGTGCCCATGCAGGGTGGGGGTCAGGGAGCATACTTTTGTATCTCTTTTTCTTCTTATAAAGATACCAGTTCAATCAGATTAGGGCCCTTATGACTATTTAACATTAATTACCTCTTTATAGGCCCTATAACCAACAGTAATATTGAGGTTAAGGCTTCCCTACATGAAATTGGGTAAGTGGAGATACAATTCAATCCATTACAGGGAGATTGGGAAGGCTGGTCTGTAGAGGTGGCATCTGAAGATCTGAGATTTGAGGTGGAACCAATCATGTAAAGAATGAGGACAAGACCATCATGGGTAGAGGGAACCCATGAACATAGGACACCTTTACATATTGGAGTTTTGGATTATCAGGAGGAAAAGTAAATCCAGCTGTTTCCATTCTGGTCAGAGAGGAGAGGTTACAATCAGACCTGTAATCTTCATATTTCTATTCAGAAGTCACTCTACCAGCATTTGAAATTGGCATTTGGACAAGGACAGAAAGAAAACAAAAAGAAGAAACCAATTACAGGCAGGTAGGAATTATACCTTTATTTGCAATCCAGGGCTAACACCTCTCCCTGAGACTGGTTCACTTAAAAGCCGTCTCAATGAAGAATGACTTCTTGGGACATTTCATTAAATATTTGATGGCTATATGCCTATTCCACTGGTGGTGATTTAGAAGCATTACCAGTGGTGCCTGGGTGGTTCAGTACGTTAAGCTTGATTTTGGCTCAGGGCATGATCCCAGGGTTGTGGGATGGAGTTCTGCATCAGGCTTCTGGCTGAGCATGGAGCCTGCTTAAGCTATCTCTCTCTCTCTCTCTCTCTCTCTCTCTCTCTCTCTCTCTCTCTCTCCCTCTGCCTCGCTCCCCCACGTGCATTCTCTCTCTCTTTCTAAAATAAAATAAAATAAAATAAAATAAAATAAAATAAAATAAAATAGAAAATAAATAAAAGCATTACCATGAAGGAAAATGCCTTAGACAATTCTAAAATTCTCATTGGCTGATGTACACGGAAATTCTTAATCTTAGATTAAGTCAACTGAAAAGTATTTGACATCACGTGTCAGCAAAAACTTCTTATTGGCGCCGCTTGCAGCTTTCCACTGTTTACCTAAGCAGCACCCAGCAGACTATGCTTGAGACGTGCTCCAAGGCAGGAATAGGGAATGTGAAACACTGAAATTTTTCAACATTTATTCAACCACACCCCATTTTCATTATCTCCATGCAGGGAGGTGAACAGAGAGAACTACCAAATACCACAATAAGCGTGATTTGTGCCTGATTCACTCTTTCCCCACTCAGTGTAACTGTCAACAGCATCACAGTGATATAAATAAACATTTTGCTGAATTCAGACCCAAGGGAGGGTTTCTTTCATGGCAGGTCTTTAAGGGATTGAAGTCTTAATTCACTCAGACACTCCATAGACTATCCTAGTATTACTTTTTAGCAACCATCTGACCAAAAATCATATTTGAAAAAATTATCTTAAATATTACCATAGTGCATAGATTCTGTAGTTTGTTAAAAAGAAATACACAAAAATAATACACACTATATGTTCTATTGCCAATGGATAAGTTGTATTCTTTCATAGATTCTATCTTGTATTCCTTTGGTATACAGTGTCATTGGTTGGTTTCTTAAAGGAAACACCAAAGAAAATTAAAATTTAACTTTTTTTACATTGCACTCTGTGCTTACTCTACTTATATAAATGATAAGTAGAATAGAACTATGTTGCTTATGTAGTTTTCTGTGGCTTTATTTGTACTTGTGGTTTAATTTGTACTTAATTGGACAAAACTGAAAGAGGCCTAAAAAAAAAACTCTGAAAATCATTTGATTATAACTATTACAATCAAACAGAATCTTACACTTAAGATCCTGTGATATGTAAAAATACCGTTACACATGAACCTGAACTTTTTAAAGTCTGTTTATGTATGTTACAATGCATGTTTATTTCAACTCAGCTTCTTTTTAGTGAATATCATTTTTCTATTTCTGTTAAAATCACTAACAATCATTTAACTAATTATTTAGTGAAGGAGATTGATTATCTTAAAACTAATGCTGTGGATTGATCAGTTTTAGGTGACACTTATTTAGTTGAAAAATCCACTTGCTGTAAATGTTTTCAGCAAAACCTGTATATTCTTCTTGGTTTTCTCCAAAGACCAGTTTTGGGATCTTTTTCTGTTTTGGGTTTGTCCTAATAATTTTTTTCTTACAAATAATTCCAAGTTTACTTTATTACAGATGGTATTTGTCTATAGTCAAAAATACTTTCCAAAATGCACCCTAGCTCAATAAACTAGTTTAAAAAGCATCTTTAATGAAAACAAACAGTCAAAACAGATTAACAATAATCAAAACCCCTAAGAGCATTGTAACTGGCTATTTGCACCTCACTAGTCCTAGTTTTTTTTTTTAATTAATCTAGGATACAAATGTGTAGGAAATAGAAAATCAATTGTGTGACTATATACGCGATTTAATGGGACATGGTGACTTGAATGGCTGCCACCTGTATTGTGTTAAAAACAGGATTTTGCACATCTCTCTAAACTGCACCAGATAAAACTGACCATTGAGTTTACTACAGTTTAGATCACCAAATATGAAATAGTTTTGGCTAAAACCCTGGACAGTTGGTTGAATAAGCAGAAAAATTAATTTTTCTACACTCAGAATTTATCTTTAGATTTTTATATCACCATAAAGCTATGTTTTTAAAAAGATATCTTGAGTGTCTACTACTTATGAGTCACTGGTGTAGATATCAGGGAACAAAATACATATGATATATATTATATTAATGCATGTTACATATATCATATGATATATATTTTACATGTAATGAACAAAATATTATATGGTTTCTCCAATCATTAATTAAAATATATAAACATCTGAAAGATAGTTTCATTCCTAATCTTCTTTTGTCAATTTTATGGGCAATGAATTGGCTTTGTGAAGATTGTTATCAGAATTTAAGAAAATGAAATAAAAATTCCATTTAAAAATTAACGTGTTAAACCAGCAGTGTTAAGTTGTTCTGAACATGTACTGCCACCCAATGGACATGTGCTCCAATGGCACTAGTATGTAGGTTTGGAGACCATATATCCTTTTGTGAAAGTAATACCATGTGCAAATCATTCATTGTGGTAGGTTGTTTAGTTTAGAATGAACTAGATTGCCCTTGGGGAGGGAGGGATGGAGAACTTTAGCTAAAAATGTTTTCTTCTCTAAACCCAGAAAAAAAAAAAACCTATTCAAAATCTGATCTGAGGTGACTAGTGAAATAGTGAAATTGCCTATAAATATCTTCAGTGATATCAAGTACCAGTGACTATCTCATAGAAACATTACTGACATGCGAATAGTAACCTTTTCGTGTTACGTAGAAGTTGTATCATGAATTGAGGCTGGGAAAAAACAATGGAATAGACCATAGGTCTTCTGCTGTAGGTCTCTAAATTTTCAGCCTGATCCTTTTATTTTGTATTTTGTTTTTGTTTTTGTTTTGTGAAATCAGCCTGGTTTTATGTGCCAAAGATAGTTTGTAAAGAGTTCTGACTGCTCAAGAGAATGAATGGGTTAGAATGTCCCTCAGGGTCCCTTCCACCTTCATGACTACATTTTCGATGTCATTGTTCAAGCCTTTGACAAAGAGTATTTAAAGAGGGAAAACATACAATTCACCTCAAAGGTTTTTAAAATGACTTGCATTAGATGCCTTTTAAAAGTTTTGTATAGGCATTTTCACATTTTTATTGACCCAGAATTTGAGATAACCAGCATATCGCCCTTTGGGAAATTTTTAAATAAAAAGGTGTGCTGATGCAGAGGCTTGCTTTGTTTAGGAAATCCATCATTCAGTAATTTCAAGTTCAATGATAATGTTGCTCTGAAGGCTCTTTATGTTCAAAATGCCACTTCCATTTTTCACGTAGGCCAAAGTAGCAGAGAGGTTGGGGTATTGGATGGGACCTTGGCACATAGGAACCAGAACTTCTTTTTTTAACTTTAGCTATTAAAAAGATCTTAGCTTAATAGTATCATTTTGGGCTTGCTGCAACATTCTCCAAAGCAGCAATTGCATTAATTAATTTATTGTTTGATTAATTTAGCACCCTAGCATAAAGGGAGTAATTATATAATAATGCATATTATGTGACTAAGTTATAATATGCAATGTGACAGTAGAGATTAAATTATTTTAATGAAAAATGTTATGTTAAATTTCTTGTATAGATTTCCTGAACAAGTGATTGAAGCTGGGCTTTGTGTAGGCTTTATAGAATTTTTCTGTTTATTGAAGTGTCAGAAATGACAAATAGCACTGAGTCATTCAATAAACATCTGTTGCATACTTATTATGTTCTCTGTGTAGATATCTTGTGGATATCTGTACATATGTATATAAAAATAAGTAACAAGACAGAACCTCTGCCCTGATAGGGAGGAACACTATTATGGTTTGGTAAGCAAGCGTTGATTTATAGCCTAAGACAGAAGTTAGTCCAAAATATTAATCCCATGTACTGGATGCAGAAGTGATGAGACATTACATTAATTGATCATCAAGTGAATTGTTACATTGTTGCTATAATTGAAAAGGTCTCTGTTCCATTAAAAAATAACTATTACATTTTTACAAAAGTTATTCCAAGGATAACATCTTTTAGCCAGAACAAAGTTTCTGTGAACAAATCAGATGACTTTAAGAATGATAAGGTACTCTACTCAAAAAGTTATAAATGTTGTAAGTATGTAAGATACATAGTAACACTCTAATGACAAATTAAACACATGGGAATACAATTACTTTGCTGGATCCTCATTAATAAATTTGTCTCAAAGGAAGTTGCTAAACCCTACAGGGGAATCTAGATACCTACTCAAGATAAAGGGCCACAGGGAAATCTAGATGCCTACTCAAGATAAGGGGCCACAGGGAAATCTAGATGCCTACTCAAGATACTCTTCTGTCTCACTTGCAATTCACTGGGATTGAGAATCACTAGAGAAGTACATGTAAACCTTGACCCTGCTTTTGAGTTGCTCAAGTCACAAAAGGATCTGTCCTACCCCCCTATTTATCTTACTTAGTCAAATTCTCCCAAGTGCAGAAATCACTTCCATTTTAATTCTAACAAGCTCCTCAGAGTACTAGTTAAAAAATTCCCTTTTACATTAATAGCTCTCAAATGACCTTGGAGTTGAAAACTTTCTGAAATTGCCCAACTGACTCCGAGAGTAATTTATGAAAAGGAAGTTACTGGTTTTGATCTGTGTGGGGCCCACTGTGTAGGTCAGAAAGTGAGTGGACTAATAAATATCTTTAGACTGTTCATGTTTTGGATCTTTGTGGACTATTCATATTTACAGGATTAGAGTTAATTCAATTTGCCTAATTTTTTTCTATTATCTCTAACTTTGACTCCATAATTAATAACATCAAGTACACATCCACTGTTTGTAGAACCCTCTGTCTTCCTTCTAGTTTTCTAATCCCTTTTAAGGGAGATATTTTGTTTTTTGGGTTTTTTTTTTTTTTTTTGACAAAATTTGTATCTGTTCTTCTCCCTTCCAATGGACTGAGAAAATGAAGTGTTCTATGGGGGAGAAATATTTAATGTGAAAAGATATCTGTTCTGTGACCTCATCTGGATTTTCTAATTTGGACAGTATATAATAAAATTGATTATTTTGGAGGATAAAAAAGACTGTTTGGATTCTTTTAGTAAAGCAGTCCTTTATAAATGGGCAAAAGAACACAACTAGTTAATGAAGGAGTAGCGGTGTTTCAAAAACATGTCATACTTCATGTTTATTCTTAGTAACAAAAATGAAAACATTTTGAGTATCTTTCTCCAGAGCCACACTTATCTTCCACTCCCCACAGATGCACTCATAGAAATCACTTTTTCCTTTCTTTTGATTCTGGGACTTTATCTGTATCTTTAAGACCATGTAATGTTTCTTGTTTGTCTGTTCCTTCCCATGGTCATTACCCAATGACACCAGGTCCAGCCAACTTCCATCCACAAGGATCTGAGTTTGCCCATAGCTTATGTCTTCCAACTGTCCCTGATTTCTGTTCTCAGTTCTGTTCTCTGTGTCCTCAGCTGCAGCTTGTCCCTGGAACTTTTCCCAGTTTTAGGAAATAGCCAAGAGAAGCTGACCTACAAGATGAGAGGAATAGAAAAGAGATTTCCTCAGCTCTCTCCAATTCCCTGGACCTGTGGGGCTGTTGTGGTAGGCAATAGGAGCATGTCAACTTCTAGCAATGTCCTTCCACTCTCATTATGGGCATTAGTCCCTTGAATCTTAACAACTCCATAAAATAGATAATTATTTTATAGATAAGGAACATGAAATTTCAGGAGGTTAAACCTCATACTCACAATGGTGCAGCTAGTAAGAGAGCCAGGATTTGAGCCCAGTTGCACCTGACCCCAGGAATCATGCTCTTAATCACTACAGGTCACTGCATTCTAGACACTCAAATGTATAATCAGCACCTATAACGTTCAGCTTTATCAAGTGAAATACAATACAAATGACCTAATCAATTATATTTTATTTAATATATTTGGAGTTTAGAGCCTCTTAAATTTAACATATGAATATATAGTAGCTCATATTTTTGTATAGTTTTTGTGTGCCAAGCAAGGTACTTTACATATAGTTTATATTTAAGTCTCATAACCACCATGTAGAAAAGCAGGTACTATTATTCTTCCCACTGAAAAAAGTTGAAACAGAGGCACAGTATACTTAAATAATTTTCCCCATATCAGAGAGCTGGGAAGAACTGAGAGTTGAACTAGGTATTTCTTTTCCACTGTACATTACCACTTCTGATAGAATTTTATGACTTTTATTATAAATGCTTCCTATGAGTAGATATTGTACAAAATGTTGTTTATGTATTATGCATTGAGTTTTCACAGAAACCTGGAGAGGTGGTACTATTATCTACGTATTACAGCTGAATAAAACAAGGATAAGAGACTTTTGGTGATGTAATGGTAACTGGTAGAACTAGGATTTGAACCTAAATCTGATTGATTCAGAATTGATGCATATGAGAAATAATCTGAAAAATAAGAGGGCAGTCTAAAATGGTGGCATAGGCAGACCCTGAACTCACCGCACATGGACACACCAAATCTATACCTATATATAAAGCAATTCCTTCTAAAGAAGACCTGAGGGTTGATTAAACAGCTTTTGCACAATAAACAATAGAAAGACCATGTAGAGAAGGGTAGAAGAGATGGAGACGTGGTAACAATGGGAACCCCACCCTTGACATGGCACTTTGCAGTAGGGAGGGATATCACAGAGGGGCCCATGAAAAGAATTACTCACCTTGTAGCACAATGGAAAAACAGTAGTTTGAAAAACAACTATAAGTGAAAGAAATCCATTTGCTAAACCTAGTGCATTAGCCAAATGGGTGGGGAACTTCTAGAACTCTCTTTGTAGTTAAAGGTGCTGGTGAGGGCCACTTTTTATGTCTGCCTTCCACCTTGATAGTGCCAGCAGGAACAGCATCCACATGCTCTAAGTGTCCTGGTAGGCCACCCCAGCATACCCTTGTCCATTGACCCACACCAGTTCCATCCATTTTGCCAAGGTGGCCCCAGCATAGAGCACCCTCGGAACCACTGGCCCATGCCCACTCTAACTTCAGCCATCCTGCCAGGGTGGCCCCTGTGTGGAATGCCCATAGGTCTCCTGAGCTATACTTGCTTCAGCTCCTGCTATCCTGTCAAGGAAGCCTTGGCATGGCATGCTGCAGGAATCCCTGGCCCACACCATCTCCAGACAGCCTGCCAAAGCTACCACACACACACAGTCTACACAGGTGACACCCTACACAAGGCCACTCCTTTAAGAAAGGAGAGGTAGTTGTTTCACCTAATTCGTGGAAACAAACAGAAAGTCTATTAAGATGAGGAAACTGGGAAATGTTTTAGATGAAAGAACAAGATAAAAATCCCAGAAAAATACCCTGATGAAATGGAGATAAGTAATTTACTTGATAAAAAGTTCAAAGTACTGGTCATAAAGATGATCACTGACCTCAGGAGAAGAGTGGAGGGACATAGTGAGAACTTCAATAAAAAGTCAGAAAATATAACAAAGAACCAATCAGAGCCAAAGAATATAATAACTGAAATGAAAAATATACTAAAGGGAGTCAATAGCAGATTAGATCATACAGAAGAATGGATCAACGATCTGGAAGATAGAATATGGAAATTACCCAAACAGAATAACAAGAAGAAAAAAGAATTTTAAAAAAAGATAGTTTAGGGGACCTCAAGGAAAACATCAAACATACTAATATTCACATAACAGAGGTCCCAAAAGGAGAAATCAGAGAGAAAGGAGCAGGAAACTTATTTGAAGAAAGGTGCCTGGGTGGCTCAGTTGATTAGGTATCTGGCTTTGCCTCACATCATAATCTCACAGTCTGAGTTGATCCCCACACCAGGCTCTCTGCTGTCAGCACAAAGCCCACTTTGGATCCTCTGTTCCCCTCTCTCTCTCTGCCCTTATCCACTTTGTGCGCTCTCTCTCTCTCTCTCTCAAAAATAAATAAACATTAAAAAAACTTATTTGAAGAAATAAGTGCTGAAAGCTTTTCTAGTCTGGAGGGGAAACAGCTTCTAGGTCCAGGAATCACAGAGTCCCAAAGAAGGTGAACCCAAGAGATCCACACCAAAATCTATAATAATTAACATAGCAAAAGTTAAAGACAAGAAGAGAATCTTAAAATTAACAAGACAAAAACAAATAGTCACATGCAAGGGAAACACATAAAACTATCACTGATTTTTCAACAGAAACTTTGCAAGTCAGAAGGGAGTGGCAAGGTATAAAATGCTGAAAAGGAAAAACTTACAACCAAAAATACTCTACCTGGCAAGATTATCATTCAGAATTGAAGGAGAGATAAAGAATTTCCCAGACAAGCATAAACTAAGCAAAAATTCCAGAGGAGTTCATCACCATCATAGCAGTCTTACAGGAAATGTTCAAGGGTCTTCTTTAAGCACAAAAAAAAGGCCATAACTGGAAATAAGAAAATATATGAAAAAAAAAACTTACTGGTAAAGGCAACTATATAGTAAAGGCAGTGGATTGACCATTTAAAAAGCTAGTATGAAGGTTAAAAATAGTAAAATCAACTATAACTACAATAAGTAGTTAAGGGATACACAAAATAAACAAAAAGATGTAAAATATGACATCAAAAACATGTGGAGTAGTAGAGTGAAAATGTCATACTTTTGTCAAACTTAAGTGGCTATCAGCTTAAAATAGATTGATATAGACAGATGGATAGATAGATAGATGATAGATAGATAGATAGATACCTCATGGTAACCACAAACCAAAAACCTACAATAAATACACACACACAAAAATAAGGAGAATGGAACTCAAATGTAAAACTAAAGAAAACCATCAAATCACAAGGGAAGAGAGGAAGAGAAGAAGAAAAGAACGAAGAACTACAAAACTGCCAAAAAACAATTAACAAAATGACAATGTGTACATACCTATCAATAATTACTTTTAATGTAAATGGACTAAATGCTCCAATGAAAAGACAAAGGGTGGCTGAATGGGTTAAAAAAAAACAAGACCCATCTACATGCTGCCTACAGGAGACTCACTTCAGATCTAAAGACATACAGTCTGAGAGGGAAGGAACAGAAAAAGGTATTCCATGCAAATGGAAATAAAACAGAAGCTGGAGTAGCAATACTCCTATCAAACAAAATAGACTTTAAAACAAATACTATAACCAAAGACAATAAAGGGTATTACATAATGATGAAGGGGTGAATCCAAGAAAAGTATATAACATTCATATATATTTATGCACCCAATATGAGCACCTAAATGTATAAAGCAAATATTACCAGACATAAAGGGAAAAATTGCCAGTAATTAAAAAAATTTTTAAGTTTTTATTTTATTTTTGAGAGAGAGAGACAGAGTGCAAGCAAGGGAGGGGCAGAGAGAGAGGGAGACACAGAAACTGAAGCAGGCTCCAGGCTCTGAGCTGTCAGCATAGAGCCTGACGTGGGGCTCGAACTCACTGACTGTGAGATCATGACCTGAGCCAAAGTCAGATGCTCAACTGACTGAGCCACCCAGGTGCCCCTACCAGTAATTAAATAATAGGAGGGGACTTTAATACATCACTTATATCAGTAGATAGATCATCCAGTCAGAAGAATCAATAAGGAAGCATTGGTCTCAAATGACTCATTAGGCCATATAGACTTAATAGGTATATACAGAACATTTTATCCAAAAATTGCAGAATACACATTCTTTTGAAGTGCACATGGAGCATTCTTCAGGATAGGTTATGTGTTATGCCATGAAACCAACCTCAAATTCAAGAAGTTTGAAAACATATTAAGCATCTTTTTGACTACAGCAGTATGAAAGTAGAAATCAATTACTAGAAGAAAACTAAAAAAACAAAAAACACATGGAGACTAAACAACATGCTTACTGAACAACCAATGGTTCAGGGAAGAAATTAAAGATGAAATAAAAAAATAACTTTGGACAAATAAAAATGAAAACACAACAGTCCCAAATCTTTGGGACCCACCAAAAGCAATTCTAAGGGGAAAGTTCATAGCAATACAAACATACCTCAAGAAGAAAAAACTCCAAGTAACTTAAGCACAATCTAACTTTACATCTAAAAGAATTAGAGAAAGAAGAATAAACAAAGCCAAAGGTGAGTAGAAGGAAGACATTGGTAAAGACCAGAGTAGAAATACAGCGGGAAAAACAATAGAAATGATTAATGAAACTAAAAACTAGTTCTTTGAGAAGATAAACAAAATCAATAAATCTTTAGCCAGACTCATGGAGAAAAAAGAGAAAGCCCCCAAAATAAAATCAGAAATGAGAGAGAAGTTACAACTAACACCACAGAAATATAGAGGATCAGAAGAAACTACTACTAATAATTATGTGTCAACAAATTGGAAAACCTAGAAGAAATGGATAAATTCCTAGAAACATACAACCTGCCAAGACTGAATCACGAAGAAATAGAAAATCTGATAGACCAATTACAAGAATGAAATTGAATCAGTAATTTAAAAACTCCTCAAAATAAGTGTGAGAGCAGACAGCTTCACAGGTGACTTCTACCCAAATTCAAAGAATGAGTACCTATACTTCTCAAATATTCCAAAAATTGAAGAGGAAGGAATGCTTCCACACTCATTTTATGAGATCGGCATTACCCTGATACCAAAACCAGATAGGCACCGCGAAAAAGAAAAGTATAGGCCAATAGCCCTGATGAACATAGATGAAAAAATCCTTAACAAAATATCAGCAAACTAAATTCAACATTATGTTAAAAAGATCATACACCATAATCAAGTGGGATTTATTCTAGGGATCAATTATGGTTCAATATCTGCCAATCAATCAGTGTGATATATCACATAACAAAATGAAAGATAAAAGTTATATGATAATCTCAATAGATACAGAGAGAGCATTTGAGAAAATTCAACATCTATTTATGATAAAAACTCTCAACAAAGTGCATATAGAAGGAATGTACCTCAACATAATAAAGGCCATATGTGACAAACCTATAGGTAATATTATACTCAATGGTGGAAAGCTAAAAGCTTTTCCTCTAAGATCAGGAACAACACAAGGTTGCCCACTCTCTCCACTTTTATTCAACATAATTTTGGAAGTCCTTGACATAGCAATTAGGCAAGAAAAAGAAATAAAAGGGATCTAAATGGGAAAGGAAGAAGTAAAATTGTCACTATTTGAAGATGACATGATACAGAAAACCCTGAAGACTCTACTAAAAAAACTGTTAAAACTAATACATGAATTCAGTACAGTCTCAGGATACAAAATTAACATGAATAAATTGGTTGCATTTTACATAATGATAACAAGCTATTAGAAAAAGAAATTAAGAAATCAATCCCATTTATAATTGCATCAAAAAGAGTAAAACATCTAAGAATAAATTTAACCAAGAGGGTGAAATACCTGTATTCTGAAAACTACTAAGATGTTGATGAAAGAAATTGAAGACAACATAAATAAATGGAAACATATCTGTGCTCATGGATTGGAATAATTAATACTGTCACAATGTCCATGCTCCCTAATGTAATCTCCATTAAAATACCAAAAGCATTTTTCACAGAGGTAGAACAAAGAATCCTAAAATTTGTATGGAATTACAAAGACCCTGAATTGCCAAAGGAATTTTTTTAAGTTTATTTATTTATTTTGAGAGAGAAAGAGTATTTATTTTGAGAGTGCGTGTAAGCAGGGGAAGGGGGGAGAAAGAAGGGGGTACAGAGAGAATCCCAAGCAGGCTCCACACTGTCAGTGCACAGCCCGATGCAGGGCTTGAACCCATGAACTGTGAGATTCTGCCCTGAGCCAAAACCAAGAGTCAGATAGTTAATTGACTGAGCCCCACAGGTTCCCCATCAAAGGAATCTTGATAAAAAACAAAGCTGGAGTTATCACTCTCCCTGATTTCAAATATACTACAAAGATGTAGTAATCAGAAAACAGTATAGTACTGGCATGAAAACAAACATGTACATCAATGAAATAGAATATAGCCCAGAAATAAACCCACACATATATGGTCAATTAGTCTATGACAAAGGAGGCAAGAATATATAATGGGGAAGAAGTCTCTTCTATAAATGGTGATGGGAAAACTGGATGACTACATGCAAAAGAATTAAACTGGACTACTGTTTTACACCATATACAAAAATGAATTCAAAATGGATTAAAGACTTGAATGTAATACCTAAAACCATAAAACTTCCAGAAGAAAACATAGGCTGTAAACTCTTTAACATCAGTCTTAGCAATGTATGCATATTTTGGTCCAATTTCCTCAGGCCAGGGCAACAAAAGCTAAAATAAACAAATGGGATTATATCAGACTAAAAAGTTTTTGCACAGCAAAGGAAACTATCAAGAAAATGAAAGGCAACTTACCGAATGGGAGAAGATATTTGCAAATCATACATCCAATAAGGGATTAATATTCAAAATATAAAAGGGACTTATACAACTTGACATAAAACCCTCAACAACTCAATTTGAAAAGATGGGCAGACGTCTTGAATAGAAATTTTTCCAAAGAAGACATACGGATGCCTAACAGACACATGAAAATATGCTCAACTTCACTAATCATCAGAGAAATGCAAATCAAAACCACAAAGAGATGTTACCTCACTCCTGTCAGATTGGCTTGAAAAGCCTTGAAAAGATGGTGCCTCCTTTGCAAAACATGAAGAAACATTAGAGACACATAGATAATTGTCTCCCAACACATATAACCAGTCTTGTAACAAACTAAATTTGTTGTTTACCAGGGGAAAAGAAAGACAAAAAAGAAGTATTGGTAAGGATGTGGAGAAAAGAGAATCCTTGTACTCTGTTGGTGCAGTGTAAATTGGTGTAGCTGGTATGGAAAACAGTATGGAGGTTCCTCAAAAAAATAAAAATAAAACTACCATATGATCCAGCAATCCCACTTATGAGTATGTATCTGGAGAAAATAACACCAATTTGAGGAGATACTTGTACTCCTGTATTCATTATAGCATTATTTACAATAGCCAAGATATGGAAGCTATCTGAGTGTGCACCAATACATGAATGACTAACAAATATATGGTATATAACACGATGGAATATTTCTCAGCCATAAAACAGCATGAAATATTGCCATTTGCAACAACATGGATAGAACTAGAGGGTTTTATACTAAGTGAAACAAGTCAGACAAAGACAAATACCTCATGATTTTTTTTGTATGTAGAATCTAACAAACAAAACAAACAACTAAGCAGAAAGAGGCTCATAGATAGAAAAACAAACAGAGACGGGAGAGGTTGGGGGTGGGTGAATCAGGTGAAGGGGATTAAGAGGAACAAACTTCCAATTTTAAAATAAATAAGTTATGAGGATGTAATGTACAGCACAGGGAAAATAGTTAATAGTATTGTGATAAATTTGTATGGTGACAGATAGTAGACTTATTGTGGAGATCATTTTATAATGTAGAAAAATATTGAATCACTGTGATACACACCTGAAATTAATAGATATTGCATGCCAATTATACCTCAATAAAACATAGTAATCAATCAATTCCCCCAAATAACTTTAAAAATTGCTGAAGAGGAGATTTCAGAAAAACCTCCTTCATTCCTCTGGCAAGTCCATTCATCTTGAGTTTTACTTGAGGTCTTGCTTTTGCTCATGAGCAGTACTATTTGGAAGATGTAGTGTTTGAATCATAAAAAAATATTTATTGGACTGATTTATGCCTATTGGTCATAGTTATACAGTCATGACATTAGCATTTTATTTTTACCTTACATTTGAGGGATTATATTATTCATTGTAATGCTTTGAGTCTTAATTGCTCACAGGTTGACCGTCACAGGCAAACCATTAAAATGCATGTCACCTTCCACCCACTTTATCTTCCTGGAGTCCAAAAACCTTTCTATTGTGAGGGTGTCTAGTCACCTGAGGCTATTTAATAGACCTGTTAATGCAATTCTCCTGGCTTTTCTGGAAGTGCTACCAGCTCATTCCATGTGCTATTAAAGTGGCCTCACATGGTTATTGACCTGATGTGCCCCTCTGTGGTCTTGTTACAACCCTCTCCACTACACACTCTGGCTTTGTAATATTTGCAAATATGTAAAGTTTCAATCTCCACTCTTGGAAGTGGCACATCGTATTTGGGAATGAAAAGTACTGTGATTTTTGTTACTTGCTCTCTTTTTTTCTCCCTTCAGGCCAAATTTTGGACACTTTTCCCGTTTCATATTATAACTCCCAATTGTATCTACATTCTTATTTCCAAGTTGAGTTTCATTTCACAATTTTTTTTTTGCCATATTTCTAGCTCCTCTTTTTCATGGTGCATGATATTGTCTATCGTTACAATTTTAAACAGCTGCCAACTTAACACATTTATCAAACTAGCAGGGGATAGGGTTTACACCCCGCCCTTTACCAGACCATGAATAAAGATATTAAAATAACCTGGTTCCACTCCAATACCATAGAGACCTTACTGGACACCTTCCCCTGTCCAGGGATGGCTATTTATCACTGCTTTTGGATGTGGTACTCTGGCTTATTTTCAGCTCATCTGACAGGGCTTCCATACGAATAAATCTACTTCAAGAGAGATTTTTGTGTTGCAGTATATTAGCTGTGATATTAAAGATCAGTTCTATTAGGTTTACTGCATTCTTTCCTTCACAATGATCTTGGTAGTTCATTCAAGGGGGATTAAGTGTGCCTGGCATTATGCACACTGCATTTTGTTTAGAGTTCCATTACTCCAGATGTTCAGAATAAGCAGCTATGGGTAGTTTTGAGCAGAAAAGTAAAATATTCCCAGGCACCCCATGATGTGTACATAAATGCCAGAAGTGTTTGATAACTATAACTCTATACATATATATTCATACACATGAATTTATATATGTATATTCATATATGTTCTCTGAGAGAGCATATGGTAGTGTGTGAAGCAGAACTATGAAAGAGGCAAAGCACTAAACAGGTTGTCAAGAAATGTCTCTTCTACTTTAGGCTCTGATGCTGTATAGCTATTTGACCCAATTTGAGACAATGATCTTGTAAAGTCTCAGTTTCTACATATGTGAAATGTCTAGGTGGGTCAAAATTACTTCTTTTTGTTTTTCATTTTTTTTAATGTTTATTTACTTTTGAGAGAGAGAGACAGAGACAGAGTGTTAGCAGAGGAGGGGCAGAGAGAGAGGGAAACACAGAATCCGAAATCCGAAACAGGCTCCAGCTCTGAGCTGTCAGCACAGAGCCTGATATGGGGCTCCAACCCACAAGCGGTGAGATCATGACCTGAGCTGAAGTCGGACGCTTAACCGACTGAGCCACCCAGACGCCCCAGGTCAAAATTATTTCTAATTCGCAATGTGGCATCTAAATATAGCATTACATACTCTTTTTATCTTCAATTTTAATATCAGGGCAAACAACATCCTTTGAGATAGCCTGAGCAAACTCATGTTTGCCCATTTGACTCTTGCCCATTTTACATTTGACTTTTTTTTAACTCTAGCACAAGATTAGGGGATTCAGGTTTTCTTGGCCCATAAGCAGAAAATTATTTGATTCTGGAACTAAACTATACACTGGGAAGAAATGAGGGAAGTTGCCAATACCATTACTGGCAGAAAAGATGAGCTGTATTACATACCCTGGGATGGAAGATTCACTTTTAAGTTTGCTCCTAACGGTTCCTGAGAGTAAAATGGAAACTTCCTTGCCTTTGCAGAGCTTCTGATTTAGAGACTCACAGAATTTTACATCTGGGAACATATTTGAAGGTCAGCTATCTAGGCCTTCATTTTAGGAAACCTAACTTCTTATAACTCCCAGTGTAGGGCTCTTTCATTAGCATACAAGGGAGGAAAAATCAAAAGTTTATAGTAGAGGGGTAGCCCTACCTTCCAGTTTCACTTGGAGCAGTAGTGGGGACCTCCCGCCTGCAGCTGGGTAAGCAAAAGGTACAAGGAGGTGCCTCAGGCACCCTCTGAGAGGGAGTAGAGAAGAACGACAGGGTCAACCAAACCATCCCCACCCTAAAACCAGAGCAGAGGGCTTTGTCCTTGGATTTTCATGAAGTCTTAATTCACAATTTTAAGACAAATGGTCATGACTGCTCAACTTGATGTTTCTCTGAGAGTTTATATGTAGTTCAGTGAAAACAAAGGTGAAGCAAACACTAAGGGGACATGCCTACCCTCCACCCCTAACCAAAACACAAGAGTTGCAAGGTTATTTATTCACAAAAGTACTAAAACCAAAGGAGAGTCTGTACTTTATTTAATCAAATGCATGTTATTTGCAAGCCAAGTTTCCCAGAGTAAATTATGTCCATTTCTATTACCAGTGAAATTTCTCTATTCCTTAATTAAATCATCTGTAACACATGAAGTTATGAGATGCTGAATGTTTCAAAAATTATACAAATACTTTGCCATTACTGGATCTTAAAAACAGTTTCATAAACTATTGAACATACTAAGAAAAAAGAAATAATCACCCATTTTTATAATAAATGTGTAACTGCATAGAGAGGTTACTGGGAGAATGCTTACCAAAGTATAAAGTGTTTATCTCAGGGTTTTAAAATTTTGGATAGTTTTTACTTTCCCTTTAAACTTTTCATGTATGGTTTAAACAGAATAAGTAAAAATTATTTTTTACTCTAAAAACACAAATCTTGGGGCTCCTGGGTGGCTCAGTCGGTTGAGCGTCCCACTTCGGCTCAGGGCATGATCTTGCGGTTTGTGAGTTCGAGCCCCGCATCGGGCTCTGCGCTGACAGCTTGGAGCCTGGAGCCTGCTTTGGATTCTGTCTCCCTCTCTCTCTGCCCCTCCCCTGCTCACGCTCTGTCTCTCTCTGTCTCAAAAATAAATAAACATTAAAAAAATTTTAAAACACAAATCTTACCTCTTTGAAAAATACTAATATAGGGCTAGCTTCAGGTGTCTACAGAATTTTGAGCTTCTGGTTCATGATAGGTACTTCCATTTCCCATACATTCAATCTCTTATTATACCTTTATTTGTTCCTCTTACAAATGAAACTCTTTTTTTAGTGTTACTAATGATTTGCCCTTTTTAAAGACCTGATGTGTTGGGGTGCCTGGGTGGCTCAGTTGGTTAAAAGCGTCAGATTTCAGCTCAGGTCATGATCTCGAGGTTCGAGCCCCCTGCATCGGGTTCTGTGCTGGCAGCTCAGAGTCTGGAACCTGCTTTGGATTCTGTGTCTCCTTGTCTCTCTCTCTCTACCCCTCCCCCACTCACGCTCTGTCTCTGTCTCTCAAAAATGAAAAAAACATTAAAAAAATTTTAAAGACCTGATGTTTTTTGTGTATCTTAATTCCCTGAATTTTCTATAATCTAGGAACCAGCTGGCTACATATTCATTGAATATCTCTTCCCATAATTTTTAATGGTACTGAAATTTTCTCCTCCTCTTTCTTCATCCTATGTGAACATTCCTCTATACTATCACTGAACTGTAGCTATATTTTTTTCCCTCACTTCTTTAGTGAGCCCATCACCTTCCATGATTCTAACTATTTAGGATTCTACTACATGGAAATTGATAGCCACTAGATGCCAGACATGGTGCTAGATGATGAAGATTCCATCACAGATAAGACACAGTATCTTCAAGGAGCTCACAGAAAGGGGAGAATATTAGATTATCTAGCTTGTTAATTTTAAAGATAGAGTCAGACAGGGAAATGCAAGGAAAGAGTACTTAACCCAGTCTAGAAAGTGAGGAAAGTCTTCCTTAAAGAAGTGGTTAGTCATTTTAGAAACAGAATACAGCTCAAGCAAAGGCACAAAAACATGAGACAGCACAATGTACATGTGGAGCTATAAGCAGCCTGGTATTGATGAGCCTGCAAGGCAGGGATGCCCACAGAGAGCAGACCGTGGAGGGCCTTGTGTGATGTGCTCTGGACTGACTGTGTTTCCGTAAAATCCATATGTTAAAGCCCTAACTCCCAATGTGACTGTATTTGAAAATAAGGTCTTGGGGCGCCTGGGTGGCTTGGTCAGTTAAGCGTCCGACTTCGGCTCAGGTCATGATCTCCTGGTCCGTGAGTTCGAGCCCCGCGTCGGGCTCTGTGCTGACAGCTCAGAGCCTGGAGCCTGTTTCAGATTCTGTGTCTCCCTCTCTCTCTGCCCCTCCCCTGTTCATGCTCTGTCTCTCTCTGTCTCAAAAATAAATAAACGTTAAAAAAAATTAAAAAAAAAGAAAATAAGGTCTTTATAGAAGTAATAATGGTTAGACAAAGTTGTAAGGGTAGGGCCCTAATACCATAGGATTTGTGCCCTTATAAGAAGAGATACCAGAGTGTTTGCTCTCTTTTTCTGCACCATGTGAGGACACAGTGAGAAGGCAGCCATTTGCAAGCCAGGAAGAATATACTCACTAGAAATAATTATGCAGGCACCTGATCTCGACTTCCACCTTCCGGAACTGTGAGAAATTAAAGTCTTATTGCTTAAGTCCCCCACTGTCTGGTATTTTGTTATGGCAGCCTGAGATAAGACAACTAGGGAGTTTGGACTTCATCCTGCAGACCAGGGATTCTTCACAGAGAAGTACGGCTGCCAGGGGCATTTTGGAAATTTGAGAGAGGGTGTTATTTTTTGGTTGTCACAATGATTGCCAGGTGCTATTGGCATTTACTGGGTAGGAGACAGTTGTGGTAGATGTCTTACACTTCATGGAGCATTTTCATGCAATTAAGAAATGTCCCATGTACAAGAAACATTTATGTAGGTGAAAAACCTATTTATCATTATCTGGGTCCAAACCAATCTCCATTTTACATGAAATTACCGTGTTTTTATATAATATGGTATACACTGAACCTTTCAGGAAGGTCACTGACCTATAAATTGAGAAAAAAATGTATTTTAAAAATGTCCAGGGGTGCCTGGGTGGCTCAGTCAGTTAAGCATCTGACTTGTGTTCAGGTTACAATCTCATGGTTCATGAGTTCAAGCCCCACGTCCGGCTCTGTGCTGACAGCTCAGAGCCTGAAGCCTGCTTTGGATTTTGCGTGTGAGTGTCTCTCTGCCCCTCCCCTGCTTGTGCTCTGTCTCTCTCTCTCAAAAAATAAGTAATAAAAAAATAAATAAAATGTCTAAACATTATGCATGATTTCAGAAAACCATGTTGCCACAATAGAACCATTCTTGGTATTTGTCTTTCCAGTCTGTATAACTATAGCAGTCAGCATATGTAATTGCCACATATGTGGTATCTCAACATATAGGTGTAAGCCTAAGTACTTTATTAGGTCTTTTAGTGGTTTTGTGCCTAGGCATTTACTATTGAAAGATATTTTATTATGTTACTTTTTAAAAATTCTCCTTCATAATACAGCTAGAAACAATTCTAGTTTTTCACTTAGTTTTGTTTTAAATGTGTATAAAAAATTATACATTTATGTAACCGTATTTGAGGATAATGAAAAGGACATGGGAAAATATTTGTCATAAAAATGGGAGGATTAAGATCTACTGCTCTAGAAGATGGGATCCTTGTGAAGAATGTTAAGACAGATTTATATAAATCTATTCAGAGCCTTTAATTTTTT
Source organism: Panthera onca (assembly GCF_046562875.1). Classification (NCBI taxonomy): domain Eukaryota; kingdom Metazoa; phylum Chordata; class Mammalia; order Carnivora; family Felidae; genus Panthera; species Panthera onca. Next base: position 39,547,701 of record NC_138339.1, on the reverse strand, counting down.
TCCTCTACCCCCAAGGGTTCAGAGGTGGAAAAGACACAGAAGTCCCCTTTATTACCTCCCTCTCACTCCTGGTACTGTTCCCATAAGAAATTTTTTTCAAGCTCACACTTTGAAAGTTACTGGATTGAGCCTTGGACTTAACTATTAGTGGCATAGACCAAACTTAAGTGGAAACCACCACTTATTTTAAAACTACTTTAGCCAACTTCACCAAAACCCTGCTCCCTACTACTGCCAATTTCAGAGGGATCATGGTAACCCAGAGAACCTTCTGTCCCTTCTCTTGAGGATGCTCTCCTTCAGGGTGAACCAAATTCTGGAATCATAGTAACCATCTTGGTTTTGTGCTCAGTGAGGGTAACAAAATGATCAATGTGTCCTTCAGCCACACTCTGTCACATACCAACAGCTCTGTGAGTTGAATATCAATTCCATCTGAAGGTCTTGTGGAGATCAACTCCCAGTTACACTATATAATTCAGCTTCTTTGCCCAAGGTCTGTGAAAGCTGCTCTGGGAAAGTCTTAGGGCTGTTCCATTCAATGAATGCATAATAAAAACTGAAAACATCACTTCTGCAGGCTGGTGGACTTTGCCTTGATGTCAGATATGAGACTGGCAGGAGTATTACATTTTATTCACCATCTCTCTCATCCCTACAAAGAAGAATATGTCTGATGCTGGTGGTTCTGGCCCACCATCCTCTCATTGCTCCCTAAATCCTATAGCTGGAACCAATTCTGCTGCATGTTATGCTTCAGATCACTGATGGGGGAGTTACAATTTAGTGGATTTCCTGAAGGTGGGGGTTTGCTCCAGTTTGTGGCAATAATGGATTCATTGGTATGGACTGAACCTTGATTAGTATGCCAGTCACTACACTGCTTGAGTAAGTGGTATATCCTCCAGACTCCTCAAGAGTCACTACCTCAAGGCTCTACCATTTGAGATGTACAAAAATGTCTTCACTGCTTGGTGGATTAGTGACCTAGGAGACCACATTCATTGAGAAAGATGTAGGGAAAATTCTGAGATGCTAAGACCATTGGTCATGAGCTCCCCACATTAAACTTCAGTCTTTACCTTCTGGCTACAAGTTCCTAACTTGCTCTTCTTGTAAATGAGCTATACCTTCTGCTTTTCTTCAGAATTCTTCTGCTAGTGTTGTCTAGGTTCTCCTACAAAGCCCCATGTAATCCCTTTGCCATAGGATGTGAGTAAACATGCCACTTATAAGGAAGCATATTCCCCAGTTCTGGTCTCTTTGCCCCTATTTTCATCATGAGTAAAATTTTATGATAGACCTAGGGTCCATCTTCAAGCAAGAAGGTAGATACCACATCATCTTTTAACTGACCTCTTTTAAGCTTTTGCAATTTCATCGACACAGATTTAAGACAGAGTTTCATGGGGCTCCCAACTACAATTGTAAGAGACATAGTATTTCGTGTGAAGAAAATGTTTGAGATGATCTTTTCTGGAAATAGACTATGGCTTAAACGTGGTCATACTCTTTTAACTGGTATCAATTTCCCTGATTCCTAAGCCCTTGGATCAGATTGTCAGATGTCCTCCAGAGATTTTTCAACCTCATCTAATTTTGGAAAGGTGATAAATGGAAGGTCTTGCAGACATGCCTTGTCTAGTATGAGTATACTCTAACACTATGTGTAGTGGAGGCTGCAATGCCCCACCCAGATTCCCCTTCAGGAATGAAGGATTTATTACCCTAGCTGCTGGATGTGCTATCAAAAATAGTTTTGGCTGTCCGCCTTCTTCAGGATTTGCCTCAGCTGAAGAGAACAGCCTTACTCAGTGCCATAACCCCTTCCTGGGGTGGACAATATTCAGTGTGAGGTCCCCAACTTGGGACCTCTAAGGGATGATCCCATCTTCAGAGTAATCCAGAGGATAAGCTGAGGCTTCTATTGAGGCTGTATCCCAGATTGGCTTTTCCATTTGACTGGTTTTGCTTCCTCCCTTCCTTTTTACAGGTCTTGATCCCAAGAGCACTACCCACTAACATCCTATATGCCAATCTTTGTCTCAGAGTCTGCTTCCCAGGGAGTACAAACTTCAGTAGTTGGTGCCAGGAGAGAAAGCAGATGCTGAGATGTGATTTTGGGGCTGGGTCACCCACCATTGTCCTGAACTGGGAGAGTATGCATTAGACTTGATTCTGAGAGTACTGATCAAGAGAGAAGGAGCATAGGTTAAAAAATGGAGAGATTATTAATTTGGGACTACATTCCTAGGATACAGCATTTAATACTCTAGAGGTGGTGCACACTAGGGAGGTGCACACTAAGATGAACCATAAAAGCATGGGAAAGTGATGGCTCACTCTAAGTGAGTGGGATGCTATGGCTGATAGGAAAGAAGAGATTGAAAGGCACAGAGAAATGGGCATTCCATATGGCAGAAAACCCACTAAGACTGGGTTGTACAGGAAGGCTTGGAGGATATACCACTTACTCAAGCAATAAAACGTGTGCTGGTGAGCAGGGCATTAACATCACTCAGAAGCTTCACTGGTGGCAAGATGATGGTAAGAGATGCTGTCACAGAACTAATCTCAAAACGGTAATGTGGATGACAATACTGAAATAATATAGACCAGGTGTCACCACTTTACCAACAGACTCCAAGTGCATGCAATGACTATAATGAGTGGAAAGGAAGGATAGGGTGGCTAAACCAGACAGAGTTATGAATATGGTTAAAAGAACATGTGCCCCTAATGGCAAAAGAAATCAAGGATAGGTAATCAAGAAATTTGGCAATTTACCAGTTTTCAGATGTGAGGCAATTCTTAGAACCAGAATCCTCTGACAAAAAAATTTGGTACCCAGGAGGAAGGATTTGCAATGGTGTAACAAACATACATAATCATAATTCCCTAGTCCTTCCTAAAGGGACCTGCAGCCATATAATCAGGTAAATGTACTCTGGGATAAGGGGAAAACACATACATTTTGAGGACTTTTGGATACAGGGTCCAAGTTGACAATGATATATAGTAACCCGAAGAGTCTTCACAGGCCCTGGTTAGAGTGGGAGAATGTTAGGTGTAGGTAATAGAGACCTGGTCCTCATTTGGCTCCCAGCTGGGTCTCCTGGATCCATAGACTTTCCTGTGGCCATTGCCCCAGTCTCAAATGCATTACTGAAATAAACAAATTGGTTACTTGTGACAACCCATATTGGTTCCTGGGCCTCTGAAGTAAAAGTGGTCATAGCAGGAAAGGTCAAGTCAACCTCTGAAACTATCTTACTTACACCAGGAGAGCAAATAAATAACAATATCATATTCTGGGGTTAAACCAAATCTATCTTTAAAGATCTAAAAGGTGCAGGGGTAGTGGTACCCATCATGTTTCTGATTAATTCAGGAATTCTGTTCCTACAAAAATCAGATAGAACAAGAGGATAACAGTAGAGTACTGTGAAATATAGGAGATAGTAGACCCTATCAGAGCTACTGTGTCAGATGTAATATCTTTTGCTGGATCATATTAACAGAAATCCAAGAACGTGGTAATTTGCCATTCATTTGCTGAACGAATCCTTTTTCATCCTTATCAGAAAAGAGGTTCATAATTGGTTTGCCTTATTTGGAACAAGCCACAATATACATCTTCAGTCTTGGCTCAGGGCTATATCAACTCTCTGGGCCTTTGTCATAATATAGTCTAAAAAGACCCAGGTTTAGTAGACCTCGTGCAGAACATCACATCAATGACATCATATTAATCAGACCATATGAGTACAAAATGGAAATACATTTGAAGGCCTTGGTAAGTTACATATACTTCAGAGGGTGGGAGATAAAACTTACAGAAATTCAGGGTCCCGCCATCATTTTAGGTATCTGGTTATCTAGGGCATGCTGGAATATCCCCTTCAAACTTGAAGCCACGTATATTGCTTATTGTACCTCTCACGCCAGTAACAATTCTACTCCTATTAACATTGCTCCAATGAATATAGTTGGTGACGCAAATACTGTCAGATTTGAAAGGGGTCCAGCACAGGAAAAGACTTAGTCTCAGTTCCAAGTTGCAGTGCAAACAGATCTACTGCACTAACCATTGATCTGTTAGACACTGTGTTATTAGAGGAAGAGCTGGTGGGGGAAAGACACAATATGGACTTTATGGCAAGCTTCAGTGGGGAAATCATAGTGTAGACCTCTTCAGTTCAGCCATGCCATCTGTAGTATAAAATTATATGTTTTTCAAAAAATAGCTTCAGGTCTGCCATTGAGCCCTGGTCGAGACAGAGCACCTAACCACAGGATATCAGATGACCATGTTGCCAGAACTACTCTGAGTATTGTTAACCCTCCTAAACCCAAGTCAAGTGGGCCCAATATCAATAAAACTTTTTTCTTCTTTTAAAATTTTTATTTAAATTCAAGTTAGTTAACATTACAGTACAATATTGGTTTCAGGAGTAGAATTCAGTGGTTCATCATTTACATACAACACCTGGGCTCATCATAACACGTGCCCTCTTTAATACCCTTCACCCATCTAGCCTATCCCTCCCCCCTCCATCAACCTTCAGTTTGTTCTCTATATTTAAGAGTCTCTTATGGTTTGTTTCCCTCCCTCTCTTCCCCACCCACCATATGTTCATCTGTTTTTGTTTCTTAAACTCCACATATGAGTGAAATCATATGGTATTTATCTTTCTCTAAGTGACTTATTTCACTTAGCATAATACAGTATAGCTCCACCAACATTGTTGTAAATGGCAAGATTTCATTCTTTTTGATTGCTGAGTAATATTCCAATATATATATATATAAAATCACATCTTCTTTATACACTCATCAGTCAATGGATATTTGGACTTTATAGTTTGGCTATTATTCAAAAGGTTTCTATAAACATCAGGGTGAATATACCCTTTCAAATATGTAATTTTGTATCCTTTGGGTAAATACCTAGTAGTGCAATTGCTGGACCATAGGGTAGTTCTATTTTTAACTTTTTGAGGAACCTTCAAACTGTTCTCCAGAGTGGCTGCACAAGTTTTCGTTCCCACAAACAGCATAAGAGGGTTCCCCTTTTTATGTTGTTTCTTGTAGTGTTAATTTTAGCCATTCTGATAGGTGTGAGGTGGTATCTCGTAGTTTTGATTTACATTTCCCTGATGATGAATGATGTTGAGCATCTTTTCATGTGTCTGTTAGCCATCTTGATGTCTTTTTTGGAAAAGTATTTACTCATGTCTTCTGCTTATTTCTTAACTGGATTATTTGTTTTTTGGGTGTTGAGTTTGATAAGTTCTTTACAGATTTTGGATACTAACCATTTATCAGATATGCCAATTGCAAATATCTTCTCTCATTCCATAGACTGCCTCTTAGTTTGGTGATTGTTTCCTTCACTTTGCAGAAGCTTTCAATCTCAATATCAATAAATCTTAGTTGGAGGTGGTGCCTCCAAGAAAAAATGCAAGTAGGACCAGTAGAGGAAATGCAAGTGCTGTGAGCTGGTAGCCCAGACCTCCATGTCATCTACCACTGTTGCTCTTGTGCCTTTCTCAGTTTACATCTATGGGGGAAATCATTTATTACCATGGAATGAAGGAGGAAAAAAAGGTCTGAACTTGGTTTGCAGATACATCAGGTTAGGAATGTGAATGCAAGCCAAAAGTGGATGGTAGCTGTATTACATCCTCACTCAAGTGTGGCTTTGAAAGTCAATGGTAAAGGAAAGTCTTCATAGTGGACAGAAATTCAGGCAGAAGAACTGGTTATTTACCTTATGTAGACAGAGAAGTAGCCTGAGGTTAGAAAATACATAGTATACACAGACTTAACTGGCAGTGCCGAATGGTTTGGCTCCATCTTCAAGAACGTGGAAATGAGAAAGTTTCAAGCTATAGATAAGTGAACTTATGCGAGTGGACATAAAGTGTGAATATCTTTGTATCTTAAGCCACCTGCCAAAGAAAACAGAAGAGGAACATAAATATCAGTTAATCAAAATGACTTAACAGTAGATATCAGGCCAGACTGTGCCAATGCTGTCATAACGGACACATGAATGGAGCACATGAATGGACATGTGAATGTTGGCAAGAATGAAGGGTATGTCTGGGCCCAATAGCATGATCTTTTGAGGCTTAACTATTACAAAGGCCAGTGGTGAATCCCTGATAGATTGTTAGATATGTGTACCTGGAACCTAGGAAAGGAGGGTAGGATGATGGTATATATTTGGTATTTTATTAAGTATAGGGTTAGTATGTTATGGGCTATGATCAAGGAGAGAGAATAAGGTAAAACTTAGGAAATAAGAATAGTTAAAGGTCAGACAAAGGAAGAAAAATGTAAAGGGAGGCTGAAAGGGAAAAGAAATAAGTCAAAAGCCAAGGGAGGAGAGCTTCATATAGAAAAAATATGAACAGATCACGTAAGAAGTGGATTAAAAAATATACTTTGGTTTTAGCAACAAAGAGGACATTAAAATTTTTGGCTGAGCAATTCAAAGGAAAGTAGAGAACAAGGGACTTGAAATATAATTGGGAATTGAAGAAAGGAATACACTGAGTGTTAGTTGAGTTTTTAAAGCAATGTACTACTGTGGGAAAAGAACAGATAGGTGGTACATAAAGAGGAAAGTATTAAAGCTTTGAAATAGCCATGATAGAAAAATAAGTCAGCCAACCAGTACACAAATATAGTCATGCGGTGTTAAAGCGAAGCTAAAGTTGAAGTCCACGAATCTGCATCAGCACCAAGCAATTTGATTTATGTGCTTTTTCACTGGTGCTTGGCTTCTAAAGGTGGGGATCCACAAAGCACATGTTTGGATTATCTAGGAATTGCTATAATGGTAAAAGTTTTTACAGTGCTTGTAGTGGGATAAGAAAAATGGGTCAGAATGTTCAGTGTGCTGGCAAGTGAGATAATAGTATGATGGTAAAAACAAAAAAAGAAGGGAAACCGCGAGGAGGTAATGGAGGTGATGGTCTAGGAAGAAGAGGGAGGGTCCAGATGTCTAAGACCAAGAATTCTGGAAGCCAGGGAGTGAAAGAGATAGAGGGATGAGAGGTTATGGGCAGATGTGGTTGATACACTGGAGTTTATGCTTTCATAGGTCATTCAGTTCAAGCTGATGGTAATGTCTACCTTGAGACAACAGTATACCATGAAGTAGAGCCTTTGAAAGATCACCAGCCTGGGTAGCCAATGGCTAAAGTGCAATGAATTTAAAACTATTAGAAGTTAGGAAGTCAACACAAGTTGAATATGTCTTCAACATAGATGCTAATGACACCCAGAATAATGATATTAGTTAGCTTTGAACATCCCAGCAGCTAAGGCACATGGAAGATCCATTATGTTCTTATCTTTTTTTAAAATTTTATTTTTTATTTTTTAAAATTTACATCCAAATTTGTTACCATATAGTGAAACAATTATTTCAGGAGTAGATTCCTTAATGCTCCTCACCCATTTATCCCATCCCCCCTCCCACAACCCCTCCAGTAACCATCTGTTTGTTCCCCATATTTATGAGTCTCTTCTCTTTTGTCCCCCTCCCTGTTTTATATTATTTTTGTTTCCCTTCCCTTATGTTCATCTGTTTTATCTCTTAAAGTCCTCATATGAGTGAAGTCATATGATTTTTGTCTTTCTCTGACTAATTTCACTTAGCATAATACCCTCCAGTTCCACCACGTAGTTGCAAATGGCAAGATTTCATTCTTCTTGATTGCCGAGTAATACTCCATTGTATATATATACCACATCTTCTTCTTTTTTTTTTTTTTTTATTCTTCTCTTCATCCTTTACGGTATTATTATTTTTTTTAATATATGAAATTTACTGTCAAATTGGTTTCCATACAACACCCAGTGCTCATCCCAAAAGGTGCCCTCCTCAATACCCATCACCCACCCTGCCCTCCCTCCCACCCCCCATCAACCCTCAGTATACCACATCTTCTTTATCCATTCATCCACTGATGGACATTTGGGCTCTTTCCATACTATGGATATTGTTGATAGTGCTGCTATAAACATGAGGGTGTCCCTTCAAAACAGCACACCTGTATCCCATGGATAAATGCCTAGTAGTACAATTGCTGGGTGGTAGGGTAGTTCTATTTTTAGTTTTTTGAGGAACCTCCATACTGTTTTCCAGAGTGGCTGCATTAGCTTGTATTCCCACCAACAATGCAAAAGAGATCCTCTTTCTCCGCATCCTCGCCAACATCTGTTGTTGCCTGAGTTGTTAATGTTAGCCATTCTGACAGGTGTAAGGTGGTATCTCATTGTGGTTTTGATTTGTATTTCCCTGATGATGAGTGATGTTGAGCATTTTTTCATGTGTTGGTTGGCCATCTGGATGTCTTCCTTGGAGAAGTGTCTATTCATGTCTTTTGCCCATTTCTTCACTGGATTAGTTGTGTTTTGGGTGTTGAGTTTGATAAGTTCTTTATAGATTTTGGATACTAACCCTTTATCTGATATGTCATTTGCAAATATCTTCTCCCATTCTGTCGATTGCCTTTTAGTTTTGCTGATTGTTTCCTTTGCTGTGCAGAAGCTTTTATTTTGATGAGGTCCCGGTAGTTCATTTTTGCTTTTGTTTCCCTTGCCTCCGGAGACATGTTGAGTAAGAAGTTGCTGCGGCCCAGATCAAAGAGGTTTTTGCCTGCTTTCTCCTCGAGGATTTTGATGGCTTCCTGTCTTACATTGAGGTCTTTCATCCATTTTGAGTTTATTTTTGTGTATGGTGTAAGAAAGTGGTCCAGGTTCATTCTTCTGCATGTCGCTGTCCAGTTTTCCCAGCACCACTTGCTGAAGAGACTCTTTATTCCATTGGATATTCTTTCCTGCTTTGTCAAAGATTAGTTGGCCATACGTTTGCGGGTCCATTTCTGGGTTCTCTATTCTGTTCCGTTGATCTGAGTGTCTGTTCTTGTGCCAGTACCATACTGTCTTGATGATTACATTTCAAAAAATTACTCACCACGACCGAGAGGGATTTATACCTGGGATGCAGGGCTGGTTCAATATCCGCAAAACAACGTGATTCATCACACCAATAAAAGAAAGGACAAGAACCATATGATCCTCTCAATAGATGCAGAGAAAGCATTTGACAAAATACAGCATCCTTTTTTGATAAAAACCCTCAAGAAAGTAGGGATAGAAGGAGCACACCTCGAGATGATAAAAGCTATGAACGACCCAACACTAATATCAACCTCAATGGGGAAAAACTGAGAGCTTTCCCCCTAAGGTCAGGAACAAGACAGGGATGTACACTCTCGCTACTGTTATTCAACATAGTATTGGAAGTCTTAGCCTCCACAGTCAGACAACACAAAGAAATAAAAGGCATCCAAATCAGCCAGGAGGAGGTCAAACTTTCACTCTTTGCAGATGACATGATACTCCATGAAAAACCCAAAAGATTCCACCAAAAAACTGCTAGAATTGATTCATGAATTCAGCAAAGTTGCAGGATATAAAATCAATGCACAGAAATCGGTTGCATTCCTATACACCAACAATGAAGTGACAGAAAGAGAAATCATGGAATCAATCCCATTTATAGTTGCACAAAAAACCATAAAATACCTAGGAATAAACCTAACCAAAGAAGTGAAAAATCTATACACTGGAAACTATAGAAAGCTTATGAAAGAAATTGAAGAAGACACAAAAAAAAAAAATGGAAAAAGATTCCATGCTTCTGGATAGGAAGAACAAATATTGTTAAAATGTCTACCCAAAGCAATCTACATATTCAATGCAATCCCTATCAAAGTAACACCAACATTCTTCACAGAGCTAGAACAAGTAATCCTAAAATTTGTATGGAACCAGAAAAGGCCCTGAATAGCCAAAGCAATCTTGAAAAGGAAAACCAAATCCAGAGGAGTCACAATCCCAGACTTCAAGCTATACTACAAAGCTGTAATCATCAAGACAGTATGTTCTTATCTTTTTAAAATGTTTGTTTATTTTCGAGAGAGAGAGGGAGGGAGAGAGAGAACAAGCAGGGGAGGAGCAGAGAGAAAGAGAGAGAGAGAGAGAGAGAGAGAGAGAGAGAGAGAGAGAGAGAGAAGGAGACACAGAATCCAAAGCAGGCTCCATGCTCTGACCTGTCAGCACAGAGCCCAACACAGGGCTCGAACTCACGAGCTGGAGACAAAGTCAGATGCTTAACCAATGGAGCCACACAGACGCCCTGGTTTTTATCTTTTTAAAGAAAGTATCATATTGGTCTGACGAGATGCTAAATTCTAGAAAGAATGCATTTGGTGAATAATTTTAAGTATGACTAAATGAAGCTGATAACACTGCTTTAGGAGCGGCACCTGAGTTCTATAACAGACCAGGAAAGTACTACTACTACTCCTACCGTGCCCAGCAACTAAGAATGCTCTTATCTTCTTTTCAAGTCAAAGTGTAAAATTGCTGCTCTCTTAAAGTCCCCAAAAGACAATAGTAGGGATGTGCATAGGGGTTGTCAATCATGTGGCTAAGATGTCATCATAAGCCTCTCTGCTGCTCTAACCAATTCCACGGTCAGTGGGAATTCAAAACCTTCCCAAAGTTTTTCTGATTCCACAGGTTTTTGGTTTCTCTAGCCTCCCCTAACTCTTAGATTTCTCACTCACCCATACTTTTTGACTCTAAAGTGAAATTCAGTCCTTTCTGTAGTTTTTGTTATTAAGGCAACCACAAGGAGATTTCTCAAATTAACTATTATTTTTTTAGTCAAAACTTATAATTTACAGCATGTAATGGGTGGCAAACCAAGAAATAGCACATAAAATGCCATCTCAAGAGAGCCAAGCCATAGCCTGAATAAAGTTTTGCTTTGTCAATTCTGATTACATGTTTCTAAACTCTAAGACTTCATCATGACCATGATGATATCCAACTTTGTCAATTTTTTTTTTATCACTTGGTAATGCAAACAGGAACTTCTTTGCCTGTGAGTAGGAATTTTGTACCTACTGGTTGAAGGCATAAATATATATTATTTTGTTACTAAAAGGGGAATTTATAGGCCCGACTATTTATAGGCCAGACTATTTTTCTATCTAGCCTGAATAAACAGGAGAGGGCACACTGAAGATGCTGTGTATTGGCATAATAAAAATTTGCTATAGGGGCAAGAGAACTTCACTACATAAAGTAATTATAGCTACTATCTTTAAAGGAATTGGCAGGGGGCGAATAGCTGTCACAACTTGATTCTTCCAGTTTTATAACAGAAATGATCTTCTTAGGGACTACCCATCGCAGCAATACTTGATACTGTTTGCAGAGTGCACATGTGCTTAGAGAGTGGTGGTGTTCCCTCCTATGTATCAGGATAGATAAGCAACTAAAGTATGCTACAATGAAGAGAAAATCTACCTATTTGCCAAGTGCATATTGCTTTCAACTCTTGTCCTGATCAGATTCCCCCCCCCCTCAACTAATCAGTAGTACTTTTATTAGCTTACGTAGGTGGATGCCATTTGGCAAATTATGAAACAGTTTGTTATGCTTTTTAAAAAGTCAATAATACAACATCTGATTCTTGTTAACAAAAAGTTTCTTCCCTTGAATACTTTCATTACTTTTGACTGTGGATTTATAACCAGTTGTTATTTCCATTGACTAACCCAACTTTTCTAGTCTCTGGTTCTGTGTAACTGGAGCCCAGTAGACTTAATCACATTTAAAGATGACTTAAGTAGCTGAACTTTGCCTTAGCTTGAAACTGTGAGTTTAACTGTGCCTTGATATGCATTAGCTGCCTAATCAATCACTCAGCTGGCTACACATTGTACTGTAGGAGAGTTTGTCTGTGTGTTCATGTGAAAAATAATGGAAATCGGTTCAGAAGATACCCAATGGACTCTCAAATCATTAATTTTTGGATTAGGCCTTTACTTTGGCAACATGTGTACAAATAAACAAGCATGACTGAAATTAATTTATTGCATTCAAGAGACATCTGTAATTCGGCAGTTACTCGGCGAGAAAGAATTAAACAATTTCAGCTTTGACCATATCCCTTTTTATTCCAGCTAAACAAACCTCGCCTTCCTAAATTACTCAGATCCTCTCTTCCAGCTGATAGGAAAACAAAAGGCCTCATAAATGAGCCTTTCTTTGTATTTGTAAATTTTAATACAAATAAAAACACAAGGATGGCATTAAAGTGTCATGAAAGACCAGTTTAGAGATAAATTAAAGACTAATCCTAATTGCCTCAAGTAGATCTTGGGCATCGGTGCCAAAGTATTGCAGCACATGCTAAGTGAGAGAACAGGAACTGAGCTCATCCCCTTTCAGTTCTGAAATATGAAGGCTGGTGTACAAATCACCTCTGAATATCTCGTGGATCCTGGAGAGACATATTCAACAGGATCTTATTTCAGATTTTTTCCACTATTTTAATTTAGTTCCCTTAAAAAGGGGGGGGGAGCTATTATCAAAGAAAGGTGAAAATGCAGTATGTAAGATTATCATAGTGCCATCTTATCTCATTAGGAACACTCTCACCAAAGCTGTCAGCTGGCTAAGGGGTGAGTTGGCCCCTTCTGATCCAGGATAAGTAACCAAAAGCTAAAGGGCAATCAGAAATATGTCAAGATAAATGACAATCCTACTCCAATGATTGACAACTTAATGTTCCAGTGTATTTGAGAGTTCTGCCAGATTAGCAAACTTTTTTTTTAGTTTATTTATTTTTGAGAGAGAGAGAGAGAGTGCACACGAGTGGGAAAGGGGCAGAGAGAGGGAGGGAAAGAGAGAATCCCAAGCAGGCTTTGCCAGCACAGAGCCCAACACAGGACTCAAACCTATGAACTGTGAGATCATGACCTGAGCCAAAAACCAAGAGTTGGGCGTTTAACCAACTGAGCCACCCAGGTGCCCCAAGATTAGCAGACTTTTTAATCCCAGATGACTGACTGGGAAGATGTGTTACTGGAAGGCTTGCAGGAAGAAGGGAGAGGGAGAGAGAGAGAGAGACAAAGATAAATCCAGGTGGTAGAATAATGGAAGAGGAGGAGGAGGGAGACATTTAGTGATGATGGAAAGAAGCCATCAACCTGTGAAAAATCAACCTATAGAGTGGGAGAAAATATTTACAAACCATGTATCTGGTGAAGGATTAATATCCAAAATGTATAAGGAACTCATACAACTCAGTAGCAAACAAATACATAATCTGACTTTAAAATGAGCAAAATACCTGAATAGATACTTGTCCAAAGAAGACATACAAATAGCCAACAGATGTATGAAAATGTGCTTAACATCACTAAGCATCAGGGAAATGCAAATAAAAACCACAACGAGATTAGCATTTAACACCTTTTAGGATGACTTTTATCACTTATGTACTCTGGCTGGGGTGGACAAGAAGATGAAAAGATATTAAAAATGCATTTTTTCTTTGTACATAAGAATCCTTCTGTCACTTGGTATTGTTTTGAGAATTTTGTGGAAGTAAATTGAATGGAATAAGTTCTAGTTATTGAATACCCACTATGTATTTGCTCTTAAAACAACATCATAAGGACACTTATCTGGATTTATCAGGAAACTAAACCTCCAAGAAGTTAATATGATAAGAGATTTGCTCAAGTCGTACATATAACAGAAGTAGAATTGGGGTTGACTGAACCTGGATCTGGCTTCAAAAATCTCAAGATGTTATATTGCCCTCTCCAAAGTGCCAAACTTCCCTGACTGCAGATTAAAATCTCTGCATTAAGTATTTAATCATTCAAGGAGATTATGTTTCTTTAAGAATGAATATTTCATTATATGAAAATGTCATCTTCTTGATATGGGTTCTATTCCACAGAAAATTATTTTCTAGATTCAGTTAGGACTTGGATTATAACAAAGCAAAGCAGAAGGCAGACGTAAGGTCAGAAAATCCATTTAGCATTGTTTGGACAATTTCACGGCACATAATTTGTGCTTTTATTTTAACTTAAAATGTTAAAAATATGAAATGATTATTGACCTATGAAGTTCAAACTAATTTGTAATCCATTTTGTCTAGAAAGGATTTCAGTTCACTTGAATAGTTAGCTAAGTATTTTTTACTTCTTCATCTCTCCTAACTAGATTGCTCTAATCTTTTGGGCCAGAGAATATCCTAGCCATCTTTATTTCTCCAGCAGTACCTATAGTTCCTGATACGGTAAGTGACCAACATTTGTTGAATTATTCCTGCTGAGATGACTTAACAATGGAGTATACAAAGAAGGGCTTCTAAGAAAAGAACTGTGCTGAATGTCTCTCAAAAGAAATAGACTATTTTAGAATCAAGGCTAGGTGGAATGATTCAAGATGGACACTCTTTACAGATTAGTAGATGACCCTTTCGAGTCTTCAAATATCGGTAACTCCCATTGAATGAAAACATTTTTATATTTTAAATTTATCACTTTATGAATATGTTTCCAGGTCAGCAACAATTATTGTACACTTATATTATAATAGATATTATTATTTCTGCTCTTTTATAAGGGAACAAAAGAGACAGGTGCACTGAGGAGCAGGCACACAGGCTGTATTTATTCCTGGGCCCTGCTTTTATCTGTTAATAATTTTATTGGCTACCTTCTGCTTGTATTTTTCTTGCTTTTCATTTGTTAGCAGCACTTGTTTATACTTTGAGAAAATAAAAAGGGTGCCTCATAGAGTTTGGTCTTACTTTATTCTTATATTTTCACTTGCACAATATGAGTGCTATAATTCAAATGGCAATTCAAATTCCATACTACATTATATATATTTAATACCATATTACCTGTGATGGTGAAAAACACAAGGTGAGAAATTAATAAATAATGATGGATTAAGAGTTCACTTGCTGTTGACTTTTGACAAGTTATATCACCCATCTAGATTTCAATTTTAGCATCTGAAAAATGAAGAGATTAAAGCAAATGATATACAAAGACCATTGAAACATTACCGTCCTATGAATGACTGCACAGTCTAGATTAGTTCATTACCTCTGTTTTTCCACTAGGAGAGTCAAGTTACTTGTATCATGGGGTAGATGAGTTTAGAATATAGCTTTTGCATTTCTGTTTTTCTTAACCAGAGGCCAACTTCAGGGTAAATTATATTAAGGTATTTTTTGTAGTATCATAAATACTCTTCCTTCAACCATTTAGGATAGGCCTAGAAAGATATTGTTTTTACCATGTCATTTCCCTGATGGGGCAAAAGCTTTCAGGAGTATTACTGCTCTCACTGATATTTAAGCTATTCTGACTATTACAAGAATTTTTTAGCTTCCTAAAACTGCCCAGTAGGGTGAGGAAATAGCCAGAATCAATCTAACTTTAGATGAAATCATATACTAATCCAAACACAAGTTAACTTGGAAGAGATTAGTCTTCACAGTGAACTTCTAGACAGTCTGTGAAAGTAGTTGCTATTTTTCCTAAGGGTATTGGATGGGGAGGCTACCTAGCTACAAATTATACTATGAGAGCTTGTGAGTCTGTAAATTATATCTAAAAGATTATTGGTGATATTCTTTTGTTACACAGAACAAATTTCCAGCAAGAAAATTGCCAGGGTTGATATCTGATACCCAAGCAAGTTAAATGACAAAAAAAAAAAAAAAAAAAAAAAAACAGAGAGAGAGAGAGAGAGAATGGGAAACCTTTTATAAGTGCCAATAAAATACTCACTGTTTCCCCTACTTTAAATGTAATTTCTTTTACTTTTTTTTCTTTTATGGGCTTCACTTTTCTGACTCTGGTGATATGTAATCAAAAATGTAATATGCTCCAAAGATGGAGATGGATTGCAAAAGCCAGCCAGGGAATTTATTTTAATATTTTAGGCTACCCAGAGGATTAGAAGATATGTCTTAGGTGTCTAGGGTTTATGAAATAAATTTGGATTATGTTGCTAGCAATGGGTAACTAACACTTTGCATATACTACTAATATACACTGATATTTTATTGAGATATAGAAAAATCTCTAAATATCCCCTCAGGTATCTGCTTGCTCCAGAACACTCACTGTTGCTTCCTTCAATTAGCAATGAAATAGTTGCTAATCACTGGCAGATGACACTAATCAACTCTGTAAATATGTTTTAAATTCATTTGAGTTTTATATGGAAATCAGTATGTCCTGAGTTGTTACCTTCCATCCAAAGTGTAAGTACCCAACTTTGAAATTAATGTTTAAGCATATGCTTATGTATTAATATTTAGATTTTTTTAAAGAAAATCTACATATAGTTTAAATTAAAAATGTCTCATGAATGAATGAATGATTTACTGTTTATATCTTATTTTAAGAAGTTTTGCTGTAGTCTTATAATCTGTTCCAATATTGTGTGCTACTGTTGAAAGAGAACAATGAATATTCAGAAATGTCATTGCCTTCCCCAGACAGCCTGACTTTTAGAGATTTTTGTTCTTGAAGGTTATATACAATTCTGGCAGTTTATCCCATGAGGAGGTTATGGCCTTTGCAGCCTCTCAAATACAAATAAAGACCACTTTCTAAACTGTGGTCACAGAGATTTGCAACCACTCAAGTCTGAAGGGCAGGTTGAATTGATGTGCCATTAATTAGCCAACTCTCCATACTCTGCATTTATCAGACAGCCCATACTGACCTTGACTCAAAGAGCAGAAGGGTGACTGGCATTTACAGTGTGATTTGGATGCCAATGGATCATTTTAGTGTGCAAAACATTGGAACTTGGTAAATAGAGAAAGATTAGTAGATAGGTAAAGAGATGTATAGATAGATGGACAGAGATCACCAGAGATGGTTTTTATGATATTGATTTAATAAACCACAATGAGAAGTAATTATTTTTTAAAATACCTCCTCCAGCCAATCTGTAGTTTCTGGGTTTTGGTAGAAATAATAGGTGCCTGGGACTTTTCTATGCCCTAATGAGTGTCAGATGTTAGGAAAATCACCTGAGTGAAGTTGACAGGTCTGCACCAGGAATTCTGCTTGTCTCTACAGAAACTTCCCAGGTTGTTTGATACCTGTAATACTGTTATCAAATTGTACTTGACTTCTAAGTGCTAGTTTGATCTGAGGCATAGCTTCTTCTGTTTGTAGTGATTTTATTGTGACTACAGGAAAATCACGATTGAAGATTATGTTGCATGCATCTGCTTTGTATAATGCAGATTTATTTCACTTGGAAAAAGTTCAAATGTTTGAGTGACCATAATTTTTGAGTGTTATAGACAGACAAATGAGGCTCTGGAACTTCAAGAGATAATAAGGAAGTGTTTCATGTTTTAGGGATAACTGAAAAACATCCCTCTATTTACATAAGATGTGGTTATCTTAGAGGGCACACTTTGTTTGCTTTCTCCCTACTTTGAGCCAACATACACATCACTCTGATTTCCTGGAGTTTCTTCACTCCTCTTCCTGCCAAATTATATCCCAGTCTCCTTTCAAAACTATTTGTAAAACACACATCCTTCAGGGAGCTTTCTGGTCTAACCCCATCGAGTTCCAGTCACTCTCATAATATTCTTGTTGATTTTTACTTTTATTTTTAAAGATTCAGTCATTCATTTATTGATTCATTTACTGATTCATTATATGCACTATGCTAGGCATAGTTCTAGGCACTTGAGATATATTAGTGGACAAAAAAGATTTTGTTCCTCAAGAAACTTGTATTTCAGTTAAAGAGAATATGGTGGTTAATTTCATCTGTTACTTTGGCTACGCCATGGTACCCAGATATTTGGTCAAACCAAATGTTGCTGTGAAGGTATTTTTATAATGAGATTACTCAGACTTTGAGTAAAGCAAATTACCCTCCATAATTTGGGTGGGATCCATCCAGTATTTGTAGGCCTTAAGAGAAAATGAGTAAGGTCTCCTGAAGGATGAAGTATATTTCCAGACTGCCTTTGGACATCAGCTGCAACATCAAATCTTCCCTGGGTCTCTAGCCTGCTCACCTGACTTGCGGAATTCAAACTTGCCAGCCCCCACAATCAGGTGAGCCAATTCTTTATAAAATTAGTCTCTCTCTCTCCCCCCCCCCCCCCCCCACACACACACTATTGGTTTTGCTTCTCTGGAGAGCCTTGAATAATACAGAGATACATACAACAAATAATAAACATAATAATTAACTTATATAGTATACTAGAAGATGATAAATGTGAGAGAAAAACATGAAAAAAGTATATCAGGGTAAGGAGGGCTGGGAATGTTGAGGATGAGAATCAGGCTGTTTTATTAATTATAGGAGTCCTCATTGTGCATATGAGATTTGAGAAAATATCTGGGATATTTAAGAAGATACTGGGAGAGTTAGCCAAGGGTGTCTCTAGGGAAAGAGCATTTCAGGCAGAGCAACTAACTGGAGCAAATTCTTAAAGCAGGAGTGTGTCCGGTGTACTCAAGAAATAGCAGGGACGTCAATATGGCTAGAATGGAAAGCACAAAGGCTGAGTAGTAGGAGATGTAGGCAGGGTGGTAACAGAAAGCCAGATGAGTTAGAGCCTCACAGCCCGCTGTAAGTGAGCCATTGTAGAGTGTTGAGCAGAAAAACGTGGTATGATTCCGATTTATGTTTTTAACCAAGTTATTCTTGCCTTCTGTCCTAAGAATAGGCTTTAGAGACCAAGGGTAGCAGCAGGGGCATGGGTTAAGTAGCTATATCTGTCAGCTATTGCTCAGTAACAAACCACCCCATACTTTAGTGGTTGAAAACAAGAACCATTATTTAGCTTACAATTATGTGGGTTGGCAAATTAGGCTGGGCTGAAGTCAACTACAGGTCAGCTGGGTGGCTCTGCCTCAGGGAGCTGCCTAGCTATTGGCTTGGACAATAGGGATGACTGGGCCATGTGCTTATTCACATGATGGCAGCAAGGTTTCAAGGGAACAAGCAGAAGTGTGCAAGATCTCCTGAAGCCTAGGCTCAGAACTGACACGCTATCACTTGAGGGTATATTATATTAGTTGAAGCAAATCAGGAGGTTTACACAAATTGAAGAATTGGAGGAACAAATTCTGTATCTTTCTAGGAGAAGCTACAAAGCCACATTACAAAGGGGCATGCTATAGAAAGGGGAAAAATTGCTGCCATTTTTGCAAACAATCTACCTGGAGGTTATTTTGGATATCCAGGTGAAAGATGATGCTTGCTTAGGCTAGGGTGGTAGCAGTGGAAGTGGTATGATGTGGCCACAGCCCATCTCTGTTTTCAATACTGAGGCAACAGGATTTCTTGATGGATGGTAGAGAGGAGGAAAAGAGAAGAGTCAAGGGTGAGTCAGAGATCTTCAGCCTAAATTACTGGAATGATGGAGTTGCCATAACAGAAAGAGAGGAGATTGTATCTGGGACAGAGTTCTGAGAGAAGATCAGGGCTTTCATTCTGCCATGTTATTTAAAGTGTCTGTTAGACATCTAAGTAGAAATGTGAAACAGTTTGATCCTAAGACTAACACTTGAGAGAAAGGTTTAAGCTGGAGTTCTCAGCAAGTAGCTAATATTTAAAACCGTGGGACTGAACAATATCACTTCAGGAATGACTAAAGATAAAAGGAAAGGACCACGTATGGAGCCCCAGAACTAATACACTAATACAAATACAGTACTTATACTAATACTGTAGTATGTTAGGAGTTCAAGAAGAAGAGGAAGAACTGATAATGGAGGCTGAGAAAGAGCAGACGTTGACATGGGGAAAAACATCCCCAAAGAGTCCAGTGTCCTAGAAATCAGGAGAAGACAATGAATTGGAGAGTTTAAAATGATTGTGCCAGTTGCTCCAGACAGATCACCTGAGATTATTGCCAGACAGATCATTTGAGGACTGTTGCAAGAACAAGCTTTGGGACCTTTTCTGCTATATTTTCTATCAAGAAAATATTTCCATCTGGACTATCACAGGAGTGGCGGTGGTAGTAGTAATAGTAGTACTAGGAATGTCATGGTGGTGGTAGTAGTCATAGTGGTAGCAATGGGAGCAGTAGTGTAGTAGCAGCAGCAGCAGCAACAGCAGCATGCTCCGGGAATGTGGGGAAATAGGTTCTACTTTACATAAATGGGTTGGGGAAAAGCTTAGGGTGGAAAGCTGCCACCCTGGGGCAAAAGTTCACGAGGTTAGCTAGCAAGATATCGTAATGGGATCACGAGTAACTTCCTATGTCACCTGTGGGAAATTACTTTCTCTCTGATGCCATGATACGACTGTGCTTTGATCACAAACTCCACTCACTGCCCAGACCCTTTGCTTATTACACATACAAGTTAATGACTACTGTCTGATGGTTTTCTCCGCATTCACATGTGTAAGATCTTGTTTTCTTCATGTTTACCACGTGGGTGATACCTTGTGCGCTGAATAAATATGGAGATGAAACCCCTGTTCCGGGCTCTTGTCTCCTTCCGGACATTAGCCTCTCTCATATTTAATTCTGTGTCCGCTCTCTGGCTGGACAAGAGAGAATCCCAGACTCATAGTCTGCCACATAGGTAACTGTTCCATGTGCTTCGTGTGGATTATCTCAGATCTTCACAATAATTCGTTTCTTTATGGATGAGGAAACTGAGTCACAGAAAGTTAACTAATTTTTCCAGAGTCACACAGCCACAAGTCACACATAGACATGATTCCAGAGCCTTTTCCCTCACCACTCTGCTATAGTGACACTCAGGAATTAGGAGCAGTGGCCTCCTTGGTGCTGTGGTTATAACAAATTACATTTTAAGCATCAGATTCAATCATCATGTGTTATAAAAGCTAGGCTCCTGGTCCTATAACCATTCTTCTAGCATATCTTGTTTTATTTATTTACTTAATTATCTCCATATCAACCTAAAACCAATTTGAAGCAGCTTGTACAAACTATTCAATATAACTAAAGAATAAGCAATGGGTTGGGGCAGACACCTTGCTTCCATCAGTCATCCTAATACCCTGGCATACTTGTGGTAGGGAAATGATCACTTTTAATTGCCTCAAAATTTGCTTGCCAACTGGATTAAGAAGGTAATATGTAAATTTTGATGAACTCTTTCATAATTGTCCATGTTTTTCATAGAATGAATGGTAAATGTCCTATATCATTAAGTATAAACAGCATGTCAACTCTTTGTATTTTATATAATCAAAATATTATCCTTGAATTATAAACACATAGTTGTGATGATACGAAGAATGAATAAAGTTTTTTTCCAATTCAAATTTGTCCTTAGAATCACTTCTGTCTATTTCATATTTCTCTAAAAGAGATGTTTCTTCCTATTCTTTCTAATAATATAAAATTCTTTGACACAGTACAAAAATGTGCCTTTGGCCATATATTATTTTTGTCATAGTGACCATTTAATTTCACTGTAGGAAGTAATCAAGCAGAGGTGATGGTGGGGTGTCCAGGTAGAGATGTTTGTAGGCGAGTAGGTTTGCATCCATAACTTTGGTCCGGTGTTGCCCACCTATAGCAGAGTGTGGTGAAAAAAGTGTGATTTTAAACCCACTCAAAGCCAGGAGAAGAAAACTGACACAAACTCACATTCCTGTCATCAGACTCTGCCCCACTTGGAACTGAATACATGTTTAAAACGAGACATGTTCTTAATCTTTCTTGTTGCTTCCAGTCTTTCAGATCTCAAATTCACTCATTTTACCACCACCAGGTCAATCATATTGAAACCTCACTCTGTGTTGTTTCTTTTCTGAAAATCTTTAACAACTGTCTATTGCCTATAAGACCCGTACAGTCCCCTGCTAGTTTGGGAAGGTGGCTAACTAAGGCATCAGCCATCCGCAACACTTTTCTTCTTTGCCATCCCTACTCTCAAGTCTGAAAAGCAGAAACCTTTTTCTCTGCCTCTCTTTCAGCCGGAAGCTGTGGATTCGTTTTTAGACAATGAGATAAAAGACTAGTAGGGATCCCAAGAAAGACTTTGCTTTTCTGATTAAAAGAAAATATGTGGTGGTTACTACTCTTTCTTTCTATTTTGTGTCCTCAATGTAAATATAATGCCTGGAACTTCTGCATCCATCTTGTGACATTGGGGAGACAAATATAAAGACAAAATGTCCCTAAGGATGGCAGAACAGAGGTATAAAGATCCTGGTCCATGAGAACTCCGTTGAGCTGTTGACACAACCCTCAGATTGCCTGCTTCTAGATTTCTATATTAAGAAAATAATAAATGTCTATATGTTTTCATCAGGTTTTCTGTTTTCTGTCTGTAGATGACATTATTCCTAACTAATACAGCTTGGCATTCAGACACCTACGCTATCTGATTTAAAGCTATCCTTCCATACATATCTACCTTTCCTACTTGATCCCTGTGTTTCAAAAAAAAAATCTTTACTAGTCTCTATTCCCAGAACACTTCCTAGCCTTTCCTGCTTCAGTGACTTAGCTGATGTTATTTCTTCCACTTGGAATTCCTTTTTTTGTATTCTTCCACTAACACCCCCTCCATTCCTTGTCACTAGTCTTGCTATACAGTCTTGGATGTCCAGCTCACTTGTCAGCTTTTCCATGAAAACCTTCCTGATCTTTCTGGAGATGATAGCTCCTTTCTTTAAATTCCAGTGAAAGTTGACCCTGTCTAACAAAGATCATACCAAGCCCAAGAATATAATGACTTATGTACATGTCATCTTCTAACTTGTAATTGTTCACTCACTAAAATTTGACCGATTGTCATTATTTCCCCTGGAGGTGGGGGGGGGGCTTTAAACTTAGGTGTTCAATTTTTTTTTCCTAAATGAGTAGATGAGTGAATAAAGGGAATGGGTTCTCAGTCTCTAAATTATAAAGTAGTTTGTAGCAACAGAATTGAGAAGTGGTGATATAGAGAGGACTCCCTGGATAAAGCCAAAGAGCTGAGTATTCCTCCCCCTGTAGAGGCCATGAGAAGTTCCATCAATTATGGGACAGCCTAAGTGAGGTTTTGGTCAATTGCAAGAAATGAAGCAACTCTTTGGTCACAAGTCCTATTTTGACTGTTGGGTGGTTGTACTTTTCTGCATCATTTTTGTTACATTTAATGAGAATTTGGCACATAATTCTATATATTCTACAAGGAAAACTGGGCCCATAAAATATTCTAATTAAAAATTGTATTCTTTGTGGTTTTATTCACATGTTTTCTTTGTATTATAACCTAATATGCTTGCTTAGAAAAACACATTTCATTGTTTTTGAGTCATTTCTCCATCTTGAGTTTATTAAACTTGAATTAAAAGTATTCTAAAAACAAAGCTCTGTTTTCTACACTGGAACTTGAAAAACTTTTGAAACTAAATAAAGTTAAAATTCAAAACACTAAGCAAATATAAGTTAAAAATGCTAAGGCCTTGCCCATCTCAAATATAGACATTTATTACAGTAACATGGGAGTCATTTTGTCCCTTGGTCTTTTCCAGGTGAGGCTGATAAATGTGATGTTAAATGCCTAATATTAGGTAATGAATTAAGTTACTCGTCCTGCGCCTAGCCCCTTCCCACCCACTTTTAGCAGCAAAGGGTGGCTGAGGATAAACAATTATGTGAGTGAAAATAAATATACTTACACATGTGTATAGACAACATATCCATGGCCTTGAAGAGAAAAGGAGAGAGAGAAAGAGAAAAGCTTTGGGAATAAAATCTTTCCAATATTTGCTTCTCTCTCCCCATCATGTTTCATAAATATGTATTACAGAAGAAACAAAAATGCTTAGCAAATAAGGAAAGCCCGTTAGCACTCCCTAAGGGCTGCTGTCACTACTAGATCTTGATGACAGCCAGCATTCTGAAGAAATATATCTAAATCATGGACTTTTTTAAGTTAAGAAATCCAGAAAAGTCATAGGTCCTGATTACAGATTCTGGCATGAGCTCAGTAATAGTTTTTAGACATAGTGTCCTTTCAGTTGTAAACCCACATATGGGTCCTTTACTGGCCAACTTCAGAGCCAATTTCTTCATGCAAGCCTGGAACTCTTATCTATTCCTTTCAGATCTTTCAACAGTTTTCAAGGAGTCAGCCTTCCTTCTTTCCAGAAAGCAACCACCCATTCTTTCAACTTCATGTCACTAACATTACTCATCACAGAGGAGGAATAGACAGGGGTAATCATATTTTTAAAAATATTTTGGAAACAGTCCAAAGGTTCCAAATTTCTTTCAGAATTTCTAAGTAGTTCCCTAGTCTGTGGCTGTCACTTTTCCCAGACTTTATTGTAAGTTTTTTAACTTTGTTTATTCATTCATTCACTTCTTTATTCACCAAATATTTGTCAAGCACCTACTATGTGGCGGGCACTGTTCTGGACTCTGGGAATACATCAGGAGACACAATCCTAATGGAATTTGCATTCTAATGGGAAGAGATGACTATAAGCAAATGAAAGAAAAAACACGATATACCAGGTAATGATAAGTAATATGAAGAAAAT
The DNA here is from genome assembly GCF_046562875.1 of Panthera onca. NCBI lineage: Eukaryota > Metazoa > Chordata > Mammalia > Carnivora > Felidae > Panthera > Panthera onca. The sequence continues at coordinate 39,523,257 of NC_138339.1, read as the reverse complement.
AAGCAAAATTTTGGAAAAAGAGATAGCTGAGTGGGAGGATCGCTACTTGCATTGTTTGGCCAATTAAGGATGCCCTAATAATGGGTACCAAGCAGGAAGTAAGGGGTGCACTATGCAGATACCTGGGAGAAGAGCCTTTTAGGCAGAGCAAACAGGAAGTGCTAAGGTCCTGAATACATTGATGTGCTCAGGGAATGGCTGGAAGCCAGCATGGCTGGAGCAGAATGGGCAAGGTGTGTGGAACTGGAGGAAATGACATTAGATATGAGATGGTTGAGGCCATATCAAGATCTTTCATCCATTTTAAGGGTTCTGACATGTATTCCAAGTGAGATAGGAAGCCATGGAAGAATTTTTAGGAGAGGAGTGATATGATTAGATGTAAGTCTTTAAAGGATTAAGAGGATCACTTTGGCCGTATATTGAGAATGGACTGTAGGGATCAAGTTGAGAAGCAAGTAGACCAGTTAGGAGACTATTACAATAATTCAAATACTAGATGTGTTCTTGTCTTAGAAATTTGTATGTCCAGCCCTGTCTGCATTAGATGTTTAACCAACATGCTCACCTCACAGCCAGCTTCTGGGTTGTAGCATTTCCTCAGAAAAACCATTCATAACCTGCTCAGATCTCACTTCTGTACAGGGACCAGCATCCTTTTAATCTACCTACATTCAATTCAGCTGTGTGATACTATCCTAGGCAAGGAACACATTCAGCATTTTGGCTCTCAAGGGTTCTTCCTCTGGGCTTTAAATGTTTTTGAAGGAGCCTTGCATTTGTATCTTTCTCCTCTTCCCAAGTGTCTTTGATACCTCCACTTTTTATTTTATTTTATTTTATTTTATTTTATTTTTAATTTAAATCCAAATTAGTTAGCATATAGTGCAACAATGATTTCAGGAGTAGATTCCTTAATGCCTCTTACCCATTTAGCCCATCCCCCCTCCCACAACCCCTCCAGTAACCCTCTGTTTGTTCTCCATATTTATGAGTCTCTTCTGTTTTGTCCCCCTCCCTTTTTATATTATTTTTGTTTCCCTTCCCTTATGTTCATCTGTCTTATCTCTTAAAGTCCTCATATAAGTGAAGTCATGTGATATTTGTCTTTCTCTGACTGACTAATTTCACTTAGCATAATACCCTCCAGTTCCACCACGTAGTTGCAAATGGCAAGATTTCATTCTTTTTGATTGTGGAGTAATACTCCATTGTATATATATACCACATCTTCTTATCCATTCATCCACTGATGGACATTTGGGCTCTTTCCATACTTTGGATATTGTTGATAGTGCTGCTATAAACATTGGGGTGCATATTCCCTTTGAAACAGCACACCTGTATCCCTTGGGTGAATACCTAGTAGTACAATTGCTGGGTGGTAGGGTAGTTCTATTTTTAGTTTTTTGAGGAACCTCCATACTGTTTTCCAGAGTGGCTGCACTAGCTTGTATTCCCACCAACAATGCAAAAGAGATCCTCTTTCTCCGCATCCTTGCCAACATCTGTTGTTGCCTGAGTTGTTAATGTTAGCCATTCTGACAGGTGTAAGGTGGTATCTCATTGTGGTTTTGATTTGTATTTCCCTGATGATGAGTGATGTTGAGCATTTTTTCATGTGTTGGTTGGCCATCTGGATGTCTTCCTTGGAGAAGTGTCTATTCATGTCTTTTGCCCATTTCTTCACTGGATTAGTTGTGTTTTGGGTGTTGAGTTTGATAAGTTCTTTATAGATTTTGGATACTAACCCTTTATCTGATATGTCATTTGCAAATATCTTCTCCCATTCTGTCGGTTGCCTTTTAGTTTTGCTGATTGTTTCCTTTGCTGTGCAGAAGCTTTTATTTTGATGAGGTCCCGGTAGTTCATTTTTGCTTTTGTTTCCCTTGCCTCCGGAGACATGTTGAGTAAGAAGTTGCTGCGGGCAAGATCAAAGAGGTTTTTGCCTGCTTTCTCCTTGAGGATTTTGATGGCTTCCTGTCTTACATTGAGGTCTTTCATCCATTTTGAGTTTATTTTTGTGTATGGTGTAAGAAAGTGGTCCAGGTTCATTCTTCTGCATGTCGCTGTCCAGTTTTCCCAGCACCACTTGCTGAAGAGACTCTTTATTCCATTGGATATTCTTTCCTGCGTTGTCAAAGATTAGTTGGCCATAGTTTTGATACCTCTTCCATCCTTTGGTCCATTTTTTTTTTCTTTTTAGTACTCTTGGTCTTACCCAAAGCACATTCAGCATATATATGTTACTGTATGCAGGATCAGACTTTAGTTGGAGCTCATCTCTTTACTGTTCTCAGTGGTGCCTGAAATGAGTCTTTTTGTAGCTGATGTGTGAAGTGCAGCAAATGCTCATCATAGGAGCACCAGTGCCTCATTCTTTAGCATTAGCAGAATTTGTCCTGCTTCCTCTACCCCTCAGACTTCCTACAAAGTTCCTATTTCCAGTCTGAGAGATGCCTCTGGTCCAGACCTCATTTTAGGAGCAGTAATGATTGACAGGCCCTGAGCCTTCATTCCTTGTTTCAGTTCTGACCACCTTCTCTCATTACCTATGCCAGAGGTTGCTGGCAACCCACCAGCCATATCAGCTCACAGATGTGTTTCATTTGGCTCCTACAGTGCTGTTTAAAAATTTTGAATAATTGCCAACCCTTAGAAATGATGAGACTTATATAAAAACCTGAATTTTTCATTTCTCTTGAAAAACTGGAAGGTTCGGCTAAAGTAGGTACGTACACTCACATAGCAACAGTAAACTGGGGTTGAGTCGCAGCTGCATCATTTGATGAGGGAGTTCCCCACCCAGCCCAGCCCTTTTCACTGGTCACATTCCCTGCTTGCTGGTCCCTCTAGATATTTGAGTGCAAAGCCTCTTGTTCTCCCATATCCCACTAACCTTTCCAAAAATTATTCTAGAGGTCTCCAGTGCCCTTGAAGAATTTTTAAGGATGAGAGTAATCATTTAAAATTATACCTTGAAATAAAATTAACAACACCTTTCAACATAGAAAAGAATAAGAGATAGAACTTTCACATGGGAAAGTGGCCAGCTTCTTGTAGCTTCTCAAAATAAAAATCTAAATTGACACCTGGCTAGTTGTCCCGTTTAATGCAATCTGTATAACCACTGGACATACACCTTGACCTTCCCCTTGCCCTAGCCCTTCCCCACCCCATTCAAGCAAAGTCTCCTGAAATAGGATTTATAGAAAGACCAACAGCGCAATGCAACTGTAAACAGATATACTGGTACTGGATTTGCCATTGCTACTTCTGACCTAATGCCAAAGTTTTTATTACCCCTTGATCCATTTTCAGGTGTCTGGATGGTGAAGGCGGAATTCTCCAGTATCCTATCCGAGTTACTGGGCAGGATCAACTCAAAAGATTTTATTTCTTCCAGTCACTGCCTTCAGCCATGCTTCATTCGTTTTCAATTTCTTGTCACTTAATACCATCTGGGATAGGTCCCATAAATTTCCAGTCACTTTGAGCCATTAAAACTCAGTTATTTTAAAGTATCAATCTCAAATTTGATTTAAATCCCTTCCCTTCTTTGTGATCTTTCTTGTGTGGTCCATATATGAGTCCTTCAGAGGAGATTCAGCCTGAAGTCCACCGCTTCTACCTCCCATTTGTTTATACCACCACTCTACAGGTTTTTGTTTTTGGAGGCCCCTTGCCAGGAGGTCACCACCGTGAGCACAGTAAGATGCCTAAAGCTGCTACTTTATGCAGTACCCACTTGACCCTCAGTCAAATCGCTCATCTTTGCCACCAAACAATAGTAGAAGAAACTGCTCTCTCTCTCCCTCTTGCTCTTTCTCTTTAGATGCTTTCTTCCCACTCAGATAAGCACAAGGAGAATTCAGCCAGTTCACTGCCTAAGCAGACATGTCACCAGGGCATCCAACCATTTGGCCCCATGCTCTGAGCTGTTTTTTTGGAGCCTCCTGGTCTTTTGCCTTGGTGACAGGAGCACCCTTCTCTTCTCTTTGGTGAAGGAGGAGTGATCATCTCTCATCGAAACCCTATAGTTTCCCTGAGTGCAAGGAATCCATTGACTCTCAGCCTTTCCTCTGCCCATCAGACTGGAGGAGGGAGGCAGTCATATGCGGGAGGGTCAGTTCTGCAGACTCTTTGTAAGTCCCGAGGGAGGTGTCTGGCTGCTCTCTTCAGAATGCAGGGACTTCATGATTTCATATGTGTTGTTCTTTGTTCTGAGACTTGCTGCCAAGTTAGGGAAAGCCTGCTTAATATCCTGCTACACAGTGTTGTATTTGAGCTGGCTGAACCAGCTAGGGCACCTCCAGTTATGAATGACAGAGAAGCTGACTCCAAATGGCTCTGCCAGTAGGAAGTGTATTGTCTCACATAACTAAAAATGTCAAGTGGAAAGACCTGGCTTCAGGCCTTATTGATTCCTGACCTCAGTGGTATCCTCAGCGTCCCTATCTCTACTCTGTTTTCTCTGGGTAATAAATGGTAGGTGGAAGAGTCTTAGGGATCTTATAGAGACCCACTGAAGGCTTACACCATTACACACCCCCAGAGGAGAGTCTGCTTGCCCAGTTGCTCAAATAAAAATCCTGAAATGTGGTTTGGGTCGTGTGCCCATCCTTGACCTAGTAACAGTGTTCAGAGATGGCTGATGATACTTTGAGAGCCAGTTAAAATTTGGAAATAACTTTCCTTCATCTCTCCCACTTCCTATGATATCCATCAAAGGAGACTATAGATTTCCCAGATCCACCCTTGTCCAAACATAATCTGAGAACACTAGATATACTCTAGGACCTGAGTGCAAGGTGTAAGCCTGGCAACATCATGGAGTTATTGCTGGGTTTCAGAGAGACGTGAAGAATAGTGGTTAAAAGTTTAGGGGCTGGGAATATGACAGACCTGCATCCAAATCTCAGGCCTATTAGAGCAAGCAAATCTTGGGGAAGTACTTAATTTCTTTTCAACTCAGTTTTCTCAGCTATTAAGTGGGAGTATTGATAATACCCAAGTTATTGGGTTGCTAAGAGGATAAAATAAACGTGCATGGTACAAATATTATTGTATAACGACTGACATGATTAGGTGCTCAGTAAATATAATTTGTATTGCTAAGTACTTCCTCTTTTGTAGATAGAGGCCTCCACTATGGAAAAACATGCTAAATTATGAAAGTTCTCGGCAGTTACTAGAAAGGACCAATTTGAAACTGTTATCCCAGAGAGTATACAGATTTTTCTGCCAATTCTCATGTTATTCTTTGCACATAGCAGGTGGAGGGCTCAGCGTTAAAGATGAAGGTGGAACAGACCTAAGCACATAAAATGTCTTAACTATTGAGTGTGTGTGTGTACTAGGAAGTTCATGCTAGGATTGAACTAGCAGAGAATTACTGGTCATTTCCAAAGAGCAACATAGGATATGTTGGAAGATCTGCCAATCCTAATTCATCTATGAATTTAGCAATATTCCCAAAGCGGTGCTAAGGCCTTCTACTCTTAGTTTTTTTCCCCACAAAAAGGGGAAATTCAGGCATTTTTGTTGTCACTTAAAGCAAGCAATCTTGCCAAATTTCACTTTTGAAGCAAATTATAAAAATATTGATAGCATGAATTCATATTTCTAAAATGCATTTTAATATTTTTTAAAAAAATTAATACTGGACTTTAACATGAAAGATTTCTTTTTTCTATCTACTAGGAATTGCACCTTTCTGAAACTTAAAATGTTATTTTCTTGAGAGACGGTGACAGTGAAGGCGAGCTTCCCAAGTATACTGTGTGAATTATGTTGAAATATTTTGTGTAACTACATAAATATAAAATATAACAATGGCCCATTATTTCAAACTGGCCTTCCATTTATTCTGAGAATAAGATAGCAATTGGTGCCCTCTTGTGGAAGTGATTATTTTAGGTGTTGGAAAGGAAAATCTATATACTATTGTGTTATACCTATCCTAGATGTGTTTTTTCCCCAGGCACTTTTGATTACTTGAAATTAATATGTACTTTTGTTTATCTCTGACGTTCAGGAAATGCTTTTAACATGTAGCATAATTATGGTCTTTGCAGATTTACACTGTAAGACTATTTTTTCTTGAGTAGATCTTGATCTGTCATCTAATTCACCTGGTCTAAGAGCTTTAATCAGAGCTCCTTTATGTACATTTACACTTTACCTCAAAAAGATGAACCAAATAAGTGTATGAAAATACAAATGAATATGTTTTTCATAGTCTTTAACCCTGTTGTGTCTCCATCAGTCTTTTTCCCTCTAGCATCTGCCCTGCCAAAGTTTCTCTTGATGGTTTTCCTCCAACGATAGCTGGGGTAGCTGACCCAGCTACTGAACAAGTTCTGATCAAGTGGGAAAGCCTCTGCAAACTTCATAGCCATGGCCACCTCCATCTCCTTAGTGGGTGGTCATCCTTGACGTAAGTCATCATACAAAGGAGAACAGTTAGACTGACCCAAGAATTAAAGTGATTCCTGAGCTATAGGATTCTCTGGTATTCAAGGAGTAGCTGGCCAACTGCTGAGTAGACATATGGCAGAAAGCATTCAAGCTTAATTATTTGAACTCAGTGATCTTCATGGTCTCTTTCAACTCTAAAGATTCTACAGCTCTTCTTTTTAACCTGATGGCCACCCCCACTGAATGAACTAACCACTTCAGTGGCTCTTCTTTAGTCTCAAGGTGGCTATATAGATTTGAACCTACTCCTCACAGCATTGGTCTGTACATTCCTGTGGAATTGCTCTATCAAGTAAACCCTCAGAACCTTTAAAGGACCAATTAAAGTGTACGTTAATCAGGGAACCAGACCATAATAGAGATATGAAACCTTTTCCCCATTAGTTTTAAACAGTTATAATCAAGGAGTGTATAAATTACCTCTAGCAGGAAATCTTAAGGCATAATTATAGGTGGGATGCTGATTCAGATAGGAAAACAGGCAATGTAGAAAGTACAGGTGCATATATTCAAAGGAAATGAAGCATCCTGGGGTAAAGGTCAATGTGTGGGCTTTTGTGCTTTGGGGCACAAAAAACCCAGGTACCAACTCTAGCTCTGTTACTTATTAGACAAATGATACTAGGTAAATGTCTGAGCTTCCTTCATCTGTAAAATAACGAGTATACTGACATCGAAGGCTTGTGGTAAGAATTAGATGACATAAAAAATGCAAAGCACAGAGAGTGGTATTTAGCACATAGAAGACTCTTGCAAAATGCTATCTATTTTTATTTTTGAAAAATTTTCGATATTCTTTTATTTGTTTTGAGAGAGAGAGAGAGAGTACAGCAGGGGAGGAGCAGAGCAAGAGGGAGAGAGAGAGAGAGAGAGAGAGAGAGAGAGAGAGAGAGAGAGAGAGAGAATCCCAAGCAGGCTCCATGCTACCAGCGCAGAGTCTGACTCGGGGCTTGAACTCATGAACCACAAGATTGTGACCTGAGCTGAAGTCCAGAGTTGGACACTTAACTGACTGAGCCATCCAGGCACCCCTAGCTATTCTTATTAAGGGGCAGAAATAACATAAAAGGTGAAGTCATGGCCAGAAAGGGCCCTGGATGTTTAAGGCTTAATAGGCATGGAGAAAAATCACTAACCGTTTCCTGTATATAACTAAATTGTGTTCATTGAAGATCTCTGATAGGCTTACCTTATAAATCAGCAGACTATGTCTCCGTCTTCCCAAATACTTTATCTTTGATTATTGACTGGGGCACATTTTAATCTCTTAGCCTTTGGATTCACACAGTGTAAGCACTCTTAGCTGACTCAGAACTATATATCTATATGAGCAGAACACTGTAATTTGTACCTTGCTGGGCTTTTTATTAGGACATTTCTGAAACCTGAGAGCTAAACCTTTTAGGAAACAACAGCTTTAGGTCCCCAGAGTGAAAGATCTATGTAGAAGTTCGATAGATGAGTCCTGACTCTTCGTTAGTTCAAAATCCAAACTATAAGATTGGTCAGCTTTATAAATTGGGTGATTACAATGTATTCAATAGAGGATAATTTCAGAAGGCTTAGTAGCATTCAAAGGATGCATAACTGGAGACAAATTCTATTGGGAGGATGGTATTTGTAATTATTAGCTAAAATGGTGCCATCATGTGGCAAGAGCAAAAATAGCATGCACTCAGCCAATTCTGAAAGTAACAATTTTTGATTGACTTAATTAATTGATTTTGATAATTGGATTAATTGATCTTAATTTCAGTTTAAAATAATGATATTTTAAATATTATACTTTGATACAAATGAAAACTTTATTATTGTTTTTTAGTTGGATGACTTTAAATACACATAATTCAAATGTGCATAAAATATAAAAGCCTTTTAATTTAATTTCTGTGATCTGAACCTAATGTAGACAACAAATGATAACATTGACTTTGAAGCTAAATGAAGCATGAATAAGTCTGGCTTTGGATAATGTTAAATAAATATTAGATTGCTTTGCTTTGCTTAAAATTCTACTAAATAATTCAATTGATTCCCTGAGTAAGAATAAATATATAGTCTGCTAAGAGAATTGACCAGCATTAAAAATATAAAGGCAAGGTTTTGTGGTCGGCATGGCAGGCTGACTGCATAAAGTTGACAGCATTTCAAATGGATACATTCTCAAAGAGTAAGAGAGAGAGACAGAGAATGAATGAGGTATTAGTGAATACCTGGAAGAAAAAGAGCAGGTGGAAGACTGGTAGCAAATGGGGCAGAATAGAAGGAGTTGTAACAGGCTAGAATATCTAAGACGGATAAAGCTGAGGAAGTTTAGATTAGGCCTCAGAAACCTGGAGCGGAAGAAAAAACCCAATGGTGTGTGGAAACGAGAACACAGAGCAAAAACAAGATTTTCAAATTAAAGTCTATACGTAGAAAAGTTGACCCCTAAGTTCCTAGTCACCACCCTCTCTGTATGCACAGAACTCCGGGCCGCCAGACACTTACGCCCCCAGAAACAAATTGGTATGTATCCTTCCGGCTTCTATTACAAAATGCTATGGAAGAAGCCTCTTCTGGCTAAGATTAGTAATATGGGCAATATTTACCCTTCCAATTGAAACAGCTAAAAAAGGTAGACAATATATATGAAAGAACAATTTTCAGGATATGGAAAAAACCTTAAAAACAGAGGGAGCGAAAGGCACAGTAGGTATGGATAAACAAAGGTAAAGTAACAGAAGATACAATAAAAACTAGAATGCCATGGAGAAAGGGTTTCAAAATACCAAAACAAAACAAAACAAAACCCCAACCTCGAATTATGCAGTTGTTGGATATAGTGTTCTGTGTGTCAGTGAGATCAAATTGATTAATTGTTGTATCCAAATCTTCTCTATTCCTACTGATTTTTTTCTGCTTGTTTGTGTGTCAGTTGGTAGACATGTGTTGATAGACGTGTGTTAAAAATCCCCAACTATGATTGTGGATTTATCTACCTTTGCTTTAGTTCTGTCAATATTAGCTTTATGTATTTTAAAGCCATGTTATATGGCATATTACAATTTAGGATTGTGATACCTTCCTCTTCAGTTGAACTTTTAATTATGATGTAATATCCTTCTTTATCTCTTACACTTCTTACTTTAAAATCTGTTTTTTCCTGGGGCGCCTGGGTTTCAGCTCAGGTCCTGATCTTACGGTTGTGGGTTCGAACCCCGCATGGGGCTCTGCTCTGACAGTGCAGAGCCTGCTTGGGATTCTCTCTTTCTCTACCTCCCTCTCTGCCCTTCCCCTGCTCTCTTTCTCTCTCTCTTTTTCAAAATAAGTAAATAAACTTAGCAAAAATCTATTTGGTTTTTTGTGAATATAGTCACACTAGCTTTCTTCTGGTTAGTGTTTACACACCATACCTTTTTTGTTCTTTTTTTTTTTTTTTTTTTTCTGATCTGCCTGCTCTCTTCTTGGGGTCTATTTCCCTGAACCAAGGTTTGGAAAGTATCTTCAAGGAGAAAGCTGGAATGAAGGTGAAGCTTACCACATGTGCTTCCCTTCCCTCAATGACCTTAGCTCTTGCAATTCAGTGCTTGCAGACAGTTGTTTACTATATCTTTCTAGAGTTTAGATTTTTGTGAGAAGGTAAGCCTGAATCCAGCTACTCCATCGTGACCAGAATTGGAATTGTCCCATCTACTATGTAGCATCCAACATTTTTCTTTTGCTGTCTTTCTTATTTTCTTTTTCCCTTGTGGGTTTATGCCCCCCCCCTTTTTTTCTTCCTTTTACCATAATTTTTCAAGGAAGAAGACTTGTTCGTACAATATTCAACCTGCCAGGTTTAACAAGAAACTCTTGCCTATGTTAGACTGAAGTTTTACCTGAAATTGGATCCTTGCACACTTGCTTGCCATCCTTCCCATCCCCCATTTTCCCTTACTTCTTAACCAATAGTTTCCTAAGATCATTTCCTTAATAAAGACATGAATCCTCATTTCAGCTTGTGCTTCTGGGGAACCAGGCCTAAGGTATTTTATTATATGGTAATATTTACCTCATCAATTAAAATGTATTTATATTTTATGACCATAGAGTTTCCATGATTATTTAAGCTTGGTTATATATTAAAGTGGATTCAAAGTTTGCCACCAATCTTTTTTCACAATGGCTTTCATTTTATTTCTTCTTTGATTAGATTTTATTTGGAAGAAGGTTTTATAATATGGTACTATGTATAATATATTTCTCCAATTCTTTCATTTTTACCTGTTGTCTTTACCGTTGAATGACAATATGTCTGAATGTGAAAGATTTTAGGCTCAGTTCTTTCCTTTAGCAGCGGTCCATGTCTTCTGACACTAAATGTTACTGTGGAGAAATCAAAAGGTAGTTCAATCTTCTTCCGCTTCTAAGTAACTTAAAAAAAAAAAAAATTCTTTTTGAATACCTGAAGAAATTGTATCCTTAAAACTCAGTAAAAACAAGAAACTATTTTATTGTCCATTATGATGTTTCAGAATTTTATTAAAATACACTGCGCCCTTAGAATCTGTAGCACAAATTCCTCCTTTATTTGGGAAAATTATCTTCTATTATGATTTAGAATTCATGTCATGTTCCTTTTGTTTAGATTTCTCATTCAGGAAACACAGCTTGTCTTTATGTTCTGTGGTCTCTATACCTACCTTATATTTATTATGTTCGCTGTAATTGTTTAACCTCCTCTTTTTCTCTGTGTTCCTTATGATATGTAATATTCTCCAGAGTTTTCTCTAGACCTACAGTTCAATAAATAGCTACTAGCCATATGTGGCTATTTAAATTTAAATTAACTGATAATATTTTAATGTAAAATTCAGTTCCTTGATTGCACTAACCACGTTTTATTTAAGTGTTCAGTAGTCACTGTGGCTACTGTATTGGATAGCACAATTATAAATCATTCCAATCATTGCAGAAAATTCTACTGGACAGTGCTATTCTATACCAATATTTGAGTCTCTGCTGCTTGTTGTATTTATCCTCTTTCTTATATATTTATTGCTTTGTTCTGTACTGGTCACATGTTAGTCTTCATTATTTCCATATAACCTTTATATATATATATATATATATATATATATATGTGTATATATATATGTATATATATATATATATTTTTGAGAGTGAGCACATGCATGCAGGTGGGGGAGGGGCAGAGGGAAAGGGAGCTAGAGAATCTTAAGCAGGCTTCATGTGCAGCACAGAGTGCCACGTAGGGCTCAATTTCACAATTTTGAGATCGTGATTCTGATATCATGACCTGAGCCAAAATCAGGAGTCAGTCGCTTAACTGACTGAGCCACCCAGGTGCCCCTCTATTTTGTATTTTTAACTTATCCTTGAAGTCTTACAGAAATGTGTGTCCTGGTAAATTCTCTCATAGGGTAAAGTACTCTGGGAGATTTTCCCTTTGCAAGGGGTTTGCTTTCTACTATATTTTTTCATCCATCATTTGCATGCTACATTTTTTCATATTTTAATGTTTGCTGAAATATATTTTCCCTTGTTTTTTATACTTTGTTTTCTGTTTCTCATTTTACTGATACTTAATGTGAAAAGATTTGTCTAAACGTATTTATGCTGATTACAATGAGGCTGAATTCTCCTTTACCCCACCTCTATCTTTTCCCCTCATTTTATGAACAATAATGCAAGGGTCAGCAAATTAGGCCTGTGCTACAAATTGGCTCATCTCCTAATTTTGTAAATAATTTTATTAAAGCAGAGCCACACTCCTTCATCTATTAGTGTCACTGGCTGCTTTCCTGGTGCAATAGCAGAGTGGGGTAGCTGTGTGACAGAGATCACATGGCTTGGGTGGGTTGTCTAAATATTTACTATCTGACCCTTTACAGAAAGGGTTTGCTGACCCCTAAGGTACAGAGAAAGAAATATCAATAGCCTGAGGGTAAGGGGTGGAGTGAGTAAAGAGATTTTTCTCAGCTAGGCCTGTATGCATGCAGCCCCTACTGATAAAAACCAGGCTCTGAGTTTTTAAGAGTCTCTTATGTTTTGGCTCCCTCCCTCTCTAACCATTTTTTTTTTCTTTCCCTCCCCATGGTCTTCTGTTAAGTTTCTCAGGATCCACATAAGACTGAAAACATATGGTATCTGTCTTTCTCTGTATGACTTATTTCACTTAGCATAACATCCACGTTCCATCCACGTTGCTACAAAAGGCCATATTTCATTGTTCTCATTGCCACGTAGTATTCCATTGTGTATATAAACCACAATTTCTTTATCCATTCATCAGTTAAAAACTGAGAACAAACTGAGGGTTGATGGGGGTGGGAGGGAGGGGAGGGTGGGTGACAGATATTGAGGAGGGCACCGGTTGGGATGAGCACTGGGTGTTGTATGGAAACCAATTTGACAATAGATTTCATATTAAAATAATAATAATAATAATAAAAACATTAAAAAAAAAAACAAACCAGGCTCTGTTCTCTCTTGCAGTTTTATTAAAGGTCTTCATCTGGGTTAACTTCATAATGCCCAGGATATCCCTTTACATCCAGGGATGAAGTTGGGCTTCAGATCCTCCTCAACTTCTAGTTGGATTTGGGCATCTGGAACTTGTGCCACTTTTAAGGAGAGGCATCCCCACTTGTGGTTTTACCTTGTATTCAGGCAGTGGTTTCTACTTTCAAATTGCTCACAGGTGTGTGATAGGTGAGGTTGGCTCTCTTCTTGAACACCTTTAAGACAAGGGTTCTGGGCTCAGCCTCTTCCTGATCCTGCAACTGCCTCAGATCAGTATATATACATATTTTAATGTCTGAAGGGATGGGTTTCCTATTTTTATAAAGATTTTTGATTCACCGACTCCCCTTTGGTAAGATTTTTCAAATTATTGCTTTCCTCAGTTGTCCCTCTTAAAGAGTATTAAGAAAGTGAGTATTAGGAGCTCTCTAGAGCCTACACCAGGCTCCTTAAAAGAGCCTTGTATTTTTCATTGGCTAACAACCCCTGTGTGGTGTCTCTATTTTTTTTTTTTTTTAACTATTTGTTGTGCATATCTTAGATTATGCAGAAATGACATTTGGAGATCTGGTTTTGGTTTTCCTCTGCCATCTAAAACTGACAGATTGGATTGTATATTGGTTTTAGAATATGTTCAGTGAAAAGCTGACCATTTGCAAAAAGCTCTTTTGTATTTACTTTCCACATATAATGTGAAGGATTTGCAAGTGGAATACCTAACCACAAGGGGGTGTGATTTTTTGACTTTCATTTCTTTGAATAAACTAACACCGTGTATATATATAGTGTATGGCTGGGTTTTATGTTTTCACTGAAAACAACCAGTGACTATAATTACACAGAAGAGTGTGATATGTTGTGAATAATTTCATTCAATTGCAAAACTGCATCAACAATATTTTGTATACCTACAAGGTGCAAGGTACCCATTAGTTGGGCAACCTGTTAAAACAAGTATCTCCAGATGACTTTATGTGGAACTAGGCTTTCAAAAAATAACTACCGCATTATTAATTTTAAAAAAAAGTTTATTTATTTTGAGAGCGAGCGAGCGAGCAGGGGAGATGCAGAGAGAGGATGAGAGAATCCCAAGCAGGCTCTGTGCTAGCAGTGCAGAGCCCAATGAGGTGCTTGAAGCCATGAACAGTGATATCATGACCTGAGCTCAAACCAAGAGAAACCAAGAGTTGGACGCTTAACCCACTGAGCCACCCAGGTGCCCCTGCATGGTCCGTTTTTATTTTTTTTTAATTTTTTAAAATGTTTATTTAGTTTTGAGAGAGAGACACACAGCGTGAGCAAGGGCAGAGAATGAGAGAGAGAGAGAGAGAGAGAGAGAGAGAGAGAGAGAGAGAGAAACCGAAGCTATTAGCACAGAGCCCACCACGGGGCTCAAACTCATGAACTGTGAGATCATGACCCAAGCGGAAGTCAGATGCTTAGCCGACTGAGCCACCAGCTGCCCCCGTTTGTTTTTAAATGAGAAGTTCAAATACCACCAAAAATATATTAAAGTTATTAGTCAAGTGTCTACAGATCTCAAACCACACAGCTGAAACTTCCTCAGATATTTTCACTTTTCACAAGTTTCATGCATATGGACTCAGACCTGAAAATCTATTCCATTTTTTTAACATAGTATATGAATATAGTATTCAACTTGTTTAAAGTCACTGAAGCAAGTAGCATTTCATGAGGAGTTCCTGATAATGGGGTAAAATACATGACCAGATACCTAGGACTAGATACTATTTAATAGCTGAAAATTATGACAGAAAATATTTGGGAAAAATAAGTAATTTATTATCTCACATAATTAAAAAGTCCATGGATAAGGCTTCATTGGTTTCCTTTTTAGACTTATTTGTGCTCAGCCTCCTCAAAATGGCTCTGAGCAGATGCAGAATCATATCTTTAAGTGTGTGTACGGGGCACCTGGGTGGCTCAGCCGGTTAAGCATCCAACTTCAGCTCAGGTCATGATCTCACCGCCCATGAGTTCGAGCCCCTCACCGGGCCCTGTGCTGACAGCTCAGAGCCTGGAGCCTGCCTCGGATTCTGTGTCTCCCTCTCTCTCTGACCCTCCCCCATTCATGCTCTGTCTCTCTCTGTCTCAAAAATAAATAAACGTTAAAAAAAATCTTTTTTTAAAAGGTGTGTGTATGTGTCTTTGTGTGTAGCTTTCCACTGAAAGTAAAAATCCAAACTGGTCTTCGGGATCTCCAAGGATCTGTATGTCCAGGTTCCATTTATTCCCTTCAAAATCATCTCACCAGGCTCTCTCTCTCTCTTATTCATTCATTCATTCATTCATTCATTCATTCATTCATTCACATTTGATTCATTCATTCATTTAACTTTCAGCCACATTGGCCTCTCTGATTATTCAAACATGCCGAGTCCTTTCCTACCCAAAGCCAGGTTGCCTCATTTCCCAGCACTGCACAAGGCTGGCTCCTCTCATCCTTCAGGTCTCAGCTTAGGTCAGGTGATGTTCATTCCCCTCTGACCCTAACAAACCTGCTCCTTGTAAGGGTTCATCACAAACTGTCCTTACTTGTTTTTTTTTACATTTAGTGTCTTCCTAACTAGGATGTAGGCTCCATGAGGCAAAGACCTTAATTTTATCGTTCACAGTTGTGTCCCTGGTGCTTAAATAACAATAAGCATTCAATAAATATTTATAGAATAAACAAATTACTTCTAAAAATCAAGCAACATAGAAACTTACAAAGAAGAAAGCAGAAGTATTTTTTAATCCATCCATAATTCCGCTACCTGGATACAGTAACTATTATCACTTGGTGAATGTTATTCCATCCCTTTTCTCTGAGCATTAAAGTTCCATAGATATAATCGTTAAATGCAATAGTACTATGTACTATTTTTCTTTATTAGGTTTTAATTTTTACTTGAATTTAACAACAAAATTACTGAGGTGAAACTGAAGGAATTACAAACCATCAGATCATTATTTATTCACAAGATACAACTCCCCCTAAAAGATCCTTCTAAAATTCAGAAACAAGATTATGAAAAATATTCAGAGTCTTGAATCGATATTTTGTAACTACATTCCAATTTTGGGCAGTTTTATATAACTTTTTTTTTTATTATGTCAATGTTATTTACATTTTATTCCATAACCATAATATCTCACAATTGACCTCTTTGTTTAATAACAATTTTAAAAAAATGTTTATTTTTGAGAGACAGAGCACCAGCAGGGGAGGAGCAGAGAGAGAGGGAGACACAGAATCTGAAGCAGGCTCCAGGCTCTGAGCTGTCAGCACAGAGCCCGATGCAGGCAGGGCTCCAACTCACAAACCCCGAGATCATGACTTGATCCGAAGTCAACTGATCGGTCAACTGAGTCACCCAGGCGCCCCTATTTAATAAAAATTTAAGTGGATTAAAATCTCATCTTCAATTGCTTTGTTTTTACTGTTAACTTCTTTAATACTGAGTTTTTAGTTTCATTCTTTTGATTGACTGGATTTCTGCCTGACTATAAGGATGGCTCTTGAATATTGTAGTTTTTGAGTTTTTGCAGATTTAGGAGTATTAGGCTGTGGCCTTTTACAACACCCACGTGGCTCTATGCACCATTTTGGGTCATGCTTTTATTCTCAGCCTCTTTTAGATATTGCACCATCCTCTGGCATTAGATTTCACAGAGAAGTCTAAGGCCCTTGTCGTCATTCCCCTGTTTTCTGGGTTAGCAACTTTACAGGAATATATGTTGGTGTTAGTTCTTGTCAATTTGTCCTGCTGTGGACTACCACCTGGTATCTCCAGCCTCATTTTCAATACTTCCTTGCAGGGGGCTTGCCCACCTTGCCAACTGTTTGTCCTTCTATGACCTCATGATGCTGCTCTATATCCCTCTGACTTGGCACAGGTTAATGAAATTCCCTCATCCCTACCCTTACTCTGCCATTCTCTGCTACTTATTCTAGTTGATTTAGCTCAAGCATGCTTTCTCGTGAAGATTTCTAGACTACATTTCTCAGGTTACCAGCCACCTTCCCCTTTCCACCCCCATGAAATGTTACATGTACCCCTGGCATTACTTTTGGTACACTGAGTTACCATTAATGGTCAATGACTGTGTCACATCCAGCACTGTGAGTTCCAAGGGGAGGGGCGCCTTATAGCCACAAAACTATGTAAGCGGTTTAAAACAGAGATCTTGTTGATTAAAAAAAAAAAAATTGGAAAGGTTGAATGGATACATGGCAATTGGACACATTACTGAGCAGCTAGTAAACCGTAAAAGTGTAAATCTGATACAGTTCGAATACTCTGATAAGCTGAATGCTATGCCTTTAAGGGACATTAATCGTATACCGGACGTCGGGGTAGATAACGGGTGTCAAAGTCAAACCTACAGGTGAGTGAGTGGGAAAGCCGAACTTTCATAACGCAGGTGACAAGTGTCCAGTATAGTCCGGTGTTTGCTCTCCCGCACCTCGGCCTCTCATCTAAGAAGATGAGTTTGAACGGCCAGCCCTTCCCCCATTTGGTGACACCTACAATTGAAGCTCGCCACCCCTCCCCACCAGCGAGTAACAATTGATTTTTTCTTTAAGCAGTCCGCGGCCCCAACGCAGGAAGGCGAACAGCAGCGGAGGGATTGTTTTGCGCATGCCCTGTAGGGGCGGAAAGAGCCGTCAGGTTGCGCCTGCGCTCTCAGTCGACTTTACTCCGCCTCCGCGGCCGCGGTACCGGTTCAGGGAATCCTGGCGGAATGGTGTTGCGGTGCCAGGTAAGGGTGGGCGCCCTCCCAGATGCATGAGCCCCCTTTTCTTCCCTTTACAGACCCGGCCCTGCTCAGCCGGATCCCTACCGAAACCACCTTGGTCGAATCTTACGTCCAGGGTCGCAACCACCACCACCAGTGTGGCCCCGCCGGGCTTCGGAGGCTTTGCTTGGGCTACCTTAACGAAGGTCAAGTTCTCTCCGCGAACTCTTGGTCTCCGAGGTGCCGGCGTTAGAGGTTTCTAAAGGCACCCTCAGAACCTTTGCCTCCATGCTTCTCATATTATACGTTTTGGCGAAGACAGTTTTCAAATTAAAAATGGACTTAACTGAGAATTCTTGTAAAAAGAAAAAAAGGGGCTTCATATAAGCATTTGCAAGCCTCTGATTATTTCATAGAGAAAAATTTGCACAGTGGAACAGGTGGGTCATTTTACTTGGCCAGATTTCTTAGATACCAGGCTGACGGCATAGGTTTCTCCTAGGAAATACCAATTTATCTTGTATTTCAAACCCACCTGCTTTTACAAATGTCCGGGTTTGTATGTTACATAACTTAATCCTTTGCAGCTGGGGTCAGTGTAATGTGGACTTGAATCAAAGGTCCTATGACAACTGTGAAAGACGTGTCTCGCTTTTTTTTTTTGTTATTTATTTGTGTAATTTATCGCTTGACTCAGACATCTGTTCACCACTAAGGGTTTATAAAAGGTGCTATAATTTTATGTGGAATAAAGACTAACTTCATGGTTTTTAAGAAGATACCGTTAGGGTTTTAGTTGTGGCAAGCTTACATTCATAAAACTAAAAATCATCTGGAAATCAATCTGAATTGTGCTTAAAACATAAAGAGTTTTCAAAATTTGAACGTGTAGTTATACTAACATTTTTATGGATGATTTAATTTTCTCTAACTGAAAATTGGTCTTTGATTCAAGTGATTGGAAAGCAATAGAGCCCACCGAGACAGAAAAGGTCTATTATGGTTATTAAAGGCATTTTCTCTCCTTTTCAGGTTGAAGTGTTGTATTTTGCAAAAAGTGCTGAAATTGCAGGAATTCGCTCTGAGACTATTTCTGTGCCACAAGAAATAAAAGCATTGCAGCTGTGGAATGAGATAGAAGCACGACATCCTGGGTAGTTAAAAATTTTAGAATGCTTATGATTAACAATTTTTAAATATTTAAAAATGAGTAAATGATTAGAGAAAAAAAGCTGATTTTTATTTCCATGCACAATTCAGAAAGGGTCATTAGTTGTATTTTTCTGCAACTACTCCAAAAATCTTAAATTCTGGTATCTAAAAATGCATAATTTTTTAAGGTTAAAGGTATTTTACTAAAAAATCCACAGTGAGCTGGGATACTGCCAAAGGGACATGGTTATATTTGCTTATATAATTTACAAAATACTGAAAATGTGGATTCTGCATTTTTATAACATTAAATGAAATTGTTACAAATTAGGTTGAAAACGTGTGCTTTGAATTTTATGTCCTGCCCCTTCTTTAGAGAACTCAAAGTAGAAATTTCTAAGATAAAAGAAAAATGAAAGATCACAGACCTTAGCTACTGTTGAATTTGAGTTTTTGCAATGTTTAATATTTTTCTGGTTCTTGAAAATGTGTAATTTACTGCTGTGGTTCCTACTTCAAGTTCTTTTTGCAACAAAATGTAATTACAGCTTATTTAAAGGTGTTCTAGGCGTATTTTGTCATTTAAGTCTGTATAGATTTTTAACTAGGAAGTCTTAGTGTAATGTAGAAGATACTCCAAGTGTGGGTTTATAAGAGAAAATTACTTCTTGATCTCATGTCTTTTAACTTGCTCTGAAAGTGTCCTGATAATCATTGAAATGAGGTGGGGCTTCTGTTCTGCTTTACTTTTAACCTTTTACCTCTTGAGAGACACCTGGTTTTGTAGGAAAATTCTGAGATACACTTAGTATACTTGTATACTCAGAAGATCTCCTGGGGAGGGCACGTACTGATTAGAAAATTTCTTCTTCTCTCTCTTTTTTTTTTGACCTGGTCTCAATGTTGTCTAGTCTAGTATTTTGGGGGGAGGGGGGTTTGTTTAACTCCCCAAGGCACATAACCTCCATTAAAGAATTGTTAGCATTTTACTGTGTGCTTTGTGGTGAATAAGTAGGTTCTTCAGTGAGTATGTACTTTCTCTGCAGAGTGTGAATTGGCTTAATTAGTAACTTTGCAGGTGATGCCTCATGAAGTAATATTTATGGCTATTTTTAGTTGCAGCTGAAGAGATTGGGGATCTAACACTGCATTGATACTTCTAATTAGCTTTTTCCCCTTCAGATTGGCTGATGTCAGAAATCAGGTGATATTTGCTGTCCGTCAAGAATATGTCGAGCTTGGAGATCAACTCCTCCAGCTTCAGTCAGGAGATGAAATTGCCATTATCCCCCCCATTAGTGGAGGGTAGTGCTCTTGAGCCACTTGGGTGTGTGAGGTATGTTTTTCTTAACCAGTCTTGTGGAGAAGGATCACAAAGACGATAGTATACTCTTGGTAAGTCTGCCTACACCAATAAAGAGTTGGTGCAGACAGACCTGTGCATACCTGCCTTTCATCTCTGCATCTGTTCTCTTGTAAGCACTTTATTTTTTTTTTTTTTTTATTTTTTAATATATGAAATTTACTGTCAAATTGGTTTCCATACAACACCCAGTGCTCATCCCAAAAGGTGCCCTCCTCAATACCCATCACCCACCCTGCCCTCCCTCCCACCCCCCATCAACCCTCAGTTTGTTCTCAGTTTTTAACAGTCTCTTATGCTTTGGCTCTCTCCCACTCTAGCCTCTTTTTTTTTTTTTTTTTTTTTTTTTTTCCTTCCCCTCCCCCATGGGTTTCTGTTATGTTTCTCAGGATCCACATAAGAGTGAAACCATATGGTATCTGTCTTTCTCTGTATGGCTTATTTCACTTAGCATCACACTCTCCAGTTCCATCCATGTTGCTACAAAAGGCCATATTTCATTTTTTCTCATTGCCACGTAGTATTCCATTGTGTATATAAACCACAATTTCTTTATCCATTCATCAGTTGATGGACATTTAGGCTCTTTCCATAATTTGGCTATTGTTGAGAGTGCCGCTATAAACATTGGGGTACAGGTGCCCCTATGCATCAGTACTCCTGTATCCCTTGGGTAAATTCCTAGCAGTGCTATTGCTGGGTCATAGGGTAGGTCTATTTTTAATTTTCTGAGGAACCTCCACACTGCTTTCCAGAGCGGCTGCACCAATTTGCATTCCCACCAACAGTGCAAGAGGGTTCCCGTTTCTCCACATCCTCTCCAGCATCTATAGTCTCCTGATTTCTTCATTTTGGCCACTCTGACTGGCGTGAGGTGGTATCTGAGTGTGGTTTTGATTTGTATTTCCCTGATAAGGAGCGACGTTGAACATCTTTTCATGTGCCTGTTGGCCATCCGGATGTCTTCTTTAGAGAAGTGTCTATTCATGTTTTCTGCCCATTTCTTCACTGGGTTATTTGTTTTTCGGGTGTGGAGTTTGATGAGCTCTTTATAGATTTTGGATACTAGCCCTTTGTCCGTTGTGTCATTTGCAAATATCTTTTCCCATTCCGTTGGTTGCCTTTTAGTTTTGTTGATTGTTTCCTTTGCTGTGCAGAAGCTTTTTATCTTCATAAGGTCCCAGTAATTCACTTTTGCTTTTAATTCCCTTGCCTTTGGGGATGTGCCGAGTAAGAGATTGCTACGGCTGAGGTCAGAGAGGTCTTTTCCTGCTTTCTCCTCTACGGTTTTGATGGTTTCCTGTCTCACATTCAGGTCCTTTATCCATTTTGAGTTTATTTTTGTGAATGGTGTGAGAAAGTGATCTAGTTTCAACCTTCTGCATGTTGCTGTCCAGTTCTCCCAGCACCATTTGTTAAAAAGACTGTCTTTTTTCCATTGGATGTTCTTTCCTGCTTTGTCAAAGATGAGTTGGCCATACGTTTGTGGGTCTAGTTCTGGGGTTTCTATTCTATTCCATTGGTCTATGTGTCTGTTTTTATGCCAATACCATGCTGTCTTGATGATGACAGCTTTGTAGTAGAGGCTAAAGTCTGGGATTGTGATGCCTCCTGCTTTGGTCTTCTTCTTCAAAATTACTTTGGCTATTCGGGGCCTTTTGTGGTTCCATATGAATTTTAGGATTGCTTGTTCTAGTTTCGAGAAGAATGCTGGTGCAATTTTGATTGGGATTGCATTGAATGTGTAGATAGCTTTGGGTAGTATTGACATTTTGACAATATTTATTCTTCCAATCCATGAGCAGGGAATGTCTTTCCATTTCTTTATATCTTCTTCAATTACCTGCATAAGCTTTCTATAGTTTTCAGCATACAGATCTTTTACATCTTTGGTTAGATTTATTCCTAGGTATTTTATGCTTCTTGGTGCAATTGTGAATGGGATCAGTTTCTTCATTTGTCTTTCTGTTGCTTCATTGTTAGTGTATAAGAATGCAACTGATTTCTGTACATTGATTTTGTATCCTGCAACTTTGCTGAATTCATGTATCAGTTCTAGCAGACTTTTGGTGGAGTCTATCGGATTTTCCATGTATAATATCATGTCATCTGCAAAAAGCGAAAGCTTGACTTCATCTTTGCCAATTTTGATGCCTTTGATTTCCTTTTGTTGTCTGATTGCTGATGCTAGAACTTCCAGCACTATGTTAAACAAGAGCGGTGACAGTGGGCATCCCTGTCGTGTTCCTGATCTCAGGGAAAAAGCTCTCAGTTTTTCCCCGTTGAGGATGATGTTAGCTGTGGGCTTTTCATAAATGGCCTTTATGATCTTTAAGTATGTTCCCTCTATCCCGACTTTCTCAAGGGTTTTTATTAAGAAAGGGTGCTGGATTTTGTCAAAGGCCTTTTCTGCATCGATTGACAGGATCATATGGTTCTTCTCTTTTTTTTTGTTAATGTGATGTATCACGTTGATCGATTTGCGAATGTTGAACCAGCCCTGCATCCCAGGAATGAATCCCACTTGATCATGGTGAATAATTCTTTTTATATGCTGTTGAATTCGATTTGCTAGTATCTTATTAAGAATTTTTGCATCCATATTCATCAGGGATATTGGCCTGTAGTTCTCTTTTTTTACTGGGTCTCTGTCTGGTTTAGGAACCAAAGTAATACTGGCTTCATAGAATGAGTCTGGAAGTTTTCCTTCCCTTTCTATTTCTTGGAATAGCTTGAGAAGGATAGGTATTATCTCTGCTTTAAACGTCTGGTAGAACTCCCCTGGGAAGCCATCTGGTCCTGGACTCTTATTTGTTGGGAGATTTTTGATAACCGATTCAATTTCTTCGCTGGTTATGGGTCTGTTCAAGCTTTCTATTTCCTCCTGATTGAGTTTTGGAAGAGTGTGGGTGTTTAGAAATTTGTCCATTTCTTCCAGGTTGTCCAATTTGCTGGCATATAATTTTTCATAGTATTCCCTGATAATTGTTTGTATCTCTGAGGGATTGGTTGTAATCATTCCATTTTCATTCATGATTTTATCTATTTGGGTCATCTCCCTTTTCTTTTTGAGAAGCCTGGCTAGAGGTTTGTCAATTTTGTTTATTTTTTCAAAAAACCAACTCTTGGTTTCGTTGATCTGCTCTACAGTTTTTTTAGATTCTATATTGTTTATTTCTGCTCTGATCTTTATTATTTCTCTTCTTCTGCTGGGTTTAGGCTGCCTTTGCTGTTCTGCTTCTATTTCCTTTAGGTGTGCTGTTAGATTTTGTATTTGGGATTTTTCTTGTTTCTTGAGATAGGCCTGGATTGCAATGTATTTTCCTCTCAGGACTGCCTTTGCTGCATCCCAAAGCGTTTGGATTGTTGTATTTTCATTTTCGTTTGTTTTCATGTATATTTTAATTTCTTCTCTAATTGCCTGGTTGACCCACTCATTCGTTAGTAGGGTGTTCTTTAACCTCCATGCTTTTGGAGGTTTTCCAGACTTTTTCCTGTGGTTGATTTCAAGTTTCATAGCATTGTGGTCTGAAAGTATGCATGGTATAATTTCAATTCTTGTAAACTTATGAAGGGCTGTTTTGTGACCCAGTATATGATCTATCTTGGAGAATGTTCCATGTGCACTCGAGAAGAAAGTATATTCTGTTGCTTTGGGATGCAGAGTTCTAAATATATCTGTCAAGTCCATCTGATCCAATGTATCATTCAGGGCCCTTGTTTCTTTATTGACTGTGTGTCTAGATGATCTATCCATTTCTGTAAGTGGGGTGTTAAAGTCCCCTGCAATGACCACATTCTTATCAATAAGGTTGCTTATGTTTATGAGTAATTGTTTTATATATCTGGGGGCTCGGGTATTTGGCGCATAGACATTTATAATAGTTAGCTCTTCCTGGTGGATAGACCCTGTGATTATTATATAATGCCCTTCTTCATCTCTTGTTACAGCCTTTAATTTAAAGTCTAGTTTGTCTGATATAAGTATGGCTACTCCAGCTTTCTTTTGGCTTCCAGGAGCATGATAAATAGTTCTCCATCCCCTCACTCTCAATCTAAAGGTGTCCTCAGATCTAAAATGAGTCTCTTGTAGACAGCAAATAGATGGGTCTTGTTTTTTTATCCATTCTGATACCCTATGTCTTTTAGTTGGCGCATTTAATCCATTTACATTCAGTGTTATTATAGAAAGATATGGGTTTAGAGTCATTGTGATGTCTGTATGTTTTATGCTTGTAGTGATGTCTCTGGTACTTTGTCTCACAGGATCCCCCTTAGGATCTCTTGTAGGGCTGGTTTCGTGGTGACAAATTCCTTCAGTTTTTGTTTGTTTGGGAAGACCTTTATCTCTCCTTCTATTCTAAATGACAGACTTGCTGGATAAAGGATTCTCGGCTGCATATTTTTTCTGTTTAGCACACTGTAGATATCGTGCCAAGCCTTTCTGGCCTGCCAAGTTTCAAAGGAGAGATCAGTCACGAGTCTTATAGGTCTCCCTTTATATGTGAGGGCACGTTTATCCCTTGCTGCTTTCAGAATTTTCTCTTTATCCTTGTATTTTGCCAGTTTCACTATGATATGTCGTGCAGAAGATCGATTCAAGTTACGTCTGAAGGGAGTTCTCTGTGCCTCTTGGATTTCAATGCCTTTTTCCTTCCCCAGTTCAGGGAAGTTCTCAGCTATAATTTGTTCAAGTACCCCTTCAGCACCTTTCCCTCTCTCTTCCTCCTCTGGGATACCAATTATGCGTATATTATTTTTTTTTAGTGTATCACTTAGTTCTCTAATTTTCCCCTCATACTCCTGGATTTTTTTATCTCTCTTTCTTTCAGCTTCCTCTTTCTCCATAACTTTATCTTCTAGTTCACCTATTCTCTCCTCTGCCTCTTCAAGCCGAGCCATCGTGGATTCCATTTTGTTTTGCATTTCGTTTAAAGCGTTTTTCAACTCCTCGTGACTGTTCCTTAGTCCCTCGAACTTTGTGGCAAGAGATTCTCTGCTGTCCTGTATACTGTTTTCAAGCCCAGCGATTAATTTTATGACTATTATTCTAAATTCACTTTCTGTTATATTATTTAAATCCTTTTTGATCAGTTCATTAGCTGTTGTTATTTCCTGGAGATTCTTCTGAGGGGAATTCTTCCGTTTGGTCATTTTGGAGAGTCCCTGGCGTGGTGAGGACCTGCAGTGCACTTCCCCTGTGCTGTGGTGTATAACTGGAGTTAGTGGGCGGGGCCGCAGTCCGACCCGATGTCTGCCCCCAGCCCACTGCTGGGGCCACAGTCAGACTGGTGTGTGCCTTCTCTTCCCCTCTCCTAGGGGTGGGATTCACTGTGGGGTGGCGTGTCCCGTCTGGGCTACTTGCACACTGCCAGGCTTGTGTTGCTGGGGATCTGGCGTATTAGCTGGGGTGGGTAGGCAAGGTGCACGGGGGGTGGAGGGGCAGGCTTAGCTCGCTTCTCCTTAGGTGATCCACTTCAGGAGGAGCCCTGTGGCAGCGGGAGGGAGTCAGATCCGCTGCCGGAGGTTTGGCTCCGCAGAAGCACAGAGTTGGGTGTTTGCGCGGAGCGAGCAAGTTCCCTGGCAGGAACTGGTTCCCTTTGGGATTTTGGCTGGGGGATGGGCGGGGGAGATGGCGCTGGCGCCTTTGTTCCCCGCCAAGCTGAGCTCTGCCGTCCAGGGGCTCAGCAGCTCTCCCTCCCTTTGTCCTCCAGCCTTCCCGCTTTCCGAGCAGAGCTGTTCACTTATGACCTCCCAGACGCTAAGTCGCGCTTGCTGTCGGAACACAGTCCGTCCGGCCCCTCCGCTTTTGCCAGCCAGACTCGGGGGCTCCGCTTGGCCGGCGAGCCGCCCCTCCACCCCGGCTCCCTCCCGCCAGTCCGTGGAGCGCGCACCGCCTCGCCGCCCTTCCTACCCTCTTCCGTGGGCCTCTAGTCTGTGCTTGACTCCGGAGACTCCCTTCTGCTAATCCTCTGGCGGTTTTCTGGGTTCTTTAGGCAGGTGTAGGTGGAATCTAAGTGATCGGCAGGACGCGCTGTGAGCCCCGCGTCCTCCTACGCCGCCATCTTCCGGAACCTCTCTCTTGTAAGCACTTTAATATAAAGTCAGTTTGATATGTTCATTCTGTTGAATTCAGATGGTTTATGGAAACTATATTATGTGTCAGGCACAGTGCTGGATGCTGGAGTATTAATATTCCTATTTTGCAGGAAGGAAAACTGAAATTCAGAGAAGTTAAAAAACTTGTCTACACTCACATAGCTAAGAGGTGGCAGAGCCAACATTTGATTTCAGATTATTGGATTCTCTGTACTTTTTCACAAAGATGCTTATTAATCGAGGAAAATAGCCCTTTTGGGCACAGAGAAATGTAGAAAAATTGCATGGCCAGAAAGTGAAAAGATCACTGTGCTTAGTAAGAAAGCTTACCATTTTCCAGGTAGAAAGAAACAGCTTTATTATGATAGCTGTGTTGCAAGTAGCTCTGGGATCCATTGCGTCTTGCCATCTTTACAAATAATCTAGAAATTAATGATTATCTTCAATTAAAGAGTTTTGGCGAGTTAGGAATGAAAGAAAGCTTTCTTAGTTTAATGGGGCTTTTCTCCAGAGTCAAGAGTAAATACCATACTCATTGGCAAAATCTTGGCCTCACTAAAGAACGAAGCGTACCCAGGATGCCAGTTTTTTTTTTCCACCTGTTTTTTTCTCCACTTTGCTGGAGAGCAGTGCCCCAAAAGGTGAGGAATATATATTGCAAAGCAAATTGCCCACAATACTGATAAAGACTGGATCTTTCTTAGTCCTGCTGTTTGGAAATAATGGAATTTCTTGATATGTATCTCAGTTTTACTTGGAAACTGGTCGCCATATCACTACCATGATTTTAGAAAAATCCCATTTTTCAGAGTTTGGAATTTATTCAGAAACTGTATGCTGCCATTAAACTGTGTGTGTGTGTGTATGTATGTGAGAAAGAGAGATGGGAGTTCTCTGGAAATAGGAAGATTACTTAACAGCATTGTGTATTGTTTGAAGGTGTCTGAAAGGATTTGTGACATGGTTTTATTTATTTTTTAATATAATTTATTGTCAAATTGACTAACATATTAGTGTGTAAAGTGTGCTCTTGGTTTTGGGGGTAGATTCCCATGGTTCATTGCTTACACACAACACCCAGTGCTCATCCCAACAAGTGCCCTCCTCAGTACCCATCACCCATTTTCCCCTGTCCCCCAACCCCCCATCAACCCTAAGTTCTCTGTATTTAAGAGTCTCTTACACTTTGTATAAGAGGGAGTCCCCCTCTCTCTCTCTATTTTTTCCCCTTCTCTTCCCCCAAGATGTTCAGTTAAGTTTCTCAAGATCCATATATAAGTGAAAACATATGACATCTGTCTCTGAGTGATGTATTTTACTGCGCATAATAGCCTCCAGTTACATCCACGTTGCTGTAAATGGCATGATTTCACTCTTTCTCATTGCTAAGTAGTATTCCATTGTATATATAAACCACATCTTCTTTATCCATTCATCAGTTGATGGACATTTGGGTTCTTTCCATAATTTGGCTATTGTTGAAAGTGCTGCTATAAACATTGGGGTACATGTGCCCCTATGAATGACACTCCTGTATCCTTTGGATAAATTCCTAGTAGTGCTATTGCTGGGTCATAAGGTAGTTCTATTTTTAATTTTTTGAGGAACCTCCACACTGTTTTCCAGAGCGGCTGCACCAGTTTGCATTCCTACTAACAGTGCAAGAGGGTTCCCGTTTTTCCACATTCTTGCCAGTATCTGTTGTTTCCTGAGTTGTTAATGTTAGCCACTCTGACCGTTGTGAGGTGGTATCTCAGTGTGGTTTTGATTTCTTTTTCCCTGATGATGAGTGACATTGAGTGTCTTTTCATGTGTCTGTTGGCCATCTGGATGTCTTTGAAAAAGTGTCTACTCATGACTTCTGCCCATTTCTTCGCTGGATTGTTTTTTGGGTGTTGAGTTTGGTAAGTTCTTTATAGATTTTGGATACTAACCCTTTATCCAGTATGTCATTTGCAAATATCTTTTCCCATTCCGTTGGTTGCCTAGTTTTGTTGATTGTTTCCTTTGCAGTGCAGAAGCTTTTTGTTTTGTTGAGATCCCAATCTCAACATTTTTGCTTTTAATTCCCTTGCCTTTGGAGATGTGTTGAGCAAGAAATTGCTGTGGCTGAGGTCAGAGAGGTTGTTTCAAGCTTTCTCATTTAGGGTTTAGATGGTTTCCTGTCTCACATTTAGGTTTTTCATCCATTTTGAGTTTATTTTTGTGTATGGTGTCACAAAGTCGTCTAGTTTCATTCTTCTGCATATTGTCCAGTTAGTTCTCCCAGCACCATTTATTAAAGAGACTGTCTTTTTCCATTGGCTACTCTTTCCTGCTTTGTCAAAGAATAGTTGGCCATACGTTTGTGGGTCCAATTCTGGGGTTTCTATTCTATTCCATTTGTCTATGTGTTTGTTTTTGTGCCAATACCATACTGTCTTGGTGATTACAGCTTTGGGGTAGAGGCTAAATTCTGGGATTGTGATGCCTCCTGCTTTGGCTTTTCTTTTTCAATATTACTTTGGCTGTTCAGGGTCTTTGTGGTTCCATACAAATTTTAGGATTGTTTGTTCTAGCTTTGAGAAGAATACTGGTGCAATTTTGATTGGGATTGTATTGATTGTGTAGATTGCTTTGGGTAGTATTGACATTTTAACAATATTTATTCTTCCAGTTCATGAGCACAGAATGTTTTTCCATTTCTTTGTGTCTTCTTCAGTTTCCTTCATAAGTTTTCTATGGTTTTAGCATGCAGATTTTTTATATCTTTGGTTAGGTTTATTCCTAGGTATTTTATGGTTCTTGGTACAATTGTAAATGGGATCAATTTCTTGATTTCTCCTTCTGTTGCTTCATTATTGATGTGAAGAAATGCAACCGATTTCTCTACTTTGATTTTGTACCCTATGACTTTGCTGAATTCGTGTATCAGTTCTAGCAGCCTTTTGGTGGTCTTTCAGTTTTCCATATAGAGTATCATGTCTTCTGCAAAAAGTGAAAGTTTGACTTCTTGTTTGCCAATTTTGATGCCTTTTGTTTCATTTTGTTGTCTGATTGCTGAGGCTGGGACTTCCAACAATATGCTAAACAACAGCGGTGAGAGTAGACATCCCTGTCATGTTCCTGATCTCAGGGGGAAAGCTCTCAGTTTTTCACCATTGAGGATGATATTGGCTGTGGGCTTTTCATATATGGCTTTACGATATTTAGGTGTGTTCCTTCTATCCCTACTTTCTTGAGGGTTTTTATGAAGAAAGATGCT
The DNA here is from genome assembly GCF_046562875.1 of Panthera onca. Taxonomy (NCBI): domain Eukaryota; kingdom Metazoa; phylum Chordata; class Mammalia; order Carnivora; family Felidae; genus Panthera; species Panthera onca. The sequence continues at coordinate 39,493,669 of NC_138339.1, read as the reverse complement.
ATATTTTGTAAAATGCTTTTTCTGCATCTATTGACAGGATCATATGGTTCTTATCCTTTCTTATACTAATGTGATGTATCACATTGATTGATTAGCGAATATTGAACCAACCCTGCAGCCCAGGAATGAATCCCACTTGATCATGGTGAATAATTCTTTTTACATGCTGTTGAATTCAATTTGCTAGTATCTTGTTAAGGTTTTTTTGCATCCATGTTCATCAGGGATATTGGCCTGTAATTCTCCTTTTTTGTGGGGTGTCTGTCTGGTTTGGGAATCAAGGTAATGCTGGCTTCATAGAATGAGTCTGGAAGTTTTCCTTTTGTTTCTATTTTTTGGAACAGCTTGAGAAGGATAGGTATTAACTCTGCTTTAAATAAACTCGGGTAGAATTCCTCTGGGAAGCCCTCTGGCTCAGGACTGTTATTTGTTGGGAGATTTTTGATAACTGATTCAATTTCTTCACTAGTTATGGGTCTGTTCAAATTTTCTATTTCTTTTTGAGGTTTGGTAGTGTGTGGGTGTCTAGGAATTTGGCCATTTCTTCCAGGTTGTCATAGTATTCTCTGATAATTGCTTGTATTTCTTAGGGATTGGTTGTGATAAATCCATTTTCATTCATGATTTTATCTGTTTGGGTCCTCTGTCTTTTTTTAGAAGTCTTGCTAGGGATTTATCAACTTTGTTTATTTTTTCAAAAACCAGCTCTTAGTTTCATTGATCTGTTCTACTCTTTCTTTGGATTCTATATTGTTTATTTCTGCTCTGATCTTTATGATTTCTCTTCTGCTGGCCTTGGGGTGTCTTTGTTGTTCTGCTTCTAGTTCCTTTAGGTGTGCTGTTAGATTTTGTATTTGGGATTTTTCTAGTTTCTTGAGATGGCCTGGATTGCAATGTATTTTCCTCTTAGGACTGCCTTTGCTGCATCCCAAAGGGTTTGTACTGTTGCGTTTTCATTTTCATTTGTCTCCATATATTTTTTAATTTCTTTTTTAATTTCCTGGTTGACCCATTCATTCTTCATTTTTTTAAATATGAAATTTATTGTCACATTAGTTTCCATACAAAACCCAGTGCTCATCCCAACAGGTGCCTTCCTCAATACCCATCACCCACCCTTCCGTCCCTCCCACCCCCCATCAACCCTCAGTTTGTTACCAGTTTTTAAGAGTCTCTTATGTTTTGGCTCCCTCCTTCTCTAACCCCCCCCCCCTTGTTTTTCTTTTCTTCCCCTCCCCCACGGTCTTCTGTTTCTCAGGATCCACATAAGAGTGAAAACATATGGTATCTGTCTTTCTCTGTATGACTTATTTCACTTAGCATAACACTTTCCAGTTTCATCCATTTTGCTACAAAAGGCCATATTTCATTCTTTCTCATTGCCACGTAGTATTCCATTGTGTATGTAAACCACAATTTCTTTATCCATTCATCAGTTGATGTACATTTGGGCTCTTTTCATAATATGGCTATTGTTGAAAGTGCTGCTATAAACATTGGGGTACAAGTGCCCCTATGCATCGCACTCCTGTATCCCTTGGGTAAATTCCTAGCAGTGCTATTGCTAGGTCATAGGGTAGATCTATTTTTAATTTTTTGAGGAACCTCCACACTGTTATCGAGAGCAGCTGCACCAGTTTGCATTCCCACCAACAGTGCAAGATGGTGCCCATTTCTCCACATCCTCGCCAGCATCTATAGTCTCCTGATTTGTTCATTTTAGCCACTCTGACTGGCATGAGGTGGTATCTGAGTGTTTTGTATTTTGTGGTATATGAGTGTTTGTATTATGACTTGTATTTCCCTGATGAGGAGCGACGTTGAGCATCTTTTCATGTGCCTGTTGGTCATCTGGATGTCGTCTTTAGAGAAGTGTCTATTCATGTTTTATGCCCATTTCTTCCCTGGATTATTTGTTTTTTGGGTATGGAGTTTGGTGAGCTCTTTATAGATTTTGGATACTAGCCCTTTGTCTGATATGTCATTTGCCAATATCTTTTCCCATTCTGTTGGTTGCCTTTTAGTTTTGTTGATTGTTTCCTTTGCTGTGCAGAAGCTTTTTATCTTCATGAGGTCCCAATAGTTCATTTCTGCTTTTGATTCCCTTGCCTTTGGGGATGTGTCAAGTAAGAAATTGCTGTGGCTGAGGTCAGAGAGGTCTTTTCCTGCTTTCTCCTCTAGGGTTTTGATGGTTTCCTGTCTCACATTCACATCCTTTATCCATTTTGAGTTTATTTTTGTGAATGGTGTAACAAAGTGGTCTAGTTTCATCCTTCTGCATGTTGCTGTCCAGTTATCCCAGCACCATTTGTTAAAGAGACTGTCTTTTTTCTATTGGATATTCCTTCCTGCTTTGTCAAAGGTTAGTTGGCTATACTTTTGTGGGTCTAATTCTGGTGTTTCTATTCTATTCCATTGGTTTCTGTGTCTGTTTTTGTGCCAATACCATGCTGTCTTGATGATTACAGCTTTGTAGTAGAGGCTAAAGTCTGGGATTGTGATGCCTCCCACTTTGGTCTTCTTCTTCAAAATTACTTTGGCTACTCCTGCTTTCTTTTGATTTCCAGTAGCATGATATTTAGTTCTCCATCCCCTCACTTTTAATCTGAAGGTGTCTTCAGGTCTAAAATGAGTCTCTTGTAGACAGCAGATAGTTGGGTCTTGTTTTTTTATCCATTCTGATAACCTGTGTCTTTGGTTGGAGCATTTAGTCCATTTACATTCAGTGTTATTACTGAAAGATCTGAGTTTAGAGTCATTTTGATGTCTGTAGGTTTCATGCTTGTAGTGATGTCTCTGGTACTTTGTGGTCCTTGCAACATGTCACTCACAGAATCCCCCTTAGGATCTCTTGTAGGACTGGTTTAGTGGTGATGAATTCCTTCAGCTTTTGTTTGGGAAGACCTTTATCTCTCCTTCTATTCTGAATGACAGACTTGCTGGATAAAGGATTCTCGGCTGCATATTTTTTCTGTTCATCACATTGAAGATTTCCTTCTGGCCTGCCAAGTTTCAGTAGATAGGTCTTCCACTAGTCTTATGGGTCTCCCTTTATATGTTAGAGTGTGTTTATCCCTAGCTGCTTTCAGAAGTTTCTCTTTATCCTTGTATTTTGCCAGTTTCACTATGATATGTCGTGCAGAAGATCGATTCAAGTTACGTCTGAAGGGAGTTCTCTGTGCCTCTTGGATTTCAGTGCCTTTTTCCTTCCCCAGATCAGGGAAGTTCTCAGCTATGATTTGTTCAAGTACACCTTCAGCCCCTTTCTCTCTCTCTTCCTCTTCTGGAATTCCTATTATACGGACATTGTTCTGTTTGATTGCATCACTTAGTTCTCTAATTCTCCCCTCATACTCCTGGATGTTTTTATCTCTCTCTTTCTCAGCTTGCTCTTTTTCCATAATTTTATCTTCTAGTTCACCTATTCTCTCCTCTGCCTCTCCAATCCGAGCTGTAGTCGCCTCCATTTTATTTTGCACCTCATTTGTAGCATTTTTTAGCTCCTCCTATTTCTTAGTCCCTTGATCTCTGTAGCAATAGATTCTCTGCTGTCCTCTATACTTTTTTCAAGCCCAGCGATTACTTTTCTGACTATTATTCTAAATTCTTGTTCCGTTATATTGCTTAAATCGTTTTTGATCAATTCGTTAGCTGTTGCTACTTCCTGGAGTTTCTTTTGAGGAGAATTCTTCCATTTCGTCATTTTGGATAGTCCCTGGGGTGGCGCAGAACTGCAGGGTACTTCCCCTGTGCTGTCTGGAGTAACTTGTGTTGGTGGGCTGGACCACTGTCAGTCCTGCTGTCTGTCCTCAGCTCACTGCTGGGGTCACAGTCAGACTGGTTTGTACCTTATCTTCCCTTCTCCCAGGGGCAGGACTCACTGTGGAGTAGTGTGCCCCCTGTCTGGGCTGCTAGTACACTGCCAGGCTTGTGGTGCTGCTTTGATGGGATTTGGCGTGTTAGCTGGGGTGGATCTGCAAGGTGCACAGGGGTGGGAGGGGCAGGCTTAGCTAGCTTTGGTGTCGGTGGTCACCTGCGGGAAGGGCCCTTCAGCACCTGGAGGGAGGCAGACCCGTCGGAGGGATGGATCCATAGAAGCACAGCATTGGGTGTTTGCTCAGGGCAAGCAAGCTCAGTGATGGGAACTGGTTCCCTTTGGGATTTCGGCTGGGGGGTGGGCAAGGGAGATGGCGCTGGCCAGCGCCTTTGTTCCCTGCCGAGCTGAGCTCTGTCTTCCAGGGCTCAACACCTCTCACCCCCGGTGTCCTCTTGCCCTCCCACTCTCTGAGCAGAGCTGTTGACTTATAACATTCCAGATGTTAAGTCCTGCTGGCTGTCAGAACTCATCGAGTCCAGCACCTCTGCTTCTGCAAGCCAGACTTCAGGGGCTCTGCCTTGACAGGTGGGCTGCCCCTCCGCTGCCCGGCTCCCTCCTGCCAGTCCGTGTAGCATGCACCGCTTCTCCATCCTACCCTCTTCCGTGGGCCTCTTGTCTACACTTGGCTCCGGAAAGTCCGTTCTGCCAGTCTTCTGGCGGTTTTCTGGGTTATTTAGGCAGATATGGGTGGAATCTAAGTGATCAGCAAGACGAGGTGAGCCCAGTGTCCTCCTATGCCACCATGTTCACACCCATTCAGTCTTTAGTAGGATGTTCTTTAACCTCCATGTATTTGGAGGTTTTCCAAACTTTTTCCTGTGGTTGATTTCAAGTTTCATAGCGTTGTGATCTGAAAATGTGCATGGTATGATCTCATTTCTTTTATATTTATTGAGGGCTGTTTTGTGATCCAGTATGTGATCTATCTTGAAGAATGTTCTGTGTGCACTCGAGAAGAATGAATATATCTGTCAAGTCCATCTGGTCCAGTGTATCATTTAGGGCCAGTGTTTGTTTATTGATTTTATGTCTGGATGATCTGTCCATTGTTGTAAGTGGAATATTAAAGTCCCCTGCAATTACCACATTCTTACCAATAGGATTGCTTACGTTTGTGATTGTTTTATATGTGTGGGTGCCTCTGAATTGGGTGTATAGACATTTATAATTGTTAGCTCTTCTTGATGGATAGACCCTGTAATTATGATATAATGCTCTTCTTCATCTCTTGTTACAACCTTTAGTTTAAAATCTAGTTTGTCTGACACAAGTATGGCTCCTCCAGCTTTCTTTTGACTTCCAGTAGCATGATAGATGGTTCTCCATTCCCTCACTTTCAATCTGAAGGTGTCCTCAGGTCTAAAATGAGTCTCTTGTAGACAGCAGATAGAGGCCTCTTGTTTTTTTATCCATTCTGATACCCTGTGTCTTTTGATTGGAGCATTTAGTCCATTTACATTCAGTGTTATTATTGATATGAATTTAGAGTCATTGTGTTATCTGTAGGTTTCATGCTTGTAGTGATGTCTTTGGTCCTTTGTGGTCTTTGCATCGTTCCACTCACAGAGACCCCTTAGGATCGCTTGCAAGACTGGTTTAGTGGTCATGAATTCCTTCGGTTTTTGTTTGTCTGGGAAAACCTTTATCTCTCCTTCTATTCTGAATGACCGGCTTGGTGGATAAAGGATTCTTGGCTGCATATTTTTCCTATTCAGCACATTGAAAATTTCCTGCCACTCGTTTCTGGCCTGCCAAGTTTCAGTAGATAGGTCTGCTACTGTCCTTACGTGTCTACCCTTATAAGTTAAGGCCCGTTTATCCCTAGCTGCTTTCAGAATTCTCTCTTTATCTTTGTATTTTGCCCGTTTCACTATGATATGTTGTACAGAAGATCAATTCAAATTATGTCTGAAGGGAGTTCTCTGTGCCTCCTGGATTTCAGTGTCTGTTTCCTTCCCCAGATTGGGGGAAGTTCTCAGCTATGATTTGTTCAAGTATCCCTTCCACCCCTTTCTCTGTCTCTTCTTTTTCTGGAACTCCTATGATACGGATACGATTACGTTTCATTGATTCAGTTAGTTCTCTAATTCTCCCCTTGTGGTCCAGAATAGTTTTATCTCTTTTTCTCAGCTTCATCTTTTTCCATATTTTTATCTTCTGTTTTACTTATTCTTCTCTCTGCCTCTTCAATCCTCACTGTTACTGCCTCTAGTTTATTTTGCACCTCATTTATAGCAGTTTTAAATTCATCATGAGTATTTTTTAGTTCCTTGATCTCTGCAGCAATAGATTCTCTGCTGTCTATGTTTTTTCAAGCTCAGCGATTAATCTTATGACTATTATTCTAAATTCTTGTTCAGTTATATTGTTTATGTGTTTTGATCGATTCTTCAGCTGTCATTTCTTCCCGGAATTTCTTTTGAGAATTATTCTGTTTCATCATTTTGGCTAGTTTTCTTTTCTTTCTCTCTTTTTATTGATCAAAGTCTATTGTAAATTTCTTTTTTTTTAATTTTATTTTTAATTTTTTAAAATTTACATCTGAATTACTTACCATATAATGAAACAATGATTTCAGGAGTAGATTCCTTAATGCCCCTTACCCATTTAGCCCATCTCCCCTCCCACAACCCCTTTAGCAACCTTCAGTTTCTTCTCCATATTTATGAATCTCTTCTGTTTTGTCCACCTCCCTGTTTTTATATTATTTTTGTTTCCCTTCTGTTTTGTCTCTTAAAGTCCTCATGTAAGTGAAGTCATATGATTTTTGTCTTTCTCTGACTAATTTCACTTAGCATAATACCCTCCAGTTCCATTCATGTAGTTGCAAATGGCAAGATTTCATTCTTCTTGATTGCTGAGTAATACTCCATTACACACACACACACACACACACACACACACGCCACCTTTTATTTATCCATTCATCCACTGATGGACATTTGGGCTCTTTCCATACTTTGGCTATTGTTGATAGTGCTGCTGTAAACATGGGGGTGTCCCTTCGAAACAGCACACCTGTATCCCATGGATAAATGCCTAGTAGTGCAATTGCTGGGTGGTAGGGTAGTTCTAGTTTTAGTTTTTTGAGGAACCTCCATACTGTTTTCCAGAGTGGCTGCACCAGCTTGTATTCCCACCAACAATGCAAAAGAGATCCTCTTTCTCTGCATCCTCACCAACATCTGTTGTTGCCTGAGTTGTTAATGTTAGCTATTCTGACAGGTGTAAGGTGGTATCTCATTGTGGTTTTGATTTGTATTTCCCTGATGATGAGTGATGTTGAGCATTTTTTCATGTGTTGGTTGGCCATCTGGATGTCTTCCTTGGAGAAGTGTCTATTCACATCTTTTGCCCATTTCTTCACTGGATTAGTTGTTTTTTGGGTGTTGAGTTTGATAAGTTCTTTATAGATTTTGGATACTAACCCTTTATCTGATATGTCATTTACAAATATCTTCTCCCATTCTGTCGATTGCCTTTTAATTTTGCTGATTGTTTCCTTTGCTGTGCAGAAGCTTTTTATTTTGATGAGGTCCCAGTAGTTCATTTTTGAATTTTGGCTAGTTTTCTGTCCCTTGTGTGTTTTAAAAACTTGTTATGTGGCCTGCACCTGTGAGCACTACTATATTAAAGAGGGATCATACATTATCCAGGGCCTGGTCCTTCAGGAGCTGTTTTTTGGAGTGTTAATTGCTCTCTCTTGTTGTGACTCTGGTTGCTTTTTCTCCCTACTCGTAGTGATCCTTTGGACCCTCCACCAGGTGTGCTTTGATTTGTTCGTTGAAGTAGCCCTCGAAAAGAAAACAAAGAAACAAATACAAAAAGAAAAAACATCAGCTATAGCAAAACAACGGGGTTGAGGCATTGTTGATGGAAGAGGTCTTATCCCATACAAAGAGAGAAATGACAGCGGCGGGGAAGAAGAAAAGAAAAGTGAGCAGGCAGAGAAACTCTACAGCTTATTCCAGAGAGAGAGGAAAATAAAGAGATATAGAACAAGTATAAAGAGAATAGATTAAATATGTCTGCTTAGGTAAACCAATAACCAGAATAACCAGACTACAGGAGAGAAGAAGTAAGAAGGAGAAAAGGAAGAAAAATAAATAAAATATATAATATATACATATATAATAAGAATTGTCCAAGAATTAAATCAGGCAGTGCAATGCCGCTGGGTGCCTTGGAACTGGTGGCAGTGCTGATCTGGAGGAGCAGCCCTCTGGTTTGTTAGTGTCAATCCCGCTTTGGTAGGTACACAGTTACCAGGTATGGAGGGGCATGGTTTGGTGTAGGCATCTCTGGCCTCCACTGTTGGGCCCGCAGACCCATCCCTGAGGACCCATCTTGGTGGTGATGGTGAGAAAAATGGCGACACCACAGTCTCCGCTCCATCGTCCGGCTGTCCCAAACCACTCTGTTCAGACCATGTTTGCAGTGCTGCAGGCACGAACAAGGCAGTTTGTTCTCCTCCCCCGACCCCATGCCTCCCTGGCGCTCGGCTGGGACTTAAACCTCGATGTTTTACAGATTCTCTCTCCATACACCTGGGATCTGGGGAAGTGCCACTCGGTGCCACCGATATATGGCTTATGGCTGGTGGGCGCAGGCAGTCTTTGTCCTTTGAAAGGTTATATACCTTCTTCCCACAGCACTCCAGGAAGGGGATTGCTTTCTCCCACTGCGGACTGTGCCTCTGAACTAGCTACTGAGCCTGGGAAAAGCCCCACGGTTAGAGATTGGATCTTTCTCCCTCCCGGTCTGTGGTTTTTCTCTTGTTTAGATATAGTCCTAGGCTTCGCCAGCCTCTGTTTCTCTTCCCTTTGTCTCTCCGCAGAAAGGGATCCCTTCCCTCCATGCCTACACGGCCTGTTTTATCTCTTCCAGTTTGCAGTCATGCATCTGTGGCCTGCCAGGTTGTCCCCGTGGGTCCCTGGAGACATCTTTGTCACTCTGCAGCCCTGACTCTTGGAATTCGAAGTCCTTTGGCCTTAACGCTGCTGTGTTTGAGAGACAAGGGAACTTTGGGTCCCCCTACTACTACACCATGTTGGATCCCCTCCCTAACATGTGGTTTTAGAATCCACATCCTTACAGAATCAAAGTGGTAGGAATTTAGTATCGTTTGACGTTCACAGACCATGTTCATGTTACATGTAAGTTATTGTAAGAAGCTCAGGTGCCATGTACAGGAGGTTGAAACATCCTGGAACCCAGTGGAATGTGAATATTTGTGCTTTTCTTTCTTTCCAGTAGCTGGAAGTATAGGGAAAAAGACATTGGATTTAGTGGGATTCCTTGGTTGGAACCACATTGAAGGAGTGCTTAACTCCCCTGAGCCTTCTCTCTCTTGCCTTTCATTGTGAATGAAATCCCGCAGGATTTATGATTATATCCAGACTCCTCATCCGGCAAGACCCGGCCCACGTGCCCACCCTCAGCCCATCTGTTCTATCCCTCACATCCTGAGCTCCAGCCTCCCTGCAGGTTCTGGAGGCTTTGTATTTGCCATTCCCTGTCTCTGCCTGGGGGTCTGTTCTTCTGTTTCTTTACAGGCTGCTTTCTTTCAGGTCTCACCTCTCTATAGTATGTCTTCAGAAAGGCTTTCTTTGACCCTCTTAAATAGCCCCTTCCCCAGCACCCATGCTCTGTCTCAGAACCCTGTTTATTTTTATAAGTTACCCCTATTTATATTTTTTGTTTATTGCTTTGTTTCTCCCATTCCCATATAGGTGCCCTGAGCGCAGGAGGCAGGTTTTTTGTTCCCTGGTCCTTGTCTAGTGTGTGGGGTTAGTCACTTAGTGAGAATGTAATAGATGCTTGATAAATGAAATGAGAAATGCATGGCAGAGGACTTTGTAGGACATCTGGTGATAGGCACGCAGTTCATTTCCTTATTTCCTCCGTTACTTAACTAGGATTATGCCCGGTTATGAAATGAACTGAGTTCCTGTGGAGTCACCATTGCTTCTGTTCTCCCTCTCTCCCTTTTGGATAAAGAAAAAACCAGTCCTAGGTGTAGTGCATGGTGATGTAGTGATCAGAGGTGATATGTGTGTGTGGCTGAAGGTGTCGATGTCTGACCTATACCACGATAGGAGATAAGAGTAGCAATTCCAGAATTTGCAATAAAGTGGCATATGAGGTAGATTACAGTTCCTTTTATATATCCTGCTTGATTCATTGGGGATATTTATAAATATGTTGAGTTTTGCTAAAATTTTACACTTGTTTTTATCATTCAGTTCAAACCATGACTTCTATCACATCTAATGTACAAAAAATATAAATTGAAACACAGTTGAGTTGGGTGTTTTGCCTGTAGTACCAATGTTAAGGTTTGTTAATATCTTCCAGGAAAGATATGAATGAAATTGAAGAGAAATCTAAAGATATAATAAAATTCACTGCTGAGAAACTCTCCATAGATGAAGTCTCACAGTTGGTGGTTTCTCCACTCTGTGGTGCAGTATCCCTGTTTGTAGGTAAGTTGTGATTTTCACAGTGTGGGTTGACTGCATAAGACAATAGAAATCAGCAAGTGTTTTCCATGTTCAGTGTTAATAGAGGATTTTAAGATACTAAGAGCAGTAACCCATGGTGGGTAGACACTTTTTAATTTTTATTCAGATTCAAACCAACCTGTGTTAAAGGCATTAAAAGAGTAGAATAAGAGTCATTATTTTCAGGGAGAATTCTGTATGTTCCAAATATTGAGGGGAAAAAATGGTGGTGATACTAACTTAATGATAGTCCTGGGAGCATAATGTTTCCCATCCTGGTTTGTCCTATGAGTGTTTTTGATATGTTTGCCTCATTAGCGACATTGTATTTCCTCATCTTTATGATAATTATTTTTTGGTTTTCTAACCAAATGTTTGTTTTTAGAAAATTTGAAAGCAATTCGTAGGCAAATTGGTGTGCTGCTGAAATAATCCTTTTTTCTATTAATGTGTTATTTCTATTGTAAGGAAACCTTAATATTTTTCTTTTTCTTTCTTTTTTTTTAGGGACTACAAGAAATAACTTTGAAGGGAAAAAAGTCATTAGCTTAGAATATGAAGCATATCTACCAATGGCGGAAAATGAAATCAGAAAAATTTGTAGTGACATTAGGCAGAAATGGCCAGTCAAACACATAGCAGTGTTTCATAGACTTGGGTATGATTTCCTTTAGCAATTAAATAGTTAATTGCATTTGTTTTCCATCATTGTGCGATTTTAATTCTGGAATCTTCTGTAGGAATCCTATATTAGCATGAGAGGAAGGTTTGTGTATTATTCTGGCAGACAGGCAGACAGTGGATAGCACCTCAAGGGCTGTTTGTTTCATTGTAACATCTGGAGAGTGCCTGATGCTAAAACAAAGTCCAAATGTGCCAAACTCTAAAAAGCCTTGTGCAGAACAAGGCCTGTGCTAATGTGTGCTAAAGTCCTTGAGGCCTTTTAAGAATTGTTTTATAGTCTGGACTCTATTTGTATGATAAGTCTGTTAATAGATTTTTTTTAATGTAGTGCCTTTGAAGGTCATTAAATTAGTTGCCTGTTTATACCACTAAGAAGAGTGGAGTTCTAGACTTTAAAAAGAGCCCAGCAATTGAGACTCCATTTCTGTTATATTACATTAGTTGTTATTTTGTTATTAAAAACTAAATTTCATCAATTCTATTCTTTAATATTTGTTTCTATTTAATATACTAACAAATTAGGCACAACCTCAACATCCCCTCTGCTGAATGCAAACGGGATAAATTACTGTTTTTTAATTAACCTGAAGTTTAAAGTAGAACTGGATATTTAGTTGTAAGAATGCTTTGCTGGAATTTTTTTTTCATGTGTTTAATATCCTTTAACATGTGGATTCAGAAGAGATGGCAATTTTTCTTCTTCATTTTGTTAAAGTTTAGTTCCAGTGTCGGAAGCAAGTATTATCATTGCTGTGTCCTCGGCCCATAGGACTTCATCCCTTGAAGCTGTGAGCTATGCCATTGATACTTTAAAAGCCAAGGTGCCCATATGGAAAAAGGTAAGGAAATATCTAATTTTGCCATTTGGACATGGTTTTTCTCACAAATTGTTTAAAAGATAAGGAATGAGATTACATGTAGAACTTGTATTCTAGGGTCTTCCCTGACTCTATAGAATTGTGTTTTCTTTATCTGAAATAGTATTTATGTAATATCTCCTTTCCAAAGTTTGTTAAGCATGAAAAGTACATGCCCCAAAGAAATGCATGGCACAGATTAGGCCTCAATAGTTGGTAACAATTGGAATTCCTTGTCTGGACTTTTCCATTGGTTCATATATGAATTCATTCACTTTGGATTAGAGTTCCCTTGAGTTAGTCCTGTGGAGAGTGATAATAATGCACAGCTGTTCAGCAATAGGTAAACAAGATTTCTCGAGGCAAAAGAGCAAGCAACATTCTAGAATTTCTTAGGAAAAAAGAGTGGGGTATTGCCTCTTTGGAGAAAATGCATAGTGAGTGGATTTTCAGACATAAATAGGAAATTCTAGTTTGTTTTCTGTCAACACATCAAACCAATCAGTAAGAGTGAATCTCTGGTTAAAGAGGACATTCTGAAGGGATGAAAAGACCCAACTCCTTAAGTTCTTCCATGGTGTAGTAACAGTAACAGTGGGGTTGTTCTGAACTCTCAAACTTGTAATTGCCTTTAAGAGTCTAGAATTGCCCACAGCATTTTGGCTGGGTAGCAAAGCCAAGGAGGGAATTAACGTCTCAGATCAGAGGGCAGAGCGTGTCTTTCCTAGGAGCCTGCTGGCTCCGTTTGTGGTAGAGATGAACAAATTGGACTCTTACACAGGACCTATGAAACCCAGTGACCATGTTTTCTGAACAAAAACTGAAACTGGGGTGCCTGGGTGACTCAATTGGTTAAGCGACCAGCTTTGGCTCAGGTCATGTTCTCACAGTTCGTGAGTTCGAGCCCTGCATCGGGCTCTGTACTGACAGCTCAGAGCCTGGAGCCTGCTTCTGATTCTGTGTCTCCCTCTCTCTCTGCCCCTTCCCTGCTCATGCTCTGTCTCTCTCTCAAAAATAAAGATTAAAAAAAATTTTGAAATGAATAAAAACTGACACCTGTTCTTATAAGGGGATACTTTGGGATTTGAAGATAGGATTTGTGACAGAAAACAGTCTCTGTGAAGCTCAGCTGTATGGTGGCTTTGCTTTGAACAAAGCTGCCACCATTTTGATAGACTACATGAGGCAGTCTCCTGAATAGAGTGAGTCAGGGAGAGCATTCTCCATTGAGTTGTGAATCTGGGTGGCAGAGGCAGCTTTTTTTTTTTTAATTAATTATAATTTAATTTAATTTTTTCAGATAGTACAAGCAGGGGAGAGGGAAAGAAGAGAACCTTTTTTTATTTTTTAAATGTTATTTATCTTGAGAGAGAGAAAGAACACATGCATAGGGGAGGGACAGAGAAGGAGAGAGAGAGAGAGAGAGAAAGAGAAAGAGAAAGAGAAAGAGAAAGAGAAAGAAAGAGAAAGAGAGAAAGAGAATATCCTAAGCAGGCTCTGTGCTGTCAGCGCAGAACCCAACAATCCATGAGAGCATGATCTGAGCTGAAATCAAGAATCAGATGCTTAACCTGCTGAGCCACCCAGGTGGCTTAAGAGAGAATCTTAAGCAGGATTCATGCTTAGTGCGGAACCCAACGTGGGACTTGATCCCATGACCCTGGGATCATGATCTGAGCCCAAATCAGAAGTCGAACACTCAACCACCTGAGTCATCAGGCACCCCAGTAGCTCTCCTTACCAAGGAGAAAGAATGGACAGCCTGCCCATAGAAAGTAGATGAGAGAGTAGGTCCCTGGAATAAGAGGGTGGGCAGGATTGGGGCATCCTCTCATCTTTATACTTCAAGGTCTAGCTGAGCTTTCTGTTTACTTTTCTGTCTGTAGAGGTTGAGAGGGTATATACAGTGTTCAGAGGAAGGTCAAATTTGGATTTCTGTCCCTCAGAAATAGGATTTGACTGGAGATTGAGAAGAAAGATTGATACATTCTTTTTTTTTTTTTTTTTTTTTTTTTCAACGTTTTTTATTTATTTTTGGGACAGAGAGAGACAGAGCATGAACGGGGGAGGGGCAGAGAGAGAGGGAGACACAGAATCGGAAACAGGCTCCAGGCTCCGAGCCATCAGCCCAGAGCCTGACGCGGGGCTCGAACTCACAGACCGCGAGATCGTGACCTGGCTGAAGTCGGACGCTCAACCGACTGCGCCACCCAGGCGCCCCGAAAGATTGATACATTCTTATTCCCCTCCCTTCCGAGTATCATCTCAGTTTGTGTCGGGTTCTAGTCCCACCTGTGCTTTGAGATCATTGGTGAAATAGCCGGGTAGGCAGGTAGGTGGGGCACACACTTACAAAGCAATTGTCAATTGTCTCTAGGGTAGAGCCCAAACCTGCTTAAGAACTTCTGTGGGTGGTCACTTAATTTCACACCTAGTGGAAATATCCCATCAGCCTGTGGAAAAGCATATATAGAAATGCTGAAGTAGATGTGTTTGGAAAGAAAAAAGTGTTTAAAATTATTAAAGACCTTGCATCTTCCCTGTGTAACCTTGCTCAGGCTGTCTCCTGACATGGTCCCAAATGGAATTGTTTATTCCATTCTGTGGTTGTACCTTGCCTTGTTAAGTCTTCATGTCAGTGTTTCTCCCACTGGATTGGGGTCTTTAAGTGGAGGGAACAGATTTATTCAGTTTTCTCCTTTCAGTGCCTCAAACAAATATTTATTGGATTGTTGGAAGAGTAGCAGATTTAACTAGATTCATTTGCCTGAATTTTTCTGATGCAGTTGAATTTGTTAAGCCACTCTGTTTTGAATACCTGTTATGGTTCTGTTTTTCAGGAAATGTATGAAGAATCATCATCATCTTGGAAAAGAAACAAAGAGTGCTTTTGGACAGCCAGTGATTAATTCACACATTTTTTTTTTTAGAGAACTAAAATTAAACTTGGTAAACTGTCTTTAATCACATTTTGATTTTTCTTTTCTAGAAGTTAAGCTAGTTTACTGAAACACAGTCTCTTGTGTTACACCAGTGGGACAAAAGGGAGAAAAAAAAAATGAGTGTTAGGATGAAGGCTTATGCAGGAGCCACAGATAGAGGAAAGACTTTAGGGAAAAAATGGTAGAGTAAATTTAAATGTGAGGAAAGATGCCTGTGGTAGACATACCATTCCATGAAGTAGGAAATTTAAATTACTTATATTTTTTTTTCAATGAGAAGCAAAATGAAAGCATTTTATTTTCTTTGAAAGTAATAGATGGTCAGTGAGTGAAATATTTTGTGATTTTGTGGATATTTTTGTCCTTTGGATATGATGTTAGAGTTCTAGTATATTTCAGTTTATTGTGAGAAGTAGTGGTCAAGAAGCCAGTAGTTTGAGTCTTGATCTCAAATCCTTGAATGAACCTGTTGGAGAATTTGAAAACAGATTCTTAGATGTCTCTCAAATCTAGCTGCACTTCTGAATCCCACTGCCGCAACTCTCGTCCAAGCCACCGCTCCATTTCTCTTGGACCGTTGTTGTGGCCCTGCTGACAGCACCCCTCCTGACACTCTTCCTTCTCCCATGTGGGTCATTTCATCCTCCTCAGAGCCTTTGGAAAGCTAATCCCATGCTGGAGCCCCACAGTCCTCACCGTGGTCTATGGTCTATATGCTTGGGCTCCTGCCTGCCCCTCACCTTGCTCCAGCCCCCTGCTTTGCTGTGGCTGGTATGTAGCAGGCTTATTCTGTCATAGGGTCCTTCCTTGTCTATTTGTGTAGAATGCTCTTCCCCCAGATATTCCCATAGTCTGCTTCCTCACTATTTCAAGTCCCCAGTTAAATGTTCCCTCCTCAGAGAGCCTTCTCTACCTTATTTAAAACCGGAATCCCCTTCCTTTACCCTGCCTTGTATCTTCTTGTGGCCCTTAATGCTACTGTACTGTAGCATTAGTTGTACTGTATCTATTAGTTTATTCCCATCACCAGACTACAGACTTCTTGAGGTCAGGGACTTGTCTGTCAGGTGTGCCCTAACCACTACCATGCACCAAAAAGTGCTGTTGGTGTTGAGTATTGTGCTCCAATTAAACACACCTGACAGGTGTAGCAGTAGCCCTTATGTGTGTGTAAAGGTATCTGGTTAAATGCATGAGTGGGTAGGTTTCCCCTCCACTTCCTCCCCCTGGGCCATTCTGTAACATCTTACTTAGTTACTTATTGGGCATGGAGTTTGTGAACATGGTATCTTAAGGCAGGAATGATTTATGATGTAGTTAGTTGCTGACCCAGCAGAGGGCAGTAGAGCCAGGGCTAAGGTAAGAGCAACTTGAGTGAGGTTTTTTTAGTCGGTTACTTTTCTATGCAAAAACTTTTTGCATGGAGCCAAAAAGTTCAGTTTAGTTAGCCTTTTTCTTTAAGTTAGGTCAGAGTGGTTCTTAAAGTAGTGTCTGACTTTGAGTACAATTATTTCCATTGCTTAATTGGTATCAGAGTTTAAAATATTAAGGGTTTAAGTTATACGATAGGATGAGGATGGAAGTTTTTAAAATGCTGTTTATAGTTTTTAAAAGGTGATGTAGAGTAAGTAAAAGGAATTACTTTTAAAAAAAATGAGTAATTATAAAATTATTTTCCAATTTGGGAATACGGGTCTATTCTGTGCCAGAGCTAATGTTCTTTTTGTTCATGGTTGTATTTTAATGTGTGATGTGTACGAGACGCACTGTGATGGTTCTGCAGTCAGTGGCCCTTACGACTTGGTTCACCGGGACTGAGATGGGCAGGGCTGAGGAAGGCGTCTGAGCGATCACCTGATGCGGGAATGGGAGACACGTGTGTATCCATGGAAATGGAAACATGTGCCACCCAAGCTTTGCATTGATGCACCAGTCTGTACAGTGAGGGCCAGTCGGTAAGCTGGATACGTAGCTTTCACAACACCTAATACCTTTAGCATATTTAATCCTTAAAATATTTAAACCCTCCTGCTTACTACTAAAACCAGAGTAGGAAAAAAAAAAAAAAAAAAACCCTGAATGTTTTGGCAAGTTGCAATGGTTTGGCCAACTTTTTTTTCTCTCTCTTCCAAGTACACGTTTGGAGAGAGAAGTTGTGCTTTAGAGCAGTGCTTCTCAAACTTTCAATATGGAACGTGATTCGTTGGAGAGTCTTGTTAAACTTCCCTTCGAATTCACTTCTGGATGCTGTGGAGATACACGTTTGGTAATGGGCCCCAGATGATGCCGGGCTGCCTATCTGTGGACCACACGTTTAGAAGCAAGGTTTTACATCTAGTCCGTAAACTATGAAGGCAATTGAAGGTTCTTACAAAACAGCCTGTGGTCACTGCTAGTAATGTAAGAAATTAGATACATCCTCATTCTTACATGGAGTCTTGAACGTGTTCTGAAGCAGGGTGAGTGCATACAATAAATACACTGAAATATACGAGCCATAAAATCAGAAGTCCAAAGTCAGTAACTTTATTTTCAAAACAACTTTAATTATAATTTAGTAATGTGGTATGAAGAGTGGTTTATAATTAAAAAACACTTTAGAGTCTCATTCTTAGTTAAGAGCTTTTCTCGTTAATGTTGATTACTTTTCCAATGATTTCTCAGGAATCAAATGAGTTGTGCAACTTGATGAACATGATACATTCATTTTTATATTTTTGGAGAGAAAAGCAAAAACCAGTTAATCAAAAACAAATATACTTAATCACATCTTAAAGATTTATACTTTACATGAAGGAAAATATCCAAGATCCTTTCTCTTTAGAAAATGTACAATTCTAACATAGTCGTGCAATATATACATTTTATCTGTCAAAATAAACCAGGTACAGATGAAAATGTAGCCATATGTAAATATAAAAAAATGGTTTCATCCTTTAAGGTTCAAAGTAGTTAACACTTTTTATTTCAGACTTTACCCTCATGTTTATCTTCTACCTCTAGATGTTTAGTCTTTCAAATTGTTTAAAATGGGTATTTGTCAATACACATGAAGGGCATAGTCCTGAAAAGTCATGTATGCAGGTATTTTTTGTGTGCAAATTGAAAAAGTAAAGTTAGGCCACGGTGCTCAGTTTGAGGGATCCTATTTTCCGTTTAATGTCTTAATCGATATATATATATATTTTTAAGTTTTTTGTTAGAGCGAGTCGGGGAAGGGTGGAGAGAATCCTAAGCAGGCTCCGCACCATCAGCGTGGGAGATTTTTAATAACTTACAGCTGTATATCAGGAGAGATAAATACATTATAAAATTATACTTTTTATGATAGTTTTTTGTATAATCACTTAGGTGATTAGGATAAATTGGGTTTAGTTCTTTTTCACAGTTAATAATTTCTATTTTATAAAGAACACTGCCAGCTAGAAAAAAAATCTCCAGTTCTTTTGCTACTAAAATGAATGATGCACAATTTCAAGTCTCAATGCAGCTTCTTTACAAACTATTTTACTATTTTATATGGCTTGTGTGGCAGCCATGCATGAAGCAACTCTTTTTAATCACATTCTACAGATCTTGTCTATATATACCATTTATGAAATGGAAACTTTAAGATGGTGTTTTTTAAGCCCCATATTATACTTACTTTTAAAGCAAAAGTAAGGCTGACTAGGAATACATAACTTGTTTTCAAGCAGTGGGGTTTTGTTCTTTGATTTCTTGGCTAAATACTCGCCTTTGCTTAAAAGTGTTGGAGAAATACTCCTCACTAGAGCCCCTGCCTCAAATCTGTTGCCCATTTAGGCCACTTGCTCCTGGCGCAGTGCTTCTCCGTTGGGGTGACTTTTGCCTCCCAGGAAGTGTGATACAGTGTCTGGAGATACTTGTATATTGTCACAACTTGGGAGAGAGGATGCTCCTGGCACCTGGTAACTGCCAGGGATGCTGCTCAACACCCTACTGTGCACAGGACAGCCCCCTGCAAGGAGTCACCCAGCCCCTTGTCAGCAGGGCCAAGGCAAAGAAACCCTGCCCCAGTGGAATAAATGGCACAGAGACCAGTGGCTAAGTTTTTAGGTTGTAGTAAGCCAGCTGCTTCATGGAGACAGTCCTGACGAGGTACACTACCTAAGCCCCGGCTTGGCCAAAGCGCTCAAGCTCGCCGTGGGCATGTGACCTCAGTTTAGTGCTTCTGTAAGAAAGGCGAGGCAGAGTGAAATAAAAGGAATGACCTGCTAGAATTCTTTGTATAGCACCCTGAAGAACTAGTCTGTATATGTACACAGTAGTTACATGGTTTCTTAAATATTCTTTATCAACTTAGGTTTTTCCTCCACTCTTTAAAAAAATTTTGGACTCAAAGTATTTGAATCCACACAGCTGTTATAAGAATTGGGCTTTAGCACATCTAGAGATAGCCAAAGCTATAAGCCCCTGCCATTTTATGGCTGATTTTTCCACCTAGTTTGTTTTGCTTTGTCAAATACAAAATAAGTTACCAGACAACACAGATAGCTCTAGATAGCTCGCAGGAGCCAGGCCAGAAGAGCAGTTGGGCCTGATGCACACAGGCACGTACTTGTTTTCAGAGTCAGGTTTTTTGAGGATTGTCTGTAATTGTAAGAAATCCAGATCTTCAACTTTCAAAACTAAAAGCATTGCTGCTGAACTCCAACCCAGTCTTCTCATTTTATAATGAGGACACTGTAGTTTAAAGAGGCCAAGTGATTTGTCCAAAGCTTTAGGTATGCAGTTTCTGACATTAAATAGTTCCCACTTGCCTTTGCCTCTGCCTCTGCCTTTCTCCCAGTCCCTCCTGGAGAGTGTGTGGGCTCAAACAAAAGAAGGTGCAGGAGAAACAGGTGGCATTCCAAGGCAGTCCGTTTACGTTAGTGACTGGGATGCTTGTTAAAATGTGGACCACTGGGTTTCATCCTCTTTTGACCAAATAAGTGTTCCAGGAGTTGGGACCTAAGGAGCTACCTAATGAGCATACTTGCCCAGGTGGGAGTCATTCTTCTGAAAGTTTAAGTCCTCCGGCAACACACAAGCACAGAGGGTGCACCTGCTAATTTGGGGGCTTCCAAGGTCTCCTCGTAATTTGCAAATTCCCGAATTTTGTTTTGTACTTTGTTTGCACTGCCTGAAATTCCAACAATTAGAAATTCACCGTGGCTTATTTTTCTTACTTGTTTAGCAATAAAGGAAAATAGCTCCCTGGAGTTAAAGGGATTATTCATGCAAGTAGGTAAGTGAGATGATTTTTCTTCCTCACACCTGGTGTAGAGCAGCTGCTCCAACGAATTGGAGATTTGGATGAAGGCCAAAGGGAGGTGGCTAACCCTGAATTACTGGAGAGGAAGGCACGCCTTAGTGGGCTTCTAGAAGATGGGGACACCAGGAGGTAGGTGCAAGAGTGGTTTAGTACGGAAGGAGGAAGGATGCCAAAGAAATTACTCCTCTTCCATAAATTGAAACTAGGTCCCTGCCAGACAGTCAAGTCAGCCAGCTGTGCATGGTGAAGGAGAAAGGGAACTTCCTACTTCTTTTGGCACAGGCTGGGCCTCTAGTAGATAGGATTTTACCATCAATGTTGTGATACAGATTTTAAATTTTGCATTTGACTTCTAAACTACCCTCCCAGCCCCCACCCCCTTAAATGGAGGTTTCCTCTGTAGGAAGCATACTCTAGGCTCCTACCAGGTATCCAAGATTGTTTTGATAAATAGATCATAGCAAAAAAGGGACTCTGAGAAGGCCAACAGCAGCAAATTATACCTTCATTAACAAAAAGGTCACTTAAAATAACCTCTGTGACAGCTCTGGATGACCAGCATAAGTTGAAGACCTGTGTTGTCTTTTTCCCCCCATCAACCTCAGTATCCAAGCTAATATATAGCTAGGCCAAGTACTTCCACTCTTGTGGTCACTGTTTAAAAACAATCACTTTAAATGGTTGGGGTTCCCCCCACCAAATCTGAGAAAGGTTCTATTTTTCTTTAAGACTTCTCATGTTTGGAAGCATTTCATGTTTCTGACACAATGCACATTATGTAAACTCTGGACCAGCCAGTGTAAAGGTCACTCCCTGCCCCCACCCCCCGCCCATATAAAATACGTCTTTTACCCTTTCTACTCCTAGCCCCCCCCCCCCAAAAAAAAAAACCCAATTTCTTCTTCCCAAACTGACCTGCAGTTTTCGTAAAGTATCAGGCGAGTTTTACCGCTTACACATAAAGCACTGGGATTTAAAACAAATCCATTCACACAAACAGCAAACCCTGGCTGTGCTGCCACAGCTCACGTTGCAGTGAGACCGCCGTGGGGCTCAGCTGTTGAGTTCTGTGGTCTCGTCAATCTCATCCGCAGTTTTGGACATTTTCTCATATTTTCTTTTGAAGAAGCCAAGCTGTAAGGTGATGTACAGTTTTTACCACGTGTGAATTATTTTGTTATGGGGCCTCAGACCCCCTTGGCTGCCCACTAAAGCCCCTGTGGGAATCTCTGGGGCTCTGGAGAGGATGATGTGCAGACTATGACTTGGTCTCAGCTTTTCAGTGAGGAAATAATACACAGGGTTGAACTGAACAGCATACATTTTCCAGGGTCTGGTTTTTTTGTTTTTTTTTTTGTTTGTTTGTTTTTTGGTACCTGAACAAAACATTCAGGGGTCTGGATAAAAGGCAGGTTGGAAAAAAAAGTATCGGGATCCAGACCTCATTTTATATATTGTATATAAAATCCTTACTGATGGTTTTCAGGAACGGATGTGAGAATTTGCAAATAAATTTGCCTTTCCTTTTTCTCTTATGATGGAGGTAGGTACCACATAAAACTTAAGGTTACTGTTTGATAAGGAAATTCAAGACAGATATATTCAGGAGCCCCATATTTTTAAGTATGATAATTTTCTTACCTTCCATAAAACTGCAACCAGAGCTAATAGCAAAACGATTCCAGCAATTACACTTCCTACTATAACTCCAGTTGGTACTTCAGCTTTCTCATGGGGTTTCATTATCGTAATGGGAATCTGTAAATGTATGTATATATGCAACAATTGAGTTAACTAATGGTAGCACCCCCAAAAAAGTGAGATGGTCTATTCAAAGTCTCTGATTTTATTAATGGTGGTCTAGAAAGGTGATGTCACTCGGTCAGGATCTCATTCCTCAGCTAAACATTGTGCAGTATAATTTCTAGAGAAAATGCTTCTGCAAAGTACAGGCAAAGAATACGAGTTTTCTAGTTTCCTCCCTTTAATTGTGTCCGTATTTAGTGGTTATGTCATCTCTGACAACTTTAGATGCTTTATTTATGAAATAGGAACTTTAGTTTCTGGCAGACAGTCTCACTGTCAAATGACAGCATTTGGAGTCCAAACTTGGAAGGGGGCAGGGGTGGCCAAAGACCAAACAAATCAACAACTCAGATGCCTTGTGATTAAGCAACAGCAGCTTTGTACCGGGCTTCTAAATATCGATTTCACTTAACTCTCACTCAAGAGTATTTGATGTGGATTGTTAAAAAGTGATAGTTAATAGCTCAGGGCTCAAGTTGACCTTTTCAGTGATAAATTGCCCCGGAGGCTGTGTGTGATCCTTTATGTCCACTTCCTGGGAATCTTTGTGACTCTGTAATAGAATGGCAGCCCTAAGAGTTCTAATGGTAAAATACTGTATATTTTATATACAGTAAAACCTTGGTTTGCAAGCATAATTTGTTCCAGAAACATGCTTGTAATCCAAAGTACTTGTGTATCAAAGCGAATTTCAGGAACCACCAGCTCAGTTGTGACAATGTGATATTCAGCATCACGGACTACTCCTATGGTAAGACATCGCTCGTTGATCAAGTTAAAATTTATTAGAAATGTTTGCTCATCTTGCAGAACACTCGCAGAACAAGTTATTCACAATCCAAGGTTTTACTGTATGTATATATTGTGTGTATGTGTGTGTACGTATATATATGTTTTTAGTTACAGAAAGAATCACTACCATTTCCTCCACAAAGTGTATTAAGAATACTAAGAACTACATTGTGGGCAAAGCAAGGTAACAAAAATCTTACTGATTGGTTGAATACTACATGACCATGGCAGACAAGCTGCTGCTTATCACAGAATTTATGAGTTGGACTAAATTTGAGTCTGGCCTTTTGGTAATTCTGTTACTTCTCATTTGTATTTTCAAGGGATAAAATAAGGCTTTATAAATTTAGGAATAAAGTAACTGAATTCATATAGTTCACTGCTTAATGGCAGTCATATCTTTACTCTCCATTCCAGAATCTCCCAGTCTGGGGTCCATGGATCCAAAGGGATCCACGGGTATAAATTTTTTTCTCAGATTTTTAAATGGACCAGAGTTCAAACAAATTTAAGAATCACTTAATCTACCCTATAGATAGGTCAGATTATTATCTGGATTCCAAATATTCAAAAAATCATCTAGAATATTTGGATTCAAAATCTAGTTTCATAGACAATTAATAGTTGGCCTTTGTTATTTACCAATATTGCTCAGAGAAAACCAAGAAAAAAAAATCTAAAGGTTCATTAAAATTGCTAATTTCAAATTATAACTTATTTATTAGTACTTTCTGGAAAAAAAAAAAAAAAAAACAAAGACCTCAGCAGATACTCAGTCTGAACACTACATTTTTCTAAAATGAACTGTTAAAATATCTATAGTACTGCTAAGTTCATAATACTTTGAATTTGAAGTCCACATTTCCTTTGGCTCCATTTCTGATTTTCCATGCCCCAGCCTCTGAAGAGTGGGTGTGGGCCTTGACTGAGGGTCTTAAGCCAGAGGCCAAACAGCATCCTCTTTTGGAATAATTTCCCCTGGGACCAGAGTGAGATACCAGGGCCGTGTGTGAGCCTTACTCTCAAGTATGGAGAGAGGTCCAGAGTTCACAGGGCCATTGGCTTTTTAATGGCTACAACAGTGGACTGAGGCCAGCTGCCAGGCTGGTCTTTGGGATAGAGTCTTAAACTGGCTTCTAGTTTGTAACAAAAGCATTAGGAGGAAAAATGGAAAGGGCTCTGCCAGCAGATTAGCAGAGCATGGAAATCCTGCTCTATCTAAATATGGCATATTCCAACCAGAGGCTCACTGCAAAGGAAAGTTGTCCTGTGCCAGCCCTTAGAACAGTGAGCCTTTGTTTTCTGTAAAAGTGCATTTCTTTGCAAGATGCTTTTTTTGTTTTATATCAAGGGGAACATTTATAATTTTCTAGACTATAAGAACTAATGAATGGACCCTATACACAGTGCCAGTATGTAGCTATAAGGAATACTAAAAAAAAAAAAAAAAAAAGGCCCTCTAATAAATGCCTCATTTATTAAGCATACTTAAGCACTTTCTCTTTAAAAAATACTGTAAAATACAATCTATGATTCAAATAAGAATGACCTGAATGTTATGGCCTGTGACCTAGACTGTTTTGTGAAATCAAGAGAAGGAAGGAAGAGCTGGTGGTGCTGCTTTAGGCACGGAGGAAGGAGTCACAAGTAAGATGAACCCCCTCTGTTGTGCCTTCTGCTGCACTGTCACTGCTGGTCCAGCTTTGCCAACAAGGGGAGGTGGGGGTGGGGAATGTGGAGGACAAGTACTTCACTGGACTTGTTTGAGTAGCAGATACCTTTGCCAAAAAGCTCAACCTCACATCAGGTTTTTAGAGTTTCAGTTATATTCTATAGCCATGTAGGTGAGAAGAACCACTACTCTCAAGTTTTCAGAAACGGAATGCCTATCAAAGACCAGTGCCTACTAGGAGTGATAAGGTATACTCACCGTGACTGTGTTTTCTTCGATCACGTATATCTGAGGGTTATAGGTGTTTATTTCTGCAGATGCGGTCAGCTGTACTGTCTGGAAAGTTGACTGGAACATAGAAATAAAAAACATGTTTTATCTTAGCAGAAATGAACGCATGAAATTGGCCTATTATTTATTTCCTTGAGGGAAAGGACAAGAGCAAATGGCAGCTCTGAAGACTCCAGAATCTTGGTGTTCTTGAGTTGGTGATCTGTGGAGGACCACGTATGAGAAGGACCTGGGAGACTAAACACGTGGGGTGGGCGGGCCCTGCCACAATCGCAAATTAAACCTCAGCGGGAAGGGGGGTGCAGGCGTTGGGGATGAAGTCCAGGCATTGTAGGTTAAAAAGAGCTCCTCAGGTCTAACTTGAAAACAGTTAAAAAAAAAAAAAAAAAAAAACCCAAAAAACAAAGGTTTAGAAATGAAGCTTTTAATTGGGAAAGATCACGGTTCAGATTTTTTAAAACTTTATGAAGTTTTTCAACATGAGGGAAAGTTGCAAGCTTGATGTTTTTATAGATTTACCTAAGTCAAATAATGGAATGGAAAATCAAATTAAAAACAGTAGAAATACACTTAGACTTGACCATGCATGTCAGCAGCAGACACCCTGAACCTTTTGTCAAGCTACATGAGTAATTTCAGGTTTCCTAATCTAAGTGTTTCTATAGAAAAAAATACTGTGTTTGGTGCAGACATATAGGAAGGACACAGATTTTATGCTGTTACTAGTAACCACCTAACTTGAAATAGCTTTTACATGTATTCCTGGATCTAGTTACAAGAAAATTCTTTTTCAGTGGATACATTATTGATGTGTATTTTGTTTTTTTCTGTAATGCAATTCTCGGGACTGATGCTTGCTTTGAAATAGCATACAATGTCCAGATTGGAGACCTGCCTTCATATGCTCTGGCTACTAGGATTCAGTTTTTCTGGTTACCAAGGCACATGTTTCAACATACCACATGAGGTAATTTGCTAAATTATATCTGGGAGCCAAAAAAAGAATGCATATCCAAAAGTGAGCAATTTATTTCCTCCTTCCGCCCCACCCCCCACCGACTCCGACCCCCAGTCTCTGATTAGTCTTAATTTTCTCAAGATGGAAGATTGCATCAGAAGTTACCCTGATCATTTGTATCTTAAACATATTATTGGGGGAAACATTTAGAGTATTGACAATTGTTTCCTTAAAAAAAAAAAGCAGTTAGGTGATGCTGGTTTCACAGTCCCTGTAGACTAAAAAGAATTTCTTTACACTGACCTACCTGCCCTCCCAAACCTGGCCCTTTGCGCAACTGTGTACATGATATCCTGCAGGGTTAACAAGCAGTGGTAGTTACACCATGCATACCTGAGAGAATGAAGTAACACCAGCTGGCATTCAACAAGGCTTTGCCTTAGAAATGGCAGCCAACAATGCCATTGGAAGCCTGAGCAATCACTGTGAGGAAATTACTTGCAATGTTCACTTGCACTGCATCAGAAAAAGGGTGAAAGGCAGTATGTTAATGGGCTCTACTACAGGAAATGAGGTTCATATTTCATACTGGATCTCCTGGGTGGTCTGAGAACATCCATTTGGCTGTTGAAATAGCCAGAAACAAGGTGAGAATAAACATTTGACCTTTCGTCAAAGAGGAAGATGTGTAGGGTGTGACAGACAATAACTCTCATGGGAGTTTTCCATCTTAACCACGTCGAAAAAGCGTAAATACATTTCTTCAGAAATTTGCTCCCAGAAATGAAATTGCTGCTCTTGAAAACTTCTTGAAAAGGAAGGTGCTTTAAACAGTCTTACCGTTAAAATAATACAGTTTTACACAAACTCAAAAAACCCAAATGCTTTTTACAGAGCCGGCACAAATGCATTTTGATGCACAGCAGTTTTCCTTCCCTGCTGGCAAAGGGTGCTAGGAAAACATTCCTTCCTCAGCTCCAAGGAGATAAGAACCAATTGGTGAAAGGTGGCACCAAACTGCATCATCTGGGATGGTGGTGTAGCTCACTGCATGCTTCCCATCTTACAGGATTTGGAGGTATCTGCAAGCCTTGCAAGTAAATGTAACTAACAAAAGCCAGCAAGAAGAAAACCGAGCTCCTCCTCCACACTCCTACTTCCCTTTTCCCTTCCCTGCCTTTCACTGTTCCTCTTTCTGTTACGTCTTTATCCAAGAATATTGCTTATATTGTGGTTCCATGGACAAGTTCAAAGGGAACTTAGTCTTCTAATCTTAAACAAGATTCCACAGCAGGGAATGGGATTCTTGCAGAGATCAAGAAGCGATTAGAAAACGGGGAGTAGAGTTTGGTTGGTAAGCACCTCGAGGACTGATTATTTGTTTTAAAAAAAATCCAGAAGAGCCATGAAGACCCCCGGCTCAGGGGTGTTTCAGACTAATTTTTTGCTGCCTCGATCAGAGCCAGTGTTGCTAAAATGAATAGCTATCTACTTACGCAGTCTGCTTTAAGAAGCCCTGTCTATCCCTATATTTGTCATACCAGGCTGAGATTCTGGGCTACTGAAATCTCTGCCAAAAGCAGGTATCACTACCACAGAGTCATAACCTGGGAAATGGCAGGAAACATTGACATTGTTTTGACACCTTCTTTAAACTTTTCATGAGACAAATGATTGAAAAAGCTGTGTGTACACTGGGAGTTGACCAAAGAAAGGGTAAAACAGGAGAGCAGAGTAGTCCCATGGCTCTAACATAGGAAGATGGATCCTGATGTTGGATTCATCTGCGTGGTGGGTTGAGATCAATTAGCTGGGAGCTCAAGGAAGGAGACAGACATAGGCACTTTGATTTGGGCATGGTACAGGTGACTAGGGAGTCAGAAATATCAAGAGCATGAGGATGAAGACCAAGCAGGTGGCTCATTGTACCCCAAGACAGCACAGGGGATCCTGACGACATGTCAGAGACTGATGTCGTGGGTTGGCATGGAGTCCATGAAGCTGATGCTTTACAAGCACCCCAGATGATTCTGAGGCACAGCCAGGTTGGGCAAGCTTTGGAAAGGGATGGAAGCATGTTGCCTTCCAGGATATAATTGCTTGGAGTCATTTGGGCACTGCTGATATTAGCCAGAATACTACTTTTGTCAAAGGGTATGAATTTATTGACAGTGAACCCTTCTGCTCCCTTGCTATTGATAAACCCAACAAATAAAGCTTATACTTACTGCCGCAAAAGTCCCATTCCAAATTCTGGTAGACACATTAAGGAAGTACTCTCCTTTGACCTGAAGGTCTTTCAGCCAGCAGGTAACATTGCTACACGTAGCACTTCTACAGTTCTTTCAGGTTGAAGTCAATGGTAAAAGGAGAGAGTTAGCATGGACTTTAAAGAGTAAATGCTAAAATTTTAAAGATAGATAAAACCCAGTGCTGGGCAGGATCTGGGGAAACAGACAACCTCATGAACTGTTAGTAGTCATAACCCTTCTTCAGGAGATTGTGTCGCTTTGCTTCAAAAGGTAAAAGGTGCACACTCTGCCTGGCCATTTCCCATCTGCATGGAAGGCCTTGGGAGATAACAAATGTGTGGAGAAGAGTACATCGAGCCTGTTTATTGCGTCACTACTTCTGAGAGTAAACACACCCCCCAAAATGAAATAATTGTGTTTATCCACAACATACTAGGTAAGTAAGTTATCAAATATACATGCACAAAATGCAGCGCAATTTAGTCATTAAACATAATTGATAAAGGGATGCCTGGGTGGCTCGGTAGGTTGAGCCTCTGACTCTTGATTTCGGCTCAGGTTATGATCCCAGGGTTGTGGGACTGAGCGTGGAGCCTGCTTATGACGGAGTCTCTCTTCCACCTGTCCCCCTCCCTCTGTCCCCTGCTCATGCTCTAACAAAAACAAAAACATAGTTGACAGTGAAACAATCGGTGGTTGCCAAGGGTTAGGGAGGGATGACTACATGGGATGCAGAGGAGTTTTAAGGCCTTGAAACTGTTCTGTCAGGATACTATAATTGTGAAAATAGGTCATTATACATTTGTGAAAATCCATAGAATATCTGACATCAAGAGTAAATCCTAATGTAAACTATGGACTTTGGATGATTATGATGTTGTCACTGTAGGTTCATCAAATGTACCGCTCTGATGTGGGAGGGGATTTGGACAGTGGGGGCAGAAAGTAGTTGGGAAATTCTGTACTTTCCACTCAGTTTTGCCATGAACCTCAAACTGCTCTAAAAAGTAAAGTCTATTAAAAATGTTCAGTGACCGAATGACCTATTAAAAAAGGTAGCATGGTCGGTTTATGTAACAGTGTACATGTATCTTGGTATGGATGAATACTTATAGAGAAGGATATTCATTAAATACTGAGTGGCCAGCTGTTAAGTTTCTAGAGGACTTTAGTTTCTTTGTAGTGTTTTTGTGCTGTTAGTTTTAGGGTGTTCACAGTGATCAGTTACCCCTTTTACAAAAATCAAAACATTTTCACAAAAATAAGGAAAATGCTCAAAGGTATATTTTGGCATACTCTGAGATGATTTCTCCTGGACATTTTTACATACTACTGTTTAGATATGTCATATTTATACTGTAATTCTACTATAGTTACTTTAAAAAAAAATTCATTATCCTATTTTCCTGTACCCACCCCCCACACCCCGTCCCATTCATCACAAAACCAGTGCAATAAAAGAAAACCAGAATTTCCGTGTTGTTCTTAGAGGAGAACTATGGTTTGTTTAGGGTTACTGTTTGCTAAACATTTACTATTTGAGTACTAGACTAGCCTCTTAAAGAAAGGGGCATAGCTCTGGAGCAGGAGATAATGAGATATTGGAAAACAGAGAAGGCAGCTAGAGAGGCGTTTTAAGCAGCTAAATAAGATATCAGTGATGATGTGGAAGGGAGATGTAAGGAGCTTCACCTTCAAAGCACACACATGCTGCCCTCACAGCTCTTTGCAATGCTTACAAAGCGCCTGGTACAAAACAGTAGTTTCACATGGAATCCTTTGGATTTCATGAAATATGGAACATGTATTTTTTATTACCGGCATAAGTAATAGTCCCAATAACCTGGATTTGAGAGCGTATTTTCTAAGTCTTGATTCATACAGCCCATCAAAGCCAAAATGAGAAAGTTCTACCATAAGAGATGGTAGGAGAAAAGAAGTGCATTGATTTCCAGGTAAAACAATAAATCACCCAAGGAAACTTTCACCCCGTTAACCTGTCCTCACCAATTCTTTTATGTGCCGGAAATTTTCATTCTTGAAAGATACAGAAGAAGCTGTGTGCCCTATTTTCAGTGGATTTATTTCAGCATTACAACTGATGTCACCAGCCTGCAAAGAAGGACATCAAATCAGTCTCAGGAGGCAAAGTCATCTGTGATGTTCCTTTTAACATGTTAGGACATCCTGTGGTCACATGTCTGGGCGGGGGAGGAATCATTAGGTTGCTTTCACATCACTGACCCGGCCACACTTCTTGTAGTCAATTAACATAAACTTGGAAGTATTCAAATCCTCCTGGCGCCACTCGGTGGGGCAGCATGGGTGCTTACCTGGTACGTACTAAGACCATTTGCAGTACCAGCAGGTTGTGAGTGATTTGACTCAGGGTTCTTTCCTGTGCCCCATTTTAAGATTTCGATTTCCGGTAGTTACCTATGCGCACCACAGGAATAACACTACTGTAGAACCAGCTCTAAGTGCCAGACTAAGGCTGAGCCAGTGTCCGGGGATTTGGCTACACAGTGCTTCTGAACCCAGGCTGCATGTTAGAACCACTTGGAAGTGGGGGCTTTTATGGAATCTCTGGTGCTGGAGTCTTAGCCCTGGAGATTCTGATTTAATTGCCTGGGGGTAGGCCTGGGCCTGGGCATGAGGCCCAGCTGATAAAAATGAGGAACAGGGTTGATCACTACCAGGTGGAAGGCCAGGCCAGCGTCTTAAAGACTAGCTACTAACTGCAGCTGTGTAGACCAATTGTTCTCCCGTGGTGGGTTAGACCTCATACTTGTCAGTGAACTAACTACTCAATGGACAGGGCTCTGACACACTCAGATCTTCACCTGGCCAAAACAAGGCTTTAGGAATAATTTCTACCATCTGTAATTGTTTCCTTATAACAGTATCCTGCTTCTGCTAGGACACTGACTGCTAGTTTCCTGGCACTCAGGATGCAGAACCTTTGTCTTCTCAAGTTTTCCATCCATAAGATCTGAGACATGATCACCCCAACCTCATGGGGTATTTCCATGTTGAAAGTGCACAATTTTATAGGCAATTCAGTTGCCCTTACCTGATCTGTGTGCACCCCAGTCACATACATCAACGGGTTCTTTTCTTTGGTGTATTGAGGGATGTGGATGATCACGGATGCCATGCTGACTGGAACACTTCCTGTTGTTACCTATGTAATATGGAAGAAAACATTCTGGTTACTGCTAGATCATGCACATGTTGCAAAGAAAGTGATCAATAACCTCTGTGTTGATGGAGGGCTATTAAATGGTAAGACCATTAAGTGGTAAAGACTACTATTAAATGGTAAGACTGAGGCCATTTGAAAGTAAGCCTTGTTACTTTGCAGTCACACTCGGGTCTGTGTGTCTCACCTCTCAGTGGAGAATCTCAGCCTCTACAGTTTGAACTCGTAAGTTGTGACTTAGGAGTTTGTTAAAAACACCTGCTGTCTGTTGAGCTGGGCTACCAGGGCTGAAGTCCCATTTGGCCCCTGACTAGCAGTGTGGCTTGGGCAAGATACATAACCTGTCTATCCTTCAGTTGTCCTCATTTGTAAAATAAAAATAGCAACTTAGTATGTGCAGACAGCAGTCGTTCGCATGAGTGGGGAGTCTGTTCTAATTGGCCAGAGATCATGTCCTACTGGTTGTTAAACATTTTAAACAACAACCATAGAAATAATAGTTCTACCAACGTTATAACTAGCCTGCAAAACAGGTTAACATATGTAAAGCACTTGGTACAAATGCTGATACTTTTTAAACTCTATGAATGTTATTTTATTGTTACTACTGATTGGTTAAATATCCCATTAAAGAAGTAGTTGCCAAATACTAGCCACATGATACAAATTCCAGTATCTGGATCACAAATCAGGACTTCTAAAGATTTTTTTTTTTTAATCACCAAATCTTAAGGTTGTAACCATGTAACTAACTAGCAGGAAATGTAAAAATAAAATGGTATTCGTTTAAGGTCGTGGATGAATTCTTTTTACATTCCAAATTTTCTGTAATTTATTATAAAATAACAACTTTTTCAACTTTCCCTTTATGTAATTGATAACAATCTTTAGATTAATAATTGCTTACTAATAGCCAATGGAGACTGACTGAACGAAATTTGGATACAAATGGTTAGCTTCTCAAGTAGAAGTCGTCTCCAAGGATAAATTGGCATATTTATTGTATTCCAGAGACTTTTGACCACAGTAATAACATTATATTAATACATTGTTGATTAATATTAAACATTTACTTTCAAAATATATCCATTATCTTTTACCCAGAACACATAGCTATGTACAAAAGCCTCAGCTATTTATTAAGAGTCTTAGTGATTCTCAAAGTACAGCACCTGGACCAGCAACATCAGCTATACCTGGAAACCTGTTAGAAATGTACATCTTTAGGCTCACCGTAGACCTACTGAGTCAGGAAGTCAGGATGGAGCCCAGTGATGTGTCTTAACATTCCCCCAGGTGATTCTAATGCAGCTCAAGTTTGAGAACCACTGGTATATTTCAACATTTTACTTTCTTCTTCTCTTCCTGGCTTCCTTATTTTTTCTTTCCCTTTCTCCTGATTATTTTTTTTTAATGTTTATTTTTGAGAGATAGAGACAGCATGAGCAGTGGAGGGGTAGAGAGAGAGGGAGACACAGAAACCGAAGCAGTCTCCAGGCTGTCTGCGCAGAGCCTGATGTGGGGCTCGAACTCACTCATGAGATATGAGATCATGACCTGAGCTGAAGTCGGATGCTCAACCGACTGAGCCACACAGGTGCCCCATGATTTAGTATTCTTTTGACAGGCTTACCAACCTTAACAGAGAAGACGAACTTTGGACCAATATCTTCAAAACTGTGCACGACAGAAGGAACATTCCCATCCGAGGAGACTTCATAAAAATTTATGTTGGTGGATCTGTTGGAAGATGTTTGTCAAGTCAAATATCTTAGTTTTGCTGTTGTTCTTGAAGCTTAATATTTCTTTTATTTAAATACCTTCTAGCTTATATTAAAAGTAAAAGTTTACATTAAGGTATGAAAGCTTGCTATTTCTAGGCTTATGTTTCTCAGGCTAAAACAAATTCCTCTAAAAACCTATCCTTTCATGATCTTTCTGCAAGGCTCCTTGTGTTATATGTTTATCAGCTGTAAATTTCCTAAAATAAGTACAAATGTATTCCTTTAAAACTGACAGACCCCAAGGTTGCTATTATACTGACTGGTGTATTCATGCAGTACACACTTAGGCCTTGTTGATTGGATGAATAGATTTATAAGCCAGAGGATTTTCCACTTGGGTGGCTGAAATGCAGTGATAGGATTTTAGTTCCTGCAGTATTTGTTATTGGGTGCTTGTAAAACAGGGTGTACATTTTCTTTTATCATTCCTTCTCCCTATCCTTCTCTATTTCCTAACGAATTCTAATGCTTTTGGTCTGAGTTGAGGTTGGTCATGGTTTTCCATGACTAGTGTAGAAATCACCTTTCTGATGGCTGACCCAGAGGTTTTATTAGACTAGGCCTAGAGGTATTAGATGATTTGACCTCTTTGCTTGGAATTGCCAACTAGGGTTTCCAAGTGAAGTGAGGACCAGATCAGAGGAATACCCACAGGACCACTCAAATTGCAACATAACTGGATACCCTTCCCTCTCCTCCTCACTCATTTCTGGGGCTGAAGCTGGATTCCAACCAGGATAGCTTCATTAGGACTGTGGGGAGTGGGAAACAGGCGTAGGAGTCTGAAAAGCAATAGTTCTTCCTACTATGCACAACATAACTGCATAACTGCATATTACCTAATTCTTGGATGTTGATTCTATTTCCCAAAAAAATTTGAATTGGATATTTTCTGAGATACTTTTTGGGTTTCTTTACTGAATTCTTGCCTTTATGTTTAAAAAATTTCCCCCCAAATTCTCAAAAGGAAAATATGTCATAGGTAGACTTAAATAGACGTGGCATCTGTCAAGGTTATGTAGATGAGAGGGAACGATGATTTTTCAGCCTTACATGGAAAAATGGGAAAACTGACTAGAATTTGAAACAGAATGTCTGGCTGTATATGCATGATTTATTCTCTTTACCGTCCAGAAGACCTCTGTGTACCCCCCTAAGAACAGTTTCTAAATTAGTATGTTCTGTTTTTGCATTTTAAAGAGCTCTGACATTTTTCCATTTGTTACTTAAGTTTTCCTTAAGTTACTTAAGTGTGGATGATCAATGTATTTATAAGCAGTTAGCTATACTCAGGGGGCTTCTGTTTTAGAAATAATTCTATCATGATTTCCACCCATAATACTTGCACAACATAACTGCATATTTATCAAAGTGGTTGCTAAGGGATACACTCAATGACTGGGTAGGATTTTTTCACAAAGTTTGCAAAGATGTTAATTTTGGTGTGTTTTTTTTTTGTTTTGTTTTGTTTTTTTACGGCACTACTTGTGATGGTTAAACAAAATAAATATGCAAAACAACAAATAGCTCATTAATCTTGAGTTGGATACATAGATCATGATCCAGCCAGGAATAGAATAAGTTAGATCTGTAGGTCCATATATATAAACTTCTATAAGATCATATAAGAAAAAGTGAGATTAGGAAGGATTTTATTATTCCATTTGGGTAAATATGTGTGCATCCGTGTTACATGAATATATCCTGGTAGATAAACAAACCTTGCATCTGGAAGGTATTCAGAAAATAGCTGAGTCATGTATGGGATGACCAGAGCCAGAGGAGGCTGGAGGCATGACTTCACTTTATGGTATATCTTTTTGTAATGTTTGGATTTTCTATCCATGTACATTTAATGTCTTTCTTTAAAAACAAATCCAGAGGAATGATCTGGGTGGTAGGATTAGGAGCCATTTTAGTTTTTACACACCATAATTCCCCATATTAATTTTTTTCACCTCTCAGGTATATTTTAAAAGACCTCAGACGGTCCAATTTAAAATCCAATTTACCATCACAGAAATACAGAGCTAAGATATTACTGAAAGTGAAGTCCCACTTTCGTCTTGTATTTATTTCATGTTGGGAAAATTGTCTGGAAAAATTGGCCATGGTGTGAGAGTGGAATCATGTAAAGGTTGTATTGAGCTAAAACATATAGGATAAGAATCAATGTAGGTAGGAAGAGAAGAAATCAGGTAACGTGGTAATCTCAATCTCTCTGGATGCATTGGTCTTCCATCCTTTTATCAACAGTGCAGGTGCTTTTGGAATCTGCAGTTACAGATTAATTTTTCAGGGATGGATGACTGGGCTGGATCTGTTTTTGCTTTTGCTGTTTGCAGTTCACTTGATATAGGAACATTCTTTCATCTTTGCTCATGTGTCTCTCACTCTAGACATAATGACACATTTTCCTTTTTGTTTCTGCTCGGTGATCTAGTGCATGATCTACGTGTTCCATGCTTCTGGGGGTTGGGGCGATGTGGCGAACTGGACAAGTCCGTCACTGAACACTGTTCACACCCTGGCTTCTTGGAAATACAGTGCAGTGCATTTTCCAGGCACCACTGAGCTGTGATAGGAAACTGCCTTCATGCCTCCCTAGGTAAAGAACTCTGGTTTCCAGCCTCAAAGGTGGGCATCACCTGCAGGTTGGGTACCTGCATGGCTCTGCTCTAGTGTGTCTGTGCCCGTGAACCTGCTTCACTTCTTGGTGGGGGTTAAGGTGATGCATCACCCTATTAGTATCTTTGGTATCCCACGTTTTAGCCACTTCTCAAGACACCTGTTGCCCTGAACAACTCATGATAGCTAGTACCAACTGGTATCATTTTGCCCCTGCTCCCAGGTACACTTGCTCTGGCCAGGCAAGATAAGGGAATAAAGCATTTCTTCATAGATGACCTCATTGGAAAATGCCTCGTTTCCTCTTGGTGGGAAGAAACCCATTATGTTAAGTCAGGAGTTTTCCACCCAGAAGCTAATTTTCTATGATTCAATTTAATGTTTATGGTGGACCTACTATGTGCAGATCATTGTGCTTGGAGTTCTGGTGTTTAGGGGTGGGGATACCGCTTGAGAGCTCATGTGGATAGTAGGAAGAGGCATGGAGAAGAAAGTGGTGCCACCTCCTAAGGGTCCGGAGAGTTCTGCTTTGACCCTTTGGGAAGGTTGGGCCCTCATCTGAAGGGCTGCAGAGGAAGTACCCTGCGGCCTGTGGCAGAAAGTTTGCTCCTCTGTCTTTCTGGCATTGCTCTCGGTCAATAAACCTAAATAGCCGTGTAAGGTTTTCCTAAGGACTGACTTGTCCCTAAACTTCCTCTGTCCTACTTGACGAGGGAGAAACCTTTAATTCAAATTTTCCAGTTAAGAATAAACGTAGAGAGTCATGAGCTAGATGTGTTCCACACCGAGTGATATCAGTGGCCACAGGCTACTCACGGTTTCACCCACCTCGTTATGTGAATTTCGGCGTCATACAGCAGAGGGATTTTGAAATTGACCAAATTATCTGCCTTGTTTTCTTCAGAGCTTTCGCTATTGGAACGAACATTAGGAAATTACTTAAAGAGAACTATTATTGAAGCCATCTATCATCAATTCAAGACTTCATTAGGTTTTACCTTAAGGCTTGGAAACTGACAGATGCCTGATTCTGAAGGTTTTGAAGATTGAAGTCAAAGTTAATCATGAAAGTCACCTATAACCAAAATTAAAACTCATTAATCTATGGTGGTTTGTACTCAGGGACCAATTAAAAAAATGGTTCTCAGAAAAGCAAACTCACTCCAATTTGATCTGGATTTTATATACCTTAAGCTTTCATCTTTGTAGAATATCTATTTGTCCACCTTGCTTCATTTAGCATGCCTCCCCTTTAGAATCAGAGGGCTTACCTTTCAAGTGACATGTATAACAGATCATCACATCACAGGCATATCTCCTTCACTGAATTTGACAGCTCTGTGCTGATGTGAAACTTGCTTAGCAGGGGGTAACAAATGATATCTGTGACTCTGTACATCACTCTGACCAGTGTTGGTCAATAAATTAAAGAAAGAGAAGGAGAGAAAGGGAGAAACGGAGCGAGGGTGGGAGGGAGGGAGAGAAAGGGGTGGGGAGGGAAAGGGAGAAAGAAAGAACTCTCCATATTGTATGTGTTTTTGAAACGAATTGCATGGGAGAAAATCCCACTTTTATTAATAATTTACAACATTCAGATATTTTAAAAACTTCCTCTAAATACGCAGCTAGTTCTTTTGTAAGGCCTGTCAAATAATGGTACCTAACAAAGAAGGTGGAATGGTGGGGTGAATTAACACTAGTGCCGAGGAGGGTCCAGTGTGGATTTGAGGATGAAATGCAAGTTGTACCTGTTGCTCTGTCTTTAAAGCTGGGTAGCCTACATCACAGGTAACAGATTTCTGAGATGAAGCAATCTGGCATACGACTTCTGTCCCATCAACCTGAAAGACACCAAGGAAACAATGACCAATCAGTATTTTGCATGTGTGTGTGCACACGTGCTTGCATACATGCTGAAAGATGTATAAACCACATGGACATCTTAGCAGTAGAACTGGTTCACACTGAACTAACCTATTGTCCCCCAAGACTTGAAAATCTTATACTGTCCACATAGCTAATATACTATTTTTATTGCTAACAGGACACCCAATAAGCCAAAAGTGAGGTCAAATACTGGAATTTTCCCCCAGAAGTAAATCCTAGTTCTTCTATTTCCAAAGCACAGAATAAATTTAATATTTAGAAATGCTATCTTTATTACATACCTTTCTCTCAATATATTTGAAATTAGTAGTTTCAAGAAAAGAGAACAAAATCATGTGTTGTGTTTGTATTTTAAATAACTTAAAGAATCTTTTTTAGTTTTCCTTGTGTTTTTTTTTTTCCTCTTTGAAATAAGAAGTTCTTATTTGGCACAGGAAATTGAAGCATTGAAGTCAGAATAGATTTAGAATGTTAAATCTGTTAAGTTTGTGTTGACTTTAACTTGGATGAAACCATTTTTAATCCTTTTGTCAAGTAGGGAATTTGGGAAATCTCAGCTTTTCCCTCCTCTCCCGTTCATTGCTTGGTGGCAGAGGAGGGGCCAGAGGGGCGTGCATGGCCAAGTGTGTTCCTGGTATAGTGATCAAGTCAACATGATTAACTGGCCTCGCTGGAATGCATCATCTTGGCAGTAGCATGGCCTGTGGTTACAAAGCCTGGACTCGGCTGTGGGACTCTCATTTCTCGGAGCAAGTGCAGCTCGAAGGATCTGTGCGGCACCACAGCGGCCTCCTCACACAGATGGCTTGAGAAGAGTTATGGTAGGTGTCTGGCCAAGTCTCAGGGCAAAGGAAAAACTGACCAAGCTGTGAAGCAGGACTGGTCTAGATACAGGGCCAGGCTATGTTCTCATGTGGTTTAACTAGTTGGAAGCCCCAAAGTTGGGACTGAGCACACTGAGGGGTAAGGTGCTTCTTCACACAGCACACGGCCCACCGGGATCGGAGTGTGAAGAAGAGGGCCAATTAACAACAAGCAGGAGACACAAGAGGAGTGAGCACAGGGTGTCATCACATACCGGCATGGTCCAGGAAGCGAAAAACAAGTTTTCTGAAAAATCAACAACAATTCCAGTGTTGTAGGCACTTTCCCTTTTGTTTTTCAGCGTTACTAAAAATGTTAACCTTTTGTTTTGGTTGCTGACAATAAAGGGTTGATCTCTGTTACAAGTGAAAAGGAAAGGAAGAAAATTATTAAGGTTAATAGGGCCAGTGTTCAAATTCTTCACTCATTTTAAAAATAAGAAGATAAAACTCTTTAGATTTGGAAGACTGAGAAAGGTGTTTAATAAACTATCTTCATAGTAAAATGATACAGACAACAAAGAAGTCAACGCTATTGGATTTTCTTCTTCATTGACTTTCATCACATTGTAGGGAAAGGAGCCATCCAAATACAAATGTTTTTTTATTTCTTGTTGTTTTACTCCTATAAGGATGGTAAAAACTGAAGTTCAGATTTTAAAGATCTTTATTAGTTATGGATGTTTCTTTTGCAGGAAAAAAAATCTCCATAAACACTCATTTGAATCAAGAGACCTATTGTGTCTTATTTCTACGTTTTACTCTGAGCTCTGAAGCAGACTTACTGAGCAGCTGACAGCTGTTGGACATCTAGAACTAGATCAGAGATGCAAACTCCATCATCCCCACATTCCTTGTAGAAAGGGATCTACAAAAAAGGAAAAACAATCCTACACATTTGCTCTTGACTTAAAAACCAAATTGTGGAAGAATATATGTAGTATTATTCCATTTATATAAAGCCCAAAACCATGCAAAAATAATATTTGGGGAATATAAACATGGTTAGCAACACCAGGAAGAAAAAGCATTGATAAATGCAAAATGCAAGGTGATGATTTGCCTCGGGTAGCAAGGTGAATGTGGATGTGATGGGGGTAGGGAGGGATACAGAGAACATAGGTATTGGTAACATTTTTTAAGTGGACGGTGAGCACAAGGTGTTTGGCTTTATTGAACACCTCTAGTGGGCCAGGCACTGCTCAAGGGGCTGGGAATAGAGCAGGGAAGACGACAAAAACTTCTGTCTTCGTGGAACTTGCAGGCTGATGAATTTCACACAGAAGAGTGTTTCATTTAGAAGACTAACAATTGAAAAGTTCTGTCCTAGGTAGCTTTCAAACAATACCGCAGGGACCGTGAAGCTTTCTTAGCCAGTCTGAATTCCAAGAAGGGCAAAACGCACTTACACTGAAGACCTTGGCCTTCTCAGAGTAGGCTTCAAGGGCAGGGCTGGTGCCAGGGTTTTCCAGACTGATGTTGACACACAGATCCAAAGAGCTGACAACATCAGAGGGCTTCTAAACACACAGAGATACAGTGAAGCGGTTTTTTAGGGCACGGCAGCTTCAAAACAAGAAAATGACAACAAACGTGTTCAAGATTACGAACACAGTCTGCTCTCAATTATGTGGAGTTACCCTTGTTTTGAATTTTCAAGATTCTGGCTTCTTTAAGGTCTTAATTCTCCTCTTAGCCTCTTCACTATTAGGAAACCTAGAGACTTGGGTTCAGTAAAAATCTGAAGCAGTGTATCTTA
This sequence comes from Panthera onca, assembly GCF_046562875.1. Taxonomy (NCBI): domain Eukaryota; kingdom Metazoa; phylum Chordata; class Mammalia; order Carnivora; family Felidae; genus Panthera; species Panthera onca. The sequence goes on along the minus strand of NC_138339.1, from coordinate 39,453,637 downwards.
GTTAAGCTTGTCAGTGATCTCGCTATTCATACACAAGTAGTTTATAAATATTTAGAGGATCTACCCAATTTTAATGCTTAAAGCATCTGTTGGGGCACCTGGGTGGCTCAGTCGGTTAAGCATTCGATTTTGGCTCAGGTCATGATCTCACGGCTCTTGACTTCGGGCCCCGAGTCGGGTTCTGTGCTGACAGCCCAGAGCCTGAAGCCTGCTTCAGATCCTGTGTCTCCCTCTCTCTCTCTACCCCTCCCCCGCTCATGCTCTCTATCAGTACATGGTTCTTGGGTTGTTGGCTAGGTCTTTCCAGTTCCTACTGCCAAGATTTAAGATAGTCTTTAGATTTCCTGACCAAATCTTTGGGAGGGAATATTATGACCTAGATGGGAAGGTGCTCAGGGCCAGTGTCAGACAACGACAAGAGAACTCCCTTCCTTAGTCAGAACCTAACTTGCTCTGCAAAGCCAGATAAAGGGGATTCCCACATGGGAAACCAAGTCCCCCAAGTTTTGGCCCTCATGTACGTGAGAAGCGACACTGCCTCTTGCATGCATTAGATGAAGCAAGTATCACTTGGCAGTTATTAAAGCCGACTCTACCCAGCTACAAGTACAACTTCTCCACTCCGCCTTCACAGCAACTTCGCTCTGCCCTCAGTTCTTGTCAGGAAAGAACAGTATCTCTACAAATGGTAAACCCTAAAAATCCAGTTTGCCTTTTCCTGATTAGTGATATTTGTTATCACCTAGTCCATTCACAGGCAGGATTTACTCCTGCCGTGAGCCCTTTTGGCGGGCAAGACTAGCATGGCGTCCTGACTGTAAGGAGAGGTTTCCTTAGCTGGCTGCAGGGTTGGTGCACAGAGTGGGTGTGGTGTTGATATCCAATATAGTGTGTTAACTGAAACAAGATCTCTGCACTGACCCAAACCGCACACATCTTCTAAAAACTTCACAAGGACACATTTGTGTGAAGAGGATATATATATGAATGACAGCCTGGCTGATTTCATTCCCCCACAATGGACTCCATGTTTTATTTGATCTACCACTTAGCACAAAAATAGAGAATGAGAGCCAGCTTTTATCCCTTTAAAGAATCTGTATAGTCAGCATCTTAACAAAAAAGGTCCAGGCCTTCATAAATAAGACTTCTTTCATACGAACAAGAAATTAAAACAATCAATGGATTTTAATTCCTGTGTTAACTTTGTTTTTCCAAATCATACTTAACATTTTTTGAGATGGAATCTCTGTATCATCAATCTATATCAGAAATATCTGGGAGTACTCCTCAAATCTGCATATTCCTTGGACGTTCAAATCCAGATTACTGGTGGTGAGGACCCTGAATATGCATTTTATAAACTTTTTTTTTGGCAATTCTTATACATTTTAAATGCTGAGAACCATATTCTAGGAAAATTCTTAAGAAGTTCTTTTAAAACTGATTTCCTGAGGAAATCACACTTTCAAAGACCATTACATGGTTTCTAGGGGGAAATATTCATATAATTTATAAAATAAGTTTCCTGTGGGAAATTTTCCCGAGAATTTTTCCTACTTGTGAGATTTTCAAAATTCATGTGACCTGTAGTAACTGTGGCATAAGATTAGAATAATTTTTACCTCATAATCTACCATTCTTGTCCTATATTAATTTAAACCCAATAGTGGAAATCAAAATTGGCATTGTTCATTTCAGCAGCTTAAAATAAAATTTTTCCCTTATAGGAAAATGCTAAAATAAAATTTACTATCTACTAAAAGCTCTCCCTGGTAAACATTTAAGAAAGCACTGTCTTCGATTTAACAATCTTATTTTTTAGCCTTTTGGTTGTAATTCCAAATATTTCTATGCTATTAACATATTAATAGAATGTGACCATATATTAGCATAAAGATAATAGGATTTCCTGCTCATGAAATTAGACAAGAAAAGCATTAAGTAGAAGGGCAACCATTTTCTAACTTGTAAGCTTCATTTTTAGACTTGGACCATTCATTAGTCTCTAAGAGGAAAGGAGGTGACAGAGATGACGGAGACCTTACCTGTATGTGGATGATGTACTCAGAGCAACTCTGTGTTTGACTTACTATCATATTCTTCTGCAGGCATCTTTCATTATTTTCTTTAAATAACCCCCTGGAGGTTACTCTGGATGAATATAGGTCTGCGTCAATTGTGATGTTGTATATAATGGCTAGGATAAAAATCACAAAGAAATGTTAATACAAATAAACTTTTACAGAAAAACCATCCCTAATTGTATCTTACTAGGTGAAGTCAAGGACTTCAAGAAAATATAAAAACAGTCTTTACATTGATGGATTGTGAACTGCAGACATTTGTAATTCACACTCTGGTGTGACGTAGGTGACTGTGGATACAGAGAGAGTGATTCAAAGAAGCGTGGCTTGAAGCAGTGGGGAGAAAAGTAGACTTGCCCGAGGAAATCTACTGAATGAATTTGGTCAAATTACTCACTTCTCAAGCCTTGGTTTCATCACCCCTAACATGGTGATATGTCAAAGAAAGAAATAGCTACCGAGTACCTACAATTGAACACATTCTTGTATGTTATCTTATACAAGTTTTACTATAATCCCAGAAAGTGGATATTATCATCTCATTTTTCAGGTAATAAACACAGTAAAAGAGGTAAAATAAACGAGCTCTGTTCACAACAGCTAGGGCATGGTCAGAAATAAAACTGCAGTAATTAAAAAAAATTTTTAATGTTTTTATTTATTTTTGAGACACACACACACACACACACACAGTGTGAGCAGGGGAGGGGCAGAGACAGAGAGGGAGACAGAGAATCTGAAGCAGGCTCCAGGTTGGGGTGCCTGGGTGGCTTAGTCGGTTGAGCGTCCAGCTTCAGCTCAGGTCATGATCTCACGGTTCATGGGTTTGAGTCCCGCGTTGGGCTCTGTGCTGACAGCTCAGAACCCAGAGCCTGCTTCAGATTCTGTGTCTCCCTTTCTCTCTGCCCCTCCCTTGCTCATGCTCTCTGTCTCTCAAAAATGAATAAACATTAAAAAATTTTTTAAAAAACGAAGCAGGCTCCGGGCTCTGAGCTGTCAGCACAGAGCCCACCACGGGACTCAAACTCACAAACTCTGAGATCATGACCTGAGCTGAAGTTGGACACTTAACCGACTGAGCCACGCAGGCACCCCAAACTGGGGTAATTTTTAAATCAGAATTCATTCTTTCAGTTTCCATGCAGTTGTGAAGATTAACTAATTTGAGCGTTAACTGAGATACTCTGAGGGAACACTCTCGATGCTTAGTTCAGGGAAGGCATGCAACTCTGCAGGAATAAGTTTGGGATCCGACGGACTTGGTTTGAATTCTAATTCCACCATTTATGAGCTCTAGGACTTTAGGCAATTTGTGTAACCTCTTTGAAACTCCATTTCCTCATCTATAAAACAGAGATAATACTACTAACCCAGGGAAATGAAAATGAAAAAAAATGCAATAAAAACTGATGTCAGTTGCCAATACACAAAGTATCAGAGACTTCAACTAAAGCTATCCAAAATTGAGAAAGAAAACCTGATATTATTCAAAGCATCAGCTGCCTTATCTGGGCTTACTCTATCTTATGATTTTCAATATTTTAAAGATTGAATAGACTTCCCAAAAACATTAATTCCACAGGTTACATTTAAAATACCTATTAGAGATGTATAGTTTTTCTTGCTCCAAGAACTTAGTGAAATTCACAAAGATAGATAAAATAGAAGTGAATCAAATGAACTAAAACTAAGTGGTGAAAATAATACAAAGAAAAATAATGCCAGGGAGGGGAACATAGCTAGGACAAAGTTAGTATACATGATCATATGATTTCTTTTTTTTTTTTTTTTCAAGTAGTCTGGTAAAAAGGTATAGTCTGATGGGCATTAATTTTTTTTATGTTGTTAACTTTTAAAATGGAGTGAGCATCTGACACAGTAAATAACAAAGACCATATGCTTTACAGGTTTAGTTTTCAAAGTCGTGAAGATGGGATTCAGGTCTTACATACTCTTATTGCCAAGCAATTAAGTGACAAATGATCACAACTGGCTTGTCTGTGTGGATCTGAAGACATCAAGGAAAAGGTACCCAATGGGAAGAAAGAGCAAGTTGAAGGGAAGGACATTCTTGAAGTCTGCTTTCAAGTGTCTGGTAACAGACGAGTGAAGCCCCGTCAAAAAGTGGAAGATATAGGAGGCAAATCCATGCTTTCAGGCCAGGAGAGCTAACCAGCCAGCTATTTCTGCCAACTAATATATTTCCCAAATTCATGTTTTAAGCAGACTAGCCACTTAATGTCCCCCTCCCCCCCACACAGTTTTTATTGAGATGTAAGGGAGATGTACTGAGTTTTAGTTGTAGAGTGCAGTTATTTTGTATATGTAACTATTGGCAAATGATTACAATAATGTTCATTAACAGATCATCCCCACACAGTGCCAATTCTGTGTGTGTGTGTGTGTGTGTGTGTCTGAGAGAGAGAGAGAGAGAGAGAGAGAGAGAGAGAAATGTTTAAATCTGCTCTCTTAGCAATCTTCAAATGTACAACACAGTACAGTATTGTTAGCTATAGTCACCATGCGGTACATTACATCTAGCCACTTAGCGTTTGTACCGGAATGGTTTTTGACTCAACTATCATGGCTACTCAAATGGACCTGCTCCAGGGCAGGTCTGTGAGATGTGATACCCAACATTGGGTCAGCATTTGAGTACCTGAAAGGAAAAATGCCAGATAGATACAAAAAGTAGGAAACTATGGAAGACATGCCAGGATGGGAATCCAACTTCTGCTTTGTGTTTTTAACCTATGTATTTCTTGCTATGAATCATGACAAAGGCTGAAAATATTAGAGGCAGGTTAAGTTGGTTTCCTAACCACTTAATGAAACACTTGTAGGAACTGCAGGTGCCTGAAGTGTAGAGCCAGACTCCGAAGGAAGGAGGATTAGAACCCATGAAAAAGCAGCAAATGAAAGAAGGCAGTGTTTGATCGAGTGCTAAATCAATGGCTATGCTCTGTGGGTGCTGGAGCAGGAGAGATGAACGTGAGGGGCAGTGGTTAGAAAGGACTCGGCCAAGTTCTGGAAGAGGACTTGGCTGGTCCAAGAGAGAGATGACAGTTTGTCCAATTTTCCTCATTCTCGCCTTCTGACAGGTCACATATCAGAGTTTTATTCACTTCTCTGCATTAGAGCATTTAAAACACTGGGCACAAACTACATACTGGTTTATATCTTCTCTCTCATTATTTCACATATATTAATTTCTCAAGAATAGGAATATTTGGGGGGCGCCTGGGTGACTCAGTCGGTTGAGCGTCCGACTTCGGCTCAGGTCATGATCTCGCGGTCCGTGAGTTCGAGCCCCACGTCGGGCTCTGTGCCGACAGCTCAGAGCCCGGAGCGTGCTTCAGATTCTGTGTCTCCCTCTCTCTCTGCCCCTCCCCTGCTCATGCTCTGTCTCTCTCTGTCTCAAAACTAAATAAAACATTAAAAAAAAAATTAAAAAAAAAAAGAATAGGAATATTTGGTACCTGTACTGAACGCTTCGTATCTAGGCCATGTCACAGCTGACACACAGCATACTAATATGGGTGTATACCAGCGTCATGTGTGTGTGCCCAAGGTTTGGGGTGAGGAACCAATGGGTAAAAGAAACTTGAAGGATAGAGCTGAGCAAGCCTGGGACTAGATCATAGAGATAGTAACTTTCTGTGGCAGAATGTTGTCTTCTCGAGACAGTGAAGGGAAGATCTAATCAAACCTTCCATGTCTAATTAACCATGCTCAGGCACCTCAAATGAGTGGCACCTGAAATGTCTGCAAGACCCTTATTTCTTTTGGCCTTAAATCCAAAGTATAGGTGACATTCAGGACTAAAACTCTACAAGCACACCTATCTCCACACAGATTATTTCAGGCCAACTCACCCACTTGACTGTTTTGCTTAGTAGGTCTAAACTTTGCACTGAAACAGAGTTTGAGTTTTATGTCAGCATTCTTGTTGAACAAAGTAATTTTTTCTGGCGTGAAGGAAGCATTCACAGATACATCAGCGATACTCTGTGACCTGAAAGACATAAACGGAAACAGATATTTTCCTGCCAAGTGCACACGTTATAACCTTTACCTAGAGGACCCAGGGCCAGCATTATCTAATCATTCTCTGCATGATTTAAGCACTTTAGTGGTATTTCATATTTGAAAGCCCTAAAATAGCATCTAGGGATAATGTCTTTTGTGTTTTGTGACCGTATTGCCAGCCCAATCCACATTTAGTATTTGTTTAATGCATGCATGAGTGCAGGACGTGAGTCTGCAACCTCTTTGCAAATAAATTTCCAAAGTCACGGTCCCTGTTGTGTTTTGCCAGCTGGAAGCAGTGATGTTTCCTCTTCCCACAAATGGAGGGGACAGAGCGGGTGGCAAGGTGGGGGTGGCAGGGCTGAGGAGGGTCTCCCTGTCGCCTCCCTTAATAGTTGCCACCGATTCTTGGATGTGTGGCTTATGACCATGATGGTGGCAACTAGCGTGACACCAGAAAGTGGCGGAGGCATCTCTCGGGCAGGGTGCTACACATTTCTGACTCTGGCACAGCCCTTTAGATATCTGAAGGGCTTTGCCATACACATGGCCTCATTTGCTCCTGTAACAGTCCTGTGAAACAGAACAAATATTGTCTCCCTTTTATTGGTGAAAAAGTCTGAAACAAAAGAGAAAACATTTGGTAACTTCTCACTTTACTGAGTAACAGTTAGCAAGTAAGAAATTAGAACCCATGGTCTCCTAGTTCCTCTGCCAGTAAAATTGTCAACTTCATCATAATGACTCTTTGTGTACACGCTCTAGTATTTACAAAGCAGCAAGCAGTAATGAGTAACTTCATTGTTTTGAAAAATACAAGAAGATGCAGAAAACATTTTTTTTTTTTTAATTTCAGGAACCACCTGAAGGACTTGAGTCAATTCAAAAACTGTTTCATTAATCAGGTACCTATAAGGCCCCCTAGTAAGCAGTCATAAAACATCCAATGGCAAATCCAATGTGTCCTCAGACCTACAAGATCTAAAATGTCTATGTGAATGTTTTCTGTAAGTCAATCTCTTTCTTTAAGTCAATCTTTTATCCCAGTGTAGATGGTGCCACTGATTTAAAAAACAAGGTTTACAAAATCATTTCAAATTATTCTCAGGAAGTTACCCAGAAAATCCAGTCTCAGCACCTTGTAAGAATGTGACCAGAGAGGCGCCTGGGCCCATTTAAAAAAAAATTTTTTTAACGTTTATTTATTTTTGAGACAGAGAGAGACAGAGCATGAACGGGGGAGGGTCAGAGAGAGAGGGAGACACAGAATCCGAAACAGGCTCCAGGCTCTGAGCTGTCAGCACAGAGCCCGACGCGGAGCTTGAACTCACGGACCGCGAGATCATGACCTGAGCTGAAGTCGGACGCTTAACCGACTGAGCCACCCAGGCGTGGGCCCATTTAATTAAGCGTCTAACTCTTAGTTTTGGCTCAGGTCATAATCTGATCGTTTGTGGGTTTGAGCCCCATATCAGGTTCCACACTGATAGCATGGGGCCTGCTTGGGATTCATTCTCTCTCTCTCTCTTTGAAAATAAATAAACTTTAAACAAAGTATTTAAAAAATTAAAAAAAAAAAAAAAAAGAATGTGACCACAAAATGGCATGGACCTAGCTTGACTAATCATTTCAATAAATTGATCTGATTCCATGTATCTTGACTTGTTTGAAGAATCAAATCCACCTTCAAAGAAAAAACTTTGGTCCTCACTGACTACATTAAAAGGGAGTGTCAGGGTACCTGGCTGGCTCACTGGTGGAGCGTACAACTCTTCATCTCAGGGTTGTGGGTTCGAATCTCACTTTGGGTGTAGAGATTACTTAAACAATATAATCTTTAAAAAAAAAAAAAAAGGAGTGTCATAGGATAGTAATAATCCAGGCTACCAAGGATGAAGCCCACCAAGATGGCTCTAGGGTGATGTTCACTGAAACATCATTTCTTATAAAATTTTTAAAAAATAAGTCACGTAACTATGTAATCATACCTTGTGTTTCTCTAGTAGTACACTACTCTTAACTGATTTTATTCAGTAAATATGTTTTAAAATTTTTCAGTCTTAGATATCATCCAGGAGTTTTTTCCCCACATTGAGTTTTCATTAAGATGATGCACTCAAAATAATGCACTTCGTCTTTTAAAAGCACAAGTGAAATATTGTAAATAGTTCAATAAGACTCTGAAACAACACATAGATATGTGATGTTTTTCTGTTCTTGAAGTATTTGGACTTTTAAAGCACATTTTTCAACAGAGACAAACGAATGAATGAAATATATTTTTGAGGAGGACTCTTGATCAAATTCTTAATTTCCTTCTGATTCCAATCCCTGGCCAACCCCATATATTTATTTTTGTCCTTAAATCACATAGCCCTGGAATCCCTTATTGTTCCTCCCTGCTCTTCAACTCCTACCGAGGTCAATGGGAGGTCAGCTAAACCTAAATAATGGCTTCTTGTTTATGACTAATAATTTCAAAAGTTACTTCATAACCACATGAGAAATTACACTTTACTTGTGTGGTCTGAATGTTCAGTATTTTTTAGGGCATTCTCATGAGGTTTCCTTTCTGTGAGCTGAGGTAAGGCTATTTGAAAGATAATATTCAGTAATATCTTGGATACCATTTCAAAGCCTTTGTCTTTTCTATGTACTTTTTCTGCTCACCATATAGAGAAGAGGCACTTGATGGCAACATAAAGCAAATTTTTTTTTTCTCCCACGAGGAAAAACACATTTCTTCCTTTATATAAACTATGATCCATAAATGTCCTAGAGTCTTTTATAATGCATGTGGTATTTCCACAATTCCTGCACAGCTATCTGCTGCTGTACTTAGCAGGTCATTTTTTAGTTAGCTAGTTTGTGTCTGGCTCTCCATGGACTCACCAGAGCTGAACCACTTGTCCAAAGGCACCAATGGACACATCAGTGATGGAATCCCCATTTAAATCACTGTAGCCATCCAAAGATCTCCCAAAGTACTGGAGATGGCTCCTAAAGGCTCCATCAGATCCCAAGATTTTCTGAAAGAGCAAGTTTGGCATGAACTTATAATGCACAACAACTGAAGTAGAAAAAAGGAGCTTTTATACAGCACTGTTAGATTCTCTATATAGCCACTTCTCAGGTTGTTTTATTCTCCACAAAATTCCATTCGTTTTTCAATCACAGCCTTTCTCATCGGTTGATCATTCTTGCAGCCACGTCAAAGAACCAGCATGAATCTTTTAACATAAAAATCACAAAGCAGAAGGAGATGAGTGGACTGAGTGGGATTTGAAGGTTGTGATTGCTCTCTTAGCCCACTTCCTTCAGGACTTTACTGGAAAGTTGCCTGATCAATGAGGTCCTCTTGGTCACCCTTTAGAGTATCTGATAATTCCCATACCTGAACTTAAAAAATTTTTAAAAAAAATTCCCTATCATTTATGATGATCTGAATCACTTTATCTCATTTATTGTCCCCTAGTCTTGACAAAAACGTAAGATCCACGAAGAGCAGAATTTTATCTGTCCTGTTCTTTATAGTATCTCCAGAACCTAGAACAGGTTCACTAAATAGTTGTTTGATGAATGAATAAAGTTCTAAAATAAGTGTTATAAATTGGATTGTCTGCATGGTTAGTCCCTAGCTCTCACAGGATGATACTCACATGTCAATACATCACCATGGAACTCACGGATTACCTGGGAATACTTCATGCGAATGGTGCCCTCGTGACCATTGTAGATGTACACAGCTCCAGAGTTCTGATTTTCCAAAGGTGAACCAACTATTACATCATTAAAACCATCCATGTTGATATCTGAAAGAGCTGCAATTGCTGAACCAAACCGAGCATTTTCAACACCCTTAGGGCCTTCAAGAAATTGGTGCCAATTCAAAATGCCCTTGGAAAGGGGAAAAGGGGATGATTAAAGCAAAACCTTGTAATTTTTATCATTACAATTCACAGCAAGTGATGCCCAAACCAATTTTTAAACTGTTAAAAGTAGACAATTTTGAATCTAGATTTCAAAATCCTCTACTTATGATGAGAATCATACCTAAGAATTCTAGCAAGTAAATTCATAGGATATGTGCTCATAGACCAAAGTGAAAGGAGGGAATTCTCTTTACAGTGACTGTAAAACCTACATAAAACTATCCATACCTTTGGATCCTTTTCCCCTAAACATTAGACTCTTCACCTGTTTCCAAACCTTTTGATTTAAAATTTGCTGATGAAAATATACTAGTATCTTAAATAAAATTAAGGTGGAGACACAAAAAAACACAGTATCTTAATTTAGACCTTTACTTAAGAATTATTGAAGAGTGGCATAACTATAATGGGATAGGAAGTCAAAAATGAGACAGTTAGGTTCTGGTCCAAGGTGGCAACCCTGAACTCACTTCCTCCATGGAACATACCAAATTACACCTATTAAAAGGATAATTCCTCCTGAAAAAGAACTGAGGGCTGACTGAACAGTTACTGAACAACCAAAGACAGAAAAAATGGCAAGAGAACAACAAGAGAGATGGGAGCACAGTAACAAAGGGAAACTGATGCAGTGGGAATGCATAGTACTGAGCGACCAGGAACAGATTCCTCTATTCTTGGCACAGAAAATAAGCCACAGTTTACAAGAGCAATTAGCATAGAAGATGTGGTGTGCATGTGTGTGTGTGTGTATACATAGACACGTATATGTACATGTACCTGTATATGTATAATATGTATACATGTATATGTATATGTATAATGGAATATTACTCTGATCAAAAAGAATGAAATCTTGCCTTTGCAACACCGTGGATGGAACTAGAATGTATTATCCTAAGCAAAATAAGTCAGGCAGAAAGACAAATACCATATGATTCCACTCATTTGTAGAATTTAACAAACAAAACAGATTAACATAGGGGAAGGGAAGGAAAAACAAGGTAAGAATAGAGAGGAAGGCAAACCATAAGAGACTCTTAACTACAGAGAACAAGCTGAAGGTTGCTGGAGGGGAGGTGGGTGGGGGAATGTCTAAATGGGTGATGGGTAGTAAGGAGGGCACTTGTTGGGATGAGCACTGGGTGTTATATGTAAGAGATGAATCACTAAATTCTACTCCTGAAACATTATATTATATGTTAACTAACTTGGATTTAAATAAAATTAAAAAGAAAAATAAAAGCAATCAGCATATAAAATAGACAACACTAGAACTCTGCCACATGGTGGAGGCAGTTTTAAAAGGGCCAAGGAGTGGTAGCGACACTCTCTTCCCTTCTATCTTAGAAGCACAGACTGGAGCAGGGTCCAAACACCCTAATTAGTGGGTTCAGATGCCATAACAGGCAGCTCTAAATACTATGAAAAAAATTTTTTTAATGTTTATTTATTTTTGACAGCAAGACTGAGAGTGCATGTGCCCGAGTTGGGGAGGGGTAGAGAAAGAGAAGGGGCACAGAATCCGGAGTAGGCTCCAGGCTCTGAGCTGTCAGCACAGAGCCCAACGTGGGGCTCATACTTGGGAATGCTGAAATCGTGACCTAGACCGAAGTCAGACACATAACCAACTGAGCCACCCAGGTGCCCCATGGTCTCAACACTATAAATGGCAGGTCTGGTCATCACAGGGAGCTTGCCACTCAGCAAGCCCAGGGTCTGCAAGCCCACACCAGCTTCTGTGGTGCCAGGACACAGAAAATAAGCTGTGGAATTTTAGGGCTCCCTTTGTTTTTGTTTTAAATTTAATTAAAAAACCAAGTTTTTATTTTTAATTTTTTAAAGTTTAAAAGAGTAACTAGCATATACCGTCCAGCTCCAGCCAGCCAGCAAAAGTCACCAAGCACACACAGTCTGCACAAGCGGACACCATACACAAGTACCATTCACCATCCTTCAAGTTCAGGAGCAATAGCCATTCTCCCTAATCCTCAGAAACAAAGTCAAGCAAAATGCAGAGACAGAGGAATACATTCCAAAAGAAAGAAGGAAAAACCGTAGAAAAAGAACTAAATGAAACAGATAAGCGACATGGTGGATAAAGAATTTAATGATTGTGAAGATACTGGGCTGGCAAAAAACGTGGAAGATCTCAGTGCGACTTTCAATGAAGACATGGAAAATATTAAAAAGAGCCAGAGTTGAAGAATATAATAACTGAAATAAAAACACACTAGAGAGAATCAACTGTTTATTAGAAGATGCAGAATATACCAGCAACCTGGATGACAGGGTAATGGAGAGCATACAAGTTGAACAGCAAAAAGAAAAAGGAATTTTTAAAATCATGATAGATTAAGAGAGCTTGTGGACAACATCAAGCAAACATTCATATTATAGGGAGGGGGAGGGGGAGGAGGGGGAGGAGGGGGAGGAGGGGGAGGAGGGGGAGGAGGGGGAGGAGGGGGAGGAGGGGGAGGAGGGGGAGGGGGAGGAGGGGGAGGAGGGGGAGGAGGGGGAGGAGAAGGAGGAGAAGGAGGAGAAGGAGGAGAAGGAGGAGAAGGAGGAGAAGGAGGAGAAGGAGGAGAAGGAGGAGGAGAAGAGAGAAGTGTATAGAAAACTTATCTGAAGAAATAAAAACTGAAAACTTCCTTAACCTAGGGAAGGAAATAGACATCCAAGTCCACAACAAGTTCCAAACAAGATGAACCCAAGGAGGTCTACACCATGGCATATAATAATTAAAATGTCAAAAGGTTACAGATAAAGAGACAATCTTAAAAGCAGCAACAGAGAAACAAGAAGTTACTTAGAAGGGAAAAATCTATAAGGCTCTCAGCTTATTTTTTCAGCAGAAACTTTGCAGGCCAGAAGGGAGTGGTATGATATATTCAAAGTGCTGAAAGGAAAAAACCTGCCACCAAGAATAATCTACTAGGCAGGATTATCATTCAGATTTGAAGGACATACAAAGAGTTTCCCAGACAAATGAAAGATAATGGGAGTTCATCACCAGTATACCAGCCTTACAAGAAATATTAAAGGTACTTCTTTAAGTGGAAAAGAAATGGCCATAATTAGGCCTAAGAAAATAGTGAATAAAAAGCTGTATAATATGACAACATATACATAGAATGTGGAGAAGGGAGTAAAAAGGGAAGAGAAGGGGAAAAAGAAAAAGGTTTTCCCTTCCCCCTCTGGAATGTGTATGAACTTAAATGACCATCAAATTAATGCAGACTGCTATCTACTTATGATGTTATGGTAACCACAAACCCAAAACTTATCATACATACAGAAAAAGAAAGCTAACACTATAGAAACTCACCAATCACAAAGAGAATGGGAAGAAAAAAGGAGAACAATAAAACAACCAGAAAAATTTAAAAATGGCAAAAAGTACATACCTGTCAATAATCACTTTAAATGTAAATGACCTAAATACTCCAGCCAAAAGACATAGGGTGACAGAGTGAATAAACAAAACAAAAGCAAACAAACGAACAAGACTCATCTATATGCTGCCTATAAGAGATTCACCTCAGACCTAAAGACACATTCAGACTGAAAATGAAAGGATAGAAAAAATATTCACCATGCAAGTGGAAGTGAAAAAAAAAAGCCAGGTAGCAATACAATATCAGACAAAATAGGCTTCAAAAAAAAACAAAAAACAAAAAACAAAAAACAAAAAACAAAAAAACGACCATAATAAGAGACAAGGCATTCCATAATAATTAAAGGATCAATCCAACAAGAGGATACAATTGTAAATATCTACACACCCAAAACTGGAGCACCCAAATATATAAAGCAAATATAAATGGACAAAAAGAGAGAAATGGATGGTAATACAATAATAGTAGGGGACTTTAATATCCCACTTACATCAATGGATAGATCATCCAGACAGAAAAAAACAATAAGGACAGTGTCTTTGAATGTCACATTGGACTAAATGCACATAACAGATATATACAGAACATTCCAACCCCAAACGACAGAATACACATTATCTTCAAGTGCACACGGAAGATTCTGTAGAATAAATCACATGTTAGGCCATAAAACAAGCCTCAATAAATTTAAGAAGATTGAAATCATACCATGCATCTTTTCTGATCACAATAGTATGAAACTAAAATAAATCACAAGAAAAAAAAAACTGGAAAAAAAACACATGGACACTATGCAACATGATACCAAAAAACCAATGGGTCAATAAAGCAAAGAAAAAAAAAACATGGAGATGACTGAAAATAAAAACACGATGGTCCAAATTCTTTGGGATGCAGCAAAAGCAGCTCCAAGAGGGAAGTATACAGTGATATAGACCTGTGTCAAGAAATCAGAAAAAGCTCAAACAATATAACCTTACACTAAAGGAACTAGAGAAAGAAAAACAAACAAAAACAACAGGTGAGTAGAAGAAAAGAAATAATAAAAATCAGAGAAGAAATAAATGGCATAGGCAAAAAAATAAATAAATAAACTGAGTTGGTTCTTTAAAATGGTAACCAAAATTGACAAACCTTTAGCCAGATTCATCAAGAAAAAAAAAGGACCCAAATATGAAATGAGAGAAAGTAACAACTGACACCACAAAAATATAAAGGATTATAAAAAATTATAGACCTACAAACTAGGCAACCTAGAGGAAATTGGTAAATTCCTAGAAACGTACAATATTTCAAAACTGAACCAGGGAGAAAAAGAAAATATGAACAGACCCATTATAAGTAACAAAACTGAACTGGTCAAAAAAATACCAAAAAATAAAAAAATCCAGGACCAGATGGATTCACAGGGTAATTCTACCAGCCACTTAACTAAGAGTTAATACCTATTCTCCTCAAACTATTCCAAACAATGGAAAAGGAAGGAAAGCTTCCAAATAAATTCTACAAGGCCAGTATTACCCTGATACCAAAACCAGACAAAGACCCCACAAAAATAAAACTATAGGCTAATATTCCTGATGAACATAGATGCAAAAGTCCTCAGAAAAATATTAGCGAATTAGCAACAATACATTAAAAAGACCATTCATCACAATCAGGTATGATTTATTACAGGAATGCAAGGATGGTTCAATATTTACAAATCAATCAATGTCATAAACCACACCAACAAAATGAAGAATAAAAATCATGGTCATCTCAATAGATGCAGAAAAAGCATGTGACAAGATTCAACATCAATTCAAGATAAAAACTCTCAAAGTGGAGTTAGAGGGAAGACACTTCAACATCATAAAGGCCATATATGAAAACCCACAATAATATCATACTCAATGGTGAAAAACAGAGTTTTCCCCTCTAAGGTCAGGAACAGGATAAGGATGTTCACTCTCATCATTTTTATTCAATATAATACTAGAAGTCCTAGCCACATCAATCAGACCAAAAAAGAAATAAGAGGCATCTATGGGGGTAAAGAAGAAATTAAATTGTCACTATATGCAGACAACATGATACTATATAGAGAAAATCCTAAAGACTACACCAAAAAACTACTGGGAGCAATAAATTCAGTAAAGTGGCAGGATGAAAAATTAATACCCAGAAATCAGTAGCATTTCTATATACTAACAATGAAGCTGCAGAAAGACATTAAAATGTCATTTACAACTGCACCAGAAATATCTAGGAATTAACTTAACCAAAGAGGTGAAAGACATATGCTCCAATCAGTATAAAGCACTGATGAAAGAAACTAAACACAACACGAACCAATGGAAACACATTCCATCATGCTCATATTAATATTGTTAAAACGTCCATACCACCCAAAGCAATCTACGCACTGAATGCAATCCCTATCAAAATACCAACAGCATTTCTCACAAACTAGAACAAATAATACTAAAATGTGTATAGAACTACAGAAGACCCTGAATAGCCAAAGCAATCTTAAGAATGAAGCTGGAGACATCACAATTCCAGGTTTCAAGCTATACTACAAAACCACAGCAATAAAAACAGTATGGTACTGGCACAGAAATAGACACACAGATCAATGGAACAGGTTAGAGACTCCAGAAATAAACCCACAATTATATGGTCAATTAATCTATGAAAAAGGAGGCAAGAAGAGACTGTGGGGGAAAGACAGCAGTACTAGGAAAACTGGACAGCTACATGTTAAAGAATGAAACTGGACAATTTTCTTACACTGTACACAAAAATAAACTCAAAATGGATTAAATACCTAAATGTGAGACCTGAAACCATAAAAATCATGGAGGACGACACAAGCAGTAATTTCTCTGATGTCAGCAATAGCAACATTTTTCTAGATACGTCTCCTGAGACAAGGAAAACAAATGCAAAAATAAACTATTGAGACTACACCAAAAATAAAAAGGCTTCTGCACAGCAAAGGAAATCATTGACAAAATAAAAAAACAACCTACCGAATGGGAGAAGATATCTACAAATGAAAGATCCAATAAAGGATTAATAGTCAAAATATATAAAGAACTTCTACAACACCAAAAAAACCCAAACAATCCAATTAAAAAATGGACAGAGAACCTGAATAAACATTTTCCCAAAGAAAACATAGATGGCTGACTCATGACAAGATGCTCAACCTCACTCATCATCAGGGAAATGCAAATAAAAACCACAATGAGATATCAACTGACATCAGTTAGAATGGCTAAGATAAAAATGACAAGAAATAACAAGTGTTTGCAAGGATGTGGGGAAAAAGGAGCGCCCTTGTGCACTGGTTGGT
Source organism: Panthera onca (assembly GCF_046562875.1). Classification (NCBI taxonomy): domain Eukaryota; kingdom Metazoa; phylum Chordata; class Mammalia; order Carnivora; family Felidae; genus Panthera; species Panthera onca. The sequence continues at coordinate 39,436,848 of NC_138339.1, read as the reverse complement.
AGTATGGTAAATTGGTGTAGCCACTGTGGAAAACAGTGTGCAGTTTCCTCGAAAAATTAAAAATAGAAATACCATATGGTTCAATAATTCCACTATTGGATATTTGCCCAAAGAAAGCAAAGACTTACTTGAAAAGATATATGCACTCCTATATTTATTGCAGCATTATTTACAACAGCCAAGATATGGGAACAACTTAAGTATCCATCAATAGACAAATGAATAAAGAAAATGTGTCCACATATGTGTGAGTATTACACAACCATAAAAAAGGAGGAGATCATGCCATTTGAGATAACATGAATGGAACTGGAGGGTATTATGCTAAGTGAAATAAGTCAGAGAAAGACAAATACCATATGATTCCACTCATAAGTGGAATCTAAAAAAAAAAAAAAAGTAAATGAATAAATAAAAAACAGAATCAGACCCATAAATACAAAGAACAAACTGGTGGTTGCCAGAGGGGCAGGGGGTAGGGTTGGGCAAAATAGGTGAAAGGGAGAGGGAGATACAGGCTTCCAGTTATGTAATGAATAAATCACAGGAATAAAAGTCACAGCATAAGGAATATAGTGAATGATATTATAATGTAAAAGGACAGATGGTAGCTACATTTGTGATGAACATAGCGGGATGGGACGTGTAAACTTGTCAGATCACTTTGTTATATACCTGAAACTAATGTAACATGGTGTGTCAACTATACTCAGAAAAAAAAAAAAGGAAAAGAAAATGAGATTGTTAATGTCACATTATAAAAAAAAATAAGTCTGCCTAAAATTTTTTTTCTTGTAAAAGATAGGTTTTTTTTTTTCCAGATTTTGAAATCCAGAATGGAAATAATTCATGACTTCACAAGAGAGCAATGCTCCTCATCCATGAAATGGGGTCAGTGTTGATTCTTTCTTCTCTATAATAATCTTATGGAAATCACTTTGTTATGAAGATTGACAAAGTATTATGAGATCTTCTCATCTTCAACAATGATAATTCAGAATATTTGACAAGAAACATTTAAGAAACTAGGGTTTTGTTAAATTTTTAAACAATTATATTTGCCCCTCCCTTATTGAATATTCAATTACACATCTTTAAATGCTTTAGAACTGTTTTAATTGCTTCTGAGAGCTAATGTTTACATTAATTTAAATAAGTAAGGTAGGACAAACTACCACAAAAGCAAAGCATAATATTTATTATATTAACATCAGCTTCTCTTTTTTCCATCCTTTCTCTAATTTTCTAGGTCAACTTGTGCCTTTAATTTTGGTTTTCTTTTCAGTTCCGAGTTCATTATACTTCTGGGCATGGACTTAGAGAGCATAGTCCAGTTAGTGTATGCTAAGTTTTATGTGCAAGGACTAAAAATTCCAAGAGCTGGGTATACGCATACCTAACTGCTACACTAAGCAACAGAATTTGACTAATGCAGAAAACATCCAGGATTATATGAAAGTTTGCAAAGTGCCTGGTACAATTTGACTTTTTCACTGTAAAATGTGAACAGGATAGTTCTGTTATTATGATCTCTTCACAGTAAAGAAGAATAATTGAATGAGATACTTAGGAAATACACAGACATTTGTGTGTGCATGTACATACATTTCAAAAATGATGTGCATTTATATAAGGACTTCATTTGTACAGTATAGATTCAAAGACCCCTCATGGAAAATGGCAGTGCACTCTACATGTAGCTCTTTCTCTACAGGTTATGCTTTTTGATGTGATTTTTAAAATTTTAATGGTGACATCCTCAAAATGATGGAATATAAACTATACTACTACATATGAAAATGATGATTCAAGGGGCGCCTGGGTGGGTCAGGAAGCTAAGCGTCCAACTCTTGATTTCGGCTCAGGTCATGATCTCATGGTTCTGGAGTTTGAGCCCTGCATCAAGCTGTGCAGAGCCTGCTTGGGATTCTCTCCCTCCCTCCCTTCCTCTCTCAAAACAAATAAGCTTGAAAAAGAGAAAATGATCATTCACTGATTCTTCTGCAAAAATGCAGATTAATGTTTTATTTACCAATATTAAAGCAAATTCAACTGAATCAGTTTAATACTTTTTTTTTTTTTTACCTTTGTGATAGTAAACAGGTAGACTCTTCCTTCCTCTTTCTTTAAGTCATTCATGTACATTGGTGCACCCACCAAGAGCACATCTGTAATGGTGTCTTTATTCACATCAACTGAACACAGCACGCTACCAAAATAGGAGCCAATCTGTAAGGATAAAGCATATTAACCTTAGGATTCTTAGGACTCATATACTCTTAATGTTATACTGAACTTTCATTTACTCATTCAACAAACAGAAATAGAGCACTTACTCCCTGTAAGGTACTAGAAACATTAAGATAGATAACAGTCCCTTCTCTCAGGTTGTATCATGATGTAACACTTGGTTCTTAAACCTTAGTGTGCACACAAATCACCAAGAAAGACTCTGAATGGGTGCAATCTAGAAAACGGTATGTTAAATAAGTACCCCAGGTGTTTCTGGTGCTGGTGGGTCAAAGACCACATTTAAAAGAGAAACATTTAGGAGGTTTGTGATGTGTGTCATAGAGAAAGGCAGGAGGGGGAATAGGGAGTTGGGACAAATGACTTTGCCTGCCTGTGCAGTCAAGTAGGTTGTAATAGAGGCAATGGTCAAATGCTGTGTGATTAGAGTGCAGGTGTCAGGAAGGCTCAGAAAGATTAAGTGTTATATAAACGGCATCTTAAAAAACAAGGAATTTTCTAGGTGGAGAAGAGTGGGCAGGCATGTGTGATGTAAGTGTCTGTGGCATGATCTTGCACAAGAGACAAGTTCTCAGATACATCAGGACAGGGGAGCAGGTGGAGATACAATGAAATAAGAGAGGCTGGGAATCTGAATGCTCATTGAACGCCTATGTGAATACCTCTTAAGGATTTGGCAATGAACAAGAAAGGATTCATCCTATAACACGGTCATTGTTTTTTCTCACAATAAAAGCACGGTTCTTTAAAATATTAAAGAGAGCAAAGTATGTGGCCATAGATGGTTTGTGGTCAAGGAAGTCAAAGACTCAGGTTCTCTTACTCCCGGAAAATCCATAGACAGTAGGATCACACTTAATTCCAGAAAAGGGAAAACTAAATAGCTGGTTTCTCTAACTCCAGGAAGGAAAATTTGTTGTCAGAGATCAGGGTTGCCTGTTTCAAATATGTGCCAAGCCCATGGGTTAGAGCTGCTTGGTGAGGAAATAGGAATCTATTCAGCTGGCCTTTGTTCTAGTCAGACATGACTGGGAGTCATCACAGGTTCTGACTATCAAACTGTCATGTTGAGAAGAAAGTGGTGGAAAAGAGAGTTGCTTTAATTTTAGAAACATCAAAGCCACAGGACACCTTGACAGGCCCAGATATAGTAGCCCAGTCTTGACAAGGCTATCCTGCTCCCTTCTTCTCACTTTTCCTCCAGATCATTGACTCCTTGCAAGAGCTTGCCAACAAAGCTGTGGTTAGGACCCAATAATACACATGTAGTAGTAATTTAGGGAGTCAAAAGTATGCAGCTGGATATAACCAAACAGCACAGGCTTTGAGTCTACACACGACTGGGTTTTAATGACAGCACAACCCCATGAAAACTCTTTGACCTTAAGAAGGTAAATGCCCAGTCACCTGTTAGAAGGCGACAGATCTCAGTATTGTGAAGATTTAAGGAACCTTCAAGTGAATACAGGTCACAGAAGCAGCCACAGGGTAGGCACTCAATGCTAGTTTCCTTTTCTATCAACTCCCCACTCCTCATCTGCTCTAGTTGACCGCACGATTAATTTCATCTGCTACAAAATGGACTTTACCTGGTCACCTCGGTGAGCCTGAATAATGGTGACATTGCCATTCTCGTCAACACTGTATAGCACTATCTGGCCAGTGTAATTTGCCCGAGGAGCACCAGCAACAAAGTGAACATCTTTTCCGGTAGAAATCGCAGCCACAGAGTAACCTAGAAGAGAAGGACTTGCAGAGTAGGTGCTATTGAAGAGCTCAGCAGATGGGCTCCCAAAGTTAGTAGCAATGACCAGAGGTCCTTTTTTTGTTAGGAGGCAGGTGTTAGAAAGTGGAGGAGGGTCAGTGATGTACCCTCCAGACTGAGAGATATTTTGATACTGAAAAACGAAGCAAGTCACTCCATATCGTTCACATAGAGTTTTATTGGGGGTAACTTACCCAGCCAGGGGGAAGGTGGGGGTGCAGACGGACAGATGATCCAAGCCATTACACAACTCTTCTACGCAGCTATTCCCCACCCCTACTCAGGCCTTCATCTCCAGTTTTTATGGAGGGAGGGGCACGGTGGTGAGGTCACAGGGTAGTTACCTAAAGCAGCACCATGTGTCCACCACCGGATGTCTGCTAGTTGTCTAGAGTGGTGCCACCTGTGCCAGAGGGCCCTCTGCTGCTTATCTAAAGTGGTGGCATCTGGGGGGTGCTTGGGGGGCTCAGTCGGTTAAGCATCTGACTTCACCTCAGGTCATGATCTCACATTACTTGGGTTCGAGCCCCGCGTCGGGCTCTGTGCTGATGGCTCGGAGCCTGGAGCCTGCTTCGGATTCTGTGTCTCCCTCTCGCTCTGCCCCTCCCCTGCTTGCACTCTGTCTGTCTCTCTCTCTCTCTCTCTCAAAAAATGAATAAACATTAACAAAATTGTTTTAAGTGGTAGCATCTGTGCACCAGAGGGGCGAACAAGACAGAGGGCCAAAGGTGAAGTCAGTGTGATCCGTGCTCCCTCAGGGCGATGCCCAGATCTAAGTGTGCTCTGCACGGGTGCGACACCTACCTGTAAAGCAGGCCCTAGATTCTGGGTTGTCCCATCAGCCCCTCATGAACTTGGCACTCAACAAGTATTTTTTGAATGAACAATTACATGAATTTAAAAGGTAATGGAATGCAGTGGACAGATCATAGGCTATGGAGTCAGACAGTCCCAGGTTCAAATTCTGGATTTGCCACTTGCTAAGTTGTTTGCCTTTGGGCAAGTTATTAACCTCATTGGCTCTCAACGGTAAAATGGGAATAATAATACTTTCTTCAAAGGGTTGTGGGAAGGATTTAAATGTTTATGTAGATAGAATAGCCAGCTCAGGAAGTGTCCCATAGTAGGCACTCAAAATCAGTGGCTGCTTATTATAGGAACCAAAAAGACTAAGAACTCTAAATTAATATAAGACTCCCATTTACTATATTGGCTTCTAGGAACTATTTCCATTTGGGAGAAGCGCAAGCACTTCCCAGGAATAACTACTGCTTGAATAGCCAGAAGACATCAGTAAGTGTAATACAGTATGTCATTAAATAGTTATAGCCAAGGTCTGATTTGCAAAGAGGCAACATAAACATGTGTAATAAATATAATAATTAGATGACACTTCAAGGGCTTTGCTTAATGGATCTTGAAATTCAGAGAGGGGCTAGTTTTTTTAAAATTGTTTTTAACCTTTATTTATTATTAAGAAACAGAGAGAGAGAGAGCATGAGCAGAGGAGGGGGCAGAGAGAAAGGGAGATAGAAGCTGAAGCAGGCTCTAGGCTCTGAGCTAGAGCCCATCGGCACAGAGCCCAATGTGGGGCTCGAACTCACAAACCACAAAGTCATGACCTGAGCTGAAGTTGGATGCTTAACCGACTAAGCCACCCAGGCGCCCCCCCAGCAAGGGGCTAGTTTAAAAAAAGGGAGCTTAAATTTTCTGAGTCAAATGCTGCTATGCCTTACCTAAATATGAACTGTGATTTTTATCTTGCAGAATTTGGTCAAAGGCTTGTTTAGGAAAGATCATATGTCCACGAGATGTCTGCTGGACCACGGTACCACTCCAGCCATAAGCTCCTACTGCACCCAGCATCAGAATATCCTAAAATAAATGAAAAATGAAGACCATGAAAATAAACCATGTTTAAGGCACGAGAATGCAGGGGAGGCAAAACATTGAAATAAATGGTCTAGGTTTAAGGAGAAGATGATAAAGTAAAATGTATATGAATGTATGTCCAAATTGATATATGCCCAAATTGTTTTAATGTATTTTGTGCTGGAGAAAAGTCTTCCCTGAGGCTATGTTACCTTGATACATTCTATAGATAAATCTCTACTATGCTACAAGAGAAGCACATAGCCACCTTCCAATTTGCATTCAGAGGCCCCCATCTGCAAATGCCAAACAGTGTGAGCTGTTAGAGAGAAGTCAGAAATGAGCCTCCTGTCTCACATAGTCATAAGAAAAGTTCACGGTCGGATGTGGGGCATGCTTCAGAAAATAGGAAGTGCAGCTGGCAGAGGAAGAGAGGTGGGGCGTTTCTGCTGTCCAGGCACATCATCCTGGCAGGCCCCCTTCTGACCTATTCTATTTTCAACATTCTTTCTCTTTCCTCTTGGTCACTTCTCAGATGTTCCTCCATCATCTATATCCTATCCCATCTATTTGAAAATAGCTCAGCTATGAAAGGTAACTAGGGCATAACATTCAGTCTACTTGGTGGAGAACAGCCACGGTCAGCACAGCGGGGGTGGGGGGCGGCACACAAGAAATACAGGCTGCTCTGAGGGACTCAACATCCACACAAACAGTCAAAAGCGATACATCATCACAGAAGGCAGGGTTGTCAGGATGGGATTTATTATTTTTTTCAGTTTTTGATCTTAGATCGTAGAAAACACCAAAGTTACGGATTTTGGATTGAAAAATATAAGCCATTAAAAATACAGCAGGTTGGAAAATGATGTGCCCATTTTGAGGACAAGAGACCATGAAATGAAGAGAATGACTGTCATAAATGTGGGACTCTGAATCAGGGATGCAGGAAAGGACTGCAGGAAGTGTACAAAAATCTCAGGAAGGTGTGTGCAAAATTCTCTGTGTGAGGGTTCATTTACATTTTTTTTTTCCGGAGGGAAAAACCCATAACTTTTATGAGTGAGAATCTCTAATGATTGGTGATCCAGAAAAAGTTAGCACCTTGTATTCTCGAGAAAAAAACCCCAAGCCGTTCCTGATCCTTGCTTCTGGCAATCAAATTCTCTGAGTTCATACTGTTCCCTAGGCTTTTCCAGTGTCACTACATCTGGGCCCCTTTACTATCCCACCAGGACCCTGAGCAGAGTTGGAACCAGGGCCCTAGGAAGTGGATGTTTATGACAAGGAAGAATGGATTTTCTGAGCTAAGAAGACGTTGCATCTCACGTTTCCTAACTCCTCACTTTTTCACCTATCTTCTGTCTCTGCTCTTAGAAAAGAGATACTCTGGCAACTCAGAATTCACCACTGGCAGTGCTAACAAGAGTTTGTGTGTTTTTTTTAAATAAACTTTTCTGGTAGTTAATTGATTTAAAGGAAATTCCTGCAATGACAATCCCTTGAATTAATACAGTGCTTGTCCTTTGGAGCATTTTCTTTTTTTTTTTTTCCATAAAAACTCCCTGTGAAACGCGGAAGAGAAGGCATTGTTATCCTTCACTTTTTAGTTGACAAAGCAGCAGCACAAAGAAACTAAAGAACTATGACTGAGAAGCTGAACGTTTGCTCACTACATGGCTCCTTTTTCCACTCTCTCTATAAAGCCGCTGTGCCCAGAAGTGTTGAGCCAAATGACAGCATGGCTGGAAGTTATCTGATTACACACCTTTTGAGGAGAGTAATCTGCGCTGAATCCCACTTGTGACATTTCCATCTGGAAGTTGTCCCCTCCTTGAATAGTACCTGCAAAAAGGTAATTTTGAGAATTATATTGCTGTCAAATTTTAAATCAGATTTTCAAACACACGTGCACACACAGACGCACGTGAACATACGCACACGTATGCACACACACACAATGTTCTCATGGTCACTCAAAAATATTCTGGGATGGAGAAATCACTAAGAAGTATTCTAACATACATGGGAACCCACAATACTTCCAAGATAGTGTTTGAAGTTGGTCTTAATCTTGATTATGCATTAATGCGTTTACTTGTATGCTTAGGATGTTCTTGATATCAAAAACACTCCATATAGGGGATGAGGTAAGATAAAAACTGAAGTCATGGCCTTTTTTTAAAAAAGTTATTATTCCTAGCTAAGAAATTAACTGAATTTTTAGCTTTTAAATATCGGTACTAGAGGCGCCTGGGTGGCTCGGTCGGTTGAGCGGCCGACTTCGGCTCAGGTCATGATCTCGCGGTCCGTGAGTTCGAGCCCCGCGTGGGGCTCTGTGCTGACAGCTCAGAGCCCGGAGCCTGTTTCAGATTCTGTGTCTCCCTCTCTCTCTGACCCTCCCCCGTTCATGCTCTGTCTCTCTCTGTCTCAAAAATAAATAAAGGTTAAAAAACATTAAAAAAAAATAAATATCGGTACTAATAAGTGTACACATATCTCAGATGCAGTTGGAAGAGCCAGGTAGCTGACATGTCATGAAGACTAAACAGACGGATATTTGGGTGACGTTTCAGGATCCAGGATTCAAGACTGAGTAGGAATTTTACCAATTGGGCAGTTTGTCCTACTTCTACATATGTGCCTGCCTCTGACACCACAGCTGTAGGACTCGGTATGGTCAAAATGGTTACATTTCATTAATCTTCACAAAAAGGAATAAGTTCCTAGACCAACACTTTGACATAGAGAGTAATATGTATAATATATAACATGACACAGTCACTTGTTTAGAAGATGTAATAATGTACAAAGGATGAGAAGAGATTCATTTTCTTTAAGATTTTATTTTTAAGTAATTGCTACTCCCAATATGTGGCTCAAAATCACAACCCTGAGATCAGGAGTCACATGCTCCACTGACTGAGCCAGCCAGGTGCCCCAAGACAATTTTTAATAAAGTAGCGCAGTGCTTCCCCAAAATCCATAATAGCAGATAAGGCACAAAATCACTTCTAATTGGCATTTAGGTTGAATTGCGATTATTCATGTCAATGCCACCACAAACAAGTGTAAGTTGTACCATAGGAAGCCAAATAATTTTATATTATCTCAGAGCACATTGGATTTGGATTTTGATGCTGATTCAAACAGCTTAGAAGTATCATCAGATGTTTAAAGAAGCAATAATATTTTTTGGATAGAAGACTCCAGTGGACAATCAGGAAATAAAGATAAGACTCAGGAATTAATGCTTAATTTATGCAATGCCCCTGGACCCAGCTTCTGAAAGATACCTGATATATAGCAGGTGCTCAATAAAATAGGCTCTTTACTGCTGAGAGTTATTTGAACTAATGACCAGGAACCAGAATTTGGATCATGTGGGATTTTTTACCAACTGGGAAATGTGTTCCAAACAGTGAGTTCTTAAACATGGAGTATTTCTACACCGACTAGACCTTCCAAGGCCATATAAGTAAATTATTGTAGATCTGGTAAATAACATATTTCCCTGAAATCTGAACTATTAAAAATCTTCACTATACTTTTCTAACTTAAAAAAAAAAATTTTAACCTTTATTTGTTTTTGTGAGACAGAGAGAGACACAGTGCAAGTGAGGGAGGGGCAGAGAGAGAGAGGGAGGCACAGAATCCGAAGCAAGCTCCAGGCTCTGAGCTAACAGCTCAGAGCCTGATTAGCTCAGAGCCTGATGCAAGGCTCGAACTCATGAACCGTGAGATCATGCCCCGAGCCAAAGTCGGCACCCCTATGCTTTTCTAACCTTAAATGTATACATGTTTGTTGTAAACAAATTCAAGAATTTCAGAAATTATATAATAGGATAGAAAGACAAAACTTCTTATGATTATAAAATATGCAGTGTAAAAAATTGTAAAACTATTTACAATTATAATAGATATTACTAAATTGCCCTCCCCCCAAAGCTATACAATTTATAATCTTATCAATAGTATATGAGCTTCTCTGCTTCCCCATAATATCTCCAAGATCATATATTACTAATCGTTGTTATCTTTTAGGCACAAAGTAACATTGACTTAATTTATATTTTAAAACAATTACTGAAATTGGGAATATTTTCTTATGTTTACTAGCCATTTGTATCTTATCTTCTATAAACTACTTATTCATGTTGTCTATTTTTCTTACTGATTCATCAGAGTCCTTTCATATAAGGTATACAAGTTAACATTATTAGAGTAAATATACAGTAATAAAATCAAGAATTCTCGAAAAAAGTTTTTGAAAGATGGAGTTCTTTTACCTTCAATGCTAAAAATTTGTTCTCCTAGTGTCCCAGCCTTTTCTAGTAGAGCTGCTTCATCAGACACGTTGAAAAAATATCTTTCTGTTGGAATACTGGCAATTGCTTTAATTTCTTTTATTAAATTTTTGGTGTCAAGGGCATTTCTGTTTAAGTACCCAAGAACCTTGAAAATAGAGACAGAGAGAAAAAAGGTCATTATAGCTGTACTCCACTATCCCATTATACTTTCTAGTATTATATTTCTGAACAGAATAGAGCCTCTGGAGAAGTAAATCCATAACCCTGTAGTCAATGGGACTGAAAATCAACAAGACGTGGAGACAGAGTAAAAATGTTCTTTTCCTATAAAGCTGTGAGTAGCCAATGAGAGCGTGTGGTCTTGGGAAGTGATGTTACAAAGGAGCACTCACCCATTAACTGAAAGACAACTAAAAAGAAAATCTACTTACTGCTATGCCAAACCTCAGTATATTGTCATTGTTGCATTCATCAATCACGGCCTTCAGCATTGAACCATCATGTGATTCACCATCAGTTACAACCACCATTACTTTGGTAGCACCTGGTCGTCCTCCAGCAGCTGCTGCATACGCAAAATCTCTGTGGCAGACAAAATTAAAAACTCACTTTCAAAAGGTGAAGCTAATATGTGGACCTCTGGTTAGAAATTTAACTTCCTCATGAAGTTAGTTCTGAAACTAACTTCTTTGAGCATGACCTATTGTGACTTGGAATTTATCTCTATGTCAGTTCTGGTGACATATTTACCTACATTCTATTTGCAGCCTAAAGGGAAATAGATATACATCTTGCATAGTTTTCATGGTGTGTGTGTGTGTGTGTGTGTGTGTGTGTGTGTGTATTTGTGCGCACGTGCATGTATTTACATCAAGAATCCTTAGAATTATCTTCTGATAAGAAAAAATTCATTAATACTAATTAACAGAGCAAAGATATTCAATCCTGTCACCAATTTTACTCATTGGATCTGCATTTACTTTTCAATACAAAATTGTTCTTTAAAGACTAATAAGTACAGTTGATAAAATAATTTCAAAGCATTTGGAAAGATATATATATGTGTGTGTGTTGAGAGAGAGAGAGATTGAGTGTTTGTGTGTGTGTGTGTGTGTGTGTGTGTGTGTGTGTGAGTGGGGTCTGGGGAAAAGACAGAGGGAGAGACAGAATCCCAGGCAGACTCCCCTAACAGCGTGGAGCCTGATGCAGGGCTCCATCTCATGAACCATGAGATCATGACCTGAGTAGAAATCAAGAGTCAGACGCTTCACTGACTGAGACCCAGAAGCCCCTGGAAAGGTATAAAATAAAAATGTAGGGGCACCTGGATCGCTCATCAGTCAGTTAAGCACCTGACTTCAGCTCAAGTCATGATCTCACAGTTTGTGAGTTCAAGCCCCACACCGGGCTCTCTGCTGTCACTGCAGAGCCCGCTTCAGATCCTCTGTCTCCTCCTTTCTGCCCCTTCCCTGCTCACATGCCCACACACACACTCTCTCTCACAAATAAACATTTTTTAAAAATGTGACACCAAGCCACTGTTCCAAAGGAAACCACTTTTATCAATTTATGTTTCCTTATAGAAAACATTTTATTTAGATGTATGTGCATAGTCTATGCCTCAAACATTCACACAAATGGGGGCATAGTCTATACACTTGTTTTTCATTTTCATGGAGCTCTTTCTAAACCAGCACATACAAAGCTCTCCTTTTTTAATGGCTGCATAATATCTCATTATTTGGGGGTAACCATAGTTTAACCAATTCCTCATTATTGTGCATTTAGGGCATTTTGAGTTTTACAAGTAATACTGTAATAAATGTCTTTGTGTATGTATCTCGGCATACTTTTCCAACTGTGTCATTAGGATAAAATCTTAGTAGTGAAACTACTGGGACAAAGGATTTACACATTTCAAATTTGGACAGATATTGCCAAATTGTCCTCTAAAAATTTCCATCAATTTATATTACGATAATGTAAAAAAATGCAAGTTTCTCCATCTCCTTTCCTTAACAATGAGGATTATTAAACTTTTAAATTGGGGGCATTTTGATAAGTGAGAAATAATATATCATTGTTTTAATATGTACTTTTTCATTATGAAGAGATAATGAGCATTTTATATTAGCCATTTATATTTTTTCTCTATGAACTCTTGATTTTTCTTTATCTTTGTCCATTTTTCTTTGTATTGTTCATTATTTTTCTAATTAATAAGATCTTTGTTAGTCAAGAAAATTATCTTTTGTCATATATATATATAAATATTTTCTTCAGTTCATTAATCTTTTAAATTTTAGTGGTATATATACACTTCTGTATAGAAATTTAATATTTTGATACAATCAATTTCATTAACTTTTTATGTGTTTATTTTATATTTGACATGGTATTTTAAAAGGATTTCTTATCTCTATGACTTGTTTCTTTTTTTATTTAAAAAAATTTTTTAATGTTTATTTATTTTTGAGAGACAGAGAGAGACAGCATGAGTGGGGAAGGGGGAAGAGACAGAGAGGGAGACCCAGAATATGAAGCAGGCTCCAGGCTCTGAGCTGTATGACTTGTTTCTTTTAATCACCCAAGCTTCTCATAGTCCTTTAATAATTCCATTTTCCTAGATTTAAATTTTTGGTGCAGCTGAAATTTATTTTGATTTGACTGAGTCAGGGATTCAGCTTTATTTTGTTTTTAGATGGGTATCTGGTTGTCCAATAACATTTTCTCTGTCTACTGGATTCTCTTTTTGTATTTCTTTCTGAGGAATGCCACCCACTCCTTTGGACTACCTACCACCTATATGATGACACCTGAAAGTCTACATCTTTTTCCATTTATTTCTCTCATTTCAAATTTATGTATTCAGTGCCTGCTAAATATTTTCACCTGAATGTGTAAAGGACACTTTAATTTCAGTATGTTTAACACTGAGAATATCATTTTAATCCCTAAAACTTTCCTGTATTCTATATAGAATGTAGAAGGATAGAAAAAGATTTTATATTTGTCACCCAAATTTGAATACAGTACTTACATGAAATATTTTTTGAGTGAATTATACTCTTTATGAACTCATTTATGATTATAAGATTTCTGAGGGCAGAAACCGTGCCTCATTTGTTCGGATTACCTTCAGGTCTTAGAATGATAGATGATAACCATAGGCACACAATAAAATAAGATAAATGGAAAATGGCAATATTTACTAAAACAGTGTCAGAATTCTATTTGATGTTGTAAAGAAACAGACCAAAAAAAAAAAAAAAAAAAAGAAAAAAAAAGAAAGAAAAGAAAAGAAAAAGAGAAAGAAAGGTAATTAAATTCTGAAAGATGTGAGTAAGCAGTTAAGTGATTCTCACTCAGGGTGCCTGGGTGGCTCAGTGAGTTAAGTGCCCGACTTTGACTCAGGTCATGATCTCATGGTTCATGAGTTTGAGCCCTGTGTCAGACTCTGTGCTGACAGCTCAGAGCCTGGAGCCTGCTTCAGATTCTGAGTCTCCCTCTCTCTCTGCCCCTGCCCTGCTTGCGTGCTGTCTCTCTCTCTCTCAAAAACAAACATTAAAAAAATAATAAAAAAGTAAAAAAAAAAAAAAAGTTAAGTAATTCTCTTAACAGCAGCAAGATTTCTATTAGCTTGGGAAATAGTGTAAGAGAGAGATGATAGGGAGAAAACTGAAGTTCTAAAAGGACAATAAAAGCTAAAAAAAAGTCACATCTTCAGACAGTGACCATTCTTCTTGAGAGGAAAGCTTACCAGGTCCCCAGGCTCCTTACAGGGAAAAATACCACATCCATACTTTCTTTTGAAAACACAAGCCCTCTGCAGTCTGTAGCTTCTTCTAGGCCATTTTCTATATCAACCTACTCTTCCTCTGAGTCTAGTTTACTGGACTATAAAGGGCACTTCACCAAAAGGCAATGGACTGGCCAGCAGAGATAGCGTGGCCCAAAAGAACATCTCAATGGGGACAATAGAGATTAACCAAACCAATCATATCTTCTCATCTGCTTATGAGACATATAGGGAAAGTCAATGGTTGATAGAAACAGCAACTACAATATACATCCAGAAAAATGAGCAGATACAATAGGAAATGCAGAAATAGAAAGGACAGGATGTGGTGACTGACCAGATGTGTGTGATTAAGGAAGAACAGAAAGAATAAAGAAAACCAGCAAGTGTTTACTTTGAATGCCTGGGGGAAAAGGTGGTAGCATGAGTCAAATGGCAAAGTCATGAGCATGGGTAGGGAAAAGAATAAGGCTGGTTTAGGATGTATTGAATTTGACAAGTGAGCCAACACTCCAAATTAAATATACCCAGCATCAACTGAATGCCTGTGTGGATTTTTGGGAGGGAATTCAGAATGACTACAGAGCAATGCGGTGACCCACACAGGGCTAATGTGGATGCCATGAGAGTGGAGACAATGCCCAAGAGAAAAGAGCTATAAAAAAAAAAAAAAGAGGGCTCTGTTTAGTAAAGAAAAAATAGGAAAAGGAGCCAGTGAAGAGGCAAAATTGTTGACAAAAAGCTGGCAGGGATTCTAGAAGTTTGTGATGTCATGGCAACTGGGGCTGGAATAGCAGTTTGTGTTCGTCGTCAGCAAATGGCAAGGGAAGCTAAAGATGATGAGGCTTGAGGCGGGACCACTGGGTTGTTGGCTGATAAAGAGAGCTACGTTCACCTGGTGGCAAGCCATATGTTTCAAGGAAGTGGGTGGGGGGGCGGAATAGACAATTTTTCAAGGAGTTATGGTAGTTGAAGGAAGAAATGCACAAGATGACAAAGGCAGGAGGTAGGCTTAAAGGAAGGTGAAGTTATTGTTCTCATTTATTTTTTAACAATAGGAGAATCTTTAGCATTTTTGTAAAGGTATATGATTAAAAGGAGTTCTGAGAAAACAGAGACACTGAGCTAAAAATTAAGAGAGGGTTATACAGTTGTAACATTCACACCACCCAGACTGTAATAAGTATAGTGAGCCCATTCCATTCAATTCATACTCCAAGTTCATAAACATTTAAGATTCTATGGCCCTTCTTAATGTGCATGAAGGACTCCATTAGAAGTTGTCTGTGGCCTTGATAAATACTAACAAATAATTGGAGATTGCTCCATTTCCTACTTAACCTAAGGTCTTTTAATGTTGTTTCCTTTACTTTATATAAAGTCTTCTTTAAAAATCATGGAATGTTTTATAAAAATCCTAGAAATCTAAGACTTTAAAATTTCATTTCCTAGTGCCTTCTCAAAGTGTTCAAATGACAGAATGTTTGAACTTTTCTTAATTACTTCTGATTTAAGTGTGGGCACTAAGTATGTTATTTTTCTTTGTCTCTTTTCTTCTTTCTTACTTAAAAGCACTTCTATTTTATCAAAATATTTGGGCTATTTACATTATAACTTACTTTGCATATTGAATTGCTTTGAATGTATTTGTGAGATCTCCACCAAATTGGTATGTCCGGGATGTTGCTTCAATCATTGCAGCTTTGGTTTTGAAAGTGTTCAGGTTAAATACAACTCTTGGTATGTTGGCATACTGAATTAACCCCACCTTCAAGAAAGCATAAGTTTATTAAAGGCTTGTCATTAAGTTATAAATAATTTCTAATTAACCAATATAAATCAAAATCAAAAGTGCATTTGAAGTGGGATGATAGTATTTGATATGCATTTTCAATTTTGTTCTTAAGAATAGCTATTTTTCTTCCAATGGAATGACTTCTTTGTTAGAAGCTGTTAGTTACAGCAGTAGTATTTGTTGATAAGCAAGATCATGTCCTATCATATATGATTTGGTTCTCAAGAGTAATATTTATAGATTTTTGACTACAATAGTTATAGATTATCTAGTAATGGATTTTTAAGCAGTGCCTTATAATATTTTAATATGGATAATATTAGAATCCAGTTCATAACAGAAATATTAAAATGATATAAACTTTCTGATTAACAATGTATATATACATGTAAACAATTATAAGCAGTCATAGATGGAAGATAACAGCTCATCAATTAAAAACAGGTGCAAAATAAACAAAGAATTATATTTGAATATGAAAGAAAAAAAGAGTGAGCTAATCAAAACAGTCAATTTGAATGCATTTATTGTTCTGGATTTCCTCTAATCGCAGACTTTAGCATCTTTGGAAGAAAGCTGCTATATGTGCAAGTAGGCAGGAGGTTTTTGGCCTTCAGAGAAAATGCCATTAGAGAGAGTCTCATCTGAGAAATCTGACAGATGGAGCAACTTCTGAACAAGGTTGGGGCACATATCCTAATTCTTTAGATCAAGAAGGCCAAATACTTCTATTAATGTCCTTATTCTCAGCACTGAAATCATCCTCTATGCATAGGAGTTGGGGGCTTCTAGAATAGGAAGTAGCAATAAGATGTCAGTATTGTGAAAGGGTCCTTAAGATAGAGGTCAGTACGTAAGGAAGGTGGAAGGGGCAAGGCCTGGATTTCTGAGTTCAATCAGCTACTTTTGCTAGGAAGCAACTAAGTAGGCACTGGGAAGATGTGAAAAATATATTTCTGGAGCCTTCTCTTTAGGACAGGATGTAAGACTTGAGAGAGAGGACAGGATCAAAAATCACTCTATGAATTTCAAAGTCTAATATGAGAGGAAGACGGTATGACAGTCCCAAAACTCCTGTGTGAGAAAGGGGAATAATGAATAGAAGACTTAAGGAAATGTACTATATTAGGACTTACAGAAAGGTCAAATTTAGATGGTAAGAAAAAGAGACTGTGTAAATCACCTCTAGAGATGAAGAAAATGCATGGGGGTAGGAAGACAAGAAGAGGAAGGCCATGAATTCCATTCAAGAGACTATTAAATATAGTAAGTCATGTGATGGGGTAAGTCCATTTAGAGATGGATAAAACAAGCAGATACCTAGGAAAACTTCTCTTATAATGGGACCTTAACAGGATGCTATCCAGAAAGAAATGCTATACCTGGTCTTATTCATAGAATTTTCTGGTAAAAGCCCACAGTGAAACCTCCAAAGATTTGGTGAACACTAATGTCCTCTTAGTATTGAAAAGCAACATCAATGGAAAACATATAATAATATTTTGTAATACTGTACAGGAAAGCAGAAAATCAAATTTCAATATAGCTAACTGTGAAGCATTTAGGGGAAGATGTTCCAACAATTGTTACTAGATGTTGGACACAAGACATCAGATGACAGGAACAACGCAAGAATATACACTGGGAACTCTGTCAACTGGTTCTGTTGATATTGGTTCAACCAGAATGACCGTGAAAGGGCAAATCCAATAGGAAAGAAAGAAAGAAGACCCAGAACTTTAACAATAAATGTTATTCAGTTTTATGGAAGCGTGAAGCTTCTGTTCCTGAGTTTTGGATGCCTATCTCAAGAAGATAGAAAAGGAAATTAAAGACTCCTTAAAACATGGAGAGCTATACAAAATTATTAAAAAGTCTTATTCTGTGTAAAAAAGCAAGGGCTGAGTAAAATATGATAAAAGACTAAAAAATAACAAGATAGGATTATGCTGTTTATAGACTTAAAAATGTTCATTTTTGAGAGGGAGGGAGAGAGAGAGGGGACAGAGGAGCTGAAGCAGGTTCTGTGCTGAGAGCCTGATGCAGGGCTCGAATTCATGAACTGTGAGATCATCAGTCTGATGCTTAATGGACTGAGCCACCCAGGCGCCTATTGACTGTCTATTGACTTCTCTACAAAAATCCCAGAAATTCAAGGACAACAAAAGAAATTAATTATTAGTCCAAGTGGCTATCAATAAAATAATACATATTGGATTTTAAAATGTATCGATAAATTCATAAGTTATAGGAGGGAAAAATAAGCAGCTGAAAAAGATGAAAATGCTACATCCTATATCTGATGCCTGTCAGAAATAGAAATCTAAGCTCAAAGACCAACACTGGACAACGTCATAGACAGAAAAACTCAATGTAGTGCAAATTTCAATTAACTGTCAAGGTTAACGTTAAATGCATTTAATGTGGGGATTTGAAAAATGCAAATATTAAGACCTCATATCTAACAATATTTTCTTAGAAAGAAATCTGTGGGTTAGTGTATGTATTATTCATGTCCATACCTGTGTCTTTGTGGGGCCTATATCCAGGCCTTGGACAAATTTTTCCAAAAAATTCTTTACTGCATCCCAGGGATAAATACTGTTTGACTCATCACATACAACCACAACATCTATGAGGGAAGGGCAGGCTACACAGGAAAAGATGAAAGAAACAGATTTCCATTGTTAATTCACTCTTCACACTTATATGCAAATAGGACAAAGTAAAATGGACTTGAGAGGGGTTGGGTGGTACTTGATAAATCCCGCCTCTGCCCTTCATGTAAGGTATTGCTCGGACGCTCTACACATTCATCACTTACTCTGAACTGCAGGTGCAAAGCTGGCCAAGAGCTGAAAATTGGGACTGATATCAGAACAAACACCAGTTGCATAATACTGGCTTCCGCATTGCTGTGCCCACAGGGGACCACACGTCTTCAAAGAAATGAGAACAATGACAAAACACATGGAAAATGTTAGTCTTCTACTTCTCCATTTGTAAAACTTAGAGATCATTTCTTTTTTCTTTCTTTCTTTCTCTCCCCCCACCCCCACCCAGAGATCATTTCTATGATTTCACAAGATACTAGAAATTGTCAACTCTTGAAACTATCGGGTCAAAAAAGCCTCTGAGAGAAAGTGCCTCAGAAAGAAAGAACAAACAGAAGAGAGGGAGAAGATAGCAGCTGGGCTGGGAGACAGGTGTCAGCGGTGTAGGGAGGAGACCCTCAGGTCACCGAACTAGAGAAAGGAGGTGCTTTCCTTCATCTTTTGTCTCTCAGTTATCTGGACTTCAGGGGCTTTATCTATAAACGAGGATAATCATATCTACTATCATGCAAGGTGTTGTGAAGATTAAATGGTTCTCTAGATGTAAAGCATTTAGAACAGTGTGGGGTAAATAACACATGGCACATAGTTGTTAGCCAGCATCACTACAGTTGTTATTCTTTTTTTCCCCCCAAAGTTTATTTATTTACTCACTCTGAGGGAGAGGGAGCGCAGGGGGGTGGGGTGCAGAGAGAGAGAGAGAGAGAGAGAGAGAGAGAGAGAGAGGAAGAAGAGAATCCCAAGCAGTCTCCATGCTGTACTGTTAGTGCAGAGCCCGATGGTGGGGTGGGGGTGGGGGTGGGGGCTCAAACCCATGAACTGTGAGATCATTGCCTGAGCCGAAATCAAAAGTTGGACGCTTACCCGACTGAACCCCAGGTTTCCCTACTGTTATCTTGAACAGAGATTATACTATTCACTTTTACTATTGTATTATATGTATACTACCACTTATTCTATTCAGCAGAAACCATGAACCCACAAGCCCCAGGATCAGGCAGGAACCTAAGAGTGCTCTGGGTTGGCATAGATGCCATGGTAAATGAAGAGTCCAGGTGTCATACACATGGGCAGGCCACCATGGCTCCTGCCCATTGCCAGCCTTGCCAGATCTTCCAAATTTTCAAGGAGAGTCCGAGAAGACAAATTCTTTGGGAAAATCCACTAAATAAACACAAATGAGGTACATGAACTGTCAGCTTTTAACGATGTTATAAGGTATTTGAGGACTTCTGATCCCCCTATTTCCACTGCCTAAAAGTCATCCAAGCTGGCACTTGTCTCCTTGCCCACATCATACATACTCCAATTCTTAATATCTCCATTAACCCAACCTCAGATCTTTCCTTTTCATCAGCCTTTCAATGCCAAGAACTCCTGATAAAACTGTGATTAAATCACACCAGAAAAACATTACATTAAATCCTGTTAGAACTGCTAGATGTAAAAGGAGAAAAATGGGAAAGAGAAGTCTAGTTAAGATCCTAAAGAGCATCTACAAAGTTTAACATTATGTAAAGCTGTGGTTCAATTATTAAAATTTAACAAAAAAGTATGAACCTGCAAAAAAAAAAAACAATTGGAAGAATAAAAGGGAATTTGTTTGACCCAGTTTAATTGTTGGTTGCTCAAAGGAAAAGCAGCTGTGGTCATAGTTCATGCTCAGTGAATAATCCATAGTTCTTCCTCCTATAACACTACTTCATGATGCCAATTAGTTAAGGGAAAAATCACAATTGATGCCTTTGATTAGTTTACCAAATAATGAATACCAATTATATTGATTAGTATCATCAATCCCCATCCCCAAGTTAGTTTTTTAAAATCACCTTGAAAAATAATAACTCAGGAAGTGTTCAAGAATTTTTTTTTGTTTTAAAAGCAATGGAAAACAGCATTAAGAAGTTGAAATTAGAATATGCCAATTGTTAATGCCAGAACTACATTCCTGCTTTAAGCCCAGAACTTAAGCAGTTTCAAAAAAATGTGATGATTGTCAGCCTTTTCCACATAATTCTTAAGAGTATCTTAAGATTTTGACCTTTTAGGTATGTAAAGGAAGCTTTGGATTTTTTTTTCTTTTTTTTTCCTCTCTCTCCTTCCCTCTCTCTTCCCTCCTTCTCTGCTTGCTACATTGGTTGTTAAATTAATGTCTTAAATTCTCTTGCAATTTTATTTTACTTTATCTGAAGTTACAAATTGAAAATTTAGAAGTACGTCCTGTAATCCCTATATCTCAATATGTTCCTTTTCTTAAATTTATTCAACCTCAAAAGCAAATAAGTAAACAAAAAGAGACGAAAACAATCCTATTTTTAAAACTTTGGAATATCATGAACGATGAAGATTCATTGCACTATTTATTTATGCTTTGAATTACACATATTATAAGTAATATCTGATTTATTGAGTGGTACCAATGTTTGAATACTAATATCTATTAGTAAAAGGAGAATGACATTGTTCAAAATTAATTATATTCTTAGAATAGTTAAGTTATACATCTAGGCTTTTGAGTTAGCATGTCGATGGTATAGACATAACTAATGTAAAGTTAAATTAAGTTTTCTATGGCTATTTTAACAGGGCAATAAATATAACTAGGATCATCTATATGCTGGTGGAAATGTCTAGTAAGATTGGGTTTTTATTTGCCTCAAAAACTTTTTTTTTCGCATGTGATGGTTTTCATTTTTTTATATAGTCAAATTAATCTTTTCAACAATTTCCTATATTATTTCTTCTGTTAGTTCCAAGCTTATAAATTTTCTAAAATTTTCGTTTTCTTCCAGTTTTTTATATTAACTCTAATCCACTTGAAAGTATATTTGGATATACAAGTTGTTAACCAATTAGTTGTCCCCAAACCACTTGTTAAAGAAGGTATTTCTATTTCACTGACTTGTAATGTTTTCTCACAGCATTCTAGAAACTCAATGAGAATAAATACTAACATGAAATAAGATGAGGGACCAAGACATGACTTAAATGATATCAGATTTGCCAAAGGGTTATAGCAAATGGTTAAAGACAGAAATACTCTTCAGCCTGGAAATGCACTCTCTGAATGAGCAGTACCTATCTTAAAATTCCTATGGGAAGAAGAAACAGGACCTGGAATTATGTTGTTATCAACAAATGCTAAGCACACTTTCCAAGGGCAAAGGATTGGTGTTCTTTTTGCTGCTTTCTTCTAAGACATTCTATGGCAATGGTTTTACTGGGTATCTTAATAAGTCTATATACCAATAGATAGGTATGCCACGTTGGATATCCACATGGTATGATTTATCCCAAAGCAAACTCTAATATTTAAACATCAAGATTTGATTTGATAGGTGGGATGGCGAGAAGACACTAACTTCACACTTTGAGACAGATGAGAATTTGAAAGGTAAATACTCACGAGAAATCCTCCGGTTCCTACGTTCCTTGTGAGTGTCAAGCCAAGGCTCATGTTGGTTTTCATTTCGGTAACATTGGGAATGCTTGTGGCAGCTTTCAGAGAAAAAGATTTTAAAAAGTGAATAAATCGTTGCCATTTATTTAAAGTTGTTAAAAACCACACTCACGTTTATATGTAGCATTGAGTTTAGTGTCATATATCCAGGTACTCACGTTATATATTCACATGTAGAGAAATGAAGGACCTTCAGTGATCTGGCAGCTCATACATTTAAATGTGTGAGGCTACAGAATGTAAGATATTGGGGGTGGTATCTGAAAGGGCATGACTTATAGGCATTTAAGTTTAAAATTTTTAAAAACAAAGTGCTGGCCAAACAAAACACATCTGAGGACACTATTTGGTCTCCGATTTGCCAACGCCCACTCTTTTCAAGGTCACAATGGCTCCATGTAATGCTTTATTCTGGATTAGAAAAAAGTATCCCTGAAGTGTTATTTAAAAACAGCATATACATACAGAGAAAGACAGACACCATATGTTTTCACTCTTATGTGGATCCTGAGAAACTTAACAGGAACCCATGGGGGAGGGGAAGGGAAAAAAGAGGTTAGAGTGGAAGAGAGCCAAAGCATACGAGACTCTTAAAAACTGAGAACAGGGGCGCCTGGGTGGCTTGGTCGGTTGAGCGTCCGACTTCGGCTCAGGTCATGATCTCGCGGTCCGTGAGTTCGAGCCCCGCGTCGGGCTCTGGGCTGATGGCTTAGAGCCTGGAGGCTGTTTCAGATTCTGTGTCTCCCTCTCTCTGACCCTCCCCCGTTCATGCTCTGTCTCTCCCTGTCTCAAAAATAAATAAAAACATTAAAAAAAAAAAACTGAGAACAAACTGAGGGCTGATGGGGGGTGGGAGGGAGGGGAGGATGGGTGATGGGTATTGAAGAGGGCATCTTTTGGGATGAGCACTGGGTGTTATATAGAAACCAATTTGACCATAAATTTCATATATTAAAAAAAATAATAAAATAAAAAAATAAAAATGGCATATAATGGAATCTGACCCAAAGCAGTAGTGAGTGAATTTTATAAGGAAATTCTGAAAGGATGCTGAAATCACTCATCATCAGGGAAATACAAATCAAAACCACAATGAGGTACCACTTCCTGCCTGTCAGAATGGCTAAAATTAACAACACAGGAAACAACAGATGTTGACGAGGATGCGGAGAAAGGCGAACCCATTTGTATGTTGGTTGTGGTGTAGTCACTCTGGAAAGGAGTATGGAGGTTCCTCAAAAAATTAAAAATACTAGGCACCTGAGTGGCTCAGTCAGTTAAGTGTCTGACTTTGCTCAGGTCATGATCTCACGGTTTGTGATTTTAAGTCCCATATCCAGCTCTAGGCTCTCAGCACAGAGCCTGCTTTGGAACCTCTGTCTCCCTCTCTTTCTGCCTCTCTCCCACTCATTCTCTCTCAAAAATAAGTAAACATTAAAATAATTAAAAATAGACCTACCCTATGACTATGATTGCCCTACTAGGTATTTATCTAAAGGATACTAAAATGCTGATTCGAAGGGGCACATGCACCCCGATGTTTACAGCAGCACTACCAACAGTAGCCAAATTATGGAAAGAGCCCAAATGTCAAACAACGGATGAATGGGTAAAGAAGATGTAGTATACGTGTGTGTGTGTGTGTGTGTGTGTGTGTGTGTGTGTGTGTGTGTAATTACTTGGTGATCAAAAAGAATGCAATTTTGCCATTTGCAACAGGTGGATAGAACTGGAATATATTATGATAAGTGAAATAAGTCAGTCAGAGAAAGGCAAATACCATATGATTTCATTCATATGTGGAATTTAAATAAGAAAATTAACATAGAGGAAGGGAAGGAAAAGTAAGTTAAAAACACAGAGGGAGGCAAACCATAAGAGACTCTTAAATACAGAGAACAAACTGGGGATTGTTGGAGGAGTGTTGGGTGGGGGAATGGGCTAAATGGGTGATGGGCATTAAGGAAGGCATTTGTTGGGATGAGCACTGGATGTTGTATTTAAGTGATGAATTACTCAATTCTACTCCTGAAACCATTAATACACTATATATTAACTAATTTGGATTTAGAAAAAAGATTTTAATGTTTAGTTTTAAGAGAGTGAGAGAGAGAGAGAGAGAGAGAGAGAGAGAGAGTGTGTGAGCAGGGGAGGGGCACAGAGAGAGAAGGAAACACAGAATCTAAAGCAGGCTCCAGGTTCTGAGCTGTCAGACAGAGACTGATATGGGGCTCGAACTCACGAACTGCAAGATCATGACCTGGGCTGAAGTCAGACACTCAACCGACTGAGCCACCCGGGTGCCCCCACTAACTTGGATTTAAATAAGATAAATAAGATAAATAAGATAAATAAGAAAATAGAAGAAAATGATGAGACTAGCCATGTAAAATAATAATCCCCAACTTCCTCTCTCCCACTCAACTAGGGCATCATCCACTGACTGTATCCATTCTTGAGCTGTGGAACATTGCAATTCTCCTCAACAGTATTATTTAAACATTAAATAATGTTTAAATTTGTTGGCTAATCTCTGCTTAGCCAACATTAACTTTAACTTACCCTCCTTGACCCAGGGCCATTATTTTATTAGCTTTACCTAAAGGTCATTCTTGGAAGTCCTCCTTGTTGTCTCTTTCCTTTGTGTCTTCAAGAAAGGAGCAATCTTTCTAAGACTGATTTTCCCATGGACCAGTGATGTTAATTCCAACCAGTTAATTCTACTCTTGATAAATAGTTACTCCCTTTCATCACCTCCTTCTACTCTCCCTACAAATAGGATCATTCGTTTTTATCAGGAAAATCTTCATTTAACCCTGCTCCTCCATCCGTTTTCCCAACTCTCCTTCACTACTCAAATTCTGTAAACAAAGGACTACTTTTACTTGTAGAACTTGTTCATGCCTCACATGCTCTTAAATTCTTTGTGATCCATTTCTCCCCTCAACACTATTAGATTCATAATCACGGTAAGAAATTTGCAAAATGTGATCTGCTGGAGTTAAAGAAGGTAACAGAGTTGGAAAGAAGAAGATAACAGAACTGCTATGTGTATGTTTTTATTCTTTTAAATTTATTTTTTGATTCATTAATTATTTTTCTAGTTTCAGGGGTAGAATTTAGTGTTTCATCACTTGCATATAACACCCTGTGCTTATTCTTTTTGTTTGTCTCAAGTTTTTATTTAAATTCTAGTTAGTTAACATGTAGGGTAATATTGGTTTTAGGAGTAAAACTTAGTGATTCATCACTTACATATAACACCTAGCGCTCATCCCAACAAGTGCCCTTCTTACTACCCATCACCCATTTAGACATCCCTCACCCGCCTCCCTCCATCAACCCTTAGTTTGTCTCTACAGTTAAGAGTCTGTTTCCTGGTTTGTTTCCTCTGTTTCCCCCCACCTCTTCCCCTATGTTCATCTGTTTTGTTTCTTAAATTCCACATATGAGTAAAATCATATGGTATTTGTCTTTCTCTGACTGACTTATTTATCTTAGCATAATACACTCTAGCTCCTTCCACATCATTGCAAATGGCAAGATATCATTCTCTTTGATGGCTGAGTAATTGTACAATAGTAATTGTAATTGTATATATACTACACCTTCATATCCATTCATCAGTGATGAACATTTGGGCTCTTTCCATAACTTGGCTATTGTTGATAATGCTGCTATAAACATCAGGGTGATATGCCCCTTTGAATCAGTATTTTTGTATCCTTTGGATAAATACCTAGTGGTACAATTTCTGGTCATAGGATAGTTCTATTTTTAGCTTTTTGAGAACCTCCATACAGTTTTCCAGAATGGTTGCACTAGCTTGCATCCCTACCAATGGTGTAAGAGGGTTCCCCTTTCTCTGCATCCTTGCCAACATCTGTTGTTTCCTATATTATTAATTTTAGCCATTCTGACAGGTATGAGGTGGTATCTCATTGCAGTGCTTATTCTTTTAAATTTATTTTTATTTAGGAAGATAATAAGTCAGTGCATGAATATAATTTTTTAAAAATAAAAAGTATAGGAGGGCCTGTGTGGCTCAGTTAGGCATCCAACTCTTGGCTTCAGCTCAGGTCATGATCTCACAGTTCATGGGTTTGAGCTCTGCATCGGGCTCCCTGCTGACAGTACAGAGACTGCCTGGGATTCTCTCTCCTCTCTCCCTGCCCCTCCCAAGCTCTCTCGCTGTCTCTCTAAATAAATAAACTTAAAAAATATATATATACATATATATATGAGATGAGTATTCAAATGTTAGAGGTGATATGGTACACTGGGGGTGATATAATAAAATGTTTGAACTATATAATAAAACCTTTGAGTATTCACTCCTAATGTGTACATTTTTATTATTTTTAGAAATATTATGTAAATGTATGTTTATGATATGTATTATATATGTCTTATATAGATGAATGTTCAAAATGTTTGAAGAGCACTGATCTAGTTCACCCATTATCTCCTTAAATAAGTTAATGATCTGTACTCAGTCTTCATACCCTTCAACTTTGGTAGCATTTGACACCACTGAAGTTCCTTCCACCTCATGTTGATTAAACTCCTATCTTATGCCAGAAATGATGCTAGAAATTAGGTATACAAAGATGTATAAGAAACATGCCCTTGATTCTAAGTCCCAATCACTATTTTTGAATCTCTACTCTCTCTTGATTCCCTAACATAGATTTCCTAATCTATTTTAGTTCTTCAGAACTCTAAAAGTCGTCAGTGCTGGGTTTTTTTGGCATGATTAAATTGAGTAATTTTTTCGATGCACCAGGAAATATTGCATGGAAATACGACTTATTTAGCTTTTTAGTCTTGCACCTTTAATAACTTTATGCATTAATAGAAAGCCTCTGAGATATGGATAATTAAAACAGCAATTCCAAACACAAAGGATCCAAAATGATGACTTTTTTTTTTTCTTTTAGAATGCAATTACATAGTCAAGACCAGAAACAGAGTATTTCTCCTTACTTCTAAATGCAACCCTGGTACTGACAGGTGTATATTTAATAATTTGTTTTGAGGAGGGAGAGAGGTATGGATAAACTTAGATTTCTGTAAGGAATCATCAAAACAATCTTAAACATTAATGGAAAGTGGTCCACAGTCTAGGGCTAGATGGTCCACGAGGCACACATTTCCCATGCATCTTGTTAAATCAGGTCTTCAATCTGCATTGAAAGACTGGATGCAATTGGACCTCATATGACTAAAGATACAAAGGTAAAAAAAAAAAAGCTGTCTCTATTTCTTTAAGACAGAATTATGATTGATTTTGTTATTGTTTTTTAGTTAGGTTTATAACAAATGAGATCTTGTTATTTGTAAAAAATCATATTTCTAATTACCACTTACTTTGCAGATTCAGTTTTTCACATGTAGCAGTGGACAGATCAACAGGACATTTATACACGTCTCCCATTCGGTTCTCAGGAAAACCACTCCAAGGTGAACCAACCAGTAACCTAGAAATAGGAATTTTTTTTCATTAAATATAAAATGTTAGCTATAGTTTCTTAAAGATTAAAACTGACCACTAAACAATGAAAAAACCCACATTTAATTTCAATTTTTAATAAGAAAATAGTAATTCATATTTGTTCAGCTATAACCAGTTCTTTTTCCTTTCCTCTTAGCTGGTCCAAATTCTTAAATGATTTTAATATTTTTTAAATGATTTTAAATTTTTATTATTTTTTTTATTTTAGAGAGAGAGGGAGTATGAGTGGGGGAGAAGGGCAGAGATAGAGAGAGAGAGAGAGAGAGAGAGAGAAAGAGAGAATCTTAAGCAGGCTCCATGCTAAGCCCTGAGCACAGGGCTCAACCCCACGACCCTGGGATCATGACCTGAGCTGAAACCAAGAGCTGGATGCTCAACTGACTGAGCCACCCAGACGCCCCTGCTGATCCTGATTCTTGATGAATATGGGAAATACATTAGAGAAATATAATGCAGGCCACAAATGTGATCTGCATATGTAATTTTAAATTTTCTACTAGCTACATTAATACAATAAAAAGCAAAGGCGAATTAACTTAAATAATATATTTTCTCTAACATGATATACAATCATTATAAAAATCATTAATGAGATATTTGACATTCTTTTTTCCATACTAAGTCTTTGAAATTCAGTGTTCAGATGTTAATTTACATAGGGAGCAAATGAATTATCTAAGTGGTTTTACTGTTTATTGTCTATATAAGGGGATCCTTAGCAAAAACACAGAGCAAATATACTATGGAGCTCTCCTTCCATGTTAACACATCAGTAGCCAGAATGCAGGAAGCAGAGTTTAGAGACTGGTGCTTACATCCTTCTTTGGTTAGTTTTATTTCCTACAGAGCTTCTCCAACTAGAGACTATTTCCCTGTGGAACCATTCATCTAACATTTCTGGTCATAGAAGAATAGACAGAAAGAGTCCATGCAAACAGTCTGATCTTTAGAATCTGTAGTAGGTTAATTACTCAGCATCATCCAGTTACTAAGAAAGCACATTTGATTCAATGTTTTTTCCTTGTCAAAGTTGGGAAAGATGAGATGAAACTTAAATTCTTTCATGAGCCTTCTGCATAAATGTTTTAGCATTATTGATTAAATAACATGTGCCTCACACTAAGTGCCACAATGAGTACAGAAAGACGGTGTGCTTCTAATCTACTAAATCCAGTAAAGCTGTTTAAAATACATGCCAAGGAAAACAATAACAGTACAAATGAACAGAAATATATAAATAGGCTTCCCTCTGGAACAAACATTAAGATGGTCAGAGGATACAAAAATGAACACCAGAGGTTGAAGGTGTCAGTCATTATTCTCAGCAGAGGGAAGAGTATGAATACAGAGGAAAGAGGAAAATACAGATTATTTTGAAAGACAGTTAATGATTCACATAGCTAGTGAGAGCCAAGTGTAACTGATTCTGAAGCCCAAGCTCTTAACCCTTAGGTTATTCTCCTTCCTCTTAGCTACAAGAAGGCCTGGCATAGGGCCCAGATTGGGAAAGCTATCTGAACAAATGGGTTGGGTTCCAGAATAATCAAGGAATAGAAACTGGAAATGATGGTCAAGCCATACCTACTGTGATGGGGGTGTGGCTGTGTGGCGTATAAGGAGGCTGTGGACAGGAAGGACACCAGCCAAGGTCATCTGGTAAGCACACATCCACACTGTAGGCCCAGGCTGTACTGTTCATAATATAGGGAAGGGCAGAGTATGTTCAAATAGTACTAAATTGTGGCAATTCAGGTGACTTGTACTGTGCACATTTTCCATCCATCCTCACCAGCCCAAGAGAAACACACTGCAGAATAAAAGTTAAGTGTTTCTCATCTAACATTTAACCATCCTGTTCTTCAGAGCCTTTGGCAGTAAAGCACCATCAGCTACCTTTTTCTCAATGAGAAAGCTCAAAAGGCTACGTGCTTTCTCCTATTGCCTCAGTGTTCCCCGGATACTCTCCCCTTCACTTCCTCCAGCCTCATCAAAGAATTCAGGATTTGATAATCTCACACTCAGGAAGGGTTATGACATCTCCACTACTGTTGTGAGGGCCGTGGTCTCCTACGTTAATCAGATGGGAAGAAGAGAGAGAAAGAAGTATCTGTACAATTGTGTGCCTCTTAACAAAAAGGACGTGAAGGTACTTGAAATTCTCTCAAAGAATATACATAGATCTCTGGCAGTATTATGCCGTTATTAGACTCTTAACACAAAACAATAGAAAACAGTGGAAAAACAGATCATTCCAGTGACCGGTAAAGAACAAGGGTGTCCTTATCATATATGACTCATTTTTTAAATATGGTGAACCACATTAGTAAGACACCCATAGGTCATGCTAGCGACTGCAGAGAATGTTTCATAGAGCATTGCTAACTCCTTGTTGGCAACATTTCCAGTAGACTCTCCTCCTTGCTTTCACCCGGAGGCCTCAGTGAAATTCTGATTCCTGACAATTCATCCTCATAAGGAAAGGCTATGACATCACTAGTGGCTGCTCCAAAGGAATTGTGACATTCTTATATTAATCAGACAGGAAGATGAGGAGGCTGGCATATTTATTTATAAAATCTTATGTAATCAGCTGTAACAGGAAGAAACATGCCAGGAGAGAATGTTACAAATGTGAAGAATAGGATAGGTTAGTGAGTAAATCCTGCTGAAGTAAGGCAAAGCTTCTTTGAAGTAATGGACTTAACTTAATCACAACCAGACAAAAGAGCTGCATGAACAGTCGTGTGTGCTGATTCTGAAAACAAAACAAAATCCCAAGACATAAACTCTTTTCTCCTGCAGTGAAACTGGGAATTCTTCCAAGATGACTTAAAATAACACTTACTGTTCAATTATCTTGTGGGGAAATAGTGATTATGTAGAGTTCCAAAACATAGCCAATTTGCCCACCTCCAGTGGAATTCAAAATACTTTGTTTAGTTAGTAAACAGTATTTATGGTGGTGTAGGTAGTTTTAAACCCACAATCCAGGGGCTGTTATAAATATCTTCCTTTGGTCCGTGAGTCTATAAACTCTCCAAGTGTTCCTTTAATACTAGCGATTTTTCTAGAGATTATTGACAGAGGTGTACTTAAAATAGTAGGGCAAAACAAGTTTTATTTGATGCTACAGATGTTTATTGCGATCCTGCCAGGCTGAAATTTTGCACCACACCTGGGGGTACCATTTCCATATAAATAGTGTGCCCTGGCCTTGTTAAGTATGCATCCTGTGAGGTTGTACATGGTGGCCAGACCTACTATGTGCCAGACTCGATTCTAGGCACTAGGGATACATCAGTGAATAAGTCAGTCAAAAATTACTGGTCTTGTGGAACTTACATTCTAGTGGGAAAAGATAGGCAACTTTAATAATAAAACATATCATGATGGTGATCAGTGCTCTGTGGGAAGAATGAGCAGGAGAGTTAGGAGTACAGTAGGATTCTCACACAGAGTCATGACACTGAGGCTTTTCTTTCCAGGAAGCAACTTTATTCGTGCCAGCACTGCTCAGTTGGGTTTGTACCAGAAGAACTGCACCCCGAATGCCACGTGGTGTAGTTTTTTATACATTTTCTATTTCTTTGTCTCCATATATGGTAACACACAAACAGTCTGATTAAGTGGTCTCACGTTACAAAGTTGTGAGGGATGTTGTCACGTACACATATAGACAGGTTGTCTTGAGGTTTTTTTGTTTTTTGTTTTCTCCTTGGGGAGGGGACCCTCCCACACGGGTGGGGATGGAAGGTGTTGTAATCTTTATTAGAATGGTCAGGGAGGCCTCACTGAGAAAGTGTCATTTAAGCAAAGACTTGAAGGAGGTAAAGAAGCAAGCCATAAAATTCTGGAGGAAAAATAATCCAGGCTGTGGGAACAACAAATGCAAAGGCCCTGTGGCTGGACTGCAGTGATAAGGAGGAATGTGGGAGGAGATGTAGTCAGATGGGTCACAGGACCAGATCCCATAAGACTGGTATGAAATTGTAAGAACTTGGCTTTGCCTCTGAGTGACATGAGAAAGCCACTGGAGAGTTTTCAGCACAGTAGTGATATGATCTGACATATTTTAGAAGGGTTTTGAAGGCTGCTCTGTTGAGAATGATTGCCCTGGGGTAAAGGTGAAGCAAGTGAAGCATTTTGGAAGCAAATGCAAAATCCAGGCGAGAGGAGATGAGGGGCTCCCACAGGGCTCATGAGAAGTGATCTTATTTTAGATATATTTTGAAGGTAGGGCCAGTAGGATTTCTTGAGGTTAGTTTTTAACACACACACACACACACACACACACACACACACACACACACACACACACACACACTTTCACCCCCCCCCCCCCCACACACACACACACTCACCCCACACACAAATAATCAAGGATGATTCTGGGTTTCTCTGCTAAGAAACTAAAAGGAACCAATTAGTCATGATTAGATAAGGGGGCTACTATCAGTAGAGCAAGATTTTGAGATAAGGTGAGCTTAAGAGTTCAGTATGAGGTATTTTAAGTTTGAGATGTCTATCAGACATCCAAGGGGGATATTTACTTAGGATTAGAAGCCTATTGTATACAATATATTAATGTAAGAAATTTCAAAGTCTATGAATACACAGTATATAAACATAAATATTATTCCATACGTGGTTTAGTTTTAAGCCACTGACAACACAAGGGGTCTGGTGAGTTCTATATAGCTAGTTGCTTCTTGCTTGTAATGCAAAAGGAGTTTTATGATGGAAAGGGGAAGACTTCAAATCTCTAGGAAGGAGGAAGACAGGTAAAGAGAGCTCATTTTTAGCTCCTGGCTGGGAAATGCTGTTGTTATAAATTTAATAGTTAAACCCTTTGGCATGTGTTAAAAGGAAATTTTAGTTTCTAAACTTTATTATGCTACTTCAGACTCCGTTGGCTGCCAGATTGCTTCCTTAAATAGTGGGATGGCTAAACCCTCAAGGTCTCTCAGTTCCCTAAGGTGAAGTCCACCAACCTCATTATTGCTAAAACATCTTAAGCCTATTCTGTTTCATAAGAAGCCTAGAAATTAGCTTTTGCACTGGAAACAAATGAGTCAATAAAAGCTGATTCTGTTACATTGACTCATCCAACATGAGGTTTTCCTAAAGTTAAAATCAAAAGCTGATATTTTCAATTTAAAGCCTTGTGATGACATAAATTCCACATTCTTGGAAGGAAAGGAATGGTCTTAAGACCACCATATTTTTATAAATCAAAGCCCATGAGATAGTACCTTTCAAACAAGGTTCTTTGGCAGATGGTTGTTTTATGAATGAGAAAATTTGGAAAAGCAACATTTATGAACTGCTTTACAGTTTATAAAGTACGTTTTATGTACATTGTCTCCTTTGATGCTTGTAAATTCCCAGAGAAGTCAAGTGTTACAACTATTCCTGTTTTCCTATGAAAAACCAAGTCTCAGTGTCTACTTGGCAACAAAGTCTAGAGCTGCACCTGTGTGCTTTCATTCCAAACCCCTGATTCTTTCTATCATAGTAAGTTCTGTTTAGAAGTCTCCCAGAGAAGAGATACTCATTGTCTGCCCATCCTATTGGCTATAAACAAATTAACAAACAGTTCCAACCTGTGCCACTTAGTATTCCCTAAATCCCTTGTCAGATGGAGCTAGACTGATGGAAAAGTTTCAGACAACTGGCCACCAGGAAGGTGCGCATGTGTAAGCCCCATTCACCTTTGTAAATGAACTTTGTTCCAGGAACAGACATTCAGGCATTAACATAGAGGAAAGCTTTAAATTATGAGCCAAGCTAGTGAGGCGTGGAGAATTTTCCCAGATCACTGCAGGTCTCCAGATATTTGAGAGCAGCAGATCCAACCCCTGTGCAAGTCACAAAAGATGGGTGTGTATGTGTGTTTGTTTGTAGGTATATGCACAAATTTGTGTCCAGAGTGGGGGAAGGGAGAAGCAAGTCAGAGCAGGGATATTTAAAATGGCTTTTCTAGGGGCGCCTGGGTGGCTCAGTTGGTTAAGCGGCCGACTTCTGCTCAGGTCATGATCTCGCAGTCCGTGAGTTCGAGCCCCGCGTCGGGCTCTGTGCTGACAGCTCAGAGCCTGGAGCCTGTTTCAGATTCTGTGTCTCCCTCTCTCTGACCCTCCCCCATTCATGCTCTGTCTCTCTCTGTCTCAAAAATAAATAAACGTTAAAAAAAAAAATTAAAAAAAATAAATAAAAAAAATAAAATGGCTTTTCTACTATAGATTTTTATTTATGATAAGTAACACCAACTATGGAAAAAGTCTAACCATAAAGATTATTTTAAAATGGAAAAGAAATGAATTATGGTATAACAAATATATGTAGATCAACACCAGGGTGGTCCGTGGGGTTCTAAAAGGTACTTGGTTCCCTATTTATTCTGCCCCTAGAGAAGGTCCTTGTTGACAAGAGACATGCCATTTTGCACATCCATATTAGTTGTGTTGAGTGATGGCTTAATTATATGGCAATACCATAATTATTTATAAAAACATTGACAATAAATTTTTAAACTTAAAAGTGTAAGACTATTACAGTCAGACTTCTTATGCCTTTCCAGAAACAAAAATTAGAGTAAGTCACAAGTTAGTGAAAATAACATGGAATGGAAGAACAAAAAGGAATATATATGTCATGGGTTTAAACTAAAAGCAAACCCTGTGAATAAACAAAGTAAGCATGTTAAATGGCCCTGCCAGGCTAACCTAATGGCAGGAGAATTTTATCTTTGGAAAAAGACATAAAGGATGATATTGGCTAATATTTAAAGGCCACAATGAAAGACAAAGACATGATTATTTTGGAAAAGGGATCAGAATAGCATTCTTGGCCAAGAAGAAGAAGAAATGGACTGAAGCTAATCCAATATGCATGGAAGTTAATTGATGACAGATGAGAAATGGTTGAGAAACAGGCAGTGGAGAGAGGTAGGGAAAAACTTGTTACTAAAAATCCTGATTTTCTTCCTACGTATTTTTACACAGTGCTGAGGAGAGTAACTCACATGTGCATAGTGGTTTAGTTTTTGTTTTTGTTTTGTGTTTTACAGTGGACATAATTTATTTTTTTTAAACAGTGGACATACTTTATGTTTTTTAAGGTTTTATTTTTTAAAGTTTATTTATTTATTTTGAGAAAGAGAGACAGTGCGAGCCGGGGGGGGGGGGGGGTGGGAGGCAGAGAGAGAGGGAGACAGAGAATCCCAAGCAGGCTCTGCACTGTCAGCATGGAGCCAGATGTGGGGCTCGAACTCACAGAACCATGAGATCATGATCTGTGCCGAAACCAAGAGTCAGACGCTTAGCCAACTGAGCCACTCAGGAGCCCCAAGGTTTTATTTTGAGTCCAGTTAGTTAACATACAATGTAATATTAGTTTTAGGTGTACAATACAGTGATTCCACATTTCCATACAACACCTGGTGCTCATTGCAAAAAGTGCACTCCTTCATCACTCTACTTAACCACATCCTCCACCCACCTCCCCTCTGATAACCATCAGTTTGTTCTCTATAGTTAAGACTAGTTCTCTCTCTCTCTTTCCCCCTTTGTTTAGTTTCTTAAATTCCTCAAAGGGTAGAATCTTATGGTATTTGCCTTTCTCTGAGTTATTTCACTTAGCATTGCACTCCATCCATGTTGTTATAAATGGCAAGGTTTCATTCTTTCTGTGACTGAATACTATTCCATTGTGTTTACATACCACATCTTCTTTACACATTCATCAATAGATGGACACTTGGGCTGCTTCTATATCATGGCTATTGTAAATAATGCTGCAATAAACATAGGGTGCATACATCCCTTTGAATTTGTGTTTTTGTATTATTTGGGTAAATACTCAAAGTAGTGTGATTGCTGGATCATAGGGTAGTTGTATTTTTAACTTTTTGAGGAATCTCTATACTGTTTTCCACAATGGCTGTACCAGTTTTCATTCCCACCAGCGGTGTAAGAGAGTTCCCCTTTCTCCACATCCTTGCCAACATCTGTTGTTTCTTGTGTTGTTGATTTTAGCTATTCTGACAGGTTTGAGGTAGTATCTCATTGTAGTTTTGATTTGCATTTCCCTGATGGTAAGTGACGATGAACATCGTCTCATGTGTATGTTGCCATCTGTATGTCTTTGGGGGAATTGTCTGTTCATGTCTTATGTACATTTTTTAGTTGACTTGTTTTTTGAGTGTTGAGTTTTATAAATTATTTCTATATTTTGCAAACAAACCCTTTATGGAATATGTCATTTGCAAATATCTTTCCCCATTCCATAGGTTACCTTTTAGTTTTGTTTTTTGTTTTTTATTGTTTCCTTCACTATGCAGAAGCTTTTTATTTTGATAAATCCCAATAGTTTATTTTTGATTTTGTTTCTCTGGCCTCAGGAGACATATCTATAAAGATGTTACTATGGCTGATGTCAAGAAGTTACTGTGTGTGTTCTCTTCACACATTCTTATGGCTTCAGGCCTTGAATTTAGGTCTTTAATCCACTTTGAATTTATTTTTGTGTATGGGGTAAGAAAGTTTCTTTCTTTTGCATGCTGCTGTCCAGTTTTCCAAACACCATTTATTGAAGAGACTATCTTTTTCCTGCTTTATTGAAGATTAATTGACCATATAGTTGTGGGTTTATTTCTGGGTTTTCTTTTCTGTTCCATTGATCTACATGTCTATTTTTATGCCAGTACCATACTGTTTTGATTACTACAGCTTTGTAATATAACTTAAAGTCTGGAATTATGATGCCTCCAGCTTTGCTTTTCTTTTTTAAGATTGTTTTGGCTATTTGAGGTCTTTGTGGTTCCATACAAATTTTAGGATTTTTTGTTCTGTGAAAAATGCTATTGGTATTCTGATAGGTATTGCATTAAATGTGTAGATTGCTTTGGGAAGTATAGACATTTTAACAATATTCTTCCAATCCATGAGAATGGAATGCCATACCATTTCGTTTTCATTTTCAACTTACTTTATCATTGTTTTATAATTTTCAGAGTATAGGTCTTTTACCTCTTTGGTTGGTTTATTCCTACAGTGGTTTATTTTTTGAAGTACTTCACTTTTTTTTTAAACTAACATATAGGTTTTATTTCACCAGTGAAGTGCTTTACTTTTATTCTCTCACGAGGTGCTCAAAACATTCTGGTTTGGTAGGGATGGCCCTCTCTTTGTGCTCCAGAGAGGGCATGTGACTTTTTCAAAGTCAGCCAGCTAGTGGTGGGGAAGCTGAGGGTAAAACCCTTGCGCTCTGGCTCCTGACTTATATGGAAAAGCCTTGTGGATGAGAGAATGAAAAGATAGGTGGTAACTGTCATCTCTATTCAGGCAACACATTCTGTAACAGAAATTTTAATTCAAAGTACTAAATGAAGTTCATCTTTCTTTATCAAGTTTATTTGACAATTATAATTAAATAATTTTTTATAAATGCTGATTACCTCCTGCCACTCTCCTCCTTACATACTTACAAAAATATGTACGCTTGGAACATCTTATCTCTGCTTTGCATTACTACCATATGCACATTACTTCTTAGCTCTGTAGTCTCAGGCAAACTACCTAGTCTTTCTAAGCCCCAGTCCCCTCATTTGTAAATGGAGTAATAATTTTACAAATCTTTCAGAGCGACTGTATTATGTGTCTGGCAAAGAAAGAGTACTCAGTACTTTTCAATACTGTAAATACCAGTAAATACCAAGTACTGTTATTACCAACATACATACAGCATAATCTTTGATATCTGTTATAGAATTGAATGTTTCTTATTACTTATCTGAAATCCTCTTCCATATGTCTTATACACAAGTATTATCCATGTACTTATAACACACATAGAGCTTTATTAATATTTTTCTTAATTATAATGTTAGAACTATAATATAAGTTCATTCATAAAAAATGGAGTTTTTTATTGGCCATGGCACATGTTCATTATATTTCTCTTCTTAAGGAACAAGCACGTACTAGTCCTTGCTGACACAAGAGAATACATCTCTCCCACTGGAAATACCCCCTCGTTCCCAGACAGTTCTCGTTACACAAATGGCTGTAGGGTTCTAAGATTTTTGAGTCATAAAATGAGCTCAGACTGTTCATGCGACAGGCCTTCAGATTAGACAAACAGAGACAGTGCATATCACCACAAGCTTCCAGGAAATGATTTTAAACATATCTCAATCCTTTGTATAATTGCTTCTGATAAAAATTGCATCATCCACATTTAAACATCCTGTGTGTATGATGAGGGCCTCAATGTGCCACTGAAGGGACAGCAGACCACGGCTTTACTTCCAGACACAGGGGTGCTCCCTTGCTCTGCTTGGGAGGTAATCTTGCTTGTCAAACGATCCAGCCTTTTTGAGACTGTTCAAAAAGCTCTAGAATTTTCAAAGCTACATGACCACTATTTCTAGAGAAAAAGCCACAGTGTAGTAAAAGTATAATAAATAAAACTAGAAAAGCATCAAGACCATTTTGTTAAGATCTTGTACATCCCAATGTAAAATATGCCTATAAATTCCTAGGAACATGAGCCATGTGGAAGCTGAGGTTGTATTTGAAAAACAAGGAGTGTGATTCAAGAAAACTCAGACTAGAGCCTTATGTGAGTTGTCAGAAGGAAGGCAAGGGCTGAGAGACAGAGATGGGGCTCAACAATACAGACTGTAAAGAAAGTCAAGGAAAGAGGAGGAGAAACTACGCAAACAGCAGCTTCAGAACAAGCAGTAAGAGAGTAAAGAAAATAAAGGGATGTATGTGTGTATGTGTGTGTGTTTTGTGTGTATGTGTGTTATATAAGTCTAGGAGAAAAAGACTCCCAGTTATTAAAGGAATTCACAGTAATCCCACTTTCTGTGCCCAAAGTTAACTTGACTAGTATCAGGAGGCAAGTTAATATTTAAACAGTCCTTTCCACATCTGCTACTTCCATAATGTCTGTGCAGTTGTCATAAATTAGGAGTGGAGAAGGGCACTGTGCCAATCGTCAAAACAAATAGGCAATTCTGGATTCCAAGTTTCGTATTATTTTCCTTGAGCCTGAGTGCTGTGAGGGCGCTGGTCCTAACCATGGCCACTCGGGCACTAGAGTGGGAAACACCACCACATGGATCCTGTGACAGCCCTGCCCCCTGTGACAGGCTGATGAGAGAGAGGCCAGGAGCAAATCTTGCCCTCAAGTGTCTCAGGCTTCGGGAGGAGAAAACGAGCTCTTAATAGTAAGTTAACACTATCAGTGGCACTGAAAGAACACCAACATTATTAACCATACGGGGTTGGCCCTTATTACGTCTCTGGCATTACTCATGGCTGCCCGCTCTGCATATCAGTCTTTCTCCATGGCTCTACTCCACACTCCTTAAAGGTAATTCTGATGTTCTCTACTTGGCACTTCACGCAGTGTCCAGCCTGTGGTGGATTAGCAGATCATGTCCACTACTTGGCCTCTTCTGCTTCTCTGCTTCAACAAGAACGGAACAGTGGAAGGACAGACTGGCATGCCAGGCCAGCTTTTGTTCTCTTTCCTTCCAGCTTTGCACTACAACGGGGTTGAGTTTCTCAGGTAATACAGGCACTCTCCCTTCTTTTCTTTTTGTGCACTGGGATACGCTCTTACCAGCCGGTTTCAGACAGGCTTGAGGGAAGTAAGGTCTTGATAAGCCTACCGTTACTTATTCCCAAAAAGCTCTACACTGGAGTTAAAAGCACCAGCTGAGCCAATAATAGAGTGGTGCCTTGTTTCCCAATAGCCATTGTCCTGTGTTTATATATATCTCAGGAATGTCATGAGAAGGCCATGGTAGGATTGAGGAATGTTTAGTGTCTTTGGTCTGGACATAACCCTATCAGCACCAGAATCTCACCATAAGTTGCTAATACACTTGTCTTTTAACAATGTTTTGTATGCTCAGAGAGAATCGTGGAGGGAGAAAGGGGGTATGGCTGCTTCTCACTTTCCCAGGACTCTGCCTGCTAGATTCCTGTCAACATTTTTTCCCTGTTGGTCTTGTTCAGCTTCCAACCTGTAGTGGGCCAGTGGTTGAGTTACCTTCCAATCCTTCATAAGCTTATTGTCTCTAATAGCATCTACTGCTGATAGTGTCTCTTTCTCTCAGATTTGTCTTGTCCCAGAAAAACTTTCACTTAAAAAGAACAACCTCAAGCTTGATGGCAGATTGTCCTCAGCAAGGTCATACTTATGAAGCAGAACATCAGAGTCCCCCCGAAGGTCTCGTTCAGTTCAGACCTAAGTCAAATTACTATGGTTCACTTTGTAGAGTACCTAAAGTGAATAATTTGGAAGTGGGACTTTCATTCAGTCATTCAGCAAACAATTATTGATCCCCTACTTGGTGCCAAATAGCACTCTGGGTTCCGAACACGCCATTGAACAAAAACAATGTGCCTATACTCAGAGACAGGGCAGAAGAGAGACAATGGGAGTATAAACATGTAAAGGTGATTTCAGAGAGCAATAACTACTGTACAGAAAAGAAATCTGCATGGAAGGTGGGAGAGTGGCTGGGAGGTGAGCTGAAGTGCTCATGTATGTAGTCGTGCTCTGAAAGGTCTCTATAAAGAGGAGACATTTGAGTGGAGATTGAAAAATGAGAACCCACCAGCCAAGTGAAGATCTTGGGAAGACTGATCCTTCCAGGAAAAAAGCATGGGCAGAAGCTTTGAAGCAGTGATGAGCTTAGTGTGTTCAAGGGACAGACAAAGGACAGAATTCATAGGGCTTAAGGGTGAGGGGGTAAAACGTGAGACAGGACAGGCAGCCTGAGACCAGGTCAAGGAAGATCCTTTAAGGAATTTTAATGTCATCTGATTGGCAATAGGAAGCCACAGAGGGTTTTAATATTGGCAGTGACATTATTTGAATCATGTACTTGACAGTTCACAAGGCTTCCCCGAGGGGGGAGAAGGGAAGCAGCAGGTGGGCTGAGAAGCAGTTGCCGCAGTACCCGCAAGGGCTCATGTTGGCTTTGAGAAAGGACTGCAGGGATGATGGGGGAAACCCATGGTCTGTTATCACATGTATTTTGGTTGTGGCATCAGTAGGACTGGTTAATGGATGAGATATGGGGTGGTGACAGAAAGAGAGGAGTCAGGATTTTTGGTCTCATCAGCTGGTGCAGACAATCAGATATTTGTTTATGTTTGATATGTCAAGCCTGGTATGTCTACTAGGCATTAATGTAGTGATGTTTGTTATGTGTGTCCGCAGCTCAGGGAAGAATCGGGGCTAGATATGTAAAATTGCGGGTCATCAGCAAATTCATCTGCCAGATTCCAAGGTCATACTATACCAACTATAACATCTGTCTAGCCTTTAACCACAGTATATGATTATCAAAGCATAATAAGATAACTGTTAGAGATGCGCTCTCATATCCCAAATGATAATAATTGCTACTCTTTGGGTTTTCAACCAGACCGTTATTATCCTTTGGGATGACTGACAAACTACAACATACGTTGCTTTCCAAGTCTCCTCATATTAGTTAATGCTTTTGTCCTGACTATTCATCTCCTCCCCTTAAGACCCCCTTAAGACTCATGATTCACTTCCTCCAAGATGTCTTTTGAGACAGTACCCTCTCGAGTGATAATTTCATTTTGTTTCCCTATCACACAAATAGGCATGCTCCAAAACGTGAATAATTTGGATTCTAAATGTTTCTTAGAATTCAATTTTTTGAGCATCGAACTTAAGCTCACACAGAAAAAAGATTATTAATGATAGCTCTTATTTGATAAGCCAAAAATAGCCATTCAGTCGTTGAAAAGAACTCTAAAGGATCCAGATTGGAAGATCCAGGGTAAGTCTGAAACCTTCTGCGGCAACAGGAAGATAAGGTTCTAATGGCAGGACTCTTGTGACCAGTGGATATCAAGACTGGCAAGGGAGGAGCTAAAGTTCTTCTACCTAAAGACAACTTTCAGAATCGTCTAATTTCCCCTGCATTGATTTTCATTATTTTAAAGGGAAACTTAAACCAGCAATGGGGGGGGGGGCATATATTTCCATATCCTTGAAGGTAGTTGATATAAATGTAACCATGGTTTAAATGTAACCATTACACAGCATTAAAAATTGGGAGCACTTTTAGGCAAAAATGAACAATGCAAATGCACTAGAGAAAGGGAACTGCTATGATGAATTTACTATGGAATAGTTAGGGGAAGTTTTCTATCTAGGTTTTTAAAAAGTACCATTACACCATCTCATTAATTATCAATCTGAAAGTTATCATCTCTCAAGGAAAGATCCTTCATTTAAGGATATTTGAAGATATCCATTAATAATATATTCATGTACCAATTTGAACAAGCAATTGGAGCCAAACATTAAATTTATTTAGTATTTGTATTGAAACCATAGAGAGAATATTCTTACCAGTTGCCTTTTGGATTTACAAACTGTTGCAGAGCATAGCCAAACTGTTCACTTGAAGGACCGGAAAATATCTTTGCTTCTAGGAGACCAACATTGTATGCCATACAATTTAAAATGCCTATTAAGAAAAATGAAAACATAGTCCATATTTACAATTTGTGAATATAGTTTTGTAATACAATTCTCAAAGACCACTTAAAAAAACTTGTTTTATGTAATAATCGTTTTCCTTATTAGTGTTTACCAAGAACACTATTAGTGTTTACCAGTACTTATTTGGGGTTCTGATACCATGCTAAAAAAATTTTAATGTTTTATTTATTTTTGAGAGACAGAGAAAGAGACAGAGCATGATCAGGGAGGGGAGAGAGAGTGGGAGAGCCAGAATCCAAAGCAGGCTCCAGGCTGTCAGCACAGAGCCTGCCGTGGGGCTCGAACTCATGAGCTGTGAGATCATGACCTGAGCTGAAGTTGGATGCTTAACTGACTGAGCCACCCAGGTGCTACCCATGCTAAATACTTTATATACATGATTAAGTACCCCATTCATCCTCATGGCAACCCTAGAATATGATTGTTAATATTATATTTGTTTTGCAGGAATTTCTAAGGTTCCTGAAGAGAAGTGTGTCTCACACGTGGAAAGAAATAAGGGTGAGGGCAGGATTTGAACACAGGGCTGTCTGATTCAACAGTTTGAATTCTTAAACCACATATCACCTCTAGGGACTTTTAAATAACTCTAAGCTGTTCAAAGGGCTGAAGGCTATCTACTTTTTCTCTTGAATCCCCAAGAAGATTTTGACACGGACTTTGTATGAAATATCTGTTGGAAAAGCACTGCTGATTACCTCAGAGAAGGAGGAAAAATCACAGCCCCTTGAAAATTGTATCATTTTCTTTCATAAGAGATCAT
Organism: Panthera onca; assembly: GCF_046562875.1. Classification (NCBI taxonomy): domain Eukaryota; kingdom Metazoa; phylum Chordata; class Mammalia; order Carnivora; family Felidae; genus Panthera; species Panthera onca. The sequence goes on along the minus strand of NC_138339.1, from coordinate 39,393,917 downwards.
TTTTGAGGATGAAAATGTAGAGAATGGTGTCCTATCTCTTTTATTCCAGTGAGAACTGTCAAAAGTGGTTTTGGCTTTTGATGCTCCTTTCTGAATGCCCAAGAAACGATAATCATTTTCAAAAACAACAAAGACCCTGATAGGATAAAGCCTTGCTAGACTGTTTTTTTGAAAAACCTTGTTTGTGATGGAAAGGGAATGAGGGGAAAGAGCACGGTTGATAGCTGTCCGTCCTTCACTCTGAAGAGAGAAGGATGTGTGGATATTAACGCTGTCTGTGGGAAGGGGAGTATGCTTCATCCTGTTTGAGATCTGTTTATTTTTGCAGACACCGAAGGCAGAGTGGGCTCTTTAAAACTGACATCCAAGTTCTACTACTATGTGTTTTCATGAAAGAATATCCCACTTTCTGGACAGCATTGAAAGTACACAGTTTTCATCAATCTATTGTTTCAGCCACTGGAAGGTTGGAGGAAAAGGGCTTGCTATTCCACTGTGCCTGCGCAATCCTGAGAGCAGAGTGTGCCAAAGGAACTATGAGGTCAGTGATAAAACTTTGGGAACTTAAAGTAATTAACGTGCTTCTCTATGTGCCAAAGCCATTCTACCATCTCTTGTTCATTCAAGAGAGCTCAGCCTATTATTTCTTAAAAAGACAGTCTGTCAGGAAGAGGACAAATAATAATTTTGAAATGCTCTGCAGCAAAATCTACACAGCTCTACATTTGCAGATTTTCTCTTTAACATCTATTTCTCATATGCACCACTGCTCCTTTATATTTTTCAGGAAATACAATGCAAAAGAAAATAACATAGGAAACTAAGGAGGGAGCTGGAATAGACATAGAATACTGGGGTCTTCAATCAACAATCCTGGTGTTTATCTTCACCCTACTGTGCAGAATGCGATAAACACTATTTAAATATGTTACCAATGTTCTAACATACTAGTAGAAGCTTCAGGAAATGATATCAAATGTCTAATGCTGGAAAGACCACATATGACCATAATGACTCCTTTTAATTCATTAGACCTATTTGATTAGACTTCAGCAGATCAGGTAATGACATGAAATCATACTGGAATTCATTTTATCATTTAGCAGTTAAATTTCAATTTATGTATATATACACATATATACATATGTATACCTATATTTGTATATTAAATATACATATATGTACATACATACACACATATATAAAATATTGTTCAAAAACATAGATCATTCCATCTCTCTACTTAAAATACCCCAGTGTCTTTTATTAACTAATTAATTAATTCTCAAGTATAGTTAACACGTTATATTAGTTTCAGGTGTACAGTATAATGATTCAACAATTATACACATCACTCATTGCTCATCATGATAAGTATACTTTTAATCTTTTGTATCTAGTTCACCCATCCCCTTGCCCACGTTGCCTACCTCCCATTTGGCAGCCACCAGTTTGTTCTCTGTGTTTAGGAGTCTGTTTTTCTGTTTGTCTCTTTTTCTCTTTGTTTGTTTTGTTATTTCAATTCCACATATGAGCAAAATCATATGGTATTTGTCTTTCTCTGACTAATCTTTTTCACTTAGCATTATACCCTCTAGGTCCCTCCATGTTGTTTCAAATGGCAAGATTTCATTCTTTTTTATGGCTGAATAATATTCCACGGCAATATTTTACACACACACACACACACACACACACACACACCTTCTTTATCCATTCATCTACTGATGGGCACTTGGATGGCTTCCATATCTTGGCTATTGTAAATAATACTGCAGTAAACGTTGGGGTACATATGTCTTTTTAATTTAGTGTTTTTGTATTCTTTGGGTAAACACCAGTAGTGGAGTTACTGGATCATATGGCAACCATATTTTTAAGTTTTTGAGGAACCTCCATACTGTTTTCCACAGTGGCTGCACCAAATTACATTCCCACAAACAGTGCATGAGGGTTCCTTCTTCTCTACATCTATGCCAAGACTTGTTTTTACTTTTTTTTTTTTTTAATTTATTTACGCCATTCTAACAGGTGTGAGGTGATATCTTATTGTGGTTTTGTCTTGTGTTTCTCTGATGTTTAGCGATGTTGATAATCTTTTCAGGTGTCTGTTGACCATCTGGATGTCTTCTTTGGAGAAATGTTTGTTCACGTCTTCTGCCCATTTTTAATTGGACTTTTTTTTTTTTGGTGTTGAGTTGTATAAGTTCTTCATATATTTTGGATATTAACCCTTTATTGGATATATCATTTGTAAGTATCTTCTCCTATTCAGTGGGCTGTCTTTTTGTTTTGTGAATGGTTTCATTCAGTATGCAGAAGCTTTTTATTTTGATAAAGTCCCAATAGTTTAATTTGCTTTTGTTTCCCTTGCTAGAAGAGATTTATCTATAAATTTTTTGGTGTTGAGTTGTATAAGTTCTTCATATATTTTATATATTAACCCTTTATTGGATATATCTATATCTATAAAATTTATCTATAAAAATGTTTCTACAGCGATGTCAAAGAAATTATTGCTTATGTTTTCTTCTAGGAATTTTATGGCTTCAGGTCTCACATTTAGGTCTTTAATCCATTTTGAGTTTGTTTTTGCGTATGATGTAAGAAAATGATCTAGTTTCATTCTTTTGCATGTTGCTATCCAGTTTTCCCAACACTGGTTGAAGAGACTGTATTTTTCCTATCGTATATTCTTGTTTGTTTTGTTATAGAAATATCCCAATGTCTTATCAGTGCACTGACAATAAAATCCAGTTTTCATACCATGGTTTCAAAGGTCATTCATGATCTGACCTTGTGTATCTGGCTTCACTTTCACCACCCTCTTTGCTCACTATGTTCCAGCCACTCTGGCTTTCCTTCTGTCCTTTGAGCACAAGCAGCTCATTCTGCATTATGGCCTTTGCAGCTGCTTGACCCACTGTCTACAACATTTTCTTCCCAACTCAGCAATCTATGTTGGGAATTTTCTTCCCAGCTCAGCATCTAACCTATTTACTATTTAGGTCTTTGCTCAAACAGGTCTCTGCTCTCTTCATAGAGACTTCCCCTGACTCCTCTATCTAGCAGCAACATCCTACTCCATCAATACACCACTATCACAGCACTAGTTATCTGAAATTATCTTATGTATCTGCACTGTTTTGTGTCTGTCTCTGCCTAGTAAGACCTAAACCCCTTGAGAGCTCAGATCTTATTTCTTTTATTCACTCTTTTTTCTCAGCACCTAGTATAATATTTGTTGAATGAAATGAATTTTTGATTAATATATGCTCTTCAATGATAATTTGGAATATAGAAAAAATTAGGAATAAAGCTCACTCATAGTCACATCATCTTAATGCAAATGCAGTGAATTTGGATATACTTCCTTCCAACACTTTTTCTTCTATTATTCCAATTTGTATCATACTACTTTTTAAAATTTTTTTAACATTTATTTACTTTTGAGAGACAGAGAGAGACAGAGCATGAGCAGGGAGGCGCAAAGAGAGAGGGAGACACAGAATCTGAAGCAGGCTCCAAGCTCCAAGCTGTCAGCACAGAGCCCAACGCAGGGCTCGAACTCACAAACCATGGGATCATGACCTGAGCCCAAGTCGGACGCTTAACCGACTGAGCCACCCAGGCGCCCCTGTATCATACTATTTCTTAATGCTTACGTCTTCTTCTTTCAGAATCATTTTGACTCATTTGATGCCTCAAGAAACCTTGTGAAAAAGCAAAAATGTAGCTATTATTACCATTGTACAAATAAGGTTAGATGCCATTCTTCCTCAATGTCACACAATTGGTAGCTGAGCTCAAAGTCTTGGCCTGGCTCATTTTCTCATCCTTACTGTCCAGAACTTCCTTCATCAATGGTCTGCTCAATTCCTCACAAAATACGTCATTTTCCATCACCATTCCTTATCCCATTGATCCCAAATCTCTTCTTTCCTGCTAATTCAATTCTCCCTTCAAGACCATGCCTCTTTTGATAAATCTGGACAATTCCAATTCATTATACTTATTTCTCTTCAAATATATATTTACAACTCACTATCTATGTCATCATTTCACAACTTAGCCTATGATAATTAGTTTATAGTAAACTTAATGTAAGTATTCTGTCTAATCCAATATCTATTCCTTCTTTGAAGTCCCATTATGTATAGAAATATGTTTCTGTGTCTATCCCATAACTTAATTGAATAATATGGAAAATAACAATCATATTTGGTTCATTATATTCCCTTTCCCCACAACCATGCTTATATGTCTATACCCACTAATAAATGGATCATTCAAAACATATTTATCCAGCTCTTTTGCGTCAGGCATTTTCTAGGTCCTGAGGATATAACAATGAACAAAACAGACACTATCCCTGCAGTCATTGAGCTTTGTTCTGGTAATATGAGTAAAAAACTAATACATCATAACAGGATGAGTATTAAATTTCAGAGAACTATAAAGAACTCTGAACCAAAAGTTGATAAGAGGGTAAATCTAAGCCTGAAGGCTTCACAGAAGAGGTGGCAATTAATCTGGATCTTAAAGGATGAGTTGAAATTTACTACATAGAATGGAAGGCAAAGGTCATTCCAGGCACAAGGAATATCCTGCTCAGTGGTATAGAGATGTGAAGGACAAGAGTATGGAATAAAAAAATTGGTGCAGAAAGTCATAGACTGTTTCATTCATTTATACATTTCCAGTTCTACATTAGATGCAGTGAGTTTCAAGGTGACTTGAGCTTCACCCTGCCAGGGGCATATTATTACCCAAAGTATAAATCTTCCCTCCTGGTCCTTATGTGAATGCCTGTGAATGCAATAAAAGTGCAACAAACTCAAAGGATTTATCCAGGGTAACCTTGCTGTGCATTAGTTAGCAGTAATGAAGTCCAAGCATTCCAGTGAATCTCATTAAAATTTGCTGCAAATATAAGTCCTATATCCCCTGGACGTCTAACCAATCTTCACTATGTCCACAATCGTCTTTGGTTATAACCTGGCTTGTTGCCATTTTAATACCCATAGGCAAACCAGATAGATAAGCACAACTTGATTAATGCAGAATTCTTTTTTCTTTAATTCATTTAAAAAATTTTTAGAGAACCTTCTGCCTGGATAATTCTTACTCATCTATGAAGTAACTTTGGGGGGGAACCTTAATAATTTAAGAATTAGTTTCACAAATATGAAATTCATCCTCTCACTTTATTTTGGAAACCAATTTTAAATTATAAGATAATTCAAAAGAGAAATATATGTTTAGGGATTAGATATAGTTAACCCAGTTTTGTTCTTAGATTGTAGTGAGGCTCAAATAGGAACAAAATCTTTTGAAAAGAAGAGCAGAAATAAATGCATAAAACAAAACAGGTCATTCTATACTCACTAACAAATATTTGGCAGAGGAAGTTTATTGACTTCCAAAATACTATTGTAAGAGATTAATGACACATATTTATAGTAAAGGATGGCAGAAGGAGGATCTAATTTGTGTGACCAATGCATAGTTTAAGCATATCTCAATATGTTGAAGGGCTGGTGGAGCAGGCTTTTCATGGAAGGGGTTCATTTGCAGAAAGGTCCAGGGTAATATAAAGGAAGAAATTCACGTTAAGAGAATCAAGGCCAAAAGCAAGAGGTAGATTTGGGAAGAGTGGGGCGTTTTTAACGAGGGTGATTATATTGCATTCTGACCCATTCCTGCAGATGTATGCTGGCATTTTAGGGGGGCAATGTCTCTGTTAAATAGTAAACAAAGACACAAGAACACTGGGGCGCCTGGTGGCTCAGATCATGATCTCATAGTTTTGTGAGTTCAAGCCTCTTGTCAGGCTCTGCACTGGCAGGGAGGAGCCTGCTAGGGATTCTCTATCTCCTCTCATTCTGACCCTCCCCGACTTACACTATCTCTGTCTCTCTCAAAATAAATAAGTTAATTAAACAGAAAACATAAAAACTCTTCCAGTTGTAAAATAAATAAGTCATAGACATGTAATGTACAGCATGGAGAGTACAGTTAATAACACTATATTGTATAGCTGAAAGTTGCTAAGAAAGTAGATCTTAAAAGTTCTCATCATTAGAAAAACCTCTGTAGTTATATGTGGATGGATGTTAACTAGACTTAATCGTGGTGATCATTTCACAGTATCTGCGTATAGAGAATCATTATGTTGTACACCTGAAAGTAATATAATGTAACATGTCAATAAAAAATAAAATCCAAATTAATCATCATATATATATATATATATAAATAGCAGTCACCAAGACATGGGGCAACATGCTTCGGGGACAATGGTTCCCAGGAAAACTGTGCTTGATAGTCCAGAAGAAACGCTCTCATCTAAATCAGGTGCAGGTGAGACTCCAGGTGTGATCTGTCCTGGGGCAAAATTTCCCTCCATCTGTGGGTCTATGAACCTTGAAAATGAGTTGTCTATTTCTAAAATACAGTGGTATATACACAGAAATAAACTCAAAATGGATGAAAGACCTAAATGTGAGACAGGAAACCATCAAAACCCTAGAGGAGAAAACAGGCAACAACCTCTTTGACCTCAGACGCAGCAACTTCTTGCTTGACGTGTCTCCAAAGGCAAGGAAAATAAAGGCAAAAATAAACTATTGGGCCCTCATCAAGATAAAAAGCCTCTGCACTGCAAAGGAAACAATCAACAAAACTAAAAGGCAACAGACAGAATGGGAGAAGATATTTGCAAATGACATATTGGATAAAGGGTTAGTTTCCAAAATCTATAAAGAACTTACCAAACTCAACACCCAAAAAAACAAATAATCCAGTGATGAAATGAGAAGAAGTCATGAATAGACACTTTTCCAAAGAAGAAACTCAGATGGCCAACAGACACATGAAAAGATGCTAAACATCACTCATCATCAGGGAAATACAAATCAAAACTGCATTGAGATATCACCTCACATTGGTCAGAGTGGCTAAAATGAACAACTCAGGAAACAACAGATGTTGGTGAGGATGTGAAGAAATGAGAACCCTCTTGCACTGTTGTTGGGAATGTAAACTGGTGCAGCAGCTCTGGAAAACAGTGTGGAGGTTCCTCAAAACATTAAAAATAGAACTACCCTATGACCCAGCAATAGCACTACTAGAAATTTATCTAAAGGATACAGGAGTGCTGATTCATACAGGCACATGTACCCCAATGTTTACATCAGTGCTATCAACAATAGCCAAATTATGGAAAGAGCCCAAATGTCCATCAACTGATGAATGGATGAAGAAGATGTGGTTTATATATACAATGGAATACTACTTGGCAATGAGAAAGAATGAAGTCCTGCCATTTGCAACAATGTGGATGGAACTGGAGGGTATTATGCTAAGTGAAATAAGTCAGTCAGGGAAAGACAGATATCATATGTTTTCACTCATATGTGGAACTTGAGAAACTTAACAGAAGATCATGGGGGAAGGGAAGGGGGAAAAATAGTTTCAAACAGAGAGGGAGGCAAACCAAAAGAGACTCTTAAATACAGAGAACAAACTGAGGGTTGATGGGGGGGGGGCGTGGGGGAGAGGGGAAAATGGGTGATGGGCACTGAGGAGGGCACTTGTTGGGATGAGCACTGGGTGTTGTATGTAAGTGATGAATCACAAGAATCTACCCCTGAAACCAAGAGCACACTATATACACTGTATTTTAGCTAACTTGACAATAAATTATATTAAAAAAATAAAATACAGTGGTATGATAGGTATGTGACAGACATTTCTATTTCAAAAGGGAGACTTTAGAAGGGATGAAGGGTCAGAGGTACCAAGAAAGTTTAACATAGCAGGTCATATTCCATTAGGTTCCAAGTCTTGAGAATAATCCTCTGTTGCTCAAGGCACTGTCCTCTGGCCTACAACAGTTCTACTGGTCTCTGCTTCTCTGTCCCCTTCAGTCCAAGGTGGGCCTCTGCTTCTCTGTCCCCTTCAGTCCAAGGTGGGCCTCTGCTTCTCTGTCCCCTTCAGTACAAGGTGGCAGCATTTCTGCTGAAACAACATTCCTAAAAGCTGGTAGGTCTCCTGTGTACATCCTGGGGATCTAGGCCATTATACAAGAGAGCTCTCCACAGATCTTTCCTGGATAATTCCGTCTCTATCCCTGGCCTCTGCTGAGATGGTTGAGAGGATCTGTGAATCACATGCCTAATCTGTACTGCAAAATTTTCCAACCACACCCTTGGCCTTCTCTTCAGAGCAACACTTTCTTAACAATGAGTCTCCTAATATTAGCTTTCATTTTTGTAATCTGGATAGGCTGAGAGTTTCTTATATCATTAAGTACTGTTCTGTTTTGTTGGGAAGTTTCTTTCTCAATTTATCTCTTTCCTCTTGCATTTTACTACATTCATTAAGGAAAAAGCAGGCTGCACCTTCAACATTTTGCTGGGAAATCTCCTCCGCTAAACATTTACGTTCATTGATTGAAATTTCCGCTTTCTACACAACTGAAGGACACAGGTAGCATAAATTTTCTGCCACTATGTAACAAGGATTACCTTCCCTTCAGTTTCTGATAGCGGGCTCCTCATTTCCTTCTGAGAACTTCACCAGAAGTGGTTTCAACATTCATGTTTCTACCAACAGTCTCTGAAAGGCAATCTTCAAAGATCCTCTATCCAAATAAGGTAATATTCATGGATTTTTGGGAACTAGGACATAGTCATACCTTTTGGGACTACCATTCAAATTCATACAATGGGTATGCCAAGAATGTAAGATCCTGACTGCTGTTTACCTGGTCCATTTTCCAGGGTTATGTGTGTAGTGAGCAGCCTTGATAGATTTCCCTCCAGGACAAAGAAAAGGCTTGCTGACTTCTTGCTGTAAAACATACATTCCTCTCTTGTAATGAATGCAATCTAGTGTGTATGCAGGCATCCATTTGGACCCCTTCACATACTCTCCATGAGACTTCATGGGGAAGCGAAAGGGTTGCTGATATAAAATGCTCATGAGCATGCTACTAGTTGTGTGGTGAGTAATAAAGTCCTTTGTCTCCAATTCAGGAATCTCGTGTCATCTGTCAGCATCAATGAAACAGTAATAGCCTGATGTATTAGCTTCTACATGGGGCAAAATCAAGTTCTAGACCTGACAGAGTGGAGAACAAAAACTCCACAGTCAGGAAGCTGGAGGTTGAATGACAATGAAAATGGATACCGCCTGGGAGTTCAGAAAAATCTTGGGAGAGCACTGTATTTTCCTATAAGAGTGAAATAGGGATTTGAATGAGTCTTACCTCAATTTTTAGAAGCAGAGAGATTCTGGCTGACATCTGGGTAATAATTCCCTGCCTCATGGTTTGTGCCTACTTTTTTTTTTTTTAAGAAAACAGTGTATGCATGTATTATTTATTTGACAATTACTCTGTATTCATATTAAAGAAATACATGCATCACTTCTATGACCAGCGATAAATCCATTAATATATTATTAAGGCTAACGTGGTGTTATGGATGAATTGCAACCCCCCAAGTTCCTCTATTGAAATCCTAAGTCCTAATGTGATTACATTTAAAAATAGGGCCTCTAAGGAGATAATTAAGATGAAAAGAAGTCATAACGGTGGGACCCTACTCTGACAGGGCTGGTGTCCACATAAGAGGAAGAGTACCAGACAGTTCTCTCTCCATGTGCTCACAGAGGTAACGCCGTGTGAGGACAAAATAAGGAGGCAGCAGTCCACAAGTCAGAAAGGAGGTCTCACCACAGACCAACCCTGATGGCCCCTTGATCTTGGATGACCAGAACTGTGAGAAAATAAATTTCTGTTGTTAAAGCCACCCAGTCTGTGATAGTTTGTTAATGGCTGGCCCAGCAGAGTAAGAGAGGGAGAAAGATTATATCAGAAAATTTTAATATACTCTTCTGAGTTTGGAAGATAATTCTGTCAGTCCATGTGTGTGCATTTCTAAATACAGGAGGGATATATACTAATTCCACTTATATCTTTTAAAGTTCATATTTTGTGTGAAAAAAAATCCAAGTTTTTCCCTGACAAAGTAACTGCATCGAGCCTTGGACTGGTGTGGCATGTAGATGGTTTTGAGGCCCTTTCACATTTTTTGATCTTGCAGGCAATAAACATCTTCAAAAGTCTACTGTAAATTCTTCTTAAATTCATTTATTATGACTTAGTGCTTCCTGACAACTCAATGGATTCTCTTTTTTTTCGTAAAGAGAGGGAGGGTGAGTTGCCATCTGGCAGACTCACTGTCTCCTAGTGGCCAAGAGGACTGGGAGTACCCACTCCTCTATTCACTTTCTATTTTCACATTTTATTCCTAAATTCCTTCCGTGTGAAAGGAGAAATCCTCATTCTCCCTCTCTCACAGAATAGCATTTTTGCACATTTAGCAAGTCAATGCCTGCTGAATAACTTGCTCAGTAACAAGATACGCCTCACATACCCTGAGGCAATGTATGGAAACAACAGGCATAACCGAAGTGAATATTTCCTCTATTAAATCTCTGTTCACAGGCCACTTCTCTATAAACTTTGGTTCTGGTCTTCCTCTCCAATTCATGCCTACATACACCCTTATTCTAACTCCCTTGACACTCGCCATTTGCCATTTCTTACTGTGGTGGACTGCCTTGAAAAGTTACTCCATTGTTCTCCTGTGTGAATTCCTCCTGGAGAGCTGTGTCATCATTCCCTCCCCACCTGTCTGATCTCACCTCCTGCCCTATTCCTTCAGCTCACTCAGCTGGACTCCTCCTTAAACACACTCTGATTTCGAGCCTTTTGCATAGCTCCCTATGCATGGAATATTCTTTTCTCAGAAATTGTCACGTTCACTCTCACTGCCTTTGTGTTCGCATCAAACATCAAGCTATCAGAGCTGTCTTTCCTCACCACCTGTGGTGGTCAGGTGGCTCCCAGTGTTATTCATGTCTTTGTGTGATCCTCTTCCCTGCGACTTCAAACCTATAGAAGTGAAGATTCAAAACAGAATCGAATGCCCTAGGATATATCACTTCTGTGATTACATTACATAAGATTGTAACCTCTGTCTTGCACACAGATGCACTCTCTCTTTATCTTTGATGAAGCAAAGAGGTCCACAGGATAAGGAACTCAGGGCAGCCTCCAGTGAAATCCAGCCAGGAACTGAGGCCCTTAGTCCAGCAACCCAAGAGAAAATTAATTCTGCCAACAATCAGAAGTGGATGCCTCCTCGGGTAAGCATTCAGATCAGGCCCCAGCCCTGGTCCACACCTGAGTGCAGCTTTATGAGATGCCTTGAAGCAGAGGACACCAGTGAAGCCAGTCCCAAATTCCTGACCCACAGAAACTGTAAGATAATAAGTGTACATTATTTAAAGTCATAGCCTGTGTGGTAACTTGTTATATAGTAATAGGTAACTAAAACAGAGCCCCCTGTAAAATAATACATGCCCGTTTTCCACCCCTGCCCAACCTTCTCCATCTCCCTTACTCTGCTGTATTTTTAATAATGCGTAACTACCTCACATATTGGAAATCTATCTTTTTTATAGAGATCAATGAAGACCAGTTGTGTTAATAAATATGAATTCTGGACTGGTTCAAAGCAAGAGGCTTGAATGCAGGCTACTGAGAAGATATACAGACAGATGGATTACAAGGTAGATTAGTAAGTACGTATACATATAGGTACACACATGAAGAGACAAATATACAGACACATTTTTTACTAGCATTTTAGAGAACACTTAACTTTGGTTTTTATCTAGCTAGAGGAGAACCCTAAAAAGAAGATGGACTATTTTGGGGGGTGATGGGATAGCAGAAGTCAGCCAGTGCTAGAAGTACAAGGATTTTTTTTTTTTAACTGAAAAATCCACATACTGCGGAAGACCAACAGTATTATCATAGTGCCTAAGCGCACAGGGTTTGAATAGCTTGGTGACCTTGGGCACGTTCCACATCCCAAATAAGCCACCACTTCTTCACCTGTGAAGGAAATATAATACAGAAATCTACCTCATCATGACCAGACGATGCATATAAAACTCTCCACCCGGGGCGCCTGGGTGGCGCAGTCGGTTAAGCGTCCGACTTCAGCCAGGCCACGATCTCGCGGTCTGTGAGTTCGAGCCCCGCGTCAGGCTCTGGGCTGATGGCTCGGAGCCTGGAGCCTGTTTCCGATTCTGTGTCTCCCTCTCTCTCTGACCCTCCCCCGTTCATGCTCTGTCTCTCTGTCCCAAAAATAAAATAAAAAACGTTGAAAAAAAAAAATTAAAAAAAAAAAAAAAAAAAAAAAAAAAACTCTCCACCCAGTGCCTAGCAAGTGATGAGCCCTTAGGAAAGACAGCTATTTTTGCTTGCTTTGTTTTGTTTACTATTAGTGTCTATATGTTACTGAGGATAGTATGCTTTTTGAAGAATTTGAAAAAGGCCTACCAGTCTGTAATCCCACCTCTACCATGAAAAAATCTCTTAAATGAATTGCCATTTAAGTTTCTGAGAACTGCTGTATAATGGGTGGGAGGATGTCACATTGCTATATTTTGCTGAGGCATACTCAAAGTATACCACGAAAGCCAAGAAAATATTATCAGTCAGTGGATCCTTCAGGAAGCCACACAAGCAGGAAGTGGGTTTACTCAGATCCCGACTTTAAACTTTGAAAACAGACTTTAAACTTTAAAGTGGAGCTAATCATTATTTAGAATATGCATGACAAAATCAAAAATGGTCATCGGTCGCATTAGATCATTTGAACACACACACACACACAACCACGGGAACTCATTTTCAATAGCTTTGTCTTCAGGCTAAAAGGACAAAAAATGCAGAAATAATGTAGCCCTCTCCTGCCCCTATAAAAAGCCCAAAGCAAGTAAACATAGAAATGATAGGCCCTCTAGAAATGACCATATATTGTATACAGATTAAAGCTCTATTATAACTATAGTGCTTTAGAAAAAAAAAAAAAAAAAGGTAGTGCAAAATCCAAAAGGATAAAGTGACCCTCACAACTGCTTTTGGATTATAGCAGCACAACAATTTCCTGCTTTCATTAAGAAAGAAAAATGTAATTTTTTCTTTAAAAGACTTTGTTTTCAGTGTAGGGGCATCAGGGTGGCTCAGTTAAGCTTTCGACTTTGGCTCAGGTCATGGTCTCCAGGGTTGGGGGTTCGAGCCCTGCGTTGCTGACAGCTTGGAGCCTGGAGCTGCTTCAGATTCTGTGTCTCCCTCACTCTCTGCCCCTGGCCCACTCGTGCTCTGTCTCACTATCTCACTCACAAATAAATAAAACATTGAAAAAAATTGGAAGGCTTTGTTTTGAATGTTAAGTATTACAATTCAGTAAGGATCTAGATGCTACCCTTTTCCTCCACAGGTGATGTTAGAAATGGAAAAGCAGAGCTGCCTTGAATCCTCCAAGTTCCCCAGGGTCGGACGCTGCTGCCATAGGACAGGCACTATATATAGGCCCCTTAAACGGGTCTCTTCAATAAATGAATGATGATCAAAATAGATGAATACTAAATGTATGGATTTTTTTTTTTAAATAGCCTTATATATGCTTTTCCAGTTTGCAAAATACTTTTCTATTCATAATCTTATTTGATCCTCCCATTGACCCAGAAAGGTAAGGAATAGTTTGCCTATGATACGTGAAGTCACTAGGAACAATGGCGTTTGGTTTTCTCTTCAGGGCTGGAGTTCTTTCCCTGATGCCACGAATGTAAATGTGCTTAATCCTGGCACGCTTTGTTGTATTGCACTTTATTGAGCTTCACGGATGTTGCATGGTGTTTTTTGTTTTTGTTTTGTTTTTTGTTGTTGTTGTTGTTTTTACAAATTGAAGGAGTGTGGCAACCATGTGTCAAACAAGTCTATTGGCTGCATTTTTCCAACAGCATTGGCTCAACTTCATGTCTCTGTGACATATTTTGGTAATTCTTGCAATATTTCAAACTTTTTCATTATCATTATTATATTTGTTATGGTGATCTGTGATCAGTCATTATGACTTGCTGAAAGCTCAGGTGATGATTAGCACTTTTTAGCAATAAAGTATTTTTAAGTTAAGGTAAGGACTTTTTTGGACATAATGCTATCATATACTTAATAGACTACAGTATAGTATAAACATAGCTCCTGCATACACTGGGAAGCCAAAAATTTACTTAACTCACTTTATTGCCATATTTGTTTTATTGTAGTGGTCTAGAACCGAAGCCCCATTATCTCTTATGTATACGTGTTCATGTTTGTTTAGTGTAGTGGCTCTCAGCTGGGAGAATTTTGTCCCTTGGGGGAATTTTGTTAATTTTTGGACATATTTTTGGTTGTCCCGCTTGGGGTGGTGGTGGCTACTAGTGTCTAGTGGGTAAAGGCCAGTGATGCCACTCAACATCCTATAGTGCACAGGACAGCCCCTCCACCCACCCCCAGCACATCCCCCTGTCCTGGAAGAATTATCTGGCCCCAATGTCAATAATGCCCATGTTGAACAGCTCTGATAAAAACGATGAACTATCTCGTAAGCACTATTAAGTTGATTAAGTTGTGGTGGTTTTAAAATCTGTCTGGGAATTACTTGACACTCTTCCCATCAAGAAAATAAGTCTCCTCCCTCAGAATCTAGGTGAGACTTTGTGACTGCTTTGATGAACAGAGGCAATTGCATGATTTCTGAGTCTAGGTTAGAAAAGACCATGCAGTTTCTGCCAGTATATTGGGAGGGACACATGCCTTTGCATCCCTGAGTCATCCTATAAAAAGTCAGGCTATCAGAGAATGCCAGGATGGCAAGACCACTTGCCTACCCTCTAAGAGAAAGAGCTGCCTACCCTCTGAAAGTAACCACATGAAAAACCTCAAGCCAGAACTGTCCAGCCAAGCTATTCCCAAAGTCCTACTCAAGAAACTATGAGAGATAACAAATGATAGTTGCCATTTTAAGCCACTAAGTTTTAGGATGATAGATTACATGACAATAGTTAACCAGAACAATCTCCAAATTCGGTCACCCGAAGTCAAGTGCTCTGGCAAACAGAATGTCTTCTCTCTTAGGGAATGTGCTTCCCCTAAAGGGTTCTGTCCCATGGAAGAATAGAAATCTTAACCAGAGGACTGCCTCTCCTCAAGTGAAATGGATTTTAATCAGCCTGTGGGAAATAGGTGACCAAGGGTAGGGGGTGGGGTTTGTCAAAGAGATTTTCAGAAGAAATTCTGAAGAGCCTTTTGAAATGATGGATAGCACACTGCAGGCTGGAGTCCTGGGCATTATTCACTTTAAAAACTGATTATTATAAAGCTGAGGCATTTATTAGATGATCTTTTGTGCTCTTCTAGGCCTAACTTCTATAATATTCTAACCTACACATATTTTTCAAAAGATAGGTATATTTAAAGAGTAGCTTCAAAGGTGCACCCTGACAAATATAAAGAATGAGAGTTAAAATAAAAAGGAAGCATCACTTTACATCCACCAAGCTGACAAAAAGTTAAAAAAAACACTACAAAAAGTAAATTAAAATCCTAATGTTGGTGAAGTTTGTAAATTCACACATTATTGATGCCTACACTGTTCAATATGCAACAAAAGCTAAAAAATAGCCGTAACATTTGACCCAGTAATGCCTCCGCTGGAAATTGTCCAAAAGGAAAAAGGAAAGAAAAAGCTTCTTGTACAATGATATTTATAGCCACATTATTTACAGTAGGGGAAAAATCCCACAGGAAACAACCTAAATATCCAAAAATGAAACAATAGTCATGATATGGCAGGATGCATTATTGCAAAGTTGTAAATATGAAGCCCATATAGAAAAGCATATGTAAAAGATATCAAGTGACCAAAGAAGTAAATTGTTCATTTCATATAGATGGTAGGTATATCTATAAAAATTACTTTCACACTTATAAATATCAAAAGAAAGAATATAAATATATTTCTGTTAAGATGAATATTTTAGTATAGGTCACTTTCCTGGAAGACTATTAAAATATTCTGCTTTAATTACCCAAATTTAGTATTTTAATGGACACATGTACCTCAAAGTTATCTGAATTCTGGTTTTATGTTTATTTTTATATATTTTTTTACCAATCATTTTTTTGGGGCACTTACTATATGCCAGGTCCTGGGAATACAATGATGAACAGAACTGAAGGTGATTTTAAAGAATGTATTCAGTGGGAGAGAGAGTCAGGCTGAAGCTAAATTATGGTGCTGCTTTATGAGAACAGAATAGGTGAATGGGAAAGTGCTTGGGGGAAAAAAGACGTCAGTGATGTCCTAATACTTTTATTCATCTTGTTACTTTTCAAATACAGCTAGCCTGGTTGGACATTTCAAGACAAAGAAGAGATATTTTAGGAGCAAACAAACTCAGTCAAAGAAGTGAAGGGAAAAAAATCAATGAAAGAAATATTTTAGCAAATGCAGATAAACCTGCAGGTAAAGGCTTTTTTGCATACTCTAATTGGAAAGAACTAGGAAATTTTCATCTTGGCCTTCATTCAGAAAATGCGCCTTTAATTCACGCTACAGTGACTGCCCTACATGTCTCATGCAGTCATCACTCATTCGACAAAATTCAACTTGGCACAAGTGAAAAAGACATGGCCCCTGTCTTCTCAGGGTCTGCAGTCTATGTGGGTTAGAGCTGCGTAAGCAGGCTTTTGAGATAGAAACTGCTATGCATGTGAGGAGGATACCCAAATTGGACTGGGGTTAGGAAGGTTTCCTGGGGTGCATGAGCCTTGATGAAATTGACACATAAATGATGTGCAGAATAGGGGTTGGGGCATAAAGAGTATTTCAAAAAGAGAGAACACGGACAAAGGTAAGAGACCATGGGGCTGTACTGTTAAAAAGGTTAAGGTCATATCTCACTTAGACCATAACAAAAAAGTAGTAATAAAATGGTGTCCTATAATTTGGGGGCAAAAATTAAATACTTTGATAATAAAAGGGTTTCTTCCTCTTTAAAAATGTTTTTATTTATTTTTGAGAGAGAGAGCGGGGGAGGGGCAGCGAGAGAGGGAGACAGAGGATCCGAAGCAGGCTCCGTGCTAAGAGCGGACAGCTCCATGTCAGGCTCAAACTCACGAACCATAAAATCACGACCTGAGCCGAAGTCAGACACTTCACTGACTGAGCTACCCTGGTGCCCCTAAAAGGGTTTCTTAATTACTATGGACTATGGTCTGAATGTTTGTGTCCTCTCCCCCCCCACCCCCCCCCAACTTCCTATGTTGAAATCCTAACCCCCAAAGATTATGGTATTAGGGAGTGGGGTCTTTAGAGGTGCAAAGGCTTCACCCTCATGAATGGGATTGGTGCCTTATAAAAGAGGCTCCAGAGACACTCCAGCCCCTTCCACCAGCCAAGGAAGAGGCCTTCCACCAGAATGTGACCACGCTGAACTTCCAGTGTCTGGAACAGTGAGCAAAAAATTTCTGTTTATAAGCTGCCCAGTCTGTGGTATTTTGTTATAGCAGCCCAAATGGACTAAGACATTGACATAAATTATGTCAAAAATTACATTTTTATACTAAAAAGAAAACAAATATCACATAAAAGCATCTCCATTTCCAAGGCTAAGTTATTCTTTTTTTCCCCCCAACAATGTTAACAACTACATAGAAAAACTAAGTCAATTGCTGTAAAATATCTACTTATACACTAGCATTTGGAATATGGCTTAGGCAAGGTTATAAAATCCAAAATATTCAGTGTCTATATTCTAACAAACATCCACGAAGCTATTTGGTGAAAGGACCTGAAGGTAACTGGTAAACAGTTTGGAATAGAGTTATCTGACTGAGCTGACCAGAAGCCAGATTGAGTTCAGTCTGCATTTCCACACGGTATCCATG
This sequence comes from Panthera onca, assembly GCF_046562875.1. Classification (NCBI taxonomy): domain Eukaryota; kingdom Metazoa; phylum Chordata; class Mammalia; order Carnivora; family Felidae; genus Panthera; species Panthera onca. The sequence goes on along the minus strand of NC_138339.1, from coordinate 39,376,054 downwards.
GGAATGAGATCAGGCGTGCACAAAGACAAACAAAGGCCACCTTCAAATGAATGGGAGAGAATGACAACTGCCAATGTTCAAGGCACCCATGGGCGCAAGAGCTTTGCTCATGCTTTTCAAAACACAATGAAATAATCTCTTACACTGACAATACAGTGTCCATCACTCCTTTATTTCCATGGCTCTGTTTAAACATTAGCCTCATTTTTTATACAGAAAGCCTTTCAATGATCAGGAGTTATGTATGGCTTCTGTAGTAAAAACTGTCCCTAGTCACTTTAAACTACTAAAAGGAAGAACTACAGTTACCCTTTCAGAACACAGAATAATAATGCGGGAATCTTCACTCACAAGATCGCACAGTTGCCATGAGCTGTTTGGACAACAGAACAGACAACTCTTTCAAAGGAAGAACAATATATTTGAAAATTATGAACAGTCCCAATATTCTATGGACCTGGAAACATTAGAAAAATATGCAATTCAAGTTTATACTGGTTGGTAAATGTAATTTATGTGTACAAGAATCAGCAGGCACAGACTGGAAAAAATACTTGAATACTAGCTCTTTGGATTAATCACAACTTCAACAAAATTAAGAATTGACATTAATTTCTTTTCTAATTTATATAATTAAATGAAAATGTTTTAAAACACTGTGAAAACACCATTGAGTTACACAGAATAAAAGCCTTCAATATTTTACTAACAGAACCTTTCAAACCCAACTCTAATTCTCTGGGTTATATGGGACTATGATTTCGAAAAGATGACTTTGAGAATCTTTATTATACTGGATAGAAATAAAGAACTAAAAGCTTAACTGGAGAAACATACCTGTAGCTCTAAAAAAAGAAAACCTCTTTGTGTTTTTAGGAAATCTGACTAAAGCACGGATATTAATTCTGCGACCAGAATTGGAATATTGTTATATATTATGTACCCTAAAATCCATGCGAAGTTTATTAATCACAGCTACATTAGTGCAGTAAGTATGTTCTAAAACAAAAATAAATACAAGGGCTCCTTCATCAATCCAAGTGGCCACGCTGGAGGGCAGGGGGTGCCTACTCCCACAACTTGGCGGTCTCCCTCTGCACCCCTCACAGCCCTCAATTTCAGCTTGGTCTCATCAGCCCATATCCTCTCCATGTCATATGCCAGAACATACTCTGCCTTCCCTATATGGTCATCTGTGGCTCCCAAGCTGTTGCCAGAGCTGTTGCTGTTGTGGCCATCCCATTCCATCCCCCCTTCTCTGAGACCCCTTTGCCATGAATATCAGTGCTCCTCCTCTCCCCCAGTCTCTCCTGTGTTAGGGACTCTTGCCACATACAGATGCCTCAATGCAATTCTCAAAAAGCACAAGTGGACCATGCAATACCATAAGCAATAGAAGTAAAACAAAAAACAAAAAACAAACACAAACACAAAACACCTCATTATAATAATTGTTATGAAGTCTCTCCCCTCCTGGCACTCAGCCACTCCCTCTTCTCTTTTACTATCTAACTTCCTGACACTGTCTGCATTTCCTCATGGTCTACTTACTCCTCAGCCTACCCCACTCTGGCTTCTGCTTTTTCATGCCATGGAGACTGTCCTCATCAAGGCTGTCCAACATGCTTGACTTCTGTGAATATGACCCTACTGACCAACTCTTCCCTCTCAAAATATTTGTGTGGTGCCCCACTTACTGTAGTATTCTTTCTACTCACTGCTCCCACTGCTCTTTTCTCTCTCTGGCATCTCCTCTTCCTCACCTGACCCTCTCAGGTAGTCCCTTGGGTTGTGGACAACACTGTCTTCTGGTCTCTGCCTGACTCATCAATGCTGTGTCTTCAGTGACTCTCTAGATACCCCTGACTCCTGAATCTCTAGCCCCTGTTGTCCTCTCTCCTGCTTCTAACACTGCTCTATCTATAACTATCTACCTACTAGACATGTGCTCCTGAATGTGTCCAACAACGTGTCACAGTGAACTGATTATCTTTCTAATTTGCCTTCTTTCCTTGCCTCTCTGTCTCAGTCAGTAGCACCTCACTGAGTTGTCCACACCCAAAACCTAGGCCTCCGTCTTATCTTCTCCTTCACTGGTTGCCATTGTATAAATCAACCACAAATCCTGTCCATTCTCCCTTGCTACCCTTCAAATGCATCCCCTGTGATCCTTCCCTACTGCTACTGAGTTTGAGCACCATCATCTCCCAATAAAACTAAGGCCAGAACTATTTCTTTCCTAAGAAAGGTAGTGCCTTCAGTCTGGCCTCCTTTCAATCCACCATCCACCCTGCCACTGGAGTAATCTACTCAAGAAACCATCCGGTCATGTCATTCCCCTGCTTAAGGCCCTTCAAAACCTTCCCATTGTCCTCAAAAATCCATGCTCCTGACTTCCATTTACAAGGTCATTTATGGTCGGGTGCCTGTTAACCTCTCAGCTTTCACCCTCTGTGAATACCTTGAACAGTATGTTGTGGACATAATGGCTTTCTCCTTTCGTATTCCAGTATCTAAAACATCTGACCCAGGAACTTGGAGACTTGGGTCCTATCCCTGGTTATGTTACTCTATTATTATCACTGACAGCCATTTTAAAAGGGGAGAACTGGACTCTGACCTCTGCAGTCCTTCACAGCGGATCCGAATAGTGAAGATTCTTTCCTGTCCTCGTGAAGACTTGTGGGGAGGTTTGCTACTTATATGCATCACAGTGACATTTCTCCATCCTCTGAACTCAACATTAAGTTCTGTACCACTCATTAGCAATGAATTATATGTGACCAAATGGTAACTATTACACTATAGAAACTTATGGTACATATGTATGTGATAAGCATAATTACAAAACAACATAACAAAAACAACATAACCACATTTTAAATTACATAGACTTTTTTTTTTTTTTTTTAGGCACAAACAGGTAAATGACTCTAAATTTCAGTAATTCAGAAACTCAAAGACAATATCAAGGACCTGCTTTCTGTCTCTCCACAGGGCTAGTGTATCGGCTTTATCCTCAAGCTAGCTGACATTATGGTTGTAGGACAGTTATAGCTGTTGCAAGCTTCACATGACCTGGCAATACATTTCTTAACCAACATCTCTCTTAAGAATGAAAAATTCTTTCCCAAAAGTCCCCAAGCAGATTTCCTTCCACATGCCATCGTAATTACATGCCATGTCTAAATCAGACATTGGAGAGAGGTATGAGATGACCAGGAATGGCTCAGGGCAACCACCCTTCAAGGTCCACCTGACCTCCTAGCTGTGCAGAGGAGGAGGTAACCCAATAATTGGACTTCTGTCAGAAAGGAGGATGGAAGGGTCTGAAGTTGGTTAGGTACCTTCCAGGGACTGAGACAATGTCCTTCCCTCATGGTTGGACTTGTTTCCAAATAGCCTGTAAACTCTTTGGACCATGTTTCAAGTCTCCTATAGTTGGGCCTAGCAGGTTTCCTTGCATAAAAGTTGCTGCATAAAAATATGTTCAAATACTACTTTTCTGGAATTCACTGTGGCCAGATCAACAAAGCACCTACAGGTCATCTGAAGGGGCATCACAGGAATCACCTTCATATACAGAATCTATTGTTGTCTCAGGATTTGAGGTATTAAGTTTTTTCTCTTTAGAGAGACATTCTTCTACGTGTTCTTCTAGGTAAATAATCAGTCACCATAACAAATGAAAAAAAAAAAAAAACCACAAAAACCATCCTACCTCAGTAACTCCCCAAGCTGAGCAAGGCTAATAGTCCAGATTAAAACTTTTGACTCTAGTGGTAACATTCTTATCACATCAGGATGATATTTTTGGTCCCAAATACTTTTCCCATTCTTCCTGAACTTCTTTATTTTTGACATATTGACTTGGATTTGTGTCTTTATTTTTATGAATGTCTAAAATTCCATTATTAGAAGCTCATCTCTTTACATTAACAGGCTTCTGCCTTTTAATAGGCCCAAGGCTGTTAACACATTAAGACAGGAACAGACATCACCTACTTTAGAGGGAATTCATTCGAGCTGATGCATTCACTGATTCTTGGTGTTGAAATGTACCTGTCTTGGTGTTCATCTCACAACAACGTGATATAGGCAATACTGGAATTTTAATTTCTCAGGAAAGAGGAGGTACAGTGCTAACATTTAAGCAATTGCTTCCAAATCTGTCTATATATCAGAAATGTGTGAATAATTGTCTTTAAATTCTGATCCTGAGCCCCAAAGCATGAATTTAAATCAAACAGTGGCTTGTGAACCAGGACTTCTGAGAGCAAAGCTTAGTCGGGGTGGGGCAGGTATAGCTGGAGAGCTATGGGGTGGGAGGTTACTTTATCAGAGGGTGGTTTAAGGCTGTGAAGGTGCTGAGCATAAAGGGGAAGAGGTGGTTTAGGGTTGGTTCCAGAAATTAGAGGTTACCTCAGACTCCTCTTTTCGTTATAAAATAAAAACTTCCCTACTTTATAATTTTGCTTGGCTTTGTCTCTTCTAACATAGGACAGTGGTTAATTACAAAGGGATAAGGGGAGAAGGGAAAAAGCATGAAGGCAGTGAAGGCAAAGGGAATAGTCTGGAAAATAGCACTAAATATGGTCTGATCAAGCGCAGTCAGAACACAGAAGGATGTGTACAGGTGTATGTATGTGGCTTTGGGGTGTGTGTATCATGTATGGGCCTACGTGCAGTACATGTACCCGTGTTTGAGTCTGTGCAGGAGGAGTGTAGCAGAGAAAAGCCTGAATCTGGACTTCACCCTTCGTGAGATGGGGAGCCACCCAAAGTTTGAAGCAAGGGGTTGACTGGATACAGACGAGTGTTTAGAAAGATAACACTAGTGACAATGAGAAGAATGGACCAGAAGGATGAGAGCAAAAAACAGAAAAAACACTTTATTGTTGTCTAGACACAAAGAAAGCAAGGGTGGTGGCGGAAGTTATAGGAAGTGGGGAGGAAGGACAGAACTTGGAGATGGGCTGTCAGCCTGAAACACGGGAAAAGATCCCCGGGTTTAGCGTTTGCATGATTATGTTGCCATTACACAATAGGAGACGATACAGCAGAGAATTCTGGAGGGCAGGTGTTGACTTCAGTTGAGGATGCATTGAGGACATGCTTACAGGACGTCTAGGTGGAGATATTTGGTAGCAGATGGAAATCCTGATCTGGAACCAGGAGAAGAGTCTGGCTGGAGATCCTGACTTGAGTGGGGGAACTAGCCCAGAGAGAACAGGTGGAATGAAGACAAGGACCCAGGATGGAACTCTAAACACCAAGGACTGGGCTAAACAGAGGAGCCTGTGAAAGAGAGTGAGGAAGAACCACCTGGAAAATAGGAAGATAGGGAGACTAGAAGACAGAGGTGGAGGGTGTCTCAAGGGTGTCTCAGGAGGACAGAGCTGCCAAAATACATATTAAAGGAAGGATTTACTTATTCTTAGAGAAATTAGAGTATTTACAGCTTGAAGGGAATTAGAGAAAGGATTTGAAGGTACTCATTAAAGAGGCAGTGACTCCGGGGCAGGGCGCCAGACACAGGGAGAAAAGATGAGGATTATCCATGGCCTGGCAGCACACGAGGATGTAAATGCCATCGTGCATTTTAAAATTACATTTTCTTTCCTCTGTGGACCTATTATTTAGACTATGAATTATCTGGGCCCCTTATGGTCTTTCTTTTCCATCCTTTGCCTGCCGGTTACCATTTCAATGACTGCAGGCACTTAAACCAAGGGGTGATCAATGCGAGGTGATAAATATGAAACTGAACTCCGAGCACTGCTTTTTCTTAAATACCCATGAGAAGGTTTACAGAAAGTGTATTTGACTCTAAGTGTTAAAATGAGATTTGAGGGTTTTAAGTTTCTACACTGGTTGGCATGTATACTGGAGAGGAGGTAAGATGTATAAACACACACATATATGCTCGTTACATTTTCATTTTTGATATGTATTTATATTACACAATTGTACGGGTATATAATTTATAAACAACTATATGTGTGTGTGTGTAGTAATGATGACTATTCAAAAATTTTACACAGAGTAATGCCATAAAAAATTTCAGCTATCACTGACCCAGACATTCAATTATTCATGTTAATCTTGGATATTCGTGGTATCAGCAAATCATGTTGCTTCCCTAGGAACCTGGATTAATATCACAAATGACAAAGCTTTATTATGAGTACCTTGAATTAAGAGAAAACTTAGTTCTTGAGTATGCAAGTAACTGAAACAGGAGGAAGGAATAAATGTAAAAAAATATTTGTGCAGACGTCATTTTAAATCACCTTTGCTTGCTTGCACTGATTTGTCCTTATTAACTAACTCCAGGTTAAGAATCTCTATACCTGACTTCATGACTTGCAGCAATACATTCCACTAAAGTATTTCTCACTGCTCTTTAAAAAACAAGCCTCAACACTTCAAAGATAAGAAAATGATGTTATGTTTCCATAGCTTCTATTAATAATGGGTAATTAAAGAAAGATGAAAAGCTTGGATTTAAATGTCTATTAGTTCTTGGGAAGGTTGTGGTGTTCCAGGGACTGATTTCAATGTGACTCCAACTTTATCCCAACCCCCCAGATTAAGGTTGATGGCCCCCCAAAACACTCTTAGGGGCCCAGCACAGAATATCTGTGAAGCACCAGACACAGAGTTAGACGGAAAACCTAATAATGCATAGTCTGTGCTGGGGGTGGGATGGTGGTGCTATTTCTCTGTTATCTTTGACTGGAAGTAAATGCTACAGGGTTATCTAGATTAGGTTTCTTCCAGAGTAACAAATAGTGTGCCTAAATGCCTCAATGGAGGATAAGAAATATTTCTGTATATTTTAGGAAATACTTATATTCTTTGTAAAAACACTTGTTTTGATAGCTGTTCAAACTACAAATTTTAAATTAAAAAAAATTTTTTAATGCTTATTTTTATATTTGAGAGAGAGCTCTCTCACAAGTAGGGCAGGGGCAGAGAGAGAGGGAGACACGGAATCTGAAGCAGGCTCCTGGCTCTGAGCTGTCAGCACAGAGCCCTACGTGGGGCTCAACCTCACCAACCCGCAAGATCATGACCTGGGCCGAAGTCAGCCGCTTAACCGACTGAGCCACTCAGATCCCCCTCAAACGACAAAATTTAAATGCGACTCCCCCCTCCTCCTCCCAGTAAACTAAAGTTCCGATCGATCGTAAGCACACACCAGGCTCTGGAAAAGATCTGGAGGAGGTACACGTGAAGGATGATGGTCACACAACTTTGTGCAAAAGGAGTCAGGTGATGGGTGGGTCCCACTCTCACGGCCCTGCAGCTGGAGCTATGGCCTCGGTTAATTCTCTTGTTGGCAGCAGCTGAGATCAAGAAAGTAAAAAGAACTTTTCCTGGCCTAAGTTTACATTAAGTTGAACAGAAACGCTACAACAATTGGAGGAAGGCAGAAGGGAAGGAAGAATTCCCATCTGCCAAGCATTTAAGAGGCGCTTGGTTTCTCCACGTCCCCTAAGGGAAGAAACGTCAGTGCTGCGGCCTGAAGAAATGGGAGCATACTTCACACCCTTGGGCTGAAAAACAAGCATTTGGGGCTCCCAGACTCCTGCAAAGCCAGCAGGCATCGAAGAACGCTCGGGTGCGGATGCTGGGCGGCACGGGCAGTCTAAACCACGCTGCGGGACTCTCGACCTTCAGGACACCCCTTAGTCTCCACTGCCCCTGTGCCTGTGTGTGCGTGCGCGTGGCTCTAAAACCAAAGCGCGCAGTGAGCTGACTTTGAAGGGTGCTTCACAGACAGGGTGAGTCAGGCTTTATGGGGACACCAGGCGGGGGAGAGAGGGAATGGGGAGTCTTTCTCTACACAGCTCCGGATGGCTGGGAGCCGGGGTCCACGTGGAATCCAGCAGAGAGGCGCGCTGCCTGCGCCCCTCATCCCGCAAACTCCTCCCCGCTGCGCCCAGGCCCCGCGCAGGTCCCTCCAGCAGCTGATGGAGAGCGAACTCCCCGCTTACCTTGACTGAGCACTAACACCAGCAACGGCGCGCCCCCTGTCCATCCTGGCCGCATCCTGAGCCTGCCCGGGGACGGTAGCTGCTGCTCTCGGTTTGCAGAGGGACTCCAGAACCCGGACTCTTCAGAAGCCGTCCCGAGAGCTTTTCTCCCCCGCCGGGGTGAGGACGGAGAAAAGTTGCCTGGCAGCTCCTGGGGCGCCAAGGCCCGCCCCGCCCCGCCCCTCGGCCAGGCTAACACCGGATCTGCCCCGGCCCCGCCCCGCCGAGCCCAGGCCCTGCAGCCCCGCGGGGCACCTGCGTTGCACCACACCCTCGGAAACCGCACCTTAACTGCCCTGAGAGGTACGGGTCCTGGGACCGCCGAAGCTGCGGGGCTGGGATCCGGGCGCCTGGCCCCTTTCCTGCCCTGCACTGGACTGGCGGGGCACACCCGACGGGCGGGAGCCGGCCTGAAACTACGCCGCCCCCTGATGGCCTGCAGCCCACCCCGCAGGAGACCCCCGGTCTCCCGGAGAACCTTGCTGCTTCTGCAGCCCTTCGTGGCTCCAGGCTCCTGGAGCCTGGGGAGCTCCAGAGGTGCAGAGGTGGGGAGCAAGGGCAGCCGCGAGCCCGAAGCCACGCTTTCAGGGGTGGTGCGGTGCGTGGCATTCTGTGCTTTTCTCAAGTGGGTGGAGAAACGGACAAAAATAAGTGCAGAATGACCAGGTTAGAAACTAACTCGACAGGAAAGAAGATCGGCACACAAGTGATGATTATCCGAGGTATATTTAAGCAAGACCTGTCGCAAGAGCACCGTGTGTGTGTGTGTGTGTGTGTGTGTGTGTGTGTGTGTGTGTGGAGTTCTCATTCATTCCTCTCCCCCAAGATAATAAGCAGCTGATGTGATTACTGAGTTTAAGCGATTTACTGAAAGACACAGAGACAGTGAGAACCCATATATGAAATTGTGACTCTTCCTCTTTGTCTGTATTACACTGTGACCACTTCCTTCCATTACTTTAGTCTCAGATCTGGAAAAAGGACATTCTATAACCCTATCTGAGATTTTTACTTGCCAACCTAAGAAATAGGATATTCACTTTTCTTTAAATCTGGTTTTTCCTTCGAAAGTTCACTCACAAATCCCCAGCACATTACTGAAACCAGAATTCTTCCAGGGACTTCTTTTGTGAAATAGTCAAGTGTTTTAATAAATTACAATTAAAGAATTACTGGTCTAATCATTATTATTATCGCCATTCCAAATCTCTGTGAAGCAGGTAGTATGAGCACTGTGTGATGCTTGGGATGTTGCCACTCAGAAGTAAAGTGGGGGACGCCTGGGTGTCTCAGTCCCTTGAAGTGTCCACCTCTTGGTTTTGGCTCAGGTCCTGATCTCACGATTGGTGGTTCCAGCCCCACATCTGGCTCTGTGCTGACTGCTTGGTGGAGTCTGCTTGGGTTACTCTTTTTCTCTCCCCACCTCTTTCTTTCTGCCCCTCCGCCCACCCCCCCCCCCCCCCCCCCCCGCCATATAAGTAAATAAACATTAAAAAAAGAAGTAAAGTGGTTCAGGGTGGAAGGACTTAATTAACTGGTAAAAATCAAATGCTCCCCTTTATAGCTGAGGCTGGAATCTTGAATTTGTAAAGTAGTAAATCGGTATTCGTCAGCTGCTCCTATTTATCATCATGACTATAAACCCAATACCTTTGAATTCAAAATGTATAGCCCCTGGTTGTTTCCTGTTTTCTTATCTGTCACTTACTAATTCTACTGACTAATCCTGACAAACACTCAAAGGCATTTTTTTTTTTTCCTGACCTGTCTATAGTCCTCACCTGCTTACTAAGACTCCAGATATCACCTGAGAGCTCTTAGGTGGCTGCTCACTAACCCTGACCCCCAACCTTGACTCTCCTCACAGACTTCTTGCAGGAAGTCAGCCAGGTTTCAGGGAGATGAATATCTGTCTGTTTCCTTCTGACTCACTGAAATGTGAGTAAGTGTTTGGAACAGACCCTTGTTTGGGAGGCAGTATAGTTCCCTTCATGTGAGACAGGAATCTGTGCTTTGTCTCTGGGTGCTCAAGAGGAAAATGCTCCCTTCTTTGCTTTTGTGCTCAGAGCTGGACAAGTTAACATTATGCTGGCATGAGGTACAGATAAATCAGGAGCTATATTTTTCCAGAGCAGGCAAAAATTTCAAAGTTCAAGAAACAAAGAGTCATCTCCTGCCCCACATTAATTTTAAAACTATAAAGCGTTCTTGAGAAAAAGCAGTTTGAGAACTCATGCCTTAATCTTCTTAGGAACGACTCTGACTAGGTGTTGGACACCACATTCTGAGGAAAAAAAATTAAGGCAGGGCTTTTTGAACTCTTTAGTCTCAGGGAGACCTTTACACTTAAAACTACTGAGAAACTCTCAGATGAATGGATAAAAGATGATGGAGATATATAAATGTTAATATATTTCACATTTCATAAAGTCCTTTATTGGGCTGGCAGAGCTGGGAGCTGCCCTTGGAGTGGGGTCCCAGTCCCAGTCTGGAGTCTCCAGGTCTCTGGTGCCCCTGCCCCTCTTCCTGACTGGGGCAGGTGCTCTCCTCTGACAGGCTACTTAGTTTGCTCCTTAGGTACTCCCAGCTCTCCTTGGAGGGAGCCACTGAGAGAGCCGACATCACCATTATGATGCCTGAATTCCAGGACCTGTGGATGTGAAAGTTAAACTTTGGGGGTGCTGGGAATTGGGGTATCTTCAGACTGGTCTGCTCACACACACAGTGGCTAACTAGTCTATGGCTGGGGGAACTACCTCCTCAGACTTCCAAGGGACAGTCTGGCTCTTGTCGCTAGGCCCCAGCAGCTCCTGGTCATACACCAGGTAGACAGTGTCCCCAGCCACACTGCCCTCGATGAGAAACATCATCAGCAACCACACTTGGGGCACCATGGTCGCTCAGCTCTGCACACAAGGACAAGATGATGGGATATTACCAGCCATAAAAAAGAAGGAAATCCTGCCATTTGCAATGACATGGATGAATCTGGAGGACATTATGCTAAGTGAAATAAGCCAGACAGAAAAAGACAAATATCGTAGGATCTCATGTGGAGATCTCATGTGGAGATTTGCATGTGGAATCTAAAAAAGTCAACTCATAGTACAGACACTAGAATGATGGTTACCAGGGCTGGAGGTGAGGAAAATGGGGGGATGTTGGTCAAAGGGTACAAACTTTCAGTTATAAGATGAATAGTCCTGGGTGTTTAGTGTAAAACCAAGTGACTATAATTAATAATATTGTATACTTGACACTTGCTAAGAGATTAAGTCTTAAGTGTTCTCACAAGAAAACAAAAATGGTAACTGTGAGTGATGGATATGTTAATTATCTTGATTGTGATAATCACATCACTATGTATATCAAAACCTACTGATGTACATCTTTGATATATACAAGTTATAGTTGTCAATTATACCTTAATAAAGCTGGAAAAATTATTGAGGATCCCAAAGAACTTTTGTTTATGTGGATTATTTCTCCCCATATTTACCATGTAAGAAATTGAAACATACATTTTCCAATATTTATGTATTAATTCATTATGCATTAATTCAACAATAAGGCTCTTATGTGTTGACATAAATAGCATATGTTACAAAAAATAACTATATTTCCTCAAATAAAGAAAATCATGAGAAGAAGAGCATTGTTTTACATTTTTGCCAATCTTTTCACTGTCTGGCTTAAAAAATAAACACTTGGAAAAAAAAAAAAAAACACTTGGATTCTCATATCTGCTCCTGCACCCAATCTGTTGCGATATGTACTTTCAGTCAAATTATATGAATTAATTTGGTATCACACACATGTAATTGAAAAAAACAGGACATAATTGTGGATATTCCTTTGATACTGTCCTCAAAATCAACAAGTAGTAGTTTCCTAAATGCTAGTTCTAATGTGGAATCTGAAACCACATCAATAAACTTTTTCTACCCTAGTGTTGATTTGCAACCTCAAAGTTCCTGGGGTTAAAATTTGAAACTGGCCCCCATACATGGAGGGCAAGGAGAGAGAAAAGAAAAAGGCAGACCATTTCAGATTGGGCAGTGACAATTTTAATAAGCAAGGGAACTTATATACTTGGCTTGTCTGGAGTGGCTACAAAATGAGTAAATCTCCATACTTGCTGCCAGAATCTTAAGTTTATGTAGAGGCCTGAACAAGCAGGGTTCAGTCATTTATACAGTTGAGATGGTCTCAATAACACCTTACTTTCTCAAAGCTGTGTCCCTGAAGTGGCTTCTAGTGTGGAAACAGTAGGCAGAACATATGTTTCAGGGACAGGGGAAAGGATAAGAAGTCTCCAGTTACCTGGGTCCATCTTGCAGGTTAATCAGCAGTCACATCCTCTTAATCTCCTCCAACACATAGTGCATTAAAATTCATTGGTCTATTGAGCACTTTGAATAGATCTTTTACTCATGCAAAGTTTTGTCCCATCATGCATTGGTCATTTGGAAAATGTTGGTTCACTGAGTTATGCAGATTTTCCAATAATTGACACATTTCATTACACAATATCAAAATAATCGTATTTTCACCTACCTCATTAGAAAAGTCTCTATATATTGGGAAGCTGTCAAGCTCATGCCAGCAGACACACATTTTTCAAAATTCCAACTTCCATTTGAAAGCTTGAATTTTATCATTAGCCATGCATACTATCAGTTGTTCTGTGTGAAATGAAAGGCCTACTTCATTCATTTTTGAGAAATGTCTACCAAATACCCAAGTCTGAATAGTTATAGTTTGTCTATCAGTGTTCTTTCAAGTAAAACTGGTGTTCCATGAAAAACACGGCTAGGGGGCACCTGGGTGGTTCAGTCAGTTAAGCACCCAACTCTTGATTTCGTTTCCGGTCATGATCTCATGGTTTGTGAGATCAAGGCCTCTGTTGGGCTCTGTGCAGACAGCACGGACCCTGCTTGGGATTCTCTCTCTCCCTCTCATTCTGCCCCTCCTTCTCTCTCCCTCTCTCTCAAAGTAAATAAATAAACATTAAAAAAAGAATGTGCCTAGTTCCATTTATAGGTCCTTGACACAACTACCTGATTACAGGGTGCAGCATAAGCATGTGTATGCCCACATCTACTCATGCAAAATATTTAAAAGACATGTACTTAAGGGTTGAGATTTAATAAAGGTAGTTAATTTTTACTGCTTTGTCAAGGACATTCTTTTTTTTTTAATGTTTATTTTTGAGAGAGAGAGAGAGAGAGAGAGAGAGAGAGAGAAAGCATGAGCGGGGAGGGACAGAGAGAGAGGGAGACACAGAATCTGAAGCAGGCTCCAGGCTCTGAGCTGTCAGCACAAACCAAACCATGAGATCATTACCTGAGCTGAAGTCAGAAGCTTAATCAACTGAGCCACCCAGGCATCCCCTGTCAAAGACATTCTTTTTTATTTATTTATTTATTTATTTATTTATTTATTTATTTATTTATTTATTTTTGGGACAGAGAGAGACAGAGCATGAACGGGGGAGGGGCAGAGAGAGAGGGAGACACAGAATCAGAAACAGGCTCCAGGCTCCGAGCCATCAGCCCAGAGCCTGACGCGGGGCTCGAACTCACAGACCGCGATATCGTGACCTGGCTGAAGTCGGACGCTTAACCGACTGCGCCACCCAGGCGCCCCAAGACATTCTTAAGTGAAACTAGCTTTCTCCTTCCTCTCTCCCTTCCTTCTTCCCCTCCTTCCTTCCTTCCTCCTTCTTCCTTCCTTCTCACCTTCCCTCCTCCCCTCCCTTCCTCTGTCCTCTTCTCCTACCCTTTCTTCTTCCTTTCTTCTCCCCCTCCCCCCTCCCTCTCTTTCCTTTTCTGTGAGTATCCAGTGGGGAAAAATGAGATATTTACTCTTACTGATGATCACTGTTCTCGCACTGAAGGCAAAAGTGAACACAGTGAAAAATGCAAATAATGTCTCAGTATTAGTATGAAAATAGTTTTGACCTACTGACTACCTCAAAAAGTCTGGAGACACCCAGGGGCCACATTCTGGGAATTGCTAAGGGATGGAGCGAGGCTTCTCCACTCTTTTCTTTCCAACCCTTGGCTGGGGGTTTTTGGAGAGGAGGCTCAGATGAATTTTCACCAGTGTTCTCTCTGAACTCTTTTTATCTTCAAATCCAGCTCTTTGCTTATTTCATTCCCCATGTACAATCACCTAAACCAGAAACCTCTGCTTTCCATTCTCAGGGCTACCACCATACCATGTCAATTTTATCTTTACACTTAACATGGTTATCTATCCATCCCTACTTTCTGTTTCATTGCTACACTCATTAGTTCAAGTCCATTTGATCTCTCCCCACAATGGCAGTCTCTTATGCAATCTCTCTATGCTTCCTCTTCTCCTGTCTCCACTCCACTCTATGCTATTATCATGATTCTCGTTCTAAAACACAGGATTTGTTGAAAATCTTTGGAAGTCTACAGGATGAAGTTCAAGCACCTTAGTGTTTAAGCTCTGAGTTGAACCTCAACCTGCCTCTGCTGTCTCTCTTACCAAAACTCTTTTGTATCTATTTTGGTATGATTTGACTTTAGTTATGTGGATACTCCACTTTCTCACTTAAATCCTAGATCTCTGAAGTCTTATATGTTTATATCATGTCTAGTCCTGTACATGACAGATAGTTCCTAAAAATAATTGCTAAATTGAAATGAATTTCTGAAGAGTTCCACCTTCTTCCACCTAGACCTGAAAAGGGTAGGAAATGTGAAATTCTATGTAACTCCTGGAAAATTTGAAATGAGGTAACCAGTGACTCCTCAAATGTTACCCAGTAAATCTATGATAAGACTGAGTAAACTTCAGAATCCATTGAATTTGACTCACCTACATGTTTCCAGGCACTTGTTGAGTTGTATGATGTCCCAAAATAAGAGAGGCATTTCTAACTTAAATACAAAACAAATAAACAAAACTAAAATAATTCTATGTTCCTCAGGCCCTGGACCCATCAATTCATCTAAGCATTTTATTCATACTTTTATTCTAGCATTACTAAAATTGACTGTCCTTATTTACTTTCATGTGTGTAGCAGACATGCAAAGTTAATCTGCCAGCTCTTCCCACAGGTTGTTCTCAGAGTTTGCCATGATCTCCCTCTAGAAGTCATCTTGCCTCCTAGTGATATGGAGAGACACCTGACCCAAACTGGATTGATTAGATTTTCTGCTAGACAGTGATATTCAGCATACAGAGATTTTAGAGAGTCTTTGCTGACCATAGGGACTAGGAATTCATGTTCACTTGGGCAGCCATTTTTTAAATGAGCATAGAAAAAGCCAATTAGCGGGTATTCATAGAAAACAGAAAGGAGAGACCAAGACACTGAGGCATGCATGAATTACAGAGAGGGAGAGAGAGAAAGAGAGAGGGAAGTTACTTTAGTTCTTTTTCTCATTCTATTTTCTGTTTCCAGTCATTTGGGAGCTCTGGCTGCCCTTTCTGTGAAATTCCCTGGTATCTTCCTAATATTTTCTCTTTATTTTTCCTATTGGACATCCTTGAGGACAGTGACCATGTCTCATTAACCTTACTCATAGTCCCCAAAACAGGACCTGACACAGAGTTGGTGCTCAGTAAATGTTTCTTCCACTAATGAATAAACACATTTGTTCAACTAACATCTGACTCACGTATTAAGATGAACCAGAGAAAAGAAGAAGTTAGGAAGTTTATCCCTAAGAACATGGAAAAGTCCAGTGAAGGGAAAACATTGTTCCCCTGTACTTCAGGGATTTTTTTGTGGTTTGTTTGTTTGTTTGTTTGTTTTATTAAAAAATGTGTCATATGATGGCTTAGACTAGCTATATGGCTATTCTTTGCTGTCTCTGGAAAACTTGGATGTTTCAGTTAGACATCAGTTATTTTTCAAGCCGGAAAAATCAATCTTACTTTAACTAGCCTAAGGTAAATTATTGAAAGGATATGAGGAAATTTCAAAGACAGAGAGAGAGAGAGAGAGAGAGAGAGAGAGAGAGAGTCCCAAGCAGGCTCCATGCTGTGAGTGCAGAGCCTGATGTGGGGCTTGAACTCACAGACTGTGAGATAATGATTTGAGCTGAAACCAAGAGTTGGACACTTAACTGACTGAGCCACCCAGGTGCCCCTGAAGTAATCTTGATTGTACCATTTAGATTGGAGTCTATGCTTCTAGATGGAAATACATTTCAAATGTTTAATATCAAAAAGTTAAACAGAGCCAATTTTGCCATTAGAATTTATTTGACTGGTAGGCCATTGGGCTTTGTTTATACATCAAAAGAATGAAATCAGTGAAGATGGGAGAGCCTCAAAGATTTGGAACTTGTTTTGCCAGGAAACTCAGTCTTAATCGTTAAATCTTTTCTGCTTCTACATTCTCTATTATGCTATATGAGAAAGCAAAACTTCTATTCTTGGCTCACAAACTTTGGTCTAGCTTGTGGTCTTCTAGTATTTCTTTAAGTTTCCTGCATAATTCTCCTCTGGAATTCTTACCTCTCTTTCCCTCTTACATTTTTATAATTTCTAACATGATCCTTTTCTTGGATTAAGATGAAAATATTGCAAAAATGTCACTTTTTTCATTTATTCATTTACTTAACATATATTTACTTAGTACCTACCATGTGCAAAGTAATAGTCCAAGCACTGTGACAGGAACCAATGTTACCTGGCTGTCCTCAATAAGCTTGAAATCTCATTACCAAATATTATCTCCAGAGTCTTGCTATAGATGAAATCCTATGAGGTGTATGAGCAGAGAATATGGAAACTTGGTGTGATTTATGCCATTTAGTGGGATGAAAGAATATTTAGGCACATTTTCTTTAGATTCGACATGAACTTTTATAAAAGTCGTTATATGGAAAGTGGCTTCTTCCATCAAAAGTCTCTAGATCTAAAGGCAAATGAAGATGTCTCAAGACTTAAATTTGAGGAGGGGGGCTAACATTTTTAAAGCCTATAAAACCATACATTTTCACATGTTACAGTATGATAATGTAGTTAGTTTTCTTGTTAGAGTTGTGGCCCATGACATGTATGTAGAGGTAGTGACTTTCACACATTTATAAACTGAAACTCGTCAGCCTTGCCAGTTTCTGAGTGCAGATGAGATCCCATTCATGCAAATCTCTAAATGTCTTCCTCTCACTGTTCCCCCTTATATATGTAGGGCCCTTAACCCATGAACTATTCCTTGTGTCCATGGGTCATGACATATACACGTGCACTGGGAGATCAGTGTTAATTGCTGTTGGTCCCTGCTGCTTGAGGTCCGTGCCCTCCCTCACCACTAAATGGGCATAGATCCTTTTCCATTTTAACAACTTGTGATGACTTAATGCTTTCAGATTTCCTTGGAACTCTGCTTTAAAATGAGGAGGCTGCTACCTCCTCTTAGACTGATATTCTCTTACAGGGAATCCCCAGAAGGCTTGCCTATGGCCCAGTGCATTACAAGATCCAGTCAGATTCACCTGCAGCCATTTTTCCCTCCCCAGTGCTCACAGGATGCATAACTGTGTCTAGGGTAATTTAATCACAAAATGTTAAAACAAGTTACCACATTAAATCCAGAAATACTATTTCCTTTTGACCTTTGGCTCTGTTTTTGAGTCTGGCTCAGAATTTTTTCCACCATATTTCCTTGCAAGTTGGCTTCTGTTCTTTTCCATTCTCCACTTTCTCCTTCTCTAGCTACCTAATTCCACATGACATATATGACTAAATCTCAGCTCCAGCCCTAGCACAAACTTCTTCCATACATCTACGTACACACTTTTAAGTATAAGATTTTAGAAGGTGTTATAATTGTGTTTTCTTTAGCAGCTACACTGAGATATAACTAACATACAGTAAACTGTACATCTTTAAGTTGTTCAGTTTGATAAGTCTTAGCATTACATATTTATATTTTTAATGCACTTTTAAATAATATTAGAAGATTTTTGAAAATGTGTTGTGTACGGGTATGTGTGTGTGTATTCACACATGCATGAATATTTGTATGTCCTCCAACTAGAGGGCCCAGAGGAGGCACTCATAGAAGGCAAGCTAACTTAAGATCCCAGACAGAGACTGGAGGGCTAGTCTGGCAGACCCATACATCTATTTGACCTATGAGACATCCATGGAAGGAATTACCCCTAGGAGACAGTAAGGTGTAAAACATTAACCCAAGAAACAAGAGGTTTTCAAGGGGCAAGGTTAATTTGAGTAAAGCAAGGTGTCAGTTCTAAATCATGGAGGGCAGTGTGGATAGTAAAAGGATTATAAAACAAAATGGTAAACATCGTTCTATCATCCCAGTGATAGAGTAAAAGATAGTGCTATATTTTGGGCTAAGTTATGACATAAATGGAGTGTAAATATTCTTCTCATTTAAATTGAAACATTACTGGATCATGAACCAGAAGAGGGACTGACTACAAGTCACTGAAAGGGTTCCAAGTACACCACCCCAAAATACGCTACTTTGATATAAGGATCATTTTGAGCTAAAGGCCATAGAGAATAAGCAGACACAAGAAAGTTTCTCTAGTTTTTCCTTTCTACCAGGAAAGGCAGGACAATTCTTAATCACCAGAGACAACTCTAGACTCTTATCAGCCTGGAGAGGGCACCAGAGAAATCTATATAACCGACCTTATTCATTAGCCCTTAACTTTTATGAGTTTCTCCATATATTTACCTTTCCATTATTTGCCCCCTGCTACAAGCCCAAACCATTTTTCCTCTATCTTGTCATTTGTCTACAAAATTGTTGTTCTTTGTTAAGGTGCTACCTAATCCCCAAATTCTAAGCAGCCCTTTGAGTTACCATAATGAGTTTCCCATGTGTACATGGATATACGTGTTAATAAACTTGTTTTTCTTGGTAATCTGTTCTTTGCCCCTCTAACTCATGGGGCCCTAGTCATAACACCTAGGAGAGTAGAGGGAAAAAGTTTTTTCCTCCCCCAAACCACCAAACCTGTTCAGGTGATCAACAAGAGAAGACAACAATGATAGGGGCGCCATGCCATGCAGTCTGGGTTGAAAGTTGGGACCACCATGGTAGTTAGAGCAATCAAAGAAATGACATGAGGACAGTGTTGCTGCTAATTGGTACCTGTGAGATACACATTCTGGTAATCCACAGAAGATCAGGAAGAAAGATTTGGCCCAGGGTTCCTATACATCTCCAAGTAGCACTTGAGTCAGAGAAATCTTACTGTAATACTATAAGCTAACTACTGCATGCTTCAGGCTGAGAATCCAAGATATACACACATCTTCTTGGTATGTTATACATTATTGTGTATAAGTTGCCTTTTATTTTTATTGATAGTATAGTTCCATCCCTACCTCCGAAATTAAGGTTACCTTATATTTTCCTCTTATTGGTTCTCCATATTTGTAGCAAAGCAGCAGAACTTCCTGTATTTATCATCTTTGGGTTGTAGGCTGCAGAGATGCATTGGTGGATGAAGAAGAAGATAAGCGACAAACACCAGAGCTGATAAGAAAAGCTTAGGTCAACCAGTTCTGGAGTCACTTGTCTATACATTAATATATAACTTAATTGGAACCAAAATAAAACCCAGCTATTGCCATTTTACATGGTTACAATAAGGATGCATGTTCTATAAACTGTGGCAAAAAGAAAATGTGCAAATTTTTTACTAAAAAATAATCATATTTGTTATTGCCAACCACAGTGAGAATTACAATGAACCATTTAAGATAGTTTAAATAAGTTACCTGGAACTTAAAGGAAAAGCCCTAAATTGTTGCCCTAAATTATGACAAATTACAAATCTATATATATCAAAAAGACTACTCAGGATAGGGAGCTGAGAAGAAGGTAGTAAGATAACAATTTACTATCTAGCAAGTGCCAAGAATGCTATGAGTATTATTATTTCGCGCTTGTTTTATTTTGACTTCTCATCACAATTTATGGGCTGGTATTATGTTCTCAACTGGGTGCGTGAAGAAGCTCACTTTTAGAAAGCCAAGGTCAGGACACTTGTCCAAGCAAGTGCACCTAGCAATGGCAGAGCGGGCATGTGGGCCCAAGTCTCCTTGACTCCAAGGTTCATTCTTTTTTCCACCACATTATGTGGCCAAATTATACTTTGAGATACAGACTTTCAGATCACACTCTTCAAAGCTGTTTTTTGTATGGAAAAGAATCACATACGTTTATTAGGTTGTTTATATAGTCTATAAAATTTGAGTACGTTCATTCAGTACTAGGCATGATTCTCTTTCAAGGCCATATTGTCTCATAGGAAATACAAAATGAAAACAGCCAACTATAATATAATCACAATCCCTTCCTGCCCACCACACATGTAAGTTTCAAAGACAAGGAAAACTAACTAGTAAATATATCATTATCACAAAATATATCCATACAATGGAATTCTCTTCAGCAATAAAAAGGAATGCACTGATATATAAGCAACATATAACTGGCAAACATGCTGAATGAGAAAAAGCAGATACTTTATGACTCCTTTGATACGACCTTCTGGAAAAAGCAAAACTAAAGGGACAGGAATCAGATCCGTTGAGGAGGCTGGTGATGAGGAGAGGAAAAGTGACTATAAGGGGCATGAGGAGAGGAAAAGTGACTATAAGGGGCATGAGGAAATATTTAGGGTGATAGAAATATTTTCTATCTTTTAAAAAAATTTTTAATGTTTATTTTTTTTGACGAGGGATACAGAGAGAGGGAGACACAGCATCCCAAGCAGGCTCCAGGCTCCGAGCTGTCAGCACGGAGCCTGATGCAGGGCTTGAACTCATGAGCCATGAGATCATGACCTGAATTGAAGTTGGACACTTAACCAACTGAGCCACCCAGGCACCCCAGAAATATTTTATATCTTGATTGTGGTGGTGGTTACCTGACTTTGTTCATTGTTCACAACCTGTAGCACTATTTACCTGAAATGGATAAACTGCTGCATGTAAATTATATCTCAATCATCACGACCTAAAGACCTTTAAAATCCAAATTAGAGAGAGACTATAAGTTTTTAGAAAGGGAGACAGATGGGGTGAAGTCTGGGCTACAGAAATGCCACCTGAGGAAGGAGCCTTGGGGGAAGTGAACTTAGGATGTGAATTAAGGAAACGAAATGCCAATGTTTATGCCACAATGTCTAGGAAAGGAAAGAAGAGAGACTAATCCTTCATATTTAATTACATCTCTAAAAGGCATTTTCAGTGTAAGCACATTTGCCTGCCTTGACTAAAAATTGATTGAAGAGAATGGATGTTTCCTTTTATAGTCAGTGGAAATAATGCTTAACCATAATGCAAATGCCTCATTGGAGAGCTAGGTAGTCCTAGGATGTCTGAGCAGTCCCTCTTCCTCTATTATTTCTATCAGTTCAAGGATGCCTCCCTGATAATGCCGACAAATGCAATTCAAGCAACATTTTTGGGAAAATCTTGCATTCATTTTCGTTTTTGTTTCAGCTAACTTCTGAACTCTGTGCAGTGAGAAAAGTTACTCTCTTCATGCTAAATAGGTCCTGTCACATTCAATCCAGCACAGGTTTACTGGGTACCTGTTGTGGCTCACTAGCGCACAGAAAATAGGCAGAGCAACACAGAAGTATAATGCATCCTGCCCTCAAGAAGCTGATGGGCTGCTTGCAGGGTCAGAGGTACTCACGCAATAAAGGGCCCCTGCTTCGACTTTGCTTGTGCGGGTCTGGAGGACCGATGGGAGAATTCACTGGGCGTTATTTTGCATTCAGGTTTGAGGAGCTTTATAAATGAAGTTACCCTAATGGAGGAGGTAGATAAAACAAGACCTGCCATCTCAAAGGAGGGCAACTTTGATTATGGAAAAGTGTCTCTCCTGGCTCCTGTTGGTGGGTTAAAATAAAAAGCGCGTTTTTGTTTGTTTGTTTGTTTTGCTTTGTTTTTATTTTGGGGTTTTGTTTTTTTTTTTTAGGACTGAGAGGACAAGGGTATCTGAGAGAAGGTATTCTCATCCCCATTTCAGAAGAGAAGACAGCGGAGCACCTTTGTATTGAGGATGCCATCAGCAAAAGATGCCACCATCAAGAACTAGAGGAAGAAAATGGCAGACACCACTGGACAACCAGGAAGTTGTGCTCATGAGCATGAGACAGCCCCTTTGGGGATTCCAGAAAGAATTGGAGGGGGACTATTTTTAAGGGCCTGGACTAGGTAGACTGCAGGTCAAAGAACAAAGGGTTCAGTTCATCGAAGGATATTTGTAACTGTTAATGTGAGCCCAGTTTTATCCTCAGAAGGGCCTGGAATAGGTATAGATGGGTAAATGTGTATGTATAAAATTAAAATGTCATTTAGTGTCATATGAACTGGGACAGACTATAAATTACTGTAGGAATTTAGAGAAAGGAGAAATCATAGTGTGGCATACAGTAGGACTTCCTTGGAAAAGAGAGACTGGAGCTTGAGAATAAACATATTTAACTCACAACTCTGCTGAAAACACTTGCCAAAGAATTGTCAGGAAACAATTAGCCTCAGATTAAAAAGTATCTTTTGATATCTCTTTGAGAGAAGGGTGACTGCTTCTCAGTTTTCAGGTGTAAAATTACTTGCATACAGTAGATACTTAATACATGTCTGTTAATTTAACATTTTGATAAATGAATAAATATTAAATATTTTAAATATTTAAAAAATTTTAAATATTTTAAAACAATGTACAGTGTTAGAATTCTAAATGTCAGATAAGTCTGACAATGTACAGATTCATGACATATTGTGAGGAACATCTGTTAAATCATCTTTAAAAATATTTTAAAGTTTTCCCTTGTACTTTCATAGAATTTTGGAGTTGGAAATGCTCTCAGAGATCTTTCCTGGTCTGAGGTTCCATTCATATAAGAATAAACTTGATAGTATTCATGTTGATTATATTTGAAATACCATTTGAGTGGACATTACAAATTTAATTACTTAATACCCAATCCCACCCCACTCATCTCTTGCTTCTGTTATAGAGGCTGGAAGTTAAATATTCTATTTCCCTTGCCATTAGGAATAGTCATGTAACACTGTTAGGATGGACAAGGTGTAAGTGGAAGTCTGCTGGGAATCTTTTGTAATTCTAATTTTTTAAAAAAATTTTTAAACAAAGACAGAATGGCCTTCTACCTAACTTCTTCCAGCTTAGGACACAGATATCATTCTGTAGGGGGCAACAGACTGGCTTGTGACCAAGGCCAGCAAAAAGGCCAAGAGAATCAGAATTTCCAAGAACTGACCATTATATCTAAGAAGTAAAATAAGTGGTACTAATTTTTTTTTTTTTACCTATGGCAGTGCCATAAATCAGCTAATATGTTCTTTGTAAAACTCATTCTTTCATTTTATAAACTTTCATAATTCTATCAAGAACCCACTTGTATTGTCAATATGAGAAAAGATTGTTAGATGCAAAATGCATTGTAGCTGTGTTGTATTTTATGTTTGCATTGCCATATGTTGTCTTGATTTTTAAAAAAAAATTTTTTTTAATGTTTGTTTTATTTTTCACAGAGAGAGAGAGAGAGAGAGAGAGAGAGACAGAGCACAAGCGGGGGAGGGGCAGAGAGGGAGGGAGACACAGAATCCGAAGCAGGCTCCAGGCTCCGAGCTCTGAGCTCTGAGCTCTCAGCACGGAGCCCGACGCGGGCTGGAACTCACAGACTGCGAGATCATGACCTGAGCCAAAGTCGGACGCCCAACCGACTGAGCCACCCAGGGGCCCCAATTTTTAAAATAGTTTATCATATAGTAATGATCTTAATATCATAATATCCAATTTTATAGATTGGACTTTTTAAATTTTTGGATAAGTTAAAACAGTCGTCTAAGGGTCCTGACAGTTGGTAGAAGGAAAATACACTGAGAGACATTAACTAGAGAGGCAATTTTAGATATTGAAATAATATGGAGACAGAAAAATTAAGTATTGCACTGCACAAGAGTAGTAAGTTTATGGGAATCATTACTCTAAGATATAATTAATAGGTTAAAGGAGATTTAGATAAATGCACCCATGCTGTTGTTAATACAGAATTAATATCAGAATTTGAGATATGAGGGCATGCTTTTAAGCAATTAACGCCTCTCAGAACCCAGAGCAGGGTTTCCAGATGGAATAGTGAAAACCTCACTCTTGGAAGAGTCTGAGATAGGCTGGATCATACTATCAAGGATGTAAAGAAATATCCAGTACTGGATGATTTTTAAATTTTTTCCAAATATATGAGTCTATTATTACTAGTGATCATACTATATCTTCATGGTTTTCCTCCCAGAGAGATATAATAGCTGTGTAAGTAAAACTTTACTCAGTTTATCAATTCTTGCATTCAGTCAATAATAAAGAAGTACCTACTATGTGTTAGGTACTACAAAGATAGATGTGTGCTCTCCTGCACCTCTGTGTTTTCATTTCTCTTACCATGACCTCCTCTGAAGTCTTTGCTGTTGGGGGAAATGACTTTGAAGCCAGATAGAGCTTGGTTTCTATGTCAGCATTACCACTTACTAGCTTTATAACCTTGAAGTAGCCCCTGAACTCCTTTGAGTCTCAGTTATAGCACCTGTAAAACAAAAACAATAATAGTATCACCACAGTGTTATTAATAAGATTAAACAACATGTTAGGAAATTGCCTGGCACGTGGAATGTAGACAATAAATCTTCCTTTTTTTTTTTTCCTCTTGTAGAAAATTGGGAGACTTAACCCACCCCCATCAGTTCCATTCAAAAGTACCTGCTTCACATGTGCCAATTCTTATAGCTCTTGTAGAATACAAATGACTCTTCATTCAAACATACAATCTTCATTTATGAAGATATGGCCCATCCTAGAAGGTGAACAACTGCTGTGATGTGAAATAACACACTAATTGGAATCTTTGCAGAATTACCCACATTATAATGATGAGGTATGCCGAATAGGCAGGAATGAAAGACAGGTTTGAAAAGTGTATGAAAAGGAATAGCAGATGGTACTTGGGTGCTAATAGAATAGAAAAGTCTGAAAGTAAAGGAAGGAAGAAAATAGAAAATGAGAAACTAGGCATGTGAAACTAAAGAGCCCTGGGCATTTCATCAAGGACGGTTAGAGTCTCTGGCATGGCTAACTTCCAGCTCCACTAATTACAGTCTGATGACCAATTCTGGATACTATTCTTTATTTACCAGGTTGAGGCATTTCCACTCTTGCCTTTGGAATGCCATTCGGGATTGTGGTATCTAAGTGAATTCATGCCACACATGCTCGGTTGAAAGATACTACAAAAACAAAAAAATAGCTGAGCAAAGTGGAAGTTAAAGACCAAACCTGCAGATGTTTCAATGATGCTTTTATTAATTCAAGCCAGTTCTTGCCAGTCAAGTTACTAAATGGAGCACTGGCACATGACCAAACTGCATTCATCTGTGAAGTGGCTGGCAGCCTGGGTGCCTACAGACAATGGTGCTTGCCCTATTATTCCTGCCATAAGGGAGCAATTGGGCCATTGTAACTGGAATTTGTGCAGGTCAGGGACCCTATACACTGATTTAAGACTCAATTCTCAGAGTGGGATGACTCCATGATTCTGCTCTAATCCACACAGAAGTTTCATTTCAGCCGCCAGTGAGTCCTTAAAAACCTGCAAGGCATCAAAGTCAACTCAAGTATAAATTTGGATTTCTGTATACTTAGAAGAATTCCAGGGGTCTCCTTCTTTCTTACAAGATAAGAATCTTCCCAAGTCTGGAATTGCACACACCTTTTTTCTTAATGTTTTTTTTTTATTTTTGAGGGAGGGAGAGAGAGAGAAAGACAGACAGATAGACAGACAGATGGAGTGTGAGCAGGGGAGGGGCAGAAGGAGAGGAGACACAGGATCTGAAGCAGGCTCCAAACTCTGAACTGTCAGCACAGAGCCCGACACTGGGCTTGAACTCATGAACTGCAAGATCATGATCTGAGGCGAAGTCAGACTCTTAACCAACTGGGTCAATTCCAGCATAACTGGTATTACACACATCTTAAAGTTCATTCAGTTTGATAGTAATATAGCTACCTCCAGCTCTCTTATGGTAACTGCATGGTATATCTTTTTTTCCATCATTTTCCTTTCAACTTATTTGTGCCTTTGAAGCTAAAGTCTGTCTCTTTTAGAGGGCATATAAATGGATCTTATTTATCAGCCTGAAAATCTCTGCTTTTTGATTTGAGAGTTTAGACCATTCACCTGTAACATAATTACTGATACGGTTGGAGTTACCTTTGTCATATTGCTATGTGTTTCTATATGTCTCCTGTTTTCTTTTTTCTTCTGTTTTCCCTTTGCTGAATTCATTTTGTTAATGCTTATAATGTAATGATTACAAGTCTTATTTTTGGCAAAAATTCTTTCTTTTTCAAGACTGTTAATAAAATAACCCAGTTGATTTTGCATAATCAATAGGGCCACACTTGCTTTTATTCTTAGTGACGCTATCTTTCCCATCTTTCCTCATCCACTCCTTGCTGTCTGGCCCATCCCAACCCTGCCTGAAGAAGTAGGTAAAAAAAGTAAGTATTTGACATCTGGACAATGGAGAATTCTAGTTCACATGTTTATGTGTGTATAATGGTTATTAACTTAGAGAGAATGTGGGAGGGGATAATTTTTCTTATTGTCAGCTCCAGAGTAAGGGGAGGAATTTGATAGATATCACTATTTTAATACTAAAGAAAAATTAAAAATATAATGTCACATTTTTAGAAGGTACAGGGTACCAGGTTCTCTGTGAGTTGAAGTATGTCAAAATAGAAATGTGTAAAAAAATAAGCATGTATGCCCAGAAAAAGGACAATTTGAAGTTAGTAATTTCTGGTGCCAGTGTTATGATTGTTTTTAAATTATTTCTCTGTTTTGCAAATTTTCTACAATGTGTATATATTACCTTTTACTCTAATTTTTTCCTGATTTAAAAATTGATACTCATGTATTTAAAAACAATTCCAATAGTATAACTATTCCAAAGAATAAAATAGAAGTCACCTCCAGTCCTCCTTGATCATTTCTATTTGGTGAACTCTTCGTGACATCTGCTTGTGGATGATCAAATGAATTTTACAAAAGGAAAAAAAGACACCACAAAGGATAGGAAAGTGAAAATTGTGCCTATGCTCTATACCTGAAAATAAAAAATTCCATTGTATGCCATTTATTTTATAGTGAATATATCCAGATTTTTTTTTCTAGTAACTTCACCGTGTATTCTCATCCTGGGTAAAGGGTAAGTGGGAGAAACACTACTTATCTCACAATAGAGAGAAAAGACAGGGCATTGGAGACTGTGCTGACACAAATTAGTACAGGACCTTGTAAACAGCCTCTTTGTAACTCAGTCGGTTTCTTCTGTAAAAATACCTCCTCAGTCCTCCTGCAGCATGGTTTGAGGATGAACCCTTTAACAAGATGAACATGTGTGACTGCTACTAACACTCCTTTCTACATTTTTCTTCTAGCCTTTATATATTAAGTAATTTTATTACTTATTACTTATTAAATAAAATAACTTTTTTCACCTCTTAGTATTTTTTTCTCACTATGTGGTCCAATATGTTGTTATACAACAGGTAATTCATTATTAAAACATCTCATTAGAAGAAGATATACCGTAATATGGATTCTGTGGTTTTTGTGTCAAGTTTGCAAAAGACTAATCACATTGCTATACTGTGCACAGGAAACACCACAGACACACTTAATTTGTTTTTGTTTTTTCTTTTTAGACCATCAAAGTGAAAAACTGCGAAGGAGCTAAAAAAAAAAAGTTGGAGCTCTGGAAAAAATACTAATCTTGGATAAAACTAATGTACTTAAAATTACAACAATCACATTCTTCTTTGAGTCATTTTTTAAAAAGTTAATAGATAAGACAGGATGCTCCTTTACCTTGACGTAAGATACACAGCTGATGCACAGGATAAGATAAGAATTAGACCAAAAATACCAAACCTCTGACCTCAAATCAGTGTACAGGATACACCATATGTTGGATATTCAAAATACTCTTTTACTCTCTCAGCTATTTCTAATTATATCAGGTTAATGACTGTTACCTGAAAAAAAAAACATGTTTAAGTTAGGCACCTACAAAATTATTAGTGTCAACAAAGGTTGTGCTTTTTTGTTCTTGAAGGTGATTAAAACATTTTCTTCTAATGAGTTTGTCCAATAAAAGTCTTGCAGAAATGCATACACCCTTAAGCTATTCATTTTAATAAGTTTATTCTGAGGTAAGTAAAAAAAACAAGCAATGCAATATACGTTATGTTAGGTGATGCAAAAACTTTATTGGAGTGATATGATACATGTTTCAGGGCAGTAATTATATACAGCATTTTTCTTTTTAATCAAATGTTTACGATTCTTCACACTGTCTGTTAACAATTTTAAAACCTCACAGTAGTAAAATACAGTACACCATTCCCTTCACAGGCCAATGTTTCCTAATGAAGAACACAGAGAGACAGCTGTTGCATCCTGAAATAAGGCCAGGAGGTGTCAGAATTAAATGGTAAATATCAGGATGTCCTGTGTGAAATGATTCTGGTATGAAGAAGATCTGATGTGCTGCTGCTTCAAATGATTGTTTTTACTTGAGACAGTGTATCAAACTTGGAAATTCGCCCCAGCTAAAAGACAAGTAAGAATATACTTAAAAATTTTTTTTAATGTTTATTCACTTTTGACAGAGAGAGAGAGAGAGAGAGAGAGAGAGAGAGAGACAGAGCATGAACGGGGGAGGGTCAGAGAGAGAGGGAGACACAGAATCTGAAACAGGCTCTAGGCTCTGAGCTGTCAGCACAGAGCACGACGCAAGGCTCGAACTCACAAACCGCGAAATCATGACCTGAGCCAAAGTCGGAGGCTCAACCGACTGAGCCACCCAGGCACCCCAAGAATATACTTTTATTTAATCAACAATTCACTTGTGCAAAGTACATGTGTTAGTATTGTGTGTGGGTACAATGTGGTCTAAGGGAGCCTGTGGTATTTTAAGGAGGAAGGATGTATATATAAAAGATAAAGAACTTCATTTCCTCTCCCCTCCCCCCCAATTTTTTTCTTTCTGTCTTTCAAGATGCAAGATGCCTGAGGCGCATGACAGCAAGATGGCCGCCTGGCATTGGACCTACC
Organism: Panthera onca; assembly: GCF_046562875.1. Lineage (NCBI taxonomy): Eukaryota > Metazoa > Chordata > Mammalia > Carnivora > Felidae > Panthera > Panthera onca. The sequence continues at coordinate 39,346,820 of NC_138339.1, read as the reverse complement.
ATGCCGCTATCTCCCAGAAAGCCATCATTAGCTTTTGTGTGGGGCTTCCCTTTTGCTTGGCTACTCTGTGGAGCAACAATTATGTCACTCAGTTTTCCTCATTCAATCTCTCTCTTAAAAAATGGGGGTGGGAACAGGTAATGTCAACTGGGAATTGTTCACGAGGATACCTGGCTTTCAGTCGTTATTATTTGGAAGATTCCTTTAAAATTTTTTTTCCCCAGTCTATACACACAGATCAAGCATTGAGTCTCAGTATTTTGCAGAAGAGCTTGTAAGATTCCGCTTAGTCTTTTTTTTTTTTTCATAAAGATGTGACTTGAAATATGGTAAAATCAAATATCATCATAGTTAGGAGTGTCACCAGTCCCTAGTTTACTGCCATGCTTTCCATGATGTGTCAGGTAATGAAAGGATTTCTGAGTGTCAACTCATCAGAAAGAACATGCAACTACTCAAGGACCTGCCAGGGGCACAAGGCTTACAGTGGCCTTGCCAAGGAAGTTCCAAATCGAAACTAAACATCCCCACTGTGCAGAAGAAACCAACTGGAAGGCAGAAGGCAGAGACATCCTGCAAATGGACTCCGGCTCATTTCAATGCCCAGTCCTCAAGGCATTCAAATTCGCCAGCTTGTGGCAGGAGAGAAATGCAAGGAAGTCTTACATCAAGTTCTGAATTCATTGGTCATGGTAGAAAGGTTTTGATATATTTAAAAAGGCAAAAAAAAAAAAAAAAAAAAAAAAAAGAAAAGAAAGAAAGAAAGAAAGAAAACAAACGAAAGAAAAGAAAAGCTGACCTCAAAGCAGAGTACATTTGAAGTGATAACTCACCCTTGTGTATTTTTCAGTATGGTAAATTTTCAGCAAGAAGTGCTTCTGTGTATATCTGATATGGGGTGGGGCCAGGCTGATCCTGGGGTGTAGTGGATTCAGGGGTTAAACTCAGTCCTTTTAGCCTTTTTTAGAGGCAGAAGCATCCATTCCCATCAGTTGAGAAATGGACCTCTTGGTGCCAGATGTCGTCAGGGACAAGGGGGCTGGGGCTTAAGGGCCAACATAGGGTCCTTTAGATTTCCTCAAGCTTAATGGTTACAGGCTGTTACTTGGAATTTCTAAATTCAAGGTTAAATTTTAATATGAGGATCAAAGATACTGACTTGTTCACCACATTACAAGGTCAGTTGTTAGCTCTATTTTTATTTTACATAAGATGTTGCACAATAGTGCCTCCATTTGGGAGACAGCAGAATATAGCCTTTTGTAATGTACTACAGAGTTAACTTCTTGGGATGGTTTCAGAAGTTCTACATTGGAGAGGTTTAGCGACAGCAGTTTAACATTAAAAGGGGTTGCCCAGTGGACTCACCTTAAAGATGTGTTTGCATTAAAAAATCTGCTGTTAACAAATTAAGCTAAAAATAGCATGAGTCTGAAGATTTTAGAGTCTTCTTTTTAATTTTTTGGATTATTATGTCCATGGGTGAGGATGGGGATTGTGGGGTGCTGATAGCTACATCCTAGAAGCCCTTCCTTCAACCCTTGGCATAGTTGCTGATGGTGTCCCATAAAGGTTTGTAAATCTGTTAAAGATGTCCCATCTCTGAAGTACAAGGCATTTTGTCCCTATTACATTATACCTATACCATGTCATCCCTTGATTGTGTCACAGAAGAACCGAGGACTGAAATTCTATATAAATGATCAGTTCACTGAAGCTGGTATTCACAGCAAACAGAGAGCACATGTTTTGAACAAATTTTTCTCCAATAGTCCTCTAGAAAATCTCCCTTGGTGGGGGCTGGGGCGGGTAACCAATGAGGAGGACTTGAGAACTGCCAAAAATAAATGAAGGATGCAGAGGATATTATTTTTTAAAAATAACTTTCCAGAAGTCTCTCTTTGGACAATAACGTGATTGCACCTAGCACATGAACCATGTCCTGAGCCTGGGTCTTCCCTAGTTTTCTCAGTGTTGTGCAAAGCACGATAGTTAATTCACACAGAACAGATTACAACATGTTTGATAAAGACATTACCCCCTACGAAGGCACACTGTACGGAATGGCGGGGCAGCCATTCACACTGTACAAGCCGTGGCCCTTCCAGAGAATGCCTAGAGAGATGTGTGCACGGCTTCTCACAGCCGCTACAACCCAGCTCTACTCCAGCACTGTGCAGCCACCTTTTGCTTTTGGCGCAGATTTGTTTTCCAATTGAGTCTACATACTGGTTTTGTAAAAGGAAAAGAGAATATATATACATATATATACATATATGTGTGTGTGTATATATATATGTATATATATATACATATATATTTATAGGTATTTGCATATATAGGTACATTTATTATGGTTGAGTAAGCATCAAATTTTGCAAAATATTCTCCCGCACAAGACTCATTTCAAGTGTATTTATGACATGGAAATATTCAGATTAAACTGCCCATGACTTTACAGCTCAGAGAAAATAAGTGAATAAATTGGACCACTGAATTTCAAATTGGATCATAGAAATTACAAATATTTGCAAAGGATGAACTTTCACACTATTGCTCCAGGGCAATGGACTCCTAGAGAAGGTGAAGCAGCTTCTTAGTGGTTTTGAAGTTCCGATTTTCACTGTGTCACCCTTCAGATTTTCTTGGGTTCAATTCTTGCTTCTTCTGAAAGTTTATATAATTTTAATAATATTAAAGGAAGGCTATAATTTTAGAAGTTGAAGTTAAAGAATGGGAAACCATGTAGCATTATGTTTGCTGGGCTTGAGATGAGCATTTTAAGGATAATTTGAAATATGATGATATTGTATTTGTGTATCTATCTATATATATATTGAACATGTTATATCTCTGTATATCTATATCTATTTATCTGTTATCTATCTATTGCCTATTATTGTCATCTAATCTATTTCAATGGTGTGCTGAAGCCAGTTCATACTGGTTCACGGGACCTGACAGATTAATTTTCAGGAGTTTTGTTAAGATGGTAGGGTTATATCAGTAGCTTGAAAATGGCCATGACAAGACTATTTAGGTCATGGAAATTGGCAAATGACACAAATCAGTTTTCCTCCTGGAGAGCCAGTTATTGAATAATTTACCAATATACCTTTCTAAGTTTAGTCTGGAAAGGGACTTCATACATATGTAAGTTCACAATGGAAGAAATAGTCAATTTTATAAAATACCAAAGTTAAAAAAAGTTTCTGGAATAAACTCATAGTTTTAAAAAGCACTCACTTTTCTTATTAAGTGCTTTAGAATAAAATGGTAGAAGTTAGTATATTTCTTGATCATTGACTAGGTTTTAGAACATGTGTACTGCTGACTTATTCTAATCAGACCCTCCACATTTGCATCTTTTACATAGTTGCAGAACTGTACATTAAAGTTAAATATTAATAAACATTAAAACTATATGCAAAGTGGATGAATCAAACTTTCCTTGGTGGTGTAGCTTTTGTGTTTATTTTTTGTCCTTTTTGTCAAACCCTGTCATTTGGTATTATTGAGATATTTTGTATTTGATTTATGTTTGCACATTCATGTGGGTGTGTGTACATGTGTGTTTACACACACAGATGCTCACACACATAAAGCTCAACAAGTTATAGTATTAGGGATGATGGATATCTGGTCCATTAAATTCTATTTAAAAGCTGGGAATGATTGATGTTAAAAACTGTGCCATGATTATAAGTACCTATTTGATCTGGCCCAGCAGTTCTCCCTGTCTTTTCTAAAAAATTCAAAATGACATTGTTTCCGTCTTTTTCCTCTGGGTCAACACCATATTTAGTTAAGATGTGCACACTCCTGGTTTGGTGAATGCTTTGCCTAGCAGTCATGGAGGCCACGTGTGAATTTAAGTTTACCTGCTAGATTTATTTCTGAGAATGTGTTGAGATTGGAGCAGAGCTGCTGAACAGGCTATGCACAGGAGTTGTGCAGCATGGTGACTCTGAACAAGAGAGACCTGAGTTTTATTGGCATGATTTCTGAACCCGAGATAGATAGTGGGAATGAAGGAAATTCCCAAAGTAGACTTTTCTCAACAATGACAGGCCAGCAGGAGGCTATCAAACCTCTGGAAAGATTGCGCTTTTCTTAGGGTACTGATGACCTGGGCACTCCCCAGGTGCAAGGTTTGATCGTCAGGATCTTGGATGTAGATGTGGAGCGCCACGAGGTAGGCCGACGCTGAGTTCTCAGATAATTCCTTGGAAATTATGTTAAAAAATTAGATCTATGGCATTTAATTTCTCCCTTGATTTGATGTTTTTTGAGAAAAGTAGAGTCCGGAACTTTCTGGGTAAGGTTCTGGACAGATGCTGGTCTTGTGATGGTCAGCCAGGTGGAGAGATGGAGTTGTTGCAGAAGAATCAGCTAATTTTACAGCAGTAGTTCACACGTGCGGCTACGATACATTCATTCATTGTTATTTTCCTAAGCAACGGAGCAACCCAGGAGCTTATGCTACAGTAGAGTCCAAGGCACCATGATAATTACTTCAGGAGCAAAGAAGCTCATATAGAGGTGTGATCTCTTTCTGTCGGTGCGAGGTTTCAAAGCTAAAGTTCTTTAAAATTCATTTCTGGAGTTCTATTTAAATATTGATATGCCACACTTATAAAGCAGTGTCTTCTTGGTAAAATGCAATATTGAAATGGAATACTGCCTTTCATAAACATAAGAAATGTGTTTCAAAAGTTAAATACCTTTTAAAAAATGAAAAAATAAACATACTCTCACAGCTTGAGGGTTTAAATGAACCATGTACCAAGGAGCTGAGAAAACTCCTACTTTTGGTACATCCTGGAACCCCTAACGTTCAAAAGTTGCCCAGCAAAGATGACTTCAGCATTTCCGTGGCATCTGCCTAAGCTGCCATGTTCCGTTCAGAAGCCATCTTAGCATATCCCATACACAACATGGCTTTTCATGACAAATCGCTGGTATGCCACACAAAACTGCCGTGAAGTGTTGTTTTCAGCATAAAGTTTTGAGTTTTAGGGCTCAATATCAAAATGAAACATGTTCTGTGAAAGCTTAAATTAATCCATTCAGTGCACTGCTTTTAATCAAGTCATTCTTGGTTTTCCTTCAGCTCAAAGTTTCCAAACACTTTGGAAAAAAAATTTTTTTCCAAGTACAGAACCCAACACAAAGATGCTAACGTATTCTCTGTGATTTAATTATATTTTCAGTCCATATTTTATGTATACTCTACCCAGGAAAAATTTCTCATTTGAATAGGGGGAAGTTATCTTTTTCAGTTAACTCTTTTCTTGTCATTTACAAATGTTGACTATCATGCTGAATGTGAATATCCATCAGGAATCAATGGAAAAAAGCTTAACTTATCAATGATCATAAAAATCTTTTAATGCATTCCTTAAATACTCTGAATGCTGATTTAATATGTAAACATATTTGTACAGGTTAATCTTCATCTTCAAAACACTTTGTAATTTTACTTAAATAAGTAATTATTTTAAAGTAATTATTTAAAGTAATTATTTTAAAATATTTTTCATCATTTTATAAAATATATTTTTATGGTATTGTTTTTGGATCTTCTTTGACTTATCACTTTCCAAGTGATTAATACCTGATGGATTACATAAAGTTATGTGACTATGTCTTTAATTGTATCTATACATTTCTTGTCACATATTTGAGGCAAACCTGAGGATAGATCATCAAATAATTATTATTATTTTTCTCCTGTAAAATATGTCATTTTTCCATTTTCTTCTTTAGTGGTCTTTTGAAGAATCCAATCTGTTAAGAAAATATCAAACACAATACAATTAATTATTTGAATTTAAGTAATAAACACTAAAGCCCTTGGATAAAATTTAATACTATGCTAGTGATTTGGGGCAGGCAAATAATTAATAATACAAATAATTAATAAAATTGAGAAAGGTTTTTTTTTTTCATTGACCTATTAAGTAATATTGAATGTCAAGAAATGACATTTATTAAGTTGTTATTTCATTTTAAACTTTTTTTGTTGGTTAAATATATCATGTCTCCCAGTAAGAACTAGTACATGTGGTGAATTAACTTAAAAACGTTTTGGGAAAATATTTGGGAAGCATGCAAACTACAGTCAGCTGGCACTAAATGGCATTTTGCCGTCATCTTTTTTTCAGGGATGTGGCAGAGAAATTCCATCAAATAACCTCATAAATTGAGGTCTTTAGAGCTGGTGGGGAATCTGGTACATGCATTATGACTGAGAGGTTAGGGAGATATGAATTGTCTGGATTAACTTTAAATGTGTCAGGACATCTGCCTTTATAGACTTGACAGGAAATACCTCTTGAAAACATGCTGGATAATTTGGATATAAGAAACATATTTCTGAACCTATAAGAAATTTCACATAGGGGTGAATGTGGGTAACTTTTCATTATACTTTGTAATTTGGGACATTATAAAAATTATAAGTGCTTTATATATTTCCTATTGTATATTATAATAAAAGTAAGTATAGGGGCTGGAAGGGACCTTTGTAATAATCTAATCCAAAATGTGGGTATTGTATTTTATTTTTAAAGTTTATTTATTTATTTTGAGAGAGCACTAGTGAGCATGAGTGGGCGAAGGGCAGAGAGAGAAAGAGAGGGAGAGAGAGAATCCCAAGAAGACTCTCCACTGTCAGCACAGAGCCCAATGCAGGGCTCAATCCCACGAACTGTGAGATCATGACTTGAACAGAAATAGAGTTGGATGCTTAACCGAGTGAGCCACCCAGGCACCCCACATGTGGACATTTTAAATAAGAGGAAATTGGGGTGCCTGGGTGGCTCAGTCGGTTGAGCGTCTGACTTCAGCTCAGGTCGTGATCTCATGGTCTGTGGGTTTGAGCCCCGAATCGGGCTCTATGCTGACGGCTCAGAGCCTGAAGCCTGCTTTGGATTCTGTGTCCCTCTCTCTCTCTGCTTCTCCCCTGCTCATGCTCTCTCTCTCTCTCTCTCAAGAATAAATAAAACATTTTTTTTTTAAAAAGGAAATTAAGGGTCTTTCTATTTTTTTTTTTTTTTGTAAATTTCAGAGTAGATTATAATAGTTCAAGCAGACAAGTTAGTTCTTTGAAAGTGTGATATGCTCATATTATTTTAATCAGGAAGCTATGGTAAATTTGCAAGGGAATGATATATTAAAAAATAATTATTAAATAACTGAGGGCTTACAAGGCATAAATGGTCAAAAGTATGCATTTTTAAGTGAGAGAAGTTAACTTTTTTATGTTTTCCATCATGCCAGATGGATGCAGATGGATTTCCATCATGCTAGATGCCACTAGTTGAGGCATCTAGTGGTAGATGAGGCAAAGACAACAGAACAAATAAGCACGAAAAAAAACCAGTGAATCTGTCCCTCTTCTAATGGCAGTTCTATACGTCTCAGGTTTTTTCTTTGAGCCAACAATAAAAGTACTGGATTCACAAACCATCAGGCCCTTTAACTTGTGCCTGCATGTCCTAAGTCAAAAATTAATCAGATGAGGCTTTCACAGAAATAGGTGGTGAATAGTAAGACTTTTCTCTCTCCTGCTCTACCCTGCTCTTTATCTCCTGTCCTTTCCCTCTCAAGTCTTTTTGCATCTTTCCAACTTTCCTTTGCTTTCACACACTAAATGCTGTTTTAAAACTTAATTGTGTTATCTGAACTTTTCCACCCAACAAATTCTATGAAGTTGGGTCCTTCGTGGAAGTTGGGTCATAGGAGTGGAGAGTAGGTGAGTATAGAACATAGCTTCAAACCAGTGAAGGCTAATACTAGCCAAGGTTAAAAACAAGTTAAGTTTGTTTTCAGTGCCCAGACTTACAACTTTCACTTTCCTTCTTTGTCTTTTCGTATTTACTTATCAGTAAGTGCTAGATCTTATTTATGCTTCCCTAGTTCAAAACCCTATGGCAAAAGGTCAAAGTAAATAGTACCCGGTAGAAAGTATGTGCTTATTGGCTATAATATGCAATAAATGTTGAATGGATAAATTGATACTAATATACCAAAAACTAAAAAATTGTAGTGCTATTCCCTATCCACATCCACCAAAGATAGGAATATTGGATGAGGAACAAAGCTTTAGGACTTGTAAATAAATCATCAGTGATGGAACCTCAGGCATTGCTATGAAATCAAGCTAAGAGAGAGATGTTCTTCTTTCTTAGGGTTCCTCTGTGGGCTGAGTCTCATTCCATTCTATTGGTTATATTGGCCTGAGTTTCCCCCTCAACATGTGGTACTATATTCCAGGACATGTTTCTCAGTCTATTTAGATCTGTGCCCCCTAAAAGCCTTCTCTCTTCAATATTAAGTGTCTTAAGCTGTTTACTAAGATTTTGTCAAATTTCAATTTCTGCCATGTGTACTATAAGGATAAATTATATAAAGACTGTGCCTTTTGAAATAGATTCACAGCTCCATAAGAATCTTTGGCCTGTTTCCTGTATGGAGCCAGGAAGTTCCCATTAACTTCTAGAGTGCTCAGATTTGGAAGGAGGAGAAAGAAGGGACAGTCCTGGAGTTTCTGCTCAAGGTATAATTAGTATAAAAAGATCCCTGGGAATAACAGTAGCTTTTCTGAGTTTACTATAGACCAAATACATGCTTCAGGGATGTTCAAAATGGCTTTAAAACAGGAGGAAGGGCAATTAATCTTTTTAGCATAATGGATCTGCTGAAAGACTGAATCCAACTAGAGACTCTCATTCTAAAACAAAATATTTTTATACATTTCAGAGAGTTCATGACCGTCTTGAACAAAACCCAATTCCTGGAGCTCCAGAATGAAGAGCCCTGCCTCATAGACTACAGCAGTGGGATGTATTGGAAAAAGGATGGGTGTTGCTGAAAGATCATTGCTTGAATCCAGTCCCTTAGTAGCTGATAATCTTGGGAGATTTACTTAACTCTCTTTGCTTAAATGTTATCAAGTATAAAATGTAGTCAAAGTACTCAGTTGAAAAGGTTGTAAGGACAACAGAGTGAACAAAAGACAGAGAGAACATAGAGCAAGGGGTTCATAGTGTTGGCAATGAAGTGAAATGGTCTGGGTTGAGGTCCTTACTCTGAACCTGATAAACCATGTGGCCTCGGGAACATATGTATGCCTCAACTTCCTCATTAAGGAAATGAGGTTCACAGTAGTGTCTTTCTCAAGGGTTGATGTTAATATTACAGTGGAAAAGCTGAAAACAGTTCCTGGCACGCAGAAAGCTCTCAGGAAGTCCTAATTCCTTTGTTTCTGTGGAGTCACAGTTCTGATTGAGGCATCTCCCACTGAACTGGTTGAACTAAATGTACCTACTGGTTACAGCAGTCCAAAGGTTGCTAAATTACCTTCCTTCCTGGGCCTAAAAAGATCTAAGAAGCCAGAAGAATGTATCAAAAAAATGCTGACTGTATGGAAGGATGTGTTTATTTTTACTTTTATGCTTTTTCAGATTGGTGGCCAAAAAACCAAATAAGTGGATAAAACTTATTTGTTTTAAGCAGACATGCCACCGGAGAAAACCTATCCAAATACCAAAGCTCTGGCTTTCCTTTTCTCTTGTCAGCCAGGTCCTAAGTCTATATGGGCAAGTGCAGTGCTCAGAATAGATCACACTGGAAGAAATCAACAATAAAACACTCTCTGTAACAGAGGTGCATGTAAATGAAGAAACCACATTCTAGGTTTCAAGCACAACCTCAGCACCACTAAGCCAGGTCTTGGGTACCACAGTGTGGCAAAGCCAGGTATTACAGACACAACACTGGTAACGCCTAAGAGCTGGAGGTTTGAGAAAGCAAGGAATTAATCCTGTCTTAGAGACTTTGCTGGAAATGCTACTGGCCTACATCTCTAACATAGTTTTGTTTGTCATCCCCTCTCAGTGTAAACCACCCCCCAAAAGAGGAAGTTATTTATTTTAAGAGAGTCGAAAGGATAGGAACAGCTGGAAATTTGATAGGACAGAAATTTATTATTTGAACTGTTTGATTAAAAGAGAATTCTACTGCTCAGGTACTAGAAAAAGGAATATATAGCCATATCCTGCATTTTTAACAGAGTTCAGCTATTTAATAAAACAATTTGATAAAATATAGGGTGATACTATGTTAGAATAAATGCCAATTTGATGTTTAATTGGAAGAACATTAAATTCAACTTTTCTACGGGATTTTATTCTCTATTAAATTTGGTGCAAATGCTGTCATCTCAGTTCTGCTTAATTTTATTTTATTTTATTTTATTTATTTAACTTTTTAAAATTTTATTTATTTCTTTTGAGAGAGACAGAGCACACACAGGGGAGGGGTACAGAGACAGAGACAGAGACAGAGAATCCAAAGCAGGCTCTGTGCTGACAGCAGAGAGCCTGATGCGGGGCTCGAACCCACGAACCATGAGATCATGACCTGAGCCGAAGTCAGATGCTTAATCAACTGAGCCACCCAGGCACCCCTCAGTTCTGCTTAATTTTAAAATGATGCAGCTAAGAGTTTGAAAAATCTCACACACCTCAGTATAAGCAAACATCTATGTAAATATGCAGATTTATCCAACAGAAATCGTTTCACAAGAGGATATGAAATAGGAGTCAGTGAAACAGTAATCTTTCTCTTTCCATCAACTAATTAATAAATTTCTCATCTCTTACTCAGGCACACAACTATTGCATAAAATGTGGTATATTTCTTTATATATTAAAGAAATCTTAGTTTTTAAGATGCATAGAGGTATGTGATTAGGATAATGCTCATCCTAACTATTCTATTGCTTATATATTCTTAAACTGATAGAGGAATTCATTCTTTTATCTTTTTTTTAAATAAAAGAGAGGTTTCATTCTTCTTTCCTTATAAACATTTACAATTCCCAATATTATAGACATATAAAGGTCCCTTATAAGCCCAACCTCTAGAGAGATCTATCATGATTTTTGGATTTTCTTTTCTTTTACAAAACTGAGATTAAGTTGTGCATAGTGTTTGAGATATACATTTTTAAAAAATTTGTCTTGGTCCCATCATTTCAATATTTTTATTTCCTTTTTATTTTAGAGAGAGAGAGAGAGAGAGAGAGAGAGAGAGAGAGCACGCTAGTGAGGGAGAGAGGCAGAGGAAGAGAGAGAGAATCTTAAACAGGCTCCATGGAGCCCAACGCAGGGCTCTATCCCATGACCCTGGGATTATGAACTGAGCCGAAACCAAAAGTTGGACACTCAGCCGACTGGGCCACCCAGATGTCCCTCAGTATTTTTAATGGCTGTCTAATATTGTATTGCACAGCATGGATAAGTCATAATTCATTTCACCAATTTGCTGTTGGTAGTTGAAATAGGAAATCAAAGGAACTTCGGTGCTTACCTTCCACAGTGCTAATATGAGCAGCATTAACAGCAACAATCCAGCAAAGGCACTCAACAGGATGACCCATAATGGCACCCTGCCTGGTAGTCCATCTTTGGATATTTGAATAGCAAACTGAAAATCATTAAACAAGACTGTTAACATTGATAAACACCTATTATAACTCCTGGTACATTGAATTCTTACAGGGTATAATTTTATACCAAACAATGCACTCAATCTGATTACTACATACAGAAAAAACATTGAGTTTACATTTAGAAATGCCCTTCCTCTATTCAACACCTCTAACCATGTCAAATTTATTGTTACCAAAAATATTTATAATATTATGCTTTAGAAATTTATATATACAGAGTAAACTGCCTATGAATCAGAATGTTCAGGAGCAGAGGTGAATTTAACTCAGTGAGAACAATAAGTATTATTGATTCATTGATTCATTGATCGACTTTAGTGCATGGTCACGTCGTAAAAATTTAGGCTGAAATGTCACCACAGGTTGACATAAAATCCTGAGCAGGTCTTCTTCTAATTTCAATTCTAATGTGATTTTTTTTGTATACAAATTTATATATAACTTTCATATAGCAAAATGCATAAATCTCAAGTGTACAAATAAATTAATTTTTGCACATATATTCACCTTCATGTACATTTTATTATACCACACTGTCTCTTCCAGTTGACTTATCTTTAGTCAATATCTATAAATCAGTTCTTTTTTAATTTTTTTATGTTTGTTATTGAGAGAGAAAAAGAGAGAGAGAAAGACAGAGCTTGAGTGGGGGAGGGGTAGAGCAAGAAGAAAGCACAGAATATGAAGCAGGTTCCAGGCTCCGAGCTGTCAGCAGAGAGCCCGATGCAGGGCTCGAACTCAAACTGTGAGATCATGACCTGAACCAAAATGGGAAGTTTAACAGACTGAACCACTCAGGTGTCCCAATATAAATCAGGCCTTAATTGAAAGAAAACTTTGAAGAAACAGCTTTTAGTGTTCCAGCTACTCAATGTGTCAGTCAAACCGCTATGAAACTTGTCTGCCCTGTGTCTCATCCCTAGGCTTCTGAGAAAAAAACTAATTCAGAGTAGGTGTCAATAACTAATAATAGCTCAAGTTTCTGTATTTGCTTGTCACAGGGAATGTCTCAATTCCTTAAGCTAGAGGGAAGACTGGAGGTAAAAGGAGGAAACGAACAGGGGCGATATTTGCATATTTTAGAGACTGATGTAAACTCCTCAGATTGCTCCCTGTGGGTCCCTGCTGACACTTTGGGAATACAGAGCCCGCAAGAGTATACATATGTACAGAGTAAGACAGTTTAAGACAGATTTTAAAAACATCTAAAACAATTCCCTCAACTTACAAATACAGAAACTGAAATCTGGATGGGATCGGTGACTAAGATCACACAATTACAAAATGATCATTTTGTAATTTAACAATGCAGGTATAGTTTTCCTTTAGGATGAGCTGTTGAATAAAAAGCTTCATGGGGAATTTTAAACTAACACTTAGGGGAAATAAAGCTAATTATAAAATTTTAACAAACTATATCTAGGAATCAAATGTACTCTTTTCCAATATAATATATACTGATTTTGGGGGCTTGGTGCTGACTGGTGATATTTTGGCTTCTCTGAATGTGGAGCAACTTTGTATTTATCAGTGCTCTTTATTTTATTTTATTTTATTTTATTTATTAAACAACTTTTTATGTTTATTCATTGTTTTTTTTGAGAGAGAGAGAGAGAGAGAGAGAGCGAGCTGGGGAGGGGCAGAGAGAGAGAGGGAGACACAGAGTCCTAAGTAGGCTCCAGGCTCTGAGCCATCAGTGCAGAGCCCGATGCGAGGCTTGAACTTGTGAACCGCGACATCATGACCTGAGCTGAAGTGGGATGCTTAACCAACAGAGCCACCCAGATGCCCTTGTCAGTGCTCTTTATAACATAGTAAACATTATATGTATATATTGTATACATTATATGCAAATATTCTTTAAAGGTGAATACTTACCAGAGTTCATTAGAATTATTTGAAATACGTATTAATTTGAAATAATAATTTTTAAAAAATGTTTATTTATTTATTTTTGAGAGACAGAGAGAGAGAGACAGACAGACAGAGAGAGTGTGAGCAGAAGAGGAGCAGAGAGAGAGAGGGAGAGAGAGAATCCCAAGCAGGTTCCATATTCAGTGTGGAGCCTGATGTGGGGCTCGATCCCACAATCCACCATGAGATTATGACCTGAGTTGAAACCAAGAGTTGGACTCTTAATTGACTGAGCCACCCAGGCGCCCCTGAAATAAGAAATTTTTAAGCAACATCTGAATGTTAGGTAGCTCTTAAATAAAATGTTATGACTCACACTATCCACATGGGATATTTAAACTCTCCCATGAGAAGAGGAGAAATCATGCTTATATATCCACATCTATAATTAGTACTCTGGCCTTATTTTATAATAATACAGTAGGAAAAAAGTCAAACCATTTTATTTTTACCAATGACTAAAGTGTGAATTTGTATGAGGGAATAATATCTCATTTTTGCTTCAGATTTCCCAATGACTAAATGAAGAAAACCTTTAAAAATTTACATTTATTTCTGTACAGTGTACCATTACTTTCTGTAAAGCATTTTTCAAGTTTGCTCTTCAAATGTCAATTGCATTTTATAATGTTGGTTTTTAAGGAGGTAAATTACAAATGCATCATTTGTTATCAAGGTGAAAGTAAAAACATCAATTTATTGTGATAGTTACTTACAAGCAGTAAAGTCAAACGTGGCATGTTAATTGTAAATATCATGGCTTTTTCCCAGTTTCTTACAAAGAAGACTGAAATCACACTTGAAGCTAATTAAGTATAATTTGAAGCAAAAAGTGTCTGTTACTCAGTGACTAGCTAGTCACTGTTTTAGGGACTATAAGCAATTATAAAACGTTGTGTCACAAAATCCAGAGTGAAATGTATAAGGCTTTCAAAACTTAGAATTGTACTTACCTCTCTTTTTTGATTGCCAGTACTTAAAATCAGTAATGTATTTTCACTCTGAAGGTCTGCCCTTACAGTGAGATTTAAGCTGGAAAAACGTGCCTGAAAAGCAAACAGGATTTATTTTCAATATATTATGCTAATCACAGTGAGAGCTAGTCATGCTTGAGTTAGTGCGATTTTTAAAATTGAGATTTTCCTGAGAGACTAAAAACACTGGTTTTGTTAACATCCAGATGGGAATGGTGGTTTCAAATGATCACCCTCCCCTCCTCTCTGCACTTGAACTGTCACTTAGATCCTTGTTAGAGAATGAAAAATTTTCAAAATCATTTTCTTCAGATTTATCCTTAGCGAAACCAAATCTCAAACCACGCCCCACTTTCATGTAGCTAGCTAGGTATGAAACAGCTATGCTCTGGTAACGAAGTTTATACAGAAGCTTTTTAGGATTAAACATGAAATTGCCAATACCCAATAGTTTGTGATTTACAAAATAGCAACTTAATATGGTCAAACCTAAAAATGGAAATTTTATATAATTCACCACTTGTAATAGAGACACAAATCACACAAAATACAATGGATTAAGTTTTAAAGTAGTTTGTTGCCAGACAGATTTGACTACTAGGAGCTAAAAAATGTCCTAAATATAAATATATTTATATTTTTATATGTCATATTATATAAATATAATATATACATAAATTACATAAATGTATCAATAAATATAAAATTAATATAAAAATAAATATATATATGTAAGTATATATGTATATATACATAGTACATATAAATGTGTATGCATGTGTGTGTGTGTGTATATATATATATATATATATATATATATATATATGTAAAGTCTGATCTAATACAATGAATCCATAATACATGTTAGATCTATTTGTTGTTAATGGTGTCAAGGATTGTCCCTCTATAATTCCTTGTCCCTTAACTGAATTCTAAAGTAGGAAGATAAATTCAAACTTTAATACTGCAGAGGTATTTATTTCTAGATGTGCAAAAAAAAAAATAATAAGAGAGATTGATAAAAGAGTATATATCTGAAAGGGTACCTTTGAGATAACTTAGTTGCTAACAGACAAGGAAAAATGAGACCCAAATCGTTGGTTTAATAGAGCTGGAGCTTGGACCACATTTTAAAAAATATTTCTAGTTCTTTCTACAGAAGCACTCTGCTTTGCACATACTAAGTAACGAACAAATATTTGTTAAAATAATTCAATAATGGCAGAGAACAATGCAATCACTTACTTTTATAAAAGTTGGTTTCCATAAGATAAGTGAAACATTCACTTGGCTCATGTCAGAAGGAATCAAATTACACGTGATTGTAGCAAATTTACATGTGCTGCAGTCCTGTTTAAATGTCCAGAGGTATATATTAGTATCTTTGCCATTTAATAAAAAGATAACACATTAAATATTCTAAAAGATAGTAATTTTTAGATTGATATTGAATTTATTCACTTAAAAAGCATGAGATAAAAGTAGCACTTGTCTTGGTTATCTGAATTTACCAGAATTGTGCCTCGTTTGAGATCTTCAGATTTTGATATAATCATTTGCTTCCCAGAGTTGATACCAAGCGGGTCCTGAAGGCTACTGGGTCTGCAGTTTGCATTCTAAGAAATGAAAGTATTTCTTTTATCAGACAATGCCAGATGTCAGAGGGAAAAATGACTTAGTACAATAATGTGAAGAATCTGTGAATGACAGCCATTGTCAGAGATGAAAGATGCATCTTCGTAAATGTGCAATATGGAAGAAGCTATTCTGTAGCAGCCATATACACCCACTCCCAGATAATAATTACGCTAGCATGCTACTTTTGAATTTTGATAGATATCACTGAGGTTGTTTTGGAAACAGAAGGATGTTAGTAGAAAGCACTATTGCATAATTCATACACTCATTAAATTATTTTTTTCATGGGTGGCTCAGTCGGTTGGGTGTCTGACTTCCTTGCCTAGCTCAGGTCATGATCTTGTGGTCTGTGGGTTCGAGCCCTGTGTCGGGCTCCGTGCTGACAGCTCAGAGCCTGGAGCCTGCTTCAGATTCTGTGTTTCCCTGTCTTTCTGCTCTCTCTCTCTCTCTCTCTCTCTGTCTCAAAAATAAATACACATTAGAAAAAATTTTTAAAAAGTTATTGTTTTCATCAAACATTAGTTTGTAAATTCCCATAATACAAAGGGAGAAAAGAACTTAAAAACTCTACTGAAAAAAAAAAGGGGTTAGCATTTGTTATTCAATATGATGGCTCATATGATGGTTTGTGAAACAAACAAAAAAGAGAGGAACTTTTGTCTGTATTTATGTATCCATCCAATAATATTTTGTGAGTCTCTAAACACCAAGAACAAGACACTTGGTCTATGTGGGAGGAAGATGTAAGTAACCTATAAAGGTTAAAATGGCAGGTTTACAAGACAGCTAGTGCTTGGATTGGTTTTCTAGACTTGCTCTAATAAAGCTCTTGCTCATCAAGACTCTCTACATCCTTGATAAAAGGTAGTAAGGATAAAGGTTCATAAGTAAATGGAAAGGTACAATGTTAATTTTTCCACATGCTCACAAATCTTCTTTTTTGGGATTAGAGAGAAATGGTAGAGGTTTAATTTTTCCTTGCTTATAGGAAAGCATTTAAATATTATAATCCAACTATCACTATTGCTATTTTTTGATTTCTGAGAACAATTTAACTTAAATCTCTGAAAAGAAGACAGATTGTCAAATGTTGAAAATATGCATGCATTACTTGAATATTTATTACAATTTTCTATGTCTTAGAGACTGAACCATAACAATTTACCGCATTGACTCATTCAAAGCTATAGGTACAAAGTGGGTGTGATATTGCTACTGTTTGGGATAAGTGAGTAAATAGTACTGTGCTGTTATATGTGCAGCTGTGTGTGTTCTTAGGCGCAATCAAGAAGTCTTCTTACAAAGCTGTTTGATCACCTCAAACAAATTAAAGCTATAACAATATAACACACTTTTTAAGGCACAAGTCAACAAGTAGTTATCTAAAATCTACTCTGGTGGATATGATTTCAAAAACATATGCCCAAGTCCTAGCACCTGGAACCTGTGAATGTGACCTTGTTTGGAAACAGGGTCCTTGCAGATGTAATTAAAGGTCTCCAGATGAGGTCATTCTGGATTTAGGATGGGCTCTAAGTCCACTGATGAGTGTGTAATGAGAGACAGAAGAGGTGAAAGCACAGGAACACGAGGAAGACAGGCATGTGAGGACAGAGGCAGGGATTGCACTTAGGCCACCACCAGCTAATGCATGCTCAGTGGTGACAGCAGCCACCAGAAGCTGGGAGAGAGGCACGGAACAGATTCTCCCTCTGAGCCTCCAGGGGGAACGAACATTGTTGACACCTTGATTTTAGACACTGGCCTCCAGAACTGTGCGAAAATAAATTTCTGTTGTTTCTAGCCACCCAATTGGGGTAATTTGTTACCACAGCAGTTGTAGGAAACTAGCATACCTACTAAGTAGTCAGTGGAAGTCATTATTATTATTTAAAATTTTCTAAATGCTTCTCCATGTTACTTTGTTAAATTCTTTATCAGAAATGGCATGCAAAACAAAAGGCTTTAAACATACTGAAAAGGATAACAATAATGATGTAATTCCAAGGCACACATGACTTACATTAGAAGATGACCATCCACTTGGGTATAGCACAGGATAACCGTCTGATGTCAAGTTGGGAAATGAAATTGACAGCTTAAGTTCTGGCATCGGGAAATGTCCACTTTTTCTAATCTACAGGAAAAAAAATAGAAAGGTAATCCTCTCTTCCTCTTCCAATAGCACCCTTTCTGTATTATGCAGAATGCCTGTTCTTAATTGATGAATTAAATTGTGAAATATTTTGAACCCGAAAGTGAATTCAGACAGTTGATGGCACTGGACAGAGAACTGAAATAACTAAGCAAAAAATAGGGATGTTCAATAGTGGCCATATGTATCAGCTACAAATATATATTGTTCCTTCATGCTCCCGCTCCCACTCCCAAAATAGGACTGGGATTAAGGAAATTCAGAATTAATTTTTTTGTCAATTTACCATGCTTATCATCTTTTTGGACATACTAGTCTTTTGGAGGTGGGAAGGAAGGAGAACATTTATTTACTCGATCGACTCAGAACAAGAGAGCATATTTTGTTTGCTTCAATGTGCTTGCCATAATTTCCTAAGACCACAAATCGTCCCTCAGCCCAGCTACATGGGATCTGTCACCACTGCACAGGCAAACCAGATATGCACCTGCTTCCTTGCATAACTGTATCCCCAGCTATGGCTACTGGGTCAATAACAATCGATAATCTGGTTGGATGAGAGTCACATTGCCTCTCCTCTCAATGCCCATCTATTCTTATCCATTAAGCTGAAATTCAAACTTACTATCACAGCATGCCACCAAAGGTGAGTGTAGCCCATAGAGAGGGATGCTCAAAGTTGGGCAGGATGAGGTTCAGCAGGAACCTGAATTTACTGTTCAAAAGTCCTCACAGGTAGAAGAGGTGCAATCGAATTGGAGCAACCAGGTGCTATAGCCCTCTCTTCTTCCACTCAAGCATAATTTCCAGGATCTATGCCTTCTTCACAGGCTTCCAGGGCCAAATCCTTAGGGGAGTAGGAAGCTTCTTAATCTACAGATGCCAGGAAATCCAACTGATCTACCTAACTGAAACTTCTGGACTGAGAGCTACACAGATCTGAAAGAATTCCTTGTGGTTGCCAAATCTAAATGCATCCCTTAATCTTGGAATTCTAGAAATTCCTGACCAGCAGTGCCTGGCTTCTTAACCATGCTCTTTGACACTTGCCTTCTTATTGTAATATGCCCTGAACTTCCCTGCCATGGCCTCCCAGTCTAATTCCATCTGTTTTCTTCCAAAATGTAAAAAAAAAATCATGTAATTTGAAATTAACATTCATTTTCTCTGATTAAAAACAAAGTTCTTTACAGAAATATTGGAAAATATTGAAAATAAACAGAAGTTTCCTACAGTTGTACTACATTGGTGACATTTTAGTGTGCAATTTACCTATCATTTACATTTATGCATATATTATAAAATTTGTATCATATAAAATATAAAATTTGGCATCTCACTTGTAAAATGTATTGTCATGGTATTTTCCTATAAACTTAAAGAATATTTAAGAATATGACTTTCATTAGCTGCTTAATAATAATCACAGTATCAATATTTATTTATGTTAAACATTTATTTATATTCCGGGCACTGCTTGCATTGTTGTCTTTAACCCTTTAACAGCCCTATGAGGTAGATTCTCTTATTACCCCTATTTTACCTATGAGGAAACAAGGTTAGAATGAGAATAAAGAACTTCCATGATCACAGAGCTTATAGATAGCAGAATCAAGATTTCTTTAACCTAAAGTATGCCCTCTGTGGGGCATCTGGGTGGCTCAGTTGATGGAGCATCCAACTCCTGATTTCACTCAGGTCATGATTCCAGGGTCCTGGGATGGCACCATGTGTTAGGTGTGGGGCCTTCTTAACATTCTTTCTCTCTCTCTCTCTCTCTCTCTCTCTCTCTCTGTCTGCCTCTCTCCCCTGCTTATATGCTCTCTCTCTCTCTAAAATAAAAAAATTAAATTAAATTGGCCCTCTGAACTATTATTAATAGCTGTCTCTCCATTGAATAACTATATGATAATTTATTTAAGCAATTTCATGTGGTTAAGCTTTTAGATTGTGCCCAGGTTTCAATTTTTAAACTACTATAAATGACACTGATAAGAGTATCTCCCAGGGGTGCTTGGCTGGTTCAGTCAGAAGAGCATGTGACTCTTGATCTGGGGTTGTGAGCTTGAGCCCCATGTTGGGTGTAGACATTACTTAAAAATAAATAAATAAACTAAAAAAAAAAGAATATCTCTGAGAATAAATCTTTCTATCACCAATAATTTCCTATAGTAAATTTGTAGCAGTAAATTCACTGGCTCTCACCTAAGAAAATGTTCACATTATTTTTTATTCCATTACTCCAATTTTAGATTTTATTCCAGAAAAAATAATCAGACATACAAAAGATTATGCTCAAGGATATTCTTAACAATGTTATTTCTATCAACATTATTTACAATAGTTTGAGAGTACATGTTTCAAGTTTGGTCCCTAATAAGTAACAACATATGAAGATCTATAATATTAAAAATTCCTCTCTTTTTTCTCTCCTTCCTTGTGTTTTGCTGAATTCTTTAATCTGGGAATAGCAAATGGAGTTAGAAGAACTTGGCAGCCTAAATTTCAAAGATTTATCTCAGTAATGAAGTGACTGGCATTCATGCTAATTTCTAGAATATGGCTTGTCATAGGAATTTCAGCAAGGAGCACAGATAAAAACAATGGAACGCATCTTGAGAGTATACAATTATTTCACTTTGTAAGAGAACTTCCTTTCTCACTGGAAAGAGATTGAGACCATTTTCACCTATAATAACATTGCATTATTCATGCTTCTGAATATATGTTTAAATTCATCATTTGAATTGGACCCTCTTTTACTTGAATAACATACTTGAGTCTGTGTCTGTAAGTAGGCATTACCTAAAATGCAAGTCTGGCTCAATTCCGTAATTGTTTGCTACAGTGGTTAGGAAAGTTCATTATGATGAATTCAAAGAGAAAAATAAATGTAACAGAACACATCACTTAAGGATGTGGTACGAGGAACATATGAAAGGTAGCAATGAGCTGAAGGAGATACATATTTATTTGTTGAGTAAAGGAAAATATTACCAAGACATCTGAAGTAATCAATTTTCTGAAATAGTCATAATTATTTTTTAAAGTGTTTTTTTCATTCACACTTGCAATGCAAATAAAGTCTACAGGTTTATAGGTAGTATCTCTTTGGTTTTAGAAGTTTATTTTTTCTAGGAAGTCATCTAACTGTGTCTTAGGAGGAAATTAGAAATTTAGATTTTTAAAATTGCTTCAAAGTATAATTATCAATAATTATTTAAATAAAATTACTTCAAAATAGTGAAATTACAAAAAGATATTCTGGAATATAGGGATTAACTGTTGAATCAGCAGGTTTCTATGTGTCTATTAATACTTTAATTTATAAATTTACAAATTATTCCTTTACTATACTAATTTAGAGGTAATTTCTTACCAAGTAGAAGACATTAATTTCATTTCCAATGTCCTCAGTAGAATTAATAACTTCAGGGACTGTCTCATTGGCCGCAATTGAAATATGGTATTCACTCGCAGAGCTGAGAATTAATTGAAAGAAGAAAAACAAAACACAACAAAGCTTAACTTTTATTTGACCTCATTCTTTTTCTTTATACTAGGTAATCCCACAAAAAGTACTTGTAGAAATTTCAAATTGGAGGCAAAATCTTCTACTCTGAAACCTAAAATTAAATCTTTGAGGAGGATGAGAAAGACTATATAATTTCACTCAATAATCACTAATGTTTATTTGGTCTTAAAATGCTAAAATATATACAGTTTTTAAACTGAAAGTTTCATTGTTACCAAGTATAAAGTTTCCACTAATTCACTAATATCATTTACATTTAGTGAATAATGAGACTAAAAGTTGGTATTTTTCATAGTGCTGAAATTTAAATAGATTTAAAAAATTGTTAACCTTTTCACATTAAGGTCCTATATTACTGCCAAACTTAAAAATTCAATCTTTTCCATAAAATTCTCCATGTTCTTTGGATGAACTTGGTGGAATTTAGTATAATAAAATAAAACAAATAGGTATTTGCCAAAATTCTATTTTAATAAAATGAAAAATTCTTGGAAAATCATTGTACCAGGAGAAGCGGTAACAGCAAGATAGAAAACAGCAAATAGAATTTGGAGGCTAAGTAATATACACAAAATTTATGTGTATATCCTATAATCCTCACATTTTTGTTGTTATCAGAAAAAGCAAAGTGCCATAGAAAATAAATTAATAAAATGATCAGAATTTCACACTAAACTGTGAAAGTATAAGAATCATATACTTACACTTTCTGTATACATTGCACATATTTATTTAACAGGAGCTTGGAGTCTTGCTTAAGCAAGAGAAATTATAGTGGGAAATTTTGCCAATACGATTTGTGTTTGGATAGATCAGAAGTTTTTAGGGGAAAGGACAGTTTAGAATAATGCAAGAAATAAACAGCTCTTGTCAATGAGAAATGATTTAATCTTGTGTGTCCAGAATGAGCAGGCTGACTAGATCCCTCACAATGAGAAACGATGGTCAAGAAACATGCTGGTGCCCTCTAAGAACAGTGCCATTTGTGGCATACTTCTAGATCTGCAGCTTGCGTTTATGACAGAAGACTGGACTACTAATGTAATCCAGGATCATTAGCACCTCACATTTAAAATTATTTAGTAGGCTTGGCCTCTGACTTTTAAGTGCAGGAGAATTACCCGGAGGGCTTGTTTGACACAGATTTCTGGGCCCCAGAGTTTCTGATTCAGTGGATTGGGGTGGGGCTAAGAATCTGCCTTTCTAACAAGTTTCCAGGTGCTTCTGTTGCCCTTGGCCAGAGACCACACTTTGAGAACCATTGGGTTTGTAGACTGACATCAACATAAAAATGCAGTTTCCTCCTACCTGTAAAACTGAAGTCCAACTTCATATTTTACTGGGATAGAAATATTAACTTCATTATCAAAAAGGGCTTCAGGAGGCTCTTCACTGTCACTAGGAAATACACAGCACATTTGGACAAATCATTAAACCATTGACTATTTAGAGACATTTCTGAGCATTTGAAAGGGAAGTTTATTTTGGCAACTAAATAAAAGGACAAACAGGTAGAATTCTTAAAAAATTTTTTTTAATGTTTATTCATTTTTTAGAGACAGGAAGAGACAGAGTGCAAGTGGGGGAGGGTCAGGAGAAAGGGAGACACAGAATCTGAAGCAGGCTCCAGGCTCTGATCTGTCAGCACAGAGCCCGACGTGGGGCTTGAACTCACGGACCGTGAGATCATGACCTGAGCCGAAGTCGGACGCTTAACCGACTGAGCCACCCAGGTGCCCCAAGGATAGAATTCTTGTTTCTGTTGTTGTTGTCATTTTTAAACCAGGGTGGGGAGGGGGGTGGGTATTATTAAATTTCCTAAGCTGATTCTGAGCTGCAGCTTGGGTTGAAAACTACACCAATTTAGTCCAAGGTTTCTCAAACTTCTTTAGAAGGATTATGATAAATATCCTTGGGTCAATTGTTAAATACACAGATTATTGGGTTTCTCTTCTTGAAATACAGATTTAGTAGATCTGAGTTGGGGCCTAGGAATTTGTGTTTTTAACACAAATCATACAAGTGATTCTTATTTATTCTTTATAGACAAGGACCTCACCAAAAGACTCAACTAGGGTCACATAGTGGAGAGTCAATATAAAATCTTTGATCTTCTTGTTTTAATAGTCTTTCTGTGCTTATTGCTTGATGCTTATGTTATTTGTTAAGAATATATTTATTCCCTTGATTTAAGTTGTCATTTCAATTATGTATTATGTAAACACATATGTATGTTTATACATACATATGCGTATCTCATACTCCCCTGTATTAAAAAAAAAAACACATGTGAGGTATGTAACAGTTACCAACACTGGCTCTGGGGCCAGAGTGCATGGGATTGTTCTTGAACATTAACACACTTTAATCTCTCTTTGCCAAGGTTTCTTAATCTATAAAACAGGGATTTATCAATAAATAAATGATTATAATAAGTGCCAAGTGCTTAACATTGTGCCTAGATGTAAAAAATATCTAATGAGAGTTAGATTTCATTATTTTTATCACATACCCCCTCCACCGAGTGACCAAGCACCTAGCATCTGGTCCCACAGAATGGACAACGAGGACATTTTAATGGCTCTGCTATTCCCAAGTGTATTAAGTGGCTTTGTGCGAGCTAAAGGGCAGTGAAGGCAGCACCTTGCTTTGGGTAATATTTATGTGACTGGGCTTTTGCTATGGATGGTCTCCTCTTCTCCCACCTGTTCCCTGCTGCAGCTAAATTAATCTTCCTAAGAAACAGCTCTGTATATATGACTTCACCCCTCAAAAACTTTTCTGGCTTCTTAGGACTTGCTCAGTTAAGAAAAAATGCCTCATCCTGACATTTCAATACATTTCAACACACATTACCACAACATGGTAAAATGCACACCTTCTGTTTATCTTCTGTTACTCCTTTATGTATTCTCTATATGTGAGCTACAATGGATTATCTAGTATTCCACCAGTAGATCTAGTGGTTCATCTTTGCGTTTTTGCTCAAGCTCTATATTTTGTCTAAAATGCTCTACCTAATTCTATTTACCAACCTCTCTGTGAATTGCTACCCACACTTTAAGGTCTTTCTCAATTACAATTGTCTTGATAAAGTTTTCTTGGGGTCTCATTGCCCAGTAGATATAATTTCAACCTCTGTTTAAAGTTTCTGATACATGGTTTACATTTTTCAAATGAATTTTCCTTGTTCTACCCTATATTATAATAATTTATATACTAGTCTCAGTGCCCTGCTATAATTTTCACCCTATGAGGAGGTTCATGCCCATATTAATTTTTATATTCCCTATTGTGGACTAATTTAATACCTTGTCCATACATGTCAAATAAATATTTGTTGAGTTAAACTGAGCATACAGAATTCATTTACACATTATTTTCTCACTTATTCATTCACTCTATATTAATTCAGTATGAGGGATCATGCTAGTTACTGGGGAGTAAAGCAACAAAAGATAGAACTTTATCTCAAGTTTACGGTCCAGTGGATGATTACACTTAGAAGAAAGTTAAGACACTATTTCAATTTCCTCATGAGCCTTTCATTTTTAGTCTGGGTATTCTATGATATCTTTCAGAAGCTCTGACTTCTTTGTATAAAATATATTAAACTACAAAAAGGTATCATAAAACTTTAAGTCTAGGTGTGCCTGGGTGATTCAGTCGGTTAAACGTCTGATTCTTGATTTCAGTTCAGGTCATGATCTGATGGTTTGTAGGATCAAGCCCTGTGTCGGGCTCCAAGCTGACAGCATGGAGCCTGCTTGGGATTCTCTCTCTCCCTCTTCCTCTGCCCCTTCCCCATTCATGTGCTCTCTCTCTAAACAAATAAAATAAACTTAAAAAAAAAAAGAGCCTTTAAGGACATCTAACGATTCAGTTGACTCTATGGGCTGCCAGTAAAAATTAAATTAGCAATCCTGTAAACTTCTAAATAAATTTAAATGAAATTTGGCAGATATAAGTAATGTATGATTACAATATGTTTTACAGCTCCTAGACCAATGGCTTAATCTAGTTAGGTGTATTAGTTCCATTAAATAAAAATTTCTTTATTTTTAATTATTCATAAGGATGTTTTTGTTAACTAAAGGGGTTCATTGCCTTCTACTTTTACTGATCCTCATAAAAGTTGTAAGTTCCAGTGAATCTATAAAGTAAAATATTCTAAATACATGGAAGAAATTATATACTTATAACACATACAGTCATGCATACATATCAACCAACCTTGTTGCACTTAAATGAATGGTCACATTTTCCATGAGATAAGATGTGTTAAACTGAAATAATATTTTGAAAGTAACCTATGAAATAAAAATATTTTTAGTTTAGTAGCAGATAAAGAAGTAGAATGTTTACATTGATTAAAATGTTTAATTACATTAATGATATTACTTAGGCTCAAATTATAAAGTTATTTACAAAATCATACCTTATAAAATAAAACCTCATCACATCTCAAAAATTGAACAAGATATACATGTACTTTTAAACTTTGATTTTAAAGCTCTTTTAATCAATTTAGGCTCATTCAAAGAAGGGATGACTAGAATTCAGGTGTCATGAGATTTGTATGGTTGTACCATATATGTGTGGAGTTTTCTTCTGTATTTTCTTCTCTCACATATATTTTGAGCTACATTAAAAAACATTTTTTTAAAGAATCTTCAGCTCTGCTGTTTTCTTCTTGCTTTGAAGTAGCAATCATAATTCCAATAGAAGCTTTATTGGGTGGGCTTGAACTACAATACTTTACAAAGGGTCAAACTGCCAGAGTCTCTCAGTGAGCTCCTTTTTGTTCTGTTTTTCCTTAGCTCCCTGACTGGTGTGCACATATAAGTCTTGGAATTTTTGATGAGTCTTCAGAACTAGGAAAGATGCTAGCAGAAAAGTAAGGCTAAAGAAGGTGCCCATTCCATTTTGACCTGATACTGAAATGCTTAAACTATAAATATAGATTTTGAAATCAAAGTATATTCTAAGTGCAAAGCTCATGCAAAAATTACTTGAAAATTATCTTCCCATTTCTCTATTGATGGCATGAGAAACTTTGATTTGAGCTTTTAGCAAGGAATTTCTAAAGAAAGAAAAAAAATGCTTGAGAAATAATTAAGATTGCAATCAATATCTCTAAATGGCTGAAATGTAACATTTTTCTTTCTATGTCATTATTCTTTAAGAAATGGAAATAATTCTATGGTTAATTAAAGTGGTCAGGGGAAAGTGTAGACATGAGTCGACATTCACTATTTCCATGTAAAAATGGAAATTATGGGTGTACTTTTTCAAATATGATATATGCTTTATGGATTGATAGGGAAGAAATGCAATTTCACAGTAAATTTTATTTGGGATAGTGAAGAAATAGATTCCAAAAGTAAACTGGCACATCTAGTTAGTTTCATAGCTAAACTGATTTATTGAATTCAATGATAATTACAGTCATTTGTAGTTTCTTCAATCACCAGTAGCTATGCCACATGTGTCAAGGGAAAAGGCCTTTCATAATTCTCATTTGCAAAAGAAAAGCTAAGTGACTTCGTTATATATGTGCCATTTCCAGATGTCCAACTCCGTTTATCAACTTCTTAGGATGTGTGATGAAGATGACAAAGATCTGTTTTGAAGTCTTATATTACAAAATATTATAATGTAAAGAAGCTGAAATAAGTATTTGGGATAGTATTTCTCTCTCCCTTTTTTAAGACTAAGTTATGTAAGTAAAGTATCTTCTTATCTCAATCACTTTGACTAAATATTTCCCTCATTAACTCCATATGAATAGAGGAGGAAATATTCATACTGAAAAGCAACTTTCAATGAAAATATATGCAAATATGTTGTTTATCATTAAATGAAATAATTATTCTCTGTTTTTCATGGAAATGAATATGGTCTTTAAAAAGACATGAAAGCACTCCCCTCACTTGTGTTCAACTACTACTGTAGGTTCTAGCCAGGGCATTTAGGTAAGAAAAAAAAGAGTGCTTCTATTTGCAGATGACATGATCTTGTATATAGAATATCCTATGGAATCCTCTAAAGAACTATTAGAACTAATAAATAATTTCAGCAAGATTTCAGGATAAAAGATTAGTATTTAAAAATCATTCATATTTCTATACATTAGCAATAAATAATCTGAAGACAAATTTAAGAAAAGAATTTCATCCAAAACAGCATTAAAAAGAATAAAATGCTTAGAATATATATTTAACAAAGGAAGTGCAAAAGTTGTATTCTGAAAAATAGAAAGCATTTTTGAAAATAATTAAATATCTAAATAAATAGAAAGACATCCCATGGTAATGGATCAAAGACTTAGTATTTTTAAGATGGCAATACTTCCCAAATTGATACACAGATTCAATGTAATTCCTATCAAACTCCTAGCTGGTTTTTTTTTTTTTTTTTTTTGTAGAAAATGACAAGCTGACCCTCAATTCCAAATGAAAATACAGGGGACTGGAAGAGCAAAACAATTTTGAAAAAGAGAACATAGCTAAAAGACTTACATTTTCAGGTTTCAAAACTTACCAAGAAGTTATAGTAATAAAAACAGTGTGCACTAACAAGGGTGCCTAGGTGGGGTGCCTCAGTCAGTTAAGCGTCTGACTCTTGATTTTGGCTCAGGTGGTGATCTCATGGTCAGTTGTGAGAACCAGCCTCCCATCAGGCTCTGTGCTGAGCTTAAAGCCTGCTTGGCATTCTCTGTCTCCCTCTCTCTCTGCCCCTCCCCCACTCACACACACATGCACATGCTCTCTCTCTCTTTCTCTCTCTCAAAATAAATAAATAAACATTCAAAAACATAACAAAATGGGGCACTTGGGTGGCTCAGTCAGTTGAGCGTCCAGCTCTTGATTTCGGCTCAGGTCGAGATCTCACGGTACGTGAGTTTGAGCCCTGCGTCAGGCTGACAGCACAGAGCCTGCTTGGGATTCTCTCTCTCCCTCTCTCTACCCCTCCCCTGCTGAGGCTCTTTCTCTCAAAATAAAAATAAATAAATAAATAAATAAATAAATAAATAAATAAAAAACAAAACATGTGTACTGACATAAAGATAGACATATAGATCAATGAATACAATTGAGTCAAAAAATAAACAGACTTTCAATAAAAGTGCCAAGACAATGGGGGAATGAATAACCTTTTCAACAGATGGTGTGGGGCAACTTAATACACACACACAAAAAATGAAGTTGGACTCTTTCTTTCTTACATCATACACAGAATTTCATCAAAATGGATCATAGACCAAAATGTAAGAGCTAAAAGTATACAGCTCCTGGAAAGAAACATAGGAGTAAATCTTTTGATCTTGGGTTAGCAAAGCACAAGTGACAAAAGAATAAATACATTAATTGGACTTCATCAAGGTTAAAAACTGCTGTGTTTCAAAAGACATCATCAAGAAAGTGAAAAGACAACAGAATGGGAGAAAATATTTACAAATCATATATCTGATAAGTGACTTGAATGCAGAATACATGAAGAGCTCTTATAACTCAGTAATAAAAAAAGACATCCCAATTGAAATATAAGTAAAGGATCTGAATAGATATCTGTCCAAAGAAGATATATGCACAGTCAGTAAGCACATGAAAAGATGCTCAACATCATTAGCCATTAAGGAAATGCAGATCAAAACGACAATGAGATACTACTTCACACCCACTAGGAGGGCTATAGTTAAAAAGATAGGCGATAACAATGTTGAGAAACACATACATCGCTGATAGGAATGAAAAATGGTGCAGTCACTTTGGAAAACAGTTTTCCAGTTTCTCAAAATGTTACATGTAATTATCATATAACCCAGGAATTCCACCCAAAGAGAACTGAAAAACTTATGTCCACACCACAACCTGTGCACAAATATTCATAGTATTATTCATAGTAGCCAAAAAGTAGAAACAAATGCCCATCACCTGATAGATGACTAAATAAAATAGGATACATCCACAAAATGGAATATTATTTGGAAATGAAAAGGAACTACTGATACATGGATGAGCCTTGAAAACATCATGCTAAGTGAAAAAAGCCAGTCACAAATGACCACAGAATATATGATTCTATTTATAAGAAATGTCCAGGACAGACAAATCCATAAAGAAAGTAGGTTAGTGGTTGCCTGAGGTTGGGGGGAAGGACTGGAGGAGAAAAAAGACAAGTAATTGGTAAGGTGTACAGAGTTTCTTTTGGAGATGTGAAAATGTTTTAACATTGATTGTGGTGATGGCTGTACAATTCACTATCCGGTGAATATATAAAAAAACACTGAATTGTACACTTGAATGAGTGAATTTTATGGTACATGAATTATATCTCAGTGAGGATATTATTAAAAAAGAGAGAGAAATGAAAAAAAAATTCTATACAAAGTTCTAAACCAACCTGTTTGAAAGATTCGTTTTTTCTACAGGCCAGAAAAGCCTACTACTATCAGATAAATTATTAAGTATAAATGTTTAATTTGGTTTTAATATTTGAGTTTGACTCATGCCATAATTGACTTTTGATTCCAATATCTCAATATTGTGAACACAAACTTCTCATCTATATCAGGCTAAAATACCATTAGAGGGATTTATATATTTAACTTTGAACATGGTATTTTTCATATCAAATTGCCACATGTATGTTTTATAATCTGCTTACCTCTTCTTCTCTTCTCAGGAAGGGATATCTAATTTTACATGTGAGATTATGATTGGATTCACAACTGTCTTTTTGGATAGCCTTGGAAGAAAGAGTAAACAGAATTAGAGCAGACACACAGGTGAAATACTGGAACTTGGTTTTCTAGAATTTTTCCAGGTATGCCTTGGATTCTGCCTTGCTAAGATCTGTCCCTCAATTTAGTTGGGAGAGTCACATTATTCTGTGATCACCTGTCTCACCATCCATGGAAAATCTGAAAACATCATGTAAGTTAAGGGAAACTGAGGGACAATCCACATCACATCTTATCCTGTCTAGACTTTCCAATGTAAAATGGAGGTACTAACAGCATGTACTGCACAGGTGATTAAATAATCCACACATATTACTCGGCCACATGGAAGCCCACAGTGAATACCTATCATAAGAAGAGTTCAGTGAAGTGGTAAGACCATGAGCTCTGATGTCAGACCCCCAGAATTTAAATTCTGACTCCATCACTGTTAGCTTTCTCCTTGCCAAGACTCCTCACTTCTCTGAGCCTGATTTTCTGTCAGGTGAGGCTAGTGATACTCTATTTCATCAAATCGAAAATGCCACTGAGACTCACCATTATTTTGTGTACCAATAAGAAGGAAAAATAATGCTGCCAGCTAAATAAACATATCAACTGTAAAATGCAGTTATAGAAAGGTTAAAACATGACAGAAAGAGATTTTATTAGAATCTCTGTAGTACAATAATACCTATTTGCTTAATGAGAATTGAATAAGTGGGATCCTGAGAACAGTGTCTGGAATATAATATGACTCAAGAAAAGACTGTCATTATTATTATTATTGTTGTTACTGTTAAAAGATGTAGAGGCCTCTCTACCGAGGCCATGAAGTCAGTTGAAGAGAATACTGGCAATAATTTTTAATATAGTCCCCTTTCCAGAAAAAAATTCAGTGGTAATATTTTCCCAGTATCACTTTGCACATTTGGATTTATAATTAACATTCTTGACTGAATCTAAAATATGTGGTAGTAATGAAGGACATATTTTTAAGCTCTGTTAGTCATCATGTCCTTAAATGATATCCTAATAAATGGAGAGACATATCAGTGAAAGTCTGAATTTACAGAAATTAGACAATGGAGTTTTAATATTATATTAATAAGGGTACTGGTTTTTAATATGAATCACATATATTACTAATTCATACATAAAAAGAATCTTAAAGGGGATTGATTCAGAGATAAGAATTAAAAGAAAAGTTCAAATTTGGAAGTGCTCATTATTATTCCTGATATGGCATCTTATGCAGCTATGTTATTGCCAAGATAAATATTCTGTCATGACAATGAGACATTACAAGTTAACACCTCTTTTAACAATGTAAGGATTTTACATAGAAAATGAAAAATGGTATCTTGATGTTTCTTTATGTAAACATGGGTTTTCTTTTTGTTCCATGCATGCATTACTCTCTCTGTACGTCTATTAAACTATTTGACTTTGATTGTTATTTTGATATTTTTCCTTGACTTAGTCTCAATTTCACTGCATAATGCCTCCATGAAACATATGATTTTGCTTCATCACAGTGATCCTCACCTCATACTGAATCTGAAAAGAGTCACAGATCTCTACAGAAATCTATCAAAACAAAACCTTTTTAAAAAAAGTTCGGCACTTTCACCATTTGTGAGTACTAATTTTTACAAAATGCTCTCTGTTCTTCTAAACCCAATTATTAGTTCTTCTAAAACAATTAGTTCAGTAGCAGGAAAAGTAGACTTAATAAATAATGATCATATGAATAGACAAACATAAAACTAGAAGTTTACCTCAATTCCTGAAAAAATTAGGTTTGGAGAATAATGCACTATGGTTCTGGTGTTATAGGCACTGTCCTTTTTGTTTTTGACTGTGAGACTAACATTGAATTTGTCATTGTGGGACCTGACAATAAGCAGGCCCTTTGCTGTGGTGGATACTTGCAGGGCGAGGTCCGAGATACATTTTTCCTTGTTTCCACAATCTTTGGCAAAGGGAATCTGAAATGGTCACAGAAAAGTATTTTTTGAAATTTAGTTAAGCATGATTGAAGATTAATTATTAACTTACTGGGAAGAGAAAACATATTGCCAAACTTAGTTAAGCAAGTCACAAAGAGGACAGATTCCACTGCAGAAATCATAAGGAATTTTAGATTTATTCCTATAATTTATAGGGAAAAATAATAAACTTCTGGATATAAATTCTTCTAGTCCTTTAAATAATGCAGTTTTCACAGATGTTTTTCACTGGCTTTAGTCTGCCAGAGTAGAACAGTTTCAAGAAAATCAAGTCAAGTACTCTAAGATCGAAATCTATGAGAGAATACTTTAATGCTCAACTCTGATTATGAGATTTCCTATTGAAAAGAATCAAATACTTAGGAATGTAACAGAGCTCAGTCAGAGGGTAGAAAATGGTCAAGCCACATAACTGGGAGCTTTCCCTGACTCCTCCTCTTCTCATTAGTCACACGCCGTTATCCAAACCTTCATTAAGGGCTATCCATTCTGCCTTTCTTCTAAGTATCTTCCAACTATCTTCTCACCTCTAGTTACCATCACCTCTAGTCTGGTCATCCTTATTTCCTCCCTGAACTAATGCAACAGCTTCCTAAGTGGTCTCCTGCACCCACTCTAATTCCAATCATTTCCCTTCAATCATTTTCCACACTGCAGGTGGAGTAATCCTTAAAAAAAATACAAATCCAGTGCTATCACTGAACCAATTAAAGGCATCCATAGCATTCTATTGCTCTTCAAAATATCTGTGCAGTAGCACAAAGTCCTGAATGATCTGGTTCCTGCCTATGCCTCCCACCTCATCCCATATCACCTTCCCCCCTTGCTCTTTAGCTTCAGCCACACTAGAGAGTTTAGTTTAGTTCCTTTATGCCTCAGAACTTTTACACATATCCCTGTGCATGAAACACTGCTCCCTCCACTCCTCTGAATAGGATGGAAAATCCTCCTATGCTTCAGATCTCAATTTAAATATCACAACTTCAGGGGAGCACCCCCTGGCTCTCTGCCTAGGCAAAAGTTCCCAGAGAACAATGAAGTTCTCCTCCAGAGCACATGCTTTACTTCGCACCTAATACTTGTTTCCTGGGTTGGTCTGTAAGCTCTGAAGTCTGGTACATGTAAGACACACAGTAAATATGTTTGAAAGGAAGAAAGGGAGAGTGAAAGATATGGGTATGGGGAAAACTAATTCCCCATCCTTAATGTCTCCTCCATTGGTGCTACCCCATCCTTCTACTTGCTCACTCACTGCTTCTCAGGGGTGGGACACCAGATTTTGTGAATTTGGAAGCAGGAACATGGTGAACACAGCTCAGTCCCTTCCCATCTCTCCTGCTCTTGGGGCAGCAGTGTGCCCATGGAAAGCATACATTCTTGCTCTATATCTCCATTCTGCAAGTTTAATGAGGTGAGCCCACACAAAAAAGGCCTGAGATTGATGAGCACTGCTGATGATATATTTGGTAATCTGTGGTCTAAGCCTTGTTCAGTAGGAAGACACCCAGTATGCTGAAACCAAGCCCTGCCACTCAGTGTTTGTTGGTAACAAAGGGAGTTCCAGTAGGTCAACCCATGTCTTTCTTTCTATTGGTCTTAAATTCAGGAGAGATAAAAAAAAATAGGTGGTATTTATAAGTTCCCTTGAGCTCCAACAATAGGAAGTAGAAGAGTTGAGAAAAGTCTAGAAGAGTCTCATTCTTTTTGTAAAAAAAAAAATGATTTAGGGTTGTGTGTGTATGTATGTGTGCTACAGGTTTCTCTCCCCAAGTATGTTTACATATACGTATTCTGAATTTTAAAAAATCTGACTTACATATTCATGTACTGAATTTGGTAGGGAATCATCAAGAACAGGCCCGTTTTCTGGATCAGTAAGATTAAAATCCAAAGTTATCCTCACAGAGTCCCGAAAGTCATGCTTGTCCTACAGGTTGAAACATAAAATACTTTATCATTGGTATCACATTACTGGATGCTCTGACCTTGTCATGGCTTCCTTCCTCTTGCCCCTGTGGGTTAGGCTTAACTGGAACATTCTTGTGCACCTGATCTGGCATATTATCTCATCAGGCTTTTGCTTCACTGGAGAGAGGCAGCCTTCTGCCTTGATAAGGGACATGGTTGGAATGCACAGGCTTCAGAGTATGACCAGTTGATTCACCTCTAGCTTCTTAGGGAGCCCTGCTGGAGTGATTGGGTGTGCCGTACTTTGCCATGTCAGGATATATTACTCTGGGCTGCTTGCATAACAATATCTTTTCTCTTGAGACCTTAGGCTAAAAATTGCCATGTAATACTTCTAGGAAAGTCTCCCAACTTCAAAAGAGCAAACTTTATTTATCTATTTTTTTTTTTTTTTTTTTTTAAAGAAAAAAAGTATGTTTATTGAACGAACTATTCTCAGACAGTATGGTTTTACATGCATTATCTCTATCTAGGAACTCTGTCAGATAGGGTTTTACGAAATGAGGAAATTGGGGCTGGAGAAGATCAAGTGCCTCGCCCATTGTCGCAGTGTTGGTGAGGATGAATGCTTGTACATCAGAGCCCCTGTATTCTATACCCATGAAAAACACAGCTATGTTTATCTAATTAACCAGCACTCTCTTTTGCGCTAAGCCTGAAAAGTTTTCAGAACCCCCTCTTGGCAGTGGGTGCCCCCCACCGAACACACAGACATCTCAGTAGTCACCAATGGATTGATAAGAAGTAACACACTTTTAAACCTGGTTCTAACCTTACTGCTAAGATATTAATATACAGGTAGAGCCATGCAGACATTTTAAGGAATGAGAGGCAGGCACCCACATCCCGCTGCTGCCTCGCTTTGGTCAGTTAATACATCACGTGTGGTGGATCTGTGTGCCAGCCTCTCTCATAGGTCACTGAGGCTCATAGGAAGGAGGTGATTACTTAGGCCAACTGCCTTCCCCAGAGACAAATGCCAACTCACCCAACACCTTATCATCCTGGGAGGTGACTGTTTACAGAGTTCAAGTTTCATTTAACTAAGAAAACACATTTTAAAATTGATTTTCTCTCAAAATGCACTTGGGTTTTGTAAATGAACACAGAAAACAGTTTTCTAAAGTTCAACAACAATTCCCTAGGGAGAGTTTGTAGAGCAGCCTCCAAGTTAAACATACATATATAAACTCTCTTCCTTTCCACACCAGGCAACCAGGACTCTATCATTTAAATTAGGTGAATTGAAGCATGCATAGAGCCTACACAGTGCTGGGACAGGGTGTAGACACTCAAAACTTCCCTTTTTTTTTTTTTTTTTTCTGGAGAAAAGATTTATTTATTTATTTATTTTTTTTTATTTTTTAATATATGAAATTTACTGTCAAATTGGTTTCCATACAACACCCAGTGCTCATCCCAAAAGGTGCCCTCCTCAATACCCATCCCCCACCCTCCCCTCCCTCCCACCCCCCATCAACCCTCAGTTTGTTCTCAGTTTTTAACAGTCTCTTATGCTTTGGCTCTCTCCCACTCTAACCTCTTTTTTTTTTTTTTTTTCCTTCACCTCCCCCATGGGTTTCTGTTACGTTTCTCAGGATCCACATAAGAGTGAAACCATATGGTATCTGTCTTTCTCTGTATGGCTTATTTCACTTAGCATCACACTCTCCAGTTCCATCCACGTTGCTACAAAAGACCATATTTCATTTTTTCTCATTGCCACGTAGTATTCCATTGTGTATATAAACCACAATTTCTTTATCCATTCATCAGTTGATGGACATTTAGGCTCTTTCCATAATTTGGCTATTGTTGAGAGTGCCGCTATAAACATTGGGGTACAGGTGCCCCTATGCATCAGTACTCCTGTATCCCTTGGATAAATTCCTAGCAGTGCTATTGCTGGGTCATAGGGTAGGTCTATTTTTAATTTTCTGAGGAACCTCCACACTGCTTTCCAGAGCGGCTGCACCAATTTGCATTCCCACCAACAGTGCAAGAGGGTTCCCGTTTCTCCACATCCTCTCCAGCATCTATAGTCTCCTGATTTGTTCATTTTGGCCACTCTGACTGGCGTGAGGTGGTATCTGAGTGTGGTTTTGATTTGTATTTCCCTGATAAGGAGCGACGTTGAACATCTTTTCATGTGCCTGTTGGCCATCCGGATGTCTTCTTTAGAGAAGTGTCTATTCATGTTTTCTGCCCATTTCTTCACTGGGTTATTTGTTTTTCGGGTGTGGAGTTTGATGAGCTCTTTATAGATTTTGGATACTAGCCCTTTGTCCGATGTGTCATTTGCAAATATCTTTTCCCATTCCGTTGGTTGCCTTTTAGTTTTGTTGGTTGTTTCCTTTGCTGTGCAGAAGCTTTTTATCTTCATAAGGTCCCAGTAATTCACTTTTGCTTTTAATTCCCTTGCCTTTGGGGATGTGCCGAGTAAGAGATTGCTACGGCTGAGGTCAGAGGGTCTTTTCCTGCTTTCTCCTCTAAGGTTTTGATGGTTTCCTGTCTCACATTCAGGTCCTTTATCCATTTTGAGTTTATTTTTGTGAATGGTGTGAGAAAGTGGTCTAGTTTCAACCTTCTGCATGTTGCTGTCCAGTTCTCCCAGCACCATTTGTTAAATAGACTGTCTTTTTTCCATTGGATGTTCTTTCCTGCTTTGTCAAAGATGAGTTGGCCATACGTTTGTGGGTCTAGTTCTGGGGTTTCTATTCTATTCCATTGGTCTATGTGTCTGTTTTTATGCCAATACCATGCTGTCTTGATGATGACAGCTTTGTAGTAGAGGCTAAAGTCTGGGATTGTGATGCCTCCTGCTTTGGTCTTCTTCTTCAAAATTACTTTGGCTATTCGGGGCCTTTTGTGGTTCCATATGAATTTTAGGATTGCTTGTTCTAGTTTCGAGAAGAATGCTGGTGCAATTTTGATTGGGATTGCATTGAATGTGTAGATAGCTTTGGGTAGTATTGACATTTTGACAATATTTTTTCTTCCAATCCATGAGCAGGGAATGTCTTTCCATCTCTTTATATCTTCTTCAATTACCTGCATAAGCTTTCTATAGTTTTCAGCATACAGATCTTTTACATCTTTGGTTAGATTTATTCCTAGGTATTTTATGCTTCTTGGTGCAATTGTGAATGGGATCAGTTTCTTCATTTGTCTTTCTGTTGCTTCATTGTTAGTGTATAAGAATGCAACTGATTTCTGCACGTTGATTTTGTATCCTGCAACTTTGCTGAATTCATGTATCAGTTCTAGCAGACTTTTGGTGGAGTCTATCGGATTTTCCATGTATAATATCATGTCATCTGCAAAAAGCGAAAGCTTGACTTCATCTTTGCCAATTTTGATGCCTTTGATTTCCTTTTGTTGTCTGATTGCTGATGCTAGAACTTCCAGCACTATATTAAACAGCAGCGGTGACAGTGGGCATCCCTGTCGTGTTCCTGATCTCAGGGAAAAAGCTCTCAGTTTTTCCCCGTTGAGGATGATGTTAGCTGTGGGCTTTTCATAAATGGCCTTTATGATCTTTAAGTATGTTCCTTCTATCCCGACTTTCTCAAGGGTTTTTATTAAGAAAGGGTGCTGGATTTTGTCAAAGGCCTTTTCTGCATCGATTGACAGGATCATATGGTTCTTCTCTTTTTTTTTGTTAATGTGATGTATCACGTTGATCGATTTGCGAATGTTGAACCAGCCCTGCATCCCAGGAATGAATCCCACTTGATCATGGTGAATAATTCTTTTTATATGCTGTTGGATTCGATTTGCTAGTATCTTATTGAGAATTTTTGCATCCATATTCATCAGGGATATTGGCCTGTAGTTCTCTTTTTTTACTGGGTCTCTGTCTGGTTTAGGAATCAAAGTAATACTGGCTTCATAGAATGAGTCTGGAAGTTTTCCTTCCCTTTCTATTTCTTGGAATAGCTTGAGAAGGATAGGTATTATCTCTGCTTTAAACGTCTGGTAGAACTCCCCTGGGAAGCCATCTGGTCCTGGACTCTTATTTGTTGGGAGATTTTTGATAACCGATTCAATTTCTTCGCTGGTTATGGGTCTGTTCAAGCTTTCTATTTCCTCCTGATTGAGTTTTGGAAGAGTGTGGGTGTTTAGAAATTTGTCCATTTCTTCCAGGTTGTCCAATTTGCTGGCATATAATTTTTCATAGTATTCCCTGATAATTGTTTGTATCTCTGAGGGATTGGTTGTAATCATTCCATTTTCATTCATGATTTTATCTATTTGGGTCATCTCCCTTTTCTTTTTGAGAAGCCTGGCTAGAGGTTTGTCAATTTTGTTTATTTTTTCAAAAAACAAACTCTTGGTTTCGTTGATCTGCTCTACAGTTTTTTTAGATTCTATATTGTTTATTTCTGCTCTGATCTTTATGATTTCTCTTCTTCTGCTGGGTTTAGGCTGCCTTTGCTGTTCTGCTTCTATTTCCTTTAGGTGTGCTGTTAGATTTTGTATTTGGGATTTTTCTTGTTTCTTGAGATAGGCCTGGATTGCAATGTATTTTCCTCTCAGGACTGCCTTCGCTGCATCCCAGAGCGTTTGGATTGTTGTATTTTCATTTTCGTTTGTTTCCATATATGTTTTAATTTCTTCTCTAATTGCCTGGTTGACCCACTCATTCGTTAGTAGGGTGTTCTTTAACCTCCATGCTTTTGTAGGTTTTCCAGACTTTTTCCTGTGGTTGATTTCAAGCTTCATAGCATTGTGGTCTGAAAGTATGCATGGTATAATTTCAATTCTTGTAAACTTATGAAGGGCTGTTTTGTGACCCAGTATATGATCTATCTTGGAGAATGTTCCATGTGCACTCGAGAAGAAAGTATATTCTGTTGCTTTGGGATGCAGAGTTCTAAATATATCTGTCAAGTCCATCTGATCCAATGTATCATTCAGGGCCCTTGTTTCTTTATTGACTGTGTGTCTAGATGATCTATCCATTTCTGTAAGTGGGGTGTTAAAGTCCCCTGCAATGACCACATTCTTATCAATGAGGTTGCTTATGTTTATGAGTAATTGTTTTATATATCTGGGGGCTCGGGTATTTGGCGCATAGACATTTATAATAGTTAGCTCTTCCTGGTGGATAGACCCTGTGATTATTATATAATGCCCTTCTTCATCTCTTGTTACAGCCTTTAATTTAAAGTCTAGTTTGTCTGATATAAGTGTGGCTACTCCAGCTTTCTTTTGGCTTCCAGGAGCATGATAAATAGTTCTCCATCCCCTCACTCTCAATCTAAAGGTGTCCTCAGATCTAAAATGAGTCTCTTGTAGACAGCAAATAGATGGGTCTTGTTTTTTTATCCATTCTGATACCCTATGTCTTTTAGTTGGCGCATTTAATCCATTTACATTCAGTGTTATTATAGAAAGATATGGGTTTAGAGTCATTGTGATGTCTGTAGGTTTTATGCTTGTAGTGATGTCTCTGGTACTTTGTCTCACAGGATCCCCCTTAGGATCTCTTGTAGGGCTGGTTTCGTGGTGACAAATTCCTTCAGTTTTTGTTTGTTTGGGAAGACCTTTATCTCTCCTTCTATTCTAAATGACAGACTTGCTGGATAAAGGATTCTCGGCTGCATATTTTTTCTGTTTAGCACACTGTAGATATCGTGCCAAGCCTTTCTGGCCTGCCAAGTTTCAAAGGAGAGATCAGTCACGAGTCTTATAGGTCTCCCTTTATATGTGAGGGCACGTTTATCCCTTGCTGCTTTCAGAATTTTCTCTTTATCCTTGTATTTTGCCAGTTTCACTATGATATGTCGTGCAGAAGATCGATTCAAGTTACGTCTGAAGGGAGTTCTCTGTGCCTCTTGGATTCCAATGCCTTTTTCCTTCCCCAGTTCAGGGAAGTTCTCAGCTATAATTTGTTCAAGTACCCCTTCAGTACCCTTCCCTCTCTCTTCCTCCTCTGGGATACCAATTATGCGTATATTATTTTTTTTTAGTGTATCACTTAGTTCTCTAATTTTCCCCTCATACTCCTGGATTTTTTTATCTCTCTTTCTTTCAGCTTCCTCTTTCTCCATAACTTTATCTTCTAGTTCACCTATTCTCTCCTCTGCCTCTTCAAGCCGAGCCATCGTGGATTCCATTTTGTTTTGCATTTCGTTTAAAGCGTTTTTCAACTCCTCGTGACTGTTCCTTAGTCCCTCGAACTTTGTGGCAAGAGATTCTCTGCTGTCCTGTATACTGTTTTCAAGCCCAGCGATTAATTTTATGACTATTATTCTAAATTCACTTTCTGTTATATTATTTAAATCCTTTTTGATCAGTTCATTAGCTGTTGTTATTTCCTGGAGATTCTTCTGAGGGGAATTCTTCCGTTTGGTCATTTTGGAGAGTCCCTGGCGTGGTGAGGACCTGCAGTGCACTTCCCCTGTGCTGTGGTGTATAACTGGAGTTAGTGGGCGGGGCCGCAGTCCGACCCGATGTCTGCCCCCAGCCCACTGCTGGGGCCACAGTCAGACTGGTGTGTGCCTTCTCTTCCCCTCTCCTAGGGGCGGGATTCACTGTGGGGTGGCGTGTCCCGTCTGGGCTACTTGCACACTGCCAGGCTTGTGGTGCTGGGGATCTGGCGTATTAGCTGGGGTCGGTAGGCAAGGTGCACGGGGGCAGGAGGGGCAGGCTTAGCTCGCTTCTCCTTAGGTGATCCACTTCAGGAGGAGCCCTGTGGCAGCGGGAGGGAGTCAGATCCGCTGCCGGAGGTTTGGCTCCGCAGAAGCACAGAGTTGGGTGTTTGCGCGGAGCGAGCAAGTTCCCTGGCAGGAACTGGTTCCCTTTGGGATTTTGGCTGGGGGATGGGCGGGGGAGATGGCGCTGGCGCCTTTGTTCCCCGCCAAGCTGAGCTCTGCCGTCCGGGGGCTCGGCAGCTCTCCCTCCCTTTGTCCTCCAGCCTTCCCGCTTTCCGAGCAGAGCTGTTAACTTATGACCTCCCAGACGCTAAGTCGCGCTTGCTGTCGGAACACAGTCCGTCCGGCCCCTCCGCTTTTGCCAGCCAGACTCGGGGGCTCTGCTTGGCCGGCGAGCCGCCCCTCCGCCCCGGCTCCCTCCCGCCAGTCCGTGGAGCGCGCACCGCCTCGCCGCCCTTCCTACCCTCTTCCGTGGGCCTCTAGTCTGCGCTTGACTCCGGAGACTCCCTTCTGCTAATCCTCTGGCGGTTTTCTGGGTTCTTTAGGCAGGCGTAGGTGGAATCTAAGTGATCGGCAGGACGCGCTGTGAGCCCCGCGTCCTCCTACGCCGCCATCTTCCGGCACTCCCCCGCAAACTTTATTTAAATTGAGTTGAATTTAATTAGCATAATATATGCCTGGAGTTGTAAGAATTTCATAATATAAAGTGATATGTAAGTAGTATGAATGCAATCAATATTGTTTTATACTATCATCAGCAATGGCCATTATTTATGGCATGTCCAGAATTATGAACTTTACAGACATTATTGAGAAGTATTTCAACATCCTCCAAGATGAATGACTCTTATAGTCATTATTTTACATCTGAAAAACTGGGCCTCTAAGAGACTAAACAAGTTGGTGAAAACCACTTGGAATGTGGGGAAGCCTTGCTATAAATTCCATCCTGGCTAACTCTGGAACAAATGTTAAAGTATCCATTTAAATGCAAAAAAATTTTGGAAATTTTGAAACTGGTTCACACATAGTGCACAGACACAGCTAGAATCTAAATTTTGGACAAATATACACTACAGTTACTTCTATTAGGTTGGAGGCGGTGCCACATCTGGTTTCACGCCCT
The DNA here is from genome assembly GCF_046562875.1 of Panthera onca. Classification (NCBI taxonomy): domain Eukaryota; kingdom Metazoa; phylum Chordata; class Mammalia; order Carnivora; family Felidae; genus Panthera; species Panthera onca. The sequence continues at coordinate 39,304,593 of NC_138339.1, read as the reverse complement.
TTTGGATTTTATACAAGTTCGAACTCCTAAACGCTCAGTTCTGATGAAGTAGATAGGACGATAACTCCAATTGTTTTTTCTGATTATAGATTGATGTTAGTGTTGACAGATAAATTAATTTCAATGTATGTCATGGGGAATATTAACTTGAAAATCGCTGAGGAGAAATACAGTACACCAGCAGGGCATGTTTTCTGTCACTTCCCTACCCCAACTATAATATCTTAAACATGTAGAATATGAATACATCAATAATACAGAAATAAGTCGGAGGTGGGAGAAACCTAGCCTGTTTCCTTTAAAATTCCAAGATCATGTACAAGCTCCAGGTCTGTCTCAGTCACTAAAATCAGTGTCTTCTCATAATATCCATTCTTCTCTCACTCGGTCTCTCTCTCTTTTTTTAAGTACCATGTACATTATAAGAAAATGTTTAAGAAACTCCTGCCCTTATTGGGAATGTTCCCCATTTACACAATGACTCAATAAAATGCATTTTAAATGGTTCAAAAGGGCTTCCTAGCCATCTCTGGAGATTAAGAATTTGCTTTCTAAGGCTCCCTCATCACTGTAATAGAAAGAAACTTAGGTATCATAAAGAAACTTAGGTTATCATGAAATAAAAAATAACAGATTTTTTCCTCTTCAATTTAAAGTCAAAGAGCAACATACATAATTCAGTGGATAAGAAGGGACCCGGGAAAGCATATGGCCCAAAAGTTTTCAGGGCATGTAGCCACTTATCTACATTTGACAGATGAGGCCCACAAAAGTTAAATGATGGTTTCAAGTTGAAAGAATAAATGAATGGATACAAGAAATGAGTAAGTGAATGAAGGCAGAAGGTCTCTTATCAACCAGTGCACTGTGCCTTTTGCTATTCCATAATATATGGGTATCTGATAACATACCCACAGGGAAGATGAAAGATAATCTTATGAAATATATTTGGGAATGAGAAGATCAGGTCTGTGATTTTCTGATAAAAGTGACCAAATAAAATGAAGGTTACTTTGTGATGTGCACTCCAAAATAAAGTAATATGGGTGACTTGAAATAAGACATCTGTGCTTTATTCTTGATTTGGAATAAAGCAACCATAACATATGATTTACTTGCCAACATGTAGAAGGAAAGCTTAGTGCATTCTGATTCTTGAACTGTGATGTTTCTTTGAATCTTTCTTTCTTGAGTTCCAGAGAAAAAACTTCGTGATATCTGTCTTAGTGAATCGAGTGTGACACGGTACTGTATATCTGGGGAAAAAAAAATGACAAGAAACATTTACTTGGGGTAACTTTCATATGGTCCAGTTGATTAAATTAGCATTATAGAAAAACCTTGTGAGCAATCAATCAACAAATAGTTTCTATTATTCAGCTTATCCCCATTACTGTAGTACAATGGTACTCATAGTCATAAAGATAATCTTTGGGAACTCTACAGAACCACCTTCGGAGTTCACTATGCTTTTAATGTTTAATTACACTTATTTTATAATGTATATGTACATATGCACACACACATACATATACACCTACATCTCAACTAATTTCCTGACCATGCATGTGTTTACTGGGTTTTCACTTAAATTATTATTATTATTTTTAGTTTAGCAATGTTGAAGTCCTGCTTAGAATATTGAATATATTTCAAAAGACACACACAAAAAATACACTAATGAATTTTTACCTATTTTGTGAAAAGGTCATTTTAGATTATGTTCAAAGCACATAATAAAATAAGTTTAAGAAAATAGGTGTACCAAAATAAAAAAACAAGTTAAACCTTACACTTTCTAAAAAGGCAACAGTCCTACTCATTTGAACCCTTAGTTACTGTATAGAAATCAAATGAGACTGAAATAATGTTGTACATGAAAATGTAAATCATTATTTTACACTCCTATAGCTAATTATCTTCTAATCAGAGGACCATTGCAGAGCATAATTATGCACATGTAGAGCAAACTAAGAAAAACAGACTTTAAGGATTAATGATTTTTCATATTTCACTTACCCTTGGTTTGTAGAGTGAACTACTCTTTTGCAGCCAATGGCCTCCACAGTTTTGACTCTAACACGTTTTAATATCTTTAAAAAAACACCTTAGGAAGTGTGCGTGTAGGGAGGAGGAGACACCCAGGCTGTGCCTGAGAAGTCACACATGGAGCATGTCTGATTCTCAAAAGCCAGGGTCACCTTCTGAGTAGAGCAAAGAGACCTCAGTCAGGTGGGGGTGGCAAAGCATTCAGGTCCCCTGCAATATCAGTCTTACCAAAGAGGGGGCAGAAGAAGGAAGAGAGGGTTTGTGAAAACCCACAGGAAGGAAAACTGGGCTCCTCTGGAGCCCAGTTTCCAAACTCTAATCTCCAAACTTGTATTATTATTATTGTTTTTAGTACCTGGTTGTTTGCGGTAAAGGGGAGAGCCAGAGGGGAACCATGGACTGTTGAGGCCATTGCATATAACCATACAGTGTCTGCTACAGAACTTACTGGGTTCCATAACATATTCTTTCTTCAGTAGATTTTTTTTTTTCAAGGTTCAGCATGTTCACAGGGGCAAGGGTGAAATGCAGATCCCTATCACAGAGGAAATACAATATCTTACTGGATTTCCTGATGTGGGAGCAAATGTATTGTCCTCCTGCCCCAAAGTACTTGGTATACATATTATACTCACCAGCTGTGTAAATTCTGTCTTCTTTGGACTTTAATTTCACATCAAAACACACTGTAGCATTTATGCATACTGTTTCCTTTCCTTCCACATGGCAGTTTTTCTTTTGGATATTCACTTTATTGGGTTCAAAATTCATGGTCACTTTAACTACAGCCACATCTCGGGACCTACAAACATAAACGGTGATGACTGCTCACATACTGTCACATTTAATGAATGCCATCACTATGCCAGTGCAGTGTGAATGCACTGATGGGGATTCTTCTTTGTGTATAGTTGGCCTCTCAGGACTCCGTTTCTTTGGTGAGTTTTTGATACAGAAGAGGTGGTATATGATGTTCCGAGGACACCCAGGATGTTTTGGAACCATCTTCAACTTCTGGTGCTAAATGGTAGGAGAATATGCCACCCCAAAATGTGATTACAGGATTTTAGGACATGTCACCCCAAAACATATCACTTTGGTATATTGATTATTTTGAGCTGTAGGCACTTGATAAACTGTAAATACAGGAAGAAGCTTTCTCTGAAATTTCCTTCTACCTAAAGACAGATACTCCAAAAGGAACTCAACTCGGGTTCATCAACCAGAGAGGACTGACTCTTATCACAACATAAGAGACACCACACTGAGATGAACTTGGTCACAAACTATCATATCACCCATTTATTTTTTCCAAGGCCCACTCATTTTTCTTAAAAATCATTTACTCTCCCCGTAGAGGCCTACATATCTTCTCTCTTGTCTCTATTAAAATGATATTTAAGTCTGGGGTTCCTGGGTGGCTCAGTTGGTTAAGCGTCTGACTCTTGATTTCAACTCAGGTCATGATCTCATGGTTCATGAGTTCCAGCCCCACATCAGGCTCCATGTTTACAGTGCAGAGCCTGCTTGGGATTCTGTCTCTCTCCTTCTCTCTCTGCCTCTCCTATAATCTCTCTCTCTCAAAATAAATAAATAAACTTAAAAAATAAATAAAATGGGATTTAAGTCTGAATTCTAAACCACCTCAAGGAATTACTCATTTTTCTCTGGGTATCTCCTATGTATACATGAGATATACAAATTTATAAATCTCTACTTATTTTTCTCTTGTTAATCTTTTATAACAGGGATCTCAGCCAAGAACTTAGAAGGTTGAAGGAAAATTATTTTTCACTCCTTACAGTTCATAAGCCAAAAATCTGTTTTCTTGTGATGGAAAAAAGATGGAACCAAGTGCTCAGGTGCAACTTCAGAACCAAAACCATATTTTGGGAATTTTCAAGTTTGTTTCCAATCTGAAAAGAGTCCAAAGGCCCATGGACAGCTTCTGTCCACTGTAATACTTGTACAGACAAGTACAGGTCCTATAGCTGGGTAGCTTGTGAATACATAGGTCCCCAATTTGATTTTGCATTAAAAAAACTATAGTTACTTTTCTTTTAAAACATTTTACCCAAAGAAAACATGGAAGCATAAAAAAGGAAACAAAGACAACAGAAATCACTTGTAATTTTACTACTCAGCAATAATCACCATTAACATTCGATATGCTTTTTTTCTTTGCAGAAGAATATATTATCTATAGATATGGATATGTGTGTGTGCGTATGTGTGTGGGAAAAAGACACATACACACACATGCATGTACATATGTATCCGTAAATACTTTTAAAACTTATCATGATATAATGAACAGCCTTATAATATTTGTATTTTTCTGGGAACATTATTTTTAATGACAATAAATTATTCCAGCATACACATGTATTGTAACCTATTTACTCAATCCTTTCTTATGGTACATTTGTGTTAATTTGTTTTTTATTAAAAAAGCTTTTTTAATGTTTATTTTTATTTTTGAAAGAGAGAGAGAGAGACAGAGAGTGAGCAGGGGAGGAGCAGAGAGAGAAGGAGATACAGAATTTGAAGCAGGAGCCAGGATCCATGCTGTCAGCACAGAGCCCAACGTGGGGCTCAAACTCACAAACCAGGAGAACGTGACCTGAGCCCAAGTTGGACGCTGAAAAAACTGAGCCACCCAGGCACTCCTGTACTAATTTGTTTTTTACAAAGTTGCTAGCACAGTGCTGTGATGGCTCTAAAGATTATATATCTTAGATAAAGATTAGAGTTTTAAAAATTGTTCAGAAATTGGGACTCCTGGGTGGCTCAGTCAGTTAAGCGTCTGACTTCGGCTCAGGTCATGATCTTGCAGTTCCTGAGTTCAAGCCCTGCATTGTGCTCTGTGCTGACAGATCAGAGCCTGGAGCCTGCTTTGGATTCTTTGTCTCCCTCTCTCTCTGCCCCTCCGCCACTCATGCCCTATCTCTCTCTGTCTCTCAAAACTAAATAAACACTAAAAACTTCTTTTTTTTTAATTTTAGGAACTAAATTCTGTGTTAAAAAGTGTAAATATTTTAAGGCTTTTTAACACTTATTGACAAATACCTTCTAATGTGTTTTAAACAGTTTACTCTTTCACCAGCAATGAATGAGCATGTCTAATTTCCTGCATAGTAGTTTGGATACTCCAAGAATGAAGCTCCCCACTGCACATCTCTCTGCCCCAACCAGGTCTTTAAAGGGGTTATGGTGCAATCTATTCCACATGATAGGGCTCTCAATATCTGTTCCTGGACGTCCCTGACTGCTGGTGGGCCTCTGTTTATTGCCTGCCATCTATATCCACTCTCAATCCCTCCTTCAGCATTGTGAAGTCTTGGTCTTTGTGTCCCTGTATGCTGGTTTGGTCCATTCTGCTGGGAGTGACAGGGACCCAACTCTGTCCAAAATGGGTCATTTTGGCCCATTAATGATAAAGCACTGACCGGCAGCAAAAGAGGTCATAAGTAAGTCTTCAGAGCTTTGTAAGAAGCCTTTGAAACAAAACTGGAGAGTAAAAATTGCCCTTATTGTATGTATGTGTATATATATATATATATATATATATATATATATATATATATAGCATATATACATATATATGTGCATATTGCATATATATTCATATTGCATATACATAAAAATAGATATATATATTTAATATGAGAGTGAATACAATAAATATGCTTGAGTTAAGGTTATCATAATAAATTAATTCATGATTACCAGTTCATACAAAAAAGTAAATATACCCTTTGTTGCTGACACTGGTGATTTCAGCTGGTTTTGGGTCTGTCATCCCCAAAGTCACAGCTACTTGCTGCCTGGCATTCTCCTTTCCTAGGCATCACCTTACAGTTTTCTTTCTCCCTCTCACCCCCCACCCCCGCACTGTACAGTTAAAACATTTCTTAACATAATAGTTATTATCTGCGTACAGTTTAATATGCAATTTGTATTTGGCCATTAGTTCTTAAACAGTATCTTTTTTTAAAATGTTTCTTTTCCTTGAGTTTTTTAAGGTGAACTATAGTTGACATATAATTTTATATTAGTTTCAAATGTGTAACATAGTGATTCAACAATTATATTCATCACCTTACGCTCACTACAATAAGTACAATTGCCATCTGTCACCATACAATGCTATTACAATGTTATAAATTGTAATTATAGTTGCAATTAGTTATCTTAAATTATGACAAAGTCATCTAGTTTCAGGTCTCTATCTTCACTACTTTTCTAGACAATATTTTTGGGGAAAAGACCATTGATATTTGTTTCCATCTAAATTATTTTATTTTATTTTTAAAAATTTTTTTAATGTTTATTTATTTTTGAGACAGAGAGAGACAGAGCATGAATGGGGGAGGGTCAGAGAGAGAGGGAGACACAGAATCTGAAGCAGGCTCCAGGCTCTGAGCTGTCAGCACAGAGCCTGACGCGGGGCTCGAACTCACGGACCGTGAGATCATGACCTGAGCCGAAGTCGGACGCTTAACGGACTGAGCCACCCAGGCGCCCCATCTAAATTACTTTAAACTAATGATTGATTTGGAAGAATCAATATATGGATTTGCCATCAAAGCACATGGCATAAATATAAATATATTTTTATATTAAATATTTCCATTGTATGTATTTTTAATTTCTTTTTTTTTAAGTTTATTTATTTTGAGAGAGAGAGAGAGACAGAGAGAGCGCCACAAGCAGGGGAGAGGGGCAGAGAGGAGAGACAGAATCCCAAGCAGGCTCCATGCCATCAGTGCAGAGCCTGATGTGGGGATCAGACTCACAAACTGGGAGATAATGACCTGAGCTGAGATGAAGAGTCAGATGCTTAGCCAGTTGAGCCACCCAGGTGCCCTTTTAATTATATTTCTTAGTGAAGTTTGAAACATTTAAAAAAATTATCACACGAAATTTATCTTAAGATTATCCTTGATTTTTTAGTCACTTTTCCTCCAAAAAGAACCCTTTTTGAAACTGTGTTTTTTAACTAGTTAAAATGGGGTTATTAATGACATTACCAATAAATTATTTTATTAATAAATAAGTTAATAAGTAAAATGGTATTAATATATATATCTGACCATTGACTAGAATTTTAGAATGAACTGAAATTAATTTGAGGATGCAGACATTTTAAAGGCTGAGTAGAGATATCACTGAAGATGTTTCTATGCTTGACCAACAATGTATATACAGACAATGAAGTACAATTGTCTAATTACATGTATTAGGTAAATGAAGAATGAAGAATCAATTACCATAAAAGTCTGTGAACAACTCAAAGTTAGGGATGGTTTCTTTTTATATAATTCTCTATGAGGCCCTCTTTCTCTCCTATGCTGCTCCCTAAAACAGAATACCTACCTTAGTGCTGAGCACATAATAGATACCCCAAATTAAGGGTTGATTCTACTTGTTTCTTTAATATGGTTTCTTTATTTTTAAGATTTATTGACTTCTCCAGCTTCTTGAACTACATAACTTTTATCTAAATAACAGAGCATAAAGGAAAATATTTCGTATGAATGAGCTCTAGTCATACCGAGCTCTGGAACTATTTGTGAAATGTTATGACTAATAGGATGTTATTAAAATACATACCAGAAGAGGGCAGCACCACCAAGGCCCCCAATAGTCACATCAGTCAGACCGTCCCCATTTAGATCCATTTCTCCATGGATAGACTGGCCAAAAAATTTCAGTGTCTTGCCATCTCCACCTGATGCAATACGCTGTGAAAGTACCAACAGAGAGGTTTTATGCCAGAAGAGTATATTCAAAAACAGTTTTAAATAAATCTGAGAACTTGGATTGGTTAACATAATATTAAATTTAAAGACCTTTTGGAAAACTGCCCAAGAAGCCCCTCATGTGGAGACAAGATGAATTACTCAGATGTTACCAAAAGTTATTCTTTTTATAGTACAGACAAAATAATTTCAGGGTCACTGACACCAGAGAGAAAAAAATTATATAACGTCATCTTGTCTAATGCTCAAGGAAAACATTAGTGAGTAACTGGCTCTTCCTTTCTAGTTTCCACTCAGTCCCATACCACAGAGTTATTTGAAGATACTGGAACCTTGAAAACACATCATACAAGCAAGAGGGGGAGTAGAAGTTTGTCCTAGGGGTCAGTTTAGGGGTCAATGAATTGGGGGGCTGGGTATAAATAGCACATTCCATCAGATACATTTTCCAATATATGATCTTCTTTGTTAAAGGTCAAGGGCACTATAAAATCGATAGGCACAAATGAATATGGAGTTCTTGAACATTGATTTGTGCACACTGTGTACACCCATACATAGTGTGTTTAAAAGCTGTACTTCCTGGTTTAGCTTTGACTCAAGCTGATAACATATATATTTTTAATTTTAGAGAGAGGGAGAGTGAGAGAGAGAGAGAGACAGAGGAGATTCCTGAGCAGGCTACACACTTAGGGAGGAGCCTGACACGGGGCTTAATCCCACAACCCTGGGATCATGACCTGAGCTAAAATGGAGAGTTGGACGCTCAACCATCCAGGGGCCCCTAAACTGATAATATTTTCATAGAACTGATAGCAAGAAGAAAGGACTGACAGACCCTCCCTAAACTTGGGGGTCTTCTTATCCTCTTGTTTTTCACTTAAAAACCATAAATTCAGAAGCCAAACAAGGCAAACCAATAGAAACATTTCTCATGCTTAAATATTTGTGGCTCATTGGGAAATATTTCCTTATGTTTTCAGCAAACAAATCAGGAGATATCAGCCTCATTGGTTCTGGAGGAGTTCATTCAGTTTGATTCTGGATTATTCCCCACACAAGCAGCACCTCTGGTTACCATGGAAACAGGTGAGCACATCCTCACCTACACTTGGGAAAGCATTTTTCCAATAATTAAGCAAAATCAACTCTAATATTCTTTCTTGTGGTTATTTAAAGCTGCATCTTGAGTTAGCCACCATTTTACAAAATAAATTTCTTATGACGGTCTATTCCTATTATTAGTGATTTAAATATCCTCTTGTTTCTACTGCAAATGCCATTCCACTGAATTTTCAGGATTAGTAGTGAAGGAATAAAATGGTAGAACACAAGAAAGAAACTCCTTCCTGCAATTCCTAATTGCGTCACATTCCCGTGGTTAATATTGTCTGTTTTCAGTTAAGTAATACCATGAAATATTTGCTTTGAAAGAAACAAATAATTTACTGAATGGATGGAAGTGTTGTTACTGAAACATGCCCTTTACTTTATTGTTTCATTAATGTCATTATGGCTTTATGAAAAATTAAGTACAACTTCACAATACATGAATGGATTTTGAGAATTCTCTTGACTACAGTATGGAGAGAACAGTCAAATATAAAAAGAAATAATTGATGACCCAATTTTCTTTTCATGTTATATAAGTAGTCCAATGCCTAACTACCATGGTTACTTAAAAATCAGACAATTACATTAGAAGAATTCCTTTAAACTCTTTTGTAAATTTGTATTTTGCTCATGTAGGAAAAAATTACATTTATGGATTAGAATCATTAACTGACAATAAATTTAAACAAGAACAACAGAAAATCCCTTGTAGGTTAAGCTTAGTTATTCAGATTTTTTTCCAGGAGGGATTACTTGTGAGGAAATTATAAACCTTCAGGAACACAAATTCATTTGATGAAAATATACTAATTTAATTCATAAATATAAATGTAATGCAATTTCATTACAACAGCATGGATACTGAATATAAATACAATAATCTCATCTTCTTTATTGGCTAAATTATATCATTATTGTTCTTTTATTTAGAAAGTGGTATCCTCTGGGGTGCCTCAGTGGCTCAGTCGGTTGGGCATCCAACTCTTGATTTTGGCTCGGGTCATGATCTCACGGTTCATGGGTTTAAGCCTTGTGTTGGGCACCATGTTGACAGCACAGAGTCTGCTTGGGATTCCCTCTCTCTCCCTCACTCTCTGCCCCTCACCTGCTTGCTCTCTCTCTCTCTCTCTCTCTCTCTCAAAATAAATAAATAAGCTTTTAAAAAATAAATAAAAAGAAAGTGGTAACCTCTGTTTAGGATCAGGCACATTGCAAATGTTAAATAGTGTCATCATAAAGTGTTCTTTTGTTTTTTACCATTTTGAAAGCTCAGATCATGGAGCCATGGCAAAAGAAAAAGCAGAAAAAAATAGAAAAGAGGATAAAATACAAAAAAATGCTTCTATAAAGAAAACTTAAAAGGGAATTAAATCTAGTTTTCCAATAGAGTCAGAAGAAAAAAATATAAATAACTCATGAAGCAAGACAAGAAGCAAGCCTAGCATTGAACCCGCTTAATGTTTAAGGGTGGGAATAGTAGGTTGAACTTCTTACTTGTGCATACTCTTGCCTTATAGTTTTGCCACTCCCATGATAAATGTACACGGCTCCCCCATGATCATCTTCCAGGGGAGCTCCTATCACAATGTCATCAAATCCATCAAGATTGAGGTCTCTCACAGCAGCAATAGCTGTTCCAAAACGAGCCCCACACGGCTCATTTTTGTTTTCTTTTGTGCATGAATTGTGCTTCAGAGATGAACAACAAGTCTGCTTAATGGGTTCCAGGCTCATTTGATATTCAAACCTTGTCTGGAAGAAAGATAAACAGGATACTTATGAATTTCTATCGTTACGACAGCACAGTGAAATTTTTAAGTACGTACTAAATCAGAGCTATTAAAAACCATTTGTACATCAACAGCAAAGTTTGTAAAATTTCTTAAAAATTGTGGTTATCTGAGAGCAAAGTTAAAGATTTTAAAGAACAGATTGTAGAAGTGTGGGAAAGAAGACATATTGAGCATTTTAATGGATTCTGTTTTTAATGCAATCAAGTGACTATATAACTCACAGCATGCTTTTAAAACCAAATAACAACTTTTAAACCCTCAGTTCAGGTTGCTATCCTTTTTTCATCCAATATTTGCTTCTTTAAAAAGTCTCTATACAGTCTCCTCCACAGGGTAAAGAGAAAATTTACTCTATTCAAAAAGTAAGCTTTTCCTATAGCTATCTAGGGCAACCCCCGTGCGCACCCCCCCAAACTCAGTAAAGGTCAGAACGTACTAGTAATGATGGACAGGAACACACTTTCTAGGAAAACAAAGAAAAACATCAAGGACCAAAGAAATTGATGGGTGGAAGCAAACAAAATGATAGGAAGAAAGGTATACAATTTATGAATTAAAATAATTAATATGGAGAGACTCTAAGAATTTAAAAAGCTAAAGAGATAAGTACTGACTTTGCTGTAAAAAGCAAAAACCCTTCTAACAAAGACATCAAGAATTATTTCATCTACAAATGATGTCGAAAGTCAGGAGTGGAAAACAAAACCTCACTCCAGCCCAATGAAGTATTCCAAAGACCAAAGTAGTTTACTGTAACTGTCTGATGTCACTGCCTTAAAATTCACTACTCCACAGTCTCTCTGCTTCCCCAGCTTTTTTGGACAGCTAATGCAGTTTTAACTGCTAATGTTCCCAACACCTCCAGGCCAGAGCCTTGAATGGTTGCCCTGTTAGTTTATTTAGCAGTTTAGTGAGATTTATATTTATCTCTATATATTCTGCTAAAAAAGGATAGTTCACATTTCCAAGCAGAAAGCATCCGATGGTTTGAACTACTTTATTAGAACTGTAAAATATTCATTTAGAAATGGAGGAGTTGGTGACGGTAAAGGGGCCCTGAAAGATTCTTTGCTCCTTTTTGCAAAGTGAGTACAAAATTAGAACTGCATTATTTATTTGAAATTGAAAAAAAGGAAGAGATATTCACGAATTTCTACCAAATGCAGAGTGATTATTACCTGATTCAGGGCATACACATACACTTTCCCTTGTTCCTCTTTCTCTGTTCCCATGTACATGGGAGCCCCAACCAGAAGAATGTCAGTATTAGAATCTTTATCAACGTCAAGTGTGGTTAAAACACTGCCAAAGTAGGAACCAATCTAAGGTACAAAACAAAACAAAATAGTGTGATGAACATCAGAAATTCTCAAGAGAGCTAAAGGCTGCATTTCTTTTACTTATAGTAATCTAGAAGAGTATTTGAAATTCAGATATATATAGAAATAGAAATAAAATACAGAAACAGATTCTACCTGGAAGCTCTTTATTGGTTCTTGTGGGAGGCTAATAAATAGACCCATCCCTGAGGATGAGCAGCTGTCATAGATTCTGCAGCTTGAGAGAAAGAGAAATGGCTTCCTTTAGATTTCATCCTAAACACTCTTTCTTCTCCAAAAAGCAGAAAAGATCAGTAATGCCACCATGATTTTGTTAAAGAAAATAAAATGAGAAAAACAATAAAAGGCATTCTGGGATGGCTTCAATATGTTTATTTACAGTAATACGAAAATGTGAATAATATACAGTATGAAGAACTGATTTGTCTTGCAACACCGGTGTAGCATTTCACCTTGTAGATTTAGAAGGTTGTTTATTGGGGCGCCTGGGTGGCTCAGTCGGTTAAGGGGCCGACTTTGGCTCAGGTCACAATCTCACATTCTGTGAGTTCGAGCCCCGCGTCGGGCTCTGGGCTGATGGCTCAGATCCTGGAGCCTGCTTCCGGTTCTGTGTCTCCCTCTCTCTCTGCCCCTCCCCCGTTCATGCTCTGTCTCTCTCTGTCTCGAAATAAATAAATGTTAAAAAAAAAAAATTAAAAAAAAAAAAAAAAAAAAAAAGAAGGTTGTTTATTCGACAAAATGGCTAAGTCTTGTCCTAGCACTTGTGGAAGATAGAGAAATATAAAAGGATTGCAGAGGGACCATCTTTTAAAGATACGGATGTATTTTAGGGAAATGCAGGAGACTTACACTTCATTATCTAAATGTAATAACCTTCCCAAATATTGACCTGGGTTTAATATTTGATGCTCTTGATAATTCTCTTACTGAAACTTCCTGTCTTGGCTTCTATGATTTTAATTTTGGTCTCTTGATTCTGCCACTGTATCATAGGCCACCCTTTGTTTTCATCTTTGCTGGCTCCTTTTCCTCCTCCCATGCCCTAGATTTTGGCTTCCCAAAAGCTACGACCTGCATTCCTCCCTCACCCCCACCACTCACCCTGCCATCTCTTATCCTAGATGGCCAATCCTTCCAAACACTTCCATTACTGAAAATTGCAAATTTCTTTCTATCTTTCTTCTCAAGGCTCCAGTGCTACATTCCCAGACATTGGTAGACACTTAGAGAACTGCTAGACATTGACTTTCGAATGTCCTTTTCTCATAGGTTGTGAAGGGCTTAAAAGGTTTTTTTTTTTTAAGTTGAATAATTACAAACGTAAATAAAATGCTGTAAGGTCTGGCAACCTTGGGCCTTTATTCCCACAGGGTGATAGCCGTCTGGAGCTGAGTGGGAACTAAATGTTTAGATGGCTCAGGAACTGTCCAGGCCATGGTTCCCACCATTTCCTGTTGTCCTCTGTGCAATAGCTTTATTTATTTACTTTACCTTCCTGGCACCCATAATCATTTGAATTTGTGCTCACTGTTACAGGAAACATGTAAAACCAGATACCATTAAAAATATACCTAAACCACTTGAGTTGCTGACATTCTAATCATGGTGCCACCTTTCTCCCAGATTCCCAGGCTTGAAACTTAAACCATTCATAATACAAATCATTTGTGACTTTCACAAGCAATTCTTCACTTCCTGTCTCGTAAACCATTAATAGAGTAATATCAGATGTACGATGTCATACAGGATGCGTCATTTTAGAGTCCTGTCAGTTCCTCCTCATTTGTGTCTACTCTAGTCCTTCCTTTTCCATTTTTATTAGTGATACATCATTTTAGGCTCTCCTCACCTTATCCTTGAGCGACAATAATAGCCTTGTTTTTATTGTTGATGCATTTTCTGATTACAAATGTGGGCAAAGTGCTAATAAAACCCTTTAACAAGACATATATATATATATATATGAATCTAGATATGAGATTCTGACTTTTGGTTTACTCTCTGCTCCCCCAGACATCTGATGGGGAAAGGATTTCAATTATATTATTAAGCAATCCTGAGTGTGGTGAAAATAATCTCTGATCGGGGATGCCGCATTTAGGCTGTGGGGAACTATAAATACCTGATGGGCTTCCCAGGATGCAGTGACAATCACAACTACGTGCCCTCAGCAGGAGCCCTGGAAGCTGTATCTATGGTGTTGTTATAAAAGATATTGGCTCCTATAAAGAGAGGGTAGCTCTGCGCCTGCCTGACATGTCTGTCTCCTCACACCAAAGCGGTTCTGCTAGGCTGGGCAGCTATGAGCGTGCCTGCAGGACAGGAAGGCTCACACTGCCCTGCCTTTTGGAGTGGTTGGTGATGGCAGGAGGGTGGCCGGGGCGTCTAGTAAGCTGGGATACTTAGCGAAGCCCAAGTGATTGCTGTGCAATAATAACCAACAGCGTAGATGTTTCTTTTAGTTTAACAATATTTGCACATATTTATGTTTGCATATTGTGTGAATAACTTCTTAAACTACTTTTGGTATTTAATATCATCTAACGAGAAGTTTTTGATTTTACATGTTATCACTTTCCACTACCTCCAGGAGAAAATCCAAATTCTTTAGTTTGCCATTCAGAACCTCAACAATCAGGGTCCACATTATCTTTTTAACTGGCTCTTCTGCTCTTTCTACCTATCTACGGTCTACCTTTCCCTCTAGACAAGCACAAATGTTACCTGGTATAAGACTTCTGGCACCAATCCTAGAATAAAACAATCTTTCCATCTTCAAGATGTACTGTCTGTGCCACGGGCATTTTCATGCTTCTTAATGTTTTAGAACTTTTTTTCCTGTATGTATATATCTATCCATTTGTATCTACAGCATCATCTCTACGTTTTACCTCCATTTCCGTGCAACTGAAATGTTCTGGAAGCCAAATATGCAGATATTTTACACTCCTACAAGGAACCCAACACGGGGCCCTGTTTAAGTTTGATGTTGAATAATGACAGGACTTTTTGAAGTTTAGGACAATAGATGGGTAATTTAAATTTACATAGAGTGTAAATGGATTGAAACAATAATTTTTCAAGCTTACCTGCTCTCCACTGAGTGTCTGGAGAATCCTGATGTCTCCATCTTCCATCCTGTAGATGACAACCTGGCCCGTGTGATTGTACCGTGGCTGTCCGGCAATGTAGAGCACATCTCCCGAAACCGTGGCGGAGTTCACTGTGTAACCTAACAAAAGAGAGATGCCAGATATACTATCTGACTCCTTAATGTCTACACAGAATAAATTAAGATCCACTTTAAAAGGCTGGGAGGGGGGCGCCTGGGTGGCTCAGTCGGTTAAGCGGCCGACTTCAGCTCAGGTCATGATCTCGCGGTCCGTGAGTTCAAGCCCCGCGTGGGGCTCTGTGCTGACAGCTCAGAGCATGGAGCCTGTTTCAGATTCTGTGTCTCCCTCTCTCTGACCCTCCCCTGTTCATGCTCTGTCTCTCTCTGTCTCAAAAATAAATAAACGTTAAAAAAAATAAAAATAAAAAAAAAATAAAGGGCTGGGAGGATCACTTGTGTATTTTTAGACTTCTCTTTAAAAAATGTTTATTTTTTTTAAGGCAGGTAAGTTTGTCTCGGTGGAAGCTTTTAGCATGCTCTCTGATTATCTACAGCAACTGCTTTGTCCACCCCCCACCTCAGGTTTTCATTGTTTAAAGGCACAAATGATATAACAATCATGACAGAAGAAGAAAATAAAAAAAAAAACAAAACCTTCATAAACTCAATTCACCACTTTGTAATAAATCAATTGTGCTTCATCTGGACAGATATGTCTGTGCTACAGAAATTAAACATTTTATATAGGGGAATCATAGCAAATGTAAGCCTTTTCTGCATTATTGCTGTAGATTTTTAAGCAGTAATGTGAAGTAACTGAAGTTTATCACTCCTAGTTTAGGCATAAAGGCATTGCGTTTCTACCGCAGGACCATTCCCCAGTAGAGTAGTAGAATTTTTAGGTGGTTTTTAATTTTTTGATATTATACTTAAGACTGCAAAGACATCCTTGAACACTTAACATTTTTACTTCTTTTGGATTTTCTTTGATGATAAATTTCAAGGAATAGATTACTGGATCAAATTTTCAGTTCTTTCAGTGTTTGGCAAATTGTTTCCAGAACATTTGTACTAATTTATTCCATGCACAGCCAAAGGACAGACTAGTTTCATCAAACTCTCCCAAACATTGGGTATCATTACTATTATTCAAATTTGTGGATGTTCTAATACATATTAAGCATAATCTAACAATAATACTTCACTGTGATTTTAATTTGTATTTGTTTGATTACAAAGAGGTGTAGGGTGGGTGGGTTACACAAGTGATGGGGATTAAGGAGGGCAGTGGTGATGAGGACCAGGTGCTGTAGGGAAGTGTGGAATCACTATATTGTACACCTGAAACTAAAATTACGCTGTTTGTTAGCTAACTGGAATTTAAATTTAAAAAGTGAGCTTCGACATTCCTCTTTTTTAATTGGGTTTTCATGCCCATTACGTTTTTTTGTGTCTTGAAGGCAGGCTATTGTTAATTTTTGAGTGAAGAATTAGATTTATTCCTTGTGTTTGTAGGGAACAGTGCTAAATCAGTGAATAACAATTCTCCTTTGCTGATTTCAACTTTACAGAAGGAAGAAGTGTTCTTATAACCAGATCTGTCCATCAGTGGATCAGAGGGCAGATTATTTTTCCAAAGGCCACAGAACCGCATTTCTTACTAAGAAAAAAGATTACGTTGATAATTTATTTTCCAAGTGTTTTACTGCAAGGCAATAGTTTCACTTTCTTACAAAACTTTTGAGGAGGAACAGAGGTTTTTGTACTAAAATATGTTTAATCTTACAAGTGCGAAAGGAACACAATTCCTCAGGCATATTTTCCTTCAGGCATATTTTCTCCCATTCTCATTTCTTCATCTTTCTTTGAGCTTCTAAAAAAATTATACATAATAAATTGTAGACTGTTCTTTTTCAAACAATTAATGTGTCATATTTCTTCTGTTACTAACCACAATATTGCTTAAAAAATAAAAACTTTAAGGTCATGTTTATATATAAACAAAATAAAAAAGGAGAATGTGCAAAACAAAGGCTGTTTTATTTCATGTCATTCTACTAAGAAATATTAAGCAAGGATTGGCCTAAGAGAGTTAGTACACTTTGTTTTTGTTTTTTGTTTTTTTACCTTACAGAGCTATGAATGCAAACTGATAAAAGAACCTTTAAAAAAACTGAAAATTATGTTGAGGTTTGGAGTTGTGTGATAATTTAGTTAGTTTTGATAACTTGACAACTAAAACTATTAGCTGAAATCTTCCCAGAGACAGTACCTACTGGTCAGGTAGTTACTGGGTGGAAGCTAGGAATCCAAAGACAATAAAGAGGGAGAAAAAAAGGAGGCCATGTAAATAAAGTCTAGTTTTCATGAAAGGAAAATAATTATACACATCTAAGTTTAATGTTGTTTTCTGAAAGAAAAAAAGAATTGAAGAGAAAGGAAAATTCATGGCATAGCCTGCTGCATGGATTTATAAAGAATAAATCCTGTCAGCTTTCACAATTCACTTCCTGGGAAAAGTGCTAGGACCTAGTGAGGTAATGGGAAACAGGTATGCTCTGCTTTGATGTCATGTGTTTGTTTGCCCCACATCTTTACATTTTTCTTGAATTTGTCTGGCATGATTAGAAGTGGGAAGACTGTGGGTGGAGGAGGCAGGGAACTTCGACTGTATTCTCACCATCAAAAACACTTGCTAAGTGCATACTGGCCTAAAGCAGTTCCTGGATGAGTGACTATATCCTGAGAGGTTCGACAACTTCTGTTCCTACTTCTTTCTGGTCATTATTGATTAGTATGAGATTTTTTTGTTTTCTCCATAAGATTTTCCATTGCCTAATGACTTACAATCCACATAGATTTCAGACTAACACATTCAAGCTCTTTTTATTTTTCTTTAAAAAAAATGTTTATTTATTTAGTTTCGGAGAGGGAGAGAGAGAGTGTGTCAGCGGGTGAGGGGCAGAGAAAGAAAGTGAGAGAATCCCAAGCAGACTATGGGTGTGCTGTCAGCAAAGAGCCTGACTTGGGGCTTGATCTCACAAATCCTGAGATCATGAACTGAGATGAAATCAAGAGTCTGACTCTTAAGTTACTGAGCCACCCAGGCACCTTCAAACACTTCCTAATTCGTAATCCACACAGGCAGACATTTTGAAATTCTCATTTCAGATTTAGAATAATATTTGGGGTACAAAGCTATTTTTCTCCCCTATCCCCTTTCTGGGTGCTTTTCTATTTTAAAATAAATTTTATATATCCTAAATGTTATGTTGGCAAAATATCTTATGTGCTAACTTGTGATTAATCTAATGAAATGATTTCTAAAATATAAAAACATCATCTTAGTACATTGTAGACAACATACCCCCAAATTTCCTTTTTTGGGAAGAAAGGAATCATATGTTATAAATACTGTGGTCAGGAATGAAGGTTCTCTTAATTTTGTCTTGCTCCAGTGATATCTTTAAGTCTTGAATTCTCCAAGTCTGCTTTAAGCACCATGAATCCAAGCTTTTGGGGGATAATGGATTTAGGCTTCCTAAGACTACTTGGTTTTAAGGAATTTCATCACATAACAAGAAGTCAGAATATAAAAAAAATACTACAGTATTATTAAAATGTGTGAACTTAAGATTTGTGGACTTCATGCTGTATCTTTAGTTTTTTAAATGTTGTTAATTTTGAAATGAACACTGGAATAAGAATCAAGATACCTAGATTCTAGTTTCAGGTATGTCATAGGTAGCTGTGACATCATTTTTCAATTCCTTAATATTTTAATTTGGAAAATTGGATATTAACCATATGCTAAGATTGCTTTTAATGCATATGAATTTTAGGCCCACCCTCTTTGTGTTACAGCACAATCCTCCAAATATTTAAAAGATATTCAGTGTATATTTTGTTTCCTAACCATCAATTTCTTCAAATTTTGCAGACATTGGGGAAGGAAAGAAAGGAATTTTTTCTAGATCAGTATCCTTTAGATAATCTTTTATTGGCACATCCTAGTTTAGCATTTTCTTTTGTAATGTGTGATGTTTAGAACAATGGAATGCTCTAGCTGCTCTCTGACCAGGACAGAATGTAATAGGAATTTTATGAGAAATAAACTAGACTTTCATGAATGCAGTTCAGCATGTGTTAAGGGGTTTAACACTCACATTGTATGTACTGCTTACCACTGTAGTTTTAATTATCTAAATCCCTCAGGCCTCTCATTTTTAAGTCCTACCTGCCTCTACAGTTTTAAGATGTGTCTTTGAATAAGGAAATGTATGGACCTACCAGTAAAGACCTCCTCCCTTCCTCATAAAATAGAAAGAAGCTGGATAGAGAGAAAAAGACTTGCCTCCAGGACAGAAAGATCCCAGAGAGGAATGCTAACATACTAAAATATGAACACTGAAAAGTATTTGTTTCCTTAACCACCGCACCTCCAGCACCAAGAAAATACCTGGGGCAAAACAGGTGTCCCTCAAACATTTGTTGAGTGAGTAAAGTGTTGGGAAACCATATTCTGAGGGTTCTTTTCATCCTAGGACCTAATTGTTTACTGAGATCATTTAGTGATAGAACACTTCCCTGGTATCCCCTAGGCAGCTCAGTACAGATGGAGAATAAGGTGATAACAGACACATACCTCCTCATTCCAGAAAAGTCTTTGAAAAATAAGATGACATTACATCACTGGGCTTAAGTTCAATATTTGTCTGGTTGTGAATAGAACTATTAAAGAAGAAGCTATATGACAAGACAAATTAAAATTTTCTTTTCCAAAATTAGGACTCATAGAAAGAAATGATATAGGATGTTTTAAAAAATATGGGAGTCTGATCTGCAGGATATTAGCTGTGTCAAGGTTTCTCTTTTTACCATCATTTCCTGTCCACCAGGTGCAAAGCTCTTCTTGAAGTTAATGAGAATACCAGACACAGGGAGACTTCAAAAAGTGCACATATCAGCCTAAATCATTCCTGCACTAGGGAGCCCTTCTGAGAAAGTGTGACCTCCATGTTATATTATTCTAAGATTGCTCAGAAATTAAGGCTGCTTGGGAACTTTCAGGGCTCCTACAAAATGTCTAGCTCTTGGAAGTTATCTGTCTTCACATGGTTATAAGTAAACCTATGTACATATAAGCAAATAATGCTAAAAATAAAAACAAAACCAAAAATAAACCACAATAATTTTCTATCAATTACATCTAAACTTTACCTAAATAAGAAGCAAGAGGTTCATTCTTTTTGGTAGACTCAACATTAAAGGTTGTGTTTTGAGGGATTATGATTCGATTAGCCTTCTGCATGACGACTGTTCCATTCCAATCATAGGCTCCTACTGCTCCAAGCATGACCCAGTCCTTATATCCAAATAGAGAAAACAAATGACATTTAACAAAGTAGCAAGAACACAGCATTAACAATATGATAGATTCTATTCAAAGTGCTTTACATATATTAACTTAGAATCCTCACAGTAATACTATGGTAACCTGGTAGAGTAACTTGCTCTCGGTTATACAGTACAATTGCCCACTGAAATGTCAATATTCCTTTGCAGGGACTCTGATGCATTTTTTTTTCATCAGCTACAAATGATATATTTCCTAATCTTGTCTTTCTGTTTAATTCTGGGTGTCAAGAATCCCAGGTCTTGAATATGGTATTCTAATAAGATCTTTAAATACAATGAGATTGAGAAAAAGATACAATTCATATCATTAGCAACTATTTTAAATTAAGTATTCCATTTAGCTAGATGTATAATTACATAAGGCAGACCTCAAAATGTTCGATTCACAATTATTAGTACGATATAGTGAACTGTGGGATATAACATGTTTTCTTAATATGCTTGTGAAATGCCATTTTCCTATTTCGATTAGAAACATCATCACATAACTGGGCAAGCCATGAACTGCTAGTTGCACTTATAATGGTGATGCTTGGGCATTGTTTTTGGGAGCAAAAACCTTAAAAAAATATTTCATTTTCTACCAAGTGGTCAATATACCTGTGAATAATGAGCACTGAAGCCAGTCTGAGACATTTCCATTTCAAATGAAGCTGCTGACTGGTCAGCTGTAGCTATAACAGAAAAATAAATGACTTTTAGCACACTTGATTTGGAGAAGACAGAAACCAATTACAGACTGGGCTCTTTACCAACCAGAATTTCCAACATCTTTTGGGTATGTTCAGCCACACATTTCTCAACCCCAAATTCCTATGTAGGGCTGGGTAAAGGACAGAGAAGGTTAGCAGAAGGGCCGTGGCTAGATTCTTGACCATTGGCTTCCCCACCCTTGCTGGAGAAGTTGAGAAATCTCCATTCATGCTTCTCTTCCTATACTCTAGCATACTTGTGGATGATATGGCACTTTGGATCCATGTGGTTAAATTCAAAAGTACTGAAGTTGAAAACCTCCTTCTTCTTCTCACATTGTGGGAATCCTGCTCAGACATTAGCCTAAACTTACCCGATATGTTACAGGGCTAAAAAAATCTTTATTCACATATTTAAAGAAGTCTCTTGACTCTACCAGGTCCACTTGCATTTCCAGGTACAGATCCTCTTGGAATTCCATTATGTGATAAAGACTGTAGGGATTCTGGGATTGTGTTTTCTCTAATTTCTGGTGGTAGGTATCACTCACAAATTCGAAGGGGACTTTTTGATGGGTTTTTGGCCACATACCATTCAATCACATATTTTTTAAAGAATCTGTGCCCTTTTTCTTTCTTTCTTTCTTTCTTTCTTTCTTTCTTTCTTTCTTTCTTTCTTTCTTTCTTTTTTTGTTAATGCTGTGTAAAAGGTTCAGGAGCAAGCATTAGGTATTTAAGCTCTTTACTGAAATACAGAGATAGTCCAGAGCATTCCATGGAAAAATATGCTACTCTCAAAATATTTACCGACCCAAAGCCACAACCTCCTAAGGGGATCGAGGGAATGTTGATTCATTTGCTTTCAGTGGGGAGTTACTGATTTATTTGGCTTTGAAAATAAGTTAAAAATAGTGCATAATTTTAAGAAAGTCAGTCTGCCTTCTCATTGAGGCATGAGAATAATTAAATTTGTGAAATCAAACTTATTTACTAGTTATTTCCTGGCATAAATTTGTTAACAAATACATCAGTGATTGCTTTTTTATAGGACTAGGTTAAATGGCGATATCAATCAAGAATTCCAATACATCATTTTAATCTCACATATGAATTATCCCCTATTATTTAAATGACAGAGGTGCACTTTAACTTTATTTTAAATCTGATTTATTTATTTTAAATAAATATTTATTTATTTATTTATTTTAATAGTCCACAGTACTTTATGGTGCCTTCTTATTTATCTGTGCAAGACCACTGCAAGAGCACAGCAGTGAATACCTGCATGCTTCCAGTACCTTCTCCTGCTGCTGTTCGGCTTATAGCTGAGAATAGAGAGAAGGGAGTTTTGTGACAATCCGCCTGCTGAATCATCATCATGGTAATAGCCCCTTGAGCATCCCTGAACTTCTTGCTGTCAACTCCTCCCCGAACTGTTCATAAGTACTGACATAACCACTCTCCCACTGTGCAGGTTAGGCATTTTAGCATTTCTCCCACGTGCTGGGAAAGGAAGACATGGAACCTGAGTTCATTGGGCAAGTTGGTGACCTGTTCTCTTCACTAGGTGGCACTGTCGTTGGCAAGGAGGAATTTCATAATTGTTGCTCTTTACCATCTAAAGATAAATGTTGATAGGAAATGGACACTTCCCAAGTAACAAGGAAATGAAATCCTTTCTGATCCCAGTTATGAAGAAAATCAGCCAAAACACTGTGTTTGATTAGCCCTGAAAGTGTATCAGTAAAGATGTGGTAGACATTTTAATCTGAGGACATTTTTTTAAAAATTCACTTTATGTATTTAGTTTTATTTATTTATTTATTTATTTATTTATTTATTTATTTTGAGAGAGAAAGAGAGATAGCACGAGCATGTGCATGTGAGTGGGGGATGGGTAGAGGGAGAGAGAATCTTAAGCAGGCTCCATGCCTAGTGCAGAACCCAATGCAGGTTCAATCTCATGAATGTGAGATCAAGACCTGAATTGAAATCAAGAGTCAGAGGCTTAACTGACTGACCCACACAGATGCCCCCCAGATAATTTAGCTTTTAAATATACAGACTTCTTAAAGTGTCTGGGCATTCCAACATGTAACCTTTAATTCATGGTATGGTTAGTTTAGAAGCAACACAACAATGTCATTTAAGGTAAATTGGGCCCTTCTTCCCCCAGTAGCTGATGTAGGTAGACTTCATTTATAGAAGTCCTACCAGGTTATACTTACTTGCTTACTTAAGATGAGTTTAAAAATGAGACTGTATTGCACTTCACTATTAATGTAACTAAGTAATTTTTCATTTAAATGGTCTTTACAGATTGTTTATATCACATCTTAAAACTTATTACAGTTATTAAAAATTAAAAGTGCACAATGACTTGGAAAACTTTGTATATTTCCTTCCTTAAGGCCAGTGAAGCTTATGGTCTGGCCTATTAGTAAATGCCACTGGGAGCTGCTGTGAGACCAAAGCCACTTAAAACTGACTTGTGCACAGAATGCAGGACAGCCAAGTTCTTCAGAAGCAGCTGTGACTTCAGACAGATAAGTAATTCAAGAGCTCTGTTTCTAAAGGCACAGGGGAAAAGCAGCCAGGGCAGAAGGAAAGAGAAATGAAGTCTGCATGGGCTGTAGCTGTTTATCAAATCTAACCCAAATCTCCTACTTACTAGTCGTGATCCAGTCATGAAATCGGCTGGGTGAGTCACCACCAGCATTTTCTTAATTAAAAGAGAAGAGAAAATGAAAACGAGAACCTATCAGAGTGCTTTGCATATAATAAGGGTTATTCTGTTAAAGGTTGTTTTATTTTTATATGTATACGTGTATGTGCACTGGGTCATGCAGAAGTGGAAAAATTTTCCCTTCTTCTCTTCTAGATTCCGTGGCTGGTTTAACAATTAAATTGAGCTAAAAAATTAGTCAATTTAATTTTTAGAGGAAAATTTAATTTCATATGGGAAATTAAGACTAAACTATGAGACTGAAGGGCAAGTGGGGGTGGTGGAGACTTATATGATGCCATCCTGACCTACGGAATGGGGTAGGGGCCTGGGGCTTCGAAGGGAGGAGCACAGTTCACAGTATATAAGAAGAACAGATGTTTGGTAAGTAGAAGTTTGCCCTGCTATGCAGATGGGTCTTTAAAAAGTTCTCTCTGGTTATACCTTTTATTCTGGACCAGGCCACCTATGTGAATTCTTTTAGGTTGTTAAGGGAGAGGTCAAAGTTCTTCCTGAATGGGCTGGAACTTGATTGCCTTCAGCTCAAAATAATCTACATGCCAAAGCAACATATTTTGGGATGGCCTATTTTGCTCCCCTCTAGTCACAAGGAAAAGTGTATTTATTATCATGGGTCACTGTCATATAAAGCTTGAAAGTCATTACTCTAAAACATTTTCTTTCCTTTCTATACATTTGAATATTCTGTCTGTTGGTCACTTTTCTGCATTTTCCTGGTCACTTGATGCTCAAAATGGTCCACCTTGTTTCAGTTATCTCTCTTTCTCATTTTATTTCTCTGTTACCCAGTATCAGGTCATGTTTCTCATTATCAGGTCACATCAGGGTGACTGAGAAAGTGCTCATGAATTTCTATGTTAAAGATACAAAACAATAGTTCTTCAGTGTGTCCTCACAAGGACAGAGTCCATTGGATTCAGATAAGGGCATAAAAACAGAACTCTCTGGAGGTTTCTCATCCTAGGTTGAGGGAAAGATGCACGTTCTCTTAGTCTCCAGTTAACAGAGAATATGAAGGAGGAGGCTTTTTTCAGTTTGACTGGCATAACAATTCCAAAAACATTTTTTTCTTTTTTTTGGTCAGGCAAGGGCCAGTTCCAAAAGAATTTGATACTTGACCTCTTCCACCTAAGGCAGGGGAAGGAATGCCATGATTTATTTTCTTCAGTAGCCAATCGCCATTGCAACATCCAAAAAAGAAATCCACAAAAAAGTAATATGACTTAGACAAATATAGTGAACCAATGTTTTACTGCCATGGGAGTTAAGGCAGAGTTCCATAAAGACCTTTAAAATGGGCAAGAAGCAAAACGGGAGAAAATAAATGAACAATGAAATTATTGCAAATAAGGACAGTTCTATAGAAGCCCAAAATAAAAAAACAAATTAAAAAAGAAAACTTGAGCTAGCTCCTCCATTTTCTAAACCCGTGTCACAGAAAAGGACTAAAACACGTGGGCACATTTTTGTTCTTGTGAGTCCATACTGATCATTGCCTTCTTTCAGCCCTCACATTAGCCCTGCCATGTCCTCGCAAAGAGAGATGCCAACAGACACAGGGCTATGTGAGACAGCCATCTTGGTGACAGATTTACAGAAAAGGGCATTGTTCCATGCTGGTTATTGTACACAGTAAAAATGCATTAGCCGTGTAGAAGAAATAAACACCAAAAGGCCATTACATTAAATTGAATTGTAGAGAAAACATGCGGGAGTATGAGAAATAGTCATACCTTCCAGGGCGAATATTCTTTCTCCGAGAGCTTCAACAATAGTGACTAGAGCTAATTCATCAGAGACATTGAAGAAATGCTTTTCAGTGGGTTCGCTTGCAATTGATTTTATTTCTTCCACAAACTTTTCAGTGCTTAAATTTCCTCTGTTATAGCTCCCAAGAATCTAAGACATGACAAAAATGGGAAGGTTATATTTTAAATTCTGTATATTAATTAAAGATCTCAAGCGTTTTGTCAACAAACAAGAGAGTGTATAGTACCTCAATATAATGAAATTTTATGTACTTCCACATTCTTGGAAGAATAATTTTCAAATGTGAGATTTCCTAAAATTAACTGTTACATACTGTAATTGGTAGAGAAAACTACAAAGGACAATCTTGTATGTTTCTTCTCTTGCATTACTGTGTGCCTGTTTATGAACAGCTATATCTTTAAAGTCTGACAGTTCAACAGTAATGTTATAGTTTCTGAATGTCTCTGGTATTATTCCAGCCTATGCCACCACCATTTGCTGGTAAAAGCAGTTAGCAAGTGAGTTACTTGATCTTGAGTAGGCAGTTCTTCCTGATACTCTTACCAAGAGCCAGTCCACACATATATTTTGAAAACAGATATTGAACTAAATAGAAATCTTACTTGGCAATTTCTGTTTAAAACCAAATTCTCAAGACACGGACATCTTGTTTATATATATATATATGTGTATATATATATATATATATATATATATATATATACACACACACACACACACACACACACACACACAGAAGAGAGAGAGGCAAGAATTATCTGTTATAGTTAACTGTAATTATTTAAATGTCTTAGCAGGTTTTCTCAAACATCTATTTTATTTTTTAGAGTAAGTTTTATTGAGATATAATTCATATACAGTAAAACTCACCCTTTTTAGATACACAATTCTGAGTTTTGACAAGTCCACACAGTTGGGTTACTACCACTTCAAAATTTAGAACTTTTCTATCAGTGTTCCTCTTGCCCCCTGTGGTTAATCCCTTCCTCCCCCTGACCCTTGCAACCAATGATATATTTTCTGTCCTTAAGGCTTTGCTTTTTCCAGAATGTCATATTTAAGAAGTCATATATATAGCATGTAGCCTTTTGTGTCTGACTTCTTTCACTTTGCATAATGCTTTTGAGTCATTCATGTTGCCCCATGAATCAGAAGTTCAGTTTTTTTTTAATTGCACCCAAACTGGAAACAACTCAAATGTCCATAAACAATAAAGTATAGAACAAATCATGGTATATTCAAACAATGTATCATAGAACATGAACCACTGATGCACAAATATCATGGGTAATCATTACGTTGAGTGAAAAGCTAAACACAAAAGAGTACATACTGTATGATTTCATTTACATAAATAGAACAGGCAACTTAAGTGATGGTGATATAAGTCACAACATGGTTACTATAGAAGTGGGTATTAAACATGATAGGAAGTATAGGGAACTCTCTAAGGGTGATGGAAATGTTATATATCTTGATTGAGGTGTCAGTTACATGGGTGTATGTGACTATCTAAAGTCATCAAATTGTTCACTTTGTACATAATTTTCACATTGAAATCTTGTATTTCACTGTATGTAATTATTACTTTAAAAAAAACCGAATGAACTATAATGACATGAAATAATATGGATTAATTAATTAATTTAATTAATTAATTTTGAGAGTCAGAGTGCAAGCGGGGGAGGGTCAGACAGAGAGGAAGACACAGAATCTGAAGCAGGCTTCAAGCTCTGAGCTGTCAGTCCAGAGCCCAACGTAGGGCCTGAATCCATGAACCGTGAGATCATGATCTGAGCTGAAGTCAGATTATTAACTGAAGCCCCTTTTTTATTTTAGAGAGAAAGAGAGAATGGAGAGGAGCAGAGGGAGATAAAGAGAGAGAAAGAGAGAGAGAAAGAGAGTGAGAGAGCGAGAATGTCAAGCAGGTCCATGCCCCAACTCAGGACTCCATCCCACGGCCCTGGGATCATGATTTGAGCCAAAATCAAGAGTCAGACACTCAACCGACTGAGCCACTCAGGCACCTCAATCTGGATGAATCTTAACAACATTAAATTTTAAAAGTTTCAAAATACTTTATGCAGCATGACACCTTTTTATAGAGTTAAAAAAAGGAACACTTCTAGATATGTATAGATACCAAAAGATAAGAAAAGGAGAGAAATAGATGAACATAGATTTGGGCCTATGGTTACCAGGTGGAGGGCACCCAGGTGGTGAATGTGGTCAGGCCCATAGATGTTTATAGGGCATACTTACAATAAGTATGCAGGTACAATAATAAACACAAAAACCTATAAAGTGGCCCATGCTTCCACAAATGATGAGGTCTCCTGAACAAAGGATCATGATTAATTCAATTCTATGCTAGTGGAATCTAAAAAATGAAGATAAGACTCTGAGCTCTGTACTATTGCTTGACTTTTAGAATATCCTGCTCCTTGGGGACCAGAAGTAACGATGAAGATACCAGAATTTTCTAACTTCACTTTAGATTTTTAAATCATAGACATAGATTTGTCTGGTATCATTAAACTGAGCCTATGGTGCCTTCAAAGTTCTGTTGGAAAACAGATATGCAATAGTCCCCAAGCACGGTTCAGTGTTGCGTACTGGGCAGATTGTAGACACGTGGGTGGGCAGGCACAGGTGGAGACGTCAGTCTCAGTCTCCACTGGGTCTTCTGGCCACAGACCCCTGTCCCTCTCCTCTGAACACCCGGCTGCCCAAACTCTCCTTTGGCTGCCTGTTCTAGGCAGCTGCGTGTATTTTTTTTTTTTTTAATGTGAGATTCAAAATGGTAGATTTAAAAACTGATATTTTGGGGGCACTTGGGTGGCTCAGTGGGTTAAGCGTTTGACTTTGGCTCAGGTCATGATCTCACAGTCTGTGAGTTCGAGCCCTGCATGGGGCTCTGTGCTGACAGCTCAGAGCCTGGAGCCTGCTTCTGATTCTGTGTCTCCTTCTCTCTGCCCCTCCTCCACTCATGCGCGCTCTCTCTCTCTCCGTCAAAAATAAACTTTAAAAAAAACTGATATTTTTATTAAGAAGGGTATAGCTTTTCACTTGTAGTTAGAAAAGAGCTAAAATTACTGTTTTAAGTGTTGCTATTTATGATCTACAGCATACTTGTTTATTAGCATCATAAAACGAATGAGGGTTTAGATTAGTAAATGAATCATTAAAATGTTAATGGTAGGAATGCAGTTGTGTGACAGCTAGTCAGACAGGCCATGCAGCAGTTCTAGAGTTTTCTCTCCTAGTGAGAGGCGCTGGGAGATTCATTCTTGACCCCTTCCTCCTGCTTGAGTCACACCCTCTCCCCTTTCCCACAGCATCCCCGGGAAGGGTTCTGAGGAGTTCGCATTTGTACATGCAGGTCTTCATCCACTTCCTTGTTCCTTCCTTAGGCTCTGTGTTCATCTGTAAAATGTGTGGGTGAGGCATAAAGCCCTCATGTCTGTGAAGAACTTTGTGCTGCTTTGAAGATGTGCGCAATTTAGGAATATTAGAGCTGGCTCTAAGGAAATCAGCAGACTAGTTGGGTAGCTTTTTGATTTTTGAACTTAACTCTTTACTACTTGTCAAGATTTCGGTAGGAAGGGCACTAATTGTACCCGAACACAAAAATTCAGTACCTGTCTACTTGGCTGAAAAGCAAATGCAAACAACAGAAATAGTTTAAATCTGTGCTTTTCCCCACTTTAGCTACTTGATGGGGGAAGAGAATTAGTGGAAATGAATGTTGAGAACTGTCCAGAGAGGGAGAGAAAACCCAAGGCCCACTTGCTCTTATTACATTGAAGAAATTCTAAGATGCCTTTCTTAAAGTTGAGTATTTCCCCACAGCTAGATGGGCATGCCCCAGAGAAAGCATGGCAAAGGCAGAGAGTGTCCAGCCTCCAGAGTGTCCATCATAACCGTGTGGCAGTTTCAGGATCACTGGAGTTTGGCTCAACACCTCACTCTACACCTGCTATTCTTTTTTTTTTTTTTTTTTTTTAATTTATTTTTGGGACAGAGAGAGACAGAGCATGAACGGGGGAGGGGCAGAGAGAGGGAGACACAGAATCGGAAACAGGCTCCAGGCTCTGAGCCATCAGCCCAGAGCCCGACGCGGGGCTCGAACTCACGGACCGCGAGATCGTGACCTGGCTGAAGTCGGACGCTTAACCGACTGCGCCACCCAGGCGCCCCTACACCTGCTATTCTTCTCTGGACACACTGTTGGGTTTCTTCTTTGTCAGCAGTTTTGTTACACATGTATTTCTTTTAGATTCATACAAATCCTACATCACATGAAGAACCCTGAGTCCCCAATGTTTTACCTAAATTATCCTATAAGTCATATGACATCCTTGGCAGAAAAGTCACCATCTTTCCTCCTTAATTCCTATTGAACATATTGTAGATTCACTTTTGCATTGACGTGTTCACTTCCATTTCACTTATAAAGTGATACAGTTGAAAATACATATAAAAATTATAAAGACGTTTGGACCATGCATGGTTTGAAGTTTGACCTTGCATGGTCGAGGTTCATAGTTGTAATGTAAATGTCAGACATTTAGTGCTCTATGTGACAGAGAC
Organism: Panthera onca; assembly: GCF_046562875.1. Classification (NCBI taxonomy): domain Eukaryota; kingdom Metazoa; phylum Chordata; class Mammalia; order Carnivora; family Felidae; genus Panthera; species Panthera onca. Next base: position 39,274,199 of record NC_138339.1, on the reverse strand, counting down.
AACTGGATAAAGTTCAGTGAGGAAAATGCCCAACTGACATACTTAAAGAATAAAAATAAAACAGATTCAACATGAGAATATATATTTAGAAGAAAGTGTAAAACAAAAAAATTCCCAGGAATTATTGTGACTTGCATCCAGTTTGAACTATTTATATTACAGAATAAAAATAAAAATAGAAATGTGTTTTGATCCTTCACCCAAGGATCTGGTAGCTTGTAGAAACATTATTTTCTATGAATGAGAAGAAATACAAAATAACACTTATAAATTACTTCTGTTTCACTTTATACAAATATGTCAAGCCCAGGCATTTGGTATTCTGCTAATATTTACCTGAAGTAGACATCCAGAATTGAACCTCCCTTGAGGCAGATGTGTCAAATGTAAAGTGTACAATTCATTTACATGTACTGTAGTGCCTTTTGTGTGCAAATGAATGGAATGCTAAGATACTTTCTAACTTCTCTGATTTTCATTTGAATGCTGTAGATAATACACATTTCACAGCCATTATAATCCCAGCCATTATCATCCAGGATTAGAATATGAATGTAAAGCGGGTTCCTGCTAGCAGTGTCTAATATCCACAAGTGACAGAATACAAACCTTGGAACAGAATACTCACACCAGCTCAGGACCCTCACCAAATCTAAGAGTTTAATGGGACATGTTTGCTGTTTTATCATAGAGTGCTTAAATTTTCTTTTTTAAAAAAAAAATTTAATGTTTATTTATTTTTGAGAGAGAGACAGAGAGAGTGCATGTAGGGGAGGGGCAGAGAGAGAGGGAGACACAGAATTTGAAGCAGGGTCCAGGCTCTGAGCTGTCAGCACAGAGCCTGATGTGGGGCTCGAACTCATGAACTGGGAGATCATGACCTGAGCTGAAGTTGGCTGCTTAACTGACTGAGTCACCCAGTCGCCCCTAGAGTGCTTAAATTTTCAATGGTCAATTATTTTGGGGTCATTGTCTCCCATAAAACATGTCTGTGGTGTTCAAGATCAAATGGAGGGTAAAAAAAATGGACTAGGAGAAACAGTCCAGGTGATAACAGTGGCAGACCCTCAACTATATTTGATCATGTGAAGCATGAATGCAGCTGTAGAAATGCCCAAGAATGCACAAGAAGAGGAAGTAAAATAACTGTCTTATTTCCTAGTTCAGCACAAACTAAAAAATACAAGGTTCACTGGGGACAAGAAATATGAATTGGGAAAATAACAATTCTTGAAGTGAAATTTTCTCATATATTATTTATAACATTTTGAAGAGCAATTTGATAATAATTCATTGATTAAAACAGGAAAGGAACTCATGATTTTATTATTCTCCTGGAAGATTAATGCAATTATGGGTAATATCTTATTCTCACTTACTGTAAATAAAAGAGATTTTGTGAAAACCAATTTAGGCTAAGCAGTTAGAGTTCTGAGATGTTTGTTTCCTGCCTTAATTAAAAAAAAAAACAATTTATATTAAGAAGACTCCTTAAAGGGCACATGCTATTGAATCAAGAGTGAACGATTAGAAAGGAAGGCTGGACAGTCGTTAGTTAAGGTTCAGAAGCTGAGAATAGGGTTGACAGTGCATGGGGGAGTCACTGAAGGCTTCTGTGCAAGAGGGCAACACAGTTTATCTATAAAATTCCTTCTAGTTCTAAAGAACTATAATTTTATTACTTCATGGTTGTAAACTGCTTGAGTTAAAGATCCTTAAGAAAAATAATATTTATTGGTTGCCTAGCCTGCCATTGTGCTAGATGGTTTCATAGTCATTATCTCACTGGTTCTTTATCTGAAAGAGAGAGAAACAATATTACCCTACTTTACAGATAAAGAAGCTGAAGCTCAGAGTATTAAGTGACTTATTCACTCTCACAAAGGCAGAATTTGAACAAAGGTCTTTCTGGCTCCAAAATATACTGTCCTCTATCCCTCCCCCCCCCCCCCCCCCCACCTTTCTTAGACTTACTTCTGGAAAATGTCCACGGGTCTTTTGTTGCTTAAAGTTATCACATTATGGGACATGCCTAGCATTTCTGTGCTGGGTCCTTTTGCTCTGGTACAAAAAGCAGGAGGTGGAGAGAACCATGGTGCTCTTTGGAAGTTAGAGGAAGTGAGTGAAAACAGGTTAGGATAGTCCTGTAGCACCTTCCAGAGACCCGAGGCAGAAGAAAGAAAGATTGGGGCATGGGGAAGAACAGCCCAGGGCAGTGTGGTACATGTGGTCAGTCAAGGGGGATGTGGAGACCTGGCCATGTGACCTACAGTCATGGGGACTGCTATCCCTTGGTTTTCTCATTCATAAAATGGGGAAAATAAAGGTTGCCCTCCTCTCTTTGGGGTGCCATGAAGGACAAAGAAAGGTATCTAGGACACAGGAAAAAAAACACTGTAGATTATAGAGTGCTATATGAGTGACAATTTAAATTATTTTCCATGTTTGAAATGTAGAAGTTTTATTTCTCTTTTTCTGAATGTCCCTCTCCATGGGGTCGCACCATGAAAATTGAGTTATCTTAGTTCATGGAACTATTAGAAGTTGATTTAGAAAAAAATCACTAATAAGAGCTATAAAGCACTCTGACAGTCTCTCTCTCTCTCTCTCTCTCTCTCTCTCTCTCTCTCTCTCTCTCCCTCCCTCCCTCCCTCCCTCTCCCCTTTTTGTTTTTTATATTTGAAAGACACTTGTTATTAATAATGGATTGCTGTTGTATTAATCCAGATTTGCTCACAAAGAGCTAAAGTACTTTATATGTAATATCTTCTATCATCAAGAGCAGGCTAGGCTTTTCCTTGGAACTAAAGGAAATTTCTTCTTCTGTAATCCTTTTTCTCTTCTTGCCCAGCTTAAATGCAATTATAGGAAAACATTTTATAGCTGCTGGCTGCTTCACTTTGGCTGCACAGTGAGGGGCTATGAAATGGGATGAAATGGCTCTGCACAGAGTGCATAAGTAATAAGTCAGTCTCCTGATCCCTCCTCATTCCACCAGTAATGCCAAGAAAGTGGCTTGTGCAGAGGAATAACTGTAACTACAAAACCACATAAGAAAGTCTTGCTGGGACGCCTGGGTGGCTCAGTTGGTTAAGTGGCCGACTTTGGCTCAGGTCATGATCTCATGGTCCGTGAGTTCAAGCCCTGCGTTGGGCTCTGTGCTGACAGCTCAGAGCCTGGAGCCTGCTATGGATTCTGTGTCTCCCACTTTCTCTGCCCCTCCCCTGCTCATGCTCTGTCTCTCTCTGTCTCTCAAAAATAAGTAAATGTGAAAAAAAAAAAGAAAGTCTTGCCATCACAGGGTCTCTTCTTCTAAGTCCTGGTGTAGACTGTCCAGAGAAGACAAAAAATTAGGTGACCTTTTGCTTCTTTCCTGTAACTCATAGAGTTGTAGGTGTGAAAATACCATTGTTCACTTTTAGCAGATTATTAGGAGCTTTGTCCTGATTTTCCACCTTCCCAAATCGTGGGAAGAATTATTAATTAGCAGGCACTGTATTTCTTACCTAGCACATCTTCAGTTCCCTCCTTTCCTACCTCCCTTCCTTTTTCCTTCCACCCTCCCATCTCCTCCTTCCCTTCCTCTTTCCTGCCCTTCCTCCATTCCTCTCTTCACCTGCCCCGCCCCCCCCCACAGTTCCTCTTCCTACCTTCTTCTCCTTTTCTTCTCTTCTTTTTCCTTTCCTATTTCTGTCTTTCTTTCTCTTGCCCTCTCTTCCTGGGGACACAAAGGGAGCAAAAACCCTATCTTGCCTCCACAGAGTTTACTTTCAAGTGGAGAACTTTTCCTTTCTCAACCTTGTCTGTGTCACTTTCATAACACAACCATGATGGGTGTGTGTGTGTGTGTGTATGTATGTATATATACATACACACACACACACACACACACACACACACACACACACACACCCCTCTTGTCTTCACAACAGAATATGAAAGCCATTTCTAGCCCTGTACTTACAGCTATGGAAAATCGCTGAATGTTTTCATCCTCACAGTCTTGGATGACCTTATTCAGTCGATGGTTATCATGGGACTCCCCATCAGTCACAATTACCATAACTTTTTTAACTCCCCTTCGGGCACCCCGGGCTTCAGTGAAAGCCTCCTTCCTGAAGAAATCAAAGAGAAAAGAGAAGCAAATAAAACACCACCCCAAGGTTAGGCAAAGTGATAAACAAAAGAAAAACAGTGACAACTGTAGCTAGACTAGTGCTGTCCTTCCAAGATCAACACTGACACCCATTGTTCAAGCTGGGAGGCATGATGATCATTATTTGTAATAGTTTTAGATTTATTCCAGATGATGGAGAGGTCACCATTTTGCTGATCATCACATATCCCATATACAAAGGGCAGCAGTATTTCATTCTTTGGAAACTTGTCAGGGAAGGTGTCACTGGAGCACACATCAGATCTAGAGAAGGTCAGATCTCAAATACTCTCTCAGCCACTCCTTTCTCTATAAACACTCCTCTTTTCTTTTGCTTTTGGCAGAAACTTTTGCTCTGTCCTCACTTCTGCCACATCTACTCTGACATTTATAGAACAGTATGGAAATCCTCTGAGCTGAGGAGGGGAGCTGGGGGAAAACAGGAGTATGGGGGAAAATCAGACATGGTCATAAAAGACTGCAGACAGTTGTGGTCTGAGTCAGTGATAAAGCAGGGCTATGGAGGACAAAAGGGGCTGGAGTAGCTATGAAAAATTTGGTCTGAACTAGGTTTTAGGACACAGGCTGCTGGGGATGGGGTGGGAGAAGGTGGCACGGAGAGAAAGGGAAATGCTATGCCCTAACTGCAAAGAAAGGAGTTTTTATTTAATTCAAAAAGCATTTATGGAAAGAGCTGAAAGAGAAGGGAACTTAAATTCTTGTTTGTTTTGTGCTTCTCCACAGGCGCGTGTGCACACACACACACACACACACACAGAGGCACACTTTCCCTGTATTATTTTCTTTTACTCAACTCACTTCCCTCTCTTGAGTCAAGTAAGTTTACTTGGAATGAAACAATGAAAGGGTTTCATATAATATTTTTTTTTGATTTTGGTATAAAATGCAGCAATTATACTGAATGCTCCTTTTAAATAGTTTGGTCGTGAGGACAAATACCTGCAGTTTGGAATATGCCAAAAAACATTTCTCTTAAACCAACCTTCCAAATGGTTTGCACAATACACATTAGTTGTACCTTAGGTACACAGTAAATGCACAATAGTAGGTATCTTGTGAGCAGGAGAGAAAATCCCAGTGATGTGGGCAAAGGGATTTTTATCTGTGATTATTTCTCTTTAGAAAGACTGAAGGCAAATATGAGAAGATATTAACAACTGTTGATTTGTTTGGTGAGTACATAGGATTTTGTTGTTTGCTTTCTTTTACATTTTTGATTTTTCTTAAAAATTTCAAAATAAAGGAGAAGCAATTAAAAAAACAACAACTGATCACTAAGGAACTGCATATTTCTGCCCTCTACACTAAACAGGTAGATGTCCAACTTCTTTATATGTACAAAGGTGTAAACAGATGTTAAAGACTAGTCTTTAAATGAAGTTCAGACATGGATATCACATATGATTCAACCCTTTTTGTGGTCTTAATTCTTTAGAGGATCACCAAAACTTCCTACTTCTTACAAAGATACAGGTCATTACTGAATGAACCTCAGCTGATGGAGATAATTAAAAGACATTTCTTAAAGAAAATCTGCTAGATCTAAACAAGGGTTGGTTTTATATAATGTAAAACTAGCCACTGGCAGAACTCTTGAGTAGACTCTTTCTGTTTCAAATATCTTCAGCAAATTGCCCTTGACCCCCAAATACTACCATCCAATGAAAATAGAAGTAAAGGATTCTAAAAAATTAAAAATATTGTTTGCAATTGGCCCTGCTAGAAAGGAATAAACAGCAATTAAAAATATGCTTCAATGTGAAAAAAGAATGTACAATGATACTGAGTAATACCGCTATGGAGTTTTATTTATATACAAAACTCAATAAACTGTGTGCCCTACAGCTAGACCCTTTGTGAAACATGTAGGCAAAAACCATATAGGGTTATGGTATTTAGAGTGGTATTTACGCAGGAGCAAAGCAGCCAGAATATTTCTTCAGTTAGTTTTCAAAGATGAATATTCATTCTTAAGTGGATGCCTTTAGAAAATACACAGCTCCCTACAGACTCAGAGCTTTCAAAGAACACTTTGATTTACTTTGAATGTGCAGTCACATTTAGTCAATTATTTAAGAAGGTGCATTCAGCACACCTCAACATGTGCACTCTCTGTGCATGCAAATTGGTGATCTGAAAGGCAGGTAAATGTAAAATTACCCCATCTGTTTGTGGTTATTTTCTCTTGAGCCCCATATAACTAGAACCACATGCTTCTCTAACACTTAGGGGCCTAATGCTGCACATAAAATCTCAGTTCTTCAGAATATCCATATTAACTATTTTAACCCCCTTAAAATACTGATCTTAGCAGACAAGTGAAGTGAGAGAATGGGTAATTAGTTCTTTAAAATCAGATGAGGGTCCAGAAGTTGAAGACACGTAACAGAAGGATCCTTAGTATTAGTCACATTACTTATTAAATTTCCTGTGATTTTGGTATTGTTTAGTTTTTTATCAGAACCTTACTAGCTTTAAAGGCAACTCATGAATAAAACAGCAAATGATGGGAGTTGCATGCAATTGGGAACGATATAGGAAATAAAATGTTCTACATTGTGATCAAAGGACAGTTCTGTAGCTTCTTATAGAATGAAGTTCAACCACAGAGTGGATTATGTGCTCTCCGTGGAGGTGCAGGAGGAAGGAAGAGATGTGAATTAGAGGAAATTTGGAGAACAGAAGAAAGAAAGAGTGCACAAATGATGAAGTTCTTTCCACTTCTTTCAGTCTTTGCACTGAAAATGATTTCAAAGACAGCGCTATTGAATTTGGCTTCTTAAAAACTCTTACTTGAGAGCTTCAATAACCCTAAATTAGGTACTGTAAAATTATGGACATACTAGGATATAAATACATATTGAGTAGAAGTGGATGAATATTAATCCTCTTTTTTAAAAAAAAATGGGATTCCTAGAAGCTGTAAACAAAGAACAAAGGGAAAATATATTCACTAATATTTTGTCTTAGCACCCAAGAACATGATGCATTAGACTACAGTAGTTTTTATGACTGATTTTCCATGACTTAAACCTTTAGGATAAGAGGAAAGACAAGAAGGGCAGGGAGACTATGTTGTAGAAAAACTTGATCCTATAACTATTAGCTAATTGGTGGAATCCAGTTTTTTAAAAAGATGACTTTAAATGTTGCCAAGGTAAGTGCTCAATCAACACTCGAAAGGGCTTGATTGTGAACCGTTGGTCATGTGTAGTTTTTTTTTACCTTGGTCTATTTTTTAATCCACATACCTGGCTGTGTCTATCCCAAGGGCTGTCATAGTCTGGCGGCCACCTCTCTGGATTATTTTATTTGCTGCAACAAGTACCTCTTCCGTTGATGAGTACTTATTGAGGTTGAACTCATGGGTTACATTTTCTCCATACTGTACAATTCCAACCTGAAATACCAAGCCATTGTGAGTTAACCATCTAGCAATATTCCATTTCAATTTTCTTTAGTTTAAACATATAGATCAGATGTCATACATTTTTGTCTTTTAGATAGTTCAAAAATTCATCAGTATACATATCCTTCCGACAGAAATAACCACTGTCACTTGTGGATATTCGTAGCCCAAGGAACAAGAATGAAAGTGCTGTTGTTAAACTTCTTAAACAATTGGTTTATCTCTGCAATAGTTTCTACTGAATGACTCTGGCAAGCCTTGAGGGGTAGAAGATACAATGCACTGACATGCTCTCTGCCTTCATGGGGCTTCTAAATGAGAGAGAGAGAGAGAGAGAGAGAGAGAGAGAGAGAGAGAGGAAATCAGAGAGAGAGAGAGAGAGAGAGAGAGAATCAGAGAGAGAGGGAGATTCAACAATCATTCCAATGCATGTTCAATTGCAAACTATGGAGAGAGGGCTGAAATGGAAAAGCTGTTTAGCAAGTAAACCTAGGGCCCTACTTCAAAATGGGGGGTTAGGGAAGGCCTCTTCGAAGTGATATTCAAATTGATACTGAAAGGTGCAAGGAGGGTGGAGACCTGTCCTGGATGGAGACAGAGCGAGAGGATGGATCCACACAAGGGCAATCAGTATGTGAAGAAGCTGAGATGAGAAAAAAGTAGGGATGTCCTGAGAACAGAAAGAAAGTCAGTAAGCCTGGACTAGGCTGTGAGGGGAAGTGAAACCAGATGAGGCTGGATGAGTAGTAAGTGGGGCATGTATCTGGGGAGGGCACACATGTGCTTCAGGCTTTATCTAGCTCAGGCATAGCTTCCATTTCTCTCACACCAGCCCTTCTCCCCACCACCCCTTTTCTTGTTCAGTCTTCCCTTCTTTCTACCTTCCTCCTTTCGTTCCCTCCTTTGCACAGATAGGATAATGTGGGCAGCTAACTGCAGAGCCATCATGGAGCAAAATGATACATAGGGTAAAGTGACACCAGATTGGATTTCCCTTGCTCTGTATTCCTCCCCTCTCCCTTACAGATGCCCATTTTTCTTATCCTTTTTCTATACCTAGTTTTAAATATTGATGTGAACCAATAGATCAATCTACATCAAGAATTGTGAGTGAAGATAACTTTTTGTTTAATTTCCCACCCCAAAATGAGAAATTCAGAAATTCTATACCCAAATGAATGTCTTTTTAATGTAGAAATTCTGGGCACTTCATTTCTTGGGTCCTGGGGAAGCAATTTGAGACAAGGCTGCCTTCTTGCTAAGGCAATTGCCTAGTTTGCTCAGTGGTAAAGTTGCCTCTAGTGCTTTTTTCATACCCATCCTATTTCCAATTCTGATCTTACTTCCAAGTGGCATGAAGGTTCAGCATCTACCTTCCAGCCTCCCTTGAGGATGTTACAATTGTCAGAAATCTTTAATTACATGTCTGACTCATAGGTACATTTCCACAGCTGGGTCTTCTTTGAAACCAGAAGCATACTCTGGCATTTGCAGAAACCAACAAGACTACCTTCTAATTTAAAATAATCTTTATCATCTTTGAGCCACCTTCTAGAGTACACTAGACGTCTTGAAGCAATTACACCATTATGCTTAAGTGAGAATAGTATCCTATATTTTTAATGCCTTTTGAAAAGCTTTCCCCTAATTTATTCAGATTACAATAACATTAATTGGTATCACATTTTATAAATGAGAAATTTAAGTTTAAAATATTCCTCACAGTGAAAGGGCAGAAGAGTCTAGTCTAAGATGTGAATCTTTTATCCCAGGGCTTTTTCCATCAGTCTACTTCCTCTCTACAGAAATACACCTCCCTGAACTCCCTGCATTCTGTGTCACCTCATCCTACTAGTTTCTGCTAAATGCTGCTGCCATTGATGAATTGTTACTTGATGAATTCAATGAGCTATCTAGCTAATTGAGATCTACTGGAGAATATAATACAAGTAAAGCAAACAAACAAGCATCATATTTTAAAAATAGAAACAGAACACATTAATCATTCCTTAGAGTTGTTTAGTTGGGTATAGGATAAATAAGAAAAAGATAGCATATGTAAGTGTAAGATAAGGTATATAATAAGCTGACTGAACATGCAATCCCTCAATCTATGTCCAGGATAGCCCTGCTCTTCTATGAATATATCTTTCACTGAATATCTGTCACCATCAGTCCCAAAACCGTGTGCTCTTATAATTGGAATAAAGATGACCAAAAGTCCTTTTGGAAATATAAGCAGGCTACAACCAACTAATTATGCTAAATAAATAAATAAATAAATAAATAAATAAATGGATGAGGATACACTCAAAATCCAATTCAGGTTATTTCCTTGAATCATAATTAAGTGTTACGGATAGTTATCCATTACTCTCAACACAGATTTAAAATTATTCTCCCAAATGACCCTCATAGGTTTTAATTAATAATCTAGGGAGACACTGTATAATTATTAAGGGAAACCATGAAGGTTCAACATTGTCTTTGTGTATAGAAATGTTCAGTATAAATAAAAGTAAAATGATTTTGCAACTTAGATAAACATTATGCTTATTTTTTGGTACCAAGGTGAATAAATGCTGCTGTGGAAGTTAATTGCTCATCTATTCAGGACATCTTACAGAGTTTCTTTGTTTTTATTTCCCTTTGTTTTTGTTTGATCAGGCAGGAGGCTAAAGAACTTTGAAAACTGTCATTCCTGTCATTATTCTTGGACATTTTACTACTTGAGTGAATCTACTGAACACTGTAGTCTCTCATTTGGATAAAATATCGAACAATCTAGTCTTATTTCTTTGACTTCCTCATCTTTAGTAATCTTTTCCTCTACATCACCTATGTCATCCACTCTCAAGGTCTTATCCTTGACCTTGTCAACTGGAAAAACTGCAGCACCTCAATCTCAATTTCAAGTGTTTTACCATTAACTTGAGCTCATTTATGTCTGTCACCAATTCCTTCACCATATCAAGACTTGCAATTAATTCAGAGATCCTACTTTTTTTTTTTGTCCCTAGCTTAGATTCCATGGTCCATCACCACAATCATTTACTTGCAAACTTTAACTCCTTTAACCTTTTTTCCCCTCCATTAACTCACATGGCTAACCTCCAACTCTGGTTAAGTCCAAATATCTCCTTTACTTTCTGTGCTTCTGTGACTTCAAATGTTTCTACACAAAAATCACACAAATTGTAGACTGGTTTCACTTTAAAGTTATGGCCATGAATCTCAAATGTGGTTGCACATAACACTGCTCGACAGTCCTACTCCTTTGTACTAATGAGCGTATTTTGCTCCCATTTATTGAGTGCAATCAAATTCTGGTCATAAACTATTAACTCTTCAGGAAAAAGACAGTATCACATTGATACATGGGGAGGAGTTCACACGAGAAGAGGAAGAATTTATGCCAATTAAACAAGGCTGCTTTGTGCCATAATATTTGACATTTCAAAATACTTTACATATTTTATAAAACCTACTATGGACTATTGGATTATCTGGACACCAGGAACAGCAGAAAAATTTTAGCCTCTTGGTAAGTCAGAAATCAGTGCTTTATACCTTCTCTCTCTCTCTCTCTCTCTCTCTCTCTCTCTCTCTCCCTGTCTGTCTTTCTCTACCTACTTAACATATATCTCACTTCTATAAGTTTATTCTTTAGATAACTTGTAACTGTCAGTTGCCTCACCCTTTCTTTATACTTTGCTTCTAACACTCCACATGAGTCTTTTCAGATGACCGTCTGCCCTTGGATTGCTAGATCTGCTTTGTTCCAAAGGTTCAAAGAGCGAGGAGTGCCTGGAAATTTTTTCTTTTATCGCCTTTTGCCAAGCTCCACAGGCAATGCCTGAGTACAGACAGTGAAAGACCAGCCCCTTGACTCAGATTAGCTGAAGGCCTTGATTTCACTTGAAATCACACCCTTGGTTCTTCTCAGTTGTTACTCTGTTTTGCTCCCCCAAATCTCTTACTATTTTCTTTTAAAAGCACTCCCTTAGTAAATCACTGTCACTTGGCTCATTTTCTCAGGGTTTGCTTCTGGGAAACCAGACTTAAGGCAGCTATTATCTGTGTTTCTGCATTTCTTCCTTGGCTCAGGCCAGACCTCACTTCACTCAACCTGGACCGTGGCAATAGTTGGTCTTTCTGCTGTTGGTCTTCCTCCTATTTTCATTCTCCTCAGCTCCATCTCCTCAGCTCTTACATAAATAAATGTAAGGCTAACTGCCTTGAAATTCTGCTTACATAACATCCTTATTCAAAAATCTCCACTAACTCTCCATTGCCTACATCAACGACTTTAAAATACACTCTAAATGGAATTTTTATTCTACTTAAAATAGAAAACAGATAAAACTTGAAGCTGCTCCTTGGAAATACAAGACCTGTAAGGTAAACTTCAGTTTTCTTCCCCTGACCTGCAGTCACTCAACAGCCTTTCTAGTTCTCCCACGTCTTCAGAACTCCCCAGTATGAACCCTGTCCCTACCAAGTGCCTTTCCTCATCCCTCCAACAAAGCTAAGTTCTATCCATTCTGGAAGATCCGGTACAAAGAGTCACTTTCTCTGCAAAACTTTTCCCACCTAGTCGCCAGTCTAGCTTACTGATCTTCCCTTTCTCTAACCCCTGAAGCAAACTTGTCTGTTTTGCTCCTGGGAGTACTGTATTCTTCTGAACTTCTTTGTATGCATGCTTTATCTCCCAACTGCATTATATATAGGAGCAAGCAGGGCTAAGGAGCATGGACTATGTCATAGCTTTTGGTACTCTCTTATCCCATGCTGCTGTTTTGCTTTGCTTATGATTGACCCTCATACATTCTTACTAGATGACTGTAACATTTCACATAAGACTGAGATAGCAGGGAAATAATGATAAGCAGAAAAAGAGAGACATAAAGATGTGTGGGAAATGAGAAGACTGGGGGCAGTGGAATCTCAAATCTCAGGGAAATGACGCTCAGTGTAGGTCCCTGGCTGATAGTGGGCTGCATATTTCCTTACGAATCAGACAGAATAAGGCCTGCTGTGTCTTTTCCAGAAAAGGGTGGCATTTATTGATTTTCATCACAGGAAAATGGTCAAATCACAAAGCAAACACGTGTAACACTTTGCTGAGTATTAACGGGACCCAGTTAATAAACCAGTTTTAGTCCTAGCTTAGGGTATAAGTTAAGGCAGGTAAAATAGATTTATACCTGCCTTATACGTATATACGTATATATATATACGTGTGTATATATATATATATATATATATATACACACACACACACACACACACACACACACACACATATATATGCAACAGAATCAAATAAGGATGATAATGAAATAACAAGATAAAAAGTTAGCCAAGTGAGGCATACAGATTTTGAGGAGGCAGGAGGACAGAAGTACAAGTACATTTATTGTCTCACAGTGAAAGGGCTCATGGAGGGAGGAAGATGCAGTCCCCTTAGTAGGTACCCAGGTAAAGAACAGACGGTGGGTTTACAAATGTAGAATAGAGAAAGCAAAGCAGTCTTGAGTGGAGAATATGTCAAAAATTATAAGGAACTGAAATCACTCTAGGAACTGAGAAAAAGAAAAATGGCCAATAATCATCATATTTGACTTGAGGCAGCCAGTTGTGTTGGAATGATACAAAAACCAGAGCGTAGAAGTTAAGTAGAGACTGCTGAGGAGTAATGGAGATGGAAAGACTCTAGGCATGTTTGCTGAATGGAAATAAATAAGCAGGATGACAGCTAAAAGAAGCAACCGGCTAGATGTGGGCTTTCTTGAAGAGAAAATGGAAAAAGAGCAGCTTAGGGCATTAGTAAAACAGCATGGGAAGATAGGAACAAAATATTCTTATAAAGAGTAGAACAAGGAGAGCCTGGGTGGCTCAGTCATTTAAGCATCTGACTTGGGCTCAGGTCATGATCTTGTGGCTCCTGAGTTCGAGCCCCACGTCTGAGCCCGGCGTCGGGCACTGTGCTGACAGCTCAGAGCCTGGAGCCTGCTTCAGATTCTGTGTCTCTCTCTTTCTCCCCCTCCCCCACTTGCGCGCGCACGCGCGTACGCTCTCTCTCAAAAATAAACATTTAAAAAAAGAGAGTAGAACAAGTACAACAGTCACTTTTCAGAGACAACTGGAAAGGAAGCCTTTACTTCCTAGGGAGACACAGTTTGAACTTCCTGATTAAGTAGAACAAAAGATATAGGTATGTAATTAAATCTAAGACCAAAGAGAACTAAGATTCAGGCTATCACATAAATCAGGCACACAACTGATAGAGGATTCTGTTATATGAACCAGAGGTTTGTAACATTTATTCAAAACCACTTAAACATGAGATTTACCATCCTTCTTCAGCTAAGCCATGAGCTAATATTCCCTGATCCCTTTTCTAGGGAGTACTAGCACCCTCTGTATGTTACTCGCTATGATTTTTAAAGAATTCCATGGTCAAGTAATCTTGAAAAACAATGGGTAACACAAAGTTAACATGTATCTTTACAGCACGGGGTCCCTTCTCCCTCTCTCTCTCTCTCTCTCTCTCTCTCTCTCTCTGTCTCTCGGTCTCTCCCTTTATCTCTTTGTCTGCCTCTCTTTCTCCTTCTGCTATTTATATTAAGTAAAAAAAAATGCCACAAATTTCAAATGCAAAAGGCCAAGGCTTTCTCTTCTGTTCCCAGTTGCTCTACTCTGATTCATAAGCAAATTTTTTTGAAAATGCTCTGAGTCTTTAATATGAAAATATGCATTGTGAATCATGAATTGAAAGACTTGATATATTTTATTCCTATTTAAGGGAATATTTTGGGGGAAGAACATATTTAACACCTCAAGCAACATAATTTAGAAAACATTGCTTTACAACATTGAGCTACCTCCTCGTAAAGATCAAATAATTGTTCTGCCTCATTCACCTTTGTTATATTCATGATACACTATAATTGTAGTACTCATCCAAATATAAGATTTTACCTCATTTCTAAGTTGGAAGTATTTTGGGCTCAGGAACAAAGTTACAGTTTTTTTTTTTTTAATTGCCCATGACACCTAGCTTAATACTTAATCAAGAAGTCACTTCATATATATCTGCTGAATTACAATGAATTTATTATGTGGATGGTTTTCATTTCTTTTAGGGGGTAGAGAAGAAAGAGGAAGAAAGTGAATGTGAGAAATATAAATGAAATCACTGAAAGGAGGGCCTTCTGATTTTTTTTTTCATGAAATTCAAGTAACACAGAATGACAAAGAAGTTTAAGAAAGAGAAGTATGTAAAATAGCTACTAAGTATATTGAGTCAAAGAGTTATGTAGAAGTGGAATTATTTCCTCATTTAGAATTATATTCTAATACCTTGTATTGTTAAGTTAAAGTTATAACAGCAGTTGCTAAATTTTAATTTCTTTTTTTAAAATTTTTTTAATGTTTTATTTATTTTTGACAGAGAGACAGAACAAGAGCAGGGGAGGGGCAGAGAGAGAGGGAGACACAGGATCCGAAGCAGGCTCCAGGCTCTGAGCTGTCAGCACAGAGCCCGACACGGGGCTCGAACTCACAGACAGTGAGATCATGACCTAAACCGAAATCGGATGCTCAACCAACTGAGCCACCCAGGCGCCCCTTTAAATTTTAATTTCTAAAGCACAAACTAAGTTTCTGGGCTTTCCATTCAACAATTAACATTATCAACCCAGTGTCTTCTTTAGGGGAATAATGATAGGGTAAAACAACGAAGTGTTCTGTGGGAGATCCCCCATTGCTGAACATGAAAAGAGCTCAGGCTTTGTGTCCGGCCAATTTATATTTCCTTTAACCAAACTATGGTGCAAAGCCCTGCCCCCTACCACATGCTTCTAATGTGATTAAGTTGGAGTAAGAATGCAGTAATAATACAGACTGTAATCCCAGTGAACTGTCAGCATGGGCCATTCTGAGGCTATGTTAGCTGGAACCAGGCTTCACCGTTTGTCACTGTGAAGGGAGGCATAAGTGAGACTGGATCATAAGGAAATGAAATGAGTCCTCAGAAACATAAAGTTGATAGATGATAGATATAGGTCCTAGGAAAATGGTGTCTTAAGCTGCCTTCTTGGATGATGCTGTAATGAAATTGATCCAAGTTCAAAAATGCAAGGATAAGGGAGTACAAGTAAAGTTCTGAGAAGACTGTGGGAGCAATCAGGATGAGAGGTGAATGGGGCTGGGGCGGGAACACCTGTAAAGAAAAGTCTGGAACCTAACGTAAAGAGTGTCTGGGGGAGGTCCCCCACAAAGAATCACTTCTAGCTCAATGACTTCATGAAGTAGACTGAGAGAAAGAGGTCATTACAACAATGATTTTTAACACAAGGAGAAATGAAAAGTCCCAGCAATGAGATTTTTCCAACCCAAATGATTTACCTCCTATATGCTCAGCAACACATAAAACTCTAAACTGTATCCCATAAATAAAAGGATTAAGGCACAATGCTGTCAAAGTGGAATTCACAGTCTGCCAGGAGAGACAGACACAGAAGGAAAAGATAGTGCTACTGAGTGATGAGAGCTGTAAGTGAAGGGTGAGTAGAACTTATGGGGACAGAGGGGAGGGAATTGTTTGTGGGAAGAGGGGTGGAAAGATCATGGAACGTGACAGAGACAGTGACACTGGAACTAAGTCACCTAGCACCTAGGGCTTGGGGTAGAGAAGGGCACTCTGGGGAGGGGCTCCTGTGGACACTGGCGATGTGTTCAGGGAAAGCGAGGGGAGGAGTGGCTGCAGAGCCAGAAGAGAGGCAAGAAGGCACCAGGGAGGCAGGCGGCAGTGGGAATGAGTGGCGCCAGGTGACAGATGCTTTCCAATCCACTGGGGAGCTTGGATATTACTCAGCAGGCAAAGACAGGAGATTTTTACCCAGGGAAATGCTATGATCTGAATTTTACCTTGGAAAGATAGCTCAGGGATGGAAGTAGGGGAGAATGGAGATTGGGTGGCTAGTGACAGAGAAGATTCACCTTATTCACAGTACCGCTGTCAGATACTATAGCCTGATTGACAAGGATTCAGCTGCAAGGTGCCTTCAGGCTTCTATTCAGACTTCAAAACAACGAATAAGGCTTCAGGGGAAATGGCCATAAAACGTGCAGTAAAAAGAAAGATAAATAATATTCCTAAAATTTAATTAATCTCTCTCTTTCATTTTGCCTGGTTTAATGCTATGCTGTGCTTTTGATAGCAACAATCTAGACATTGTTCCATTAGTATATTTCACTTTTATATCAAGCCTCACAATTTACTGGTTTTATTTAGGGTAATGCACTCGTATTTGGCATATTTATATCATTCTCATTTATTATTAAAAGCAGTGTTATGTTTAGGTATTGAGGATCGATAAGACCTCCACAATGTTTATACCATCGTATCTTTTATGGCAAGCTCAGAGTGTTTCAGGTTTGTTTTTATAGGTGGTTTTTTTTTAAAAGGCAATTTTATAGCCTTTACTCTGTCTTGGGTAAAAAAATTGGTTGACAAAAATTCCTTCACTATGTTAGCAAAAGTCTTAGTGGGAGCACACAGAAACCTGTATGAAACTTTGAGTAGCTATTTGGAGTTGATGTTTTTGTCACTTATGCTGCGTCCCCTAATGTACACTGATTGTCATGTGGAAACTTCAACGCTCAAGTTTAAGTTTTCCTTCTTTCTCCCTTCCTCTGTGTTTGTTTTTTTTTTCCTTTGTGGAGTTGACAATTCCTTTCATTTCTTTGCAACTATCTTTCAATACATGCAATTACTAAATGACAAATCTATGAATGCAGACAATAGGCCATCATATTTTATCTTTACCTGTTGTACTAAGTGTATAGCCATAATCAATACAGTACACAAGAATTCATGAGGTGTAGTCAGAATGACGTGATTTTTTTCTTGGCTCGTGATCCCTTTAAAATTTATTTAGGGTGAAGTTCTTCTATTCTCCCTGGATAGAAAGATAAGTGTCTTAATAGTTTTAAAATATCTATTAAAAAAGAAAAGACCTATATAATTGATCCTTGAACAACACGGGTTTGAACTGTGCGGGTCCACTTATACGTGAATTTTTTGGGTAAATACAGTGTAGTACTGTAAATGTATTCTCTCTTTATGATTTTCTTTTTTAAAAGTTTATTTATTTTTGAGACAGAGAGAGAAAGAGAGAGAGAGCAAGACAGTGAATGGGGGAGGGGCAGAGAGAGAGGGAATACAGAGGATCCCAAGTAGGCTCTAAGCTGTCAGCGCAAAGCCCAATGTGGCTAGATCTCCCTAATAGTAAGATCATCACCTGAGCCAAAATCAACAGTCAGAAGCTTAGCTGACTGAGCCACCCAGGCGCCCCTTCTTTATGATTTTCATAATAGCATTTTCTTTTCTCTAGCTTACTTTATTGTAGAATATGGCATATAATACATAAAACATACAATATGTGTTAATCCACTGCTATGTTATTGGCAGGGCTTTCAGTCAACAGTAGGCTATTAGTAGTTAAGTTCTGGGGGAGTCAAAGTTATATGCAGATTTTTGACTGCACAGCAAGTCAGTGCCCCTAACCTTCACATTATCCTAGAGTCAACTGTATTTTTTTTTTAAATTTTTAATGTTTATTTATTTTTGGGAGCTAGAGAGAGAGAGTGAGCAGGGGAAAGGCAGAGAGAGAGGGAGACACAGAATCCAAAGGAAGCTGCAGGCTCTGTGCTGGCAGCACAGAGCCCAACATGGGGCTCGAAATCACGAGCCATGAGATCATGACCTGAACCGAAGCTGGAAACTCAACCGACTGAGCCACCGAGGCACCCCGAGTCAATTGTATTTTAATGTAGGTCATACCACATGAAATTGCTGTATTTGTAGGTCAAAAATGATCGAATAGCAACAATTTCATATGGTTCAACCTAGATTAAAACACACTCTAGGAGACAAAATATCAAAGTTGATTCATAGTACGTCTTCTCCCCTCACTAAGCCTTACAGGAGATGAGAAGCATGTAGTTGAGAAAGCGGCACAGGTGGCTGTTTCTTTCTTTGTTTCTTTACTCATCTCCCCTTAGATTGTTAACTGTAGTCTCTGACCTCTCCGGGGATAGGGGTAACGGAGATAAATAAAGGGTATAGGAATTTTTACTTGACCGGTGCTATCCTGAGATGGATCAGGTGCTACCAGGTGCTAACAACTTTCTTGTGGGTTCTCTGCAGATTTCTCTTCACCTACTTCCTTGTCTGAGTGAATACATGTCACTACTGCCCTCATCAGGGATATCTTCTGCTTTTTTGTGCAGAAGTCTCTGCTCACCTCCAGAAGAGTCTGAGGGCAGGACCTAACATGACTCCGTGATGATCCATGAATATACACATTCTTTGTAATGACAGACCTTGGGACTGCAGGGAAATCTGACTGCAGCTACCTCTCATCTGACTTGCCTGTCAGCAGCTAGACAGCTGCTATCTTGCCCTTTAGGTATTTCAGGCAGGAGTGAAGCACTAGTCAACTGTGTGTCCCAACTTTAGAAAACACATCAAGCTCATTGTGTGAACCCACTGAAGCCTTTCTCACTAGGCCCTGCTTGCAGAGAAATCTTCTTCAGAAATCCTCTTAACTCCATTCTGAATTCCTTTATACCCTTGATATGGGTGAAGAGTCCTCCATCCATCTCTTAGCTTTCTATCTTGGCAGCTCCTTCTGGGTATTCTCCCTCACAGTTTGTTTTTACATCTTTCCCTTTCAGGAATGGAGGTAGGGAGGATAAGTTATGGGGAGAAAAAAAACCCAGAAGCAGATTCTGCCAATCTTAGGGCAGAATTGGGTGTTGTAATTGAAAACAAACAAAAACAAAAGACATACACTCCCCCCCAACACACAAACCCACCCACCCACACACACACACACACACACACACACACACAAAACCTATTTAAATTATATTATAGTCAGTCAGGGAGGAAAATGGTTGTTAAAATAAATTGTGTTTTTGGAGAGAATTACTATAAGACCACATGAATGATAACCATGCTTTTCAGTACACATTTCTTTGAAGAGTATTTTTCCAAAAGTAAATATTTTTCCAAAATTTATATGAACAAATTTCTTTTCTGAATCCACTAAAGGAAGATCAAACTTTAAAGGGAATTTAAAGGTGTTAAGACCCTTTTCACCACTTCAGCAAAAGTGATGGCTTAGTAGTAAATATGTCCTTTTCAATCCCCTTCACTTAGAGAATAACTTATGAAACTAGTCATTAACACAACTTAAGTCAAAATAGAAAAAGATTAGAAAATACTAAAGTGTAAACACTAAAGCCCAAATATAAAAGTATTTAATAGAAAATTAAAATGCCAGTTATAGAAAAAAAAGTCTCATTAAATGTTCACCTATCAGAAAAAAATTTTAAAAAGCATTAATTATGATATACACACTTATTCAACAGGTCTCATTAAGAACCCACTCTGTCACAGCAAAGCACTGTCTGGCCAATGACAAGAATTAAAAGGTGATATAAAGTCTGTATCTAGAGATGCAGCAGAAACACACACACACAATATATAATAATGCATTAGTCCTATGTTTCTCAAACTTTAATGTGTTTAAGAATCATGTAGGTTGCTTACTTAAAATGCAGGCTCTATAGCCCCACTCTGAGAGACTGATTCTGAAATCTGGGGTACAGCCCAAGCACCTCAGGGATTTGGGAAGAGAAGTTCTATAAGCCTCTTTTGGAGAAACACTGCATTACAACAGAAGCTCTATGAGGGCAGTGGCTGTGTCTACCTTGTCTCTAGGATTATCCAAGCCCCAGCACAGAGCCGAGTACATTGTAAACCCTCAGGAAACATACTTGAATAAATGAATGAAGGAGTATGGCTAAACTCCACAATGAATGATACAAGCAAAATGTGACATAAAAATTCAGCCATTTAAGCAGCTCCTCTCTCTTTAGGAAGCAGGTTTCCCTGGGTGAAGTCAGTGGATACTACAAATGACTCAGTGCACAGGGTTGCATTTTGAAATCTTGCCCTTTGTGGAATCAGGTCCTGGAAACAAGTAACCCGACTCTTCTGCCTCAGAGTATGTTCGTTTCCCTCCCGTAGTCTGGTAGCATCTGAACTCTAAGGGCTGGCCCCCATTCCTCTGAATAAAGTGATTGTTCTCCCCCTGCCGCCAAGAAAGGTATACAACCCTGGCAGGCTAGAATTGCACTGGTGGCTGGCAGAATAGCTCCTCTATTAGGACTTTCACTACAGAAATAGAAAATTAATTACAGTTCTAGTAGACAGAAACATCAAAACTATAGCAGAACAGGTTGAGCATATAAACAATTGATTGTTTACAAAACTGAGTTCTTTATAAAACTGAGTCATGGGCACAGAACCCCACTGAGGCGGTGATTATTTTTGTAAGATAGCCTTGTAGATTTCCTTCCTAGAGTTGTAGAGTAACTCCAAACATGTCACTGCTGCACTAATGTCCACAGATAGCTACAAATAAATAAACTTTTTTTACATTGAAATAGATAAATTAATTTAAAAGTAAAATAAAATTTCCAGATGACTAAAAATATTAGAAATAACAAGAAAATATTCCAAGACTATTCTTAGCTTTGGAAAGAAAGGCTTGGATAAGGAAGTAGAATGGGGTGGACAAAACAGGCGGAAGGGAAGATTGGACATTATGGGGAAAGGCAGTAAAAGAGGGGAGAGCTGTGATCCAGCCATCTGGTCACAGGTATGTCAGTGCAGAGGACAGAGTGCCAAGGGGTCTGGCCAAGGAAGCTATGGGCAACCATGATGAGATAAAAAGGACCAGAGACCTACTATTTAGGGACATCAGACTGGACCAGCCCTGAAACTTCTCCAAACAGCTGAACTGCAGCTGGAAAGCTATGGTTTCTGATCTGTCATCAACAAGCAACTTACTTTATTTAACAAGTTACTTAGCCTCTCCTATCTCCTCCATAAATTGAGATTTGGGGCTAAAAGTCCTCTACAATTCCATCCAGCTTTAATTTTATAGCCCTATGAAACTCTATTTACCAAGGAGAGAAAGGATTGGGGAAGAGGGCAAAAGAGGAAGGGAGAGGTCCTCAGCAGGGGGCAAAAAAAGGGTCCACGTGAAACATGTACCAGATGGAAGAGCAAGTCACAATTCTAGAATGGTCTTTTTTTTTTTTTTTTAAGTTTATTTATTTATTTTGAGAGAGACAGAGACAGTGCAAGTTGGGGAGGGGCAGAGAGACAATAAAGAGAATCCCAAGCAGGCTCTGCAGGGCCGCATAGAGCCTGATGGGGAGCTTAAACCCACAAAGCCATGAGATCATGACCTGAGCTTGACTCTGATCATGACATGATCAAGAGTCAGATGCCTAACCAACTGAGCCATTCAGGCACCCCTCGAATGGTCTTTAAAAGGATGCAGGCTGCCTTATGCCCTGTATCAAGAAGAGACACCAAACTTCTGGTAATTCACTTGGGAAGACTAATTGCAGATGAGAAACTTGCATCCAGGAAAATTTAGCTTTTGTGATGCATAAAAGTCTATTTTTCAAATAATTTTATACTGATTTCAAGATGTTCTTTATTGTCCAGAAGGATATACAAAGCCTTACTCCTCACCTAGCTCTCACCTATTCAGCCTTGGAACACAGCCATATGACATTTCACTTTGAGGTTTGCATCTACTTTGCAATTTTTAACTACCATCCTTTTGGGGAAATTCATTTTGTAAATGTGTGTGTGTGTGTGTGTGTGTGTGTGTGTGTGTGTATCTATCTATACATACATTTATAGGCATATATATATATATATATATATATATATATATATATATATATACATAGGCATGTATATATATATATATATATACAGAAAAATATACAAGCATATCATATATGTGTGTGTGTGTGTGTAGTCATGTCCTGTACCAGGTGTGGGTGTGGCAAACAATGCAGTCAGACCACTTTTTCAGTGCCTCAGAAATTTCTCCAAAGTAGAGCTTCAGAGAGAAAAGGAAAGACACTGGTCTGCAGGTGCAGATCTAACATCTTCTTTGCTCTCCTGCAGTCCCCAAACCACGAAACAACCATTTGACTCTGACTCCAGTGCTAATTCCTGTTCTCAAGGCACTGACCTCACTCTGACATTTAATTTGCCTGTTATCCACTGTCTTCTCTGTATTTTAAGCCATATGGCTGTATAAGTTTAATCAGCATTAGATTAATTAAACCCGAACTCAGTGTCTAAAACCCAAACTCAGTGTCTAAACCATGTGAGAAGCTTCACTTCATTTAATGGCAATAAAGGGAATGTGTTCAGAAACAGATACTCATGGGGAGAAAAAAAAAAAATCAGCTTAATGTAGCTAAAGCATCGAGCACTTGGATTTTGCTTAAGAAAGTATTAAAGATGAGAAAAAAATGGTCTTTAAGCGATATCCTGTGATCACTTACTAATTTACTTGTATAATATAAGAGAGGGGATTTAATGTGATGTGTTCTTTGGGATGTCAGATTAGTTTCCACAAATTCTGAAACCCTGTTCTGATATTACCGAAGCTGGTTACACACTTACTTTATAAGTAAGAATTCAATTATGATTTATAGGGGATATTTTTCAAGAGCATCAGAAATGGCAGCTTTCATTATATTTTCTGTTTAGAAAATAACAGGGTCTTCCAGTAATGTCCCTTTCATCAGGAGGAAAAAACAAGGATATGGAATATAAAATTCATCCTGAATATTAGCTTTATTGATTAATTTATGTTCAGAATATTTTGTTTTATTAAAAATCTATGCATTTTTATCTTTAGAACAACAGAAATCAAAATGCGTAGTCACATACCTGTGTCTGTTTAGGACCAATATCCATTCTCTCAAGAAGGTCATTTAAAAAAGCTGTAACACTCTCCCAGGGATAAATACTGTTGGAGCCATCCAGCACGATGACTATGTCCAGTTGAGTGCTGCATTCTGCAATAAAAGGAGTCAACTGTGCAAATTTCGAGTTTATCTTTTTAGATAGTATGAAAGTGTATGAAGTGTTTTCATGGCTGAAATAGGCTCATTTTAAAAAAAGATAAGCTGGTAGTCTACATGGTGGACACATTGCTTCTATAATCAGAAAGAAGTAGTTTTACAAAAATAAAGTTGATAAATACCATTACATTCAATAGCAATGGGTTTGGGATTCTTATCAAGTAAAACATCTCTACTGAATTGTAATTAACATTGTATGAATTATCTTTGGAAGTTTTCTCAGTATGAATTTATGTAACTGTTCTCATTCTGTGTGTATTTCAAGTGAGATTACTTTCTTCAAAGAGACTCATTCTTTAAATAAAAACAATGTGACAGCTTTAGCTATGATGTTTAAACAAGACTTTGTTAAAGGTTATTTACACTAATATCAAGTCCAAAAATAGCAGTGGGGTTTGGTTATATATTGGCAAAGCAAACATTTACCTAAATTGGTAATGCTGGTAGCTGAGAAAATACTTCAAGCTTTTTGGTATGCTCCTGTGTATATATATATGTCTCATTCACTGCTTACACTTTTCAAACATGTAAGAACATCACATAAAATCTGTACCTTGTACAGGAGCAATGGAGTTCACGACTTGAAATGTGGAGCTAACATCAGAACAGATTCCAGTTGTGTAATGTAAATGTCCACATCTATAGGCATACAAGGGCCCACATGCCTTTTAAAAAAATTAAAACCATAAGATTAAAAATTATATAACAAATTTTATAAAGACTTACAATGATGGCATTCTTGGCTCCTTAACTAACTCCTTGCTTTCTTACCAGAAACCCTCCATTTGGGTTGGTGACTAAAGTTGATCCAAACGTCATGTTCTCCTTTACTTCCGTGACATTGGGAATTGATGTATTAACTAAAAATAGAAACAAACTTTTATGAGGGTGGAAAACAAAGTAAAATTAAGTGCCTTCTCGTTAGGACATTCTATTTGCTTTGTTCATATCATAGCACATTTTTCTTTTGATTCAACTAAATAGTCTTCAAAGTATTATTAAGGAATATAATGAACAAGCTAAGGCTGAAAACCTGGCTTATGTCCCAGAAATGTTGTCTGGATAACTGTCTCAAATACTTCTGCTGAACTGTAAAAGAATGCAGAGCTAGTGGGGCAATAAGAAAATGTGGGACAGCCTTTCACACATTTTTTGCTAATTAAAACAAATAGAATACTTAACCTCATAATATTGTAGATATATAAAGGAAACTTAAACACTTACCTTGCATGCTATATCTGTATGTTATAGATGGCCAATGATATAGCATCACTTCTGACAAGAAGAGGGAAAATGGGTAGTAGAGCAGAAAAAAAAACCCACCAATATATATTTTGAACATCGATTTCACCATCATGGGGACATCATGAAGTTTACAAAGAAAACTAGAGCAAGAAGGAGTAGTGGTCAGGAAGTTCGGGTAAAAGAAACAATGAAGGGATGCCATTTGTCATTCCAGATGGGAATGTTGGGTCTTGAAGCAGGCCAACCTGGCAAAAGTGGCAGGAAGTTCCACTTATTCATATTGAAAAAAGACAAAAAAAAAAAAAAAAAAAAAAAAGACTGGGCAGGAAAATCAAAATTTTCTAAACCCTGCTTAGCAGAGTGCTGAAATATTTCAAAGTGGCAAAACTCAGGTTCAAGAAAGATTTACCTCACTCTTCATGCCCAAAAGTTTTTCCTACCTTAAGACCATTATAGATGCAGAGTGAGGAATGGAAGCAGAGATTCCTGAATGGTCACACTGTCTTCCTAATGTGAGGATATTGGTCTTTGTCCCAGAGTTTAGTCTGGTTTGCCTTGAAAGCACCTGGAACTGGACCATTATCTACACTGGTCTTGAATAATCTGGATTAGAGTTTTTTATACTAGAGTTGATCCAGGATGAGCTGGGACATTGGGATGTTAGGGACCACAGCAGAAATGTCTCCACTGTTGTCGATGTAGCTAAAATCTCCATGCTAATGTTAAAACTCCATTGTAGTTTTTGGTAATGAAGGAGTAGCTCCTATTAGAACAAGTCTTTTGCAAATAACTCTAGGAGAAGGAAAAAAAAGAAAAAAGAAACAACCATCTGAAGGTACTAGAAAGCAACCAAAAGCAGACAGAAACTGGAGGGAAGTCTATACTTGTAAGAAGAGATTAGCACTGGCTGAGTTTCCTGTTTATGTGCTTGCTTTCCCCCAAGGGAAGGTCCTAGCTATGGCTAAACCTCAAATAGTAGTCAAAGTCTTACTGTTTTGAATAAACAGAGGACAGAGATTAGGGTAATGACAGAAGCTGTAAAGTGAAGGGGTATATCTTGGAAAGTAGAGACACAAAAAGAGAGTTCTAACATACACACGTATGCTCTGTCCAAATATCTGAAGCACTTGAAATGTGTATATATATATGCAGAGTAAACTTCAAACAGCTCAGCTACAATGAGAAGAACTGAATGGAGATTTTAACTGCTTCCCACTGCAGTTCAGAAATTGAGTTCAGCCAAGTAAACTGTCTGCTAAAACAAAAAGTTAAGACTATTCAAAGGCAAATAACAGATCTAGAACCTCTACACTTATAGCTCAAAAGTATAATCCAGGACGTAATCCAAAATTACTAAACATAAGAAAAAAAAGGAAATGTGACTCAATCTCAAGAGAAAGGTAATAAATGGAAAGCGATGTTGAGATATTCCACATGTTGTAATTATCAGGCAAGGATATTAAAGCAGCTATTATAACTATGTTCATAAATGTAAAGGAAAAATGTTCATAATAAACAGGAAATTGAAAAAAGAGAACTGAAAAATAGAATATTTGAAATAAACTGTTAAAGTATGTGTTATTTTAATACATTTAATACTGTATAGAACAGTGAATTGTAAGTCTTGGATAATTCTAGTAGGAATTTTCTAGTTATGTTCTAATTATAGTGATATTTCTATCAAATATATCCATTTCTACATAAATTTACCTTGTGCTATTCTCTTTAAAAGAATTCATGTACTACAATTCCTTCTCTGCTATTTTATTAAAAAAATTTTTTAATGTTTATTTATTTTTGAGAGAGAGAGAGAGAGAGAAAGAGAGGAAGAGAGAGAGAGGGAGACACAGAATCTGAAGCAGGCTCCAGGCTCTGAGCTGTCACCACAGAGCCCAATGCGGGGCTCAAACTCACGAGCCATGAGATCATGACCTAAACCAAAGTTGAACACTTAACCAACTGAGCCACCCAAATGCCCCTGCTATTTTCTTTAAAAACAAACAAACAAACAAACAAACAAAAAAACAAACAATTAAATTTTGTGGGAGCAATGTAATGGGCCAGGTTTTTGGAAAGTTCTTTTATTTCTAAAGTTCGGAATCAAAATGTCATTTTATGTGAATTTTAATGATAAGAATTGAAGAACATTTATAGATTCTTCTCATATTTTATTGAGTTAAAATTATTTTTCATGCAACTACTGAGTATAATTTAGGATCAGACTTTAATGTAAAGTCTTTACATACCAGGCAGATCCAACTTTACGCAAGGTAATGGTTTGCTTCTCCCAACTGGACACTTATAGACATCTCCGGTTCTGTTGTTGGGTTGACCAACTAAAGGAGAGCCAATAAGCACCCTGGAAGTTAAATAACTCAGTTAGCATTTTTGAACAAAGAGAAACATTTATTTTAGTTATTTCATGACTAGTTCTAAGACAATGACAGTTCTCATAGACATAGTTACCCTATGTTAGTAATGCAATGTTATTGAAAATAAGCTGAGTTTCTTCCCCAAATTGCAGATGATGTGAATTAAAAAATCATAAAATACATAGAAGAGAGATCTCAGAATATTTTATTTATTGTATTATATATCACTTTATTATATTTTTTATTTGGGGGCTGAAACAATACTTGTTGGTTAAGTCTGCTGCTATATTAGTTTATAAAACACACATGGTAGCATAAGTGACTTTTTCCTAGGAAGAACTGAGAATTTCACAGGGAAATTAAATATTTGATTATCATAAGATTTAATATTAGTATGTACTAATTTGTAAGCACTTAAAAAATAAGGATAGTTATGAGACCCCAGGTTAAAATCACTTACTGTTTTTTCAGACAGAATTATAAAATCAATTTAATAATAATTAATGAAAAAATATAATTATGATTTATTTTAGTCCTAGGAAGCCATTTAACAAGGTCTCCTATGATATCTTCAGGAATAGGATGAATGAATGTAGTTGAGTGTTAAGGCACTTGGGTGGATTCACAGCTGCTGATTCGCTGCTGGCTGAAAAGCTATATACAAAGATGCTGATCACTGCAAACCAAAGGACGTTAATTATGTACATAAGACTGTACTTGGGATTGTCTTAGCATATATCTTTATTTATGACTTTTGTGAAGATACATAAAGCATAAAGGTATGCGTCAAGGAAATCAGTATACCTATTTGGACAATCAGAAGTGTCACAACATTCTGGAACAAGAAACTTAATAAACTAGTTAAAGTTTAGTAAGAACCTATGTAAATAACTTCACTTAACTACATCAATACAGGATGTGGGCAATGTGATTTAATAGGAATTCATGTAAAAAACACATGGGGGATTTGTTGATAGGAAGTAAGCATGAGCCAACCGTGTATTTCAGTACCAAAAAATGCTAATGTGACCTTAGGCTGCATTGCTGGAAATAGATGCCCTGGTGAAGGAAAGTGATCACCCCTCTGTGCTCTGCACTGTCAGACCATGTCTGTAATCTCCAAATTAAGAGGGACATAGGCACAATGGAATGTATTCAGGAGACTATGACTCAGATGGTTAAGAGCCTGGTAATTTTGTCAGACCAGAGTTGCTTGAGGGAAAGTTGGGGATGTTTACTATACAAAAAAAAATATCTGAAGGAGAGTCGAGAGGTTCTGTCAACTAAGCATAGGTACTTAGGGAATATATTTTTTAAAATATATAAATATTTGAAACTCTGTCATATTGAAAGGGATGGGGCTTATTTTGTGTAAATCCTTTGGGTAAAGCTAGTACGAATAGAAGTGTTTTATAACAATTGCAAATACTAAATTATTGAACAGACTCCCTAAAACATAGTTATTGTAATGCCTTTGTAAAGCCATTCTTTATATGCATAAATAACCATAAAAATGTTTAAACCTTTTAATGCATAATTATTACTTCTGGAAATCTATCCTTAAAAAATGGCCTAAATTAAGGGAAAAAAGGCTAATGCATAAAAATAATGCTCGTAGTGTTATATATAATATGAAAGATTAAAAGAAATATGGTCAACAGCAAGAACTAATTATTGCAGAGACATTCTATACAATATTTCAGTCATAAAACACAACAGCTAATAAGATTGCATGGTAGTATTAAAAATATTTATGACCCAATTCAAAGTAAAAATCTACCTAATTTAGTGAAAAACTATGACAATTCAAAGTGAAAGATACCAAATTACATTCAATATATTCATCATAATAGCAATGATAATTATAGCTAGCATTTATTAAATTTATACCTTATGCCAGATATTGTTCTAAGTGCTTTCCATATACCAAATAACTTAATCCTCTCCATTAAATATAGCATGAATTTTGGAGCCAGACTTCACAAATTCAAATCATGTTTTTGTCATTTACTTAGTTGTATGATTTAGGACAAATCACTTATCTTAGTTTCTTCATCTGTAAAATAACAAGAGTACCTACCTCACAGTACCATCACAAAATCTGAATGAGTTAATGTATATAAAATTTAGCTCATAGTATATGCTATTTAAATGTTGGTTGTTGTTGATGATGATGATGATGTCTTTTTCAGCTGACAGGACTACTCAATCTATGTAAAACATAGATTAGGGGTGCCTGGGTGGCTCAATCGGTTAAGCATCTGACTCCTGATTTTGCCTCAGGTAATGATCTCACAGTTTGTGGGATCGAGCCCCACATTGGGCTCTACGCTGACAGTGCTGGGTCAGCTTGGGATTCTCTCTCTCCCTCTCTCTGCCCCTTCCCCACTTGCACTCTCTCTCTCTCTCAAAATAAATAAACTTAAAAAAAATCCACATAGGTTAAAAAGCAGTTCACCAAAAACCAAATTACATTAAGGACGTTATGGTTAGTGTTCTTTCTCCAAAATTTTTAAAGATTTTTATAACATGATTGATTAAATTAGTTTTAGAGTTAAAACAATTTGAAGAAAAGTAGTGAGCCTACTATTTGGAAAGTATTTAAGTTGAGGCTACATAGATTGATCAATGTTTATTAAGAACATTCTATACACCCAGCATTTACATCAGGCCTTGTGGATATGAAATGGATCAAACACAATGGTTTTTAGATTGTTTAAAACTTAGGGGGGAAGCAAAACCATAAATGGATTATTATAATACTCAATAGGTCAGAACTTGGTGCAACTTCAGCAAGGTATTAGAAGCAAGGAGAAACAGCTCCTTTGATAATTCAAATAGCTCAGGGTAGCTGGAGTAGAAGTCAAAACTGTCAAGCTAAATAGAGTCTAGATCAGGAATGTTCTGATAGTCTAGTTTAAGAATTTTAGATTTATTATATGAAGGGGAGAGTTGGGAACCACCAGTGCTTTAAAGAGGGATGTGATATGATCAACTGCTTTATGAAGCTTGTTTGCTTGCAGTGTCATGAATACATTCTTGGGAAAGGGGCAAATTAGACTCAGAGAGTGAAAGTAGGGGTTTCTCGACCCAGACGAGAAAGGAGGATCTGAATTTAGGAAGTGCAGAGGAAAGGAGAACCAATTCTACAAATACTTAGACTATCAGCTGTCTTAGTTTGAGTTCCCCCAAAAGCAGACCCTCAACAAGGACGTTGGTGCAGGTAGATTTAGGGGAGTCAATTCAAAGCACAAACAAATGTGTTGATAGGGAAAATGATAGAGGGAAGGAAGAAAGGCCAATAGAGTGCACTGATAATGTGTTACTTCTGTAGGCTTCTGGGCTCAGTCTTGCTGGGGACCATCTCAGATACTACATGGAATATATGTGAGCATTCTATGAGCATGGTTCAGGTGCTAAGAGTAAATGCTATTGCCTTAAGAGAGTACAGAGTAAGAGAGCTAAAGGAGAAAAAATAGCACTTAAGATTTTAATGAGCAAAGGAAGAAAACTAGTAGCAGTGTCCGGAGAAGGAGAGAGACAATCAGAAAACAGTGGTATCACAAAAGCCAAAGAGGGAAGAAAATAAAGAATGGGAGTGTAGAGCAGACTTCATTTCAAGAGTTTTGCTAAAAATGAGGGAGATGGGTCATGCCAATGTGTGTGGGTTTCTTTTTTTCAGGCAAACCACTAAGGGTTTGAGGTGGATTTAAATTTATTATGGAAGGCATCTGGATATGGATAAATGATGTTGAGAAAAAGCTAGTAACAAGAGAAAGGCCAATATTACAGAAGAGAAAAGAGATCCCCTGAGCTGGTATAAAGTGTGGATCCAGAAGGACAAATTTGTCTTAGAAATGAGGAAAGGCCACGGATTCCCTAGGCAGGGATCTGGGTGGCCCAGTATCCAGGGGTTTGAAACTGTGGTAGATTGCTTGGAATTTTTTTCACTTTTGCAATGTGACATTGTCCTTCACTGCCCTTCATTAATGCAGAATCTGTTTTGCCTCTTGTTGGAACTGGGACTTAGTTGATAAATATAAGGCAGTCGAAATAGAGACACTGTGACTCCAAAGGCATGAGTAATGTATAGAATTGTGAAATCAATACATTGTACACCTGAAGCTAATGTAACATTACATGTCAACCATACTTCAATAATTTTAAAGAATGTATTACAGATTCCACTTCACTCTTTTTGGAAATCTAAGACCACACACTGTGAATAAGCCCAGTTTAGCCTAATGGAGGAGGAGGAGAGGCAACATGGAGGAGAAGCAATGTTTCAGCTGACAGCACGGGCTGCCAGGCATGTGAGTTAAATTGTCTTGGGCCCTCCAGCCCCAAGTGAGGTACCAGATGAGCACTCATGCAGTTCCCACCTATGCAGTCTTCAAAATCTTGAGAAACAATATAAATTATTGTTTTAACTCATTAAGTTTTGAGATGATTTGCTATGAGCAAGAGATAAGTGAAACAGGAAGGGAGGATAAAGTTTTAAACTTGGGCCTGTCCCTCCCTTCCTTCCTTCCTCCCTCCCTGCTTCCTTCCTTCCTTCCTTCCTTCCTTCCTTCCTTCCTCCCTCCCTGCTTCCTTCCTCTCTTCCCTTCCTTCCTCCCTTCTTTCTTTGGAAAATAGTAGAAACATGAAATTTAGGGACAGAGGTAGTAGGGTGGTGGGCTTGTGAAGAGTAATGAAGATTTAAACTGTCAGGGCTTACGTAGGCCAGTCATGCAGCCCCTCAGGCCAAGATAAGGTCAGGGATGTTCTGGAAGTTGTTTCTAGTGTAGTTGTAGGACAGGCCTCCAAAGACACTTCCAATTCTAAGATTCCATCATCCAAATAGAGCAAATTATTAGTGTGTAGAGGAGTTCTGACTAGTTTAGAAAATGTACCATTAAGTGGGGGAAATTTGGACAATTGATGAAAAGTGAATTCTTTTTTAATTTTTTTTATTTTTTAAAGTTCATTTTTGACAGAGAGAAAGAGCGTGCATAAACAAGCTGGGGAGGAGCAGAGAGAGATGGAGACAGAGAATGTCAGGATGTCAGCACAGAGGCTGACAGGGGCTTAAACCCCACAGACTGTGAGATAATGACCTGAGCAGAAATCAAGAGTGGGACGCATAACTGACTGAGCCTCCCAGGTGTCCCAGTGAAAAGTGAGTTCTGAACAGCATGTTAATAATAAAGTTACTGTGAACTCTTAAAACAGGAGAGAGATCATGGATAGCTCAGGAAAAAAAGGTGGAGACAGAAGAATGACGGCTTTTAAAACCAAAGTTATGAGGAAGCACAGGTGGTTGGAACACAGTGTGAAGCTGCTGCATAAACCGGAGCAGAGAGGCTCAGAGTGTAAGCAGCAGACTTTAAAGATAAGGGTCTGTGGTTTATATTTGATGTCTGAGGCAACAGAAAGCTCCTAGAGTATGGTGATCCCTGGAAATAGCAACTGGAAACATGTCCTATTGTGTATTCTGGATAAGCAAGCGCTGAGGAGTGAGAGCTCAGAAAGTGGTTGTGTAGAAGGCCAGGATTCAGACAGGGGGTGTGAAAGCTGGGATGCAGGGTGAAGAATGGGTTAGCAGGAATAGGATATAAAACAAGTTTGTGTGTTTTCCTAGGAGCTATTTGTTCTGACATCAAGCTTGCAGCTCTATTCACTACTTAATCCTAAATTAAGTCTCACTTTTCCCACGCTGTATAAAAATAACAAGATCCTAGAAAAGTATCAGCATAGTGTTTATGGAATTTCAGGAATCTCCAGCCTTCTCAATTCCCATTATCTTGCTATATTTTTTTTCTTGCATACTTATCACATTCTGACCTACCTGTTTATTAAGTTTATGATTTATGTTTTGCTCCTTCCTTCCCTAATAGAATACAACCTTTACAACAGCAGGAACTGTCATCTTATTTTGTTCACTTATATACCCTTAATGCCTATAACAGTTCCAGAAACAAAATAGCACTCAAGTGAAGTGAACAAATAAGACTGTATCAAAAGCTCTAAGAATCTGAATAAGGCAGACCTGGCAATTTATGACTCATGTAACAGGCCAAGAAGTCCTAACTGTGAAGTCTTCTCCATTTTACAGGCTGAATATTTTGCACAGGCAGAATGCCATAGATGCCTTTGCACGAGACAGGGGGCATTTCTACAGGTCAAGGTTCCAGAGAACCCTTGTTGTTACAGGACAGAAATGGCTGAAAGTCAGAAGGCTGTATGTAGTTCTACATCCTGGCCCTGACACATACTTGCTATATAAAACCTTTGGCAGTTCTTTCTCAGAGTGCCAGTTTCCTGTCTAGAAAATGAGGATGGTAACAATGATATCTGCTGAAACCCACAGGGTCAAATGTGAAGACTCAAAGCACATTGTATCATGAACTATGGATATTGTTATTTTAAATTTTAATGCAAGTTTGCTTTAGCTCATGATATTTTATTTCTATTAGATTTTTGCTTTTTTCATGGCAAATGCATTTCCATTGCAATGATCTGTGTGCAGAGTAAGAGGACTAAAATTAAAGAATGTTCTGGATCTCATTACTGACCTCTAGAGAAACACCTCGTCAACTCGAAGATCATCAAAGTGTGGGAAATAATTCTCTCTACACTCACTCTACAATGACTAATTCTAATTCTCATTCACTCATTCTAAAAGTTCACTCTATACTCTGTTCTCCATGAAAAAGATCCAATCGTAATAAAATTTAGTAACCTGAGAAATGTTTGCTATTCATACAGTCATTCTTGTCATTATGATCATTATTTTATTTATTTGAAGAGTAGCTGGTCTGTGACGTCTCTGCTCCATATTTATTTTTTTTCTCTGTAAAAGATAGTTTTCTAGAGATTGTTGTCTCATATTTACATTATTTCATGAACACTCTTTTCACCTAACTCTTTTTTGATGTCCAAGCCAAAGCAACTATCAGAGTGCCAAGTACCCACCAGGCTTTTTTTTTTTTTTAATGAATGGAGTGTTTGGTCATCTTAGAGAATGAAGTTATATAGTGGACCCATTATCTGCAGTGCTTTCAGTCATGAAAGGTGGAGGGGTGGAAATGGGGTGAGCCAAAGAAATGACAAGTTTAGCAAGGAGAAAAATTCAACTTCAGAAGATATTATAAACAATGCAAAATAAATATTATATTAAAGTTGTAAGAGAAAACGTGATAGAACCTTTGAAAAGTCTTTTTACGCTAAGCCTGAATAGGCTTTACTTAAAACACACATACAACAGAAACAACATCAATCACACGAGTTCCTTAGTAAACCTTACCTGGCATCATAGGGGAAAGGCACAAAGCCAACATATTTTGATATATATTGGATGGAGGATTGGCTAGGAAGGAGTCTTCTTCATGAAAGCCTACTTTGAGAGATAGGCCCACTGACGTCACTGAAGCCCCCACTGAAGCCACTGAGTGGTTGCTGGAACAGCAGTTAAAAGGGCTGATGCACATATTAAAAGGAATGAAGCAAAGGAGCCACAGAGTGGAAAGCCCTGAGAGCCAACATCTTGTATTTTCCCATTTGGCAGAAACTTTGCCATACTGGTGATTACCACTAAATCTGGAAAGCTTGTGCAATGCGGAGCACATTTAAGTTTCTTCTCTTCAAAGAAAATTATTAAACTAATTGTGTTCTTTGTGAATTTTTCTGAACCACATTGCAATTACTTGGATGTTTCATCTCATAATGAACAACGGCTGATCTTAATCAGAGATATAATGTGTTCTGCTACTGAGAAAACATGTGGTTTTCTGAGCCAAAGATAAAGAAGTAAATTACATGTCACGGTCAACTTCTGAAAGGTAAAGAGGGCATAAGGCTGCCTTTCCTGTTAACTGTTAATTCTTTCCAAGGATTAAAGTAAGGCTTTCACATGCACAGACTGCACTTATAATGCACCAACAAGTCTTCCTTCTTTAGGCATACTTCAACCAAGATGTCATATGGGTCAGGGTGATTTTTTTAAAAATCTGAGGTTGATGGGCTTCCAAAACCTGAGTAGTAAATATGATTTATGAAGGTGCCCACCTCCGGAGAAAAACTGAATAACAAAACTCATATTCTCCCAAATATGACATTTATTCCATAGTCCATTTCTTAAAGTAAGTATGCACCCTGTCTGATTTTATAAACGTTTACAGAATATCCAAAGATGTTTCTAAAATTTATTTCACATTACCAATGCCTGGATCCCTTTAGAACAATAGGCTACTACAATGCCATCCTTCAAGGTTTGGACATTTAGATTTTTGTAGTTTGCTTACTTTTAAATTCAGTTGGCCACACTGCTTTTGTTACTCTGGTATTTCACACCTTTTATATAAGATCATTGTAGGCATGGAATGTCAAAGTGGAATTAAATTAATTACATAATAATGTATATTATTATACATTCAAACGCTCACAAACTCTCACATGTATACTAATACATAAAGTCTAAAACTGCAAAGATTGTTATTATCAGCACTTACTTTTTAATATAGTTCTAATAAAGAAAAAAAAGCACCAGCCTAGGAGTGGAGAGACAGGAGTTCTATTTTCAGCTCAGGCCCTGAGTAGTTACATTTCCCTGTGGAAGTCACTTACAAAAAACAAAAACAAATCCTTTATTGAAGTATGGTTGACATATTAAAAGTTGTACGTACTTAATGTATACAACTTGATGAGTTTGGAGACAAGTATACACCTGTAAAACTATCACCACAGTCTATGGCATAAACGTATCCATAGCCTCCAAAAGTTTCCTCCAACCCTCTTTAGTTATTATCATTATTAGTATTTTGTGATAAGAACACTTAACCTAAGATCTACCTTCTTAGCCAATTTTTAAGTATATAATACAGTATTGTTAACTACAGGCACTATGTTGTACAGCAAATCTCTAGTATTTATTCATCTTGCATAACTGAAACTTTGTACCCTTTGACAAATACTTTGTTTTCCCCTCCTCTAAGCTCCTGGTAGCCACCATT
The DNA here is from genome assembly GCF_046562875.1 of Panthera onca. NCBI lineage: Eukaryota > Metazoa > Chordata > Mammalia > Carnivora > Felidae > Panthera > Panthera onca. The sequence continues at coordinate 39,237,956 of NC_138339.1, read as the reverse complement.
CTACACTCGACTTCTAGGAGTCTGACCATTTTAGATTCCTCATAAAAATGAGATTATGTAGTATTTTTCCGTGTCTGGTTTATCTCACTTAGCAAAATGTCTTCCAAGTTCATCCATGTTGTCTTAAATGGCAAGATTTCCTTCTTTTTTTAAGCCTGAATAATATTCAATTGTATGTATATGACACATCTCAAAAATCTATTCATCCATCAATGGACTTTTAGATTGCTTTCAAGTCTTAATTATTGCAAATAATGCTGCAACGAACATAGGTGTGCAGATATCTTTTCAAGATCCTGATTCCATTTATTTTGTATATTTACCCAGACAGCTGGATCATAGCGTGGTTCTATTTTTAATTTTCTGAGGAACCTCTATACTATTTTCCATAGTGGCTGCAATTTACATTCCCACCAACAGTGCACAAATATTCCCTTTTCCCCACTTCCTTGCCAACACTTATCTTTTGTGTTTTTGATAACAGTCTTAAGAGAGCTATTTTTGACATTATTTTTGCATGTGTGTGTGTTTGTTTTTTCATTAATGATAACAGGGAGTTATACTAGATTAAGTTGTTCAGCCAACAAATAACCATTGAATGTATATGATGTTTAAGGCCCTATGCCAGATTCTGGGTAATGCACAGAGTTGCAAGTGGGAAGCAAAACCAGTCCTTGCTCTCTAAATATTTCCTCCAATATATTAACTTCTCCCTCTTATCTATATTCCATTTCAGTTTCCAACTACATGGACATTACTCAAACCATTTGAAACCATACTTACCAACTTCCTGATAAAACTTATTTTCCCTTTGTGTACATTTGTCTCTGAATGACTACCCATTTTCCAACCATCCAGTGTAGAAATCTTGGAATATGTTTGATTCCTCCTACACCTTCATTGGACACTTCCAAACTTCCACCAGGCTTTGATGGTTCATCTAAATTTATCTTGCCTACACTTTTCTTTCATTCCAGTTCTCTCTAACCTAGCTTGGGACCTCATCTGTTAAGCACCAGATTGCTATTCTTGCTTGCCTATAGATTCCCCAGCTTTCAGGCACTTTTTTCTCCAATCCAATTCTTTAAATGTAATATTATGTGATTTCCTAAACCAAGTTTCATAAATGGTTCTTTTTTTGCCCTTTTTAAATATAATTTATTGTCAAATTGGCTTATATACAACATCCAGCACTCATCCCAACAAGTGTCCTCCTCAACGCCCATCGTAAATGATTCTTAATGCCTGCACTTAGGTCCAAGTTTCTTCGTCTGGCTTCTAAGGTCTGCCATTGCCCTTTCCCCTCTGCTCTCCCAATGTCAGTCCTTTTTGCTTACCAACACACTCACTTCTCAAATCTATGTCCCTGCTTATGTGGCTTCCCAGATTGGAGTGGCATTGCTTCTTCTCTTATTAAAAGTTAAATCATCTTTCAAGACTCAGCTCAAGAGTCAAGAATCACTTCCTCCTTCTTTTAACTGCCATTGATTTTACAGTCTTTATTATACTGATTAGCACTATTCTTTATTTCTAATTATTAAATATGAGCCCTCTATTAGGTTATAAACTTTGTATTTGTCTTATATCTCCCATAGAATGTAGCATAAGCTAGACACATGGGATGTATTACATAAATACTTGTTGCTTGATTGGCCCATAGTTTATGCTATGGCTAAAGAAAAACTCTAAATAACCCACCAACAAACATTTGTACATAGACAAGCTATATTTCACGAAGAAAGAAAAATGTATAAGGCACGATCTCTAACCTAAAAAAAGTTAATATATTATTATTAACATTATCTCACATGTGTGTACAAAATTCTGAATGGTTTGTCTAAAATTCAATTCAGTGTAGGCTCATTCAGAAAGGCCATTAGCAACATCTCCCTCCCAAGTCCCCCGCCCCAACCTTATTTTCCTATCTACTCTGTGCACTCTTGTTTCTTTCCAAATGATGGTTTGGCTGTCTTCCTTTACTCATCTACACATTCACCTTCTTCAAAGACAAATTCATGACATCAGGTCTCCATTCAGCCTGATTTCGCATTTTCCTGTTTTTTTTATTTTACAGGTATCTTGAAAGAGATTCAAGAATTTAGAAGGCGGAAAACTCACAATAGGATGGGCTTATAATAAGGGACAGAAAGAAACTAAAGAGATCAAATGGGTGTACCATTTGATGAACTCTTTATTACTGGGGAGAAATAATGAACCTTTATTACTCTACTAAGATTCATTCAGGTAACTAAGGACTGCTGATAACACATTGCCCTAAAATCAGGGAGCCTGGACTAGATAATAGAGTAAGCTTAAGGGATTTCCTTACATCAGAACATGAAAATCAGACTTTCATTAGGTTAAAAATTTTTGAGTCTCCTTAAGTTCATTTTAAGTAAGTCGTTTAAGTCTTTAAGGCTTGTTATTTGTTATATTTCTCTTTATTTAAAAACAATTGTTAATGTTTGTTTATTTTTCAGACAGAGAGAGAGAAAGAGAGAGAGAGAGAGAGACAGAGAGAGAGACAGAGAGTCAGAGTGTGAGTGGGGGAGGGGCAGAGAGAGAGGGAGACACAGAATCTGAAGCAGGCTCCAGGCTCTGAGCTGTCAGCACAGAGCCTGATGCGGGGCTTGACAAACCCTTGACACACCTTGACAAACCCATCTCACAAACCACGAGATCATGACCTGAGATGAAGTTGGACATTTAACTAACCGAGCCACCCAGGTGCCCCTGTTATATTTCTCTTTAAAATTTATGTGACTAATAGTAATTACTGAAAAGTAACTTTCATATATATTTTATTTAAAAGTTAAGCTTTTTAAAGAAAAATGCATACTGAGTTTCAGTTTGTTATAGCTTATGTCCAAGGAGAAGCTCCGCCCGCTCACATTAATCTCTGAGAAGCAGAGCTCCTGGAATTGCAGGCATAATGCCAGCAGAATAAAATTGGTGTCTAGAGCGATGACTTTTCCCATTTAACCTTAGAAGGGGTGGGGATGGAGTGGTGAGAGTACAGTGTGGAAGGACAGAGAACATATAATTCATACTCTATTATTAGATTTCTACCTAAGATATTTGTAAGGAAAGTAGAGACTGAAATGCTTCCAAAAATTCTAGTTTGTACCTAGGATATAATATTTGTATATAGAAAATGTGAGAACTCAAGTTCTTACTATTGATCATTTTGGGGAAGTTATGATCAAATTAACTGTAAAAGATAAAGTGAAACATCAAAAATCCATATGTTTTTATTCGTGAAATATAGTAGAGTGATTGATTACTGTTTTCCTAGGAGATATAAATCCCTTCTTGTTTATTCTTTTAGTTACTAGAATAATTTAATTTACTTTAAGTTGTTAAACTGAAGCAAAGTTTAACAAATTCTTGGTCTTTTTTTCCTATAAGTTCCAATTTAAAAAAGGAACACTAAAAATTACGTTAAGTATACAGCAAAAGAGCTTTAATATTAATTTTGTGTAATTTTCAACAAGTTAAATGTGGTTTAAAAGTCATACCTAAAGTGAAATGAACTATTATCAAAGGGTTTAAAAGTGTATAAAAGAAATTCAGTAAAGTTCATTATAAACCATAAATCAAACTCAGTAGGTCAGTAAATCACCAAAAAATTAGTCCAATAATATTTTGTGATAATAACCCTTTCAATCTCATTGGGATCTCATCTGGCTCCCAATACTTGCAGCTGAATTTTAGCTATTCTAAAATGAGAACAATCAAAGAACTCTTGTCAGAATAACATAATTACAGAACAATGACTATTTTGGACAAGGACCTTCTTTGAGGTCAACACAGGCTTAGAAATCACTAACCACTTCCTTTAATATTGCCAAGGAATTTTCCTTTTTTTTCTTTTTAACTGAGTCAGTTTCCATTACCGAATGATTAAGACTGCATTTTCTACCATACATAATTCATTCTGTTGAAGTCTCATTCATAAAACAGACTGTAGCTAAATAAGATTTTCCATTATCTTAGAAGAAAATTAAAAAACAACACAACAAAATCAACCAGCTTACCATTTTCCTTCTTCATTTTCATATTGTTGAACAGTATATCCAAACATGTCTTCCACTGGGCCACTGAAGGTCATTGAATTTTTCACATCAACATTGAATGATACGCAGAAGCCTAAAACAACTTTAAGAGGGAAAAAAAAGTCCAGTTACACAGAGTTAACTAAGATTCCATCATGTTTTGAATTATGGAAGACATGATTAAAAACTGTGCTCTGATTAAAAAGAGCGATGATGTTCAAAAAAATGAGAACTGCAAGAAAGGTCTATGATATTAACTGCATTACTGACTTTAAACCAATATCATGGCTAAAGAATTCAAGTACTGACATTCGAACAAAATCCTATAGTAATTCAGTAGCTATACCATTCCCAAAGCTTGTGATTTCAGGATGTGTGAGAGAGCTGGCAGAAAGTCATGCTTATTTGTGCCTAATGGGAGTTACCGATAGCTTTCCAGTAATGAGCCCTACAGGGAATCATGGCCACTAATGAAATGTAAACAACTTCATTTTCCTGTTTTGACTACGCAAGTATCACCATTTAAATCCTCAGGACAGGAAGCTTTCTCCTTGCTGCTTCCAAAGGAAAAGCAAGCTGATTGTCTTCACCCAGAAATAGCTTCCTAAACAGGCCTGAGATTTGCTCTGCATCCCTCTCAATCAATACGCTAGAATCTCCTTAAAGTGTTGTCGGTGGTGATAAACACATAGGTTGCTGTTGATGATATATCTAAATCATATGACATAGCTAAAGAGTTTACTCAGTGCCTGGCACATATTAGATATTCAATGAGGGCTAATTCTCTTCCATTTCCTTGTAGTTCAGGTAATGAAAACACTTTACAAGTGAGACTCTCTCCTAAAAAGAGTTCTGAATGGTGCCAAATTCCATGTTTGGTACTAGTTTTTAAAGTATACTTGTGAAATCACAAAGTATTCCCCTCCTAGATGAAATTAAGGATTCTTTCCAAAGAGCACTCCCTTATAAAATTACAAAGCATCATAAGATACATTCAGAGGTGATTAAATTCACTGTCCTTTGTTAAAATCATGATATAGCTACACATATCCTGAAAAATTCTCTTTCCTTACTCATTATAAAGTCTTCCATAAATATAGTCTAAATTCAGACTCAAACTCATTCTATACTCTAATTTATTATCTTCAAATTTTAACATTATTAAGTTCTTTTTTTGCCCAGGGTTGTACCTAATTTATAGAAAATTTTGTCCTTAAAAAAAAGATATTTATATATACTTATTTATGAAAAGGATACTTATGTATACCTATTTATAAAGTTGTCCTTGATTTTTCCAACTGGAAATAATCTTTTAACTACTAAACCATTCTCTTTCATCTTTTAAATATCTCTCATGAAAATAATTATTAAATACTATTTTATTTACATTGTAATTATCTGTGTGTGGTTTTCTTCCCCTAGATTGGAAAATTCTTAAAAGCAGAGACTCTCTTACTCATCTTTCTTATCCCTTCCCCCAATCTAGCACAGTTCCTTGTACACAGATGGGCAATAACATATTTGTAGAATGAACACATTGAAGGAGAAAGTGTACCAGTTGAAGTTAGAAGTGAACTGGCAACTGCTTCATTTTAGTTCAGAAAGACTTAATGGAGATGGAAATTTTCCAGTTAGATTTTTAAAGGGAGGGAGAAAGTCAACTTGGCAGTGTGAAGAAAATATGTCCCAAGGATTTGGGAGGGTCTCTGCAAGTAGTAAGAAGCAAAATGGGACAAATATGGTTACAATATCATAGAGAGATTTGCCTGGCTGGCGTGGAAAATGCAGAAAAAGAATGGATGGGTAGCACAGGTCCATTTATGTACATTTCCTGCTCATACTTCAAGTGTGATGAAGAACAGCTGGTTACCATCTTCTGTGTAATTGCCTTTCATATATTTGAAGACAGTTTTAAACACAGTTCACTCTACTCCAGACTATTTAGTCTCCTACCTATCTCTCACTGGTTTATTTATTTTTTAAATTTTTAATAGATCATTTTTTTTTTTTCAACGTTTATTTTATTTTTGGGACAGAGAGAGACAGAGCATGAACGGGGGAGGGACAGAGAGAGAGGGAGACACAGAATCGGAAACAGGCTCCAGGCTCTGAGCCATCAGCCCAGAGCCCGACGCGGGGCTCGAACTCACGGACCGTGAGATCGTGACCTGGCTGAAGTCGGACGCTTAACCGACTGCGCCACCCAGGCGCCCCATAATAGATCATTTTTTTAAATTTTTAAATATTTATTTATATTTGAGAAAGAGAGTGAGACACAGACTCCAAGTGGGGGAGAGACAGAGACAGAGACAGAGACAGAGAGAGAGAGAGAGAGAGAGAGAGAATCTGAAGTAGACTCCAAGGCTCTGATCTGTCAGTATAGAGCCCGACGTGTGGCTTGAACTCATGAGCTGTGAGATCATGACCTGAACCTAAGTCGACTGAGCCACCCACGTGCCCTAAGATTATTTTTGATATGAGAGATACACAAAGTAGTATGTCTACAACAGGATTTCTCACCTCTAGTGTTATTGACATTTAGAGTCAGAAAATTCTTTGTTATGAAAGTGTATCCTGTGTATTGTAGCAGCATGTGTGGTCCTTGTCCACATGATGCCAGTAGTACTGCTTGCATTGTGAAGATCAAAAGTGTCTCCAGACACTGCCAAATTCCCCTGGGACCAAAATTGTCCTGGGTGAAACTCACTCTTCCGTAGATAAGGACCAGAACACCACCACCAAGAATGTTGTTGAAGATGATGGAGAAACAACTGGCCTGCAGACCAGTAGCAGTTGTATCACCCAGAGCTTGTGAGGGATCCAGAATCTCAGGTTCCACTCAGATTTCCTGAATCACTGTCTCCATCCCCACAAGATCCCCAGGAAGTCCGATTCCTGTGAAGGTTTGGGAGGAACAAGTCTGTAACATGGTACCCCTCTTTCATAATGTTGATACAGGTAACATAATTTACCTAACTTAAAAGTATTCACCATCCTTTAGACAAAAGGCGGGGGTGGGGGAGATTATCTTTAATCAGGGTCAAGTTCACCCCTCTTGAAGTATTTTTCCAGAAGTTTATTATCCTTACTGTATGTTCTCCCAAAGGTCATTCATGATACTCCTCAATATAAGACTAAGAGCTTTTGGTTTCCTTTTTAGGCCTGTTTATTCCACATGTTGTGTGGAATGTCCGGGGGTGTGTGCTGCACTTTTTTTTTTTTTTTCTTCATTTCCTGTCCTCAGAATTCTACAGGCAATTTGCCCAAAGTGATCGTAAATCAGTCTCTTTCAAGTTTGCTAAGGCACAAAGGAGCCTGAAGCACAGGAGATGACATAAAAAAAAAAAATAGTTTACATCTTGTTCTTTTGATTTAAAGGAGCACATAAACAGTGAAAGCTTCTCGTGACTTTGAGTTCGATGTTCATTTTGTTATACTAAGTTGTCTTGGAACTTTCTGTACCAGAGGTAAAGCAAAAATCATACTTATTCTCCATCAAAGCCAAAAAACAAAAACAAAAACAAAACAAAACTGAGGTGGCTTAAGCAGTCATATAAGATGAAAATGATGGGAAATAAAACAGACAATAGATGTCAAAATGAAATTCTGTTTCCATGCAGCAGCAAAAGGGGGATTTTTCCCTTAATAAGCACAACATTGCATACTTATTATGTGTTGCTCTTCACATGCTCCTTCTCATATAATTTGTCCCAGGCCCTACAATGAAATAGTGTTATTATCACCACTGTACAAATGGAGAGTCAGAGGCTCAGGATAGCGGAGAAATTTGCCCACATTTCCCCAGGATTCCCAAACATTCACCTGAATTCAATATCTACATCTTATCTCTAAAACTGAAAAGGGATAGTAGAAGGTGATGCAAAGATGGGTCTAGAAAAGAGGCTACTATTAGTTCATGTAATTACATCTCCTGAGGGGCAAAATTGGGGAAGAGGCCCTTCTAGAGTGGTCATAGCTAGGGAACTGGGGATAAGGAGAAAGCTTGGAATGAGGAGAGAAGTCATGGCTATAGAGCTCTAGATAAAGCATCATGAGGGACTTCAGTCAAAACATTCCTGTTTAGGTAGAAAAGAAATAGAAAGGCTTGCTCTCTTTCAAATATGGCTGTATGTGTTATATATCTGATATATCTAAGGACTATGAGAAGGAAGAAAGATGAGGAAGAAGATGAGATTGTTAGTTTTGAAGGGTACCTCTTGTTAAAAAAAATCATTTTGCACAATTTCTTTGCCCCAGGATGGAATTTGATTTGTAAGACAACTAAATGAGAGAAAGAGAAAAAAGAGAGGAAGAGAGGGAGAAGTAACCTACAATCGTATGGTATTTTCTGCTTATAAACATTTTGCCACTTAGAAACATTTTCATATAAAAAAGGTATTGAGCTAGACAATAAACTGTGAAGGTTAGGCAAAACAGCAGTGACTATTCTTTTCTTGTGTGTTAGGAAACTGGAGCTTAGAGGGGTAAAGTGATTGGCCTAACATTAGGCTGTGTTAGTGGCAGAGACAGGACTTCAACATTTGTCTTCTGAGGTCAAATCACAGACTTTCCATGACAACAGTGCTATTGAGGTGGTCAGATTAATAAAAGTAAAAATAATAATCGAGGTCAAGAGAACTCTCAAATGGGCCATGAGGGCTCTTAATCATCTTGTAGCTTTGGATTATTTGAGGATAAGGACGGGCAGGAAAAGCTGAATGAAGGGGGCAAAGTCTGGGCATCTCCCAAGGGCATTGACTCTCTGGCCAAAGAAGACCTTCTTCCTCCACACATCCTCTGAGTTCCAAGAAAAGTCACTGCAGCCTGTTTGATTTTTTTGCTTCTTAATGAAAAAAGTCTGTCTTTCACAGGGTGGTCCAGAAATTCTGATCTAGTAATATCCAGACTGAAGCATTTAACAGCTAATGGAATTTTGAATATTTAAAATTCTAAGCCGAAGGGAAAATCAAATCAATAATGACTAGGGATAGATATTAAAATGCTATTGCCTTTTTTCAACAACTTCTTATACATTTATCCAATCTGGAAATAGGAGAAATCATGGTATTAGCATTATATTTATTGTTTTTAAAGAGGGAAATGTCATAATATTAAGATAGGAAATAGTAATAATTGTGTTATTATAGTTGATGGTTTTTAGAGCCAATTCTTTGATTGTATAGAAAGATGCTAATCTTTAGAGATAGATGAACCTAGTCTTAAACACAGCCCTTTCGTTTATACTCTGTATGTAATTATTCACATTTATTCAACTACTCCACAAATAGTCATCAAAATTTTACTTTAGGTTGAATATATGCTAGGTCCTAGAGGTAGAATCATAAAAGATGGTGCTTCTGCTTTCAAAATACAGTAAGTGATTTAATTTCTATGAGCCTCAGCTTATATTTAAAATGAGCTTAAACATGCTTTATAGGTATTGCTTGCTGTGAGAAATACACCTTATGTATGTAGCAATAGAGAATGCTCCATAAATGAGTTAATTGTGTTTGTAAGTAGAATCCAAAGAATCAGTTTACCATGTGGCAGTTGAATTTTCTTTTGGAAGAGGATTCCCCACCCCAATCCTGATGACAATTTGTACCTTGAAAAATGACACAAATGTGTTATATCAGTGGAGCAGGACATTGGGTTCATTGACTCATTTCCAAAAACAATTTCCTGTTTCCAAACTGGCTGCAATGACATGTGCAAATAAAATCTAAGATGAGGGCATCAAGCCTTCCAGGTGAAAGAGCTGGCCGAGGAGGAAGAGTGCAGATGATTCTTGTCCTTCCAGTCAGAGCTCTTGGATTCTCATCTCAAACCCTCAAGAATATTTATGATACCACCCAGGTTTTGAGCCAACAGCAAGTCAAGACTTCTCTTACATCAATGCCAATCTACTCTCCTCTAACCTATTTCAAAGATTACAAGTGTATTCCAAGGACAGGATAAGCCTGAAGTGACTCTTTCAGTATACTCAAGCCATACTAATAGTCACAGCCTCGAGCCACCTGAGAATCAAATGATATACCTAGCCAGTGCAACCTGTGTGTGCAGAGCTGCAGAGGCCCCATCCTCCCCAAACCTCAATGTTGGTACGTCCTGGGTCCTTCTTGTATCTTTTGCTGTGCCACAGGCTCTTGGTGGAAATAGTTTATCCACCCCAGCTCAAGTGGATATAAACTCCGAAAATTATATATGCTCACTGTAACTAATGATGTGATACAATAGGTATTTCATATCACTTCAAATTTACTTTTCTTTCTCCCTAAATTCAAATAAAATATAGTCAACTTTGAGACACTTCAGGGGGTTGGAGGAAAAACACTTTAATGATAAATTTAGTGGAAAAGTTGAAAGCCCTTTTCCTCACTTGTAATATATAATGAAACATCTTTATAATATCTGTGCTATAAATCTGAAATTTTTATTAGTGCATGCTCTTGGTGGCTAAGAGAGTTGGATCTCAATTTTGGTGTACATGGTTACCTTAAAAGATAAAATTTAATTAGTAGTGTAACTGGATCTGTCCAAAAATATTATAGTACAACATAATTCTAGTTGATTTGAAATATGAGATGATTATTTTTACAGCACTGCAATATGGAGAAGGACAAGACAAAGAACTCCAATGGTGAAGACACAGAAAATAAAAATAGAATGAAACAAACAACATTAGAGCCTTGATATAGAATCAACACAAGTGTTTGGAAATGGCATCATGGTCTCAAATACAGGAATCCATATTTTTTGGAAAAAATATCAGATCTAACTCACTGCCTCCAAATAATTGAAACTTCCCTATACAGTTATGTAAGAGGAAAGTCTGGCTCCATCTGTCCCACCATTCAGAGCTGTTTCATCAGAAATGATGCAACATGTCAGAAAGATATCCACCAGTATCAGCAAGTCCAGAAAAGCCAATCCAAATAAACACCTCGATGTTCAAGCATTTTCCAAGTTTCATCCTGGGGGGCTGCTTTTTAACTTCAGCTTGCTGTAGTGAGTGAATTGTTTTGACTTTAGTGCTAACGTCCTGTGGGCCTCCAGTTAATACAAATGGTATTTGAACTTCAAAGTGAGTGTGTGTTTATGTGTATCTGTATATGGCTGGTGGGAAGGAGACAAGGAGGGCTAATTCTTGGCACATAGTAGGTGTTTAATACAAGTTTGTTAAATGAAACAGGATGGAATAAACAGAGAAATGAAGATTTCTCATATAAAGGTCATTCTGGCTGTAAGAACTTATACCCTTTTGTAAGTGCTGCCCAGAATATTAAAACTCCAATGGAGTGTTTCCCAAACATCCTTTGTTAAAAATCCCCCTTTTAAATTTTTCTACATAAGTTTGTTCTTCCACAGTGTTTATTTTCCTTTGTAGTATCTACAGACATCTGCTCTTTTCCCATATCCTCCCACCACAAATAATTGCCTGCTCTGCCAGCTCCTCTCAGACTGTCCCTTCTCCTGAAATTCTTAAACAGTCTTAGTCTCCCAACGCCTCCACCCTATCAGCATCATCTTCTGGCTCTGTGTTTTACAGGATAAAAAAGCTGCAGGACCTCAGGGGTCCCTGGACCTCACTGTGGGAAACAAGGCTCATGTGTTTGTGCAAGCAACGTGAGCACAGAACACTTCTCCAGCTGCCCTGGCATCCTGGGAGCTGAACTCATGAATTTCTGTGGCTACACAGCATGCAGCGCTGCATGGGGAAAGACGTACTACACTTCAGAGCGAGCAGGGTTGCATACTATTCAAGTATTTACTCAGAAATGGGAGATACAAAGTCTTTGGATGCATAAAAGTATGAATGAAAGTTGCACTTTTGTTAATGAAAACTTTTAAGTGGATTTTATTAGCTTACATATAATTTCTTCTCAGTGAGACAGTAAGGTTGTTTTTGTTAGGATGTACAACAGATACTTTTGAGGGCCAGGAAAGCAAAGAGGTAGTACGTACCGTAAAATAAATAGTTTTCAATTTACCTAGTAGTTTTAACTGGCAATTTCCAAATCCAGGCACTATCAGGTTCCATTATTGATTCTCCTATAGATTCAACAGGACAATTTTTCTGGATGGCTTAGGTGTTGGCTTCTCAAATCCATACACATGTCTATTGGCTTCTCAAATCTTTACACATGTATAAATGTGAGAGATGTGGTTACTACCTCAGGTACTTTTATTGCTTCACTGAGACAGTGAATTCTACTTTGTTTGTGTGTTTAATAACTCCAATGGCAGTTAGGAAGTTTAAAATAATTCATTTCACTGTGTATACCACCTCTTTGCTTTCCCAATCTATGAAACTACATCTTGCGCACACTAGCAAAAATAACCTCAGGACCGGCAATGTGGCATTGGCTCATATATATCACAGGAAAGAAACTATATGTAAGTTAATATAATGCATTGAAAAAATCTGTAAATAAAAGTACAACTTTTTATTCAGGTTTCCTCCTCAGGCATCGATAGACACAATGCATATGGTATTTGGGAAAGATGTGATTCTGAGATTGAACCAACAGCATCTCAAAACGTGAAAAAGGATTATCCAGTTACCTAATGTATACATGCTATAAAAAGAACCAAAAGCCATTCTCTCTTAATTGCACAACTTGTAGTTTGGAAATAAAATAGTTTAAGTGAAAACACACTGTATGTGTAACAAAAAATGAAATAGAAATGAATGGAAAAATTCCAGTATGTGAAAAAAATCAGTTAAATTAAGTTGTGATTATTTAGATTGGAAAATAATTACTGGCACTGTAATCGACTGTAGTATTGAATCGACTGTAGTATTTTTTCAAAGAGGGAGCATGCCTGGCCTTTTAAAAATGTCTTGATTTTTATGCAAGGATTTTAAGAACACAGTCAACACATAAAATGAAGTCGGCCCATATTTTATTTTGCTGTAGACCACAAAGGGGTATTAGATTTAACTTGCCTTACCCTTTCATTTTTTTGTTTGCCATATTGCTCAGAAGCAGGAGGCAAAGTATACAGATTTATAACAATTCTCTTTTGATGGAATAAGGTTATCTAAATACTTTCTGGTTTAACACACAAGTAGTCAATCATTACTATTAATAAATTAAGGGCTTCATGAAGCTAAGTAACAAAATAAAATACTATGCAAACTCTAACAGTATACCCCGACCAAAAACAAAGTCTATTAAGAAAACAATTGCTCATCGTAGAGTTACCCAGTAGTTTTAATTGGTAATTTCAAATTGTAGGCACTAAGAGATGCATTATTGATTCTCACGTACTATGTAGGCTCATTTTTCTAGATGTCCCTAATAATACACTATCACTTAAACAAAAGTGATTCTTTACAATTTGTCTCTCCATTCCTAGCTAATTATTATAACTAGTTTTCATTTAATCATTCATTACCAAACATTCTCTTTATTCAAAAGCCTTTTGGTACCTGCGCTCAATTTAAAACTTGTTCAGTTTATCAAGAGAAAATAATGGAAAACAAATGCATATTATTTGTTACTCGCCTGAAAAAAAATTGGAAAATAAATCAGAAAGTATTTTAAAGGACACTGGGTTTGTTTATAAGAGATGAAGAAAAATCTCAGTAGCCTTGGAATGTTGAAATATTTCAGAAGGCAAGGGTCAATAGAATGCATGTTTTCTTTTCAGAGGGAAGAGATAACTTAATGATGCTTTCTTTTCTGTTTTGAGATAGCTCTAAATTTTGTTTCCTTAGTTATAATTGTTGTTGCTAAAACCATGATGATCTTTCAGCACTGAGAACATTAGTTGAGCAGTAACGTCCTTGAATCCAAACTCTATTCCTATCTAGCAGCAGCATCTTTTACATTCTTTCCATTAGTCTAGAATATCTTGTAATTGAAATAAATACAGATGTTATAATCAAAATCCCCAAGAACTGGCAGCCAATATTTTCCTTAAATGGAAGCATGTTGGTACTTAGAATCACAATTCTGGCGACTAAGTACTTGTTACATACAAGGATCCTGAAATTCAGGTAAAGGTTACCTCTGGGCTGGGGGCAAGAGAAGGAAGAGAATAGGATCCAAAAGGAAATAAAATTGTGGTTTTAACTTTATACATTTTTAGAATAAAATGCTTACTTCCCAATCCTGATGTTTTCTTCTATGTGGAGGGAGTTCCATGACCTGTAAACTTCTTGTCTGTATCTATATATCCCACCCTCCTTTCACACTTGAATAATTGGTGAGTTTGAAAAAAGAAGCTATATGGGTAGTCCAGTCTTCTCTTACTCATTTTCTCTTTGAAGTGAACCTTCCCCACAGAAAAACGAAAACAAAAACTAAACAATGCTTTCTTCTATTTGTCAGGCTCTGAGCTGGTGGTGGAGGGTAAGTGAGCTTTGTCTAAGGGTTAATAGGAATTTCATTCATCAGCTATGCTCCATTCCCATTCTTTGTCATTTCCCAGTTAGTTCTAACCTCAAGTGAGGAAGAGATTTCCTCATTTGGGGGCTCTAAAAAAATCCTAATAGGGTTTTATTTCTTATGAAGAATAAACAATTATGGGACAATGTTTAGATTTTACAAATCTGGGTATTGGGCACATTTGTGTTTGTTGTTATTCCTTTAATTTTAAAGGATTTTAAAGGATTTTATGATAAAAGAATTTATATTTTTTTCTATATAATTATCATTATATATTTGAAGATATGTTGTCATGATATAACTTTTCTAATTCTTTTTAATTTTATTGATTTTTAAAATTTCATTATCTTTTAACAAAGAATTAGAACAAACACAATGCTGTTCTCATTTATAGGAACTGCAAGGAGACACAAAATAAAATTACTTGAATGGATACTGTTAATTAGTTTTTACCATTTCCTATTTTCCACCATCCCTTCACTATCAATGACAATGAGAATAAGGGGTGGGGGTCAACAGAAGATATAAGAAGGCATGATTACGATAAGGGGGAGATATGATAATTTCAGAGGCAGGCAAGTTGAACAAGGGCATGGTGGAGATCTGGCTAAGGATGGTTTGCTATGGCAGTTGCCTCTTACATTCACACTCTGGTGTGACACACTGACAGTTGACCTCAAGGGCAAAAAAAAAAAAAAAAAAGAAAAGAAAAAGAAAAAGAAAAGAAAATCAAAGATTTTAGAAATGAGATTAATACTGGGATATCTGGATGGCCCAGTTAAATGTCCAACTCTTGATTTTGGCTCAGGTCATAATCTCATGTTTAGTGAGATCGAGCTGTCATTGTGGAGTCTGCTTGGGATTCTCTCTCTCTCTCTCTCTCTCTCTCTCTCTTTCTCTCTCTCTCTCTCTCTGTCCCTCCCCCACTCACCAGGGGCATGAGGGTGGCTCAGTCAGTTGAGCGTCCAACTCTTGATTTCGCTCAGGTCATAGTCTCTTGGTTCGTGAAATCAAGTTCCCCATTCAGGCTCTGCACTGGTGGTGTGGAGCCCACCTGGGATTCTTTCTCTACTTCTCTCTCTCTGCCCCTCTCCAGCTCAAGCTCTCTCTCAAATAAATAAACTTAAAAAAAACAGAAATGAGATTAATACTATAATTAGCCAAAGTTCACAATCTGCTTAACAAACACATTGGCCTGAAAAGGAACTGACTGCTAGAATTTTCACTATTTCCTTTCCAGTACTTGTCCACAGTCTAGTTTCTAGGACTGTGCTATTTATATGGATGTCTCTTCCTCTTCAGAGAACTGCAGACAGTTCAAATCATGAAACTGAGAGTGATATTAAGAAAGAAACACATGTGCTGCTCCAGGAACTCATAATTCCTTACTTTGGGAGAAGTTTAACTAAGAAGTATGGAAGTCAGTCAGGTAACACTGACTTTCCACTGGCGATTTTTATTTCTTTAAACACTAGGCTCTCAGGGAAGACGTAAAAGAAACAAGTCATCATCCAGTTTAGAACTGTTCAGCGTGCCAGAGGTGTCTTTGACATTACTTCTGAGAATATGAACACATAAAGAAGGAAAGAAAAATGGCCAAGGAGTTGTACACTTAGCAAGTTTACACAGGATACAGCAGGACCATGGCAGATGAATGATAATGCATATTTGACAACTTTCCTCAAGTACTGCAACTTTAGGAAGCTTGCTGACTTCATCATTTCTCATGATTCCATGTCTTCTTGAAACTCTCTATTCTTAAGTTATTGTTTGGATCTTTAAAGGGACAGAGATTAGCACAACTGAATCAACAGCAACAACAAAGACCACACCCACTGTCATCAATGGAATCCAATACTACATTTCCTCAGAAGGGAGCCCATAATATACTACAGAATGTTATGAGGAGATTTTTTTTTAAGGCCTTAGAGTTAATGAAAATTTGTATCTTATAAAAATATAAAGATAATTAAGTGGCATTAGGCTGGATACACCCTTTTATGAGGGAAGAGTCAGGATCCTGAGGGTTCTATATAGTTTATCCTAGTGAATGTCCATTTTAATGTCTTTTCCAAGATGGTCTTTTCCATCTAGTGATACAACACAAAGGTAACATTCTCATTTTAAAGCTTTTGATGGCTTACCAAAACTAAACAAAAAAGTTTAAGAAAAACAGCCAAACAAAACTAGACTCTTTGAGCAATGGGATCAGGAAAAAACAACAACAAATATATATGTATATATATTTAGATATTTAATACAATTATATATTTATATAAATATATATGTATATATAGTATATGTAATATAACATATATATTATATATATTTATATATATAAATATATGTATATATTTAGATATAAATATAATTATATATTTGTACAAATATATATATATTTAGATATTTCTGTTATAATAAAAAGGGTCTTCTTAATACCTAAAATATTTTTCAGTATTTAAACATGCTTCCAGGTTTCTACTGATAGCGTTTATTCTCTATTCTGATATAGTGTATGTAGTAAGTGGTTATATATTGTATTTCCTGCTAGAAAAATCTGTTCGATCCTTGATCAAGCTGTTGAGTTTAGGGGAACCTGCACAGAATTAATTATGACTTTCTAATATTTGACTGCTCTAGTGATAAATCAAAATATATAGTTGGTAGGTATGAGACACCTTACCTATCATTTAATTTGGCCCTTCCGTTTCACCATAAGCAACTACCTTCTTTTGGCACCTATCTTACTCCAACCAAGGATTTCAGAAGGTGCTACCATGTTTTTCAGTGACACTGACATTGGGACCACCGCTGACTGGTCCAAGAATGAACATCAGATTTAAAATGAACCATCTAGGAGCACCTGGGTGGCTCAGTCAGTTGAGCATCTGACTTCAGCTCAGGTCATGTTCTAGCCCCCCGTCAGGCTCTGTGCTGAAAGCTCAGAGCCTGGAGCCTACTTCCGATTCTATGTGTGTGTCTCTCTCTGTCCCTCCTCACTCCTGCTCTGTCTCTCTGTCTCTGTCTCTCTATCAAAAATAAATATTTAAAATTAACCATCTAATGTCCCAGCCTCCTGGCCACAGTTGATTAATTCAATAGGGGCCAATCTGAGTACTCGACTCTGATATCAGCTTGGCATCTTTTGTAGACTCTTGTCCTGGCGGATAAGACTATGGAACAGGACACCCAGGAACAGACACAGATTGGATTCTTGCCAGGAAGCTAGTTTATAGTGTGAGAGAGTGAAATCTAGATGAGGGAAAGAGAGAGTTCTAAAATACAGAAGCAAACTGAGAGGCTGTCTAGTTTCCCTTCAGCTTCATTGTTCCACTGTGGCTGGGAGAAAAATAGGGAAGAAGAATGAGACATGGTAGCTAAGAAAAGCAGATGGCTACTATGGCCTGACTCAAAGGTTTCCTTCTTACTTTTCCCCCTTAAAGCCATTAAAAACTTTAAAAAGAGTAAGAGAGAAAAAGCGACCGGGCCTGCTCTGTATGTAGATGACAAGTATGTTAATAAATGTCTCTATGTGACAACATTCTGCATGTATTACATGCATTCAGCACACACTAATAAATGCCTATCAAGTGCAAGGTAGTGTGGAAGAGCTATGAGAGATTAAAAGATGAAATAAACATTAGCCTTGCCCTCAAAGAGCTTTAGTTACTTGTGAGACATAAGACATAATCAAATAATCTTATGAGGTTCAAAAAGAAAAAAAAAATTCCCAAGGGCTGAAAGTGGTTGCTGCAATTGTGAGTCCTATAATCTGGATTCCAATTTTATAAATTCCAACAATCCTAGTTTTATTTTTTCTTTTCTATTTAAACATTGAAAACGTCTGTGCCATCTCCAAGAGAATAGGGAATAGATATCTTGGGACTTAATTTAGGTAATCCTTTATGTACTATGAAAAATTGTGACACTTTTTTAGTTGATTAGGCGGGTGATTAATTCCCTGGGAGGACTCGACACTTCATGTTAGAAAATGCTTTCAGTACTCTAGGTCTGTGTTCGAAGCATCACCAAAAGGTTAAAAAAAAAAAAAAGCCAGATGAAAACATGACACAGAACTCACACTGACTTTCATTGCCCAGACTTGAAGTTGAAATCTCCCATTATACAACATAAGAATAACTCATTTAAATACAGGCAAAAGGGCAGGGTGGTAGTGATGTCACTACAGAATAATTGCAGCTTTGTGTCAGGCTGATCTTATTAGGAGGGCAGAGCTGAATGAGGCACCAGCTTGCCCCTCTACAGACTGACACCCTGCCTGGCGCCCACAGTGAAAAACTACTAGGGTGAGTGATTCTGTTGTATGTCAGTTATTTCCCAGCCAAACCCTGAAGCATATTTTTCCTTCATGTCTTGAGTGTAACTACTATTCCATACTATGATGAAAGATCAGTAATAGAATTTGTGCGGACACTTTATAAAATACTTGGCCTTTTACTACTTTAAAAGTATAAAAAGAACTTTGTGAAAAATTTCAAAAGTTGGATTTACTTAATTTTTAACTTTTTTCCAAGTAATGATTTTCTGGATGAACTCCAATCAATTTAAAAATGACCGTTAAATTACTTTTTTTAATGCCCATCAAAGAAAGCACAGAAAAAAATTGTTTTTTGTTTTTTAAGATATACTCCCTGGTGAATAATCAGGACTTATTCAAAATGTTCATACAACTGGGCATATAAAAGCTTCCAAAATTTATTTTTAAAGACATGTTTTACATAGTGGAAACAATTTGAGAAGGTGATGAATCAAAGCTTTGCCATCTATTTCTTAACAGACAGCATTATCCAAGGAGAGAGAGGGAAAAAAAAGAAAGGTTGCAGAATAGCATTAGGGTCCAGAAAATAGGCTTCTAAGAAGCTTTTAGTCTTCTGAATAAAGCTATTGTCTGAATTCTTAAATTTGTATGTTCTCCTACCAGAACAGCTTTTCACAGAACTACTACAACTTATCAGGCCTTTTTATACTTGGGAACTCAAATAACTTTTAATATATTGAGTCAAGCGTCATTCTTAAGAAGAAAGGATTACTTCATTTACATGTTTACTTAACTGATGCATGAAATGAGACCCCAATAAAGTTGCTCATAAGCTACATGTCATACTAAAACACAAAGGTGCCAGGTCCAAGTGTTAGGTATAATATGCCTTTTATGACCTGAATGCTCAGCCAATTGCAAACCAGAACAAAGTTGAGAATCACAGTGGTCCCAAGGCCTAAATCTCAATAATAGCAATGATTTAATTATTGATAATTGACAAAAGCGAAACAAACCCCAAGAGATTACCATGTGTAACAGTGTGAATGAATACACAAAAATATGTTTTTCGATATTTTAATAGAGTCCTGCATTTGGAAATACCAAAAGAAAAAACTCTTTAGTTTTTTTAAAGGTACTCTCTCTATACATGAATATGACACTGTTCTCATTAGCTTCCTCTCAAAAAAAGAAAACAAAACCATTCAAATGTCCTTTGAAAACCTTATTTGAAAAAAATTTTTCAGAATCATAATTAGTGAAGACATTTTTCAAGACTAATCAAGAATTTCTCCCTCACAGGGTGGCAAATTTGTACAATTTTTTTTCTCTCCCTAATCTATAGAGCTTTTGTCACAAAAACTCAGATTACCCCATTAAAAAAAATTATTTACCATTTCTTTTCTTAAAAACTTAAAAAAATTAAATCATGACACATATTCATGCGCAATTCATCCATGAATTGTGTACCCTCAAAAATATGTCCAAAGTCCCAACCCCTGGTTTCTGTGAATGTGATCTTATTTGGAAGGAGGATCTTTGCAGATGTAATGAAGTTAAGAATCTTGAGATGAGATCATCTTGTACTTTGAGTGGATCTAAAATTCAGTGATTGTTATCCTCATAAAAGAATGAAGAGGAAGATTTGGGACACCGAGAACTGAAAACACAGAGGAGAAAACCATGTGAAGACAGGTAGAGACTAAAGAAATGTGTCTACAAACCATGAAATACCAAGAAAATCCAGGAGGTACCAGAAACTAGAAAAGTCAAGAGTCTTCCCTAAAGCCTTCAGAGGGAGTATAGCTTGATTTTGGACTGTGAGAGAATAAATTTCTGGGTTTTTGTTTTTGTTTCTACTTTTTTTCCTTTCTAGTTTTACTGACATATGATTGACACACAACACTGTATAAGTTCAAACTGTATAGCATAATGATTTGACTTATATATGTCATGAAATGAGTACAAGTTTAGTTAACATTCATCATATATATCATATTTTATATATATGTATACACACACACACACACACACACACACACACACACAGAGAGAGAGAGAGAGAGAGAGAAAAGAAAAAGATGTTTTCATTGTGATGAGAACTTACAGGATTTGATTTACTCTCTTAACAACTGTCATTTATACCATACAGCAATGTTACCTACAGTCATCACGTTGCATATTGCCTCCATAGTACTTATTTAACTTATAACTAGACCTTTGTACCTTTTGACTATTTTCATCCAATTCTCTCTCCTTCTACTCCCTACCTCTGGTCTCTTTTTGTCTGAGTTAGGTTTTATTTGGTTTTGTTTTTTAAATATTCCACATACAAGTGAGAGCCTACAGTGTTTGTCTTCCTCTGTCTGACTTACTTCACTTAGCATAATGCCCTCCGGATCTATCTATGTTGTCATAAATGGCACAATTTTGGGGGCACCTGGCTGGCTCAGCCGGTTAAGCATCTGACTTCGGCTCAAGTCATAATCTCCCAGAGTCTGGAGCCTGTTTTGGATTCTATGTCTCTTGGTCTGTCTGTCTGTCTCTCTCTCTCTCCCTCCCTCAAAAATAAACAAACATTAAAGATATTTTTTTAAATAGAATTTTCTTCTTTTATGGTTTATAATATTTCAGTGTGTGTGTGTGTGTGTGTGTGTGTGTGTGTGTGTGTGTATCACATCTTTATCCATTCCTCCATATGGATGCTTACGTTATTTCCATGTTTTGGCTATTGTAGATTATGGACATGGAGGTGCAGATATCTCTTTGACATCGTGTTTTCATTTTCTCCGGATATACTCCCAGATGTAGAATTGCTGTATCATATGGTAGTTCTATAGTTTTTAATTTCTTGAGTAGCCTCCATACTGTTTTCCATATTGACTCTACCAGTTTATATATCCACCAACAGTACACAAATGCTCCTTTTTCTCCATAGCCTCACCAGCATTAATTATCTCTCATCATTTTGAAGCTAGCCAAAATTTCTGTTTTTTTTAAGCCACTATATTTGTGGTAACTTGTTACAGTAACCCTGGGAAACAAATTCATTCAAAAAAGGGCACACATCCTCATTTTTCACAAATATACATAGGGTACAAAGTAGCATATCTGTGTAACTGCCACCCAAATCCAGAAAAGGAACATTTCCAGCACATCTGCAGCCCCTTTGGGTCCATTTCCTTTACAAATAAGAAGCAACTCAACAACAAAGAGGCAAACAACCCAATTAAAAAAATGGACAAAAGGCTTTAATGTTTCTTTTTGAGAGAGAGAGAGAGAGAATGAGCAAGGGAGGGGCAGAGAGAGGGAAACACAGAATCCAAAGCAGGATCCAGGCTCTGAGCTGTCAGCACAGAGCCTAACACGGGGCTCAAACTCATGAACCATGAGATCATGACCTGAGCCAAAGTTGGAGGCTTAACTGACTGAGCCACCCAGGTGCCCAAGGACAAAAAGGCTTTAATAGATATTTCTCTAAATAACCAATACAAGTGGCCAATAAACACATATAAAAAGATGCTAAACATCACTAATTGTTAGGGAAAAGTAAATCAAAACCACAATGGGATACCACTTCACACTCAGTAGAAGGGTTATAATAAAAAATACAAAACAGAAAATAAGTTTTGGCAGAGATTTGTAGTAATTGGAATCATCACATATTGCTGATGGAAACCTAAGATGGTGTACCAGTTCACACAAAAACTTGCATACAATTGTTCAGAGCAGTACTATTCACGACAGCTAAAAAGTGGAAACCCGAGTGTCTATAGCTAGTGAATAGATAAGGAAAATGTGATTATCCATACAAGAGAATATTATTCAGCTATAAAAAGGAATGGAGTATCGATACAAACTACAACATGAATCAACTTTGTAAACAATATGCTAAGTGAAAGAAGCCAGTCAAAAAAGGCCCCATATTGTATGATTCCATTCATGTGAAATATAAAGAACTGGCATATTCATAGAAACATAAAACATATTTGTGGTTTCTAGGGCCTGAGGGGAGGGAGGGGAGGGAGGAATAGGAGTGATTGCTTCATGGATGTGAGGTTTCTATTTGGGGTAGTGAGAAAGTTCTTGAACTGGATAGACTGTGGTAACAGTTGTGCAACATCGTAAATGTACTTAATGCCTACACACACACACACACACACACACACACACACACACACACACACATATATATATATATCCACAATAAATAAACTACAAAGCATGTCAATTACCCAACCTAAACATACAACATATGGTTTTTTAAATTAAACTTTTTATTTTGAAATGCTTGTAGATTCATATACCATTGTAAAAATACATTAAGAGTTCCCATGTACCTTTTATCCAATGTGCTTTTTAAAAACTCTTCAATCCTTATTTTTCCTATTTAAAACAATAAAATACAAATACTTCTCCTTGGTGGCTACTACAGCATTGTGTAATTGAGCATTCTGCAAATTGGGCTTCCTGCCATTACAGTAGGTAGAAGTACAGTATGTTTTACTTAGTTACTTATCAGCCCATTAGGAGAGAACAACTTTCCCAGCTATTTTATCTTTAATGGGAGACAAAAGGAAACACCAATAAGGATAGATATCAAAATTTGGATGATTTGTGTACATATTCAAATGTATTTTGACAAGTGATTTATAGGTGTGTGTGTGTGTGTGTGTGTGTGTGTGTGTGTGTGTGTGTGTAATTTCTTTTTAACAGATAGAACAAAGCATGGTCAGGGCTGAAAGAAATTAGGTCACAGACCATTAAGTATGAAAATATAAAAACAAATACAGCACTTAAGGCAGGGTACATTTTCTTCAAGTTATAACTCTTCAAACATCTGACATACCATCTATCTGGGAAGTGTAGAACATGTTAATGATATTTTATATACTTGTGAAACAAATTGGTAAGTGCTGATGATCTGTTTAATTTCTTTGTAAAGCTACTTCAGGCATACAAAATATATTCTATTTTCTAAGCACACAAGAGAAATGAAAAAAGGAATGGTGAAAGCACTCTTCAGCCTTTCCCCTTCCTTTTCCCATGTTTTCTCCTGATCTCCAATGATTTCTCTTCCTTTGCCTTGTTTCACCACTCTGTGTTGCTTTCTCAGTGTCCATTGGGATACAAATGCCCAACCACAAGCTAAACATTGACCAAGTAAATAAACACTTAACTGGTTGTGGGTTCTGCCTAAGCAGGATCACGGGATCAAAACTACAATAGAAGAGATCTCTGGAGTTAGGTGACCTCAGTTTTCCTAAAGCAGGAAAAGACTGGGCTGTCAGAGAGAATAAAATAGCCTTCAGTGTTACTGTAACTATAAATGCATACAGTTAAATGCTTATTTGTGATTAAGTATCTTTATTCAAGTAATGGAATTGATAGTCTTATGATAGGCTTCTCATTATTACTGATAATGATGGTCTTCTCTAATATTTCATTGATCAAAAATAATTTGAACTGGTCTCAAAAATATTTATCCTCTTTATTAATATCTGTATTTCATACAACTCTGTACTTTCTACCATATTTTTTAATGTTTTTAAACATTTTATGATAATTTAAATTGCTTAAATAGAAATATGAAATGATTATGCTGTACACCTGAAACCAATATAATATTATATGCCAATGATACCTCAATAAATAATAGTATAATAAAATGCTTAAATACTCCATGGAAATACTCCATGCCACTTTGATTATTCAGTCTGTATCTAGCTCTAAGGTTTGTCTAAGACTCAGAAGGATCTCAGGAAAGCACCACTGAGAGACCTCACCTACCATAAAGTTCTTTGGACCTGGCTTCTTGGAGCCTCCTTTGAACACACACTGAATAAACTCCAGTGTGCCCTTGAGGAATCTCAGAGGGCCACAGCTGGAAAAAGCCTTATTTAGATCACCTAACCAGCATCCTGAAAGGATGAGAACACGGAGTCACAAGCAATTGAAATAACTTGCCTAAGACACCATGGCTAGCTTAATGATGGAACCCAGAGATGACAATCTCCTTGCTCTTCATGGAGTTCCCAGCTCTGTATCTCACACTATGGAGCACATGACGCAATGATAAGCCATCTTCACTATGCACCCCTGGGATGTACTTACAACTCCCACTAAGCAGAAAAATTAGAGAAAACAGGCCTTCTTCAGACTTGCAGCTGTGTTTCCAGTGGGTAAAACAATGTCATGGTTAGAGGCTAGAATAGGGGAGGGACTGGCAAGGGAGCAGAATCAAGTGACAGACTTCCAGTTGGCAACAGGCTCAGGCCTGTTGGCCAGGAGCCATCCAAATGTCCCACATCCCTGTCTAGAGCAGCCAGGGTACTGAGCTGCCAGCTAGTCTAGGAAACTAGCAAGGCTGTTGCCTCTCTGGAATGGAGTAAGTTGCCTGGTCCCACCCAGCCCAAGATGAAAAGAGTCCCTACATCAATTGGAGAAAAAAGGGAGAAAGCTGGCTGGAGGAGGATTGGGTACTTATCTGTATCTCCAGTGTCTTGCATAAAATAGGTGCTCAAAATATTTTTATTTGAATAGAATAACTAATTAGAGCCAGAATTTTGTTACCAGTCTACCTTAGGCAAAACATTTCTCTCTTCTGAGCCTCAATTTCCAACTCTTGTCAAGTAGAAATGCTAATAATGATCCTTGCATTATTGTTCTGGGATTGAAATGAGATTCTGTATGTGAACGCCATTTGGGAACTCCAAAGCACTCTAAAATACAAAGGATAAATGACCGGAAAACTGCTTCCATATGGAAACTTCTCAAATAGGCCTGGAGCCAATTTATTGACATTCTACTATTCCACAAAATGTATGCAGTTGGAGTTGTACGAATACAGGCATGTCTATTATAATGTGATACAGCCATTCCTGAAAGCAACCTCATGTTTTCTACAAAGTCACGTGTCAAAAAACAGAGCTTGTGGTAAAAATAGATTTGGAGCAGCCTACTCAAAACCTACACAACTTTTTAGCCAATAACAACCCAAATAAAAATACCAGAATGGTTCTAAAGGCAAATTAAATACCTAACAAATAGGGGTTCCTGGGTAGCTCAGTCAGTCAAGTATCCAACTCTTCTTTTATTTTTTTAATTTTATTTTTTATTTTTTAAAATTTACATCCAAATTAGTTAGCATATAGTGCAACAGTGATTTCAGGAATTGATTCCTTAATGCCCCTTACCCATTTAGCCCATTCCCCCTCCCACAACCCCTCCAGTAATCCTCAGTTTGTTATCCAAATTTATGAGTCTCTTCTGTTTTGTCCCCCTCCCTGTTTTTATGTTATTTTTGTTTCCCTTCCCTTATGTTAATCTGTTTTGTCTCTTAAAGTCCTCATATGAGTGAAGTCATAGGATTTTTGTCTTTCTCTAATTTCACTTAGCAAAATACCCTCCAGTCCATCCACGTAGTTGCAAATGGCAAGATTTCACTCTTTTTGATTGCCGAGTAGTACTCCATTGTATACATATACCATATCTTCTTTATCCATTCATCCATCGATGGCCTCTTGGGCTCTTTCCATACTTTGGCTATGTTGATAGTGCTGCTATAAACATGGGGGGGGGGGCATGTGTCCCTTCGAAACAGCACACCTGTATCCCGTGGATAAATGCCTAGTAGTGCGATTGCTGGATCATAGGGTAGTTCTATTTTTAGTTTTTTGAGGAACCTCCATACTGTTTTCCAGAGTGTCTGCACCAACTTGCATTCCCATCCAACTCTTCTCGATCTTGGCTCAGGTAATGATCTCAGTTCGTGATTGTGGAGTCGAGCCCCGCCATCAGGCTCTGGGCTGACCTGCACAAAGCCCCTTGGGGTTCTCTCTCTCCTCTCTCTGCCCCTCCCTCCCTCCCTCTCTCTCAAAATAAATAAATAAACATTAAAAACATTCCTAACAAATAAATGTTATGCTAATTACAAGGGCTTCAATGGAGGGGCCTAAGAAAATGTTGAGGTTGTAGACTGATGGGGACAAGGGGGAAATTTTCCTATAAAATAAAGAGTAACTGAGTGTGGAGCTGACCATTAATAAGCTCTTCCAAGAAATCACTCCTATGGCAAAAGTAAGCCAAGAGGGAGAATGGAAGGAGAATGGATGTGGCAACTTGCTCTGTCCAACTCTAGGACTACTTGGCATTCAGGTGCTGGTACTAAGTGGCATACACATTTAAGGTGCTGGGGAACTTGCATTATAGTGACATGTCTTATAGTGACACCATTGCCTTATTTATCAATGATGTATGAGCTAATGTGCTTAGAGCAAGATGTACCTGAACAAAATAACTTTATTCTTCTTTTAAGAGTTTTAATAGGGCCATTTTCACTCAGAATGTAGGGGGAGGAAGATCAGCCTAAACACCTAAGTTTTTGAATGAAGGTTTCTGGACCTCACAACAGACTTTCCAGTTTGGTCCGTTGGACATACTTTGAGGAACACTGATCCAAACTAAAATCCCTAAGCAGTTTCAAAATGCAAAATAAAGGCAGTCACTTGTAACTTTCATGCTATTGAATACTACCAAAGTTCACTGAACAGAAGTCTTCAAATTCACCAGTGTATATAAATAGACTTTATTTATCAACCAACATTTATTTATTGAATACACATTGATATGCAATTGTTTTCCTGCAATGACTGTAATTGGAGAAGACACACACACACACACACACACACACACACACACACAAAGTAGGCTATCAAAACAAAGGAATATATGTCATGATACAGATGTCAAGGATTACATAGTTAGACAAGAGTTTCACCTGACCATTGTCCATTAAGAAAGGGCAGAGAATTTCAAACACAACTACCTCAAACAAGGGAAACAAGAAGCATGTAGCAAATATCCTATCAGTATATGTTCTTGTCACAACCAAGTGAATGAAAACTGAGATAATACTGCAAATTTCTTATTAGTTCTTATCTGATTGATTTTTGGACTCAGCTCAAAATTCAATGCTTTAAATGTTTTTCTGTGGCAGGGCTCACCAATTATCATCAAACGTCTATGTGCTCCTCCATATTTGCCAGACTTTCTTGCACTTAGGTGGCAGCCATGCAGGCCATTTCTGGTCAATGAATGCTAAGCAGAAGTGATAATGTGTCACCTCCCACCAAGGCAGTGCTGTTTCCTCCCTACACCTCTCTCTTCTCTTTTGCTGTGATCTTAGAGGTATGTGTTCCCGATAGCATTGTACAAGATTGAGTGGGACCATCCAACCCACACTGGACTGAGACATATGGAAGAAATAAAGTCACTGCTAAGCCACTGATATTTTGGGGTCTTCTGACAGCTAACTGTGTTCACCCTGTTGTTACCCTTGCATAGAGCTTCTGATTACTAGATACTCTCAAAATACAATGTAATTAGAATTTATAAAATTAGAATTAGAATCTCTAAATGATGAGAGAGATTGGATGCCCTTCTAATGTGCATGTAAATGCTGAATGCTTTATTAAGACACTGAAGACTGAGTTGGTTTCTTATATTATTATGGCAAAAAAAAAAAATGCGGTGGCCTTCTCTGATTCTTAAAATTCTCTAATGGTCTAGGCATTTTATTACTTTCATTTTCTGCCTGGAGAAGGGAATCATGCAAAAAACATTCTTAAAAGGCATTGTTTAAGGTGAATGTGGGAAATAGTTATAAGACACCAAGGTCTAAACCTAACCAGTTTAATCTCTGCAGGAAATTCCTTAGGACACAATGGCTCAGATGCTGTCAGGTAAGCCACCCTTGAATGCCCTTCCCAGGAAATTCACAAAATATTCTTGTGCGGCAGAAGGAAATCCTGTGCTGGATGTTCATGTAATGGGTTTGAGTACAATTTCAAAATTTGTCTACCACAGAAAAATAATAAAGCCTACTGTGCATACACATATGGCTCTATGTTAGAACTTCAAAAAATACTAGTGAAATGATAGCTGATTACAATGTGATTTACCTACTAGCATCTCAATTGCATATACTTAGAAAACCACACTATTTTTTTAAACTGAGCCAGTTATGATGCTAAAGGAATAAGTGTATATACTAAGGTTATTTTTATGCAACCGTTGATCAATAACTTATGAATATATATTCATAACTTTTTCCCATCAATAAGATATCTTAATTACACCTAATTAGTAAATATACTCTGTATCATGCCCTAGGCCAGAGGTCAGCAAACTGTCCTATGAGCCAAATGCCACACATCATCGATTTTTGTAAATGAAGTTTTGTTGGAACACAGCCATGCCCTTTAGTTTACTATTATCTATGGCTGCTTTTGCGCTACAATGGCAGAGTTAAGTAATCACTAAAGAGACTGTTTCCTGCAAAGACTAACAAATTTACTATCTTGACCCCTTACAGAAAAAGAGGTTGTTGACGTCTGCTATAAATAAAGCTGAAACATTTTATAATGTAAATAGTACAGTTTGCATATTTACAAATATTTTCTATATTCATGTTTGTACAGCTTAATCTCCTATGCTTAAACAAATCAAAGGCAAAGAAGTAGGGTAAGATTCTGTCAGATGAAGTAAATGCTATTCTGGCTTTGCATTGCTTTTGATCTTTGGTGCATTAAAGCACAATTGCATATTTCTGCAGATTTCTATTATTAGCCTAAAATGATATCTTCCTTCTCAAACCATTTTAGTTTCTTTGAGAAAAAGATAATCCCTGTTTGGTCAGGACATAAAAACTTTAAGGCTCGTTTTGTATTTAACTAAAGAAGCAGCTCTAACAAAGCTTGTGACTCAACCCCCCTATAGCCACAGATTTAACATTTATTGAACATCTACTATGTGAACTGAGTGCTTACATAGTTTCCATAATTTAATCATCCCCAGATTTCCGGGTGGTATTATCCTCACTTTTCAGATGAGGCTCACAATAGCTTAGTGATGCCCAAGGTCACAAAATCACTTAGTTTTGGAATCCAGGTTTAGACATGGTTCTTCTGAAACCAAGTGCACAGCAATTTTAATCTCCCCCGACCTTCAGCAATTCTGGCATATTAAACTCTGATTGACGTTTACAAAATGTAAGAAGGCCAAGTAAGGGAAAACGAGTTTTGAAAAGATTAGCATCTTATGAGGTTTGAATCAGACTAAATGTTTAATGGAAAAAATTCCACAGACATGATTTGTTAGGGGGTAGTATTTTAAAGCTTTAGGATGTGTTAGGTTTGAGAGAGATTTTAAACTGTTCTAAATTGATTCCACCCCAAGTATTTGTATCTCTTTTTGAGTTTAGGGTGCCAGTTCTGTCCAAAGAGAGGAACCCAGCTGCTAGGTGACGCTACTTGAAAACATTATTTCGAAGAAAACCCCCATCTGCTGTAGCCAGTGATAATACATATATTTACTATTATTATTTTTCCTGTGATTTAGAATAAAAGTGAAAAGACCTGAGAAGGAGTAAACATTGTTCAGAAATATGGAGTATTAGAAAAGAACTTTGCTATATCTCTAGGAGTGTTATGCCTTCAAGACACTAGGAGGTGAGGTGCAAGGCAAGGTTCTGAGGACCTGCTCCTCCATTCTGTGCATGGCCAAGTGGTGCTCCATTACCAGGACCCTAGTCCCTAAGAAAAGAATGACAGAAGAATGACAGGGACCCTGGTCCCTAAGAGAAGAAGAGAAGAATGGCTGATGATAGGCCTACTTAACTCTCTTTCAGCTCTTTTTGTTTAATATGTGAAATTTATTGTCAAATTGGTTGCCATACAACACCCAGTGCTCATCCCAAAAGATGCCCTCTTCAATACCCATCACCCACCCTCCCCTCTGTCCCACCCCCCATCAACCCTCAGTTTGTTCTCAGTTTTTAAGAGTCTCTTGTGCTTTGGCTCTCTCCCACTCTAACCTCTTTTTATATTTTTTTCTTTTTATTTGTTTTTATTTTTTTATTTTTCTTTCAGCTCTTAACTGCTTACCTAATTCATGGAACGGTCCATTCAATAGACCACCCCCCCACCCCCGCCATTCTCTCTCTATGAATAACAGTTTCTAGTCTGTTTATGTGGGGTGGGAGGCAATATGAAAAGTCTATACCATGGCTCAGGTACAATTCTTTTAGATTAATAGAAATAAACACTAACTTCATGGTTTAAGCTCCCACATATGAGTGGCTGACATGTTTAACTGTCTGTAAGACATCACTGATTTTCATTTTTCCTATAAAGAAATTGTCTTTACGTGAAAGCAAGGTATCTGTTTTTGTTTCTGCTGGCAGATTGATTTCCTTTCAGAACTGAAAATGTGCTCAGTGTCCATGGATATTTATTGAGTCCCAAGGAGATACATTTTAGGTACACCACACAAAACAGGTAAACTGTCTTCAGCATTTACTCTGGACCAAGCATTATAAAAAGTGTCAATAACCTCACTTAATTTTCAGAAAACCCTATTAGGT
Source organism: Panthera onca (assembly GCF_046562875.1). Classification (NCBI taxonomy): domain Eukaryota; kingdom Metazoa; phylum Chordata; class Mammalia; order Carnivora; family Felidae; genus Panthera; species Panthera onca. The sequence continues at coordinate 39,206,801 of NC_138339.1, read as the reverse complement.
TAGCACTTAGTTTGCAGGTGAGGAAACTGAAGTCAGTCACTGAAGTAGTCAGTATTAGAGATACTAAACCTTGGAGTTTTCACCCCTAACCACTCCTTAATATGTCTCCCTATTATATGTTATCCCTGCTCTTACAAAGTTGTGGCGACTTAGTTTCCATTTAGTGGTACATTAAAAAATTTTTTTTCAATGTTTATTTTTGAGAGACGGAGTGAGCGGAGGAGGGGCAGAGACAGAGACAGTTAATCCAAAGGAGGCTCCAGGCTCTGAGCTGTCAGCACAGAGCTGGAGGTGGGGCTGGAACTCATGAACTGTGAGATCATGACCTGAGCCAAAGTTGGACGTTTAATGGACTGAGACACTCAGGCGCCCCTATTTAGTGATAAATTTAAAATTAATCCTCAATTTGTCAAGAGTATAAGCCCACTTGTAATTAGTAATTTTATTTTGTAGGAGAACCTCACATTACTAGATTGCATCATTAACATAGCTACTACTGTACAGATGCCTTGCATTGAGAGACCACCTTGGAGTAACAGTCTCAGATGACTGAATTGAGAAAGGTGATGACCTTGTTATTTTAGGATATAAAATTCAGTTGGAAAAGATGATTGGTAAGCAGACATTTATTTACATTCAAAGCTATTTTTGAAAGCTTTAGATCAGTATTTCCCAAACACAGAAGAAGAGATCAGCCCCTGTCCGTTCTTCCAAAAAATGCTCGAAAACTAGAGCTAAGACCAATCCTGGACAGGAATATACTTACCAGTGCTTCTCCCAACATCCACCCAAACAAGGATCTCTTCTACCCAAGCCAGCCGTGGCCAGCGGTGCTAAAGGGATGAACATGAGAGTGCAGGGTTGTTGGGACACCCAGTTAAATTTGAATTTCAGATAACCGATGAATAGTTCGTGCAATGCAAGCACATTGCATTTGTGAATTTTAGAGTAAGTATGTCTCATTCAATGTTCTGCCTACTCCCTAAGTCTGGCAATCTTAGAAAGGTAGAAGATGATGCGTGTTTTATATTTTTAATTTTGGCTCACCTCCGAGTTTAGCGTTAACTGTAGGACAGTAAAGAACCTGTTCTTTTAAATTTTTGTGACCTACTCTCCTTAGTATTTGGTGCCTAACATGAAATCTGGATGTATTTGGTAACTCCTCCTCTTCCATGGTTGAATTTTGACAGCTGGGTTGTAAAACACTGTGAAGGCTAAGGGCAAGCGTGTGTTGGAGGTAGGGAGGTAAAACATCACCGTTCTCTTTCCTGGATTCCATTTCCGTCCAGAACCAAATATTAGCTAGGGGAGCACAAAGAGGTGTAAGTGGCCTGAGGTGATCTCAAGAACACCTGGGACTATACAGGTCAAGCATTCTCTGAGTCTCTTGCACTTCCATCATGCCTCAGGACTAATGCTGAATCTTGCTGAGAATTTCCCAGGCTGAAAATTTAGAGAGATTGATTTTGAGTATTTAAATGATTCACCATTTTAAATCTACCAGTAAGGTTTGTATCAGTAAGGCTCACGAATCAGATATCCATGCCAGTATCAGGAGCCCAGGAGAAAACTGAAGTCAAGATTTAGGATAAAAAAAAAAAAAAGTATGTAAAAGGGGAAAAATGTGTCAATTATACAACTAACTTATATGATTTGGTGATTTTGTTTTCTACGCAGACACGAACCCTGAAAAGGATGCTAAGATTTTCCTATCAAACTGGCATCTTTGTTCTGATGCAGAACATAAGGATTAAAAAACTATCTAACCAGAGTGAGTGAACTGGTGATGGAGCCTCAGCCCCAAATCAGACTGACATAGGTTCTAGGCTCAGCACCAGCAAAGGGGCTGCTTATTCCAGTAAGTGGCTGGGCTAGGGTTTGAACAATCCCAGTCTGGCTGCAGGGACTGTATCCCTACCACCAGTATAGCAGTTGCCTTGGTAAGGGATTTACTAGATGTTTGTTCTCTTACTTTCACTGTTCTGCAATGGTTAGTGGATATTTTGTTTTTTTGTTTTGGCTCTCAACACACTCTTCCTAGCTGAGGAAAGGGACAGGGTTCCAGGGTACATAGGAGATGGGGATGGAAATGTACAATAGCCCTTTATCCTGCCTTCTGATCCACAGATTGTGGACATGTGACCCGCGAACAACCCATATGTTGTTCCTGTCCACTAGAGATTATTCTCTGAAGCGCTGGTTGAGTTTTAAGTCCAGTGGATTTGTGGTGGCTGTTTGGGGGGTGCCAATTTCATCAGCTGCATTGTCCTACACAGACAATTTCTGTAGCAGGGGTTTGACAGTGGCTTCCTCTCTTTCTTCCTGAGTTGCCTCATCTTCCAAAATCTTCCACTATTATTTACATTATCAGAACTGCTTTCTGTTGTGTGCAACTGACTTAGAAATTGTAAGAGAACTGTGGTTTGTTTTTAACTTATGCGTGGCTGAAATCCCCAGATAAAGCGGAGCACTTGAAGAATGATATTCAAATAATGAATATGTACCATAGGAATTAAGGTGCTTAAATGGAGGAAACACAATACATTGTTTAACCTAAGAATTAGCATTAATTTAACTTGATTGGAAGTACTAATGATGTGTCATGGCTGCTAGAGAACCAGCCCGAGCATCACAGGACTGTATAGCTGCTATGGTTCCTGCAGAGACAGGACTGCCTCACCGGGTAGTTCGCATTCTCTCTATGTGCATAGTGGTAGCCTTGAGGAGTTACCATTCCTGGCATGAACTTCAAAACTGAAACATGCTTTTCTGTGTTCCTCTTCTTTATTGGCTTCTAACAGTTACAAAAGTGAGGTTTTCACCTTCATTGTGCACTAAGGTGGGACATGCATATGTATCTGAAATGGAAGAAATGAAAATATTATGAAGGCCAGGCATGATCTGGCTAGCCCATCTCTTGTTGAGGATAGCTCTGGAGGAAGTGAATCCACTTTTTCTGGTTTTAACACCATCTTTCACAGATGGTAGGGATTTATTATAGGAAAGGACATGAGGCATTTCCTTTGCATTAAACCTCCACAGCTGATCTGGTGCCCAGGTAATACATATGGTAAAAAGATGCAGTAGGAAGGAGGAATTAAACTAAGTTAAATACAGCTCTTAATAATTTCCAGGTATTTTTATTAAATCATATCGCTTATGCCTTGCAACTCAATAAGGAAAGTTTTATCATTTTTCCCATTTTACAGGTTGAAGCTCATAAATCTAAATTTGAGGATCATAAAGATAACATAACTTGCCCAAGGTCACAGAGCTCATCTATGATAAAGATTTTCTAGTTCAGGGCCAATGTTCTGACCACTGCTGCCTGCCAACCGAGTGAAAGAAGACATTCAGGAGGTGGCCCATACTCAGATACCGTTTTCCCAAGTGAGTCTAGCCAACAGTGATATCTTCCTGTTATCAAAAATTTTAGCTTTTACTCTCTGTACAATATATGATTTTTCAGTCTTGGTTCTGTCTTACAGAATTCTTGCATCACAAGATTTATAAGTTCCCTCCTTCAATAACTAGGAAGCAGGTTCTCTACTTTTTTGTACCTTCTCCCACTATACCTAACAACATATGCACATGTAAAAGGCATCAATAAATATTCACAAAATGGTCAACATTAGTCCCAATTGTGGATTTATTATAGAAAGTCAATACACAAAGGAATAGATAGATCCCACAATTAGGCACTAAAGCCAAAGAAATCCCCTCATCAACTTTCTGAAGTTGCCTTTTCAGTAGTGGAGATAATTAATCTACAATTTCACAGTTTTCTCTGTGCCCCATGTCTTTTTCTTAGCCAGGCAGCTGACTGGTACTGCGGCCACAGAACATATTAAAGACAACTGGCTTACTTGGTGAATGATGCCTTGGTTTCACAAGGCTGCAGATAAGAAACACCTGCTGGGGGGGCTTTTTCAACGCACGCATGCCTGGGGTCCTTTCCCAAGTATTCTGACTTAATCGTCTTGGGGTGGGACCCAGTCATCAGTGTGATTTTAAAACTCCCTAATTGATTTTGATGGGTAGCCTAGTTTGAGAACCACTGGCCAAACAGAAAGAACATTCCAGAAGAAACAAAGACCTGTGTTTTCTCATTGTCCAGTTCTCTGGGACAGCAAGCAGTTGATAGGGAAGGAAAATAACAAGGAGGAAAGTGGCAGGACTATGCAGCCTGGCATGCCATTGGTATGTCGCAAACTATTCAAAAATATTTGTAAACTTCAAAATTTTTGTGCACCTATTGAAAAAAATGTTTTAAACAACTGTTTCTCCTCTGATGCTCCAGTTTAAAGGCCCCAACAACTTTGAAAATATGGGACTATTTGGCAAAGCATTCCAAATAAATGACCCTCAGCTCTGGAATTTGCTCCTAGAGGCAGCTCTCTTTAGCAGTCAGCCAAACCCAAAATTTGGCAGCTTTTGGAATATGGTGCAAAATAGATTCTTTCTAAACCTGAGAATCACTGAAGATTTATTTTGCTGGAAAGATACAACTTTTAAAAATAACAAGCACTTATTGCTACTGTACTAAGTAGAATCAGAGATCTGCAAGAGTGACTATGAAATCAAGGACCACCTGTCTTTTCTCATTCTATTGATGAAAAAACAGAGGCTCAAAAGAATGAAATGATTTCCTCAAGTCACACAACCTAATGGTAGGGCCTGGGCACATCCTGATCTCCTGACTCACAGGCTAGTTCTCATGTTTGCCCTCCCACAGCCACAGAGTCCTCTGAGATGATTTCTTCTGCCGTGATTCATTTTGGTTATTCACAAATGCAATGTGCTTGCAAATGCTTATATATACTCTTCGGTAACTATAGCAAATAGTATGCAAATTACATTGTAATTTTTAGTATGCAACATCCTTTTCATAGTCTCAACTATAAAATCTGGTTGTACTGCACTCTTGATTCTGACAAAGTTTCTAATTCACCTAGGATATATGTGAACCCATGCATCAAATGTAAATCTAAGAGCTTTAAACCCACAACAAAGCATTACCAAAAGGTCTTGCCTTTCTCTGTATTTCCTGTCTACTCACCCCATTCCCCACTATATTTTGTTGAGACTTAGTGCAAGAATGGGAGTTAGGGATGTGGGTGAAATGATTTCCAGAAAGACAAGAGACATTCTAACACTTAATTAAGCTCTGTTAAGTTCTAGGCAAGGAGTTAGGCACAGAATGAGAAATTTACTATCCAAGTCTCAGTGATAACAGACTAATTATTTTTAAAAATATGACTACATTTAATGAGGTAGATAATTTTGCCTCTCAGCCCTTCCGACTTCCCCACATTCCACATGTTACTCCATTTCCTTTAACCCAGCTGAGAATACCATTGAGACACAAAGGGTCAGAGAACTGTTCCCAGAGTCATTCTTGCTCATATATTGTTCTTTTCTCTCATCTGCAGAAAACTTCCTTTCTTTCCACCACACCCCATCCATGTCGGCCATTTAGTGAAATGCACTACTTAAGAGAGAAGTTGTTGCCATTTATTAAGGGAGTTTCCCGAATTTTTAGCTGAGGATAAAATGCTGAATAAAGAAAGACTCTAGCGGGTCTTTCTACTGTCCGGTCTCTGGGCCCTCCCCGCAAGCCCAAGCAAGCTGTCACTTCTTTCTTGACAGCTGGCCCAGCAGTCAGATTTCTTTTCCCTGAGGTAGCTGCCGTCACCCTCTCTCTCCTAGACATCCTCTTTTCCAAGAATGGCTGTGGAGTAGGACATAACGTCCCATGCTCCCCCTCTCACCATCCCTTTCTTTTCTGTTCTCAGAAAAACAAACTCACTTTTCCGGATTAACTGATTTGTTGTTGCTTGTCGCAGAGAAACAGGAGATAACAAAAACGTGGAAGATATAAAGGTCCCAGAATCTCAAAGTTGTTTCAATCATAGTCCCTAATCCGTATTTCTCATACCACTTGTACAGTTTTCACTCAGTTTTGAGGTTAGGAGGTGATGTAATCTCCTTCCTCCATGATGTCTCTTCTTCTTAGGTTTGTTGACTCTTCACTATAAATATTTAACATCTAGAGGGCTTAGGGATTACAGGGACCACTACGTTGAAGAAGAAAAAGGTACCAAATAAATTTGAGAGGCTTTCAAAGAGAAATGCTCTCAGTTTCCTTTGCCTCATCTCTCTAGAGAATAATGGAAGATCAATGTGACTTCTGGAATTGATCACTTTAAGTTCAGATAGCAGCTCCTTAGTGAAGCCAGGCTGAGTTAAGAGCACCCTCTGTGCACCTACATTCCTCCACATTTATTCCCGCACCTACTGCGGGCTACAATAGCTTGTTTACTGACTGGCTTTTCTGTACAGGGACTGTGACCTTCTCTACCCACCTCGTATTGCTGGGGGCTAGCAGAGTGTCTGGCACATGGCAGGTACTTAGTAAATGGTTGTCAGAAGAATGAAATGCTTCTCAGAAGAAGAAAGGCAGGAGGCAGAGTCTTTCTCTAGCAGAAGACTCTCCTCCAAAGAGTGAATAACTGAACTTCAAAGCTAAATTTGGGTCTGAATGATGCTGCTGAGAGAGAAATTGCCTTGCCCCAGATGAAGTTATTTGATAAATAAGAAGGGTTTAAAGCATTCTAAGACCCCACTTTGTCCCTTCTCAACCCCAACCACCTTCCAATAAGCATTGGTGACAATAAAAGTGGGTAAGAAATAGGAACAGGATGGATCAAACAGGAATGTGGACCCTATGAAAAACTCCTGTTCATGTGACTTTGAACAAGTTACCAACCTTCTCTGGGCCTCAGTTACATCTATATCATGAAGTGAGTGGGTCAGATGATACATAAGGTTCCTCACAGCATTAACCTTTATGATTGTAAATGATTTAGAGGCATGTCCTGCAATTTTTTTTTTTTTTTTTTAAATTTTAGAGAGAGGGGGTGGGCAGAGGGAGAGAGAATCATAGCTGAGTATAGAGCCCAACTTGGGACTTGACCCCACGGCCCTGGGATCATGACCTGAGCTGAAATCAAGAGTTGGGTGTTCCACCAACTAAGCCACCCAGGCTCCCCCACCCTTTTTTGCAATGTATTTTCAATCTTCCTCTCCTCCACCTCAAACGTCACCCCCCCCCCCCCCCGCCCAGTGACTCATACCACTGCCAACAGTACATTTGGAAAAGAAAAAAAAAATACAAATTATGGTCACAGGATCAATGAGGTGAAACACAAGATTAAAATATGTTTTATATTCACAGAGCAATTTTTTACAACAGTGTCAAACAAAAAGTTCTAGTCAATGTTTACACTAGGACTTGATGAAAAATTCCAGACATAAAACTTCTGGAACTTGGACTTGAACTCCGAGGACCTCCCATCTCTGATAAATTTTACAACTAAGATCTATTGGATTAGTTTTCCCTTAACGAGAATTCATCTTTAAAGTCTGGTTATCTGGAACTGTCATTCTAGGTTTAATAGGTAGTTAAAGATTTTTTTTTTTTTTAAGTACCACGGTCTTTTAATAATTTTGGAGGAAAATACTTACGGAAGACACTATATTTCCTTGATTTCTTTAACAGAATACACTGAGTGTAATTCAGTGTTTTCCTCCATATGAACATCAGTCGCTATGGCATAGTAATGTCCTCAGGACCCAGTGAGATACTCTAAGCCCTAGACTTTTTTTCTTCTGATGGGGCTTCAGGAGCCACCTGAGCTGTCACCTCCCTGTCAGCTTGGCCACATGTCATCATCTCTCCCTCATATTTAATTTGCTGATTAAAGACAGGGAAAAATTCCTAATTAATTTTTGCACACCCAAGAGTAGCATAGTTCCTGCTACTTAAGATGCTTAGTAAATGCATAAATGAATGAGTGAATTAACATAGGTTTAAAAATGTTTTTAAAAACAAGCTTGCTAAAACTAGGTGTGAAATAATAATAGATGCTAAGTAAAGGCTTGAGGGGCTTGGTTTAATACATAGACTTGCAACAGTTTCTACACACTTTCTGATTCTCATATTCTAGATAGATTGCCATAGGATTGAGTTCCTGGTATTTATGAAGAGATGAAAAATAATTGTGGTAGGTATATAAAAAACATAAACTTTGGCCAATAAAATTCAGTGTTATCAAATAGTTTTTCTATTTCTAGGCACATCTGACCTACTCCAAATAGAAAATGAACTGGCATTCTTGCATTTTTTAGGGTATTGCTTGATCAGGCACCTCTTCACACCCACTAGTTATGTGATTTGGGGCAAATGATTTAACCTCTTTTAATTTCAGTTTACCTGAAAATAATGACAAAAATCTTTCTCACAGGACTCTTAAAATAATTAAATAATTCGTTCTAAAGTACTTTGCCGTAACCTGGCCCTTAGTAAACATGTAATACGTTGTCCATTCCTGGATTTGGGACAGTGGAGCCAACCCTGTGCATGGCCAGGCAATGTGTCTGCAAAGACATTTTTCTCTTGTGTTTGCAGCCTGGCAGATATTGCTCTCTCAGGCTTGGGTATTCTGAACCTAATGTGGCTCCCTAAACTGAAATAAGCTTTAAGTCCTTTAACTCTCCTACTATATAGAAAACAGGCACATTTCTGTTACACTGGTGTTCTAAGTGATGGTATTTTATTTTTATTTTTTTTAATATATGTAATTTATTGTCAAATTGGTTTCCATACAACACCCAGTGCTCATCCCAAAAGATGCCCTCTTCAATGCCCAAGTGATGGGATTTTAAAGTGGGCAATGTTAAAAGCTGAAGAAAGGGAACTGAAGACAGCACTTCAAGTCCCCACAATTTATCATAAATGTCACAATCTTTAGTAACTGGCACCTTTCCTATATTGATACTACTTATTACAGAATTGAAATATTCACTATCAGGACCAAAAATGATAGCCTCAAATTCATTTGCAACCACAGTATTGCACACAGAAACAGATTTTCCTCGAGTAAATGCAGGATTTTCACCTCAATTTAAGTGAACAAATTCACAATATCCCAGTTTGCTTCCCAGTATTATTTATCACAAAAGAATATACTGACATGTTTCTTAAAATAGAGAAATTAAATACTGCCATATAAATGGACTATCTTACAAATTATTATACTCAGAAATCTAGAAAGCACACTCTAAAATACGGATGAAAATACAGATGGTGATGCTATATATCAAACACCTCCTAAAAAGGAAGAATTCTTGGTATATAAAGAAAAATGACAAATGAGATTTTATCATTTCTACTTCAGCTTAACAAGTATCTTTTGTCAATGCTTTTCTTCCTCATCTAACTAGCTCCTTACTGAAATCGGCCAATTTATTTTTCATTTTTAGAGAAATTTACCTGCTACCTGAAGACTATGTTAAGTAAGTCCTCAGATGCTAAATTCCAAGACCATTACTATAGATCTTATTTCCCAACATCTTAACCAACTGCACTGTTGACTTTCGAGTCTCTTCTAAATAAGGCATCCTTAATACACACAAATATTATACTTGCAGCTCAACTCCTTTAGAAACCATTATGAATTTTCAGTAACACTTTTGCACTAAACTTCTAAAGTCCCAGTTGATCAGCAGTACACATAATGTATGAAGAAAATCTCGAAAAGCACTTGTCTAAAATACTAAATCTCTTAGAATCCATACACTGAGGCTCTGCACAAAGCTTAAATATACTGACATCAATATGAAGACAACTTTTATTTAGGGTTCTGAAAACTTTATCTGAAATTGTGATTCATTTTTTAGTTGCCCTTCAAATCCTCACTTTTTGCTCTTCATTACTTGGAAACTCATTTTACTAAAAAATATTTACAAGAAAATTATGGGCAGGTCAAAATCAATTTCTAAAAGAAGCGTAAGTATAAATAAAATGTTGCAAAATTTATGCCACAGTTCTGCCACTTGTGGCCTTTTTTGCAGGGAGTAAAAGAGGAAGCGTAGTGATGGAAATCAAAGATGCCATGTTAGGACAGGAGCCCAAGGGCTAAGGGTCCAATAGCAGTAACACTGCTACAAACCTGGCCTGAAAGATAGAACTTGGTAATAATTTCTGTGCTATGGTAATCTTGAAAAAAAATATCTTAATAAATCCAACTTTGATCCCCTAACACATCCTTTAACTGGAAATTTCATATACTAAATCTGTAAATGAATGTATATTAAGACCCACTTAAAAATCATATACAAAAGTAATTTGGCTTTAGCCCCAAATTTAGAATTTTTATCTTAAGAACTTTTAAAACTCAACTTCTATGAAATCAACACTTTGGCTCTTCTATGTGTATATCTCTAGAATACTACAGAGTGCAATAGGAGAAAAAAGGATTATTTGACCATATTATTGAAATACAGGAAACACCTCTGCTTTGAATGATTTCAATAGATAATGGAGTCAAGGAGCATTTATTTAAAGAGATTAAATATCTATTTGCCTATGCTTTTGTCTCTGGCCTTTTTTTCCTAGCTTTACTAATTTCTGTTAGCTCACTTTTTTTTTCTCTGATTTCAGGTTTACTTATACGCTGACAAATCCTGTAACATTAACCTCAGCCAACTGCTTTTTCCTGAACTTTAGACCTGTGAGCACAATTAACTAAGGGACCTTCTTAATTAAGGGACTGAATGAATTCATTCAGTCATTCATTTACCCCCCAAGTTTTTGAGCCTCTGCTGTGTGTTAGAGAGCATTCTTAGCATTAGAATGAACCTAACAGACAATAGTCTCTGTCCTCATGGAGCTTACATGATAGACATATAAGAAAACTAAGTGAAATAAGCATTATAGAAAAGAATAAGATAAAGAAGGGCTTGGAAGAAAATCTTGGAGAAGTTATCTTTTTTTTTTTTAAAGACTAGCTTGGAAGACCTCACTGAGATGACATTTTAGCAAAAACCTGAAGGGAGTGAGGATGTGAGCATCCAGGAGCATTTTAGATGTCCTGCAGCCACCTTCTAGATTCAAAACAGAACTGTTTTTCCGTGCAAGCTAGGCTTTCTTCCTAGATTTCCTGTTTTTGTTTTGTTTTAATTTTGCCATTATTGCTCTTACATTAAAAAAAAAAAAGTTTGACTTACCCCTACAGTCTACTCTTCAACTCTGAACAACTGCAGCCCATGTCCTTTTGATACTAACTCTTCATATTGCCTACTGACTTCTTTTCATTCCTTATTTCACAGATTATTGTTACTGTCATTGTTCACACCAACATTGTTTTCCCTGGGGATTTTTCTACTATGCATTCTCTTAACCAGTCTTCTTGCCTCTTCCAATTCATCCTTGATACTGCTGAACAGTTACATTTCTGAAATGCAAAGTTTACCATGCCATTCTCCTGCCTAAACTTTTCAGTGGTTTCTCATTATTGTCAAACCCACTCTTTATTGTGGCATGGAGGGTCTAATGTGATTAGCACACTTACCGTTCTCCTCTTTCTGATAACCTCTCCAGGTTTCTTCTCACTATTTTAGGTAAAGTTACTGGCTCTAGTTCTATGAAGTTCATCTAGTTCTATAAAGGGGAAAGTGACCCCTTCCAACACTGTGCCCTCTTACAGTTTCTATGTTACCTTTGTAACAGTGATTTGTTTACATGTTGTCTTTCCTAAACCCAGCTAAGTGCTTGGATCAAAGTAGGCACTAAAAACAAATGGATAAAATTAAATGTATCACCCTCAATGACTGGTGTAATATAAATATAGATGCTTCATTTCTAAGCTCTGACCATAGGCAAAAGGGTTTCTTTCTCCTCAAATCCTCAGAATCACCTCAGAAACCCCTATTCAACATGCAATTCAACATATTCTGGAACTGAACACAAACATTCCATCTTATCTGCTTGGGAAACCATCGGATTTAAAAGCACAATACTTCTTTCCCAACTAACAGCTTTACTTTGGGGAATTCACATATATATAATTCATCTGTGTTACTTTTATTTTTAGCAATGAAGAATATTTCAGTTCCAGAAATACATGAATTGCAGAAATTATGGGTCACTTTTGTTAAAGATAATTAGAGGTTAAGAGAACTGGTCACAGGGATTAAAAAAGGAAAATAAAATTAATAACAGAAAATAGGTAGAGATAAAGGAAAATTAGCTTTACAAAGCGACTCTAATGACATCTGGGAGGGAAAAGATCCAACTTGTATGTAAGAGGGTAATGAAAATGAAATCCAGAATCAATAATCTAGATATAAAATTAGCAAAATACTTAACATATAAATGGGGGACCAGGAATAGCAGAATAAACTTGATATATATATATATATATATATATATATATATATATATCATATCTAGAGTAAAATGAAACATTCTGCAAACTTATTTATTGTGTCCAGGAGGGACAGCAAATCTTTGCTTATAAGTGCCTGATGGTAAAAGGAAATTTACAGTACAAAATTTCATTGAAAGGTATGTTTCCATTTGTAACCAGTTATTCCCTGTTAATGAATAGCAATTAGAATTAAACTACTATATATGATTTCCAAGACTTATCATTCATTTTGCTTTTTAGAGATTAGTAACAAATAAATTATAATTAATTTTTAAATTCTATATGCTATCACTACTTTTTTCACTTCCACAAAGCCCATTTATTTTATTAAGATAAACAAAAAAGTTTTACTGCTTAGTACATATACTATCACTATTTTGATAGTTCACCCTATACGTATGTTTATATTCTTGATAATGGTATAAAATGTAACTTTTAAAAAATAGAAATTTTTGAAGATATTTTAAGCACTTTACAGACAAAAATACATGCTTTTATTTTGAAAAGTCTTATTGATAGTTAAGCTGAATATTGGCCAATTAACTCTCTTGAAAGACCTTGAAACTCAAATGTTTTAAAAACAAAAACAAAAACAAAACAAAACAAAACAAAATTCAAATGTTTTTTCTCCGTATCTGGCAACCCCAGCCATAGATTTATTAGCACAGGGAGAATAAACTATTGCCTATATTTATCAGATTGTATTATACACAGTAATCAACTGGAGATGTTAAAATACAGATTGAAACTCACAAGGTCCAGGGTAGGTCCTGGACTCTAGTTTCCCACAAGCTCTCAGGGTCCTGGGTCCAGTCTGCTGGTGGTCCATAGACCAATAGCAAGACATGAATCAATGGTTCTCAGCATTGATACCCAATGGAATCACCTGGGGATTAAATCAAAACAAAACACAACAAAACAAAACATCACTTCTAGGGGTGAAGGTTATTTAGCCTGGGATCCAGTCTGGGTATTGAGTTTCAAAAGCTCTCAAAGTCAGGCTAACAGCTAGTTTGAGAACCTATGACCTAAAATGTATTGGTCAGATTTATGGGTAGGTTTTATTTCTCCTGATTTCTATCATTGTAGATAACAGACCGAGGAATAACCAATACTGCATAGATTATGAGAGTAATATATGCCCCAAATCTTTAAATTCTTACTGAGAATATGAGTCATTATCAGACATTAAATAAGACATTAAAAGTCTTAGCAATTTCATTTCTATACTACCAAATGATTTAATAACATGTTTTTCATATATTTTAAAGTTAAATATCCACTGACATAATCACAATCCAAATTATTTTTAGATTAGGAGGTAGATATGTAACAATGTAATTTTAAAGTACATGGAGGTGTCTATTCCTAATTACAGATAAAAAAAAAAAAAAAGCTCACATTAGTCAGAAATTATGAAAAAATCCCAACCTGGGATCTATCCCAGGAGAAAGGCCCAGAGACAAAAAGGACAAGCAACAATTTACTTGGTATCTGTACTTGAAGTAGATACCCATCAGTTGCAAACTGAATTATCATTTTTTCTTTATAGTGACTTTCCTACTTATTTTGCTAAGGCTGAGGTTTGTAAAAGGTCAGGATGCAATTACACTCCAGGGCCCCCTTCCTAACTCTTAAAAATGCGCATCAAAGACACTTAATGAAAATAATACTTTAAAGTCAGGTATTTGCAGAAATTCCATCATTACAGTAAAAAGTATTGGACTACAAGTCAGCTACCACATACTACTAAAGATGTGACTTAACCAAACTTTCTGAACAGGTGTTCTCACCCCAACTTAAGGTCTAGGGAAAGTCCAATAAGAATGTGCAAGCACAGACTAATGCCACATAGAAATATAAGATAGCACTATGCATATTTATGATAAGCCAACTAAATACATAGTGTGGTAGCGCAAAGAAATGGGAGTCTAGACTGGGGACTACTTTCAGCTTTGGCACTAATTAGCCACATAACAAGTAAATCACACACTTTAATTGCATTTTAAAAATAAAAATACTTCGAATAGCTTATCTTGAAATCCCTAGCAGGTCAAAGTGCTATGATCCCAAAATAACTACGTGGTCCTTCAAAGCAAATGTTAATTGTAACAACAACAACAACAAAAATTCACCAAGAGCTTAACAAGTTTCTTAAGAAAAATACCATTTTAAATTTGTTTTCTAGAAAAGTCTACAATTATTTGGCCATCACTTAAAACAGCAAATTTAAAACTTAGAAAAGTGCAAAAAAGGATCATTAAACAGTGCAAGAGCACTATGTAGAATTAAGATAAACAGTGTAGCTGAGGATAATGAAATACCAAACAGCTTTTCCTAAAGGACAAGGGAAAAACATCTGGGATTTTATGATCTATCCCAAAGAATATATAGGTACTCTTATTAAATACACAAAATGCTTTTTGAGTACTGCAAATAACTCACAGTTTCTATATAAATTATCCTATTTAATAAAGATGGTAGTACGTGGAGATTATTTCCTTTTAATTTATTGTTTGGTTTGAATACATGTCCTGCCAATCACACAATACCTAGTGTGACCAAATACATGAGAAATTCCTGTAAGAATCACAAAGTGCCTTGCAGCTTTCTGCCAGGATGCTAAGGAAATGTAACAATGGAGACACAGATTGTCTAAGTTAGAAGTTCCAATCATTAATCTTCCTCAGAACTGGAATCATCCTCTTGGTCAGAGAGTTCAGGGACAGGGAAGCGGAGAATGGCAGCCACTCCAGTCAACTGACTGAGCTGTTCTCCAGATACATGAAGACTAGAGAATATCCTAACAGTGCCCGCATTCTCTTTCACACTGTCCACCAGCTTCACATATCGGCTCCGTGTGGCTACATCCTGGTGCCTGAAAAGCTCATCACTGATGAGCAATGTGTCGATTGCCATAGCCTCATTGGCCTTCTCTACCTGCTTGAGTCCATAAAAAGCTCGGTCAGGTTCATGTTGTAACATTTTATAGAAGTCATCCAAAGCCTTTACTTCCCCAGCGGCTTTAGTGTCTGAAAGGCGGCTAGCTACAGAAGGGTCACAAAGGGCCTCTTTCAGGGAGTACTTGTGTCCAGAGGAGGCATGTACCTGGAATCACAATTATGAAAGTTAGGCAAAACAATCTTAGAGTACCCATTAATCAGCTTGCAATGACCTAAAGCCAAAAGCACTAATAAAACTTTATTAAGTTTGAGAACTTAAAGCAAAGTTTACTATGTAAATACCCTATTTAACAGTTCTCTTTTTCATTTCATTAGCTTGCTTACAATCACAGTCCGGTAAACACTTTCTCCTCTTGTACTTTTCCCAGTCCTAAAACCTAAGAGTAGTTTATACAAATCCCTCTGCCCATTCTTAATTACCCTTGGATAAGACTGTTTTACCTGAAGGAATTTGGACCGGTTTTCCAGGAGCACTTTGTTGTCGGTCTTCACTGCTTGTTGAAACATGTAGTCGCAGAACTGCTCCCTGACGAATCCTGGGCTGGCCACCAGGATGCACTTCACAACATCAAAGTTTATGTGGCGCTGGATACCCTGGACCACCTGTTCGTAGAATCGCTCCAAGGCCCGGTCATGCTGGGAACAGTTGCCTTTCCGTTTCCTAGGGATGTTCACCTCCACCTTGGCCCGAGTGAGGGTCATGCTGGGAGTGACTAAGCAGATATGGGCGAGGCCTTCCTGCATGACCACAGCCGCCACATCTGCGCTCCAGGCTGGGTCACAGGCCTGCTCGATGCGCTCCAGAACCACACTGTCCCACTGTTTCTTGGCCAGCGTGAACTGGCGGTTGGGCTCCAGCTCGATGGTGTGGTAAGCCCCCATCTTGACATACTCATTCTCTTGGATGTTGGTCCCCTTAACCCGCAGCTGGCAGGCTTGAGAGTCAAAATCGATGGCCTCCACGCAGAGAGTGAGAGTAGTGCGGACCCGGTTGCTTCCTACGCTGCCCGTGGAGGACTCAGTCTGTACCTTGCGGATGGTGGAGGCACGCAAGCTGTCGCCCACCTGCACTAGATTGTAGGTGTGCCACATGTCCTCAGGTTCTTCGGGGACCAGGGTCACCTGGCCCGCATTGTCTTTCTCAATGTCCTTCCTCACGAGCTTCATGACTTTGGCGGGGATTCGCAGGCAGAACAAGAGGAAATGAGGGGGTACCCGGTGGGAAAGGGGCAGGGAGGGAAAGGGAGTCTAGGCCGGGAAGGGGGCGGGGTCTGGTCCCTATAGCCACTGGCCTGACGGGAAGGAAATACTATAGTACCGACTCGAGCGGCCGAGGGGAACACTTACTCTAGCCCTTCTTTTCTTAGTTTCCGGGCGCACGGCACCACACCGGCGCGAGAGACACCGCAGCAAACGCAGTCTTCTCGGTTCCAGCCGCCAGCACGGACCCAGCAGCTGATGCAATGAGCGCGCATGCGTAGCCCGCGTCCCGCCTCCCGGCGCACGTTTTACGTCCCCAAAGAGGAGGCGGGGTGGGGGTGGGGAAATCACAGTTCGCGCGGGCGCAGGCGCACTAAGCGTGAAGCACGTCCGAGGACTAAACTGACGGAGGAACGTGGTTGGAATCTTTGGTGGCAGGTCATTTAATGCTGAACTTGGACCTCCTAAGTTTTCTCTTCCACAACTGTTTGTGCAGAATCTGAGGAATATGTAGTTCAAATTATTTTTTTCAGCTGCGTGCAACTGCCACTGAACACCTTCTCTTCCCCGGGTAAATCCAGTGTTAAAACTTAACTAAAAGTAAAAGGAATTCTCAAAAGTGCAGACTTGGCCCCACAGTCCTAAAATGTGCTCGGCTTTGCACCTGCCTTATCCGCACTCAAGCGCTGCACGCCTTTTGGAGCTGGTATTTCCAGAAGCGGTTTCTAAGAACGACTGGTCACGGTGGGTGTGGGCTCAGAGCAACGTGCCCAGCTGTTTTCTGCGCTTAGTTACCGTGTCTGCATGATCTGACTAACCCAGATGTTAAAGCACTGACCCCACACAGAGAAGAAACCATCCGTGGAATTTACCCCTGGGTGGACCTCTCAGTTGCTTGTCCCGATGTCCCGGGAATCCCAGATTCCAAAATTGGCAGTCTCCGCTTTCTGCAGCTCAATAGCCCGTGAAATGTTTAGGTTAGGGATTGGGTCGCAAAAGCTTAGGGCGGGATCATCACTGCCAAAGCTGAGAATATGGGAAGTGGGGAAAATCTGATGTAGTAGGACCAACCCGACTGAAAGGCTATGGAATTTATTTTAAAGAAAATCCTTAAGTCACACAGCATTTTTATGGTGTGGGGGTGTTGAGAATTGGGGACTGCTTCTTAACAAGATCAGTAAATAGAAAAGGCCCATCAGAATTTTCTTGAGGGTTAAGATGGGGTGGAGAGCAGAGGAGTCCTACCATACATCTTCCCATTCTCTTTCTTAACTTGTGTATGGCACTGAAAGGGAAGCTTGAACTGGTGAGACCAGGATGAAAGGGAAGAATCTGACTCTGGCACAAGTCTTGAATTTCACATCTCAGTTATCTTCCTCAGAGATTCTAAGGGGACACAAAATTCCCCTCTATAGCTCTAGTACAAATTAGAGTCATTGTTTTTGTGGCCTCTCCTCTTGCTCTCTGTTCTTACCTCCTTTCACACCTTCCTGTCATAGTGAGTGCCCTCACAGTTTCTAACTCAGACTTCCTTCTTCCACTTCCAAGTAAACCCAGTGACTTTTGAGTAAGGAACTGATCGCACTAAAGTGTAAAGATGGCTTGCCTCTCTCCAACGGAGATTTCCTAACTAGGAGAGAGATAAATACTTTGAGTTGCTCCTTGATCACCTTTCTAAGTACAATTTACCTCTCTCTAAAGTCTGCCAAAGATTAAAAACCACAGAATCACAGTGGCAGGCATACCGTAGGACCTTAATAAATGTTAAGTTTTTAATGAAGAGCTATCATTTATTGAATATTCACCAGGTACTTTCCTATATACTCTTTTAATCTTCATCTATAAATATTTGTTATCCTCATTTTGTAGATTAAGAAAATGAATTACAGAGACATAAAGAAATGTATTCAAGATCACATAACCAGCTTTTAAATTCAGACATGCTTAACTCTCCATCCTCTCCTCTGTTCAGTGGTACAAGATTATATATATTATGGATGCTTGAAATCTCTGCAACCATAAGTTATGTGCTGTCATCCACTGCCACTTCCCCTTAATTGTCACCTTTACCAGTTAAAGACCCACAGCTTAGGAAACAACTGAGAGGATTTGAAAGGCATCAGTCCCTTCCTTGCTTCTATTACTAAAAAAAAAAAAAAAAAAAAAAAAAAAAAATCTTTATATTCTTCTGCTCAACATACTTTTCCTTCTGCCCAGCCTAGGTCACCATTATAATCCTTGAGAAAAATCCAGTGTTCTACTTAAGGAAAATACGCATATATTTCTACATTTAAAAACTGTAGGAAACCCACACTGACTGCTAATTCTGTGGTTATTTTAAAGAGTTTATTTAAATTATGAGGCAAACTGCTTTGGGGTGTCTTTTTAAACATAAACTTGCTTCAGTGAACATACTACAAAATTTTTCATAGAATTACTATTTGATCTGAAATAGAATTATTTTTTAGTAACTGGAGCTTACTTTTGAATGATCAGATGTTTTCTCTCAGGCTTTGTGTTGTAACTTAGTATTTCCAGATTAATCATTACATTTTTATTTTGAATTATTTAGAATTCTCATTCCCTACTAATTAAAATCCAATTCTGTGATGTTCAGGGCCTCCATGATTTGGCTTTACAAGCTTTATTTTCCACTTGCCCCCTCCAGCACCCTATATTCCACCACAGGAGTAATTTTTGTTCCCCATACATCCTGGGAACTGTCTACTTTGCTGCCCTTAACTCATGATGTTCTCTATTTAAAATGTCACTGCTTCTCAGTCCTTCCTCCATAAATACTACTTCTTTTTTAAGCCCCAGCTTAAATGTTACCTCACATTTGAAAACCTGCATATGTAAATATTTTTAATATTTTTTAAATGTTTATTTATCTTTGAGAGAGAGACCGAGTGTAAGTGGGGGAGGGGTAGAGAGGGAAACACAGAATCCAAAGCAGGCTCCAGGCTCTGGGCTGTCTGCACAGAGGCTGAAGTGGGTCTTGAACCCTCGAACCGAGACATCATGACCCGAGCTGAAGTCAGATGCTCAACCGACTGAGTCACCCAGGCGCCCCTGAAACCATGCATATAGTAATTGGAATACCTATCTTTTCTTTCTTGTTGAACTCTGAGTAGATTAATCCTTTTACTCCTCCACTGACCCTTGAAAAGTCCCTGGCACATAGTAGGCACTTATACATGGATAATAACCTGAGTGGATCAGATGTGAAGTGTGGCAGCTATATGAACATTATCACAGACAGTTCTTAAGGCATGATATTGTAATTAATGATAGTTCACTTAACTTAATAATGGTATATAAAAAGTAATTCCTCTTATTTTAAAGCTGTTGTAGTTACAGCAGTTAAGTAATATGTAGCAGTATATGGTATTTTCATTTTTTTACCAAAATATGCAAAATCATGAGAAAAAAACATTTACCTTTGTTACTTTAAATTCTAATTTTATATTTATTGGCTTTTTGAAAATAGAAACCTTTATATCAGCAACTTTATATCTATTTTTTCTATTTATATTAGTCTCTCTAGAATAAAAAAAAAGTTTTCAATTTGTTGTTTTTGATGTAATTCCAGTGTCTCAGAAAGAGAACTGGGCTAGAAGTCAAACATCCTGGATTGTAATTCTTACCCTGTCAATTGTTTTTACTCTTAACTTTAGGCAGCCCTTAGTGTCTTAGAAACTCAAGTTTCTTTTTCTTAAGAATTGAGGGCATTGAATTCAATAATTAAAATTGTCTTAATTGTAAAGATTATGCTGCAAAAATGTTTAAAAAACTGAAACAGTACTCATAATCTCACTCTATCACATTTATATTCATTTTTGCATAGTACCTTTTGAATTTGATTCTTTCTAAGGCCCACTGTAGTGGTAAAAGATCGATACCAAGTTTAATCCTTGCACACCAAGAGTTGGCAGACAGGAGTCATGATCTTTCTAGTAGGTTATAACAACTTTAGATAAGGCCCCTAACTTACAAACCTGAACTTTTCAGTCTAAATTGTAAGTAAGATTATTGGTCCTGCCTCTCTTATTTGATAACCCTTATAAGATTCTAATGAGATTATGACACTTGTTAACTGTAGAGTTGTATAAACATGTGAGATATATGGTAAATCTCCAAGAATGCCTGACCTGAAGCTAGAAATCTGGATCAGACATAGCAAGGATCAAGGGCTCACCTTAACATGATCATACTCAGTCTTGGAAAAATAACTGGTTCAGTAAAGCTGACTGATGAATAATCTGTTGGGTACCATTATTTATACTAGTATCCCTTCTGCAGGGAAACCTTAGGTCAGTCCTACTGCATGAGTTCATGCACTTCATTGGGTAATTGGATTACAGTCCTTCTTCCCATTATAATAGTATGTTAGAATGCTAGAAATGGTTTGTATGACAGCTGCAGGGCTAATGGGCTCCTGAGGATGGATTTCTTATTTGGATACCCTGGGCTTAGCACAGTATAGGGGCTGTATAATTGTTTTTGTTTCTTGTATTTTTTTTTGTTTGCAAGACTTAACTTTTTTCTTTTTTTTAATGTTTATTTTTAAGAGAGAGAGAGAAAGAGAAGTGGGGGGGGGGGGTGGCGAGGGAAGGCAGAGAGAGAGAGACACAGAACCTGAAGAAGGCTCCACTCTTGGTTCGAGCTTACAGCAGTAAACCCAATGAGGGGCTCCCACTCACAAGCCATGAGATCATGACCTGAGCCAAAGTTGGACACTTAACCAAGACTAAGCCACCAGGCATCCCAAGACTTAACTTCCCTGCAACACCTACTAACTTTTTTCCTTCCTCTGCTTACAGCACCATGGAGGCTCTTCCCATCATTGCTTCCTTGCTTGTCTATTGCCTTTCTCAGAGTGTGAACTTCTTTATTTTTTTTTTTTTATTTTTTTTTTTTTAATTTTTTTTTTTTCAACGTTTTTTATTTATTTTTGGGACAGAGAGAGACAGAGCATGAACAGGGGAGGGGCAGAGAGAGAGGGAGACACAGAATCGGAAACAGGCTCCAGGCTCCGAGCCATCAGCCCAGAGCCTGACGCGGGGCTCGAACTCACAGACCGCGAGATCGTGACCTGGCTGAAGTCGGACGCTTAACCGACTGCGCCACCCAGGCGCCCCAGAGTGTGAACTTCTTTAAGGACAGAGACTACCTTTTATTTCCCTGTGTTCCTGAAACTCAGCACAGCAACTGTTACATAATCATAGTTATTATATGAAAGAATATGTGATCGTTAGTTCTCCTTTAATACAGAGTTTTTAACTTGTCTATCTTTGGTGTCTTAAAATTATGAAAACATTCTGTTTTATAATGTTACTATAATTTTAAAGAGAAGATTATTCTTAAGGTAAGTTTCTAAAAACCTATTTCAATTTTTGAGATACCCATGCTTCGGTAAGAAAATGATTATTTTAAACACATCATACTGAGGAAAAGATCTTAAAATGTAAATAATATATAATAACAGTTTTATTATGCATGTTTAGAAAATGATCTTTGCAGAGTAACCAGAGCTCTGATTATGAATATCTAATAATAAATGCAATCATTTACGTAAGGAGAATGTGCTAACCTGGGATTGTACAGAGATGCCCATGTGACCTCCACAAGCAAAGCTAAGGGGACAACTGGGAGAAGTATTCAGCTAATTCAGGCAAAAGGGGAAAAGGGAAAGTTTTTGGTTTGTTTGTCTGTTTGTTTTGAAGGAACTTTTGCTCAGTTACTGTCTAAAGTTCTGTGATTAAAAGCAATTACTTGATGGGGCGCCTGGGTGGCTCAGTCGGTTAAGCGGCCGACTTCACCTCAGGTCATGATCTCGTGGCCCGTGAGGGCTGTGAGTTCGAGCCCTGCGTCAGGCTCTGTGCTGACAGCTCAGAGCCTGGAGCCTATTTCAGATTCTGTGTCTCCCTCTCTCTGACCCTCCCCTGTTCATGCTCTGTCTCTCTGTGTCTCAAAAATAAATAAATGTTAAAAAAAATAAATAAATAAAAGCAGTTACTTGCACTTGTCACAAAATAATATAAAACCTCCTACCAGATAAGCAAAAATTTATCAACAAAAGCCTCCATGAGTGGTGTGTTTCTGTTTGTACGTATACCTATACAAGATCATTTTACGAAAAATATAACAATAAAATGGACAATTTTAAAGACTGGTCGGTATCCATGTGTTTTCAAACTTTAGTATTTGGCAAACTAAAATTATACCTAACAAAATGATTTTGAAAGTACACAGTAGGGGGTGTCTGTGTGGCTCAGTTGGTTGAATGTCTGACTTTGGCTCAGGTCATGATCTCACGGTTCATGAGTTCAAGCCCCACCCCGTGCTGGGCTCTGTGCTGACAGTTCAAACTGGAGCCTGCTTCAGATTCTGTGTCTCCCTGTCTCTCTGCGCCTCCCCTGCTCATGCTGACTCTCTCTCTCTCTCAAAAATAAATAAACATTAAAAAAAAAAAGTACACTGTAATTTGTATTAGGAGTATAGGATTTATAATAAAATTTGTGGTTCATTAATCTTTTTTTTATTTAAAATTTTTTTAAATGTTTATTTCATTTTTGAGAGAGAGAGAGAGAGAGAGAGAGAGAGTGCAAGCGGGGGAGGGGCAGAGAGAGAGGGACACAGAATCCAAAGCAGGCTCCAGGCTCTGAGCTGTCAGCACAGAGCCCTATGTGGGGCTCAAACTCACAAACTGTAAGAACATGACCTGAGCTGAAGTCAGATGCTTACCGACTGAGCTATTCGGGTGCCCCCCCCCCCATTAATCTTAATCATTTGATGTTCTAATGTGAGTTAGATATCCTATTCAAATTTAAGAATTTGCATTTATTATAGCAGATCCCATATAATTCATGCAAAAAGCATATGTTGTCACCCCTTTTAATATTTGAATTACAATGATTTTTCAAATTAGATTTCTCATTTGTTGTATTTATAGAGATCTGTTTGGATAAAACAATATTAATGTTTTTGCACATAAAGTGAATTCTTAACACCAACCAGTGCATGTATTTTAATCTCCTTTTAAGACTTATTTGACTTTTTAATCTTCCTTTTAAATTACAGAAGGCATTAGATAAAAATCAAGTCCCTCCATATCTGTGTTAGCCCTAGTGCTAATCACCAATATGACAAAAATTTAGGGTTTGCCAAAACTAGTCATTGATTGTATGCAGCTGGATCAATGTTTACTTTATTGTCACCTTTCTCCTGAGGGAGAGTATTCAGAGGAAGCTCAGTTCTTAGGATCTGGTGAGGCGACTGATGCCAGAGGAGCAATTATCCCTTGCATCAGATAGAAAAGAACTAAGAAGAGGGACAATGTTCATATCTTTGTATCCAGAAGGAGTGTCATTTGTATCCAGGAGTATGTTTGAAATTTTATGATACAGTTTTTAAAAATACAACGAAATGTGATAGAAAGTTTCCATGTAGATTTACTGTTTGTTATTTTTGTGATTTTCAGATGCACATTTTCCCACTTTTCAACATCTCTGAAACTAGTAGGCATCTAACAATCTAATGATTATAATTGGAATGGCAGCACTTTTATTTCTCAGTAGTGCATAAAATAATGGTGCATCATTCAATCGATGGTGTCTTTTATTCAGTTAGATATAAATGTGGGTAGATATATATATTCCAGGTAAGGACATATGCATCAAAAAGAGACAATCTAGGGGCGCCTGGGTGGCGCAGTCGGTTAAGCGTCCGACTTCAGCCAGGTCACGATCTCGCGGTCCGTGAGTTCGAGCCCCGCATCAGGCTCTGGGCTGATGGCTCGGAGCCTGGAGCCTGTTTCCGATTCTGTGTCTCCCTCTCTCTCTGCCCCTCCCCCGTTCATGCTCTGTCTCTCTCTGTCCCAAAAATAAAATAAAAAACATTGAAAAAAAAAATAAAAAAAAAAAAGAGACAATCTGATCTTTTAAGTATTTTATGACTTTGTCTATAGTCTATTCAATAACAAATTTCAAGTGCCTATTATTGTAGATGCTAAGGATAATGAAGAGTCTACCCTCATAGAGCATATAGCAAGCTGGGAAGACAGACAGTCAGATATTTAATTACCCTATCATGTGGTATGTTATAGAAGCACCAGGGGCTTACATGTTTCTGGTAGAGGGCGACCTATATACTCCAGTGGGTTTCTTGGCAATGACATTCATGTGGGGACTTGAGGTTAGCAAGCAGTGGGAGTAACTGCTTATGCAAGGCCTGGAGACTTCAGAGGAGTTGGCACAACAGAAGAGCTAAAAGAGACTCAATAATCTTGACAGGAATACATTCAGCTCATTTACATCTCTTGATACTCTTCTGTACTTGCTTTGAGAGTGAATACAATTCTCCAGTCACAGAGCACTCTGGATAGGCAGTATATTCTGATTTTAGCATTGTGGCAACAATTCCAAATATCTTTCATCTCAATTTTATAACATGAATTCAAATACACTATTTTGTGTTTCATACAACAGAAGGATTGTGTAGGTAAAGAATAGCACTTTGATCCCTAATTTTCTGAATATGTTTTAAACATGAGCTATTTTATGAAGTATTTTAAGGAGAATATGAAAATTTAGCAACTTCTAAATCTAATGAGAAGTTTTTGGGGTTCGAGGTGGAGGCACATATGCCGAGGAACATCCATCTGAGGAAGTAAAATCAATAGTTATCAGCTGTGCCCAAGTTTATGCATCAAAAGAGCATCATGACAGCAGGGACGACAAATAGGCAAACTGGTGAAACGTGAAATATATATGTATATTTCACTCCTACTCTCAGTGCCTATGTATTAAACAAACAAACGAACAAAAATCCTATGAATGTATTGCTGCCTTTACTGATATCATAATGACTAAAGAGTTTCCCCATGTTCAGTAATTCCTGTCAGTCCACTGTGTGCCACTGGAGGTTATTTCTTTGTTTCTTAACAAAATGTAAGTATCTGATTTCCATGTTCAGCCGTCACCTCACTGGATTTCATACACACACATATATATATTTTTCTTTTTAGAGAGGGGAGGGGTGGGAAGGGAAAGAGGGAGAGAATCCCAAGCAGAGGATTAGACGCAGAGCTAGATTCTACGACTGACCACGAGATCATGACCTTAGCCAAACTCAAGAGTCAGACACTTCTAATGAGCCACTCAGGTGCCTCTGGACTTCATTTTGAATAGGAAATCTTGACTGAAGAAAGTCACAAAGGAAGACACCTTGCTTTTAGGCTAAGTAAAATATTTCTAGGGTGGAGAGACCTATAACTCAATTAGGCATCATTCTATATATTCTTAATATCCAGAGATAGTAGTCTTATTTGGGTTATGATTAATGTAGGGTAGACATCATCTAATTTCACTGTATACCTAAAAGTCATGAAAATAACAGACTTGTATCATTGATTAGGTCCTTATGAAAGTCTTTTAGACAGGTATACTTGGATTTAACATTTAGAGGGTTGAGCAAGAGGGAAATGGAGTTGCATTTAGATAGCCTGTATGGCATATTATCTCACAGCATGAGATCTGAGATCAGAGATCAAAGCTGAGCACAGGCTTTGCCGTTTACTAGTTGTGTGACTTTGCACAAATTAATCTCTTAGCATTTTGGTTTCTTCATCTCCAATATATGGATAATAGTTCTGAATTTTTTCCTGTTTCTCAGATTAAAATGAAATAATATATGCAACGTTTTTGGCACAAGGCCTCACACAGAATATGTTCTCAATAAATATGTGCCTTTCAGCATTAAGTTGTGCCAGTTTTTCTCTGTTATTGTATGTCTTGATCTTTTTCCCCTGGAGGTTTAATTCTGCCATTTGGATATGGCCAATGAGAGGCTGGGCAAGAAATGAGAGGGTGGGAGGAAAAGAAGGGGTATTCATTTCCCCTGCTCCCTCCTGGTGGGGCTTCAGTTTGGGCTCTAGCTGCATTCCTCTTCCTATGTCCCAGCTCCTGTCCAACAGTCCCTCTCCCATAGCTAGAGTTCACAGTCAACCTGACAATGCTCCCTTTTCATGGCTAGGATTAGTAATGGCTTTTCTTCCCACTGTTACTTCAGATGCTTTCTTCTCAGTATTGTTTGTCCTTAGGTGCTCCACCATCTTTTGTCAGTTCCTTTAAATGCCTCTGTAAACAGTCCCTTTATTAAACTTCCTTCAGTTAAATCCTTTATATGTGTCACTAGTTTTTGCTGGGACTTTGACATACATAAAATAATAATCTGTTGACAAATCATTTTAAAATATCGTTAAAAGCTAATACAAGACAATTCTTAATCCAACGGGAAGTTTATTGGGATGGTGGTGGTTTGTTGTGGTGATATAAGCCTACATTTATAAATTTTTTTAATGCTTATTTACTTTTGAGAGACAGAGCATGAGTGGGGAAGGAGCAGAGACAGAGGGAGACACAGAATCAGAAGGAGGCTCCAGGCTCTGAGCTGTCAGCACAGAGTCCTGAGCCTTGATATCATGACTTAGGCTGACGTTGGAAGCTTAACCCACTAAGCCACCCCAGGCCCTCCAAACCCACATTTAGGTAGCCTACCTGGCATATTATTTCACAGCATGCGATTCAAGATCAGAGATCTAAGCTGAGCACAGGTTCAACAGGGGGTGGTGGAGGGAAAGGTGGAGTTCTCTTCCACATGCACAAAACAAGATCATATCCACAGTATCAAAATGAGCGCGAGGATTACGGAGAAAGTAAGGAAACGTGATCGGCTATCATGGGAAGGGTACATTTTGGGCTTTTGGCAGGCAGAATAATGGTCTCCCAAAGATGTCATGTCCTAATCCCTAGAACCTGTGAATGTTACCTTATATGGCACAAAGGACTTGCCATGTGTGATTAAATTAAGGATCTCGAGACAGGGAGATTATCCTGCATTATGTAAGTGGGTCCAATGTAATCAGAAGGATCTTTATAAGAAAGACTCAACAGGGTCAGAGTCAGAGAAAGAAATGGATGATGAAGCAGTCAGAGAGAAAAATCTGAAGATGCTATACTGCTGGCTTTGAAGATGTAGGACGGACCCACAAGCTAAGGAATGCAGGTGGCCTCTAGAAGCTGGAAAAGGCAAGGAAATGGATTTTCCCTGATAGCCTCCAGAAGACATGTAGCTCTGTCTGCACCTTGATTTTAGCCTAGAGATACTTCTTACAGAACTGTAAGATAGTAAATTTGTCTTATTTTAAGCCAATCAATCTGTGGCAATTTGTTACAACAGAAACAGGAAACCAATACGGGCGTAGTAGGAGAGAGAGGGTGCTGGATTAGAGCAGACCCTGAATGGTCAGTTGAGAATTTTGGATTTTATCTGAAGACAATAAAGAGCCATCAAAGTATTTTTGTTTGTTTGTTTTACTAAAGACTAAGATATAATGAAAGTTACTTATTAGGAAGATAGATTAGAGGTTGGGTTCAGATCGGCAGCAAGAGCACTCCACAGGAGTGTGCACTGGTAGGGATAGTGATGAGACCCCAGGTTAGGGGTGGACTCCGAACTGATGAGAAGTTTCCAGGAAAGCTGACCCTATGATGACTGACTGGAAGACCAGCAAAGGAGAGGAAGAAGTCAAATTTCAGATCCTTGTAAAATGGGCATATTATAGCACATATGAGGAACTGACTGATTCTGACACAATAAATTCTAATTTAAATATGATTGAATTTTAGGTACATGCACATATACACATACACAAAAAGGACTTAAGTATTATAATTTAGAAATACCTAGGGGCGCCTGGGTGGCTCAGTCAGTTAAGCGTCTGACTTCGGCTCAGGTCATGATCTTGCGTTCTGGTCTGTGAGTTCAAGCCTCACGTCGGGCTCTGAGCTGACAGCTCAGAGCCCAGAGCCTGCTTTGGATTCTGTGTCTCCCTCTCTCTCTGCCCCTCCCCTGCTCATGCTCTGTCTCTCTCTTTAAATAAACTTTAAAAAAAATTTTAGAAATATCTATATGTTATTCTTCTTTAAGTCCCTTTCTGCCTTAATATGCCTTACCAACAATTGCAGAAAACCCACAGCGTGCAACTTGTGACTGTTTTAGGCATGGGTAAATAAAGCAGTTAAACCTAAAAGATCTTCAGTATATGAAATCATAACTTTTTGACCTCTATTTTTTTTAAAGTTTCATTTTAAAGTTTATTTATTTTGAGAGAGAGAGAGAGAGAGAGAGAGAGAGAAGATATGAGCAGGGGAGGGGCAGAGAGAGCGAGGGAGAAAGAAAAATCCCAAGCAGGCTCCAGGTGCAGAGGCTGAGAACAGGGCTGAAACTCACAAACAGTGAGATCATGGATCATGACCTGAGTTGAAATCAAGAGTCAGCTGCTTAACCTACTGAGCCACCCAGGGCCCTCATTCTTTTTTTTTTTGAGGGGGGGGGGCGGCGGGGGGATATGCAAACTTCATTTGATCCTTTCTGCACTACTGACTGCCTTTTTGGTAAGTTGAAAAAGGTACAACTTGAATAGTCAGACAACTTCAGATTTGGCACAACAACAAAAGGCAAACAACCTCTAAAAAGTTTGAGCTGGAGAGACATCACATAGGTCAAATAAGTGTAAAGGGCAGTGACAGTAGCTGATAAGTTAAACCATTCACTGGCTGTAAAGCTGTTCAGAAGTCTCTACTGTTTGGATTACTGGACACTTCCTGAGTAGTAGAAAATGTTTGGATGAAAAGTCCGTAGCTCATAATTAACTCTCTTAATACCACCTCACTATGTAAAAAGTTTTGCTTACTAATAATCCATTTCTCAGAGATCTTCATAAGAGGTAACCAGGCTTGAACATCCAAATCAGGGTAAACTGGCCAGATAATTCCCGTTTTTAATGGCAAAATGCTGAATTAACTAGTACTCAGAAGCATGCCAGCAAAAAAGACACTGAACATTGAATATTGATGATATGCTAAACCCAACCATTAACCAAACCATTAATCAGGTCACTTTCTTTCACACAATGTATCTTCCAGTTTTCACCACTACAACTTCTCCCCTCAGTCAGTAACTGGTAAAAAAGATCTGACTGTGGGTTAATCATTTGGAAAATCTTAGGAATGATATGATTCAACATTTTTCTGAATTGGATATAACTTTGTATTTCCAGTGTTTTTTTTAAGTCCTCATGAAAAATACCTTTTATACACATGTAACAATACTATACTTTGCATTAAAAAATGGTCTGCTCTGTGACAGTTACAGAGTAAAGGCTCTCTATCCCTTTCTCCATTTCAAAAAGTTCCTCCTCATCCTTGACAGCAACAAAATGCAAAATCCCACCCTTGTGTAACCTGAGGGTAGGAACTTTGCATATAAATCAGGCGCCCTCTAGTTTCTCCCCTCCCGAAGAGCGGGGTGAGGAGGGGAAAGGCCATTCAGTAAAGTCCTAAAATACAGTGTAAACTGTCAAAACAAGTCTGTAGAGTCGCATCTACCTTGTCAAGTTTTCAGCGCTGTCTCCCTGCTACCACCGAGGGGGAAGGTTTTGAAACACATCAAAACGAGTAACGAGAACGAAACGCAGAAACTCCTTTCTGTACTCAGACCTGCCCAGACTACCTGAGCGCCCCAAACTGGACCAGCGCTCCATCCACCCCTCGGGGCCAGAGCTCTCCGTCTCCCTCTACCCAACAACCACAACAAGCCCGGAGCCCCGCGCGCAGATGCCCAGAGACAAGCAGGGTCGCTCACCGGTGAGGAGCCAGCAGCGGGCGACAGCCAGCCCTGGGCTGGCTTGGCGTCGGGGGGCCATGGCCCGACAGCCCGCAGAGCCCGGGGACGCGCTGGATCGGCGGGCAGGACTCGGCGGGGCTGGGAACGGAGCCGCGCGCTCAGGGCCACTCTACCGCCGCAGGTCTGCGTCCGGCCCCGGCCAGTCGCGGCGCGCAGAAGCCGAAGAGTGAATTTCCTGTGTTTTGGACGAATGCCTCTGAGTCCTCTCCACGCTCCTCATATCCCAGACTTACTGCCCCATCGCCCGCCCCTTCGCGTGCTGGGTTTCTGAAATCCCACTGGCAGTCTCCCAGGCTCTGTCCGAGACATGGACAAATAAAGCCAGCTTCGCGGGTTCGTGTTTAGGCTAAAGTCCACCAGCTACAAAGCAAACCTTAAAGGGATATCTGCCTTTCATTGAGAGGGTGATGCCGCTCTCCGGCTAACTCCCTACGGTGGCAGGAAGGCGGGCGAGGGCTGGACCTTCGGAGGGAGTCGCCAGTGCAGTGGCCCCGCCTTCACACCCCTAACTTCTCCCCTGGGTCTGCTCGGGGAGAGTACTTTCAACGTGCCCGGGCTTCTCGGCCCTTAAGGGGAGGCTGCTTCCCTGGGGCCCGATTGCGCAGAAGGAATTCGACGGTCTCTGAGAGAGTGAGCAGGTCTGGTCTCCCCACCTCGCTTCCTGCGGACACTTGAACTTCGCCGTGCTGTGGTCTGGCACTAAGCGTGTGGATGTGGGAGGGGAGGGGGCGTCTACTCCCGCACGCCCCCACTGAAAGGGTTTTGCTTTCGCTTATGGAGGGTTTGCTTCGTTTGATCGTGGTTAAACGGTGGTTGCAGATAAACTTTTCTTTGGGAAGACTGATAAGTTGGAGAAAAGGAGAAGGAAACAAGAATGGGAGAAAAAAGAAAAGAAACAGAAATGCAAGAGGGAAGAGGGAGGTTAAAGAAGGGAGGAAGACAGTCTCTTCAGAAACGGTATGTGTGTGGGCTATTTTGTTTAAGTTGAATGAGAATGTTTGTACACCGGGAACTGAACCTAATAAAGAACCTGGGGACTGTTTTATTTCTTCTTGCTGAAGACTTTTATAACTAGGAGTGCATTAAATCATGTTCATGTTACTCCATCCTCTCCCCCTCCCTCTACTCCAGGGAACTAAAAATTGGGAAGTTAACTTGACGGGTCAAAACGCTGGAGAATGTTACCCCACCCTGGGAGACCCAAGCCAGAAAAAGCACTTAAGAATTTGCAATGATTCCCTTGCTCATCCTGTGAGTTGTACAGCCTCCCTGTTAAGAGCCACATCCACATGTTAGCTTCACTTGCTTTTTTTTTTTTTTTTTTTTTTTTTTTTTTTTTTTTTAAAGCAGCTCTGTCTTAATGGTTTTGAGAATTTCAAAGAAAGGGAAGGAGTGGATGAGTGGATTTGTGTTTACACCTGGTGCCTGGAATCCATTCCATTCCATTCAAAGCAGCTACCAATTGAGTATCTCTCTCTAGCAGGACTAGGGCTAGGCAGGACTAGAGTGCCACCCAAAGGAGGACTCTGCCTAGGACACAATACAGGTGACAGTATAGGTAACCCGAGAGAAGGGAAGGGAGAAGCCACAGGGATGATTGCATAGAGTGCCACCGAACAGGATGACAGGGACTAACAGTTGGAAAAGACAATAAAGAAATTTAATGAAGATCAAAAAGATGGTCAGCCCTGAGATGATGAAAGCCATCAAATGTCAGTAACGTGACCCATCAGCTAAGGAATTTTTCTCTAATTTATTTATATGAAATGATTACCTAGTTGAATATGTTAAAAATACTGCTTTTCCCTGTTTCCAACTTTCATATTTTCATTTCTTAGTCCTATTTTCAAAATATTTATTTATTGCACAAATAAGTCTCTGGAGAAAATCTCATGTTGGATCACAGTTCAAACTCATCAGACATTACTGAGGCTCCATTGCCTATATTCAGTGTTCTCGTATCCCAGTTGGGCTTTCCAGCCTATCTTCATTAACTGGTATCATCAACCTGCCTCCTTTTCCTGGGAAAGCCTTGCCAAGTAATCTCTACATTTCATCTCCCTGTCTATAGTCTTAGTTACGTCTTCTGCCTCAGTGTGGCCCGTGAAGATTTGCACAATAATCAGTAAATACTGCTTAACTGATTAACCGATAAAAAACTGATAAGGGATTAATGTTTAGACATTTAAAAGTCATGATACATACTTTCCCCAAAATATCTCTTCAAATTGTTCTGTTTTCATAAACAATGTGTGTGTATATATATGTAAACATATGTATATACACACATATATATATGTGTATAGACATATACACATTTGGAGCTCTAGAAAATTACAATATTATTTTTAAATGATTTTTTTATTCATTTTTGAAAGAGAGAGAGAGAGAGAGAGAGGGAGAGAGCACAGGTAGGGGAGGGGCAGAGAGAGAGGAACACAGAATCTGAAGCAGGCTCCAGTCTCTGAGCTGTCAGCACAGAGTCAGATGCAGGGCTTGAACCCAGGAACTCTGAGATCATGACCTGAGCCAAAGTCACACACCTATCCGACTGAGCTACCAGGCACCCTGAAAATTATAATATTATTGAATTAGAAAGAAATAAAAAGAGAAATTATAAAATTCTATCTTACTGAAATAAAGTAGGGTTAAAACATGCTTGTATGATCAAGTCTATAATTATTGGGAACTTTAACTTTCTTTGGGGGTTAACAAATACTTTGAATTAAAAATTTTTTTATAAAGTTTATTTATTTTTGAGAGAGACAGAGGCAGCATGAATGGGGGAGGGGCAGAGAGAGAGGGAGAGAGAGAATCCCAAGCAGGTTCTTCACTGCACATAGCCCCATGCGGGTTTGAACTCACAAAACCATGAGATCATGACCTAAACCAAAACTAAGAGTCAGATGCTTAACTGATTGAACCACCCAGGCACCCCTTGAATTTAAATTTTTGAAAATCGTCTCTAAGACTTACAAATTAATGGTGATAACCAGCACTACCAGTGCTGTGGTTAGTTTACTTCCATATGTGTTAGGAATCTTATGACAATATTTATTAATCTTCCTCATTTCACATCAATGCAAATATAGAGACTGAGAAAGTAGTTATTGCTGGAGAATTAAATTTAGATTCAGTGCTCATTTTCTGAACTTCAATAAATCTTAACACAAATCAATTTCAGGCAAGCTATTTTCTTAACTAATTTTATCTTGACAGGAAGACATGTTATTGAGTAAACTGAGGCTTAGAGAAGATAAAAACTAGGGTCACAAACTAGTCATTACATGGGGTCACTTGACAGCAAATGCTAAGCTCTAGACTTTGTACAATATACTCTTCTATTTTAAATGAGATCTAATATGATTAGATCCCTGTGACAATTTGGAGATATGGGTGAAAATTAGAAATACCCTGAGAGGTTAGAGACTGAACTGATTAAGAATTTAGAACACAGAGTCTATGAAATGAGGCAAAGTAATTGGGATTACTGGTTAGTATCTCAAAAAGAAAAACTTATACTTGATACAAAAGTATTCTCCTTAGAGGTAATCTAATATATTAAGTATAATTACTGGAGTAAGTAGGTTCTTGAGTTAAACTCCCTAGATTCATGCCCAAGAACCACCATGTGGTAGCTGTGTGATCTAGGAAAAGTTATGTAGTTTCTGTGAGCCTCAGTTTTCTCAAACATAAAATGGGGATAAAATACTGCTTTTCTCTGAAGAATGTTATGAGGATTATATGAGATGAGCCCATGAAACATTTAGCAAAAATGCCTGGATTACAGTAAATAGAAATGAATCATTCTTCTTCTTCCCAGTTGTAGGAGAATTAGAATTAGACAATGGGAACACAGGGCAGGGCCTGTGTGGGACGGGCCCTAAGGAAATGATACCATTTGCTAGGCATCAAAAGGGAAGGTTAGTGTTTGGCCAAAATCACCTCTATCAACTCTTATCATTATTTCTGGAATGTTTACCTGAAATACTTACTTTGTATTAGGGAATTATCTTGAACATATCCCTATAAAATGGGTATACATTAAGAAATTAAAGCCCATTATGATATTAACAAGGATTTGCTTTTCAAATTAGCTATGTGTCAAGGGGATTTTTTAAAACAAGAAAAGAATATTTCACTAAGGAGTTGGAAATAGGAGAGGGTCTAGAGTTCTGCTCTGATATAGGTCAGTGTTCTTTGGTAGTTAGATCATGGGTTCTCAAAGCCACAGGATAAATAAGGTACTCCCACCCAGATAGAAGAGCAGTGTCAATTTTTATTCAATCATAAATGCTTTTTAAGTTGTTTTATGTTAAAATAACAGATTTTTATAAGAAAAATATAAAATTACATTTTTAAAAAGTTAAATATGAGGTTTAAAATACATTTTAGCATCGGGGCACCTGGGTGGCCCAGTTGGTTAAGCTTCCGACTGTGGCTCAGGTCATGATCTCACAGTTCCTGAGTTCAAACCCCGCATCATGCTCTCTGCTGTCAGTGCAAAGCCCTTTTCAGATCCTCTGTCCCCTCTCTCTCTGCCCCTTCCCTGCTCACAGGCTTTCTCTCCCTCTCAAAAATAAACAAACATTTAAAAATAAATACATACATACATACATTTTAGAGTAGCATCAAATTGTACTTTCTTCCCTCCTTTCCACCTCAGAGGTGTCAAGGGTAGGTGGTATTGTCTAGAGCTGCTTCTGTTTTTACAAAGATTTCATAAAGATTCAGACTTTAAAAATTTTACTATGTATGTATTCAGGGAGTTGCTTTCCAAGACAGTGATGCTAACTCACATGGGGAGCTTAGTTTATTTAGTTGGATAAGTTTTAAGTTCCTGTTGTGTACTAGACTCCAGCACTACGTTCTGCAGAGGCAAAAATCGGTAGAACACTTGTTTTTCTACTGAAAATCTGCTGTCCATTAATTTCTTTCACTTGTAACTAGGGACAGAAAACAAGCAGTTTTGGTCTCAATTATAACATTGCCATATTTCATCTTAAGCCTGTTAAATTAAACAGTCCAGTGAAATTACCATATTAGTTGTTGTTACTTCAACTTGAGAACCCATGATTGCTTCTTCTGTGACCAAAACAAAGTCACAATGATGGGGAGCTTAAACTTCACCACCAACCAAACTTTTTCTTTTTTTTTTTTTTTTTGGTTATTGCATAATGTTCTAGTGTGAATGTTTTTTCACTTAAAATATAAAATAGGTGTTCCTCCCACCCTATTTCCTGAACAAGTCTATGCCAGAAACTTGGTCCAAAGACATTTGGGCAACTGGTACTTAGGAAAAAAAAAAAAAGGACTTTAGAATCCTGGTGAAGGGCAGTTCTTAACACTGTAGGAAATTTCCCTAAAACTTATTGGCAGACTTCAACGTGAGTGACACACGATGGCTGCCCTGGGGGAGGGGGTGTCAGGGTGGAGCCCTGGCAAGAATATTTAATTCATGGCACTCTGACTCACAATAACCATCACTGATGAACAGTAATATTTTAGCTTCATAGCTGGATTTCTTAATTTGCAATGTGAGTTAATTACTTTTTAAGCTATTAGGCAATTCTAGGATTATTTGGTTGATTTAATTACTTTCCCTGTACCAATATCTAAAGAGTTAAATCAGGTAGGTGGGCTCTAAAAATCTCAGAACTGAAATAAATAGAATATTAGTTAGTAGTCAAAACCAAGTAGATTGATATTTCTTGTAATATGACTGGGTCACTAAATATACACATGAGAAAATACTCTTTTGTATCTAGTAAAAAATAAATAGATCAAGAGAAAAGGAGTCCATTATTTGGCTCTGAAATAATAACACTTAAATAGCTTGTTTTTTAAATCATGTGGCTATTTTTCATCTGCTCTACTAGACCATAGTCTATACGAAGAGAGTCAATCACTCATTTTTATTGCCTGAAGCTTCTGCCCCATGTAATTCATTTATTCAAACATTGAAACATTATGGTATGACTTCTGTGCAGTAGGAAGTCTTCTAGGCCTCTCAGGATTCAGAGATGTTGAAATGCTTGGTCCAATCCTCAAGAACATTCACAAGATACCCAGAGATATGCATAGAATGATCTTCCTAATTGTGTCTGTTGAGGCCTTGAATAGAGCATAAAGTCAACAGGAAGAAAAAGACAGGGTTTCATAGAGATGGTGGTCCTGAAATGTGGCCTTGCAGGAAATGGGGAGGGGGTTTCACAGGTGGAGGAAAAGGATAGTGGGTGTTCTAGGCAGAGGCAGCATGAAATGGATGAGTAGAATGGAATAAAATTTAGGAAAGGCAAGTGAAGTTGTGACCAGATATGAAAGGATCTTAGAAGGATGCCAAGGTGTTTGGACTTCTTATAAGCATAGAATATTTTCATAGTTCTGACTGACACATTCAACCATGTTTTTTACTCTGTTTTAACTTTTTCCTCTCATATGTTTTCTGAAGTGGCATAATTTACTCTAGTTTTTATAGTGCAGGAAATGAAATATATCAAAGCCATAAGGCATACTGTGAAATTTCTATTCCCTGAATTTTATGCAGTGCCTTATTTAAGGAAATTTATCATTATTTATTATCAATAAATATGATCATATGTACTACTAAAACAAAGGTGGAAGTTTTGACATTTGTCTCTGACCAAAGACTAAAAATAGTCTAGAAGAATAATCTTTGGTGGTCCTTCTAAAATTTGAAGAAGATGAAAATGAAACCACTATCATGATGCCTGAAGAACTTTTAGATACTCCAAATGGACACCATATAGTAGATATGTAAACATTAAAGATACACTGCCAATATTGGACATTTTAAGCTTTTTGGTCCCAAAGTTGGGGTGAAGGCAACCATGAACTCATAATCATCCAAGTCTTTGTTCTGTGGGTTGAAGACTGATTTTAAAGGCCCTGCACTGGGCACTTGGATGACTCAGTTGGTTAAGTGTTCAACTCTTGGTTTGGCTTAGGTCATGATCTCGAGGCTTTGTGGGTTTGAGCCTTTGCACTGGGCCCTGTGCTGGTAGTGTGGAGGCTGCTTGGGATTCTCTCTCTCTCTTCTTCTCTCTCTGCCCCCACCCCCCACCCCACACTGTCTCTATCTCTCTTAAAATAGATGAAAAAAACTTAGAGAAAAAAAAGTATTAAAGGCCCTGCATTGAAAAAGGAGATCCTGGGGCTTGTCATGAAAGAGAGCCATAATTAGGTGATTCCTCTCCAGGAAAGGAAAATGTAGGCAGCCAAGAAGATACAGCCAGAGACTGGTAGTCAAAAGCCCACTAAAGCTGCCAGGGTAAAGCAAGAATGAAAAGCTAAGTGTGAGCAGGCAATGAAGATGGGAGCATTGTGAAACAAGGTTTGAACCAGAAGTCTCGGAAAACTCAAAAACAAAGACCATAAATACCAGGATCTGCTTGAGTTTTTCTTTTATGTGGGCTCAGAAGTGCTATAAGGGAAACAAGAGAAGAGTTTAAAGTACCTCCTATTTATCTGAGCCATAAAAAGTAATAGGATGGAGCATCTGAGTGGCTCTGACTCTTGATTTCAGCTCAGGTCATCATCTCACAGTTCATGGGATCAAGTCCCACATTAGGCTCTGCACTGACAGCATGGAGCCTCTTGGGATTCTCTCTTTCTCTCCTTCTCTGCCCCACCCCTGCTCTCTCTCAAATAAATAAACTTAAAAAAGTAATGGGACAAGTAATTGGAATATTAGTGTATCAGTAAGGTTAATAAAAATGATAATAATAATTAAACAATTATATATTTATATTGCAGGGAAGAATTTCAGTCACAAAAATAAGAAATATAAAAAAGGAAAACTATTTTTATGAGAATACATTTCTCTCTCAAGATCTCAATATATAAAGATATAATTCAGTGTTTCCCTCTCCTCTACCCCCATCCCCCGAGACTATTTTTTTTAATTTAATTTAATTCCTGCTGAGAAGAAAAGACAAATGGAAGAATATATGACCAAAAGGATGAGTTTTCATTTTCACAGGAACTATAGAAAGTTGTTGAATTCCATGGGTGCAAAAAGAGTCATACAGGATATAAGAATGGAGAGAAACTGGTGGATCCTGAGATGGAGAAACTGGACTTAGAGCTACTAAAAAGATAAGGGTGGAAAGCATTCAGACATGGCCCAGTCCATATTTAAAGCAGCACTTTAGCAGCTGCACAGGAGCCTATTCAGTGCCTCTCTATTATCCATGGACCTAGTTGCTGTTGAGTAAGCAGAATATATCATCCATACCAGGACCACCAACCATAGCCAGCTATTGTGCTCGTCTGGGGGTGGCCTGAGTCAATCCACATGTGACTACCTATGAACACAACATCATTGTCAATAGAAGAAACATTTGTGGAATTATGAAGTACTGCACCTCCAAATATCCACTCCCCCATATAAGTCATGAGAACATTGGCAAAAATGGTCAAAACCAACTTTTTCAAAATTCTGAAATTAAACAAAGAGTTGCAAGAATTTTTTTTAAGTTGAGAAAGATAGCTAAATTTCAAAAAACAGCAAATTCTTTGAGAAAGATAAATAAGAGGTTCAGAGACCTGTGGGACACCATCAAGTGTACCAACATATATGCATGATGAAAACCCTAGAGAAGAGAGAGAAAAGGGCCCAAAAAGCATATTTGTGGAAATAATGTTTGGAACTGTTCCAAATTTGGTGAAAACTATTAATATTCATATCCAAGAAGCTTAATAACCCAAAGTAAGACAAATCTAAAGAGTGCCACACCTTGACTCATCATAGTCAAACTGTCAAAAGCCAAA
Organism: Panthera onca; assembly: GCF_046562875.1. Classification (NCBI taxonomy): domain Eukaryota; kingdom Metazoa; phylum Chordata; class Mammalia; order Carnivora; family Felidae; genus Panthera; species Panthera onca. The sequence goes on along the minus strand of NC_138339.1, from coordinate 39,167,824 downwards.
GAGAAAGAGAGCATAATGAAAGCGGGAAGAGAAAAGTACACATCATGTACAAAGGATTCTCAATAATATGTACTGCTGACTTCTCTTCAGAAATGGTGAAGACCAAAATGGAGTAGGATGACATATTCTAATTACTGAAAGAAAAGAGACTATTAACCATACCCAGAAAGACTATCATTCAAAAACGAAAGAGAAATTTAGATATTCTCACTTACAGAAATACTGAGACAAGTCATTGCTAGCAGAGCTACCCTACAAGATATACTAAAGGAGTCCTTCATTCTGAAATGAAAAGATACTAGACAGGAACTCAAATTTACATGAAGAAATAAAGAACACCAGTAAGGATAATTACGTATGTAACTGCGAAAGAAAATATAAACACATTACAATTTTTTTAATGTTTATTTATTTTTGAAAGAACGAGACAGAGCACAAGTGGGGGAGGGGAAGAGAGAGAGAGGGGAAGACACAGAATCTGAAGCAGACTCTAGGCTCTGAGCTGCCGGCACAGAGTCTGATGTGGGGCTCGAACCCAGAACTGTGAGATCATGACAAGAGCCGAAGTTGGATGCTCAAGGGACTTAGGCACTCAGGTGCGCCTCCTTTCTTTTATCATTTTCAAAAGATAATTATGTGAGAGCAATAATTATAAAACTATACTGATGGGTTTGTAATTAATAAGATGGAATTTGTATAACAATAGCAGCACAAAAGACCGGAGGAAGTGGGAATATATTGGAGCAAAGTTTTGTATACTACTGAAATTGATTTCAACTAGATTGTTTTAAGATGCTAATTTATTTTTATTATTATTTTTTAAGTTTGTTTATTTTGAGTGAGGAGAGAGCATGCTCATAAGCCAGTAAGGCAGGGGCAGAGAGAGACAATTCCAAGCATGCTCCTGGCTGTCAGGGAAAAGCCCTCAATGCTGGGCTCAGGGCTTGATCCCATGAACTGTGAGCCACCCAGGCTTCCTGTGAAGATGCTAATTGTAATCATCAGGGAAACTGAAGAAAATAATTAAAAAAAAAAAGTAAAAGGAAACACAAGGGAATTACCATGGTATGGTATAAAATATCTTTAACAACAACAACAAAGGCAGTAATGGAATAATGAGGGAAGTTTCCTTACATCATATAGAAATTAACTTAAAAGAGATCAGAAGCCTAAATGTACAAGCTAAAACTGTAAAACATACAGTAGAAATATAGCAGTAAATCTTTATGACCTTGAGTTAAGTGATGGTTTCTTAGATATAACACCAATAGCACAAGTAATAAAAGAAAAAAAATAGATAAACTGGATCTTATTAAGTTTTAAAACTTTTGTGCTTCAAATGACACTATCAAGAATATAAGAAGACAACCTACAAGATAGGAGAAAATATTTATCAATCATAAATCTGATAAAGATCTAGTACCCAGAGTATATAAAGAACTCTTACAGCTCAACAATAAAAAAAAAAAAAAAAACCACAAGAAATAACCCAATTAAAAAATAGACAAAGTCTATAAATACACATTTATATAAAGAAGAGATTAACATAATCAATAAGCACATGAAACGATGCTAAACATTAGTTACTGGAAAACACAAGTAAGATACTATCTTACACCCACCAAGATGACTATGACAGTAACAAGTGTTAGCAAGGACATGGAAAAATTAACACTCTCATGGCCTGTAAAATAGTGCAGTCAGTTTGGAAAATAGGAATTTCCTCAAAGAAGTTAAACACAGAGGGGTGCCTGAGTGGCTCAGTCGTTGAATGTCTGACTTCAGCTCAGGTCATGATCTCACGGTCAGTGGGTTCAAGCCCCGCGTGGGGCTCTGTGCTGACAGCTCGGAGCCTAGAGCCTGCTTCCAATCCTGTGTCTCCTCTCTCTCTGCCATCTCCTCCCCTCTCATTTTGTCTCACTCTGCCTCTCAAAAATAAATAAATGTAAAAAAAAATTTTAATAAAAAAAAGAAGTTAAACACAGAGTTCCCTTATGATTCAACAATGCTACTCCTCAGTGTGTGTGTGTGTGTGTGTGTGTGTGTGTGTGTGTGTGTACCCAAGATAACGGAAAACATATATTCACACAAAAACCTGTACATAAATGTTCACAGTAGCACTGTCAGAATAATTAAACAGTGGAAACAACTCAAATGCCCACCAATTGATAAATGGATAAATAAAATGTGATATATCCATACATGGGGATATTATTCAGCCATAAAAAGGAATAAACTACTAACACATGATTCAACATGAATGAATCTCAAGAACACTCCAGTTGAGAGAATCACAAAAGGCCACATGTTGTGTGTGATTCCGTTTATATTGAGATGTCTGGAATAGACAAATACATAAAGAAAGAAAGTAGATTAGTAGTTGCCAGGACCTGGAGGGACAGAAGAATCAGAAATGACTGCTAACCTAAGGAGATTTTTTTTAGGGTGCTGAAACATTCTAAAACTAGATAGTATTGATGGTTGCACAACTCTGTGAATATATTAGAAGCCACTAGAATTGTATACTTTAAAAGGGTGAATTTTATGTTATTGTAATAAAGGTATTATTTAAAAAACAATACCGTGCTGATAAACAACAGGAGATAAGTTGAGATCAAGAAGCCTAGTCTACATGCACAGAAGTAGAATTAATGAAGAGTAGTTTCATCTTTAACTTTTGGTAAAAATCGATTAGTCTATGTATCTACTTTGGAGTATAAGGAATAATCAGTGACTCACAATCATTGCTTGTTATGCTTTCGGGTAGTGTATAGAGATTTTACAGTAGAATATCTTGATTGTAAATTGTAGTCTCAAATATTCTGCAGCAATTTTTTGACAATGCGTGTAGATGCAGGACAAATGAAAAATAATATGTTCTTTCTCAATTCTCAACTTGTTACATGTCAGAGTTCTAGAAAGCAACACAAAGTACAATGTTGACAATGGTTACAAACAGAAAAAACAAACTGCCAGCTTCTTCAAAATAAATACTGTTTAAATGTTAGTAGCTGGTTTACTATTTGTTGAAGTACTGATTCAATAATGTCTACTAATGAGAACAATGTGTTAAGCAATATAAAATTCACCAAGATTATCTCTGTTTTTTGCAAAGTGTTAAGGCATTTGCATGAAGTAGAAGAGAAAACAGAGTGCAGAGTATATTTATTCAGTGGGGAAGATCTCTAGATATCAACATGAGACCATGGGGAAGATGAGCATTACAGAGATTCTCTCTCCGTTTGCTCTCAGCCCTGTCATTGAATCCATGCTCATAACTCTTCTAATAAAGTTAGATGTCCTAAAATTGAAAACAGGAAGAAATACTGGAAATAAAATCCCAACAAGTAAGCAACTTCCAGTGATCTCTAATGAACTCCTGTTGCTTATTTTAAAAATTATTCCAACTCTTATTTATAAAACATAAGATGGAATTCAAAATGAATTAGAAGAGACTTGAAATAGAAGAAACTTGAACTGACTCTATTCTACAGGGGTTTTAAGGGATTTCTTACAATGGTTTTTAAAAAAAGGAAGCCTTTTTTTTTTTTTTTTACTGTTTTCACTGTTCTTCAGTCAAAAACTAATCAAGTCAGTAAATGAAGCAAGTCTAGTTATAGCCCAACATTTAAAACACATGCACGACTGTGAATGTACACGTAAGCACACACATAAACACACACATACACACACACACACATAAACACACACATACACACACACACACATACATACATTCTAGAAAATCCTTCACAATAGGACACTGGTCTATGCAGAAACACTAGCTAAGGTTAAGAATGCTCAACTACTTAGTTATATGTGGCTCTTTGCAATATTTTATCCTTTTGCTTCCTTTATTGACTTTACATTATAGCCTTATAAGCATCTGAGCCATATTATCATCATTCGCCATTGGTTTTAAAACTTTAATCTCTTTCTCAATTTAAGGATCCATCATAACCATTCACAGAAAAGATCTTACATGTTAGCTAAATTGTTATTGAGAATTTTTCAATTTATTATTGTAATTTGTTTTCACAATGTCCCCATTAGGAAGGCTGGGTAGGCATCTATAATTTACTTTAGTTTTCAGAAATCCAGAGCCATACAATAAATGGAATTGCCAAAACTTAAACCTGACCCTGGAGGTTTTGTTTTTTATTTTTAAAATAAAGCTGTGTATCCACAATCTGGGAACATTTTAAAAAGAATTTTTTAGAGAATTTACTTTATGTTAAACTGGTATTTTGATTCTTGTCTGTTTGCAGTAAATACACACAAAATATTTGAATAAATCTCTAGGACACATCTGTTTCCTGTTCATTGTGCACATCATGTTATAAGCTTTTGGAATGAAAAGTGGCATTTAAAAACCGCAAGAAATGACAATAGCAGCAGTGATGATGTTTTTCGGCCCTTACTGATAATGTGGGAACTGATTATTTATCTCAAAAAGCTTTTTATAAAATAAAGCAAACTATGGAACATATTCAGTTAGAAAATAAACCTTGAAATGATAAACCTTGAAAGCAATAGTGATAAAGAAGAGTTTCAACAAACATTTCTGTGATTTTTTAAACATGCTAATGTTTCCTAAATACTTGATCAGGTTGTTTCATTAATTTTATAATGCTGTCACAAGTTGATGCCTGTGTGGAATAGGTATTATTCTTTTAGGTAACACAGGTGGTTGACGCACCAGAGCATTTTTTTTTTAATCTAAATAGGTACACAGCTTTTAAATAGTCCTATTTTGGGCAGGCTACTAACTTTGATTTGGAAGAGAATTTATTTTAGTTTGCTTTTGGTCTCAGTTTTCTAAATTAATAAATCTTAGTTTAGACCTTAAAGATATAAGTGATTTGAGAATTAAAATTTCTTTGATGAGAAAACATGTCTAACTTTACCTTATTTGAAGTAGGATCTATTTGTTATTTAAATACACATCGAATATCAGTAACTAAAAAAATTGTACTAAAGCAAAAAAGAAATTGACTCTCTCTCCTTTCCTTTCCCTTAATTCCATTTCTTACCTCCTTTAAGGGAAGGTTTCTGCAGTCTGGTTCATATCTATAGAAATCAAGGGTCCCTCACTAGGAATGAGGCCTCTCTGGTCACATACAAAAATATATGTCTGTCTGTCTGTATATATGTGTGTATTTATCTCCCACTCTGTCAGCCATGACCCAGCAGATAACAGAAGCTATAGCCAGCTGGGAGTTTGAACACAGTTCACTAGAGGGGCTGTTTACAGACATGTAGTTAGGGCTAGGGGAACCAGCAAGGCATGTGGGGTCAGGAACTATTCCCACCCCTAGGCCTCTAGGTATAAAGGAAAGAGATGGCATAACTAGGAGATGGCATTTCCAAAAGTCTTGGAAGGGAGTGGGTGTCCAATAAAAGCTGTCCTTGTAGAAGGAGGCAGCCTGTGGTGTGGAGTAGGTATGTGGATAGAACCTAGGGTGAGAAGGAGCCAGGAAGGGCGCCAGGAAACATCTAGCTTGTCCCTTCTGCTCTCTCCAACATCCTGCCTGAGGCCAATCCTCCAGAAGACAAGGGGACATGGTTAGTGCCATCCATAGGGGTCAGTCTCCCCTGGGACACACAGCAAAGTGGAAAAGGGCAAAGAATGGATGGGGGTGGGTAGCAAATGTAGAATACCAAACCCCCATCTTCAGTGTGTCATTCTCTTAGTCTGGCTGCCTAACTTGCTAGGTGAGTTGACCTCTCACATCTTTGTGTTCTTACTTAAGTGAGAATTTCTTCCCCAAAGGCTGGGACAATGCATTATCTATGGGGCCACCTGACAAAAGCAAGCAAGGCCTCCCTCTCCCCCTGCTCTCAAGCCCTAGGCTCCAAATTATTGGTGGTGGTGCTTTGGGGTGATGAATTTTCTAATAGGTCTCCCTAATTTCAGGCTTCCCATGTCCCAGACTTAATTTATGAGGATGATTCAAAGTCAGAGCCATGATCCTGAAGTAGAGTTACTGGGGGGTTCTTATACAGAGTTTGATTTGCTCTGATGTGCTACAGCTCTTTCAGGCAACTTCATTTAGATCAGGACTTTGATGATCATATTGGCCATACCTTGAGACTGATAGTTCCTCAGAGGTTCCCAGGGACTCTGGTTGTGCTCAAAGCACCAGTAAGCATATTACACTTGGATGAAAGTGTATAGACCAGAAGGCCCTTGTCTAAAACTCTGAAATATTATATTTCTATAAAATAAAAATGTTTTGAAACCAAATTCAATATTCAGTCTTGTTTAACACTGAAGTTCAGACCATATACACTCTTCAATATGGTGAAAAAAATATATTTGAAATCAACTTTCCGGTATTACATTTCTGTGCAGCTCTGGTTCTCATTTTAGGAAAGAAAACTTCTTGCCAAAAGGCACTGGAATCACCCTTAAAATGCATCTGTTTGGTATCATGTAAACATGAAATAATATGAAGACAATTAAACATTATTAATGAATCTTATTTTCCCATGTTTAAAGGTTTTTTAAATTCACTTCTTTAGGAGGTCAGGGAGAATATTGTGGCCAACACAAGGAATTAACTGATACATTCTACTGAATGACACCATTAATCTAATGAGACTCTAGAAGAATTAAATAGTTTCAAAATATGAAGACAATTATGACCAGTGCTATGATTGCTATTACTACAAAATGTCCTTCTGTAGTCTTCCCCTTATGTCAAAAATATAATGAAAAAGTTGGAGAGGAAAATACAATAAGAGAATGCTTCAAGAGAAAATTTGAAACTTAGAAATAAAGGAAATAAGGATATTAGATTGTTCTGCTATTGAATGAACCTCCCTTGAGATTTTGCTACTTGATGGATTAGTGTACCAAAAATAATCTTGTCTGTTGAAGATATACACAGGGAAGGATCACAGAATCTCTGCAGAAAGTTTCTTGTCTTTAAATTTAGATTTTTATTGGTTCATTTATCAACACAAACTGTGACACCTTCTTTTAAGTGCTAGAGTAGGGACAGGATTGGGGGAAATAGAGACTAAGAGTGGGGACATGTTAGCAGGAGATCTGGTTGGTTAGCAGACAAATCAAGGGAAGTGAGAGAGATCAGTGCTACCTAACGGCCTCACAACCTGCTATCTCATAACATAAGATAATGGAGAAAACAATGAGTACGTTTTTTAAGCATCTGAACAAGTGGAGTTATGAAATGTTCACATGCAAGAATAGTTATCTGAGGCTATTGATTCAATTGTGCAAAATCTGGGGGTAGGCAAGGAGAATACAGATCTGTGCTTTTGATGAGGCTAATAAAAAGCTACATTACCAATAGAAGAACACAGAGCAAGTCAGAGGGTCGGGGCAGAAGTCTTCTGGTGACAGAGAGAAGCTGGTGGTAGAAGGGTGTCTTTGTTTAAATTTAGCTTGCAACTATAATTTTAAACTGATTATATATCTCAACAAATCCTTTAAATCTGCCTATCAGTGGGATCTGCCACATCTGTTAAAAAATATTTATTATTCAGGAACTTACAAGAAGTCTTCAGAATTTAGCAGAGTATATGGGAAGCTTGTGCTTTAATTTCTTGACTTAGTGGTTTAATAAATATTTATGAAGCACGTACTATATGAAAAGCATTATAAGCCACCATAAAAATATTTGTCACTTAATATCAATTTTTTTCTCTAGTATAGAACCTTTAATTGAATAAGTCTTTTATGCTATGTGTGTATGTGCTAAGTGTGTATGTGTTTTAGATTTTTTGTTATATAAAAATGGAAAGACTTATCAATGTGTTTTATAAAGATAACTTTTCTAGAAAAAAGTTATGACCTCCTGAAAAAATTTTGGACAGCCACACATTAACACAAAAAGTCAGCCTTGTAAACAAGGATTTCTGGAAGTTTGATTTACAAGGTCCTCCACCCATTTTCCTGTCACACAGGATATAATGGCTTTTGTTGAAATGTAGTGTCACACTAAACTGGCAGTTACCAAGTGCATTGCTTATTATTTATATCACTCTATAGAGCTACATTTACAGGAAATCAAATAGCTTTTAATAGATATACTTTATTTATGTCAAATAATAAAATTAAGGGTTTTTTTTTATAAACTATTCAGGCATGGAGATTAATATTTCATATATGCCAAGGATAATTTTATTTAAAAAAAATTCTGTATTCATAGTCTATAGGTGCATAGTTAGTTACCTTCTATGAATCAGAATTCAGACCCATGATCCTTCTTCGTTTAACCATTGCCTCCTAACAAGTTCCGCTAGAATGAACTGTCAGTTATTAGTGGACATTCTTCAGGGTGCTGATGACTTATTGGGAGTACAATAATACATTTTAACCTAATAGCTTACCAAAGTCACATTTTGCTGTTATTTTATTGAATTTTATATTTGGTACCAATATTTTATATGCTGTTTATGGGTATGTCTGCTGTAGTCCATGTTATGATGGAGTTTTGTTTTTTGGACCATAAGTTACTAAAAGTGATTAATCATATCTATCTTCCTGTTTTTTTGTTTTTTTTTTTTTTTTGACTGAGTCCACAATTGTAGGGCAAGTTTGATTACAGATTGAAGATTATTTAACTTTATGTGCTATATTCATTGAATACTATTCTATTCAATGACTGCTGCTCTCAGGTAGGAAGGCTTGTACATATATTCATTCATTCATTCATTCATCCATTCATTTAATTTTCAGAATTTTTTGAGCACCTAATATAACCCAAGTAATTTTTAGGAAGTAAATAAAAGAGATACAGTCCCCGCATTCAGGAAGCTTATCATTTGTTGGAAGGAGATAAACAATAAGCAATAAATATATAAGTGAGACAACATGTCACATAGGAATAAATATTACACAGATAATTATAATACAGTGGCTGGTGGCTACTTTCATTGACAGAACAGACCTGAGAAAATGACATTTAATGTGTCTTTTTTTTTTATGTTTATTTATTTTTGAGACAGAGAGAGACAGAGCATGAACGGGGGAGGGTCAGAGAGAGGGAGACACAGAATCTGAAACAGGCTCCAGGCTCTGAGCTGTCAGCACAGAGCCCGACGCGGGGCTCGAACTCACGGACCGCGAGATCATGACCTGAGCCGAAGTCGGCCGCTTAACCGACTGAGCCACCCAGGCGCCCCTAATGTGTCTTTTGAATGAAGACAACTTTGTGAAGTTCACATAGGTATCATCTAAGTTTATATGAGAAGCAAAGATAAAAGAAAACTTAAACAAAATCTTCTTGTGCCACAAAATTTTCCTTACTCATTACTGCATGAATATACACACCTTTGGTCAAGAGACTGGTCAGTGTGTGCAGACATGGGACAAAAGTGGTATTGGAAAAATACATCCAGGAGTAAGTTGCATTGAATGGGGGTTATTTGCAGAGTTGGATATAAAGAATGAACCATGCATGGCATGAATACATTGAGGCTGTAGAAAGAAGGAGAACTTGAGAACATCGAGAAAATTAAACAGCAATTCCCTTTTATTTCCCATGTGTCTACCCACTGGGCCTAGAGATGTAGAGGATTAGCAAAAGGATGCCCTGACTGAGTAGCATGGGCTATTTGTGTAGGGATAGGAAGGGACTGCTTAGAGATTCAAGTCATTTGTATACATGTTTAGTAACAACATTTTATTTAGAATCAGAATTCAGAATTCTACATTATAAAAAAGTAACTTTAAAAGATCACATTAGGTATGTGTATCTAAGAGTTAAACAATCTTTAAACCACAAGAATAGTAACAATTTAGTTATCTACATCCTGACGCTCTTTTTTTGGGCGGAGGCAGGGGGAAGTATTAGTACTGATATGAAAATACCAGTTTTTCTTTCAAACTGTGACTTCTCTATCTTTTGTACTAGTCTAAATGTGGAGCCCCAAGCATATTAGGAAGCATTTTGTTTTGTTTTGTTTTGTTTTGTTTTGTTTTGTTTTTTAATCTCAGAGTCGAGTCTAAATGGCTCTCTGTAACTGTAAAAAAATAAAAATAAAAATGTGTAAACAAATTTGGTCATTAAATGGAATGCCTGAGACTCAAGTAAGAAAATCCATGAACTGACTCATTTCCAATTTCTTGTTTGTGGTATATAAACTGAAGTTGCAAAAAAATTAACTGGGTGAAGCTGGGTTGTGCTCAAGAGTTCAGCATCATGCCAGACAGAATTCGAAACACTAATGTGAAGTGTCCAGAAAAAAAACCCAAAACATGTCTGGCCTTTAGAAATGGAATGTGGAATTCATTTATTAATTTTGATAATGTGTTGGTTCAATTTAAAATGTCTGTTTATGATAATTACCTTTAATCTAGCCTTCCCTAGAAGGAAGAGGAAAGGGAAAGACATTGCATTATGCTGAGCAGAAAACAAAAATCTTGTGATAATCCATTATAAAACTGTGCTACATCCAGAGTGACAGGTAGTAAAGCAGCTTTATGTGCTGTTATTGAATGTATCATGTTTTGTTGTTTAAATCACCAATATTTTTTCAGGGACTGTTTAATAACCTTTATTGTGTCCCTCATGAAAAAAGAAATCTATGCAAATTAAAAAATAAATACATATTATTATAAAAATTAGACAGTAAGTAAATAACCACACAAATTAGGCAATAATAAAAATAAAATAATACATAGTCTTGCCATTAAGTGATAACCTGCTGGTAACGTTTAGAACCCTTAAAACTGATTCTGATGTACATGTGCATATGCAGATATTTATAAAACTATGATCATGCTATGCATACCATATTCTTATAATCTATTTTTCCTTATGAAATTTCACTGTATGATCTACTTTTCCTTATGAACATATTTTCACACCCTTGAATATATACTGACATGATCAATTTTAATATGACATTTTATTGCGTGAAATGAAATACACATCCTTTTCCATTAGTCACCTAAGTGACTTTTGTTATTAAAACCAGTGTTCTAATGGACCTAATCAGGGGTAAGCCGTGCAATAAGACATACATGATGCACACTTAACCCAGTCCAGGAGTTTGGTGAAAACCTCTCAGAAGCTTAAACTTCTAAGCCGACACAAAAAGCTGAGATCTGAGAAACCCATTTGTAAATGATGAAGAAAGATATACCCTAGGTTGAAGATCCTTTCTCTTTATTCTTAATATTCTTTAATCATTAATTTAGTAGAATGTTCTTTAAATGCCTTCTTGCTCTCACTGACTTTCAGAATTCAGAAAGAAGTTATTTTACTCTTTTCTCTCTCCCCCTCTCTCTGCCATATATATAGTTATTTGTATAGGTACAATAAAAATGGTCTTCCTTCTCTCAGGATATAACTGAACAAACTGATTTTGTAACCAAATTACTTGCATTTCCTGGAGTCCCATATATGAGAATAGTCTCATTTAATAAGGCACAGAAAGTTCACAATTAATGAATAAGGATTATACTTTATATGTGGAATCAATGTCTAAACCCTATCAGGAAACCGGTCAGGTATCTGTTGTATGGCTGATAAAGCCTTTGAGGTGATAAATGAGGTTACTTCCTGTCAGCCTAGGAACCCTGCAGATTTGAGATATCTTGAAAACAGACAAGTCAAATCTACATTTGCCTCACCTTTGCTCTTTAGAATCTTTTTTTTTTTTTAACGTTTATTTATTTATTTTTTTTTTTGAGACAGAGAGAGACAGAGCATGAACGGGGGAGGGTCACAGAGAGAGGGAGACACAGAATCTGAAACAGGCTCCAGGCTCTGAGCTGTCAGCACAGAGCCCGACGCGGGGCTCGAACCCACGGACCGTGAGATCATGACCTGAGCCGAAGTCGGACGCTTAACCGACCGAGCCACCCAGGCGCCCCTGCTCTTTAGAATCTTAAAGTCCATTCTAAATAGAAGTCATCTTCTAAATAGAAGTGACTGTGCATTAGCAGAATTATAAACTATGCCCCTGAGCTGGGCCCAGTGGTTAGGAGAACCCAAGCGATAGCAAACACCAAAAGATAAAATAGTAAAAATACTCACAAGATGAAAATTAAACATTTTGTTTTAATCTAGAGACAGGAAAAGTAGTAAAAGATTAAGTTAAGGATGCAACATAGAAGATACATTTCTACATTATAACACAGATGTGGAGAAGGCCCATGTCATGAGCCAGAGAAAATACAGGGATCGGAATTTCTAGATCACACATAGCAATATACAGCTGAGCTGGTTTAATGTTTTTTTTTTTTTTTTTAATATTTATTTATTTGAGAGAGAGAAATGAGAGAGAGCATGCACAAGTCGGGGAGGGGCAGAGAGAGTGGGAGAGAGAGAGGATCCCAAGCAGGCTCCACACTGTCAGTGAAGACCCCAACGTGGGGCCTGAACCCATGAACTGTGAGATCATGATCTGAGCTGAAATCAAGAGTCAGATGCTTAACTGACTGAGCCATCCAGGTGCCCCACAGTTGGGCTTGTTTTAAAATAGTGTTTTTGCTGTCACTTCAGTCATGAATCAAATTGGGATTGTGGGCAAAGCTGTATTAATATTTGTTTAATTTAAGTTGCTTAAGATTTGGTCAATGGTTTTGTGTGGGTTATAGGAAATTATTGGTATATGAGGTATCACTTTTGTCTGTTGCTTCTATTTTGGGTGAGGTAGGTAGGTGACATATTGTGGCAAATAAGAATTGCAGCATGCAAGAAACTGGTCCTTAACCGCTGTGGGAAATAAGAGGAACTAGAGGTTGGAAAGAAATATTCTAAGTCAGATCATCTGTGGCCACCTGACTCCCTCTGAAGACTGTGTGAAATTTTTAGCAATATTTTAAGAACAGGAGAATGATAAGATTTCATGCTTTTTTGATCACTGAGTAATATTCCATTGTAAAATCTTGCCATTTGCAGCAACATGCATGGAATTACAGTGTGTTATATTAAGTAAAACTAGAGGGGAGATGGGTGGGGGGGATGGGCTAAATGGGTGACGGGCATTAAGGAGGGCACTTGTTGAGATGAACACCGGGTGTTATATGTAAGTGATGAATCACTGGGTTCTACTCCTGAAACCAATACCACACTGTATGTTAACTAACTTGAATTTAAATAAATAAATTAAAAAAAAAAAGGGAATAGGATAATGAAATAAGTATTTGCCAGCAAAAAGCTGATAGGTTTGATCAAACTTTGAAACATTGTTTTTACTTCCTTCAGATGGAACATTGTGATGAAAGAGACCAAAGAAGCTTTCATTGGTTTATTTATGTTCCAAAAGAATGTTAGTATGCCTAGTGTCCACATTCATCAGAAAAGTATTGAGGTGAACTTTCCAAGCTGGGTTCATTTCCTAACATGACAAAGGAAATTACCAACATTATAGTTTTTATACTCATGACCATACCTTTCCAGTGTATGCAGGAATTACAAGCAAAATATGGACAATCTGTTTATTTTTGTACAGTCAGCTGGATAGGAGGTGAAAATGTGTTGAAGAGAATTTAAACTACATGTTGATATCATGGAGTTTTTGGAGTTAAGGATATATGGAAGAACCAATTTGTCAGAACCCTCAGGAATCGTGGTATGCTGGTTTCTTACTGATATTAGAAAATAATACAAATTGAATTTAGTTGTAAAGAAAAAACAAACAAGATAAATACAGCTCTACTTTCTTTAAGAAAGTAAAATATTCAGATTCAAACCAGACTTTGAGTTGAGTAAATGTAGGTTAATTTCTTTTTTCTAACATTCCCTGAGTTTCCTAGAGTTGTAGATTGCCCAAATTTGCAGATATGTTGGTGTAAATGAAGGTCCAATTCCAATTAAGAGGAAGTTCTTAAGTTACAGTAATATGAAAGCCTCTTTAAGTTTTGGCAGAAATCCTTGGAAGATAAACCTCAAGATCCTTCTAGATAATCACAAATATGACATACCTACATGCCTCAATATACAAAGAAACTGATGAAGTTTTAAGTGAACATTTCTCAACAAGTTAATACAGAAACCCCAGAATTATGGAGATGTGTATATAAATCTTAAAACTAGTAAAATATTTAGCTCTGAGACCAAACTGAGCAAACACTTAGCATAAACTATACAAATATACCTGAAAATCCCCACTGATGATGTTAACCTAGATTCAGAATTGGGAGGAGCCCTGAAAAAAGTTCTTTAGCCATTCTTTAAATGCCAACACTGTGTTCCAACTACTTGTTCAAAATTGATAAGTTAGTAGCACTGAGTCAATTAAAACCAACCAACCAACCAACCAACCAACCAACCAAACAAACAAGCATGTTTGTATTTAAGAAATTGATTATATCATTCTCCGATTACTTTGGCTTCTTTTGCTTATGACTTGGCTTATATTTTAACACTTATCATTAAAAGACTCATGAAGCTCATTTTTATGGATCATATCTAGGGGATCAATGACCTGCTATAGAAAAACACATGAGGGGCACCTGGGTGACTCAGTCAGTAAAGCATTCTACTTCGGCTCAGGTCATGATCTCACAGTTTTTGAGTTCAAGCCCTGTGTTGGGCTCTGTGCTGACAGCTCAGAGCCTGGAACCTGCTTCAGATTCTGTGTCTCCCTCTCTCTCTGCCCCTCTCCTGCTCATGCTCTGTCTCTCTCTGTCTCTCAATAATAAATAAACATTAAAAAAAAAGAAAAGAAAAACACATGAAACAAGGTGGTTATTGAGTCAGGAGGAGTTGCCTGTCTTAAAACAGTTCCCTGAGATGTAAAAAAAGTAAATGAGGCTCTTTTGATTATAACAATATCATCAAATTTCGGCTAATACATATATTCTGAAAGGAAACAATCAGTTGGTCACAGAGGCAACTTTAAGGAGTACTAATAGCTTTTCTTTTCTTTAAAAAAATTTTTTTAATGTTTTTATTTATTTTTTGAGACAGAGAGAGACAGAGCATGAGCAGGGGAGGGGCAGAGAGAGAGGGAGACACAGAATCTGAAGCAGGCTCCAGGCTCCAAGTGGTCAGCACAGAGCCTGATGTGGGGCTCGAACTCACAGACTGAGATCATGACCTGAGCCGAAGTCGGACGCTCAACTGACTGAGCCACTCAGACGCCCCTAATAGCTTTTAAGGGCCCATATGGTCTCATCTTACTTCTGTTTCTCTCTGGCTGTTTCTTCTATTCTCATTATTATCTGGCCAATCTCATAAAATTAAAAACTGAAATTTTACAAATATAAAAATAAAAATCTTTTGGGGAGCCTGGGTAGCTCAGTTGGTTAAGCGTCTGACTCTTGATTTTGGCTCAAGTCATGATCTCACGGTTTGTCAGATGGAGCCACATGTTGGGCTCTGCACTGAGCAGTGCAGAGCCTGCTTGGAATTCTCTGTCTCCCTCTCTCTCTGCCCCTCCCTGGCTCTTTCTCTCTCTTGCTCTCAAAAATAAATAAATCAACATATTTAAAAAATTAAAATCTTTTAAAAAGCAAACATTTGGAAGGGAGCAATTCTGGTTGTCTTGGTGAAAGCCAGACCACTTCATGGCTCAGAGATTAATCCAAATTATAGTGTCCTTGGGTTAAGTGCTCAGGAATGTCCTCAAGAATGACTATTTCTCTGCAAAGGACAGCTTAGGAGATGGTTCCGGAAGATGGCGGCGTAGGAGGACGCGGGGCTCACAGCGCGTCCTGCCGATCACTTAGATTCCACCTACACCTGCCTAAAGAACCCAGAAAACCGCCAGAGGATTAGCAGAAGGGAGTCTCCGGAGTCAAGCGCAGACTAGAGGCCCACGGAAGAGGGTAGGAAGGGCGGCGAGGCGGTGCGCGCTCCACGGACTGGCGGGAGGGAGCCGGGGCGGAGGGGCGGCTCGCCGGCCAAGCGGAGCCCCCGAGTCTGGCTGGCAAAAGCGGAGGGGCCGGACGGACTGTGTTCCGACAGCAAGCGCGACTTAGCGTCTGGGAGGTCATAAGTTAACAGCTCTGCTCGGAAAGCGGGGAAGGCTGGAGGACAAAGGGAGGGAGAGCTGCTGAGCCCCCGGACGGCAGAGCTCAGCTTGGCGGGGAACAAAGGCGCCAGCGCCATCTCCCCCGCCCATCCCCCAGCCAAAATCCCAAAGGGAACCAGTTCCTGCCAGGGAACTTGCTCGCTCCGCGCAAACACCCAACTCGGTGCTTCTGCGGAGCCAAACCTCCGGCAGCGGATCTGACTCCCTCCCGCTGCCACAGGGCTCCTCCTGAAGTGGATCACCTAAGGAGAAGCGAGCTAAGCCTGCCCCTCCACCCCCCGTGCACCTTGCCTACCCACCCCAGCTAATACGCCAGATCCCCAGCAACACAAGCCTGGCAGTGTGCAAGTAGCCCAGACGGGACACGCCACCCCACAGTGAATCCCGCCCCTAGGAGAGGGGAAGAGAAGGCACACACCAGTCTGACTGTGGCCCCAGCGGTGGGCTGGGGGCAGACATCGGGTCGGACTGCGGCCCCGCCCACTAACTCCAGTTATACACCACAGCACAGGGGAAGTGCCCTGCAGGTCCTCACCACGCCAGGGACTCTCCAAAATGACCAAACGGAAGAATTCCCCTCAGAAGAATCTCCAGGAAATAACAACAGCTAATGAACTGATCAAAAAGGATTTAAATAATATAACAGAAAGTGAATTTAGAATAATAGTCATAAAATTAATCGCTGGGCTTGAAAACAGTATACAGGACAGCAGAGAATCTCTTGCCACAAAGATCGAGGGACTAAGGAACAGTCACGAGGAGTTGAAAAACGCTTTAAACGAATTGCAAAACAAAATGGAATCCACGATGGCTCGGCTTGAAGAGGCAGAGGAGAGAATAGGTGAACTAGAAGATAAAGTTATGGAGAAAGAGGAAGCTGAAAGAAAGAGAGATAAAAAAATCCAGGAGTATGAGGGGAAAATTAGAGAACTAAGTGATACACTAAAAAGAAATAATATACGCATAATTGGTATCCCAGAGGAGGAAGAGAGAGGGAAGGGTGCTGAAGGGGTACTTGAACAAATTATAGCTGAGAACTTCCCTGAACTGGGGAAGGAAAAAGGCATTGAAATCCAAGAGGCACAGAGAACTCCCTTCAGACGTAACTTGAATCGATCTTCTGCACGACATATCATAGTGAAACTGGCAAAATACAAGGATAAAGAGAAAATTCTGAAAGCAGCAAGGGATAAACGTGCCCTCACATATAAAGGGAGACCTATTAGACTCGTGACTGATCTCTCCTTTGAAACTTGGCAGGCCAGAAAGGCTTGGCACGATATCTACAGTGTGCTAAACAGAAAAAATATGCAGCCGAGAATCCTTTATCCAGCAAGTCTGTCATTTAGAATAGAAGGAGAGATAAAGGTCTTCCCAAACAAACAAAAACTGAAGGAATTTGTCACCACGAAACCAGCCCTACAAGAGATCCTAAGGGGGATCCTGTGAGACAAAGTACCAGAGACATCACTACAAGCATAAAACATACAGACATCACAATGACTCTAAACCCATATCTTTCTATAATAACACTGAATGTAAATGGATTAAATGCGCCAACTAAAAGACATAGGGTATCAGAATGGATAAAAAAACAAGACCCATCTATTTGCTGTCTACAAGAGACTCATTTTAGATCTGAGGACACCTTTAGATTGAAAGTGAGGGGATGGAGAACTATTTATCATGCTCCTGGAAGCCAAAAGAAAGCTGGAGTAGCCATACTTATATCAGACAAACTAGACTTTAAATTAAAGGCTGTAACAAGAGATGAAGAAGGGCATTATATAATAATCACAGGGTCTATCCACCAGGAAGAGCTAACTATTATAAATGTCTATGCGCCAAATACCCGAGCCCCCAGATATATAAAACAATTACTCATAAACATAAGCAACCTCATTGATAAGAATGTGGTCATTGCAGGGGACTTTAACACCCCACTTACAGAAATGGATAGATCATCTAGACACACAGTCAATAAAGAAACAAGGGCCCTGAATGATACATTGGATCAGATGGACTTGACAGATATATTTAGAACTCTGCATCCCAAAGCAACAGAATATACTTTCTTCTCGAGTGCACATGGAACATTCTCCAAGATAGATCATATACTGGGTCACAAAACAGCCCTTCATAAGTTTACAAGAATTGAAATTATACCATGCATACTTTCAGACCACAATGCTATGAAGCTTGAAATCAACCACAGGAAAAAGTCTGGAAAACCTCCAAAAGCATGGAGGTTAAAGAACACCCTACTAACGAATGAGTGGGTCAACCAGGCAATTAGAGAAGAAATTAAAACATATATGGAAACAAACGAAAATGAAAATACAACAATCCAAACGCTCTGGGATGCAGCGAAGGCAGTCCTGAGAGGAAAATACATTGCAATCCAGGCCTATCTCAAGAAACAAGAAAAATCCCAAATACAAAATCTAACAGCACACCTAAAGGAAATAGAAGCAGAACAGCAAAGGCAGCCTAAACCCAGCAGAAGAAGAGAAATAATAAAGATCAGAGCAGAAATAAACAATATAGAATCTAAAAAAACTGTAGAGCAGATCAACGAAACCAAGAGTTGGTTTTTTGAAAAAATAAACAAAATTGACAAACCTCTAGCCAGGCTTCTCAAAAAGAAAAGGGAGATGACCCAAATAGATAAAATCATGAATGAAAATGGAATGATTACAACCAATCCCTCAGAGATACAAACAATTATCAGGGAATACTATGAAAAATTATATGCCAGCAAATTGGACAACCTGGAAGAAATGGACAAATTTCTAAACACCCACACTCTTCCAAAACTCAATCAGGAGGAAATAGAAAGCTTGAACAGACCCATAACCAGCGAAGAAATTGAATCGGTTATCAAAAATCTCCCAACAAATAAGAGTCCAGGACCAGATGGCTTCCCAGGGGAGTTCTACCAGACATTTAAAGCAGAGATAATACCTATCCTTCTCAAGCTATTCCAAGAAATAGAAAGGGAAGGAAAACTTCCAGACTCATTCTATGAAGCCAGTATTACTTTGATTCCTAAACCAGACAGAGACCCAGTAAAAAAAGAGAACTACAGGCCAATATCCCTGATGAATATGGATGCAAAAATTCTTAATAAGATACTAGCAAATCGAATTCAACAGCATATAAAAAGAATTATTCACCATGATCAAGTGGGATTCATTCCTGGGATGCAGGGCTGGTTCAACATTCGCAAATCGATCAACGTGATACATCACATTAACAAAAAAAAAGAGAAGAACCATATGATCCTGTCAATCGATGCAGAAAAGGCCTTTGACAAAATCCAGCACCCTTTCTTAATAAAAACCCTTGAGAAAGTCGGGATAGAGGGAACATACTTAAAGATCATAAAGGCCATTTATGAAAAGCCCACAGCTAACATCATCCTCAACGGGGAAAAACTGAGAGCTTTTTCCCTGAGATCAGGAACACGACAGGGATGCCCACTGTCACCGCTCTTGTTTAACATAGTGCTGGAAGTTCTAGCATCAGCAATCAGACAACAAAAGGAAATCAAAGGCATCAAAATTGGCAAAGATGAAGTCAAGCTTTCGCTTTTTGCAGATGACATGATATTATACATGGAAAATCCGATAGACTCCACCAAAAGTCTGCTAGAACTGATACATGAATTCAGCAAAGTTGCAGGATACAAAATCAATGTGCAGAAATCAGTTGCATTCTTATACACTAACAATGAAGCAACAGAAAGACAAATGAAGAAACTGATCCCATTCACAATTGCACCAAGAAGCATAAAATACCTAGGAATAAATCTAACCAAAGATGTAAAAGATCTGTATGCTGAAAACTATAGAAAGCTTATGCAGGTAATTGAAGAAGATATAAAGAAATGGAAAGACATTCCCTGCTCATGGATTGGAAGAATAAATATTGTCAAAATGTCAATACTACCCAAAGCTATCTACACATTCAATGCAATCCCAATCAAAATTGCACCAGCATTCTTCTCGAAACTAGAACAAGCAATCCTAAAATTCATATGGAACCACAAAAGGCCCCGAATAGCCAAAGTAATTTTGAAGAAGACCAAAGCAGGAGGCATCACAATCCCAGACTTTAGCCTCTACTACAAAGCTGTCATCATCAAGTCAGCATGGTATTGGCATAAAAACAGACACATAGACCAATGGAATAGAATAGAAACCCCAGAACTAGACCCACAAACGTATGGCCAACTCATCTTTGACAAAGCAGGAAAGAACATCCAATGGAAAAAAGACAGTCTCTTTAACAAATGGTGCTGGGAGAACTGGACAGCAACATGCAGAAGGTTGAAACTAGACCACTTTCTCACACCATTCACAAAAATAAACTCAAAATGGATAAAGGACCTGAATGTGAGACAGGAAACCATCAAAACCTTAGAGGAGAAAGCAGGAAAAGACCTCTCTGACCTCAGCCGTAGCAATCTCTTACTCGGCACATCCCCAAAGGCAAGGGAATTAAAAGCAAAAGTGAATTACTGGGACCTTATGAAGATAAAAAGCTTCTGCACAGCAAAGGAAACAACCAACAAAACTAAAAGGCAACCAACGGAATGGGAAAAGATATTTGCAAATGACACATCGGACAAAGGGCTAGTATCCAAAATCTATAAAGAGCTCATCAAACTCCACACCCGAAAAACAAATAACCCAGTGAAGAAATGGGCAGAAAACATGAATAGACACTTCTCTAAAGAAGACATCTGGATGGCCAACAGGCACATGAAAAGATGTTCAACGTCGCTCCTTATCAGGGAAATACAAATCAAAACCACACTCAGATACCACCTCACGCCAGTCAGAGTGGCCAAAATGAAGAAATCAGGAGACTATAGATGCTGGAGAGGATGTGGAGAAACAGGAACCCTCTTGCACTGTTGGTGGGAATGCAAATTGGTGCAGCCATTCTGGAAAGCAGTGTGGAGGTTCCTCAGAAAATTAAAAATAGACCTACCCTATGACCCAGCAATAGCACTGCTAGGAATTTATTCAAGGGATACAGGAGTACTGATGCATAGGGGCACCTGTACCCCAATGTTTATAGCGGCACTCTCAACAATAGCCAAATTATGGAAAGAGCCTAAATGTCCATCAACTGATGAATGGATAAAGAAATTGTGGTTTATATACACAATGGAATACTACGTGGCAATGAGAAAAAATGAAATATGGCCTTTTGTAGCAACATGGATGGAACTGGAGAGTGTGATGCTAAGTGAAATAAGCCATATAGAGAAAGACAGATACCATATGGTTGCACTCTTATGTGGATCCTGAGAAACATAACAGAAACCCATGGGGGAGGGGAAGGAAAAAAAAAAAAAAAAAAAAAAAAAGAGGTTAGAGTGGGAGAGAGCCAAAGCATTAGAGACTGTTAAAAACTGAGAACAAACTGAGGGTTGATGGGGGGTGGGAGGGAGGGCAGGGTGGGTGATGGGTATTGAGGAGGGCACCTTTTGGGATGAGCACTGGGTGTTGTATGGAAACCAATTTGACAGTAAATTTCATATATTAAAAAAAAAAAAAAAAAAAAAAAAAAGATAAAATCTCCAAAAAAAAAAAAAAAAAAAAAAGAAAAAAAAAAAAAAAGAAAAATTGATCAGATATTGGGCCACAAAAGAAAATATGCACAAATTTCACAAGTTGAATCATATAGAGGAACTCCTTTGATGACAATACGATAATAGAGAAAAGTAATCATGAAAAATGCCTATTCAGGTACTTTGTTTCATTTTTTATTTGGATTGTTTGCTCTTTTACTTTTGAGTTGTAGTAGTTCCTTATTTTCTCATATTCTGTAGGTTTCCTTTTCATTTTGTTGATCATTCATGTGGTTGTGTGGAAACTTTTTATTATCTTTTCATTGAAGAAATTTATTTGTTCATTTATCATATTCCTTGCAGAGAATTTTGCTGTGAATAGAACATTCAAAAATTGTTGTTAAATATATAGTTTTTGATAACTACTCTGACTTACAGTATTATGGACATTCAGGGGATGTAAAAATGAAGGAGGTACAGTTTTTGTTCTCATGGAGTTATTAGTGTATTATGCAATATGAAACAACTAGAATATTGCACATTAAAATACCAAATGTTGTATACCCATGTGTACCCTAACTGTCCACTACTCTTTTGTTCTTGTCTTTTCCACTTAGCCTTTTCAACACGTTTCTTTCCTAAATTTTAAGTACATCTTAGTAAAGTGTAACCTATCTACACAAATTACACAAATCAAAGTGTGTACCTGAATTCACAAAATGACGCACCCATGCATCCACAAACATATTTAGAAGTAGGACATCGTACAGCCCCTTGCCTGAGGAGCCATTATGCCAACTTCCATCACTGTATATTGACTTTGACAGTTTTAACAATTTATGAATGGAATTATAGAGTACATATTGTTTCTTTCTTGGCTTTTTTCACTCAAATGATGTTTGTGAGCAGACGCTTTTTAGTTCGATGTAGATACACTTGTTTATTGTTGCTTTTGTTGCTTGTGCTTTGGGTGTCACATCTATAAAATCATAGTCAAGGCCAATGTCAAGGAGATTTTTCCCTATGTTCTCTTCCAGGAGTTTTACCATTTCAGGTCTTATACTCTAAAGTTTTTGTTCTGTTTTGAGTTAATTTTTGCAGATGGAGCAAGATAAGGGTCCAATTTCATTCTTTTGCATGTGAAGTTTCACTTTATTGAGGAGACTGTCTCCTTTATTGAGGAGCACCATTTATTGAGGAGACTGTCTTTCCTCCTTGACTATTCTTGACTCCCTTGTCAAATATTAGCTGACTGTATATGCGTGAGTTTACATCCAGGCTCCCCATTCTGTCCCATAGGTCTATGTGTCTGTTCTGGGGCCAGCAACATATTGTTTTGATTACGATAGCTTTGCAATCTACTTTGAAATAAGGAAGTGTGATATCTCCCGCTTTGCTCTCCTTATTGAGGATTGCTTTGGCTGTTGGTTGCTATGCCACAGCCTTTATGAAAGGGAATGTGACAGTAATGAGCAAGATTACGTGTGTTTTCACCCTTTATTCAGCAATAGTAGTACATCTGGGGATCAACCTCAAAGACACATTGAGAAACATTGCTAAAGATTATGTTACAATTCTATTCATTGTGGCTGTATTTGTAATAGCCATAATAGCAACAACCAAGGTGCGCATCAATAGATTAGCTGACTAAATCATGGTCTGTTCACACAATGGCATACTCTGCAGCTGTTGAAAGGAGTGGGAGATGCCTCTATGGAGCACTATGGAGTGATCTCAAGGATATTGTTGTCTCAGCTTTACTGGGGTATAATTGTATGCCAAAAAAAAAAAGCCCAAACTACATATTAGTGTATACAATCTCATGAGTTTGGGCATCTGTGTAACCGTCTCCACGATCAATGTAATAAACATATTCATCACCTCCAAAAAAAAAAAAAAAAAAAAAAAAAGGACAGCTTAGAGCTATTTTATTGGACATGTAGTTTATGGGTGTTTGCGTGTGTTTATGAGGTGGGTTAGTGGTGACCAAGGAAGTTTCTGAGACATTAGGCATGACACATACGTCTACTATGGGTTAGTAGTCTTAGTAATAAATACTCTTCAGAAGAAAAAGCAAACAGGAAGCTAGTGGGTTTCTGTTACTATCTATGAAGTAAGTTAGTAATCGCAACTATAAGACAGAAATCACATACTCAAATAAGGCCATGGACTGGAGTATAGAAGAAATCCATCTGAAGTTGTTTTCTCACAGATACACATCATGTGCATATTAAAACATATAAGAATATTCTTCATTTCCTTAAAATAAATGTGATTCTTCTAATTTTTTTTCTTGAATTCATTACATCTCAGTTTTTTTTTCTTATTTTTGATGGTGACATAGGACAGAAATATTTTGCTATAATAAAATAAAAATGTAGATCCAATTAGATGATAAATGAAAGTTCACATGTGTTGGTGAAAAGGGTAGAGAGAATTGGGGGTGAACAGGAAACTCTAGGCCTTGTATGAAGGGAATAGTGCTATGTAGATTTCATAATTGTTATTCAAGATTAGTGTAGCAATCATTATCTTGCAGTGTTTTAAAAGAAGTCAGAAATTCAGAATATTTAAGAATTAGAAATCATCTAATTTTTATTTGTTGGCTCCTCCTGTCTCCCTTTTAATTCTTCAGTGGAAATTCTTCAAGGAAAACCTATCTGGAGGCTGGAAAGCATCCATAGGTCTCTAGCTTGTTATCATGTCTAGAAGAAGATGAGGTAAAAATTTCCCTTTCTTTTTATATTTTTAATTACTTTAATAACGTTCTCTCTTAAAATAAAATTGTATTCCTTACATAGTGATTAGGAAAATTGTTTGGGGATAGAAAGGGAGTTGGGTGGCAAAGAACCTCCACCCTACTCAACAGACAGATTTTTGGGTAGATATTCCCTACATAATAAAGTAAATTTTGAGAACTTAAAAAAACAAAGTGGTTTGAATCCTTGAGAGTTGGAATACAGAAGAAAGAGATAAGCAGAAAAAATTTATCAAGTTTCTATTTTTGTCACTAACTATATGGCTTTGAGCCAGTCACTTCTCTTGTATATAAACTGTTGATTCTGTGGAATTAAAGTGCTAGACTAGATCAGAAGTTCTCAAACTTGTTTGACATTAGAGAACCTGAAATTAAAATTCTGATTTCCAGATCCCCTATGTTTGTTAAATACTGTTTTTTACTTTTAAGCTAGGAGAAATTATACTAGTAGAAAATGAAGTTAGATAGAGGCAAAATATAATCATGTCCAATTGCATGTGGCCATGATAAATCAAACTGTTGCAATGACTGTTTCTGGGCTTTTATATTTTTATCTGTTTGCTTCTTGCATATTGATTTTTGACATATGTTGGTATTTGCTAATGTATAGATGATTGTGGTGCCAATACTTAAGAGAAATTATGAGAAAAAATTTAATTGAGAATATTTTCTCTATTAACTTTCTGTTTCTGCAAATTGGAAAAAAAAATATTGCATTATTCAATTTTATGGTGGGAAATCTTTGTCTATCCATTGTGGGAAAATAATTTAGGACACCGGAGTAGGCCCCTACCAGCTGTAACATTCCATGCATCTACATTTTTCAAATGTGGCCAAGTAAGATCTTATTTGGAAAGAAATTTTCTTAAAAATGAAATATAGCTGTGGGCTACTTTCTGCTGACTGAAACTGAGAAAACAGACATTTGAGGGAAAGTGAAATAGTTTTAATGCATGCAAATTGTGTTCCAACAATAAACTTTTAGGCGTTTATGCAACTTTTCTTTAATCAAATCTCCATCCAGAAAGCTCCATTAATTCATTTTATTAATTTATTTCAGTGGCTACTTCCTACTGGGACATTTTCAATGTGCTGGGGATATAGCAATGAACAAAACAAAAGAAAATTCCCATCTTAATGAAGCTACATTAATGGAGAGAAATATGAAATAAATAAAATGCTAAAAATAGTATATTAGATAGTGATAAGTTTTATGAAGAAAATGAAGCATAAATAGAGAAAAAGTATGTACTAGGGGCTGTGGTAGGGGAGCAAATTTAAGGTAAGATAGTCAGGAAAGGCTTCACTGTGAAGATGACTTTTGAGCAAAGATGGGAAGAAGGTCTGTGCTGGAATCCAGAGTAAGAGAATTAGAGTACAAGGGTCCTGAACAAGGAACATCCCTGCGATGTTCAGACATCCAGTCTGTTTGGAGTGGATTGACCGAGGCTGAGGGCGGTAAAAGATGAGATCAAGTAATGTAAGAACTTACAGGCCATTTAGAAAATTTGGCTTTTATTCAGAGATGAAAGCCAGTGAAGGATTTTGAGTAGAGTGGCATCAACTGACTTATTTTTTAAAATATATGCTTTTCTGAGATGAGACTAAAATGGGGCAAGAGTGGAAGGGAAATGAGTGTTGAGAAGGCAATGCAATAATCTAGGTGTTAAAGGATGTTGGCTTAGACCAATATGGAGGTGATGAGAAGTGGTTAGATTCTGGATATATTGTAAAGATAGAGTTAATAGCATCTGCTGAAGAGATCAGATGTGTGATATGAGAGAGAGGAATCAAGTATGACTACAAAGCCACCAAAGACAAGCTCTTCCTCATTTGCAAATATTCTTATCTAAACCCCAATAGCTTGTGATTATAATGCAGTACATTCCTTAAAGTTTATTGTCAATTGCTCATTTTCTTCCTTCCTTTCAGAGGATGCCAACATCATTAAAGCCAAGACTGGGACCCACATCAAGATCATCTACAATCTGTAGATGCAAGGGGGCTACTAACTCTTATAAGCCCACCACCTTCATTTGGTCCATAATACCATCTCTGATTTGTACTATCCTTGCATAGGATTTTCCATCTGGTCCTCTGAGCTCCTCCATCAGTACTTCTACCAACTGATGTGCTTTATTCTCCTGGGTCATTATATTTATCACTGAGTAATTGCTTCTATCAAGAGTAGTCTTGATAGCATCTTATCAAGAGTAAATCTACCAACACCCTGGGCTGGGTGATGGTGGGAATTGGCTCTGTGAGGAATAAAGTAAAGCCCTAAGTGCTTAATAAATATTAGGTATTTATTATTATTCTTATTACTAATTGATATTATTATTATAGATGTTTGTTCAAGGAGTAGTATTCCTGTTCTGTAGAGATGTGCTGTTCATTGTGGTAGCCATAGTTCATTTGCATGTAGCTATGTAAATTTAAATTGTAGTTAATTAAAATGAAATAAAATTAAAAATTCAGTTCCTTAGTCCCAGGAAATTTCAATTACTCCTTGGGTGGCTAGTGGCTACTGTATTGGACACTGAAGAATGGAGAAATTGACATTTATTATAGATAGTTCTATTCGTGAGTACAGCTCTAGATAATTGCCTCCTATCCTACTAGTGATTACAGAGGAGAGGAAGTGAATAGGACATCACTATACCATCCAGATAAGTTTCACCATAGGTGAATTGTCCTTCCTAAACTACTTGGAAATATTTGGGGATTTTTTATACTACTGACTATGCTCTAGGCCTCTAATGTCTTTCGGATTACCTTTGTTCCTTAATTCACCTTTTAAAGGCAAACAGTACAATTACAATATTGTACACATATGTTCACACTGGAAAATAAAAACCTCTTACCACAACCCCATGAGGTTCTTGTACAAATTTTTGGCTTGGTGCAACTCTTAGAATTTTTCAAGACCTTTGCTTGAACTTAAAAAGTTAATGTACATTTAAAAAGAAATGAATCCCACATGTTTTGATTTATTTATGCTTATTTTTCCAGCCTCTGGTTTGAAGAGGACTTGTGTCTAAAAAATCTTTGGGGATTTTCAAAAGAGGATTAATATTAATTTTTCCCTCCCAAGTAGGAAGTTAGGTTTGGTCATGGGTAAATGATCACAAAATCACAAATGTTTTAGTTTGCCTTCAAAGCTCAGATTTATCAATTTAGAGTGGGTGTCAAACTTGGCAGGAGATGTTCTTTCATTCATGGGATTTACTTAGTCTATTAATGAGTTCTTTTCACAAGATAAAGGGCAGTATTGGATCATTTACATTAAAAACATTCAATTGTGAATTATGATGCGAACAGGAAACCACACACACTGTTGAGGCCCTCTACAAAGGAATAAAAGGAACTGGGCAAGTTTGCTGCCAGTGTCTTTGCAGATGCTGCACTGAACTGGCAAAAGTACATACCAGTGCCAATGCGCTTTAGGATAACATCTGAAACTTTCCAGAACTTTGTTAAGTAGCCCAGTTAGACAGTCATTGCTAGCACAGTGCATTTCATTATTCTACTACTCTGGACACAGTTGATAGGCCTACATTGGTCCAAAAGTTGGCTAATAATCTGTGAGATATCCAGGCATATAGCACTCACCCCTTGTACTAGATGATATTTGGCCAAGAATACCAGATCCAAAAAAAGAGTAAAAAAAATAAGTGATACTACACATTGTGATCTTGGCTTTTGCCAAGTACTATGCAAAAAGTTTAACAAAGTCATACCTAATGTGTACGACAATTCTTCATGATAAACATTAATATACCAATTTTTAGTTGAATAAATTGAAGCTCAGTTTACTGAAAATAATGTCTAGGAGCAGGATCGCATAGAATTTTTTGATCCCAACACCAGATCTCTTTTTAATAAATTATACTGTTCCCTACTTTTTCTTTGAGTTTGAATTTAAAAATTTAGCAAAGGAGACATAGAAACAGCAACAAGGTATATGTGAGTCATCATAATGGGAGACCAAACAGAACCTGCTGCAGAGGTGGACGAGCTAACAGCGTAGCTGAAAGAGTTTTGGTCATCTCAAGGCCTGGTTGTAGATATATAGCAATGTCCTGGATATGTCCTTCAAAATGTCTGGCCATAGACTGTCAAAAGTATTTGCTGTTATTTATCCCTGCATCCCCTTTTGATCAATCCATTTGCTGGGGAACATTGCTGCTGGGCCTTTAAACCTGAAATCCCCTACCTGTTTAATGATTGTACCATTGTGAGTTCTAACTTAAATGCCTAAAGTAAAATGGTCTAAAACAGTGATCTGTAGTAAGGTTTAAACAGAGTTTAGGATTTCAGATCTGTTCTATTACCTCCTTTGTATTTATTTGCACTTAAAAATAAGTTGGAGTTTTCTGATTTTCATCCTAGTCCAATGCTCTGTGTGAGTTTCTTTCCCTAATGATAAATTCCATTTCATAACAATTGCAAATTCCAAGGAGTGCATTTCAGGGAAGTTCATTTGAGGATAAAATCATTGGCATTTGACCTCATGTTGCCATTTGTAGCATGCTAGAGCTTCTCAGAAATATATTGCCTTGTCAAGTCTCCTTACTTAATTAAACCTTCCTGTAAATTTCTTGAAAGCAAAGTAAAAAGTAGCTATTGATGTGGTAATAATTATTTAATATTCAGTAGAATATTGAAATAATCAACATCCTGTGATAACGCAAAATAGGAACAATGAATTTAATGGAGAAGTATCTTCCTTCTCTCTCTCTTTTTTAAATGTTTATTTTTAAGAGGGAGAGAGAGAGAGAGAGCATGAGCAAGACAGAGAATCTAAAGCAGGCTCTGTGCTGTGAGAGTGCAGAACCTGATGCAGGGCTGGAACTAATAAACCTTGAGATTGTGACCTGAGCCAGACACTTAACTGACTGAGCCACCCAGGTGCCCCTTCTTTCTTTTTTTAAAACCAACCCTCGTCCGTTTCTGTCATCTCAGATCTGCTGGTGCTCAAGAAGAAACATATCTACTACTCTCCCTGCCAACCTGACACCTGAGCTGTGGGGGCATACAGCCCAACCACAATTGAGAACTTTGATCAAATTCATCCCTAAATATTATTCTTTTTAAAAAATTAATTAACTAATTAATTTTTAAATTTACATCCAAATTTGGTAGCATATAGTGCAACAATGATTTCAGGAGTAGATTCCTTAATGCCCCTTACCCTCCTAGCCCATCCCCCCACTCACAACCCCTCCAGCAACCCTCTGTTTGTTCTCTATATTTAAGAGTCTCTTATGGTTTGTCCCCCTCCCTGTTTTTATATTATTTTTGCTTCCCTTTCCTTATGTTCAGCTGTTTTGTATCTTAAATTCCTCATATGAGTGAAGTCATATGATATTTGTCTTTCTCTGACTAATTTCACTTAGCATCATACCCTCTAGTTCCATCCATGCAGTTGCAAATGGCAAGATTTCATTCTTTTTGATTGCCGAGTAATATTCTGGTGTGTGTGTGTGTGTGTGTGTGTGTGTGTGTGTGTGTGTGTGTTGTGTGTGTGTGTATGTGTTCTTTATCCATTCATCAGTCGATGGACATTTGGGTTCTTTCTATACTTTGGCTATTGTCGATAGCACTGCTATAAACATTGGGGTGCATGTGCCCCTTTGAAACAGCACACCTGTATCCCTTGGAAAAATAACTAATAGTGCAATTGCTGGGTCATAGGATAGTTCTATTTTTAATTTTTTGAGGAACCTCCACACTGTTTTCCAGGGTGGCTGCACAAGTTTGCATTCCCACCAGCAGTGCAAAAGAGATCCTCTTTCTTCACAGAAAGTTTCCAGTTGTTAATCTTTGCCGTTCTGACAGGTGTGACATGGTATCTCATTGTGGTTTTGATTTGTGTTTCCCTGATGATGAGTGATGTTGAGCATTTTTTCATGTGTCAGTTGGCCATCTGGCTGTCTTCTTTGGAGAAGTGTCTATTCATGTCTTTTGCCCATTTCTTCACTGGATTATTTGTTTTTTGGGTGTTGACTTTGATAAGTTCTTTATAGATTTTGGATACTAACCCTTTATCTGATACGTCATTTGCAAATGTCTTCTCCCATTCCATCAGTTGCCTTTTAGTTTTGCTGATTATTTCCTTCACTCTGCAGAAGCTCGTTATTTTGATGAGGTCCCAATAGTTCATTTTTGCTTTTGTTTCCCTTGCCTCTGGAGATGTGTTGAGTAAGAAGTTGCTGTGGCCGAGGTCAGAGAGGTCTTTGTCTGCCTCCAAGATTTCGATGGCTTCCGTCTTACATTGAGGTCTTTCATCCATTTTGAGTTTATTTTTGTGTATGGTGTAAGAAAGTGTTCCAGGTTCATTTTTCTGCATGTTGCTGTCTAGTTTTCCCAGCACCATTTGCTGAAGAGACTGTCTTTATTCCATTGGATATTCTTTCCTGCTTTGTCAAAGATTAGCTGGCCATATGTTTGTGGGTCCTATTCTGTTCCACTGATCTGAGTGTCTGTTTTGTGCCAGTACCATGCTGTCTTGATGATTACAGCTTTGTAATACATCTTGAAATCTGGGATTGTAATGCCTCCAGCTTGGGTTTTCTTTTTCAGGATTGCTTTGGCTATTCGGGGTCTTTTCCGGTTCCATACAAATTTTAGAATTGTTTGTTCTAGCTCTGTGAAGAATGCTGGTGTTATGTTCATAGGGATTGCCCTAAATATTATTCTTGAAACACTATCTCCACTGCATAGTACCACCCTTGGACCTGGGAAAGTGGGAGCCCTTGGCCTCAGGGAGGCCCCACTTTAGAATGATTCCTCAAGATGTTTAAAGTTTCCTCCAATGCCTGGGATGAGATGAGGCCAGAAATGCCATCAGGGAAGATCTCCCTGAGCCTGGATAAAGACTAGCTGGGTTTTTTCTTCCCTCTGTAACACAGTATCAACAGGTATATATTGTCACCCTTGCATCACTGAGGATAGGTTTCAGTAAGAGAAATATTAGGTCATTGATGTGAGAGTCCAGGGGGTGAGAGAGCTGTAGATAGACCCATTTTGGCCTGACTCCACTGAGGAAATTTCAGGATAATGGGAGGGACTTTGTGGATATTTCTTTCACATTTCTACAGAATTAAACACTCCCTTCTCCAGTACTGTATGCATGGTTCCATTGTTACAGAGATTAAAATGAATCTAAATGTATTTGTGTATATATCTATTCTCACCACTAGGATGTAAGGTGCTTACCAATTTCTGAAACTCTGTACTGAGCAGATTTTCTAGAAGATAGTAGGAACATATTAAATATGGAAAATGATTATTTTCTGATTGAGTTAAAGTGCAAATTTACTCATGGATTATAAGAAAATTAATAAAGGATCATTTTTTATTCCTATTATTTATTTTCTCTAAAACAAGACCTTCAGTGTCTAGTTGCTTTGCAGAAAACAGTACCATTCTCTAATAATTATAAGCCTGTTAACATTCTTTCTTATGGGTCACAGACTATTCTAGCACTTACTTGTGAGCTTTGAGGTTGGAAAATGAGGGAAGAGCATTCACTAGTTCAATTATGAATTATTTCAAAGGTCAGAGCACAAGAGCACAAACTACACTAGTGCCTTTCAGAGAATGGAAAGTGATGAACATCTATTTGATGAAATAAATATTGTAATGAGGAGAGCAAAAATAGCCAAAAAGCTATAGCAAACATTTTTTGAATAAATGAGTGATATGGCGATGTTAAATGTCTTCTATGATTTCCTGATCTTGTATATTTAAAAAATACTGTAACATACAAATTATTAGAGAATGGACTGTGCATAGATATTAGTTCATTTATTTACATTGAAATTAAGTACATTACGTGAAGTCCATACAGAGGCAAGATTATTTCCATACATTCTAACTCCACCCTCTTCTTTTTCTGAAATGAGGTTAAAGATAGAAGTTGTCTTTTGGATTTTGGCTCATGACCCTTCCTAGTGATCATCTGTCAAGCTGCTTTACTGGCTGCACAACCCAAAGCTGGGAACTATGGCAGCCATAGACAGGCTAACAGAATGCATAGTTAATATTTAAATGTCTGGCTGGGTACAAATCCTGGTCCTGGAATGTCTTAAGAGTTCTTTGTAAGACTAACGATGATCCAGAGATCCTTTGATCCTTTATTACCTTCTGAATCTGTTTTTATCTGGACACCTAGAGTTCTCATGAAATTCCCCAAAAGGTTAATTGCTATTATTATCTGTTTTGATTCTAGTCATCCTAGTGGTGTAAAGTAATATCTCATTCTGGTTTTGATTTATGATTTCCTGATGACTAATGATGTTGAACATCTTACTGTGTGCTTATTGGGCATCTGTATATTTTCTTGGAGAAATGTCTATTTAAGTCTTTGGCCCACTTTTAAATTGAGTTTTCTTTTTATTGTTTAGTTGTAAGAATTCTTTATATTTTGGGTACTAGTCCTATATCACAGATGTGATTTACAATTATTTTCTTCCATTCTATGAGTTGCCTTTTCACTATCTTGATAGTCTCCTTTGAAGCACAAAAGTTTGTGATTTTGATGAAGACCAATTTACCTATTTTCCTTTGGTTGTTGGGCTTGTAGTGTAATATTTAAAAAAACCTGGTGATCCAAAGTCATGTAGATTTTTGTTTTATTCTAAGAGTTTTATAGTTTTAAGTCTTTTGTTTAAGGCTATGATTCATTTTGAGTTATTTTTTGTATATGGTGTGAGGTACAACTTCAGTCTTTCAAATGTGGATATCCAGTTTTCCCAGCACTATTTGTTGTAAAGACTATTTTTCCCCCTATGAATGGTCTTGACAATCTTATTGAAAATTAATTGACCATACATGTATGGGTTTATTTCTGGATGCTTAATTTTGTTCCATTGGTCTATATATGTTTGTCCTTATCATACTATCTTGATTGCTGTAGATTTGTATTAAGTTTAGAAATCAGGAAATTTCTAAAAAGTCTTCCCTTGTATTATTTTTCAGATTGGTTTGGCTATTCTGGATCCCTTGCCTTTCCATATTAATTTTAGGATCAATTTGGTCATTTATGCAAAAACAAAAACAAAAACAAAAAACAGCTGGGATTTTTATAGGGCTGGTATTGCATTTGTAGATCAATTTGGGAAGTATTGCTATCCTACCAATATAAAGCCTTAACAATCCATCAACATAGGATGTCTTTCCATATTTTATATCTTCATTAATTACTTTCAGCACTGTTTTGTAGTTTCTCCTTCTTGAATTCTTCTATACCACTGCCCTTATGGCCAACTTCAGAACATGCTGCTGCTTGTCCTGAGAATGTAAAAATCATTCATCTGTTATATAATCAGTTTGGGGGTCTAAAAGTAGTGGTGGAAGAAGTGCAGGTGTTGAGAAGCTGAACAGAGAAATGGTGAAAAGAAAAGGAAATTTCAGGTAAAAACCAAGAGATAGGACAAGGAATTCTACTTATGATGGAAACAACTTAAGTGGTTCATGAATAAATAATTCATGACAATCTTAACTGCTTGAAAGTAACATGTTCTTGAACCAACAACCATCCATTTTATACAATCACTCTTGGAAATTAAAGGCAATGATAACATTGGCATTGCTCAGATACTTTATTAAACTTTTTGTTTCAGAACTGCATTCAGGGACCCTGGTATGGTCCTAGGAATGTTTTCATGGTGGTTGTGTCTTTTTAATATCATTACTACTTTATTAAAAGAAATGAAATGTAATTACAATGTAACAATGTTACTTTCTTAATGGACATTGGAAATTGTAGTTATGATTTCTTGAGGGATGAATTTGTGTTTGGTTCTAGGGATATTTTTTTCCTCTCCAGTTCCTAGAAAGTGGACAGGCTCTTCTTATTCTTTTGTTCTAGGAGAACAAATTCCTCACTAAACACAATTTCCTGTGCACAAATTCTTTTTTTAGCTTTGGTATATTTGTGTTTTCTGAAAGCATGGGCTACTTAATGATATCAAAGGGTACTGGTGATCAAGAGGCAGGAGAAAGAACTAGAAGAACGTTCTAGAGGCAGGAGAAAGAACAAAGAATGGATGAATAGTTCAGATTTTTCTGGGAGTTGGGACCTAAGATCTATGTAACTAACGGTGACCCAGAGAGTTGGCCAAGTCCTCTCTGATATCAGAAGAAGGGGTAGTTTCACAGTGTGCATATGGAGACTGTATCATGGATATTGGTGATTCCAGCCTTGGTCAAGATTCTTGTGCCCAGTGAAAACACAGAGATGTTGGATATTAAGGGACCATGAGTGTTTGGACAAAGATAGTATGGTTATCAGTATGCTCCAAAGGCCTGAGAAAGCCTACAAATATTTGTTCTACGTAGGATTTCTAAGTTCTACATATGATTGTGGTAGGCAGTAGGGAACGGTATGGGAAGAAACCTCCAATAATAACTAATATTGATTTTCACATCAGCTCATACAGGTAGGTATTCCAGTTAGAATTTTGTCTTGTGACTTTATTTTCTTTAAATTTAATTAGAATTGATTATAATTAATTAAATCTAAATAAAGTCATGAGACATTTTTGGCATACCTGAGTACTTTAGAGAATAAGATTTACCCTTGGAATACGATTTCTGATATGTTCCAATGTAGGATCTCCTCAATTATACTGAACTACTTATTGTGAAATAAAACAGCTCCTTCTCAGGATGACTTTGAAGTGCAAACTTCATTTAGACATAACTTTTCAACAATACATCATTAATCTATAATGGATGTGGGGACAGGACTACACGTAGTTTAGAGTGTGGTGCAGTGTGAGAGATGTTGGTGAATAAGGGTCATGATTCCTTTAGGTCTGGCTTTCCTGCTATGTGAAGCCACACAAAGTTGTTCTCGGACACAGAACATGCAAATTGTGATTATTTCTTCCTTGTTTTCATCACTTAAGGCAAAAATTAACTTCAGGGGCACCTGGGTGGCTCAGTTGGTTAAGCGTCTTGACTTCAGCTCCGGTCATGATCTCATGCTTTGTAAGTTCGAGCCCTGCATTGGGCTTTGTGCTGACAGCTCAGACCCTGGAGCCTATTTCGGATTCTCTATCTCCCTCTCTCTCTCTGCCCCTCCTCTGCTTACACTCTGTCTCTCTCAAAAATAAACATGAAAAAAAATAATTTCAGATAGTTTTATATAATATATATAATATTTTCAAATATTACATTGATATGAATATAATAAATATCACAGGTGAATAGAAAAATGATTATTGTTATGCCCCTTAGTCTTGGCCTTTTAAATCTATTTAATCTACCCATACCTCAGGCCACAGGGAGCACATAAAGGACAAGGGCAGGTAAGAGGTTGACACTGAGGTATTTCCTCATAGGATCTCTGACTTGCTTACTTATCCTGGTGCTTTCTGGTCTCTTCTCACTGGATCTTGAGTGCTTTTGCTTTTTAATTTTGTCCCATGTATCAGTTTTAGGCCCTCCTCTTTGATTTTTATGATATTTGATGTTTGATAGATGAAATCCTCTGCTGTTGGACTCTTTTCCTTTCTCAATTCACTTGATTCAAAAATTCACATTTTTCTTAACTTTTAATGTTTTCATCAAGGATACAAGATCTACTAGTTTTGGTACCTAAGTCCTCATACTGTCTTCTGGGCTGTGGAACAATACATTTCTGTTATTTAAGCCCCCATTTTGTGGGGGTTTATAATGGCAGCCCTGGCAAACTAATATATATTCTTAACCATGAAATCCTGTATTCCTGTATTCCCATGAAATCCTGTATTCCTAATTAAAAGACCACTGCTCTTTTTCAAAATTATACTTTGACCTTGAGTGGCTGTGTCTTGTGTGACAGAATTTTATACATTTTTTGACCATTCAATTTGGATAATGAATACTTTACCGCTTTTCTATATTTTAAAATAGCAACCAGTGGGGTGCCTGCATGGCTCAGTTGGTTAAGCCTTCAACTTCAGCTCAACTCATGATTTCGTGGGTTCGTGGGTTCAAGCCCCGTGTAGGGCTCTGTGCTAACAGCTCAGAGCCTGGAGCCTATTTTGAATTCTGTGTCTCCTCCTCTCTCTACCCTCCCCCCCCCCACCCCGACTCATGCTCTCTCTCTCTCTCTCTCTCTCTCTCTCTCTCTCTGTGTGTCTCTCTCTCTCAAAAATAAATAAACATGAACAAAAATTTTAAATAGCAACCAGAGTGACATATATGGAGTATGGAATTACCCTCTTTCATAAGCTCCACTCCCACCATACACAAAGTGCTTAGCAAATTAAATTCACAGAAATACCACCTCAAACTACTTTTATTCTCATTTCCCTTTATTAGAGGTTTGACCTTGACTTTACCCTGGTTTGCATTTCTTAAAAGGGAGAAAATCTGGCATTGCTGCCAGTTATATTTGGCCGTTTGCATGTTGAGTCTGTCTCATAACTTCCTTCCTATCTTCCTCCCCATTCCTTTCAGTTAATTCAGCTATAGCTTTTTAACTATGATTTCTGCAATCTTAGTACATTTTCCTGTATATTTTCAACTACTCCTAAGGAACCCATGTTAACCAGGCACCATGCTACTAGGCACTGGAAATAGAAGAGTCAACAAAGGTTGGGGGGTACTTGTAAAGGACCATTTGGCATATATGTAGAGGTTGACAAGAGTTAAAATATAACATTTTTGTCTTCTGAATTTCTGTACTATCTTCTTTTTGCTGTAAAACTATCATAGCAACTTTAATAATGCCCCGACCCAGACATGATTACATATCTCCTACACATATACCAAAGGGATCCTGATATTCTAGGTATATAAAAATGTGGAATCAAGGTTTTTTCCAGGTGAATATCTCTATCTCTAGTATGTTGGCAACCCAAGGCATTTCTTTTCTTTTTAAATTGTTTTTATTATTTTTTCCAAGTAATAAATGCACATGGTTTAAGAAATCATATAAAGCTAAAGTTTCTGGTTGAAAAGCTGTCATCCTTTCTCTTACCCCACCCACTCTACTCCATGCTCCAGATGCAACAACTCTCAACTCCTGTAATTCTTTCCCCATGCTACTTTTTCTATATTTATAAATATATTCCTAACTGATACATTAATTTTACGTATGGTTTATTGACTTCCTGTTGCAGTGGTTATGAATTTCATCCTTCCCAGCACTCCCTGTTATCATCACACGCTTGCTTCATTTCTCTTCAACCTCCTAACATAGTTTTACTACACGCTTTAGTAAACAGGCATGTTAACATCGTTGCGATTATGTAAATAATAACCACTGCTGTTCTAATTTCTTTTTTCAGACAACTTTTGGCTTTTCCTATAATTAATAATTGCTTATTTGAAAGATCCCTCTGTTTAGCGTGTGGACTTTAAATAATCCCCTTGTTTTCAGCCTAGTGTCTCTCCAAGGGCTTTGCTTGCCCTGATGCCCAGTGGTCCTACCCCTGACCCCTAAGGGTTCTGCAGAGTGACCTGACTAACTTTCTTTGAGGCTTCACCCTTGCAGATACTTAGTTTATCATGTCCTCTGCTCTATCCAGCAGTAACAGGGCTATATCTACTTGGTAGCATCAATACTGTTTCTTCTACATTATAATTTTAAAAAGGTTTAGGAAAGAGAAGTAATGTAACATGCATATTTAGAAGTTCAAAATTCCTCTCAATAAATTATATATTTCTCTCCTGTGGACTTGAGAGTAACAGGCTTCTTTCCCCAACCTACCCCCAAGGAAGGCTGATTCATTCTCATCTCAAGCATCTGATAAAATAGTCCACTATTTTCCTTCTTCACTTTCTCTGTATCTCTCCCTCTCTCCTAACCTCTTCCATTTTACCAGCGACCTTTAGCTTGAGGGGAAAATGCCAAATGGTATAATGTTGTCCAATGGATACATATTCTTCCACATATGAATTGCACTTACTTTAACACAAAATTAGAGTCCATCATCTACATGATAATAACTTTCCTTAGCTCAATACATCTGTGACACATGAAATATTTTCTGTTGATAAAGCAGAGAAATTACCTCAGGAAGAGAAAGGGCTTTCAAAGTTCGGAGTGTGGAGGGATTAATTTATCATCTCACTTCATTCTTACCAGTGGCCTGAATTTATATATCAAAATATGTGAGGGGCGCCTGGGTGGCTTGGTCGGTTAAGCGTCCGACTTCAGCTCAGGTCATGATCTCACGGTCCGTGGGTTCGAGCCCCGCATCGGGCTCTGTGCTGACAGCTCAGAGCCTGGAGCCTGTTTCAGATTCTGTGTCTCCCTCTCTCTCTGCCCCTCCCCCGTTCATGCTCTGTCTCTGTCTCAAAAATAAATAAACGTTAAAAAAAATAAAAAAAAATATATATCAAAATATGTGAATAATTAAATGAGACACCTATTTTAGTCCAGGTGCTATAAGAGTAGAGATGGAGACTAAATTGGTAATCTTCTGCAAAATTTAACTTACTGATGGACATGGCAGCCTTCTGCAGTTGATATTCCCAGATTGCTTCATCTGTAATTTCATCGATGGCTTGGTATGTATTTCACATATCAGTGTTCTGTTAAGTAAAATACAGGAAAATAAACTTGTGATGGGATAGTGTTGGTTCATAATTCA
The DNA here is from genome assembly GCF_046562875.1 of Panthera onca. Taxonomy (NCBI): domain Eukaryota; kingdom Metazoa; phylum Chordata; class Mammalia; order Carnivora; family Felidae; genus Panthera; species Panthera onca. Next base: position 39,128,925 of record NC_138339.1, on the reverse strand, counting down.
TTATTAATGGGAAAAGAAATATCATCAAGACCACTAGGATTCATGCTCTGAGTATTTTGAGACATGTTGGCTTTAGGAGGACAAGGACAATATTTTTCTTATTCATAACATAGGGCTTGAGAGATATTATTCCAAAGATTCCCCCAAAGTATTCCACCACTGGAACTGCCTGATTTAACCCAGGCAGGAAGCAGTCTCTAAGAGCTGCCTTCTGGACCACTCTGATTCCACTTTCTAGGAGAGCAAGATTATATCATCTATAAGTTGCCCTGCCTCATGTATATGCAGGGAATGAAAAGATCCATGATATTCCTACAAGCATTTTCTGTTGTAAATACATCTTATCTGAGAGAAAAAGCATGTTGTTTATGTTAAGATGCAATGTTGGGCAAAGCAGACATAAGATCTTACACATGTAATTTGTCATAGTATCCCAAATATCTAGCATAGAATGGATTCTCAACAAATATCTGATAATTGGCATTGTGTCTTTGCCATAATAGAATTTATAGTCCAGCTGGAAAATAAATCATATAACAAGAAATTACAGTGAAATATTATGAGTACAGAGGAAAAGGGGGCACTTAACCCAAATTTGGGGAGTCAGTGAAGAGCTCTTAAGAAAATGATGTCAGTGAGAACTGAGGATAAGTGGGATGTATCTCTGTGGGTAATAGAGAGAATATGGGGGGGGGGGGGACATTGAAGCTGGGACTGTTCCAGCAAGAAGGAATAGCATGAGCCAAGGCTTGGAGAAGAGACAGAATTTGGAAAGAAATAGATTATGACTGGCCAGTAGAATGAGTGGAGTGATTAAAAATAAAGAAGAGGAGGCCTAAAGAATAAAATACAGAAGAGGAGGAAGAGGCATAAAATCTGCATTTAAGAGTTTGAGTTTTATTCTGAAAGCCATGGGCAACCATTAAAGGGTTTTAAGCCAGGGAGTGACAGAACCTAGTATGTTAGCTGGCATGATATTCTCATAGAGATTTGGATTCCTGAATTCAGTGGAAAGGCTGAAGGGCAAAAACATCATTCCTTTCCTTGGCCATATTCCAAGGTATATTTTTGAATACTGGCAAACTGAAATTCATACCTCCTACCAAAACCAAAATAACTCCTTGGATCTGATCCTGGATATTCTTAATTACTCTCCAGATTTGTGTAAAATTGACAACTGGTACTTATTAAGGTGGAATCCATTCTCAAGACTCCTGGATGTCAGGGCCTATCAAAGAAGTTGCTCAAGCTCAAAATGTTATTTCTCTTTCCAGCTGTCCCCAACAACGTGTGTGCAACATTTCCTAATCTTCTGGGGGTTGAAATTTCTTACAAAAATCCATGCTGGATGGATTTAATACACAAATTAGGATATATAATTTCAATAAGACAGTATCCCAAATTGATCTTTATTCTTTTCCAGGATCACCAGAACTTTGTGGCAGGATATTTTGTTCTACCCACCAGGTTGATGAAGTAGGTCCCTGAGCTCTTCTCTGGTACAATTGAACCTGGTGATTATATCATAAGAGTTTATTGTACTGTTTTCCCATTCTTTCCCATCAAGCATGTGTTCATTAGTGCTGGCACAGCATTGCCTATCGTTCTCCTAACAGTGAAAACCTACCATGCAGCAGTGCCAAGTTGGCTCCCATGGTGTTTCCTTCCTGAGTACTCTGTGTAATGACTCTGACTTTCTTTGGCCCCCTATTTCTGCCTCTATTATCCCTGGACTCTGGTAATAGAATCCAGTGATGGAAGAAGCACAGAAAAATCTTGGTAATCAGATGGACCTGGGTTTAAATCTTGATTTTATTATCTATTCATTTTATTACCAGGGGCATCATATCAATTTTCTCAGCTTCATGGTCTTCTTATAAAACAATATACAAGATTGTTGTAAGGATGAAACGAGATGATTATGAATCAAGTACCTAGCCCAATGCCTGGTACATTTAATGCTAATAAATGGCAGATGCTGCTACATTCATGAACAAAATGTAAACTTTTGGCATTTGCCATTATGAAAACCAAGTCTGGGCTTCAAAATTAGCCAGCACTTCAGCCTAGAGGAACATATACAAATCATATGCAGATGTAGCCTTTACCCTGGGGAAAATCCCAAAAGACAGTTGCTTTACGTCATCAACAAGAAAATGCCACAGGGATTGAAGAAGGAATGGTCAGTGTGAGACTTGACATATTGTTTTATATTACTGATACTTAGTTTCCTCATTTGTAAAATTAATATTTTAGATTAAATGACTTCTAAGTAGTTTCAAATCCATATTTCTCAAGTGCCAGGGATATGTTTTAACCATATTGTAATTTTTAGGGTTGAGACCATTAAACATCTATGTACAGCTAAGAAAACAGTTGTACAGTGTTGTGTGTGTGTGGCGAGGTGGTATCCAGAGTCCATAAAAGTCAAAGATATTTATTTTTGGTTCTTTACGTTGTCCAAAAATTTCAATCCCAATCACCAGAAGGATTTTAATAAATGCTTACTTCTAATACTATCCATGTTTATGATGACTTGACTTTGCCTTTTTCCTCAACAGTCTTGTATAAATCTGCCACATTTTTTTATGGGTATAAGTAATTCAAGTGGTTGGTATAATTCATGTGTGTGTGTGGTGTTAGAGACAGACCCTTTGACTTCAAGAGTTGGCCTTGATTTTAGGGAGATCACGAAAGTCTCTGCTTATTCAAAATTTATCTCTCACTAACTCCACATGGATTTTTTAAAAAGTCTTATAGAGAGTGTCTCTTAGAAATATTATCAAACCCCATGACGTCAACCGCCACCTATATATTAGTAACTACCCAAACAATACTTCTAGCCCTCCAGAGAAAGCCTTGTCTCAAAAACATGTCTTTCAAAGGAAACCAGTGCATTCAGCAGACTACTAGCAAGGCAAGGGGACTGATTTTTTTTCTTCATTTATTCTGAGTGTAATTTGTTCCCTCATTGTTTTGAGTGGTTTATTTAATTGGAAGTGGCATCTTCTCTTCTACAGTCACTTTTTGTTTTGGCAGACAGCTAGTGGGAAGCATGGTGGGGGGGTGTGAGGTATGGGGAGGTCTTTTTTGGTATGAATTGAAGGTCAGGCTAGATATTGTTAGGAAATGAAACAGCAATAAAATAAGCAGAATATGCACATAGGAATGTATTTATAATTAGGAAAGTTGGAAAGTACCTGGATTATTGCTGTCTGATAATTTTGTCTCACATTTAATGGTTAAAGAACATCACTATAGCAGACTCCTGGTTGTGCTATATATGTATTTTTGAGACAGAAACATATATACGAACAAGTTTGACTATTCTGATCAAATTGCCTACAAAAAATTGATTTAAAAAAAACCCACTAGTCAGTTAAATAATTAACTTTACTGTCTTTTTACTAGCTTGATATTTGTTTTTCCTAAAGAATAAATAAAAACAACTAAACTGGGTTATGTAAAAAAAAAGCCTCAATTTATTAGTGTGTGTAGCCCCCAGTTCTTAAAGCTGAATTCTAATTTATCTCGAGGTTCAATGTTAACATTCCTGCCAGGTTTACATATATTTCTCCTAGAAGACTCATATCTTAGTGGATCTCGGCTTCTGTCACTAGTAACTTCAATAGTCAGAGATTTATCAGGGAAATATAGGAAAAGTGGCAGGGGAGACAAAGCTCAAGTTTACAGTAGAATCTATAAGAAAAGGAAAGGATATTGTGAAGCTGAGGAGAGAAAGCGTGAGAAAGTCTGTGTGGGGGTCAGGGTGGAGGGTAATTCGAAAGCAGGTGGTGGGCATGAGGCTGAGTCACAGGTAAGGATGCTGTAGGTATTTAAGACTGAAAATTTGTTAGCAGAGCCAGAATAATGGGGGGTAGACAAAACTGATGATCAAAAACACGAGGTTGTAGTTGAGTAAGAGGAACAAGAGAATAGGTGAAAAACAGAGGTTAGGTCCAGGTCACCTTTAGAAAAATTATCAGGGGAACAGCAGCAGACAAATGCCCAAGAGATAAGAAAGCTTTAAAACAAAGGGAGAGTCTATTCAACAGGAAATCTCTTTTCTTGCTGAGCAGGAAACAGATGATATAATTTACAGAGCGAGAGCATCCCAAGGCCTTGAGGGCTAACATCAATGCCAGCTCCCAAGAGTGGGAGAGGGGGTCGGAGGGGCAGAAGGTCCTTCTGAGATCCTCAAATTAAATCAGTCATTTTTAAGCATGTATTGACTTTGTAATTCTATTTTCTGAAGAAAAAATGGTCATTGGTGGCTTGGCATTATGATATAAAGTCTGACGATAGAAGTATTTAACATTAGCACTATCTCAGAATATCCAGGCCAAACAGTTTCCATAGTTACTCTGGATTGGAAAAAGGGTGGGTGGGGGGGGGGGGGAGAGAAGAATGATTTTATATAGCATAAAGAATTATAAATATAAGCTTCAGTTTCCCACAAAAGTGATTAATGTGATTCAGGCTCCAACAACATAAAAAAGTGTAACACTGAAATGCTTGGGTAGGCCATTGTGGCCATAAAAAAAATAGACTTTATTAGTCTAGTAATTTACTTTTTATTTTATTTTATTTATTTTATTTTATACTTCTATTTATTTTATAGAAAATATCTATCTTTGAGTACTCAATGGATCATAGAGCAGTAAAATAAAAACCAGTAAGATTCAAAATTAAACATACATGGAAGAGTCATTTTTGATTCCTAAAAAAGTAGATTTGTCTGAGGCAAATTAATACATCTTAACTCTGCTGGAGGAGAAAAGGAACTCATGAGGCCAGGGTTGAAAGGGAAAATCTATTCCAAGCAGTAAAACAAGATGGTCTTCTGGGTTTTTTTTTTTTTTTTTTTTTTTGATTTTCAGTCAATAATGTACTGAGATTCTCACAAATATAAATGCATGGAAGCAGTCCATTGTACTTCAGGGGGTTTTACTAGCCAACTCTAAGGTCGTAGAGCAGTTACAAAATTTAGAAAGATGAGAGCTATCAGAAATGAGATATAGGACTGTCCAATTTTGTGTGTGTGATCTTAATTATTTGGAGATAACTTTAAAAATCCTATTTCTAAAAACTTCCATTCAAATTAAATCAATAAATGTATTTAAAACTCAGTCTGCTGATTTGGACAAGTAGCATATAATTCCCCTCTAAAACATGTACTTACTAAAAATGTATGCTTAGATAGCTTGTTTTTATAGAATGTTAAGAAATAATGGCTTTCAAAGTACAGTATTTCCTTGGATCTTTGAAGGCCGTAGTCTGATGAGTTTAGCAAAATTTCTGGCTTCAACAAGGAGAAAGCTTGCTAGTAATTGCACAGGTTGCTGGAAAAACCTTGAATTTTATCCTTTACCCAAGCACAAGCAACAATACTTGTGCTTGTTCCTTTTTTAGGAGGGGAGGGGAACCAAGATGTTTTGCATTCACCAAGACAACCTACACAGACAGCACATGAACAGAAATTCCTATAGCAATTTCTTATTTTTTTTTAAAGTTTATTTATTTTGAGGGAGGGAGGAAGGGAGAAAAGAGAGAGAAAGAGAGAGAGAGAGGGAGGGAGGGGGAGAGAGAGAGAGAGAGAGAGAGAGAGAGAGTGAGTCAGATGTGGGGCTCAATCCCTTGAACTGTGAGGTCATGACCTGAGCTGAAATCAACAGTTGGATGCTTAACCAACTGAGCCACCCAGGCGCCCCTCCTACAGCAATTTCTAATGCAGTGTTTCTCAAGGTGAGATTTAGGGCCCACATGCTTTGGAATCAGCCTAGACGCTAATGAAAAAATGTGGATCCCCGGGCCTCATTCTCAGATAATGAAATAGCATCCCTAGTGATTCCTAGTGGGAATCAAAATTCCCAACCAGCTCCCCAAGTGATTTTAATGCACTCTAAATAAGAGAGCTTCTGTTAGTGGCTCTTTTGCTCACTCTTTTGACAAATACCTTGCTTACCTTAATTATCATGGATCTGGGGAAAAGAACAAACTTTTCCTGTAAACCCTTATGGTAATCTGAACCTGTAACAATTGCAGCCACCTGGTGAAGACCTTCTCGAGATGCTCTCTCTGATGGAGTTTTGCAGTCTCGAGTTGAAGATTAAGTTGCTGTTCCATTATTTTGAGACTTTATAATATTCCTTTTCATAGTTTTTACTATCTGACTGTGAGAAAAAGACTTGGTCAGTACTTTCTGGTTTTATTTTTGAATCCCTTTTATTCAGTACCTCTTTCTAATTTCACTATTAGTTCAATTGAGGAATAAGTATATTTTTTGCCCATGTGATTTCTTCTTATGTTTTAGTACCCTTTCCTCTTCCTACTTGCTTTGATACTTTTGATACTTTTTTTTTTAAATGTAAACTGTAAGTAAGTGTGCTGATCAGTAACCTTTCTCTTAATGCAGTATCTCTTAAAAAATCTTCCTTCAGGGTAATTGTGTCTTTTCTCCTTTATAACTGGTGTTCTGGCTTCTGATTAGGGAAGGACCCTGGCCTTTGTTTCTGCTTTCTTTCACATTGGAGATAAGATAATGAAGAGGGACATCACTGTCCCAGATGGGTTCTGGCTCTGGCTTCTGATTCTGCAAATGTCGGATTTTCATACAATTTCTCGCCCTCTTGGACAAAACCTCACAGAAATAGAACTTCATAGCTCTTGTGGCTTTCTCCACTCCAGAAGGAGGAAAAAAAAATCTGTCTCTCACTATTCTCTTCCTTCTTCTCACTTTTATTTTTTCAAAGTTGATATACTTAGAAAGAAAATAATTTTACTATGTTTCTCCAGAATTTTCAAAGGAGATTAGAGAGAAGCAGAAGTTAGGAATTCTGGGGCATTGGTTTTCTAAACACTTGGTAACACAAACCCCATAAAAGAAGTAAAAATTTTATAATCTGAACCCTACTCTCTACTATGAAAGATATTATCTTGGAGAACTATAGCATTAGATTCTGGACATAATACTTGGGTTTACCTTCTAGCATTAGATTCTGGACATAATACTTGGGTTTACCTTCATTGGATATAGACAACTACTTCATCAATGTGACAGGGAATAAACACAGAATAATTAAAATTAACAAAGAGTTCTCAAACTTTTGTCTTAGTCAATGTGTCAAGTTTCTCCCTACTGTTTTTCTTACAAGTATAGTTCACAAGTAGATCTGATTTTCATCTTTTTTTTCCCCCTCCTAATCATATCTCATTCTCTTTAGAAGTCCCTGAGTATGGGTGCTTGAGGCTATATGGTGATAATACTGTTTTCAATAGAGCTGCTTTGGAGAGTTATGTGGGCTGCTGATAAAATCCATTTTCTAGAAAATAGATTCAGGTTTGCTTCCCCAAGATTGAATGACAGGGGTGCATCTATAGAGATTAAAGGATTGCAAAGTTTGGTAATTCTGGGTTAGATGAGTCAATCTCTTTGGTTTCCTTTTCCTTTGTATTAAGTACCTTTTTAAAGGTGATAATTTCACTATTACTAGTTCAATTGGGGAAAAATAGATTTAATTTTTAATTTTTTGTCTCCACTGTTGCTTTTGCTTTAGTACCCCCTCTCTTATACCAACTGCGTGCGCGCGCACACACACACACACTCACACTCACACACACACACACACCACTCAGGAATTTGAATTGGTTTAGGATTCAGATATTAATTTTCTTTCATCCAATTCTATAATTTTTTGGACGCTTCCAACTAGCAATGAGTGAGCCAAATATTTCAAAAATGCAGCTAGTAAAGTAAGACAAAAAAAAGAAACACCACCTTTTACTTATTTTTCCCCCATTTTCAACTTCCTGACAAATACAGGAGACAGTAGGAATGGTTAGGGAAATACATGCCGAACGTTATAATATTTGTATCATGTTATTTCTGTTCCCCTTGTGTTTGACAGGCTTTGTCATCTACTGGACTTCTCTTAGTTTTCACTCTTTCCACAGGAAGTTTTTCTGGTTTATTTTTTTTAATTAATTCTACCTGACCTGACCTCAACACACCTTACTGGAAACATTCTTTTAGAGAAGAAAAAGAGGCAGCTTAGCTGGAGGCTGGTAGAAGTCACACTGAAATACCACTTGTTAAATCTGTATGGTTAAGAAGAGGCAGGAGTGGTCTTAGCTCACAACAGAACTTCCATATATTGTCATTCGTTTTTCCCACAAATCCAAATAAATTATTGGTTCCACTGTATATAATAGTTAACACTTCATTAGGCAACATACGCAGAGCGTATCTCAGAAATATGGCTACAGTAGTAAAGTTGCATCAGGTTAACTCCTAAAAGTGTATTCTATTTGTTTCAGGGATAAAAAAAAAAATACTAAGTCTTCCACAGTAGGGTATTTCTAGAGGCTTTTAAAAATTCATAATACACAATGCTTGAATAGTGGATATTAGATGTTACGAGGTACCTGTAATGTTGAATAAATGCTAACCGGGATGTTTTATGATCAAATACAGAAGTCATATGATGAAATCGCTATTTTACACTTTGGCCAACCCAAAGTTTATACTTGGCAAGCATTTTAAAAAGATTTGCTTCTGGCTGAACACACTGTTTTCTTGTTTTAACAATTATTCCAGAAGTCTGACTTATTTATATTAAGGCCATTAACCTGTTTAGTTGCTACCTCATTAAGAATTATGTAAGTTTTAAGTATCTTCACTTAGAATTATATAAGTATTGATAAATTTCAAATAAAGTAATTTAAGGAGAAACTAAGAAATTAAGGTACACAAGAATTGTACCTAAAACAGATACGGGCTCTGTTTGCATTCACAGGCAGTTTAAAGGAAGCAGGAAACACTACACATTTATCTGCTTGCTTGGGTTTCATCATGTGGTAAGTACAAGATGAGTAATAGCTGTCACAGATAAATAGGATTAGAACTAAAACAGCACTAGGTATCAGAGTGCACATACACATATTCACTAGGTGAGTGAGTAAAATTGTAAATTAATGTATTAGGTTGAAGCACATGAAATTGCCATTTTTACTGGTCAGAAGCAGCAGAGCATTGGCAATTTCATATGATTCACCCTTAGATCTTTCAGAACAAAAAAAGACCTTGAAAATAATTCATTCCAAGTTTTCTTAGTCTGGGGGTATATTCAGTTGATAGTTTGGGGGAGTCTATGATGTGCCAAGTACTGTTATGGTAACTGGGAATATAGACATGGACAAGACTAGTCCTTTGCCCTCAAGGATATTACATTTCAGCGGGAAAGCCGGACAATGTAGAATACATTGTCACTGCTGAATTGGATGCAGAGCATTCTGTCTTATGTTCACATATGCATTTGTCTGGAGGGAGAGTTCACTGAATACATGGAAGTGGTTTATGATCAAGAGATTAAGAACCAGTAACCTATTCCACCAGCTCATGTGATAGATGGAGAAGCCAAAGCACAGACACTGACTGATTTGTTCATTGCCATGTAGTTCATTCATTAGTGGCTGACTTAGGATCAGCACCCAGGCATCCTGGGGTTGCTCTCAGTTGCTCCTGTACACTGTAGGGGAGATGATCTATGATTTTTCATTTATTTTCTGTATTTATTCTCTTTTTCAGAGTACCTACATACTATTTTCTAAAATATTTATTTATTTTTGAGAGAGAACAAGTGAGGGAGGGGCAGAGAGAGAGAGGGAGACAGAGAATCCCAATCTGACAGTGCAGAGCCGGACCTGGGGCTCAAACTCACAAGCTGTGAGATAATGACCTGGGCTGAAATCAAGAGTCAGATGCCTGACTGACTGAGCCACCCAGGTGCCCCTTACATACAATTTTGACTCAACAAATTCATTTCAAGAGTTGAGTATCTGGTCTGAGTGATCTCAGTTTGCTTAAACCCTCAGGCTATAGTTGCCACATCTGTAGAATGAGGAGAACAAGTCATAAATGACAGATTATTGTGAGGATTAAATGAGATCATTTACACACACATACCTCCTCCCTCTCCCATTACTTGCTATAATGGTTTTCAGATGATAAACATGTCATCCATTATTATTAGTAGTAGTAGTAGTAGTATTCTGTTTAAGATTTTATAAAGCATGGCCTTTATTGCCAGTTCCCAGGTTCTGAAAAAATCACTTCCTCTGTCTTCACCAGACTATTATGTAAATGGCAGCTATTAGGCTTTCCCTTAATTCTGAGGAGATGCAAAAGGGGATAGTGACTGACTATATAGAGCTCTATATAGTATACAGAGCTCTATTATAGTATAGAGCATGTTCTCTGGAGCTTGGTTGCCTGAGTTCAAATCCTGGCTCTACCACTTATGTGATCTGGGGCCAGTTACACAGATTTTCTGCATCTTGGTTTCCGCCTATGTAGAATGGTGTTAATCAAGTACATACTTCATAGAGCTGTTATGAGGGTTAAATGGCTGAATATGTGTTACAACAATGCTGCGAGGTGGAGATTATTACGCTTGTTTAAAAAAACTGGCTAAGACAATTTAAGAGGGTTGACTAAAGTTTGCATTGCTATGTGTGGCAGAGCTATTGTTTGAACTCAGAGTCAGCGCTTCTTCAATGTCTCCTCAAGGTCATTAAAAAAAACCCAAGTAGATGGGGGAGGACCTGGTGTGTGCTCTCTCCTCAGCATGGTCTTCTACAAGTCTTTGTCCTCCTGGAGAGGAGTAAGAGATACTGCCCAGATTCCCTCTCTTCACTGGCATTCAGCCAACCCTCTATTGACCCAACAAACACCTTGAGTGCTTAAATATGTACACCTAGTGATGTCTTTTGCTATCTTATTTGTGACTACCTCAAATGCCAGGTTTCTACAAAGTTATAAATTCCCTGAGAGCATCCTATGTGTCTTTGTTACTACTAACAGTGTTTTACACAATGCCAGGCACACGGTAGATTCTCAAAAAACTATACAGCTGTTTCACATATTTTTTAAATACTTTCTTCTTTGTGCTTTTATATGTTGTCTAAATTTTGTATAATAAGCATGTGGTGATTTTTATTTATTTATTTTTGAGAGAGAGAGACAGAGTGCGAGCAGAGGAGGGGCAGAGAGGGAAACACAGAATCTGAAACAGACTCCAGGCTCTGAGCTGTCAGCACAAATTCTGATGCACGGCTCGAACTCATGAATCAAGAGATTATGACCTGAGCCTAAGTCAGACACTTAACTGAGTGAGCCACTCAGATGCCCCACATATGGTAAGTTTTTAATTTAAAAAATAATTAAGCTTTTTTTTACCCTATAAAAAACATGTAGATTTGTTGGTGACTTGCCATATCTGTCACTTTGAAATCCATCCTTTGTCTTTCGAGAGCTGGGGTATGTGGCTGTCCTTGCCCAAGGGATCCTGATTGATCTTCTCTGGTGGCAACAGGACTCAGCCCCCTCCTTCCTGCAGGATAAAGGAAACCTTGGAAGAGAGGTAAGATCAGGAAGGCCCTGGAGGCCAGCTGTTTTCCCACAGTCTTTTCCTCAGTCTCTGACCCAGAGTGAAACTGGCCCTACTCTGGAATGCTCTCTGATCTCTACACCTAGTGTTCCAGAATTGTTTTCCAAACAAAGAACAGACCACATAAAGTCTGTGACCCCAGGTTTATTAATACTGAAGAGACAAGTAAAGGGAAACCAGGTCATCTGTGGCATTCTGTGAACAAAATATTTTGTAGAGAAAGCTATGTCTTGTATGAGAAGGTAGTGAGGAAGGGGGCAAATTCCTTGTGATGTTTTTCTTACTCTATTCCTTTCGGAAACTCACTCAACCTGCAGGCAGTGACAAGGTTGATGGCAAAAAGACCTCTAAGGATTTCAGAATAAATACTTAGACACCAACTTAGAATGGAAGTTATCTATATATTACTGAAGAAAAAGGATATGTGTATTTTCTACTACCTTGGTCATTTTGTATTTCAAAGAAGAGATACTTTTAGATTTCCTTAGGTCTATTCACTCAAATGTTTCCATTGAAGTGTCCCTACATGGCAGAGGGGTAAGAATGTATATTTTTAGTCTTTAGAGGAGCTAGCTTTGGGAGTATATTCTCAAGCAGCATATAGGAAATTTGAAAATTATTTTGTGTTCTGTTATTTTAGAAACTCATATAAACTTTTATTTCAATCTTAAAACAGATGTTCCAGAAAGATGCATCAGGCTTTTTATTTGCCTTGGATTACCCTTTATTTTTCAGCATGTACCAATATGCATTTCTGTTTATTGCTGTTTAAGAAACATGGTCTTAGCTGATGGAGATTTTGTTTTGTTTTGTTTTGTTTGCTTTTGTTTTTGTTTTGTTTTGATTTGTTGTTTGTTTCCTAGGATAAACAGGGACAAACCCCTCCCACAGAAGACTTATATATGGACTTGTTCCAGAGTCACTCTGGACCCTCTCTAGCTTGTGGAGTCCTAAATTATTTGATACTGACATGTTTTTAAAGAAGAAATTGCTTTCAGTCACTCTGCTCAGGAGGGGCTAATGTGCATTGTGAATATTTTATGGTGTTTTTATGTGCTGAATATCTAATTACTAGTATTTAACATATAATATTTACATCATTCTATATACTATCTGACAAATAATTGGAACTGAAAATGTTCAATGTGTTTGAATTATCCTCTAAATTGATAAGAATTATCATAATGTGAACTGATATGTGGAAGAAAGAAACAGGAGTGGTGGGTTTTATAATTAAAAGGGACTAACATCCCCATAAGAATAGACTCAAGACCAGGAAAAGAAAAACCCAAGAAGATCTTGTCACTCCATCACATTAAGGAGGATTAAGAAGGCCTAGGAAAAAGGATAAGTCACATCATGGAGAAAACCCCTACCAGTGTGATGGGTCATTGCAGTTACATGTGCCTGTTTGGTTATTAGGCATATATTAAAAATATAATTTAAAGCAGAAAAAGTCATGGAATTATCAATATGAGAGCTAGAAGTTACTTCAAGCATCTATGATGTTTCATCATTGTACATATCATCTCCATATCATCGTTGGGCAACTGAGGTAGAGAGTTGCCCAAGTTCATGTGACTGACAAGTGGTGACACAGAGATCATCACCCAGGTTTCCTGAATCCTAGTGTAGAATTCTTCCAGTTTACACTCTATTGTTTCCCATGAGTCACACAGTTTTAGTGTGATTAGCATCTTCTGGGTGGTGACTCAAGCATTTTGTTTAAAAAAAACAGACAACTTTAAGTATTATGGTCAGTTTAACTAACGGAGACAGGAATATTGCAACCAGGATACTTATTACCACTTATTAACTATCTTAGGCTTCAATTTGGAGAGACTCATACTTTAAATGAATGAATCATCCAGGGCCCAATTTAATGAAAATGCTATAGTCCCAGAGAATATTTGCATATGGAATTATTTTAGCAGTCTAATTTTAAACAGCTGGGACTCATTTGTTAAGCTGTGATCTATTCCACTTTTTGAAAAGAATGATACGTAGGTTTTTTTTTTTTTTCCTTGCAGACGTAGAACTTTCTAGAAGGTCTGAATGAATACACCCTCCCCTACTTGAAACTTCAGGACAGCTGGCAGCTTAGGCCTTTTGTCCTCCATCTGTGTCCAGCTATTAGAGTTGTGCTGTGGTAAGTAACTTTTTCAAGAGTTACTGGCTGCCTTCCAGGATCCCATTGTTTATGACCTTCCTTTTATTTAATGTTCTATTTTTATAATTACAGATGTTATTGAATTGAATCAAGAACCCAGGTGTGCTACCTCTTGCAGGCCCATGTCATCTTAAAGGTCCAAGATCTACAGGCTAGTTGGAACAGATGAGTAGAGGAAGAAGGAAAGAATATTTATTGTTTTGACTCCAAAATATGGTGGCAAAACTTTGCAAAATACAGAAGGTTAAAAGATTGCCACAACATCTTGACAGTTTCGTTGTGGTTTGTTTTACATACCACTGCATGTTGTATGTAGACAGATTCATATTTATGAGAAGCAGAGAATGGCCCACCCTGACTCCTCACCTTGATCTTATCAGACAGCATCTGACAAATGAAACAACAGGAAGTTTTGCTGGAAGCTGTTGCTGGCTGGGGTTAAACGCAAGCAGTGAGTGGTCTAGAAATGTTATAATACTTGGCATTGACCAATATTGCCACCACAGTGTGGTAAATTCCAGAATAAAATTAGGACACATATATATCAAAAGTAAACCTCTGGGTTTGGGTTTTTCTCTTACTCTATTCCTGGGAAAGTGTCCCTGGTCTGACATGGTACATTGTATTCCAGCTTATAATATTCAGGTGTACAACCAAATCCTTCTGCCGAGAGGGGGGATAATGGAGTACAGTGTAGTCATGGTTTAATACAAGCAAGCTTTCACTAATAAATGTTTAGGCACAGGTTAAAGTACAAATGAAGTTTTTTCAGGTGCTGTCTGCTATTCCTTTACTTTAAGACCCTGACTTTTAGGGCTTAGGTTTATCTGGATGAACGAGCAGCTCTGAATCATTCATTCATCTGTTCATCAAGTCTTTACTGAATGCTATGCCCTGTGTCAGGCAATCAAAATTGGGAGAATGTGACAGTCAGAACTCCTGATGATATGGATCTTATAGAAAAGCTACTGATTTTAACCTTAATCTGCTCTCTAAAGCAATCTTTCTCAACCAGTTTCTGAAGAGAATTAACTGTACAGACAATGAGTTAAGTGACTATTAAAATTTTTTTAACGTTTATTCATTTTAGAGAAGAGAGAGACAAAGACAGAGACAGAGCATGAGCAGGGGAGGGACAGAGAGAGGAGACACAGAATCTGAAGCAGGCTCTGAGCTGTCAGCACAGAGCCTAATGCAGGGCTCAAACTCACCAACCTCAAGATCATGACCTGAGCCAAAGTTGAACGCTTAAGCTACTGAGCCATCCAGCAGCCCCTGACTGACTATTTTTATAATTCTTCCAAGGATGGAAGTAGTTGGTACCATTCCAGATGCATAGTAGATAACTTAATTCATCACATACAATGAATGCCTTAGGCATGAGCTTAATTGACCTTGGTTGATGAGAGTTTCTCAAAAGGAATAAGGTCTTGCCTTCTTAAAGCCCCCACTACAACATTGGTTGTATGAGGAGACAACATTACTAGTAATTAGAAGATTCACAATACTCTCTACCCCGGCCCCCCCAGACAACTAGCCTTGAGGAGAGAAAACACACACACACACACACACACAAAACATCAGTAGGTTATCTCAAGAAAAATAACTCCTAGTGTTGAGAAAGTTGGATAAATATTTAATGGTAGAAGAAGATGCCAATTTGTGATTGGTACTTGGGTAGTTTGCCTGGGAAGGAAGAACATAACACAGCTGAGAGTTTCTGAGGACTAAAGAAAGGTGAGGACCAGGCATTTAATAGGAATGACTGTGAATGTACAATGTACTAGAATCCTTTGAATGTTTTTGAGACATGCAAGTAAAGATATAAGTAAATGGAATCCCCATTTTGCTCATGCTTATTTGAAGACAACACCTTTCTTGGCCTAGACCACATGGATTTGGGTTTTGGTTGGGTTATATTCTTGTGATCTCAGGTACAACTTCTCACCAGTTGGCTGAAGTGTCTGTGATCTGACTCTTGGGTACGTGGACTTTATTCAGATAGGTTCCCTACCTCTTATATTTTAGACCCTGTATCCTGGATCCACCTCTTTATTTCTCCTTTCTGTTCCTTCAGTGTATTCATCAGCGTTCTTCTTAGAGACAGAACCAATAGGATATACATATATATATAATTAAGCATTTAACATATTTTATATGTATATGTAAATTATACATATAATTTACATACACACATTTAACTATTACATATGTATATATACATATATCAGAAGTCCTATTTCTATATATTTATAAATGTGTATATGGATATATATATTGAGATACATAGATTTATTGTAAGGAATCTGTGGTTCATGTAATTACGGAGGCTGAGAAGTCCAGATGAGACACAAGAGAGCCAATGGTATACTTTCAGTCTCAGTTCAAAGCCTTGAGAAGCAGAAAAGTATAATTTCTAGTCTGAGTCCAAATCCAAGGGTAGGAGACCAGTCTCAGCTCAAAAATAGTGAGGCAGAGAGTAAATTCTCCCTTACTCCTTTTGTTCTATTCAGGTGTCCAATGTATTGGATGATGCACACCCACACTGGGGAGTCCAGCAACTCAAATGTTAATCTCATCTGTAAACACCCTCATAGAAACACCTGAATAACTAACCAAATATCTGGGTACAGTGTGAGCCAATCAAATTGACAAATAAAATTAACTGTCACACTCCGTCAATTCTTTAAGTGGCTCTTTTGCCTATACTTGTACTTTTTTCTTCAGCCTTTCTATTCCATTTCCTTCTGATAAACCACCCCTCTGTCCCAAAAATACATGTGTATAAGACATATATGTTTCTCATATTTCTATTCTGAAGAAGCACTAAAATGAAAACTATGTTTATCTTTTTATCTTATTCAGGTACTCATGTAGTTGATGATGAGCCCCATTGACTTACATTAAAATTTAAAAGTATTTTAGGCTGTATATTTATATTGTAACATAGACTCCACCCTCATTCTATCCCTTTTCCTCTCGCTCCTGCATATTATCAGTCTCTCTCCTAGTGTAACTCCTCAATTTATAGTGATTTTGGCCAGGGGCAAGAGACTTACCCACGCAGGACAAGAAGCATGTGTCTGTATGGACTGCTGTATACGATTAAACTGTTGGACCTTTTTCAGGGTCTTTATCTGTGCACTGCTGTGTCTGTGATCCTCAAAATTCTGACTTGTTTTGTGAATGAAAGAGAAAATATTTCAATTTTGTGTTTTACTTTTCCACCTTAAAAAGAACTAATAGCTTAATTTTCCTTTACATTCATCTCCAAATTTTACACTGTTCATCTGCCTAAACTTGATGGATCTGTTTGCCACAGAAAATGTGAGAAAAGAAGAAACATTGATAATTTCTAAATAGGTTCTCAAACACTTATTAATTGTTGGGTGTGACTAGGGTCTTACCTTTGAGTGTAAAAAAGGTAGGATGAAGAAGTGGAGAGTTTTCATCCAGAGGGGTTAAAATTATTATTGTGTATTAAAAAACATACAACTCTGTTCTTCTATCTTATTAAATGAAACAAGATCAATCATTTATTGGAAGTGATCACTATATTATCAAAACTCTTGAAGAACCTGCTCAACTAAGCATCAAATATATTAGGTAGAAGAACTTTATGACAGAAAATACTTTAAAAAGATGAGCATTTAATATCTCAGAAACCTTGATTTCTGTGTTAGATTAAGACACATTTTGTTGGTTAGAATAAGTGAAAACAAATGTTCAAGGCATTTGTGTGTGTGTGTGTGTGTGTGTGTGTATGTGTGTGTGTGCATGTGTATGTGTGCATGCACATATGTATTTTAACTGAACATAGGAATAAGCACATTCATTAGGAATTTGAACACTACCTCAAAGCTTTTAAATAAATTTATTCAAAAAGTATATCCTTTGACTTTGTCAATTTCAATCATTTCCATCATTCAAACGAGGGCTATTTAAACTTAGTTGTGGTCACCTGCTCCATGCAGATGTCCTTAGCTCCTTGCTGCTTCTCTCCCAACAGTACCTCATCTCCAGTGCACAGGATCCTCTACTGCACTCTTTTTTTCCATTAGGAGTGGCCAGCAGTGTGTAAATCATACATATGTCTGAGATATTCAGGTTACTTAGACCTCTGATAAAATTATATTATATATAATTTTGTATGCATAAGCACAAAACCCCAGACTTAAAATTCAATTTAGAGACGTTATAAAGTGGAAAGGGCCATATATTGATTTGCCTAGGCATCAGAAAACCTATATTTAGTACTTTTCTAATACTAATCGGGTGGGTGATTGTTGAAAGTTAGTTTCCCCAGAAAGGAGATTTAGTGACGCGTGGAGTCAGAATCAGCAGAAATAAATGAAGTGGTGTAGGGCAGAGGGAAAACTTGGACCTCACTGAAGCCTCAGCAAAGGCCTCAGCCAACCCATTGGTGGCACTCAAACTGGGATGACTCTGCATAGCACTTCTGACTTGGGTAAGGGGTGACCAGGTCTTTATGCTCCTATGTGAACCACCTGTTGAATGTGTGTTGCTCTTGAGAAGGAGGAATCACATTGAACAAGTTGGGTCTCTTCCCTTAAGGACAATCTCTGGAGCAGACTCAGCTTGCAGTGTCAGAATTTGGAGAAATAAAGGCTTCATTCCTGAAGAAAGACCTAGGTAGTTCACCATAGTCCACCAGTTGAACTACTCAGATACACCTAGTTCATATGAATTTGGGGAACACCTCCTTTGGCATTCTGGTTAATGTTTCTACCATTGCAGTGAATCCTGAGACTCCAACTGATATTTTTCCCCTGTCTACTATTCGTTCTAGATTCCTCTCATCCTTGGCTTGCATCTCTGCTACTCTATGTTGATTAACCAGTAGGGTTACTCAGGCTCTCCTTCCTGAGGTTTGAATGCCAGATCACTATGGTCCTTTCAGGCTATTGCTGATACACTTGTCCAATTATCATCACAATTGCACAAGAGAATGCTAAAAGATGATCAGGATGGCTGGTTGATAAACACATTCTTTCCTGCCCTCATTGTGTAACAACAGCTCTTGTTGACTAGGATAAAATACCTCTGCAGGATGATGACTTATTTCCATGACTGCTGTGTCCTGAAACCTGGAGTATGAGTGACCAGAAGGAAGCTGTAGTTCAAATTTTGATGAAGTGTTTTCTACAGAGCCCACATTAAGGGGACAAGAAGCACAAATTCTCCAAACAAATGACTGGAAGTGACAGTAAGTGATGGGGGGGAGGCACTCCTCTTATGACTTTAAGTCACTTCTAATGTGACTGCAATTGCCTGGCATTTCAACTGCCACATCTGTACAAATGGAGGCACTTGGTTGAGATGATCAATCTTTAACATTCTCTCCATTGCTGATAATCTATGATTCTCCATACAATCTAAGATGATTCATATTTTGGAAACTTTCAGCATATGTACAAGTCAACATCAAAAGGACTAAAAAAATAACTATCTGTGGTGAACATCCCTTTGCAAATGGAGCCCACTGTGAGGACTTGAATAATTCTGACCTCACTAAAATAATAATAGGCTAAGATAAGATAAATGCCAATGATATTATTATTTTTTGCCTTTTCAGGGACATCCTATAAGACCAAACAGGCTACCATTGTTAGAATTATTATAGTTCTGGGCCTCAACCTGGTTTTCCATTTTGTTGTTGATGTTAATTTTCATTGCAATCTTGGTAAATTGGGTCACAAGATTTCTTTGGGTATCAGTCTCTCCATTTATGAAACAAGAGGATACAGTCAAGTATCTATCCACTCCTTCCCAAATCAAAGATTATTTATTTCTATGATTCATTTGTGAACTATTTTTTTCCTAAAGTGATATTGTAACTTGTTGTTTTGAAGGCCAACATGTCTTAAGTTACCATTAGAGATTATTACTGGTGCTTACAAGTGGGTGACAGAAACGTGAGGTTTACAGTGGAACTTGATACATTATTTAAAACTCAAACTAGCATGAAAATAAAACTAAGAAATACAAAATTTACCCCCTTGTTGAACAGCATTTTTTAAATTAGCAGGTTGCAAACAACAGGATTGTTATTCACTCCTCCCCAGTAGAAAAGGCACCCACCCTTGACTTAGAACAATGTGACATCTATTTTCATAGTTCACAGCACTGTCTGCCATATACATAAGTGAAACAAAGCTGATTATTTTTACTACTCTTTTGGTATAAATTCCTTTGATCTTTTGAAGTACAGACTTTACTTTGAAGTTTACAATGTTCAAGCCATTAGTTGCAAAGCACAAAGAAGGCTATTACATGACATCTATGAGAAGACATTATTTCCTGCCCTGTACTGGATGCCATGTTTTTAGCTGTGTCTGTAGTCAATTAACAATGCCTAAGATCCTTTTCTATAATATTTGAATATAAATATAAAATAATATAATAGAGCAATATAAGTTTTTAGACATGTAAAAAAATTTGCGTATTAAATATGCATACTCATTTACACACACACACACACACACACACACACACACACACACACATTTTTTCCTTCCATTTAGCAATGCTTTCCTGAAATTACATGTAGCAAGGAAGGGAGCTTGAGATAGGATTTGAGGGACATTGAGTATAGTTCAGACTCTACTACCTATTAAGTTATGTGACCTTGGACAATTTCCTTAACACCCCCAGGGCTCAAATATGCCCTTTATAAAATAAATAGTGGTTCTTAATCTCTTTTTTGACTTTGGGCCCCTTTATGAGTGTGATGACATCTATGGATACGCCCCTGAAAACATCATGAATGCACATTTATACTGAATTTTGATGCCCTTGAAAGAGGTCATTGACTTCCTGAAGTACATTCATGGGCTTGAGGGTAAGAACAACCAGACATAACAAGTTTTAAATTTTATATATCTAAGGTTTATAAGTTATAAAATCACTGTAAGATCATGAATAATTATTAATAAGCTCTTTGTACTTAGACCTTTCCTTTTAATTCCTTCAGAGGTATCTCAGGTTTGTCTCTTTCTGACAACAAACCTGTGGCTTGGGTTTCTAATAAGTACTCTTGTGGCTGGAGCTTAGTGCACAGTTTGTCAGAAGAAAATGATATGTGAGTCCAGCATATCTCTGGACCACCTGAAGGAAACAGAGTAATGACCCAAGTTTATAAAGAAGCCAGAAACCTGACTGAATAGCAGCTCACACAAAACAGGCTTGGGGATTTTACTTGACCACAACCTGTTCTGAGACAAGAGTGTAATGTGGTTTCTAAAACTATCTGTATGAGCCCATGTACCTTTTAAAGAGTTGATCTTTCATATCCTGGATGGTCACATTCCAGGGCATACTACAGGTCATGCCGCATTTTCAGTTTCAGGGCATGTCATGGGGATTATAAAGCTTCATTGTTAGGGTGAAAAAAATGAAAGGAAATGGGCAAGATGAAGAAGGACCTGGAAACTTGGCCATATGTGGAATGGTCACAAGGACCCCATTCTTATCAGGAAAGAGAAATCTAGGTTGTCTTCAAATATCCCATTTGGATGACATGACATGGTAAGTGAAGCCATCTTACTCTGGGTAATTCTAGAGGCCAGAACTAAGCCAGTGGCTAGATTGAATTCAGTGTGAGCAATGGCCTTCTAACAACATATATGCAATATATATGAGATGGCACTCTTTTGTAAAAGGTTGAAAGGCAGCTGCAAGAGATGACGAAGTTGCATGACCACCTTTCCAGAGAGATTTTACAAGAGTAAAATCTCCAGAGTAAAATCTCCAGTTTGGAGTTGGGAGTTTAAACTGGAGTTTATTCCAGTTTGGGAGTTGGGAGTGAGAAGAGCAGTAGTTGTTGAGAGAGAGAGAGAAGACTCAATGAAATCTGAAAAGAATTTCTTTTGTCTATGATATTCTATTACTCTAGGTTTGTCTTTTTGTTGTTTGTTTTTTTTGCAGGGTTAGGTGGCTACTAGAAAGAAAATATAGTCTTTTCTGAATCTGTAACAGACAAAATGAAAGAGCTTCCTGTTTAGTCATTGCTCCCAGAATGTACAAGTTAGTATGGCAGTTGAGGTGAAGAAGAATATGAGGCTGTCACTCATTGTAATGATTAGTAGATTATCTAGTAAAATATTTTCCTACAGAATGGGAGTTATATTAAACACATCCTGACCATATTACTGAGACTGTATTAAGTGAAAATAAGCAGAAACAGTAACAATACTGCCATACACACAATGTGTACAGTTGACCTTTAACAACATGGGTTTGAACAGTGTGGGTCCAATTATACACAATTTTTGTTTGTTTAAAGAGTTGACAGCAAAAGCCACAAGGCATTTCTTTACAACTGTTCATCCCAGTCTCCACTGGACCAAATTGAAGGCGACTGGCATAGAGATCATGCTGCCGGCCTCTGAGTAGTTGAGGTGGTCTGCCAAGGCTGTCAGCAGTCCCTGGTGATCCTGGAACAGGTTAGAGCTGCAGGTTACCCCTTATGCCCCTAGGATCCAGCACCCAGGATTGGTATGCAGGAGAATTGCCAAGGAGTCCTGCACCCCCATGCAGCCCAACACCTTGTCCCGCCTCCACTCATCTGTGGGCCTGGGGGCTGCACCAGGGTGGCTGTGGGCCTTGGGCTCAGATTCCTCCCTGTGGCTATGCCCTGGCCCCATGGCTGCATTCATGTGTAGCTGTAGCTGCTGATGGCCACCGTTTGGGGGTACACCTCCAGCTGCACTTTGCCTCCAGGTCACTGTTGCCACCTGTGGGCCTGCCCAGCAGCTGCCTCTGGGAAGGCAAGGCCACCAGGCTATGGAACATCACCATCCTGGGGCCAGGCCTGGCTTAGCCTGGCCTCTCTGCCTCTCTGTAAGTGGATTTTTGTCAGTAAGTACAGTACAGTACTGTAATGTTACTTCTTTTCCTTATGATTTTCTTAATAATATGTTCTTTCCTCTAGCTTATTGTAAGAATGCACAACATATTATATATATATATATATATATATATATGTATATATATACATATATATATATATGATTCAAAATATGTGTTAATTGACTGTTTATGTTATCCATAAGGCTTCCAGTCGATAGTAAGCTATTAGTAATTAAGTTCTGGAGGAGTCAAAGTTTTATGTGGAGTTTTGACTGCATGTGTGTTTGCACCCACGTTGTTCAAAGGGTCAACCGTATTTCATGGAATCTTCACAACAACCCTGGAGGGGAAGCCCTAATAGCATCCTCATCCTCATTTCACAGAAAGAAAACAGGTCTAGATAAGGTAACATAGCAGGTAGTCATAGAACTGGAACTTGAACTCAATAGTCTGAGGTCATAGGCCATGTAGTTAACAATTGTACCATACCACTGACTCAAACAAATGTGTTTTTGAAAGAGCTCCACAGTGTTATTTACTCTTTTTCAGGTTCATGGACCAAATGGTATACATCCACAGTGGTTTTCGGTATAAGATTATTTAAAAGTGTCCTTGAACAAATACTGATTGGGCACTCTTATAGGCCAGGCACTAGTCTAGGTGCTAGGGATACAGAGAGAAATAAAACAAACACAGACCGGGGTGCCTGGGTGGCTCAATTAAGCATCCAACTTAGGCTCAGGTTATGATCTCACAGTTGGTGAGTTCAAGCCCTGCATTGGGCTCTGTGCTGACAGCTCAGAGCCTGGAGCCTGCTTCAGATTCTGTGTCTCCTCTCTCTGCTCTCCCACTTGCACTCTTTGTCTCTCTCTCAAAAATAAACATTAAAAAATTAAAAATAAAACAGACACAGACATCCATGTCCCACTCACGTTCTAGTGGAGAGAAACAGTCAATAAACAAAAAGGACATATTACAACCTGTTAGAAAGCAATAAATATTAAAAAGGAAAATAAAATAGAGCAAGAAAGGAAGATATGAAATGCTAGGGTAGCAGCTTTAAATTGGGATGCAGGAAGAACCCCATCGAAAGGTAATATTTGAAAGGTAGTAGGCTCTCCTTTGGGTCAGGTGAATTAGAATTTTCTAGGAGCTCTGGATGAAAATGCTTAAGGAACCTTGGAAAAACCCCTAAGAGCAGTGCAATTTGCTACTTTAACCCATAATATGTGCTTTAATGTGCCTGAAGGTAATGGATTAAGTAGAATGTGAAAATAAAAATGAGAAGGCAGTGACTGTGTTCAGTCTTGGAATCGTTCATCAGTCCTGAAGGCCAAGGTCCTTGGCTGCTGCATCCTCGCAGGTGAGCTGTGTGGGAAGAACACGTCGTCCGCTCTGGCTCGTGTAGCTGGAGGAAATGAACATTTCAGACCAGTCAATCAGTGACTTCCAGGGAAACACCACACCTCTCTGGAATAAACAGTATGCATTCTTATGAAGTTTGTAGTGAACTTTGTCAACAAGAAAGATCTGACAGGACGTCGCGGGTTTTGCTAACTACCTCTATTAAGTCATTTTTGCTTCTGCATAAAACTGTGAATTTTGTGGGAAACTTCCAAAGCTTTGAAGGGTCCAATGCTTTTTTTGTTACCTTCTTTACATGTATGTAATTTTAGGCCAGGAAATATGTTTCTCGTCCTTAGAGACATTTTTTTTTTTTTTTTTTTTTTTTTTTTGCTTCAGGCTGCTGAAGAAAAGGCACAGGAAACATGGGACAGTAAGGTCTATTGCCTAGACCGACAAACTCTGAGCTTCTAGACCTCAAGAATTATGGCTCATTCATATTAGTACTCAACCTAGAAGCTGTAACTATTACCCTTTCTTGAATCTTTTAATTAGGTAATAAAAAGCTGTTACAAGTAGAGAAGTGTGATTCTTCTACATGGCTATTTTAGAAACAGTGGACACAAAAAAAGATGTCAAGCCTCCTAGCCCAAACAAGTATAAAATTCAACAACTACAACTTTCATTTAAAAATTAGCAGGCAAATATTATATGCTAGATTATCTTTCATTTAATTTGTGAGAAGGATAAAAATAAATAACCAAATAGCAAGCAATACAGTTTGCTTCTTCAGAAAAAGGCTCATAGATATAGGCAATAAACTGTTGGTTACCATAGTGGAGAGGAGTTGAGGGGGGGGGGGGGTGGTGAGTGGAAGAGGTAGAGAAGATTAACAGGCACAAACTTCCAGTTATAAAAAGAATAAGTCATGGTGATATAATATATAGCACAGGAAATATAGTCAATAATATTGTAATAACTTTGTATGGTGATAGATGGTAACTAGACTTATTGTGGGATTACTTTAATAATTTTAATAATTTTTAACTTTGATAATTTAATTTTATAATGTATAAAAATATCAAATCGCTATGATATATCCCTGAAACTAACAGGATATTGTACGTTAATTATACTTCAGTTAGAAAGAAAGTTTACTTCTTGGCGTTTCGACTCTTAATATTCATTTTCTTTTTTGAAAAAAAAATTCTTTGTAGAATATGCAAGAAGATTAGCAGAAAATGATGTTTAAGGAGGAAATGAACACCAGCAAACCCAAACCACAAAGTGTACTATGGTCTTTTTAAATAAATGATTTTATTCAGCCCTCTTTGTAAGCCATTTGCTTTCACATGGCTTTTCTTTTTATTAATGTGCAAAGATTATAAATGTTGGAAAGGAAAACACAAAGTCTAACTGATGTCTTGCTTTTTATAATGGGAATTTGAGAATGGAAAGTAAAATTACATGGCAGAGAATCATCACTTTGTCTGCCCTGATTCCTCTGAAACTTCCTGTAATTTTTGTTTTTCCAAGCACTGGATGAAGACTTCAATCTGACACCAGACAAGAACGTTACTTGCATGGGAGTGACACTAAAATACCCAGCTAACAATTCTCTGGTGTTCTTGGCATTTTAAGTAGAATCTGGCAATAATTCACCTGTATCTGTGTCAAAAATGTCCATGTTGTAAGAAAAAGTGACTTTCTTAAATGTCATGTTTCCTTTTGCCTTTGAAAGACTGAATATCTTCACCATTACTGCTAATAAAATTAGTTTGTGACATTTCCTCCCTTATATAAATAGCCACTCTCACCTACTCTTGACTGGTCCTAGATGTCTTTTGATTCACTGCAAAATAGTTTCTATTGGAGAAACTCTGAGAGAGAGAGAAAAGAAAGAAAGGAAGGAAGGAAGGAAGGAAGGAAGGAAGGAAGGAAGGAAGAAGGAAAGGGAGAGAGAGAGAGAGAGGGAGGGAGGGAGGCAGGAAGGGACGACTGAACCCATGCTGTTAATCACCATGCTATACTGTCTCTCTCTTTGTTTTACATGGGAAATTTATCAATCAGGAAAACAGAAGTCACACCATGAATCTCAAGCATAAAAGAATTAAAAATAGAAATCAGGTGCTTATAAAATTATTGGAAGAACAGGAGGAGAGATTACCTCAGGTTTGCTGCTTTTAGGGTATCAGGAATTGAAGAAATTGCAGGAACTTGCTGACAATGATTACATCTACCTCCAGCACCAAAAATGGTGATTTTAGGGGAAATAAGTAGAGGCTGCTATAATCTAATGTTCCTGTTGAAATCCACAGGGCCTTATACTCTAGCCTCCAGAGGACCAAAAATATGGCTTCTACTTCCTTTTTTTTTTTTTCTCTCCTAAATTTCACATGAATGCCCCTTTTCTAAAGTGGAAATTGCTGGCAGGCATTCTGGGAAATATAGTTCCCAGGTTTCTGGGTCTTCTGATTAAGTTGAGAACATACAAAGGAGAAAATGATGCTGAGTTACCAGCAGATAATCTGCCACTGGGAAAAAAAGATTTTGCTAGATGTTAAAAATAAGATAGTCCAAGACAAAATCCTAGACAGACTGATAAACTAAGGTTTTGGACACACTCCAAAAATAAAATATTAATTATCATAAGATCCACTCAACAGAAACCAAATCATGCTAAATAAACCTCACTTCCTTTATTTGATAGGGCACTATAACTGGATATTAAGAGAATGGCATTGTCATTGTATCTCTTTTTTTTGGAGGAAGGATTTTATGCTATCCTGGTGCATAACTATGAACTGCTATTATTTTTAGGGAATTAATAACTGGTTAACCACCTTTCTTTAAAAAAGTCATTAGTGTATTAATATGAATCTGTCTAGAGGAAGTTCTCAAGTAGTGAGATACAGTCTCAGAATTTACCTCTATCTTGGTCGAAACGTCCTGCAACGTAATCCTGAGAACTTCCTAAAATTATATGAGCTGAATTCAAATTCTGCAACCAGCCACCGGAATACCATGTACAATTAAATATCATGTAGAAATGTAAACAATAAAACATCTATTTGCATCATTTTTTTCTTCCTGAATAACAAAAGAGCTCCTGTTACAACAGATGTTTTTCTTGAGCCAATTGCATGGCTCCTTCTCACTTCTGGTACTATGTAGCTAAATCCTACTTCTGGGCCAGGCATGTGAAAATAGCGAGGGAAAGACTGAGTATAGTGCACTTGTATTTGTGTAAGTTAGCTCGTTCTCTTTTTTCCATTTCTCATTTATGCCAACTAGTGAAATACTAATGGAGAGGGGTCAATTTGGACTTGCACTGAGGGGAATATGACACACATATTCAACCTCCTGTCAAAAAGCTGTCTCACAGTGACTTCAAAATACGTCCACCATTATATTCGTGACCTTGTGCAACCATTTACTCACTTGCCCATGCAAGGAAAATTACATCCTTGAATTCTGACCTCATTCACTATATCTAAGGCAATTGTCAGTTCCTGTCCATTTTACCTCCTAAACACCCCCCTCCCTCAAATCTAGTGATCTCCCTCCTTCTCTCTCACCACACTTTACTCTAGGTCACAATCTTAGTTCAACTTCTATAATGCAACTGCCTTACATTTGGGATTACACAGTTTCTCTTCATCTACATGGTCCAGTGCTTTTTTTTTCCTTTTTATTCTTTTTCAGAAGGACCTTGCCAAAGTGCACATCAAATCATGTCTCCCTCTTTAACACCTGCCAATAGCTCTAAATGTCCTTGGAATAAAGTTAAAATGTAAACGTGATATAATTTTCATTATGGAAAAAAATAAATTTCATTACAGCATGATCCTGCTTATGTGTCAGGCTCACCTTTTTACACTTCAAACACACTATGTTACCTAAAACACTCCCATCTTGCCTAATTCTGCACTTTTCTTGCCTGTCCAATTTGTATGCATTCTTCAGTTCTTACTTAAATGTCACATATTCTGGGAAATCTCCTTCAATTCCCCAAGACTAAGATTAATTTCTTGTTATATCAAAGCATCCTGTAACACTTACCATGTCATATAAGTTATTAATACGTTTCATAGAGAATGTACATTCTACATTTTCCTTAGCAGCATTTAGTCTAGTGTTTAGGATATGGGGAGGCCAAAACAAAGACACATTGAGTAAAAAATGAAAATTTGAGGTGTAAATATAACTCTAGTCACTGAGTTTATAAATAATGTCTCTCACCATATACCATAAACTCCGTGAATGCAGGAAATCATGTCTATTTTATCTCTGGTGTTTATTATACTGCCTGATACATAGAAGCTAGTCCATAAAGAGAGATTTAATGAGTGGAGTAATTGACCATTTTTATATCACTGCTTTAAGATAAGGAGTAAGAAAGAATAATTTTAAGTTTCATCAAGCCACCTCAAGTCCATTCTAAGAGGACTGCCCAGATGTTATAGATTGGTTATTTTGCTATGAACTTTTTGCTTCTGTTTCTGACTTTTATATGACCTCAGTTAGATCAGATTTTCTCAGTGTTGGCACCAATGACATTTGGGACTGAATAGTTCTGTGTGTGTGTGTGTGTGTGTGTGTGTGTGTGTGTGTGTATAACGGGGTGGGGATGGGAGGTGTTGTAGGATGTTTAGCAGCACCCCTAGACTCTACCAACCAGATGTCAGTTACATCCCCCACCCACCTAGCTGTGATGACCAAAATTATCCCCGGATTTTGCAAAATGTCCCCGGGGGTTTAGGGTAAAACCTATTTGAGAACCACAGAGAGATCTATTTTTGTGTATAAGACTTTGTTGAGCAATACTTATTTGTATAAGAGGTGGTTTTGGTTTAGGGTGATAGTTTTTGTTTTTGTTTTAAGATAAAAAATCTCTATTTTTAGTTTTTTGAGGAACCTCCATACCGTTATCCAGAGTAGCTATACCGGTTTGCATTCCCACCATGTGCAAGAGGGTTCCCCTTTCTCTACATCTTCACCAACAACTGTCGTTCCTTGTGTTGTTAATTTTATTTTTTAATTTTTTTAATGTTTATTTATTTTTGAGACAGAGACAGAGCGTGAACAGGGGAGGGGCAGAGGGAGAGGGAGACACAGAATCTGAAACAGACTCCAGGCTCTGAGCTATCAGCACAGAGCCCGACATGGGGCTCGAACCCACGAACCGTGAGATCATGACCTGAGCTGAAGTCTGATGCTTAACTGACTGAGCCACCCAGGCACCCCTTGTGTTGTTAATTTTTGCCATTCTGACAAGGCATGAGGTGGGATCTCATTGTGGTTTTGATTTGTATTTCCCTGATGATGAGTGATGCTGAGCATCTCTGTTAGCCATCTGATGTCTTCTTTGGAAAAGTGTCCATTTATGTCTCTGCTCATTTCTTAACTGGGTTGTTTGTTTTTTGCGTGTTGAGTTTGATAAGTTCTTTACAGATTTTGGATACTAACCTTCTATCAGATATATTGTTTGCAAATATCTCCTCTCATTCCATAGGATGCTTTTAGTTTTGCTGATTGTTTCCTTCACTGTGCAGAAGATTTGTTTCTTGATGAAGTCCCAGTAGTTCTTTTTTGCTTTTATTTCCCTTGCCTCTGGTGATGTGTCTAGTAAGAAGTTGCTCTGGCCAAGGACAAAGCAGTTGCTGCCTGTGTTCCCCTCTAGGATTTTGATGGTTTCCTGTCTTACATTTAGGTCTTTCATCCATTTTGAATTTATTTTTGTGTATGGTGTAAGAAAGTGGTCCAGGTTCATTCTTCTGCATGCCACCGTCTAGTTTTCCCAGCACCATTTGTTGAAGAGACTGTCTTTTTTTTCCATTGGATATTGTTTCTTTCTTTGTTAAAGATTAGTTGAGCATATAGCTGTAGGTCCATTTCTGGGTTTTCTATTCTGTTTCATTGATCAATGTGTCTATTTTTGTGCCAGTACCATACTATCTTGATTACCACAGCTTTCTAATATAGCTTGAAATCTGGAATTGTGATGCCTCCAGTTCTGGTTTTCTTTTTCAGGATTGCTTTGGCTATTTTGGCTTTTGTGGTTCTATACAAACTTTAGGATTATTTATTCTATCTCTGTGAAACATGCTGGTGGTATTTTGATAGGGATTGCATTAAATGTATAGATTGCTTTGGGTAGTATAGACATTTTAACAATGTTTGTTCTTCCAATCCATGAGCATGAAATGCTTTTCCATTTCTCTGTGTCCCCTTCAATTTCTTTCATAAGTGTTCTGTAGTTTTCAGAGTACAGATCTTTTACCTTTCTGGTTAGGTTTTTTCCTAGGTATCATGCGATTGTACTATTAGATATTTACCCCAAGGACACACAAATACAGATTTGAAGGGATACATGCACCCCAATGTTTATAGCAGCATTATCAACAATAGCCAAACTATGGAGAGAGCCCAAATGTCCATTGACTGAAGAATGAATAAAGAACATGTGGTATATAAATATAATGGAATATTACTCAGTCATCAAAAATAATGAAGTCTTGCCATTTGCAATGATGTGGATAGAGCTAGAATGTATTATGCTAAGTGAAATAAGTCAATAAGAGAAAGAAAAATACCATATAATTTCCCTTATACGTGAAGTTTAAGAAACACAACAGATGAACATGGTAGGGGCGGGGTGAAGAGAAGAAAGGGAAACAAACCACAAGAAACTCTTAACAATAGAGAACAAACTGAAGACTGATGGAGGGAGATGGGTGGGAGATGGGCTAGATGGGTGATGGGCATTAAGGAGGGCACTCGTGATGAGCACTGGGTGTTGCATGTAAGTGATGAATCACTGAATTCTATTCCTGAAATCAATATTGCATTGTATGTTAAGTAACTAAAATTTAAATTAAAAAAGTAAATTACTGGGGCGCCTGGGTGGCTCAGTCGGTTGGGCGTCCGACTTCGGCTCGGGTCACGATCTCGCGGTCCGTGAGTTCGAGCCCTGTGTCGGGCTCTGGGCTGATGGCTCAGAGCCTGGAGCCTGCTTCGGATTCTGTGTCTCCCTCTCTCTCTGCCCCTCCCCCGTTCATGCTCTGTCTCTCTCTGTCTCAAAAATAAATAAAAAACCGTTAAAAAAATATTAAAAAAATAAATTACTAAAAATATTTTAAAAATCTCTATACACCCTTTCCATCAGAAAACAACTGTCTTTCTAGCATTTGTCTACTGTCTCCTATTTATAGTGGCATCAGTAATGAACACAGAATCTGTACCAGTAAAGCTTCACAAACACTCTTAAATGGGTGGTTTGGGGTACTCATTCTGAACAACAGAGTACCTTGTAACAAACAAAAGTCACAGGGATGAATCTGAAGACTCAGGAAGAACAAAAAAAATGTCAGTCCAGCACCACATATACCTCTGTTCCCACTTTCTCATCTGCTCTTGCCTTTCCCTCTTGACTAAACACATCAAAGGTTTTTAAAAATTCTTCTTCACCTCTCTTATGTAATTGTCAGTAGTTTCTATGCAAAAAGTTTTCTAAATCTTCTCTGATGGAGTTCAACAACATGCTGGAAGAGTCAAGACTGATTCTTTATCACCTTTGTAACACTAGTTCCCTACACATCCAGTCCTGAGATAAGTGTTTCATTGGCTTTACCGCATGTAACCCTCACAAAATCTGAATTAAGTCAATAGCTTTTTTTTTTTTTAACGTTTATTTATTTTTGAGACAGAGAGGGAGAGAGCATGAACAGGGAAGGGTCAGAGAAAGAGGGAGACACAGAATCTGAAACAGGCTCCAGGCTCTGAGCTGTCAGCACAGAGCCTGACGCGGGGCTTGAACCCACGGACCGCGAGATCATGACCTGAGCAGAAGTCGGACGCTTAACCGACTGAACCACCCAGCTGCCCCTAAGTCAATAGCTTTAATTTTCCAGAGAAATTAGGTATGTCAGGTGGCTTGTTAAAGATCACACAGATAACAATAACAAACTGCATCTAAAACAGGGATCCACTGGGTGCCTGGTGGCTCAGTTGATTAAGCGTCTGACTCTTGGTTTCACTCAGGTCATGACCTCGTGGTGTGTGAGTTTGAGCCCCATATCGGCCTTCGTACTGACAGTGCAAAGCCTGCTTAGAATTCTCTCCCTCCCACTCTCTCTGTCCTGCTCACTCTCTTTCTCTCTCTCTCAAAATAAATAAATAAACTTAAAAAAAACAGGGGTCCATCAACTCTTTTGGTAAACAGCCAGATGGTAAACATATTGGGGTTTGTTGCCCATATAGTCTCTAAACTGATTTTGACTGTTGCAGTGTGAAAATAGGCATATAGATCATGTACATGAATACATATGTGTTTTAATAAAGCTTTATTAATAAAAATAGGCTGTGGGCTTAATTTGGCCTGTAGGCTATCATTTGCTAACCCTAGGTCTAGAAGTGAGCATCAGAATTCCTTCTGATGCTATATTGATATTAAAGGTGAAATATATGAAAAAAAAAGGTGTCTCCAAGTTTTCTGTAGCACTGTTGCCAAGTTAAGTGTTACTAGAATACACTATGTAAGAGAAGAGATGCTCTTGAAATCAAACGATCTTGGTAGCATGAGTGTGTTAGGCTTTATTTTCCCTCTAAACATAAACAACATGGCCCAATCCACAGGCAAGCTAAAAACATAGTGTGCTAGGGGTTGCTTTAAATCTTTTCCATGTGCATTCTTATCATAAAATAATGTATTCTCTAACTTAGTGAACCACTGCATCTGTCAACCTATTATTGGAGAGATTTGACACAATTGCTTACATGCCTTTCAACATTCAACAGTTGTCTACCAGTCAACAACCTAAGTCAGAATGGAGAACAGAACAAAAAGAATGGTAATGCTTGTTGGACTACAGCTGTATGAAATTCTTACATAATTCACAGTGATTCTGTTATCAATAATGTATGTGGTAAAAATATTTGTCTCCATTAAAAAAAAAAAAGCTGTATATCCTAAGTCTTGACAAACACCAGGCCATTTTGTCATAGATGTTTTTTCTTTGTTTGTCAGACTTGTATATAGTTTATGAAGTTCAATATGCCTGAAAAGTGATATTTGGCACATAATGTTCATGTAGTCTCTACTAATCCTACATACATGACAGGTGTTCTGTACCTTTCCTACTTTTCTCCTTTCTATTGCTCCTACTTTAGAAGAACAGGAGCATACTGATCTTTATTTTTAATTTTTTTTTAAGTTTCTTTATTTTTGACAGAGACAGAGTGCGGGCATGAGCTGGGGAGGGGCAGAGAGAGAGAGGAAGACACAAAATCGAAAGCAGGCTCCAGGCTCCAAGCTGTCAGCACGGAGCCCGATGCAGGGCTCGAACTCACGAACTGTGAGATCATGACCTGGGCTGAAGTCAGACGCTTAACCGACTGAGCCACCCAGGCGCCCCAAGAGTAAACTGATCTTACTAGTAGAAAACACCTTTAGAGTTTCTGACCTCCCTTACAAAATGGAACACTTAAAATTGTGGCAATATTTAAATCCAACACCTGCTGAGTTGTTTTAGGCTCTGGGCATGTTAACCATCACAACAGTCAGGGCTGTGTATAAAAGGCAAAGCCTGTTAACCATCACAACAGTCAGGGCTGTGTATAAAAGGCAAAGCCTGCTTTATGGTTGTACACTTGGGTATGAAGCCAGGGTCAGAGAGGGAGGTGGGGATGGAATTCTGCAGTTTGTATTACACCCATCACATCATGTGCCCTAGGATGCAAATGCCTTTTCTTATAGGAAGGGCATCCTTTTCTCAATGTGTCATTCCTGGTGGAGGTACCTTTTCCATTATATTCCTCCAGAGGGGGAGATACATGCTAGCAGTGATCTTGGTTAGAATTCCTGTACCTTATTATCCTTTTGCTAAGTTATTGCTGTGCCTTTATGATTTCCAATGGTAAATCTTGGTTCTACTCTTCCATAGCTTCCTTTCATTAGAAACTTTATGATTTTCTATTTTTTTTAAGAGCAAAGGCTAAGGTTTGTGTTTTTGACTTGCTATTTTTAATGGATTCAAAGAAACCTGCTATTAACCAGATAGGAACAGGGATTAGTATATTGAGTTGTATGTTCTGTATCCAACTTGGGTCCTTGGGCTTATTCATTGATATGATAATTATGTGATCATTTTGAGTAAGACTTAGATTAAACCTTTTATTTATTTATTTAAAAAAATTTTTAACGTTTATTCATTTTTTTGATAGAGACAGAGCGTGAGTGGGGGAGGGGCAGAGAGAGAGGGAGACACAGAATCCGAAGTAGGCTCCAGGCTCTGAACTGACATCATAGAGCCTGACACAGGGCTCGAACGCACAGGCTGTGAGATCATTATCTCACCTGAGCCGAAGTCGGACGCCCAACTGACTGAGCCACCCATGTGCCCCTAGATTAAACCTTTTAAATATATGGGAACCTTTTGCTTTTTTATTGAATCTAGCTTATAGGTCAGGAAATAGCTTTCTGGGATACATTCCTCATAGCTCTTACAACATTTAGAGACTACAACTATGAAGACTATTAGGCTTTTGAAAAAGCTTCAGGTTCATTTGCTTTCGAGAAAGACCTCCAAACTGCTGACCTCTAAAAACATGCAACATGATGCTGAAAATAACACAAGAAAGGGAATCCTCAGGAGGTTTCTGATACTTCCTGCCCTCATCAGGCCATAAATAACATAAAAGAGTCATGCCTTTGGTATTTGAGCACTTCCATATTCAGTCTTAAAGATAACTAACACAAAGTGCAGAGGTGTGAGAATAATATAAAATTTCCATAATGAGAATGAGCTGGACTTATTATTTGAAATTTGTGGAAACTTTGGACTTTGCCATTAACACTCAAATTTTACATAATTTCCATAATGAGAATGAGCTTGAGTTATTATTTGAGATTTGTGTAAACTCTGGACTTTGCCATTAATACTCAAATTTTACATGTGATTCCACTGATGGCTTCTCCTCTAGATTTAGTTATTTGCTCTGTCATCTGAATAAGTGGAAATTTAAATAATTTAATAGAAACTAAGAAATTCACATATGTAGAGACTTTAAGTTTCTCTAGGGCTTGTCTATTTCAAAAATATATGGCATTATTTACAAGGACGTTTAACAAGTGGTGTTTTAGCAAAAGGATGTTCTCAGTAGTTTCCTTAAGAAATACTCAGCTAGATGCACCTATATATCCCTAATGATGGAAAGCCAAATCCCAGTGCTATTTCAGGTCTAAGAAAATGAAGGGAACAAAGAAAAAAATGTTGAAATTTATTGGTTGATTTGTTTAAGTTGACTGATTTCTGGTTCTGATAAAATTTTAACATTAGTCCCAGTTTTTGAGATGGAGAATGAGTAACAGTTCTTTGTCCCTTAAGCATTGTGCCTAAAGCTGGGTTCTAATATGAGTCCATAATTAGAGGCTGACATGATCCAACAGATACTCTTTGTGAAGAAGAAATATCTGTTGAATTCATGTCAAAAATGTTTGCCTGTGTGTGTTTGTGTGTGTGTGCATGGTTTAGTGTGTATTTCTGACCTTGTACAAAAGATATTGATATCTTTGCAAAGTAAAGGATACAGTAAGCCTCTTTCACTGATAGCACCCCAATCCTTTTCCTTATCCAGGATTCTCTCCTTCCTCTTAAGCTTCTACTTAAAGTTGAAAGTCCTACTCAAGGATACCTATTATAATTTTGCCCAAAGCATCTGCCAATAAAACTTTATATCACTGATATTAGGGACATAACTGTAGAAAGCCTTTTCATGGATAGCTTAGTGGTGAGTTTGGTGTTTTGAACCAGAAAATGAAGAGTCAGGAGAACTGCCTGGTCCCCTACTAATCAGACTACAGATGATCTTGAGGTGGGGCCCTGTTTCTGGGAGCTGTTTTTGAGTCAAAGAATTAAATATTTGTTTGCCTTCAAAATTGCTTCTGTGGATTTTTAGATATATTCCCTAATATTTTATAAAAGAAAATCAGCCAAAACATTCTTAAAAATAGTTACTGGATTATTTGTCTATGTAAGTTATAATAGGTGGTGTTCATGTGGGAAAGAGAGACTCTTTATTCCCAGCCCACAGTTATAAAGACAGACAGAATGGAACCAATTTGTAAGCTCCGGATGAAAGCAAATATCCATTCAGGAGAGGAAATCAGAAAATATGTCATATCTGATATCAGTTCTGAGATGTCTTCTTATTTTTTAAATTTATTTTTATTTTTTGTATTTTTAAGTGAAGCAAACAGTTTAGTGGTAGCTTACTTCAGAATAGTTTCCAGACATTGTTTGTTTCCTCTGACTCACTTAATTTCACTCTGCATTTTATTATCACTCAAACTATATTCTGGTCCAATATCTATCATTACTAACCTTGCTTTTCCAGAACTAAACTGTTCCATATGATGCATCACGTACATTGTGAATGCCTTGAATGATAGTTGCCAAGGCCTTTCGAAATAGAGTATTAACCTATAATTACATAAGATCAAACAGTTAAGATGGGAACAGGCCTCCTAAGATATTCAAAATTATCATTGATGCAATCTTTTGATGATCAGTAGTTAAAAAAATAGCCCAAACCTCAGCCCACTCCAACTGTCAAGTAATAATTATGGCAGAACACAAGCACCTGAATTCTGGGCACAAAGGGAGAAACGGTATTGCCGATAATATTGAAAGGGCTTTCGGTCCTTTAGCTGTCAATCCTGTAGTATGTAATCAGTGTGTGCTCAGGTTCTGAAGCAATTACAACTTCCCTGAAAAATGTGGCACCCTAACATCCATTAAGATGAAGGAATAACAAGTAAAAATGAAAACGATAGTATAAATTACATTTATTTATAAGGGTACGTTTTTGTATATGACTAAATTCACATGGAGGGTTTTTGTTTTTAACTCTCTTCCCCAGTATGTTTTCCTAAACTTACTTAGAAAATATAACCTATGGTAATAATTTTAAAAGTTTGACCACTGTAGCCTCTTACTTCACAGTCTTTTTCAGGGAGGTTGTGGGTCCACCCTGGACACATCCTTTCTTTCAGACTTCCATCCTGATCTTCTCCTTGAAGGACTTTGTAATCCATTGGCCAGGAATAGGATAGGAGTTTCCTGCTATCTTTATTCATATGCCACATTGATCACTTTGGTGCTATAAATCCCTCACATTAGGTAATCAGGAACATACAGAATGATAATTTAGAATAAAATAAATTGCCTCCATTTGAGTCTTTAGGTTAAGGTTATAGGAAGATATTGTTAAAATACACATATCTTGCCAGAGATAGATAAGCCAGAGACATATTTTGACCCACTGTGAAGATGGTTTAGATAATTTTCTTTTTTTTTTTTTTTTCTCTTACCTAAATGTAATTTTATTTTATTTTATTTTTTTTTTATTTTATTTTATTTTATTTTTTAATATATGAAATTTACTGTCAAATTGGTTTCCATACAACACCCAGTGCTCATCCCAAAAGGTGCCCTCCTCAATACCCATCACCCACCCTGCCCTCCCTCCCACCCTGCCCTCCCTCCCACCCCCCATCAACCCTCAGTTTGTGATAATTTTCTGATTGTTATCATGAAAAACAGAAAGAAGGATCTACAGAGACTTGAAAAAAATTCTCATTTTGTCAAGAGATGGGAAAAGGAAGGGAGAAAAAAAAAAAGCCACATCATTGAAAGAGACTTTTTGGGTTTATCTGAGAGAGATCTGGAGGCCCTAGACATCCCAAGGATAATCTGAAGAGTTGGGGGAGGAGAGGAGTGCTGAGTTCAGTTTACCTAACTATGGGATTTTGTGTAGAGCTAGCAGAGCCTAAGGACAGGAAACTCTCTATGCAGTTAGCAACTCTAGATGTGTTAATGGAAAGAACTTGGTTTATTACTATGCAAGTAACAACAAAATGCCTTCTATTATCTAAGTTTATCTAGGTAGATATCTATATAGATCTACTATAAATGAGAATTTATAAGGTGGTCTCAAAATACTCTCAATTGAGTCTAGCAATGACTCTGGAAGGTGTTATTATACCTCTTATTGGGGGACAGAATGGGGAATAAAGAAAATTTAGCTATTAAAGTTTTTATAGCTAAGGAAAAATAAGACTTCTTAATTTAAAATGTTCTCATACATTAAATGCTTGCTACTTGATGAAACTAGTAGAAAAGAAGAAAAAAATAAAGAATTTCACCGTGGAAAGGAAATTACTATTAACATGTTAGTTGTTTCCTTCCAACCCTTAAAAAAATTTTTTTAGGAGCACCTGGGTGGCTCAGTTGGTTAAGTGTTTGATTTCGGCTCAGGTCATGATCTCGAGGTTCGTGAGTTCAAGCCCTACATCGGGCTCTGTGCTGACAGTTTGGAGCCTGGAGCTTGCTTCAAATTCTGTATCCCCTCTCTCTCTCTGCCCCTCCCCCACTCATGTGCATGTGCTTGCATGCACTCTCTCTCTCTCTCTCTCTCTCTCTCTCTCAAGAATAAACATTAAACATTTTTTTGGTCTTGCATGCCCATGTATTATTATAATTTGTCCTTTTCCCCATCTAACTACAAATTCTTTGTGTATGTAATTTTTTTGTTTTAATTCCCTCCTGTTTGCCCCACTAGTAAGGGAAAGATTCCCACCCTAGGGTTATGGGGATGGATAACACACGATCCTCAATACTGAACAAATGAGATTGACAGTGTTTCTTTTAATTTTTTAATTTTAATTTTTTTTAATCTTAGAGAGAGAGAGTGCAAGCAGGGAGAGGGGCAGAGGAAGAGACAGAGAGAGAGAGAAAGAGAGAGAGAGAGAGAGAGAATCTTAAGAAGGTTTGATGCTCATCGAGGAGCCCAATGTGGGGCTAGATACTTCGACCCTGGGATCATGACCTGAGCTGAAATCAAGAGTAGGAAGCTCAACAGACTGAACTACACAAAAGTCCCGAGATGGACAGTGTTTCTTAGTCACTTAAACTCATAGCCTGATGGAGGAGGGCACTGCATCACACAAGGCCATATAAGGGATTCAGTCAAGAATAGAATGAACAACAGGAGGTATGGAAGATTGGCTTTGTAGTATTAAGGCAGGGTTCCTTTTGGTTTCTGAAGATGATGTGGCTGGCTTGTTTGAGTAATGCTGCGGGCTGGCAGGGACCTAACTGAAACCCACTGCTCAGGGCTAAGCAGGAACTACACCTGGTCCCCTTGGTGAAGAAGACTGTTTGGCTAGGACACCTTATGCGTGGGAGCAGAACAGGAAGGGGAACTTGTTGTTAGGCCATTTGAGGCCCTCCTGGTTTCACCAGATGTCAAGGCAGTACATAATATTGGGCTTTAATTTTAGGCCTTACACCACATTTTAGGACAACACAATATTCTATCGTATCGGTTGAATTTTTACAGATATTTGCAATGTAAATAATACCTCAATGGCTAGCTTTGTGCAAAAAGCTTAGTTTTAATATTACCTGATATTTTAATAGTTAAAAATAGGGCCCTAAGAGAAAAATACTAAGTCAAAGGATATGAATAGTTTGGTTATACTTGATACTTACTCCCAAATTTCTTTGAAACAAAACATTTGACTCTAACTTTAAAACTTTCTACTCTACCACATTGCTTCTGCCCATGATTGTGACAGTGAAAAAATCTAAAAGAATTATCTTATTATTAAATCACTGTCCATGAGGGCTGCCTGGGTGGCTCAGTCGGTTAGGTGTCCGACTTTGGCTCGGGTCATGATCTCATGGCTCATGGGTTGGAGTCCTGCATCGGGCTCTGTGTTGACAGGTCAGAGCCTGGAGCCTGCTTCAGATTCTGTGTTTCCTTCTCTCTCGGCCCTGCCCCCCTCTTCTGCTCTGTCTCTCTGTCAAAAAAATATATAAATATTAAAACAATAAAACTAAAAAAATATCGCTGTCCATGAAATTTATGTAACAGCTTAGTTTGTCATCTTCCTGGAATGTAGGTGCCTTGATCTACCAGGTTTGGGTTTGCAGAGTGAAAACTAAGGCCAATTCTGTTCAACAATAAAAACATTTTAGTGAAGGACTAATGTAATTCTTAAAAGAAATCGAAAGTTGTAGTCAAATCTCAACTATGAATATTAGCCAAAGCTCTTTAAAAAAAAAAGATTCTTACTTATCTAGAACTAATCTCTTCACGAATATTAATGACCAATAGTTTTTATTTTAATTTGTGTCCTGTTGGAATTGTACATATTGAATTTTGAAAGAGAAGAACAAATACGGTCTCAAACTCCCAAGAGTGCAAAGGCATACTATATCTTAACATACATTTGAATATTAGTTTAAAAATATTGTGTACACAAAATACAATTTAGGGCTTAGTGTCACAAATCATAATAAAAATCTATTAAAATCACTTTAAAAAATTTTAGTAAAATCATGAGTCGGCTTAGTAGAAATGAAATGAAGATTGAAAATACATAAAATGGCATTACTGTAATGAGAAAGCTGAGTTAAATTTTTGTGACTGTACAAAAAACATTTGTTTATATTTAGCTTAATTATTTAAATATGTAGAGTCTATGAGAAAAGGAAGTACATACATTAAAAATAGTACTTAGGCTAATCCCAATGGAACAGAGGAATATGTACATGGTTATATTTCAATAGTAATCATCATGGCCATCTAATGTTTCCCATTCATTTCTTTAATGCTAAGTTAATCCAAATTTATACTTATAAATTACAGTACATTTTCTGAAAAGCCTGAACTGTAGAAAATTTAAATTAAATGCAGATTTATTACTTTAAAATAATGAATTTACATATCACTGGACTTTTAGTAACTTTGATCCTTGAGATAAATTAAACACACATGCACACACCCACACAAACACACATAAATAAATACAGGGACACACAGTGACAAACTTAAAAGTTACAAAGTTCACACTCTTCCCAGGGATGAAACTTCAAGTCCTTAGGCCACAACCAATTAATT
The DNA here is from genome assembly GCF_046562875.1 of Panthera onca. Classification (NCBI taxonomy): domain Eukaryota; kingdom Metazoa; phylum Chordata; class Mammalia; order Carnivora; family Felidae; genus Panthera; species Panthera onca. The sequence goes on along the minus strand of NC_138339.1, from coordinate 39,088,125 downwards.
CAGAATTGGATATTAAGAGGAGATTTTGCAATTTAATGTACTAGATTATCCAATAAAGAACACAGTAAAGCAGTACAACAGAAGATCTGTTATCAGGAATATCTGGAATTGTGCTTTTCTGGGTTTGTTTTACTTTTAGTATGGAGATGTTAAATCTGGGTCTCTTAAAACTACAAGAAAAAGTTTTGCACACTTTATATTCCTCACTAATAGAGTATAAAACTTGATCTTCCAAATGATGACCTGGCATTACAAAGAAAATATTTTAAAATTATTTTTAAAATATTCTGTCTATAAGAGGGAGACTTGTGAACATGCTCTGGAAAATCTGGAAAATTTGTATGTATTAAATAATTTATTACCATATGATGTTTGAAAAATGGCTTTTCTGTATTGTACGTATTTTAAATATATATGTAATATGGATTTCAGTATAATTATTTAATAAGTACAATATTTTATAACATATGCTATAAATATCAAAAGCCCATGTTAGGATATTCATTTCATGTTATATATTAAATGAGAATCATGCATGCTATGATCTGAATTGTGTTTCTCCCAAATTCTTATGTTGAATTCCTAATGCCCCATGCGACAATATTTGGTTACAGGGCCTTTACAGAAGTAATGAAGGTTGAATGGGTTCATAAGGATGGGGCCCTTATCCAACATGTCCCTGTAAGAAGAGACACCAGAGAGCGCTCTCCCTTGCTCTCTCTCTCTCTCCTTCTCTGCCACATGAGGATATAGCAAGAGGGAGTGTCTGCAAAGCCAAGAAGAGAGATTTCACCTAAACCTCATCATGCTGGCATACTGATCTTGGACTTCCAGTCTCAGAACTGTGAGAAAATACATTTTTGTTGTTTAAACCACACAGTCAATGGTATTTTATTACAACAGCACAAGCTATGAAAATGCATATTGATTAGAAGTATGATAAGTTTTGAATTCAATGGTTTCAGACTGGTTATTCTTTTAATCATTATAAATGACACATAAGAGTTTTCATAGACTTTTATAAATGGGATTTGTCCCACTTATGTCTTCCTGAAGCGTTGTGATAATACCTCACTCCCAAGAAAGAAGCAGTTTACAGAAATTTTGTTTATTGGCTGACTCCTATCACTGGCTAAGTTATAGCTACAGGGCAGTGATCATTATAGAATATATCTGAACATATTACTCAAACTTATTGGACCTTGCCTAAATTTCAGTACAGTTGAATGGTTCCATAACAAGTGTTTATATAATCCTATCCTTGCCATTGTACCTACAGTCATAGTTTCCCATATATATATGAAACCACAGAGTTCTCAGCTAGAAGCTGCTGCCCAGCCTATTTGTTAATTATAATGTCAAAATGTAAGTGCAAGAGTATAGACAGCACAAGACATACACGGCTACAATGATGGGCCTTGTCTACTTTTGGAATGTACAGTTTACAATTTTAGCAGAATCTGAAGATGTTCCACTATTGCCACTTCTGCGGTCAAAGTATGATTTTTCAAATGGACCTCTTTTAAGGAAAAGACATCGTGACAAGCTGTACAGCCCTCTAGGCCAGAAATTGGGAGACTTTAGTTCTTATTTATGCTGTATTAAAAATGAGTTCTGTGTACTTAGGTAAGGTATTTTAGCTCGTTTAGGCTTTAGTGTCCACACTTAAACACATTGAACAGGGTGTCTGGGTGGCTCAGTCAGTTAAAGCATCCAACTTCGGCTCAGGTCATGATCTCGCAGTTCGTGAGTTTAAGCCCCGTGTCGGGCTCTGTGCTGACAGCTCAGAGCCTGGAGCCTGCTTCAGATTCTGTGTCTCCTTCTCCCTCTGCCCCTCCCAGCTTGTGTTCTCTCTCTCTCAAAAATAAGTAAATAAGCATTAAAAAAAATAAACATATTGAACTAGATCAGAAATTTTCAAACAAGTCTCCATAGGGATGGGTAGGATGGGGTGACTTAGAGAGTGGGACTCTGTTGTCTCCCACCCCATTCTTCCACCTGGAAACTTTGTTTTTATCTTGTAAGAAGTTTTTTAAAGCAAGGACTCTCTTGTTTTGTTGATTAAAGTTTTAAATGACTGAGCTTGATGACCTCAGATGTCTCTTTTTTAATTTGTAAGCAACTCTATGATTCTGTAGTAAGATCACAACTTAACTGATTAGACACTGACCTTCTCATAAATGTCCATTTTGCCTGAAATATTGTTGAAATTTAATAAATTGCTGCTTATTTTTGCATATTCTATTGTGTATCCAGCTCTGTGCTTGACAGCCTAGTATTTGGGGGGGGGGGAGTGGCATTTTCCCCCCTACTTTCAACTATGTAAATGCTATGATTTCCTAACTGGAGATTTTTCCTTGAACACCTTGGAATTTCTTATTCAGAGACCTTTTATTGCTGCTCTCTATCATCCACAATTTTGGTGCACATGGATATAAACAATATGTTTAGCAAGAAGGATGTCTTAGGAGTAGCACTTTTTATAAAACCTCTGGAAAGAACTAGTAATCTTGGGAAATTAATTAATCTCTGGATTTTAGAAATTATAGTTTATCAATATTATCTGGACTTTTCCAAGAGTAACTTATTTATTTATTTTTAAAAGTTTTATTTATCTATTTTGAGAGAAAGAGAGAGAGACTACAAGCAGGGGAGGGGCAGAGAGAGCAGGAGGGAGAGAGAATCCCAAGCAGTCTCTGCACTGTCAACACAGAGCCTGATGTGGGGCTTGAACTCAGGAACTGCAAGCTCATGACCTGAGCCAAAACTGACTGAGCCACCCAGGTGCCCCCAAAGAGTAATTTAAATTGCCCACTAGTGAAGAAATATATTCTTTAAACAACAACAACAACAACAACAACAACAACAACAACAACATATATCTATTTGAGAGATGGGGGGAGGGGCAGAGAGAGACTTCCAAACAGGATCTGTGCTGTTAGCAGAATCTGATGTGGGGCTTGATTTCATGAATGTGAGATTACGACTTGAGTGGGAATCAAAACTCAGATGCTTAACCCACTGAGCCACCTAGGCACCACAAGAAATACAATCTTTAAGAGTTTAAAGAACATTGACAGAACTGCTTCCTGTTGGAAAAGCTCATAGCTACCAATGACAATAGGCATTACCTTGAAGAGAGTCTTCTTTTAAGTTCCCGCCCTCCCCTCCATATATATATGTGTGTATGTTATAGGAAGATAGATAGATAGAAAAGATGTACATGTTTCAGTCCTCTAAAGGAAAAGAAAAAGACCAAAAAGCATGGAGCAAAATTCAGATTTTTGAATTTTTAAGTGATAGGATGGGTAAGCCAGAAAGATTTTTTTAAAAATAATCATCTACAAGATGCTAACTCACAGCTTATGATGAAAAGCTGATTTAGCAGAAACACCAATGGATAAGAGGAACAGACATAGTCAGAGAAAGGTTGCAAACTACGTTCAAACACTGAGAAAACAGGAAAAGATGGTTAAATTGGAAATGAGAATATGGATGTGCCAGATGGCATTAGGCGGGCTGATGATGTGGCTTTCTTTAAAATAGCGAATATAAACTCATTGCTATCTGTCTCCCGTATCTTACAAATCCATGTTTGGCATAGTGAGTGTTGGGTTGGCAAAAAGAGGAGGACAACAGGATTAAGTCAAACTTCCCAAATAGGACTCTGTCTGCCCTATGCATTGAAAGAAGGCCATGTGTTATGGGATTTTCCAGCTATTTTTAGGCTAGAATTGTGGGCAAAATAAGAAATGAAAAGAGGCAGATCTGGTGCATAAAATGGGGCCAGGATTGTGATATTTGGAAACCTCTAAGAGGAACACAGTGAATCACTGCTTTCAGTATATTCCACTGATAAAAGTGAAAGGAAAGTCCTTAGAATAGGGAATAAGTAGTGCTCATTTATTTTAAAAAAGAAAGCCAGTAGAGGTTAGGTGCAAAGAATGATACTAACCAGCACTGAGAAAAGAGATTAAGGAAAGTGAGATAAAAAGGGAACTTGCAAATCTTCTAGAACATTTTGACTCACCAAGCAGTCACAAATTTAGGTTTCTTAATATGTTCTGTCTAGTTATCTTTATTGAGTTTATTTTATTACAGATTTTTTGCTGGTTATTACATCTACCTCAGCAAATGAAGGATGAGAAGTGTTCTACATGAAATATTCATTGGGTTTATAGCCTTAATCTTAAAAGTAAAAGCTAAAGTAAAAAGCTGGAATAAAGAGTTTTAGTGTCCATTTTATGTATTTGAAAGGATGGTGAGAGGATAAAGTGAGATTCAGCACAGGGAGGAAAAAGCTAACAGGAAGGAAGTATATGGAAAGATCTTGAGAGCAAAGACCACTTTTAAAGTGGAAGTCTCAGGATATGAGGAGAAAAAAAAGAAAGAGACAAAAGAATCTGAAGAATTGAAAACTGTTAGAACGAAGCCAAGATGTGACTTCAGAGGGCCAGTGTGGGAAATTGCTGCTAAAGGAAATGGAGAGAGTTTCAAAGATTTTTGTCTGAATGGGGGAGAATAGCCCCTGGGCTTTATCACAGGGCATGACAGTTAGAAAAATCTAGCAAAGAAGGCCTCAACAAGGGTCAGAATTTATTTTAATTAGCAAGATAATTACAGTGGAGTAGAAGATGCCATTCATTCATTACCAACTCAGCACCAGGCACTTTACTCAAGTATATACAGTTCAGCTCTCACAAACAACTTTCACAAAAATCATTATCCCTATTTTACAAAAAGGGAAAGCAAGACTACAGAGATTCCCCCAAGGTCATAATATGGAGAAGAACTGAGATGTAAGGCAAGATGTATCTCCTCTTTAGAGCCCAGGCCTTTTCCCAATATTATGCTGCTTCCCATAGAATCTCTTATAGTCCAAACTATAAAGCACCTAGCAGTGGCCACCCCCACTCCCCAACACCACTCCTCCTGCTGCCCATTTTGAGTTAGAAACATTTACGTGCTCCAGATAAAGGCACTCTAAATGGGTTAAATAAAATACAGGAAAGAAACTACAGCCTATTATCTATGCGTTCAGGAAAGAAAAAGAAAATGTAAAGGTGAGAGAGACTCTGTCACTAAGAGCATTTAGGCTCTGACACAATAGATACCCTAAAGCAGCAGTTCTCAGGGTTCTCAATCTTGGGTTAACACTGGAATCATTAGGGAGCTTTGAAAAATCTTTATGTCTGGATCCTACTTTAGAGATTCTGAATTTAGTGGTATGGGTCATTGGACTTTTTCATTGGAACTCCCAAGGTGGTTACAATATGTGGAAAAGATTATGACCCAGTGCTCTACAAGGTGACATTGATAACAAGCTCATTCATTCCAGCCTCCAAACAAACAGCATTCATCTTTGCATCATCCTATTGGTCTAGTGTCTTATACATAATAGATGCTTAATCCATGTTTGGAGAGTTAACTTGATGAGCAGCAGAATAATGATGTATGTACTGTCCTGGTCCTCTATACTTGGGTACCCCATAATGCCTTTCTATCTTTAACATTCCTGGGAATCTTTTATGCTTCTTTCTAGAACAAACAAACCCCAGAAAAGCCAAGCATAAGGGAATTTCTCAATTGAGGGATATTTGTGTTCTCCCATCTGTTGCCAGTATTCTCCTTATGTGTAGGACCTCCATGCTAAAAACACATGGTAATCCCCAGGACTCTTCTCTGAGTCCCTTGGGAAAGTACCACCCCTCAGTAGATTTTGATTCCTTCAGGGAAGCTGCCCTCTGGTGGCCAGATAGACAACATACCTAATAGTTGAGAGCATAAACCTGGAATCAAGACTTCCTGAGTTCGAACCCTGCTGTTTACTGCTTTTGTAAGCTGGGGCAAGTTACTTGGCCTCTATGTACATTAGTTCTTTCATATGTAAACATGAGGGTATAATTGTATCTACTTCACAGGGATGTGGTAAGCATGTGAAATACTTAGAACAGCAGCCGGTATGTAGAAAGTGCCAAATAATTTTATACTACTATTACAGAAAGAATATTTTCTTAAGTTTATAATGTCTGTAAGCTTCTTTCAATATGTTAGAAGAGGAAAACTTTTAACGAATGTTCATAAAACTGCTTGAATTTGTAGGACTAGGCTAAGAGGATTTTCGGTTGGTGAGAAGATGTTCAGATGTTGCTCAGAATAGGTGTGGGATTACAGTGGAGACGGTTTGGTTCTACTACTTGTTCTTTACCTTGTCAATTTTACTTGAGGCCAACCTCACTGGACCCCCATATGTGGCCAACATTCATATGAATAAAATACATAATCAGTTATTATGAGTCCAGTAGTAATATGAAAGGTTGGACATATTCATCTTTCAGTCCCTCATTTTCTTTGTTGTTCTTTTGCTTCCAAATAGAAATAAGGAAATAATGGCAGTTGATTCAGCTTGTGAAGAGAAGTTGGTTGATTGTGCAATGATTTTGAAGAAGTCTACATCTCATTTCCATTTCATCAGGCAAGAGGATGAGAGACAGATCGGAGTCTTTTTGTTTGTTTGTTTGTTAATGTAGGCTCCATACCCTGCCACAAGGGCTTGAATTCAATTACCTGAGATCAAGACCCGAGGGGAGATCAAGAGTTGGATGCTCAGCCAGCTGAACTGCCCAGGTGCTCCTGAGTGGAGTCTTTTAAGTAGGGGGAAAAAAGTGAACTCACACATATGTGCTGGGTGTGTAAAGGAGTGAAATTTATAATTCAGGAAAGCATCCAGGTTATACTTCACAAAGGTTTAATTTGACAAGGAAATGATAAAATTCAGGTTGTTGAAAGAGGATATAAATGGATAGGAATCATTTATATTAAATAGTTATAAGTAATATTATACTTTAAAGGTATAAAATAATCTTAATCCAAACAGTAGGGTTACCTCTAATTGGGACCCTGTGGTACAGATCAAAATGCCACTCCTTGCAAAGTTAAGGTCCTACTTTAGCTGTACTCTCAAAGAGGTCATAGATCAAATGGTAGAATCTGAGGACTAACGATGGTTTATTTCGGGTTTCCAGCTGTGATTTTTCTGGATTTCAAGATGACTGCCTTTATATTTATTTTTTTCTCCTGGGAAAGAAGAGGAAAAAACCCTTTACTGCATTCCCACTGTCTAGTATATTAGTTGTTACAATTCCTATTGGCTGACCTTATGAAAGAGGACACCACATTTGACCAGCTCAGCTTTTCTTCCCCCTTTCTCACTATAGATGTTACTGTACAACACACACTGAATATTGGATTAGTCTTTGAGAAGCATTGTAACATGATCTGCACAAAGAGACAAGTAACTCTACACCACTTCCTTCCAAGCTCCAATTGGCACAGATAAAAAATTCCATTATAAAATTATAATTACAGTTTGTGACTTTCTGGAAAATGCCTCATTTGGGTTTGGCTTAAAAGTTAATCTGCTGTTTTACTAAAAAAAGTAGAGCTGTTTTAACATTCCATTTTTCATGCAGTTATTAATCTATTGATTAGTTCATAAGACCCCCCAAAATCTAAGAAGATTTGCCATCATAGTTTTATATTCATGAGTGATAAACTCATGCTTGGGATTGCTTAGAACATGATTAAAGGTATGCAGAAGAAAACCAAAGGTTTTCTTTGTTCAAAGAACAGACAATTCTCTACACATCTAACTGATTTAAAATCACCAACTGTTTTTCCTATGTTTGTTTTTGTGGACCACATGTGTAATTCAACTAAATTCTTCTAGATGTGAAAAAGAAGAAGGGGGGGGGGAGGGGAGGAGGAGCCCTGACACAAAGGGACACAAAATATTTCTATTTGAGGTTATTGCTGTGTCTCAGTTTGCTAACAGAGAATCACAGAGAGGCTATATAAGTTTGAGAGAGTTTGAAATATATTGACTAGGGCACTAATGTGGAATTAATGAGTCTCCAAAAGGAGACTGATAGCTTCCATGTCCTCTCTCTTTAAACCTTGGGCTTGCATGTTTGGAACCCTTCATTATTATGTGAGAAGGTAACCATCCTGGCATTTAGTGAATGGGTGCCAGGGATGCTAGACCTCCTGCAACAATGGGGTGCTCATGCCAAACTGAAAATGGTTGCACGTGTCTTTCAAAAGTTCTATAAGGCATTCATGTATGTGAAAAAGCACATTCAAACTTTTCTAAGTTGTAGTTCTTAAAGTTTGGCCTCCAGACAAACAACGGCAGTATCATCTGAGAATTTTTTTTAAATGCGTATTTTGGGCCCCACTTTGGACCTACTGAATAAAACTTTCAGGGGTGGGAACAAGAAGTCTATGTTTTATCAAGCCTTCTGTTGAACGTTAATATTTAAGAACTGCTAATCTAGTTTAGAACTGAAAGTACATACTATTAACTTTGCCAATTTCCCAAGAATGTCAATGCTGTATATGTTGAGAGAAGATTGTCTAATGCCTTGTTCAGGCCTTTACCAAGAAATGTTAATCATTTAAAAATCACACTGCTTATGTTACTAGATAGTATTATGTGAACATATGCAGTTACGTTGGTCTGCATGTGCATCTATTTTATAGCTTAACTGGTTTAAGTAACTAAACACTTCCTTACATCTTCAAGTATAATAATGGCTATGTGTTTACATATTTAAATATATATTGTTTTATATTAAATTACTTTTATTTATTCTTCAGAGTATAGTTAGGGCATTATGTTGATTAAAAAAAACTGCATGAACTGGTGCAGCCACTCTGGAAAACAGTATGGAATTTACTCAAGAAATTAAAAATAGAGCTACCCTATGATCCACCAATTGCACTACTAGGTATTTATCCAAAGGATACAAAAATGCTGATTCAAAGGGGCACATGCACCCCAATGTTTATAGCAGCACTATCAACAATAGTGAAATTATGGAAAAAGCCCAAATGTCCATCAACTGACAAATGGATAAAGAAGATGTGAGATATATATATATATATATATATATATATATATATATATATATATATAAAATGGAATATTACTTAGCAATCAACAAGAATTAAATCATGACCTTTGCAACAATGTGGGTGGAACTGGAATGCATTATGCTAAGTGAAATAAGTCAGTCAGAGAAAGACAATTATATGACTTCACTCATATGTGGAATTTAAGAAACAAAACACATGACCATAGAAGGGAAGGAAAAATAAGATAAAAACTGAGAGGGAGGCAAACCATAAGAGACTCTTAAATGCAAAGAACAAACTGAGGGTTGCAGGCAGTGTGTTGGGTAGGGGGATGGGCTAAATGGGTGATGGGCATGAAGGAGAGCACTTGTTGGGATGAGTACTGGGTGTTATATGTAAGTGATGAATCACTAAATTCTACTCCTGAAACCATTATTACACTATATGTTAAGTAACTTGGATTTAAATAAAATTAAAAAAAAAGTCACTGAGTGCAGACTAAAAGCATAGGTTCTGCCGTCAGAACCAAAGCTCCACTGGACTTGGCCACTCACCTTTGGAGTGCTTTAACAAATGATTTAAACTCACTGTGCTTTTGTTTGTTTATCTATAAGATGGGTATTTGTAAATAATAATGCATCAAACATAAAAGAATATAATACAACTGACAGTGTTGAGCTTTAACCTGAGTCCTGTGATCCTGGAAAACAGCAAAGATTCAGCTATACCCTTCCCTTTGTATTTGGGAAAACTGCTTTCTGCAAGGAACCTCCCTCACCCATATGGCATAGATAAGACTCACGGAAGCCCCTTTTTTTACCCATAACAAGACAAGACAAAGACCAACAAATTTCTGCCCCCCCCTTTTTTTGGCTCATAACTGATTAACTAAACTGCTTTGTCCCCACTGATCAATCAAAACATATTAATGCTTGTTCAACAAAGGGTGGTTAAGCTGATCTCCTCCCCCAGGCCTCTGAACTTTGACCTACCCTTGGCCTGAGCCAGTCTACAGCCTCCCTTGGAGATTAGGCCAGCCTCAGGGTAAAAACACTTTCTGATTTGCTATCCAATCATACCACCTTTTCATCACACTTCCCCATACCTGAATCTCCTAGTCTAGCTCACTCCTCTCTATAAAAGAAAATGTATTCTTTCCTAATCCTTGAGGCACTTGCAGATTTTAAGGTCACCGCTCTCTCCCTGTTGGAACAGTTTCTTTCCTCTCTTTGCAAAAATCCTTTAAAATAAACTCCTTCCTAATCCCAAATTTGTTTTGTATTTGAAAATTTCCTAGCACATACTTAGCACTATGAAGTTGTTACTTATTATAATTTTTACTATGTGATATTTTTATCAGAAAAATAGAAACTTTGTAACTAAGTTCATGGACTTTTAACCTAAGCTATTTAAGGTAAAATATGCAAATTTATGGAATATTTAAATCATTCAAAATAACATTACATAAAATTTTAGGTAGAAAATAGTGAAAAAATATACAGGCATATCTTGAAGATATTGCAGATTTGGCTCCAGACCACTGCAATAAGCTGAATATTGCAACAAAGTGAGTCAAGTGAATTTTTGGTTTCCCAGTGCATATACAAGTTATGTTTACACTGTACCAAAGTCTTTGTTGTATACCATAGTATTATGTCTAAAAAACAATGTGCATACCTTAATGAAAACATTTTATTTTTAAAAATAAATAAATAAATAAATAAACAAACAAACTGGATGAAGGAAGCTGCTTTTTTTTTTTAACAGTTTTATTTTAGGCTAGCATATTGCACAATTATTTGTTTAAAAGATGGTGGACAGTTGGGTCTAATAGAATTGAGAACCACTGTTGTAGGAGATTGATGAGAACCTGTAAAGTTAGTTATGGAATATTGGAGATACCCAAGATCACCACATTTATCTCAGAAAATATCTGGATTCCAGATTTCTGATATTCCCTTACCAGAAGAGTTGATGGAGAAGCATTTGAATCCTAGGCAGGAAACTGAATGCCTTACAAACTGAGCTACTACCCGTAATGTAAAAGAAAAACAACAAAAAGAGGATTGTCCTATTTGCCTCATATTTTTAAAACAAAATAAACAGAACACTATAAATAAGTGGAAGCTCTCTTTTTCCTTCTCTGAAATCCTCTTTTCTTCTCTTTCTCTTTCCTTCTACAGGAAAAGTATTATCATGAGTTAGGTGTTTAGACAACCTATGTGGTTATACGTTCATTGCGTATATACACACTAGTAAACAATAGTTTTATATTTTTTATCTTTACTTAATACCATGTCATACATAACGTCGCACAATTTGTTCTTTTTGTTATGTTATGAAGATCTACTCATGATATTTACAGATCTCATCCATTTACTGAGTTCTCTGTGTATTACTCCATCCTATCAATATACAATTTATGGAACCTTCTCCTTTTAAAGGATAAATATCCTTAATCCAATACAAACACATACAAGGATGTATGTGTGTGTGTGTGTGTGTGTGTGTGTGTGTGTGTGTGTCCCATTTCTGGACTAGTCTTTTACATGTTTTTGTAGTTTGTCTTTTCAAAGACCAGCTTTTGTTTTATAATCACTATTACTCTTTTGTTTGGCTTTTTATATTATTAATATCTACTCTCATCTTTATCATTGTCTTCCTCCTCATTTGATTTACTTTTTCTATCTTCTTTAATGTGTAATTCATTGATTTAAATTTTTATATTAAAAATGAATTCAAGACAATAAAGTTATTTCTAGTTACATTAGCCCCATTATATAAGTTTCAAAACAGTATTTCTGTTATTGAGTTTAAATATTTCAAAATTTCCATTGCAGTTTTTTCTTTGATGAATTTGTTTTTCGAGTGTGACTTCAGTTTACATATACACATTACATTGGTGCTAATTTAACTGCATATTGGGCAGAGAACACTAACAATGTAATATTGACTCTTTGGGACTTGTCAAATAGAGCTTTCCAACCATAAATAGATTAAAGGTATGTGAATGTGTTGATTTCATCAGCTCTTGGCACAGCAAGGTGGGGCTTGGGATGGACAGAGCCAGTCACTGCAGCCACAAGCATCGTCAAGGTTGTAAAGTTGGGAAGGACAGACACTATGGTATAATACAGGGGTGATTTCTGTAAATGTTCCGAGTACACTTAATACTTGATTTTCTGTAAAAATCAAGACTGTTAATTTTCTTGTTCAAATTCTGTCTATCTTATTTCCTCTGATTTATCCATCAGTTTCTCAGAGAAGCATATTAAAAACTCTCACCAGTATTATGACCCTGGCCATTTTGCTTATACATCTGTCAGGTTTTGCTTTATCTATATTAGGAAAATGTTGTAGAAGGCTTACAGGTTAATGATTGATATCCTTGGTGAATTATTCCTTTTTGGTTTTATTAATGATTAGATCTTAAATTTCATTTTGTTATTAATATTTCCATATCAGCATTCTTTTGTAAATATTTGTCTAGTCTACTTTTGTCTATTTTCAACTTACTTGTATAATGTTGCTTTTAGTGTGTCATTTGTCATCTGAACCAGGACTTTAGAGACTAAAGGGCATGTTACTAATATGTTAGCATAATTGGTGAAATTCACAATGGTCTGGAGCAAACTGGGTCATGTGAACTTACTCATAAGTAGCATATAACTGGATTTTATTTGCAATAAAATGTGATATTCTATTTGTATTTTTTATTTTTAATGTTTATTTATTTATTTTGAGAGAGAGGGAGTGACTGTGAGCAGGGGAAGGGCAGAGAGAGAGAGAGAGAGAGAGACAGAGAGAGAGAGAGAGAGAAAGAGAGAGAGAGAATCCCAAGCAGGCTCTTGTGCAGTCAGCGCAGAGACCAATGTGGTGCTTGATCCCACAAACCATGAGATCATGACCTGAGCTGAAATCAAGAGTCAGATGCGCAACTGACTGAGCCACCTAGACACCCCTGATATTCTACTCTTAGAGCAGATGTAACCAATTCATAGTCTGCAATTATTGCCTTCTTGGGTATTTATTTGGATATTTTTTTTTTTGTTTGGATATTTTCAATATAATTTATTGAATTGCATAATTGTATAATGCTGCTTCCCTCCTTTTTTCTCCTTGGTTTCCTCCCTTTTTTTTTGTTTTTGATTGACAGAATTTCTCTCTTTTCCTGTTTTCTACCGGTTTTTAGGTTATCCATTTGATTTAACTTTTAAAATGGCTTATCTTAAATTTAACTTGTATATTTAACTTAATCTTTATGCCCTTCAATATCTATATAATACAAGGATCTCAGAAATATTTACTTTAATTTATCCCATATTATTGTTGTCTGGTATTTTAATTCTAACATGCTTTAACATTGAGTCGCATTTAATTATTAATATATTTTATAGGCAGTAGTTACATATTTACCAACAAACAAAAAAAGTTAATTCCTTGCATTCTTTCCTTCTGGTTTCAATTTTTTTTCTTGTTGAATCACCTGTTTTAGTATCTCTTTTAACAAAGGCCTACCAAATCATGAACTGTTTATGTATATTTGAAAATATCTGGATTTCATTTTCTAAAGTAAGCACTGTTGTTTTCTACTTTCATTTTATAAATGAGTAATCTGAGTCACTGGTTGGATAAATACATTTCTCAGACTGGGAAATTCTTAAAAGCTACCAACAGTGAAGGCCAAAGGCAATGGAAAATATGATCTGAAGGTAGAATAATTGCTTCTTTAACATTCTATTTTTAGCTGACATTCACGGATGAAAAATATGTTGTCTAATTATTTTGCTCTATTGGATAATTAATCTCTTTTTTTGGTAAGTTTTTTTTAATGTTTATTTTTATTTTTGAGAGAGAACAAGCAGGGGAAGGGCAGAAAGAGGGGAACAGAGGATCCAAAGCAGGCTCTGTGCTGACAGCAGTGAACTTGAACCCACAAACTGTGAGATCATGACCTGAGCTGAAGTCAGATGCTCAACCGACTGAGCCACTCAGGTGCCTCCTTTTTTTTTGGTAAGTTGAAAGATTTTTATTTGATAGTCTGCAGGTTCATTTAGATGAGTCCGGGTATGGATTTGATTTTCTTTTCCTGCTGGTGACTTGGTGTGCTCCTGCAAGTTGAGATTCCATATATTTTGAGTGAAAGCCTTTAATTCTATTTCTTCCTTCAATAACCCTTCCAAGTGGGCCACGGGACCTTCCCATTCTATCTTTCATGTCTCTACATTTGTCATTTTGTTTTGTTTTTTTTTGTTTTGTTTTGTTTTGTTTTTTTAATTTTTAACGTTTATTTATTTTTGAGACAGAGAGAGACAGAGCACGAATGGGGGAGGGGCAGAGAGAGGGAGACACAGAATCTGAAACAGGCTCCAGGCTCTGAGCTGTCAGCACAGAGCCCGACACGGGGCTCGAACTCATGGACCGAGAGATCATGACCTGAGCCGAAGTCGGCCGCTTAACCGACTGAGCCACCCAGGCGCCCCTACATTTGTCATTTTGTACTAAAATCTGGATGATTTTCTTCAGTCAGATTTTCAATGTATTCATTTATATTTTCTTTGTGTCTATTCTTGTGTTCAACTCACTGATACTTCTAAAATTTTATAAATGTGTGCGGGGAAGGGTTATCTCTCCCAGTGTGAGTTGCTTAAACCCTCCACATTTCCAAGAAAGACCTGTTTTCAGAATTGGCCCTTGGACAGCTCCGGGTAGTTGAACTCGGAGTCCTTGGGCTATTCTTCCTGATAAGAGCATTTTTTTGTATGCTTGGAGTGTTAGGCTCCACTATACCAATTTGATCAGAGAGTTCGTGCTAACAAATGTGATTCGTGGTGAACCTCTGTTTTTGCTCTGTGGGGATGGGGCCTAAATAGCTGAAATGAGTCTACAGCATGCCTATGTGATTTGACATCCTAGAAAACCTCTGGAAACAAGGCTCAAGAGTGACATTTCACATGTGTTATTACACATTGTCGTTGGCATAACTAAGTGCATCTTTGTGCACTGGAAGGGGACACCTGGAAGCTTGCATCTGTTTTTTCTTGGATTTCACCCCATCTGCCTTTTCCTTCGCTCATTTTTAGCTACAGCCTTTTGCAATAACAAACTGAAGCCATGAGTATAACTGTTTTTCTGAGTCCTGTGGGTTCTTCAATTGAATTATTGAGCCTGCAGGAAGTGTTGGGGACTCTCCATATAAAATATATTTCTCTTTCTTACACATTCCACTCCATATAGTCCATTTTCTAACTAGTCTTTTTTTCACACTCTTAATACCATGAAAAAAATTTGCTTCTATTTTTCTTGTAGACCATTTTAAACTTACTTATTTGAAGCTTCTCTCTGATTTAAAAAAATTGTTTTAATGTTTATTTTTGAGAGCTAGAGAGAGAGAGAGAGAGCACAAGCGGGGTAAGGGAAGAGAGAGACGGAGTCACAGAATCCGAAGCAGGTTCCAGGCTCTGAGCTGTCAGCACAGAGCCCCAGGCGGGGCTGGAACTCATGAGCTACTGAGATCATGACCTGAGCTGAAGTTGGCTGCTTAATGAACTGAGCCACCCAGGCGCCCCTTCTCTCTGATTTTTTTAAACTTACTTTTTCTCATTTGCCTGCAAAATTTTCTGTTGTTGATCCTACTGATCCCCTATCCCTCCCCATGATTGCCTAGAATGCAATCATTAGCAGTCAGCTACATATTCAGTTTCAACTGATTCCTTAGCACTGGTACCCAGGGCTGTAGAAACATCTCTAAAAGGTGGAATTAAATTTACCTACGTTAGATATCCAGGAGTTTTTCTGATCATGGACCAGTTTGTATAATACAATTTCTGTCTGATATGAATCAAAATTTAAATTCACATAGAAAATAGAATTAGAGTTCTGACATCATTTTATAAAAATCTTCCCCTTCTTTACTTCTCTGGGTTTCAGCGGACATTTTGACTACTTTTCCAGGCTAATGGGTGGCATTTAAAACCTTTTCTAATCTTTGTTTCATTGGTTTAATGAAAGTTGGGAAAGAGTATGGAAGATCTTTTCACCTTCTTCCATGTTTAACTAGACTGTTTCAATGTTTAATGTACTGAGATAACTCTGCTATAAGCCATTTTCTTCTAGGTTCAGCTGTCTTAAACCATAAAAATACTTACATCAAGAGTCCAGTATACTTTTTAAATCAGTTTTTTTAAGTTTATTTATTTATTTTGAGAGAGGGAGAAAGAGAGAGACAGAGAAAATGAATGAATGAATCCCTGCACCTTCAATGCAGAGCTTGACGTGGGGCTGAAACTCACAAACCATGAGATCATGACCTGAGTCAAAATCAAGAGTCAGGTGGTCAACAGAGTCACCCAAGTGCCTCTAAATCAGATTTTATGTTTTTTTAAATTTTTCCTATATTATCTGAATGGCATCTTGTTTTAGTATCAACTTCCCCCCCTTTTTATTATCTGTTGAAAGTTTAATGTTACACACATAGGTATAATTCTTTTGTGTGTAGGATAAGGAGAGCCAAAATTATTAAGAGATTATCAATTTATTATTATTATTGCTATTATTAGTGAGCTCACTCTTCGAATACCATTTCGTCTATCTTAGTTTCTTCTTTCTTCTTTTTTTTTTTTAAATATTTATTTCTGAGAGAGAGGAGAAAGAGAGACAGAGCATGAGTGGGGGAGGAGCAGAGAGAGAGGGAGATACAGAATCCAAAGCAAGCTCCAGGCTCAGAGCTGTCAGTACAGAGCCTGATATGGGGCTTGAACTCACAAACCATGAGATCATGACCTGAGCTGAAGTCAGATGCTTAATTGAGCCACCCAGGCGCCTCCCAGATGCCACCACTTTAGACAAGGAGAAGAGTGCCCTCTGGCACAGGTGGCACCACTCTAGACAACTAGTCTATATTAGTTGCTTATAAACCCAGGGTCCAATCTTGTTTTTATAAGAATTCTTTATTCATAGCTCAACTAAGAATATAAAGAGAGCACTATGCACTAACTTCCAAAGAATTTGTATGTCTAATCTCTCAAGAATGTAAATAGTTAATTATAAATATGGTTGGAGGTCAGAAGTATGAATTGATAGAACTCTTTCTAAAAAGGGAAAGAATATTAAAGAAAAAAATGCATAAATGGATAAAATTTTAATAAATTCATTCTATCAGTTGCCATGGAGGATGGTATATGGGCAGAAAGTGGATAGATTTCCCAGGAACGGATATCAAAATTCTTATACAGCAAGTATGTGAAATTGAAGAGGAAGTCAGAATATCTAAACATCACAAAAACCCTAGGGAATGGCATGGTTTCAGGGTTTTAAGTGGCCAAAAATATAAGCAAAACTTTAGAAATAAATCTGTAGTTTCATAAAGACGAAAAACATAGATCAAAAGAGCAAATGTTTACTTTTGGTAAGATTTAGGGGTTATCACTAGTATTTAGATTCAAAGTTAGTATGGAAACAGGTATATTTTGGAATGTTTTTCTATAAACATAACCCTTTTCCAATTCTTGTAGCCTTTTTATGGGTGATAGCAGTTATTACCTCTCAAGCATGTGAAAATAAAGGACAGAGACATTACTAAGACTTAGTAATCAAAATAGTATGGTACTGGCACAGAAAAATGGAACAGAACAGAAAATCCAGAAATAAACCCACAATTACATGGTCAATTAATCTTCAACAAAGCAGGAAAGAATAGCCAATGGGAAAAAGACAGTATCTTCAACAAATGGTTGTGGGAAAACTGGACAACAACATGCAAAAGAAGGAAACTGGACCACTTTCTTACACCATACACAATAATAAATTCAAAATGGATTAAAGACCTAAACATGAAATCTGAAGCCAAAAAAATCCTAGAAGAGAATACAGTAACTTCTTGACATTGGCCATAGTAGCATCTTTCCAGATATGTCGACTCCTGAGGCCAGGGAAACAAAAGCAAAAATAAACTATTAAAACCACATCAAAATATAAAGCTTCTGCACAGTGAAGGAAATAATCAATAGAACTAAAAGGCAACCTAAGGAATGGAAGAATATATTTGCAAATGACGTGTCTGATAAAGGGTTAGTATCCAAAATCTATAAAGAACTTATAAAACTCACCCCTCCCAAATAAAATAACCCAATTAAAAAATAGGCAGAAGACATGAACAGACATTTCTTTAAAGAAGACATACAGATGGCTGACAGACACATAAAAACATGCTTATCATCACTTATCAAGGAAAACTACGATGAGATATCACATCACATCTATCAGACTGGGTAAAATCAACAACATAAGAAACAACAAATGTTGGTGAGGATGTGAAGAAAAAGGAACATTCATGCATTGTTGGTGGGAATCCAAACTGGTATAGCCATTATAGAAAACCGTACGGAGGTACAGAACTACCTTATGATCCAGTGATTGCACTACTGGGTATTTACCCAAAGAATACAAAAACACTAATTCAAAGGGATACATGCATCCTTATGTTTTTGGCAGCATTATTTACAATAGCCAAGATATGGAATCAGCCCAGATGTCCATCAACTGATGAAAGGTTAAAGAAGATGTGATATATATATAATGTAATATTATTCAGCCATAAAAAAGAAAAAAAATTGCTATTTGCAGTGACATGGAGCTAGAGATTATCGTGTTAAGTGAAATAAATCAGAGAAAGACAAATACCATATGATTTCACTCATATGTGGAATTTAAGAAACAAAACAAAGGAAAAATAATAAGAGACAGAGTGAAAGAAACAGATTCTTAATTGTAGAGAACAATCTGATGGTTACCAGAGGGGAGGGGGAGGGAAGGGATGGGTTAAATAGATGATGGGGATTAAGGAGGGCACCTGTCATGGATGAGCACAGTATGATAAATGGAAGTGTTGAATCACTATATTGTACACCTGAAACTAATATAACACTGTATGCTAACTAACTGGAATTAAAATAAAAACTTAAAAAAAATTCTTAATAATTTTAGGACATTGACATGATATGTTTATTTTTCTACCTAGCAGAGTAGATGCCAGTTCCAAATTTGTGTGTGTGTAAGAAAGAATAATTTTTAAAAAAGATAGAACTCATACATTTCATACTTATGAAATGTTATGCTTAGTTATTTAGTATGTCCAAAGGTTTTTCCAAGTCTTTAATAATGAACGTGGTGTGAAATTAAGAGAGACTATTGGGATAAGGAAGATGATAACATTGGAAAATATAAATAAAAAAATATATTCATATGTTTATTTCATTGCCCTAAAATATTTCCCTTGATATTTTCCCATATTAACTACCATCTGGATGTGTTCCTATCTGTCCCACATTTTCATATTAGATTTTCCAGTGGATTCTGTTTTGTATTATGCCCTTTACTCCTTCATGTGACCCTTACTAGCTTTTTTTCCTATATATGTAATTCCAGGCAGTTTTCTTCCTGTTTGTATTTCCCTCAATTTATACTGTTGTAGACAGTCTAGCCCGAGGTTTTTTTGTTTATTTGTTTGTTTATTTGTTTTTTAATGTCTACTCATATATCTAGATCCTGTAGAAGATCCTCTGATTTCAGTCCTTTTCCTTCCACTTAAGGCCCATTTCACCTACTCTCTGGCAGAAATTTCTTTGAAATAAAATAAAACTGAATTAAAAAGAATAAAATACATCTAAGCATATCACATAAACCTACATATGTGATAAAATTGCATAAAACTAAACACACATACATATACAAATCAGTGTGTGTTTTTATAAGGGCATATATTTATAAGGCTGTTGGGTTGTATCAGTGTAACTTTCTTGGTTGTGATTTTGTACTATAGCTATATAAGATGTTACCATTGGAGGATGAAGGGTAAAGGATCCACAGAATCTCTGTGTATTACTTTTTACAACTACTTGTGAGTCTAAAGCTATTTCTAAATTAGAAGTTTTCAAAAAGACATATATGTAAGACATAATTGAGTTTTAGAGTTTTGCTTTGTATCTTCTGCTGAATTGGTTATCTTGGACAAGACTACAAATCATCATCTAGCACCTTCACTGCACCCCCGTCCTGTTTTCAAGTACAGCAAATTAAATGTTATAGGCATCTTGATCCTTCAACTGAATCCATTCATAAATCTTAAGTTACTTTTCAATCACTCACCTATTCACTGTCAGTCAATAAATCTTTATTAAATCCACCTTTATGAACCAGGAACCCTTGTAGGCAGGCACTAGAATTATAAGCAATGCATTTTTTTCCTGGCTTTAATGAAGTTTATTTTCCTGAATGAAAAGTATTTGTGGTATATGAAGATCTACTGAGTTTGTAGTTTCAGTTTGCTCTTATTTGCAGGCTACTTCATTGGCACTGTCTTAATTTATTCTATGATACATCCAAGTGCATCTTTTCAAACACAATCATTGTTTTCAGGTATAGAAATCTCAAGATTAAAAATAAGCATTGGGGAGCTTGAGTGGCTCAGTCGGTTAAGCAGCAGACTGTTGATTTCAGCTCAGGTCTTGGTGTCACGGTTTGTGAGTTCGAGCCCCACATTGGGCTCCACACATAGTGTATGGAGCCTGCTTCTGATTCTCTCTCTCCATCCTTCCCCAGCTCATGCCTCCTCTCTCTCAAAAATAAATAAGTAAATAAACTTTAAAAAAGAAATAAGCATCAAAACCCAAAAAAATATCAGAAATTGAAGGGAAATATAGATCTAACTTGTAGTGGAGACAGAATATTGATGAACCAAGAAAAGTGTTTCATTTGAAAAGCCTGTTTGTGATAAACAAAATGACTCACCTCATCAAATAGAGATCTTTAGGCAAAGCTGCTTCCATAAACCACAACTGATAAGAGATGGAATTTCACTAAATTCTTAAGAGATTACAGACTGTTTTTAGCCTCAAATATACTCATTATTTCATCCCTGGATATATCCAACAACATTTTAAACTAAAATTGGATTACATGAGATAGGTTTAATTCTATTTTTATTTTGGAGTGTGCGTGGGGGAATAAAAAGGAAGAAAAATGAGAAAACAGCTTCTCTCTAATTGAATACATTTACTTATACTTCCATGTTTATGGATATATATCACTAAGTGAGAAACTTCAAAATTTGTAGTATGGCTCCAGTTGTGATGATGACTATCTCTGCTCTTTGGTGTTTATATTTTCTTAGGTCAACACAGGGCATTCCTTTCGGGATTTGTTTTCCAGGTGTTTTTCAGCCTCTGTTTTGTAGAGCATTTTTCTTGTGATAAAGAAAACTTATCTGTAAAATACAGTGATAACATTACTAGTCTCGCAAACATTGGCCCATCGAAAATACGGGATTTCATGAAAGCTACTAGGGGCAATAAATGACATATGATAGAATCCGTATGTGTTTCATTCATTGGAATTTTTTTCTTTGATTACTATTATAGACTGTGGGTATGAAACTTGAAGTCAACTTTTATAGTCTCTATCTTTCCCTTTCTGCCACAGAAAGACTCTGTAGACTAGCTGCTTGTACTTAACATGGCTCATGGTAAAAGAACCTGAGCTAACATGCTGTAACTTGCACAGCCACTGCTCTTGGACCTCAAGACTCTTCCCCTTTTCACTCCATTTTATTCCATTTACAAACCTCAGCCTGGCTTATTTTCTGTACTGGATTACATGGTCAGTTAGTTGTTTGTTGTTTGTTTTTTCACCAATTCCATCCTAACCCTGACCCTAACCCTAACCCTTTCCCCTTTGTCTTTCAACAAAATTCTTCCTATAGACCAACAACACTGTATCAATCCTTAAATCTGGTGGAGAAAAACATATAAACGATTGTATCACTGGCACCAGAAATTCAGTTTGCAGCCTCAGTGGTTTCTTTAACATCAAAATCTTTCATTTTTACTATTCAAAACTGTAGAATTATCTTCCAGTCTTTCTAAGGGGATTTGACCATTATTGTGGCTCTCAGGACACATTTTTTGTTGTTGAATGGTATGGAACATTCCCACATTTTGCTAGAGTGCATCTTGGAAGTTGCTTTGGAAAGCAAATATGGTAGAGATAGTTTAGCTTTTTTTTCCCCCCAAAAAAGCCACTTTGTAAACTGTGGTCATTCTATTCTATCACCAAACTCTTGACTGCATTTACACCTGGGCTTTGAAGAACCAGCTGCTGAAAGTGATAAATCAGCAGTTGAAAATGATGAATGAGAGACCCATTGGAGTTCCAAGTGAAATATAGGTGCTTTTCAACAATGTTAGATTGGTAACTGGACATGGCAAGGAGTGGTGAATGCTGGTAAAATGTTTAAATAAATATATATTATAGTAGCAATTATACTTACTTATTTGAATTCTATTTGAAGTTCTCTTATTATTATAACATGTGGGGTTTTTATTTTGAGGAGCAGTACTAACAATAAATCAGAACTAACATTTATTGAGTGTCAATTATGTGCCAAGCCCAGTGCTAGGCTGGGGAGCATTAGCTATGAAATGCCTAGTTCATTAGCTATGAAATGCCACTTATGGAAAGTTATGATCTGCTTTCTATACTATTGTACTATCTTTAGATATAACAGGCATTCTGGATTTTAAAACCTATCTATAATATTTCCAGTGTGGTTTATGCTTACTCAAATGGAATATTTTTCAGCTTGTTCCTTTCCAACTGCTACTTATACACCTGTCATTCATGGCTCTTTCTACTCTGATTTTGATTTATTCAATTTGCCAGTGTTCCCTGGTTACTAGTCCATGTAATGGTCTGTTCATTTGTACATAAACATTTATACAAGATGGAAAAGTTGAAGTAATTTAAATTTGGACCATTTTTTTTTCCAGTGTGAATTGTGTGTCGCTACAGTACTTCAACGAAAGGTTATTCATTGGTTTACTCTCTGCTTTTTTATAGCTTCCAGGCATGTTTAATATCTGTGATTGACTGAATTTTTCAGGTTAACATCTGCATTTAATCACAAGTTATTACCCATTTCCTCGACTGGTCAGCGTAACATTTCAATCACTCCTTCCTTCTTTCTCCACCCGTGTAGTAAAAGATTCAAAGTCAGTTATACTTTCTCTCTTTCACAGCCATGGAGCTGCACTTAAATAATATTTAAGAAAGTTATATTTCTTTTGAAGTGGTCACAGGAAGCATATGCTTAGTGTATATAAACAGAGAGAGAGAGTTGAGGCACTGATTTGGAAGGCTTGGTTGATTTATAGAGCTCTTGTATCTACATAGAAACATTTTGCTTCAGCAAGAAATGAAAGGCTCTATTGGGCTCCACTAGCCTCACAGCTCCTGTCCAACACACTGAGATTTAAAGAGCAAGGCTTCTTTCAACTTCTCATTGCCCTTACTTTTTTGGAATGGTTCAGCGAACTTCTGAGAGGTCTCTGTTTTAGCTTAAACACTTCTTGTCTCACTTTCCAAACCTTAATTTTTCAAAGTCATTTGATCATGGAGAACAAAACCTTAAGGATTAGCCATACTTCAGGTAAAAGGAACTCATTCCAGTTCTTTTCCCCACTGAACAGGATCATTCAAATAGATTCTCCCATTTTTCTCTGAGTTCTCCATAAACCTGTCATAAATGATTCAATTTAAGGAAGAAAAATATTAAAGCTGAACAGCTAAACATGTGGTCATGTCTGGCCACTATATTTTTGGCAAAACTTGACCTAATCCAGGAATTTGCATGTCTTCCAAAGTTGAGTATTTTTGTTGGGGAAGGAAAGAAGGGGGAAGGACGCGAACAACTATCCTGGGATTTTAATTGATTGAGAAGTAGGGCATGAGCAATATTCTCCTTCCCCCCCCCCCCCCCCCCAAGTATGGAAGATACTGGACTAGGATTAAAAACTATGAAGGGAATATGTGAAATTCATACATTTTATCTAATCAAATACATCTCACAATTATGTTATTCTGACATATTTAATAATGAGCATGGATCACTGTTGTTCTAGGAAGTTTTTAGGCACAATATACATAAAATTGTGCATAATGATCGAAATTAACATCCCTTATATATAGTCAAAACTCTCATTATTTTTCCCAATTTACTTAGAAACAAAGGAAAAAATTGTGTGAAAGACCTTAATTGCCTTAATTTCAGGAATGACATCTTGTTCATCATTTTATCACCAAAGTCAAATACATTGGCTGATGATCAGCAGATACTCAAAGTTCATACAAAAATGAATAGGGTATGGGGTATGTAACTGCTCTCTACCCTTCAAGGTTCAAGTGGCTGTGAATAGTATGTGGAAAGAATGTCAACATTCTGCAGGGTGGGGCCAGAGGTACCTGAGGCGGGGGGGGGGGGGGGGTGGAACTTGGAGAGCAAATGGGGATAAATTTTACCTTTAGACCATTTAGAAGTCTTGGAGCCCTGGAAAGTTGGGAAATGAGCACCTGGGGAACTTGGTGAAGGAAGGAATAGAGCATGGCCTGCCGGTTATATGGACATGAGATGCTAGAGTACAATTTCCAGAAGCAGAATGTAAGCCCTTCTAGCACATGCATCCCAGGAGCAGGAGACCTTCTTGGGGAGAAAAGCCAAGAACCATTCTTTCTGGCTGTGACCACTGAGTTTCCTGGAATCAAATGTACCAGGTTCACATGTAGAGTTGACTTTCTGTTGACATTTCCGTGTCCATGCAAAAATGCTCTTTATTTATGCACTCTTCCCTAATGAGTTCAGGTACAGCTTCAGAATCTCTTTCAACATAGGACTTCAGGCAGCAACTATCAATGCACTTGGATTTTAGAAATAAAACCAACCCTTGCCCTAATAACAGGGACAATAGGAAATACTTTCTGCTTCTACTTAATTTCCCCTTGCCTTTCCCCAACATAAGTTCCCTTAGTCAATCTGCTCACTGATATGTGAGATCACCTTCAACAATTAGAAAGTTAAGTCAATGCTTACACATCATTCCAACTTTCTTCCTGTCTGTTCCCTCTTCCTGCACTCTCTATGTCATCCCTTATGCTCATGCCTCCTCTAGGGCACTTATTTTAAAATAAATCCTCCCAAGTTATTTGCATAATTATTTGCATAATCTGCCTTCCTACTTCTCTGTCTTATTAAGGTCTGGTCTAGGCTTGCTGCATCCACATATGGACCACCTGTATTTTTCATCATTGTCAGCAGTCTGGCTTCTGTCCCTTCTGCACTCTACTCTTCCTGCTGCTGTTGCTATTTCCCCTTTACTGAGGACCAGAAAATTGTGGTCCAGAAATTGTGGCAAAATACATGCATAGTACCATGTAGTTCCTTAGAAAAGAACTCTAGGGGGTAAGTGCTAGTAATTGGGTATAAAGAGATTATGTAATTTACAACAGGACACAGAGCTAGTAAATGGAATAGGGAGGAATTAACCCCAATCTAACTATAAAGTCAATGCTCTTAAATGCCTTCACAGACCACTTTCTTGTATACTTTTCTTTCAGTCTTTATATTACTCAACCTAACACTATCTAAAAGAACTTTCTGCCATGATGGGTTTGTTCTATATCTGCATTATTATTTTACAAATGCCACTTGTCACATAAGGTGTTAAACACTTGAAATGTGACTAATGTAATAGAGGAACTGCATTTAAATTTAGTTTAATTTCTACTTAAATAGGTATAGGTAGCTAGTGGCTATCCTATTGGATAGCACAACTTCAATAACTCACTGTCATTAGATCCTGTCAATAGCTTCTTTATATGTATGCTTTGCTTTTCCTCCATTTCAATGGTCAAAGTTGTTTTCTTGTTTTCTGTTCTTCTTCTGGGTTCGTTTCTTCTTCCAGTTTCCTATAGGTAAGTCATCCTCAGGTTTCTTTCTCAACCTCTTCTTTTCCTACATTTTATCCCTTACATTAGTACTCATTCCTGTGTCTTTAAATACCTTCTTTAGATGAAGGGAGAAATCTTTACTGTCAGCCACAATCTTTCTCTTATTTTTAGACAAACTTCCATTTGCTTACTGAACATCCCTTCTTCGTGTAGCACTTTCTCCAAGTATGTGACAGAAACAGAAGTAATCTTCCTTTTCAAAGTTCTTCTTCGTGTATTCCCTATATTTATTAATGATACCACCATGCTTTCAAAATTCCCAGGTTTAAAACTTTTAATTGTTCTTGGGCAAGTATCTCTTTTATTTGGCTTTGTATGAAATCATTTGCTGTTTCATTGATCCTATCTTGCAAATATCCCACGTTTCTTCCCACTTCTTCACTTTTTCCACCTGCAACTCCATTTCTGAGTTTCAAATATCAGGTCCCTCAGAATAGATTGTCTGGAATATTACTATAATTCTCTAAACGGCTTCTCTGCATCCAACTTTCAGTGATTCAATTTCTCCGACCTATTGATATCAAATTAATCATTTTTAATCCTTTCTCTAAAAATTCATTTTTATGCTTACAAAACTTTGAGGATCGTGACTCATTCTAATTAAAGCCCATGCACTCTGGTCTGGATTTTGGCTTCATGATCCTCTTTTTTTTTCTTTTATATATAATTTATTGTGAAGTTAGCTAATATACGGTGTATACAGTGTGCTCTTGGTTTTGGGGGGAGATTCCCATGATTCATCACTTGCAGACAACACCTAGTGCTCATTACAACAAGTGCCCTCCTCAACGCCCATCACCCATCCTTCCCCACCCCTATCAACCCTCAGTTTATTCTCTGTATTTAAGAGTCTCTTATGGTTTGCCTTCCTCTCTGTTTGAAACTGTGTTTTCCCCTCCCTTCCCCCATGTTCATGATTCTCTTAATTTCCATATCCATTTTCTCTTCCCAATGAAGTCTTTCTAGTCTTTTTTTTTTTTAGAAAATAATATCTTCTTTCCCTGATTTACCACAGCAATATTGCTTATCTTGCTATATTTTTATTTACATACACATCTCTGACTTCCATTAGATCCTTAAGTGTAGAACATTCTTTATTTGTATTTGCACCCCATAATAATTAGGATGACTTAAAAATTATAGAATTTATATAATTTTAATTCAGTTCTCAACTACTTTTAAATTTAATTTGTAATGCTTCTTTTCTACCAAACACTCTCTAAATCTTTGTGAATGCAAGGAAAAAAAGAACATGTTTCTCTGTTTTAAGGATTTCAAAGTCTAGTAGGGAAGGCATTCTAAAGATTATTTTAAAATAAAATGTTACACATACAGTATTAGAATCATTTTCTAGACAAAGTCTGGCACAAAGGAAAGAGTAACCAAGTCTCAGTGGGTGACTTTAGGAAAATTTAGCAGAGCAAGAAATCTTGAGAGATCTGGGTGTGAAAGTACCTAAAGGAAGAGTTTACCTAAAAGTCTGAGGATGGTAGTATACCTAAAGAACATGTAGAGTTCGAGCTGTGACCTACAGACTTATTGGAACTTATTGGAAAGCTACATGTATTTCTGAATGTCTAGAACACAAGGTGATTAATACATAAAGAAGGTAAGGGAGTGAAAAGAGAAGAGGTTAGACATGAATCCTCAACTTCAAGCATACATGGAAGACCTTGTATGTCATCCTAAGAAGTTTTGCCTTTCTTCTGGAAGGGAATCATTAAGAGTTTTAAGTAGAGTGAGTAACTTATTTAGATTTATTTTTCAGAAAGTTCTTTGGTAGAAAAATGAAAAGATTCAATATTGGAGATAGGAGAGTAATTTAAAAAGTTGTTGCAATATCCTAGACAAGAGAGTTAAAGTCCTAAGTTAAAGCAATGGCAGAGAGGATGAGAAAGAACCCAATGCATGACTGGTCAATGGATGGTAATAGAATTAATGAAGAAAGCTATTCTGAAGAGGAGGTGCTTTAGCAAGAACACACATAAATTCATTCATTCCTTAAAGTTTTGGAGTCTCTAGACCATCCAGGCTGAGGTGTTCATGAGACAGCTGGACACAGACATATAGGTGTCAGGAAAGCAGTCTGACAACAGAAATAAAATCTGAGGTACACCAGCTTTTAGGCAAAGGTATAATATGGCTTTGGGACAGGATACAAAGACAAACAGGCCCAACATCTTTTCAGTGATTGTCATTTTTTTCTACGTTGTGAAGAAAAGGTTTATGCTTAAGGGAAACTAATTTCATCTTTCTTGCTCTAGGCTATAAAGGAAAGAAGGGAGAGTTATGAAGGAAGACAGATGTTGTTACATTTATTGGAGTAACTATGATATCTGTTAATCTTTCCTAAATATGAGTTGAAAATTGAAGACAATTTGTGCCAATATATATCTGAGGAATAATGTATTAAAAATGAAATGCTAATTTTGGGACATTTTTACATTTTACATTTAAAAACAGAATAAGATCTTTTGGTACCTTACTTCCAACTGTGACTCTATAACTCTTCTTGTTTTATTTTTAGGAAATCAACTCTTTTCAGAGATCGAAATAAAAATGAAGATGAGTATAGTCATTCCAGGATTTATTTACTGAATTCCTAATTTGTTCCTAATATAGGTGCTGAGATTTACTCATCCTCGCAAATAATTTTCAAAAACCTTAAGACTAAGAAAATATATTGCACCATTTCTCATTAGGTTGTACATTTTTAATACTTATGTCTCCAACTGCGGTATTACATATTCATTCTTACAGGACTATTTACAGTTTAGTATCTCTCTTTCATTAGCATTGACCAAGGCTAAATTTTTTGATTTAATACTTATTTTATTTCATTCCATAATTATAGCATATAGCACCAATATATCTTTTGAAGTATTTGACTTCTGCTAACAAATATGTCCCATAAGTGGTTTGCCACCTTCGCCATATCTATCTTTTCCTTTTCTTCTTTTGTACTGATCCTGGTGGGACACTTAATTTGTTGAGAGGCAACATATCCAATGATGCATGAATTATAGCCTCACTTCGAATTCTGGGTAAAAGGAAGCAGGAAAGTTTTTGAGAAGGGCCCTTGGCCCTGAAACTCTTCCCCTGGCTGGGACTTCTGGCCTCAGGGCCACAGAGGAAGACCCATCTGTTTTCTCAGGCTCTGCCCTTGGGGAGAGATGTGAAGGAAGTTTTGCGAATCTCCAGAGACTGGATAGCATTCTTGAGACATGTTTATAATGCAGCTCTGTGAAGAATCATCCATGACTATTAGGATGAGACATTTTATTCTATTTTAAATATTCTTACAGAATATTTTATTACTAAAGTAGTTAATAAAAAAAAAACCCTAACACAATATTCTCTTCCTTTCTTAATGCTCATTCTGTAATTAAGCTACAAATTATAGAGACACATTCAAAATAATAAGGGCTGGGAATCATTTAGAAACACACAGATTTACATATATACCTATGTATCATTTTAATCTATAATGGCTTGAAAGTGGTGTTCTAATATTAATGACCATTATTATATTAGTAATTATTTATTTTGTGGTAAAATTTATAAACTTCTATATAATATTCCTTTTTGATGGACTATTAGAAATAATATATTTAAGCATTAAATTATTAAAATTATTTAAAAAATTTAATGTTTATTTATTTTTGAGAGAGACAGAGACAGAATGTGAGTGGGTTAGAGCAGAGAGAGAGGGAGGCACAGAATCTGAAGCAGGCTCCAGGCTCCGAGCTGTCAGCACAGAGCCTGACGCGGGGCTCTAACTCACAAGCTGTGAGATCATGACCTGAGCTGAAGTCGGATGCTCAACAGACTGAGTCACCCAGGTGCCCCAAAATTATTTTAAAAATAGTTAATTTTATTTAATTTTATATTGTCCTGTATCACATTATAATCATATTTCTCACATGTTTCCTGTTTTCTTTAATCAGTTTTGGAATCTATTACCTAATGGGATGGAGCTCAAATTAAGTTATTCTGCTATCTTGTGGTTGCTATTGGAAATAGCAAAGTTGTATTCAAGAGTTATATTTCAAGCTTAGCTGTTGAGATAGGGGGAAAAAATCAGATCACTAAGTACCCTGAGAGAACACTTGATTTTAATAAAAAAAATTTCAGTAGTTATCAAATCACTTTCCTTCAGTGTCCAGCCAGATTCTGGAAAGAAGTCAGTCACACTGCAAAGCCACTAGAGATGGATCCAGGGCAAAATAGCAGCCTGGCAGTAATAATTTAAATTATCTCTTAGTAGTCCTAAAGAATTAAAGCTCTTACTAATTTTCTCCCAGAAACCTAAACTCTGAAGACTCAAACCATATGATTTTCTAATGAAGAAATTAATTCACTGCAGCTATACTAAATTTTCTTTTCCTTTTCACATTCAAACTAGGGTTAGAGTTGGACACTGTAGGTACAGGCTTATGATGATGGAAGAACCTGTCTTTGGGGTATTTTCCAGAGCAGTGCTTTATTTTGGGTCTAGCAGTCATTCCTGATAGAGAGGTGAAAATAGAAAAAAACAATTTCCAGTGTTTCCAGAGATCTGCAGTTTTGCTCATTCCCTTATCCCCATCCCCAAGCACTGTGAGACCATTCCCAGGGCAGATTGTTAGGTGTGAGAAAGTACGGGGTTTTGTCCCCATGTTGCTGCTCTTTTCCCCCCAAGACAGTGAGCGTTGCAAAAGTTCCTGAGGTCACTCCATGTCACTACTATAAATCCTTAGGGCAGCCTACTTCCCATCTTGTGAAGGAAGGACTGACTTCTGTTTATAGTGTTTATTTTTCCCCTTAATTCAAAAATCTGAAAACTATAAGTCTCATTTTATAGAAACCCTGAAGGCTGTCCTGATGGTTAAGTAATAACTTTTAATTACATCGTGTCAATTGCAGAGTGGGTACTGGAACCAAGTCTCTCTGAGTTGAATTGAATCCCTTCAAATTTCTTAGATAAATTCTGTTTGATCTATGTTGTTTATGACTGATCTTCAATTATTAAACCTTTATTCACTAAATTTCACTGTTGTGCCATCAGTGAATAGACACACATCTGCTCAGTCCTACTACTTGAAAAAGCATCATGTCCTTTACAAAGCCCTCTATTTCCTCTAGCAGATGCTGAACATATTAATGGTGTCCAAGAGGCTTCTGTCTCTTAACGAGTAGCAGGTGTGGTCAGAACGCCTTATTATTTATCACTTCCTCACCCAGGATATTGTTCTATGCTTGTAAGACATTTATACAGTACTCCATCAATGGTCTCTTTATTTCATACAGAATACCTCTGTGACTAAAATGAGTATTACCCTTCTCAGTAAATCTTGACATTTGCTACCTCAGATACTCCTTCACCTACTGAGGACAGTGGTGGTGGTGGCGGGGCGCGGGGGTCAGCTGAAGAAGCTCTACTAATGTTTCCCAGATTTGGGGATTATTTGAGGTCATGAGGTAAAGTAGTGGGTGGATGGACGCAGTATGGAGGAAGGAGGCTTCCTTCCTTTTATGAGATGACTATATTTTTTTGATACAGCTTTCATTTCTGATCTCAATTGTACTATTGAAACCACTCCCATGGTCTGATCACTCCAGGTGGATTGGAATTAGTCCATTGTAGATTGCTGTGTTTGATGTTTTGCTATGAGATTAATCAGGAAAACACCTTTTTGGTGGCATGACAGTTTTTCATCTTAAGGTTGAATCCAAATGACTGTAGGTTTTAGAATTCATTAAATTAATGTATGATGAATTCTTTGAGAATAGAGAGATTTAAAATGTTTTTTAATGTTTAATTATTTTTGAGAGAGAGACAGAGTGTGAGAGGGAAAGGGGCAGAGAGAGAGGGAGACACAGATTCCGAAGCAGGCTCCAGGCTCTGAGCTGTCAGCACAGAGCCCACCTCAGGGGCTTGAACCTACAAACTGCGAGATTATGACCTGAGCCAAAGTTCGATGCTCAACCGACTGAGCCACCCAGGTGCCCCAAGAATAAGAGAGATTTTAGATGTTGCTACTGACCTTTCTGAAATTCTTCTGCCACTATGCTTAGAGGTTCCTAGACTCATGTTTCAGTTTTTCACTTATTCCGATTTTCTTAGGCCTCTTTGTTTTGGTCAGGATTGATAACAATGCTTGCATTTCCCACAGGCATAATTTCCTGGTTTAGTTTTTATTTATTTTATTTTTTTTTTTTTTTCCTGGTTTAATTTTTAAAAGCATCTTGTTGCAGGGTTTCAATCTTATTGTGTAAAGGAAAGGTAAAAGTCTGGTGTCAGCCTTCTTCCTTAAACCTAGTTGGTTAATTGGTCCAACATGTCTGATTTCATTTGTCTTCTTTTTTACAGAACACTTGTCCATGTAGAGCCCAATAGACCTAGGTAGAAACCACCTATTAGCCATGAGATATTTATTTATTTATTTATTTTTTTAAAATTTTTTTTTCAACGTTTTTTATTTATTTTTGGGACAGAGAGAGACAGAGCATGAACAGGGGAGGGGCAGAGAGAGAGGGAGACACAGAATCGGAAACAGGCTCCAGGCTCCGAGCCATCAGCCCAGAGCCTGACGCGGGGCTCGAACTCACGGACCGCGAGATCGTGACCTGGCTGAAGTCAGACGCTTAACCGACTGCGCCACCCAGGCGCCCCTAGCCATGAGATATTTAAAGAGTCAACTGAAGAATAGAAGATCAAAGGGTTAATTAAAGGTTTTAATATATTTTCAGCATAGAGTTGTTACCAAACTTTATAAAAAATTGCTCCCATATAATGTATGTATAACTGTAATTTAAATGTGTATATGAATCTATGCATATTTTTAACAACTAAAATAATTTTAAGCTTTTAGATGTCTCATGTGATTGCTCTCTGGCTTTCAGGATTCCTTGAGAATGAAGTTCAGGGCTTGCTCACTATGTTTTTCTGGGACTGGCCCACTAAACATCCTCTGTTGGAGGCAAGCCAAGTTTTTATAGCCAACACGGTTTTATGGGAAGGAAGTGGTAATTCAGCTGTAGTTTTGATTTCATGAACACTTCAAGAGAGCTTTCAAATAGGCAAGACTCAATTAGACTGGTCTCCTGTATTTTGTTCTGACCATTTTAGTTCAACTTTCTAATTATTATATACATATCTAACTTGTATTTAAGAAGGAAGATGTCTGTAGCAACTATTTGATGTGTAGGTGGTCATAAGCCTCCTTAAGCCTTCCTTTCCTAAAAGCAGGAAGACACCATTTGCCAAATGTAAACAAAAGTGAGCACCAAAGCCTGGGGGGTTGCTTTTGTAACTAGGAACCCACAACTTCAAATATAGCAAATTTAGCATCACACAGCTAAGGTGAGAAGAATTTAATAAATACTTTTTATACTAATTGAAGAAATATTTGTCAACTCACTTTAATGTTCAATATATGTTTCTTATTTTCTGATTTATCTTTTGGTAAGAATCTACAAAACACTTTGAGGTGTTCAGTATTTTTTCCCTAATCTGAACAGCCTCCTATTAAAAGTGTTTCAGAAATTTAACATATTGCACCCTATGTATATCTATGGCCTTCATTATTTTTTTAATGTTTATTTATTTTGAGAGAGAGAGATAGTGAGTGGGGGAGAAGCAGAAAGACAGGGAATCCCAAGCAGGCTCCTGTGATGTCAGTGCTGAGCCTGATGTGGGGCTTGAACTCATGAACCATGAGCTGAATCAAGAGCTGGACGCTTGAGCTGGAGCCACCCAGGTGCCCTCTATGGCCTTCATTCTTAACCTAAAGAATACAATCCAGGATTTATCTGCAACAAAAAGGGACAGTAAGAAACTGGTTCACTATGTTAAAAATAGAGCAGAAATATTTTAATCTAAAGTGGAAAAGAAACTCATAAAGTATATATATATATATATATATATATATATATATATGTATATATATATATATCCATACATGTATGTACACACACACATATAATTTTCCTTACTTGCATCAGAATAAGTAAGTTTATATGTTAAAATCAATGTAGTAGTTTCATGAGAAGAGAGAAACTTGACTCTCAACAGTAAGATAGCAAAAGTGCCAATAGCTAAAAAAGTTTATAATCCAATTAACAAAAACACTTGTTCTTTTTCATATTAAAAGTATTGACTTCACCAATGGTTATTTATACTTTGGGGCTCAAAGAGAGAATTATGGGCCATGATTAGGACTGGTAGATTATCTCCTTGAAATTGGGTGATTGTCTGGCTTTTCCTAGAGGGCACAATATTAAGGGTAGTGAAAATATATTGTCACTGAGGGCTAAGGCAAACGTAGAAGTTGAACCTTGGATACAGGGAATCTACAGTGATGACTTAACTTTTCCTTTCAAGTGCATCTTTCCAGATTGGTATTTATTACTTCAAATGATCTCTTCACACATTTATAGAAGACAGACAAGTTGACCAGAATGCAAACAACTAGGCTATATCTTCTGACATATTAATCCTAGAGAACAAAGATTTACCAGTGCATGAAAATACAAATATTTAAGAAACACTTCTTCATAAAATGGAGGCAAAGCGTCGTATAGTAGAAATTAAGAGATCCAGATCTGTCAGTAACTTCTCCCTTGCTTTTTTTTTTTAAGTTTTATTTATTTTGAAAGAGAGAGAGGGCACAAGTGGGGAAGGGGCAGAGAGGGAGGGACAGAGATATTCCCAAGCAGGCTCTGCGACACCAGTGCAGAGTCCCATGTGGGACTCAAACACACAAACCTTGAGATAATGACCTGAGCCGAAGTCAGATGCTCAACTGACTTAGCCACCCAGGTGCCCACCCCCCCTTGCTTTTTGATGTGCTTCCCTTTTATAATAAAAATCTGAGTTATATGATATTCCTGACAACCAGGTTAGTAGAAATCTCAGTGATAGATATCAGAATATAGGTTTTTTCAAATGCAAAACAGATCTTGTGCCTGTGAACTGGGAAAGATGTGAAATACTCCCCACAGCCTTTGTGTTTATTTTGAGAGGCACAAATCATAGCTATTTACTCCGAAATTAGCCATCAAAAGCAGGTGTTTTGAATTAGAGCAAGGTGTCTATCAACACTAGGAAAAATTAAATTCTAGACAAAGTGTATTTTTATGAAACTCATGCTTTCTCCATTTGCTATATGTCTCCTGCTAGGTAACCATGAACTATCTTCTCCTTCAAAGTCTTTTCAGCCAAGAGGCAACTAATCCCTACTTAAGTACTTGTTAACTGTGGAGGGGTTTTACCCTGCAGGAGGATATCTGCCTTTTAATAAGAACCTCTGAAGTCAAGAGGTGTGGCTTTTCAATTAAAGGAATGAATCTAGAATTCTGACAATTCAGTGCCTTCAAAGAAAAGCACGGTACTTCTGAGGACACTTGGGTGTTCCTCAAATCAGAACGTACGTGTGGCCACATACTCCAATCCAGCTATTTTTGTACTATACATGCTGTGATGTCTCTTCCCCCTTTGCCTCCTGCCTACACCAAGCACTGTCAGGATCACAGGGGCTGGATGTGTAGACTGTATATTAAACTAGGAAAAGGAAATGTTCTCTCAGGGGCAAGTCCCTGAGGGATGCCTTAAGAGAGCTATCACATCTTTTCTGCCTCTCGTTGTTCTTCCAAGGTGTAGGGAAAGTTGGGAATTAAGGGGCATTCTCTGTCTCCCCTGAGGATGAGCAAGAATCCACAGGTTTTATCGATGGATACATCCTCCATAAGTCTAATCTGGACTACCCTCCACGTAATGTTTTCCAACTATCCATAGGCATCTTATTATTTTAGAGAACTTGATCTACATAGTACTTGCAGATTTGATACCATCTGCTTATGTTTCCATTTTATTCGATTGCTACTCTTAGTGGAAGGAGTTAAGACATAATTCAGGAGAAAGAAAGCCTTGTGGAATTTGACAGTAGCAAGAAGCAGTGGTGCGCTAATTTGGTCATTGTACATATCCCAGCTTGGTATCTCAATTTTAACAGTAGCTCAAGTGCTAAATCATGCATACAGATGTTGAAGATATGACCTCAGGGGCTCCTTCAGGCTGTGAAGACTATTATACCTAGTATACTTTGTTACTGAGACGCTCCTCCCTCCAGTCAGCAGCTAATTTATATAAAACGCATGATCTTCTGCTTATTGGCCAAGAGCGGCAGAATACACACAATTTCAAAGGCAAGCTTTCAACTTTCAGTGCTAGCCTCGAGATAAAACTTATTTCAGAAGTCATAAATGACAATTTTGGGGGGCTGTAACACAGAAAACTAAATATATATAATATATGGATAGTCTATATATATTTTTTCTGAATAGTTGGAAATTCTATTACACATTCAAAATATAGAAGAATGAAAAATCACTCTAAATTTGGGCATATTTTAAAAACATGAAGATGATTTAATTATTTATTTTGGTATGGGATACAATATTACATACATTTGAGGAATTAAACCATATTTTGCTGAGCTAGAAACTGTCCTGATGTTTAAAGTGTTTTTTTTTTATCCCATTCCACTACTCTAAAAGTGTTTTTAATAAAAAGATTAAACTATATTTAAACTAATTTCTTATAATCAAAAAAATTTAAGGTGTATTTTTTAACACTAAATTTACTGAAAAATCAAATCTTATAAGACTTAGTATGCAATGTTAGTATAATTCTTGCCCCCTTTTTTAGTAAGAACATGGAGTCCTATTAGTTTCCTAATTAGCAATTTATTTTACCTTATTCAAATTAGTTCAAATAAGAAAAGTTATGTATTCCCACTAGTAATATATAAATAGATCAGAGAGCTCCATCCTTCCTGCCTGTGTCAGCTTATGGAAGAAAGTTCTCTTCAGTTTCCACAAATCTGATAATTTATATTAGAAAACTGTGGGATGGGGTAAGGGGGGAGAGAGCAACTGTTCCCACTCCTTGCACAAAATAAAGTCTGCACATTGTCAACAGACTGACAATAACCAAACAACAGTGATTATGATAGATGGCTTTATCTGACCAATCTTATCTTTTCCAAGCTTAAGAAAGCTTTTAAAAATGAGAATTCTTATTCAAGCTTGCTTACTGCCATAATCTAAGACAGAGGCCTCCAACCCAGTAACCAGTAAGTAGGATATCAGAACTGGATAGCTCCTAACTTTGTTTTCAGGACCCTGCATCAACTGGAAACCCTGCAAATTAAATCTAACAAATATTCATCAAGGAACAGTTCAAGAAAATGTCACCGTCTTTTTCAAATAGATGTGGATACAAAGTATCTCTGTCTCTGTCTCTCTCCATTTCTCTTTGTCTCTCTGACTCTGTCTCTCCTTGTCTCTCATTGGTTTTGTTAGAATAAGATGATAATAGTAAAATGGGCTCCCTGTCATGGAGGGTTGATAATTCCTTTTTATAAAATTAGTTTGTTAATAAGATATATATTTTTTATTAAAAAATGTTTTTTAACATTTATTCACTTTTGAGAGACAGAGAGAGACAGAGTGCAAGCAGAGGAGGGGCAGAGAGAGGGAGACACAGAATCTGAAGCAGGCTTCAGGCTCTGAGCCGTCAGCACAGAGCCCGATGAGGGGCTCAAACCCTCGAACTGGGAGATCATGACCTGAGCCAAGGTCAGACACTTAAGTGACTGAGCCACCCAGGTGCCCCCAAAAGATATACTTCTAGTTATAGAATTTTATGTTATGTTCTCACTTCTGTCATTTGTCTGAAGGCCATCTGTACTTATTCTCTGTTCTGAAATTTCTTCAGTGGCCTTTGACTAATCACAAGTAGTATTTTGACCTGATCCAGCATTAGGTCATTAAAAGTCAAATCCTTTTTTCCCATAAAACATCCACTTAAACTCTATATCCAATTATGAGAAAATAAGAAATTAATACTCTTTAATTTGATAAAAAAGAACTTGAAGATCATGATGATTATGGTTTTAAGTTTGAAATCTGTATTTTCCACTCACATTTGACTGAAAATAACATAAAACAAGAGAGAATGGGGTATTTTAGCACACCACTGTGAACTGGGAGGTCCAAGCTCTGTTAGAATAAATGACTAATCAATGACTATGAATTGTTCTTACCAGTGAAATAAAAGAGTAGAATTATAGGAGCACTAAATAACTTACAAATTATAAAATTACATGATTTATTGCAAAATGTAGATGAAATACTGATTATGGTTTTAAGTTTGAAATCTGTATTTTCCACTCACATTTGACTGAAAATAACATAAAACAAGAGAGAATGGGGTATTTTAGCACACCACTGTGAACTGGGAGGTCCAAGCTCTGTTAGAATAAATGACTAATCAATGACTATGAATTGTTCTTACCAGTGAAATAAAAGAGTAGAATTATAGGAGCACTAAATAACTTACAAATTATAAAATTACATGATTTATTGCAAAATGTAGATGAAATACTCAATTTTACGCTGTGTGAATATTAAATAGTTTACATAGAGTACCTAATATGGTGCCTGGAACTTAGGAAGGATCAATACATAACAGTGATGTTCTGATTTCCTAAATTTCTTAAATGTTCTACAGCAACCAATTGTCATTTAAAACATGCTATTTCAACAGCAGCCACAAGATGGGAGTATTTACCTTTATAGTTAATTTTTTCTTTTTTCGTTCTTAATTACAGTGCTGAAGGAATTGTTTTGCTATAGCTACTTCCCCTCAAAATGAAGTAATATATTTTCCACCTAAAATGAAAGCAGTTTTGCCACATACTCATTTAACACACAGTTTTAATGCTGTTAAGGTCACATATCTTGGTAAATTTATCACCTACCTATATGTTTTTTTCTGAAAATTTCTGAATCTGTTTTGATTCCCTTCTATGTGGACATGATGCTTCTCTATGTAACAGATTTCCCTTCAGCCTTCATATTTATGAGAATAAAAGTGAGATATAAATTATAGTTTAAAATTTGCACTTTGGCTGGTGAAATACTGAACATAGAGTAGTATAATTACATGGTCTAAAAGTGGTGTTGATTTTTTTAATAATAATTTTACTTTTTATGAAATGAAAGCTAACTAGAAAATATAATCTTAAAGAGTTGTGAAAGAAGAAGTCTAGTTCAAAATTATTTGAAATCTATAAACGTGAAATCTATAAATGGAGGGAAATGTGCTTTCTAATGATTGTGCATAGGCCAAATACTTGGTTCAGATAAGATTAACATGGGAGTGTCAGTTCTTAGTAAGAAGAATTGAAAATTGCTGATGTATTTAAATAGACTCCTAGTCTATGGGAAGATTCCACTGCATTGGAAAAATCTGCTTTGGTTCAGAGGGAAACATTTGCCAGTGAAATATGTGGGAGTCACAGCATACATAGAATTATTGGTTAGCAAATGTCAATGTTAATGAAAAATAAGCTCAATTTTTGTTTCCTGTGAAAGGTTTTATGTATAAATTGATCTGTTTGGCACTAAAATAATGCAGATATTTTACAATTAAGTTTATTCATAGACAACATTGAAGAAAATGGTTTTCATTTAAAACAAATATATATAAATGAAGGAACTCTGGATTGACATTTTCCCCTATTGAGAACATAGAAACTCCATTTTGGTAGCTTTTCTTGTATCTATAAAATTCCACAGACTCTACATGCAACTGATGAAGAAAAAATATATGCTTTGTTGGTGTAGTGTAAATATGGGCAAGAATATTATATATTTTATCTACAGTTCCTCTGCTTTCTTTTGATGAAGGTATATTTGCATATTATTTGTTCTAAATTGGTGCAGACAGGTTAACTTTGGAGAAGAAAAATTGCTTCAAAACTCGGATGAAGGTGTACTGATGCAATCATCTATATTACACAATGGAGTGGTAAATTTTTATTTGAAGAAATTCTATACCTTAAAATACTTGAGAACCACTCATCTGATCTGCATCTTCCCTTCTCTTCATTTTATACAAGAACAAAGATTCAAAGAGGTTAAGAGATGGACTGAGGTCACACCACGTAAATAGAACTCCAACCAGAACTCCAGCCAAAACCTAGATCCTTGCCTCCCTGTTGTGGCACTGTGCCTCTCCTACCGTGCATGTCTCTGGTGGAATAGGGCTGATTCCTCTCTGTATTTCAAGTGTGGATCTCCTACTTCTTTATGAGATTGTTCAGCCTATCAAGCCTATCTTTTTTTCCCCCCCTCACAGCATTATGGGAAAATAGAAATTAATTATTATATATTAAATAATGAATAGCTTCAAAGAAGGTTCTGCCAGCTAACTGTTGTAACAGAAAATAGTCCAAGATAATCTGTTTCAAAACCATAATTGTTGTTTTCAGCAAATATCACCTAATATTTAATAGCTGGAGAGCTACTGAGAAGATCAAGTACCATATAGCACATTTTGCAAAGTAGAGCTAGAATACAGTGGGGAGTTACATTGTCCAAGTAAGACTTCTACTGGTGCTATATTATTCCATGCTCTCTGGCAAGGTTTTCTTGGGTCTTGATTGCATATTTTCAATTTGTTGGAGCAGACCCAAAACTGTGTTTTAAGGGATTCTCT
Source organism: Panthera onca (assembly GCF_046562875.1). NCBI lineage: Eukaryota > Metazoa > Chordata > Mammalia > Carnivora > Felidae > Panthera > Panthera onca. The sequence continues at coordinate 39,047,825 of NC_138339.1, read as the reverse complement.
GCTGTCAATAGGGGTTCCTTGACTCACCTGTATGTGTAGATGGGGTAGCCATCTTTTCAGTAATAAGTCTTGATTAGGCTATTTAATTGCCATAGGAACGTGCTCAGGTGATTGTCAAAGAACACAGATTTGCCCTTAATCAGCAGCACACAATATCACAACATCTACACTATAAGCTCTATCCAAAGAATACAATTTTGAACTCTTTGCTGTTCAATCCTTATCAAAATCTTGGTTTTGAGAAATTATAATCAAGGAGACTTGACTGAAAGCTACGAAAACCATCAAATGCTGTAGATAGTTTAAACATTTTTGTATCAAGCCACCAGAATGTTACATATTTTTACCATGTAGTTTTAGCCTCTTCCAAAAATGTTTTCAGTCAATTATATTGGGCATATGCCATTAACTTTCAGGAAAGAAAGGAAACCTACTTGAAGTTCTTAAAGGGACATTGCTGAGTAAGTGGTTAATTACATCTCAGAGTATCCTTTTAATGCAAATTCATGAGAGAAGTTCTTTTTAGGACTTAGTAACAAGAAAGTCATTTGTTCCTGAGGGTTTGTTGTTGCTGTTGTTTTAATTTTTATGGATATCATGAATTTTTCCAGTTTTATTTCATTCTTTGCTTTTATTTGTAGAAAGCACCAAATCAAATTTGCAGTCCAACTAGTACATGTAGATGTGCTCATTAAATGCATTATTTATTTATATTTATTTATTTTTTAAAAATTTCTAATTATTTAATCTTTATTTTTGAGAGAGAGAGAGAGAGAGAGAGAAAGAGAGACAGACAGAGTGCAAGAAGGGGAGGGACACAGAGAGAGGGAGGCACAGAATCCAAAGCAGGCTCCAGGCTCTGAGCTGTCAGCACAGAGCCCAACACGGGGCTCAAACTCACAAGATGTGAGATCATGACCTGAGCTGAAGTCAGATACCCAAACGACTGAGCCACCCAGGTACCCCTTAATGCATTTTTAAAAATGTACTACTTAGGGTCACCTGGCTGGCTCAGTCGGTTAAGCATCTGACTTTGGCTCAGGTCATGATCTCATAGTTCGTGGGTTCGAACCCCGACCGCGTTGGGCTCTGTGCTGACAGCTCAGAGCCTGGAGCCTGTTTCAGATTCTGTCTCCCTCTCTGTCTGCCCCTCCCCTGTTCACACTCTGTCTCTGTCTCAAAAATAAACAAACAGTAAAAAAAAATTTTAATGTACTAAAACTTTTTTCCTTCCTCTTATAGTTACCTTCTGCACATTTTACCTTATTGTTTGTTTTTTGAAAAGCTGTCATGGATTTTTTTTCCAGAATAATAGATACATGTAAGTAAACATATATAAAATAATCAGATCTTTATTTATTTATTTATTTTTTATTTATTTTTGGGACAGAGAGAGACAGAGCATGAACGGGGGAGGGGCAGAGAGAGAGGGAGACACAGAATCGGAAACAGGCTCCAGGCTCCGAGCCATCAGCCCAGAGCCTGACGCGGGGCTCGAACTCACGGACCGCGAGATCGTTACCTGGCTGAAGTCGGATGCTTAACCGACTGCGCCACCCAGGCGCCCCTAAAATAATCAGATCTTAAGAAAGATTGTATCCTGCTACTCATGCTTATACAATGATATTGTATGTCAAAAAAAAAAAAAAACAATTTAATAATCAGCAATGGAAAGAAAATAGAAAATTTTCCAAAAGGAAATTCTATTTGGAAAGAAAAATCACGAGTAGGAGAATTTTAGGTGGATAATTCTGATAATTATTTAAAAGTGCCTTTAAGAGTAGGACCTGCATGTTTCTCTGGGTCTTTGTGCTATCTTTTGTCCCACTCATTGCCAAGACATATTACCTCTAATTTTCTGTTCGTCTCCCCTATTCTACTGCCTTTACTTCCACTGGCACTAGACCTACAATTAGAGAGAAATGCCTCTGTCTTCTTGTGGTAGAGTAGAATAGATGTTAGCAGATTTCAAGACATCATGTTGAAGGTACATAAGACAAAGAGAAAAATGGCTAAATTGACTCTTTGGAAAAAGGAAAATGGTAAAAAACAGGAAAGGGGGAAATAGGAGGAAATGATATGGAAAAATGTGAAATTGGACATTACCCGGGAAGAGGTAAGAAGGAAACTCCTGAAACATTTCCATTAGAAGACAAAAGACAGATACACACTTTACAGATCAAACTGGTTTTCTGGGCAATGAGTGTTCCACTCATTGTGGGAGTGGGGTTTTTGTTGTTGTTGTTTTGTTTTGTTTTGTTTTTGTGGAATTTGAAGGGGTGAGTTTTCTGACCAAGGGCATGAGGGCAGCCCAGAGAGAGGATGCAAGGTCATGGGAGCCCAGAAATTTGGGCTAATGTAAGACCCTGGAATTTGTCAAAATCTTCAGGAGCAATTTGGGCTTCCAAAGGCCAGGACTCTGTGAGTGAAGGGAGAGGCTTCTAGTCAGATTTACTTAAATGTCTGAGTAACAGAAGATCCCACTAACATCTTGTTAGAATAAGATAGCTATGCAAGTTACCATTTTGAGGAGGAAAATGGGTGCCATCAATAAATATGCTATAATAGCAAGTAAATATCAGTGCTCTCTACGGCTAACTGGGGCAACTGATTGACACAGATATAATAACAGGTTTTGATTATTTGAGTAAAGATCTGAAAATGCACTTTTAGAAAATACCTATTTACATTAACTAGTTACAAAAAGTCTTGAACATATGTGCTGTAAGTATTCAACTTCAATTCGTGCTCATCACAATGTATTTTCTAGTCTCCCTCATTCTTTGCACCCCTTCCTCTCTTTGTTCCTGGACCTGGATGTTCTCTCGACTGGCTTCTTTCTCTGTGACCCCACAGACTGAGCCCACATCTCAATTCTCAGTTACAAACCTAGACACACAGTAGTTTTGTCACCATCCTTCACTAAACTTGATTACTCATGGTTTACATCCCCATTGCATATCACAATATATGGCACAAAAATGTATTTAGCAATGGTCTGTTAGATACATGAATAAGTTGAAATATCTTTTCCAGTCAATGTCACATATGTTTTAGCCCATAATCTCTTGTGTCAACATGCCCTGAGGCAGCAGGCTGAGTCCTATATACTTGTATCATGAGCCCTTCAGGCCCTTAGGTTAGATTGCCAGTTTGTAAGGGAGGAAGAAAGCTGAACAGTGTAATAGATAGAAACTGTTTTAAGTCAATTCCTGGGGGCACCTAAGCCTAAGGGTTGATTTGTGAGGGTTGATTGGTGAGATGCCAACCTCTCTCTCACTACCTGCAGGGAAAGCACTGCCGTTTTCTGATTCAGAGAATTACTGACTTTTGTTAGATTTTCTGATCTTATTAAATATGTTTTCTTCTAATGCACTGCCAACAAACCACAGATTTCTAAACATTTTGAGTCTGTGATTTTTCATATTTTGAATGGCTGTGCAGTGACAAAGATGTGCTGTGGGAGGTGCGATAGCTGACATAATAGACTATAACAGCTCGCCCAAAGTAGCATTAAAATCTGCCTCCTACAATAAATTCATATTCCATTTAGAGTGGGTCTGAATGTTTTTTACTCTCATGCTTCCAAGACTAAGAATGTCTACATTATATATTACTATTGGCTTTTTACAAGGTTTGCTGCTATATCAATATACGTTTGAAATGTTTTCTGAAGATCGTATCTTTCTTCCAATTTTTGTAAATTTTAATAAGCGCTCTTTCAAAATTAACTTCAATAATGATGAGGAAAATGGCATGACACATTTTTCATAGGAATACGCAACTTAGGAAATGAAAGTTTGGATACTTTTCCTGAGGTTATATTTGTTGATGTATGAGGCATATGATTGAACTCTTTCCGGATCCTGTTTTACAGACCTTACAACAACTTCTGGATCTTCTGTGCCATCTTATGTACCTTTCATCTCCTCCCCATCTTTCCTCTTCTAAAACATCATGCACAGCAGATATAACAAGCATTTGTGGTGTTATTTCTACTATTATTGCTTGTCTTCCAACCCCCCTCTTACATAATAATAGCCCAGATTTGGTTTGGGATACGGAATGTCTCCTAATAACAGCCACCTGTTTTGAGTAGTGCCCACTCCACTTCAAGTAACAGCCTTAGGTCTAAATGGCAGAACTCACTCAACAAATCCCATCCTTCTGGCCATTTCAAAGACTGGACACAACCCAATCAGAGTTAATAAGACACAAGGAGATATATACTGATGTTCTGGAACAGGGGTGCGTTCCCTCTTCCCATGGTTGATATGGTGTGAGGATGCATGTTTTGTAACTGCTGTGTCACTTGGTATTACCAGAGCAGATCCCCAAACTATTGCAGAATATGGGGATGAAGTGAATACTGCTGATTGCAGAGCAAAGAAAAAAAAAAAAGAAGAAGAACTGAGTTCTTGTGATCTTTTTGGAAATGCTGGATCAAGCCTTTCATGGATTCAGAACTACTTTTGGATTTTCAGTTACATAAGCCAATTATTACCAATTATAGTTTTAAGCTAGTTTGAGCGGGAATTTCTATACCTTGGAAATAAAAAAAATCTTATATTTAGTGATTTCTGAAAGTATCCTAAATATTTTGATTTCTTGTCATTTTCTGATTTGGAGAATGATGGTTGAGATGGGGTGGAAATTGGAATAGGGAGTTAGAATCAACTTATGGGAGGTGGGATGTATGGTCTCAGAGGGAGAACTGACAATACCACCATTTTGTGGAATGGGTAGGAGTTAACCACTTTTAAGCAGACTCCTTTCCTCCTAAAGACCCGTAGAATCAAGGAAAGGTATCTCTCATGGCTATGGTGGGGTAGGGGGAGTTGAGATATTGATTATAAAATGTAAGATCTACTACTGATCATGACTTACTTATTGAAGAGATATGATATAGTTTATTTTGATGCTTTATAATTTTGAACCCCAAATGACATTTTTCTTAAAATCTTTACTGAAAAACACAGGTAACATATAATCCTTGTTACATGAAATGTTACTTGCTGCAAAACCTTATTCATGTATCTACCTCTTTACTCCTCCTCACTGTTTGTTTTCTTTTATTTATCTTATGTTTTCCTTCTTTTCTTTTTATTCTGTTTATTTTAATTTACCAGACAATACTGCCCATGAGCGGCAGCTACAGGTATTACCTGGAATTATTACTAGTATTAGTTAAGAAATTTCACTGTATATTAATTCCGTATTTATGGTGGTTTGTGTTCTCCTATCTAGGTTCAATATGAACACAGCCTTAGACTTACCTTTCATAAATTTTTAAATTTAAAGATCATAGAGCTCATCAACATTGATATAATTTTACAACATTTACAAATTTTACCATAAAGAGTAAACTGTTAATTAATTAGATGTGAACTCTAGAACACAATTTTTCCAGGGAATCAACTCAAATGTAAAAAATGAATTACCGTGGAGTATGAAATTATAGAGTAAGAACAATTTTCTGACTATCCAACACAGGTTTTTGTGGGTTTTTTTTTTTTTGTTTGTTTTTCACACAAAAGACACATTTTTGTCATCTTTAGGCAAAATGCCACAAATTGGAAATTGATTAACTAATAGTTACATTATAGTTGACTCTTTTCCCAGAGTAGAGTTTCACCTGCATTTTTGACTTAATATCTGGACATATAAATACCCCCTTTTTAATTGCATGATAATATTTTTTTCTAAGGAATTTCAACATTTTTTAAAATTTGATCCTAATAACTGTTGTAGTACTAAGGTAGTAAGGTAAGGTAGTACAATAATTGAGGCAGAGAGGGTAAATAACATGTGAAACAACAATTATTATTCCTTTTTCTTTTATGTTATTCTGTATACTTATATTTAGCAAGCTTCTTAGCCTACCTGTGGCTCAGGGTCTCCATCTATAAAATCCTCATTATAACATTACCTACTTCATTGATGTATTTGCTATAATATTCATTTGACCATTTATATATGAAAATTTGAAACCATGTAAATGGCCAAAATAGAGGAGTGTGTAAACAAACTTTGTTGCATAAATGTGATGCAGCAGATAGCCCCCATTTATTTATTTATTTTATTTAAATTTGAGTTTTTTAACATACAGTGCAATATTGTTTTCAGGAGTAGAACTCAGGGATTCATCACTTATGTATAATACTCAGCGTTCATCACAAGTGCCTTCCTTAATGCCCATCACCCATTTAGCTCATTTCCCATCCACCTTCCTTCATCAACCCTCGTTTTTTTCTCTGTAGTAAGTCTCTTGTGGTTTGTTTCCCTCTCTCTTTTAACAACCTTCCCGTATGCTCATCTGTTTTGTTTTTTAAATTCCACATATGAGTGAAATCATATGGTATTCATCTTTCTCTGATTGACTTATTTTCTTAGCATAATACACTCTAGCTCCATCCATGTCATTGCAAATGGTAAGATTTCATTCTCTTTTTTTTTTTAATTTTTTTTAACGTTTATTTATTTTTGAGACAGAGAGAGACAGAGCATGAATGGGGGAGGGGCAGAGAGAGAGGGAGACACAGAATCGGAAGCAGGCTCCAGGCTCTGAGCCATCAGCCCAGAGCCCGACGCGGGGCTCGAACTCACGGACCGTGAGATCGTGACCTGAGCTGAAGTCGGACGCTTAACCGACTGAGCCACCCAGGCGCCCCATAAGATTTCATTCTCTTTGATGACTGAGTAATATTCTATTGTATATATTTACCACATCTTCTTTATCCATTCATCAATTGATGAACAACTGGGCAGAAAACATGACTAGACGTTTTCCAAAGAAGACATCCGGATGGCTAACAGACACATGAAAAGATGTTCAACATCACTTATCATCAGGGAAATACAAATAAAAGTCATAATGAGATACCACCTCACACCTGTCAGAATTGCTAAAATTAACAACACAATAAACAACAGGTGTCAGTGCAGATGTGGAGAAAGGGGAACCTTCTTGCACTGTTAGTGGGAATGAAAACTACTGCAGCCAATCTGGAGAACAGTAAGAAGGTTCCTCAAAAAACTAAAAATAGAACTACCCTGCGATCCAGCAATTGCACTATTAGGTATTTACCCAAAGGATACAAAAATACATATTCCAAGGGGTACATGCACCCTAATGTTTATAACAGCATTATCAACAACTGCCGAACTACATGATAGACAACTTTTAAAATCATTTTTTAAAAATAACAGATTGAGATAACGTTATGATATAATATTACATGTAATATAAAGTAGGAAACACAATGGAATATATAGCATTAGCTAAACATATATAACATTTTATTTACTTGGAAAAAATTTTCAAAATAAGTAAATATTTCAAGATAGTATCAGAGATTATCTTTTCTTAATTTTTTTTCCAAGGTTTGTTTATTTTTGGGAGAGAGAAAGAAACAGAGCGTGATCAGGGGAGGGGCAGAGAGAGAGGGAGACACAGAACGCAAAGTAGGCTCCAGGCTCTGAGCTGTCAGCAGAGAGCCTGACGTGGAGCTCAAATTCACAAACCGCTAGATCATGACCTGAGCTGAAGTCAGCCGCTTAACCAACCGAGCCACCAGGCACCCCCCAGAGTTTATCTTTTTAAGGAGGGATTCATTTCTTAGACAGATCAGGCTGCTAAAACTAAAATACCATAGACTGAGTGACTTAAACGACAGAAATTTGTTTCTCACAGTTCTAGAGGCTGGAAAGGCCAAGATCAAGGTGCCAGTTCATTAGATTCCTGGCAAAAGCTCTCCTCCTTGTTTGCAGAAGATGACTTCTTGCTGCATCCTCATATGTCAGAGAGAGAGCTCCCTCTAGTTTCTTTCTTTCTTATGAGGACACCAATCCCATCATGGAGGGTCTACCTTCATGACCTCATCTAAACTTAATTAGCTTCCAAAGGCCTCATTTCCTAACACCATCTCATCTGGTTTCAACATATGAATTTTGGGAGGAATGTAACTATGTAACCATCAGTTATCATTAGGGGATATTTTTAATACACTTTGCACCTTTTTTTTCTGTACTAAGTCCAGTTACATTTACAGAAAATGTATTGCAGTAGTGTTTTTAATAGCAAAAGAATAGGAAGAGCCTAATCTCCTTTATCAAGAGGGAAATAGCTAACTACAATATGGAGCAGTCTTACGAGAGAATACTGTTCAATTATTATGAAGAATGGAGACATGTCCAAGACTATGTATGACATTGTTGAATCACTATATTGTATACCTAAAACCAATATAACACTGTATGTTAACTGGAATTAAAATAGAAACTTTAAAAAAAAGGTAGAAAAACGAGCAAGATATCCAAGACATACTTGGCTTAAAAAACAAGCATCATGTGATCCCCATGGTAGGCCAGTCCGTAAGGATTGGTCTGATTCTGAATTTGCATATTCACTCACTTAAAATAACTCTCACTTTTACTACCAAACCACAACCGAGCAGTATGGAGGATGCACTAGAGACTGAGCATATTAGTGGATGAATCCATTCCTAATTTCCTAATAGAAACTTATACAAACACTGGAGATCCCCAAAATTTATGGGAAATGAGAAATCCCACAGGACAGGAAAAAAAAAGATGAGGGTGGTGGATAGGAGCATAAGCCCAAAGATCCACCCAATTACTCTACAAGCAACGTTTGCTAAGCCTCAGTGTTATTCATATATATATATATATACATATATATATATATGTATATGTATATATGTATATATATACATACACATATACATGTATATACATACACACATATATATACATATACCTCCATAATCTTTATTATTTTGTTATAGGACTTAATCTAGTTTCAGTGTACCAGGTCTAGCAAGAGCTTACCCAATATCAATTATTTGGGAGAAAAGTTGTATACAAATGCAGAGCAAGATATGTACTAAATTGTTTATAGTTACACATCTGGGAGGAAAACCCAATTGGGAGACTGTATGGGGGATTTGATCTTTTCCTTATATACTTTTATATTTACTTTTTTTTTTTCAAAATTCATCTCCCAGTTGGGTAATGAAAAGAGCAGTAATCCTTATTAGATAATGATCATGTAGGTCTTATCTGTTTTAGTATAAAAGTGAATAAATTATGGCTTAATTTATGATATATCTATATATCTATATATAATGGAATAATACTGAGTCAAGGAAACTTTGACAAATGAGTTTGTCAGCATGGTCTCCATTGGTTTGATAAGGACAAGTAACCAGCACTATAGCCAATTCAAGGAGTGTTACAGGCCACTCCACCAGATTCTACCTACCAGCTCTTTGTCTGTTTTCCTATGAAATGAGTCTTTGTCCATGACCCTAAATGAAGTATGTTTTAGTCAGAAGTATCAGTGGAGTGTATTGGATAAGATGTAGACTATTTACATGGCATTTATTTGTCATTTTCTAAGCAGCTGTTATATGTCAGTCATCAGGGATATAGGGATGGATGTGTAATAAGCAGCCTATGCCCTCAGGGAGCTTGCAGCAGGAAAGGCAGGCCATTGTAGGTGGTATTGGCACAGGATTTAAGGGCTAGGCTCTGGACTCAGGCCTGGGTTAGTAGCTGCTGTGTGGTCTAAGGGGAATCATCCTACCTCACCTTTGCTCAGTTTCCTTACCTGTAACATAGGACAATCATGGTGTCTACTTCTTCAGGTTACTGTATGGATCAATTGAGATAACACATATAAAGGTTAACTTAATAGAGTTATTATCTAAATAAATAATTTTGATATATTGTGACAAGAGCTACAATAGATGTCAACAAAAATGATGTTATGGTAGCTGTAATACTGTACTCCAGTAAAAATTATCAGGTACCATTGGCATCTTCTGTACCCCTGGTTCATAATATAAGCACATGGATCCTGAAATAGGATGCTGGCACTGTCTTTATTGGTTTGAACAGCTCCATTAGTAAGGTCTCTGCCTTTTAGGAGAGGTGTAGCAGACTATGCTTGGTGTTCAGAATAGTCCCTTCACTGTGGGTGTCAGTCTCCTATGCTCACAGAAGAACATTGTTTCATGAGCCAATAAAGGATCTCAGTCAGTGGCTCTGATGCCAACTGTAGAGTGTGTGGGAGATGTGACTCCCTTTCCACTGTATACTTCCATGAAAGGGCACAGTACTCATGAGCAGGAGGCCTGATCTGGTTCCAGTATGCGGAAATGTGTGGACCAACCCACTGCACAAAGCTGACCCTTTTGTTCTTGCTTTGTGCTCAGTTCTCTTATCTCAGAAATGGCTGCAGGCCTCTCTCTTCTGCTGGACAGAGTACTAGAGTCCATTAATACACTGTAGCTGGAGACTTACAAAGGAAGGGGGTGGTGGCCAAGCAGGTTCCATTTCCCTGTCACATAGACAGGAGAAAAATGCACTGCAGTGTCTCAAAGGGATTGGAACTTAGAATAAAGGTGGTCCTCTTGACCCTTGCAAGCTGTTTAAGAAGTGGTGAAATTGTTTTTCTGAGAAGTTAATTGTTATGACTCTTGCAGTTAAAAAAAAATGCTTTTAATGATGCATCAAGGCACTAAATGATTTAAGGGTAGATTTTATGCAAAACCACTTTTTCTGCTCAACTAACTCATAGGTTCTAAATGGCTCATAAGTATCCTTTTAAATCCCTATTATGATAAATGAGACCAAATGGCATGTTTTGCTATACTGTCTAAATTAGTCACATTTTTCTACATATTGCCTGACTCCTCTAATATTGTAAAATAGGTTAGGAGATGAATTATATAAACCAGAACTCACGCTCCAGAATTCAGCCTCTTGTGGTGGATAGCATGCCTCTCTCTTAAAGAAAGCGGAAACTCAGGAAGCAAACAGTTGGATTTGTGACAAACTTTCTTGCCTTCACTATAAAGACTCTTTTTCCTTCTCTTTCCTTCTTATAGACAGAAATGTTCTGGGTCCCTAAATATCTTAAGGCTACAGGTAAAGGGGAGCCTGAAAAGTCAGTGCCTGCCATAGCCCATATTGCTTAACTAAACTTATCTTGGTGTTAAAAATAGACCCTTGGTTCCTAGGGACTCTCTCTGGAATGTCATCAGAACTAAAAAATATCTCCACATGTTGAAAGAGAGAGAACAGGGGTGGGGGGAAGCCTCTATATCGTTTTTGTGACTCATCACTGTATACTGTAAATATTCAGAGTGTGAAAGTAGGGCAATCAAATTTTGTGAGCCTCAATTTTCTTCTCTGTACAATAGGTCAAATCTGTTACACCAGCTTGTTTGGATTTCATGTCATATATCAATGTTAGACTTATTTAATTAGATCAAAATGCTTTACTTAAGAAAGGTCAATACAGGAAGAGGAAACTCATTCATAACCCTTTGTAGTAGGTAGAATACTCTCCCTTGCCAAAGATGTCCAAACACCAATCCCTGGAAATGTGAATACACGCAAACTTGAAAACAGGGTGATTATCCTGGATTATCCAAGTGTGTTCAATTTTATCACATGAACCCTTAAAGACAGAGAACTTTCCATGACTAGAAACAGAAGAGGAAGGCGAAAAGATGCAGCATAAGAGGAAGAGGTGCTAAGTGTGAGAGAAACTCACATTGTTGTCGCCGGAGGGAGGTCACATGGATCACAAGAGAAGGAATGCAGTCAGCCCATAGAGGCAAAGAGGCAAAGACCTGTCCCTGTTGACAGCCAGCAAGGAAATGGGGACCTCAGTCTTACAATGACAAGAAGCTGAATTTCAATGACCTGGAAGAGCTTAGAATTTATTTTTCCCCAGACCACCCTGAAAGAAACCTTGATTTAGTCCTTAAGTCTCTAAGCAGAACCCCCAACTGAGCTACACTGTGACCAGACTTCTGACCTATATAACTATGAGATAATTGTTTTAAGCCACTAGGTTTGTGGTAACCTGTTACAGAAGTATAGGAAACTAGTATAATCTGATTGCTGGGAGAAAAAAAAAATGAAGGGGGCTAATAAATTATATGGCTCCAATACCTGTCCTCCTCCCCCTCCCAAGTTCTCAGAGGCTGAAGACTGTAGAAGGGGACATGTGCTGGAAAAGGGAGGCCCACTGGAAGGAGGTCTCTGCACAGGGTATTCTACATACTGGGGTGCCATTGCATTATGTTTTGGTAAAGGCAACTTAGCAGTGTCACTTGCTTAGGAAAGAGGAGGCCTTGAAGTTGAATTTTGCTAAGCAGTGGTTGGTTCCTATGTGCAGAGGTGGAACCAAGGAGTCATTGCAGGCTCTACTGTAGAGTTTGAGGGGCAGATGAAATCCAAGGTGGGGCTCCTTAGCACAGGAAATTTTTTGGAGCCCTGAACAAGCAGAGAATAGATTCTGAGCTATCATAGTTGTGGAATTTAGATGTTACTGCAAATAAAGCAGGCAGCATTGCCTTAGAGACTAGAGGGCCAGAGTGCCAGAGGGCAGTGCTCAGAGAGCACACTGGTTTATTCTTTCCACTACTGTGAGGTGGTGGGATACACACACCTCCCTCCCTATGGCATATACATTCAGATGTAAGTCTGTAGAGGACCCAGAGAGTCAGAGAGAAGACTGAGAAGTCTGAGATAAAGCATTGTTTGTTTTTTGAAGAAAAATCTTTACCATCCTAAAGGAACTATTTTAAATAATCAGATCACAGTAAAGTTAAAAACCTGACAAAAGTTGTTTCTATTCTGTTACCAATAACTGGGGACTCAGGAGGAAAGGCAAATTAATTAAATACAAAACAATTTTATTTTCTCATTATGATGGTTACTTTTATGTGTTAACTTGATTTGATTGAAAGGATGCCCAATAGCTGCCAAAATATTGTTTCTGGGTGTGTCCATGATGATGTCTCAGGAAGGGATTAGCATTTGATATCAGTAGACTGAGTAAAGAAGATCGCCTTCAACAACGCAGGTAGTTGGGGCACCTGGGTGGCTCAGTGGGTTAAGTGTGGACTCTTGACTTAAGCTCAGTTACGATCTCATGATTCAGGTCATTATCTCACGGTTTGTGGGTTCGAGCCCTGCATTGGGATCTGTGCTGACAGTGAGGAGCTTGCTTGGGATTCTCTCTTTCTCTCTCTCTCTCTGCCTCTTCCATGCTTGCATGTGCGAGCTCTCTCACAAAATAAATAAACTTAAAAAATAAATGCAGGTGGTCATCATCCAATCAGTTGAAAACCTGAGTAGAACAAAAAGATGGAGGAAGGGAGAATTGGTTCTCTCTGAGCTAGGGCATCCATCTTTTCCTGTTCTTTGGTATCAGTGCTTGTGGTTCTTGGCTTTTAGATTCAAGTCAGACTTACCACCATTAACCCCTTGATTCTCAGGCCTTTGGACTTGGGCTAAATTATAGCACTGACTTTCTTGGTTCCTTAGCTTGTAGACAACAGATTGTAGAACTTCTTGGAGTTCACTACCTCATGAGCTAATTTCTATGATAAATTTCCTCATATAAATAGACCTATATATATCCTGTTGGTTCTGTTTCTCTGGAGAACCCTAATACACTGATGTTTCGTTAATTTTATTTTTGAGCATGCTACTGTATAAACCTTCATACTTCAAGAAGTGCCAGCTTTCAGAGGTCAGGGCCCAGCATATTGTATCTCTTGTATCCCTCAATGTTCCTAGATTTCAGAATAAATAGTATGGGTATTACTGCCCTGTCCCTGACATTTTAAAATGCCTGCATTTGTTCAGATTGGTCAGTCCCCATACTGCTTCAGTTATTAAATATTTTAATATCATGTCTCAAGGGAATTTTCACTTTAACATTTTATTATAATTTTTAAATATACAGAAAGTTGAAAGAATAGTACCTTGTACATCCATAAATTTGCTACCTAGATTCTACAATCAACACTCTGCCACATTTACTTTGTCATACATATATCCATCATTCCTCTAGCTATCCATCGATCCATCTTATTTTTTGATGTTCTTAAAAGTAAGTTTCAAACTTCACCCTTCATTAACTAGAACATACATACATCATTAACATACATCTGCACATACATCATTAACTAGAGCTTAATATTTGTTTAGCATTTTTTTAAGTAAGACCAGGGCTGAACATATATTTTGTATTTGTAGACATAGAGAGTAATTAAAATTAACACAATAATAGCTTGACCAATGGGAGGGTACTGTGAGCAGTTGATATTTGAGTCAGGAATTTATAGACCAAGATGAAATTTTTGATTACAATGCAAATACAGATCCTTTTTATAATCTCTCTTAACAACAAAGTTTATTTCATATTAATAGGAGAGAAAGTCACGTACGTTCCAGGAGTCTGAAGTCTCAAGGTAAAGGCTGATTCTAATGGAAACTCTCTAGATTGTGATGAATCATGTAGCTTTCCCAGCAAAGGTTAAAGGAATATTGATGAAGTCAGAAACCCTTTCAGTGGTTTTAAAACTCTCAGTTTTTTGACCTATGCTGCTATCAGGTTATGAAACTAATATTTTCTCCATCAGTTGAAGAACAAGCTATACAAATCATTAAAAGAATGCATTTAGAGAACGGTCTTACTTCACCGTACACTTTGTGCAAAGTCTTGTGGTTCTAACTATTACTATTACTTGGAAAACTCTGTAACTTATACAATGTGTACACCATTTTAAGTATCATCAAGTGTTCTCACAAAGGGAGGGGAAGCATTGTTCCTTTGATGATAACTTAGCAAATGCTTAAAAAACTAATTATAATGTACCCAGTTATCCCAACATGTTGCATTTTCATTGCCCTCCTTCTATCTCCCCCAAACTCTCTTCTCATGTTGGGGAGGAAATGGGCTTCATTTTGAATCATGATTGTGGCACTATTTTACTTTTCTTCTGCCCTAGCATGGAAAAATCTCAAAAGCAACTGAGGGAGCTGAAAGAGTATGAAAAACTTGCTATTAGCAAGATTAGCTAGGGAACAGCTAAAAATTGATTTGATTTGTTTTTCATCTATGAAATTTTATCCCTGGTGAGCTTGAGGTATTGCATTGCAAACAGATCAATCTAGCCTGATCTTTCAAAGTCTGCAAAAGCCTAAATGGGCTCTTGCACAGTTTGCCCAGAGGACACGGATTTTATCTTCTACAACACAGAAGTGATCCAATCTCAAATTAAGATAAAGGTAACTACATACTGCAAGGTATGTTTCCAAAGTGCTTTAGAGACCTTTCTACTCTTGTGGCAGTCTTCAGCAAAATATGGGGAGGTGCTCAAGTTGATGAGGAAGCTGAATGAGGAAAGAAAGGCTAAATTCTTATTGTCACCCATTGTCATTTCCAGAGTACTATTGCAGTCTTCATGGACGGAATTTTGTCGAGTTACATAGTTCCTGGCAGATAGGAAGTAACACATACGTGGGCCTAGTGTTTGCTGACTGAAATTCCACAATTTAGTGGCTAGAGCAGTGAGCAGAGGCTCAAAAGTCCCTCCTCACACTAGAAGTCTAGGTTGTAAAGAACCTTTCCCCAGAAAATGTCTGACAACCAATACAGATGTGACTTCATCCAGGGATATGTTAAGATATACCACAGATTGAACATTTCAGGTTTTCAAATTTTTAGGGGACAGGCTTGTGCTGTAAAAGGCTGAAACAGACCTAGTGTGGGGAAAATAGCACAGGTATAGCAACTGATTTTGAACCACAGCCTTAGGGAGACAAGAGGGAGTGGTGGTGACACTGGCAAACTAGAAATCCATGTCTGTCTAAAGTGGCCAGCTGCATTCAGCTCCAGTTGTTTAATAAACATTTCAGAGTTTATTCATTTACATTTTATTTTTTTTCCCATTTCCCCGTGTATGGAGTAACTAAGCTATTTCCATAACTCACAATAGGGACTAGCTTCACTTTCACTTGAGATTACAGTGTGACAGATATTAAGATACCAAATTGTTGGTAGACGAGACCCCATTCCACCTCACACCCAAATATGTAGAGTTTACAAAGGGAATGGAGAGAGATTCTTTTCCATAACTCTTAGACTCTTAGGGAGATTAAAGGTGTTTTGAAAGGGGAAGGCAGACAGAGGATTCTGTGAAAAGGGAGACTAGTAAGTATATTTCTTGGTGAGAACACTTGTGGTATTGTGAGATTCCTGATCCATCATTGGGAAGGGTAGGGTGGAGTTATACCCCATCTTAGAGAGAAGGGATTTGAGGGGCCTCCTGAAAAACACTGGGAGACACAGAGGATAATGTCTTCCTAGGAAATCCAAAAGCAAGGGAAGGGTTGACTTAGCTGCTTTGTTGGAAAGAGCCAGGACAGTTAGTTGGTATAGTGTTGAGAATAGTTCAAGAGTTTGTTGAGCCCAAGAATGCATGAGTGTTCCCCATACAGATATAGGCCACACTACCTAGAAAACCAGAAAGAAATCAGCTTGGATTCTCTTCCACAAAGTCTGCATGAGGCATGGAAGTCTCAGCAAAAGGAGGCTGGATTTACTGGATTCCAGGATCTGACAAAACATCCATCTTAGTCAAAGGGAACATGAGAAAATTTTCACAGGGAACCTCCAAGAAGACTCAAAAGCTCACCATTAAATTATATTAGCTCTAAACATCTTCAGAATTGGAAAGGAAGAACTTATCAAGCCCAGTAAGACCTGTGCTATCCTTATTTTTCCAAATTTTCCTACTTTATTTACATTCTAGAGGGAGTGCAAAAGTAGTTGGAGGTAGGGGTGAGATAGCAGGGAGGTGAGAAAGGGCAATCAGGAACCCCTTTATCTCCTCAATTTTCAACCTTCAGGAAAAGAGAAGGTTCAAATTGAGATAAGTTTTTTTTTAATTATTGTAGAGAGATGAAAAATCTAATTTCTGACTTCAGTCTATTTGCAACCTAAATCAACTATAGGATTGTCTATTACCTGGGAGTGAGTAGAAACTTCACAGACTTTCAAGAGTTTTCTTACAGGGACAGAGAAAAGTTTAAAGAAATGATTAGAGAAAGTATTAGAGGCATTTGATCACAGTTCTACAGCATACTTCTTTAACATACTGGTTACACTCATTATTGAAATATTTTTTACAGACAGAATTCTGGGATTTGAATTACAATGTTGTCAATTCATTTTCTTCAATGTTTCTTCTGATATTCAATTTAAAAAAAGTTCTGTGAGAGAAGATAAGATCATAACTAAAAATGCAGCAATTCCATTAAAAAATAAATTGACATGAAACACGTCACAGATTTTCAGACACAGATTTTCAAATGAGTCATAAAATATATGCTAAAATATACAGATTCATACTGAAGTTCTTTCTGTTCTATGTTGTTTATGAGGCCAAAAGAAACATTATCAAAGAGGAACTGCAGCATAATGAGGAGTCCATCATGTTCTTTTGTCTCCTGAGGCACTGTCCTGCTTTTACAAATATAGCCACACCTGTCTAGGAGGTGGTTCTCTTGTTTAGGATATTCCAATTATTTTCATTTGCTGGAATATTTGTAAACCTTTAATTTTTCCTAATGTGAATATTGGTTCCTGAGTGACTCTGCAGGAGTTGTCATTTCTATTTTTTTTTAAATGAGTTATTCTCATCAAAATATTTTCTTCTTTGTTTTAGTGCAGTGAATTCTTGGCAAAGTTCAGATAATGAAAAGAGAAATAGTTCATTCAAATTAAAGTATTTTTAACCAGTGGTCTACTCCAGGAGTATGAAACTGCAATATATGACATGCCCTGCCCAACTGAGCAGCACTTGTGACCTGCACACTTCTTCCTTCACTACATTGGTGATCAACGTGATGAAGGAATCAGACTTTCGTACTTCAAAGTTAGTGTAAATCTAGGTCTGATCATACTACCTACAATAATTTTTTCCTCTTTTTAGTCTTTTTTTTTAAGTTTATTTACTTATTTTGAGAGAGAGAGAGAGTGAACAGGGGAGGGGGGAAGGGACAGAGAGAGAAGGAGAGAGAGAATCCCAAGCAGGCTCTGGCTGTCAGGGCAGAGCTGGAAGGGGGGCTCGATCCCATTAACCTTGAGATCATGATCTGAGCCAAAAGCAGGAGTCAGATGCTTACCTGACTGAGTGACCCAGGCACCTGTCCTTTTAGTTTTCTCTAGTACATTTTTTTCTTTTTGGCAGAACTGATTATAGAAATTTAATATCAGATGTAAGAGTTATCTGTAAGGTAAATGAATTTTGTAGAAGTATGAAATTCTTTTTCAAAAATAAATAAGCTATTTTATATTAATGACTTTTATTTACCACTAAACTTGACCTGTAGAGAGTGGGGTGCTTTCAGTTTGCTGCTTATCTATAGGGAAAAGTATCAATTCCAAGATAATTACAGAAGTTTCCAATTTAGGTCCTGTGAATACATTTATAAATTATGTCATATTTATTGAATGAACATAATTTAATATGATAATTCAAAGATAACTAGTTGAAAAGAAACTATTGTAGTAATTAACTGGGAAGCTCATTTTAATAAAAGCAGTTTTAAAAAGTTAATTTATCCTGATTATATGAGAAGGTAATTCCTGTTTTTAAGAGTAGATAATTAATGTAAAAAGGCTTCCTCAAGATTTTACACATATATAAAAGATTGATAAGTATGAGACAAAATTATTTTTTATTGTAGTTGAAGGGAAATTTGGTGCATGCTTCTGGAATAATTTTGCAGATGTAGCTTGCTTCAAAATCATGAGTTCAGCACATACATTTTGAAAACTAGGATTCATTATTGTGTTATAAACTGATGTAGCAAGCTTTTAAAAATAAAACATACAAAACATGCTTTAAAAAATTCTTCCCTCTGGCTTTAAATAGGTTATGTCTGCATGAAGATTTCATTCTTGGTGCCCTAAAATCATTATTTTTCATGTATGTTTGTCTCTAACATTGTGGATTGTATCTTTAGCATGTTTAGTTAAAATACCTTTTTCTTTGTATTTTTTATGACTTGGAAATTTGTTTTTTTAAATTTTTATTTAATTTATTTTTTAAATGTACATCCAAATTAGTTAGCATGTAGTGCAACAATGATTTCAGGAGTAGATTCCTTAATGCCCCTTACCCATTTAGCCCATCCCCTCTCCCACAACCCCTCCAGTAACCCTCTGTTTGTTCTCCAGATCTAAGAGTCTCTTATGTTTCTGCCCCCCTCCCTGATTTTATATTATTCTTGCTTCCCTTCCCTTATGTTCATTTGTATTGTATCTTAAAGTCCTCACGTGAGTGAAGTCATATGATATTTGTCTTTCTCTGACTGACTAATTTTGCTTAGAATAATACCCTCTAGTTCCATCCATGTAGCTGCAAATGGCAAGATTTCATTCTTTTTGATTGCCAAGTAATACTCCATTGTATATATGTACACCACATCTTCTTTATCCATTCATCCATCAATGGACATTTGGGCTGTTTCCATACTTTGGCTATTGTTGATAGTACTGCTATAAACATTGGGGTGCATGTGCCCCTTCGAAAGAGCATACCTGTATCCCTTGGATAAATACCTGGTAGTGCATTTGCTGGGTCATAGGTTAGTTCTATTTTTAATTTTTTGAGGAACCTCCAGACTGTCTTCCAGAGTGGCTGCACCAGTTTGCATTCCCACCAGAGTGCAAAAGAGATCCTCTTTCTCTGCATCCTCGCCAACATCTGTTGTTGCCTGAGTTGTTAATGTTAGCCATTCTGACAGGTGTGAGGTGATATCTCGTGGTTTTGGTTTGTATTTTCCTGATTATGAGTGATGTTGAGCATTTTTGCATGTGTCGGTTGGCCATCTGGATGTCTTCTTTGGAGAAGTGTCTATTCATGTCTTTTGCCCATTTCTTCACTGGATTATTTATTTTTTGTGTGTTGAGTTTGATAAGTTCTTTATAGATTTTGGATACTAACCCTTTATCTGATATGTCATTTGCAAATATCTTCTCCCATTCCGTCAGTTGCCTTTTAGTTTTGCTGATTGTTCCCTTCGCTATGCAGCAGCTTTTTATTTCGATGAGGTCCCAATATTTCATTTTTGCTTTTGTTTCCCTTGCCTCTGGAGACGTGTTGAGTAAGAAGTTGCTGCAGCCAAGGTCAAAGAGGCTTTTGCCTGCTTTCGCCTCAAGGATTTTGATGGCTTCCTGTCTTACATTTAGGTCTGTCATCCATTTTGAGTTAATTTTTGTGTATGGTGTAAGAAAGTGGTCCAGGTTCATTCTTCTGCATGTATGATCTAGAAATTTGTAATTGAACTTGAATATTTAGAATACTTTAGTGAAAAGTAAACTATTCTTGGAGACAATAGTTTAGTGGAAATGGCATGATTCCTTTTCTTGCTATGTGATAGTAACTGCATTCAAACATTTTTAAAACTGTAGATGTGTCTTAATTAAATCATAAAATTAAATATGATCTATGGACTTTAAATCATTTCTCTCTTGTTTACATTATAGCTCAATATCTACTTGTTTCATGTTTGGTTTTTCCATTTAGTTATTGATATTCTGCAATTCTCCAAAGTATGCAAATTTAAAATTGTGATATTTTTGTCTAACTGCACTTCCTCATTTCCACACCAGGCAAGGTGTTCTTAGCCCTATCTTGAACTTTGTGGAGGCTGCATCTATTGCTGTTTATCTTTGCTTCTTCTGCTGCATTTAGCATCAAATTTTGTGTATAGTAGGTTCTCAATAAATATAATTGAATGAGGGGAATTTAAATGCTTAATTTCATAAATTAGGTTTTTGAGCTGGGAATATTATTCATATCTTCACTGTTGGTTTTGTTAGTAACTATGTTAAAGTGTTGCTTAGCACATACTATTCTTTCTTCCGCCTATATAACCAATATTTTATTTAGTGCATACTTCTTATGAGCTGGGAACTGTCCTAGATTCTGAGAATAGTGGTAAGCAAAAAAGAAAAAAAAGGCACAGTCATTGCTGTGAGGAACTTAGTAACCTGGTGGGGAAAGTAGATATCGTAAGTTGTAATCATAGGAGAAGATAATTTTTGAGCATTTATGCTGTGCTAGGGACCGTACTAAGTACTTTGTGTACATTATTTTGTTTTACTCTTAAAACAAACATATTAGCCCCATCCATTTATTTAACAAATAATTTCTGATAATACATTTTGTGCTAGGCACTATTTTCTATAGTGTTATAGGAGAAAATGAAGCATAAAGGAGGATGACAGTAAGGAAAAGTGTTCCTTTTTTCTTTTTAATAGAGGAATTGGGGAAGGTGTCTCTGAAGAGGTCATATACTATAGAAGCAAGAGTGACTTGAGTATATTTGGATGCAGAAGCATTCCAAAAAAAAAAAAAAAAAAAAGGAATGAAGTGGAAATGAGCTTGCTCAAGAAACTGAGAGAAGCAAGAGAATCTCCAGTGGTATCACTGGAGAGCAGGGTTTTGGATTATGGGGTGGAGAGAGTGGAGAGGTATAAGGTATATACAAGGGGTATAAGCAAAAACCAGATAATGTAGGACTTACTAGATAATAAGAAGAATTTTGGATTTTATTCTAAATATGCTAGGAAGCCCTTAAAGAATTTTGACCTGGGGAGTATTATGATTACATCTACATTTTCAAAAGCCATTTCTAGATATCCTGAGCTCTTCTTTCCAATATACCACATATGCCCTAGCTTGTTCAGACTTAGTTTCTTCACCTCATTATTTTTTCTTTTCTCCTCATTTGCATTAAACTGAAGAGATACATAAACATTTCTTTACACTGCAAAGGAGTCACTGATTTCATGTGGTATTCAATTAAGCCATCTCAGAAGAAACAAAAATATTTTGTTTTGAAAAGTCTCCAGATATGAAATGAAACAATTACCTGCCACTCTGATGCCAAAGATAGATTTTGTTTTTCTATCTCAAGAGACTGTGTCAAAGATCCCTGATTTCAAATGGTATTGGTGTCATTGTTCATAAAAATAAATTGGAAATTCATTCTTGACTTGTTTAGAGAGACCAAACCCTTCCTTTTAAAGTCACCATGACTTTTTAGATTTCCTCCTGCTATGTGGCAGAACAGTGAACCAGAAACAGTATTCCAAAGCCAGACAGAAGTGGTCAGAGGAGCTAGAGTCTTATTTTGAGAAGAATTTAAGAGAAAGTAGAAAACAAAAAATAATGACAAAGAGTTCAGAGGAAATGAAGAAGGTCTCAATTACAGGGAAGCCATAAGCGATAAGAGGGCAGAACCCAAGAGGAGAGCAAAATGAAACAGGAAGCAAGCTAAATGCTGACAGCAAGTATTGAAAAATAAATATGTAGCATAAAGAGGATATTTTCCTGAAAAGATGAAAATCAAAGCCATGAAACATTTAATAGTTGGTGATGGAAAAACTAAGGTCACGAACAAAAAGGAAAGTTTACTGACAAAATATTTCATTATAAACTGTAAGGAACTTAGTGATCAACACAGGTGAATGTATAAGGAAATCATAATAAAACAGGTCAGAATATTTGCAAGAATAAAACTGAGATTTTGAGGAGGGTTTTATTCATAAATGGAGACAGTTTCTACTAATTATTTTGATACTTCATCTGTTTTCAGTATTTGTTTCACACTGTATTCTTCAAAGGTGAATTTTTTATCCACTTTTGCAATGTAAAATATCCTCATTTGTTTAATGTGTTCTTATCTCTTTGAATCATATAAGCTCTGATTCAATTAGGTAGATGGTGACTCCTGGGTTGCCTTCAGATTTATGGAGACATATTTATCATTTTTAAAACACATCAGATAAGGAAAGGTCTGCTCAATGAAATACAGTAATTTTTCATTTTTAGGAGAGGGAAATTTGTTTGCTATTTTATTACTGCTGTGAATCCAAATTATCTTACAGGTGTTTGAGAGATCTGTCTAGATCTGATAAGTTCTATTTGGAATAAATTGGTTCTATTCTCTTAGAGAGGAAAACTGTGCCATATGCCCTGACTGTTCACAGAAATCAGTAAACCTTGGGAATATGAACATGAAATACAATGGGCTGTTGAATTTAGAGAAAGTAGAAGTGTCCTCAAAAGCAGATACTTTTTAATAAGCAGCTGGTTAGTTATTATTTTAGACCTTTAAGCTAATCATAAAAGGAGGCTATTAGCAGGTAATAGATTGAATAAAGTAGCTCATATTTGTAAAATTTTTTTTATTATTAAAGAAGGAAAATAGTCCATGGTACACCGACTTTTGTCAAATCTGTATATTACACATAAAATGCTCTTAAAAGGGTCTGAAGGCCATGAACTTTCTTTTGATTAAATGTGAAAGACTCAGGATTGCTTTCCTCTTAATTGAAAGCATACTCTTAGATCTGAAAATAAAAACTTAAAGTTGAAAAGATGTGGCTGATGAAGAAACCAAAGCTCTAGGAGGATAAAGGGCTTATCTGAAGTTTAGTTGGTGTAACTCTGGAAGGAAAACTTGTGTCTTCTGAAACATGTTCTGTTTTTTTTGTGGATTGATCCTTGATCTTTTTCTCTTTGCATTCTTACCTTAGAATTCTGAACCTACTATTATCATTGTCTCCTTGCCATGCCAATATGAAAATTAGCTTTCAGTGTTACAGAATAAGAACAATAGCGAGTGCCAGGGAAGAGATGTATAAGGAAATAAGAAAGCTCTGCAGATTGGTTGATGCTATTGAAATATTTTAAAAGAATGAAGATTGTGGTAGACATCTAGCAAAAAAAAAAAAAAAAAAAAAAAAAGGTTTGTCCCTTTTCAAATAGAAAAGTATCTCCTCCTCCCCTGAAATATCTGCATGAGTAGCAATTAAAAAACAATTGGCAGGTAATTATTGGCAATATTAATAACTGAACACTTAAGAATCTTCTTTGTATTCATTTTCCAGGATTCTAAATAATCACGCATAGTAATTGACTTTTAAATCAGTCCTGTTCTCTATTTATGTGAACATTGATTTCCAGATTTTAACATTACAGTCGTCTGCCTGTGCTTCCCGGATAAAAATGTGTCATTGAAGGCTCCCTTCAGAAAGCTAAGCTAAGCCAAGCCGTCATGGCCCATCTGGGGAGGGTAAGAAAGAGGACAATTCTACAACACCCAAAGTTTCTTAAAGAAGCCAGAACAGTAGCAGCTTGAGGGATTTTGCCCAGAGCATAGCATGTGTTCTGTGTTTAGTTTCACAGCTCATTATTGGACAGACACCCCCTGACTGTGAGCAATTTTTGTTCCTTGAGGCCTGCTGATACTGGCTATGGTTTCATCATTGATTTGTACATAATCTGCGTGTTGCATCTTTATTGGATTGCCATGATTCATTTAAAAGGAAATGTTTTTGATCCTTGCTGACTGGCTTTCATGGTGGGGTGAGGTGGGTAGGGGGTTGGTGAGCAGCCTAGAAAAGAAAACACTTTCAATGTTGCTCTTGGGTTTATGGCTGGGAGGGAGAGCAGCTAAAACACATTAGTCCATTTGCTATTCAGAGGTTTGACCGCTTTAGCTCAGGGGCCCCCAGATTCATGATCCATTTTCTGTTTCCTGTCCAGCATCTATTTGATGCAATATGCTCCATGTCTCTTTTCATTAACTGAGATCTATATGATGTCAATTGAGAAAAACAGTAGCTGATGTTATGAAATACTTGCAGTGGCATGACAAAGATCTGTTATAAAGGCCTTTTACTTTGTTCCATTGTATACTTTACTATTGTGTTTTATGCCTGCAGCTTGGCTGTATTGAAAGAAAATATTTCAGCTGGGTCCTGCTGGGTTTTTTTAACTTGCCTTTGAAATGCTAGATAAGTGAGCTCCAGCTATGGCAAACTCCTGACATTAACAAATATGGGACAAGTAACCTCACCAACGCATGTAACTGCCATGCAAAAACTCAAGACCAAATCTACAAACAGAGCCATAAGCTGCTCCAAGGGCAAATGAGATTTGGATTAACGTTAATGTCACAGATAAAGCACCCTTTATATCCTACAGAAAGTGGGAGTTGCCATCAGGTCAGAGGACCCCTAGGACATTTGGTTCTGAAAGGAGAGAGATAACATGTGCTTAAGAGGAGGAATATGAAACTTTACTGTTAAGTGAACATGTACATGGAAATCAGAAAACAAGTATTCTTTCTCCTGTCTAGAGTACCTTAAGACCAGATAATGCCTTATCTCATAGTCCTTTGAACAGTTTGAGATGAAGTTAGTGCTCTACAGCTATCTCGCATTAATGGAAAAGATGATATGAAAACCTCACATTTTGCTATAATCTCAACAACGTGAAGCAATGGCAACCCAACAAAATTAGAAACTGGCAAATAGTTTGACGAAAATTGTAGAGCTGAAAAAAAGATCCCGGCTTTAATGAGACACACTAATTGATGGATCTCTGATTTGTGTTGCTCTTAGTGATTGTATTTTAATTACTAAATTAGTAGTGCTATAAATTGATTGTGAATGCATTATCCATGTACAATCATAACATGCATAAAGAAAATAACTACTAAAAGAATTCCACACATTAAATTTATATTACAAATACAGAAAGTTGTAAGATAGCATACTAAGCAATTATTTGTCAAACATTAACAACTGGCACCACTACTTAATAACATGAATGCACTCTGAAGGTATATAATTAATACTATTAATTTAGCCTTATTAGCATTTCTTTTTCTAATTTTTTGAGGGGTTTAGAAAGTCTTACTAAATATCAAAAAATTTTAAGGAAAATCTGGATTTTCCTTAACATTGATAAAAATAAGTAAGTTCCTGACTAACTGAAGCCAATGGGCACTAACAAGTCAGTTTTCATGACTGCTCAACAGCTGCTTCCATATTATGCAATTCATTCAATGTCCCTTCAGGGAGGTTCACTTAATCCCTTCTTAGTGCTTGATCTACAGATCACTATATTTTAAATATATGGGTCTAATATTATTGAAAACTACACAAAAACTTTAAATGTCATTTGAAGGGTTAAATTTATTGGCATCTGTTTCAAGCAATATGTCTTTAGTAAGCAGCCATTCCAAACTCTACATTATTTGTAAAACTAGTCCATGAATGAAGATTTTATAACTGTTAGTTGTCTCGTTTCTATGGAAACCAGCAGTAATTGACACTGATTGCTGAACTCAGGGAAAGTAGAATCAGAAGGTACCATTATGAAGAAGGTACCTCCATAAACTATAAAGGTAAATTAGCTGCCAGAAATAACTGTTTTACGTGAGGTTTATTATCCATGTAAAGTAACTTTCCGTACATAAAGCCCAGTTTATGTGCAATGAGGTACTAAAAGGCTACTTTCCCTTTCCCCAGAAAATGCATCTATTAAGGTGTGAGTATGTGTGTCTATTTGTATGAGAAAAATAGTACCAAACTGACAGTTTTTAAAAATTGCAGATACGTAATAGTCTACTATATCACTGAGTCCAGGGGTACAGCATCAATGTGGCTGCTCTTCTGCGATACCTTTGAAACTGGCTTGAGGTTGGGTATAAAATGGGAT
This sequence comes from Panthera onca, assembly GCF_046562875.1. Classification (NCBI taxonomy): domain Eukaryota; kingdom Metazoa; phylum Chordata; class Mammalia; order Carnivora; family Felidae; genus Panthera; species Panthera onca. Next base: position 39,021,402 of record NC_138339.1, on the reverse strand, counting down.
ACTCTTCTGAGTTCAGTGGCAGTAATAGGCTCAAGTGTAGAAAACCTTTATTTATACTCCTTGTCTGTGAGCATGGTGGGAAAACAACAACAAAAACCAAAATACAAAAAAAAAAAAATAACAAACTGAAATCACCAGAAAATAAGCATCCAGCCATTTCATTTAAGGTCAAGCACATCAAAATTTAAACAATCTTTATAAATAATTTATTTTAGTTTTCTTAATAGGGAAGGCATTAAAGGGACAGAACTAGGAATTTTTATAAATTATATTTTGTCAACTTTGTAGAAAATTCATTATTATTATGATTTTCCTTTTAATTATTTATGACATTGTTATAACACACATGATTTCTGAACACTAGACTATATTTGACAATAGGCACTTGTATTTTTAGGGTTCTCAGAGTTCTGTGATAGAAAATTCTACATGGACAACTGATAAAACTCATGGCTGTTAGGGAGGGTTCATTAGCTATACTCTAGTTGTCCATGGGTAGCCTCCTGGCTGTCCATAAATACCTAAGACCATATGCAGTTTTTTGTATATATACATTTGTCTAGAATGAGAGTGAACAAGCTTCAGCAATTCCTCAAGACTCTTGTAACCAGTAAGTAAAAACACACAGCAACTGTTTTTTAAGGCTTGTTCATGAAACCAAGAGAGTCCTTAAGATTCTTGGGGGGGGGGAAGATCCAAAGTTCAAAACCATTTATATAATAATGCTAAGACATTATTTGCCTTTCATGGTGGCATGGTGCTAAGTTGACAGTGAGTAAAATGGCTCCTTAGTACAAAATCAAACTATATACATAAATAATATTATTGTCAGCATATTTTTCACTGCCATGCATTCACAGTTAGAGAAAAAAAACATTTCAACTTGCAAATGATGCAGCATAAAAATTAATTTCACTGTATTTTGACCGTTGACTGTGTGTCTTTTTAATATTCTGCATGCTAAAGTGGGAAGTATGTGTAAAACACTTGTGCTGCATATAGAAATATGATGATTGTTTCAAAGAAGGACACTTGTACAGTTATTGAGGAAGATGCCTCCCCCTATAAAGCACCATTTTTATTCTAAAGAATGAATGACAGACTACGGTTATTTAGATTTAGGTATTTGACACACACTTTCCGAAAAGTGAATTAAATGATCCTGTTACAGGAAAACAACTGATGATATATATTGCCAATAATAAATGTGAGCATTCAAAAGGAAACAATTTTGAGGACCGTGTATTTGCCATTAATGAGCTTGCCAATATGTGAAAACTTCTCTGATGACATTGGTAGTGATTTTAATGAATGTGAATTTTTGATATGGTGTAATGAAATGTGTCAACATTTGGAAGATCTGTATGACTCAGGGAACCAATAGCTTCTAAGTGACAAATAATTGATGTAAAGAATCATTTATGCACTTCATCAAAGAAGACAAAGATGTTAAGTAAGCATATGAAAAGATGCTTATGTCATATGTCATTGGAGAATTGCAAATTAAAGCAATGAGATACCTCTACACACATATTATGTTGATGAAAGTCCAAGACACTGATACCACCAAATGCTGGCAAGGATGGGAGCAACAGGAACTCTCATTCATATCTATGAGAATGGTGCAGCCACTTTGGAAGACAGTTCAGCAGTTCCTTACAAAACTAAACCGTGTTTAGTTTCCCTTTGATCTAGCAATGATTCTCCTTGGTATTTACTCAAAAAAGCTGAAACTTTATGTTCACAAAAAGGCTGTATATGGATATTTACAGCAGCTTTATTACTATTTGCCAAAACTTGGAGGCAACTAAGATGTCTTTCAGTAGGTGAATGGATAAATAAACCGTGGTCCATCTAGGCAACGGAATACTATTTAGCGCTAAAAAGAAATGAGCCTTCAAGACACAAAAAGACATGGAGGAACTTAAATGCACATTACTAAGTGAAAGAAATCAATCTGAAAGGTTACATACCATATGGTTGCCACTTTATAGCATTCTGGAAAAGGAAAAACTATGGAGACATTACAAAGATCAGTGGTTATACAGGTTATAGGGAAGGGAGGGATGAATAAGCAGAGCACAGAGGATTTTTAGGACAATAAAACTATTTTCTATAACACCATAATGGTAGATACGTGTCACTGTGCATTCGTCAAAATGTAGAATGGTGAACTCCAAGAATAAACCTTAATGTAAATGATGGATCTTGGGTGATGATGATGTGACAATGTGGGTACATTGATTGTAACACATACCACTCTGTGCAACATGTTGACAGTGGGGGACATGATGCTTGTATAGGGGCAGGAGGTACAGTTGATTTGAACAATGTATGTGTTAGGGGTGCTGAAGCTCTGAGCACTTGAAAATCTGTGTATAACTTTTGACTCTTCCAAAACTTAACTACTCCCACTGTTGATGAAATGCTTTACTGATAACATAAAATCTCTACTGACACATATTTTGTATGATTTATGTATCATATACTGTATTCTTACAATAAAGTAAGCTAGAAAAAAGAAACTATTATTAAGAAAATCATCAGGAAGAGAAAATAAATTTCTAGTACTGTACTGTATTTATTGAAAAAATCCATGTATAAATGGACCTGGGCAGTTCAAACCCATGTTGTTCAAGGGTCAACTGTATATGGGAACTCGGTACTTTCTGCTTAATTGTGCTGTGAGCCTAAAACTGCTCTAAAAAATAAAGTCTATTAAAAATCACTTGTGGGTAAATTTTTCATACGAAATGACATAATAAAAATTTCCACACAGATGATAAAGAATTTTAATGGAACAGGGTACAAAAAAAATTCATTGATATGGTTACAGAGTCCACATAACAATGAATCTTTAGGATACTACCACTTTCTGAGTTTTGCCATAGTACTAAGAAAGAACATCCACAATTATGTGAAAAATCTATTAAAATACTTCTCCCTTTTCCAACTACAAATCCTTGTGAGGTCTGATTTTCTTCATTTACTTCAACCAAAATAACATACTGTAACAGATTAAATGTAAATGCAGATGTGAGAATCCAGCTATCTTCAGTTAGGAAACACATTAAATTTGAAAAAAAGATAAAACAATGCCATTCTTTTCATTATTGTTTTAAAAAGTATAGTTATTTTTCTTAAAACTATCATTTGTTTTACATGTAAAATGTTTTTTATCATTTAAAATTAATGCATAATTTTTTAAAATGTCTCAGTTTTAATTTTTAATATGGTAAATATCAATGGACAGAATCCACATAAACCAAAGCTCTTTGGACTCCTCAATAATTATTAAGAGTGTAGAAGTGTCCTGAGACCAAAACATTTGGGCAATCCTGAACTGCAGTAAAACAATGCCTTGTATGCTTGTTAAAATTGTGTATTTTATTCACTGTACTTCATGTATTTAAATTTCTTGCTTCTAAGTCACTTCAATGACTGAATTTCTAGAAATTTAACAATTAGTATTAGTTTAATTAATTTAGTTATGCTGACTAATGTTTTATGCACTTCTTTCCCAAGTTGCCTGAAATAAGAGCTCCCAAATTATATGGCTGTTTATCTGCTAATTTGTTTTGTCAAGAAAACACATGTTATTCTTTTTCTAATTATGAAATTTAAGGGTTAGTGCTTTTGGAAAAATAAAACTTTTATCTTTATTTTTCTGGGAGAACAATGTATCTTCCACTTAGCATATAGGGACTCTATGCATATTATGAAGATAAATAAGCATTAATGTAAATTCAATTGACTGGTTTATATTGTAGAGCAAAATATATAAGGAGACAAAATTCTCCAGTTTATACAAAATGAACACAAAATCCAAACAAGTGACTAAAATGTCAGTCAACAGTCAGTATTAATATGTGTGCCTTGGCCAAAAGTAAGAACTATTTTTAGACAAAATACATCATACACTCTACAAAATCATAACAAAAGACGTTGTACATTTTTTCTAGCCAGTTTGATTTAATTTAATCATTTCATATTTAAAGGAAAAATAAGTATAATGTAAAGACTATCCACTTAAGATTTTCAATAATTCTCTGAATCTTGTCATTGTTGATGAACTACAAAAGCACATGACACCCAGGTGAAAGTTTGAGTTCATTTTCCTTCCTCAGAGATCCTAGATGTCTGATGTCTTTTTTTTTTTTTTTTCTTTTTTTTTTCTTTATGATTGTGACACCACATGAGCTGTGCCTATTAGGTCATATTTTTAATGAAACTGACTTTCAGTTCAAAAGGCATTCAACTTTATCGAGTAATCAATCAAATCACTCCATGTGGTCATTTAAGGTTAGTGCAGAGTATCTTTCTATTCATGGCTTTTCTGATTTCATTTTAGCTTAGAGAAAAAGTTACTCCAGTATGTTATTTTTCTTTTAGGTAAACTTTCCTATCAACATATTCCTAAATAAGTTACTGATTAGTATTCAAAAAAAGCATAATAGACTGTGATAGAACGGACCTTAAATTTCTCCTAACACCCATATTTTACTGATAATGAAACTAATGACACATGATCTGTTTGCCATTTTATTACAGACACTGATTATTAGCTTTGTTGTGGAAAATATTCAACATTCATTGAAAAATATTATTGGTGAAGGGAAATTTTAGTTTTAATTTTAATTTTTGTTTTTACATTTATTATTGAGAGACAGAGAGAGACACAGCACAGGTGGGGGAGGGGTAGAGAGAGAAGGAGACACAGAATCCGAAGCAGGCTGTAGGTTCTGAGCTGTCAGCACAGGGCCCGACACGGGGCTCGAACCCACGAACCGTGAGTTCGTGACCTGAGCCGAAGTCGGACGCTTAACTGACTGAGCCATCCAGGTGCCCCAAGTTTTAATTAATTAACAAGTCATGGACACAAACCAAGCTTATCAAACTGTAGGGGAGCCACTGTGCATGGCTTGGTCTTCAAATACAGACAGATAAGGCATAGGGGGCACTGCAACTGATGAATTAAAATGCTGCTTGGTAATGGAGAGAAGCATTTTAAGTAAGACTCTAAGTAGGAATAGCTTTTTCACACTAAAAGAGCTTTAAACCCAACAGGCCAACCACTTAGCAAGCGCCATAGCAGGTATTAAAAGTTGAATGCTCCAGACCAAAGCATCCTTTAGGACCAGAGATGCAGAGAGACAGAGCATTGCACTGTGATACAGCACTGCATGGGAAGAACTACCATCTTAACAGATTAGGAGGTAGCAGAATCTTCTTGGAAGGCAAGCCTTAGTATTCAGTAACCATTCTTAAGTCAAGTGCATAAGCAATAAATAATTAAGAGTTCTGAAGTGAAAAGTGGGCATCCTTACATAGCCCAGCCTAGTGGGACCACATTAGTATTGGAGTCACAGAAGATTTAAGAGGGCTATTGTAGAGACTACTGCCTGAGCCATGCTTGTTAAGGGTTTCATCATCAATTCCTAAGTGAGGAGGAAATGGAACTTTAATAAGAATCTACTGTGCTTTGTCATATTCTCTGTACATAGGTATCAGAGTATATAATTCCCATTGTGAAAGCGGGTTTAGATATTATCAACTGATCATTCTGTTGTTTTTATAACAAACTCTTCTAGTCTTTTAGGTAGATATATAGGTATTTGATTGGAACAGTGGATTTGTCTGAATATTTGAATCAGGATTCTGGTACTCAGAATGGTCAAGGACAGATAGCGCCCCATCCGGACTATTCTGAATCACTGGCCCAAGTTCTCTTTATATGGACCCCTCCCAAGAGAATCTGACTTGTTCAGTGTTACCTCTGTGAAGCTCTGCTGTAGTGTTAATTATCTCAGAGTTCATTGTTTTGATAATTTCACGCTTCAGCAGAATACCATGCATTGCAAGCATGCAGAAAACAGCTTTTCAATTTGCAAAGAAATCCCTCAACAAGATTTTAGCAAAAGCTATTTGCAATAGTCCAAGAAAAAAATTCGTTTTACATAACAAAGCATTATTTCCAAGATTTAATTTTGTCATTACTTTTCGTTTTCTGTAAAGACTGCTTGATACAAAAGGTCAAGGTATCAGCAAAACATAGACAGATTTTTGCTGAATGACACAAACCTGTCAGAATGCTGAGCTTTGATGTTCCATTAAGTGATCGATGCAGATTACTGACTTTTGGCTAAATGCTACTCAACCAGATAAGGTCAATACCTGTTAGTTCATTGGTGGAATAATTAATCAATCAATACAGGATGCTTGAAGTCAGGGAGAATTATTGCTAGGCTTGTATCTCCGGCTTTGGTCACAGAAATTATTTAAAAACATCCTTGCAGCATTAACCCCCTCTGTGCAGGGTTTATTGTAACATTATGTATCCAGGGGAAGGAAAGAAAAAATTCTAGTGAGCAGCACATCTTGCAACCTTGAGCTCCCCAGAAGGAAAAGCCTCTAACAAGCTGAGTGCATCATCATTAGTTCTTCCTTTCACATCATCGCACTCTGCTTGTAAAATAATTACATGCAATTTTTCTATTTTACAGTTGGACCACATGACTCCCTGTTCTTTTTGCACAGTGACTCACCCCTCCCCCAGACTGCTTAGTTGAAGGCTGGAACTGCTCACCTTTAAACATCTCAGCCGGAGGCTTTTATGGTGGCTGGCTACGGTATTTCCTAAGAGCTAAAAAAATAATCCATCTGGTTCACAGAAAAATTCTCTCTCCTCACTATTTCCTATTTCCAATGCAACCAAAACTTTCTTCTTAGAATGCACTATGCAAGGATTTTTTTGTATTTTTCTAAGTTGTATAGTTGCAATGTCTTTGAACTGGTGAGTTTGGTACAATTCATAATACTTCTCGCTAAGGTTAATTACTTACTGGTTTTAATTACTTGTTGGCTTTTATTCTATGAGATCAAATGATCTTTTCTGTATAACTTTATAAGCTATTATTATTTTTGCAGAACTAATGACAACACATTTATCCATTTCAACAGTTATTGCATATTTAGTATGACCCAGGCATAGTATTGATCTTTGCTCTCAAGAAATCTAGACATTTAAGGTGTATTCAGGTTTTCACATCATTTCTACTTATCTTACTCCATTTAATTCTCTCATATCCCTGTGAGACAGGTAGTTGAAGGATTAGGAGAAATGTATTACTTAGCAAATGACTTAGAAACAGAACACAATTCCTAGATCTTCAGGAATCTAGGGTGAAACTATTGACAATTTTCACTCAAGTGATATAAACAATACCCCCAATATGATACAGCATGAGGCCTCTGCCAGCCATAAAGTCTCTTTGTGTAAAGTCACTTCCTTCATGTAAAAATACAAGTAGAGGCACCTGGGTACCTCAGTCAGTTAAGTGTCCAACTCTTGATTTTGGCTCAGGTCATGATTCACACACGGTTCATGAGATCGAGCCCTGGGTCAGGCTCTGCCCTGACCTGATTAGGATTCTCTCTCTCCCCCTCTCTCTCTGCCCCTCCTCTGCTCGCACTCTCTCAAAATAAATAAATAAACATTAAACACACACACACACACACACACGCACACACATACGTAGTAGAGGGGAAAAAAAGAGAAAAATTAAGTTAAAAATATTATTACACATCAGAGGGGTGCCTGGGTGGCTCAGTCGGTTAAGCCTCTGACTTCAGCTCCAGTCATGATTTCACATTGGTGAGTTCAAGCCCTGAGTCAGGCTCTCTGCTGTCAGCTGTCAACACAGAGCCTGCTTCAGGTCCTGTCTCTTCTCTCTCTGCCCCTCCCCCCACTCTCAAAAATAAATAAACATTAAAAAATATTATTACACATCTGAAACAATCTCATTCAGCTGAGCTCTGCCAAGACAAGCTCTGAACACCTCTACCTGTACTCTCATCTACTTCCCCACACCTCAGATCACCCACATCACAGCAATCACAAGCAGAGTCAAAATGAGATGACAAGGTCAGCTGCACAGTTGAGGTAGGAATGAGAATTGAGTTTCTCAAAGCCACCAGTTGGCTAGTAAGAGAAATGACATGAGGATATGCCTGGCCCATGGTTGGGGCATGGTGCTGGCACACTAATGGGTGCACTAGGAAACAGGTGTGTATTCTCTTCTCAAGAGGGTTCGTGTGGGGTTATAAAGCAGTGGAGCAGGACTCCTCTGTGAGGTGTGCAATTTCCACCTCCATGCTTTCCTGCCCACGTGCTTTCAAACAGCATAGAATGTGACTATTGTGTGAATTGTGAACACTGAGATGTGGTACTTAATACAGTGCATAATCCAAAAACACTCATAGTTTAGGTTGTGTTGCCCCAAAAGCTGATTTTGCAATTTTTGTTACTCTTATCATTCTTAGATGGAGTCCATGGCCTGTCCCCTTGAATCAGGGTGTTTTCTGTGTCAACTCAATGTTGCAGATGTAACTCTGTATACATTTCTGGTCCCAAATATTAAAACATGGGCAGCTTCCACCAGCTGAGCCTCAGAGCACTCTCCCTGTGAACCCTACGGTGTCAGGTAAGAAGCATGAATACCCTGAGATCTCATGCTGGAGAGACCAAAAGTTGGCATTTTCATTGGTAGTCCCAGCTAAGTCCAGCCTTTCAGCCATCCCTGCCAATTCATCAAGTATGCAAGTGGAACCATCTCAGATAACACAGACCAACCAATCCACCAGCTGACTACCAACTGGGCTCAGTCAAAACAGAAGAATCACCCAACAGGGTCCAGCTTGAATTTCTGATCAACAAAACTGTGAGCAAAACCAAGTGGTTGTTATTTTAAGCCAGTATGTTTTGAGGTAATTTGTTACATGATGATAGGTAACTCAAACAGGTGATGATCAAAGCAAGTACTGATAGGGGCACAGGGAAGTGGGACAGGAGAAGGAAGGAAGACAATATATAGAATCCATTAATCAACAGGTTCTGTGGGTAACTGACCTTCAGTCCCCCAAGTGGAATTCAGCTCAGGGTTGAGGGCTGTTGCTGGGGCTGGGTTGGAATTCTTGCTCATTCTGCTTGCAGGCTTAATGTGTTCCTGAGCGCAGAGAAAGTCTTCAGACAGGGTCCAGCGTGTGCAGTTAAGAAGCTGAGGGTATACACATAAAGGTGAGTACCAAGGGAGAAGGGTAGGAGTGACAGAATCTGCTACAACATGTAGGGTCTTTGAAAGCAGTTTTAGGGAGAATACACCATTGTTGCTTCTTGAGAATTTTTTTGTGCCACACATACAAGTGACTGCAGTATTCTGCTTTTATTTCATACTCTCAGGGACTTAATTACTTAAGGCCCAACTCAAATGGCATCTATCCTTAGATGCCCTCTTTGACCTACTCTAAGTAAAATTAGTCCTTCCTGCATCTGATACTCCATGACATGCTTCTAAAATTCAGGTCAATAACACTGAGGGTCTTATCATGTTTTGTCATAATTTAGTAGCAGTCCCCTCGATTTCTAAAATTCAGATCAATAGCACTGAGGGTCTTATCATGTTTTGTCATAATTTAGTGTCAGTCCCTTGATTTCCTGACCCCCTTCAGTGTATCTAAATTCCAGTAAGGAAACAGACTGATGGGGCAAGTTTTATGGGTCTTTTTCATTTACCATATTGGGACCTAATGGGAGGCTTGAGAGGTGACACACAGAAGATGCTCAAGCCTTGCTTATTGTATTATTGAAGTAAATGTTTCACTTGCCTTTTGCCTTTTCGAAACTACTTACATCTCATTAAAAATAAAGCAGAAAATTCCCTATATATTCTAATTTAAACATATTTTCAACAAAAATCTACTGCATCAAGTGAGTCATATTTATTTGACAGATATATTCTGGGGAAGTAGACACATAGCAACAACGGTAAAAACAAATATCCTCCAAGATTCTTGGTGGTCTGCCAGTTCTCCTGAGGTCTTTGGTGATATAATAATGACCAAGGGATTGTAGGGACAGGGAAAATGTGGCCTCTGCTTAGGGAGTTATTTTTGGCTTATCTCTTAAAGATTTTGAATCATTACACCAGATAATATATGCAGCAAGAAAGTGTTATTTGAAAGACAATTGGTGTATTCACCAAGAGTTTCCAAATCCCTATAAAAAATCTCAACAATAGCCAAATTGTGGAAAAAGCCTAAATGTCCATCAACTGATGAATGGATAAAGAAATTGTGGTTTATATACACAATGGAGTACTATGTGGCAATGAGAAAGAATGAAATATAGCCCTTTGTAGCAATGTGGATGGAACTGGAGAGTGTGATGCTAAGTGAAATAAGCCATACAGAGAAAGACAGATACCATATGCTTTCACTCTTATGTGGATCCTGAGAAACTTAACAGAAACCCATGAGGGAGGGGAGGGGGAAAAAAAAAACCAAAGAGGTTAGAGTGGGAGAGAGCCAAAGCATAAGAGACTCTTAAAAACTGAGAACAAACTGAGGGTTTATGGGGGGTGGGAGGGAGGGGGGGTAGGTGATGGGTATTGAAGAGGGCATCTTTTGGGATGAGCATTGGGTGTTGTCTGGAAACCAATTTGGCAATAAATTTCACATATTAAAAAAATCCCATAAGGTAAACATATTGGTATATAAATAAGGCCATTTTGTTTGGGTAGTTCTTGCAACACAGACTATAAAGTCATACAAGCCAAGGATAAGGCCTTAGCTCTTCACTAATTTGTGATTAGAATACCACAAGTATCTTTTGCATTTGTCTTTTTTCACTTAACATCTTTTGGTTTTCACTCATATTGTAGTATATATGAGTATCCAATTCCTTTTTATTGCTGTATAGTATCTCATTGTGTAAGTATGTCATATATTTTTATATGAATTCACAAGATGATGGACATTTGTTTCCATTTTGAGGCTACTGTGAATAAAATTATGATCATTTACATACAATGTTTGGGTTAATATGAGTTTTCATTTCTCTTGGGTTCAATTCCCACCTAGGAATTGAATTGTTGGGTTGTATGGTAGGTTTATATTTAACTTAGTAAGAAACTGTCAAACTGCTTTGCAAAATGGCTGTGTCATTTTACATTTCTATAATCAATGCACGATGATTCCAGTTTTATGCATCCTTGACATTAGTCTCTTTTAATTATCACCCTTTTAGTGGGTGTGAAGTGTATGTCACTGTGGTTTAAGTATGCATTTTCCTAACGGATAATGTTATTGAGCACTAGTTTCATGTTCTTAATTACTTATTCTTTGGTAATGTATCTGTTTATGCCTTACTCATCTTTTGAGTTGTCTGTCACCTTATTACAGAGTTCTTTACATGTTCTAAATATAAAGCGTTCTTCAGATATAAGATTTGAAATATTTTCTCCTAGTCTGTGGATTATCTTTTCATTTTTTTCATGGTGTCTTTGAAGCACTAAAGATTTTAATCACACTGTTTTAAGAAATTGTTTTATAAGTCAATCTTTACTACTAATATCCTTTTTTAAAAATGTTTATCTATTTGGGGCGCCTGGGTGGCTCAGTCGGTTAAGCGGTCGACTTCGGCTCAGGTCATGATCTCGCAGTCTGTGGGTGCGAGCCCCGCGTCGGGCTCTGTGCTGACAGCTCAGAGCCTGGAGCCTGTTTCAGATTCTGTGTCTCCCTCTCTCTGACCCTCCCCCGTTCATGCTCTGTCTCTCTCTGTCTCAAAAATAAATAAACGTTAAAAAAATTTAAAAAAATGTTTATCTATTTATTTTGAGAGAGGGAGAGAGTGCACATGAGTGTGAGAGAAGCAGAGAGAGAGGAGAGAGAATCCCAAGCAGGCTCTGTGCTGTCAATGTAGAACCTGACACGGGGCTTGAACTCCTGAACTGTGAGATCATGACCTGGGCTGAAATCAAGAGTTGGACGCTTAACCAACTGAGCCACCCAGGTGCCCCCCTCCTAATATCTCAGCAGAAAGCTGAGCACATGTATAGATACGTCCACCTACTTGCACAATGCTCCTTAAGAATTATTGAGAAACTGCATGGGCTAAGCACTGGTCTAAGTTCTTTGAATGGATTAATCCTTGTAGGAAATCTATGGTACAGGTATAATCAAAACTTAAGTTCAGCATAGTAAGTTATTCTTAAGGTCACAGGGAGGAGGTGGCAAGACTGAGATTCTGACCCTGGAGTTCACACCCTCAATCCCCACACTGCTTTTCTCTTAATTAGTATAAGAGATTATTAAAACCAGGGTATGCAAATATGTGCTTTTCTACTTATTGGCTAATATATTTTTTTTTCATATTATCACATAGTCATTGAACTCAAGATAAAAATACTCAAAATACTAAAAAAAAAAACCCTAAAAAACTTGTGAACCTGAAGTTGAATTGCTACTAAATTCAAGTGATGAGTAATCACAGGGACCTATTTGGTCACCAGGATTTCAGCTCTCAAATTATTTTTCCTTTGATGGAAATACCAATGTGAACTGTTGGTGCAAACTCCTCTGTTTGGAGAGCAGCGATTGTGGGTAAATGAACTGGCTGAATGTCTCTCAGATTCCTCATGAAGTGATTGCACCTGTTTTATAGTATGGTTATGAGAAACAAGTAACAGATGTTATTAAAAAAATGCATCATGCTTTATAAATACAGCTGTAAAATAAGATTACTAGTACCTTAGTCATAGGTAAGAGTCAATGAGATGATTTTCATAAAGGATTTTGCCTAGTGTCTGGGAACTAGTTAGGTGCTTGAAAAAGTAGCTATAATAATTTTTGCACTTTTTATGAGCCACAACTTGCTTCCAACTTTCCTGATTTGATATGCATTTATTCAAATATATTTACTTCTAGTAAATACCTTCACAAAGCTTACACACTGTCTTGTCAAATGGCCTGATTTAAATACATGAGCATTTTAGGGAAGTTTATGACGTAAAAACTTTTACACACAAAACCATCACCCTGTTCCATAGAATCGACACTTATCTAAAGGAAATACTAATATTCAGTATAACTATTTTTTTAAATATGGTCTTAGAAAAGTATATGAGAATAAAGTCAATGTTGGCTAAAGTTAGACAAAAGAAAGATTGGTACGTTTAATTTTTTTCTCTCTTTTTTTTCATTTTAGTAGCAAACAAAGCAGGATAAATAACTGATTTATTTTTACATCATTAAGAACTTACTTTTCAAAACACAGATGAAACTTCATAAATGTTCATGATACATAGAGCTTCCTTTATTTCAGTTTAGCTTTTCCAGCTTTATTAATGTATGATTGACAAATAAAAAGCAGGTATATTTAGATTACACAGCATGATTTTTAATAGGTGTACAATCTGAAGATTTAATATATGTACACATTGTGAAATGATTACCACAATCAAGTTAATTAACATTTCTATTACCTCGCATAGTTAACACTTTTTCTTTCTTTCTTTTTTTTCTTTCCTTCCTTCCTTCCTTCTTTGCTGTTAATAACACTTAATATCTACTCTCGGAAAATTTTAAGTATATTATACAGTAATATAGTATTATTAACTATAATCACCATGCTGTATATTAGATTCTCACAACTAATTCATCTTATAACTGAAAGATATAGCTTCCTATAATGACATTATTTCTTACATGTCTTTTGTTTGTTTTGTTTTGCAAACATTTCTGTGACTGTAAACCATACAGATTTAACAGACTATCAGACAAGTGTTTATAATTTCACACTGCTTTATTCTTACAGATTATACCAATTATTGGAGAAAGTTAAATTTTCCCAGGTGGCATTATATTTCACCTTTAAGATGAGCTATAATTAATCTATAAATATCTGTTTTCCTTTTTCTCTTTGCTATTTATCAAGGAAGCATAGATTTAATCAGAATTATAGGCATTATTAATGCTTATGCTTGTAATTATTAAATTAAAGCAGAAACTTAGCACTAAGTATATAATAATTTGTATTTGAAATAATAAAACTCTATGAAATGAAATGCAAATATTTAGGTAGGTATATTTTATTCAATCTATTTATAAAGACATCCTTATGTTTTAATTAAAATTCTGAATTAATAACTCTTTTAGAATAACAGTAAGATTTTAGAATATATAAACTTTCATAGTATCTCAGGACATTTTATTATCTTCATATTCCCCAATTCTCTTAAGCAGTGTTAAGACATTTCAGAAGGGCAAGTGTACTCTATTTGCTTTCATTTGAAAACAAGAAGAAACAACAACAAAATAATAAAGCCATCACTGTGAGGGATGGGGAAAAGATATTTCTAAATATTAAAAACCATATATCACAAGTCTGGTAAGGCTAGAAACAGTCCCTGTAAAGTTGCCACACTGGGAATTACATCCCACTAGATCCAGAAAGTCATGTGAGTACAGCTCACTATAACACAAGTGCTATTATAATATTATAGCGGAAAATCGACTTTCTCCTGCCCAAGGCTGTCATAAGTGCTTAAACCTTTGAACAGAGTGACAGTTTTAAACCCCTTAAGGAAACTAGAATTGATAGTAAAATAGCTGATGGCTACCTCCCCACCCTGGCCTTTGATTCTTACCTTCCTATTATGCTAACCCCTTCAGCATTACTGAAGGGAAACCGAGCATAAGCTACACAGTGTGATCAAGTGGTAGGCCTTTAGAAACTCTGTGTAGAAAGTTACAGGCTAATGTTAAGCTTTCTTTCACTCTTCCATTGGCACCAAATAGACATACTCCTAGTCCAAGCTTGGAATTTGCCCAGATTAAAAAAACCTGTAATGCTATCCAATATGACAAATGTCACCCTTATTCTGCATTCTCTTCTCTATAAAGGAAATATTTCATCCTTGATAAGAAATGTTACAGAAAATTAAAAATCTGATCATTTTATCCTTTGTTAAATGTTGGCAAAAAAAATTAAATGTTTTGATTGACACACTGTGGAGAGTTATAATGTATATATGAAACTTTCTAAAATCCTATTTTTGAATTAAGTTATATTTTAGAATTTGCATAGCTTCAATTCACTAGTATGTTAACATTGGTGTAGTTCGGCCAAATAAACTTCATATAACTGGAAATGGCCTTCTTGGCCTTCACCCAGTACTGAATGGAATTTATTTACTTAGAAGTTAGTCATTCAGATCATGTTGCACAATTGGCTATTATATCAGAAGAGGCTATACCATGTTGTTGTCTTAAGACAAGCCCCCGAATCTAAGTTGCTTAACATGGCAGGTGAGTTCTTATTCATGCAAAGTTTGCTATCAGACCAGGTAACCATCCAGAGCAGCTCATTACTCATTCTGAAGGCTCCTTTCTCTGGCTCCCCACACCCACCTTTCCCTAGATATAAAAGTGTAGTTAATCACCCTGAATCCATGGTCTTCTTAGTCGATGCATCAGAAGAGTCAGCAGGGTGATCTTGCCTCTGCTTTTCTATGCTTTAGCTTGGAATTCACGTCACTTCCACCCACAGCCTATTGCCCAGACCTAGTCTAGTTACCTTGTTTAACTGCAAGTTGGTTGAGAAATGCCTGTAAAGGCAGGAGAACTGGATAGAGTACTGAATTGACAACAGGGATGAAAGAAGTGTCCTCAAAGAGGGTGCAAAAGAAACTATCCTTCCAAGATCCAGAGTCATTCTCAAAGTTAGTCAAGAAAAAAAAAAAAAAGAAAGAAAGACTTAAACAGTTTTCCCTGAGAGCTAGCAACAGTCCGTAGGACCCTAGTCACAAACAGAGCGCAACCCCCATTTCTGTCTGGCAATAATTTTGTACCACCAACCTCACAGTTAAGCTCCCTGGGGAGGCAAGAACCGGCAAATTGCATGCCCCAGGCAGGCACAAAGCCAAGGTCTCAGACGCAAAATAAGGCAAATAAGAAGGCAACAGCTGTCTCTAAGAAATTACTGATAACAAATGGGCACCTGAAAGCCAAATTCACAAGAGTCTGGATTTGGAGAGGAAGGGACAACATGAAATTTTTATCTTATAAATCCCCTACTGGCTGCCACCCATTGTTGACTCCCCATATAACCACACTGGAACATTTCTAGGACCCCAGAACCTTTTTGGGACTTTTTTTTTTTTTTGTTTTTTTAATTTTTTTTTTAACGTTTATTTATTTTTGGGACAGAGAGAGACAGAGCATGAATGGGGGAGGGGCAGAGAGAGAGGGAGACACAGAATCGGAAGCAGGCTCCAGGCTCTGAGCCATCAGCCCAGAGCCCGACGCGGGGCTCGAACTCACAAACTGCGAGATCGTGACCTGAGCTGAAGTCGGACACTTTAACCGACTGAGCCACCCAGGCGCCCCAAGGACTTTTAATAAACCCCTGCAACCTTACTGAAACCCCAGAACCTTTCTGGGAACTATGTATATAGGTATGGTATCATATCATATCATATCATATCATATCATATCATATCCATAATATAAAGTTTGCTTATACCGGAGAGCAGCACGCAAGAGCGAAGCCCAAATCCGAGCGACTTACCCATAGCCCTGGGGAAGGACGAGAGGAGCGTGAACACGAAGGATTCAGCAGGTGCCTTGCCTGTGCGTCTGATTGCTTCACAGGTCAAGAAGTCAGCTTTAGAATCCATTAGTCACCAAAAACTGTTAACAGAGGATTTAAAAAAATATATAATTTAGGTGGTACAAACAAAGTTTGTTTACCACTTCATGAAGCAGGCAGTCTCCTGTGGAGAACCGCAAAATGGGGCAGAAGGTAGACAACTCTTATAGGGTAAAGAATACAAAAACGGTGAAGAGATGCATGGAAACTGAAACTATCTGATTGGCTGGAGCCTGAGAACCACCTTGTGCGGGTGAGAAGGCCCAGCGTTGGCTTGGTGTTCGGGGATTGGCTAACTGAATAGACCGCATTTCTGGTCAAGTGGAGCATTTACAGGGGCGCGAAGTCACGTAGGTTTCTGTTTCTGACGTGACACCCGTCAGGAGCGGCTCCAACTTGGGTTTAGAAAGTTACTTTAACAGACGCGTCCATAAACGGGTGCAACCCACATTTCTGTCCGGCCACATCAAGCTGCAAATGGGGTGCAACCCACCTTTCTGTCCGCTGTATTTTTGTGTCCCCGCAGACAGCAGGGCTGCCTGAATTTGCAAAAACGACAACAGAGTGCTTCGGGCTGCAGAAAGGCAAGCCGGAGTCTCAGAGACAAATGGAGACAAACAAGAAGGCATTATGTGTTGGAAGGAGAGAAAAGGATAGATGACCAATAAAGGACAACGAGACATTTTACCTTCCTTTCTCAACCAGGCACTACAGTAATCCGGGGGAACTGACTCAGGTAAGAATTCTCGCCCTCCGCTGGCTTCCGCCAGATTTCCCAGAATCCTGTTTGAAGGGTCCTGAGTGAGTGGGTTTAAAGTGGAGAGTGTAGTGCTGGTATCTACCAGAATTTGGCGACGTTTTAAAATTAATTTTAATTTTGGTTTTCCCTGGACTGTTGAAGGGAATACTGCCTAGCAGTTAAACAGGGAATCCCTGGGAGTCTCCTTAATCTGGTAGGGGCCCTCCTTTGAGGGTAGAAATGGGACCATTACAGTTGGTGTGAAGATTTTGTACAAAACCGTCAAGGATTATCTTCTCCGACGCACACGGTGTTGGTTGATTGCAAAGGAGATGTCAGTTTCTGGGTCAGTGTTTTGATGATCTATCTCTGGGAGGGTGCAATGGGGGCGGCCCAGGTGTTTTAGGCTTCTGACCTTGGAGATGGTGCATTGTAAGGCCGCTAACTTGGTGGACTTTTGTTTATTGTCCTGTGGCCTCTTCAGAGTGGAAAGGCAATTCAAATAGAGAATTAATAGACTTGACTGTGAGTACACGCTCAAGGAGGGTAGAGGGGACTAGGAGGAGTCGTGGCATCCTGACGGTCTTTTGTTGTAGTTACTTCTTGTGTGTCTTGAATTTTTCACTAGGCTTTTACAATGAATCTTTCAATGAAGCTATTTTGGAATCTCGAAACCTTTTGGAGACTTGTGCATACCAATTAAACTAGGTATCACATTTTGTTTGTTTGATTGGGAACCCTTGTTTTTAGCCTAACAGCCATTGGAAAGGACAGAATGGATTTGGAGTGCCCCTCAAAACTACGTACTGAGACAACTATCACTATTAGACCCATCTGGTAGCAACCTGGAAAAACTCATTTTCTGATACTTTCTTTATTTGAGTGGACTCAGAATTTACTCAGTAAGAATTCCTATGCTTTATCCACCCTAGGAGGTAAACTTTCAAACTTTGGGTGTGTGTATGTGGGTAAGGGAAGATTAACAAAGAGGGAGGCAGGGAAAATCTCACAGCTGCAGAGGGTTGAAAAATCTGAGATTTTACCTGCTTTTTAGATTTACATATCTAGTGCCCATTATTTAGCCTAGCCTTCAACCCTACTTTGCTGACAATTTCTGAGTTTCTGGGGGCTCTACAGTACAAAAGGGTTGCCTCTGGGTTCCTCCTATTGCTTGCTAAGGCATTAGGTCTTTTAAATCTGTCACAACTCATGTATAGCTTTTGTAACTTCTAAAGTATTTTTTGCTTATACCTTCTTTTATTGTCTCTTGAGAGTTTATGCCTAAAAAAAGCCCATGGCACTTTTTAGTGTCATTCAACATGAATAAGATTTACTTTCTGAAGTATTTTCCAATGTACCCAAGATAAAATTCACCTTTAAAAAAAACTTTTTTTTTTTTTTTTTAACATCCAGGAACTCCTCCTTTTCTCTGATTGCTTCCTTTCTAGCCAATTGTTCTTTTTTGGATACATTATCCTTTCACATCTCTTTAAGGATATCAGTTAAACATATTTTTAAAATTATTTTCTCCTTCTTGCATTAAGTCTTTCCTTTCCTCTGGAGTAAGTGGTTTTGTTTGTTCATTTCTTTCATTTATTGCCTTTTCCTCAGACGTGATTTGTATATTTATTGTCCTTTTTTTTCTTTCCTTTTTATGTTCTTTCCACTTATTTTTTCTTTCTTAATTTCAATTTTAAAGAAAATAATGTTGGGAGGTTTGTTAATTAGTCAAGTATTAGTTGGGAGATCTGTTTACCTAAAATATCTTCCTACCAAAGAGGAGGTAGAATCTGTGAAGTGCTTGGTTACTGTTGATAGTAAAGCAGAGGCAGGCTAGTTCAAAGTAAGGATGCCTTGTCTTGGGTTAAAGTACCTAACAGATTTCCTCTTCTAATTGGGTATGTTTTCTCTTTTATTCCTCTGGGTACATTGCAGAAGTCTTAAGTTATCTTAGGCTCTACTTTGTCTCTCTTATCAGCCAAACCCACAGTGAGATCACTGCTTCTTATTTCCTACTAGGAATAAATACTGCAGTCAGTTTCTCTATTAGCAGAAGAGAATGAGTGCCTAACCTAGCCCTTCTCTAAACATTTCTCTAATTAACTACCATCATTGTTGATGCCCAACAATGAATTTTTTGCACCATACTTGCCAATTTAAGATGTAAATATTTTCTAGGTCAGTCCAGGTTAGAACCTACTTATGGAGAAGTCTTCTGCCAAGCATGGCCCCTAACATTGTTTCCTTTATTGTGTGTTACTTCTAAACAGAAGTGGAATGATTACTTTCCACCGTTCAGAAATACCTAAAAATTTCTGGTCTGCTGATTTTTAAAAATCATTTTACTTCCATTTGATGAGATATTGGGAGGGAAGTGAAGCAAACTTATACCCTCAAGCCTCCATCATGAACCAGAAATTATCTCTTCTTTTATTTATTTTGAAAATACTATTTATCCTTGAGATTACAGCTCAAATGACATTTCCTCTGTGAACTGTTCCCTGAACTCTTGAAGCAGAATTAGTGGTTCTATCTCTGTTGCTGCACAGTTTGGTTTACATTCTGTTAAAGCACTTGCCACTTGGCCTAGTAATTTATCTCCATTTATTTTATTTATTCATTTGAGAACTTTTCAAGGTAGAGACTATGCTGTATTCATTTCTAAATACTCAATGCCTAATACCATGCTAGTGTATTATTTATAAAATGAATCCATGACAAACAAGTCTCCAAAATCCTGGGCCTTAAACTTCTTCCTAAAATAGACAAAGCTCATATAAATAATTTCTTTGATCTCTAGAAATTCTGTATAGCTTTTGAAAGCTTATTCCGCATATGAATGCCTAGAAAGCTATTTAATAATTCTAACAAAGTGGGAGTGTGTGTGTATATGTGTGTGTGCATGCTTTTACCTTTAAAATACATCTACCATGTGGAAAGTTAAATTTCTTTTTAAAAAATTTTTAATGTTGTTATTCATTTTTGAGAGACAGAGAGACTGTGGGGGAGTTAGTGGGAGAGGGGCAAAGAGAGAAAGGGAGATACAGAATCTGAAGCAAGCTCCAGGCTCTGAGCTGTCAGCACAGAGCCATATGTGGGTCTCAAACCTACCAACTATGAGATCATGACCTGAGCTGAAGTCGGACACTTAACCGACTGAGCCACCCAGGCACCCCTGGAAAGTTAAATTTCTAATTGGACAATATATATGTGTGTGTGCGTGTGTGTGTGTGTGTGTGTATAGGACATATATATAGTTGGACAATATATATGTTTCAACACAGTTATAGCAGAACAGTAAAATACACAATTATCATGATTATGAAAAATCACTCTGAGAAGCTTTTTCTTGTTTACGTGCATATTTTCTAGGCTTTGAATCTATTTTATGCTTTTTATTAATATTTCAATGATAAAAATGGAATTAAAATTCTAAAGATAATTAAATTAGCCATAAATCAAGTATAGCTCTAGTCCTATGCTCAAAAATGCTAATATCAACTCTACATGTTATTTTTGTACATGAACGTACCTGTTATCTAAACTGATTTATAAAGCTAAAGAGACTTCTTCTACATAAATAACCTAGAAAAGTTTTCATTTTCTTACTGTTCATAAAAAGTTTATAATAACCTTGCTCCAATTTTTAACCAGATAGTATATTAAATCACTTTCTCCAGTCCCTCATTTGATAGTATGTTTAAAGTGGAATGGCTTTAGATAAATCATGTAATTTATGATCAGGCCAGTGAAAGTTTTAAAATTTATTTATAAAAGTTGAATACATTCTGAATAGGTAGGTATTACAAAAAAACTTCAGCTTTCAAATTTATGCATACATCTGAACTTTTCTCTCCAAAGCTCTTAATAGACCTTCTGATGCTTTTTAACTTGTACAGGACTTGATGTGCATTTGAATGTCCTCCATTCTGAACTGTAGATAAATGAAACGTCTCTTGAATGGTGGATGATCTACTGATCACCTTCCCACCAACTCTAAGGAATTACCTTGGGTAAGGGCTATGATGTAAATCAGAGCCTGGACACATGATCCCAAAGAGCCCAAATCAGAGCTCAAATCAGAATCTAATGACTCTTTCTGTATAGAATCTATACAGAACCCATTATAAGGCACGTTCTGACAATGGGATAATGTTTATTGTCCATTTCCCAGTAGAGGTTTTGTTTTTGTTGTTTGTTTGGGGCATTATCATGCCTCTCCTGATTTATCATCCCATGGACGAATAATCTGAAATCTCAGATTTGGTGTTTTTGTAATCTCATCTGTATTTGCTAAACTCTTTTTGTGTAAGTAGGAACAAACCATAACAATGTAGGCTCTTAATCTTTCACACTCAATGATCAGCAACTTCGTTACTAAGGAAACCAAGGAGAGTGTAGGATTGGATAAAATATGTTCTCCTAGTCTCTAAGTAATTGCTATTTTATTCACATTTTTCTAGACTGTCAGTTTTAGGAAGTAAGTAACCATAACTATCCAATGACTATCAATTCCATGGAAGAATGGAGAAATCAGAGGAAATATTTCTTTCTCACATTTTCAGGATACAGCATTTGGCATATTTGTAATAATCATTTGGATTCTAGTTTTCAGTTTGAGTAATATTAGAGGAGGACCACAGTATTATCCACAATATTATCAATAATATTGTGATAACTTTATATGGTGAAAGATGGCAACTAGACCTATCATGTTGAGTATTTCATAATGTATACAAATGTCAAACCATTATGTTGTACACCTGAAACTAATATTGTATGTCAACTATAGTTCAATAAAGAAAACCACTGTAAAGTTATAGTAATTAAGTGAGGTATTGATGTAAGGGTAGATGAAGAGACTAATGGAGCAAATATGGAGCATAGAAACACACTCAAAAAATTGGGCACCTGGTTTATGCCAAAGGTGACACTGTGAGCAGAGAGGAAAGAATGGTATTTTTAAGAAATGGTGTTTGGCCACTGAATACAATACTAAATAAATATACCTTGACCTTAAACCATATTCAAAATCCATTCCAAATCTAAATATAAAATACTTTAAAAATAAAATGTCTAAAAGAAAGATAAAATATCTTCATGACCTTGGGAATAGGCAAATATATATTAAAAAAGACTTAAAGTGCTAACTATAAAGGAAGTTTTGTAAAGTTGGATTTTACTTATAAAATTAAGAAGGTCTTAGTAATTTATCATCACAAGACACAATTAACAGAGTGAAAAACAAATCTACCAATTGAGGGCATATGTGAAGTATATATTTGATGCAAGATTCATATCCACAACATATAAAGAACTCCTAAAAATCAGTAGGAATAAGGACAGAGTGGGGGAAACATGGGCAAATAATTTGAACAGGTACTTATAAAAGAAAATGATCCATTAATATAACAAAAAAGTACTCAACATCATTAATCACCTGGAAAATATAAACCAAAACCTTGATCAAGATGCTGGTATCTACCAGAATGCCTAACATGGAAATGTTCAATAAGTATTGTTGTATCTGAAGTTAGAATTCCTATAAGCTGTTGGTAGGATTGTAAATTGATACAATAACTTTGGAGAAGTGTTTGGTTATATTTACTAAAGCTAGTATGTACGGACTTTATGATCTAGTAAGTCTACTTTTAGGTATATATATTCCCCCAAAATACGTTAAATGTTCATAAAAAGACAGAAACAAGAATTTTCATAGCTTATAATTCATAATTATCCTAAATTTAAAACAATCCAAATCTCTCTCCAGTAAAATGTATTTTAAGTTATATAAAGTTTATAATATGTAAACTTATATTCAAATACAAATTAAATTATAATAAAATTAAATTAGAATGAGGTAAAACTAATCTAAGGTGTTTACCCTTGAAGGTACAATGAGAGAAAGGAAACATGAGGGGTGTGTTTAGTCCTGGTAATGATCCATTTTGTGTTCCAGGTGCTGTTTATATTATATTCCATAGGGAAGAAAATTTATATATTGCAAATATCAAAGATTGTATAATTTTCCAGTACAAATTATCAGCAATTACATTAAATGCTGTTAGTATTTAATTTAGGTTAATATTAATTATTTATGTTTTTTTACACATCAGTTATTTCCCAGTGAAAGGTGTTAGTTGGTTGGTTATAAAAAAGCTACTTATGGGTAGATACTCCCAATAAGTATCTTAGAGTAAACTGAAGCCCAGGTGACGTTGTACATAATAGCACTGACCCCTCTGAAACTGGCTTTCAGGCCAGAATTGATGTTAACTCTAGTTGTGGGAACCCATCCAAGCTATCGGGTTATAAGGGGACCACAAAACTTCTAATGTCCATGATTAGAGGTAGGGAACAGGGAAACATTTTCTATCTCTAAGGAATTGGGGCTGGTGGATTCTTGCTTCCAATTTGAGGCTCTAATTTCAAGAATTTCTATGAACAAAACCATGCTCAGTTGACTACAGTGTCCATGTAATGAATGCCCATCATTATGGCAGAGGATATTTCCCACTTAAAACCTCTCTTGGAGACCAGGCCGTTTAAGAAACCACCTCCAACCAGGTGGAAGAAAGAAGAATATATCAATAACATGATGTTGTCCAATGTTTAGGCATCCATAACCCAGGTAACTGAGTGTTCAGAATCTCAGAGATTAGACATCTAATACAAACCCAGGAAACCCCACAAAATAGGTGCACTAACTACTTTTACATGTAGAAAATTGTTCATTCACTGAACATCTTGGAAGCAACACTGTGGACCAGACATCTTAAGGGGATGGGTTTGGGGATTAGGAAGACATGATCTTAAATCTTAGTCTTTCCACTTACTCTCTGTATGGTCTTGGGCAATTTACTTAGCTTTTCTGTCTTAATTTCCTCATGTGTTAAATGGAATTCAAAAAAGTTATACCATTTGTTCATTTGTTCATGTTTACAATGAACTTAAGTTTATTGAAGACCTATTGTATGCCTACTACTCTCCCAGGTGGTGGTTGTTACTAGGATTAATCAAGATAATAATTAGTCTAATGTTCAGCACATACTAGCTGTTTAACAAATAATAGCAGTAGCTATTGTTTTTGTTCCTATTATTATTAACAAGGTTGAAATCTGAGAAGTCTGTGGAGGCTTCTTCATCTTGGTAAATACTTTGAACTGAGAAAATTTATTTCACTGAAACTTGGCCTGGGCAACAACTTGCTGATTTTATTTCCAGATGAATCTGTCAGTAGACATTGGCAGACGTCCTTATTAAAGTGGCAGATTTCATCTTATACCTTGGCCTCCTTATGTCCTTTCACTACTAGTTACTTATGCCAGTCTATGACCACAGGTTGCCCAAACAGTTTCTTATCACAGACTTGATCTTGCATTCTGGTGTTAGAAGGTAATGTTCTAAACTCATTAAGAGTAACGTACCCAATTCTATCAACTATTAGCTGAGGAGTTTGGCTTGTGACAACCTTGTTCTTTACTCAACCAGAATATCCCATTCACACCAATTAATTATGCTGCTTTACCTGAACTTCCAGCCCCACTGATATGTAACTGTAAGGATTGAATTTTATTTTAGGTAATAGAATGCTCTAATACCAAAAATTTAGACAATAATGACATTTAATATTGTAAGTAACTAGAGGTCTGGTGGTACAAGATGGTCACAACAACTCAGTGATGTTACAATGATTCACATTATTTCTATCTTTCTATTCTTTCCCACTCAGTGGATGAGCATTGTGGTGGTCCATTCATAGTCACAGTAATATCCAGAGCTCTAAGCCTCATACTTTCCTACAGCAGCATTCTAGGTAGGAAACAAAAGAGTGAAGGTAAAAATGGAAAAAAAGAATTATCTATTATACATACATCTATTGATACATTTATATAATACATCTATTATCCTGTATATCTAGCCAACTTTCTCTTTAGTTTACTTGCCTATAATTAGGTTATACACATACCCCTACACAAATCTTTGGGGAAAAGAGAATACAACTATGAAAGGTGATTTATCCATGGGCTGGTTACATTATCACACAAACTGAACTAGGGTTTTCTTGGCAAGGAAGAAAGGGATAATGCTTTTTGCGTAGTGACTGAATGCCTGCCAGCTGCTGGTGATTAGGCATTGCCTAGACAAAATGTGTTTGGTGTAATAAGGCTGCCAGTCCATACTTCTGGGCAACAAGAAGCTTAGAGTGGCCTCATAGGGGCTGGTATTTTTACCCTTTTCTTGAGCCAGAGACACCACTAGCCCATGCTAGGACCAGAGTACTGTTGTTGTAACTTCTTTACGTTGTGGGCTCCATGCGTTCCTTTTTGCCTTTATTTCCTTCTTTTCTATAGCTGCTGTCCTTTGTGCATTATAACCTCTCTTTTAGACACTTATGTTTGTTACTAAAACCCTACCTTTTAATCATGAAGTCCTGCAATCAATCTGATGCCCCAAGATGGGGAACCCAAGTTCTCAAAGAAATGGAGCTAAATTTTCAAAGCCTCATGTGTGTATTGGTGTGGAAATCATGGTATATAATATTTATCCTATTTCAGCCTTTCACATATTTCCCTTTGGGTGAGAATCTATTTCCTCTGGCACCGTGCATGTGAACTGGTAAGAGACAGCCTTCTCCCACCTTCCCTTCAGCCTGGCTTCTGTCCCCTGCGCTTGTCTCTGCACTTCTTCCTCAACACAAGTAGCCAAAGAATCAACTGATCAAGTCACTCTGTACCAAGTCAGAGTTGGTTTTTATGCCAAGCCTTGAAAGATAGATGCATTGCATGTTCGACTTGCCAGTGACAATCAAAATTGATTGTAGGCAGTGGTCAATAACTGAGGAAGAAAACACAAAGACTAAGTACTGTAGTACTGAGGAATGCTGAAATGATGATCACTCACACACTTTTTTTTTTTTAGTTCTTCTGGAAGTAGCAAAATCAGAATTTTTTGTTTTAAAATAAAGGGACCTGCATACTTATATCTTGCTAACTATATTTCAGTTTTCATTCTTATTGTACAAACTATGGGACAGTTGAAACTGTTTTACTATTGCTCTAAGAACCTACAATCGCTTCATAAACATGATACCTGCTAATCCATATAACTTGTAAAATTGCAAGACATTTACTTCATCATGTTTCTTTTCAGAACTCCAATAGCCACACTGATTATTGCTTCTCCTTTAAATTATTTACCATGGCCATTTATTTATTGCTGTGTGTAAATTTTAAAGTAGCCCAAATAATTGTCAGTACTTGAACTTGATTTTTAAGGATGTGATCCTCTCATTGTGACATGAATCAGTGAATATTAGTTATGTAAAAAGATAACATGAGTGGTCCAAATACAAAGTTTACTTTGCTGCCAGCCTACCTCCTCTGGAATTTCTAACTTCTCTTGACAGTTGTGTTATTGACACCTTCAACCAAGCAAAGAAGAGTTTCACTCCTAACACTAAAGCTCCATCCATATCTTTCCTCCTATCTTCCTTCAATTAAATATTTTATTTCCCCAATATAGCAAACCACAATCAAAAGAACAGCAACAAAAACTAAATTAAGTTTAAAACAAAGCAGCATGCATGCACACACTCACACACTTAAATGCACCCCATATTAGCAAGAGACAATACAAGCAAATTGGGATTTTCCTTATGTTCTTATTTTTGCCTGTTTTTATTTATTTAACAATCATGTAATATGTCCTAAAATCACAAAATTCAGTCTGCAGGATCCTATAAGACTGCATGGTGATTCACTGATAGTAGTAAATTTAAATAGAAGCCCACACTTCAAAAAAAAAAAGTAATAAATAAGAGTGTCATGAATTCTGTAACATTTGTTATGTTCATGTCACAGAAATTTTCTACAATTTTTAATGCAGTATTAAATTTACTACTGCCACAGGAGAATTGCTAGGGCTCCAATAGAAAGCAACATATATGCATAGCTAAAGACATTTATTTAATAAAGTAATTTGGAATTTTCATTAGATTCTGGCTTCTGTGGGAGCAAATGTATGCAGTGAGGTCATTCTGTCTAGACAAAGTCTATTTAATTTTCTTACCCCAAATCAAACAAATTACTTATCTATAGATCTAGGCTTACTCTACAATATCCAATATGGTTAGTTGCACCTGGGTGTTTGACTCCTACAACAAGATGACATAATTTAGCTTCATTTTTACCTCATTGCCATGATGATCTTGTAGTCCAAAGGTTATCCAGAGATTTTACTTCTGGTAATGTAATATTTGTCAATCAGTTAATTTTATTTGTCATCTGTGTTAAAATATCTTGCCACTTTTGAGTAATAACAGAACTCAAATTTTTGTAATTTTAAAATAAGATGGGAGTTTGAATGGTGCTATATATTTATAATTATTATTATAAATTTGTTTAATAAGTGTTTTGATTTAGTCATCTAAATATGGAATAATAATAGGATTAAAAAATACATAAAAAAGAATGAAGACTACTGATTATCAGATGCCATATATTGCATAGATATTTTATTGATTATCATTTATTTACATCAAACTGTATACTAATACTAAAATATATTAATCTCTGCTATTACCTGATCTTAGCTCTTGATGTCTTATATTGTAGCCAAGAGTTTAAAAATTTTCTTATTGCATGAAATGATTACAGCAAGGGTTTTGTCCACACATGAAGCTGCTATCAGTAATTGGTATGCCATAGTGGAAGAATTTAATTTTATGAGTAAATCTTCTAAAACTATTTTTATATATTCAAACGCAAGTTTTTCTTAAGGAAAAAATGATTCTTCTTTACCATGAGGATTTTGGCCACATGTTTATCTTGTCCCAAGTCCACTTAATTGTTTTGTTTGCTGTTTTTAAGTTTTGTTTGTTGGTGGTGTATTCTAGTATCTTGAAATACTAGGTTTTTCCTACCTAGAATTCTTATATGCAGTCATTTATTTTGCCATATTTTCAAGGTGCATCTTTCCAAAGGAGATCCTACTGCTGGAGAATGTTATCAGATTTAAACATTTTTATGACTTTTGATGAACACTGTACTTGATGGCTTTTTTTTTTTTGCCCATCTCAGCAAAAGTATATGCATATATTTAATTTTGTTGATTTTGTTGTGTTCCGTTGAATATCAGAGGTAGTTTACAGTTGTTATTGAAGTTTAATATCAGGGCTCGTACATTTCTTTTTGGTAATTTTTCTGGTGGAAGAAGGGAACGGTGATGAATTGTAGGATCATACCTAAGCGTTGTCTGAATTTATCTAATTCTAAAAATCTCTACAGGCTTACCAAAAATTTGAGTACTGCCTTTGAATGATAGTAATACTGCTGGTGAGTTTCAAAATTATTGCCAAAATGGGTATAAATATATTAGAAATTAAAATATACCCAGTACTTTTTCTTAATTATAGAATAAAGGCTTTCCTAATGTTTTTCATAATTAAAGTCCATTACTGTTTAAATTTTACACTGAAAATTCACACTTACATAATTGTAACTGTTTATAAGGATACATGAAATCTAAAGTACTGATAATAAGATGACTATTTTAGTTTGTGGGGTTATTACCTCATTAGATTTAATGTATTCAGAGCAGCTATACTTTTATACAGTTGCTATTAAGTAATCTTTTGCTAAGTAACATTTTTTTTTTGTATCCAGAAAATTAAAATAAATCTCCAATTTTTAAATAACAGGGCATTTGATAACTTAAGCCCTAGCCCTTTGTTTCCTAAGTAATGTGGCAGTAGTAGGACACAGACAATAGTAAAATACATAGACTCAGAAGTGGTATTGTTCATTTATTTATTCCAAAAGAGGGCAGCAGAAGTCTATTTTATATGACTCCTCTGTTGTGTGCTGCCGTCTTCTGCTCAGTGGTTATTTTTGAGTAACCCATTCTTACTTTAAAGTCAGATAGTGATTCTCCCCTACTCAAAATATGAAATGAAAATAAAACCCAATAAGTAAAACCAAGTTTATTGTGAAAAATATTTAGAAGAAAATAATAATTTAAAAAATATATAACCTTACCTAAAGCAGGTAATTTAAGATGTCAAAAAGATAAATTTCTTTAATGTCGTGGTTTTCTTTGTCTCGCTCTTACCAACTTCAATTAAAACCAGAATAAAATTGTTTTCTCCTTCATTTATTCTGTGTTCCCATCATTCTAATACATAATTGTTGGGAAAAAACTCATCAATTGCACATAAAGCATCAACATTGTATTATAAAGTGGATTTTTAAAAGAGTGAATATGTGAATATAGTTTTCAACAAAATTTTGGGATTAGAAAAATGAAAACCTTTTGCCTGAGAAATCAGATATGATTTTAGGCAAACTGTTTAGGTACATTCAGTAACTGGTCTAACAGTGATAATATGAAGTGCACTTCTGCCTATTCATTTTCATTTCTCCTTAAACAAAAATTCAGTTTTGAACGGACACCAACAGAGCAAGCAGCTAACTGCTTATTTTTCCTTCTTATTCCTTCTTTATACACAGGTTTTCAGACTCAAACTTCTATTTGTTAGCCATTTGGGAAATAGTACTTTCATTTTTTTAATGGTTAATCTTTTTTCATTTTTAAATATTTTTAAAAATATTTTTTAAAGTTTATTTTTGAGAGAGAAAGACAGATTGTGAGTGAGGGAGGGGCAGAGATAAAGGGAGATAGAATCTGAAGCAGGCTCCAAGCTGACACAGGGCTCCAAACCATGAACTTTGAGATCATAACCTGAGCTGAAGTTGGACACTTAACCGACTGAGCCACCCACGCGCCACCAAAGAATGGTTAATCTTAAAAACATCAAGCGTGAACTTAGTTTAAAATTTTTGGGATTGAAACCAGTGAAAAATAGGAGAACAGAAAAATGTCTGAAAATTTCAATTATCCTTGGCTTTTACTGTAGTTGTAGTCAATGACCACTACCTTCAAGAGGGACAGAAGGAAATAAGGAAGTAAAAGGGAGAGTACTGTGCTGAAGTTTACTGTCTTCTAACATCAGTATTCTGTGCAGTTGTACATGGTAATGTTAGCGTAGTGACAAATTTCTCACAAATTAACTCTTCCTACTATTGATTTAATTTTTTATTTGGTACTTTCGCACATTTTTAGAACTATCTTTCATTAATAGGTATGTATTTCGCCAAAACTAAGTAGTAATATTTGGTAACGAATAATGCGTACACTAAATATGCACTAAATATTGCATGGAATGTGATGGCATAGCACTGACACACTGTAAGCACTCTTTATTAATACTATGATTATTGTTGCTTTTGTTGTTGTTACTGTTATTACTCCTTTATAACTATCTCTTTCTCCAGCACAGAAACACACTTTTATAAGTCAACCTGCAGAGCATTTCTTGACAATCATGTGTCAGATCACTGGGAGTGGATGGGATAGGATTGCTGTGAATTAGCAGGAGTTTTTGCAGCCTGAGGCATAGATAGCTATAGATAACACTTATAGAATATGTATTTTATGATATGCGCTATGCTAAGTATGTTATGTAAATTTTACCACTTAATCCGCAAAGAAGAAAACTGAGGTTCAGTAGTAGAGCAACTCCTTGTTATGACAGAAAAGCACTGATCTCCAAAACTTTCAGGTCAGGAAGAATTAGTTCAGTGCAAAATAAGAGAGTTGAATGCTTCTCCAGCCTCATCTCTCTAGAGCTGTTCTCTTAGCCTAGTTTGCTCACTGCATCTCAGGTGCCTTCTGCTTTTCTTCTTACCCCTTTCAATGAGGTTCTTGGTAAAAGATCCTCATTTAGTCTTTTATTCTCATACTATAACTATTGCATAGATTTAAGCTACTGTTATTTCCCCCAGACTCTGAATTTTAAAACTTGCTAAGTATTGTGGGTTGGATGCCTTGCCATCAGTGAAGGGGGTTTCTGATGTCATTTAATACGTGGGAGATATTGGGCCGTTTGGGGACTTGTGGTGGTAGCAACAAGGTGTCCTTTCAGGATTTTCAAATCACAACATATGTCATAAAGATTTCGCAGGTAACAGATAATTACAGTTCTACATATCTAGGCCTAGCTGCGTAGTCTACAACAATATATGGATAAGAAATACATGCCAGGCATTTTATACATATTGATTAATCCGCAAAGAAATCCTATGAGGAAATACTGTTCTTGTCTTATTTCTGTTTTACAGTTGGGAAAACTAAAGCAAGAAGGAGTTTGGTGGCCTGACAAGGATAACAGAATATTATGAAATGTGGCCTCTGGCTCTAGAGTCTGATGCTCTTAACCACCTCTTCTTTCTTTTCTCCTTTAAATCTATTTCTCTTTTCCAGGGTTTCATCTACCTTGGTTCTCTTCAAGTCTTTCTTGTTGCTGTTTCTATAAAGGGTATTATTTTAATTGTTGGTCACAGCTACCAGTTAGGGTAACCTAAATATGAATTTCTAGACTAACTTGCTACAGTATTTTCAAGTGCCTACCAACATATCCAAATGGATTTCCCCAGCCTTTTCAACCCCAGCAAATCCCAAACATAAATGACCTCCCATGCAAAACCATTTCTTTCCTCATGTTAACTGCTTAAAAGCATCATCATCCACTACCCTAATAAAGAATATCAAAATTTGGGGTTGTCTGTGGCTCTTAATTATGCCTAACACCCCAAATCTGTTTAACCACCAAATCTAGCCTTTAAACGTCTTTTCTTAAAATTCTAGCTTTATTGAGGTATAATTAACCTTTAAGTGATTTTAAATCCATCTCTTTTCTTCTCTAGTGCTGAAAGCTTTGTTGAAATTTTCCTTTTGTGCCACCTGGACTACCGTTTCACTCTTTTAAATGCTACCACTGACACTTGTCTTTCCTCTATTGATTGTTTCCCACAATTCTGCCACTATGGTTATCATTCTAAAACGATCTTGTAACTTCCCTGCTTTGAAGTAAGACATTAGCATCGTTCCATTGCTTAAAAGATAAACTTTTCTTCCTTTTCTGGCATATAAGGCTTTCCACAGAAGTAATGAATTCCTTTGTCAGTATCATCTCCTGCCTCTTCTCCCATGTGTCCTGTGCTCCAGCCCCAACACATTCTGTCATTTGTCCCATAGCTCTTCCACATCTCTGGGCCCTTGCTCATACCTTTCTCCTCTTGGAAAATAAATTTTATCTTTCTAACTCTGTTGAAATCTCATGGCTTCCTTTCTGAGCACCTTCGGGCAGAATTGGCTCAATTTCATGACATGGGAGTTTTCCTTATAATTATCTAATTTTTGTTTTGAGAACTTTGGTATAAACGAAAACATTCTTAACATGTAAGAAATTAAGAAGCATAATAATAAATCACACTATGAGACCACTAAAGAACTTATGAAATAGATTATGGCAATCCTATTGAGGTTACCTGGATATACTTCTCTACTGCTACATCCTGCCTCCCATTGAATAAAACCACTATGCTGAATTTAGGGTTTATATTTCTTTTGCATTTTAAAATAATGTAACCAGGCATGTATGTATTTTTTAAAATGTAATGCATATTTCTTGTTTTTGAAGTTTACTAAAATGGTGTCATACCCTATACAGGCTTTCTGCCAGTTTGTTTTGCTCACTCAGTACAATATTTCTAATATTCTTGTATGGTATTGCTTGTGGGCTGAGGGTGATTTATTTTCACAATTGTATTCTATTGTGAGATAACTTTACATTTAGTTATGTGTTCTCTTAAAGATTAATGCTTGCGCTCTTCTCAGTTTTTAAATATTATGTTGCTGTGAGCACTCTTGAGCATTGCATGAGTGAAAATGTGTGGAAATTACTTTTGGGCATATAACTAGGGTTGGTATTATTAGGAGAAGAGATGCTCGTTCAACTTTAGAGGAAAAAAGAAAATTGTTCTCAAAAATGCGTGTGTCCATCAACAGTGGATGTTGCCTCTTTATTATACAGAATTTACATGCTAGCATTCTCCAGTGAACAGTGAAGTCTCAAAGTCAGGGACTATATTTCACTCTTCTCATTATCAAATACCCAGCTCAGAGCTTAGGATGTAGTAGTTGCACAACAAATGTTAAGTGATTGCATACACAATAGCTTAAGTACCAATTAAGATGAACATCAAGAAAATAGAGATGGGGGTGCCTGCATGGCTCGCTTGGTTAAGCCTCTGACTCTCAATTTTGGCTCAGGTCATGATCTCACAGTTTATGAGTTTGAGCCCCTCCTAGGGCTTTGTGTTGACAGGGTGGAGCCTGCTTGGGATTCTCTCTCTCTCCCTCTTTGTCCTTGCTCACTCATGTGTTCTCTCTCTCTCTCAAAATAAATATATAAACAAAAAAAAGGAAAGAAATGGATGGTGGGGGCAAGAGAGGAAATTATACATTATTCAACTTATAGAATGACTTCAGGTTAGTTCCAGATGTCCTTCCTTTTCTTCCCCTATGAAATAGTGCTAAAACCATTCGGCCAGAACTAAAAATTATATTTGTCTTTTTAGGAGACTTAATATTTACTGATTTTCATGGAAAACTTATTCAGTATTTTGAATATTTTATACCATTTATTGATACACTATCTGGATTCTAGGAATTTTTAATCTTCATATTATTTGTCTTTGAAAAGCCAAAAGATCCTGTTAACTTTGTGGAAACCTTTATGTAGAAATGTGCTTTTTGAAGTATTCTTTTATAATGTTTTCTGGTAATTTTGGTAAAGGACATAATGAAGATTAAAAAAAAAAAGTTTTCATGTCTAGAGGTTTGCTTTCCAGAAGGACACTTATATAATAGTATTAATGTAATAATTTCCATAAACCCATCTGTGAATGGAAAGATCTAATGAGATGTCTTGTTAGATCCACTTAGCTGTTGAGGCAATGGAGGCATGAGTAAATAATATAATTTGTTCATGATGTGGCTTTTCTGACTTCAGTCTGGTACTCTATTAATATCAGTCACTTCAGAAAATTTTTTAACTCTTTCTCTAGATGAAGATTTTACTGAGTATCTCATAATCACTCTATTTTTTCCCTGCATATAATTACATGATTTTTTTAACATATGACTTTCATCTGTTTTTGTTTATTCAAAAAGTGTTCATGTGGCCATTCCTTATGTGTGTTGGAATCCATTTATTTCTTAAAAATATTTTGAATTCCTAGATATTAACGTTTTATTTTCTGCCTGTGTATCTTATTTATATAGCACATACCACTATATACAGTATGCTTCCCCTCCAAAATGCAGGTTTTATGACAAACAGAAATGAGAGATTCTCCATAAAGTGAGAATAGACTTTAAATCTCGGTTTCTGAAGAAGCTAAACCATTTAGCCATGTATGGAGAAACTGCTCCTGGAGAATCCCCAGATTTTTAAATGGGAAAGAAAAGAGGTCAGCTCATCTTACCAAGTATCACTGCGTTTTGTAAGATTTTATTTTCTGAAGACACTCAATTCTTTTCACTTTCACTTGAAATTGCCCCCAATTAATACTGGAATAAATGTAAATATCAGCTTTTACTAAGGCTAATTGTGAAATTGAATACTCCTCATATAGGGGATTTGTGATGTTTGCAGAGGCGTTTTGTCAGCAGTTTTTGTGCTATTTAAAAGATCAGTGCCTAATGGGATTAAGTTAGATAATCAAATAACAAACTGAAATCTGGGTACATGGTTTGATGCCTGTAGAGTACTTCCTTGATGAATATAAATGAAAAGTGTCTGGTGGTTGGGGATAGAAGTCACCATGCCACTATGCATGGCATTTCTGCTAAGTCAGCACCTTGGCATGAAATTGAGACTTAGAGCGAGCAGGAGGAGGGGGAGGGGATGATAAAAGAAGAAATCTGACAGGGTTTCATGCTAGTGGAATGGACAATGTCGTGTGATATTTTGAGCAATAGTGGATTTGGAAATATTGAAGAAAACCAACGGATGCAGACAGTGATGGCTGAAATCAGTGTTGAATTTTTTAAGTCTGTATCCTGGACCAATTATTTGACAACTAATTTGTATAGCTCCTTGCTTCATTTTCCTTTTAAAGCATGCTTACTTTTTCTTCAAATAGAACAAGAATAAGTGCTATGTTTACAATTTCATGCTCTGTTTTGCCCCAAGAGCTCCTTCTTAGTGTTTATTTTTTTCTAAAAATGGTCATTTGGGTATTCACAATTTCTTCTTTTTAATAAAAACATAATTTATCTTTGAAACAGTTTAAAATATGAAAGAAATAAGCTTATGATCATAGTGTCATCATATATATATATATATATTCACATTTATGTATATGTGTCTGTGTTTATATATGTGATATATATACATATATAATAGTTGTCAGAGTGAGTTTATCAATGCATTTTTTACAGAACTTTATATTCTTAGTTTTTCATATCTTAAATTTAGTGAAGTCCAAAATATTCCATCTGGTAAATTGTTTAATAATTTCATTATTACCTTATTACTAAATATTTGGTTTTCTTCTTTCCTGGTACTTCTTGTTATTTAACCTCATAGTATGAAAAAACATGATTTTTCATTGGTTTTATCTTGTATACTTGTTTTAGACATGTGGTGACAAAGATTTTCTTACAAGTCTTCCACATCTTTGTTAAATACTTTAATATCCCTTAAGTTCTCTTTCTCATCATCACCAGTAGGATCACTAACCTCAAGCTCTTCAGTCTCCCTGGTCAACAAAAAGCATATGGCAGATCATTGATGTTTTAATTAGACTAATTTAAGTATAAACTTTATAGAAAAGTGCATGTAATGGTTTTCTAATGAAATTTGCATATTGTACTATTAGATTGGCCAAATTATTTAATATCGGATAACTTTTTAATGCCCAGAAAATAATCCAATACAGGTAACCTCACTCTTTCTTTCTTTAACCCTGGTCAGTGTTCTTATAGAATGGATATAACGTGACTTTAAAAATGAGCTGAAACCAGTTTGTGATTGTTTGACTCTTCTTGTAAGTTT
Source organism: Panthera onca (assembly GCF_046562875.1). NCBI lineage: Eukaryota > Metazoa > Chordata > Mammalia > Carnivora > Felidae > Panthera > Panthera onca. The sequence continues at coordinate 38,985,213 of NC_138339.1, read as the reverse complement.
TCCAAATACTTAGTGCACATTTTTTACATATCACAACTAGATTCTAGTTCATCTTTACGTAACATATAAGTTATGCATGTGGAATATGATGTGAAAGGTTATCTCTCTAGGATAACAAAACTATGTATAATAAATAAAACTTGATGTTGTACTTACTTTTTTTCTTTACTGAGCGCTTGTAAGTGGTACCATTTTATTGAGAGCCAGCTTATAATGTACAAAATTTGCTGCAGGAATATATATAGGCTTTACCAGGCCATATACATTTTTACTAACCACAATGTTGGTTCATAATCCATTTTCATACATTTTAGTCTTGAAATGGATCCTTCTTAAGTAAAAGAAAGATGAATTGAATCTAGTTTTAGTATAACATAGTGTTGTGCTAATTATTCCTTATCTAATTTATCTGATTAATGTCCGATTTCAAAGTGAGTAGTTGGATATTTTTAAATTATTTCTTAAAGAATTATCAATTAATTTCTAAATATTCACAATTTTCACTGGTCATTTTTGTTGGCTCTATATTTTTGAAATTATCTATTATGATTTTATTATGCATATAAATATTTCTAGTGGTTTACTTTGGAGAGGAAATTTACAAGAAGTACATTTGATTAATATATTTGAGTTAAAGTGAATGCAGAGCTAAAGAGAATTGCAGAAAGAGTAACATTTAAGTAAGGGCTCCATATCCTCTTTCGGTCTCTCATTCCCCCCTGTCTTTTTCTCTCTCCTGCTCTCTCTCTATTTGTATATCATCTTTCCTCATTTTTTGGCTGATGAACAAGTGGGGTCAGGTATGTTACAAACTGAATGTCAGGGGTGTGTAAAGCTTAGAAAAAGAACAGGAGGAGCAAACCTAAGTCAGGCCTGTATTTTTAGATAAATCTTCATTACTAATATTAAGGTCAATGATTTAACCTAAAGTACATCTAACAAACCCTTTAATCCAGGATATGGCCACATTATCAATGTAAAATTGGATAACTATTATGAAGAACAGATAAGAACGTAGATTTTTTTTTTTTAGTGTTTATTCATTTTGTGGGGGGAGGGGCAGAGAGTAAGGGAGACAGAAAATCCAAAGCAGGCTCCACGCTGTTAGCGCAGAGCCTGACATGGGGCTCTAACTCACAAACCAAACTGTGAGATCATGACCCGAGCCAACGTTGGATGCTCAACCAGCTGAGTCACCCAGGCATCCCTAGACCTATTTTTCTTACAGTGTTTATCCAGATAAAATTCTATCATGATGCTGATAGGTGCTAAAAGACTGGAACAAAGAAAGAAGGAACAGGATGGGCTTGAGGGCTTAAATATTGTTGTGCATTCTTTCTCACTACAACCATTGATATGTGCATCCTAAATATTGCCCCTCTTGAATCTGAGCTGTGTCTGTAACAACTTTTGTGAATAAAGTATGGCAGGAATGATATTATAATAGCTCTGATAGTAGAATTTAAAAGGACAGGCAGCTTAAATTTTCTGCCTTTTGAAACCTAGCTGCCATGTTGTGAGGAAGCCCAATTATCAACAAGGAGGGGATGCTGTATGAAGGATAATTGAAGCCTCCTATCCACAGCCCTAGCTGAGCTTCCAGCCTACAGACAAAATCAGCTTTCCAGACATGTGATCTTGGCCGTGCATCCTCCAATCCCGGTTGAATAGCCTCAGCTGATGTCTCATGCAGCAAAGTTGAGCTATTCTTTTCAAGCCTTTGATCACATTGCAAAATTATGAACAAATAAATGATTATGTTATTTCAGCCACTAAGGTTTTTGGTGCCTTGTTATGTAACAATAGATCATTGAAGCCATGGGAAATGATACTATAAAGGGAGGTCAGATAATGCAAACCTTTTAAAGCCATGTTGGGAACTTTCATTTTGACCCAAACTGCAAAGGGAAGCCTTGACAATGTCAGCCTTGACAATGCATTTTCAAAAGGTTGTTGTGAGTACACTGTGATGAATGGATTGCAAATGTCGAGGTGATCTATGGAGATCATTTATGAGGCTATTTTAGTTGTCTAGGTGAGAGATTATGTAAGTGAGTATAGACAGTGGAGATGGGTAGAGCAAAAGTAGATGGGTTTGGCAGATATAGTAGTGATGAAACTGAAGGAATTTAGTGATAAATGCAACTTGGGGAATGTTGATAATGCAATGATACCTTATTGCTATTTTAGTCATTGTGTATTCTTTAGTTTTGTCTGAGTTTCTCTGTTGTTTATCTGAGATTTGAGGCTGATGTTGACTCTTGGTGGAAAGACTGAGTGGATTAGAGGGGCTTCTCATATCCTTTAACAAAATTTGAGCCAATATAGACTCCATTGTATCACAGTCCAAAATCTGACTTTCCTGTGGAGAGTAAGAGGAAAGTGAAAGTGGAAACGTGTGTCATTCCTGCAGAGAGAAGCCATTACCCAGTAGAGCCCCGGACACATCTTGGTTTGTTTAGTAAATGATGCTTGTAATCAAAGTTTGTGAGTATATAAGATACACGTTTTAGCTATTAGATAAGGAGTTTCCCCAGAAATCTGAGTTTGTAAAGAAAATGATGAAAATGAAGCAAATTCTGAATAAGCCCAGAAATAGTATGTAATTGCCAACTGTTATTACAGATATTTATTGGAATTATTTGGTCATTTATCTGAGAAATCCATTCACTCATTCTACAAATTTATGAGTTTGCTATAATGGGTAAGGAGCCATACTTGTCAGTTTGTGTGCTTACTGGTGGAGTGTGTCCTGAAATAATTATTCTTCATGACCTTCATGAATTTATAATCTGGTGAAGGAGATACAGTATTTGATTTTAAAAATTTTCAATAGCATTTTTATACAATCAAGATGTGTAAAAACTTCAGTTCATATAAAATTCTAACACTTGGATTTATCTGGATTCTTAATTTTCTCTTCAAAAATACTTTTAAACATTATTATTAGTAAACACCTTACATTTTTAAATTTTTACTAAGTCATCATCTTTAATATTTTGGAATAAAGTCATGAAAAATGCTATTTGTTCTGAACCTCATTAATCTCTTGCTTAATGGAAAGAGCCATGAGCCAGAACACCTGGATTCTAGATCACTTGCCTTTGTTACTGATTTTGAGACATTAGGCAAGTTATAATCTCCCTGTGCCTCTATTTTTGTTTATTTCTTTAATCTTATAAATACCTGGCTTAGTTTTCACTCAAGATTATGCAGTAGATAAAAAGAGATGAAAATAAGTGTGTACTTTCAAAGATGAAAGCTCTAAACAGTTATCTTAAAAAATTGTATTTATATAAAGTATCTTGCATATAACATATATGTGTGTATATGTATTTTCTCAGGTAACAGTGGGTAGGACCACACTGAGTAATTTTTTAGTTATATGAATAATGAGACAGTGATTTACTAAATAACCCCTCTTTTCATTTGGGTTAAAGTTTAGAAAAGACTAAATGAATTATTATTGAAATACATTGAATAGGTAAAGTTTGAGAAGGCTAGAAGAGCTTTGTGCCTCTATGCCTTCTTAACTAATGTTATTGATGAGAACAAAATCTTTTTGTTCCAATGTTTCATTTCCATAAAAAAATGCACAAAGAATTTCTGTTAGATTAACTTGGTACAGTTAAAATACTTAAGAAATTAAAGAACTGCTACCTAGTTTAAGAAATTGTAAGTCAAAAGCCAATCACCAAAGAATCTGCAGTTTGGACATAAGTTAAACAGAATTAAGTGCTGCAAGAAAGACAGAAATTTTCTTTTCTAAAACTCCTCTCTCAAGTTTTCTGGCTAAGCCATACTGTGTCCTAGCTAAGGTAAATGCTACCTTTCCTCTTTTCTTTTTAGCAGACAAGACAAGCGTTTCCATTGTGGTAGATTTGACTAGCCATTTGGTGACAGTATTTGGGAATTTCTAGGTATGCTGTTGGTATGTTTACTTTCATCTTGTGAATTATGATTAAACAGTGGGACAATAACTATCTTTCATTTCACTTCACTACTAATACATTTTATTAGACATAGTGGGTCTCCTAGAAAAGTTGAGCTCTTCCTCTTCTTTCCATGTGTATTTCCCTCCAGGTCTTTTAATAAAAACTTAAAAAGATGGTTGCGTAATCACAATATGATGGGCAAAACAGTGTATTTATGCCACTGGTGTTTTGTTTGTTTGTTTTTTGCAAATAATACATTTTTGCATGAGCAGAATGTATTTTCACTTTACTCAAGTCCTAGGAGGCCCTCCTGAGATTTCCCATTTCTGCTTAGAACAACATAAATTATTACTTTATATCATATACATGTAATACCTAAATATACCATTAAAAGATGACAGCCATTTCTTTCTTCCCTTGGCAAACTTTTTAAAGTATGAGTTCCATGGTTTGCTAAAGTTCTTACCAAGTAAAGTTGGAAGTTCTTGCTACTTAGTTTGTTTAACGTTTTCATGTGACAACTGAAAAAGTTTATTCCTAGAGAAAAAAAAATGGCTGCAGCTAAATAAGAGGCATTTACCTGTGAAGACTAGGGACATGGAGTTATGTGTTTTTCTGCAATATTTGATGACATCATTAGTACCTGGAGTACAAAAAGGAATAATATTCTTTGCAGACTTTAAGTTCATTGAGAAACAGCATGATATATTGATATATGAGAAAAAAATACTTTTCCTACTGCTAATTAGGGTTAAAACACATGTTTGCAGATCAAAAACTCTGCTGAAACAGCTGGACAATTTCTTTTTTTTTTAAGTTTATTTATTCATTTTTGAGAGAGAGAGAGGGAATAGGGGAGGGGCAGAGAGAAAGGGGGAGAGAGGGAGAATCCCAAGTAAGCCCAGCACGCCCAGCACAGAGCCTGATGCGGGGCTCAAACTCACCAACCGTGAGATCATGACCTGAGCTGAAACGAAGAGTTAGATGCTCAACCGACTGAACCACCCAGGTGCCCCACAGCTGGACAATTTCTATCTGATGACAGGTAAACTATCAGTTGGAGATATTTGGGAAGTATTTGGACATTTTAATAGCATTAAACCAAATATTTATTTCAGCTGCAAAGATGGAAACAAATGGTTATCATTTTGAAATGTTTCCTATTGAAATATTCTTTTTTAAAAAACTATAAGGACACAAGTATTGGGTTTTCTTTCTGAAAAGACATTATACTTGAAAAGTATTTGTCATTTTAGGCCCCATATTATTGTATAATCTTTGTATGAAGATATTGCTGTGGATGTGCCATAGAAGGATGTGTGCTTTGTCAGTTGTACTCATCATGATAAACAGTACAAATTGGAGAAATGGCTTCTCAAATCGTAAATTTAGCCTGTGACTTCTGAGTTTTGATTTTAAGTTGGTTGGTCAATATTATAATCAAATGAGTGGCCTTGTTTTTATTGGCTGATTGACCTAAACCATTGTAGATAATAGCAAGTTGTGTGTGTGTGTGTGTGTGTGTGTGTGTGTGCATGTGTGTGTGTGTGTTTAAGTTAATATTTCAAATGTAAAACTAGGTCACAAGCAGCAAAGTGAATTGTCTAAAGGAACATGGACTAAGACTTAAAATTCCTATCCCTGATCTATTCATTATAATAGAATCCCAATTCCCTTTCAATTTCTTGTTTCAGATTGTCTTGAATTATCATTTTCCTTTCATCATTTACATTGAACAGATTTGCAGTTTACCACTCTTCGTTAAATCTAGTCTAAAGTCCTAAGTTTCTATGCTGTTTATGAATTGAACAAATCAATCCAGGTAATCTCTTATTAACAACGTATATTCTCATACTTAACATTTCTGGATCTGATGTGTTTTAGACTTATAGTAGAAATCATTCAGAATGTAAAGTATTTCTCAGTCTGATTTTTAAAATTCAGAAGTACCTACTCATTCAATTTTGTCTCTAAAATATGGCTTTTTTTCCCCACTAGTATAAGACTCACACTATCCAGTCATCTGACATGGGTCACTGAGAAATCAGTATATTAGAACATTTGGCTATTACTGACCTGAAGAATTTTTAAAATAGCATTTAAGAGGTCATTGTCTTCATATCCTATTACTGATTCCAAATGTCCATTTCTCTTTATAAATGTCCCTAGGTTTCATTATAGAGAAAGACTTCTGATGATAATTTGTTTCCTTTACTTATGTGATTAAAAAATCAATTCTGATGCACTGTTTTATGAACATGTAAGTATACATATAAGTTATAGTATATAATTTGCAACACACATGGAAAGGAAGCATTGTCTCCATTAGTTAGTACTGCTACCTGAGCAAAATGCTAACATGTAAAATTTCTATCAACAGAGAGTTAAAAATTCTCAACTCCTAACCAGACTGAAAGAAGACCTAAATATATCTAGGCATTTCTCCATTTTTATAATAACATGAAATGATAAACTATTAATTATTAATCGAAGGGTCCATTTCAACTCTGGTTCTGCTCTTCTTTGTTAAATTTATTCCCAGAACAATACAATAATTCAAGGTATGATAACACAATAGACGTTAAATTTGTCAGGAGAACTGTGCAAAAATGTCATGCCTGGGCTGTATCCCAGAACAATGGAATCAGAATCCCTGGGGATGGGGTCCAAGCATGAGTGTTTTTTCATAGATTCCCCAGTCTGGAAACCACTGCATTAGGCACTCTGAGATTTTCCTTGCTTAGATTCAATCATGTTTTCTTATTTAATTAGGTATGTTTTTTCTGTGACCCAGAATACACTGCTTGCATGAACTCAGCTTACTTTCAAACTTGAACTCACCAAGACCTAGTCAACTGAGCATATACATATTTGATTTTGGCATGAATTTATTTTGCCAACACGTTGCAGAGGTCTTGAAATTATGAAATATATCCAGTTCTCACACAAAGAAACACAAAGACTTAAGTAACAATTGAGGGCTCATAAAATATATACTGATTGGTTCTTCCAATTATAATTTTATTTTATAGAAATTTCTCTTGATTTTTTAGGGTGACTAACCAGCCTAGTTTGCTCAGGACTGAAGGGTTTCTTAGGACATGGCTTTCAGTTCTAAAACTAGGAAAGTCTTGAACAAATTGTGCCAGGTGATCACTCTACTTCCATTTTCTTAATTTAAATTTACTGATCTCACCTCTTTGTGTAAAGGAATACCTAATTGACAGGCTCCCTATTAATCATGTAAGCTTCAGATATTCTAAAAAGTGGCAAAAGAAAGTAGTCTTCTAGCTGAAAAAAGAGTATTTTAAGATTTAACATTTAGGAAAAGTAGAATAAGTAGGTTGAATTGGGTGATGTTTGAACTGTCTCCCAGGTGAAATATCTTATTAGATAAAAAGGGGGAAATGCTATTTTATGCATACAGGAAACTTGACAACACTATTTAGAATTTAAAAATAATCGGACCTATCTGCCTTGATAAATTTAATTAATTAATTTCAATCAATTCAATAAATCTTGGGCGATAGTGGGGATACAGAGGCCATCCATACACAAAGAACTGCTTGCCTTCAAGGAGTTCACATTCTAGTTGATAAAGACCATCCATATCAGTGAGGGAATTGGAGGGATCTGTGGACTGTGCTCTTTGCTGGTGTAAATTATTAAAGTTTACTGCCAGGTTGCTCTTTATGTCCCTTTCCCTCTTGCTTTCAAACAAATACAAATTTTTATCTGTTTCTGTACTTGATTTTTTAAAGTGTCTGGACGAGCTGCTTTGGCAACCATCTGCAATAATTTTGCTGACAGGGACTTTGCTGTTCCCGTAACAAGGAAACATTGCCAGGTGACCTGTTGTTATCCTTTGATGATATTTGTTATTGTGTTATATGATCTTTTCCAATGTTTGACAGAAGCTGGTGCAAAAAGAAAAATTTTTGGAGGCCTATCTTGGCAAAATAGTGAGGGAGGAAATGGAAAAGAGGTACAGAGTTTCGTGTTTGGGATTGTAAACTGTTCAAAGTTCTTAGATGAGAGGAGTTTCAAATACTCCTCTCCTTACAGGTATGAGAAATTTGTTATACTATTGAACCTCCCTGTACGAGTTTTTCACTTACAACATTGAAATGGTCATTCTACCTCTTTCATTGCATCTTTGGGTAGATTAAATGCAGTAATATATGGAAAGGATTTAGCACAATTTCTGGCACATAGTTAATACTAAAAGTGTGTGTTGTACTTGTAATTCTTCTGTGCCTTTGTTTAGTGCTTCCTAAGGATTACTAAATCTTTTGTGTGCTTAATAGATACAAAATAATTAGAAATTATCTGGAATTTTCTATATACCCACAGTATCTGTAAAAATGGAAGACAAAAAGTTATATTAGTACAATAGTTTAAAATAGAACTGTATGACAAGGACATTGAGTGCACTGTACAAATCAGAAAACACAAGTCTGGAAAACTTTGAGGCCACGAGTAGTATTTACCTGTTTCTAATCAGGAAACCCTTCCCCTACTTTTAGAAATTGTATCAACAGAATAATTAACAAAATTTTTTTTCCAGACTCCTTTTTTCACATAACATATTTAAATGCTTGGAACTTAAATTTTATTTTTTAATACCACTATACTTAAATTTGGCGGTAGCAGCAGCATGTGTGTAAGTTCAATAGAAGGCAACGTGGTGCTTTTTGTAAAGACAGTAAAAATAGGTATGCTGTAGCAAAGGAAAGACAGACTGGTCACTGAAAGAATATGTGAACTGGCTCCTGTCCAAGAAGCACTAGTACTGAAGGGGTTAATGGCAGCTAGTGAGCAGTGCGAGTGTTCTAAGTTGAGATTCTGCGACTGCTTGCTGGAGCCTTAAGCTCCATAATTATATTTCTCTTCTGCCTTATCCATAGCACTTTGTACTATTATAGCCCCATTCCTTGGATTAGCAGATCGGAATTTGAATTAGCAATGCTTCACTTGTCTTGTTTTTAAGATGCCCTACATAAAAACCAATACAAACATTACCTTTTAGTTTTCTAGCTGTCAAATTTTAGCACGGTGTTATTTTTGGTAGCAAAGGGCCTCTGACATTGCTGTGGAATTGCCTCCTTTTGTTGCATCAACCTCAGGTCACTGGAAAAGAATAGAGGCTTTGGGGTTGACAAAGATGAAGAGGTGATTTGTGGGCCAGTGCGTCAAAAACTGGAACAGGTGTATGTGAGAGAAGCCTACTTCAGCCTCATGTTGTGCACAGACACTTCTTTCCTTCAAGGAGCCCAGAATGTTCATCAAGCATGAAAAGCTTTCAATCTGTTTTTGACATAGAAAAAAATAGCTTGTCCTAAAACAAGTGTTTCTCCTAAATGCCTAGGTTCTCCATCTAGAGTGAAGTGGATGGATAATTGGATTTAAATGAACAGGGTTGGAAAGGATGAAAAATAATGTCATTGTGCTATTTAAAACTCCCAAGCAGATAGTTTTTGTTTTTTTGGATTTTTTTCTTCATTTTTAAAGAATGGAAATGTGTTTGTTTTGCTCTTTACAATATATCCTGGTCAGAATTTTATCTAGTGAGATCTGAACAAAATTGGAGTTTTGGAAAATCCTTAGCTTACTGGAACTCGAGACCGCATACCAGTTTCTGTTATTAAATGAATATTTGCAGCCTCAAATAAAGCAAAAGAGCAGGTGGATTATCTCAGAATAGAGACAATTTCTTTTACTTTTATGAACTAATATTGCTAAGTGCTCCATCATAGGAACTGGATCTCTATTAAAATGTTCTGATTATCTCTAGGGTCAGTTTCATTTGTGTATAGTACAACAAGCTGAATAATTATAATCATTCATCAATAGAGAATTTTCTAATTCAGTGTGTCCTGTTAGGTTTTTACACAGCTGTGTGATTTCTGTTATTTTTTTTTATTTTCAAAGTCTCTTATACCATGAATTTATAATTTTATTCTCAATTTGACTGATTTGTCACTGTATCCCTTCAACAGAACCAAATGCTGTGGCCTCTCCCCATCTTTCAGGACGACAAATTGAAAGGCTCTTATCCTGAGCTATCTAGGTAAAAAAAAAAAGTCTTAATTTGCCATTTGGTTACATTTCTTCCCTTTCACCCAAATTCATTATGATGCTGCATTATGCTGAGTGTCTGTGTGTAGTATGAATATGTATAGTTAACAGTGTATTCTTAGGTTTTGGGATCCTGAGTTTCATGGTGGACAAAAACAATTGTATTCAATTCTCCTTCAAGGTTTGATGAAGCATCTATAAATAGTAATTTTTTTTCAGCATCTAGGAGAATGAAGAGCAAATCAGAAACAAGGGTGGGGAAGGGCTAGGGGCGAAAAACTATTATTTAGAAAGACTAAAAGACATATAGAAAACTACCACTCAATATCAACTCAACCTCCTTAAAGCTTGTTTACAACAAAGTTTATATTTCCACAAGATTATATTGGTTAAGAGTTTCAAACAGGAAAATTGTGTGATTCGTTTTCTTTAAGCAAAAACTATATCTCATCACAGAAATGAGTTTTATGCCACCAAGATTTTTTCTTTCTTTTTTTTTTCTTCTCAGCTTTAAGTACAAAATCAGTCTTTAGTGTTGTGCTTGGAATTATGTGGCTTTTAAGAATGATATTATTTTTTCCAAGGGGTCATCTCATTTTGGGGATAACTGCAGACTTTACTTAGGTGTAATTTCATTCCTTCTTTTACAAAGTGACAGTTTAAATTCAGTATGACAGTGTGAGTGATATGCTTGCTAAATTTGCACTAACATATGCAAATTTAGGGAGGAATTATTTATCGGGGAGTAATATGTTTACATTTTTTAATAAAGAAAAGCCTAATAAGCATAAAGGGGAGCTCTGTATGAAACTGGTGACAGATGGTGATCATTTGCTAAAGGAAATCACCTCATGTGGAAATTCTAGTGCCACAGAAAATATAATGCATGTAGGACTCCCTTCTTAATTCTGGATTATTATTGTGGATAATAGGGGTAGAGATATGGCGAAGGCCTCACTGGCTTTCGGTCAAAATTTTGAATTGTGATTGAAGGGGAGGTATCCTACTCCAGTGAGTAGGATCAATGCCTTTCAGCTCTGCCTCACTGACTCAGATTGAACAAACCAGTCGTTTGCCAAAGTAAGAAAAGACTTTCTTATGGAGCCAATGGGCTCCATGTTTGATCTAAGTTCGTTGTTCCCATCCATGAGGAAGATTCATCAAATTGATGCTTGTCTATTGCTCAAAAATCCCCTTTTTTTCTCTTTTCCTTAAGATTCAAGTCCATTGTTTTATATCTTTTCTGGGTTCTTGAATAGAAAGACAATTATTTAAGAAGACTAAGTCACTTCAGCAAAATCATTTTGCCTAAAGTTGATGCTTGTAAGCTTATGTTGCATAGTACCATATAATTTGTAAAGTTTTCACATATACTAGTTCATATTAGAGAGTTATATATATAGTGTGAACAAAATATATAGAATATATCCTACTCTCCAGACCATTATGCTGACTCATTTTTATCATTTTTATCATAAATAAAGATTTAAGTGTTTTTTTTTTCTATTTTATGATGATACTTAGTCATGATTTTGTTAGGTTAAATGTTTTTATTCCTTGTTCTATTTAATTCATGACAGCAGATAGGTCTTTGGTTTTAAATTCCAAAAAATGTAGGGAGACCCACAGCCCAATCTATTACAATATATTTCTATTGCTGAGTATTTTATACATACTGTTTTATACATACTGTTTTATGCTGACTTTCTTGGAGCAGCAGGTGTCAGAGGACAATGGGGCTCTCTGATTCTTCCAAGTTTTTCTCTGGTACCCAGAGCTTGAGCCAGGCAAAATGATGTTGATTCTTTCTTCCATTTTTCTTTTTCTTTTTTGATTTATTTGTGTATTAATGCAAATTCAAACTGTTGATTTTCTGATATGAACTTTCCATTATGGGTCTGAATTTACATTAAAAAGCCACAAAATGATTAAGTAATTGGAATTAAAATTAAACAAACAAAAGGCCACAAAATGAACATTTGAAAATAGGCTTCTGATATGGGTTGTTTTCATAGTTAAAGGCTTTTTTTCTTTTTTTTGAGTTCCAGGTTGTTTAGTTAATTTGATACATACTCAGAATACATATTTTATAAATTACCTTATTATTATATAATCTCTAATTTTAATAAAATCAGTTATATAGTTTCATCTTGATAGCAAAACAGTTGCTTTTTAAGGGCTAGCTTCTTCATATGTGTCATAGCATATTCTAGTTCTTTGATAGAATTTATCATTTTCCAGTGGAGTTACTTTTGTATGCATCTGTATCTTAACTAAGACTATAAGCATCTTTTATTTTATTTTATTATTTTATTTTATTTTATTTAGTTTTTGAGAGAGAGAGGGTGCGAGTGAGGGGCAGAGAGAGAGAGAATCCCAGGAGAGACAGAGGGAGACAGAAATAGAGAGAAGGAGAGAGGGAGAGAGAGAGAGAGAGAGAGAGAGAGAGAGAGAGAGAGAGAAAGAGAAAGAGAGTGAGAGTGGGTCTTATCCAATGCAGGGCTGGTGTTCACCTGATGTGGGGCTTGAGCTCACCTAAAGCTCATGACCTGAACCTATATCAAGCGTTGGGTGCTTAACTGAGGAACCACCCAGGTGCCCCAAGACTGTGAGCATCTTGAGGGCAGTTACTCTATGTTATTTATTTGTGATTCCTTAGAACCCTTTATTAAGTACAGTTGGGATCCCAGAACAGCAAGGATTCTAAGGGATCGCCAAAAAAATAACCTTATTTTGGAAAAAAAAAATATTGAGTTTTTCTTGTTGAAACCGCTCTACTGAGATTGTTTGGGTAACTTACTTAAAATTATTTGGATAATCTTTTTCTGGATGTGCTTGTGACTTGTTCTTCCTCTTCTCCAGTTAAAAGATAATGGACTTGAACACAGGTAAATAAAGTGATGGGATATTATGAACCTGCCTAAGCATGCCCAGGTCCTGATCTTCTGATAAGTTGATTATCCCACAGGAGGTCATGCTACCCATCATTTCGATTTCATAAATTACACAGACAGAACATTTATTACCTACCAGGGTTCTTGTCTTTATAATTTCCTGTTACAGTAAGAGGTCTTGTGATCGTGATTTTATAAACATTGAAGAAAAAAGTGAAAGGCATGCTCCTAATTCAGTCAGATTTTAGAGGTGAAGTGAAATGATCTCCAGATTTAGATTAATTTTGAGAGTACTCAATCAGATCAGTAAGTATTTGTTGAAGAATGATGTTAAGATACTTTGTAAGGTACAATTTGAGCTATAATTCAACCTCAGGGTTATTGAGGATGCATGTTATTATTGGCAAGCAGATTGTACAGTTAGAATGCAGTCTTTCAAGGGAAATTTGGAAGATCTTCTTTGTTTAATCACTTAACATGAGATTGGACTACACCCGATCAAATCTTACATAACAAAAATATTTCTGTGTGAAGTGTGAATGCTGATGGGGAAAAAGAAGGCAACTAAGGTTTCAAGTCTAATATCTGCTAGTCAACATCTCATATAGTCAGACTAAGAGACACAGGTTTATATAAAAGGTTAACTTTAAAATAAATGCATCTTTGATACATTTACTTTCATCCTCCTGTCTGAGTGAAATAATGCCTTTTTTATTATGAAGAAGGCAGAATATAATTTTTAAGAACATTTTATGAAAACTTGAAACAGCATGAAACACCCTTCTAGGCTGGTATTTTGTAATGAGATTACATCTATTTTGGTTTGTATAGAAGACTTAGAGCTCTTTGCTTTATTCATATACGAACTTTTGTTCTATAAACGGCACCCTGAAATACAATGATGAATTTCTAAATTTTAGTTTCCTTGTCAAAAATGGCACTATGTTTATGATGTATGTCCCAGACAGAGCAAATACTTTTATTTTTGAAAGCCTAATGTTAAAAACCCTTGTAAAAGTTCTATAAAGGCAGTGGATTTTATTACAGGAATCAAATTCATTTTAGTTTTTCTGGTTTAGCTGAACTAAGATTAACATTTTAGATAAAGGAAAATATCTGCCTTGATGCCTTCATCTTATTAAATAAGAGTTGACAATATAGAATCTATCCTACAATTAGAAAAGGCTGCCTTAATTTTAGTGGTGGTATAATATTGGATTTCAATGTCATTATTGTTCCAGCTTTAATGTACTAGTTAAGCCAAGCAAAATTGCTAGTGGAAATTAGGCTTTTTTTTTTTTTTTTTTTTTTTTTTTTTTTTTTTTTTTTGGACAGTGAACATGTACTAGTTTCAAACAAAGCCCATCTCTTTCCATCCTTGCTGCAATAGGGAATCAGGCAAGCAATTGAGAGGTCATTGTATTTCTTATACAATGCTATCTTAAAAACATAAAAATGTAGTAATTTATTTAAAAATATTACCCACTGGTACTCATTTACTTTGAAAATGACAGATCGTATTTTAGGAAGAAAAATTTCCAAATCCATCTGTAATACTTTGACATAAGTGGCCAACTGAAATCATTATTCTTGATCTGGTAGACAAACTGTGACTTTAGTCAACTTATGGTCCAGGTCATTACTTACCATTATTTTTAGTAAAGTTCAACACAATCTAAAAGACAGACAATGAATGTGAATATCCTATCTAGCTAGAAGTTGTGGCACAACTGGCCTGACTGTGGATTGATGACAGAAAGCTGTGTTAGTAATGCCTTACATTTCTAGAGTTTGTTGTAGCATAGAAAGCATTAAGTTTTCTGTGGACCAGAATTGGGTGCTGCAAAAAAAAAAAAAAAAAGAGAGAGAGAGAACACTAGTGGGGTTATGGTACTCAAACAGGGAGCTTCTCTGTGGGCTAGACTTTGAAAACCAGAGGCAGAGAAGAGAAACTAAGTGGTCTGCTAGAGAAGAAATCTACAGTTGAGAAATCTTTATAAATGAGTAGGTTCCTGAAGAATGGATAAAATACCCTATGCTTGGAAGATCCAGTGCTGAATGTTCTTAAAGCACCAATGCTGGAACCCAACAGCACTGTCTTAGTTAAGATCTTTCTTGTTCTTGTATCTCCTTCTCCCCCAGTTACAACTCAATAGGTAGTGGTCTGGTGGAGGTAAAGAGAGAGAGAGAGAAGACACAAGATAGGATGCAATAGACAAAAATCTAATCATACACTCCTTCCCATGACAGGATTTGAATGACATGACAGTAATTCCCTAACATTTAACAAAACTAGGTATTTTTAAATTAATAAAATGAGAAGCTTTTTGAGTAACTGTTACTGGAGAAATTTATTATCTGAAAGAGTACTACAAAGTTTGGGACCAAGTCTAGATTTCAAACAAGAGGCAGAGAAGAACTAGCTGGAAAGAGCAGTTGGAACATGCAATGGGGGAAAAAGACTAGGTTGTTTGAGGTTGTACCCCAGGGGGTGTTTGCAGTGAAATGATTATATTTTATGTCATGGAGCATTTTACAATACACAAAACTTTGCATGAGAACAAAAAATTTATATTCTTTTCCCCCTCTAATCTTACTTACAAGGTAAATAGGACAACGCTGGAAAGATTTAGTGTTTGTCTAAATGTCCACATGCTTTAAATGATAATGGGAAGAGAGACTCAGATGTCTGACTCCTATGTAGTTTCTCTCTGCTTCAATTAGCCGCCTCTTCAGACTATCCATCTTTACTTTCACCAAGCTGTCTTTCGTGCCAGGTCTATTTACCACATTACTAGATCCAACATCTAGTATAGAGTGCACATAGTAAAAGCTCAATAAATACATGTTGAATGAATAAACGAATGGATGAATAAATAACAGACAAATGTATGATTCTGTGTTCAAGATACATGGGTCTGAGCTAGTGGTCACATTAAAACCCTTTGAGGTGCGCTAACAGAATTGGCCCACTACGTTTTCCTCATGAAGATGGTAAACCAGACCTGATTTTGCCTCCTTTATTTATTTACTTGTTTTTTTTTTTAAATTAAAGTATAACTTAAAGATAATATTGTATTAGTTTCAGGTGTACCACATAGTGATTATATAATTATAGACATACAAAATGCTCACCATGGTGAGTATATTTACTATCTGTCACTATATATAATTATTATGATGTTATAAGATAACTATATTTCTTTGTGTCTTTACTTTCTTTCATAAGGTTTCTATAGTTTTCAGTGTACAGATCTTTCACCTCTTTGGTTAGGTTTATTCCTAGGTATATTATGGTTTTCGGTCAATTGTAAATGGTATCGATTCATTGATTTCTCTTTATGCTGCTTCATTATTGGTGTATAGAAATGTAACCAATTTATGTACATTAATTTTATATCCTGTGACGTTGCCAAATTTATTTATCAGTTCTAAAAGTTTTTTTGGTCAAATCTTTTGGGTTTTGCATGGACAGTATCATACCATCTGTGAAGAGTGAAAGTTTGACTTCTTCCTTGCCAGTTTGGATGCCTTTTATTTCTTTTTGTGTCTGATTGCTAAGGCTAGGACTTCCAACACTATGTTTAACAAAATTGGTGAGAGTAAACATCCCTATTGTGTTCCTGACCTTAGGGGGAAAGCTCTCAGTTTCTCTCCAATTAGGATTAGCTGTGAGTGTTTCATATATGGCCTTTATTATCTTGAGGTATGTTCCTTCTATTCCTACTTTCTAAAGGGTTTTTTTTTAATCAAGAAAGGATGCTGTATTTTGTCATATGCTTTTTCTGCATCTATTGAGAGGATCATATGGTTCTTATCCTTTCTTTTATTAAATTGATGTATCACATTGATTGATTTGTGAGTATTCAACCAGCCCTGCATCCCAGGAATAAATCCCACTTGACTGTGGCAAATAATTCATTAATGTCTTGTTGGATTCAGTTTGATGGTATCTTCTTGAGAATTTTTACATCCATTGTTCATCAGGAAAATTGGTCTATAATTCTCCTTTTTAGTTGGGGTCTTTGTCTGGTTTTGGAATCAAGGTAATGCCAGTCTCACAGAATTAGTCTCGAAGTTTTCCATCCATTTTTATGTTTGGAACAGTTTCAAAATAATAGGTATTAACTCTTCTTTAAATGTTTGGTAGGGGCGCCTGGATGGCTCAGTCAGTTGACCATCCAACTTTAGCTCAGGTCATGATCTCGCAGTTCATGAGTTGGAGCTGACAGCTGTGCTGACAGCTCAGATCCTGGAGCTTGCTTAGGATTCTGTGTTTCCCTCTCTCTTTCTCTGCCCCTCCCCTGCTCATGCCCTGTCTTTCTTGCTCTCAAAAATAAATAAACATTTAAAAAATTAAAAAAAAAGTTCGGTAGAATTTCCTGGAAAGCCATCCAGTCCTGGACTCTTCTTTGTTGGCAGATTTTTGATTACTGATTCAATTTCTTTTTTTAAATTTTTTTTAATGTTTTATTTATTTTTGAGACAGAGAGAGACAGAGCATGAATGGGGGAGGGGCAGAGAGAGGGGGAGACACAGAATGGAAGCAGGATCCAGGCTCTGAGCCATCAGCCCAGAGCCCGACGGAGGGTTCGAACTCACGGACCGCGAGATCGTGACCTGAGCTGAAGTCGGACGCTCAACTGACTGAGCCACCCAGGCGCCCCACTGATTCAATTTCTTTACTGGTTATGAGTCCGTTCAAATTTTCTAATACTTCCTGGTTCAGTTTTGGTAGTTTATTGTTTCCAGGAACTTGTCCATTTCTTCCAGATTGTCCAATTTGTTGGCATATAATTGCTCATAATATTCTCTTATTATTGTTTGTATTTGTTGTGTATTGTGTGTTGTGTGTTGTTGTATTATTGCAGTATTTGTTGTGATCTCTCCTCTTTCATTTTTGATTTTATTTATTTGGGTCATTCTCTTTTTCTTTTTGGTAAATGTAGCCTGAGGTCTATAAATTTTATTAATTCTTTCAAAGAATCATTTCCTGGTTTCCTTGATCTGTTCTTTTTTTTTTTTTTTTTTCTTGATATTATTGCTTTCTGCTCTAATCTTTATTTTTTCCCTATTATTTGTTGTTCTTTTTCTACCTCCTTTATGTGTAAATTCAGGTTGTCTATTTGAGACATTTCTTCCTTCTTTAGGAAGGCCTGGATTGCTATATACTTCCCTCTTTGCTGCATCCCAGAGGTTTTGGACTGTTGTGTTTTCATTTTCATTGTCTTCCATGTACTTTTTAAAAAATATTTTTTAAAAAAGTTTATTTATTTATTTTTGAGAGAGAAAGAGAGAGCACAAGCAGGGGAGGGACACAGAGAAGGAGGGACAGAATCCCAAGCAGGCTCCACACCATCAGTGCAGAGCTTAATGTGGAGGCTTGAGCTCACAAACTGTGAGATCATGACCTGAGCCAAAACCAGGAGTTGGACATTCAACTGACTGTGCCACCCAGGTGCCCCTTCCATGTACTTTTAATTTCTTCTTTAATTTCTTGGAAACCCACAATTCTTTAGTAGGATGTTCTTGAATCTCTAAGTATTTGTTGTCTTTTGAAATTTTTTTCTTATGGTTTCATGTTTCATTGTGTTGTGATCTGAAAATATGCATGGCATGATATCAAACTTTTTATACTTGTTGAGGACTGTTTTGTGACCCAGTATGTGATCTATTCTGAAGAATGTTCCATGTGCACTCAAGAAGAATGTATATTCTGCTGCTTTAGGATGAAATGTTCTGAATATTATCTGTTAAATCCATTTGGTCCAGGGTGTCATTCAAAGCCATTGTTTCCTTCTTGATTTTCTGCTTCAATGATCTGTCCATTGCTATAAGTAGGGTGCAAGTGTAAGTACCCTACTATTATGGTATTATTATCAATGAGTTTCCTTATGTTGTGGTTTATGTGTTTGGGTTCTTTCAAGCTGGGGACATAAATATTTATAATTGTTATATCTGGGAGCATAAATATTTACAATTGTTATATCATCTTGGTGGATAGATACCTTTATTATAATATAATGCCCTTCATCTCTTGTTTCAGTCTTTGTTTTAAAATCTAGTTTGTCTGATATAAGTGTGGCTACTCTGGCTTTCTTTTGGTATCCATTAACATGATAGATGGTTCTCCATTGCCTTACTATCAGTCTGCATGTGTCTTTAGGTCTGAAATTAGTCTGTTGTAGGCAGTATATAGTCTTTTCTTTTTTTTTTTTTTATCCATTCTGATACCCTATGCCTGTTGGTTAGAGCATTTAGTCCACTTACATTCAGAGTGATTATTGGAAGAAATGAATTTAGTGACATTGTGTTACCTGTATAGTTGGTGTTTCTGGTGATGTTCTCTGGTCCCTTCTAGTTTTTTACTTTGATCTTTTTTGTTTCTTCTCCATTCAGAGAGTTCCACTTAAAATTTCTTGCAAGGCTGGTTTAGTGGTCATGAACTCCTTTAGTTTTTGTTTGTCTGGGAAACTCTTTATCCCTCCTTCTATTTTGAATGACAGCTTTGCTGGATAAAGAATTCTTGGCTGCATATTTTTCTGATTCAGTACATTGATTATATCCTGCCATTCCTTTCTGGCTTGCCAAGTTTCTGTGGACAGATCTGCTGCACACCTGGTCTACCTTTGTAGGTTAAAAACTTTTTTTCCTTTGCTACTTTCATAATTTTTTCTGTGTATTTTGTTTGTGACTTTGACCATGATATACCTTGGTGATGATTCATTTTTGTTAAATCTAATGGGAGTTTTCTGTACTTCTTGGAATTTGATGTATGTGTCCTTCAGATTAGGAAAATGTTCAGCTATAATTTGTTCATGTAAACCTTCTGCCCTTTTTTCTCTCTCTTCATCTTCTGGGACTCCTGTGACTTGAATGTTATTCCTTTTTTAAAAAAAAATTATTTGAGAGAGAGAGAGAGAGAAGGAGAGAGAGAGAGAGAGAATGAGTGGGGGAGAGGCAGAGAGAGAGAGAGGGAGACACAGAATCTGAAGCAGGCTCCAGGCTCTGAGTTGTCAGCACAGAGCCCAGTGCAGGGCTCAAACTCAAGAACTGTGAGATCATAACCTGAACTCACTGAGCCACCCAGGCGCCCCTTCCTTTTTTTTTCATGAGTGGGGGAGTGTCAGAGAGAGAGGGAGACATAGAAGTCGAAGCAGACTTCAGGCTCTGAGCTGTCAGTACAGAGCCCTACGTGGGGCTCAAACTTGTGAACTCTAAGATCATGAACTGAGCTGAAGTCAGATGATTAACTGACTGAGCCACCCAAGCACCCCCAAATGTTATTCCCTTAAGTCCCTGAGTTCTCTAAATCTTGTATCATGATATTTTGGCTTTGTTTCACTCTTTTTTTGTGCTTCATTATTTTCCATAATTTTATCTTCTATATCACTGATTTGCTGCTCTGATTCATGCATCCTTGCTCTCACGGCATCTATTTGAGATTACATCTCAGTTATAGCATTTTAAATTTCAGGCTGCCTAGATTTTAGTTATTTTATCTCCATATAAAGGGATTCTCTGGTGTTTTCTATGCTTTTTTCAACCCCGGCCAGTATTCTTATAATCATGGTTTTAAATTCTAATTCATACATCTTACTTATATCTGTGTTGCTTAAATCCCTGGCCTCATTTCTTACTGTTCTTTCTTTTTGGGTGAATTCCTCCATCTTGTCATTCTGGAGGAAGAAAAAAAATTAAAAAATTAAAATTAAAAAATTAAAAAATCAAATTAAGGAAGTTAGATCATAAGTGTGTTTTGGTCTGCTTTTGAGAGAAGCTTAATAGAATAGAGAGAAAAGAGAAAGGAAAAACAAGTTTAAAAATTTAAAAATAAAAAAATTAAATAATATTATATAATAAAATAAAATAAAGAAGATAAAATAGAATACAAAACATTAGAAAAAAAAAGAATTTTCTCTTTCTGTATCCAAGAAAGAGAAAGAAAAGAAAGAAACAATACAATATAAGCAAAAACAGAAACAAAGAAAACAAACAAACCAGCAAACAGAATGAGAAAAGAAGGAAGTTACATCCACTTTCCCTTAGAACTGGAACTTTGCAGCTCACTATAGTCTGTAGACCAATAAACAGGTGGAAGGGATTTGTAATGGTCTTCTGGTGGATGTGCCTGGAGGGCGCAGGTGGGCAGGGCTTGGTATAATGGCCCTGTTTTCCACTTGGTAGCACTGCTTAACTTATTGGGGTTGATCCTTGTGTGTGCATGTGTGCGTGTACATGTGCTAAAGGTGAAAATGACTTCACCCATTTCCCTAGTTTCTGGCCCAGGAACTTAGCACCCTCACTGACCCATGATCAAGCACCCCTCCTTCATCTCAGGCTTCTGTCTGCTCCCTGTCTCTACCCTGTCCATGTCCAAGCTGTCTACCTGCTAGATGGCTCTTTCCTCCAGAGTTCTATCTCAGATGGGGCTGTTTTTCAAAAATGCATACTTCAGAGACCCCTGTGACTTGGACCCAAGCTGATTCTCTGGGGGAAGGTCTCCCTGAGCAATGGCTAGGTGTTGGCTTGTCCTAGAAAATGTTCATGGGATCTTGCAGTGGCAGAGGCTCAGAGTTTATGGTTAATCACAACACACAGCTGGCACCAGGTTTTGCTAACCTCTGGTGCCTTTGTTCCAATATCAGTAAACGTGGCTGCTCTCCAGGGTCTGCCAGGACTTTTGCCCATGTGGAAGCCATATGGCCTCTAGAAAATGCACTCCAGTCAGGGGAACTGCTTCTTCTCGAATGGCACATGGACTGCTCAGACTCTGCTGCCTGCTCCTGGGAATTTGCTCTACGTTCTTACTGGAGCACAGCCAGGCACTGAGTTAAAACTTTAAGCTCTGTTCTCTACTGTTTATAAAATCCTGGTGTTATTGAAACCCTCTCCTTTCTCCCTGTCAGTGGTTTTGGGGAACAGTTTTTTTGTCCAGTCTCTGTGAATGGTTTCACTCTTTCTCTTTCTCACCAGCTACTTTTCAGGGGGAATGCTTTTCTTGCACAATTCCAATCCTCTGCATTCTCATTCTCCCCCTTTCTCTTTCTCTTTCTCTTTCTGTCCTTTCTCCGCAAAAACAGCTCCCTACCCCCTGAGGCTCTGTGGTGTTTCTCTCCCCCAATTCACCTCTTCACACCACATACCTGCCACGTTCTCTGGCTCAAAGTATGCAAATTGTTGCATTAATCCTCAGATCAATTTCCTATGTGTTCAAAATGGTCTGGTATTCTCCTTTTTCTACAATAGTGGACCTACAGGAGGATAACATTTATCCTTGCTTGTCATTTTCAACTTCCCAAAGTGATGTTTGTATGCTTTTCCAACATTGTATTAAAATCTATTCAATTGCCCTAGTCTGTGTGTTGGTATAGACATTGATTTAATTCTGATTATATATTCCCTTTGAACTTGTCATTCCGTGTTGAATTTGAATTTTCAACCTTACTGCCATACGTGAACATTTATACCAGTTGTCAGATTGGAATATAGCTGAATGAACGGGGAGGAACTATCTGTGCACAAGGTACTGTTGCTAGGGAAACAGTTCCCTACCAAACATTTTTAATGGTGAATATGAATGAAGGTAGTTTTCATAGCTATATAGTAGCATTAGAATAAATATATAGTATTTTTTAATAAATACACAATAAATCCACGTGGAATATGCATTTGAATAATAACTAAGCAATGTGTTCATATCAAATCTGCAATTAAAAAGATTGCTTATGTTATATTTCCATTTTTATACATTACTAAAAGAGTACACTCAGTGACTTATGCATCATAACTAGATGACCCTTATACTCATTATTTAAACAGCTATTATGTTTAGATGCTTTATAAAAAAGTGAAGATTCAGTGTGGCATAGAGGCGAAAGAATTTAGATTTAGTTTAAATTCTATATCTGACACTGTCTATATAATTTGGAGGCAATTATTCTCTGTAAGCATTGGTCTCCTCGTGATAATAGTATCTACATGATATGTTAAAAATATGTTACAAAAATATTATAATAGGTAACTCAAATTCACTGTGTCCAAAATAAAATTAATTATCTTTGAGGGGTACTTGGCAAAATCAGAGGTGAATTTCTAGACAATAAGTCAGTAATTTTAGGATACTAAGAGATCTAGAGACCAGTCAAAAAGATTTAGTTTACTTTCACTTAATTACTACTCAAAACAATATTATCTGACTTTGAGGTGCATTTATATTTGTTATCATGCATCCTTTTGGATATTAATTTTTTTAGGAGTCTGGGCAGACTGGATTCCCCACCTGAGGATAGATATTGATCAAAGAGTTTTTCTCACAGTCACGAGTTCACTTTGAAGAGCCAGCAGAGGACTTTGTGCCAGTTGGTCACTTCCCTGGTGGTGCTAGTCTTTCTCTGTTTTTCTGATTATGTTAATAAACAAGTTGGTAGTTTTATAAAAACAAAATCTTACAGTATAATTTATATGTAAGTTATAGATAATGTCTATTGGCAGCAAAGATTTCCATTGGTAGCATTGAATCCCAAGGAACAAGCCCAGAGGTTAGGGTTAATTACGAAGAGTTTACAATCATAATTCAATATTTCTATCTTTCTAATTGCCCAAGAACAGGAAACATTAAAATATTATGAGGAATAATGGGCTTCCAGGCTATAAAGAGTCTCCTAATTTATTATTATCTTTATCCCAATTCTAGAAATCTTTCTCTGGCCAAATATTTTGGCATAACTAGAATTTGTAGTCTCTTAGATTGGAAATTTTAGTACTATCTTTAACTTTTTACTCCCCTGGACCCTACATCTACATCTACATTTAATTATCCGTCAAGTCCTGCTACTTTAAATCCCTATACTACCAATTATTAGTTGTATGAAAGATGAAAATCACTACCTCTAGCTCATACATCTAATAAAGTGTGATAGTGGAAATTATCCTCAGGAAGTCATATGAGTTCTCAGTAATCTTACAAATGTACAGGGATTTTAGAAATCTTACCTTGGCCACTTGAGCTCCTTGTTTTAAGATATTCTACATACATACTAGCTTGCATTTTCGATAAAAGTGGGAGATAAAGCTTATGTGCCAATGCTTTATGGAAAATAAATGGAAATGAGGCAAGGAAGGAGAGAAAACAAATACAAGATACTGCTTACCAAGCTGGCCAGGATTATACAAGTCCAGTACTTGTACTGGACTTGTTATCTGTAGGGGATATGTTCCAAGACTCCAGGGGATACCTGAAACTTCATATAGTACCAAATCATAATGTACTGTATTTATTCTTATACATACACAACTGTAATAATGTTTAACTTACAAATTAGGCACAGTAAGAGATTAGCAACAATAGTTAATAATAAAATAGATCAACATACACTAATAAAAGAGTTATGGGAATGTGATCTCTCTCAAAATATTCTATTGTACTGTATTCACCCTTCCTGTGATGATGTAAGATGATAAAACGCCTGTTGAGGAGATGAACTAAGGTGAATGACACAGGCATTTTGACATACCATTAGGCTGCTATTGACCTTCAGATAACTTGCCAGGAGGATCGTTCTGATCCTGACCATGGTTGTCCCCAGGTCAATGAAACCCCAGAAAGTGAAACTGGATGAGGGTGGGGGGACTACTGTATGAAAGACCTGCTGCTGGATCACACATATGTCTTTAGAAGTCCTTATGGGGTTCCTGAAACTGAATAGTCCTTCTACCTGTATCTTCTTTCTCATTGGTTAAAACTAACTCTCCTTCATATAGGAGTTGTGTTACCTGCCCTCCCACCCTTGCACCTGCACCCAACTATATCCCCACCTCTACAGCTGCAGTGAAGGTCAGCTAAGGTTGAACTTGCCCAGCACTAGAATTGCTGCAGCTGCCACAGTGTTGACTGAGATGGCGACTTTGACAAAGTATGCCCCTTGCCCACAGGGAACCCAGAACAGCTAATAAATAGTATTAGGACATGAAGCAATACAGACCAAGACCAGGGCTCTTCAAGGCCAAGGGGGTTCAGGAGAAGCATGTATCTGGCACACCATCAATTCAAGAACATATTATTTTTGACATGGTTGTGATGCAGTAATCTGAATTTTACAAATGCAACGCTCTGTATAACCATTGCTTATTAAATGCCAGAAGCAGGAGGAGAAGCGATTAGGTATGCTGATTTTCAACTACAATAAATGGAATAATAATGGGTGTTGGAAGAAGACAAATGAAATAGAAAATAGGTTAGTAGTTCATGATTTACCACGTGGCATAGAAACACTTTCTGAATGGTAATCACCCGTTGTCATAGAAGAATGCATTTAAACAGAAGGAAAAAGTGAAAATGATACTTCACCACATTTTAAGACCTCATAATCAAGGGAATGAAAGTGCTGAAATATCAGTAAAGTACCCTGCAAACATTCTGTCAAAGGCTTCCTAAGGAAGATACCCTGGCAGCTCAAAAAAGAGAACGTCAGTAATTCAAAGCTTTCCTCTATTTTGATCAACCCAGTGAAAATCAGGTCTTCTTGTTTTATGATTCTAATGGTGCTATATGCCATTGAATAGCAGAAACTTAAGCTTATGGCCATCTACTGGGTGTTTGAAACTAACATTTTTCAAGGCAATTAATAGAACAATGTCCATGGGAATTATTGATATAGGTACTAATATAAGAACAAAAAAAACACCCTTTTATGGTGAGTATAAAAGAGAACCATTTTTTTTTCTGTGTTTGACTATTGTGTTGAATCATTACAAATATGTTCATAAAT
Organism: Panthera onca; assembly: GCF_046562875.1. NCBI lineage: Eukaryota > Metazoa > Chordata > Mammalia > Carnivora > Felidae > Panthera > Panthera onca. Next base: position 38,959,536 of record NC_138339.1, on the reverse strand, counting down.
ATTAATTGATCTGTCACTTATATGTGTACACACATATACATCAGTTCCTCATTTGCATGTATATGTGGGAAGACAATGAGAATTAATACAAAGTAGCTGTTTAGCTTTTAAAACATTGTGTAAATGGAAAACTAAAAACCATTACCACTGGATCAATTGCACACAATAAATAAAATAATCTACATTTATTTGAAAGTTACTTTGTATAAAATAATGAAGTAGACTTCAAATGCAGAAATGAGAGTCATAAATTAGTATGGCTCTTATCAAAATACTTAAGGAAATTTTGAAAATACAAAGTGACTTGTCTAAATTGGAAAAAGGATTCTAATATCTAAAATATACGTGTGTCAAACACCATTAAATTTGAGAACATTCTTGGAATGAATATGATATATTTTTATATAAAGAGAGAATACTTATTTTAGTATGTTAAAGCTACATTTATAAATACATTATTCACATATTGCCAGCAATAGTAGCAGGAATATATTTCTGTTACTAATGACATGTTCAGTATTATGTCAGTACATTTTTTCCATTTGGTTTTGTAGTGTAGTTCACCATTTGGTGAACTAGACTTGGAATATCATGGGAGAGTGAAAATAGGCCTTCCTAAGTCGGAAATACATGGGAAAAAGTAAACATACACTTTGTTGGTATTATATAAATTCATATTCATGAATGGAGAAAAGAATGAAATGATGCTGTTAAAATTATAGAAGCTGAATATGATTAGGCTCCTGAGCAGAACTTGTCTTCCTGGTTCACCTCCGTCACTAATCAAATTTTCTCTTATTTCTATAAACTTATCACCTCACTTTGTTATATATTCTAAAATTCCAGTTGTGTTTTTTGCTCTTTCAAAGCATATTTATTGAGTGACTGATATGGGGAAGGCATCCTAAAAAGTGCTGCAAAGGATAACAATATTGCTATGACCTGCGTCTGTGATGCTAGAAATTTAACCTCCAGTGGGAGGAAGGTACATGTTATTCTTGGAGTGGAGATGGTTTAGAAACAGTCATTTATATATTAGTATAGATTAATTTCATAGTTGCTTTCCTTAAAATATCTCAAAATGCTGCTATTGTTTGTGGTTATTAATATGGTCTGTCTTTCCATGTAAATTATAAATTCTTCCAGTTAAGGGACAAAGCCAGAGATGTCAGTATGTGTATTCAATACTTCTTTCTAAGCAAGGCTGTTCTAACTGGGAGTCCCACTCTAAGACTGAACCTTTTATATATCTCAACATACAAATATGCACATTGCTTCCTGCCAAAATATTTTCTTTATCATCAAAGGAAAAAGGGAATACATTCAGTTTATTTACTAATATCAAGTGCAAGAATTCTTCCTTGCTATTTGTACTATTTGGTGAATTCTTACTCTGGTTTCATTAATACAGTGCAGAGTATCATGCTTGTTCTCAGAATACGAGTTCTGTAGTCTCTGAGGGTTGTAATTAAGGTAGTAAGAAAACACACGACGAATCACCAAACTTCTTTTGCTTTTTTCTCTAGTTTTATATTATGTCAATACCTTAAGAAAATACTTATTTGAAACACTGAATATGTGCAGTTACTTGTTGATAATAGAAATTTCTAGTACTTGATTATGGAATCTCAGATAATGACTGAAGCTGATCAACTAACTAGTAACAGCAAACAACACTTTGATGCATTGCTATAAAAATTTAAGAAACTTCAATTTTTATTTTAAATGGTTGATGTTGATGGATTTCTATTTTATAACGGATTAACACCAAGATGACATTAATAACAAGTAATATTTTTGAGAGGTTATTCAGTTTCAAGTGATGAGAGATTTATTGGTACTGTCTCCTTACAATACTGCAAGAATTGTACTATATTATCTTATTTTATAGATTAGAAACCTGAGGTTTAAATAATTTAAATAAATTGCCCAATGTGACACCCAAGTGACAAAACATACACTTAGACTCAAGATATCTCTATATGAAACATGGATTTTAACTTCATAATTTGGAAAAAAATAAAGTACACAGAAAAGTTGTAAGGATAACACAAGAAGCTCACAAATACCTTTCACCTAGATTCTCCAGTTATTAAAATTTTGTCATATTTAAACACATGCACATACACACTTATCAGTAGCATTTATTTTATACATGTATGTTTATAAGTATATACGTACATATATAACATTATAATATTTATTTTTTAATCATTTGAATGCAATTTATAGACATTATACCGCTTTACGCCTAAATATTTCAGCAGGTATCTCCTATGAAGGGCATTTTCCTATGTGATCATTGTAAAATTATCAATTCAGGAACTTTAGCACTGATATAATACTATCATTTAATGTACAGTTCAAATTCCAATTTTGCCAGTTATCCATAAAAATATTTGTAGTCTCTAAACCAGTCCTTTAATCTGCAAAATGTATTTCAGACTTTCTGTTTCTTCTATGACATTGTAATTTTGTAGAGTACAGGCTGTTTTCACAATATTCCTCAATTTGAGTTTATCTGATTGTTTCCTCATGATTCAGGTCAAGTTATATGCTTTTGTTAAGAGCACTGAATACCTAATGACTATTTTTCTCAGTGAATCATATCAAGAGGCACTGAAGTCAGTTTGTCTCATTATTACCGCTATCAACATTGATCATTAATTTGCTTGAGGTCTTTGCCAGGTTTCTTCACTATGAAGTTATTTATTTTTTTCCTTTGAAACTGGTAATATGTAGGACATACAATACCATGTAAATAATGTCCACCATCAAACTTTAATCCAATGTATCCATTGGTAATTCTTGCTCAGATTATTACTATGGTGATTGTATAATGGTGATTTTTAGTAATCTATTGTATTTGTTTCCTAGGGCGCCCATAACAAAATTCCATAGACTTGGTAACTTAAACAGAAATTTGTTATTTAATTCTGGAGGCAGGTTTGTTTTTCAGGGAGGCCTCTCTCCTTGGCTTGCAGATGGCACCTTCTTGCTGTGTTCTCACATGATTGTCCCTCTGTCTGTGTTGTCTGTGTCCTAATCTCTTTTTATAAGGACACAAGTCATATTGGATTAGGCCTTATCCTAACAACGGCATTTTAACTTAATTATCTCATTTATCTTATCTTATTTAAAGGTCCTATCTCAAAGTACAGTCACATTCTGGGGTATTAGAGTTTAGGGATTTAACATATGAATTTTTGGGAGGATACAATTCAGCCATAACACCTATAATTTATTCCATATTTATTAGGTATAGGCCACCTTAAGAAAGAGCCTCCTCATTTTCCCCATTTATGTATATGCATATGTATTAGACATGTATACGTATGTGTATACTCTCAGTATAGACTCATGGATTCTTGTTCCATTAATGGATTATAATCCATTATTATCACTATTCATTTTCAGACTATAACTGTTCCAGATTTGACTGGTGGGAAAATGTTCAAGCTGACGCCAGTGTCATTTTTATCTGATGCCCTAATTGGTTGAGACCTTCCTTACTTTCTGAAACAAATGTATGTTGAGACTCGTCTCATATTTTTCCTTGCCTTAACCCTAGAGTCAGCCATTTCTTAAAGAAATCCTGATTCTTTTTAGTATGTAATGGCCAGGCGAGAACACACATTCTTAAGCATTTTATGAAAACAATGTCACAATGTACAAAATAGGATTTAGTGCAAACTTAATTAAATATTGATTAGATAAATATATTTTATAATAAGGCCAAATTTACTGAAACATGGGATCCAAGTGGGAAAATAAAAACAGAAGACCGTCATGATGAAAAAAGACTAAAAACAACTGTGGATAGAATAACGGGGGTATCGTGGGATATAGTATTTTAAGTGCAAACTTTAAGAAATACAGAGGAACTCAAAATATTTTCAGCCCCTATTTTTGGAAAGTGGAACTGAACAGCACAATCTTCCTAATTGCTCTTCTTTTTAGGCCTCTGAGTCTTCATATAGATTTCTAATCTGCTTTCTTGGTAAATCAAGTTATAAAAGACCTTTAGAGTAATGTTCAACAATCAGGACTAAAATGAGAGAATAAATTCAAATACTGCTAGACGAATAGGGAATATTGCTGACATAAGTTGTTAATAATGAAAATACTGACCAGCAGAGAAACTTACTGATGTAGGATCTGTCTGAGAGCATATTGATTCTTGAGTACATTAATCCCTTATAGAGAGGAATTAATGTCAAGGAGTGAGTCATGGGCCAAAATATAAGATACTTTCAAATGTGTTCTCAGAGCTTACAGTGTGCTCATCTGTTGCAACCCCCTACTTGTTAAACAATTCAAATGCTTTCTAAAACCTGATCCTATGATGCATCAGGGAGAAGAAAATACTCTGAAAAGAAATTTCTTTCCTCTTCACCATTTCAAGGCAGCAAAGTACCAATTAGCACTTGGGAGGAAGTGATTTATCATTTTATATAAGGATGCCTTGAAAGAGAAACACATATGTTAAGAGTATAATAGCTCTCATTTATTATACCAGATACTATCCCTTCATATTTTTTGCATTGAATTTGTACAACCACCATATTACACAGCTATTATTATTTCTATTTTATAGGTGTGGAAAATTAGTCCTGGAATTGTTAAATAATTTTAGGCATGCCATACATCTTTTAAGATGTAGATCAAGGATTCAAACACAGAAAGCCATGTCTCAAAACTTTGCATTTTATTATTCTGCACTGCTGTCTTTTATAATATCTGGTTACTTATGAGTGATATAAAAATGATCCAAACAAACTTACTATTGTAGGAAGTTCGATTTGGTTGGTCACCACATTGATATGGTATTAAAGTACTGTCTATAAAAATATCATTAGGCACTTCTATTTCCAGGAAGATGGAGTAGATGTTCTTTTACCTAATCCTCCTACAGAGAACAGCTAAAACCCTGGACATTACATAAAACAGAATTAAGAAGATTCTGAAAGGTAGAAGAAGTATGTAGACTGCTTAAGGATTTTGAAACATGAGCAATGACACAGCAGTGAGTTATGTGGATTTTTTTTCCCTCCACTTATTCCCCAAAGTGTTCAGGTTTCAGATTGGGAGCCAGAGTAGTTGGCAGTCCAGAAATGCCAACAAGTGTGAGAAGAAAAATCAAGAAAAGCCTGCTCTCCTAGCAAAAGAGCCAGGAAAAGGACAGTATAGCAAGATAGAAAACTTTTAGATAATAACTGCACAACTTTAGCTAAGCATCCTAGAAAACACTTCTGTTTCATTCTCACCTCTACCAGCAAAGGCCACATGGGGAATCTAAATTTCCACCTTTGCCAGTCTGTAATGAAATACCACAAACCCTCCATGAGATATTGTCAGAAAAGTCCAAGTGGGAGCTGGACTTTCATCCTCCTACCCAGGAGATAATGAGGCCTTAAACCCCATGGTGTTGGTGAAGACCAGGTGAGTCACTTGAACTTCTGCTTCAACCAGTGGTAATGAGGCATCACTCACAATTCCTGCTGGGGTTGTGTCAGAATTCTTTCATTACAATCCATCAGTAAAGAGACCATCCATGTTTGGTAACATTAGAGGCCATTCAGAGAGCAATAATGAGACACTCCTGCACCTCCCAGACAGGGTAGTATTAATGGAACACTGGTAGGAAATATGGACTTTCATCTCACCAAGTATTAATAAGCTGGAGTACCACTTTAGACAGGAGCATTGTCAGAGAAGTCCTGCTATAATAGCAGATTTAAATGAGATCCAGAATTTCAGAATTTCATATATTAAAATGTCCAGATTTCACTGGAAAATTACTTGTCAAAGCAACGACCAGGAAAATTTCAATTTGATAAAAGATACTTAACAGATGTCAAAATTGAAATGATGCAGATATAAAATTATCTTATAAGGATTTTAAAGCAGCAATTATAAGAATGCTTCAATGAGCAATTACAGGTATGTTTGAAATAAATGAAAAATTTAGTGTCTCAGCAAAGAAATAGAAGATATAAAGAAGAAAGAAAAGAGAATTTTAGAACTGAAAAAAATGCAATAACCCCCCAAAATTATGGATGGACTCAACAGATTGGAGGGGGAAGAAAAATAAATCAATGAACTTGAAGATAGAACAGTAGAACTTACTATGAACAACGGGGAGAAAAGAGACTGAAAAAAAAAAAATTGAGTAGAGCATCAAAGACCTGTGGGGCTCTAAGCAAAGATCTAACATTCATGTCATTGGAGTTGTGAAAAGTACTCAAAAAAGTATCCAAAAAGTGATATGTACTAAAAAAATAAATGGTTGAAAACTTCCCCAAGTTGCAAATAACATAAACCTACAGATCCAAGAAGCTTGTTGAACATCAAACAAAATAAACCCAAATAAATACATGCGGGAAACATCATTGTCAAACTTCGGAAAACTAAAGACAAAGATAAAAAGTAAAAACAGCAAGAGAGAAATAATACTTTACAGAGGAAAAACAGTTTGAATGACAATGGATTTCTTATCAGAAACCAGAAAATTGGGAAGGAAGTGACACAACACTTTTAAGTACTGAAATAAAAGAACTGTCAAATGAGAAATCTGTATCTAGTTGAAAGTATCCTTTAAATGAATGGGACATCAAGATATTCTTAAATGAAGGAAAATTAACAGAATTTGTTGCCAGGAGACCTATAAAACAAGGGCTAAAGGAAGGAATCTTGAAAAATAAGGAAGGAAGAAAGAACAATGGAAAGAACAAAAACATGGGTAAATACAATAGACTTTAATTCTTTTGAGTTTTCTAGATTATGTTCAATGGTTGAAGCAAAAATTATAACACTGTCTGACATGGTTCTTTAAGGAGGAACTATTTAAGACAATTACATTATAAATAAAAGTACAAGTGAAATTAAAGGGAGTTTATTCATTTGAAACCATAAAATATTGATGCCAGTAGACTGTTATGTATTTATAATACCTAGCACAACCACTAAAAATGTGTATGAAGAACTATACTCAAGATAAATCAAAACAAAATAGTAAAGAATGTTCAAATAAGTCCACAGAAAGGCAGCAAAAACAAAACAAATAAAAAACAGTGGTAAAAACAGAAAACAAAAAATAAAATGGTGGACTTAAGCCTCAACAAATCAATAATTACATTAATTGTAAATGTTCTAAAAATACCAATTAAAATACCAGAAATTGGCAGAGTGAATTAAAAACAAAACAAAACAAAATTTGGCCCAACTATATGCTCTCTACAAGAAATTTCAAATAGGAGTTGAAAAATCTCTCTAGACTCTGTCTAGAAATACTAATAACTGCTTTATAATCTTTTAACAAGAAGTTTGAGAAATATGGTAAAAGTTTGCCCCTTATAAAATATAATTAAGTAGTCTGCATAAGTGAAAGATTATAAAGTCAACATATTAAAATATTGATGTTTATTGACAGAAAATAAAAAACTTGAACAAGGATATGGAAGCTGGGTAAAGAAGAAAATTAAGAGATGAAGTGGCAGTGGTCGGGTTTCCTTTTGTAAAATATCTACATCTAGTATACAAAAGAAATGAAGCAGAAAGAACAGAATTAAAATTGTGCTAACATATGAATAAAGAGAGAATTCAAGATTTTGCGAAGAAATAGTTATCTCAAAACAAAACACCATCTCATACTGAAAGGATCCAATTTTATGGGTCTAGTTTAGTTTCTGGAAATAACGAGTTCAAGTGGAGAAAATATTGTTAGCATTTTGAGCCACAATATTAGGTAGAATATACATCAAAACAATAGTGATGTTTACAGTGTGAAAACGATTTTTTAAAAAGTTTGGGGTACCTAAGAACACATTGTTGCTGCTATATTCCAATTAGGGCATTTGCAGTTACTTTGCTATTGGCAAATTCCATTCTAGTTTGCCAATAGGTAGGTATGATCTTATGCTAACAACTTCCCAGCCATTCTAATACTGAAGAAGAAGAAATTTTATCCTTACATAAATCAGTTATATAACAAAATGTACCATCCCTAGGATGTTTAAGAGCTTTACAGTGTCAGCCTATTTCACTGTGGTCAAATGGAGAAAGCAGTAAGTCTCTATGATAGAGATCTAATTAGAGATTCAAAAACCTTATTGAACTGTTGGAGGCAGAGATTTTAAGAATTTGATATTAAAATAATGCCTTAGAACTCAACATTTTAGGGAGAAAAACCCAAAAATACACAAAATAATTATAATTCCTTTCACTTAAGTTTTTTTTGTAAGTATGTATCACTGAGCTAAAAAAAAAAAAGTACAATTTAATAATATAGATTCACATTCAATCTATATGTAATTGGAGTAAGGCTATTACCTCTTTAAATAGAAATAACAAAGAAATAAGTAGCTTTTAACATAATGTGTTGCTTGCTGGTCTTTTTCCACATTAAAAAATATAAATACAAGTTGCAAATGAAATAAGTACCTTTTAGCATAATGTGTTGTGGGAGTATTTCATTTCCCATTGCTCTGGGATTTCTCTCTCTTGTTTTTGTTGAATTTTTTTTTCATCTTGTGCAAACTGTATCTTATTAATACTTTGTTTTCCTTTTACAATATGTTTCTTTATTAAAGCTCTCATATTTTCTCACATTAGATTTGTATTTTAGTGTTTTCATTTTCTAATTTCTTTTTGTTTTTTTCTTTCCAAGAGTTAGAACCTAGCTATAGTTTTTAATTTTACATCTTCATCACATAAATGTAAAATAAGTTTATTATATGGAAAGCTAACCCATCGTCTCAGTAAAGAACCTACTTATGGCCATGCTTAGCTGCTAGACAAAACATTACTGGTATCTAGCATAATGTTTTTTGTTGACCCGTGTTTACTAAATTATTAGGGTTTGGTTTCTGACAGTGGCAATCACATCCTAATAGGTAAGCGCTTTGTGTTGTTCTTCTGAAGCTTGGGAAAAACTGTAACTTGGTTGAATTATATCCTCACTAAACTTGTCACCATTTTCATTTTCCTAGAGTCTAAAGGACTGAAAATAACTTGTAGCTTCATGAAATTGTTGTCTTTTAAGAATTAGTACTTCTCAGAATAAAATTTTCAACTTTCTTAACTTTGACAATTGTCACATTCACGTCTCACTGAGAATGTAATACCTCCCCCCCACCTTTTTTTACAGTGTATTTATTGAAGATGAGGTCCATATTTTATAAGTAGTTGACATAGTTTTTAAGTTTCTTCTAATCTATAGGTGTTCCCTTTTTCTCTCTCTCCCTCTTTTCTCTTGTCCCTTCCTCATTCTCCTGTTCTCATTCTTTCTCTCTCATTCCTTTGGTCTATTTCTCTTTTCCTTGCAGTTTCTTTGTTGAAGAAAAAAAAGTTTCCTAAAGTTTCCTAGAGTTATAATTTTGCTGACTCCATCCAGTTGTATTGTTTGACATGCACTGTTGCCCCATATCTTTCCTGTAAATTTGTAGATATTTGCTTGATCAGATTCAGATCTAAGTTTTTTAGAAAGAGAGGCACCTGGGTGGCTCAGTCAGTTAAGCAGCTGACTCTTGATTTCAGGTCAAGTCACGATCTCACGGTTCTTGGGATTGAGCCCTGCATTGGGTTCCACACTGACAGTGCAGAGCCTGCTTGGGATTCATTCTCTCATTCTCTCTCTCTCTCTCTGCCTCTCCCCTGCTCTCTCTCTTTTTCAAAAATAAATAAATAAACATTAAAAAAATAAAAAGGCAATAAACTTCATTTGTAATGTTGTGGATTTTATCAGAATGACCACAATATCTGGAAGCTTCTCATTTTGTGACATTAGCAGCCATTGGGAACTATTAAATGCATCATCTCCCTCTTTTCATTAGTGCCTGCAAAATGGAGGTATTTTAATCTATAATTCCTTCTTTATTTATTAGCTAGAATATTTCTGTAAAGAGAAACTTCCATTAAGTATTTCATTACCCATGGGCACGAATTTTATGGAAAAGGAAGGATAAGTGCTAGAATCTGTCTCATATTTACTAAAAATTAAAGTTTAACTGATTAAAACACCAGTAGATTCTATTTAAATTGAGAAGGAAATATTGAATATGATTCTTCTTCTTTTTCTTCAAATACTAATACAAGTTTTCATTAAATTCTAAGAGCAGACCTCACAAGATAAAACCAAGTAGATTTTAGAACCTCCCAAAAGAAAAAACTCATTTTCATTCTCACTTACACTGTTCTCGATGATTCTGCTCTAGGAGTATTACTGCTTTTTATCTAGATATAAGGTAGCACCTTGGTACCTTATAGCAAAAGGTTTTCAAACGTCACATGGAGGACAATAAGGAAACTAATAATTCTTTTGCTAAGATTGTCCATATTCCAGCTTTAATAATTTAATTAAAAATAGTTTGTTTAGTTTAAAAAGTTTGTTAATATCCTCAGGGATTTGTGGTTAGATAGTGTTGTTTATGTCTTGGATAAATGAAAACACTTTACCAGAGATAAGCCATAAATCTTACATCTATGATGCTTCAGGAATATAATTGGTAATTTATAATCACAGTAATTTTGAGATGTGTAACCCAAGTGCAGAGGTAATAAAATTAAAAAATTTTGCAAGTCAATCTCAGCTTTTTTGTGTATGTGAAACTATAATTAAATATTACAAAATAAAAAAATGCTAAAGAGTTATGTATTTCTCATATAAACATTTTCAACTTTCCACCTCAGCAGATTTTATATAACTACAGATATAATTGCATTTTATATTTTATGATTCATGAACATCAAAACATAAAACAAGTCTGTTTGCTTTTAGAACTTCAGAACTTTTGAAAATGGTGTACAGTTATAGTTTTTTTTATTAACAGAGATTGGATTTAGTGACTATTTCAAATAGGGGTACAGTATACAAAGTCTTATAAAGGTTTTTTATTTAAGCTTTATGATGGATTTTTGTACTAACAACTATAACTTCATAAAAATGGATAATAATCAAAAGCATGCACTGTTATTTGGATTTAAAAACTAGTTATTTGTATTCATATGTGTATCTGTGTGTCTCTGTGTGCATAAATACATAAAAGTCATTGTTAAAATCACAAGACATACATACCAATCCTTCCCTTTAGCAGCAGGTCAAAAGAACTTTTAGCTCAGTCTCTGAGGATTTCTTTTTATTACAAATATGAGAGTGGGATGTTTAAAAAAAAGGTCTAAAATTTAATAATAATAAAAAAGCTACCCAAGACTGCATTCTGCTTGATGGCTCCAGAGAGTAGAAAGAGATTATGTTAAAGCATAAATGGAGCTTTAACATTTTTAAATCCAGGAGGTCTAATCTAATCTAATCCTTTTCAATCCAATTTTTTAAAATGCATCCTAGACATCAGATTAAAGCATGTGCTTTGCTTTCTAGGCCATTTTAAACAGACTCAGCATCTGTGCTTTCTGACCCTCTATGTTGCAATTTAAAAAAAAAAAGTGATTTAGAAGAAACAAAAATAGAATGAATGCTGTGTGTGTGTGTGTGTGTGTGTGTGTTTGTGTGTGTATACATGTGTGTATATATTATACATGCATGATTTTGCTAAGACTGATTAGAAAATGATTACTATGTGTTTTTAAGTAAATAAAAATGGAGAATTAGAGTAGAAGCCTGTTTGTAAAGACCGTATTTTGGAGTGTGATGCACTAGCTTCTGCTTCATGATCATGCCCAGTGCTGGTCACTGCTTCCATTCACCTCATACCTACTTTCCACTGGAGCGCTAGAGGCCTGCACATACTTTATCAAAGCTGGCTCCACTTCCAGCTATTTCCAGTTTGCTTGAATTATCCTTTATGTGAAAGCTACTGCTGGGTTAATTACCTTTAATTCTTTTTCTTGCAACCCCCCTAGCTAACACAGGCCGGAGACCCCAGAGACTCTCTCGCCAGGTCTCCTTCTACACTGCAGCTTGGCCTTTAAAACACAGCGTATCCCTCTCTTTTTGCTTCTTTCCATGTTCATTACTGGAAAAAAAGAGAACGAAACACTTGCCACATGGCAATTCTTCGATGTCTCTGAAGATCCTTTATCCCCAGTTTGGAATTAAGGTACATTTACTTGAATAATTAAACTTCTACAGAATCTCTATCATCCTTTCTTGTGCGGTCCTTTTTTTTTAGAGATTTAGCACCAAAATAATATACTTAGTTGGGTTTACGTTTTATAATTGTTACTTCTTCTTGCCATAGATTGTGAAACTGCTACTTTCAAGACATCTATTTTTTCAAACTCTGATTCTTAAAAGAGACCAGGTGCTTCTCTTGCTAAAGATCAGAAACGCATTCTGGAGGTAACCGAGCAGTCTGTCAACAGCCATTCGCTGGTTTCTGCATTAGTGCAAATCTCCCATTTCAAACCATGAGTCTAGAGCTAAGAAATATAATCTGTAATTCGGGGCTTTTATAATGTTTTGTTCATTCTGCTAATCCCAACTTCAAATGATACTGTGTTCAGCTAGATACATGTTGATTTCGTCTAAAACTTTGCTGTTCACAAAGCGACAGATCAACAGCTGTGGCATCACCCAGGATTATGATAGTAGAAGGGAATCTCAGGTCCCACCTCAGACCTACTGACTAGGGAAACTGTATTTTAACAGGCTCTCCAGGCAAATTAATATGCACATGGAAGCTTAACAAAGAAGGTTCTAAAAGATTGTCAGCTCCTTAAAGACAGCCCATTGTATACCCTCATAAAATGTGTGTTGAGTTGGATCTTAATACACAAGCCACTTCTATGAGGTCATAGCCAGTTCCGATTTCTGAGCTTAAAAACAATAAGGCATTGGGGAGCCTGCGTGACTTAGTTGCTGAAGTGATCAACCTTGATTTCTGCTCAGGTCATGATCTCAGGGTCGTTCATGAGCTCGAGCCCTGCAGCGGGCTCCACACTGAGTGGTTGAGTATGGAGCCTGCTTGAGATGCTCTATCCCTCTGCCTCTGCATGCCCCCTCCCCCAACTAGTTCTTTTTTTTGTCTCCAAAAAACAAAACAAAACAAAAACCAATAAAGCATTTAAATATAAATAGAAATCTAATTTATAGGCAGTAAGTTAGCAAAATGCACAGTATAATAAGTGTCAATATGTATATAAAGTACAAAAAATAAAGTCAATAAAATGTATTAAAGAAACCTTTATAGAGTTCCAACTGATTTCCTGCTTTACTCATTTCTGCAAATCTATAGAATCTACCTTGAGTCTATACACTTAAATAGCATATAAGGAGAGTAATCAATGTGACAAAACTGTTAGGTTAATAAAGGAACTCCAAGTAGAGAGTTTACTTGTCAAACTATCCCTTGATTCTTCTCCTACAGGTATTATCTCCCAGAGGTAATCTTAGACTTGTTTTCTGCTGAATTTGAGAAGATTTAGTTTCCAAAATTTGTCATTTTTGTATTAAAATAGTTCCAATATTTCCTTTTTTTTTTAAGTTTTATTTATTTTTGGGACAGAGAGAGACAGAGCATGAATGGGGGAGGGTCAGAGAGAAGGAGACACAGAATCTGAAACAGGCTTCAGGCTCCGAGCTGTCAGCACAGAGCCCGACGCGGGGCTCGAACTCACGGACCGCGAGATAATGACCTGAGCTGAAGTCGGCTGCTCAACCGACTGAGCCACCCAGGCGCCCCTCCAATATTTCCTTTTTAAAACATCCTTTTTTTAAGGTTTTATCTGGTGTTATTTAATTTGTTTTTAAAAATTTAATTCTAGTGTAATTAATACAGTGTTATATTAGTTTCAGGTATACAATATATTGATTAAGCAATTCTGTACATCACTCAGTGCTCATTGTGATAAGTATACTCTTAATCCCCTTCACCTATTTCACCTAAAACATTTTTTAAAAGTTTTTAAAAATATCTATTTATTTTGAGAAAGAGAGAGAGAGGGCATGAGTGCATGAGCAGGGGAGGAGCAGAGAGAGAGAGTGAGAGAGAAATCCCAAGCAGGCTCCCTACTGTCAGCACAGAGTCTGATGAGGGGCTCAATCTCACAAACTGTGAGATCATGACCTGAGCTGATATCAAGAGTCCAATGTTTAATCAACTGAGCTATCCAGGCACCCCTAAAACATTTATTTATTTGTTTATTTTTTTTTAATGTTTATTTATTTTTGAGCGAGCAAGAGAGAGAGCATGAGCGGGAAGGGGCAGAGAGAGAGGGAGACACAGAATCTGAAGCAGGCTCCAGGCTGTCAGCACAGAGCCTGATGGCAGGACTTGAACCCACAGACCATGAGATCATGACCTGAGCTGAAGTTGGATGCTTAACTGACTGAGCCACCCAGGTGCCCACTAAAACATTTATTTTTAATACACTCTCAGAACTTCACATTATGTCAACATAAGCAAATGTACTCCACATCCAAGTCTGCCTGCATAATAAGTATCAAACTCTTTCCAAATTAGAGCTCTTTGCCTCCCCTCCAAATCTCTCCTCTGTTGTACTTCCTGTCTGTAAATGACACCACTACTTTCCAGCACCCTCCCAGTCCAAACAACTGAAGATCAACTTAGATTCTTTTTCTAAACATTTTATTTAAATCCGAATTAGTTAACATGTAGTATAATAATGGTTTCAGGAGTAGAATTTAGTGATTCATCACTTATGTATAACACCCAGTGCTCATACCAACAAAGTGCCGTCCTTAATGCCCATCACCCATTTAGCCCATCACCCCCCCCCCAAAAACCCCTCCAGTAAACCTCAGTTTATTCTTTGTATTTAAAGAATCTCTTAAGGTTTGCTTCCCTCAGTGTTTTTAATCTTATTTTTCCTTCTCTTCTCATATGTTCATCTGTTGATTTGTAAATTCCACATGTGAGTGAAATCATATATTTATCTTTCTCTGACTGACTTACTTAGCTTAGCATAATACACTCTAGTTCTATCCATGAAGATCAACTTAGATTCTTAACTCTGTTCCCTATTTCTTGTTGACAGAGTTATTGATCGAAAGAACACCTGTGATCTTAATACTGCATGGCTGCACACTTTCCCTATTTCTTCATATGTTGTGGGATAATATTCAATTTCCTGAGCATGGCCAATGAGCTGTTCTGGCCCTCTACCCTCATTTCCCTGCCCTATTCCCTCATATATCCAAGAGTCCACTCAATCTAAATGACTTGAAGTTCCCTGAAATACTCCATGCCTTTCTGTTCTGTGCTTTAGTTAAATTGATTCCTTTGTAGAGTTAGTATCAGAGAGGCACCTGAAAGGATGATTGGCCAGATGTGGGATTCTCCCCCAGTGCTGCTGCTGATGAGTTGTATGGCTCAGAGCCCTTTACTATTTTTTGTTTCTGAAGTGAGGATAATAAATGTATCTCATTACATTTTTCTTTACGTGATGATAGCTTGAAAAGATAGCATGAGAAAATGTATATAAATTGTTTTGTTTAATAAGCATTTAATATATTTTAGTAGTGTTGTTAGTATTACTGTCTAAAATTCAGTTCTGGTATCATATCTTTCGGGAGGTTTACTTTCCTCTCAATATAAATTAGAGTTCCTTTAGTTTCTGGAACACATCTTTATCATAATATTTATTGCAGTGTCTTTTAATACTCTGTTTTCTTTTCTGATTCCCCTTAACTAAACTGAACTACTTGAGATGACTGGGCCTTTCATTTCTCAGGACCAAAGTTCAGTATAGTACCACCCTAGAATAGAAACTCAATAAATATTAGTTATTTTATATTTCCATTTATGTTTGTAAGCTGTATATCCCAGTCTCAAAATATCTGAAAGCCTCAAACATGTATTATAAAATGATTTAGTAGAGAACTGACTGAAATCTAAAATGTAAGTACATGAGTTAATTTTAGGATACAAAAACTTTTCCCCCTAAATATGTTTTACTTAAATTTTAGAATGTTAGCTCCTACCTTGGTATATGGAGTAAAAAATCTGAAAAGTACTAATATTATTTAATTTTAATGTTTAATTTATATATCTCCATCCTGAATAAATTGTCATTAATTTAAAAATATTTGGCATACTAAAATATGTAGTAACTGGCTAAAGTTAATTATGTGTTATATGCTATTATGTGAAATATATGAAATGAATGATTATAGGATGGATATGTCTTATTATGTGTCAAATTAATAGCCTGAAGAGTTTACAACCATGGGCTATGCAGAAAATGTTACTGAAAGTGTATAGAGACTATTTAAATAGTTTGAGGATCTGTGGCAGTTCTAATGCACATTTTATATCTCTGATAGGAGTAATGAAGGACGTGGTCTGTGTTTTAGTTAATTCTGAATAACCTTTTTATTGCTAGTGTAGGTAAATATCAAAATCAATTATATATGAAATCACTTTTAAAATTATTGCCAAAATGGACAAATTCTTCCCTAATGTTTTCATTTATTCACAAAGAGCAAGAAGCACTGGGAACCTTTGATCCTATTTATAAAATATATCTAGCTACATTCTATCTGTCTATCTATCCATCCATCCATCCATCCGTCCATAACCAGCTGAGGAAATTTGAAGGGAGATACTTAAGAACTATTTTTTTTTTTTCTTTTGGCAATAGTACCTAATGGGAAAGTTATATTCAAAGCCTGGGGACAGGGGAGAATACTTAAAAGAGAGAAAATAAATCTAGACAAAATAGAAAATTGTATTTCCTGGCTCAAAATTATAACGCAGTCTAAGTCAGCAGAAAAAGAAGGGCCCTTTCTCTCTTAAAAGACCTACTGCATAATAGGAAAATCTTTGAAGCAGTATGTAAATTCTATTCCAAGTGCTCACACATGAAAAAGTTGATAAGAAGACCAAGAAAAATTTTGTGGATGTGAAAATGCCAGTCATCTATGATTAGAAACAACATCTACTGATTGATTTTAATTTTAATATATTTCCCTAAGGTATAGATGCTCTTAGAAAGGAAATCAAAGTAATATGAAAAATACAAATATTTTGATCCTTAGAGAACATCCTTGCATACTTCTACCCAAAGCACCTACCATCCCCACTGGCAGCTTGACAACACTCCAGACTGCCATCTACTAATTATCTCAGCTGTCAAATTTTCCCTTTGACACCATTTGCCACCTGCACCGCCTGCTGCCAGGCAGATGACAATAAAATGTAAACTTAAACTCCTAAAGGATATTTTAAAATGTCGCTGGAGAGAGGAAAACAATCTTGTGTTGTCCAACTAGAGAATACTCCTAGGTGGGAGTAGACTAAGGTTACCACAGGAAATGCCAAGCACTAATTCCTTGGGGAATTCCAAAGCACAAATACTGAAATTGTTTTGGTTCCCTTCACTCCACAGTCTACTGCTTTTACCATATGAAAAGAATCAGGGAATTATCTAACATGGAAGGCCAAAAGAGCAATTTCCATAGGTATAGTTTAGATATGAAGCCTGAAGAAAATACACAAACACTCCATGGCTCTTGCATAGTATTTTCCTGGAATTGCAAGATGGAAACAAATAATTGTTGAACATTCATGACAAAAAGAAAAATTAAGTCTGCACTGTGCCTGAACTTCCCTTAAGAACTCTCCAGATAAATTTATATTTTTTCTGCACAAGCAGACCTCATCAAACAACAGATCCCAAAGTGAAAAAAAAATCAAAGTGACTCGTATTTCTTTGGCCATAAGTTAAAGGTGTTTACTTTTCACAGCACAGACACAAAGAAAGAAGATTTGGCCAAGCCTGAAAAATTACTTTTGCGTTGCTAAACCAAAAGGCTTAGACTGAGAAGAGAGGGCTTGAGAAATCAAAGAGTAAATAGAGATTACTGCTGCATTACTTGCCTAGGAGCTTAATTCTCCCCACCAAACAAATAAGGCAAGCAACCACACCTGCTAAGCGTTGGCAGTAGAGAGGACTTGGCTCTGAAGTCAAATGGAGAAGGTGGTTTCAAAAGGAAGCCTTGAAATTTTGGACTTTCATGAGAAACTTACTTTCTCTTTTTCATAATTTCTGTCTGGATTTTTGAACCTTTGGATCAGTGCTGTGGGGCAGAAGATGTGTATAGAGGTAATTCCATGTTGAGAATGAGCTTGGAATGGCAACCAGAGCAGGCAAGATAATGCCAGGGCCAGGACCCCAGCTGCCTCCACTGGCTGCTGTAGGGATGGGGAAGTTCAAGGAGGACATATGTGTGGAGCTGGTTTTAATCTGAAGAAGGATATTGAAGAATTGTGGTTGAGGGGGCAGGTCTTATTCCGGGTAGAATAAATATTACATTCATGATATCTGGGGCAGAAAGACAGCAAAAATGAAATGTAAACCAAATTTGAAAGCATAATTCATTACTATTGATGTAGGACACAAGCAAAATAAAATTGTAACCAAAAAAAATCTGAAATGGGGTTTATAAAGAGAAATAATAATGGCTAACATGGGTTGAGTGCTTGCTACATGCCAAACATTGGACTGAGAACTTCAGATGCATCAATTCATTTAATCTTCCTGACAGCTGCTGAGGAAAGTGTTACTGTTATCCTATTTTATGTTATTTCATTTCATTTCATTTCATTTCATTTCATTTCATTTCATTTCATTTCATTTCATTTTTTAATGCCTACTTATTTATTTTGAGAGTTTGAGAGAGTGCATGCACATGAGCAGGGGAAGGGGAGAGAGTGAGGGAGAGAGAGAGAATCCCAAGCAGACTCCGCACTATGACTCCAGTGTGGGGCTCGATCCTATAAGCCATGAAGTCGTGACCTGAGCCTAAAATCAAGAGTCGGATGCTTAACTGAGGCCTTAACATACTGAGGCCTGGATATCCCATCTCCACTTGTCTTTGGATAAAACTCACTTTTCCTATGTAACTTGGCACCAATATCACTTCCTCTGGGAAGCTTTTTTTGAACCTCCTCCCCCAGGGCTGAGTTGGGAAGCTTTAACCCCCTAGATTTCTGCCATCTCCTTATCATACTGTCTTGTAACTGCCTGCTTACCTGACTATCTCCCCAGTTCTACTTTAAAATCCTCGAGATTATATCTAAACAACACGTCAGTTCCAAAATTCTAATGCATTGTTAATCTTGAACAAACGTTTGAATGACTGACTGTATCATCACACTTGGAGTCATATAATTAACTTGCATACATCAAACACATGTCTTAGGACGTACAGTGGTCAAATTATATGAAATGATTTTATTTATTTAAGTGTTTATTTTGCGAGAGAGAGTAAGAGAGAGAGAGAGCAGAGAAAGGTCAAAGAGAAAGGAAGAGGAAGAATCTCAAGGAGGCTCCATACTGTTAGCATAGAGCTGGGCACAGGGCTCAATCTCATGAACCGTGAGATTATCACCTGAGCCGAAATAGAGAGTTGAATGCTTAACCCACTGAGCCACCCAGGTGCCTCAGTGATTTTATTTTTGTTAATGGAATTTCTGCTGTGTATAATGGATAGTTGGAGAACTGTCTTGGCTGGCAGCATCCTTGTATAAAAAGTCCTTTTTGGGAAGTGACTAGCGTTTGGGGAGAATAACTACAAATGCATGACTACTAATTGTGTCCCAACTTTTCTAATGTAGTTTTAAAATGAAAAGTAGTTCATTAGAAATATTAAGGGTAGGCAATATTTTATTCTTTTTTTATAGCTGAGTAATATCCCTTTGTGTGTGTGTATGTGCGTGTGTGTGTGTGTGTGTGTGTGTGTATGTGTATACACACACCACATCTTCTTTATCCATTCATCAGTCACTGGGCATTTGGGCCATTTCCATAATTTGCCTCTTGTAGATAAAATGCTGCTATAAACGTCAGGGTGCATGTATTCCTTTGAATTAGTATTTTTGTATTCTTGAATAAATACCTAATAGTGCATTTGCCGGGTAGTTCTGTTTTCAACTTTTTGAGGATGTTCCATACTGTTTTGCAGAGTGGCTGCACTAGTTTGCATTCCCACCAACAGTGCAAGAGGGTTCCCCTTTCTCTGCATCCTCGCCAACATCTTGTTTCTTGTGTTGATTTTAGCCTTTCTGACAGGTGTAGGTGATATATCATTGTAGTTTGATTTGCATTTCTCTGATGATCAGCAATTTGGGGCATCTTTTCATGTGTGTGTTGGCTATCTGGATGTCTTCTTTGGAAACATGTCTATTCATGTCTTCTGCCCATTTTTTAATTGGGTTATTTGTTTTTTGGATGTTGAGTTTTTATAAGTTCTGTATATATTTATAATAAATATATAAATATATATATATATATATAAATAAATATATAATAAACTTCTATTTATAAGTTCTGTATATATACCAACCCTTTATCAGGTATATCATTTGCAAATAACTTCTCCCATTTCATAGGCTTCCTTTTAGTTTTTTTATTGTTTCCTTCTCTGTGCAGAAGCCTTTTATTTGGATAAAGTCCCAGTAGTTTATTTTTGCTTTTCTTTCTATTTGTAATGACATGGATGTAGCTAGAGAGTATTATGCTAGGTGAAATAATTCAGTCAGAGAGAGACAAATACCATATTATTTCACTCATATGTGGAATTTAAGAAACTAAACAAATGAGCAAAGGGAAAAAAAGAGAGAGAAAGAGGCAAACCAAGAAACAGACTCTTCCCTATAAAGAACAAACTGATGGTTACTAGAATGGAGGTGGGTGGGTTTGGATTAAAAAGGTGATGGGAATTAAGGAGTGCCCTTATGATGAGCACTGGGTATTGTATGGAAGTGTTGAATCACTATATTGTACACCTGAAACTAATATTACACTGTATGTTAACTGATGAGAATTTAAATATAAACCTAAAAGAGAAATATTAAGGGTAATGGAATTAAAATTTGTCATAGAAATGATGAACTCCTTACTGCTTATTTGGTAAATCTGATGATATATAGCTGTCTGCTAAAATATTTATGTTTACTCTCCTCAAAGAGAACTGTGATTTTTCTTGAAATATTTTTTTTCTGATCCAGTTGGCTGACTGGTCTCACAGTATAAATAAAGTGAAGGATACAGTAAACAAGTTAACTTGATTTAGAAGAATTTCCCTTTCACTTATTAACTCTTTCTACAAACTAGTAGACACATACCATCAAATAACAAAAGTATATAATAATATACATCATAGTCAGGAGGAAAGGTAAGGTGATTTTGTGAGAAGCATTGGAATGTTATTCCTACAATTATTATTCATAATTTACACTGTTCCAAAAAAATTATAGGGGCGCCTGGGTGGCTTAGTTGGTTAAGCGGCCGACTTCGGCTCAGGTCATGATCTCGCGCGGTCAGTGAGTTCAAGCCCCGCGTCAGGCTCTGTGCTGACCGCTCAGAGCCTGGAGCCTGTTTCAGATTCTGTGTCCCCCTCTCGCTGACCCTCCCCTGTTCATGCTCTGCCTCTCCCTGTCTCAAAAATAAATAAAAATGTTAAAAAAAATTTTTAAAAATTATAGTGGATTATCAACAGATTATAGTGGATTATCATCTGAGAAAAAAAAAAGAATAAACTTGCTTCACCTTACTGAGTCATTATGTCTCCTAACAGTTTAACAATAGACAAGCCAGCCTGGCTCATTTGGGCAAAAGCACAGCTTTTTGAGTTGTAGTCACCAAGCCACCTTGGGAGGACAGCATCGTAGGCAAGTCAGATTAGTGAGGAAAGAATGCGAGGTTCAACGACAGTGCTTTTTACTGCCTGAATTCCACACCCTTTGAGGTCCACCTCACATCTACTTTTAGACTCTGCTTGGCTACCGTCCTTCGAACCACTATTGCTGTTTGCAGAAGGTCCAAAACTTGTTTGTCTCCTCAAAACCTCTCCTTTTCCCATGTTTGCCTTTGATAATGTGCGGTAAATGTGGCATAACAAAAGTACACACTGCCTGTAAAATCCACTTCCTTCTCGCCCTGCAAATTTATGCTCAAGAGGGGTTAGACTTATCACCTTCTTACTGGGGCCACATAAATAACTGACAGTGATTTCTTTTCTTGATAATAACCATTAACTGAAAAATCTCATGATCCCAGAACCCCAAATTTGTATCTGCTATAAGCCAATCCTAAACTACCTTACAAGAAGTGAAGGATAGTATAAATTGTTCAAATTAATCAGAATCCCCACACCTGGGGCAAAATGTAGTTGAAACACTTGAGCTATAAAACCAGATGGCACCCTATGTTTATATAAGCTGTTTGCCTAGAAACTGAACCAGATTTGTAAACACTAAATCAATATTTGAAGGTTAGGTGCCAGCTGTTTTTCAGGATGCCGTTAAGTGACTGGAGCTCATCAGCGGGTCTCAAATAAGAGGCATCTTTTAGCCTGGCCACTGTACCTACATTCCTCTGTTTCACAGCAGCCATGTGAACCTTTCAGCCATTTCCACAGGACTCAACAAACCTCACACAGATTGTCACCACCCTGCCATGATTTTTTCTCAAGAGTTTTATTCATTTAGTGCTGCAATAACTAACTAATGGACTGACTGTTTATTTGCTTGGCATCCCTTCCTAAATGCTCATTGACCAGTGATTCACTTCGACTTGCATGTGGTTTTGGTTTAATTTGCCATTTTACTGTTGCCAGGGACCATAGTAGTTTACCCTTGCCATGCACCAGTAAACTTTTTTTTTATAATTGGAGAGATCTGTCGTGCTTTTCAATGCCACATGGCAGAAGGACCTTAAAAGTAAATTAATAATAAGAGCAATTAAGTGAGTATTTTATCAAGTTATTTGTTTGGGAACAGCTGAAATCAATACGTAAAATTTAATACCAGCTCGTAATAAAAAGGTTGTTTCCATGATTCCTAACCCGTCAAGTCAAACATTTCTGCAAAAGCTGATGCAGTTTTCAAGTTTTTATGTTTACTTCCATTAAACTTGAATGTGTTTCCACCCAGATCTCATGTATATACTTCCTGTCCTATTAAATGGAAATTCTATGGATGATACAGAAAGTTAATGTTTATTGGAGAGTCTTGTTGATGTAAGGAGACAGACTAAGTTTGTATCTCTTTAGCACACTATATTCTATGAAAATAAAGTTTGAAGTTTGAATTATTGGGTTTTGCGATTTACAAATTATTAGTTATATCCAGAAGCCACTTAACTCCTCAGAGCTCATTTCTTCATTTAACATAGGGCAAAAACTCCAGAGGATTTTATGAAGATTAATTAAAATAACATATGCAAAAATTGAGTAAACTATGGTGACTTAAGCAGTAAATTATTATCTTATTCATATCTCAATTTAAATGCTTTAAATATCTAGTTTTTAAAAGCATACTATGTCCTCAATGTTAACAATATATACTAGAAACATATACTAGATGTATATTTGGAAGCTGGCTCTTTTATGATGTCAGTTACTTCTAAAATAGTTTACAAAGGAAGGGAGGTAAATGTTTTAACTTTGGATGTCTTCAGATTTAGGGGTTTTGATCAAAAATCTAGTTTTGAGTGGAATGGTCTGGGGAGAAGGCTGGGGTAATGATTAATAATATAATTATAAATTTATGTGAATGACTAAATTAGTTAAACTGTTTCAGGTATATCTGTCAAGCAAGGGGTTTCTACTGTAATACAAAAATAAGCTATGAAACCCAAAATATTTAAAGTAGTTTACAGCTTGTGCTTGAATTAGCAGATACATCAGAAGAACAGAACAACTTTGAACTAGCCTATGTGACCATGTAGTATGTAGCTAATCAGAGTGGAAATAATTGGTTATTTAATAAATGATGCTGAAATAACTGACTGTATAAAAAAATCATAACAACAGGCTTGTAGATTCCCATGTCATAGCATATGAATTCTAAGTGGATTATATAAGTACATGTAAAGTGGATACAAACAAAATTGGAAGAAAATAGAGGTTATTAGTATTGGTAAATAAAACTATGTTCTAAACATGAAATTAATACAAGTCAAGGAAAATTTGATTTAACTATACAAAATTAATATAATAAATATTAAACCAAATCCAGAGGGTAGATAATAAACAATTAATAAGACAAGCTTGAATAACTTAAGTTTGTGAAGAACTCAGAAATAAAACAATATTATTCCAAACTGAGCCTAGGAGAAAAACAACCCAGGAAGATGAGACACGAACAAGTTAAAAATCTACCTGATAATTAAAATCTACAGTTAAAAGAGTCATCATATAACATACGCCTCTTATTAAGTCATGGTAACATTTTAAATTTAATTTAAATTTAATTTTTAAACGTTAATACATCCATATAATTAAAATTCAAAGGTAAAAATGCCCCCCTATCACCTATTCTCTGCTCACTAATTCTGTCCCAGGAGATAATGAATGTTTGCTATTCCTTATGGAAAAATTTTTTTAATTAATTAATTTTTAATCTCAATATCAGTGAGGCCTCAGTGAAAAGTTTTTGAGGAAAAATGCAGATGACAATGCAAATTGATAACAGCCATCAAAATTTTGGCTATCCAAGCTTTAGTATGTTTCATTGTTGACTCATTCATTCTCATTCCTCATTCTAGGAATTTAACTCAAAGAAATGGACATAGGAGCAAAAGTTGTGAATTGATTATTAATTACATCTTATTTAGAGATAAGTTAGAAACAAATGTAATATATAAGCCCTCATTGAAATGCTTTTTCTACCCTGTAGTACAAGTATACCATTTTCCTCTAATTTCTGCAGAATACACTATTGAGAGTCCTTATTCTCAGAAAACAGAAAAGAACAAGTGATAGAGAAAAGGAAGGAGTGGAGGAACATGGCAGGAAGATGAGAGTGGAAAGATTTTTGATGACTCTTCTCTGCCCATTCATTCATTCATTCATTCATTCTTATTCCAAACACTGAACACTTTTTAGTGCCTACCAAAGGCTAGTTATTGATGATACATCATTGTGAAAAAAAAAAAAAAAAGTAATCAAAATCCCCTGCCACATAGCTTAGAAGATAATCCCTACAGAATCATATGATGGCAATTTGCTTTTTTACTTTTTTGAAAATTACGTGGTTCTTTGAGATACTTAAACTTGATATGAATTTTTAAATCACTCTATCCAGTTTCAATAACAATACCCTCTCCAATATAAAAGTACAAACTCTTCTGGGATTCTGGCTAGAGTTGAATTATGTTTATTATTAACTTCAGAAGAATTAACATTTGTATAATATCATCTCCATGGGTGGGAATAAGGCATTCTCTGAATCTCTTTAGGTGGAATGTTAAGTCCTACTATTATTTTATTTTTTTATTTATGTATGTACCTTTTCTACATCATTACATGTATTTCCATAAATGAAAAATAAAGTTAAAATATTATTAAAATAAAATAATAAAGGCATCAGGGAAAATTGATGAATGAAAAAAGATTTTTATGAGCAATACAGGAAACACATAAAGAATAAAGGGTAAAACAAAAACATAGACATAATTGTAACTTAAGAAGTTTAAATGAATGAGAATGAAAAGAATCATAAACAGAAAATAATAAAGGTATTTCCAGTATATGCAGATAAATGTTAATAATCATTTAAATTCATTCCCAGAGTTTGATGAGAAAATAATATATCTATTATTTTCCAAATAATATATCTATTATTTTCCAAAGGAAAAGATAATAAAAAAATAAATCCAAATGAACAGTAAACATGAAAAGATGTTCAACCTCACTGCAAATGCAAATTAAAACAACAAGAAAATGGTATTTAATCAAAACATGGATAAAATTGTCAAATACTGATAACACCATCTACAGGCAAGAATACAAGTAAACTAGTGGTTCTCATACATTGGTGGCAATATGAATGACTGTGACCTCAGTGGAAATGGATCTACCAATATCTATCAATATTAAAGACAAAAAACTTAAGACTCTCAATTCAATTTGGGGAATTTAATGTAAAGAAATAAAATCAATTGACAAAACAGTAGCAAGAGAGTTTATTGTGACTTTGTATGTAGTGATAAAAATACTGTAACAATCTGATCATCCATTAATAGGGGAATAAAAGATTATATCATGGTACAGCCATGCTATGAAATTAAGTGCTGTTAAACAAAGAATGAAAGCTTTCCTGGTTAACTTGAAAGGATGAAGTTGAAGAGTAATTTATCAAGTATGATCCACTTTTTTGGTAAAACAAACAAAAAAACCCTTCAGTCTTGACCCTTGCCAATCTAAATGTGTGCATTTGAATACAGTATAAATGCAGATAAAGTTTTGAAAGTATGTAGACCCAACTATTTCTCAGGGAATTAGATATGGCTAGGGCTAGGGTGAGAGAGTATTTAATTTTTTCATTCTCCAATGCTTTAACAAATTACCATGACTTTATACTAGTTAATTTTATTTTAAATATAGTGTTCAGAATTTAAGTTATAGTTAAAAAGAGAACAAAGCAAATTGCAATAATTTATGTTTTAAATTGAAACTAATCAACACATAAGTATTTGGCAAACTAATTCTTACATGTAACAAATTTTAAAAATGTCAAATTTTAGATTTACTGTAACTTTAGACTTATTCAATAATTGTTTCAATACAAAGTCTTGTTATATTGTTATTGTTGCTTACTCAACTCATGAGGAATTTTACAATATACTTCACTTATTTTTACTAGTATTACTTTGTATCTCTGATTCCTCTAGTATATCCATAGGTATCCTTTTCCTCCTCTTTCTATAGTAACATAACCAATTAAACAATTCAACAGAGCTGTCTGGTAAAAGATATTTTAAACATTTTTGATTTTCTCCATGTGTCTTTGTATGCATCCCTATTTTCTCTGAAACAATTCTCTGGAAAGATAAAATAATATTTCAAGTAGGTAGGTTGAATGAGGGAGGTTATCTGAAATTAAATGTGAATAAACTAGGTATCTTTACAAATGTGGATATAGCCTGCTTTTTTTTTTTAATGCTTATTTATTTATTTTGGGGAGAGAGAGAGAGAGAGAGAAAGAGAAAGAAAGAAAGAGAACACAAGCTGGGGACGGGCAGAGAAAGAGACAAAATCTGAAGCATGCCTCAGGCTCCAAGCTATCAGTGCAGAGCCCAACTTGGGGCTCAAACTCCTGAACTGTGAGATCATAACCTGAGCCAGTCAGATGCTTAACTGACTGAGCCACCCACGTACCCCGATACAGCCTGCTCTTTAGGAAAAATATCTTTTAAGCTAATTATGTTATTCTTTCAGTAATAAATTAGGGGAAAAAAGAAAAAGAACCTTAGAAGCCATATGTTTATCTGTCCACATTTGTTTACTAAGGAGACCAAGATTATTTAGTTATTGTTGCTTTGTTTTAATTTAACTGTGATTAATTTTTGCATATAATCAATAATCAGTTATTTCATATATCAAACTGATTAGAATTATTGTTTGCAAATACTGTGGTTTCAAGAAGCTTTTGGTTCTTTGGGTTATACTGATTAATATTTATAGAATTAGAAATGAATTATTTTTAATTAATTTATTAAATGACAATATAAACACATTACATGGTAACATAAATAACCTAATTATTACAGAAAATATGTTTTCAAACAAGAGAGAAAAATTGATTTTTTAGTTATCTGCAAATCTTTTGAATATCTGATTTAGAAGAGTACTGGATAGTTGTACATTCTTCAGTTTACTGGGAAAAAAATATTATAACTTTGTGGGAAAATAAGAGCAAAAAAGGAAAATAATATTTTGGTATCATTATGAAAATAATTTTGACATTATAGATTTCAATAAATAGGTCTCCATGTCCCCCAAGGGGTCGTAAGACCACACTTTGAGACTACTGACTTAGAACATCAATTTAGTAACACATATAACTACACTGAAGGAAAGAAATAGACTGCATGCATATCATGAAATTATGTACTCTAGGTGGAGGATTCATGAAATCTAGCCCACTGGAATGCACTGATTCTTTCTAAATGAGATGGACTGGGCTGTTTCCATATGAGTTAGAATCGGATAGAAGTAATTGACATCGCTGGAAGACTGCTTCTCAGGATCAAGGTTATGAATAATTCTAACAGTTACTTCACCTCCCTTTATTTCAGAATCCTGGAAAGGACCATCCAGCTAGCAAAATTAAGTCACTTGTGGCACCCTAGCTTTCCATGAGTGAGGGAAAATAATTTCTGTCCCCTTTTCTTTCCATGTTCAGAACCTTAATGTTCTCCGGAATTAAAAAAAAGAGTTTGGAATAGCAAAACTAAGACAAGTGTGTACTACTGTTTCTAGCAGGGATTGCCCATTTGTATTTTCTATTTTTCTTGGACAAAAGGTAGTGAAGTAGTAGGTCCAAATAGGAGTATCATGTGGACCTTCATTCTAATCATACCTCGGAGATTGTCAGGTACTAAGGTTGTTGAAAACTGCAGGGCAGTAGGCACTTTACTGAATAAGGCAAAAAATTAAGGCTTTAACAATGAACAAATTATTTCACATTATCCAAATTCATATTTCATAAAGGGCTACCTTGTAAAGCCCTTGATATTATACTGAATCTCAAGATAGCATTAAACACATGATGGCAGAATTTAAAGTTAATTGTTGTGATCCTGACCTCCAAGTCTTCCGCCAGCCGGAAGGTACCACTTTCTCCCCTAAACATTTGTCAACTGTTTTTTTCTCTATAGTCAGCCATCTTCTAAAACAGATGTTATTTGATGGGAAGAAACCTGAAGTAAAAGGTTCTTTGCTTGTATATCACTATTCATCTTTAAAAGTGTAGAAACTTTCAACAAATCCTTTGAGTGGCATATTTGTTGGAATGTGGTAAGCCCCGACTTTGCAAACTCTTTTTTAATAGTAAGTCTCCAATGAGAAGGCATGCTTAATCGAAAAGAAGGTCATAGATCCTTTCACATGCACTAGAAAGGTCATTCTAACACCAGCAATTTTGAAGAGAACCAAAGAAGTAATTAAGCTGCCAATAATTATAGAAGACTCTTATGGAATAAATTGCCCTTGACCTCTATTTATTTTGGTCAGGAAATATCTTACAGGATTTTATTTTTATCTGGCTACTAATGCAAGTTAATTTTTTTCTTTCATGCTAAAATAAAGTCGGGGCAAAAAAATGATATACTGAGGAAAGAACAATAACTGGTGTCTGTAATATGCACTTAATTTTAAAATGTAGATCCACAATTTAAAAACCTAGAAATATCAGTGTTGTTTTGTGGAATGACCTCTACACTCTTTGGAACCTATTCAAATCACCCTCAATGGACATTGGACAATGGTAGCCATTAACATACTTGTCTACTTGGATTAGCAATAAATAGCTATGAAGTGCCTGCTTTTATTCCTCTTAAAGTCTTTGGGAGTTCTTAGAAAGTCAGAATTTAAGTATTTTTTTATTATTTTATTAAAATATTATTTTTTAAAAGCTATTTGAAATAAATGTCTAGAAATTTTGAATTTCAAGTAAAACTAGAGGTATCTGTCAGGGAAGAATAAAGAATAATGTGAAGGGCATTTGGAAAGGGGAGTTATATATAGTTTGGAATAACGTATTTGATATAATAATTTTATTATAATTGAAATTGAATTTATTTTAAAATGGCAAATACCATTCCAGTTAGGTATTAAGGCAGATAAGTTGTTTATTTGTTTGATTTTCCAAAGAGAACATGGGTTAAACATGGTTGAAAGCCCTCAACTTAGAGAATTACAGTTTTTTTGTTTTAAGTGATTGGTCATCAAAAGTTTCTGTAAGAGGGATTTACTAAAATTAAGATTCTTTTAAGCTCAAAAATTCTAAGATACCTAGCCAAATATTAATCACTAGAAATGGGTGATGGGTATAAGGGAGTTCATTCAATTCTCCTTTCTTTGAAATGTTTGGAATTTTCTACTATAAAAATTATATGATGATGGCCTACAGTAGCTGAATAACTTGAAATAGTCCATGATGAAAAAGATATGTCAGAGGTATAAAAATATTTTGGCAGGAGGAGTGAAAATTAACAGATACGCTTCTTTTTAAACATTTTTAAAAAGTAATTAGAAGTATTCGCCAATTTTATGATTAAGAACGAGAGATATCTACTGTCAGTACCTGTAACTGAATGGGTACAACTTAATGGAAGGACATAAAGATATCGGAAAGGGTGGGAATGCACATTAAGCCTGGGACAGGTGAGACTGCATTAGGGGATAGGGAGGGAAATAAGCAGAGAAAAAGGAAGCACTCAAGCACAGACTAGAACAGAGAGAAAATAAAAAATGAGGGTTCTCGTAGGAAGGAAGAGGTCCACACAAGAAGTTAATAACTACATAAAACTACCTAATACACAAAGAGACATCAACTGTTTTAAGACCTGGCGCCTCTTACTTAAGTGGTCAAAATTGCCTCTTCCTAGATTTGTGTCCCAGTTTACTGGTAATCTTTCTCCTTTCTTCTTTCATCTCCAATACAATTTTCTAGAGACACTTGGCACTTTTCTAGATTATGAGAGAGCTAAAGCTGAATAAATTATTGAAATGAGGAAGCCCTGGGTACAAATGCATTTGTTTATTTTTATGGAAGAGATGGGAAAACCTTAACGGAGATAGGCAAGTTACAGAAACTTAAACATTTGGGAAATTTTTCTTCAGGTTGAATGAAATTAAGTATAGACTTTCATGGAACTGAAAGGCTGGCCAGTGATTTGTTCTTGTTTTTTTCTGGAGTGTTCTTCAATACAAAAAACAAATTCTCTGCTGATACCCATTTAATGTCCTACAAATCAATTCAATTCTGACACTAACTCCCTAGTAGAGTTAGTACAGACCCCACAGATTAAGGGCATCATCCCACTGCTTCTACTTTAGATACCAGTCTCAAGTCCTAGGTTGTCACTGGTACTTCTGGCCAATCAGTTATAAACTGGGGTTTCCAAAAGCCCCTTCTCAGGTTCCAGATTTTGCTGGAATGGCTCACAGAACTCAGGGAAACACTTTATTTACATTTAGTGATTTATTGGAAGGATGCCACTCAGGAACAGCCCAATGGAAGAGATGCATAGGATGAGGTATGGGGCATCAGAGAGGCATAAAGCTTCCAAGGCCTCTCTGGGCATACCACCCTGTAAGCGCTTTGATGTGTTCACCAACCCTGAAACCCAGCTAATCTCATTATTCAAGAATTTTTACAGAGCACATTTTCCAGTCCCACCCCTACTTTCCCAGAGGTGGGGCTGAAAGTTCCAATCCTCTAATTACTTCATCTTACTGGGACCAGCCCTATCCTGAGGCTATCTAGAGACCCCTCTAAATAAACCCATTAGCATGAACTCAGGTGTGTTCAAAAGGGGTTCCTTATGATTAACAAAAGACACTCCCAAGGTTCAGAAATCCAAGAGTTTGAAGAGCTCTTAGCTAGGAAAAGGGACAAAGACCAAATATGTGTCTTACTTTGTCACATTTTTAAAGGAATCTTTTTAAAATAAAAAAAAAAAATACTTCAAATTTCTTTGAATAATTAAAACAGTATAGTTTGTGAATAATTACCACCAATTAATCTCTAAAGTAATGAGTT
Organism: Panthera onca; assembly: GCF_046562875.1. Classification (NCBI taxonomy): domain Eukaryota; kingdom Metazoa; phylum Chordata; class Mammalia; order Carnivora; family Felidae; genus Panthera; species Panthera onca. The sequence continues at coordinate 38,928,061 of NC_138339.1, read as the reverse complement.
ATACAGTAGTTGATAATCAACTACCTTGATTATCACATTACCTTGATGGATTTGTGCTCTACAAAAAGCATTCTCTACCATATGGTTACCAGGCAAAGAAACAGTTCCAAACTCAGTTTCAGGTAGTTCTGTTGGAAGAATCAAGACGTGAGAGACAAATGTGGGAAAGGAAAGGTTTCTTTATTTAGGAAGGTGCAACCTGGGAAGATGGAGGACTAACATCTCAAAGACTGTCTTCCCTGTCCAAGGGAAGCTGGAGGGTTTTAAAGGGTATGGCACTGGAAAAAGGAGGGGGTTTGGTGTGCAGGAGAAGCAGGTGCCCAGGAAGTTGGTCTTATGTCAACTAGACCCTGAAAAGACTTATCGGCATCTGTGGCAGCTGTTTTTGAATGTGATCAGGCCTTATTTTTTGGGAAAGTTTGGACATTCATTCCTCAAGGCCAGGGAAATGAGATTTCCAAATCTCAAGGAAAGTAAATTAGTTCTGCCACAAACCAAAGGAGTGCATAAGCTTGAAGTAATTTACCCTTAAGATGGGTCAGAGTGCTGTTACAATATGTCCTTCTTGGAATTTCACTGGCTCTGGTGGGATGAGCCTGTATAAAAATTTAAGTTTTAGTCATGACTCTCCTTTTGTAGAAGAAATAATTGGTTCCTATGTTTTCAATTATCTTCTCTCTTACCTTTAGTTTTATTACTAATCCCTCTATAGTTAGTATACATTATTCAATCTAAAGATCTCCCCCGAATAAAGGGAATTCTTTCTTCTCCTTTTGCCCCATTTTTTAGAATCCCTATTTGATTAATCAATTTATCTGTATTTAAGTTGAACAGACCTCTCTGAGGAAGGCAAGACTAAATAATATGACAAATTCTTCATGACTACCATTTGTGGTGAACATGAAGAAGGCTGTCTTTACAGTACTTCAGGACAGGTTACTCCTTCTTTTCCTCCATTCCTCCCTCTTCCCCTTTCTCTTGCTCTCCATTCTTCCCTCCTGTGTTCACTCTCTTCTTTCTTTCATCTTCCTTTTTTTCTTGCCTCTTTCTTTCCGCTTTTACTCTTTCTGGCCTTCTCCCTTCCTTTCTGACTCCCATCTCTCTGCCAGTCATGTTGTTTTATTTTAATTTATTTTTTAATGTTTATTTGTTTTTGAGATAGAGAGAGACAGAGTATGAGCAGGGGAGGGACAGAGAGAGAGGGAGACACAGAATCCGAAGCAGGCTCCAGGCTCTGGGCTGTCAGCACAGAGCTTGATGTGGGGCTCAAACTCACAAACCATGAGATCATGACATGAGCTGAAGTTGGATGCTTAACCAACTGAGCCACCAGGTGTGTCCCCCCCTGCCTTTTTTTTTTTTTTTTATTGCCTCATAGCTAACTTGCTCAGACTTAGTGGTATGAAACAATAACCATTTTAGTATGCTCACTGTTGTGTAGGTCAGGAATTCAGGAAGGGCATAATAATGATGACTTGTCTCATTTCCACAATTTCTGGAATCTTAGCTAGAAAGATTCAAATGACTGGAATCTAGAATGACCTGAAGATTTCTTAACTACCTTGTCTGGCATCTGTATTGGTATGATTGGTATGTATTGGCCAACCCATCATGTGGCCTCTCTGTGTGGTGTAGCTTCCTCACAACATGGACACTTTAAGACAGACTTCTTACAAGTTGTCTCAGGACTGCAAGAGTGAGTGTTGTAGCAACATGACTGAAGATGCATGTGGTTTTATGACCTTGCTGCAGAAGTCACATAGCATCATTTCTATCACATTCTCCTTGATAAGGCAGTTGGTCATAAGCTCAGTCTGATTCACTGAGAAGAGATAAAGACCCCACATCTCTATGAGAGAAGGGTCAACAAAATCACAATCATATTTTATAACTTCTGTACTTCCTTTCTTTGAAGAGACTTGGAACTTCCTCTTCACATCTGCCTATGCATGTAACTGGCTATGAGACTATATTCAGTGAAACCTGAACTAGTAGTCCTGTACCAAATGGTGACCATTAACTCATTTATTTCTGTGAAGTGAAAGATCTTATTCAAGCGAGAGGTTAATAAATAAGTCTACTGATCTGAGAAACATAGTACATTTCAATTGTATTCTTTTATTTTTTAAATATTTATTTATTCATTTATTTTGAGAGAGAGAGTTGGGGGGAGGGGTACAGGGCGACAGCAAGAGAGAGAGAGAGAGAGAGAGAGAGAGAGAGAGAGACAGACTATTAAGCAGGCTCCACTCCTGGCACGGAGCCTGACATGGGGCTCGATCTCACAACCCTGAGATTATGACCTGAGCCAGTTGAGAGTCAGATGCTTAACGCACTGAACCACTCAGGTGCCCCTGAGTTGTATTCTTTTTAAACACTCTTGGACATTAATAGTGAAATAGGGTAGCATTTAAACAGGTTGGCATTAATAGGGAAACATTGCTCTGAACCTGTGATAGAAATGTCCTGGCTTCTCTGAAGTTGCTTTGTCAATGGACCTCATTTCCCATAATCTGGATTGGAAGGTCCTACTTCATTCAAAGGAAGTGTCGTGCATGAACATGGAGCTCACACAATTGAGCCACTGTTCCATAATAAAAAGGAAGGAAGGAAGGAAGGAAGGAAGGAAGGAAGGAAGGGGAAGGAAAAGAAAAAGCAACAATATGTGGGCTAAATCAAAAAGAGGATTACCAGAGAACTTTTTGTTCCTTATTTCAACTGGGAATGGCATACCTGGCATGTTTCAGAGACTAGCCACATGTGTTGTATCACTAAATAGAGACATAACAGCAAAACTCCCAACATCATTTAGACACTGTAGATTTCTCAGTTCAGTGATTTTGATGTTGATGGAGACAGACTTCCCGTGAAAGTGCAATGATCTGCATGCCTTTTGATCAGTGTCTTGGTGCAGATTAATATTATTTCACATGAAGCTAGCAAGACCCTGTTTCTCTATCTGTGGAATAATTTCACACACATGGGCTTTCCGAAGATTTAATATGGGTCTTATTAATGAACAATAACTGCTAATGGGTATAATGCCTGCCCGATAGAGGTGCATATAGATTTATCTGTATAGGGAAAGGTTTGTTTTCTGTAGCATTTCAAACAACTGTACTAGGTACTTAGGTGACATGTCTGTCACTTCAAACATATTAGTATTGAAATTGTAGCACTTCACAATTGAAGTGTATTACACACTTGAGATACAGTAAACTACTGTATTTGAATTGAATCATACAATCATAGATATTAGAGCCAGAAAAGACCTATTAGGTTATCATGTCCATCTACTGCCATTTGGCATTGTTATTTACAATACATTGTTGGATCTAGAGTTAAATGCCTCAAACAATAGGCCTACTACCACTGTGCCAAGAATATTTTCTTTTATTGTCTAAAGGACTTGCTCATTGAAATAGTTTTTTTTTCCCTTAAATTCAGCTGAAATTTATTTTTTGCTCAATTTCACTCCAATGTTGTCATATCTCAATCTTCATTCTATAGCCTTACTTCTGCATTATCTCTTCTTATAGTGACACTGTTTTAAAGACTGATTCATTTAAAGGCCATACTTTAAACTTCAAAATGGCAATTTCTTTTCTGCCCAAATTATGTGATGTTTTAGGTTGGCTTTCCCAAGAAATGGGCACTAAGCCAGGATACGAGTGAAACTAGTTTATTTGAAGATGGTCCCAGGACATGCTAGGAGGTAATTGAAAAAGAGAGACAAGAAAAAGACAAAAGCCAATAAAGGGTGAATGATCATACCAGTGGCATTGTGGATAACTGGATCGCACCTCTACTGCAGATATTGATGATTTGTACAGCATACTGCCTACGAGTTATTTCTCCAAGAGACAAGGAAGCTGAATTATTATATTCATGTAATAACATGCTTCTCAAAACATTTAGTCTAACCAACATAATTCATTCTCCTTAATTCTTTTACCCAGAAACATCCAGAAATCTGACACATAGTAGGATGAGAGATTTTTAGTGTGACCTATTTTTCTTAGGAAAAAAATAATTGAGGTTTTGAAAATAATAACATTTAAATATCAAATACAGAAATGTTTGTCTTTGGTCATATATTTGAGGATTCATTTTTATTTAAAAAATACTTTCGTAAACTTGGAAGTTTTCAGGAAAATTTGTAGAATTTCTTTAACCTCATCTCTTCAGTTTTACCTATTTATGGAATTTAATGAAATATATAAAACATTGTGTATGAGTAACTTAATGGCAGAGTGAGAAATAAGTAAAATATTCAAAATAACTAAAATTTACAGTTAATGGCTTATTTATAAAATTTATGGACTTTACTCACACAAGAAACTCCCAGTTTTCACTCAGAGCCTCTGTGGTCTTATACTGAAGATAATTATAGCTAGAGTAGTCATCTGATTTCCAACCTCCCAATAGATTACAAGCAACAAAGTACAAAGATCAGAAGGTTTGCAACAAATAGATTCAGTTGACAGAAATGATTATATTTGATAGACCAGTGGTTCTCTGTATCTCTAGGACTATCAGAAACTTGAGATACAAATGCCAGAATTTTTGATTCAGCAGGACTTAATTGGTCCCTGAGAATTTATATTTTTAACAAATTTCCAGCTGATGCTGTTGGTCCAGAAACTCCATGTTGAGTATCATGGGGATGGACACGGGGAGGAAAAATACAGAAACTATGAAAAGTTTTAATTTTTTATGAATGAATAGAGGAAAGCCCTATACAAAAAAACTGGGATGGGACCATTAGATCTAGGGGAAACTTTCCTGCTCATATTAGCAGACTCTGTGGTCATAATCATATTTTACACAGTAAAATAATATATAGAGTTAACTCTAACTTATCAAGAAAGAAAAATGCACAGAAAGTCATGAAATGGAGGTGCCTGGTGGCTTAGCTGTTTGAGCATCCAACTCTTGATTTTTACTCAGGTCATTATCTAATGGTTTATGAGATTGTATTTTGAACCCCTGCTTGGGATTCTCTTTCTCCCTCTCTCTCTGCCCCTCCCCTGTTCTTGCTCTCCCTCTCTGTCTCTCAAAATAAATAAACATTAAAAAAAAACCTCATGAAGTAGTTACTATTTTCGAAAATATAGCCAGTCAATATAATTTAGTTAGTAAGAAGTCTCTCTCAGTAAGAGGATAAAATATTAATTATCTAGGACATTTCATCTATCCAAAATAAGTCATTGCTCTAATGTCCTCTGTGGTAGGCTAAATAATAGACCCTCCCAATATAATTAATATAATGTTCTAATTTCTAAAACCTGAGAATATTGCCATGTATAGGTAAAGAAACTGCAGATGTCATTAAGGAAAAGAGCTTAAAATGGAGAGATTATCCTGGAATATCTGGATTGGCTCATTATGGCCAAAAGGGTCTTTATAATAGGGAAAAAGGAGATAAGAATGAATAGAAAGCAACATGACAGTGGAAGAGATTGGAAAAATGCAGCCACAAGCCAAGGAATGAGGACAGCCTCTTAAAGTTGAGAAAGATGGGACCCTGGGGTGGTTCAGTCAGTTAAGCGTTTGAGTTTGGCTCAGATCATGATCTTGCAGTTCATGGGTTCACAGGTCATGATCTTGCAGTTCATGGGTTGACACCCCACTTTGGGCTCTGTGCTGACAGCTCAGAACCTGGAACTTGCTTGGGATTCTGTGTCTCCCTCTCTCCCTGTCCCTCCCCTCACTCGTACTCTTTCTCTTTGTCTCTCAAAAATAAACAAAAAAATAAAAGCTGAGAAAGGCAAGAAAAGGGTTCTCTTCTGGAGACTTCAGAAGGAACTGACCTTGCTGATACCTTGATTTTAGCTCCATAAGAGTCATCTCTTCTGACCTCCAGAACTGTGAGACAATCAGTTTGGGTTGTTTTAAGACACTCTGTGGTAATTTTGTACAGCACCAATAAGGAAACTATTACACCCTGTGAAGCTGAACTGTTTTCCTTCATTATTATTTTTTACATAATGTGACTCTATCAACATTAGGTTTCTGACATCTTATTTGTGTGTGCACATGTATAGGTATGCTAGAGCACAAGTCCAAGGCAGAGAGTCGTAGAACCTGCCATAGGAAAAGTAGGAAGCAGTAAAGTCAAAAAGGCTTTGTGCAGGATACTAAGGAGTTTAGGCTGTTCGGTTTTCTGTTTATTTGTTTAATTATACCAGATAAAGTTCCAGGCACTGTACTAAATGAAGTGGTGGCAAACATGTTATGAAAAGGGCCACATAGTAAATGTTTTAGGCTTTGAAGGCCAACAGGCAAAATGGAGACTATTATATAAGTACTTAAATAATAAGAGAAAACGAATTTCCACAGATATTGTACGGATGAAATTTTAAAAATTGAATGTAATTTTATTTATATTTTTTAATTTTATTTACTTATTTTGAGAGAGAGAGAGAGAGAGAGAACCCAAGTAGGGAAGGAACAGCAAGAGTGGAAGAGAGAGAATCCAAACAGGCTTCATGCTGTCAGCACAGAGCCAGTCACAGGGCTCGATCCCCGGAGCCCTGAGATTATGACTTGAGGCAACATCAAGAGTCAGATGCTTAGCTGACTGAGTCACCCAGGCGCCTCAAGTATATTTTTCTTTAACATAATGTTTATTACATAGGTATACTAATGAGATAAATAGAATTATTTTTCTTGGGTGCTTAATCCAGGCTCAAAGTTAGTGTTTTCTGTGAGAATTAATTGCAAATTGTGTAAATTATGTGTCAATATTGATAAGCAAGTTAACTTGCATGTTATAAATTTGTTTGAATATGGCTTCAACTTTCTATGGTTTCATCTGGTTGAATCATTTCATCTGTGATTGCTGTTTATTTGCTCAGATCTCTGTATTTTATTGTATTCTGAATCAATCTTTGCCTTCAATGGCATCTTGTTTAAATTTTTTAATTATTAGTTAACAAAATGTGAATACCATTATTTTTAAATTTAGTCTTTTGTGGATGTTTTGTTAAACCTACAATGTAAGTGAAACACATTTTCATTTAATAGTGTTACTGGTGTATGTCTACCAATAACTAGACTTTAAGAGATTAACTCATTGTAAGTCAAACAAATCATCCATATCTTTATTGCTAAAGCAAAATAATATAGACAAATATGCAGATATGCCACCAAGATGTGTGTTTTCATAATGATAATTCATAAGAGATTAGAAACTGAGTTTCTAGTGTTAAATACATTTACTGGGTTATTTTTAATTGTATAAATTATGGTTTTGTAATATGTCTTCCATATATGTTCATCCTTTTCTTTTGTAAACCAAACGAATATCCTATATGGATTAAAGATATTTTTTAATTTGTAAGTATTTGGATTATTACTCAAGTTAGTCATTGGCAAAAATATTACTATTAGAAGTTTGAGGAAAGGAATAAAAAGTATCTTTTCATATAAATCAAGTTGTCAGGATGCTTATGGACACAGTAACTAAAATGACTTAAAACAATAAGGAAATTTATTATCTTACAAAACAAGAAATTTGGAGGTAAGACATTCTAGGGTTTGAGACTTGAATGTCATTACTCTGCACCTGTTTTTTCAATCTTTCTTAAAAGTTGTCTTTAGCATTCTGGCTTTGACCACACACCTTGTCAGTTACAGGCATCACTGTTTCATATGGCCCTATAAAAGTCAGAAAAAGGTAATTTGCCATATCTTGTTCTTTTTTTTTTTTAAATCAGAGAGAACACCTTTTCCACAAATTTCCTAGAATTCACAGTTTATTTTTTTAATATAAAAATATATGAGTAATTTAATATAAATAGCAAATATTTACTGTTTACTGGGTAAACACATATTCTTTACTTCTGTTTCTGTGAGTTTATATTTAGTTAGAAGGCATCAGTAATCACCAGAAGTGACTAGTTAAGGAAGAAGAGAAGAGAATATGAGGGATTAGTAAGGATAGCCTCAGGAAGCAGAGGCAACAGAAACAGACTTTACTGACTGGTTTGAAATTTTTCAGTTTTGGCCTTCAAACCACACTCTATGCTTAAATATTCTTTACATTTTAATTTACTAAAATTTAAATTGGCTATTTTCCAGTAAAGCACTTTAGAATTCCATTTCTCCTATAAGATAATCCTGTTCCAAAGGAAAAGGAAGAATTAATTTCCAATTGATCTTTGTCTAAATAATCTGTTCCCCCTTCCTCTTTGCAAATCATCTACTAAATGCATTCACATTTTAATTTATAATTAAATTTTTTTTCATTAGTTTCACTTATTTATTTAGTCTGCTCTTTCTAGTTTGATATCTGGCACATAGATTGTTACAATAGTCTTCTATCTGCTTTTATTTCCATTATTACCATCTTCAATTCACCCTGCAAACCTGTGCTTAATTAATCTTTATAAAAGACCATTACTTTTGTGCTGCTACTCTCAATGACTCTTAAAACTCACAGTTGATAGCTCCTAACTCATGGTCTTTCTCATGAAAATTGGTTTCTTTTTCAGTGTTCTCCTCTTAGGAAATGGAACTCAAATGTAACAGCTCAAGTCAGAAACCTGTCTTTTTTGAACAACTCCTTAAAACTTATCTACTACCCAACTGTTTTCAAGTCCCATTAGCTTTGTTTTCTAAGTGTAGTTTAAGTCTGTATTTCTCTCCAATTTTATTGCAACTATGCTAATATATACTGCAATAATTCCTGTTTTAGATACTGCAAAAACGAGGTAACTGGTCTACCTCACCTATTCTTGCCTTTCATCTTTAAATATACTCTTTACATACAACTAAAAGAATCTTTTTAAAAGTATAATTCTAGGGGTTCCTGGGTGGCTCAGTTGGTTGGTTAAGCATCTGACTCTTGATTTTGGCTCAGGTCATGATCACAGGGTTCCTGAGTTTGAGCCCCACGCCATGCTCTGCACAAACAGGATGGAGCTTGCTTGGGTTCTCTGCCCCTCCCCTGCTCATGCTTGCTCTCTCTCTCTCTCAAAATAAATAAATAAATTTTTAAACATTATATTTCTAGTCATGTGGTTATCTTCTCCCTTCCTCCTAATAATGCTCTATCCCCTTTCTCTGTTTCTTAAAGTCCTTCAGTGGTTTCCTGTAGCTCTTGAGACAAACACCAGATTTCTGAACTTCACCTACAAGGCACTAGCTACAAGACCTAAATCTTTTTTTTCCCAAGCTCATCTTGAATTATATCTCTCTTTAGTCTGTCTTCTCTAGCCCTAGTGGTCTTCTTTCAGGACCTTATACACTTTCCTTGGTGTCTTCTTTGTTTACAGAAGTATTAGCCATTCTTCAGATGTTTCAAATTAATTCCTTAAAGATACTTTCTTCAACCTTCCTATGTAACTCCAATTTCTATTATTTGCCCTTATATCACTATGTATCTCTTTTTCATTTGCCATAGTCATAATTTTGTATTTTTAGGTGTATTTTCTTTTCATTCAATTCTTTGCTTTATGAAGGAAGGAATTGTGTCTGCTTCTGTGTATATATTTGGTACATATTTCTGAATGAATGAAGAGAAGTGGGGTCTTTGTCCTAGGCAGGGTAAATTCTAATCATATCTGCCAACATTTTAAGGTCACCAATAATTTAGTACTCTTACCCTTCTTATATTACTTCTTGTTAGACATAAAATAACATTTGAGATGAGTAGAAGAGTTTTAGTTTGCCCCTGAGGTTTAAAAACAGCTCTTCCAGGTTATAGAAGATGCATGAATATACTATATAAAAAGACAAGGATGGAAAACCTATAGTTCTGGGTTTGTCTTGTGATCCTCAGAGATTTACAAACTACTTTTAGAAAATGAGGAACAGCATCACAGAGCTTGCAAGCATGATGACCAAAACAATACTATGTACATGAAAGTTCCCTAAATGATATTAAAATTAAGGTGTTTTTTTTTTCTGATAAAACTCAATAGAATTTTTAAAATATTATAGAATGGTGACTATTAAGATATATTTTTGGATTGGTAATATCAGTTCTTAATATTTCTGCAACAAATTAAAATACCTACTAATTCTAGCTCCTACCTCTATTTAGATTTGTCATGTTGAGATTGTCTTGAAGCTAAGCAATGGTCTTGGAGCCTGAGGGGAGATTCTTGTTATTCCACAAGAGAACATGCAATGGAGAGTGTCTGAACAGAAACAACAGACATGGGAACAAAAGCAGCACATTGTGTGGGTGAAACTTCAGAATGTTTAACTCATTTGGTACTGGGAAAGTTAGAGTTGGAATAAATTTGATGGAGGGTAAATATCAGGAGTAGAGGGGTAAGAGACAACATTAGAGTGAGGTAGACATTGAGTGTTCCTGCTGACTTCCTAGGAAAGAAGTGGAATGTGGCCACTTATGAGATCAAGTGATGGATTTGTTTTCTTATCATCACAACTTCATAATAACTCAGTTGATTAGTCATATTCTCTTGAGTTAAATTTGCAAAGTGATCTTCCATTACTCATACTGGATTTAAGTCCTAGAATTTATTTCCATTTTCTACTTCATTTTCTGGTCTGCTTGGGGTGGCTCTACCCTCAAAATCAGAAAGAGTGTAAGGGGTCAGTCCTCAAAGTGGAACGGTTATTTCTTTGGGAGTATTCTCTTGCCTCAAAGCAAAGGCTTGGGTCATGGTAAGATTTTTTTAAAAAATGGGATTCTCTGTAAAAACCAGGCATGCTTAATAAAATAAAGAACAAATTGGAAAGGCTAAACTTTTTATATGAATACAGTTTACATCTCTATATCTACTGTTATAGAAATATGCCAATAGAAATGATTTCTTGCCATTTAATCTTAAATTGAGATGCTCAAAAGAGCTGCCCCTCTACATCCTAGCTATAAGACTTTGGGGCATTGTTAAAAGGAAGCTTACGTTTGGAGGAATAGACCTCAAGCAAGTGTATCTGGATCAGCTTACTGATTGGTAAATTGGGCTAAATAGGATTGGGGTGGGCAGGATGATACAACTTATTACAGTCCTGATGTCTAAACCATGGACAGTGCAAATCTCATTTGAAGACTTTTAGCCACTTTATTCCTTGCTAGAGGGATAGCCCATTTTTCCTGATTGGTCTTTGGGAGACTAGTGGTTGAGGAGCCTTAATTAGGCTTTAATCAGCTTATGATTAAGGGTGAAAAGAAGAATGAGTCTTTTAGCAAGCTAGGGAGGCAAATTTTACTCTTACTTTCTCTTGTTGGTGCTAAGACTCCTGGGAGAGAAGAATATAAAGATTAGGCTACATTAGACAATTTTAGGCAGGTGAAACTATCAAGATATTTTGCTTTTTGTTTTCATTTTTGATATAATTTTGAATTTCTTAAATTTGAGTGTATGTAATGTGTAGAATGGAAATAATGGGTGCTTTGATACTAGGGCTAAATATAATACTCTCAAACAGAATAATGCATATACAGAAATACATGTAAAATCTGTAAGAGAGCCATTCTGAAATAAGGTGAACTTGACAAGCTTAAGGAATTACTTTTTGTATTGAAAAATAAAAACACTAGACAATTGGATACAAAAGATACTGAAATATTGTTAAAATAAGGCACAAACTATGTTCTCTACTGGCATCTGCATCATAGCTCACATGGAAAAAGTGCAGAAAATTCTGAGGAAATTGCAGCATATTTTATGTACACTGTTCCTTAGAAGTGAGTTATTATAAGTTTGTCTTATTCATCAGCTACTTTACCATGTGCCTACTATGCATGTGGCCCTGTGCAGTGGTTGGGGATTTATTTAAAAAGGAATGAAGAGAAAATGCTGGCAGTCTAGTGAGGCAGATGGCCCAGTAGATAAATAAGCACATTACAACTTAATAAGATCTGTGATACAGATCTTGAATGAATTTTGAGAAAGTACAATGGGAGGGTTCTCATGTGGCCTTGGAGGAAAGATTGTATCCAGGAAATAGTTGGAACTATCCTGGGTGGTAGATGGAAGTTTACTAAATATAGATGGGGATACCCAGTGAGGGCAGAGCCTAAATAGTATTCTTCATATTTCAAAAATGTGAAATTTTATGAAATACTAAATTTGACACAAAAAGGCAATGCTATTTAGTATTATAAGGAGAATTTTCTGGAAGCAAGGGTTGATTCTTGTGAATTTGTGTGCAGGGGCGGGGGTAAAGATAAGAGGGAGGGGTGTATAGGGAAGAGCAGGAGGGATTAATCCCCATAAACCATGCATCTGTAGAACTCTTTAATGCAAAAGGTTTTCTTACAAATTCTTATTTGATCCTCACCATAGCCCTATGAGCTAAGAAAGGCAGGTGCAGGGTATTATTTCCCCCATTTCATGGTTGAGAAAACTGAAACATGAAGAGATTAGGTAACTTGCCTAAAGTCAAACGATTGCTTCTTGATAGACTGAGACTAAAGCATAGATCTCTCAACCCCTTGATGGAGCTCTACTAGACCACACTGCTGCCTCCACGCAAACACACACACTTGGCCTTCCTTTTGTTTATATATGAATTTTCTTAAAAGTCTTGAGGAAAGCTATGTATTCTCTTTCCAAAAGAAACACACCCCACCCCCACCCCACCCCCACACACATATTATCACCCCACCCCCACACACACACACCCCCATCCAAATTTCACAAAAGCCTATCCTGAATGACTAGATCCCACATTCTATAATTTTACTTGAGGATTTGAGAACTTCTCTAGTTGCATAAGTGGGCTCGTGACTATGCAGAATCTATGACTATCAGCTTATGTCCCTACCCTGATGCAAACCCAGGGAGATAGTTCAGTGGTGTCACTGACCATATGGTGGCCTATCATCAAGAGCTGGGAGCTGTGCAATATACTTCATCTTGTTCTGAGTTTTAAAAATCAGGAATCTAGATGCTTTAGGAATGGAAATGTGTTAAAAATAAGAATATTTTATTCTAAAAATTGAAATGTATGTATTACTGCAGTGGTAAATACACCTGGGATTGATTCCAGTACTTATTCACATTACATTTCTAGTCTAAAATTAACAACATCATCATTTTTTGGATTCTAAGTTATTAGGAATCCTTTCTATCTTTTAATTTTGGTTAAAAAAGTAGCCCAGAAAGCTTACCAAAGTACATTTTATTTATGTTTTTAGTGTTTTAAAAGTAGGAAAGTGAATTCATTCCATACCATTCCCTTGACTTTAGCTGTTTTGCCATTGTTAGCATAAGGGATGCCAAAAAGCCATGACTGGCATATCTAGAAGTGTTCAAAACTTAATTTTGACTTGTGAAAACAGAAACAACATTGACCTTATTTGGGAGAAAGAGCAGCTTTCTCACAGGAGAAAGTTTCTCCGGCAAAAGGAACTCAGAAAGCTGAATCCCGAGGTCCCTGAGATCCCTGTGTGGGTTGTGTCTTTTCAGATTAACACTCAGAGGACAGTGGAATCCCAGCATTTTCACTTCCCTATACCGCCAGGAGTTTCTCATTTTCCACACTTTGTTTTTTCATTTTTCCGTTTTCATTCCCCCTTTGAAAACTTTATGTAAGATAAAAACAGGAAAATTCCTAAGCAGAGTTCTTGAATTTTCTGTCCAGAAACAGAAGTGTTTCTTAGTGTGTGAAGAGGAAAAATAATCTACATGTTTTAATTTCATGGTATTACTTACACCGATAGACTGTGAACCCTTGAACTTCTTATTATATCATCAAATTGAACTTCTGAACTTTTTCCAAGAGCCTATAAACCTGAGAGTGAAAGCTGCGTGAAATTGTTTTCCGAGGCCTCCCTCAGTGTCTGTCCAGTGATGGTGTGCTCTCGATTAAAGAGCAGAAGTGCAGCAGCATGAAAATGTCATGTAAAATGGGCAGTTCTAAGTGTTTTCTGGGGATTCCAGTAAGATACCTACCTTTTCTTTCGCCCCTTTTTTTCTATCTATAAAACTTAGGATACAACCTACCCTTTCTAATTTGGCAGAACACATTTGGGAATTGTACAGATTGATTCAGAATGAAATCCATAAAGGGCTTTGCACTGCTCAGAGATCTCCATGTAAATGCAATTACCTCATGGTTTGCTACAGGCACCCCACCATGTGTCCAGTGTCACCAGCCTTATTGCATTCTATGGACAGTTGTATGGCATTTGTAATGGCCTGTTGAAGTGAGTGTGCATTTGACATCCTTCAAATTCTTGCTTAAGTCCTGGCTCATAGAGACTCAGGGTCATGAAAAGTTTTATTCACACTTCTTTATGTTTCCAACTTCACAGTAAAGTGCTCCTTGCCCTGAGATTGACCTTTAACTTCAAAGCTAAAATCATTATGTAACTCAAAACAGCCAAACTGATATTGCAATGAATAGAAATGAAAGTCTTCAATTTCCCTGGGAAGATTTAGCAACAACCTTACTTAAGGAGCACACACACACACACACGCATATGTGGGTATATGTGTTTGTGCACATATATTTAATAAATATGAAATGATTTAAATATATACTAGTGACTACACAGAGAAACTATTGTAGGGAGTCAAGAGTATAGCATGAAGACTAGTGACATAAATTGCTTTCTGTATTGGAGCTTAATAATTATTAAGTGATGTTCTAAGTAAAAGGAAGGTAAAAGATGTCTACCAATATGATGAGATGGTAAACTCATGAACAGATGTTAATACACCTCTGTACTCCTGTAGTACTTATGAGAGATCTTAATAACAATGATTTTGATGGATTTCTTGAATTGTACATAGTATTGGAACACTAATCTGAGCACAGAATAATGAATTGTCGTTCCAAATGTAACTAAGATTTTGGCCCAGTCATACCAAATCAGGTAAGTCTTTAATTTAGAAAAGGAGAAAATAATTGGGTTGCTTAAAATGTACTAGTGACTATATAAATGCTTCATGATTGGAAAGTCTGAGAATTTACCTTAAATTCAGCCACTATATTCACTAAATAATAAAAATTGATTGAGTGTTGACTATTTGCCAGTATGGTTCTAGGGCTAGTCCTACAGAGGTTACAAAACAGAACAAAATGTCTGCCATCAAGTCTTAAATTGTTTTCTATTTGTGCTAATCTTGGGAGTTGATGCATGGCAAAGCAATAAGTGCTAGAGATATATCACATAAAAGTATATCATTATGTGTACTGAATTAGTGATATTGTAAATTTTATCTCATAGACTTCCCACATTACTTCTATATCATATTATATCATAAATATGTAAGAATAAGAATATAGTCCTTCCTACACAGCTCCAGTATGGCATCCTCAAAGCTTCGTATGTATTCAGTGAAGAAATAGATCAGAATACTCAAGAGAAGTAGTAAGAGTGACATAGTACCAGTGTGGTGGCTTTTATTGAATAGTACTTGGCCAATTGGTAGTATTTCTCAGTATTTTTTTTTCCTTTCTTGTGAAAATACACCAACACCTGCACTGCTATCCTGAAACTTCACAAAATAAAGATATTTGCTTTATATATCATAGTATATTATCTAACGCTAGCTATTCTTCTCCAAGTTTACTAACTTTCAAATTCACATGACCCGTTTACTTTCTTGACTGATTTAAATTTCAGGACTATTAGGCGAGGTAAGAGATCAGAGTCTTTCATGGACACATAAAACTGATTTCTGTCCCCATATATCCACTATTACATTAATTTTAATTGGTGCAGCATGTCTACTGTTCCTGCTGGCTAGAAATCATCCCATTGCCATTGTTTCATTGGGTTAAATGGGAAGGGAGATTATATTTTTAATTTCTTTTCCTAGGAGGAGGGAAAGATCAAGTTGCAAAATTTCTTTTTGGAGATTAAGAAGAATGCCTATATCTTGGGGGACTCAAATAAAAGGCCTACAGAGATAAGGCAGGTAATATCAATGAAAGGGTAGAATGGGCATCATGAGGTAAAATGACACTCAGCCACAGTGTTAGCAGCGCTAGGTAGAAAGAAAGATGTGGCAAGCCTGCATCTCATCTTAGACATCCTATCTTAGTCATCTTCGGATGGCTATTACCCTATGAGGATAGCCAGGTGCTGAAAACTTTTGGAGTTTTCCAAAGTACCCACAGTTTGTGGGTTTTGGTTGAAATACCTTGAATTTAATTGTTAGGCCAAATACACACATCTTTGTCTAAATATAGGGCTATCATATAGTAACTTTTGTTCTAAAAGATAATTACCCCTGAGGAGTATCCTCTGGCCTTTCCCTTTATCAAGTTAACAGCTAGGGAAGGGTTCCTTTTGAGATCCCCTGAGACAGTGGATCTGGGACTAGTACTCTTCAAAAAACAAATATAGATATAGTAGCCATAGTGTAGAGGAGGGAAACGAGAAATAAAGTTACCACTTTAAAGGATCAGACAAGTAGAGGCAACTAAGCAAGAATTTAGGGAGCAAGGAAACAACAAAGGAATACTAAGTTAGGGAGGTCAACTCCTGGTTGAGAAGTGCTCTGGAAAGGATCCAGAGACAGAAAGAAAGATGGTGCTGTGGGAAATGCAAAAAACCCTCCATTTTTCCTACTTCACAGTTTTGCCTACAGCTGTCCATGAGCCCCTTAGTGTGAAAGTAAGAAAGAACTTTGGTCTCCAAAGAGAATCCTCCTCACCCCAGAAGCAAGAAAGATTACAGGAACGACATCCAATAATCTTGATTATGGTCACCTAGAATGCCTCTAAAGATTGCAGGTACAGATTAGAGTTCTTTTTTTCTAAGTTTTTTTGTTTTTAAATAATAATTTAGTATACAGTTTCTAGGCCCAGGAATAATAAGACTTTAGTCATCATTAGACAAAATCATGCTGAATATAAACACTATCTATTTTCCTCCATGTTTTTATATTTGTATGCAGCATTTGTCAGCATGGCAGCCATGGACAATGATAAAGTGCATTTTTCTGCTTGGGTGGTTAGCCCTTTCATTTTTACAAGTGACAAAATAAAAATCTGCTGAAGAGTGAACATGCTGCTTTCACTGTGTCATCTCAGCCCTGCGGGTCATTTTATTATAAAAATGTAAAAATCCAGTCAATTTTATTTAATCAGCTGAAAAGGAAAAGTGTTTCCAGGTCATTAATCAAGTGCTCCTTCTCTGTGGGACTTGTCTCTTCAGAAACTGCCATATGAATCATTAATAAAGCTGGAAAGATTTTTTTTTTTTTTGCCAGCGGGTTTTTGAGAAACCTAGATGTTATTAATATAACAGAAGTAAAGTAATTTTAGGTCAACAAATAAAGCCTTCTAGAGCCATTGCCTGTAGAATTGCACCTATGTTATTAAAAGCAGCTAATTCTTTACTTTCTAAACATTTAATTGTTGGAAATGTTGGGAAATGTTCAACTGTTTAGATTGTATATGATTATATATTCCATAATTACATGTTTTCTTGAATGTTACCTAACCTTATATTTACAGTAAACTTTTATTATGTGAATTGATCAAAACATAATGAGACAGTAGGAAGAGATAATTACTACTGTATCTATAATAATAATAATGATAGTAATTAAACACAGCAAACTGCATTCACATAATGTCACGCTTGTGCTTAAACCCATAAAAGCAAGTCATGAAATAGAGGCTTGAAATTTCCTCCTGGAAGAATTTTGCTGCTTATGTTGATATTGTTCACACGTCTCTATTTTTCAAAGATGGTCTTGACTTGCATGAAGAAAGACATTTCTAGTATTTGACTAGCAGTTGTCACTCACATTAGAGATCATGATCTGATTAAAACCTGTTCTTTCTTTGGAATCATACTTACAGTGAAGCCAAGTAAGCAAGTCACAGATATGGGAGAAGAGGAGGAGCCAGCTTTTTGAAAGACTATGAATCACTGTTTGAAAACTTTAAAGGGAGTCAAAGATAGGGAACATTAATGAGTATGCAGTTACATTAAATAACCCCAAATCTTTAATTTTTTATGCTTCTACACGTGTTTCTTTCTTCAAGTTTTTTATTTAAATTCCAGTTAGTTAACATACCATAATCTTTAAATTTGTAAAATACTTTTGTGGATTATAATATTACAGGACCACATTTTTTATTTCTCTTCTCGATTGTCTTAGTTTGGGCTTCTGTAACAAAATACCACAGACCAATTGGCTTATACACAAGAGAGATTTAGTTCTTACAGTTCTGAGGGCTGGAAAGTCTGAGGCCAAGGAACAGGCCAGTTTGGTGTCTGGTGAGAACCCACTCCCATGTTCATAGGCTGCCATCTGTTTGCTGTGTCCTCACATGGGAGAAGGGGTTGAGGGAGCTCTCTGGATGCCTCTTTTATAAAGGCACTAAGCCCATTCATGAGGACTCCACCCTGATGACCTAACCACTTCCCAAAGGCCCCAACTCCAAATACGATCATATTGTTGATAAAGTTTCAACGTTTGAATTCTGGAGGACACAAACCTTCAGTCTATAGCATCAATATAACACAATTAGTCTGGAATTTATAGAAAATCTGCTTCTGTTTTGGATGTCTGCACCATTAAGTGATTGTTACTTTATATCAATTTATGGTGTTGAGGTTTAAATTCATTTACTTGTGCTCAAGCTCTCAGAGATTTACCCTCAAATGCTGTGATAACTCATTCATTCCATGTCTCAGATTATGATTCAATATTTATTAAATGTGCTTGCTATCTACATATAATCATGTGCCAAACATATATGAAACTCTTATTTTCCATTCTGAAATCAGGTCTGATGATTGTTTATTTTATGTATGAACTTGTTATTCAAAAAAATCACTGCCTACACTTGTACCTAAAACATATCCGTACACACTTTCCTACTTTTAAAGTATTATTTGAGGGGTGCCAGGGCTGCTCAGTTGGGTGAGCATCCAACCTGGGCTCAGGTCATGATCTCATTGAGTTTGAGTATGCCTTGGGTCCTCAGTCCCTGCCCCCCCCCCCCTCAAAAATAAATAAACATTTTTTAAAGAGTATTATTTGAGGGGTGCCTGGGTGGCTTAGTCGGTTAAGTGTCCAACTTCAGCTCCGGGCTTAATCTCACGGTCAGTGAGTTCGAGCCCCACGTCCAGCTCTGTGCTGACAGCTCAGAGCCTGGAGCCTGCTTCAGATTCTGTGTCTCTCTCTCTCTGTGCTCCTCCCCTGCTCACACTATGTCTCTCTCTCTCTTTCAAAAATAAATAAACATTAAAAAAAGTATTATTTGAGTCATTAAACAGTGCATAACCTCAGATGTACCTTTGAAGAATTTTAAGTAATTAAAATATGTTTTGGCAATTTTCATAACAACACACAAGCACATTAACAGAAGACCATAACTTTGTTTGGCTCATATTGAAAGAAGTTATATTTTCTTATAAAATTATGTCCTTGAATTTGAAAAGCAGAAAGATATTTATTTACCGAGTATTTTTACAGAATTGAACAATTATGTTTTCAGGTTACCAAAACCAAATCATAGTAATCTACTTCAAATAAAATATCAGTTAAATAGATAAACTGGTGCTATAAAATATGTAACATTTGATTTATGTCATAGTAGCACATGGGAAAAATACCCAAGCCAGTCTTGAGGACAGGAGGTTAGAATCAGTCAAGCAGTCCTTACTAAATGCAGTTATGATTGGTCTAAGTCTTAAAGGACCAGAAGAATTAGCTAAGAGAACTGGGGTGAGGAATGGGGAAGGTAAACCCATTTCAGACATAGGAAATAGCACATTCAAAGGTCCAAAGTCTGAAAGGTGTGGCTATAGCAGAGGTTCATGTGATGATCAAATGTACAGTGTATGAGAGAGCACTTGGCAAATAAGGTGGCATGCAAATGGGGGACTGCCATGATCCCCATTTTCAGTTATCTCTGCCTTTCAGCGACTCAATCAGGGTTAGGGAAGAGAATATAAACTCCAAGAGGTCAGGTATTTGTGTTCCCTTATTATCGCCAACACCTAAAACATTGTCTGGCATATACTAGGTACTTGATACACACTTTTTTGAACAAATGAAGGAAGAAAAATGAGTATAATTGTATACAGGGTAGAAGAAATAGAGTAAGAGATAAGCCTAGACTCCTAAGCAAGGGCCAGATTGCAAGTGGTAATAAACACCATGGCATCCTGTTTGGATTGTGTTATGAAAATTATGAGTTCATATTGAACAGTATTAAAATCTGAACATGATACGATTCTAGTTTCCTTTTAGAAAGCTCTTCTTGGTAATTGTGTGGGGAGTGGAGTAGAGGAGAGTTTGGTAACCAAACTACATTAGGATTGCAAATATTGCCTATTATATAAATTAAATCTAGATTTCCTTAAAAACAGCTAACCAAGTAATGGGCTAAAAGTAATGGAAAGAAAAATTAGGATCCAGGCAGATACTGCATTTATTTATTTGCCTTATTTATTCTTGGCCTCATAACCTTTTTTTTTTAAACCTTTGGGCTAATGTGATAGTGATTATGTTTATGATTATATTTTTGCATATGGATTTTATATAATGAGAAATAAAAAATTGTTTAAAGGAGGGATTTTTGCTAAACATTTTTGTAGTTGCTTATCTGTATGCAACTAATTATTAACTCAAAATTTTTTTTATTACTAAACTGAACTAATTATCTATAACAAAAGGTTACATAAACTATTAGTCATCTGATGAGCTGTTTTTTTCTTGTTTCCCAATATATTTACTTCCCATCAGTTTTATATTTTTCCTTCTATTTGTGTAACATAGTTTTTAACTACACTTGTTTTTAATCACATAGAATACATTATCATAGACAAAACATGATGTCTTTTTCCTCATTTTATGTACATCTTTCCAGAATCCACAAATCCATAACTTATCAGGACATTTGAAAAACATCAGTAGACAGACACATACATATTCTTTATATTAGTTTTTCACTAGGTTTTACATAAGTAGTATTCCAAACATTTGGATTCAGTGTGGTTTAAACAGTATTGAACTATGATTTTAATATCTGTATAAATTTGAAAAAAAATCAACAAACCTCTTCCAACTCTGGCTTCTTATTTAAAAAAAAAATGAGGTTAAATACTTGAATGGCCTGTTGTTTTTGACTCAATTCCCTGGCATGACACATAATCAAGAAGTTTGGAATCTTGAAATTGTCCTATAAGGAATTAAAATTATTAACATATCAGTGTCCAAATCAGTCATGACAAATACACACTCTGATCAACTGAAAAAGTAAATTCTGAAGGTAGCCCACTGACCACCACTTTTGGGAAAGTTTGTGCATTGGTGTTTAAAGATAAAAGGTTAAAAAATATAAAAGATTAAATTCTGGGTCCTCAGAGAAAAGAATGTCAGAAATGTGTTATCTACGTTAGCTACCTACTCTGTAAGTATTTAGAAAATTATAATGTTGACATTTTAATTTATTCTTACCATGTTATGTTCCTCACCTAAATAGTCTATTGTTAGCTAATAATAGTATTAATAATACTAATTTTTAAACATCACTTTTCTATTTCTAAAAGGTGACGTGTAGTTGTTCCATTTGATATAAACAACATAACTCAACATCTAGTACTAGTCTTTCTCTCTACAGACAACTTGCTTAGAAAAAAAAAAAATATTTGGTAAATTCTCTCTATGGTAAAGAGGGGATTTGAACCCAGCTATTTTTCTTTCCCAAAGCTGTATTCTTGATGGTAATCATCTTAATCCATGAACAGAAAGAAAAGTTTTACAGTCTGGATTATCTCACAATAGTTGAAGCCTCTGTGAAAAAATGGTGGCAAAAACAGTTATTTGTTCCCTGATATTTATTCTCCCCTGTTTTATTGGCCTTAAACTTCAGATTTTAGGCTGGGTGCATAGCCAGCTAGAAAAGGCTTGTTTCCAGTCTTTCTTTACTAGTAGGTATGTCTAAATTTTGACCAATGGGATTTAAGTCACCTTTAAAATGAGGGCATGTCTTCCTTCTCTCTTCTTTTTTTCTTTCCCATTGGCTAAAAATGTGGACATGCTACCTGGAGCTCAAGCAGCCATCTTAGACCATAAGGTCTAAGCTATAAATTGAAGATGGCAGAACAATATAGAGTAAGTCTGGTCCCTAGTTGTTAAGGAGTTGTGTTACTAATTCTGGACTGCTAACTTCTGGACAGTGGGAGGATAAACTTCTATCTTATCAAAAGAAAAAGCAAAAACCCTTTAATTTTCTTTTCCATGCTCTAATTTATTGCTGCTTCATGTCCTTCCAGCAAAGATGAAGACTTGCTTTTTAATATAATCACATTTCCAAACAGATATTCCATATATATATTGAATATGGCAGTTCTTTCTATTTGAGGTTGAAATATTATGAATAATTTTGTACATGTAAATACATGTTCCAATTAAGGTTGTTTCAAGAATAGACAGTTGAATCATACTTGAACAGAAATGATGAGTTAAATTATGATCTGCCTTCTGTCTCTTCTGTCAGATCTAATACCTAAAGTTAACATTGCAATTGACATTGATAATAAAATAGCCAAGTTGTATATTTTTTTGCCTTTCAAAGGTTTGGTGGTTTTGGTTAGAAACAATCTTGATTTTAAAAATCTGTGTTTATCCAACTGAGTTCTAAAATAAAATAGCACATTTCTTTTCTTTTTTTTTCCATTCTGTTTCATTTTGTTTTACATCATTCAACTTCAGTTAAATACATTTACATTTCTTGGGGATTGTAGTTTAGAAACACTGAAGGCCTTACCATAATTTATTGTATAAAGCATCCGCTCTATTTGCAACCAAATAAAGCAATGGCCTAGAAAATTCGTCAAGTAAGTATTAAATAATAGTAGGATAAATAAATAAAATTATATCTATGTGTAAACTCTTTGCTTTTTGTAAGCTCTATTATGTATTATTTCATTGTTTCCATACACATTAGTACATAATTAGTACATATAGGGATCTGCCTCTGGATTAGGTACTCAAGTGAGAATAAAAATTTAGGAAGCATGAAATAGGAGTTTCTGTCTTTATGGAGTTAATGTTATTACTGCACAAATTCTTATATTTTGACAAGCAGGAAAAGAAACCTAATTTATGGAAGAGAAAGAAAAACAACTCTTTTGAATGTTTGTCTTACAAATTTTTATTTAAAATAAAAGAATAGTTTGAATCCTTGGGATATGCAATAATGCGAGGCTTTGACTAATGAAAAGAAGTATTATCACCAAACACTCTTGTGGTGGCTGGAAAAGGGAAAATAAGGAAATGTGTCATGACAGTTATTAAATGTTAAAAATAGAGAGCTGAAGTGGGGAAGTGGGCTTGCTTCCAGATATGACTCTTGAACTCAGGAGTGTTTTATATGGAGCAATGGGAAGCATAATATTATATTGTACAATGATTAACTCTGAAAATAGCTGTGCATAATTTGAAACTATGTCAGACATTCTGATATGATAAGTTTCTTAGAATGATAAAACACTTATAAATACATCCTTCCACAACAATGATAAACCTGCTTCCATTAAAAAAAATACATTCCAATCTGGACAGTCTTTCACTACTTTCTTTAGAAGTAAAATCAATTATTTACAGTTGTTTTAGTTTGATGAGAAAAATGTCCTTTCAATTCCAAAGTTATGTTTAATCATGGACTATTCTTTTGCTCGTTTCCTTCACTGAGGTATTTATCTCTTGATTCATATTACCCACTGGTCCTTTTATGGTCCAATTCTTTCCTACTCAATTTATTCCACAGTCAACCTCTCAATCATGCGTTTCAAGCCTCCATGATTCCCTGATGTCTTTGTCAGTATAGCACATTTGTCTTGTTCTTCTGAAGTCCTAGATATGCCACCTCATCTACTTTATGGTGCTTCAGAATGTTGAGAACATGGGGGGAATTAAGATGACTTATGGAAGCATATAGTTATGGTTTGGGTTTCAACTAGGCTCTTGGTTCAAGATGGATATTACATTTATCTATAATTGCTTCCCAATCAAATTATCCAAATAACTCTTTTCAGACTCTTTCCTATTTCCTTCCAATGAAAAAGCAAAGCAAAACAAACAATAAAACCCCCACATGACTCTTTGTAGTTGACCATTCTTTCTTGAAAAAGCATACAGTATGGACTTGCTTAATTTCCATTCTCTCCATTTGAAATTTTTCCTTGATTTGATTTGATTCCAGTGTCTTTTGTTTGTGTCTTCAGTGCCTAAGGTTCATCGCTGGTTAGAAAGTATTCTGCCAGATGATTTTATTTCCAAATATAAGCTATGGGCATGAAACAATAGCACTTTATTAAATTAGCAGTGTACATATTTGAATTTAAAAATGTGCAAGGTGAATTGATTCTCCTTGTGGTTATGGGTGTATGTTTTAGAAGAATATACTTAAGGCTATATATTGTGACCTTATGGCAAAAGATTGGAAACAACCAATGTCCATACACAGGGTGCTGGTTGAACACATTGAGGTAAATCTACAGCATAAAATATGTACAGCTATAAAAGGAACCAACGGATATCTCCAGGTACTTGAAAAGGAACTTTAGATGAAAAAATAAAAAGTGAAGACAGAGTTTAAAATATATGAGTAAGGAAGGAGAGGAATGTTAATATACACATGTATTTACTTATAATTTCAAAATAAAACAAAGAATAAATTAAAATGTAATAGAATTTTTTTTTTTTTTTTTGTAGGAGGGAAAGGTGGTCAGAGGACAAAGGATAGAATTAAGACCATTGTGTATGCGCTTTTTAAGGTTTTTTTTGTCCTTTTACTTTGAATTTGTAGGCATGTGTGTGTGTTTGTAATTTCACTTAAAGACAAAAATTAAAAATCAATCTTTAAAATTGGAAACCAATGGAAACAAATGAATCTAATTGTGTATCAAGTTGTCAGAATCACATGGTAAAACTACTTCAAACTATTTTAAATACTCAGTATTTTAACTTTACACTTTAGTAAGATATAAGGACAAATAGAACCAAAGACAAACACAAAAGAATCCTCTCTGAAGCTTCATTTATGTAGTCTTATTGTTAGTATATTGATTTAAAATTATCATAGGTAAAATGTAGGATAAAATCAATATAGATTATGTTAACATAATTAGAAGCCAGTATTTTTAGTGTGAAATATGAAGGCACTGTAAAGAATCACATTCTCTTTTACCTGTCAGAATTGATTATTTATTATAGTCTTTTGTCTAATTAGTGTTGACATAACTAATAATGAACTTCTAATTCTTATAAAATGGTTTGCATTTATTTAGAAACAAGAAACTGTATTTATGTATATTTAAAATATTTATTATATAATTATACATATATAGCATACACATTTTATATATTACTTTCATAAAAATGAAGATTTCCTAGTTCTAGCTACCAAAAGTTTTGAAAGGAAAGTAAATTAAAACTCAAAGTAAGTTAAAAAAAGACTTTAATGAAAACATATGCTTACTATTATTAATAGATTAATAGATTCTACAGAATCCCTCCCTATTCAAAAACTTAGGAATATTATTCAGCAATAAAAAAGGATGAAATTTTGTCATATGTGACAACATGGATGGACCATATGTCACAGAGAAAGACAAATACTGTAAGATCTTACTTATATGTGTAACCTAAAAACAGCAGTAATGACCACAAAAACCAAGCTCATAGATAAGGAGAAAAGACTGATGGTTGTCAGAGGTGGGAGGTTGAAGGTGGGTGAAATGGGTGAAGGGAGTCAAAAGGTAAAAACTTTCAGTTATAAAATAAATATGTCATGGGGTGTAATGTACAGCATGGTGACTATAGTTACTAATACTGTATTGTATATGTGAAAATTGCTAAAAGAGTAAATCTTAAAATTCTCATCACAAGAAAAAGAATTTTGTAACTATATACAGTGACCAATGTTAACTAGACTTGCTATGGTGATTATTTTGCTGTATATGGAAATATTGAATCCTTATGCTGTACACCTGAAACTAATGTATGTTAATTATACCTTTAATGAAAAAACAAAAACAAAAGAATTTACTCATATCTTCTTATAATCAAAATCAATATGGAGTGAACTTACTTCCTCATTTGCTGCATTTCAGAGGATCACTCCTGAGGACTGTCATTGATTTCAGGTTACAGTTGGTTTATCGTTGCCATCTTAGGTGAGTTGTCTTCCACTGATTCACTACATAGACTTTATTTTAGCCTCTTGTGTTAGAAAGTGGGCCAGAAGTGGATTTACATTTTGAGTATTTTAATAGTTAGGATTTAGGATTGACTCCAAGACAAGTCTGGGCAAAACCTCCACCTGCTTATTACTCCCACATCAAAGAGAAGGGTTAACTTGGAATCAGTACCCTGAAAATGGGTGTTAGATAAAGAAATACTGACTAAAGCAGCATTATAAAAGATTCTTAATATTTTTTTTTACCTTGTTATCATCCTAACTATATTAATTAATCAGGTACTAAAAGAAATTCTAAGTCAGTGCTGTCCAATAAAAATATTAAGCAAACCACAGATGCAAGCCACATATGTAATTTTAAATCTTTTTTAGCCACGTTTTTTTTAAAGTAGAAATAAATAATGTAAAAGTAATTTTAAAAATATATTTTATTTAGGTCACTACATCTGCAATATCATTTCTGCATGAATTCAGTACAAAACGTTAAGACTTTACATGTAATACTAAATCTTTGAAATTCAGTGTGCATTTTATACCCACAACACTTCCCAGTTTGAACTAGCCACATTTCAAGTATTTAATAGCCACATATACAGTGGCTACTGTGTTGAACAGCATAGGTCTAAAGTGTAAAAAAGATTTTTGGTAAGGCATAGTGGACCTCTCATGTAACTAATGCGATACAAGAGTTTAATATAGTGCGAAATAAATTTTAGTGAAATAAATCTAAGTATTATTTAATTACTTTTCAGATTAGTCAAATTAAGTGTTTAGGTAGAGTTATGGAACCACTAAGGAAGCAGTGTTTTCTTCTATTTTTCACAATTGATTATTTATTTTAATTATTGGCCTGGATTAATGTGGAATAAGTAATAATGAGCTTTCTTTAATTCTTATAATACTGCTTACATTTATTTAGAGTAAGAAGCCTATAAAATATTTAAAATAGATATGTTTTCATTAATGAAATAGAATGAGCTGAAATGACTTGAAATGAGGCTTCTGATTCCTTTGGTGACTACTTTAAATTCACAGCCAGAGTAAAAGGCATAGCAGGAGTTAGCATAACAGATAGCAGGTACTGAGTGCTTGTCTGTTATTGTGGAATGCTTATAGCACTCTGTAAGATGGGTGCACTTGCCATCCTTATTTTACCAAGGAGGACACTTGTAAGGTTTTGAAGCATCTGGCCTAGAGCTGTCACCATGGAAGCCAAACCATCAGTCAGCTGAAGGTATATGGAAGGAGCATCAGATAAAAGCAGAAAAAAACTACTGGGATAATGGAATAGACGTATAGAAATAACTAAGACTAACTTCTGCTATAGTACTGGAGTGTGTGTGTGTGTGTGTGTGTGTGTGTAGGAAAGAGAGTAGAATAAATTAGAATAAGGTCTTCCCACATGGCACATTCTTACCTTCCCTCATTCTCTATGCCTCCCAAAAAGCCCTCTTCATAGATAGACAGCTGAGAGAATAAATTATAAGTAGTATCTGATATCAATTGCAAACTCTCGGGACTATCATTTCTGCTGTCTGGACTCACACCACAGGCCCTCAGTGAACTTCCTCCTTCTCCTGTGGTAATTCTGCCTCCATGATAATGAGAACATTCTTTCTCACTAGCATCAAAGTTGGATTTTTCTCTTTTTGTTTGTCAGCAATTGAAGTCTTTGAAGGTTTCTAACTTCTTTTTCAGCATTTAGCAGAGGAAAGAAAGGACATTAATAGGTCACTCCTTAAACCTACCTGGTATGGCCTAAGGCACATCACTTCTTTGTCAAATTCTCCTCACCTCACTGGACAGGAAAGACTTGGTTATCACCTGGAGGTCCCTCTTCCACCTACTAGAGCACACAGCTGAGAACTGGCATTTCAGGGGGCGCCTGGGTGGCGCAGTCGGTTAAGCATCCGACTTCAGCCAGGTCACGATCTCGCGGTCCGTGAGTTCGAGCCCCGCATCGGGCTCTGGGCTGATGGCTCGGAGCCTGGAGCCTGTTTCCGATTCTGTGTCTCCCTCTCTCTCTGCCCCTCCCCCGTTCATGCTCTGTCTCTCTCTGTCCCAAAAATAAATAAAAAACGTTGAAAAAAAAATTAAAAAAAAAAGAACTGGCATTTCAGGAATGAATGCTTTTCTTTGATTCCCTGCCTGTGTTACTGGAGAAAATATAACCTGTAGACCAAGAAAGAATTCGCTGAACATTTAAGCAAAGGACATTTATTTGGGAAATTACAATTGCAATTTGGGAGACAGATTCAGGTAGACACCTTAAGTGTGTTCCAAGGAAGGCAAAGAAAGGGGCAGAGTTATATGGCAAAAGCTACCCCTGCAGTTCTCATTCAGGTCCTCTATGCAAAACAAGGATTAAAACTAGGTTAACTGGAATTGGTTGGATTAATATGCAAATGAGGGATTGAAACCTGTTAAATTGCATTGTCTGTTTTTGAAGTAAAGAATGCCCATGATTCAGGTGTCCTGGTGAGAGGAAGTTAAATCCGGGGTGTGGGTTTGCAGCTTCGTGAAAGTTTTAAAAAAAAAAAAAGTTCATGGCTTTTCCCATGATGATGTGCATAAATTCTTTTTCCTCCTGGCCTCCTGACCCTAATTTTAAGAGAAAACTCTTTTAGCTAGGCTTGCTTGTTCTGTTTTGAAAACTCCTTTTACAAACCTGACCTTTACTTCCATTCCCAGCTCACACAGCTTCGTACTCAGCACGCTAGTAGTGTATGGGATTATTGGATTCTCTTGGTCTATACTCTTCTAGTAGTGTCGCATTGAAAGAGGGTTTTGGCTGCCTCCATTTTGACCTCAGACTTTCTATTTGGGTTCGTCTTTCCAGCTTGTCTCTTGGCTCAGGCAGAAGAAAGACCCTGAGGGCAAAGCATCCCCTGATGGGAACTGAAATTACCTTCTCAAGCAATGACATCTGCCCTGAGCTAGCAAGACCGACTCCCAAGACAATGAGCCATTTGACCTTCACTGCCCAAGTTCAGTACCTGCTCACCTTTACCCTACACTTTCCTTATGTAAAAATCAAAGTATTTTTGGCACTTTGGAGACAGACTTTGGGATGCTAGTCTGCTGTCTTCCCAGTGTTGGCCTCACTGAGATAAATTATTTTCCTGTTTCGACACCACTCGCCTCTCTGCCTTTAGAACTTGTCAGTGGCAAGTGACCCAAGCTAGTCTATTTGGGGCCCTTGCAGCCAGGTGCTCTTGCATGCCTGTGCCCTGGCTATACTG
The DNA here is from genome assembly GCF_046562875.1 of Panthera onca. Taxonomy (NCBI): domain Eukaryota; kingdom Metazoa; phylum Chordata; class Mammalia; order Carnivora; family Felidae; genus Panthera; species Panthera onca. The sequence goes on along the minus strand of NC_138339.1, from coordinate 38,898,707 downwards.
TCTTCCTAGCAGCCTAAAAGAGCATATTCTCTTGGGACCTGTGTCCCAAGGCTTGCAAGGCTATGCAACATCCAACACCTAACAGCTATAGATGCTAAAATGTTAATAAATTCCTATGTTTTATTATAAATGTAAATGAATTAAAGAACAGTGATACAGTAATCGGCAGTCTTATATTGCAGTTTATAAACTGTCTAGAGAGACTGTCAGAGAAGAGAGATGACTTTGAGGCCTGAATTGTTGGGGAGGCACTCTGTGTGTCTATAGCCCCCTTTTCCAACCGTAATCTCAGCGTGATAAATCCTAGCAGACTCTGGGAGCTGCTGGGTAGATACTCTTGCTCTTTAGCATACCAGTGACTAATTCCATTTCTCTGGCATTTTCCAACTATCAGTAGAAGTGTTTTCAGTCAACCATAGTACTTATTATTTAAGTAGTAAATGATACCTTTTCAATTCTAAGTTTTATAATTTATCCTACTTGTCATAATCTATATTTACAGATTATTTAAAAAACAGTCAACAATGAGTTCTTCAAAATATGAGCTTTTATTCTGCCTTTTAAAATAAATAGATGTGTATGTACTCATTTGTGCAAATACCACTTGTTCCCCTCTGCTGCCATTTCTGTGACAGCAGTATGCAGGACCATTCTTTAAGTGATTATATTCTGATGGGAAAACAGCCAAACAAAAACTGTCAGCTATTTCATATACTTTCTAAAGCTATTTAGAAATACAAATTAACATCTGATGTGAAGATTTATAAATATGGGAGAGTAATATGCGATAAATGTGCATTTTATTTTTTTAGCTTCTCTAAGTTTCTGGCAAAATAAACTTAAACTTGCCTGCTGATTTTTTTTAAGGTTGGTTATGTGGTTTTATAGCGTTGATAAGTGAATTGAATCATAATAAATTGAAAGGTCCAGTAATTAAAATAAACAAAAGAAAATGGCATAAGAGAAGCAAGCTCTCCCCCTCCCATCTGTATTCCTTTTTAGAAGAGTTACACTTTAATTAAGTTCTTTCTTGACTTATGAACTCTGAGAAGATTTTCTGCTGAAAAAAGATAGCCAGCTCATCACTTAGGGTCTTAGAGGTCTTAGAGCTCTGCTTCTGACAATGCTAATGTCAACTGGAGACTGCCTTGCCTTTGTTCTTTTTGGTTGTGGGAGAGGCAAGTTCCTGACAGAGACAAGTTTCACTGTTCTATTTATTTGTCATTTTGGCCTTTCAATGGGTGTGATTTATAAATAGCGAATCATTAATATGCTGAGTAGTTTAAAGAGCTTTTAAAACCACTTGAGAATGGTATAAAGAGGTTGTTCTTGTTTTCTTGCTGTGACAAAGAAATGAGGGGAAAATATTAGTCACTGGCATGTTGCAATAGGCACCATGCACGTTTTATGTTCTCCTCGAATGGACGGGTTATTCCATTGCAAAGAGGAGTGGAAACTGTAGTTCCTGGGTCACAAAATGAAACACAATTCTCCAGTTTCTAACCAACAATCCTTGAATGTTTTTCACAAAATTTAATGCTTGTGGGTAAGGTAACATAAATAACATTTAATGAGCTATACAGTGTACAAGTGCTCTCACTTACATTTTTATAGCATTGTTGTAGTATGTTCAGGTGTATATTTCTACTGGAAAAATCAATTATATTTTTGGTTCAATGCTAGATGATGAAACTGTGACTGTGTTAATTATGAGGAAGATGCTCTTCTTTTCTGTCATGAAAATTATAGGTGTAACTGGGGATGCTATGCTATTAGAGGCTACTTTGACTCTCTCTGTAGGGAATAATTGTGGCTTCTTGTAGACTCAAATTACTTACATAGTATCATTCTTGATATATGTGATAACAGAAAAATTTCTAAGTTTCCTGGATAGCTGAATTTGAAATGGAAGGAAACCCATTAATATATTAATACATCTGAGCTCAGGCTACTCAATTTTGTTAATTTTGCCTCTTATTTTTTTCTCATGTTTGTCTCTACTACTTCAGTCTAATTTATCGATGCTTCACTTAACTGGGTTTCCCATACTCACTCCCCTAACTCCATTCCATCCATTCTCCGATATGTGCCAGAGGGGGCTAATAGAAATCAAATCTGATCATGCCCTCTTTCATTTCCCCATCTTCCACCCCCTGATCAAAAGCCTTCCATGACTTTTTATTGCTCTTGGGATGAAGATGAAAACCTTGCAAGTCCTACATGGCCTGATACCTGGCCTGGCCCTGGTCTTCAGGCCTATATATATCACACACACTTTGCTGCCTATGTCTGGGCTCCAGTCACACTGGACTTCTTTCAGTTCTTCTCTTTAGGGGAATTGGTACATTCCATTCTGTTTCCCTGGAACACTTTTTCTTCCACTGTCTAGTTAACAGCTTCTAGTCACTTATCTTTTAGCTCAAACATTACTTCCTCTGGCATATCTTCCCTAATGCCTTTCATTAAGTACCCTTGTTCTTCAAAACACATATCTGAATATGTCATTATTCATTTAGTCCTGCAACTGTCTGGTTTATGTCCACCTATCCAACTGGAATCCAACATAAGTTCCACGGAGAAGAAGCCAGGCCTGAACTCCGTTGTCTTCCTTGCGTCCAGCACACCATGATTTGTACAATAGTAGGAACTGAGTAAATATTTGTTGAATGAATGAATGAATATGAATATATAAATGAGTGCCTGAACCAAGGAATCCATCTCTCAGAAGAAAGTAGCCGGATAAGAGACATATTTCGGTGTAATATTGGAATAAATTGTATCAAGAAACTTATTCTGAGATTTCTGGGAAGCACTATGGCAGCTAGGTGAAGAGATCAGCAGATTTTGTGCCAACAGCTGTACCCTGGCATTAATACTGAAGGAATGACACTGAATTCTCCAGAGGCCAAAATATGAAATTTTGCTTAAGAAAAGACCATGAAGGGAATCTTTGGGCATCAGTGTTTCTGAAGATTGCCTTGGTAGTTTGGAATAATGGATGAAAATCCAGAGCTGAACAATTGTCCTAGAAAAGAGAAACTAGAATGGAAGAGTAGTGGACTGAGAGCATCTGCCCCAATGGAACAGTAGAAAACTTGGAACAGAAGAGCAGAAATATGTGTGGGTGTCCCTGAAGAGACAAGAATAGGGCTGAATCTTCTTAAAGTGGCAGGAGGAATTAAGGATGGAAACCCCTTCCCTAATTGGTCTAGATGCCCTAACTAAATCATCTTTGTCATTGGAGATAAGAACAATTGGAAGTTGTTGGAGAATGGAGGATTGTACCATTATAAGTTCTTGCTAGGCACGGAATATTGTTGGAAATCAGTGTAGTTTGAAGTTCCAGAACATTGAATCAATTAGAGCTTTTGAAACAAGAGGTTTTGGATCACAACACTGGACTAAGAATTAGACAAGCAGGATTACATTAATAGCAAATAGCTGTTTCCAAGTCAGAAAACTATGGCACAGATTATGGACTGGTTAAGGCCTGTAAATACATTTGTCTGTCTTCTGGTATCCCTTAGGGATGATACTAAAGGGCCATTATTTTCTAGACCTCCTTACCAAAACACACATAAAAAGGTTTTATGAACTAAACAAACCTCTTGCTTTAATGTCTTCCAATTCAGCTGCTTCCTTAAGTACTATCTAAGTGATTTAGCAAGATAATAATGAAGCTGATTACGAAACAATCCCATATCATCCTCTGTAGTCAAACACAATTTTTGTTTGTTGATTTTTTGTTGTGGTTCACAGACATCTAGAGTTTTAAGTAATATTTTGGTTAGTTACCCTACTTAATAGAGAGAATGGCTTACTTTATGTTATCTCATGGTATAAGTTGGTACACACCTTTATGAAGGTGAGAAGCTATGTTAATAGTTATGTTAATAATACTTTGATACACCAAAGGTTTCTCCAAATGATGTATTTACAAAGTAACTCCTCAGAGTTGGTAAGGGAGAGAAAGAAGACAATATGTGCAAAGCCTGTCATTTTTCATCTAATTTAATTCTTCAACAACCTCATGGTATTATAATCATCCCCATTTTAGACACAAGTAAATAATGCTCAGATATGTTATATCATTTGATTTGACTTTTGATACACAGACTATAATGATAGAACTAGAATTTGAACATAATTTTGTCTACTTCCATATTCACTTTAATATATTCACCTTTTCTTGTTTTTCAAACCAAGAATAGTCATAGAACTAGGGATAACAAAATGAATAATTCGAGAGTAGACTTTCCATTGTTTATTCATCTTAAAAGTTCTTCATATAAAGGGATTTTCCTGAAAATTTTCCCATGGTATGCCTGCCTGGAGAAAACCCTGTATTAGCTGGAAGACTGTCCTAGAATAAGTGATAGTATGTCTGAGGCCATGGAGGCAATAAAGGAGTATAGCACTGTGATCACCCCAGGAGTAAAACCCAATTAACAGTGAAAGTTCATCCACTGAGGGAAAGTGATTCATGGAAACTTCTCTTCATGCCAATAGAAATCCCTGAATCCCCACAAAAAAATAGAAGATCCATTTTGGACATTAGAATATGTCTGTTAGATATCATTATGACAGTTGAATATACTAGTAGGCCACTGAATATTCTAGATTTAGTGAGAGGGCTAGTCTAGAGGAATATGTTTAGGAATCACTGATATATACACAAGTGTTTATATCATCAGACTAGAGAAAACAACCTAGGAAAAATGGATATATGGTGATGGAGAGCCAGGATACCCAGGGTGGTTGTGCCAGAGGATCATTAAAGGGGAATTTGTGCACAGCACACAAAAAGGTCATACTAGCAGGACACAGGGCCAGTCAGTTGCTGGCTATCATATAGGTAAGTAGGTCAGTCTACTTGGATCCAATTTAATATTTCCCCAATAACTGAATATGCGCTTAAACATACCAATACCTAGATACATAAAGTATATCTCATAACTAGTTTAATATTCAATAGAGTTGTAATTATTTCCTGAGATTGCAGTCATAAAATAAATCAGCCCAATCAATGCTGACATAATAAAAGCTTAGAAAGTATTTTTTTTCATTAATTAAGATGTCTTTACCTGAAGGGTATACATGTTCTTCTAATGTTTTGAGTTTTGCTATCTATACACTATTAGGCAAAAACTGGACATTTCTTGCAAAATTTTAAACAACCTATATTGACTACTAGTTATAACAAGCATACACAAAGACACAGGCAAAAATACAAATGTAGTTTTGCAAAGTGGACACGGGCCAAAATAATTTAAATATTAGGCAGCATTAATTACCAGCTGTGTTTTGAAAACTAATGTGATCTGTGTGTGTGTGTATGTGTTTGTGTGTGTGTGTGTGTGTGTGTGTGTGTGTGTGTGTCTGTGTGTGAATGTGTGTGTTTAACAAGCTAAGATTTTTAAATTTCTGATTAACATTAGTCAGGATTTTAACATTAGCAGCTCTTAAGACTGATTATGCTTTGGACACCTTAGGATGTCAATCCTCTCCTCAGGCAGTCTGATGTATACCAGGGAGCCAAGAGGAAATACCTTGATTATAAAGTTATCCAGGTTATTTTCAAATAATTGCAAGTAAACAGGAAGTAATGAACTGACATTCTCAAATATTAAAAAAAATTGTGGTCCTATTGTTTCTGTGATTTGCAAAGTTACTATAGTAATTACTGCTTGTTTATTCAAGGGTTGCTTAATTTATACAAGAAAACTTTCCTTTCTGCTTGAAGAGAGTTTTCTCCTACTTTTGGCCATACCGAGTAATTTGTAGTCACCCCTCACTATGTAAAGGGATGTCATAAAACAGTTTGTGCATATCATGCAGGGCTAGTCTATTCACCAAATCCTGTATCTCTTGAAGTAGTATGCACCTGCTGTTAAGATCAGATGGCTTAGATTATAAGGGGGAAGCCTGTGGAATTTAATCTAAGTGATGGCTCGTCATGATCTTCCCTCTGTTTAATACCTGTCTGTGAGATGGCCCTGGCAATGCAAGTTTATGTATGACAGGAAGACAGGAAACACAAAACTACACTGAGACACTGAACTTAATCTTGACTTTTTCATCACATGAATGGAGAATAGAGTCTTCAAAAATGTTTGGAAGATCAGTAAACATTTTTAAGAACCAAACTGCTAAGGATATAAACATTCAAAATCTTTAGTCTCGGGAGAGAAACTCTGCTAGAAGATACTTAAAAAGACATGTTACTCAGAGGAAAGTAAAGTTCTAGTGCCCATCTTTACTTGTTTAGGACCCAACAAGCTGCTGACACTAACTGCCAAACTTCAGGTTCATCCCTGCCCAGTTCTTGACTAAACCAGGCAACCTAGACAAATCTTGGGATCCTCATTTATACTGGCCAGTAGGCATCTGTAGTAACTAGATCTGGTAAGCCTGGAGGATTTCAGAGCTTCTTCAGCCCACCTCCTGCTTACCATTTCATCTTCTACTTCTATTGGACTCAAGCTATTTGAAGATGTTCTGAACTTCTAGCCTCGGTATTAGTTTGTTCTAGAGATCTTTGCTATAATTTTGAGTTTTATCCTAAATCCCAATATGTACATAAACTCTAGTATACTAATATAGTACTTAGTATAGTGATAACTACAGTAATTACTAATTATATATAACATATACTAATTGTATAATATGTACTAATTATACTAAGGTAGTATATCAGTCCATAATGTTAATATAGTATATTAGTCTATAACACTAATGTAGTATATAGTCTATAATACTAACATATTAGTCTAATACAGTTTATCATTTAACTTCTCTGTTTCATTTTCCTTTATTGTAAGTGGAGTTGATCATAGAGCTAATATTTTCTACCTCATGTAGAGGTAGAAGTAGGTGGGATAATACATAATGGTCACAATGCAGTACAATGCCGCATAACGATTGTTTAATACATAATGACGATTATTTTCTATCTATAATGACCAAGTGTGACTCTTGGTGAGGCCCCAACTCAGCTTCTTCATCACAGCACTCAGTGTAAGAACTATTGGTTAGCAAGGAGGTCTGCATTATACAAAAGCAGTAGAGTGATTTCACACTGATAACAAAAGGTTTCAATGGTGTTGCACCATCATTCTTTTTTTTTTTTTTAATTTTTTTTTTAGCGTTTATTTATTTTTGAGACAGAGAGAGACAGAGCATGAACGGGGGAGGGTCAGAGAGAGGGAGACGCAGAATCTGAAACAGGCTCCAGGCTCTGAGCTGTCAGCACAGAGCCCGATGCGGGGCTAGAACTCATGGACTGCGAGATCATGACCTGAGCCGAAGTCGGCCGTTTAACCGACTGAGCCACCCAGGCGCCCCTTGCACCATCATTCTTATAGGGTATGAGCCAAATGCAAACACTTTCATTGCCTTTGACAGTGAGTGGAATCTAAGTCTTTTGTATTTGCTCTTCCTTTCATTCATACTGAATCTGGAATAAAATGAAAAATAAAGATGACTCTCTTTATTGAGAGCTGGATATAATAGTTCTTGGATCCTTTATATATAAATACTGATGCTGTGGATCTATGACTTAGACGTAAGATAATATTCCATTTAAAGAACTACATTTCAGCAGCCACCTCCTCCTGCCACTATCTCCAAATTAAGAAAGCAATTTTATTCTTTAATTACACATCTTCAGGATCCAGTTCAGTATCTTCTAGCAATACGTTGCCCCTTTCTAATTTTTTGTACCTCTTCCACACTCTCCAGAGATCAGTTCCACAAGAATTCAATACCTTTATTCTCTTTCACTCCTCTTGTTTTATCTTCCTCTCTTTACATATACTGTCGTGACTGATTCTTGCATAGTTATTTCTCCTATCTTCTGCCTCCTGGGTTTTGCCCATTTCTATGCATTCTCTAAGGGCTTATCATCAAAGTCTAGTATTTGATCCAACAAAGACAGGTTTACTGTGAGATCACAAGGGCAGGGTACATGCATGTAGAGATGACCAGGATAGTAAACCTAAGTACTAATCTAGCCTAGCAGACAATGATGGGAGAAGTTACAGGGATGGGGAGGAGTGGAGATGACTTGGCAGTTGTGACACCATTTCCATGTCAATAATTTTAGTCCCTATTGAAAAAAATTGATATCTATAAGGTAGGCATTGACATTATATTTTTTTAAAAAAATGTTTATTTGTTTTGAGAGAGAGAGAGTGCGAGGGAGAGACAGAGAGAAAGGGAGAGAGAGAATCCATGCAGGCTCCACGCTCAGCACAGAGCCCAGAGTCGGTCTCACAATGGTGAGATAATGACCTGAGCTGAAATCAAGAATCGTATGCTTAACTGACTGAGCCACCCAGGCACTTCCCTTTCTTTTTTTAACATTCTATTTTTACAGGTGAAAAAACTGACTCAGAAGATTTTTATTATTAATCTATACAAACATAACTAGTATTTTTCTAAGTCAAATATGTCTAACTTGATGGTCTTTGCTTTTACCCTTCATTGTGAAATTTCCATGTTTGTTATATATGGTATTAGGTTATGTTATAAGAATTGTTATGTAAGCAATTGTATTAAATCTATCAACTACATACTATTCCATTATATAATGACATGCTCTGGATGATCTCAGAACTGGACTCACTTTACCTCAATTATAACAAAATCACTAAGTAAAATATGTATTTGTGCTAAAGTAAAAATAATCTAAACAAACAAAATTAACACACTTACTAAATCAATAGCTCTTTTCTTCCTAGAATAAAGGAAATTTATGTTAGTATACTGAAAGATCTTATAGGCATCAGTGCAGGAAGCAGAGTGAGTGTCCGTGTGGATCGGAATGAGAGCAAGCATCTGTCTCTGTGTCTGTCTCTCTCTTTTGGGCCCTACATGTCTCTTGTCACTACTGTATGTGTCTGCTTCATTTTTATCTGTCCGAAGACGGACTTCTTGTTATTCTATGTGCATACATCTCACCATGGCAACCTTCAAAAGGTATTCTCACTCTCCCAGTCAACATGACCTTTCAGTGCAAACCTCAAAACAATAAAAATTTCACTACTTGTGTCTTTATTCCAAATTCTGTGGTACAAGACTAGGATTGGCTGAGCATGTTTTAGTTGTTTACCCCAAACCAAATGGTGGTGGCCTGTATGTCAGAGTCTTTTGCTAGGTATCTGCTCCTTCTGGGATGTGTGAACATGTTTCACCAAAAAGAAGTGTGGATAGAAATAAAAGGATTGACAACCCTTTTATCATAGTGTGAGAAAGAAGAAGAAACCAGGTGTTTCTATGGCCTAAATGAACCCTGGATTTCAATTTGGGCAATTTTAGTTCATAGCTAATTATTCCAGGCTTTGGTGGCTAGACTCTAGTGAAAATTTACTATGGTATTAACCTTCTTGTTCACTGAGTGTGGAGATGTTTTAGATTTAGTAGATTTTTTTTCCCTGATAACTCACCCCTGGAATTCAATGATAGAAAATAATGAGAAAGATCATTTATATTATCTTTTCATCAGATGATTTTGTTGTTAACAGTTGTGAAGAATCTAAAATTCTACCCCACTTGAACACTGACAAATTAGTTTGCAACAGTTTGATACACAGTAGTAGAAGGCAGGAGACTCCAGGGTCAGACAGGAAATTTACTACTCAACAGCAATAGTGGTAGCCAGAATAGAAGCATTTGCACTGTTTTTTTCTGAGCCCTGGTTGCCATTAAACAATACCTGTTGTTTGAAGATGTTCTGGACATCTGCATATGAGTGTGCTATGCTGTAGGGGAGGAATTCTTAATTTAGAAAACCCAGCTCTTTTATAATGAGCAGTGATCCCAACTGTGGTTTGCCCCAGAGGGTAATATTATCTTTATAAACAAACCTGCCTTTTCCCCAGAGGGAAGTACTAACTTTACTTTCAAGATTATTTTCTGTACAAATATTCTTGGAAGATTGTTCACTGAGAAGGCAGTTTATGTCTCTACTTACAAGATATGCAGCAACAAGGGAAACCCGTACAGAATTCTCTCCCAACAGTTACATTACTATCATTTTGAAAGAATCAATATAATCCTCAGAAAGGCACAAATTCATGTGAAAAAGTAAATAGGAAATTTCAAATATTAAGAATAAAGTAAACCACTTTTTTTTGTTAAAATAACTCTCAAGATTTTCTTCCTAGTTAGTGATGTCACTCTAGGAAAAGACAAAATGAGAAAATTCAAATTTAAAAGATGGATTTTAGATCAAACTAGTTTTGAGAGAAGTCTGTATGACATAAAAAATCAACTATTTTTTTCCATTGATTTTTTTTCTCATTTTCACCATTTTGTGTCATAATATGAGTGATAGGTAGCTTTGCTGATTTTCAACTATTAGGATTTTAACTATCATCAGGGTTTTACTTGATCTTTTAAAATTAGAGTTCATATTAGTGTCTGATTCATAAATGTGTTTAAATTGTTCAGAATTTATATACTCTGACATGTTTTTTCATAATTATATTGTTAGAATTCATCACATATGTATTCACAATATTAGAACCTCACAACAACCTGGGAGACAGGCAGAGCAAACATTTATTTTTGTCTTGACCTGAGGGATGAGGAAGAAAGCAGAGTGTTAAGTGGCCTCTCTGTCCAACTCCACAGAACTAATTAGAGTCCTAGATATTAAGTCTTCTTACTTCCAGTCCAGTCTCTTTCCACCACCTTGCAGTATCCTTTCCTCAGAAGCACAGTGGAAGTGGAAACTAAATTATACACAGGAACAAAGAGAATGATCCTGTCTAGTCAGGGTCAGAAACACATTTGTATAGCAGCATGTTGAAAACTTGGTTGAATTCATGGGGATTTTACTTGAAGAGGCTCAAGGATATAATCTCCTGCCTTAATAGAAAACGTACTGAAGAAATAACTCTTTATGCTTAAAAGATCCAATGATGGCAAGTACAGAGAAACTCACTAGGATTTCTATTCAGACTTAAAGTAGGGGACTAGGAAAAAGGTTGTTAGAATAGCCATCCTGCAGTTTTAACATAAAGGTTTAGAGACTGAATGGATGACAGGAGCTTTCCAGATTTTTGAAGTAGTACCATGGTTTTTACTAAGCATTCTTGCTCATGGAATTCTTTCTTGGGCAATAGGTGCAAATAGTTTTGGGATCCCTCAACCTTTAATATTATTAATCATTTAGGTTTACCTACAGAAATAAAATATGAAGGTATATAATAATAAAATTTTAACTGAAGTACTGAAATTTAAAAAAAATATGAACAGATTTATGTTATTGAATTCAATTAGTTAATTCCAATTGAAATGAAATAGAAAAAAAATTAATTAGAAAACACAGAGTAATTAGAAAGGTTACTCTTTAAGACTAAGAGATAACAAACAATTGACTGTATGTGCCTCTGTGTGTGTGTGTGTGTGTGTGTGTGTGTGTGTCTGAGTGTGCGTGTGTTTCTATGTGCACACCTGTGCTGTGTGTATGTTTATGTCTCCCACTCAAAACTATTTTGGGTTCAATGTGAAAATTTCTCATCTTCTGGTATTTGTAAGGATTAATATACCAGATTAGCTTTTCTACACCTCAAAAGGCAGAGAAAGCCAGACATAAGCTTGAGGGGATAATTAGGTAATGAGGCAGTTATCTATTAAATGGAAATAAAATGCTAGAAGCTTTATAGTGACTGGACTCAGGAATTTAGAGCAACATTCTAGACTACCTCAGCTCAGTGGCACCAAGGAAGATAGGAATGTGCTGAAGGGAGCAGGGGAGACCATGCTAGATTTCTAATTTTTCCTCAGACTGGGCTTTGACAGGGTGTCTGAAAAGCTAAGTATGCTTTTATCTTTCTTTTCTAATTCAATTATCACAATAGCTCAGTGACTAAGGCATTATTCTTACCTTTGAATATACTGAAATCTCAGAGTTAAATGGTATGTGACTTGCTCAGGATCTGAGATTTGAATCCAAATCTGGCCCTCAATTAAAAACCCTCTCTTCATTTCATTTCAGTTGCTCTTGAATTGAGCTCTTTACAGATCAAAAAAGTTGGGCCAGACTTTTTTATTATTTTTAAAAATTAAAAAAATGTTTCTTTATTTTTGAGAGAGAAAAGTGCAAGCAGGGGAAGAGCAGAGAGAGACGGAGTGAGAATCCCAAGCAGGCTCTGCCCTATCAGCACAAAGCCTGATGTGGGGCTTGAACCCATGAACAGTGAGATCAGTACCTGAGCTGAAATCAAGAGTTGGATGCTTCACTGACTGAGCCACCGAGGTGTCCCTGGGCCTACTTTTTTGTAAAAATTAACTTAAAATCTTGACTTTGAAAAAACAGTGTTGACCAAGGATCATTTATAAGTGAGGTGGCAGGATGTGAGTGAGTGAGTGTGTGTGTGTGTGTGTGTGTGTGTGTGTGTGTGTGTCCGTCCCCGTCTGTGTGTACGTGCCTGTATGTTTTTGAGACAGAGAGAGGATCAGCTTTTAAAAAATTTTAATATTAATTCCAGTGTAATTAATATACAGTGTTCTATTAGTTTCAAATGTATAATTTAGTGATTCAGCAATTCTATACATTACTTGGTGCTCATTATGATAAGTGTATTTTTTTATTTTTTCAAATTTTTATTTAAATTCTAGTTAGTTAACATATAGTTGCAATATTGGTTCCAGAAGTAGAATTCAGTGATTCATAAGTGTATTCTTAATCCCCTCATCCCACCCACCCACACCTACCTCTTCTCTGGTAACCATCAGTTTGTTCTCTATATTTAATAATTTGGTTAGTTTGTCTCTTTTCTTTATTTGTTTTGTTTCTTAAATTCTATGTATGAGTTAAATCGTATGGTATTTGTCTTTGACTGACTTATTTCACTTAGCATAATACGTTCTAGATCCATTCAAGCTGTTGCAAATGACAAGATTTCATTCTTTTTTATGGATAAGTAATATTCCATCGTGTGTGTGTGTGTGTGTGTGTGTGTGTGTGTGTATCTATCTGTCTATATATCTATATATATCTCACATCTTTATCTATTCGTCTATTGATGGACACTCAGGCTGCTTCCAATACTTGGTTCTTGGAATAATGCTGCAATAAACATAGGGGTGAATATATATTTCTGAATTAGTGTTTTTCTCTTTTTGGATAAATACCCAGTAGTGGAACTACTGGATGACATGGTAATTCTATTTTTTAAGTTTTTAAGGAACTTCCATAATGTTTTCCAGAGTAGTTGCACCAGTTTGCATTCCTACCAACAGTGCAAGAGGGTTCTCTTTCCTTGCCAACACTTGTTGTTTTTTGTGTTTTTTACTTTAGCCATTTTGACAGGTGTGAAGTGATATCTCATTGTGGTTTTGATTTGCATTTCCCTGATAATTAGAGATTAGCTTTTTAAAAAAGGTATTTTTCATTATGTATTGAAATAATATCACCACTGATTCAATCTGAAAATTATGTATGTCATATCATTTGAAATATTTGTTATGTGTTGTGTTAGGTGAGGCTGCCATAAGAAAATATCACAGACCAGATAGTTTAAATAACAGAAATTTATTTTTTCACAGTTTAGGGTCCAGAAGTTCAAGATTAGGGTATCACCAGGATTGGATTCTGTTGAAGTTTTTCTTTCTGGTTTGCAGATGGCCAACTTTTCAGTTAAGTCCTCACATGGCCTTTTGTGTGTGTGTGTGTGTGTGTGTGTGTGTGTGTGTGTGTGCATGTGTGTGCGTGTGTGTGCGCGCGCGCAGAGAAGGATGGAGAACTGGTATCTCTTAGTCTTCTTATAAGAACTTAAGTGCTATTGGATTAGGGCCCAGCCTTATGACTTTATTTGACCTAATTACCTTCTTAAAGCTCTGTTTCCAAATATGGTCATATTGGAGGTTAGGGCTTTAACATATGCATTGGGCGGGGGGGGGGGGGGGGGCGGTGTCACAATTCAGCCTATACATTGTGTACTATCAAAAATTTGTGAGATGAATTAAAGAATGCTAATTTTGATGTATGTATATGTGTACACATGTATTGTGTTTATATAGAATTTATATCTGATGTTTGAGAAGTCTAAGTGGATTTTAACACGTAAAAAATGGAAATAATTTGAGATAGTTCCTGAGATTCAAAAGTTTCAACACTCCACCAATGATATGTTACAAGATAAATTTGAGGCAGGTGTTAACAGCACAAACAAATCTCCATTTTAAAACTTCCAAGAAAAGTTTGGAAATGGGATAAGAAATATGTATGAAATAACTATTTTTTTTTCTGATCTGAAGTCTAAAATTTCTACTCGTGAGTGCTCTGACACTGGAATGCCATGAATACTTTTAAAAAATAAAAATGTGTGTAATTTAACACATATTTAATAGTTCTCTGATGTCTTAATATTTGGAATATATTTGAAATATTTCATAAATATGTATTCAAATTTCAAAACAGCAATTTCTTTAGTGGCAGTGCACTTCAGTAGTTGAGAACATAGGACATAGACATTAACTTCAGACTCAAATCCTGGTTTCACCACTTATTAGCTAGCTATGTGACTTTGGAAAATCTACTTAATAGTTTTGTGTTTACATTTTTTCATCTGTAAAGTAAGGATAATGGAAATGCCTGTCTCTGGGGTTATAGCAAAAAGTCAATGAAATAACATCTGTTAAGTGCTAAGAATAGTATCTGGTTCAATAAATGTTAGTTCAAACAATTTGTGGTAGCTAGCCTTCACGCAATTGGTGGTAGATCACTTTTAATAAAAATAAGATCATCTACTAAAGTATGTGTACTTTTTTGAATACCAAAACATATTTCTAATTAGATCTGTGTAATCTATCTACCATTATATGTGTCTTTAGAGAAAAAGATATACTTTAAAAAGCATGAGAAAGTTTGTCAGTATTCTGGGTATAAACAATGTTTATTTCCTCAGGTGTTGAGAATTAAAATGTTACCAAAAGCAGGGGAGGAGTTAAGATGGCAGAGAAGTAGGGGGACTCTGGGCTTTCCTAGTCCCTTAAACACAGCTGTATTGAGGCCAGATTATTTGGAACACCGAGGAAATTGATCTGCAGAGTGGCAGAAGGATCTCCACAGTTGGAGGAAGACAGCTTGGCAGGTGCAAGGTGTGTAGATGTGAACTGGGGAAGAGAAAAACAGCAGTGGTGCAGAGAGGAGGGAACCCTTTCCATGGAGTGACAAAAGAGAGAGAAAGAGAGGGGTTGAGACAATGTGACATCAAGTTAGCATAAGAGGAAAATGTCTCTGGATCACAGTCTGGGGAGTGAGAAGTACTGAGTGTCCCAGTTCTTTTTTTGCAAATAGCTTTTGGAACTCAGACTCTGAGGTTTTTGGAAGTGCGTGATTTTCTCTGGAGAAGAGCTGTGGCATGCACTCCTGGGGAGGAGGGACCTGTCCCCAGAATATATAGCCTGTGATAGCAATCTCAAGAACATACTGGGAAAGAACATTCCCCTTGCTGGAGTACTTTTGGGAGAGGGTTTATTGCCTCCCCAAGGACAAAAGACCCTGGAGGTGCCTTTCATCAACAGTAGAGAGGCTCTACTCTGGAGGAGGGGAGAAGTACTGTGCTGTGCCAGGCTCTTTAAGATTTGGGGTTTTAAATCCCAGTCACAGGCCAAAGAAAAAACAAGAGAGTTGTGGCACAGAGCAAGCTGACTGCCTTCGCTATTCTGTGAGGGCTGCCTGAACAGTGGAGGTTGAGATCCCTGGGCCAGGGTTGAGAGATTGGGGTGGCACCATTTTCCCCCCAACACCAACATGGTAGGACTTCAGAGAGCAACACAGTGGTCTCTGGTGGCGGTGGGACCCACTTACAAAACACTGCCCCTCTGTGCCTGGAAAATGCTTATTTACTGGGGCAAGACTGACCGTGAGCCAAAACAGCTGGCCTCTCCTGCAGACCAGCACAGCCAGCATCCCCTAGTTGCCAACAGACAACTCTTTTTTTCTCTTTTTTTCCTCCTCCTTTTTTTCGTTTGGAATCAGGGTCATAGTTCCTTATTTATTTTTTTTATTCATTTCCTTTTCTCTCTCTCACTCTCTGTCTCCCTTTTTTGGATCAGACTTTTTGATTCTTGTCTTTTTTCTTCTTTTTTTTCTTCTGCTTTTTTTTCTGTTCTTTTTATTTGGAATCAGCCTTACATAGTTTTTTGATTCTCTGTTCTTTTGTGTTCCCTTTCCTTTTCTCTTTTTTGGGGGATCAGCTCCGTCCACCCTTTTTTTTTTCGAGGGTTACTTCAACAAACAAATCAAAACACACCTAGCTAAAGATCCAAACACTTAAGCACTGGAAGCAAGAAGGAGCTCTACAGAGTACTGATCAGTGGGAAAGAGCACCCAAAACACAACAGCAGAGTGCACACAGCATACATGGGAAACACTTCCTGAGGTGCCAGGCCCTGGACAGTGTATGACCCTTTTTAATATAGTAGTAGTCTCTGGTGCAGGAACATAGCAAGCTTTTAAAACATGCAAAAGACAAAAACTTAGCCAAAATGACATGCAGAGGAATTCTTCCCAAAAGAAAGGTCAAAAAGAAATCATAGCCATGGACTTGCTCAAAATAGTTATAAGCAATATATCTGAATAAGAATTTAGAACAACAGTCATACTGGCTGGGCTTGAAAAAAATCATAGAAGAAGAAGAGGAACCCTTGATACAGAGATCAGAGACCTAAGAACTAGTCAGCATGAATTAAATAATGCGATAACTAAGATGCAAAATAAACTAGATACAGGGACAATGAGGATTGAAGAAGCAGAAGAGAGAATAGGTGAAATAGAAGATAAAATTATGGAAAATAATGAAGCTGAGAAAAAGAGGGAAAGGAAATTACTAGATTACCAAGGGAGATTTAGAGAACTAAGTGATTCCATGAAATGAAACAAGATCCATATCATAATAGTCCCAGAAGAAGAGCAAGACAAAGGGGCAGAAGGTTTATTTGAACAAATTATAGCTGAGAAATTCTCTAATCTTGGGAAAGACACAAGCATCCAAGTCCAAGAGGCACAGACAACTCCCTTCAAAATCAACAAAAACAGGCCAACACCATGACATATAGTAGTGAAACTTGCAAACTACAAAGATAAAGAGAGCAGATAGGGGAAAAAGGTCCTTAGCCTACAAGGGTAGACACATGAGGTTATTAGCAGACCTGTCCACTGAAACTTGGCAGGCCAGAGGGAGTGCAGGAAATATTCAGTGTGTTGGATAGGAAAAGTATGCAGACAAGAATCCTTTATCCAGCAAGGCTGTCATTCAGAATAGGAGAGATAAAGACTTTCCCAAACAAAAACTAAAGGAATTTGTGACCACTAAACCAGCCCTACAAGAAATTTTAAGGGGGACTCTCTGAGTGATGAAAAAAAAAAAAAACACAACAAAGCAACAGAGACTAGAAAGGACAGAGACCATCAACAGAAACACCAACTCTATAGGTAACACAATGGCACCAAGTTCATATCTTTCAGTAATCACTCTGAATGTAAATGGACTAAATGCTCCAATCAAGACATAGGGTATCAGAATGGATTAAAAAACAAGATCCATCTATAAGCTCCATATAAGAGACTCATTTAGATCTAAGACACCTGCATATTGAAAGTGAGGGGATGGCGAACCATCTATCATGCTAACAGATGTCAAAAGAAAGCCCAAGTAGCTATACTTATATCAGACAAACCAGATTTTAAACAAAGACTGTAACAAGAGATAAAGAAGGACATTATATCATAATTCATGGGTCTATTCATCAAGAAGATCTAACAGTTGTAAATATTTATGACCCCACCGTGGAACACCCAGATATATAAATCAATTAATAACAAACATAAGAAACTCATTTATAATAATACCATATTAGTAGGAGACTTTAATATGCCACTTAAAGCAATGGACAGATCATTTAAGCAGAAAATCAATAAGGGAACTGGTTTAAGACAAGATGGACTTTATGGATATATTCAGAATCTTTCATCTGAAAGCAGCAAAATACACATTTTTTTAAATATGAAATTTATTGTCAAATTGGTTTCCATACAACACCCAGTGCTCATCCCAACAGGTGCCCTCCTCAATACCCATCACTCATCCTTCCCTCCCTCCCACCCCCCATCAACCCTCAGATTGTTCTCAGTTTTCAAGAGTCTCTTATGGTTTGGCTCCCTCCCTCCCCCAATGGACTTCTGTTAAGTTTCTCAGGATCCACATAAGAGTGAAAACATATGGTATCTTTCTCTGTGTGACTTATTTCACTTAGCATAACACTCTCCAGTTCCATCCACATTGCTACAAAAGGCCATATTTCATTCTTTCTCATTGTCACGCAGTATTCCATTGAAAATACACATTTTTATTGAGTGCACATGGAACATTCTCAAGAAGAGATCACATAATGGGTCAGAAATCAGCCCTCAACAGGTACAGAAGATCAAGATCATACCATGTATATTTTTAGATCACAATACTATGAAACTTGAGATCAACCACAAGAAAAAATTTGGAAAGCCCTCAAATACATGGAGGTTGAAGAACATCCAACTAAAGAATGAATGGGTTAACCAGGAAATTAAAGAAAAAAAAAAAACATGGAAGCAAATGAAAATGAAAACATGACATTCCCTTTGGAATCCAGCAAAGACAGTCGTCAGATGAAAGTACAGTGCAATTCAGGCCTATCTCAAGAAGCAATAAAGTTTTGAAATACATGACCTATCCTTATACCTAAGGGAGCCATAAAAGGAGAAGTAAATAAAAACCCAAGCCAGCAGAAGAAGAGAAATAATAAAGATTAGAGCAGAAATAAATGACATAGAAACAAAAACACAGTAGAACAGATCAATGAAACTGAAAGCTGGTTTTTTGAAAGAATAAGCAAAATTGATAAATCCTTAGCCAGACTTCTGAAAAAGAAGAGAGAGGACCCAAATAGATAAAATGAGTGAAAGAGGAGAGATCACAACCAACACAACAGAAATGCAAATGATTATAAGATAATTCTATGAAAAATTATATACCAACAAACTAGTAAACCTGGAAGAAATGGAAAAATTCCTAGAAACTCATATAGTACCAAAACCCAAACAGGAAGAAATAGAAAATTTGAACAGACCCATCAACAAAGAAATTGAATCACTTATCAAAAATCTCCCAACAAATAAGAGTCCTGGGCCAGATGGCTTCCCAAGGGAATTCTACCAGACATTTTAAGACGAGTCAATACCTATTCTTCTCAAACTGTTTCCTTCAAGTAGAAATAGAAGGAAAGCTTTTAGACTCATTCTATGAAGCCAGCATTACCTTGATTTCAAAACCAGACAAACAGAAACAGAAACAAAACCTAAAAAGGAGAATTAGAGGCCAATATCCCCAATGAACATGGGTGCAAAAATTCTCAACAAGACACCAGCAAATCGAATTCAACAGTGCTTTAGAAGAATTATTCACCAGGATCAAGTGGGATTTGTTCCTGGGCTGCAGGGCTGGTTCAATATTTGCAAATCAATCAGTGTGATACACATTAATAAAAGAGTAAGAACCATATGATTTTTTCAATAGATGCATAAAAAGCATTTGATAATATACTGCATTCTTTCTCGATAAAAACCCTCAATAAAGTAGGGATAGAAGGAACATACCTCAACACCATAAAAGCCATGTATGAGAGGCCCACAGCTAATATCCTCCTCAATGGGGAAAAACTGAGAGCTTTCCCCTAAAGGTCAGAAACTCTACAGGGATGTCCACTCTCACCACTGTTATTCAACACAGTTTTGGAAGTTCAGCTTCAGCAATCATACAACAAAAGGAAGTAAAAGTTAGCATACAAATTGGCAAACAATTCTCAGATGACATGATACTCTACATGGAAAACCTGAAAGACTCCAAAAACTGCTAGAACTGATAATGCAAAATCAGCACAGTTGCAGGATATAAAATCAATGTTCAGAAATTGGTTGCATTTCTATGCACCAGTAGTCAAGCAGCAGAAAGATAAATCAAGGAATCGATCCTTTTTACAGTTGTACCAAAAACCATAAGATACTTAGGAATAGACCTAACGAAACAAATAAAAGATCTGTACACCGAAAACGTTAGAAAACTTATGGAAGAAATGGGGGATGATATAAAGAAATGGGAAAACATTCCATGCTCATGGATTGGAGGGACAAATATTGTTAAAATGCTGATGCTACCCAAAGCAATCTACACATTCAGTGCAATCCCTATCAAAATAACAACAGCATTCTTCACAGTGATAGAACAAGCAATTCCAAAATTTGTATGGAATCAGAAAAGACCCCGAATAGCCAAAGTAATGTTGAAAAAGAAAACCAAAGCTAGAGGCATCACAATTATGGATTTGAATCCATATTACAAAACTGTAATCATCAAGACAATATGGTACTGGGACAAAAACAGACATGTTGATCAATGGATCAGAATAGAGAACCCAGAAATAGATGCACAAATATATGGCCAACTAATCTTTGACAAAGCAAGAAAGAGTGAAAAACAGTTTCTTCAGCAAATGGTGCTGGGAAGACTGGACAGCGACATGCCGAAGAAGGAACCTGGACCACTTTCTTACACCATACATAAAAATAAATTCAAAATGGTGAAAGACCTAACTGTAAGACAGGAAACCATCAAAACCCTAAAGAAGAAAATGGGCAGCAACCTCTTTGACCTCAGCCGCAGCAACTTCTTACTTGCCATGTCCTCTGGAGGCAAGGGAAACAAAAGCAAAAATGAATTATTGGGACCTCATCAAATAAAAACTTCTGCACAGCAAAGGAAATAGTCAAAAAAACTAAAAGGCAATCAAAGGAATGGGAATATATTTGCAAATGACATATTGCATAAAAAGTTAGTATCCAAAATCTATAAAGAACTTATCAAAATCAACACCCCAAAACCAAATGATCCAGTGAATAAATGGGTAGAAGACATGAATAGACACTTTTCCAAAGACATGCAGATGGCTAACAGACACATGAAAAGATACACAGCATCACTCATTATCAGAGAAATACAAATCAAAACCACAATGAGATACTACCTCACACCTGTCATAATGACTAACGTTGACAACTCAGGAAACAAAAGATGTTGGTGAAGATGTGGAGAAAGGGGAACACTTTTGCACTGTTGGTCAGAATACAAACTGTTGCAGCCACTCTGGAAAACAGTATGGAGGTTCCTCAAAAAATTAAAATAGAACTACCCTATGAACCAGCAATTGCACTACTAGGTGTTTATCCAATGGATACAAAAATGCTAATTTGAAAGGGCACCCCAATGTTTTAGAAGTGCTATCAACAATAGACAAATATGGAGAGAGCCCAAATATTCATTGACAAATGGGTAAAGAAGTTGTGGTATATATATAGATATAATGAATATATATAGTAGAATATTACTTGGTGATCAAAAAGAATGAAATCTTGCCATTTACAACAATGTGGATAGAAGTAGCGTGTATTATGCTAAGCAAAATAAGTCAGAGAAAGATTAATATATGATTTCACTCATATGTGGAATTTAAGAAACACAACAAATGAACATAGGAGTCGGAAAGGAAAAATAAGATGAAAACAGGGAGGCAAACCATAAGAGATACTTAAATTCAGAGAACAAGCTGAGGGTTCCTGGGGATGAGGTGGGTGGGGGTATGGGCTAAGTGGGTGATGGGTATTAAAGAGAGCACTTGTTGGGATGAGCACTGGGTGTTATATATAAGTGATGAATCACTATGTTCTTCTCCTAAAACCAGTACTACACTGTATGTTAACTAACTTGAATTTAAATAAATAAATTTATAAAAATAAAAAACAAAATGTTACCTAAGGGTACAAAAGATATCCATGGGATGTATGGGATGCACCTTTGTGTGTGAAGTATATGGACCCTACAGAGTAGTACCAGGTAGCACGGTTTTTACCATTGGGTTCCTTTGGTCTTTACAGTCCTTTGGAAATCCTTTTGTAATTAGTTGAAGTTAAGAACTTAATGGTTAAAAGGAATTAGACTTTAATTACACTAACATTTGTAGTGTGGTGCTCATTAACTTTTCTGAACTTGCCAGAATTGGCTGGTAGAGGCAAATGAATTTGTAAAACTCTGCAATTCTGTGGGCGTTGTCTGTGGACTCCTGTCCACAGGAGTGGCGTTGTCCAGGAGATCAAAACTGTTTTCCTGTATTCTTTGCCTTTTTCATTGTGTTGACATTTGCCCTGATGATGCAGACGCAATTGTGGATTAAACTGCTGGTACCATAATATAATTCAAGGCAGTGATACCAATGTGTGCTGCCAGTTTCATTTAAGGATCTCTTCTATGAAGTAAAAATTAATAATTTTATGAAATTCTGATCTTTAGGATTTTAAGTATTCTGTGTGACAAACAGAAATTCATGGAAAGTACTCCTGCTGCATCCTAAATTATGAGGGTTGTTTTGTGAAAAGAATTTGTGTGATCACTGGAGGTACAAGCCAGATTTGTACCTTTTTCTTGGAGTACTTATTTGTGCTTTAAAACATAACTGACAAACTATGGTTATGCAGACTTAGGTACTTGGAAGATATTTCCTCAAAAGTAAGCAATATGAGTCTGTCACTTCAAGGAAAACAACGTGTAGAATATTTGTTACCAATGATAATATTTGCACTTTCAAACACAAATTAGAATCTCTGGCTTGTATATGATACCTGCCCAATACTTAAAGACCTTTCAGATGTGATCTATAGTGATCTCTCTCTCTCTCTCTCTCTCTCTCTCTTTCCTTATTTATATATGTATGACAGTTTTGGCATTATATAAGTATATGTGTCAATATTTGGAACATCTGCATAGCTCAGTATTTTCCAGAGACCCAGTATTTTCCAGAGACCAGTTCATGATGCTACAAAATCATGCATGGGTAAAAGGTTCATTCAAAGTGATAAATATAATATAAAGTCATTTAATTTCCAATGTATTAAATGTCAATAGATATAATCCATATAAACAAAAGTGCTTTAGGATCCTCAACATATTTTAAGAATGAAAGGGATCTGAGACTAAAATGTTGGTAAACCTTTAATAAAATCTGAATTTATCCTGGAAGCTGGTCCCATGATGTGGATGTTAGACATTGGTAGGGTCACCTTTGTTCTGTTGCATTTTGTCATTCACTGCATGCCAGTTCATGCCAGATCTGAATGGGGAACATCCCAAGGCCACTGGCATGTAACTGGACTTTCAGAACTTTCTATTTCTAAAAGAGTAAATACATTCTTTTTAATCTCTACATCTATCAAGTTAGTCCTCAATAGTAATACCCCTTTACACTTAACAAAATGCAAACTCATATAATCTAATGACTCTCTCCTTTTTGTTGTTATCCTGTATAGCCATCACATATTTCTAGTACATCATGAAAGTTCAGTTTAAAACTTTTAAATTAAAAAATCTACAGAGGTGCCTGACTGGCTCTGTTGGAAGAGCATGCAACTCTTGATCTCGGGGTCATGAGTTCCAGCCCCATGTGTGGGTAGAGGTTACTTAAATAAATAAAACTTTAAAACAAAACGCTGCTAGTTTCAAAGATAATTTTTTAAAAAATCTACAAAAGACATTAATTAGGGAAGAGATTTGAGAGGTCCTCCAGCATCAGTAGATAGTTATGTTTTCCCTTTGGGAGAAAAAAATACTCAGTCTATAAGTTTTTAAAAGTTGTATTGGAACATGTGTGCTTCTTTTACCAACAAGTAAGCTGTAACTGAAATAAAGAGAGGGAATATGGCATGTTTGAAACATTCTTGTGAGAGGCCCCCCTTTCCCCGCCTAAATTATGCTTGCTTATTGTTGTCACCATTGAGTGTATCAAAAATGAGGTGAGAAAGTTGTGACAGGAAACTACCTGTGGATCTCATTGCTGATCCAGAGGAAGTGGTACTCACTCTCCATAGTGAGACACTGTTGTCATTTGTACATAAATTCCTCTTCACTGGTTCCTCATCTAAATTTTCAGAGGAGTGTTAGACTGCTTGGTTGTTCAAATAATTAAAAAAAATCAGGTGGTGAGTGGAGTTATTTCAGATAATGTCTGAATGTCTGTAATAGAAAATGAAGGCACTGTTAACCCTAAGCTTAGTTTCTGTCTCTCAGTGTCCCAAAACATCCATTATATTGCAAAGAAAAGAATGAAATTAAGGCATTATTAGCATAAGAAGAGGAGTCATTTATAATTTTGCCAGATCCATATGCAGCATTACAATCTACTAAAATACATTTAATTTAATTTCTTCAAAAATAAAATTTTGCTATTTTGGTGTCGAATATATATCATATTTATTTTTTTAATGTTTGTTTGTTTTTGAGAGAGAGCACACATGAGCAGGGGAGGGGCAGAGAGAAGGGCCAGAGGACCTTAAGCAGGCTCTCTGCACTGACAACAGAGAGCCCTATGTAGGGACTGAACTCAGGAACTGAGAGATCATGATCTGAGCCAAAGTCTGATGCTTAACCAACTGAGCCACCCAGGCACCACTAGATACTTATTTGTTTTAAGGATGACTAGCTCAATTTTAAATCAAGGTTGACAAACCATGAGGTTTTTTTGTTTCTCCCAACTGTGCAGATGATTTTATTTTACTTTATTTTGGCTGAATTGGATGCATTGATTTGGGGTGTTTATTTTTATAAAATTTAAATTTGAAAGCTTTGTAACAATTTTCTTTTTCTTCTCTGCACATTCAGTAAGTTTTTAGTGGAGGGAAAAATTTGAAATCTGGTATTTGAGAATAGCCTCTGCCAAAGTCATGAATAATGTGTATTTCAGACAGGAGGCTCTGGGTGTGAGAGGGTCTTAAAGAGTAGGGGGATGCCTCAAATCAGAATGCTTTGGGAGGTTTCCCAAGAAGGTCAGAAGCACTGAGTGTGTAATAAGCGGGGGGCACTACAGCAGCCATTATCTTCCCTCTGACAGAGCAGCTCACTGACCTGGCATGCTGGCAAATGGAGAGGAAAACTCTGCACCGAGATGTAAATTCCCCATCCAGGTCCCTCATGAATATCTTGTCTCCAGGATTCAAGCCAGTGACCTGGAAAACAAGGTTCCTCCCCAATCAAAATGACAGGCAGAGCTGGTTTCCTGTTAGGAAGACTGTGAGGTGTGTAAAAAAATTATGATTTCTGAGGGGAAAAAAATTAGATGTCACACAGAGCAAAATATTACTTTCAAATGGTCCTCTGCAGTTCTTTTGAATGGCAGCTGTTAAGAATTCAATTGTGTGCATGACACGCTGGAATCCAGAATGGAAGTTCTGTTGGGGGGCAGGAATGAATAGAAATTTTCAATTTAAATACTCATTTGAGAATATTTGAATATCTGTCATTCTTTATAGCCTAAAGGTTAATTCTTGAAAAATAATTTCCATTAGCAACACAAATTGTAACCTTGTCAATTCCTCTTATGTAATGCTTCAGTGCTGAAAGGCATACTCTTGCAAAACTATGCTATTAAATATATAGCCCTGGTTTATACAGTATTTTTCTTTAGAAGTTTCATTGATTTATCAGTTATTTGTTTATGGAAATTCATTAAGGTTTGTCTACCCTTATGTTCAACATAATATAATTATGGATCAATTTTTTTAATTATGGAAAAGACTAAAATTATGAAAGATACCTGTGTTACATATTTTAATGAAAGAGATGTCTAAAATTTCTATGAAAAATATGACCATTTTAGAGTATTGTATTATACAATACTGTACATAGTAAGTCAATGCTTTAGATTTTGATTATATTTTCAACAGCATGTTTATTTAAAATCTATTTTTTCTAGTAATATTTTATCCTCCTTTTTATAATAATTGGTAAACTGCAACTCAGTTAAGACAAATCAAATGCTCTACCACACATGATCAACTTGAAACAATTAATCATATATCAAATACAGCATGTAAAGTATGTGTAAAAATCAGAACTAAACCTCTTTTGCTTTCCCAACAACAGCATTTGCACTTAATGTCAATTAAAATTAAATTTTAAAAAGAGGTTTTGAGATTTTTAGTTTACACAGACATATGTAAAAATTTTTTAGAAAAATAACATCTCAATATTCTTTATTTTAAAATGCATTTTATTATTATGATGATATATAGACCAATTAAAAAATCGACTTTGAAGTTAAAAAATCACTATCTGAAAGAGAAAACAAAACCAGGAACACGTATTTTGGGATTTTCACTAGGAATATTATACATACATAGACATTTTTTTCCCTTGTTACTCCCACGTGAAATTTCTGTTTATATATTGCAGTTTTTAAGAACTTTTTGATTTAGTAAAATCCAGGTGCAAATTACATTCTGTATTGTTATGATCTTTGTATCAGAGTTGGGAGTTACCTTCCAAAAGATTTCTTAGCATGGGAAAATCTTCAGACTCAACCACTGGTGTTAAAAATGACTGGTTTTGATATTTTGGAGTTGTTATTGGGTGGTTTTTGGAAAACTACAATTTAAATTTGCACACAGAGCTTAGACAGAATAAATATGTTAATGAGCTCCAGCCATGGATTGCACACTCAAATTATCATCAATTGTGCATGAAATTTTTCCAGGCTATTTGTTCTGAAAATATGTACTAAATTATGCATTCAGCTTAGATTCAGGCATAAACTAGGTTTTCACAAATATTTTCAGATGGCAATTTTTGTGTGTGCAAATACTATACAATCTTGTTACATGGCATTTTTACTTTACTAGATTAAAATCAACATACGGACTAGTTCCATTCATTGTCAAAAAAACACAGGCAGGTTTTTTGCCACTCTTAAATTATATCCTCAAATAATAAGATACACTATTGTTTATAAAAACTACCAAAAGCATGCCTTCTGTTCACTTCTATGTCACTAAAATATACCTTCAATCTAAGGAAACAATTCTTAAGCATTCCCTTGCAGTAAGCATTATAATGGCAACATTGAGTTCCTCTGAATTTTATGTTCAGTTTTTCAAAGGACTTTATAGATGTGAGAACTACATTTGTCTCTTTGAATTCTACAACAAAATAACTTAAAGTTTCAGATCAAAAAAATAACATTACAATCGTAGCAAAATTTAATACTAGAAGAATAAAAAGGCAAATGAATGACCTTTCTGTGACTAGAACTAAATATTTCCTAATCTAAGATTGTTAATTTTACTGATGAATTTATTATTTGATCGTAGCCAAATAACAGTCCAAGTAGCAGTTTGCAGGGTGATTCTTCATTCTTCACCACAAGAATCAGAGAAAATGTTTTCATGTAGTGGGGGTGAGGAAAGTAAGCATGAGCTTGAAGGAATCTTACTTCTTCTTTGCTGCCTCAATTGTGCATTTAAGAAAGAGTACCAACTTGAAAGCAGATTCAGAGGAACAAGGACCTTTGTCATTGTATGAGCACAGAGCGGGAGATCTGTAGTAAGGGCATGAATTACTGGGTATTTTCTTAGGCTCAGAGCTACAGATTTCAACTGCTTACTATAAGGGCTTCCATTGCAGCTTAAAGGTTTATAATCAGGGAATGTTTGGGCTAGAAAGCATCATAAAGAACATAAGTCTGGGGGTGCCTGGGTGGCTCAGCTGGTTAAGCGTTCGACTCTTGATTTCAGCTCAGGTCATGATCTCATGGTCTGTGAGGTCCAGCCTGACAGTGCTGAGCCTGCTTGGGATGCTCTCCCTCTCTCTCTGCCTTTCCTCTCTTCGTGCGTGCTCTTTCTCTCTCAAAATAAATAAACAAACTTAAAAACAAACAAAAAAAAGAACACACTTCTGATCTTCTTACCATGCTCACTGGTTGCTGGGTAGGCTCTAACGTGGTTGCAGAGTAGTTCAGTCACAGAGAACTTCAGTGCTTCCAAATAAAGTTGTTTGGAGGCCAGATTATACTTCAAAGTTCATTATAGCCAAAATGTCAAAAATACAGCTATGTTTTTTGTAATAGAAACATGTAACTAAATAAGTGAATATTTGTGATGATCTTCGGAATGATCTAATTCGGTTAGAGTGTTTGCTAATTAATTTAGTGGTTGGAAGTATCCCAAACAGGCTTGTATCTTTTCGATGGCTTTGAAAAGTATTTCATTCTTTTAGCAAAAATGAATGATCCAATATTTTTCAATTAAAATTTTTAAGAACATTTTTTGTATTATTTTTATATTATTTATATTTTTGAGCTCAGGGACAGCCATCTCTTAAAATGCTGAAGTAGGTAAAATTTGTCATTGGTTTCATCACTTTCCTAACCTGCACCCTTTTCTGCCCAAATTTTCTTTTCCGGTGAGTGAGTCTTTCCTTTAGATTTTCCCAATTGACTCCCTCCCATCCTTGTAAAGTTCAGTGCTTTCAAGCCTTCCTGGTGATCCCACTGTCTGTGGATATGCATTCTCTGTACTGCCCTCCAAAGTCAGCCCTTGTTCTGTACATCCTTACCCTCCTTTGAAGTATACCCCTAGGTGGCTGTCTTTGCCAGGGATTGTTTGGTTTTAAGATATGGAAACCCACCTCAACTAATCTGAGCAAATGAGAATGGCCATCTATCTGAAGCCAAGAGCAGAAACTGTAGCCATGCCTTAATGTAGAACTGAAAAAAAGGACCTGGGAGGTCATCAATAATTAAAAGAAATTACCCTCTCCAACTGTTTTTCTCTGGGGTTGCATGTGTATACATCTCTTGTCTCCATGCATTTTCTTTTCTTTAACTTCAGAGAATATATGCTGCTTAGTTGCAGAGGAGGCCTCATCATGACTTGTCCCTAGAAAGTGACCTTTAAATTTGAGGCTAACTCATTTTATAAGTATAGTATCTGAATTTTTTTGAGCCAGTGCTTAAGTGTACCAGTTGTAATTTTCTTAGAGACAGAATCTCATGGACCTAACACAGCCCCTGGATTACATGTCCAGCCCTGAATTAGTCAGTGTCTAGAGAAAGAGGTATCTGGTATGCAATGATGAAGGGTGGAGAGTGGAGAAATACGGAGTGGCTATGAAAGGCACCTGAGACTTTCCTTTCTTTCCATGCAGCTTTGTTGTGTTTTTGAAATTAATAAATTGTTAGATAAATTAATCAGTTAATATATTCAAAAAGTGCTAGTAAATTACCCTCTGATAAAGCTTTTTGCCTTTTAATGGCTCTTTGGTGCCTAGATCATAACTTCAAATGCTTCTAAGGGGTTTGACTGAAAATTACAAGATGAAAACATCTGGATATAAGGCAGTTGTCTATAGAAGAGCCTCTGGCCAATTGGAGAGGGCATGGCCAAGGTAAAGACATTACACATCATTAAATCATTAAAAAATTATTTCTAGAAAAAACAAAACAGCTTGTTGGCCAGAAGTAGCCCACAGTCTGCTGTGGTTCCTGGTACGAAGCTCTGCTGTGATTCAAAAGGATGATTCTAATAGTTGCTCTGATTGGCATCATGAAAAAGCCAGTGGAAAATGTAGTATTTATTGCCCTATACTATTTCTAAAGTCCAGTAGGAGAAGTTCTGAATGGGGAGTTAGAAGACTTGGATTCTGGTTCTAATTTTGTGCTTATTAAGATTTTTAAGGTAAGTTTCTTCTCTTGGGGCTCATAGAAAAAGAGATGACTGCAGACAGGAATACAAACTTAGTATTCATCAGAACAACATGATGGCGGTGGTGATTGGACGTGGTGTGTCAAAGCAAAGAGGTCTTATTCTAGACCAACATTTTCAAAATGCCTGAGAGTAGTAACCAGGAATGTGTATTTCTTAAAAACTCCCCAGGTGGTTTTAATGCAATTATGATGGTGACTGCCATTTAGGAAACTGACCTAGCTGTTCGCTTAGCTCTGACAACCAAAGAGACTAATATTCTAAGACTGACCTTTTTTCATGGGCTGCTCTGCTTGAAATGAAATCTGGGATTGCCATATTGAGTAAAACCAGACTTCCCTTGGGAAAGATTAACACATCCACCGTTATTTTCTCCTCAGAGACTAGTATGAGGGATTTCTATTTTCCTACATGTTAAAGCTTGCCTCTGCTAGGGATCAATCATTCAACTGTTAATTCTTTTTTTTTTTTTTTCCAACTATTAATTCTTGAGTCCTGGTTTTGTAATGCTGTTTTTATTTTATTGTGTGTGTTTGTGTCTTTGGACTGTCTACAATTTTTTGCTCCTCTTCAAAAAACTAACTCTTTAGTTTTTGAGTCTAGAAAGATTGCATACACCTCAATCTTTCCCAGCCAGATTTCTCTAAATGCTGTCTTATTTACACAGTTCTCTTGCATGTTTCTGTCATATCTTGCATAAAGTTTATGTATTTCTTATGTTAAACTGCAGAACTTGGTTTATTTTTCTGCTTTTTCCTATTCAATTTTATCTTCATAAAGCAAAACTCTACCCTATTTATTTTTCTATTGCTAGTGTCCAATACATTGGCTAAAAAAAGCAGATATCTCTGTAATGAGTAAATTAGTAACCTGAAAATTGCTGCCACCATTGCTTATATCACCACCATCACTGCCATCATCATTATCATTGTCATTACCACTATATGTGTGGAAGAGCTTTACATGCATATTTTCATTTATTTTTCACAAGAATGAGAGTAGTTGCCTATTTCTGTCTCCAGTTGTTTTCAGATGAGAAATCTGGGTATAGCGTAAAATAAATGGACCAAGGTCAATATGTTTGTAAGCTGCAGAGCCAGAGTCTAAATCTAGTCTGACTTTGGAGCCCAAGGTCTTAACCACAAAGATATACTCCTTCCAACATTTATTACAGTTGCTCTGAAGTCGGGAGTAAAGATTTGTTAGGCTGCTTTAGAGTCAGGGTCACCAAATTATTCACAAAAAGAGGAGCTGTAAAGACATTTGTTGCTTCCTATCACTGCTCACACAACCCTAGATTTTGTATCCTTGTCTCCTTTTTTTCTGCATGACTGCATCTCTGTGCAAGCTCTGGTCAAGGCAAAGTCACAGTGATTCTGGTTTACATTGTGAAAGCCAGGAAGAAAATGCACTGTTCTGACAGTAATACATCAACCTGTTCAGGGCAAATGGAACAAAACAGCAAACAAATAAAAACTCCATAACCATCATAGTTCACCAGGTGATCTAAGAAAAATAATACGTTCATTAAAAATACTTAGCATTGTGCATCACAGATGTACAAATTGACTCATATGCCACTATTGGTAATTTCTTATAAGTGCTGGTTACCTTTCTTTATTATTATCTGAAATGTTCTTTATAACTGAGGCAGGAATATATTTCTGAACTCTCTACCATGCATCCCTGTCTCTGGTCATTTCTAACCACCTGAAATTCAAAAATAATAATAGCAGCAGCTAAAATGTTCTGAAAGTTTGCTTTGCATCATTGCATCATGTATTCTACAGACATTCTCTTATTTCATCCTGAAAACAACCATGTGAATCACAACTTAACACTATTTCCACTTCACAAATGCATGTACAACCTGAGGCCTAGAGAGATCAAGTAAATTATCATTACTATGTAACTAATAAATGGAAAAAAATAGTATTCAAATAAAATTCTATCTGATTTTAAAGCTCGTGATATTAACTACCACTCTGCCTCCTCACCATTCTGCCAAGTATTCCACACATTCATGTCCCTGCCTATGCTGCTCCCTCTGTCTGGGTTGCCTTCCCCAGAGTGGTACCCACCTGGCTTCCTTCTGCTCATCCTGTGAAAATCATCCAGTCACCACATCTGGAAGACCATCTTGCCCATACTTTCACCATCTGTTACACTAAGTAAACTCTTTTCTTTTTGTCTTCTAATTTAGCAACGCTCCATTGTTATGTTTGTGAAGTCATATTTAATTTTCCTATAATGTATTGTGAAAGTGTGCCCTCCTACTGCCAATGTCCAGCAACGTGACCAGCTTGCTAGGAACGTATAAGAAATACTAAATGGAAAAATAAATGAGCTCTATTACTGATTTCTTTTAAAAAAATACTTTCTTTTACTTTAACTTCAAATTAACAGAAAAGTTGCAAAAAAAATTCATCAGTTATTCAATATATTTACATTACTTCTCTCTAAAATGTATTTTTCATAGATCTCATACAAATATAAGAGAATGGTATCTAGATCCATCTATAGATAAAGATATGTGAATATACATATGTATACATATAATGAGAGAGCAAATTGCAGGTGCCACATACTTTTATTCTTAAATATTCAAAGTCTATTATCTGAGAACAAAGATATTCTCTTATGTAGTTGTAATACAATTATCAAAATAAATATTTTTAACAATGATACAAAAATAAGGCTATTGTTACCTAATTCACAATTTTCAAATTTTACAAGTCGTTCCAGTGCAAGATCACTCATTATCTAGTCCTCTCTCTTTTAGACTCATTTAATCTGGAATAGTTCTTCACTCTGTTTTTTTTCTTTCACTCTTGTTACTTTGACATACTTTAGAGTATATGCCAGTTAAATTATAGAATAACTGATGGCTTAGTCTGATGTTTTCTCTGACTTTTCCTCCTGATTTGATGCAATTTATGCATTTTTGTCAAGAATTTCTCAGAAGTCATATTGTATCCTTCACAGTGCCTTGCATCTGAAGGTGCCTCTTGGTTCTTTGGTAGTTGCTTTTTTGTTTGTTTCTCTCTACACTATTGGTGATGTTAAGATTTTATCATTCCTTTAAGGTGGTATCCTCTATTCACTTTAAAGAAGTGGATAATTAATATGTTATATGTGAGAATATATTTTGAGACCATAAAAATATTCCTTTCCTCCTACAAGTTTCTCATTCCTGCCTGAATCACTTACCCAAGGTTATTGTATAGTGGTGATTTTCTAATTCCATTATTCCCTGTGCATTTATTAGCTGGAATTCTACTTCAAGGATGATATTTCCTTTTTCCTCATTTATTTATATACTTTAATATGGAATAATGGATTTTTATTTTATTCAGTGGTTTATAATGCATACCAAAATTTTTAAAAATCATAAAGTGTTCTTACACTTGGCTAGTGGGCTCTCTTAAAGCTGTGCTTCTTTTGCATGTTCTTTTGAAGGTATTCCATACAAATTTATTTTTGATACTTCTCCTATAAGAATTTTAATAATCAACAATGTTTTGATGTCTAGGGAAAAGGAACTCTGGGATGGATATGAATGGTTTCCTGAACTGTAGGAACTATAGTCTCGGTAGTTATGATATGCTGCAGCTGTCTTGAAAGACCCAGTTGCTTGCATTTCTGCCCAACTTCCAGAAACAGCATCATGTTTGTAGCTTGAAATCAGCCAGGCCATGAAAATTGTCAGTTTTCTCCTTCCTTCCTATCCCCTATTGAAGAGATAGTTCTTAAATACCTTACTAGCACATGGCTAGCTATATCCAATTTCAAATTTGCTGTTACTTTTTTTCTGGCTAAGAATCCTGAGAAGCTGGTGTAGCTGTCCTTGAAATACTTAATGTCACCTACTCGTCTCCTGCCTTAGAACACAGTCCTAAGAAGCAGAAGGACATAATGAATGGGAGATAAACAGTAGCTGAGAGTAAATTCCCCTATTGGTTGTCCCTCCCAAACATGTAAAAGAGGCCTCATAAGCCTAGAGTCATCTGGTAAAAAGAGGTCATTCCAATTCTATGAACGTGGCTCTTTGGGGTCTCAGAGGGGTGTGTGCCTGGAGCTGAGGAGGTCTCTTCCGAACGGGCAAATACAATTACCCAGCTTCAATGGATGTAGCTGCCATTTGAGGTTCACTGATTCCTCTTCCTCTCAACCTCACAGCCCCCACACCATGTCTTTGTCTCACTGCAGCCCATCACAGAGAGCTGTCCCAGATAACCACAAGTTAAAAATGCTTGGGTGAATTTGTTCTGGAAAGTGGGGTCTCTATCAAATTCTTATTTAAAACGTGTGTGCCCAGCTGGAGCATTTATTTATCTCAGATTGATAAGCAAGCCTTGGCTTGTTTTCATCGTTCCAAATTTGCTGTGACACAGAATGTTGACACTACCAACCTGGGCTCAGATTTCATCACATGCTTTTACCAAAAGGGTGGCCAGCAGGATAGGATTTCTCTAATGTGACAGTACTTGAATGTACTATACAGCTTTTAGTGTAACAGCATTTGAAAGGCTTGCTCTAACACTAAGAGGGGTTGTAACATTCTTGAACAGATGCAATTCTAAGTGCTGTGCCATTCTCAGAAAGGTAACCAGGAGTATGGAAGCTTTGCTTACTCTCTTTCAAATCCACAAACGATCACTCTCTCTCAATCTGCTGCTTCCAAAGGAATGTAGATCATATAAAGATGTATTTAAATATTTTCTCTTTCTTCTTTATCTGGTGTCACAAACACTGCATTTTATTTATTTTTTTTTTTGCAACAATTTGTAAAGTAAAGATGCGAAAATAAAAATTTTACCTACTTTATTATTTGTAGGATTGTTTCCTGACAGATCTGATTGTGACAACCAGACGAATATTAAATGCTGACACCTGCTATTAAGTTGGAATTTTTGATGAGGTTCAAAGATAGATCTCCATGACCTGGAAAAATAAATCAAGGTCACTGATTGACTCATGCAAAGTCTTTCAGCCATTTATATTACAATGTAATTATAGCAAACTGAAGTACAATTCTGGAAGAGCTGTAACCTAGTCACATTGATACATATGCATTGTATGATGAATAAATGAAAAGAGAGAAAAAGACAATATGCAGAGGAAATTGCTTATATTCTTTATTATAAGGAGATTCTAAGTACTGCATAGATACCTGAAAGATTAGTTTTCAGATACCCATTGTTCAGTGATGTTCAGGTCATCTTGATTTACTATAATGTTGCTTGTATTCACTCTTTATTATTATTATTTGCATTTAAAACATAGTCCTATTATTTTACCTGATCTTAGAAATGAGCATTATTTCAAAACTGAAACGCTTTCTGATTAGAATAGTGAAGAATATCTAAACATCCATTGGTATATCTTGAAGAAACATCAAATCAAAGTGTGCATTAAGGTTTCTTCTGCTGCAGTGTCTTTGGGAAATTGTGGGAGGATAGAAATGTTCATATTTCCAGAATCTTTCTGCTCATTTATTTCAGATTTAGACTCAGTACTATTAAGTCAGCTGGTCCCCCCCTTGTCAAGGAGGAGTAATACAAATACACAAATAGAAGCACTGTATAGAGTTATGTCTGTTCGAGATGCAACTTCTTGTTAGTAGTATTTTCTTTCTTGGATGAAAAGGAAAGTGCTGATTGGCAGGCCCGTTGCCTGAAATATGAAGGAGAATAGTCAAGAATTTATTGGTTAGGGGCGCCTGGGTGGCTTAGTCGGTTGTGTCTGACTTTTGGTTTTGGTTCAGGTCTATGAGCTCACAGTTTGTGGGTTCTAGTCCTGCATTGGGCTCTGTGCTGACAGTGAAGAGCCTATTTGGGATTCTTTCTCCCTCCCTCTCTCTCTGCCCCTCCCACACACACTCTCTCTCAAGATAAATTTAAAAAACGACTTTATTGATTAAAAAAATTATAACATCAAGGGGTTACTTAGCCCTTCCCTTGGTTCTAGTCAACAGCAGTTCGTTTCCTTAGTTATTCTCTGGAGGAAAAAAAAAAAAAGAAAATTTCAAGGAGCAAAGCTGTGGCTAAGAGGTATTATGACAAATTTCCTGTACCTGAGAAAATGTAAAGTGGAGGACCAAGGTGGATTTGTTGTCTTTTTATTTCTTTCTTTCTAATTCCAGGAGATTCCAGTACATTGTTGCACTTTAATAGCTAAATGAAATACTTAAACACAGTGTACATAGATAATTCTCATAAATCAAATGCCTTTTTTAGAGGTACACCTAAAATGTATTGTAGAAAACAAAGTTTCAGTATTGTTTAAAATGGATCCCTCCTTTCAATATGTATGAATTGCATGAATTTTACCATCTTTTTGACTATATGCCTTTAGGCTGTGCCCCTAAAAATTTTATATGACATCCCCTTCACCCAAGATTGCATCAAGCTTTTTTTCTTGTAGTTGGTATGATGGAAACTCTCTCTCTCTCTCTCTCTCTCTCTCTGTCTCATCTCTATCTCGCCCTTTTCCTCTCCCTCTCCCTCTCCGTCTGTCTCTCCCTCTCCTTCTCCCTCTCCCTCTCCCTCTCCCTCTCCCTCTCCCTCTCCCTCTCCCTATCTATTTATGTTATCTAGCAACTAGCTCTCTAGCTATATAGCTCTCCATATTTAATACTTTATAATGCTTGGTATACCCTAGCATGACCTCCTTCTTGTGGAGTATGTTATATCATTCTGGGGATATTCTTTCGTGTTTTCTCTAAAACCTCAATTGAGAATCACTGAATTAAAGTAATCTTCTTACGGATCTTTTTGGGAAGGCATTTTTTAAATTAAAAATTTGCTGTTTAATTTGCAAAGTAAATGATTTGAACATTTTCAAAAAGAGTTGGGATTTTTAAGGTCATTTCTGGAAATAATAAAGAAATTAAAGTTACCTTCTATTGAACATTACAACCCAACTCAAAAGTTGTGAAAATAGAAAAATAATTTATCTCTTATTTCCTGCTGATTAAAATTTGATGTTGTGTCAACCTTAATTAAGACTTAATCTCAAATTTGTGCTTTTATTCTCAAGAAGGCTACTGATGACTCACTATGTCATAAAGATGATTTAGCCATACTTGAGTGTATCAAGGAGGCAAGTTGTTTTCTCAAGAAAATACATGATTCAGTGCACACCACATTAAACATTAGAATAAGAGAAATGTATAAGCCAGTGAAATAAAATGAATTCTCATGTCTATAAATATTTACATTTGCAGAATGTAATGTAGGATGTCCTAAAATTTGACTGAATGGAACATTTGTCTCCAGGTAAGGGCGGGGGGGGGGGGGGGGGGGGGCGGGGCGCACATAGCAACACTTTTAAAAAGCTGAATAGATTGCAACACTAAATCACATCAGATGCTGTAGAGTAGCATAAATAGGATTGTGTCTCTGTGCATTTTCAGTAGTTAATATGCAGATAGAGCACTTTTGTGGAATTAGTTTGGCTCCTATTCAGGTCCCAGCAATATCAATATTAAATCTCTAGTACAGTTGAATAAGTAGGGGATTAACATATTTCCAGATTCATTTTATTATGTACCTTGATGGTTGATTTCTTGTATTGAAAAAAAAATTACTTCTGAAGTTACTCCATAGATGAATAATTTCATCCTAAAGATATGGAAATTTGTACACATTTTAGGTATAACAAACCAACTTAGTAGCTTTAAGAAAAGTTAAAGGGGAGAGAATTCCTTTCTGCCTCATTTTAACATGACTAGTTGTCTATATTTTTGTACGAATGGAAAATTCTGGATACAGTTGATGAATATTAGCCTTGTTGCTAATTTACTTAAATATCACATTTAAAATGTTACTAATTGCTCTCCCTTTCTTTTTTTCCTCTGTCTTTTTTAGGCAAGTAGGTATAACAAAAAAGTGCATAGCTGCTATCCATAATGTTCCCTATAGCGAGTTCTATTTTGCTGGTGCTTCGTCTGCAATTTTCCTCTTGAAATTTGGCACAATATACATAAAAATTAGAATATCTGCCACTAGTATTGTAGATTCTGCCAGACAGAACCATCAATATGAAAAAGGAGGAAAAAAAAAAACCCAAAAACAAAAACACTGCCTTTCATAGATCACACTTCAACCATCACAGTGACAAAATAATTGCAGGACCAGTAATATTAGTCAGACCACATGGGCACAGGACACCGAGTCTGTGACAGAAGCAAATGTGCTATTAAGAAAGTAGCCAAGTAAGGGCATGCTGTTCTGACATGTCGAGTGCTGCCTGTGAATATAGAATGCCTTCTTTGAGTGAATGTCAGGGCATGGTGATTACCATAATTAAAACATACACATATGGCACATTTGTAACTGTTTAAGGTTCCAGCAAGTAAAGATTAGTCACAACTGGAAATCTGCCACAGCCACTGTGGCCTAAAGACATTTCCGAGTTCAGGTGTTAGAGGTAACACCCATTTAAAGAAAGCACAGCCCTAAACTCAAGGGGCTCTGTTGCCTCGTGGGCCACCAGAATCTATTTACTCATGCTATGGTTTGAAAGAAAAAAATAAATAAACTCATTGGCTTCAACCAGTTTTATTTTTCTTACCAAGCAGCAGAAACTGAGAAGCTTTGGGTCTTATGTTTTATAGGGAAGTCAAAAAAACATTTCTCCCTCTGTGAGAGCCTAGCAATAAAATAGTCTGGAAAATCACATTAATTATTATGCATTGATGATTGAGTTGGTGAGCATTACATCAAGTAGTTCCTGGGTGTACTCTAACTTTTCAAATGCACCAATACCATGGTTCTATGTAGCCTGTAGATTAGAAGGGTTATACATTTCCAGTACTTAGTTGATTTATTTAAAAAAAAAAATTCACTGTGTAACTCACACTTTGCTTCTCAAATTAGCTTTTTGGCACAAAGTAAAAAGTTTTGTTTTGTTTTGTTTTGTTTTATAACAGATTAGACTAATATGAAATGATGGTGGTTTGATGTAACAATTCAGTTAACAACCCAGGTAAAGTTATAGTTTTATTTCCCAATAATGGGTATTGCTGAGGAATACTTCTAGTCTATTTTTGAATAAGTCAAAATTGTGGAAAATTGTGGACACTAAATTGAAGCAGTTACTGATTTAAAAATATTTCTTCTGGGGTGCCTGGGTGGCTCAGTGAGTTGAGCATCCTACTCTTGATTTTGGCTCAGGTCATGATCCCAGCAAGGGTCATGGGATAAGCCCCACATCAGTGTGGAGCCTGCTTCATATTCTCTCTCTCTTTCTCTCTTTCTCTCTCTCTCTCTCTCTCTCTCCTTCTCTCCTTCTCTACCCCTCACCCCTACTTGCACACTCTCTTCTCTCTCAAATAAATAAATTTAAAAATTTTAAATTAAAAAATTCTTCCAAACCACTTCAAATAAAATGTAAATTAATTATAGTCACAAAAGTTATACATTTTATACTAAAAATGTAGACACTTTTTTTTTAGAGAGAGGAAGAACAGAAGAGAGTGGAAAGGAAGAATGAGAGAGAATCCCAAGCAACCTCCACACTAGTGTGGAGCCCAATGCAGGGCTCAATCCCATGGCCACAGAATCATGACCGGAGCTGAAATCAAGAGTGAAACACTCAACTTACTGAACCACCCAGGTGTGCCTATTCCAAATTTTTTAAAGAATATTTTGGAGAGAAAAATAATTCCTCATTTATATGAACTATCTGAGGAACAAATATTTATTAAATACTTGCACAATATTTGTTAAGTACTTGTTATCCAAGGGGTACTAACTTACCCTAAGATACATTTTTGAAAAGTTGTGGCACCTTTCTTAAGGTCACAATGAAATTGGTGATATCTCTGGCATTTAGTGTGGGGGCCAGCCCGAGCCACCCTGCAATGCAGGGATTATTTGTCCCTTGCTAGCTAAAGTAGGCAGTTTCCGCCTCAAACATCTTCATGTCTCTTCTCTTAGTAAAACTTTTCTCTCACATCACAAGAGCTTACTCTGTCACAAGCAAGGGCAATCTGGAAGTCAGGAGTAAAGACTGGAGTGGGTCAAGGGAAGTAATGGGTAAATGCTCCAGCTTTCCTATCCTTGGTTTAGCTATAGAATTCTGAAGCATGTACCACATGGTTTCTCATGGGGGCTGGTCCCTATTTACTCACAGAGGTAGCCTACATAGTAATTCCTCCATAATTCCCTTTTCATCTTTCCCTTTACTCAAGTTCTTGTCTCATTGTCTGCTTTGGAGGGTGACAATCTAAGATATAGTCTCTCCTAAGAAGGGTTGTCCTGAATGCCTCACAACTATTGAATATTCTGCTGGGTATTCAGTAAACTATATAGGCACACATATGCACACACACACACACATGCACACACAACATATATGAGTTGTGTGTGCATGTGTGTGTGTGTAAACATATATATGTTGTGTGTGCAAACATATATAACAAAATATATATGTATATATATTTAATAGGTCTAGAATCTCTGAATATAAAATAGATCTCACATGGTTTCAATACATAGCAAAATTTTCAAGAATACAACTATGGGGCAAATGGGAAGATTTTACTTAGTTTTGTTTCATCTTCATCAAGAAATTTTCGGCATGTTGGAAAATCTTGCCACCATTAGTAGAAACTTGTCTTTTGAACAGACCATTGTGGCTGCAATGTAGAGAGCCTAATGAATAGGTGATTGTTGATCTTATTGACCAATTAAGTGTCTTGGGCAGTTATTACAAGGCACATAGTGGTAGCTTGGACTAAAGAATTGTCTTGGATCTGAAAATAATGATATAGTTTTAAGGGAGAGTGAAGAGTTAGAACTGATTAATATGGGTTGAGAGGAAGAGAAATGTATAAAGAGTGATTGCTAATCTTCTGGATGATATAACTGAATAGATGATGGTAGTGACATACACAGAGGCAAGGCAAAGTAGAAGATAATTATCTTCATATATGAATCCTGAGTTTGGTTTCCATAGACTGAATTTGAGCTGTCATTGAGGTATGCAAAAGGAAATGTTAGGTAAGCACCTGAATATTTATTTGTCTGGAAATTAGAGAACAGGTCAGATTCAGAGACATAAATGTCATATATCATCATCCTATAGAAAGGTAATAGATTTTGATGGCACAGCTAGGATTGCCCAGGGAGAGAATGTAGGGTGGGACAAGAAGCTTGAGATGGAATTTTCAAAACAAGCTATAAAGCGGAAGCCAGTGGGGTAGGGGAAACCAGAAAAGGCATAATCATGACAGCCAAGGGAAGAGAGTACTTCTAGAAAGATTAAATGCCAAATTTTGCTTCACAATAGCAACTAAAAATTGCTACTTAGTTTTGGCAGCAGACAAGTTAGAAAGAACTGAATTCAAATTTTGGCTTCACCATTACATGTTTACTCTGTAAACTGAGGCAAGTTACTTATAATCCCTCCATCTATATAATCTAGATAGAATTATTGACCTCATGGAAATATTTTCAAGATTAAATGAGGTACTGTTTGTTTAAGGCTTATCATATGCTATCTTAATTAACAGAAATTTCATCAAAGGTAGAGGAGGGTTAAGGTTAAATTTACAACATCCCCGTAACCTGTTCAACATTCAGTGTAACCAAGAGAAATTGAACTGCTGATCCCTACCGTAAAAGAAAGGTGGCAGATACAGGTAGTATAAAGGAATTTCTAAAGCAATTCCAATAGCTAAAAATTCAGTGAACAGTGTTTATTACAGAACCTAATTATAGTTAAACCACATTTATTGAGAATCATTGAGAAATAGTGGGATCATTATCAGGGCATTTTCTGTGCTATACTGTACTTTGCTACTCTGTTACTATACCTACTATTTATTTATTTATTTAGATTTATTTTCAAATTTTTATTTAAATTCTAGTTAGCTAACACATAGTATAATATTGGTTTCAGGAATAGAATTTAATGATTCATCACTTACATATAACACCTAGTGCTCAACACACGGGCCTTCCTTAATGCTCTTCACCCATTTAGCTCATCCTCCCACCTAACTGCCTTCCAGAAACCCTCGGTTTATTCTCTGTAGTTAAGAGTCTCTCATGGTTTGCTTCCCTCTCTTTTGTTCCCTTCCCTATATTCATCTATTTTGTTTCTTAAATTCCACATATGAGTGAAATCATATGGTATTTGTCTTTCTCTGTCTGAATAGTTTTATTTATCATGATACACTCTAACTCCAGCCATATTGCTGAAAATAATGCCTGGTTTTAAAAGCATTTCTTATTATTATCTTCTTCCTCTGGTAGTCCATGGTGATTTCAAGTTGTGCCAGGATGCCTATGATTAACCAACATTTCCTTCTCCTCAAACAGTCACTCTGTGCTGCTTTAATCAGTGAAGAGGCTATTGTCTTTCCTTTTTTCTCCTGTTATGGCTTGAATTTGGGGCAATGAGTAGCTTCTTTAGGCAAGTGTCTAATGTAGGTATGTATTTAACATATTAAATGATAGACAAAATTGCTGATTGCCATTTCTGGCTCAAGTTATGAATATTCACCTATGAATAGTCTTCAAAATAATGATTTACTAGGAGCATCTGGGTGGCTCAGTTGGTTAAGCATCCGACTTTGGCTCAAGTCATGATCTCACGGTTCCTGAATTCGAGCCCCACGTTGAGCTCTGTGTTGACAGCTCGGAGCTTGGAGCCTGATTTGGATTCTGTGTCTTCCTCTCTGTCAGCCCCTCCTCCACTCACGCTGTCTCTCTCTCTCTCTCTCTCTCTCTCTCTCTCTCTCTCTCTCCTTCTCTCTCTCTCCAACACTCTCAAAAATAAATAAACATTAAAAAAACTCAAAATAATAACTTATTTGATTTGGTCTATGGACCTTTAGTGTATGTACTTAAGAATCATCTGGGGAACTTTTTAAAAATTCTAAATCAAAAAAAAAGTGAAATAAAGAAATAAATTATGGGGGAGGGGAAGGAAAAAAAAGTTAGGGAGAGAGCCAAACCATAAGAGACTCTTAAAAACTTAGAATAAACTGAGGGTTGTTGTGGGGTGGGAGGGAGGGGAGGGTGGGTGATGGGTATTGAGGAGGGCACCTGTTGGGATGAGCCCTGGGTGTTGTATGAAACCAATTTGACAAATTTCATATAAAAAAAAAGAAATACATTAAAAATATAATAAAAACTCTAAATCTCAGCCAGAGTTTCTAATTCGGTAGATCTTATTTGGCACTCATTAGGCAATTCACTTAAGCTTAGTTTCCTTATATAGAAAATGAAACTCATAATAGTAGCTACATTATAGGTTTGTTGTGAGGATTAAGTGAGTCAATCGTAAAAGTATTTAGCACAGTACCTGACACATACCTAAGTGCTTGTCTTAGGTTGAGTTCCTTAGAAAGCAGACCCTAAAACAAGGATTTGTGCAGTTGTCTTTTTGAGAGATGATCATAGGAAACAAGTGAATGATGAAGGAGAGAGAGGGGAGGGAGAAAAGCCAGTGGAAGGTGAATTAATGGACTGGTTACCACTGAGGGCTACTAGGGTTCAGTGCCATGGGGAACATTCTGAGGGGAACCTTGGATCTGTCCCACCAGAGGAAGTGGAGGCGTGGTAATCAATCCACTAACTCCTATCCCCAGCTGGTTGAAAGTTGCCTGGAGGTGATAATTTTTCTCGATTCTGGGCTCTACCTGTTCATGGGTGATCATCTGTCTTCCTTGATTTCAGAAAAAGCCTTGCAGCTTAAAGCAGAAACACCACTGGCAATTTGATGGGGGCTTGGCATTGTGCATAAAACAGTCAACCAGAGCTGAGCTGAAATTAGGGGGCCTGAGTTATATGACAGGATTCATCCCAGGCATCTGTGGCAGTTATTAATTATGAATGACACATATGTGTTCCATAAATGTTAGTCATTATTTTCATATTTTAGACATTGTGCTAAAATTCTTTATATGATTATTTCACTTGCATTCGGTAAAACGCTTTGAGGTGTTACTATGTTTATTTCACAGAAACTGATAGCTGGAAAGATTACCTAAAATGAAAATACACAATATCACAAGTAAGAAGAAGTAGGCATATTTTAAAACTAAGTTGTTTTTCATCATGACTATCTTTACTTCAATATGAACAAATCTGAACAGTGGTAAGAGAGAACAAAGACATATCCCCAGATTTTAAGGTCTTGAAGTCCTTATAGGAACAGCAGCAGCTTTATATAACTTTAAGATTCCAAAAGTTAAAAAAAAATCAGAGTTAAATCTTGCCCTCAAAGTCATCTAATAACTTAATTTCCCGATGGGTAAAGCTCTTTTTTGTCAAAGTGTTTAAGAATACAACATAAAATGGATGCTAAAATTATTTTTGAAGCTAATATAATAAAAATCAGAAAAGCACAGAAATAACCTGTCCTTTACATCCAATAATTTTTGTCAGATATTACTAAGAAAATAATTTTTATTATGTCCACTTTGCAAAAAAGAAAATTGATACACTAGAAGAGACTATGTGACAAGCCTGGATTTACCGAGTAATCATCTTGAATTCAAAACAATTACTTGAAAATTTCAGCTTGGTGCTTAGTATCATGAAACAATACAATGAAATAAATTCCTTGTAAGATCTTTCCATATTCCAGCATAGAGGTGAAAGAATACCTCAGAAGGAACATTTTTTTTAAAAGACTATTTTGCTAAAATGAAACATGCAATCTCTGATATGCTGAGGAGTGATTTTGAAGTGGGATCCGGTGCTGTGCCTGCACTTGGGCTGAGCAGACCAGCTGTGCTAGTTGTTCTGTTGGAAGGAATACCTGCTGAGAGAGTAGCCTGCATGTGTTCCTTAATTTCCTGCATTATCATATCCTTATAATCAGTTTCTAAACCATGACGCCATTATGAAGACCGAAATACTAGGTGCCAGG
Source organism: Panthera onca (assembly GCF_046562875.1). NCBI lineage: Eukaryota > Metazoa > Chordata > Mammalia > Carnivora > Felidae > Panthera > Panthera onca. Next base: position 38,854,189 of record NC_138339.1, on the reverse strand, counting down.
AGAGTCTCTAGGAGATGTAGTTTGAAGTGGAATATTTTAGTTAGCCTCGTTATCAGTCAGTATGTGTGTGTTTCTGTGTCTGTGTGTGTGTCTGTGTGTGTATGAATTTATACATATATGTATATACACGTAGACTCTTATGTTTGCCTTACCTAAGCCATGAGCCACTTATGTTAATTTATCATAATGAGGTCTCAGACTCAGATGGTCTTCAAGTAGTTAAGTAAGAAATATTATCTCACTTTAGAAGGCTGAATCAGACAAAATCTATTTGGGTTGTGCATACACTGTGAGAAGAAAAAAAAAAAAAACATCATGTCTTACAGACACAATGCAGGGCCAAAATAATGGATACACCTTTAATTGAAAATGATATGCTTTTCATAATTTAATGATTGATGCTTCTTTACATGGGGGTGGATGCAGGAAATAGACTGATCCATAAGAACCATATTTTTATGAGGGTCCAATAGTCCTTGTTTATCCTTTAGATGTTCTTTTTAAAAAATATTTATTTATTTATTTTTTGAGAGAGAGAAGCAGAGCATGAGTGGGGCAGGGGCAGAGAAAGAAGGAGACACAGAATCCAAAGCAGGCTCCAGGCTCTGAGCCGTCAGTACAGAGCCCAAAGTGGGGTTCGGACTCATGAACTGTGAGATTACGACCTGAGCCGAAGTCAGACGCTCAACCAACTGAGCCACTCAGGCGCCCCTATCCTTTCGATAACCATGAGCTGCCATTTTATTCCATGAAGTTTCGCATTGCATGGAGACACTATGGGCTTTTACAGTTAATAAGAACTTAGTTTTAACTTCAGAGAACAATGATTGTTATTAATAAGAATACTAATCCATGTCTTCTAGAACATTTTAATAGGGTTAAACAGTAAAATTTGTCTTCCTTCCTTTATATTTTTCAATTGCTGTTATTGATAAAACTAAGTTTGTATTGTTTAAAACAATGTATTTTATTGTCAGAAGTTGTAAGCATGAGTGAAATGGAGGATGATAGTATGATATAACATAAAACAACAACAACAAGATAGGGTGTCCAGAAGAGAAGCCCATGTTCAGCCCATGAAAATTAAACGCTTAGATTAGGGCATATTGGGTCTGAAGTGGTGAAGAGAAATTCATGTGGAAGAACCAGCAGGTCATTTTTGCATGCTCTGCTGGTTGAGGCAACCAAATGCTCAGATTCCCTCAAGCAAATTAATAATGTTTACTTCTTCATGTTTGAAGTAACCCTCTGGATCATTTTTAAAAAAAAGTTCAAATTAATTTGGCGGTAAGAATGAAATGTGAGCAGCAGTAGGTAGCAAGATGAAAAGCCTTAAATTTGTGGGCATCTCACTTGGAGTGGACCCAGGTCTGGATGATGCATGAAGTCCACCCAATTAAATAATCTAGGCCCAAAGTGCCCCCTCTGAGCTAATGGTACTTGTATATTTCCAGACTAAATTTCTTTCTAAAGCCCTTTGGATTAGTCCATTTAAATGACCCTAGGGAATTTACTCTAAATATGCTAAAGAGCAGTCAGAATTTTCCGAAGCAGTGTCTGCTCCTCCTGTGTTCTTGATGTCAGGGAAGAACATCTCAAGCCTATAAAAGAAAGTTCTAGAAACTGTGTATTTTTAAACTGTAAAGGACTTTTTTTAAAGCAGTATGAATGAAATGTTCTTTTCTCTTTCCCTTCAGCTTCACTTGGAAATGGCCCCAAATAAAACTGTAGTTTATAATTTGTCATTTTTACCATGTATGATTATTATATCCTATGCTCTTGGATTAAATAACACATGACTAACATGTCTTATGTTTCTTTTCCACTCTAAACCACCCTCAAAAGGAACAAACAAATCCCCCAAACTGAATAAGTTTTTCTGTACTTATGAGGTCCTCAGCCACGAACTGGTGGTTTATCATTCATGATGGCAATAAATTTCCCCAGACAGACTATTGATTTTGTCTCTACCATATTCAATGAACAAAGAATTTCATTTTACACTTGATAATATTGGCCATGTGCTCTTCTGTGAAAGAGATGGTGTTTGAGGTGTGTTCAAACATTTTCATAAATTAAAACTTGCAGACTGCACAGTCTAAGTAACGGGCACTATAGTCCTAAGCCCAGTTATGGAGGAACCAGGTCTGTTCCTTCCCGCTTCAAAGTTATTTCATTCAAAAATTGGCTGTTAAAACCAGAAAAATTGGGGGCGTCTAGGTGAGTCAGTTGGTTGAGCATCCAACTCTTAATTTCAGCTCAGGTCATGATCCCGGGGTCATGGGATCAAGTCCTGAGTTGGACTCTGTGCTGAGCGTGGAGCCAGCTTAAGATTCTGTCTCTCTCACTCTGCACCTTTCCCCCACTTATGCTCTCTTTTTCTCTCTCAAATTCAAAGAAAAAAATTGTTAAAGGGAAAAAATAATTAAAATTATAATGTTTTTAAAGTATGTTTTATGCTTATTTTTATTTTTGAGAGAGAAAGACGGAGCACAAATGGGGGAGGGGCAGACAGAGAGGGAGACACAGGATCGGAAGCAAGCTCCAGGCTCTGAGCTGTCAGCACAGAGCCTGACGCGGGGCTCGAATTCATGGAATGCGAGATGATGACCTGAGCTAAAGATGGACGCTCAACCGACTGAGCCACCCAGGCACCCCTAAAATTATAATTAAAAAATTAATTTATATACCTTAAATATTCTTGCTTCTAAATGTGCTGAGAACTTGGTATTTATTTATCCATTATTTTTTTCATTTTGTGCATGTTTGCTATATGGTAAAGTACTTCAATAACTAAATCCAAAAGAATGAAGTCTTACTTAACACAGTATTATAGTGATTATTTGAGGAAAAAACTAGTAAATATTTACTTCTATGAATCATTAAGTTAGATTCTTTCTACTTGATTCCTTATCAGTCTAATATGCTATTTACTTGAGAAACGATAGCCATTCTCATCAGTCAGCTAGAATTGAAAACTGGGGTTTGGAGGTTTAGCCAAGTGTTACATTTTGTCGATGCTTGCTTTTTCATATCCCTTATTATAATATTAATATTTAAACAAGAACAATAGTATTCAACATACGACTATAATATTCCCTATATATGTTTATGCTGGAGTCCATGAAAACATAATCTAATACAGTATCTGTATGGAGATTGGATTTTATAATTTTGTTGTGAAATTTTAATTCATTATTGGCCAGAGCATTTCCAAGATGTTAATATTGAAGCTTTTTTTAACCATAATACCAGTGCCCTAACCAGCTTATCAGGGTGACTGAGAGTTAAAGATAGTGCATATAGGGGCGCCTGGGTGGCTTAGTGGGTTAAGCGCCGACTTCCGCTCAGGTCATGATCTCCCGGTTCATGAGTTAGAGCCCCACGTCGGGCTCTGTGCTGACGGCTCAGAGCCTGGAGCCTGCTTCAGATTCTGTGTCTCCTTCTCTCTCTGCCCCTCCGTCGTTGGCACTCTGTCTGTCTCTCTCTCTTTCTCTTTCTCAAAAATAAAATAAACATTAAAAAAAAAGAAAGTGCATATAAGTAGCTGTTTCTTCACCCACACCTCCAATCCAACCATACTAGAGAGATGGCCATCATTCTGTTGCTAGACTAGTTTTCTGCTCCACTTCATTTTCCTAGTATGTTGCATGCAAACCCTTGCAGATGCCTTCGGTATTTACTCCATCTCTTATTATATTGCACAAGCTTCAGTGTCCTAATACAAAAAGATCCCTGTACCTCCTGCTCCTGTAACTGTTGCTATGGCAGCTCTGGTTTTCTGAGCTACACGGACTCACGTTTCTTTGCACGGTACTGTGCGTGATATTGCTGTATTGAATTCCAGTTTGTTTTCTTTCTTTGTTGAATTCAACTACTGCTACATCTAAACTTTCCTCTTTTCGTTTTAGTTCTCTTTCTGAATTTGGCAACTATTTTCAAGATTGAGCTTTTGTATTTTTGTTTTTTTGTTTTCTTCAGTTTTATTGAAGGACATACACTTATAAAAATCTAATAATACGCAAAAATAAAAGAATATAACAGTTAACCTAATTCACATTGGTCACACAGGAATAACAAATTTTAACATCAGGTCTCCTCATGTATATGCATATATTAATATATTAATAATAATAACAGTAATAACTATTAATTCTCCTCACATGTATGCATATATACAAAAGTGAAGACCCAATGAGATAATAAAATGTGATATATAGGCAGCAAAAATAATTTTATAAAAATTTAGTTCAAAAAAATTCTCTCTCTGCTCTTCCCCCGCTCACATTCTCTGTCTCTCAAAAATGAATAAATATTAAAAAATAAAACCACAGAGCTAATAAATGGACCACTGCCACTTATTTCAAAAAGTTTGGAGTCTAGTCTCAGTACCCACATGATCTTCACTCCTTTTACTAAATGTGATTATTCCAAGGTCTACCCACTAATAGTGAGAATTGTTCATATATTTGAACATATTGTTTCAGAACCATTATGATTAATGTGTCACTATTTTCTACATTTATGTAATATGTGAGAAACCTGATGTTTACTCAGCTTCTGGGTTCCAAGCAGGGAAAAAAAAAGCCTTTCAGTTTTGATTAGTCAACTAGAGTCAGCTTAAACAGAACATCTACTCAGGGGGCATTTTTTAATGTACCATCTTCAAATGATTTAATGTGTTTTCCATGATTATCTTTGACACTTTGGATAATTAACAAACACATTTATAATTTTTGAAATGGCTAGGATACTCTTCTTCCTAGATGATGAGAAAATTTGACTTAAAATTATGACTGTCATCTGACTGGTTAGTGACCAGGAAGTCATCTACTAGCCACCATTCAAAAGGAGGAAAAAATCCACCAAAATATTTCTTCAGATATTTAATTGACCAAGATTATATAAAATCTTATTTTTACTTATAAATGTAACATATTTGGAAGCTTTATTAGCCCCTTCACATAATTAAGATATTGTTTTTTAGAAAAGTATAATATATATGATTATTATTATATATTATCTTGATATTATCTTAGTGTATGTAAGATTATTATCTTATATATAGTATATATAGAGATAATATATAAGAGATTAATCATATATATGATTTTGGTGGTGAATAGTAATGGTTAGCCTAATCAATATAATGATAATAGTCTTGCCCTTCTGTGAAAATGACACTAAGGATATTCATGTAACTTGTGCTCATCCTCTTGTCCACAATTTTGTCTGTGTGCATATAATCAGGAAACTGACCTGTGTATTCTCTATTCTGTTTCTTGCATATGTCTCTGGCATGTAGTAAGAATTCAATAAACACTACTGACTGAATGTATTAATTCTAGAGCCAAAGGTTTTTAAGAAGTATATATTTATGTCCCTTCCATATTTGTAGAATTTTCCCTGATGATTATTTTTTAAAGAATAATATTTTCATGTGGTTCAAAATGTTAAAAAGAATAAATATTATGAAATTATGTCTTTCTTATCCCTGCCTCTAAGATTTCCAATTGCCCTCCCTAGACTCAACCAATGGTATTAGTTCTTTATATACGTGTTAAAAAATACTTTTTCATACAAACCTGGTGGCATATTCCATATGTCCACATGACTAGTTACAGAAAATAGAATCTAGCTAGTTAGCTTAAAGAGAAAGATCCTTACTAAAGTATATAAATAATTCACAGAAATATTGGGATGTCTGAAGAAGAGACTTGAGGTTGAAATTCCGAGGATACTCTGAAAGCCATACCTTTTCTAGAACCAGAACTGTAAGAGAAAGTTCTAGCATTTATCCATGATTTATACAACAGCCACAGTGCCTGTGCCTGGATTCACATTACAACATGAATGCCTTACATTCTGCCACTCCTCTCACTCTTCCTAGGAAATCTCAAGCTATCTTCATATTTCAAAAGATTATTTTTTTTCTCTGTATGGATTGGTTCTTAACAAAGGTCTATATGATTACATCTCATTGATAAGGTGAGATATTTGGAACTCTAGCTCTTTAGGTATCAAGAAAACACATTTTTCTTAGATTTATATATATTTTGTCTTGGTTGTTATTTTTTTCCCTTTTCATTTAATGATAAATCTTGAAACTTATTTTATATAGCATATAAAGATAGTATCACTCCTTTTACTGGATATACAGTCATCCATAATATGGCCTTACTGTGGTTTATTTAATCTGCTTTAGTCGGTGGACAGTTGTGTCATTTCTGATATTTGCAATTATAACCAAAGCTTAATTCAATAACTTTTTATCTACATTACTTTTATTTTTCACTTGCTTTTGAGAATGCCTTTGAATAAAATGCTAAAAGTGGCATTCCAAACACAAGCTCATATGTACCTATGCATCTTCAACTCAGTAGTTCAGAGAAATTAATATTCTGTGGAATGAATCTTTGATTAGTGGGAGAAGAAAGCCAGCAGAGAAAATCTTCTCTCTCCTATTCCTGCATGTGTGATCTGAGAATCATGTGTTTACATGGTCTTCTGCAAGATGGTCTCAAGAGATAGAGCAGTTTGCTTGATGTCAGGTGGTTGCTGGTCTGCTAGCTCATCTGGTGTTGGCTCTTTCTCAGTTCTCAGTCTGATTTCCCTTTAACCTGACTTGTTGCTTGGCATTGCACTCTTTAAGAAAGCACATAAGCTTTCGCCTCATGTTCTTTTGGGGGAACCCAGTGTAAGCAAGGAGACATAGAATAAACAAAATATATGAATAAAAGACTTACTGTGTTAGATGATATAAGTATAATGGGGGGTGGGGAACAGGGTAGGGAGAGAGCTGAATCTCGCAGGTAAACATTACTGCAATGCAATAAATGTCATAGTTTGTTGTCCAGATCCCTCCTTCTGGACTGAATAGTTATTCTCCCAGACAACGGAAGTGTTGACAATTGTTGGGTTTCACCTAAATCTGTTTGAGTATTACCCTTGGTTGAAGTGTGCCATCTTCCACGGTTACACTTCTTTTCCCAGAGTGCATGTATCCAGTAAATGGAAAATGTGGGATATAAGAGCTTGGCTACCTTGGCTCAGTTGTGGACAATTTCAAAAGACCATCCCAGCTTCAGAGCTTCCTGTGGTATGTCCCAACACCTTTTTTTGGAACTACTTTATAGTTTAACTCATCCCTTTGTCCAATCCTGTTGTGTTCACTTTTTAATAGGTATTGCTCCTATGGGCACTCCTAATACATATCTTGCACATTAATCTCTGTCTCAGATTCTGTTTACCAAGAAACCCTACATAAGATACTATGCAGTGATTTGCTAGAACTCTGAAATTCAGATGACTTCCATACGGTGTGGTCCAGTTTATTGCCCCAAGTGCTCTCTAATCCTGCCTTGGTCGTGCCAGGTCTTCCCCCAAAATACCCAACTTCTCTTACTCACTAGAGGTCCTAAAACTCTGACAGGGCCTAAATTAGTAAAATATGCACAGTTGCAAACCAAGATTTGACTATAAGTTTTGACTTTCAAATTCTAAATTCTTTGTAATGTGTTTAGATGGCGGCATCTCCATTGCCACACTCATCCATGATTATGTGTAAATGACAACATAAACCAGTGAGAAGGCACATTCTCTTATATCTCTAGTTTTCAGAATGAGAAGAAAAAATATTTTATAAAGACTGCTGTTGAAACAAAGTATTTTTTACTGAGACAGCAGATATATGAGTGAAATATATGGATGAATGGATAGATAGTAGTTATATATATGCATACAAACATAATTGTTGTAATTTTGATTAAGAACAGATCTCATCAATTAAAATAACTAAACATTGTTGGTTGATTATCTATGGGAAAGTATGGTATAAAGGTGCCACATTAAAAAGTTGGAATACGAAAACAACCCATGACATAATAATAATCTTTTAAATAATAGCAAATTTTTAGTTGTTATAATTTAAGTAGTCAATACTACATAGCAATCATTTCTTGATTTTAATAATTCATATGTATTAAAATAGACATTATTTAAAGAAACACTAACAGAAGAGTAAGTAGCTATGGACTTCACCCCCTTTAAACATATGAAGCCACTTCTAAATTTCATTTCTGTTAATATTACTAATTTACTCGATATAGAAGCCTGTCTTTAAGAGCAGGTTTTTCGAATTTTAGTTTTAAAATTAAAACTAGAGAATGATCCTTTATTAAAATGATGGTGATAAGACATTTTAAACATTAATACAGTAAAATAAAAAGTTGCCAATGCTATGTATGGACTATTATTTTTGTTGCTGATATTTACTCTTTTTCAAATCCCAGAAATTTAGGCATTTGGTCTGACAAGATTTTGCTTCTTTTTTCAGAAACAAAGCCAACATCAAAGAGTATAATACTACTGACAAGAGATCAATTATTGAAGGTTTCTTCATTTATAGCTATACAACTTAGCTTTTAAGATATTTAGGATATATAAAGGACAAGATGTGTAAATTGATGTAAATATAAAATGCTATGCACTTGCAGTATTCTCCACTGTATTACAGCTCTAATTTCAAATTCACTGATTTTAGAGTGAGTGTTCTTAGCATTGATGTCACTGATGATTTTAGGTTAAGAGAGCGCTATATTTGTGGAATGATAAACACAAATGGGAAGAGAAACGTTCCAGTCAGCAAGCAGTGCAGCAGGGTGGTTATCGTGTCCTTGTAATCTTGATAGCATCTTCCAGGAGACTTCTGGTGTTAAACTCCTCTGGAATCAGCTTTCACCTGTGGGGCCTGGCAACAGATTGTGCCAAAGTCTGACAAGGCTCCCTGGAGGCCGTGCTGCTCCCGGTCACCATATGGCCTGAAAGGCTTTTCACATGTTACAGTATTCTCCGGTCAGGTCTTCTGGCTAATCTTCAGAGTACATTCTTAATCTCATGAACCTAATTATCTGTAAAGAACAGTTTAAGGGGTGCTCCTTAGGCTTACTCATACTAGTCCCTGCACTTTTATTATCAGAGGGCATATATAACTCTCATCATCCAGTGATTACATTTTGGCTTTGAAAGTGTATTCCAAGAAGGATTGAAAGGATTATTCATTTCCATGGTGATCTGTGTGTCCATTATTGATCATAAACACCAATTTCAATGCCTCATTCACATTTTCAGAATACCTCAGCTTTCACATACTTGTTAAATGTTCATGTTTCACCTAGAAGCCATAGGGAAATGCTGAATTCCTACTAGAGACCAATCTCAAACAAGTGCTTTTAGGATTTCTATAAAAAGAATTTGCTCTCATGTTGTATATCAGAAGCATATAAATGGGAGATGTGTTCTTGATCATATTTTAATCTCTTCACAACTCTGCTCTGATTACCTTTTTTGTTTGTTTGTTTTTTTAAACAACAAGCATAGGCTCTGAGGTGATTGTCCTTTTACAATGTTCATACCTGATGCTGTGATTACAGTTTAGCCATCATGAACTATGTTATGTGAATCAAGAGGGACTGAGTTAACACAACACCAAGTTCCTTTATCAAGAAGGGTATGTTCCTCCCCATATCATGGATAGTCACATTCCAAGCAACAACACAATGACAAGTGACCCTATTCCTTAACACGCAAATGTTCAAATAGTAAACAGATAAAAAATAAAAATCTCTCATTATGAAATGCTTAATTTAAGTTTATGGAAAGGTAATATGCAGTTAAACTTGCAACAGTCTATTACTCTAACAGATATGCACACAGTATACTATTTCCACTAAATTTTGATCACTAAAAATAGGTTCTTATTCTTGTGATGATATATTGGACCGAGGCAATAATTTAAGTCAAAATACATCTCCCCCCCCAAAAAAAAATCAGGTAAAATGTTTAATCAGGTGAAATGTCAAATAACAAATAGTTCTAGTAAGCTAAATGCCTGCAGTAGCCTTCTCATTGAATTAAATAACTAGTATTACTATTATTATTTGCATGTAGTAACCTATCAAGGAATAGCACTTTTAGAAAATGCTATATAAAAAATTAAATATTCAACTATTTGGGCTAAGAAATATGCTTGAAGAAAATGCATAGTAATAAATCAGTTAGTGTAACAAGTAAACTTTCAAAGTATTATCCTAATAGCTGGACAACCACAAGCAGAAGAGTTAGAGATACGATTGGATGGAATACAGAATTCAGACAGGAGAGCAGTTGGTAACACTTCTGGGACTAAATCACTCCAGACATCACTAGCCTCATTGTCCCACCTCTACTCCTTTAAATGAACCTTTAATAGGTTCATTTGGTAATGCGCTGGAAGGGGAGAAAAGTCCTGAACTCCAGCTGCACTGCTCATTCACCTGTGCAAACAACTTGAACTTGACTTCTCTCCAAATGGTTTCCTAGTAATCTTCCCAATGTACAGCTGCTATATATAAAACATGAATTACAGTAGAGAAGGTCCTGCTGTGTTGTGAATCACAGTGCACTCGACCACACTTTAGCAGGTTGTGGATGAAAAGAATAAAATGTCTGCAAACGCCTTGTTCTGTCCCCTTTTCCAGCTGGTAAAGTCAACGCATGGCAGCTTCCTGGATGCTTTATTCTGTATCCAGCTGTACTAGATAGGACCTGTTCCATTCCCTTGCCATCCTTTAGTGTAAAAATAAATGGTAAAGAGCATCTTTCCTTTTTTGAGGCACTAGGGGCCAAATCAATTGCCTAATCAAGTGAAAACAAAACATCTGTGATGTATGAAAGGGAGGGTGGCTTTCTCTGGAGATTTTTATAAACTGATTAAGTCAGGGCACTGCTAATCCTCTATCCTGCACTTCAGATGTTCCATTGACAAGGAAGATCAGAATGAAAAGATAATGGTTATGTCACCAGCATGCAATAAACAACCTGTGAAGAGCCAGCAGAGGTTCAGAAATGTTCCCATTACAAATGTAAATGTGAACTTTAGCAATGGGGCTGAAGAACACTGTGAGAGATGCCTGCCTCTGTGTCAAGAAGATACAAAGGAGAGAAAAACAGAAAAAGGAGCTTATTCTAATAACATAAGACATCAATTCCCAAGTGCTTATCATATTAAGTTTAGGATATGTGAATTTGACATGATAACATCTGTTCTACTTAATCTTAGAGTTGTTTTGGACCTTAAATTAGATATTTTGAAAGTGCTTTTTACAATTCAAAGGAGTCCCACGCAAATGGTAGTTGTAAATTGGCAGAATCGTACATGAATGAAACCAAGTTCTAGAGAAAGTTTAAAAGTGAAGCTCTCGTTATACTAGCTCATAGGATCCAAGTTATGCATTAGAAGGAATCATGGAGTAAATCAGACATTAGGGTTTGGGTTCATACCCAAACATACCCATACATGCCTGTTTATCTATAGACCTAAGTACTTAATGCTCTGTACACAAATTCTTCAGGTAGCAAAATTCCTTTAAATGTTACTTCCATAATAGAAGTTACTTCTACCTTTTAGTTCTACATACCAGATAAATATGAAAGATGTTAAGTTTTTAGAAAAAAATAAACTTGCAGCAAGCAAGAAAATATAAGAATAAGGTGGCATTATTATTAAAAGGTCAATTGAAATGATTACATACATTCTGGCAAAGGGATAATTAAAAGTAAGTGCATTTTATTTTTATCCTGTGCTAATTTATAATCTTTTCTGGTCATTCAATATTGAAAGCAATAGGAAAACTAGAATTGCTAACATACTAAGAATAAATACATATGATGGAAAATGATAAATTTTGAGAATTACAATAGCTATTTCACTCAGGTAAAAAATGATTTATCAGAGGGGACACAAAGATTAATAAGTTATTTTTCCTGTGCTTGGGAACTTTACAACCATGTAAGAAAGAAACATAAGTAAATATGTAATAATGATACAATGCTAAAAGTGCTCTGACAGCTGGGAACGTATAGGGTGCTATGGGAGGATAAAGGAGAAACAAAATACCCAATTTGGGAGCAGAAAGACAGGAAAGGAGGAAATGATGTTTGGTGTTAGTTTTTAATATGAAAGAAAATTACTGAGCAAAGAAGGTGGGGAGACATTTCAGACAGAGAAAGTAGCATGTGTGAAAACTTAGATGCGTGAGATGTCATTACTCCTTTAGTAGTTCAGGGTGATTGGCTCCCAGGGAGTGAAGAGGGACCTCAGAGAAAATAAGGATAGATAACATAAGTAAGGGTCAGATCTGAAGAATTGTGTTTACTTGCTGTGGAATTTGGACTTCTGCTTAAGGATTTAGGTATCACATAGTGGTAAGCATATAGTACATACTTTAAAAGATTTGTTGCATGAATCCATGAAAAGTTCTTGGTGATATTTGGTCAGATGTGCATTTTAGAAAGGTCAGTCTTAGCAGTGTGGAGACTGGATTAGATAGCTGATGTTCTGGGCAACAGGACCAGTTAGGAATCTGTTGCATGAAATGGCCAAGAATGATGAGGACTTGAACCAAAGAGGAGGCCATGGAGTTGAAGTGTAATCACTATTTTAACCTGTATGGGAGGTAGAATCAATAGTGTCTGAAGGCAGATTACATTGGAGAGTTCAGCGTTCAGTGCTGTTTTGAAATACAACACGCGTGTGTGTGCACGTGCGCGTGCACGCGCGCGCGCGCGCACACACACATATACACACACACACACACACACACACACACACACTTATTCTAGATAGATGTAACTTCTCTAGACTGGCAAACAAGAGACGGCCTTGTCAAAAAGGTAGGGTGTGCTTTCCTTCTGCTTGATAGCGCACAGACACACAAGGCATAAAACTTGGAGAGCAGAGTGTAAACTAGGTTTCGACCCCAATTTGTCATCTCAACCGGACACCTTTGTGCAGTGCACAAACAGTACCATCTTATATGGGAGCCTCAGTGGGATGATTCTCAGATTTCTGACGTGAATTATCTTCATCACTAGGATGCAATTTACTGAAGGAAGAAAGTCATCTGGAAGAGCAAATTTTGGGAAAAGAATGATGTTTGCTTGAAACTTCTTGAATTTGGTGTGTCTGAGTACATGCAAATGAAGATCTCTAGATTTCCATTTAAAATATGGGTTTGCAATTTAGGAAATTGACTTGAAACTGTGAATTTATTAACGGAAGAGAGTTACTTGGATGAGGTGGTTCCAAATTTTCTCTTTAGGATTATCTTTGGATGACAATGTGATTGGAAGTAGAGAGAATGAGCATTTAGAGGTTGTGGTGATTAGAATGATCAAAACCAAAAATGAGGCAGTAAGTACCATAATCTGGTGTTAAGGAAGGTCAAGGTCAAAAGGGTTTTAGAGGATTTGCCACCTAAGAAGTAATTGTCACCTGCCTAGGCCGAAAAAAAAAGTGTGATGTTAGAAGCAGTAGGTATGCTGGAGTGGGTTTATTTTGTTTTGTGTGTGTTCAGAATAATCTGTATCCTGAAAGTCCATTTTCTTCATTGCTTTGCATTATTAGCAATGTGTATTAAAGCATTATATATCATTTTTTTTAATGTTTATTTATCCTTGAGAGGGAGAGACAGAGCACAAAGGGAGGAGGGGCAGAGAGAGAGGGAGACACAGAATCCGAAGCAGGCTCAAGGCTCTGAGCTGTCAGCACAGAGCCCGACATGGGGCTCGAACCCACAAACCGTGAGAACATTACCTGAGCCGAAGTCAGACACCCAACCAACTGAGCCACCCAGGCACCCCTGAAGCATTATATATTAAAACAACAGTAGTGTGCTTTTATTAGAACTTTCTCTTCAGGTTTGCCTTCTATGTATTTCAGTAACAGCCACATGATAGAAAATGGTCTTCCATTTTGGAAAAAGCAGCAATAAAATCACAAAATAATGGGATATTTGATATTAAATGTATCTTCATAAATTTATACATTCATTAATCTATTCTATTCTACTTATCTATGTATTTATGTGACTTAGGAAGCAAACAAGTGTGTAAGGATCGAGTGATAGACAGGCTTCAAGATGGCTTTCAATGAAACCCACTTCTTGATATTCACATCCTTATGCAGTCCCTTCCCACATTGTGCCAGAGTGATCTGTGTGACCAATAGGATGTGTCAGAATTGTGAAACGTCACTTGTGAAATTAAGTTATGAAAGACTGTGGCTTCCATTCTGGTATCCTCTCTTTCTTGGATTACTCCTTCTGGGAGATGCTACCTACCATGTCATGAGCAGCCCTGTGATGAGGAACTGAGGATTGCCAACAACCTCTGCTTAGCAGTGGGTCCCTCTTCCCTCATTGAGCTTCTGTATGGTTGCAGTCAGGGCTAACAGCTTTGCCACAACATGTCATGAGACCTTGACACAGAACTACCCAACAGACTGCTTCCAAATCCTTGAACTTCAGAAATTATGTAAAATTACATATATGTGTTATTTTAGCTATAAAGTTTTGGAGTCATTTGTATATAGCATTAGATATTTAATACATATTTGGATCATCTCAATTTTGGTATGTTTATAAATTCCTTTCTTCAAGGAATATAATCTAGATAATCATATAACCTGGATATTTTGTATATAATTATTTTTTTTTTCAACGTTTTTTTTTTATTTATTTTTGGGACAGAGAGAGACAGAGCATGAACGGGGGAGGGGCAGAGAGAGAGGGAGACACAGAATCAGAAACAGGCTCCAGGCTCCGAGCCATCAGCCCAGAGCCTGACGCGGGGCTCGAACTCACGGACCGCGAGATCGTGACCTGGCTGAAGTCGGATGCTTAACCGACTGCGCCACCCAGGTGCCCCTGTATATAATTATTTTTTTACTCAATGTATGCTTTAAGACTAAAGTAAATTTCTTTCTTTTTTTTCCTGAGAATTCTAAGGTTTAGATAATCCAGTTAGGGACTCAAGTTAGTTAGCCTTCAGCATCTTACTTTTTTAGGGTGGCTTATATGGTGGTAGTGCTTTAACACTGATCTAGAAGTTAGATGCTAAAGCGTCTCTTTCTCCACATTGTGTGTACATGACATTCTTCCTGATATTCTTCTCTCCAGGTTTGCGAATGGCACTGTACCTCCAGAGAAGCTGTGGGGCTAAGAAGAGTGGAGGCAGAGTAGAAGGGAATTCCCTCCACACTCTTTCCCTTTCCACTTACCCCTTTTTTCTAGACTTTCTTTCATTTTCCCTTCTTTCCCCCCTTTCCCTCCCTCCTGCCATTCTTGGCCTCTTGTTTCTCCCCTCAAATTAAATGATATTTTTGGAGTGAAGGCAGGAGAGCACCCCTGCTGTTTGTGCACCTTTCAGGTGATTAATGAAAATACCATGACAAGACGCCAAGTGTGCCCCCCTTGGCCTTTTTAGTGAAGGCAGCCACTCTCACAGGGAACCAGAGACTCCTGGAGACATTTTAACCTCTGGGTGGTAAAATAAACAAACAAACAAATCTTTATATGGGTGCCTGTATATAATATAGATAGAGATATATACACAGACATGCAAGCATACTCAGACACATGGATTTCTATAGCTTTCCAAATACATTTCATAAAAATATAAAAATATGCAAAAATTACATGACTTGATGTATAGATGGAGTTGAATTTATAGGACAATATGGGCTACCTAAAGTTCTTATCAAGCTAATTGTATTTTGCCAAAAAAAAGTTCTTTCTGACTGGTGACTTGGGTTAAGTACAGTTTTTAAATGCTAGGTTCAAATCCATGCAAGTGTATCATGTGCAGAGTAATTCTCAATTGTTATAAAAATTATGTCCATTATGCTACTTGCTGGGATTCCAGTAATCATCTAAATTCCATAAAACTTAAATTTTCAAATTATCCTCAGTAATTTAAATGTGTTATTAGGCCTTTCATGAAGCATTTTTCTTCTCTGAAGAAAACAAGCTAAGTTTCTCAAAAGCACTGCAGGATAAGTTATAAGTGACTTTCACTTGTAATTTGCAGATGCTGTAATAGGAATTTTCCTTTTACCACCATCTAGGTTCAACTGTTTTGCATTCTAATTTGCAAGTAAAAAGTTTCAAACTTGGTACAGAAGTTTGTGAGGACTTTAAGAGATTTAAGGTATATTTTTTCAAAAGAGTCAGAAATTGGGCATGAAAATGAGGATGCGATTTCTGATAAAAAGGGGGAAGAATATATAGAAAGGGATGAGGGAGTATAAATATCTTTTATTTGACATCTTATTTTTTAGAAGCAGAAAATTACATCCTTAGGGGTTTGCCTGTGTCCTATAACACAAACATGTTTTAGGCTCTATTTTAACTCATTTTTGTACAGTAAATGATAAATGTCAATAGATACCCTATGGAGGGAAAAAAAGATTCAGATTTCTGCCTCTTGTGATGTTGATGATTCAGATGTGACATTTGAGACGGTGAGCATCATAGTGTTATCAAGAAGATGATATAAGGCTGGAGATATTGTCATCTCAATAAGACATACACCAACATGGCATCAGTGCACCACCTTGGAGAAAACTGACTTTCTTCACAAGAGTCACAGAGATTCATAGAACAAAGTTGAATAAAAGAACACAGCTGCCACTTTGACTTGAGTCCTTATTGCCATGTAGGAATAGATTACTTACAGATCAGGTTAGTAATGTTTAACATTAACGGCTCTTCAATGAGCATGAGTATTAGTTTGATTGAATTGTTTACACTTCTCACACAATAATTCAGATTACCATAATAGATTAATGATCTCAAATGCCTGATAATTCAGTCAATGGTGAGTATTTCCTAAGAATGATAAATGTCACAATTGGAAGGGACTGTATATATTCTCAGGTCCAGTACCATCATTCAGGAGTGGAAACTAAATCTGAGATGTGAAATTAATACTATAAGAACACATGGCTAAGGAACTATTCATAGTGATCCTTCAGATCTGTCTTGTGCCACCTGCTGAGGGCCCCAATTTCTTTGGAAGAATCAAAAGCCAAAAATAAAAACAAAAACAAACAAAAAAAAAACCACTGTATGAACACAGAAACCATAGAAAAATAATATTTTCCTCACACTAGTCGAATCCTTTCTAAAAGTAGGTAGGAGAGCAATCATATAAAATGCATAATTTCTATATACTGCATAGACATAAAAATTTATATCTCAAATTAAAAATGCTATTGTCATATTAAAACTTAGAAGGGTTTAAAAAGCTGAAATTTTCTTTAATTAACATTTTCTTGAATTTAACAAACATTAGGTTTATTGTGTTGCAGGAGAGGTAGTATAAGATAGTGATTTAGGACTCAGGGTCTAGTAGCACAGCTTCATGATTCAAGTCCAAGATGACACAAGACAAGGTTATTTTTTTAAATGTTTATTTATTTTTGGGAGAGAGAGAGAGAGAGAGAGGAAGGGAGAGAGAAAGAGGGAGACACAGAATCCGAAGTAGGCTCCAGGCTCTGAGCTGTCAGCACAGAGACCTTCACGGGGCTTGAACTCGTGAACCACAAGATCATAACCTGGGCCAAAGTCAGCCACTCAACTGAGTGAGCCACCCAGGCGCCCCAAGACAAGGTTATTTATTTTGAGAGAAGGTATGGAAATTCTCCTCTCATTTTATCTTTTCTAAGATGGGACAAGTAATGCTATTTGCCTCATAGGGTTGTTATGAGAAGTAACAAGCTGATGTGTATGGTATGTATTATTATGCCCATATTAGCACCTAGTAAGTTATCAACAAGTTGTTAGGTTTTATTATTTATAAGCCTCCTTATAATTACTAATATAAAAGGCTTTATTTAAAGGAGAGTACTTTTACTTTGCTTTATTGCTGTACTTAATCAGCATTATTGAAATAGTTTTCTATAGTTTGAAAATATGTATCATTTTGGGGAGGGAAATAATTGATCAATGGTATTTATCAAGAATATACTTTTTGGGGCACCTGGGTGGTGGCTCAGTTGGCTAAGCATCTGACTCTTGATTTCAGCTTAGGTCATGGTTCATGGATTTCCTGCATTGGGATTGGCACTGACAGTGTGGAGCTTGCTTGGGATTCTCTCTCACTTTCTGCCTCTTTCTCACTGTCCCTAAAAAATAAATAAACTTAAAAAAAAGAATATACTTTTTGATTTCCACAAAATAAAATTTATAATGCAATAATGTAATAATAATATAATACAACAATATATGTTAATATATATACTTTGTATATATATGTGAATGTACTATACTATACATAAAGTATATATATGTATATGCACAAGTAAGCACACACACATTTCTTATATAGTGGAGAAAGATTTGTTATATTGTTCTCCTGGAATGCTTTGCCTTTAAAGATAAACTGTAAATTCTGTTGCAAGAACATTTCCCGAAGTATGGGTCATGTTATTAAAAGGAAAATATATGTGAATGTGGGCTGAAAACCCCCCACAATAATTGCCATGTTAATAATGACTGTATCTATGGCTATAACATGCAATATTTAGTAGCTGTGATTTGGTAGATTAACAAAAGAAAGCTCTAAATGAATCAATTAGGTTTTTAACAAAGGAAATATATTTTTGTATTTTGCACCGTAGCAATTTCCATAGATGGCAGCAATTTACAACAAGGATTAATAATACAAATTTGAGTTTCCTGGAAGGGGTCCACATGCAGAGTGTTTCTTTGCCACACAGTTCTGACAAACAATAGGCAACTATTCATTACTTTTACTGTGTATTATTATTACTTCAGCTTAAGATGGGGACAGCAAGATCCTCCAAATTGGATATGGTCTAAGAGGCTTGAAAGAACAATGCTTCCAAATGATCCTTATTGTATATCAGAAGTCACGGTATGTCCAGGGAGAATGCGTAGCTGAAGGTGGGCTGGGAAGGAGCCCCAGGAGAATGCTCCACGTCATGTCGCCCACTGACATACAATTACAAGACTTTGAATCCGATCCATGACACAATCCATGGTGATTACAGCACTCAGAGAAGCCAAAAGACAGATGAAAATGCTTAATTTGCTTGTTCTCAAATGTGGCAATTTGCCTAATGAATGAAATTGACTTCATAAAATGTCAGGGTTATCTTTTAGTTTCAAATCTGGAATGCAAGCATACCATAGATCCCAGTGTTGGTAGCTATAATGGATTCAAAGTGAGGCACAAACAGAGTGCCTCATGACTTCAGTTCTACAGAAAAACAGGTCAAAATAAACAGAAGAGTTGGTCAGCACAAAGGTTTTGCTGACAGAGTAAGAGAGAATCTGAAATCCTGGTCAACCAAGATTATCTCTAAACACCTGCACAAAAGGATATAGAGTTGTAGTTTATTCGACCATTTCCTTTCATTTCAGCATCTTTCAACAACATATTACATTGCCTGAGTGTCACGTGAATTCTGTGAGAAGTACAGAAAGAAAGATTACCAAGTCTATTTTACATGACAGAAAAGCCCCAGAATGTAGAAGGGAAAATCTGCAGATCTCGTGGGTAATGGGCGGTGGTGGTGTGTCTGGGGAAGGCAGAAGTTTTAAAAAATTTAAATGTGTTTTCTGAATTTAGAGCAGAAAAAAAGAATCCATAATCATCTTAAATCAAAATGTAGCTAAAGACACGATTCTAATATGACAGTGTAGGAAAAGCAAGAATTAAAGGCTGAAGACCTGTATTTCAAAGTATAAAAGGCTTATTACTCTAGGTCTGTTTTCTGTCAAATGTTTCCTTACCATTCTCATCCATTTTTCAATTTGGCATTCCCTTATACTGCAAAGCAGGTGTCTTGCTCCGCAATAGCAGGGGTATGCGTTTCAGAAGGTCCCACGGGGAATAATTTATCATGCAAGATTACTTCATGACTAATGATGATCTCTATAAACATTCAGGTGCAACTTGACTGCCTGGTTGGTGGTGGTCCAACCTGGTGACAGTTGGCATGTGTTTTATCTCGTCTCACCTTCCACATTCTCAGCATAGGCTAATAAATGCTGGAAGGAAGCACTGGGATGTTATAAGGAATAAGATGAATAGAAGCTAGTCAATAAAATTGCTACAGATAAAACATTGAACATAGGACGTTATCATCTCTGGTTTTATCAGTGACATCGGAGGTCCTTTTGAAGCTGTATTGCAAACCTAAAATATTGGCCGCTGGATACTATAAGATAACAAGGAGCTCATTCCAGCCCAGCTTATGACTGGGAATGTGCTAATATGCTACTCTAGCTAAAGCTTCAAATCTACAGATAATAATGCATTTAAAATGCTGTGGCAAGTGTAAACACTATATGAATATGAGGTGTTTTTTATATTACTATAATATTTAAGTCATATATCTTATTAGATAAACATTCTAAACAACCTGAGTTTAATGACTGGTCCTAGTCATTTTGAGCTCATTCAGCTACATCAGCAAAGGAGCAAACACACGAAACAAATGTGTTTCTGACCTAAAAAAACCCACAAATTTTATTTTTTTATTAAAAAATTTTTTAAATGTTTTATTTATTTTTGAGAGAAAGAGAGACAGAGCATGAGTGGGGGAGGGTCAGAGAGGGAGGGAGACCCACAGAATCCGAAACAGGCTCCAGGCTCTGAGCTGTCAGCCCAGAGCCCGATGCAGGGCTTGAACTCAGGAACAATGAGATCATGGCCTAGGCTGAAGTCAGACGCTCAACCAACTGAGCCACCCAAGCACCACACAAATTGTATTTTGATATTAGTATGTATAGCCTAAGAAGATGCAACTTACGAAAGAACTATTAAACTGATAATTTATAATTCTGAGCATAATTAGAATAAAAAATGACATTTTAGCAGTAGAAATTGAAATTCTACACAATTTCTAGAAAAATATCTAGTACATTTTAGGTTGTAGATAAATCATACAGAAATATTTTCATGAAAATGGAAACATTTCCTAGCACCACCTCCTTATGGCATCCAACATAATCTGCAACTTATGCAAGCAAATAAAACAAAATTTTTCAGTTTTCTACTTTTTTGATAGATGAATTAGTGTTTTTCTAAATGGCCAAAATTTACAAGCTCATTGTTTCTTCTGTCTTTCTAATGATCATTGAAATGACGAAGCTCTTGAAAACTGCAAAATAACTAGAAAAAATGCAGATAAGAACATTAATTTAGGTGTTAGGCTGCCTGGCTGTGGACCCTAGCTCTTCTCTGCCAGCTCCATTATTTTGGACAAATGACTTGGCAACTCTGTCCCCCAGTTGCTGCTTCAACTGTAAATTCAGGGTAACAATAGTGCCCACTTTTGGGGATTATTGTGAACATTAGAAGTTATGTGTAAAGAATTAAGAATTTCCAACACATAGGCTGTGTTCAACAATTATTAGATGTTAATATTTGTTAGATGTTAATTAGATGTTAATATTATTTATCTTACTTCTTTTTAAATGATTTTCACGCTTCAAAAAAAATAGCATCAGAACTTGGCAACTGTAATGAGGTGTGTTGTAGCAACCTTTAAACTCTACATAGACTTAATTAGTACTTGCTTCATGCACCACAGTGACTCCAGGACCCAGCCCAGTGTCTGACACACTGGGTACAGTCAATGCCTGTCCAATGTATGAACAAATGAATATGTTAATGAACTTGACCTCAAGGCCAAGGGAAAACCCTGTGTTGTTTCCTCTTTGGCCAGGAACAGCCAAGGATGCTTCTAAAAACTAGGGTCAGGTTTGTCTCAGTTGCCTTGTATCACTGTGTCCTATCTATTTTGTCCTCAGAGCTTGCCCTAACATTGACTGAACATTCTACTTTGGCATCCCAACACTTCAGAATCCTGATTATAAACTTCTGTGTTGATTTTCATGGTCAAGTTTGAGAACCTGGAATAGGTAGGACATGGCTTAAGATATAAGATATGTGCAGACCTCCAAGAACACTAAACAATAATTCTAAAAGCACCGAGGTATATCTACTAGTATATGCTAATGTGTTCTAAATATATACTCTCACTTAATCCTCATACAAATCCTACAAGATTATTATCTCCATCGTATATAGATGAAAGAAGTGAACACTAAGAAAGGTTAAATTAACTATCTGAGATCCACAGTTCGGTTAGTTATCACAATCACAACTAATAACTAATAGTTATTGAGTGCTAAGTAAATACTGGACACCTTAATTTGTATGTAGGCATTTGCAATGCATGGAGTAGGTACTATTATTACAGTTGGAGAAACTGAGGGTAAAAAAGACTAAGTAATTGAATGCAAGTCACACACTTAATAAATGGCACTGCCAGAATTCAAATCTAGGCAATTTCACTGCAGAATCCACATACTTAATGATTTTGATGCAGGGATTGCCACTATAGGGTCAGTGCTAAGACTTATTCTATTTTATTTTAAGCCCATATGTTTTTAAAATTATTTTTCAATGTTTATATATTTTTGAGAGATGGAGGCAGAGCATGAGTGGGGGAGGAGCAGAGAGAGAGGGAGACACAGAATCTGAAGCAGGCTCCAGGCTCCGAGCTGTTGGCACAGAGCCTGACGTGGGGCTCGAACCCACGAACCATGAGATCATGACCTGAGCCGAAGTCAGATGCTTAACCGACTGAGCCACCCAGGCGCCCCTTTAATTTTTTCTTTTTTGATCTCATTTACAAATGTTATGTACTTTAAATATATATATGTGTGTGTGTATATATATATATATACACACACACATATATATATTTATTTATATTTAAGTCATATATATACTTTATATACATATTAAGTCATAATATTTAAAGAGTATCCCATTTAACATTTAAATATATTTAAATATATCTCTATCTCTATCTATATATCTATCTCTATCTCTATCTATCTATCTATCTATCTATCATCGATGTTATCTATTCCCTTAACTATTCTGGGTCTGAAATCTTTGTAAAGGCAATTTAGAGCTTGTTGAATGTAAAAATGAAGTTATGTTGTTTAGTTTTCTTGTACATTATCACATTTGGATTTTTAGCATTTTTTCAAGTTTATTTATTTTGAAAGAGAGAGAGAGAGAGAGAGAGCGCGCATGTGGGAGGGCCAGAGAGAGAGGGAGAGAGAATTCTAAGCAGGCTCCACTCCATCGGCATGGAACCAGCACCATGAGATCATGACCTGAGCCGAAATCAAGAGTCAGGTGCTTGACCGATTGAGCCACCAAGGTGCCCTTCACATTTGTTGTTTTTAAACTTAATCTGAAATTAAATCATAATGGCTAAAAATTCACCATGGTAAGCATGATGGCATTTCTATATGGCATTTCCAGCAATACCTAAAGTTAGAAATAGAGGTAGTGTTCTTGGACAGACTATTTTAATAGGGAAACTAAATAAGATGAGTATATGACATAAAATTCTCCGTAAATTGCACCTTTTACCTAACCATCACTCTTGGTAGAAAACTGTCTCTGCTCCATCTCTATTCATCACCTGTTTAGCTGACACATACTATTCTTTTTATTTACAAATGTGGAACTGTGTACAATAAACTACTCTTTTTAGGAGACCGCTTAACTTCATTCCTATTTCTTGGAGTTTAAGTTAGCAATAATATGGTTTAGTTAGAGTTTAAAAACTTAGTGTGAAATTGCAAGGAACTAAGGGAAATAAAATGAAGTAAAACTGTGGTAATCAAAAGAATCAAAATCAAGGAGACAATATAGAAACCTGAGCTTTGATAAGAAACTTATGTATTTAAATTTTTAAATTTTAAATTATTTAAAAATTAAATTAATTACATTAATTTTAACTAAATTTTGTATAGTCAAGTTAACTTTTTAGTGAAATTCAATTGAAGGATTTGAGAAGGGGAGGCAACTTAGCTAGAATATTGACTCAGTGTGTTTCAAATTAACATCCAAAAAAACATTCTTTAGTATAATATGAGGTCTGCTGTAATTTTCACCTCAAATTGTTACCGTTCATGTTTAAGGTTGACGAAAGCAGGTTGGGGAAAATCTCAAGGTGCCAACAAGTGGTAAGGATTTCTCAGGGCAGGACTGCAAAGCACAAAAGAAGTAGTTAGAAATTTGATGTGAGTTGGATAGCTATATTAAAATTTACAACCTGAGTAGTCATGATTATTCCCACTGTACAAATGAGGAAACCAAGGCTTTGAGATTCTATATAACTTCCCAATGGGTCCACAGCTAGTTAGTGGTAGAGCTGGCATTGAATTCCAGGCTCTCCTTATTCAACAGCTTGAACTGTTTATGGCACATTATATTGTGTTGGCACACAAACCAGCTGCATTCATTATTTAAATAAAAACCAGTTAATTGAGCATAAATTATGTGGTATAAGTCATGATATGTTCTTCAAGTGGGACAGTAAAACAAGACACTCAAATTTCTGCCCTCAAGTAGTTCAAACCTAGGAAGAGAAAGCTTCGTAAACAGACACTTAGAAGGCGGTGTCATCAGGGTGACAGTGGAGGTATTGCACCATGGAGCAAAAGGGTAGATGTTGAATATACTGTCTTAAATGACAAGTTGAAAATGTTTCCAGGTATGTAGGCTGCAGGGAAAAATATATTCCAGGAAAGGAAAATTACTTATGTTAAAATCACAAAACATGGTGTCACATGATGTCTTAGGGAATAGCAGGTGAACGAACTTTCATGGACTGGTATAGAGGCAGTAAAGTGAGGTGGTGAATACAATCATGAGCTCTCCATGGTCATGATGGCAATATTTGAAAATTGTGTTTATGAGTGTTTTTATCCCCATTTTCCAACAGAATAGTGTCCAGTATCTCTAGCGCGATATTAAAGGCTATTTGTAGCTAGCCCCTGCTTATATACCCCATGTCATCGCCTTCCATGCTCTCTTCGTAGAAAAACCACCTGTCCTTTATCCAAACTAATATTCTTGTGTAGTGCTTACTGTGAGTCAATCATTCTTATAAGTACTTAAAATATACTAACATTTTTTCCTTTTTCTTTTGAAATTTAAATTTATAGAAATGTTGCGTGAATAGTACAAAACAGAACAAAACTCCTGTGTATCTTTCATTCAGAGGCTCCATGAAAGTTTTAATAATCATCCCTAATGACCTTTATAGCAAAAAAAAAATCAGTTCAGGATAAAGCCTTCACTTTTTGTCCTATCTCTCTAGTCTCCTTCAATCTAAAACATTTCCTTTGTCATTCCATGACTTTCATGACTTTTATGTATGGATATTGATGGGTACTATTTTATAGAATGTCCCTTCACTTGGGTTTTTTTTTTTTTTGGATATTTCCTTATGGTTAGTTGCACATTATTTATTTTTGGCCAAATATATAGTGATATTGTATTATTTTCATTGGATTCTTTTGTGGATCAGATGGTGTTAGTTTTAAGTTTCATCACTAGTGGTCTTGACTTGGATTTGCCTATGATGATTCTCATGTTTCTCCAGTATAAAATTACTTTTTCTTTCCTAATAAGTATTTTGTGAGGAGCTTCCTTGAGGCTGTGTAAAGTCCTGTTCTTTCTGACACTTTCACCCATAGTGTCAAATATCCTTGCTGTTTCTTGCAAGAATTACAATTATTATAGTTGTCAAGTGGTGACAACTTACTGATCTTACTGATCTTTCCATACATATTTGCTAGTTGTCCCTTTACTATAAGGAAAAGCTTTCTCTTCTTTTCAATTATTAATTAATTCATTTATGTCAGCATCTACTCAT
Organism: Panthera onca; assembly: GCF_046562875.1. Lineage (NCBI taxonomy): Eukaryota > Metazoa > Chordata > Mammalia > Carnivora > Felidae > Panthera > Panthera onca. The sequence continues at coordinate 38,828,586 of NC_138339.1, read as the reverse complement.
AGCTTCTACATTTCACTCAGTGGATTAGAATCTATCCCTCTCACAGATTATTTTGATGCTCAAACTGTTCCAGACTTGACGAGTCAGAGCCCATCCAAGCTGCTTTCTGCATCCTTCTTTGAGCACTTCTTTACTTTCTCATACTGTGTGTTCCAGTCCTGGAATCAGCTGTTTCTCCAAAAAGACTTTGTTTCTCTTGTTGGACAGTTATAGATGCCAAGACCTAGGTACTCAACCATAACTACTGCAATATCACTACTTCCAAGCTCTCTCAAGGATAGAACTAAAAAATATATGTGTTTGTATACCAATACAACTTCTATACATGAATATGCATATATGTGTATATGTATTCATTTAATTTATATTATTCTCTATCTGTGTTGAAACCCCTAAGCTTCTACTGGTAACTCTAATTCACCATGAAGTTCATATTTGTGCTTTTTTTTTCAAAGCATGAAAAATTCTGGCTGTCCTTATCCTCAATACATTACCTTTTTCTCAATTTCTTTGCATATACTCAATCCCTTAATCCACTAGGCCACTGACACACTCAGCTCCTTTTGGGTTATCTTCTCCCTTTTGTCTAATGTCACTTTTTTATGTAGGTTCCAGCTACCACCAGCCTGCTTGCTCAACTCACTGGGGCTGCTGTAGGCTATTTTACTAGGTTGGAAGAAAGAAATTAGCGAAGGAAGATAGACTGATTTCTTACTATATTTCTTTTTATAATCTTGACAATGCTGTGATACAGTACTATTATTTCTATTTTGTAGATTGGGAAAATGAGGTACTTAATGGCTGGATAACTTGTCTAGAGTCACACATTTCACTAGGGCTAGGATTCAAAAAATTCGGGTATTGTGACTCTAGAGCACACACTCAGAACCACTACATTTTGCTGTCTCTCTTAGGCAGATAGAAGATGTTTAGAAGGGTATATCTGTGACACAGAAAAAAAATCTAAACTAGAGACACAGGTTTTGGGTAGGAGGATGTTAATATTTAAGTTCTGTGTTGTATTCATGGCACTGGAATTGAATACTAGTAAGAGAGGAAGTAGAAGAGGCAAGGATAAAGATCCAATATGCATAAAAGAAAGAAGGGACTGGTACAGAGAGACCATAGGTTGATAAAGAGAAAAATATGATTGACCAGAAAGGTAGGAAAAAAACTAACATGACAAAATGGTGCTTAAGCAAGAAGCTAGCATAAAAAACTCTCACTAGATTTCATGATTCAGTCACTGCTGCTTATTTGATTCTGTACTTCATGTGATTTACTAGCAGTCTGTCTCTATAACTAGAAAATGGTGAAAACACTTCAAGGGGTACCCACTTGTACACCTCAAACAATTCTCTGTGTAGAGCAAGTAGTCAGTATGAAGCTATCAAATTTTCAAAAGAAATTGAGATGAACTTAAATCATTATTTAACTTTACAAAAGAAGAGAACAGAAAAGAATAGAAATTAAAGGAGAAACGTTTTAGGATCTTGAATTCCAAAAGAGAAAGAGAGAAGAGATAGGGAGTTCTTTTTGATAGTGTTTTGGAGAAGATTAAAGAAGGAAACACTTTGGGATTGCTTAATTTGCTTCTAGAAAGAAAACAAATTGTTTTACTAGAACTCTGAAAAATGATAATTTATTTAATCTTAAAAACTGCTTCATGATGTAAAAAATGTTATTTTTCTCACTTTATAGACAAAAACGTTAAGACAAATTAAATATTTTGCCTAAAATCACACAACCAGGGAGTGGCAGACATGAGCTCCAAATCTATGAACCTTTCATTCCAGTGTCCTAGTGCTTTGCCTGGGAGCTTTAAATACACATGTAGCTTAAGATCACATGTATTTCAAAATTATATTATTAATGAGCCTGAAAAAATTGTACCTGTGAGAACAGAGATGAGATGAGAACAAAGGGAGAATATCGCATCTTGTAGAGGAGGGGCAGTTTGTTATTCAGGAGTGCAGCAAAAATAGCAATAATAGAAGAGTAGGGGGAGGGAGAGTAAAGGCAGCAGTTAACAGTTACAGTAGTTGTAGTAGCTGTTGAGGGGTGCCCACTCTATGTCATGCATTGCTTCATACAGTACATAATATCTGTTTACATTTTTTTTCTGGAAGGAATTCCTATTTTTTTAGATCTGGGATTGCTTCTAACTACTAATTATTTTTCTTCAACCTCTGGCATTTGAGATAAGATGGACAAGAAAATTTTTCCACTTTTCAAATTCTCCCTACAAAATGACCTTTAGTGTTCTGGTTCAGTTTTTAATGACAGGCAGGATATAACTGCTCTCATCCATTTCAAGCATCCATGAATTGTTATTGTTTTCTCTCTCCATTATCATTTAGACAATCAATACATGTTTAGCTTCTTCAATAAATAAGTCAGTGATTTCAGAGCCTTCACCATTACTTGAACTCTCTCTAGTTGTGTCTTTCTGGTAATAAAGGGATTAAAAACAATCATATGGTTTTCCAGAAATCATCATTAGTTGTGTAAAAGAAGGATTTTCATTTTGTTTTTCATGGTACAATGTCTCTGAACTTCACTCAAAATAATTGTGTGTGTGTGTGTGTGTGTGTGTGTGTGTGTGTGTACTATCACAGGGTGTATTCAATACATATTACAACTTTATCTCTTAGTAGGCATTTCTTTATTTTTCCCCTTGTATATCACTGCCCCCCCCCAGAGATGGGGGAGGAAGATAAGTATTCATATATGCTAAATATAACGGAATTTCCAATATATGCCCAAGACAAAAATAAAGTAATTATTTAAACACAGACCTGGTTTAAAGAAAAATTTAAACAACAATATAAGTCATATGTGAGATATAGTTAGTTTTTGCTGCTATAAAACTTACCTCAGAGCTAGCGATTTAAAATATAGCTGTTGAGGTGCACCTGGGAGGCTCAGTTGATTGAGTGTCCAACTTCGGCTCAGGTCATGATTTTATGGTTCATGAGTTCGAGCCCTGCATCGAGCTCACTCCTGTCAGCGTAGAGCCCACTTCAGATCTTCTGCCCCCTCTGCCCCTTCCCTGCTTGTGTGCTCTCTCTCTCTCTTAGTCAAAAATAAATCAAAATGTAAAATATAGCCATTTACTTATTTTACAATTTTGTAGAATGGTGATCTGGGCTGGCCCTTTTTGGACCATTCTTCTGGTCTAGATCTGGCTTGGTTAATCTCAGCTGGACTCATTCATACTTCTCTCAGTAGCTGACTGGTTATCTATGGAATGGCTGGTTTCTAATGTCTTTGGCTGTGACAGTCGGGATGACTGGGGTCCCTGTCTATAAAGTTTCATAACCTCTAGCAGGCTAGGCAAGTATTCGGATGATGGTAGATTTTCAGAGCAGTACAAAGGTGCATCCCAATGGGTAAGGGCTTTTTATATTCACTGCCCCATATCATATTTGTCAAACTGTGTCAGGTTTGTAAGTCTCATAGCCAAGGTAGGGTCATTGTGGGAAAGCAACCACCAAAGTGTGAGGATAAAAGGGAGATGTGAACAAATTTGTGAAAGTTGCACTTAAATGGCCAAGTAGATAGCATAATATATATAATCATATATATTGGAGGAATGTTGATCAAACCACATTTTACCAAAATCTATACAAGCTGAAGTGATTCTTTTTAAAAAAAAATACTTTTGTTATTTTTCAGAGAATCTCTAATTACTAGAGATTAAAATGTTCTCAAAATTATAAGGAATCTAAGTGAATTATAAGATATGACCTTAGCCTGTTATAAGATACAAATAATCTTTTGGGACCAATAGGAACTATACACCTAAGCAAATATGAAATGATAGAAAAAACAGTTATAAAATCTCTCATTAATTTATTGAAACTAGATTGTAATGTGGATATTTTGAAGAAAATAATATGCTTTCCTTTATTGTCCTTCTAAATACATGACATTGGTTTCTATTTGATTTTAGATATCTGATCCAGTATGAGTCTGATCTAGTAAAGAACATAGGCAATTTTCGGAAATTTAATCCATGCAAAATGAGAGGTTTAACAGATAATTATTGAGCAACCATAAATGAGCAAATTTACCATCTACAAAATAGACTAAAACAGTAAGACAGAATTCTTGTAAGTAAGGCCAATGTATTAGGAGATTTTCCAATATCTATTACATTTCCTTTAGTTTATTGAGGGTCAAGTCTTGAGAATTCAGCCCTAGAATTCTCCAGGTATGTAGAGAAAATTACTACCATTGCCTGTTATGATTTAATTATGATGTTGAAGTTGGAAATGAGGATAAATCAAAAGGAAGTATCACTAAAATGAAAGCCCACCTTACTCCTGCTCTGTCCCTACTGAGGACTCTAGGAGGAAGCTCAGAATACTAAGAGTCAGAACAGACAATAATGTGCCTTGATTTATCAGTATTGAGCTGCTTTGGATTCTTCTTCCTAAAACTCCAGGGATTGTTAAGACTGGGCCCAGAGTGGCTGGAAGTCTGTTAGAAACTGACAGAAGGGGCCACTACAGAGGGGATGAAGTCAGCTGAGTATGGTACACCTTCTGCATCAGGGCCAGTGTAACTCCAAAGGGAACCAAGAGCCATCTTGATCACCAATGAAGGCCAAAGTAAGAGGTTTCCACAAGGGCATGCAATTGTACCAAACCCAAGCCTAGAGAGATACCCCATGATACATACCCAAAACAGAGGTACAACAAACAAGCATGCAGACCACACTCAGGTAAAAAATAAATTGTTTCCATCCACCCCAGGAACCAAGAGACTGTGAATCTTTTCCTTTAATATAATATTGAGTAATCTGTATCCCTACTACCTAAACCTACATGCCATCTTGGGAAGGGAAAGAGAAAAAGTAAGAAGATTAGAAATATGTTACTGTTATAGATTTCTTTTTCCAGTTAAAATGAGCAAAAGTAAAGGCATTATTTAATTATTAGATAGGACTGAATTTCAATCTGAATTAAACATTTAGTTTTCATGCCCAAACCCCTTCATCATGATCTGGTGAAGAAGATGAATGTATGTATAAAATATAAATACTTTGTTTTAGATGTTAGAATTTTGATATGTGTTAAGATTGATAACCTGGAATATGTCCCTGCTTTATGTTTTAAAATAAATATACATTATATTTACTTATTCCTTTGACTATTTTGCACCACCATTTTTTTATGTTTTATTTTTTCCACAAATGTGGTACCTATGATACAACATGAGTAAAATAAATTTATTGGATAATTTCATGCTATTTGTCATTGACTATGTATAAATGATGATAGCTAGCTTTCTGGCTTGAAATATCTAGATAAATGGGAGTACCATTCACTGAGAAAGAAAAACAGAAGTGCATGATACTTGGATGGTATATGTTTAAAAGTTCAGTTTTAGATCTGTTTTGTGTGAGGGGTTTGAGTCATCCTGTAGAAAACATTATGTAGGCTACTGGCTTTGCAGTGCTACAAATGTTAGGATGGGATCCTAATTCACCGGATTAATTTTTTTTTTCAAGATTTACATTTACTTAGACTTAAAGTGACTTCATTACAAAAAAGTAAAATGATCAAGGTTGTTCATTTTTCAGGGTTACACTAGCACTGAATTTGGTGCTTTGATATTTATTTTATTCAATTTAAATACATTTGCTTTTATAGTGTATAACCTATTGATTTTCTTTTGGTATAATTCAACTCTTGCTGATGTTTCTTCTTTGCATTCTTGTGCCCTCTAACCACAGGCCTTTGGACTGTCTGAAATGCTCTTCTCTGTACCTCAGAGAACTTTCTTTCCACTTCCTGTTATCATCCATAGTTAGTTTCTAGGTTTTCCAAGGAGTCCTTTCTTACTTTCCCAATGGAGCTATTTGCTCCTTATCACTCTTAGAGAACAGTATATCTCTTTTTGTTGTCATTTACCACAGTTTCATTGTTACTCTATTTGTGTTTATTTGGTTAATATTTTACTCCCCCTTAGGATGTTGTGTTCACTTTGGCCTACCTCAATACCTAATCCAAAATCTGTCACAGTAGTGCTCAGTAAATATTTGTGAAAGAAAAACTAAATGAATCAGAGAATGGCTGTTAAGGTATAAAGTATTTAAGTAAAATACTTCATAAGTTCACTTCATTAGTGCATAACTCTTTCTATAACTCTTTCTATACTTATACCACTAAATTTCTCTTGTATGAATGATGGCTTTAAAATATCATTTTTCATGGGCTCTTTCTAAAATTTGCTTTAAGTTTCTGTTTTCTTTTATGGAAAATACTAAAACTAAGTTCATTTGTTCTTGTTGACTTTGAATCATTATAAGCATATTTAATTATACTCTGTGTTATTAGAGTTGGTGTTTCCCCTTACTGTTTTCTTCTGCAACCTTTAAAGCCAAGGTATCATTCTTTTTTTTTAATTTTTAAATTTTTTTTTTTATTTTACAAAAATATACGTCTTTTAATTTTTATTTTTTGGATAAAGAAAGTTGCCTAAATTTAAATGAAAATACAACTAGATTTATAGGAAGAAAGAACAAAAGACAATCACAATAGTGAAATGATTTAGAACACAGAGTCAGAGTTTTTGGATAAAACAGTGTTGAACACTCATACTTAGAAATGTGTAATAATTTCCTTCACTTTGCACTTTCAAAAAGCTTAAAAGCATTAATAAAAACAGATTTAGGGAGGTCAGTTCTACACTTCTCTTTTCTTCATTTTATTTTTGTTAATTTTATTTTTAATTTTTTAAAATTTACATCCAAATTAGTTAGCATATAGTGCAACAATGATTTCAGGAGTAGATTCCTTAGTGCCCCTTACCCATTTAGCCCACCCCCTCCTCCCACAACCCCTCCATCAACCCTCAGTTTGTTCTCCATATTTATGAGTCTCTCTGTTTTGTCCCCCTCTCTGTTTTTATAAAACAAAAATAATGTGAAAAAAATAATATAATTCCTTTATATGTCAAATTCCACCTTCTCTCAGAGTCCTTTGCTAGTAACCAACCTTTCTTCCTCCCTTAGATTGCTCTTTTATCTGCTGTTGTCAAGCAAATAAGACATCCAAGCTTTTAAAAAAAGAGGCAAAATATGAATCAACGAGGAACTAAGTATAAATTTTAGGACTGAACTAGAAAGCACTAAAGCAGAAATTTAAGGATTATTTCAAATATGCAACAAACTTTTTTGCTTATGTTTGAGTTTATAGATTTATTAAGGGTATTGCTTTTTTCTTAAATCTAACCCTAGAGAAGCAAGGTCTTCTCAAAGGGAAATAATTAGGAGATAGTTTGATGGACCTTATCTGTGAAAAGTCTAGAGTTACAAATTTCCAGTTATAAAATAAATAAGTCATAGAGTTCAAAAGTACAGCATAGGGATATAGTCAGTAATATTGTAATAGCTTCACATGGTGACTACACTTATGGTGAGCATTGACTATGTGCAGATTTGCTGAATCACTGTGTTGTACACCTGAAACTAATATAACATTGCATGTCAACCAACTTCAATAATAATATATCTAGCTGTTTGAATCATGAGAGTATAATCAAGATACCACTTCTCATATGGCGTTATGAATCCAAAACTAAGACAGTAGAACTACAATGAAATAAGCATAAGCTAGTGGAACTCACATGTATGAAAAGCCACCAAATCTCATAACCTCTTATAGAGCTTTTAATAATTTTCCTCATCTTTCAGAGAAGTGCAACAAACAAATGCTACTAGATCTAGATCTGGAATGGTGTCTCTTACGTCTTTGTGTGTATAAAGCCCCACAAGTGATCCAATTGCAATACTGGATCAAGAAAGAGCATTATCAACCAGCCAGCTGCTGAATTTATAAATGTTTACAGGGTGATTTCACTAGAAATTTTCATTCTTGACTCTGAAACAAGCAGCCTACTGCATGATGGTGAAATTTTCTCTGGCACTTATATTATAGAGGTTGGACTGACTATTTCCCAAGGGTAAATGGAGATTACTCTATTCCACACATTTATGAGATTGTCTTAGTATGTCAGAGTCAGATTTCTATTCTTACCATTTTTCATTATTGTCAACTTTATAACTTCAGTCAATTATAGGGCTGCATTATAAGATGTAGATTATATCAACCTTTTAAATTGGATAGACTGAGAATTTAAACCTCTCCGTTCCAACACTAGAAAGTAAATAGGTTAATAACGTATGACAAGAATGTTGAGACTGTAGAGGAAAAGTTTAGCTAAACTGGGGTTTTCTCTACTAATTAATAAAGACAGCAGTAGACTCAAGGAACCTTTTAAATCCCCGTGAAAATGGTGTCTATTTTTCAAATGCTCAGTATCAGTTAATAACACATTTTTGTCTAGAAAACTTAAGCTCAATCTATGTTGTTGAATAATTTAGGGACAATGATATATGGTTTGCCACATATACCCATGATAATATGAATCAATTTAGCAGGGAGGATAATGTTTTGAATCTTTTAGTTTCCTAGTAATTTTACAGTTTAATATAACTAAATTATTATTTTTCTTACTTTTATTTTGTATAGTTCAATTTTCCACAAATGTAGTAAGTCCAGACATCAAAATGATACCAGTAAATACATAAAGAGTTTCCTTTAGGAAAGTTAATTTTGACTTTGGCCATCATAATTCTCTTAGATTTCACTGCTGAGAAACTGGTAACCTATACATCACTTAGTTCAGTGAATACTGACCTTTCCTCTATATTGATTACAATATATATTATTACTATAATATTTGATTAGTAAAGTGAATCCTAGTCTAGACTCTAGATGCAGACCTCCTGGATTCAATTCTGGCCCCTTAATTACACGCTCTGGGATTATAAGCAAGTTCCTTAATTATTTTGTGTCTTCGTTTCTCATATGCAAAATAAGCACAAAACAATCATACCTTACACGGTTGTTAGGAGGATTAAAAAGTTTCTACATATAAGATGCTTAACACAATAAATAACCAGTAAATGTTAGTTTGTATAAGTATATGTGACAGTAATACTATTCCTAATGCCAGAGTTTTAAGTGGAATGTAGAGGAATGCACTACTTTAACTCTATGATTGATATAATGAAATACTGAATTTAATTTAATTTATCCTAAAATCAATGGAAGACACATTTTAGTAAAGTGAGGACTAGAATAAAGTGAGGGAAAACAATTCTGTTTGGATCTTTCTTCAATTTTTGGAGACTCCTTAAAATGCATCTAAACAGCAATTAGTTTGTTTTATAGAAAACATTTTATGAAACTATTTTATGAAAGTAGTTTGTTTTATAGAAAACAAAGCATGGTGTGGAAAATACAAGAACCTCAATGAAAAAGAACAGTAAGAACACAAAGTTATTTTGTATGTAATGTAAGAAGTCTTTCGGAAGGTTCTTTTAGTTCTCAATTTAGAGGCATCATGAGTGCTCAGAGTTATTGAGAAACTCTTCTATTGCATCACATCGAGGGAAAGAAATATCAATGTAAGTGGACTGCTTCCTAGTGTCTGTCAATTAGTAGGCTGAAGAAGACTATAGTGGACTGCATTAGAAGTCCTTCATAAAGTTGAAGATTCTCAATGTACCACTGGGTGAAAAGCTAATCTATTTGATGCTTAGTAGTATGCTAAATGAGAAAGGAAAACCTTGATCACATTTAGAGAGAATTAGAAACACAGAATAGTGCCAACTTAGAATCTGACTATACAAGTGAAACCTACTAATTGTTGACCTGAGAACAGTTATGTGAATCTTAACTTTATTTCCACCCAATGCCCAAGCAAATTGACATTTCAGAAATTGTATAAAAAAGAGCCAGATTAATTTCCAATCTCTTTTAAGATTAACACTAATAAATATGTAATAACTAATATTTATGGAATGCTTACTGTGTGGCAGGTACTATTCTAAATATTTGACAAAGTTTAAGTCACTTAGTCTTCACAACAGCCCTGTCAAGTAGATACTGTTATTCTGTCTACTTTATAGATGAGGCAACTGAGGCACATAGAGGTTAAGTCAGCATCCAATGCTTCTGCTTATAACTAACACTGAAATAAAGGAATTTGTTTTTTATCTGCTTGTTTTGATGTCATATAAAAAGAACAGATAACAGTAATAAGAGTTACAAAACGATTTTCTGATTAATTGAAAAATATTGCTCTATTATTTATTACTATTTCAGTCATTCTCAAAGAAGCTAGAAGGAATTACCAGCAGAAACCTTAAATGTGAATAAAAAGGCTACAGCAGTTACATTTCTGCATGGAGTTATATTGGGGTGAATAAGGAAATAAACATAAGAAAGATACAATTTCACATATTAAAAGGACAGTTTACACCCATACATGCATTTATGTGCTCCAAATTAGGCACAATTCTGAATGTTCATTTTCAAAGTAGAAGAAATCAGAAGGAAGAGTCTATGTTGTTATCTCAGGGTATAATCATTTTACAAAGTGAAGAAAATTATATTTTGAAATTTTGAATCTGTTTACCTGTATTTCTTTGGTACTTTCATAGGAGAAAATAATTTTTCTCCTCTCCTTCAGGTGTGGGTGAAAAGCTCCCATTTTAAAGAAAAGCAGTGCAAAATTGTGAGCTCTGAATCGTCACTGTTGTTCTACATCATGAGGATCGGTTTGAGACATTGAAAACTGCCCAACTACACATTTGAGCTGTGTCTGCAATTGTGTAATTTACTTAGGGTGCCACTGCCGAAAGCATCTTAATTGCTTGATTTGTTTTGCCGTACCTCCTCACCTTTTCTCTTACCTTCTTTGCCATGGTTCTGTCTCGTTACCGAGCATGCTGTTCCCATGAGTTCAAGCTCTTTTTTTTTTTTTTTTTTTTTTTTTTTAGTGTTCTGGTTAAACAGCACACATATTTATAAAGTTAGGACTTCAGAGAAACTTCACAGTGCCTAATACTGCATATTTAACAATGAGACTTTACCCACTTTGAAAGCCATGGCATACCATTTATGAAAACGAATCCTGTGGACCTCTTTCAGGTTAGTAGCCTAACCGGACATTAATTAGATTAAGATGTTATCATATCTTTTTACTTTGAAATGTTAGTTTTCACTTCCAGAACTCAGCCATATTATGTGTCTCTGCCTAGTTTTTAGACTACTTTACAGCCCAATTCAAATTTGGGATTCAAACTTACTTCCTCATAATGTCTGCCTTGCTATTAACGCCACATCACTCTAGCTCTCTTTTATGTCTTGTTAACAATTCTGGATCCAACTGAGTCTCTGTCACTTTACCTTGGTTGGCATCTTTATGGCAATAGTGCAAATATCCATTCACCTGGGAGAAAATGTTCTCTTTTTTCCACATTTCCCTTTTAGAATCCCCAGTTGCAGATAGTACTCAGTAGAATTACTCAAAGCAGTCCTCTTTTTCTTTAATGCAGTCCTCTTTTATACTTTACATGTTCCTCTGTGTTAAATACGAAGAGCAGTTTGCTTCTTCCATTTATTGAGTAGCTACAATTTGCCAGACGTCATGAAGGAACCTAAAGATACCATAGAGAGCTTATGCTCAAGTGGAGAAGACAGTTAATAAATAAGGAAATACATGATAAGAAAGCAAATTATAGATTTTGGAGAGTGAGACAAAGCAAACAGGGTGTTATGGTAGAGCATATTGGAGGGTGGGGGGTATTGATATATGGCAGAAGTTTACTTAGCATGAGTCAGCACCAGAGAGGGCATGTCCTTTTTCTGAAAGATGAGAAGGGGCCAGCTGAGTAAAGACCTTGGGGATGACACTGTGTGCAGAAGCAGTGGCAGGTGCAACAGAAAGCTTCAAGAGATTCCTTGACACATGGAAGGAATTGAAACACTAGATGAGATTGAAGAGGTTGGAAGTATCCTGATTACAGATGACTATGAAGTGAATGATACAACAGGGTTTCTGTTCTTTTCAGTAGTGATGATAAGCCATGATAAATTATCAACAGTCTCTCCTAGACTCCCATGGAGTGAAAGGCCTACATAGGTAGAATACATTACTTGGGCCAGAATCTGTGGCCAAAGAACAGTATATTTGTGTAAAAAAATGGGCTATTAAGATGATTAATTCACAACTCTAATTACCTGTATCCTACTCTTTCCAACAAAATCAAATGGACCAGGCTACCTAATATATTGTATATCCATAAAAGACATGAGCCTTGTAAATATATTGAGTCTATTTATGGGGGACTTTACAGTACATTTGATAATAATAATTGAGTCAGTGTTACTATATCTGTTTTTTATACTTTTATGAGAAAGATGATGACATTTGTTAAAAGGTATGTAGTATACTTGGTATAAATGTACCTTTTACAAAGAAAGAATATACATCTTGTTAGAATCTTTTCTGGGCCTTTAATTTAAGTAGTATTACAAATGTAGTCCCTATCCATGAGGTGAGAAAAATACAACAGGCCTTTGAAAATCAACTTGACTAATACTTTGCCAAATGATCATGAACATATATCAACGCTTATCTGTACAGGTGGTTCTTGTACAGGAAACAGCATTATGCACACTTTGACTAAAGGTCACAGAGGAATAAATAAAGTTCTTTTTGAACTCGGCAAGAATTTATGGGAATGTAGCTTACTTTAAATAACAAAGTGGCAGCCGAACCCTCAAAATTCTCCATTGTATACACTCATTTCACTGACTTGACTCGTTATGGAGATAAACTGGTCCTGACTGAAAGAGAAGGAAGTTTGTGTTGAAAGATGTATTACTAATAACCCTTTAGTTAATACTGGCATGCGATGCTTCTCAAGAACACTGGTCTGAAAGTTTCTTATCTTTTGGGGATTCAAACAGAAGAAGAAATGCAACAGTCAGTGATTCGAGAGTCAGTTTGTCTCTCTCCCTATCTGCCTGCCTATCTATCTATCTATCTATCTATCTATCTATCTATCTATCATCTGTCTATCTATCTATTCTATTTTAAAATGAAGTTTAATGTAGAATTTGGGCAAATGTGTAAATTATACCTTAAAATAAAGGACTCAGTTTTAAGGTTGCTTCTGATGGAGTCCTCTGCCCAATTTTGGTTTCTTATTAGAGTTTTTTCTGCTTCTTGAGTTGATGTGTTTTTTTTTGTTTTGTTTTGTTTTTTCTTTGCTCTTTCTCTTGATAGAGTAGGTATAGCAGCAAAGGTATCATAAAAAAATAATTTCTGTATAATTTTATTCTACGTGTGGATAGAAAATATGTTTACAAATATAATCAACATAATATTTAACTCATATTTTTAAGAATTTATTTTCTAATTTGACAGGTGTATATTGAATAAATAATTCCTGCAGTACCTTGCACCAGGAATGGCCCATGTACTGCATTCATGTGTGTTGCAGGATTTATCTAACCACTTTCCTCTGCATGAACCACAGTCTATCTCAGTTTCCTTATAAATTAAAATGCTTCAATGGACATTTTTCAATAGACATCCTTGTACACATGTTTTTTGAAAAGCCCATGGTCTTAATCATCATAATATATGCTCTAAAACAAGGAGGGAACATCTTTTCAATGTAGGTAAGTTATGTTTGACAGATAGTAATTGATGACTTAACCCCACAGAGAGAGGTGACCTGGGGACTAGGGTTGATGTTTGAAATTCTTAAGGAGCTAAGTATAACACCAAACACTGAGGATCTTGCTCCTACATCAGTGATGACAGATTCTACAGGCCATATCTACATTGATCTTTGTGGAATTTATAAATATGAAAATGAGATATATACCTAGTCTATGAGGATGGGTTGGTGTATCTATCAACTTTCCTACCCATTTAACTACTATATATCTTCTCATGGAAATTGCTTTTTAGTTGTTCCTTTTTCCAGACACCAATGTCTTAGTCTACATTTTTTAAATGATCTCAGCTGAACTCTTGATATTCTTCCTTGCATGAACGAAATACTATAAACTGACACTCGTGGCTTTGAATTCTGGATTTCTGTCTCTGAGACTTATAGCCATATTCCCTCATAGTTTCAATAATGGTGGGGATGTCAATTTTTAAATAAGGTAAAGGGACTTTATTGCTCTTTTGGTTGTCAGAGCAGAAGCGGAAAGGGCATTATCTTTGATTTTAAAGGTATTTTGCTTAAAAAATAAATCAGTTCAAAGCATATTCTCTTCTTTTCTTACAGCTAAGTGTTTAAAAAACTGGTGAAAGTGTGGTCATTTAGTAACTATAAGAAGACAAACCCCTTAACGCTCTGCAAGTGTTACTTTGTAATGGCTACTTTCATTAATTTTTGCAATTTAATATATATTCAAATAGACATCATTACTTTAGTTATTTATCTTTAAGCTACCAGTATTAATGCCCTATAGATAACTATAAGTCTAACGTCCAAAACATGTAAAAATAATATCCAAATAAAGGTAAAAATGAAGGTAAATGGCTTTTAAGCATGTGTGTATTTAAAAAAAATAAAACCTCTCTCCTTTACAAAAATGCATCAAATGCCGGCAGCTATAATGAAATATTGCTTATATTATAAATAAATCATGCCTTCTGAATTTTAAATAAAAAAAAAAAAATGATCCAAGAGTGTTAAGCTTTGTTGAGAGAAAAGCTAGTTTTAGAAGGATACCATTTAATAAAGTAATTATAAATGGGAATATAATATTTTAAAGGGAATGATTCACTTATTTACTAAATAAATATAGTATTCCTTCATACTAAGAAGGATAGGTAAAATAACATATATCTTTTCTTTGTTTTATAGTTAATCTTATCCAAAATGTCAGTATTTCACTCAATTAGAGAATGCCTTGAGTGAATTAACTGAAAATAGTTTAATAGCTATGTGAATAGAACCACTAGAAAGAATTCTATTCTTTGCAATCTAGCGTCCACACAGAGGTCTCAGGGGTAGCCACTATTTTTGATAGGCTGAAACAGTTTGCTTTTAACTGGTCTATCAGAATTGAACAGTAGGGGACGATATTTCACTAGTTTGTGTAAAATCCATTAACATTAAAGCAGAAAAATAGCCTTTAATGGGGCCACATAGCTAGTCAAAAGTAAAGACAAATCTGATAGAAAATGATTAATTTAAACTGACTTTTGTTTAAAAATATTTCTTTTTACTTGTTTATCTAAATCAATTTTTGTTACTTGTAGAATATTTGTCTATCCTCTCATCAGCGTTTTTTAATGTTTAGATTTTATTGGAAAGGCATACTTATCTTTAGTGCTATTTTTACTACATTTTCCCAACTAGAATTCTCCATAGGGGAAGACTTCACATTAAGAGATTTATTTAAATTAAAAATATTTTATCCTCTAATTTTGCCAAGAAAAAAAAAAAGCCAAGACTTAAGAACATATTAGGAGTAAAATCAGTGGTGATGCTTCCATAGAGTTTATACCTGTGCTCAATTCTTTTCTGTGTAATAGACTGCGGGGTGGGGGGGGCAGAACTTTATTTTTTTTATATTATATTATATTATATATTATATATTTATATTTCTGCAATTGAGTCTCCCATAAGAGAGAATTCTGGCAATGAATGGTTCTAGAGTTTTCACTGGCAAAGCTGACTCTCACAAAAATTAATGGCAGAACATAAATGCATATTTATATAGAGATAACAAGAAAGTGTGGTGTAGTAAAATATTCCAAAGTAATGTTTTATATGCTTTTGAAGTTTGATATATTTTCTTTGCCAACCTTGTCATGAAAACCAGCAGCAGGAAATTTACATGTTATTTTAAGTAGGGAGTATTTACTGATACTTGTATGTTCCAGTATCAAGCATTTTAACTATATGTACTAATGAAATATTAAGAAATTAATTAACAGCTTATCTAGAAATCTCATAATTCATTTTTTTCTAGAAATAGAATTTCTATTTAGTTTTCCAAGAAATGATTTTGAAGTTCTTGGAATATAAAACCTAATATGTATCTCAGTGTTTCATAAATTTACTTGTAAATTAGGATACTCCTCTTAAAAATTATAATATATAATAAAATGAATTTCTTTGTGAAGGTGTATTCTGTAAATAGTTGTTAAAACAATATTTCTGATAGTTTAATCATGAAATAATTAACAAAATATGTCATCTCCATTAATCTTAATTTCTACAATTGTCAGAGGCCCAGAAAATCAGATACAATTTTAACCTCTTTATAAGTGTGCCAGTGATTGATTGTTTTTGTGGAGAGTATTTTCTTAGGAAATCTGCTTTGGCTAAAAGAGAATTTTACTGAAACAAATCATATTAAAATGTACAGATAACTTACTATACAAAAGTAGGACATGGTTTGAGAGGAGTTTCTCATACTGATCTGAGCTTAGTTGGAAAATACACAAGATCTTAGAATTGGTACTAAACATTACAATTAATGACACCTACATATGACTTGGATAAAGAGAGTAATGTAAATAACAGATCAACAAGAGTAGAAGATGATTAAGCAGAAAGTGAGAATATCAAAGCAGCCGTCAAATGGCATGCTAATCCTAACTTCTCTCCTCCTGAGAATTTTTCAAACCAAGAAGAGATTCTACACTAAAGACATTACATTTAGGATTGATTTTCATTTAGACCTTGTCAGGACAAAGATTTTATATACAGTGCAGTAACAGATTGTGTTTTATCCATAAAATCCTTTTTAACAAAGCACACACACAACACATAAGCTACTTGCAATAATGGAGCTCATAGTCTCATTGAACATCCATCAGATTCAAGCTGTTTACCTAGTCCTAAGGATACCCTCTGGACAAAACCAGAATAGAATTCCCTTCACTACCCTCTTAGGAGCACGTGTCCTTTGTTTTATGAGTGACTCAAAGATATATGTGTGGGAGTTTAAAGGCACTGGAACAGTAGCTTTTATTTTTTTATCTTTTTTTTTTTTGAAGTTTATTTTTCTTGAGAGAGAGAGAGAGAGAGAGAGAGAGAGAACGGGGGAGGGGCAGAGAGAGAGAGGGAGAGAGAGAATCCCAAGCAGGCTCCATGCCATCAACACAAGAGCCTGACACAGGGCTCAAACTTGAAACCATGGGATCATGACCTGAGCCAAAATCAAAAGTCAGATGCTCAACTGACTGAGCCACCCAGACACTCCTGGAATAGAACTGTTAAATTGTTCTAAATGAGAAATAAGTACTATAGGGGCACCTGGGTGGCTCACTAGGTTGAGTGTCTGACATCAGCTCAGGTCATGATCTCACAGCTCGTGAGTTCGAGCCCCGCGTTGGGCTCTGTGCTGACAGCTCAGAGCCTGGAGCCTGCTTCCGATTCTGTGTCTCCCTCTCTCTCTGCCCCTAACTTGCGTTCTGTCTGTGTCTCTCTCAAAAATAAATAACATTAAAAAAATTGAAAAAAAGAAATAAGTACTAGAGTTAGAGCAGTTTTTCTCCTTGGAAGAAATTTTGCCCCTTGGGGAACATTTAGCAATGTCTGGAGAAATTTTTGATTGTGACAACTTGGGAGGGTTATGCTACTGGAAACTGTTGAGTGGAGGCCAAGACACTGCCCTTATACATACTTTACCCATAGCAAAGTATTATCTGGTCCAACATGCCAATAGTGCAAATGTTGAGAAATCCTAATTTATGGGAAGAGGAGAATGTTCAGGAAAACAAACAAACAAACAAACAAACAAACAAAAACCCTCTCAGCCTCCTTTGAGGTCAAATGGAACTAGGGAGTAGGGAAATAAGGAGGATTCTTTGGCTAGAGGCAGGTGGAATATAAATGTTACATGAAATAAGTGTTAATGTGCTAAGAAGTGTGACCCCTTCTCATGACTTACAATTCTTCAATATAAAGTATAATGTTTTCATTGTGCTTGATTTCTCTCTGCAATCATACGAAGGACCGAGTTTTACAATTAAGGCTAGTCAGTCCATGGAGATGTAGGAGAACAAATGCTGTTTTAGTTGATAACTACTTGGTGCATACTGACTCAGTGATGGTTCAATTATTGAGATATTTTCATGCCCGTTAATGAGTAATTGTTATTTTGAATCCTCTGAGTGAACTTGATACCACAACTAACCCCCAATACCTCTCACAATCCAGCAAGTAAAGAATAATGTCTGACACAGTTATAGGCCAGACAATGGCCCATGTCTTTTCTGATGGTTTGTGGTTAAATATTTTGAATGTTACTTTTTTTATGCTCTTGATAAAATCAAACCTCAATCTTTCAAAGTTGGCACCTAAAGGACAACTCACATAGAGGGTCGTGTGAAAGGCAGTGAAAACCAGTCACCACTTCATAAGTTAAGATTTTTTTTTTCTATTAACAAGCTTGGAAGTGTAGTCTTAAATTTATTAATGAAAGTGGCAGGTTTCTGTTGAGAGATTCAGTGTATGAACAATCACTTGTCAGTATGCTAGTTTTCTAAGTAAAGCTAAGATATTTTAAATAGCATAATATTTATTTGCTTAGTTTAGGCTCCTTGGAGTGAAAATGCTTTGACAAAACTGGCTAAGTGTCAAAATAATAAACATGTCAAGGAATGGAAATCTCCTTAAAAGCAAAATGAAGATGAGAATAAAAATGTCAGGTTTGGGCTGTACAAGTTATCAAATCAATTATCTCAAATGCATTTTCATTATCTAAATTTACTTGCTGTTATTTATTTTTAAGAAATTTTTATAGTTGCCATAAAACGTATTGCACAGCACCTTGGATTGGTTTGCATTTTTTCTAAAGGAAGAGCTCTGAAATTGTAGTGAATAGTCATAGCAAGACAGAGGTCCAGGGTACAGAAACAATTCTACAATTCTGTTCGGGAAGACACAATCAAAATGCAGGGGGAGCAGAAAGTTGGATGGTAATAGATACTGTACTGTGGCATTTGAACATTTTTTTTTAATCTAGTAGAAGTTATTAATTGTAATAATTTCCATGAGATGTTCTTCCAGATGTATTATATTTTAGAACTAAATGGCATTTCAGTGGAATACCAACCAGCATAACATATGGTTTTGAAGAGTATCTGTTACAGAGATTGAGAGTAAAAAAAAAATGTATCTATCCGATTTGAAGAAATGGATATTTAGATGATGAACCGTCACCATAGAAAATGGCAATGTACTCAAACCACAGAAGAGATCAGATGGCTTTGATGATGAACATTTAAATTAAAATAATTTTTAATTGCTTATGCCAATAACAAATAAACTTTACCTTCACCTCACATGTATGCCCATTTCTATATCCACACCCATTCAGCTTGCTCTCATAACAACTTTCAAACATATGCCATCATGTTTGTTTTTAGAGAGTCTTAAAACTCCAATATTCATCTACACTGAGACACATTATAGTCATGTCAAAAATCAAAGACTGAGAAATATTTTAAGCAGCAAGAGAAAGGTGAGTCACCAAGTATGAAGAACCACCGTTATTCTATCAGTGGATCTCTCAGCAGAAACCTGGCAGGTCAAAAGAGAGTGACATGATATAATTAAAGTGCTGAAAGAAAAAAAAAAGTCTACCAACCAAGAATACTGTATCTGGCAAAACTATCCTTCAAAAATGAAAGAAAACAAAAATGTTCTCAGATAAGCAAAAAACGAGGGAGATTTTCACCACTAGACTTGCCTTACAAGAAATGTTAATGGTAGTCTTTCAAGATTCTAAACAGGAACACAAAGCCGTATGAAAGTATAAAGGTTGCTGGCAAAGACAAAACTATAGACAAATACAGAATACCATAATCCTATAATGATGTTGCATAAATCACTTTTAATAATCAGATAGAAGTTAAAAGACAAAAGTATAAAAAATATAACTAAAATATGTTCATGGATACACAATATAAAAAGATATAACCTGTGACATCAGTAACATTAACTGTTGGAGGAGATGAAAAAGTGTAGAGTATTTGTATGTCATTGAAATTAAGGTGTTGTCAGCTCAAAAGAGATTATTATAACTATACAATGTGTTATATAAATCCTATGGAAAAAAGTGGGTTTTTTTTTTGCCATGTTGTGCATTTCCTCCTGGAATTGTAAGTGGAACACAATACCAGTACCTGTTTACACTGTGAAGTGGATATTGTTACAGAGAACACATCAGAGGCTTTCTTACTGTTAAGCAAATAATGCCTTGTGAATGTATGATCTGTGGAGAAAGGCCTGTAGTTTTAGCTGCTGATGCTGTCTGTGTTGTTGGAGAATAAATTTTGGATGTTATTTTTTTTCTCTTCCCCCCAAAAAAAAGCCTATGGTAACTACAAAGAAAATACCTATAAAGATATATGAACAAAATGAGAAAGCAATCAGAGCATGTTACTAAAAATATCAATGAAACACAAAGGAAGAGAGCAAAGGAAAAGAGAGACAAAAAGTTTATAAGACAGAAAAAAAATGAAGAAAATGGCAATAATAACTTCTTCCCTATCAATAATTACTTTAATGTGAATGGATTAAACTCCCCAATCAAAGGACATAGAGTAGCTATATCCAAGTATATGTTGTCTATAACAGACTCACTTTAAATTTTAGAATGTGCATAGGCTGAAAATGAAACGATGGACAAAGATATTCTATGCAAATGGCAACCAAAAAAGATTGGGGTGGCCATACTTATATCAGGCAAAATATGCTTTAAAATTTTTTTAATGTTTATTAATTTTTGAGAGAGAGAGAGAGAAACAGCGTGAGCTGGGGAGGGTCAGAGAGAGAGGGAGACACAGTGTCCAAAGCAGGCTCTAGGCTCTGATCTGTCAGCACAGAGCCCAACACAGGGCTCAAACTCACAGAACCAAGAGATCATGACCTAAGCCAAAGTCGGACACTCAACCGACTGAGACACCCAGGCGCCCCAGACAAAATATACTTTTAAGTCACAAACTGTAAAAAGAGACAAAGAAGGACATATAATGACCTAAAAAGGTCAATTAGCCAGAAAGGTATAACAATTATAAACACATATGCACATCAGAGTACTCACATATATGAAGCAAACATTGGTAGAACTGAAGGAAGATATAAGAAGAAACATGATAATAGTAGAGGATTTCAGTACTGTGCTTTCAATAATGGATAGAGCATCCAAATAAAATATCAATAAGGAAATGGGATTTGAACATTATAGACCATATGGACCTCAGACACATTCAGAACATTCCATCCAACAGTAGCAGAATACACATTCTTCTCAAGTGCACATGGAACACTCTCCAGGATAGATTGTGTGTTGGGTTACAAAAAAATTTTTAACAGATTTAAGAAGGTCAAAATCATACCAAGTATATTTTCTGACACAATGAATGACACTAGAAATTAATGAAGAAGGAAAACTGGAAAATTCACAAACACATAAAAAATAAACAGCTTTTAGTTTGAACAAGAAATGGGTCAGTTAGGAAGTCAAAAGAGAAATTAGAAAATACCTTGAGACAAATAGAAATGGAAATACAACATACCAAAACTTAGTGGATGCAGCAAAAGTAGTACTAAGAAGGGATTTTATAATGATACACACCGTCATTTAAGAAGAAAGAGCTCAAATAAACAATCTAACTTTACACCTAAAGAACCTAGAAGAAAAAACAGAAGAAAGGAAATGATTATAGTTAGAACAGAAAAAAATGAAGTAAAGAATAGAAAAATAATAGAAAAAAGTAAAGCTAAGATTTACTTCTTTGAAAAATCAATGAAATTGACAAACCTTTAGCTAGATTAAACAAGAAAAAAAGAAGACTTGAATAAATAAAATTAGAAAAAAATTTTCAATGAAGAGACATTACAACTGATGCCACAATTTTTTAAAGAAGTTTAAGAGGCTACAATGAACAGCTATATGCAAACAAATTGGGTAGTCTAAAAGAAGTGGATACATTATAAGTGTGCAATCTACTAAGAATGAGTCTTGAAGAAATAGAAAATCTGACTAGACCTATAACTAATGAGGAGATTGAATTAGTAGTAAAAAATATGCCACCAAGAAAAGTCCAGGATGAGATCATTTCACTGGTGAATTCTATCAAATGTTAAAAGACGAATTAGTGTTACTCCTTCACAAATTCTTTTAAAATTTGAAGAGGGGGAACTTCCAACTCATTTTATGGGGCCAGAAATACCATGATACTAGAGCCAAGGAACAAACAACAAACAAACAAACAAACAAACTCACTACAAACAACAATAACAAAAACAACAAGCCACTATCCTTGATGATTATATATGCAAAAATTCTCAACAAAATATGCTAGTAAACCAAATCCAACAGCACTTTAAAAGAGTCATACACCATGACCAAATGAGATTTATTTCTGGGATGCAAGGATGGTCTAACATATGAAAATCAATCAATTTCATACATAACATTAATGGAATAAGGGCTAAAAATTACATGGTCATAGCAATAGATGCTGAGAAAGTATTTGAGAAAATTCAGCACCATTTCATGATCTAAAACACTCAACAAACTAGGAATAAAAGAAAATTAGCTCAATATAATAGAGGCATATATGAAAAAAAACCACAGCTAACAGTATATTTAATGGTAGGAAAACTGAAAAGCTTTTCTCTAAGATCAAGAATAAGGCAAGTGTACCTACTCTTACCACTTCTATTCAACATTATACTAGAAGGACTACCTAGAACAATTAGGTAAGAAAAAATAAAGGAATCCAAATTGGAAAGGAAGAAGTAAAACTATCTCTATTCCCAGATGACATGATCTTATACATTGGAAAATCCTAAAGATTACACACACGCGCACATACACACACACACACACACACACACAGCTAATAAACTATAATAAATTCAGTAAAGTTTCAGAATAGAAAATCAACATACAAACGTCAGTTGCATTTCTATACACTAATAATAAGAATCTGAAAAGGAAATTAATAAAACAATCTCATTCATAATCTCATCAAAAGAAACAAAATGGTCGCTAATAAACTTAAGCAAGGTTATGAAAGACTTGCACACTGAAAACTTGCAGACCACTGATGAAAAAATTTAAAAAAACACAAATAAATGGAACAACATCCAATGTTAATGGATTGGAAAACTT
This sequence comes from Panthera onca, assembly GCF_046562875.1. Lineage (NCBI taxonomy): Eukaryota > Metazoa > Chordata > Mammalia > Carnivora > Felidae > Panthera > Panthera onca. Next base: position 38,805,547 of record NC_138339.1, on the reverse strand, counting down.
AGTATTGTTAAAATGTTCATATTATTCAAACTAATGTACACATACATTGCAATTCCTATTAAAATCTCATGGTGTATTAGAAAAAAAAAAACATCCAAACTCATATGGAAGCACAAAGTACCCCAAATTGCCAAACCAATCTTGAGAAAGAAGAGTGAAACTGGAGGCCTCACACTGCCTGATTATAAAGCATATTAAAAAGCTGTGGTAATTAAAACAGTATAGTATTGCCATAAAAACAAACATTTAGACCAATAGAATACAGTGGAGAGCCCAGAAATAAACCCACATATATCTGGTCATACTTGGTCTTCAACAAGTGTTCCTGGATTACACAATGAGGACAGGGTAATCTCTTCAACAAATGGTGATGAGAAACTGGATATCCAAATGCAAAAGACTGAAATTGGATTCTTAAACTATACACAAAAATCAACTCAAAATAGATTAAAATATAAACATAACACCAGAAACTATAAAACTCCTAGAATAAGTTATAAGGGAAAATCTTCATGACATTGGTCTTGGCAATGATTTCTTGGATATGACACCAAAAGCACAGGCAACAAAGCAAAAGTAGACAAATGAGACTACATCAAACTAAAAAGCTTTTGTGTGAAAAAGAAAACAATCAATACAGTGAAAAGACAACCTACTGAATGTGAGATAATGTTTGTAAACCATATATCTGATAAGGGATTAGTATCCAAAATATATTAGGAATATCTCAAAATTAAAAATAAATAACCTAATAACAGAAAGATCAAAGGATTTGAATACACATTACTCAAATAAGACATATAAATGGCCAAGAGGAATATTAAAAGATATTTAACTTCACTAATATCAGGTAAATGCAAATAAAAATTACAATGAGTTGTAACCTCACACCTGTTAAATGCTTATTATTAAAAAATAAAAGAAATAACAAGTATTGGCAAGAATGTGGAGAAACTGGAGCCCTTGTGCTCTGTTGGTACGTATACAAAATGGAATATACTGTATACTGCTATGGAATATATGGAGGTTCTTCAAAAATTTAAAAATAGAACTATATGATCTGAAATTTTGCTTCTGAATATTTGTCCAAAATGATTAAAATCAGGATCTCAAAGAAATGTTTGTGTTCCTCAACTAATTGCAACATTACTAACAATAGTCAAGAGATAGAAACAATGTAAATGTCCATGGATAGATGAATGGATAAAGATATATATATATATATATATATATATATATATATATATATATATATAAAGTTCTAGAGATCTGTTGTATAACATTGTGCTTATAGTTAACAATACTGTGCTGTACACTTAAAAATTATTAAGAGGGTAGATCTCATGTTACGTGTTTTTTACCACCTTAAAAAAGATGAGAAGGTGGGTGCCTGGGTGGATCAGTCAGTTAACCATCCAACTTCGGCTCAGGTTGAGTTCGAGCCCCTTATCGGGCTCTGTACTGACAGCTTGGAGCCTGGAGTCTGCTTCAGATACTGTGTCTCCCTCTCTCTTGACCCCTTCCCCACTTGGGATCTATCTATCTGTCTGTCTGTCTCTCTCTCAGAAATAAAAAAAAAACATCAAAAAAAGTTGGGGGGCACCTGTGTGGTTCTGACTGTTGCATGTTGGACTTCAGCTCAGGTCATGATCTTGGGGTCTGTGAATTTGAGCCCCATGTTGGGCTCTGTGCTGACAAGTCAGAGACTGGAGCCTGCTTCGGATTCTGTGTCTCCCTCTCTCTGCCTCTTCCCCAATCACACTCTGTCTCTCTCGCTCTCAATAATAAATAAACACTAATAAAATTATAAAGATGAGGAGGGGAAACACCCCTTTTGTATGGAAGACAGAAAGCAGAGAAAGTGGGCTATCTGGCCCATGCGGGTGGGGGTTCTGCCATCTTGTTCAATGGTGAACTCCCAGGGTAGTATATTCCAATGTAATTCCAAAGTTTGAGCAGTGCTCAATAGCTACATACTTCCTATTATAGTTTATTAATTAATTATGGTTATTAAAGAATGTAGTAAAGTATTTTTTCAATGTACGCATATTATTATTTTAAATAACATGTTAGGACATAAATAAGTTGTTTAGGTATGAATACTTAATAAATAGAAGTGTTTAAAGTATTTCTTTTGGCCTGGGGATGCTGCAAAAAATTGCTAAGAAACTTAAGTGTTCTATGAACCAAGACAGTTTGGGAACTTTTGCCCTAATCTATTGGGTCCACACAGGCAGGGGCTTTGTCTCTTTTGGCTTTTTCCTCAATACCTAAAAGAGAATTGACATATAGCATCACTACAACATTATTAGGAATAGCCTTGAAAGACAATGGTAAAGGGAAACCTTCCTGGTGAGAAGAACTTTAGACATTTTTAATGGTCCACTTAATGTAGAAGAGATGGCCTAAGGTTCAGATTGATACTAACTTATAATGGCTAATAGATTAGATGGCTGATAAAACAGGATTGAAGCTAAGTAACTAAGTAAATCAGGTTAGAAATATGTAGCTGGATCTCTCAGAGTTGGCAACAGTATGAAGATCTAAAATTTTCACCAAATGCCCACCAGAGGCCATTCACTAAGAAGTGCTCATTAAGCAGGTAGACAAGATAACCTATCCTAGGGTTGTTAATCAGCCTCTTTCCCTTGATTAAAGGCTTTTGTAGGAAAGGCCCTTGGAGACAGGGATTGGCTCAACAACATGGACTTCTTCTCACCAAGAGTGTTCTGGCTTCTCTTTCCGGTTGAGTTTTCAGTCTGCCAACATCAGAGAGCAATCCTCAGCCGCTAACAGGTCACCATCTACTAGTGGTAGATAAATTACATTAGGCCCTATCTTTTGTGGAAGGGTTTAATGATTGACATCTTTTATTGGAACAGTTTTTTTTTCTCCATTTTTGGTAGTATTTCTGCCAGAATAGTCATTAAAGGATTTTAGGAATGAATGACTTACCTGTCACCATTATATTCCATAAAACATTGCTTCTCATCAGATGATTCATTTTATGTAAAGGAAATGCAACAATGGGCTCTCCTACAGAATTTTCTGGAATTTTCAGTTGAAGCTAGTTTTCATCACTCAATAGGAGCAGCTCTGAGAGAATGAATAGCCTGCTGGTGACTTAGTTGTGGTACCAGCTAGGAGAAAACACCCTGAGAGGGCAAAACGTTTTCGTGCTGGATGTGCCATAGGCCATAAACTTGTGGTTGATATGTGATGGTAATTGTCTCAAATACTCACTTTGTTGTTCTGAGGAAGAAAAGATTGGCTGTTCAGAATTTCATTAAATTACCCCCTGGAAACCGTTTTGCTTATGTTCTCTGACACTTTGGACTTGTGGTGTTTAAATATTATACTACTTGGGGGAGGAATTGTCCTATCAGAGAACATCATAATAGTTCAGATAAATTGGAAGTTGAGGTCTCCCTCTGGCCATTTTGGCTATGTTTAACCAAAAGGTTGGGAGAGAGGATCACTATAGCAGTCAGGAAGGGTGATACTAATCATCAGTAGGGATATTGGGTTTCAGCTATACAGTTGAGATAAGGAGGATCTACCAAGGCACCCCTTAGAGCTCCCTGGCCTAGTATTCCTGATCAGAGAAAAGTTATAACTCAATAAAACTAAGACCACCCATCAGGGACTCAGATTCTGGAAAATTTAAGGTTTGGCTTACTCCAACGTGGGAAGGACACCATCTAGTCAAGAGGATGGCTAAAGCTAAGGAGAGCCTGGAATATGTGCTGAAAAATTAAAAAAAAAAAAAACACTATAATTATCAACTTGGACCTCGTGGCCAAGTACAGAAGCAGGGTCTATAGTAGTAATGTTTTATATGCCTATCTTTCTTTTCATTACTTTGCTGTTTTTTTTTCATTTTCCACTCATTCTTTCATGACTTTATGAAAACACAATAAATAAAATGTGAGCTGGCATTAGACTGCCATAATCTGAAAAAAGAAAAAGAATAGATTTCACAGAGAAAATGTATGAATTGTACTGGATATTTTCAGTTTTCCCTTCCAGATCCCTACCTTTTGACTCCTTACTTGTTTCTTTGGGAGACCAAACTTTATGGACTTCATTATAGGAGTCCCTTGCTTCTGACTTCTGGTTGGGTTAGGTCAGTAAGAGGCACCCAATTTTGCATTGGCTGTAGTTTTATCCCCCTATTTAAGTCCACATATACTGTTAGTTGGTTCTTCTTGTTTTGTAATTACTCTTTTTGGGTTCCGGTAATCCCCCCCTCTCCTTGTCCATTCAGATCTTATGCTCGGGATAGCATTATTCCTTGTTCATTTCCTTATCCCGCCCACAGATTTATAAATGGTTCTTTTATTAAATTCACAATTTTGCTGTTTCAATGTGCTTTATCTTTCATGCTAGGACCCTGACTGTAAAAACAAACAAATAAATAAATAAATTTAACAAGCAAACTTAAGTCATAGTCTTTATGCCATATGTTGAGATTCATTTAGTAAACTCAGTGCTGTGGATAGGCCATCTTACTCCAAAGCCTCTTAACCACTGCACATGATCTTTAGGCAGTTTGAAAACACTTCTTTTAGAGTCATTACCCTGATACTTTTACCTCAGAATAAAGTTTTTGGTTTTTTTTTTAACGTGTATTTATTTATTTTGAGAGAGAGAGAGAGACAACAGGCGAGGGACTGACAAAGAAGAAGAGAAAATCCCAAGCAGGCTTCAAGCTGTCAGCACAGAGCCCAACACAGGGCTCGATGTCACATACTGTGAGATCATGAGCTGAGTTGAAACCAAGGGTCGTTCAACCGACTGAGCCACCCAGGTGCCCCCAGATTAAAGTTTGATTAAACCTTATCATCCTTTGCTTCTAGTTAGTAATCACTTTCTGTGTTGTCTGCTGTCTCACTCAAGGTGGTGCAGTGAAATTGCACCCCATCTCATAAACCCAGCAAATGCCAGTCTATTTGTCTGTTTAAAGCTTAGCTGAAACACAAAGATAATTAATAACTCTAAAAGAAATAATGTCTAAGGCACTAATCAGAATAAAATATGGATGAGTTAGGAGTTCATCCTTATTAATTTATAGAATTTATATTTGAATTTTGTATCAGTACATATTCTTTAGGATACAAAGTTTACTGATTTTTGTATCTCAGCTAACCCAACAAGCAAAGATAGTTCCTAGAGAATCATCAATAATATCACTTCTTATCTACCTACTAATGAATCTATGCACTTTCTAATTATATTAGGTTAGATTGTATTTCCCTTATACACAAAATAATTACTTTTTCTCTAAACTTGTTCCATATACTCAATTGAAAAAAATTCTTTCATTTTCTTTTTATCCAAAATGCAAGTTTGAGTTTAAGCTGAAACAAATGGCACTGTGATTATTGGCAAGAAAAGAAAGAACGGTACAGTGGTGCGTAGCAATAATGAAACACAAAATACTGAAAAGCATTTCAAGCAGGTGGTGCCACCTGTACCCGTCTAATTCCCATCCTGACAGTCTGCCACCCACTTGTTAAAAGGATGGAGAACTTGATACTGGTTCAATCTTGGTGGGGAAAAGGTCCTGTGGCTCTAGCTCAAGTACTAAGTCAGATATGGAAGAGGGGATTATTACTATTAGTGCCAGTGGATGATTTTCTTTCTGTGAAACAACTGTGGGGATCCCCTCAACAAATCTAGCTTTGATATTGGCAAGCTATCAAATGTGAGAATGGACACCTGTGGGCCAGGAATTCCCAGCTGTACTTGTTGCCCTGCTGTTCCAGCTGGCTGGCATTTCCTTATAAAGAGTATAGAAAAGGGTCTGGATGAGGGGGAGGTAATCCATTAGAGAAGCTCAGCCTGCTCGGAAATCAAGAAATACGTTAGGACATCATGTTGATGGGTGTTTTCTTTGGGGAACCAATAGAAGAATGAAGCCAAATAGCATCTTTTAGGAAACTCCTAGGATGACTTCTTCTTTTTTTTTTTTTTTTTTTTCTTTTCCAGTGCCATTATGGTAGGGATGCTATGGAAGAAAATAATGTGAAGCACATTGAATGAAAAAAATGATTAATCAATTCATGAGTGTTATAGTTTTCATTTTTATTTTTCCAAATCCAAACACCATAATCAGGCTATGATAAGCATAGTTCACCTTTGCATCTTTTTATCGGAAATGCTGTCTGTTGTTAAAGATGTTATTCTGTTAGTCTTGGTGTTGAGATATAAAATTTATCACAACCATTTCTGGCTCTGTTGTGTTTGATCATACATAAATCACTTTACAGTGAGTCTTAGATTCCCCATCATCTAATACTTCATGAATCATTAGAGAGGAATTGGGCTAATATAAGAAACCATGATAGTAACTGTTCCAGTCATGAAAAAACTCAGGTTTCCTTGGTAATAATCCTCATTTGAGGGTCTCCTTTTTGAAAAAAAAAATTTTTACAGAGAGAGCATGAGCAAGGGAGAGGGCCAAAGGGGGAGAGAGAGAGTGAGAGAGAATTTTAATCAGGCTCCACACTTAGAGTGAGCTTGACACGAGCCTTGATCCCATGACCCTGGGATCATGACCTGAGCCAAAATCAAGAGTTGACATTCAACTGACTGAGCCACCCAGGGTCCCCAGGGTTTCTTTTTTTTTTTAAAAAGTAACACCATGTGTACTTGAGTAGACTTAGCTATAGATATTGTTCCTCAGCAAGTGCTAATTTTCTTCAAGTTAATTCATGTTAATTTTCTTCAAGTTTTCTTCTGGAGTAAAAACACTGATAGGCCAGGCCTTAGCATAACCCTATGACCTCTGGTCATTGTTTTCACCCTGGCCAGTGACAGCAGAGGAAGACAATCATAATGGTGATAATAACTTTAGGGTCTAACTTAGCCCTTAATTTGCCCATTTCCCAAACATGAAGTCATTTATGGACAAGAGTTTATGTCATATCCTCCATCCACCTAGGTGTTGTAAATGATATCCATTATGGTTTGTGTGGCCATAATTATCTAACAGTAGTTACTAATCCATGGAATTACCTCATCTCCTGCACTAGGGAGAAAGAACAGGCAAAAGATGTCTCTTGGAGAAACTAAAGTAGCTAGCATTACTACAGCAATTATTGAGCGCTAACGTGCGTTATCCAGGTTTGAAATAGTTAAAATTGTCTTTCATAAAGTAATGTGTTCTTCCGCTATTAAGTCATTTTGTTATTACATGTGTTCCAATCTTAGACAAGGAAGAGCCTGACAGCCCTGGTGGTGTGAGGTCCAAAGTAGGATCCTGTTACTAAATTCCTTTTAGAAGCCTAGAATTTCTTCAAGAAAATGAATGTCTTATGCTTCTGTATCTTAATGCATCAAAGGGGCATGTAATTTGTGTAAAACATCTATGAACATGGCAGTGTATCAGAGTTCCACAGAAAAAAATCCTTCTAGTGGGGATATACAGGGTCCAAGATCCTAAGAAAAAATAACAATGGCAACTTTATATTCATTTTCTAGGCTACATATTCAGATTGTCTGGTGTGAAACAGCATTCAGCACCATACTTAAAGCTCATGCCAAGCAGAGTAACTAATCTCAGCATAGTGGTGACAGCTGCAAGCCTTATGGCTTCTTACTGTAGGTTCACTGGGAAATGACACCTAATAATGCTGCCCAGGTTCATACTGATTCAGTGAATCTGCTTTCCTACATCTTCAAGTCACAGATTTTCTAAATTTTTTTAGAAATGGTGTTCATTTATATTACTAATAATTCATCTTGGTACAAATAATTCCGCTTCTCTTTTTACTGGTCACTCTCTTGTAAAAGGCTGTTTGCTTGTTTATCATTAAAGAGGTAAGACTGGTTTAGATGCATATGTGAAAATGATTACATGCAAACCATTCTGAATTAGAATATATTTAACATATCCCCCAGAGAATAATACTACCTAAAGCACAGGTTTATTTAATATTACGCATAAAAAACAGGTTTGCACTATGATATATGTGAACAGATTCAAGTAATTTTATTTTAATGATTATTTGTGCAATGTTTACAAATAGCAATGATGCCATCATTTATTTCTTATATCATCCCTGCTGTAATGATTCATTTATATCTTTAAAGACATTCAAAATATAGGAGGAGGTTATTCTTTTTACCAGGCATAGACTTAGAATTCGTTTGCTGGCTGCCTTAAATCATAAGATACCTTTGTAATTTGAAGAAAAGGAAATATTTATAAATACCTTTTACTTCACAATCCAAAGAAGTGGGTAATGACACACACAAAAACACACAGAACTGCACTATAATGTCACAGTAACATTCATATTATTTCATAGTTAATTCATATCTTAACATTTATCTATAGGACTGCAGGGATTAGGTAAAGGGGTTGCACTTGACTTATTATGATTGCTGTCCCAAGACTGAATTATGCTCCTATTGGAATCTCTCTCGTTTTTAAAAATTTTATTCATTTTTGAGACATAAAGAGAGTGCAAGCCAGGGTGGGGCAGAGAGAGAGAGAGGGAGAGAGAAAGAGATACCAAGCAGGCTCCTCATGGTTAGTGCAGAACCTACACTACATGGGGCTCGGTCTTGTAAATCATGAGATCATTACCTGAGCCAAAATCAAGAGTTGAAAGCTTACCTGACTGAACTACCCAGGGGCCCCTGGAATATCATTCTTAATTTCACCTCTCAACAAGATTCTTCCTAATTTACTCCTCTTCTATCCGTTACTTAAACAATTCTACTAATTTGCCTGCTTGTCAGTGACCATAGGTTCCATACCTACCTGTGATCCACAACATTTAAAGGGAGTATTTTTTTAAAAAATCAGTTTATTTGACAAATTATAGATTTTTCAACTCAGAGGCCACATTAGAATTATTTGGTGAAATTACAAATAACATTAATGTTTTGACCCAACACAGACCAATTAAATCAGAACCTCTGGGGCTATTGTCCATTGATTGGTATTTTTAGACATCTCCCTCAAGTTGTTCTAAATTAAAGAAGGTTGAGAACAATTGTGTAGTAGCAGAAAACACCAAGACACGTTGAAGAACTGTAGGAGCTCAATATTTGCTGATTTATTAATCCAGAAAAGAGCACAGTGAAGGGGGATAAAGTGGTTTTGATGCAAAACAACTGGAAATTTATCCTGTATGGTAATTGCCAACCACTGAAAGATTTCTAAGCCAGAAATTGATATCAAGTTTCAGTTTAAGAATGGTTATTTTCAGAGATGTAAGGACTCTTAACCTGCACTCAATGGCTCAACTCAACATTCTGTGTATGGGCTTTAAATTAAAAGTACAATTTCTGAAACGTTTGCATAGATAGGCCACATACAGTTTCCTTGGAAAATTATTTAGTTTTCACCTCCTCAAAGTAATATAGCTTAATTATATTCTCCAAAGAATAACTTAAATTTGTTTAGAAATCATTAATTTTACTGGACGGCTAGGGGACTAGATGTAGAAAAACAAACTATAACTATTGCACTTCTGCATAGATTTTATTCATCTGTTTCTGTAGATAACTTATCAGGGAAGATTGTATCAGAATCTTAAAATTTAATATCTATTGTTTGTTGTTATCATTGTATTTAAATAAACCTTTGGGATAGAAACACAACTGGGACATTTATTTGATCAAGTAATAGGAGGTCCAAAGGTAGGTTGGGTTTAAGGATTAGTTTATCTAATAATCCAATAAATTCATCAGGACCCAGATAGTTTCTGTCTGTCCTGTCATCTCCTGTGTCAATCTACGATACTACTGAATCCACTGAATGGCTGGTAGTAACAATTGTGGACATTAGGCTCTCTTGTTTCTGAGAAAGGGGGAGTTGACTTCTCTCAGAAGTTCCCAGTTTTACTGACCACAATCAGGCCAAACGCTCATGTCTTAAACATGAAAAACTCTGTAGCAAGGCACATCAGAATAGTGAGTGAATTGATGTAACCAGGACTTGTCTTTTGTAACTCCTAATGGGCCAGCTTCGGTAAAGGCATGTGGACATGTAGAAATAAATTAAATTCCTAAGAAAAATTAGAATTTGTGAAGAAGGGAGAGAAGAAATTATATACTGATTAACAATAATATTTACCTCAACTCTATTTTTTTTAACAGAGTAGGTATTAGTGCTTTTAATTTCTGTAATTATTACAATATCATTCTTAAAGGAATGTTTTTCCAAAACTAAAATCTGTGGGTTAATTTCACAAGTCTGCTATGGACATATTTATTGAAGTAACTTGGTAAAATTTTCATAATACTAAATTTAATTTCAAGATCTACACTTTTCTCAATAGCTGTTCAAGTTTTAGTATCACAACATTTTCCTTTATAGAAATAATAATAGTTAGCAGATAAAAAATGTACTTGGCAAAGTTAAATTTGGTAATGACACAGAAATTCTCTTGTTATAATTATTATTATAACTGGATTTAATTTTTAAATATTATTTATCACAATATTTAAGGTTTAATCACAAAAATTTTAAATGATAAATACTTTTGTGTTGCACTGGGCAAAATTTGGGTCTCAAATGTAATTAAGTGAATAATAATGATAGCTAAGACTCTGAATTCTTGAATGCTTCCTCTTTGCCTGGCATAATTCTAAGTCATATATGTGGCATGGACCTCTGGACATCAGTGGTATATATTTTATCAAATGTTTGGGTGGGTGATAATCTATTTAAAGGTAGTGAGGTCAACCTTAGCAGAGAGGCAGTAAGTACATGGTTAAGATTGTAAACTTTCTGTAGCTACACTTGTGGTGAGCATAGCATAATGTATGGATTTGTGAAATCACTATGTTGCACAACTAAAACTAATGTAACATTGTGAGTCAATTATACTTCAATGAAAATAAAATAAAGAATGTAAACTATCTTGATCAAAATCTTGTCACCACCACTCACTAGCCATGTGAACATTAGCAATTATTAAATATTATCTATGCTTCAGTTTTTTCTCATATATAATAGAGACAAAATTAATAATTCCCCTAATACAGCTATTATGAAGGTTAACTGACTTAGTAAATGTAAAACACTTCAAAGGGAATCTGACAGATTATACTGAAAGCATTATAAATACATTAACTATTGTCTAAGTCAGTGTTCAATCAGGGAAACAGACACTGCTTTACATGTTTCATACAGAGAATATTTAATACAGGAATTGATTGTACTGGTGATGACAGAGCCAAGAAGCCACGGATGGAACAGTGAGGCAACAGAGATAAGGAAGAGCAGAAAGCTACTGTCACATCAAGACTATTTGAAGGGATGTAGATAGGAGGGAAGGTTAAGGGTATTCAGAGATAAGTCTCTCAGGAGAAATTGTAACTAGACAGGAAACTCTGGTGGAAGCTGAAGTTCTGGAAGCGATATGATTGCAACTGGAGTGGCTGTCCAAAGTAGGAGGTGAACTGTCTTAGCTTCTCCTTTTCTCCTCATCTCCAGTTTTCAACCCAGGTGTCTCCTGAGCTACACCTAGCTAGGGGGCCTAGAGAGACTGCAGAGGCTAACCCTCCCACCATACAGAGCAGAGCAATTAAAGGGTAAAGAATAGATCTGTGACCAAACTGGGCCATTGCTGGCATAGATAACAGTTATTACCTCTTTAGGTGGAAGGTATCTTGGGAAAATTATAACCCTACCTGTGGACTATTTTGTGTGATGAAAAGATAAATAAGATATTCATGTTTATCAGTTTAGACAATTTTACATGCAAGATCTTTTTTCCTTTATATTGCCTTTAAGTTATTTTTTTCCTTCAAAATTCATTCTTAGCTATTATCTCATTCAAACATGAGGTAAAATAAAGGGCCACTAGTATATTCACTTTGCCAATGAAGGAGTTGAGTGTCCAAATTTATAATTCGATCTATTATTTAAATATCCCTAGGGGAAAACAGATGTATTCCTCTCATCTCTATAAACTGAAGTCCATTTGTCCTAATAAAATCTATCTCTCCATCCATCTATCATCTATCTACCTACCTACCTACCTACCTACCTACCTACCTACCTATTGACATTGTCTATGCAGCTGCAGTTTTTAAGAATTCTGGTAATATAATTTTGCAAAATAATGTTTTTGTTTTTTTGTTTTGTTTTGTTTTCATATTAATATATGAGTAAACAATGGATTCCCTAAATATTGGGTTGCATCATTTGTGTTTTTGTTTTTCAAATTCAAGTACTTTATCTTCAAATAGCCAATTTTTTAACCTATCAAATTCTGCTGCGGTATTTTGTTTGATTTCTTAGCAACATGGCCCTTTATGTTAGAAACATTTTCACAGAATGGAAGATTTGGTAAATCATTTTTACAATCTCGTGTAGTATTTTAATGGTATACAAATAATAGGCTAGGAAATGTAACTTTTTCTGACACAACGCCAGTTTATCTACCTTCAATTTTTTTCCATTAGCTTTTCAATCAGAGGGGTTGAATAATAAGGCCCCAAGCCATGATATCATTTTTCAGTATAGCAGAAGATTAGGATTTAACCTTTTATGGCATTTTGATCTCTTCTGAAAGTAGATAATGACCTCTGCAAATTTGAAGTCTTCAGCGTTTTGAATATGAATTTTTCTACCTAATCAGCCTCCACCTGTGAGAATGCAAGGCTTTCAGTATTCATTCCAAGGTTCCTTTCTTATGTAAATCAGCTCAGCATATTTAAGACACACTTTAGGTTTCAGATTCTTCAAACATTATCTTAACTAATTTCTCAATTATCACATAGCTAGCTGTACCAATTCTAGGTTTGTTTCAAAGTCAGAAGAGAAAATGTTCCTCCCATTTAATGTGACACATTTATGGGTGTCCCATACCAGGCTTGCTTGGGCACCAAGTATCAGCGTTTGATGAAATGGTTTATACACAAAATGTCGCACAACATCATACAGTAACTTTTTCATTCTCAGGAGGCATAAGATGTTCAGAAAATATGAGTCAAGAAGGCTTTAAGTAATAGCCATCCTGTTGACGTTCATGCTTTATCACTGAATTGCCCTTATTAGGTCTGCTTTGGTCTTCTTTTAATTTTTTTTTTCCTGAGGCACAGATTCTCTCGTGGTAGATTCTATTTTTAGTTTTCCTGCATCCTTCTTTCCAATTAACTCTAGGCCAGTGTCACTATCATGAACAGAGTTAGCTTACTTCATCTGTGAAAGTCCATACAATTACATATACCAGGAAATACAAAATCTTAGATGAGGGAAGAAATTGTAAAGTAGATAAATCAATGCCAAACACATTGTATGCACTACGTAAGTGCTTGTTATTAAGTGATTACATGCATAAATGAATGAATTAATGAGTAAATGGTTTGAACTCCATCCCAGATTTACTTGAATCTTCAACCCTCGAACCAACAAATAGTCATAATAATACAAAATAATTATTTATATATTTTCTATTAAAATAAAATTTCTTTTCCATAGAAAACTGATCCAGTTTAAATTTGATACATATTAAAAGCTCCAGGCTTTCTCCCACCCAAAGGGTTTTTGACATCTGCAACTCTCCTGGGATGGAATTTAATGCTGGCCCACATGGTTACAACAGTGTTGCAGTTTCAACCTAGAAGCTGGGTATTTCCAGACCTAGCCCACCATCTATAGTTAATAGGTCCTATTATTTATCAATATGTCTGATTAGCCAACTACACTATAAATGCTTTAGATGAGAGAACTGCGTGTTATTTTTATCTTCATTATAAATATGCACATGATTTGTACACAGCTTGTATTAATAGCTAATAAAATGCCTTTCTTATTATACAGATGAAACAAAGAATGAAGACTCTTCATATTTTAAATCTTCATCTTCTGTGAAAAAAAACTAACATTAATAGAATATTTGGACTAAACCTATAGACAATGAAATGATCATTTAATAAATAATTAAAGTGTTTTCTAAAGTTCTATTTTATGCTTACATATTTAAATTCTCAATTATGAGACTTGATAATAAGAATGTACTCAAATCCTTATAGAAATTTACACAAATGAGTTCCACAAAAATATATATTAATTTTAAGTATCTTTAATTATCTATAAAGTAAAATTTTTACATATAATTTATGTAACACTTTATGTGTAATTAAAACTTTTAAAAAATACATGATAAAAATTAGAAATAAAAGAAAACTGAATACATTTTAAAATTTAGTGATAAAATCATTTCTATTTAAAGGTGCTAATCATCTTCCATGCATGTCTCAATAGAGGATGTTTTCTGAGTTTTTATGATGGATTCCACTTCAGTTTCTGTTTGAAAGAAAAAATGGAAATATTCTGAGCTTTCAGGAAGTAAAAAAAGAGTTTAAGCTCATAAAAAAAAAAAAAGACTTTGTGGCCCTGCTTAATGTTCATGTCATCAGTTAAATTAGATGTGACAAGACCAGTAAGTCTGGAGATTTTCACCACTAGTGTGATTGCCTTGAAGTATTTTGTCTCCTTAGAATCTCTTTGGCTCCATTTCCCAAGGAAGTTGACTCTATGTTAATCCTGTTGACTCTTTCACAGTGGTTTTAAATAGTCTGTGACCAGCCCTAGGGAAGAGAATGCTTCTCTGAAGACTGTTAGCCCACTTAGCCACCCAGTCATCATCCTTCTCCTAGGAAAGAATGCTAATTACAACAAGAGATTGCTTGTATCTTAACACAGCGGTGAGAGTTGAAAGAGTCAATTACTTATTTAGGGATTGTGTATGAGGTTAAAGAGTATGCCCTCTCAAAGGTCTTTAAACTGAGAATTGCCACATTCAAAGAAGAAATGTCTTAAAATGGTGATGAAGCAAGGCAAAATATTTTCATCACTCATAACACAATCATACTTTATAAGCAAGCTGGTGTTTGGTTGACTTATAGGGATCTGGAATCTTTATCATAATATGTAGGACACTTGGAATTTAATTGGTTGACCTTAAAAAAATTTTTTTATTATTTTTATCACTTTATAAGTAACATTTAAATAACCTATTATTGAATTGCATACAGGTCAAGATTTTAAACTTTACCCTGCTTTTTCTTCAATGATGAAAATACTGGTATTTGTTTTATGTACTCTTTAGTATTTATATAACATTTAAGGTAAATGTTTTATTTATAGCAAAAACCTATTTAAATCTTCCAAAGCAAGATCGTTGAAGAAAATGAACATTTTAAGTGAATAATTTTTAAATAAATTACTATTAAGAAGAAAACATGTACTATTAATAACCCAGATCAGAACTTTAGAGGATGAATAACAATAGACCAAAATGTAGTAGGAAAGCATTTCTTATAAAATGTTTCTTGAGAGATATTCAACTAGCAGAAAAAATATACACTTTCAACAATACTCTTAGATTACTTAATATTAAAAAATTTTGATTTTTATATTACTATATTCATGATTCAATTATCTGATTTATCTAGTTGTGCCTCCAGTATGAATGTCAAATAATTATTAAGATAAAATTATTACTATGTAAAACACTAACCAGTATTTATAAAGCTTTCATCAGTTTTACACATCATTGGTAGAACCTCTGGTTTCTAACAAATTTCTACTCAAGATGATTATGTTTCTTATCTTTGTTATCCTTTTTAAACTAATAAAACTGAAAATAATTCTCATGGGATATATTCATAAAAGGTCTTTTATTAAATAGTAAGAATAGCAACTTAGACTAAACTATTTGTAGGGAAAAGCTGATACTCCTTCCCAAGAGCTAGTTTTAAGCAACAGAGCAATTTGAGATACTGTTGGTACATTCCAGAACTCCCCTTGGTCTTAATTAGAACAATTGAAAGAAACTGTTAATTTTGATCAGCTGGTGAAAAGCCCTGCTGTTGCAGTCAGTCATTTCTATGGAGTTCAACTTTCAAGTTCATAAGCAAAAGGGGTAGATTAAAGGATTTTTCCTCCCAGTAAATCATTAGCACAAATGCATCATTTCAAAATTAATACTTTAAGATTGAGCTGTATTTTAAGGTTATAGAGTTGCTAGTTTAAAATGTGACACACAATGTATAAGTAATTCATTTCACAGTGGGTTGTATATTTTTAGTTTCCATATTTAGAGCTAAATAGAATATTTTAATTTGTGGAAAATCCATCTTTTGGGAGCATATGCTGGTATTCATACTATATATCTACATGATAATCAAAAATAGTTTTGGGGAAAAAGTAATGTAAGGAGGCCACACAGTATGTTAGAAGGGGCTGCAGTGAAGGGGAAAAATAAGGTAGGAATGTGGTGAGTGAGATGCCTTCAGCAACTTTTATTTGTAACAACAACAAAACAAAAACAAACCATGGGACTTTGAGAGGGGAAAGCAAGACAAGACATCACACTTACCCAGACCAAAAAATGGCAAAGCAAGATTTCTCATCAATTGCCATAGCAACAGAGAGGGTGTGAGTATGCTTACCTGAGTGATCTGTCATTGATGATAGACATACTCAGTTGCTGGCATTGTTGTTGATTTGCTTTTCCTTTCTATATAGATGTCAATTATTATTGCCATTCTGTTGCTCTCCAGGTGTGTGCAGTTGATGGTACATGCTGGGTGCTCTGTTGGGATTGAGGAAGACAACCTTGGAGCTTCTGCATATATTTGTTTTCTTTCTCTCATATTTTCCTGTATGATTTGTAATGTGCATATCATATTAATACAGTAGTCCATGTATATCTACACACATTAAATAGGTGAATATAATGGTGTGCAATTAAAATGGTTTAGAGGCTACCTATATAATGATTGTTTCAGTTATGATCAAGTTCCCTTCAAGCCTAACTTTATATTATTCTTAGTATGTGATTGTATGAATGTGTATATTTGCACTTGGATTAAGTACTTAAATGATTTTGTATTTGCATCATATGGAGGGAAGGTTTTCTATTATCTACTTAGTATCAATTAAATACAAGTATCTACCCACACACCTCCATTATCTTGCTGGTAATTTGGATGCATACCACGTTTCACTTTTGAATACCATGATAATTGTGTTTTTTTTTAAGTTTATTTATTTTTGAGAGAGAGAAAGAGTGAATGGGAAAGGGGCAGAGAGAGAAGGAGAGAGAGAATCCCAAGCAAGCTCTGCACTAACAGCAGGGCTCAAATTCCCAAACCTTGACCTAAGCCAAAAGAAATCAAGAGTCGGATGCTTACCAGAATGAGCCACCCAGGAGCCCTCACCTAATTGTTTAATCTTTACTGAGAAGAAATGTTTCCTAAGGGGTTGCAGACATAGCTTCATTTGCATACGTAGTTCAGAAACTGCAGGGTGTTAGGATAGTTGTCAAACACCCATTTGTATCTCCATAGGCATCCGTTAGTGGTAGTAAGGAAAGAAGAACTAACATAAAAAGCAGCAGCAGAATTCACCAGGTTATAGAGGCTGAGAGGAACCAGAGGCTAGATACCAAAAGAAAGTATACAATGCTACTCAACCCTAATTGGCAAGGTGCTCAGCAGTGGGTGATCTCAAGGATGGTGCTGGTGGAAGCCAGCCTAAACATGACCTCAATTATTATACGGTTGTTTTGTTCTTCAGTCAGACTAATACAGGTACCAATAAACTATCTCCTCTCTTTTCCTCAGACAGAGTCTTATGAGAAAATAGGCTTTTGTGTAGTATATTAATGAGAACTTTCTTGAATGGTCAGTTCATAGCTTCTCTGTTTGCTCTTAGGAGAGTAGCCACTAAGGTATATGTGCCCACTTTTGCTTTCTAGTGGATAGAAGAGGGTGGTTCTTGAACCAAGCAAGAAGATCAGCTGGGGAAAGATTTTAAAGATGCTAGAGCCTAGGGTTGCCTAGGTGGCTCAGTTGGTTAACCTTCTGACTCTTGACCTCAGCTCAGCTCAGGTCATGATCTCACAGTTCAGGAGATAGAGCCCTGAGTCAGGCTCTGCACAGACAGTGAGGAGCCTGCTTGGGATTTTATCTCTCTCCTTCTGTCTCTGCCACTCCCCTGCTCTCATATGTGCATGCACCCTCATTTTCTAAAAAAAAAAAAATAATTAATAAAAAAAAGAAATAAAAATAAATAAAAACAATGCTGAAACCTAAGTCATGTAACCTAATTCTGAGGTCTCTAGTGGAGCCAAGGATTCTGCCTTTCGGAAAAGCAACCCAGGGGATTCTGATGCAGTTGTTTAAATGTTTTATTCATTTTTGAGAAAGAGAGTGTAAGCAGGGGAGGGGCAGAGAGAGAAGGGCGACAAAGGGTCCAAAGTGGGCTCTGCACTGACAGCCGAGAGCCAGATGTGGGGCTCCAACTCAGGAACCAAGAGATCATGACCTGAGATGAAGTCAGACCTCAACCGACTGAGCCACCCAGGTGCCCTCTGATGCAGTTATTTAAAAGCACTACAAAAATACTCGTACTTAATCTCTTGCTCAAAAGCTTAAGCATGAGATGTATTTTGTAATTCTGAAGTTTTTGAGTTTTAGAAAGGTAATATGGTATATATGCCATGTCTTGCATAATACACCCAGCAGGTCCTTGGGGAGCATACCAGTATCAGTCACAATCCAGTCAAGACAAAAGAAATCTACCAGATATATCAGTAGAAGAAGTTTAATATATGAGATTGGCTACATAGGTGCTGGAGAGATAGAAGTACAGAAAACACTACGGGATCCAGAGAAAATAATAGCAAGAAAAGTTTATGGGAATTTCGAAGGTTAGAAAAAAGCATTTCCCAGCTGTAACTATGAGGGTGATTCTAGCTAGAGGCACCAAAAGAAGCTGGAGGCTGGAATTACCTACGGAAGGGACTCTGTAGGAACAGCAACCCAGCAAAAGAAGCAAGTCTCTTCTCTCCTGTTCCTGCCTCCCTTTATTGCCCCTTACTGGTAAAACAGCATGGGAAACCAGTTGGCAAAGGAAAAATGTGTTTGGAGTGTCCCAGCCCCAGCTTTGCAGAGCCAAATATGGAAGGGTGGATTGGAGTGACACAATAGCTTAACAACAAGTTAGTACGTCTATAACAAAAATAAGGAATATTCGCTCCAACTAGGAGCAATAAATAAATGGCATAATATCTGCTCAGTTGAGGTTTTGCAGCTAAATGAGTTTGCTACAAATTTGAAAAAAAATAGAGCCATTTTGATTTCAAAGTTATGGATAAGGCAGTATATACTTGTACTAGTCTGTGATAGAAGGCAGCATATTCTCTGCTTTTTCAGTCTTCTGGAAAGATTTTCCCTAAGCACACGTTTGCTCCTTTACTGACTGAACTTAGAGAAGAAAAACCGGGCACACTCAGATCATATCTGTCCTTTTCTCCTCTTGAGTACAAACGCCTATAGAAAGAATGAGTTTCCTTCTGCTTTTTTATGTCATAAATCAGAACCATGCTGGCCCCTTCTGTTTGGAAAGACTCTCCCAGTTTAGCTTTGTGTATGATTGGAATTTAATAGTGCAAACCCACATAGCAAAGAGATCTAAAGCCACACTCAACAATCTGGCTCCTAATAGTAATAAAAGTGATAATTTTGCTTACTTTTTTACTCAGTAGGGAAGGTAGAAAACAGTGGTATGAATATTTGAGTATCTATAAGATAACTTAATTGTTCAACTTAATAATGTAAATTACAAAGTTCATTGATGAGAGAGCACTTTGCATGAATTTTCTACCTCTTAATGGTATTAGCCTATACTCTCCTTTAAAATCGTTGGTCTTTGGGAAATGTGGGCAATGATGCTTTTTTTTTAATGTTTATTTACTTTTGAGAGAGAGATAGAGACAGAGACAGAGAGAGAGGAGAGAGAACTCAAATGGGGGAGGGGCAGAGAGAAAGGGAGATACAGAATCTGAAGCAGGCTCCAGGCTCTGAACCATCAGCACAGAGCCTGATACAAGGATCTAACCCACCACCTGTGTGATCATGACCTGATCTGAAGTTGGACGCTTAACCAACTGAACCACTCGGGCCTCCCAACGATGCTCTGTCTTAAAAGTAAAATAGTTCAAGTATTGGGTGTGTTGAAATCCACACTGGTGAGGAAATCTAATCTAGTTGACCTTTACCCACACTGGATTTGTTTTCCACATTTGGAGCCCCAAAGCTTTTTCCCATCCTTTCTTATATTTAGCTTGTGGTGTCGTGACCAGAACTTCTGTATTGCTAACATTCTGAGATAATTTATGGAATCAATGACTCACACTTGGGAAATGTACAAGTGAGTTAAGAGAGGTGGATCCAGGATGAGGTCTCACCTGTGCATAGAGTGAAGTTTCATCGAGAAAACTTGGAAGAAGGAGTGGGAGGCAGTGCCATATTTGAAAGCAAGGAAATTAGAAATGGAAGCCCATGGTGGAAGTAACACCTGCATGAAGAGGAGCATAACCTCTCAGTGGGTAGTCCTTTGGATCCTGAAGCAAATCTGTAGCAGCCAAAAACCTTTTACCAACTTTAACCATTCACCACCTTCGCTACAATTCCACTTACAAATAGCCCTGATCCTTGAGTAAAAAATTGTATACTCTATTATTTGTCTAGCCAAGAGAGTCATCTTGGATTAACTGAGGGAATGACTTGTAGTGGAGAAGTGTGGATTTTCTTATTTATATTCCTTTGTATTTTCTTATTTATAAGAAAATTTATATTCCTTGTATTTTCTTATTTATATTCCTTTATATTCCTATATTTATATTCCTTTTATATTCCAGATGTCCCTGGAGAGAAAGTGGCATCTTTTTTGGAATTTTGACCTTGGGCTTACAGGTGATGACCAGCAATGCAATGAGTATTAATATATAATAAAACTGAAAGTAATTGTTGAGATAAAAGCACAAACAAGTGAGGGAATAGAGGTGGAAAATTAAATCCTTCTATGCTAGAAGATGCTGAGCTAAGAACCAGGTCGGGTGAATGCTCAGGTTGCCCAATTAATGCAATAAAATTGTAATCTGAAACCAAGGCTGCTAAGTATAGACATACTTTCTGGAACCCCCCTCAGAGCTCTAGTTCTGTACAAATACTGTTAGTAAATACAGATATTGGGCATGGAGAAAATTTTTCCCAGACCATAGAATATTTAAGGAACCTGAAGCTGTTGTCTACTTGATAGCAAAATTTTCTCCAATTCTAATAAACCCAAATTGGGCCACATACATGAAAACAAAGGTAATGGAACAGGAATACAGAGACAGGGAATAGAAAGAGACCAGGGGTGCAGGGTTGGAAAGAAAGAGAGGGCTTTCATACAAGCCATATTGAAGGTGACTTGGGTTCTCTGAGCACATCCTTGCTTTTCTAGAATTGGTCATCTTCAAGTTTATTATGAGGTAATCATTCTGTTACATTTCTTCTCTAACATCTTACTACCATCTCTAACAGGAAACTCAGCCTCAGGACCAAGGGTAAAGGGAGGCAGAAATCTACTCATAATTAAAGAATATCAAGGACAATGTTAATTTTCGTGTTTGAAATAAAAGTTGTCAAAGATGTATATATATTTTTAGATTTAATTCAATCTCCTAGGTTCTTTAAAAGCTTCTTAAGCAAATTAGAAATCAAAACATTTATTATGTTATTGAAACAAATAAGGATTTCCCACTTGAATATAAATCTATATGTGCTCTTATTTTTATGTAAGTAGCATTGTCAGTGTCCTTGGTTATTCAGAAAGAAAGAAAAAAGAAATGGACCTTGACTCCAGCAAGTTAAAATATAAACTATACACCAAAGATAAAGCAGCAGTGTTTTCAGTTACTCAACTTTACATACTTGGGATGGCATTCTTCTTTTGTCAGTGTATAAATTGAAGAGTCATATTTGAGTTATAAGGACAGAAATAATGTCACACAAATTAAAATCCTTTATAACTGTAGATGACATCATTGGTTGCTACAGCTACCTGTGCAGAGGTTGGGGTGGTTGCTCACCTATAGGGGGAGGAGATGTTCAATAACCCTCCGTTTTCATTGATTGTGAAAGTCTTCAGTCTTTCACATAGTGAATAGTGAATAGTGGCTACAGCAACAAAAAGAGAACTTATGGGGCACCTGGTGGCTCAGTTGGTTGAGCATCCGATTTCGGCTCAGGTCATAATCTCATGGTTCATGAATTCGGGCCCCATATCAAGGTCTGTGCTGACAGCTTGGATCCTGGAGTTTGCTTCGGATTCTGTGTCTCCCTCTCTCTGCCCCTCCCCTGCTCACGCTCTCTCTCAAAAACTGAATAAAACATTTAAAAATATTTTAAGAAGAGAAGTTGTGCTCTTATTAGCCTCTCTGCCTCAAGGTCCCTTTATGCACCTTCTTTTTTGATCCCCCCTCACACTTGTCAAACAAAACAGAATAGAATAAACATAAAAACGAACAAGTTGTTCTATTTATTGCCATAATTCCCTGCTAAAGTTAAATGAGTACATGTTTGTGTCCTTTTAAATATACAAGAAAAAGGGAGAAGAACACACTAATATCACAGGAGTTTTTTTTTTTTCTTTGATGGATTAGACTATTTAGCATCCCTCTAAACTGTGAGCTGATTCTATGTGCGGAAATCAATCTTTTGATTACATAACTTTGATTTTATGTAACTGGATACCAGGAAAAATATTAACAGAAAATACTAGAAAAATATGCAAGGAATAGGTATGTTTATTTTGGTATAAACTTATTTCTTAATATTGCCTTTTTGAACTCTATACTACAGCTCGATTGTACTACACGAGGTTCCACTGCTTTCTCGCACCTATGTGCTTTTTTTTTTTTTTTTTTTTTTTTTTACTAAACTCTCTGTCTAGAAAGTTCTTTCCATGAATGTTCACATGGCTAATTTACCTGTTATGATCTCACTCCAAAAGTTTTTCCTGTCTCCCACGCTTGAATTTTACCATCCTTAGGTTTTACTATAGTAACCTGTGTTTCCTTACATTGTAGCATTGACTTCTGGTTTCCACTCTAACATGTAAAGAGATTGGAATTTATCACTTCTGTTCTACAACTAGGAAAAAATAACACACTGAAAATAAATGACTTTTCTTTGATACATCAAAGAATTGAGGTTACAGGGAAAATTGCTACCCCCAAATTTAAAAAAAAAAAATTTTTTTTTTCAACGTTTTTTATTTATTTTTGGGACAGAGAGAGACAGAGCATGAACGGGGGAGGGGCAGAGAGAGAGGGAGACACAGAATCTGAAACAGGCTCCAGGCTCCGAGCCATCAGCCCAGAGCCTGACGCGGGGCTCGAACTCACAGACCGCGAGATCGTGACCTGGCTGAAGTCGGACGCTTAACCGACTGCGCCACCCAGGCGCCCCAACTACCCCCAAATTTGGAGAGACAGACTCACACCCAGAGACACAGTTGAGCTCTGCGCGTCTGGAACATGAGTTGCTGGAGCCTTGTTACACTGGTAGAAACACTTAAATGTTAATTTTTACAAGATATTGGAGTCTGAGTGTTAACTGGCATAAGATTAAGATGTCTTAAGATGTTACCTGGGGTGACAGTCTTACGGGAACCACCCCCTTTTTATAATCTTTATTTCTAGCCACCACCCTCCCTTATCCTAAATTCTCATGGTGAAGATCTGAGAAAGATACCCTCATGATGCTGGCAGGGGAAGGGAAGGAGTAATCATTGTGAAATATGCCCAGAACTTTTACCATATAAAAGGTCTGTACTCCAGGAGAAATGGCTTTGCCAATATTTTATACTATTTGGAGGAGGGGTATTTCTCCTCCCATTAAACCGACTTGTAGCCTTGCTGTCTCACCTAAGGGAAGAGAAACACAATTCAAAGAAACAATAACTAAAAATTTTTTTTTTCCAAAATGGATCCGGGATTCAGGGAAATAAATTAGGGGCAATGCTGTCAAGGAAAGAAGCAGGAGGCAGAGGAAAAAAAAAAAGTTGTGCCACTGAAGAAGCACTTGTGAATGTCACAGCTCCAAGGCACAGGCTCACTAAAGACGGTGACATTCAACTAGAAGGGTATGGAGCTCCCTTCCTCCTCTACATATTACCATAATGCCAGTAATCCTCAAGTATAACAGTGAATTACAGCTGAAAAATATGGATGCTTCATTTGAAGAATATATAGGGAAGGTCAAAGTCAAGAGGGGATACAAAGCTAAGGACATTAGAGGACTTGGAAGCCTCTGGCACCTATAGCTAGAACACACATTAAACATAGCCTGACTTCTAGCCAGCCTACTATAAATTCTCACATGAAATACCAGATTACCTCAATTCTTATTATTTAATACACATGTCCAGCTTTTAATAAAAAAAATTCAAGATATGCCAAAAGGCAAGTAAACACAGTATGAAGAGATAAAGCAATAATCAGAAACAGACTCAGACGTGAATGTTGGAATTGTCAGACAGGGAATTTAAAGTAACTATGACTAACATTTTACAGGAGCCGATAGGGCAAAAAAAGATAGACAACAAGCAAGAAGGGATAGTATAAGCAGAGACATAAGAACTTTAAGAAAGGATCAAAAAGAAATGCCAGAAATAAAGACACTAACAGAAATGATGAATGCCTTTGATGGACTCAACAGTGTACTCAACATAGCTGAGGAAGTAAGCTTTTCTAAGCCTGAAAATAGGTCAGTAGAAACTTCCCAAACTAAAAAACAGAGAAAAAAGAGACTGGGGGGAAAAAAAGAAAACAACTGTAGGACAGTTTTTTATTTTTTTAATTTTTACATGATTTTCATTATTTATTTATTTACTGAGAGAGAGAGACAGAGAGAGAGAGAGAGAGAGAGAGAGAGCACGCAGATGAGGGGCAGAGAGAGAGGGAAACAGAGAATCCCAAGCAGGCTTTGCACTGTCAGTGCAGAGACCAACACGGGGCTTGATCTCACAGACCACGGTGAGATCTTGATCTGAACTGAAATCAAGAGTCAGATGCTTAACCGACTGAGCCACCCAAGTGCCCCTGTAGGATAATTTTTAAAAGTGTAATATACACATTGCCAGCATACCTGCCAGGAAGAAATGTTCAGTTTTTCAGGCTGAAGAAAACGGATATAGATCAGAAAATTGGATCTATATAAAAAGATTATTTAAGAATGAATACATTAAATCAAAAATAAAATCTTTTATTTTTCTTATTATTAACTTATCTAAAAGATAACTGTTCAAAGTAATAATAACAATGCTGGGTGATTATAGTGTGTGGATAAGTGAAATGAATGACAGCAGTGTCACAAGGGGTGAGAAAAAATACTCTGTTATAAGGCACTATACATGAAGTGATTTTATTAGACAATCTACTCCTTTATCTTAGAATTTCCTATTTAAATATATTTATTTTTGGAAGAAAATATTTTTGAAGTAAATAAATTACTCTGCAGTGATTAAAAACAACATGATGACAATTTAGATTTTCTCTATCATTGATTTTTAAGCAACAGAGCCTACAGAAGACTACTGTAAGTAAATTAACTGGATGAATTTCCATGGGAATTTCAAGTGGTCTCCAATGAACTCATTCTATTTTAACTAGTGTATGTAAAAATTTACTTTTTTGGGATACCACCATTTGTATTCACAGGATGGCATTAGCAATGGTCTGAATTCATAATAAGACAATGCAAGTTTTTTAAACATTTTCTCTTGAGCTAGACTAAAAACCCATTATCTTCTATGAATGACAGTACTAACTTGAATTTAATTTCTTTCTCAAGCAGAATAATTTTTTTAAATATTTTTAACGTCTATTTATTTTTGAGACATAGAGAAACAGAGCATGAATGGGGGAGGGGCAGAGAGAGAGGGAGACACAGAATCTGAAACAGGCTCCATCCAGGCTCTGAGCAGTCAGTACAGAGCCCGATGCAGGGCTCGAACTCACGGACCGCGAGATCGTGACCTGAGCCGAAGTCGGACGCTTAACCGACTGAGCCACCCAGGCGCCCCTCAACCAGAATAATTTTATATAAAACCAGTCTAGTGATTCACTGGAAATTGATATTCTGCGCTGCAATTAAGAGAAAGAATCCTGATAAGTATTAGAATGTAAACATGTACAAAGTATATAATATGAACCTCCAATCACTAACAGGTAACACATGAGGTAACACATGTCAGTGGTGGAATTCATTTGGCACTGACAGGAAACTGAGAAAACTATAAATATAAATTTATTTTATATCTATGTTTAGTCTATTTTATATATACTATATTTAGTATATATTAGTATTTTTTTCTATCCTTTGGTATATACATATATATACACCAAAAATATATCACCCACATAATGAAATTTAGGATAACTATTGCCATATAACTCTAGGAGATACTTACCCTTAAATCAGAGACCTTCAAATAAATACCATTTAAGAATGAGTATAATATAATCAAAACTGTAGACAAAGTGCTATATTATTTTTTTTTCTCAAGCTAATTTAAAAAATAAAACATACCATATTTGCATGGGAAAATTTATTTGGTTTTATTTCCTCCAGCAATTATAGCTCCTCCAGGGCTAATTTATACTTCCCAAATAAAATGGACAAATTCTAAGGCCACTTACATAATATTTATGCAACATGCTTTTCACAGGGTTTACATATGAATGTTCTTATAATGTAAATGTGTGGGGAAGCAGAGGGCAGTGAGGGAAAGACTGGAATCTTATATGTGGTCTAAAAAGCACTTCCATTTCCCACTTTTCCCCCTAGTAAATGAAGACAGGATGAATAGCTAAAGTTACTAATTGGTTTACTGATCAGTTGTACTTTGTTCGATTGATTTGCAATTAATTCTGGTTTGTGGTGCACTGAAGAAGAAGGTTGGCGCCAACCTTTGAGGCAGCTGATACCTAATACCCTGCTGGAGACTGCAGGGCAGGGGATCCATATTCGGTCTGGAGACAGCTCCTAGAGCCTTTCATGAAGAATTGCTCTGCTCCATCTTTCTAGGGAGGGTGAATTCATATTATTTGTTTCAAGTGTTAATAAAACATAAGCTTTTTAATTTTGTGTTTTTAATCAGGAATGAAAATACCACATACAAGCAATTTGGGAGTAAAAATCTTTTTGCTCATTTTCTTTCCTCCTATCTATACCAAAAACTGTGTGTAAAGTCAGTTATGGACACACATGAGCACCACACACACTCACAATCCCAGGTGGCTAAGGAGAAGCTGATGAACTCTTCCCCTAAGGAAAAAAAATAATGAAAACTTAAGTATTAATCTTCCTAGGTTAATTTTAAATGTAATTTATTTTTTTAAATATCAGAGTCAGAGGCTGAAGAAATGAAGCTATAATATTTAGATTACCATCAGGAGACAATCATGGGTTAAAAATGTACAAAGAAAAAATACCTTATTGGTCTTCATGACATTATGTATTTGCTGACTCTGCTAATATTATTCCCTGTCTGCCCCCACCCCACTAAGAAAAGTATCAGTTTCATGCCTTCTGTTCTTAAGTGACTTTTTCTGTCCATGTCCAATCTTTTATAAGATTTTTCATAGTGTCATTTACTTGCTGTATCTTCTACAGATCAGGAATATATTGATGTCAATACTATAAAATTATATGGCTCTGTTTAATAAGAATTAAAATGATAATACATATTTTTCTCATTCTAAAATCCTCTTGTATAGATATAAAATGCAAATTTTCACAAAAATATTTTGAACGTTATTTTTATATTTTCATAATGGTAAAATGTGTCTTGTACTAACTGCTGATTCTCTGAAATATGTGAGCATTTTTCTTTCACTAATATCTGGATAGCTACTGTAAGAGTTAGGATTGCATTAGAGTACACTTAACAGAAGCTTAACAAAGTGGCTTAGTAAATAAGTGTTTACTCCTGACATGGAGCCTAGGGTTAGGGAAGTCATGGTTGATAATGCTGCTTAGGAATCAGATTCCTGTCTTCCTACTTTGCATGCTTAGGGTATGACTGATTGTCATGTTTGATAATCATCTGTCCCACTTCCCAGGTAGAAGGATGGATGAAGGAAAAAAAGAAGCAAAAAGCCCAAACAACCTGGTCTGGTTTTTCCAGTGACTTGAGCTCATTGGTTAGGAGTACATCACATAGATATACTGAATTACTAGGAATTCTGAAAAATGAGTATGTTGTATTGGCACATTGCCAATTAAAACAAAAATAGAGTTCTATTGAGAAGGAGAAAATGAGAATTAGGGATTAAAAATTTCATATTCACTTGTTGAAGTTAAGATACATTTAAGGCTTCAAGATTCTATTTCTTTTGTTTACTCTATTTGAAATTACTTATTTAACATTTATATTCCATCTCTTCCAAATAAAATAAAAGTTCCAATAGAGGAGAGTTCTTGTTTTCTTTTTCCTCATTTTATTTTTAGGGCCAGAACAAATCTTGAGATATAGTAGTCACTTAATATATATTTGTGGAATAAATGAATTAATGAGCTTATTTATTCAATCATTAATTCAGTACAAATATATTGAAAATCTACTTTTCATCCCAGTGTTAACCAAAATTCTGGATATTAAAAATACAAACTCAAATAGTGTCAGTTCCATTAAGTTAAAGTGCTTACATTTATGATGAAATCAGTCATGGAAACAGGTGAAATGATGTGTGATAAAACACGATCAAGGTATTTATAAGGACATCTTCCTAGAGATAAGACATTGAAACCCAGGTTCAAAATAAAAGGGTCTATGAGCCAGAGGAAGTCCAGTAGGGATCTGACAGACAAGAAATGGAGGAGGAAGTATATCAATCAATAAGACAAAAGAGCAGTACGTGAAAACCCAGGAGATCCTGATACAGTCAGGAGACTAAATAGATTAATATAATGAAACAAGGGCTTGTGTATGTTGAGCATTAGGAAGGGAATGGCAGTGGGCAGGTGTTGATTGTAAAAGGAAGGTTGAAATTATAAAACATAACTGGAGATAAAAAGGTCAGATTTTGAAGAGTTTATTAGTCAAGCTAAGGTGTTTGATGTTGAAGGCAAATAGAAAATTTGAAACTGCATAACATGATTTGCTTTTTTAAAGTATGCAAAGTAAATTAAAGGTAAGAAAAAACCTGGGAGCAAAGGAGACAATTCAAAACAAGTTTCTATAAATCAGGAGAGAAATTATGAGAATGTGACTGAAGGATAAGGGATTAAAGAGAGGCGATAGATGCCAGAAGACAGAAATTATAAGACATGGAAGTGGTTTAGGTGGTGGGTTGGTGTGGGAAAGGGAGGAGGCATGGGCAATTGATGATTTCTGAACTGGTTAGACAGAAATACTGGAGGTTTATACCTTAGGGGCGATGAAATGAAGAGTTCAGTTTCGCATGCATTCAACTGCAGTTTCAAGACATTTGGTGGAGTCATCTAGTTTGTCAGGGCTCTGAGAAGAGAAGTGGGTAACAAATTCATCTGTAAGATATGAATAAACAATGTGTAAGTTTATCCATGGGAATGAATATATTCAACTGGGCCTGGGGGGTTGAAAAAGATAGAAGAGAGGGGCGCCTGGATGGGCTCAGTCGGTTGAGTGTCCAACTTTGGCTTAGGTCATGATCTCACCTTTTCGTGAGTTAGAGCCCTGTATCCGGCCCTTGGCTATCAGCACAGAGCCTGCTTCAGATCCCCCGTCCCTGCCTCTCTCTGCACCTCCCTTGCTACACTCTCTCTCTCAAAAATAAATAAACATTTGCAAAAAAAACAAAAATGGAAGAGAGAGCCAAGGACAGAACTCTACAAACACCAAGAGTTTAAAGACTAATGAGAAAGGAGAACCTCATGAAGACATTGATAAAAAGTGACTACAAAGTGAAACAGAAAGCAGAAGAGAAAGATGCCATGGAAGATAAAGGTGGGCGCTTTTCAAGAAGGCAATGGTTCTGAGTCAATTCCCAGAGAGTCAGCCATCATTACTTACATGGTTCCTTTCTTGTAGAGGATGCTATTATTGTAAAAATATCTCTTTAACATTTATAACTGAGGGAGGCCTAGATCCTTAACAGAATGGTTCTGTACTAAATCCAGCATCTCTCAGAGCATCTACAAAGTTTTGGACACATGATTGGTATTCAAGTGACTTTTTATTACTCAGTATCCTACTGATTCAAACATAGAATGAAGGTTGGAGAATAGAATTTCCTCTCATTTAGTGAAAATCAAAAATTGCAGACTTCATTTTTAAACCTTAAAGGACAACACTTCATAAACAGAAATACAACTGAGTAATAAATTGTTGAAAGTTAAAGAAAAATAAATATACACCTCACAAAAGGCCTAAATTAATACAGGTTATATTAAACGACTATTAGAATGAGATATTTGATAATGTCTTCCTACAATAGCTTTTGGATTATTTTAAGGCTATTTATTTATATTTAATGGTTTCTATTTCTATGTAAGAATATGGTCATTTAGAGAAGAGGTCATTTAGAGTTTGTTTGGTTCCCACTCCTCCTCCCTCACTTTATTGAAATATAATTGATATATAACATTATATAACTTTCGGGCATAAGATGTATTGATTTGGTACACTTACATATTAATAATAATTACCACCATAACATTAGCTAACACCTCCATCATGGCGCATAATTATTATTTTTGTGGTGACAATATTTAAGATCTCTCTTAGCAACTTTCAAGTATATAATATGGTATTATTAACTATAGTCATCATGTTGCACATTAGAGTCCCAGAACTTATTCATCCTTAACTGGAAGTTTGTACCAACATCTTCCTCATTTCCCTCACCTTTCAGTCCCTGGTAACCACCATTCCACTCCCTGGTTCTAGGAGTATGCTTTTTAAGATTGCATGTATAATTTGTATCATTTAGTATTTGTCTTTATTTGACTTACTTCACTTAGCATAATGCCTTCATATTGGGTCACACATATTGTTACAAATGGCAGGATTTCTTCTTTCTCATGGTTGATATATATTATAATATTATATATGTATAGACATAGATGAGATAGATATAGATAGGTTGCTGGATCTCTTTTTTTTAAGTTAATTTATTTTGTGAGGGAGAGCACATATGTGAGAGCATGCATGCGAGCCAGGGAGAGGCAGAGGGGGAAGAGAGAGAGAATCCCAAGCAGCCTCTGCTCTGTCAGCGCAGAGCCCAATCTGGAGCTCTATCTCAGGAACCATGAGATCATGACCTGAGCTGAAATCAAGTGTCAGTTCAACCAACTGAGCCACCCAGGAGCTCCAGATGGATCTGTTTTTCATTTTTTGAGGAATGTCCATGTTGTTTTCCTTAGCGGCTAAACCAGTTCATATTCCAACAACAGTGCACAAGAGTTCCTTTTTCCCCACAACTTCACCAACACTTATCTTTTGTCTTTTTGATGATAGCTATTCTACTAGATGTGAGGTGATATCTTATTGAGATTTTGATTTGCATTTCTCTGATTATCAGTTACGTCAAGCATCTTTTCATGTACCTGTTGGCCATTTGTATATCTTCTTTGGAAAAAGACCTATTCAGTTCCATTCCCCATTTTTCTAATTGAATTGTTTGCTTTTTTTCTATTGAGTTGTCAGTTTTCATATATTTTGGATATTAACTCTTTTTATCAGATATGTGATCTGCATACATGTTCTCCCATTGCCTTTTTATTTTGCTGATCATTTCTTCTGCTGTGCAAGAGATTTTTAGTTTGTATTTATTTATTTATTTATGTATGTATTTATTTATTTATTTATTATTTACCTATTTATTATTTTCAAATTTTTAGTTCTATGTAGTTCCACTTATTAATTTTTGCTTTTATTGCTTGTGCTTTTCGTGTCATATCTAAAAACACCAATGCCAAGTGGCTTTTTCCTTATGTTTTCTTATAAGAGTTTTATGGCTTCATTTTATATGTTTAAATCTTTAATCCATTTCCAGTTAATTTTTGTGATTGGTGTAAGGTAGGGTTTGATTTTTTTTTTTTTTTTTTTGCATGTGGTTATCCAGTTTTCCCAACACCATTTATTGAGCAGATTATCCTTTCCCTTTTGAGTATCCTTGGCTCTCTTGTCAAATATTAGTTGTTCATATATGTGAGGGTTTGTTTCTGGATTTCAGTTCCATTGGTCTATATGTCTATTTTTATGCCAGCACCACACTGCCTTGATTACTATACCTTTGTAATATGATCTTAAGTCAGAAAGTGTGATACCTCTAGCTCTGTTGTTTGAGAAGGAGTTTATTTAAAGACATTTTTCCAACAGCATGTAATCTTCAGATTTTTCAGAGGCTAAATCCTAGGCCATGGATTTTTTTTCACTGAGGACATTTATTCTTTTGGTGACAGTTAATGACTCCCTTTATATTTAATTTTAAGTTTTTATTTTGGACAGCTATTTAATTCAATCATGTTTTTAGGCTTTCTAATGAGTAAAACAGCACTTACAATTTCACATTTTTGTCAATCTCTGAGTATCAATAATTGGAGATATTGATCAAAAAGTCATGCTTATGGAGCACGTGGGTGGCTCAGTTGGTTAAGCTGCCAACCCTTGATTTTGGCTCAGGTCATAATCTCATGGTCATGGCATGTAGCCCCATCTCTGGGCTCCGTGGTGAGCATGGAGCCTGCTTGGGATTCTCCCTCTCCTTCTCCCTCTCTCTCTCTCTCTCTCTCTCTCTCTCTCTTCCCCTCCCCCACTCATGCTCTTGCTCTCAAAACAAATAAACTAATTATTTATGATTATTTATTAAAAATGATTATATCTAATCATTTTTGCCTAAATATATTAACATTATATTAGACCACATACCCTGCAAATTAGAATGGATAGACAGGAAATTTGGGGCTAATATTACAACAAGAATAATGCAAAAGATGTCATGATGAAATGGGTATTTTGGGGTGACTGCTAAGTCTGGTTCAAGAACACTGGGTGCCTGAGTGGCTCAGTTGGTTGAGTGTCCAACTTCAACTCAAGTCATGATCTCATTGAGCTCAGGTCGAGACCCTCATCGGGCTCGGTGCTAACAGCTCATAGCATGGAGCCTGCTTCACGTTTTGTGCGTGTATCTCTCTCTGTGCCCCTCCTCTGCTTGTGCTCTCTCTCAAAAATAAATAAGTAAACATTAAAAAAATTTTTTTTTTAAAAGAACCATGGGTGCCTGGCAATATCTTCTTACAAATGCAGGACATTAATTTATTATTAGCATTGTTCACTGTATGTGAACAAACAGAGCATAGCTCTCTTACATGGGTCAAAATTCAATCTTATGCCTCATTTTTATCAATTAATTCAAGAAGATTGGCAAAGCCAATTGGTTTAATTTCTCAATAATATTTCTTTATTTTTTTGTTTTCTCCTATCTTTCAAGATAAAATTAATTGAAAAGAATGTAAATTTTCCAAAGATTTGTAACACCCACTTAATACACTATTAACAATATTGTAGCAATACAGTATTAGCAATACTACTATTAGACATCTTTTCTTTTTAAAATTTTTTAAGTATTTATTTTTGAAAGAGAGACAGAGAATGAGCGGGGGAGGGGCAGAGAGAGACAGAGAGAGACAGAATCCCAGGCAGGCTCTAGACTCTGAGCTGTCAGCACAGAACCCAACATGGGGCTAGAATTCATGGACCATGAAATCATGACCTGAGCCGAAGTCAGATGCTTAACCAACTGAGCTACCTAGGTGCCCCTGTTAGATATCTTTTCTTATCTCTTCGATGTAGGCCTCACCAGGTTTTCTGTATACTTAGTCCCTTTCAGGAAAAAAAAAAAAAAGCCTAAAATAACTTGTAGCAACTTGTGGACTTAAAAGTATGGCATGACTTCATGTTCTCCTACATATTGTTTCAGAAAATTCATCTTGGTACAAAACAAGTTTAAGTGAGTAAACAAAGAGTTTATTCTGATTACTCCATTTTAAGTTTCATTTGTCATCAAGAACAGTCCTATCCCACCTGGAGTACATTTCACACAAGAGATACCTATTTGCATTACTTTAATTTTATTATCAACATAGATAAGTTTTCCTTTCCAACACTCTTAATCCTAATCTTGAATTTTACTCTTATATATTTTATTAGCACCTGGTAATGGAGGTTCTCTTTCTAAATGGACAATTTGTTTATTTCCATTAAGAATGTAGCAGCATGCTTCAGGTGTATAACCAAGAGAGAACAAAACAGGGAAAATAACATGTTGTTCAGACTTAGTTGAGTTAATAAATTAGACATCTGATTTGAAATATTAAAGAACAGTGATAAAAATGGATTTCAGACTATGTATTACTCTAGAGCACACTTTTCACTACTATCGTGATCTTATTTCTGCTGTCGAATGAAGTTTCCAGCTCCATTTTAAATCAGATACATTAAGGCCACTATAGTCATCCCAGAACATTCCCATGAGAATGGTGAGAGGGTTTCTTGATTCCAGTGTAAGAAAGCTATCTGTCACTTTATCTGATTGAGCTCTCTTAACTGATGCCATGCCTGCTTACATAGGAGCTACCATGCTTTGTCAGAAAGGCTTGTGTAGTGAGGCAAAATGGAGAGGCAAGTGAGATGCCTTTGCTAAATGAATAAGATGATTCATGTGACTTTTTAATCCTGTATCTATTCATTGTGATATTTAGTTGTACAACTTCTCAGTTGGGAGAACGTGAATCTTTATGGGACAGTTGTCCGGCTTATGTCATAATTTAGTCAGCATGCCACATTATTTATGTATTATGAATCCAGAACCCTGAGAGTGGATCTAAGAAATCTATAGATTCACTGCTTAATAATGAGAAAACTGCATGTTGTAGTATTTGAACTATACACCATCAGTAATTGACTGCAAAGTGAGCATGAATCCAACAGTAGTTGGTGGAGAGGATGTTAATGAAACATAAGATGTAATTTCCAAATTTAAAGAAAAATAATTATTATACCACATGATATTATGCTGGATATATTGGGCCAGAAAATGGGGAAAACCACCAGGAGAGAGAGAGAATCACAGAAACACAGGAGGTGAATTAAATTGTGAGAGATAGTGGAGAAATGAATTGTATCTTTTTTACTTATTTTTAAAATTAATTTTATTTAAAAAATTTTTTTGTTTATTTTTGAGAGAGAGACAGGGCACAAGCAGGGTAGGGGCAAAGAGAGAGGGAGACACAGAATCCGAAGCAGGCTCTAGGCTATGAGCTGTCAGCACAGAGCCTGACGCAGGACCCGAATTCATGAGCCATGAGATCATGACCTGAGCCAGTCAGAGGCTTAACCGACTAAGCCACCCAGAGGCCCCTTTGTTTATTTTGAATAGTATTGCATCCTTTCTCTTTTTTTAATTTTTTCAAATGTTTATTTATTTTTGAAAGAGAGAGAGACAGAGAGAGAGAGGGAGAGGGAGAGGGAGAGGAGCAGAGACAGAGAGAGGGAGACAGGGAATCCAAAGCAGAGAACCTGATGTGGGGCTCAAACTCACAAACCAGGAGATCACGACCTGAGCCAAATTCGGATGCTTGACGACTAAGCCACCCAGGCACCCTATATTGCATCCTTTTTAAAAGTATGTTCTTGAAAAATAGATGTGGTGTTTTAAGAGAGCATCTTTTGTATGAACCACACCACAGATCTGTGGCCCATTATAAACCTAAATAACAATAAATGCCCTGCTTATTAAAAACCACTTGAAGGGAAGAGAAAAACCTGAGTAGAAAAACACTAAAAATGTATTCTCAACAAAGGAAGCTTATGAGAACTTGGCTGTTTATGTCTTAAGGCACAGCCAAGGTGTAGCCCTCCCCATAGGGACAACCAAATTAGTTGCAGATCAAGAAGTAGGTAAGGAAGACATGGGCAAGCCATCGTATCCCCAACTCTTACAGACAGGGAAAGGAGTGCATTTTATGTATGATTTGGACAGAAGGGGTCGGAAGAAAATCACAAACAGAACAGAAGACAGGAAATTGATGAAGTTTTTAGTAACTTAAACATTATAACAGGCGCATTGTTCACACAATAGAATGAGCAGTATGAATGATAAAGTGCTGGGATACCATGCAGATGGTAAACAGTCAGTCCCTTTCATGAAACTCCCAAGAGTTTGCCAGAATACATCAACTAAGTGTTTAAACCTGGAGCAGCAGGGTTTTTAGGACTCTGTCCAGATCTAAGGTCACCATCCATTCTGACTGCGGTGCTAGTGCTAGTGGCTTAGTATTATTGTAACATTTAGGGCATCAACATATGTTTTTGTTTTAATTTAAAAAAATCTCTAGCAAAATGAAAAAATGCTCTAGAAACTTTAAGAATGACACAGAAATTTATAAACATGAGCAATTATAGTGGTGCTATATATTATTCTTAATAGAAATTAATTTGAAATAGGACTCTATGGCAGAGACACCACAAGCATACATTGAAAATGGGAAATTTCCATCAGTTTCTACAGACACTATGTCTATCACTGGGATGAATTTTGGGAATAATGGGAGTGGTTAGAAATCTTAAAACTGCCTGGGACTTCATTTTTTCTCATCCTTATTATGGTGGAGTATTAACCGTGTAACAGATATTAACGAGAAAATGACTACAAGATACTTTATATTGTTTTCAAGCGAACATTTTAGAATGGGTAAAAATGTGTATATCTTTGATCATGATAGAATTTGGCTTTTTCTAAATGCTGAAGATTGTTCTCTCCTTCTTATCTGTGCCATAGCTACCAAAACATCAGGCCATATTTCTATCAATTTTTCCTCTAGGATCTTAACATATTTTACTTTATTTTTTTTTCAACCTTCTTTCAGGAAATATTTATCCATTTAAATTTGTGCTTTCCAATCCTTCTTTTCTCAAAGTTGTTTCAATACATTGTCCACATTGCCAACAGTTGGGTTTATTTTTGTTGTTGTTGTTGTTATAATAATAATAACTATTATTATTATTAATGCTATTGATTATTATTTTATGTCAGATTTTGCTTAAAAGCTCTGTATCATTTTCATTGTCTTTAGGATAAAACCAGAATATTTTCAAAATCTATCCACCCCACTTACTTTTCCAGATTTTCCTTGTCTATCTTAGTGTCCTATGTCCCCAGCCTTTCACCCCTTCACACACATACGCACTCTTTGTTTCACCCAACTTCTTTTACTTTTTGAATGTGTCACATGATCCTTAAACTTTAGGACATTATACCAGATATTCTTTCTGCCTAAAATGCTTTTAACCCTCCTACTCTCCCACACTCGACTAATTCCTACTGATTGTGAGATCTCAACTATTTCATCTGGAATTACTTGCCTTCCTTGTGATTGTACGGACTGCCTTAAAGAAGACTTAACATCTACCTTCATGTCTTGCACATAGATGCTGGATAAATATTAGTTGAATAAATATGTGAAGAATGCCCTTGGACTTCCTATGCTCTTTTTCAAATCAGTTTACACCATGACTTTACCTAAATCTCTTTCTCCTTTGCCAGAAGAAGAAATGTCCTTCCCCCTCTTCAAAGCTAGTTCCTCCATAGGACCTCTGGTCAGCCTTTCCCCAACCCCCTCACACAAAACCATCCTTCATCAATAATCCCTTCCTATTTGGGTATCTTCAGATTCTCCCTACCTCCATTGGATGGTTTTTAATCATACTAAATATGAGTATAAGAAGTAAGTATACATATTACTTAAAGCTAATATGGGTATACTTATTACAAACTTCCAAAGCAAATCAAAACAAAACAAACCTTACCATCCCAGGTTTTCATTATATGGAAAACATAAAGTTTGCATTGTTTATTATTGGATCACTTTGAAGCAATTTGAAACAAGCAAGAGGAAAGAGATGGGAGAGGTTTACACACTTAAAAGAGGGTGTGGGGGATGGAATGATCACACTACCCAATCCTGTGGTATTCAATATTCTTAGGAAAATAGGTGAAACTTAAGTTGAGAAGCAAGTAGCTTGTGAGACATTTTAGACAAAAAACAGATAAAGTATATGTGGAAGTGATAGAAGAAGAGGAAGTGATAGAAGACCAAATAAATGTGAAATGTTCCTCTATTCATCAACCTTCCCCACTGACAGTGTGGATGTTAGGCCAGAGTCGATGGTATGCAGACTAGATCAGCAGATTAAACTTTTTTGGAGCTACATTTGCTGTATTTGAGCAATGCAAGACTACCACAGTACAACTTCCACCACTGAGCCATCACTCCTTCAGCTGCTTCTGCCTGGGCTGTCTGTCTGGCTTCCACCTTTTCTGGGATATCCTCACCACGTTTCAAGTTCCTGGTCAAGGTGTCTGCCTCGAGGAATCCTTGTTGATCTATGCTCTTGTAATTCTAGGTGCTACTGTAGCAGATGCATTTTCTCTATGATACTGAATAGAAAATATTTTTTCATGTAGAAAATTCCCTTATCATATATCACATATCTATTTGTACACCTGTAATATGTTTCCAGATAGTGTGAATTATTGTTGAATTTTATTCTGTGGACAATCTGTCAAATGCTGTTCTTTGTCAAGCGTATATAATTTACCTTGGATATTTTTTGCAAATACTAGTATTTAGATTTTAGGGAAAACATCACAGTTTTATTTTTAGTAGTATAAATCTAGGTGCAATCAATACTTGTTAATTCAATTTTGCGTTTGTTTCATTTATAAATCTGTCTATATATTATAAATATTTGGCTTAATTATAAAAATATGAAGTTATTTATTATGTTCCTTGATCTAGTTATTTTAAGTTTGATTAAGGCTAGCATGAGTTATTTATTTAAAGGAGAATCCCAATAAATAAGAAGAAATCAAGGGTACTTTCCATATTTAAACATTCAATAAGAGTTGTTCAAGTGAGAAATTATTACCAAATATCTTCTCTTTTTTAAAAAAAGTTATCCATATATCTCATGTTTTCTTTTTATCAGAGAGAACTAAGTTACTTCAATGAAAGTTTGTGAGTTTCAGAAATTGTACTTAGTGATTTAAAGCCATAGAGAGTTAATTGCATACTTAAATATATGTCCCTAGGACCCTCTGAAAAGGCACAGTCTTAAGACCCATATAATATGTTCCTACTTTCCCAGTGCTTGCTTATCTGCTTTTTATCAACAGGAGTTTTACAAGGTCCTTATTTTTGCAAGCAAGTTAACATGGAGTCTTTGTAAAGAATTCCAGTAAAGTACTCTGATTTTCCAACATTCTAGGTTACATTTTCACTCTTGTTTTTCCTAAGTTTTTTGCTTTCAAATAATTGGTAAGAATTTTATTTTTTTAAGGGATCCTCATGTTCCTTAAATCAATCACCTGATTCTCTACTTATGGCTTCCATATAATTGCTCCTGTAATTTTAGATAAAGGAATAGAAAAAAATCTAGAAAAATCATTATATATATTTCGGTTCTGAGCCTGTCCTGTTTACTCAATTTTATGTTCAGATTTCTTCATAAATGTGTTCTATGTGTTGCATGCCAATTACACAATGTATGAAATTATTTTCTAAACGTTTGTGTTTTTTCTTTACAACTGAATAGATTATTTTAAATTTAAATTTGATTAAAGTTGGAATTACTTTCTTATGAAACTTAACCATAATAAATTATAATAAAAGAGAGGAATCAAAGACCAGAAAGTATGCTTGCCTTCCATATTCAAAGATTCAAAAAATATTTGTCAAAGTGAAAGATCATTAAAAGAAAATATCTTTCTTTCTTTCTATTCAATTTCCCATAAAGGTAGGGGGTGAACAGTGGAATTAGTAGTCTGGCATTTCTTGAATTTAATTGCCTAATAGACTTGACATGGTACTTAGTAACTTTTTTTTTAACCTAAAACAAATACCTTCTCTCTTGCTCTGTATCTATCAGTGTAGAGTCAAGCTCACGAAAATGTCTTTTGTATGCCTTATTTGTTGTTTTACTTGTTTAACATGTTAAAAATACAAATATTCATGAGTCCATTCCCTGGAAAATTTGTTCTATAGCCCCAACAAAATGATCATTCATCTTAATCTACTAGCTCATAGGCAAGAGAGGTAGAAGGTTTGGGAGAGGATGTTCTTGAAATAGAACAGTGTTTATTTTTTTAAAAAGTTTCAATATTTTTATTCATTTTTGAGAGACAGAAACAGAGCACTACCAGGGAGGAGTAGAGAGAGAGGGAAACAGAATCAGAGGCAGCTCCTGGCTCTGAGCTGTCAGCACAGAGCCTGAAGCAGGGCTGGAACCCAAGGACCTCGAGATCATGACCTGAGCCTAAGTCAGACACTTACTGAGCCACCCAGGTGCCTCATAATAGAACAATGTTAAAAGAAGAATTTGTATCTTCCTACTGAATTGTATGACACAAGATGAGTGAATTATTTGTTGTTTTTGTTTGTTTTTGAGCAAATAGAAGTTAAGAGGCAGGCAGATATTTGATTCCATGATGAGAAAATAGTTGTGGTTAAGAACAGAAAATTTTACATGTATTTGTTTAATTTACTACAATTAATAAATGTAAAATTTCTCTTATATAGATTATAGCATGTGGACATTTTTTTCCAACTGTTCATAGAGAATCAGTTGATAAAGACTTACAACAAAAGACCAGTAATGCATCAGTGAGGTTGGAGAAATGGTGATAAAAAGGGGAGGATAAGATTTGGGGTAAGTCCAGATTTGACTGGACTTCCATTCCTATTCTGACATTTACTAGTCATTAATACTTTTACTTGATTTTCCCTTATATTTTAGAATGGTTAAATGAGAAATGGCATATACATAAATTACTTTCAGTATTTAATTGAATATATTTTAATTACTTCTGTCATTTTCTTTCTTTGGACACATTTTCCCCCCTTCTCCTTTACCTGTTTCTATATATATATATATATATATATATATATATATATATATATATATAAAATACTTATATATTAATAATATAATATTATTTTATAATATTGACATTATATTATCATATAATATAGATATATTATATATTATATAATATTAATATTATTAATTAATTAATATCAATTAATAATTAATTAATATTAACATTATTGCTAATATATCATCATATATTATATAATAGAATATCAATAATATTAAAATAAATATTAATTTATATATTGATAAATGCAATATTAATTATTAATAAATATACTATTAATATTATATATATTTATATAAATATATATGGAAACAGGTAAAGGAGAAGGAAACAGGTAAAGGAGAAGGTAAAGGAGAAGGAATTATATATTATAATATAATTATATTATATTGAGGTGAGGTGTAATCAACTCAAACGTCTTTGTCAAATGTGCAAATGACTCCCAGATCTCCATCCTCTTTTACTTAAATGGCTCCAGGCCTTATGTTTTCTTATTTTTATTTTTTTCATTTTCCTTCATGACTAATGCTCCTTGAACTATTCTATTCTACATAACATTTTTGAGGTAAAGCCTTTATTTTTATCCACACTTTGTACGTCGTTTCCCTCTGTCTTTTTATCTTTTACTATTTCAGAGTTACTCTAGTTTTACCTCCCAATGACTACTGCTAATTAGAATTTATTTTATTTACCTTTTTAATTAAATGGTTAGATATCTCCTTTTTATTAATTTACTTAGAATACAGTGGGCCTATGATGAGTTTAATTTGGATTGCTATTACAAACAAACCATATTATTCAAAAGTCTTTAACCCATATTGCATTTTGAAGCTCTCATTTCCTTATTCAGGCTTAAATGATTATACATCAAACTTTCTGACTTTTCTTTAAAGATAAGAATAATATTAGATAAATTTCACTAATCAAATTAAAAACTAATTTAGAAGAAACAGGTTAGGACCATAAATTTTAATGTAGACATTTACAAGCTCTTGTTTCAAAGGAGCAGTATAATCTTTGATTCTGAAAAGTGTACAGTTCTGTGAGTTCTGGCAAATATATACAATTTTGTGACCCTGTACCACAGCCAAGATTTAGAAGGGCTCCAACATCCCTCCAAATTTTCTGTTGTTCATTTGTAGCCAACTCCTGCCAACCCTAGCCCCTGGCAGCTACTGATCTATCTTGTGCCTATATAGTGTTACCTTTTCCCAAATGTCATATAAATGGAATCATACCATCTGTACTCCTGTGGGCCTGGCTTCCTTTACTTAGCAAAATGCATTTGCAATTCATCCATGTTGTTGTGTATGTACTTATACCTTGTTAATTTTATTGCTAATGAGTACTCTATTACATGGATGTACCCTTTCATTAGCCATTACTGGTTGAAGCACATTTGAGTTGGTTCCAGTTGTTGACAATCATGAGTAATGCTTCTCTAAACATTTACATGCAAGTTTTTGTACAAATACAAGTTTTTACTTCTCTTAGGTAAATAACTAGGAGTAGATTTGCTAGGTTTTATTATAAATGTGTGTTCATTACTTTTTTAATGTGTGTTTAATTTTACAAGAAGCTACAAACCTTTCCAAAGTTGTTATACATTGAGTTTCCACAAGCAATGTATGAGATTTCCAAAAACACAAAGTCATTCTGTTAGATGTAGGTACCTCCAATGGTGGTATAACATTAATTTTCATTTCCCTAAAGACAGATAATTGTAAACATCTCCTCGTGTGCTTATTTGCCATCCATATGTTTTCTCTGGTACACTACTGAAGAATTTTATCAAAATTTTATTGCATTATTTTCTTATTGTTGAATGTATGTATGTATACATACACAAATATAGATAGATAGGTAGATAGGTAGGTAGATAGATAAATATACATATACATATACATATTATTTTTCTGGATCCATGTCCTTTATGTTATATGGAGTTTTCAAATATTTTCTCCTAGCTTGTGAATTTTTTTTTTCTGCATGGCTTTAAATATCTCTGGTCCTGATTTATAATAAGAATTTCCTTTTTTGTAAGACTTAACTTTTTAGTGTACAATAAAATTGAGAGAAATGTACAGAAATTTTCCATATTCTTGCATGACTTCCCACCTGCATAGCCTCTTCCATTATCACTTGCCAGAATGGTAGAGTTTTTACAAAGTTAAGCCTACCTTGACATATATATAATAATCATCCAGAGTCTGTACTTTATCTTATGGTTCACTCTTGGTGTTGTCTGAGCTTTCAGGATCTGTGATTTGGTGTCTGACATTAATTCATCAGAATGCTCAATCATTGTTTTAAGTATTTCTTTTGTTCATTTTTGTTTTTCTTCTTTTGGTATTCCATTATACTTATGTTATACCTTTTGGAGTTGTCCCACAGCCCTTGGATAGTCTGTTCCTTTATCTTTTTTTTTCCAGTCTTTGTTTTTATTTATTTACTTACTTGGTTTTGAGGACTCTAGTGATGTATCTTCTAGCTTAGAGATTCTTTCTGCAGCTATGTCCAATCTCCTTTAAGTCCTTCAAAGTCTGTATTCATTTCCATTACAGTGCTTTTTAGTTCTAGCACTTTTTTTTTAGTTTTTTTTCTTAGGATTTATATCTCACTATTCTTACATTCTGTCATGTTTTTCCGTGTCTCTTTATCCATAGAGATCCCTTAACATTGTAGTCATAGTTGTTTTAAATTCTCTGAGGATTCCACCATGGCATTCTTGCCATGTCTGCCAATGATGCTTGTTCTGTCTCTTCAAATTGTGTTTGTGACTGTTTAGTATGCCTTGTGATTTTTTTCCTGATAGCCTGATATGATGTAACAGGTAAATGACAGCGCTGTAAAAGGCCTTTAGTAATGTGGTAAGGTGTGAAGGGAAGGAAAGCATTCGATAGTCCTATAATTAGGTCTCAGTCTTTTACTGAGCCTATCCCTCTAGACTGTGAACTTCACAAGTGTTTCTGTTTTTGTCTCTCCTCTTAAGGGAGAATAACTAAAGCTGGTTGCAGTTGGGTAGTTCCCTTCCCCCAAGTTAGTTTGGCTCTAATTAATACTCCAGCTGATAAGCTCTGGTTAACTAATTTCCCCTGCTGACAGGCCTTGTTAAAAAGAATGGGATGCTCTTACATATTTCAAAATGGTTCCTTTTGCTCTTTCTTTCCTGGAAGCCTAAGGGAATTTTTCTTTAGTATTTACTGTGGGAATCTGATCAAGCTCCTGGAGGCAAATCATAGTATTGATGACTGGGTCCCTCTAGAGTTTTTAACTCTCAGTTGTCTGCACTGAACCTTCATCAATTTGTCAGTTAAATAAAGTTCAGGTTTTCCTACCCTGATATTGGTTCCTGTGGAAGTTTCTACTTGTGAGTCTCTGATCTGGTAAGCTCTGAGTCCTTGTATTCATCTGTCTGTCTCTAATTTGAAGGACAGCAGTTTGCCCTCTGTCCTCTCCTGTCTTACAGATTCAAAAAGAGTTAATGACTGTTCAGTTTATTCAGCTCTTGACTTGCTGTTAGGACAGCATGGTGACTTCCAAGCACCTTACATGCAGAACCAGGGAATTATTTTCTCCTGTTAACAATGTCTTTAACAGAGCAAATTATTTTAATTTTGATAAACTCTAATTTATTATTTTTCTCTGAAATATTATGTTTTTGGAGATGTATCTATCTTTGTTTAATCTAAGGTCTAAAAATTATCTTATGTTTTCTTAT
This sequence comes from Panthera onca, assembly GCF_046562875.1. NCBI lineage: Eukaryota > Metazoa > Chordata > Mammalia > Carnivora > Felidae > Panthera > Panthera onca. The sequence goes on along the minus strand of NC_138339.1, from coordinate 38,761,027 downwards.
AGAAATTTTATAGCTTTATATCTTGTTGATTTCTTTGAAATTATTTTGAGGTAATTTTTATTAAGGTGGAATGTTTAGATCAGTTTTTTGTTTATTTGGTTTTTGTTTACAAATAAATGACTAGTCAGAAACAATAGTTGAGAAATCTCTTCTTTTTCCATTAATTGTGTTTTGTCAGAAATCCATTGGCAATATTTATGAGTGTGTTTTTGGATGCTGTATTCTACTAAATTGTTCTGTATGTCAAGCTTACCATTAAGACCTCACTGAAGTCTGGAAATCAGTTAGTATGAGTCCTTCAACTTTTTCTCTTTTCACCTTTTTTTTTGGGAAATTCTAGTTCCCTTATACATTTTTGAATCAGTTTGTCCATCCCTACAAAAAGTCTGTTTGATTGGATTTTAACTGAGATTACTTCAGACATATAGATCAATTAGGGGATAATTGTCATCTTAAGAATATTAAGTTTTCCAATCCATAAACACTGTATATCTCTCCATTTATTTAAGCCTTCTTTGATTTCTTTCATCAGTATTTTGTAGTTTATAACACAAAGTTACTAGACATATTTTGTTAGATTAAATCTATATATTTCATTGTAGCTTTGTTCATTTCTTTTGACTAACAAAGGCATTCACATTATTTTCCTCTAAAGCATAATAATAATTAAAAAAGCTGAGTTCATTGTTGAAGACTAAATATTTTTCTGATTTAATCATGCAGGTTGGAAGTTTTACATGTTATCAGGGGTATTTTGCATGTCCTTATCCACATTCATCATTTTGCTCCTCTAATATTAACAATACACTTCTAAAACAGATTGAAGAAACAAAATTAAACTTATTTCTCCCCTTTAATTGAGATATGAATCTCCAGGAATGACTACACTTTTCTTAGAAGTCAACTAGAGGTTTTTGGCAGAAAAATGTTGTCTCCTAAATCATAGCCCATTGTGAATTAATCTGTCACAGATTGAAAATGTTAGTGCTATTCCAAGAGATTTGGCTGTCTCTACTACATTTAATTGTAGACATCTTCTGTACATATGATGAGTCTTTTGGTTCAGTTCTACATTATAGAATTGTTTTTCTGAATACATTTGAAGTAACAATGAAAAATTCACCTTTAATTTCACTCCTTTATAGCATGACCAATAAATATATCTCAGTTGAGATGACAAGAAAATAAATAGATACCTTCTGAACATTTCTAAATTCACCCATGAACAGACAATGACAGCTATATCATAACCCAATCCATTTCCTGACACATGACATTTTTCTTTGGTATGAATCATAAGAATTCCCATTTCAGAGAAGATAAAATATGATAAAATATATATGACAGAGTTGAAAAAAATTATTAATTATTACTTATTGAGAACATTCTATACATAAGATCTTTCTAGTTTTAAACATTTTGGAATGGACTTTGTATGTATCATGCCATTTAATCATTATAAAATACTCTATGAGAGGGGCTCCTGGGTGGCTCAGTCTGTTGAGCGACCAACTTCATCTCAGGTCACTATCTCACGGTCCATGAGTTCGAGCTCCGCATCAGGCTCTATGCTGCCAGCTCAGGGCCTAGAGCCTGCTTCAAATTCTGTGTCTCCCTCACTCTCTCTCCTCCTCTCCTGCTCGTGCTCTGTCTCTCTCTCAAAAGTGAATAAAGATTTTTTTTAAAAAAATTTAAATACTCTATGAGAAATATACTTATAACTCTTTTCATATGAGGACACTGAAATTAACAACCAGGAAACCAAGTCTTGGTTCCCATAATGCATCAGTAGTGACATATGAGGCCTTAAGAAATGTGATGCTCCCTCTCCCAGGAAATCTTACCTGACATCAAAAGCTTTACACTGACTCTCAAATGGATTTAGTTACCCTGTCTCTATGATCATGCAATATGGCCTGTAAAAACCTATCACTGTGTTTTCCACATTGCATTATAATGATCTGTTTCTGTGTTTATCAACACTCTTAGAGTCTGAACTTCTTGAAAGCAAGAACTATGCTTGTTTCACTCTGTTCACTGATGAAGCAGACAAGGATTCCAACTGAGGATATATTTGACCAATTTGATCTTACTTTAGAGAGACCCTATGCTAGAACATATCATGTTTGTGAAAGTGCAGATATATGTGGGTATGAAAGGCAGAGAACATTTTACAGATCCATGTACAAAAGACTGGCTTGTCCCTTCCAATAGAATAGTAGCAGCTGAGAACTTTCCTTAAACTAAAACAAAGTGTATGAACCACCTGGAAGAGAGTAAGGCAGCTAGTGAACGTGATGATCCCTAGAGTAAAGACCTCTGTGGCTTGCATTTAGATCACCCCCCCCCCCCCAATTAATGATGGCTTCCAGGTAAGCAGCGTAGCTTCTCACTCAAAAGTAAAGCCTTTATATTAACAAGCCCACCCATGTGCCCAGAGCTTTGTAAGCTTATATTGGGGTCAGGGAGCTCATTATTAAATATGGATGAATACCCATGTGTTGCCAAAGTTTTAAGAAAAGGCTAAACAAGAAAGATTAAGATAAATAACATTTTTAAATAACTTTAGGATAAAATAAAAAAAAACACTAGGAAATAAATATAAATATATACATACATACATACATAATCCTAGGAGAAATAGAGTATGCTATAGAAGTATAGTATAAAACTTAAAACAAAACTTTAAGTATAATCCTTATACTGAGTTCAAAAAATAAAAATCAGAATAAATGCCAATAAAAAAGCAGCTCAAAAGAAGAAAGAACTTTTAGAAATTAAGCATTAGTTTCCAAGATATAACACTCAATAGAAGGGTTATAAGTATAATTGAGAAAAGCTTCTAAAGAAAAGCAAAAAATCAATGAGATTCAAAAATTGAAAGAAAAAAGTATACAGAATTTCAATTCTGGATGGCCAAAATCTGATCAATAGATTTGACAAAGACTAAATAGATGAAATGAAGAGAAAGACCTATCCAAGAAATCATGCAGGCAAATCTGTCAAGCTGAAGAGAGTTTGCCAACAAACTGAAATGGCCTACCATATGCTAAATGAGATTAATTAACAAGGATGAATTAAACCTATCATTGTGAAATAGAGAACAAAAAATTAATAGCCACTACAACAATAATAATCACAACCAGTAAAATTGAGCACTTACAGTAATATGACATTTTACAAAGATCTTCTCATTGCTTGCCCCATCCATATACCTCTTTCCCTGACTTTATTGTTCTGGATATTTACATCTTGCTTCTTCAGGTTTCTGCCCAACCTGCTGAGCCATTTGCCCTTGCACATTATTCCAGGTATATACTCATCTACTTCTCTCCTCAGAGAAAGATGATGAGATGCTGTGGCTGAAGCCCTACCCTTTGGTAGGAATTCTCCTCACTGATATGGGACACCTTTGAATGGGTCTATAGTACATGAGTAGTTTATATTTGGCTCATCTCCACATACCAAATTACCTATCTGAGAATGAAGCTCAAAGTGTTTCCTCTCTGCTAGCTAGTTTCAACACTCAGTCATTATATAAATATATAGATATAAAAATATGTATCTATATTTGTCTGTCTGTCTGTCTGTATGTGTAAACCAAGGGAGAAGCATCATTTCAGTTGTAGCAGATGATAAGGGTTCTGGGCTACCTTTTCATGTAAGCTTACATGTATCATGAGAACCTTCTCAAGCTTGATTCCAAATGTAATGCCTCCACTTTAAAATTGCTGTTGGATGTACCAACAAGGTAACTTGGTAGGTCTGACAGAGTTCAGCTCATGCTGGACAATTCTAGTCACTAGGGCAGTTGATATCCCATGTTTGGCAACATACTCATAGGTTCTGAGGATTAGGATTAGAGTACAGAAATCTTTGGGGGAGCATTATCCGTCCTACCACAGGTAGGAACAGTTTCAGACCACAGCACTGTCTCAGAAAGGTTTTGGCTGGGCTGATGTGAAGTCCTCAGGCCACAGTTGCTAACTAAAGGATCTTGGGTCTTGCAGGAATCTTGGGTCTTGGATCTTGGGTCTTACATTACTACACTCACTGTTGTCGATCATTGTCTGGGAGCAGTTTGTGGGAAGATGGACTCAGTGTAAACACAGCAGTGGATCCAAAAGGGGAATGGCTAATGCCATCAATCAGTTTTGGTTCCTGAAGCAGATCTGAGAGGTGTAATTTTTATGGCTGCCACCAAGACCTCTCAAGTATTGTAATTTTACTTTACTATTTGTTGCCTTAGTTTTCAATTGGTACCGTTATCCACCATGATTCATAAGGGTTTTGCAGATTTCTGATTGGTAAATTAAATGGAAATTAAGATAGATAGATTAACACAGGGATGTGCCATCCAGACCCCTTTTGAGGAAGAACTTGCTGCCTACCTGTCTATATGGAGTGTGGTGAGTAGAAAGCATCCAGTTTTGAAGAACGTTCGGAGTCTTCCTTAGCTTCAGAGAATCCCTTTGCTTAAGTCCATCCATTTAAACTATGCTCCTGCCACCCTCATTAGTGCATTCCTTATCACCTTGGTAAAAAAAAATGTCCTAAAGTCCCTTTGCCCATCCAAGAAATGATCAAGGTAGGGTACAAAAGGCCAAAACATTAATCCAATATGGGACACTGTGACAGACATGCTAACTCCAGAACTCCCAGCAGGGTTGGCCAAAATGTGATCAGTTCTGCATTGAATTTTGATTTCTGCCTAGATGCATGTCATCCTCCTCCTTTCCTAGGAGCTGACATCTCATAAACATATTACACAAAACTCAGTTTCAGCCTTGTTTCAGAGAACCCAACCTGTGTCACACAAGAACCACCACCCCTTCATTCTTTAGGTATTTGAAGGTCGTGTTATCACTGCTAACTCATCCCATACCGCAGGACAAGTACTGTTTTCTAACTATATTGGCTGGGGAGGTGGGAATTCTCCCCTACCCCAATAACTCTTCCTGTATAGTGAAAGAACCCATAGGAGTTTCCTGCCAACTGTTAAGTACGTCCATTCCAATTATGTATTTGTGATCTGAGGAAACAGCACCGTGTGCCGTGGTGTGCTGGAGCTGCACACCTTTTCCCAAATCCATATCCTCACGTTGCGACCTTGAAATCAGTCATGCTGGGAGGCTTTACACCATGGAAACAAACAACGGCTATAAAAAAAATAGACTTTTTTCCTCCTCAGCAAGCCAGTTTGTAAATATTAGCCAGCATGCCACTGACCAAGGGTATGTGTGGAACCAATAGACCTGCTGTGAAATGGAACTGAACAAGGGCTTTGTTTACCCCTATGAGAAGGAGGCATGATGGCACGGCTTCCTTGAACATCGGCATAAGCTTGAATCTTCTTTCCCACAATCCGCAAAGGACCTGTATACCCCCCTCTCTCAGCGTGTAGTTGGCCTTTTCAGAAGGACTTGAGAAATCACAGTGGTATGTATTTGCTCTGGTATTGCAGGATCCTTTCTCATGGAGACCCAGCTCAAGTCAATAGAATATGGTTCTAAGAACTGGCCTAGTCTGGTAACTGAAAAAGACATTTGGCATTGCTAACCTCATTCTTAATATTTTTCAATTATGTTTATTAATTGATTGTATATATTATATGTATATTTCTTAGCTGCCTATGTTTTATGAGCCATCTTCCTAGAACTCTGGGTGTTATGCACCCCTGTCTGCCCTCCCAACTTTGCTGCTCATTGCATTAATTACACTTACCTTAGTTCAGACAGTTAAATGCTGCCATCTGGCCTCTGCTATTCCAAGACTGCAACATCTCCATTATTACCAGAGAGGCTCTTTCTGTAATAGCCTCTCTTAACTAAAATCTCAATATCTCAATAAAAGCACAGATATTAATGAGATTTTAAACTATGCTCCTGCCACCCTCATTAGTGCATTCCTTATCACCTTGGTAATCAAAATGTCCTAAAGTCCCTCCAAAACAACATGGTCAGTTGGTGAGTTTTCTAATTTGTATCATAAACCTATTCTATTACTTTTCTGTCTTGATCTCTTCCTGTGGATATAGTTAGATATAGGTGATGATATAGATATAGATATAGATATAGATATAGATATAGATATAGATATAGATATAGATATATGTATAGATACAGATACAGATATAGACACACACACATACATCCTATTGATTCTGTTCCTCTGGAGAACCCTAACACATTCATTGATTGATTAATTTCTTACTTTCATATATTTCTTATAATGTTTTATATTATAAACATTAGTATCATTTAAATTTTAGTATCATTTAAATTTTAAATTTAAATTTCAGTATCATTTAAATTTTAAATAATACCTAATTTTTTCATATATTCTAATGATAATTTTGAGATGGAATTTTAATGAGACATCTTAGAACTTTTTAAATATTAGCATTATGAAACAATAACATGTACCCTTATAAGATAAATGATATTTATAGACACTATCACACCAGGAGAATGGGTTATTTCTTTCTTGAAAATTGAACTGAAACATATAAATTTATAATTCAATGTCTACTTTTGTGATTCAATGAATAATTACCATCTTCAATGTATGTAGCTATAGAAGAAATGTTTTTGCAAAAGTATAAAGTAAACGAAAGGTGTGGTGTTTTATCGTTAGTTGGACTTTATTACATTGCAAAAACAAACCCGTGTTTCTTCAAGTGAAGCAATGTATTTAAAGGATGATAGAGAATTAAAGGAAAGAGGAGAAGTCACATTGCCCAGCTTAATAGAATGATGGAACTGAAAGGTACATTTGGGAACAGTGCAAATGGAGATGGATTATCCAGTCCTTTGTATTTTGTTTCATATCCTGAGCATCGCTATTTGGATTAATCATGTATATATGTTTAGCTTCTGCTCTGGATCAGTTTCTTCACGAATAAGGTCTGGGAATTAATATCCAAAAACTTCCCCTAGTTCCAGTTATGCAGTCAAATGAGCACTTCCCCATGACTGGGCCTTGCAAAGCACTGCTCTTCTCTAGTGATCCATCAGGAGCTTGTTGTACAGTTTTTGTTTCTGCTACTAATCACCAATTGATTTTACCTTACGTATATCTCTCATTTAGCCTCACAAAGGGGGACCAGATCACTTCTATCAAACGCAATCATTTATTAAATAGTCTATTCATAAATTTATATTTATACATGTATGTGAATATGAACATATATAAAGGTGCATGTGTATGTATATGCACAATTATGTATATGCTCATACACAGTATACACATATGTATATGAATATGCTCATGTACAATTGCATGTATATATGCACATACTCATGCATGCAACTGTACAAGAGCAAATATATTTTTCCAACTTATCTCTTTGGGCCTAGATCTTGAATTTCCTTTTTTACTGCTTCTACTCTCCTTTTTCTGTCCTTTTTGAACATTTGCTATTCATTAAACACAATGGTTCTATGTTGTATCTTTGCCAAAGAAGGGTCACACTGGGTCAATATTTTGGAGAGAGCTAGATTTACTTCTCAGTCTACTTTTATGTTGTTGTCCCAGGTTTATTGACAATATTACAGTATAGCAGAAAGATTCAAATGGCTCCATATGGTGTTTTGAAATCCATTCCAGCTATGGGCTGAGAGTAACCTTAAGGTTGGACAGATTGCCAAAGTTCAAGAGATTCAACATTTCTTTAGTGTCAGAATCTACTTAAATGATTTCCTGATCCAGGGCTGAGACTCAGGAACATAATTATTCCTTTCTCTCTCCTTCTTCTGTGACAAAATAGGGATAATTCTCATGAGGCCACTCTGAAGCCCCTTCATCAGATGTGTGGCAGAGCGTACTATCTTGTTGTGGACATTCTTGCTGGGAATAATGGTGACCCCTTGCTCATGTGCTTGTTCACATGGAAAGTTGTTACCCAGACACATGTAGTATGTCTCTATGAAGACCTAGGCTATATTCTTCAGTTTGGTGTGAATGCTGCCCAATTGGTGGGTCCCTAGTAAAAGATTTTGTTCTACATTTGTGAATTCATTTTTTACTGCCTTATTTTTGGTAGGAGCTACATTGTCCTATAAGATGTGGCAGCAGGTGAAATAATAGGTCTTTATCAAAAAACAGAGATTGATGAGCACCTGGGTGGTTCAGTCAGTTAAGCGTCCAACTCTTGGTTTCTGCTCAGGTCATGATCTCACAGTTCATGAATTCAAGCCCTGCATCAGGCTTCATGCTGACAGTGTGGAGCTTGCTTGGGATTCTCTGATTCCCTTTCTGCCCCTTGCCTGCTCACTCTGTATCTCTCTCAAAATAATTAATAAACATTAAAAAAAAAACCCAGAGATTGAGCCTGCCCAGTAGGATCACAAATGTATAAGTAACAGATCTGATGGATGTTTTTGCAGTTTTTAAAATAGCAAGACTAGCTACACATTAGAAGCAAAAATATTATTGAGATCAAAAGTTTAATGGTAAAAATGGTAGAAAGTTTATTGGTGGAAATCGGAAGATAGTGTCAACATTGAGTTCATTGTTCTCAGCATGGTAGACTTTGATCATGATTAGGAGCTTTATACTTTGCCATAAGATAATTTTGATTGGACAGTGTGTCACAGATGGTGAATGATTCTTCAACAATATTATAAGGAGTCTGTACTTAGTGTCTTTTTAATACTCAACTGAGATTAGATCTTTGAAAATAAATCCATAGGCATTTATTTACAACTTTTGCTCACCTGTGTACAATGTATAATGTAATGTAAATGCTGAACTTGCAGAGAAGAAGCAGAGATGGAAAGGACTGAATCAGTATGCATGAAGCTTGAGAAACATTGCTATAAGGAAAATCATGGTGGTCCTATTCTTTTGTCGATCAAACATGAGGGCAATCAGTGGGGATTTGTTTTCTTCAATCTTAAAAATACATTAAAAAGGAAATAGCTGCTTTTTCTGGCTTCCAGATGCTGTCATGTCTGCATGTGGAACATAGAATCACAGAAACCCCTTGGTACCATAGTGTTAGATTAAAGAGCCATACTCAGGACTTTCCATTTTTTTCCTTCAGAGAGAAAAAGGGAAAGACCACTTTCTCAATGACCCAATTATATTGTCAAGTCACTGAATTAATAAAACGTGGAGCCTCCCTTCCTCCTAATTCCTTTTTATTTGAGACAATATATCTCATTGTTCAAACTATTTTAAACTGGCCATTCTCTTACTTGCAGCCAAATTCTTTGCAACTTATTTGCATAGATTAATAACATTTGTTCTTTTCAAAAAATCTGTGACATAAAGCAAATATTAATAGCTTCATTTTAAAAGATGAGTCTCTTGCAGTTCAGAAAAATCAAATGAGCTGCTTAGAGCAAATCTATGATTAGAATTCTGCTAATTAATCCTGGAGCTTAAGGGGTATTATTATACAGTGTCACATTGCTTTTCAAAAAGAACACATGCAGAATGACTGAATGCTAATGAGTACACTTTTACAGTATACAGTGCCTCTCAGAAGAAAGGCATTTCAACGGGGGAGACCCATTCTGCTCTAAGTAGGTAGTAGAAGTAAAAAGTGATAATGGAACAATTGCCAAGTAGGAAAAACCAATTATTGTATGTACATTCTTTCAATTGCTCATTCATTAATTTTTTCATTCATTCATTCATTCATTCATTCATTCAACATACACGTATTGAGTATCTTTTATATATCATGAAATATACTAGCATCTGGTGTTACAGAAATAAAGTATAAATAGCCTTGCCTCAAAGAATATACTGTAATATACTATAAAGTATATAAATCTTATAAACATGTAAAATGTGGAATGAAATATTTCCCATCCAATGGATTTGATCCTGGATGATATTTCACCCTGACTCAGGGAGTCAGAGGTGATTAGCAATGGGAAGAAGAGCTAAGGACCCAGTGGATAAATTTGAGAGGCAGTAGTATTAGTGATTAATATATATATTTGTCAAGGAAGAACATTAATCTTATAGAAGATGACAAGGGGCATCAAGACTCCAAAAGAGATAACTAAGCAAACGAGCAGGTGGATTTACCACAACTTCAAAGGTGCTAAAAGTAGATAATAAGTCCCAATAGATGAGGGTACTGATCTATTCATTGCTCACGGCACAGCAAACACTAAAAGCATCAGCATTGTGACATTTTTTCCCATCATGAGATGGTTCCACACAGACCATATAATGGCTTCACACTCAGTAGGTTGCACAGTAGTTAAAGAACCAGGAGTAAGTCTTAACACCTATTGCAGCAGGCAATAAGCAAGCCAACCAACCTCCCTTGAGAAGCAAGATCTTACATGGCAATCACAATGTAGATGCCTTGACTAGTTTAATTGTCTTTGTGACTAGCTACCAGAGGATGCCTCAGGGTCAGAGGATGGTGAAGCTTACAGCAGTCCAGACTACTCAGCAAAGTGTCAATCTGACTCTTGCTTAGAGTCAGATTTCCTGAAGGAAGTCTGACATTTTACCTTTACCATTTAGTGGCTCTACATACTTTGGCAACTTATTCCACCTCTTTGTCTCTCCATTTGTAATGTGAAATTTTAATAGTGTCTTGTCCATGAGATTGTTTAAAATAGGGCCTGACATTTAGTAAATACTAAATGAATGTTCATTTTTACTATCATTCAGTGCAGCGACAGTTTCAGGTTGCTGAAAGAAAGATGAATATAATTAAAATGTAAAAATGCCAGTTGTGCTTTTGCCAGAGATATACTAACGCGTATATATGGTTGGAAAAATGAAATCAAGGACCTAATGTTGAGTGAGAAAGAGGAGGATGGCAAATGTACCCAAATGGTTACAAAGCCCAAAGAATCAATGTAGATGGATCATTTGTAATTCCAATACACTTTTTTTTTTTCCAGTAGAGGATCAATGCCTATGTCCATCCGTTTTTTTTCACCTTTTAAAAAAAAAAAAAAAAACTTAGAAAATTGAACATTTTCGCTTACATTGTGTTTCTGATTATTACTGAAAGATCAATAACCGGATTTAAAAATTGATATATTGACTTGTAGAAATTTCAATAAAGGGCATAAAAATTAGTTATATTCCTAAAAATGTAAACACTTACTTCCTTCTCATGCCTGAAGTATTATATATAATATTGCTACCCTGGTCATTTTACCATTAATAATAATGACAATAATGTAACAGTAATAGATTATAGCTACTGAGTGCTTACTCCATGCCTGGCTTTTTTTTTTTCCTGCTTTAAGTACTATGCACAGACTAATTTATTTAACTCTCAAAACTATTATATAAGCAAGTGCTATTACTACCTCATTTTATAGATAAAGGAACCGAGGCATAGAGAGATTAAATTGTTCAAGGTCACAGAACTAGTTAGTAAGTGTCTGAATTATGACACAGAGACTGAACTATAGAATGTAAACACACAACATTAAGAAGGATAGAACCTGATAGCAAATGTCAAGTAAGGAGATTGTTTTCTGCAAAAATGTAATCCACTTTTTGATATACCTTATTTATGCACAAAAAACCCATGATCAGTAAACAAATCCTTAATGAGTAAGTCATTTTGAACAGCCCTGCCCAAATTTACTGCTAGAGGTCCAGTGACCTATCTGCTGACCTGGAACTTTGGTGTCAAAAGTTCTTGCTGAGCTTTAACCATGCATATCTTATAGATTCCCAGACTAGTAAAGGGGCTTTATTTTCTGTCTTGATAGATTTATGGATTTATTTATTGTAAATTACTCACAAGAGAGAGACATTTCATTGTAAAACACCCCCAGTATTGATTCAGTAAAATGAGGGTGTCATCATTAAACAAATCTTCCCGAATACCCAAACTATTAAAACTAATTGACTGTGTCTCTTCTTGAAGGTTAGCTAGGCGTTTCATGTGCTCACTAAGGAAGGTTTTGTCTGGCATTTCCACCCCATTCACACACTATCTCAGATGACACCTCTTGCTCAAGGCTTCATGAAGATTTTCCCCGTCTTTTTATAGAAGAAAAGTAATCTAGGAATGCTAAAAACGAGAACTTTTAAAATTATAATCACTGTAATATACTCATTTCTGTTTATTTTTTAATAGTTTAATAGTTCAGTTATCTAAACTACAAGCAATCTGTTTTTTAAGGGAAAAAACAATTATTTTATTTATAGTGTTTCCTATGGAGCGTTTTAGAATTTTTTTTCCAGTGTTGTTTTCCATTATCCTGTATTAATTCTTTGATTTGACTAGTGGCTTAGAGGAGGGGCTGGTGTCCTCCTTGTTGTTGATTGCTTCTTCAGACAATTATTCCCAATTCACGTTATTTAAAATAAAGTAAAGGGATGTCTGGCTGGCTCAGTTAGTAGAGCACCTGACTCTTTTTTTAAAAAAAAAATTAATGTTTATTTATTTTTTAGAGAGAGACAGAGTACGAGTGGGGGAGGGGGAGAGAGAGAGGGAAACAGAATCCAAAGCAAGCTCCAGGCTCTGAGCTGTCAGCACAGAGTACAACACGGAGCTCGAACCCATGAACTCTGAGATCGTGACCTGAGCCCAAGTCAGATGCTTAACTGACTGAGCCCCCCCAGGCGCCCTGAGCATCTGACTCTTGATATCAGAGCCATGAGTTCAAGCCCCCACATTGGGCATGGATCCTACTTAAAATAAGTAAATAAAATAAAGTAAAAATAACCTATTTGGGGGGCTAGTGCTCTATAGCTGAATCACTGGCTCCTTCTTCATAAAGTGTAAATGTTGGCGCATGAGGGTTTTCTCTGTCTTCTGTGGACATGTCAATATCCACAGGACTGACTCATCCAGTTCCCTGACATACATGTTTCTTGATTTAACTTTACTTCATCCACACTACCAAAGTCACATGTTGAACACTGTCATTGCCGGAAATAACTCTACAACCCCAAATCACTGAAATAGAGCATGGGATTCTCTGATAAAATTTTCCTATAATTCTAGCTTGAGAGCTCCAATATCCCTACTGGGACTTCTCCTGAGTTCTTGGAGACTCTCTTCTTTTTATCAGTTATGCCCCTTCTCCTTTTGTTTTTGTTCACATTCAGTTTAGTTTCCATGGTCTATCATTACAGTAACAATCTTGCTTCTTTATCTTAGATTATTAATTTGGCAAAACCCAAACCATGGGTGAACAAAAATATTTACTAACTTTCTATTATTTTGCAGCTGATTACTGTTCAAGAAAATTATGGATTAGAATAAAATTGGTACCACTGTCATTTTACGATTACCAGTCTCAAATGTTCTTTAATCAGCACAGAATTTCTACTATGTTTTTCCAGTTGACTCACTCTCCTGGCACTTACAACAAAAACTATTTTAAATCTTCTTTAGTCAGTTCAAAAACAATCTGCCATTCCACTGTAATTACTGTCAACAACTGGGCATGTTTTCTTCATCACAAAGACAATAGAGAACATAGACAAAAATTCACTCAAATTATTATTTAATTATTTGACATTTGCATATGTTTTCTCCTTGTTCCCTTCTTTAAGAGAAGTTGTATATTTTTTCTCTATAGCCAGTCTTTTCACCATTAATTGCTCTGGATCCCGCACATCCTAAATTTCTCAAAATTTAAGAAGGATAGTAGTTTGGAAACCACCCTGCCCTCATTCTGTGTAAGGGGAGATTTGGAGGGCCAAGAAAGAAAGAGTAGTTTACACTAGTGTGGTAGGACCTATAATACCTTACCCAAGAAAAAAAAATATTTATTTGCAAATAATAGTTATGTAATTTTCCCACACAAGTGAAATCAAAATCATGTTCAAAGAAGGAATATGTTCTATGCAAATGAGATTAGACTGCATTACCACTGAAGTCAGATGAGTTTGATTTTTAGGTAAACAAGTGAAAAACTTAGTTACAGCTCATCTCAATAGGGAAGTAAGCTAGAATGGGAGCATCTGCTTTTGCCCTCACTTCTTGCCTACAGGCCATAGCACTTTCTATTTAGAACCAAAAGACATAAGCAAAACACAACCTTCATGATCATCCGACTAAGTTGAAATACTTTACTCTGTAAGGCACAGAAAAGAGACCAAGGTTGAATATAAGAATTGTGGGGAAGGGAGGAACTCAAAATTCAGGAAGCAAGGAGGGATTTCCTGAGGGCAGGTGGTAGGAGAAGATTTGGAAGCATGAAAATAGAAAATGGGAGGGTAAAAAAAGAAGGAACATACTCATAGCAAAGGTCCAAGTCTGTGAATTAAGAGAGAATATAAAAAGTCAAAGGTACCTTCTCCATATTCTCTATGCTGTATTATTCTGTTTTTATCATGTTTTTCTATGAAGAACATGATTTTCTATCTTATAACCTATGTTGTGTTAGGTCTACAGAAAATTAGCCTAACAAGCAGAATTTAGGAATAAAGGTATAATTTCACCTTAATCATTTTGTGGGAGTTCCGACGGAGACAGAGACAAAGCTTGCTAGGCTTACCTGAGAATTGCTACACTATTTCTACTGGTCATCATAGTTATAGGGTTACCCAAGTGCCATGAGCATCTGAGAAAACTCTCAGGGACTGAAAACCATAAGAATAAACTTCCTACCTGTTTATACCCTTACCACCCCTAAACACCACTTCAACTCTCTCAGAGTTGGTTTCCATCTATTTTCATTATTCTCTTGGAATAGTTCTGTTCACTTTCCTATAAGTCAGTATATCGAGTTTCCCCCCCAATCCTCTCAATACTGGATCTTCTGATTGTATTCAAGTGGTTTTTCCATTTTCCAAAAATCCCTTGGCATTGGCATTGGCACATTTGCCACTTTTTCTTGTACTCTTTTGCCATTTCTTCTCAGTTTTCTTTCCATTTCAAATTTTTCTAACTGGTTCCTAAATGTTGAAATTCCTCAAGGCTTGTTCCTGATTTTCACCCTCTCTCATGTTCCATTCTCTCTTTACACTATCTCATCCATGCCTATGACTTCAATTACTGTCTCTGGAATAATGATTCTGAGATTTCAATTTTTAGCTCCAAGTTGTCTGAATTTCAGACCTATCACACTGGCTAGCTACATCTTCACTTGGATATCTCAAAGACACCTGCTGTATATGCTAGAATTGAACCCATAGCTTTCTTTCCAATCTTTGCCATCTTCCATTATTTCCTTGTGGGATAAATTGACATAATGATATTGAAAATTTATATTCAGAATTTGTGAGTTTTTTTAAGTTTATTTATTTATTTTGAGAGAGACAGAGGCAGTATGGGTGGGGGAGGGGCAGAGAGAGAGGAAAGAGAGAGAATTCCAAGCAGCCTCCATGCTGCCAGCAGAGAGCATGGGGCTCAAACCCAGAAAGCTGTGAGATCATGACCTGAACCGAAACCAAGGGTCACACGTTTAACTGATTGAGCCACCCAGGCACCCCTACATTCAGAATTTGTGATGATAGATACTTGAGCCATCATTAAGGAAGAATTCATCGAAAGATAAATTTATAAATGGAAACAGTTTCTAGAGTGGTCTTATTTCAGTAAGATGGCTTCTCAACTGCTGTAGGCTATCCAGGGCAGGTGAATTAAAAGAAATTTCATTTAGTTCATAATATCTCACTGCAATGTTGTTTTTTTTTAAAAAAAATAATAACGTTACAACTTGTGTTGTCAGAAAAAAATTATTCTTCCGAAGTAATGCAACAATGAAATATAGGACATTTTCATTTTGGATGAAATTCTTATAATAGGAATTGAAAAATATAATTGAGAAATACAGGATGCTTTAAAAATATGTATCATGCCATTTTGTTTAAAAAGAATTTTTAGTAAAATTGGAGGAAATGAAAAGTCATCATTTTGAATATTACATTTTGGATCTCCTGAGCAGGACCATATTAATAATAGGATCTCCACTATGAGGATAAAGGAAGATGCTAATTAATTTTAATTAAGTAAACCAGCCTATGGATTGGCTTTTGAAAAAAAATTCTTAAGAATTTTATATCTCCTTTCAAATTACTGACACGGACAGAAGTGTGAGGTCATTTCATAGACTTTTTCATCGTACCCAAAGTGAAAGGGAAGTGGAAGCATGATGAAAATCGGCCTCATTTGCCCGTTTTGAGCATAATAAGGCACTTTTACACAGACACTTAGGGCTCTCTTGTGGTTGTGCTAGTTCTAATTAATGCCTGCCACCTACCATCCCTGGGCTGAAGAACGAAACCAAGAGAATCCCTTCAGGGGGAGGAAAACGAATTTTTAAAAATGTCTCTCTGAAAGATTTCCTGTAAGCACTTTACGAAACAACATGAAGTGATTGAAAAGGTGTCTCTATAGTTTTCATTAATATGCTCACACTCATGCTATGTATGTGGAATAATCAACAAAAAATAAGGGAGCATTTCTTTCCATGTAGGATGCAAACATTATGGGCAAGTCACATTTTAATTTCATACTTGGTGTTTCAGCTTATGCTATGTTTTTAGTTAGTGCTGGCCTATTAAGCTGCTAATTTATCTACCGTTGTGAAGGCCTCTGGAAATGCTGCTCCATAAATAATAGAGCAGTGATCCATAACCACCTCCCATGTAACAGCATCGAGTCCACTGCAGCTAATAGGAACGAACTGTTGGTTGCTAGGTGCCAAAATGCTGCTTGCCTATTTAGGAAGTGATATAGTTTTGTCTCCCTGCTAAGATGACAAAACTGTAATTAGAGATTAATCAAGAGCTACATTAGTGCCACAGTTTCCTGCAGTCTGACTTTTGTTGCCCACCAGCAGTTAAGTGCATCTGCCTGTATTTACCAGTTCTCTGGAGATTTAGAAATTTATTGTCATATTTACGGGAACAGCTGCCGTGCAAGTTGTCAAATCATAAAGAACTAACTCAAGAGAATGCATATAATTAACTAGTCTGTCTTTAGTCTATTTATTTCTAAAATGACGCTTCATTTAAAAAGATTAAATAACATATTACATAACCAGCTATTTTTTTTTGTCCTTGGATTTTGTTATTTTTCATTAAAACATTTCCATAGTAATTTATACTGAATAAATAAAGATCAATTCAAATATTGGAAGGGAGACAAATACATGCTGATAGCAAAGGAAACTTGGATCTTGTGATTTTTCTGAGAGCTGGGCTGTTGATGTATGTTAACATCATTTAAGATCTAAACTGCTATGGTTTTTAAAGAAAAATAATGTGGAGTTATTATGGAATTCATCTTTGTTTAAGTTTCATTTGCTATTCCTTTAGAACTTTTGCTGTGTTTGCTTTGGGGCAAATTTTTCTGTCATTTCTCTTTACATATACTGGATTTTTATTTTTTCAAATGCTGTAATATTTGGGCATGCTAATGACAAACATTTTTCTTTGTTGAAAGCCTGATATTCCTAGATGAATTTTTGGTTTAGTTGATTACTATAGCAAATACAGTATCAAAATTAAGACTATTGAAATATTTTAAATCTTAATAAAGTTATGACCAACATTAAGTAATGAATGCCTTGTTATTTTTATCTATCATCTATCTATCTATCTATCTATCTATCTATCTATTATTATCTTAAACCTTGAAGTGGAATTAAATATAATATGTATTTTTTTATTGTTTTAGTTGTCACAGTAAACAGATAAATAGTTTTAAATGAAATCATTGGAAAATTGTATTTGTATAAGTACACTTTATAAAACTATATATATATCAGACACAGACACAACACACATTTTTAAGCAGATTCATAGTATGTATATTATTTTGCATTTAAAGAAAATACACTTTGATTCCATTTTGATTCTTCTGACTTACATCAGAATTTTGTAGCAGTTGTAATTCACTCTACTATTCAATCTGTTAATACAAAACTAGTTGCATTACAACTTATAAGTCTTTAATCACATTAAAAACTAAAAGCTACTTTGCAGTAAGTTGAGGTTTTATGCTCAGATTTTTAATTACAGTGCTGTATTTCAAGTATAAAATACTCTTAGACATCCATTTCACTAATTTTGGGCTCCGTAGGAAAAGTACAATTTTCTCAGGATGTTTGAGACTTTATTTACTCTTCCTCCCTAAAAGCAAAGAAAACAAAATAGACTGTTATTGCTGCAATTGTCCTGTTTCTAAAAAATACATAACATACAAGTATAGGTATATGTATATAGTCTTATTCCTATATATTCAGATAAAACCTCTGTCAGAAGTCTTTAGAAATATAATAAAAAAGAACTACAAGATCAGCTACAGAAGAATTTGTGCTGTCAAATTCATTTTGATGTTTGCATTTTTGTTTTCAGTCTAATGTGACAAACTTCCATCTATTTGAGAAGTATTGTTAATTTAGAAAAAATATGAAATCGAAGAAATGAAATATAGGAAGAAATTTTGCATCATTACTGAAAGAGCCCTGCATGGACTGAACTGAGAGCTTGAAACGGATTCCCGGCTGCTAACTACACTTTTGTTTGTTTGTTCAGGAAAGCACCAGAGCCAACTCTAACACTGACAGTACAGAAGAAGCTGGCCGTTAAAAAAAATATGAAATGAGACTTCTACTGATAATTTATATATATTGGAGTACACACTATATAATTTTCGAAGAATATGGATTTTGGTTGAAATCAGGTAAGTTCGTTTTTGGAAATACCAGAGACTCATTTGGCAATTTTATAATTCATTTAGCTAGCATAGAATACATTGATTTTGAATAAAAAGACAACACCCTACTAATGTGTGTAGTTACTTGCAGGTATTTTAAATACTAATATTTGCTTCAAATAACTTCTTATATTTTTAATCACACTGCTAGCATCTGTTAGTAAATATATATTTAAAATGTAGAGTGTTATAAAATGAAAACGCTATTAAATAGAATCTTCTGGCAAAAGTGTAACAAACTGTTAAAAATAATTAATAGGAATTTTTCTCCCTCTCAGTATGTTCCCTTCTATTGAAGATATGGTTAGGACTCACAGTTCTTCAATAATGTTAATTATAAGCAGCCTAGTTATAAGCTGAGGTCACAAATTATTTTACATAACACATTATTACCAATGCAGAAAAGCATTTCTGTGCAATGGAAGGGGGAGTGCTTTAGAAGCTAATCACTAGACATGTTTTCAATACTATGTTATTTGTTCTACAGGTTATTTTAGAAACAATAATAATAGTAATAAAACTTGTTATTTTTCTTTTAGGAAGAAATTTAACACAATTATTAAAACCTAGAAAATGTCCATGAGCCTTGAATTATCAAATTCCAATGATTTAGTGTAGACTGAGGCTGAATATTCTTTCAACTTTGATGTACGAAATACTTCATATGTTAATTCATTAATTAGTGTGATGTGTTAATTAATTAGTGTTAGAAACACTATACACAAACAATGAACACTATAACTTAGAGGATTAAACTAAATTCATCAGAGTCGGGCGCTCATTTGAGTGACTCATTTGGTTAAGCGTCCAACTCTTGATTTTGGCGCAGTTCATGATATCATGGTTTGTGGGTTTGAGCCCCACATCGGCTTTGTACTGACAGCTCGAACCTGCTTGGGGTTTTCTGTCTCCTTCTCTTTCTGCCCCTCCTCTGCTCTCTTTCTCTCTCTCTCCTTCTCTCTCTCAAAATAGATAAATAAGCGTTAAAAAATAAATTCATCAGATTCAAACATGTCTTGGAGTTGAATGCTATTTTGCTGTATTTTCATTTTATGGTCTCAGGAGAATTAATTTCCTTTGACTCAGTTTCCCCATCTGAAAACAAAGAGAGAAAATAAAAATCTAGCATACAAAGTGGTTGGAGATTTATACTGTTTGAAACATGTAAAATGCTTAAGGTTCTTGGCACATCTTACTGTTTCAAATATTCCTTTAGATATGGTTATTATTCCTAAGAGTGAATGTCCTTAAAACCTACTCCTGAGGCCAGGGTTCTTCTCGGATCCAGGATCAAGAGGCTTTGAGTTGCTGGAGCTGAAGCTCCAGGAAGGAAGGTGAGGGAGCTGCAAGAATATGGCCCAAGGACAGGGCCACACACACCACCATGTTGCCTTCACTCTTCCTTCTTTCTCACATCAAGTTGCCGGGTCCTCTCTGCTGTCTGCTTCTTGGCTTTCTTAACCTTGTCATATGCAGCTGGCAGGAGAAAGGAACCCCGAGGAGCTCAGCCATCTTCCTGGCCCTGCTGTCTAGCCCCAGAGCTATGGATTGGCAGCTTAGTGACTGGGTCTGCAGACTGGAACAACAAGGACTGTGCCACAAGACAGAGTTTAGTGGACCAAAGTTGGAGGGCAACAGTGTTATCTAACCATGGGGAACAATTTGGAAAAAAGGAGGATGCACTTACCCCAGCTGCCTGTCGATCAGTATCTCCAAGCCTGAAAGCTGGTAGACTCCTTCTGCTAAACATGAGGATCAAAAAAGGGAGAAAAATAAAGTGAGGCTTAGTGATAGTGCGCATCCTCAGGAAGGCACCTCAAAGAAGGCACCAGGCTGCAGAAAAGTCAATGCAGCAAATGACCAACCAACAAGGAAGGGTGAGCACATCAGCAACTGATCAGATGCCTCGAACATGCCAAGTGCAGTGTTACAAGCCAGGTACTCTGTAGCAGTCAGGTGGGAGAGGAGTTGGGGAAGACCCACTTGCCGAAGCAAGTCTTCTTCACATGCCTAGGAGAGTATCACCTGCTCTGGGATTATCTGGATTTTTGTTTAGGCAGCAGGAGGGGAACTCTGTGTACATGCCCTCTTCATTTGAATGAGTTAGAGGATGTGGTTCTTCACTCTCCCACCTTGGGCCAGTCAGGACAACCATGCTAACATGATGAGGGAAATCTAAGGTATGCTTCCTATACCCAAAGAGAGGCTGCTGGCTCCCACATTGAGACTGTCACCTCACAATCACCAAGATTTGCAGTGGAGGAGGCAAAGTGTATAGAGGGGGCCAGCTGCTGCCCCCAGCAGAGGGGGTGCATCTGCTTCCTGGTGAGTACCTATTCTCAACCCTACAGATGTTAAAGGGCTCCTGGAAGAGGCAAGAGTCTCCACCACCAAAAGGAAACAGGCACTCTAAACTGGGACAGCCTTTTGGGAAGTAAATTTTACCATCAATTTTTTTTTAACGTTTATTTATTTTTGAGACAGAGAGAGACAGAGCATGAACAGGGGAGGAGCAGAGAGAGAGGGAGACACAGAATCTGAAACAGGCTCCAGGCGCTGAGCTGTCAGCCCAGAGCCCGACGCGGGGCTCGAACTCACGGACCATGAGATGGTGACCTGAGCCGAAGTCGGACGCCCAACCCACCGAGCCACCCAGGCGCCCCTACCATCAAATTTTAAAATGTACTTTCTCTTTGATCCACTAGTAGGAATTTGGATTTGAAGGAGTACCCCAAAATAAATATACAAGGATGTCCACTGCAGCATTGTTTATAGTAAACCCCCAACTGTAACAAACCAAAATCTTGGTCAACAGGGATTGACATATTAAAAAATTATGGTAGACAGATGACTTTATGGGCAAACTAGAAAGATCTTTAAGGAATAATGAGTGAAAAAAGTGAAGCCTAGTACAATATATAAAATATCACTTTGGGGTTTAAAATAAACAAATGAATGCATGAAATATAAAAGGAGATACTCAGGTATGTGCACAGTCTTTGTCTTCTTTGTTTTCCTCAAAGCAATTATAAGAACTTAACAGTGGTTTCATTCGGAGAGAGGCTGAAGGTGGAAGAGAAGGACACATTTACTACTCATTTTATACCTTTCTGTAATTCAAATTGTCAAACCTTAAATAAGTTTCATTTTATTATCATTTTTCTTGTCAATAGGGGCTCTCTTGATGGGAGGTTATGGTCCATTTTTAGTTTGTATCTTTGTCAAAGAGAGAGAGAAACTCATGGTAAGAAATAATCCTTCTTCTAGATGCTGTATATGTCAATGAGATGTTTAGCTGTGATGCAGCCATTTTGTGAACATGAGGTAATCTAGTTAGTGGGTGGCAATCAGAAAGATAGAAAGACCAGGGACCTCAGTTTTCTTGATGAGTAGCTGAATTATCCAACCCTTCACTATTTAGGACATAATATAATGTAAGAGAAAAGATTATCCTTATTGTTAAAGTCAGTGGAGTCAGGATTTTATGTTACTTGCAGTTAAAATAAACCTAAACTGGTACAGCATCTATTGAAGAGATAAAAGGCATGTTCTATGTTCTAAAAGGCAGGGATTGAGATGCAAAGGTCAGATTATACTATGCTACAAACTTCAGCTTCAAAGTGAGATACAAATGACTGTTAAATGTGAAAAACTCAACCTCACTCTTAAAGAGAAGGGCATTTTAAAACTACAATGAAATGACATTTTTTATCTCCATGTTGACAAAGAACAAAAAGCTTGATCACATCCAATAGTGTCAAAGGGAAATCAGCATACCCATTTATAAACAGTATAGAGCTACGGAAAGCATTTTGTTAATAATTTTCAAAACTAAAAATCGAAACCCAACAACTCTGCTTTGCAAGAGTACATAATGATAGTCATTACAGCATTGTTTGCAAATTCAAATTAGCTAAAAACTACCCAATTGCCCATCGTAAGGGGAACAATTAATGAATCACATTACATTAATATTGAATTCTTTGAAGTAATTAAAAAAATGAAAATATATCAAATATTGAGAAAAACAATTTGCAGAATAGTACAGAATGGTATACTGCCACTTGTGTTTGTGTGTGTGTGTGTGTGTGTGTGTGTGTGTGTGTGTGTGTGTGTTGGGGGGTTATTTTAAAAAGTATAAACTGAATCTGGAATGATAAACAAAAAACCCAATAACATCAGTTGCACTAAGGAGGGGGATTAGGTGGATAGGTGGATGCAAGCAAGAGAAGGAAGAAAGACTGACTTTCACTATATACCTCTATGTACCTACTGAATTTTGTGCCATGCACTTATATTAGCTATTCAGAATGATTCATTAGTAGAAGGAGAGATAATCATAATAATAAAAGAATAGGTAGCTTTTCAGCCTTTTGGCTAAGATCAAGTGTGGTACCTGTTCTTATCCGTTTAATATCTGATTTTTCCTCTATCCAGTAAGAAAATAATAACTTAATGGAGGAATATCACAAGATATTAAGCTAGAAAAATTATTATTTCTATAAATGTGAAGGTATATTTAATTTTAAATATTCATTTATTTAAAAATGTTAATAGATGGGTGCCTGGATGGCTCAGTTGGTTAAGCATCCAACTTTGGCTCAGGTCAAGAACTCGCAGTTTGTGAGTTCGAGCCCGACATCGGGCTCTGTGCTGACAGCTCAGAGCCTGGAGTCTGCTTCTGATTCTGTGTCTCCCTGTCTTTCTTCCCCTTCCCCACTCATGCTCTGTCTCTGTCTCTCTCTTTCAAAACAGTAAATATTAAAAAAAAATTAAAAATAAATAACTAAAAAAATATATTAATAGAGATGGAATGAGTCTTCACAAAACAAAGTGTGACTAACACGGAAAAAAAAGAAAATCAGGCAAACACAAAAATGTGCAGAGAATCTGAGATATATTTTCACTACCATTCTACAACTACATCGCTTTTAATATTCTTATTGGATTTATTTCAAGAATACACTCATGTTGAATGTACATATTTATTTACACAAAATTCAATTAGGAAACTAGTTTGTATTCTGATTTTTCCCTTTGTCCCATTTAATATATTTTGAGCATTTTTATTGTCATCAATGAACTTTAAGAAATAATTTTAATGGATATATAATAATTCAATGGCTGTGGTATCATTTTTTTAACTCTTTGTCATTATTCATAATTAGAATGCTTGCTATTGTCACATAAGCACTACAATGAAATTTTTCTACATATATTGGTGTCCATCTCCTTAGGATGAGTTCTGGCAACAACTATTAATTGTTTTGCCAAAAGGTTATGTTGATTTTTACTTATGTAAGTACTTTATGAGAATCCTTGCCCCACCCAACAATTTCTACTTTTGGAAATTTTTTTATGTTTGCCAGTTTTATGAAAGTTAATGGCATCTTTAAAAATCTTGCATTACTTATTTGTAACATAAACCTTTATTTATGTGTTTAGCATCCATTTGTATTCCTTCTGTTCTAAAATGTCAAATGATTTGGGGCATTTTTTCTGTAGCAGAGTTAGTAACTCACTTATTTGACTTGAAAGTTATCTTTGTCTCTCTGTGTCTCTCTCAAAAATAAGTAACATTAATTTTTTTTTTTTTAATTTAAAAACAAGGATGCCTGGGTGGGTCAGTCAGTTAAATGTCCAACATAGGTTCAGGTCATGATCTCATAGTTCGTGAGTTCAAGCCCTATATCAGGTTCTGTGCTGACAACTCAGAGCCTAGAGCCTGCTTCGGATTCTGTGTTCCCTCTCTCTCTGCCCTTCCCCCAGCTCACGCTCTGTCTCTCTGTTTCTGTCTCTCAAGAAATAAATAAACATTAAAAAAATTAAAAATAAAAAAGAAAGTTATCTGTAGAATACTATTTGTTGCAAACATCGTATCTCATTTTGCCATATGCCTAATGAATTTGGTTTTGAAATTATAGACATGCACATTTAACATATTGAATTATGTCTATACAAGTTTGCACCTAGAAATTTATCTCCCTTTCCTAAATATATTGATATTCTGTTATTTCTACTAGATCTTTTGAATGATTTTAACTTTTATATCTAATATTTTAGCATATTTGTGCATTATTTCCACCTAAGATATGTAATAAAATCTAGCTTCTCTTCTCTAACTAATTAGCATAATACTTCTAAAATCATTTAGAGAGTAAGCATTTATTTCTTCACTGATTTGTTATATAACATTTTTAGTCATACCAAACTATTATTTATGCTGGAATCTATATCTGATTTCTGAATCTATATATCTGATTTATCTCTATTGAGCCTCCTTATACTTCTTCAAAAATGAGCATGCAGTTTAAAATTTTGTTAGCAAATATTTAAACTTTAAAATCAAGGGTGCATGGATGGCTCAGTTATTGAGTGTTCGACTTCGGTTCAGGTCACGATCTCATGGTTCATGAGTTTAAGCCCCATGTAAGGCTCTGTGCTGACAGCTCAGAGCCTGGAGCCTGCTTCGGATTCTGTGCCTCCCTCTCTCTCTGCCCCTTCCCCACTCACGCTCTGTCTCTCTCTTTCTCAAAAATAAACATTAAAAAAATAAAAATAAAACTTTAGAATTATCTTTCTAAATTTATTTGTATTTATTGTATCCCATTTATTCTTCTACATGACCTTTGTCCATTCCCAAATAAATCCCCTTAGTGTTTTGTTTGGGAGAACACACACTTTGGGGAAAACACACTTTGGGGGAAAAATGCTGTTCCTTACAAAATCAAATTTTTCCATCAAACAACATAATTTTCATCTCTGCATGTAGCCATTTTTTATGTCATACATTATTGGGTTTTTAAAAATATTTTATGAGGATTTTTATGTGTTTAGAACTTCTATAAAATTATTTACTAAACATTGTGGTAATCCTCTGAGGTAGATATTTTTTATTGCTATTATGATGTGGTAAGAAAATTAGGATTTACAGAGATTAACTAATTTACTCAACATCCCATGCTAGTGAGTGGCAGAGGCCAGTTCTATGTAACCCCAAGCCCGTAGGCTTACCTATCATGCCTGCTGCCTCCCAGTTATTATAGGTTTAATAACTCGTGAGGGAATTCTGTTCCCCAAAATACTACTTAATACAATATAATTAAATATAACAGTTTAATGGTCTTTTCCCACTTGCCTTTTTGTATAAAAACTGAATAGTTTTCTGAGAAATAGTTATATGAATAATTATTTTACTGTCCCATCATTTAGCTTTTTTACTTAGACCAGGGCTGCTCAACTTGCACTTATTTCAAGATTCCATAAAGAAGACTCATAAGAAAAAAAGGGGAAATAAACCTTCATTTTTAATCCCTATACATTTCAAAGGCATTCATACCTAGACTCTCATTTCTCCTGTCACTCTCCATACCCAGGAGACACAAGAGACCATGGAAGGTTAAACATTTCCCATAACAGGCTTGGCAAAACTCCACAATAGCTAGGTGACCAGGGTAGTCTATGAAGGTGACTCTTTTCCTGAGCATGTTGTTTACTGCTGTACAGGTGTTTTTCAGCTGTATAATTATTTCCATCAGGGCTTTAATTTTAATGTGGATAATTTTGCTCTTCAGACTTCTCTGGTGTCCAAATATGCATCATTTATTAATATGCCCTTAAATTCATAGATAATCTCTGACTACCATTCTTCAGTATAAAATTAAGTACAGTTCAGGATATAACAACCACACTAACACTTAATGTTAGGTTTGCTCTTTTATTAACATGTATATCACACCAGGAAATTAACTTTGTACAGGTTAAGTTTTGCAACTTGAATATGAGATCCCAGGTACATTCTTTTATTAATAAAGGAAAAAAACTGGACCTGGAAGCATCGTTAGTATTCTATTCTTCAACTTCTTCATTGGCTAAGTAACTATTGATGTTCTAGAATTTTACTTCGTGTAACTGAAATCCCGGTGATAAGAGACTTGCTCCTGAATCTTGATAGATATTTCTGAAGGGGTTTCAATTCTTTTTATTTGAATCATGACACTGAACTGTGTTTTTTACTTTTGGTCACAGAGGAAAAGTGGTATCTATGGCAACAGAAAGTTGAAGTGCGGTTCCTGACAGGGTTTTCATGTGACACAAATGACAGCCATCTTTGTTAAGTAATACTATGTTAAGATGCTATCTTTTGTGTCAGCTTTACTGTGATATCCAAAATTGTGGAATTACAACTTTAAAGAAAAAGACAGCTCAGCAATTAAAGGGGATATTATAGTATCTTTAGACGAAGTTCTTGTGACCTGCCTTTCGGTTCAGTGTTTGATTTATAAAGCAGCATGGACTAGTGTTTCAAAATCATTAGTTAATTAAAAGATGTCAGTGTTGTGCCTGCACCAAACATGTTTCTTAGAAAAGTGACTAAAATTACACATGTGGCTAATTTTGACTTCTTTCTTATCTTATGTGTTATAAAAATGAAAAGTTCAAGTTATTCAGAAGTTGTGGTTGGCAAAATTTAATTACTGTTATTTAAGATGGGTTCTTTTTTTCTCCTCATTTTATTTTTTTTAAAAAGATCCCACTATCTTCCTCAACTGCCCCGACATAAAACATAGAAACAGACACAGATAGACACACACCACATTTTTTTAAGTTTAAATTGAGTTTTATTTTTTTAATTTATTTTTTATTATTTTTTTTAACGTTTATTTATTTTTGAGACAGAGAGAGACAAAGCATGAATGGGGGAGGGTCAGAGAGAGAGGGAGACACAGAATCCGAAACAGGCTCCAGGCTCTGAGCTGTCAGCACAGAGCCCGACGTGGGGCTCGAACTCACGGACCGCGAGATCATGACCTGAGCCGAAGTCGGCAGCTTAACCGACTGAGCCACCCAGGCGCCCCGAAATTGAGTTTTATTTTAAAGTTTATTTATTTTGAGAGAGAGAGAGAGAGTAGGGGAGGGGCAGAGGGAGAGGTAGAGAAAGAATCCCAAGAAAGTTCTGTGCTGTCAGCGTGAACCTGACGTGGGGCTCCAACCATGAGCTGTGAGATCATGACATGAGGGGGAAATCAAGAGTCGGTTGCTTAACTGACTGAGTCACTCAGATGCCCTGAGATTGTTTTATTTATTTCGGTTTTGGTTTTGTTTTTTTATTTTTTTGTTCTGTTTTGTTTTGTTTTTTGAATTGTAGTGGTGTATACCTAATATAACATGCAGCATTTTAAGTGTACTGTTTGGTGGCATTATTGTACTACCATCACCACTGTTCCTTCGTAGAACTCCTTTCAGTGTGTAAAACTGAAACTCTGGACTTCTTAAGCAATAATTCCCCATTACTCTCCTCCCCACAGCCCCAGGAAACCACCATTCTACACTCTGTGTCTATACCTTTGACTATGCTAGTGCTGCATATGAGTGGAATCATATGGTACCTATACTCTTGTGTCTTATTTAGCATGATGTCCTCAAGTTTCATCTATTTTGTAGCATGTGTCAGAATCGCCTTCCTTTTTAAGGCTGAATAATATTCCATTGTATGTATATACCACATTTCGTTTATCCATTCTTCCATTGATAGACACGTGGACTTCTTTAATCTTCTGACTATTGTTAAGACGTGGTGCTGTGAACATGAGTGTTTAATTATCTCTTCAAGTTCCTACTTTCAGTTCTTTGGGGTATGTACCCAGAAATGGAATTTTGCTACATCATACAAAAATTCTATTTTTAATTTTTTTAGGAGGTACCATACAGTTTTTCATAGTGACTATACCATTTTATTGTTTAAAAAATTTTTTTAATGTTTATTTATTTTTAAGAGAGAGAGAGAGAGAGAGAGAGAGAGAAAGAGCCTAAGTGGGGGAGGGGTACTGAGAGGGAGACACAGAATCAGAAGTAGGCTCCAGGCTCCAAGCTGTCAGCACAGAGCCTGACACGGGGCTTGAACTCATGAGCTGTGAGATCATGACCTGAGCCAAAGTCAGACACTCAACTGACTGAGCCACCCAGGCACCCCATGAATATACCATTTTAGATTCCCAACACAACAGTACACAAGTGTTCCAATTTCTCAGCATCCTTACTAACACTTGTTATTAACTGTACATACCACACTTTAAACAGTATCTCAGTATTTGAGGATAATGTAATGAAAGATTATGTGAACTCTGGTATCAATGTTCAAATTCCAGATCTTGAGTTTACTGTATGATATTGGCAGCATTTAACTTCTTTGAACTTTAGTTTTCCTATCTGTAAATAAAGATAATAATAGTACATACTATTGGATATGTTTTTGTAACAGGCGAGCAGGATACTGCATGTAAAATACTTCACACCCAAACCATCATCTATTTAGCCTTTACTAAGGCTCAATTCTTTAAGTGAGGGCAGACAAAGTATCTTAGTTCAGATTGCTGTAACAAAACCACAGACTGAGTAGCTTAAACAACAAACATTTATTTCTCAAAGTTTTAGAGTCTGGTAGCCCAAGATCAAAAGGCTAGCATAGTTGAGCTCTTGGTAAAGGCTCTCTCTCTGTCCATCTTCTCTTTGCATCCTCACGTGGCAAAGAGGGAGAGAGGGAGGGAGTGAGGGAGGGAGAGACTCAGAGAGGGAGGGAAGGAAGGAGGGAGGAAGATTAACTCTTTTCCTCTCCTATCTTGGGGGCTCCACTCTCATGAACTAATTACTTATCAAAGCTCCCACCTCTAAATGCCATTACATAAAGGCTTCATCATATGAATTTTCAGGGGGCATAAGCATTCAGTCTATAACACGAGGAAACTAATGTTATGAAGATCTCAGTTCCAAGTAACAGAAAACCAGAAAGAATAATTACACTTCATTTTATTTATCTACATCTTTTTCTTTTACAAAGCCCCACTTTGGCTTCCCCACTATCATTGCCGTGAGGACTCAATAGTCATCTTCCTTTCACTTATGGATTTCTTTCCCATTGTCATATGATTCCTTGATTCAGATCAGTTCATCAAATATTTGTATTAATTATATTTTTATGTGTATATCATCTTTTTACTACATTAGTAGATTCTTTAGGGCAGAAATCATTCCATATATTTTTCCCCTGATATTTTTTTACTTCTGTATGTAACATTGTTATTGATCAGTGTGCATTTCACAGTTTGTTGGTGTTAATATTTGACTAGTCCTAAGGAAACCTTGCTGTCTTATCAAATTTACATGTAGTTTTAAAAGAGGCCAGTCAATAGACTGAATGTTTATATTTAGAAAGTTTTACTAATTATCCTATGTCATTCCCCATATTGAAATTAGGGAACACAAGTGTTATTAATTCACTGATATTTAGAATTCTCATACCTACCAAGGCCAAGTTAGCTTAGTCATTTGCATAGATAAGAGACAAAAAGTTTGGTTTCCTGAAGATCTAGTTCAAGGTTCTAGTCAAACTAAGTTGATCCCCATATTGAAGCTATGCTTATTTTGCAGTTTTGGAGTTTTCTACCTTTTTTTTAGATGCATCTGTTGTGCTGAAATGGTGTTTCTCAAGACTTCCTTTGTTGTGTGTTGAGATGTACATTTTTGACTCTTTATTATGTTTCAGGCGTAAAACATCGGATGGGTTCTAAGTAAGGTGACCCTGGACTGGAATATTGAAATACCAACTTGAAAAATTCCTAGCTATATTATATTTGAAAAATGTACTAAACTTGGATAAGTTTTATTTTAATTACATGAAAAATGAGAATAATCCTAGCCATAGAATTAGAAAGATTTGAAAGGATAGCACATGCAGAATACTCATGACAATGCCTATCATAAAATAAGCTCAAAATAAATGTTATTCTGATTGTAATTTTGAATTGTTTAAAATAATGTTTCTCTAAGTCTAGACTTCTATCTCTTGTAGGTTGGATTATATTTGTATTTTGGGGGCCCTGATTTTTTAAGTGAACAGAAATAATTTTACTGAGAAAATGAATGCCTGTAGTTTTGGTATCATACTACCACCACTATTAAGCTATTACTCCTGGTACTCCTTGGTTTTTTCATGGTGAGAACAACTTACTGTCCTTGCAAAGGCAGAGATTTGGGAGAGTGTTTGGGAGAGAAGCAAGTAAAAAGCTAGCATGGGAATCACTGAGGGAGAGAGGATAGTTTATGGCAGCTAAGAACCCATGCCCTAGGCCAATTCGAGGGCTAAGTTCAGACATAGTAGAGGACACAAATGGTGGAGGTCACTCAGGGCTAAAAGTGGGAGAACAGAAAGTATTGTCCTCATGAAGTAATGATTATGAATTTATTATGAATAAATGAATGCCTTTCTTATGAATTTTAAGATTTATAGATGACATAAAAGAATTGTTATACTATGTGATATATATGAAATCAAGGCAGAAGCTGAATTTGGAAAATATATCAATTTCTCAAAGATTATTTACTAATGAAGGTCTGTACTTCATGGGGGGCAAGATATATGAGTAAAGCAGAAAACCTATACAAACTGCTCCTTTTTAATATCTACAGACTAGGTTATCTCTCAGATAGTTCTATTTAAAGAAGAAAGATTGAAAATGTCTTTAATAATGGTAACATTTTACATTAAGAAATGTTTGAAATAATGTATTAATATGCAGAATTTAACTTTAGCCAATTGAGCTACACCAATACATAATAGATATCCTGATAGATTATTCAGAATATTAAATAGATTCAACATAAGGGGGAAAAAGTGGGTATAAGTTTTTACATATTCAGCCACAC
Source organism: Panthera onca (assembly GCF_046562875.1). Taxonomy (NCBI): domain Eukaryota; kingdom Metazoa; phylum Chordata; class Mammalia; order Carnivora; family Felidae; genus Panthera; species Panthera onca. Next base: position 38,729,703 of record NC_138339.1, on the reverse strand, counting down.
TAATATAAAACTCATTTTATAACTAATTACAATATTTCTGTGTCTTTACTGAAGTGTCAAACATTTATGTTAAAATTTCAAAATCACTATAATTTAATCACACATAAATACAAAAATTTTCCTACCATGTAGAGATTAAAAAGACAACATTAAAAACTGAACCAGAAGCATATTTTAAGTATTCACTGAAAATTAGTAAGAATTATTTCAGTGTCAAATTATCTTGCATTTTATTCAAATGCCTTAAGGTTTACATGTTTTCTACTGAGTTTTTGGATATTTAGATATTTTTTTGCTAGGAAGAGTGAAGAAATCAAAACAAGTTTTTAAAAAGTGATATAAAATAAAAAAGTTCCACTGGGTTAGAGAAGAACCCTTGTATAGTTGTAACTTGAGCAATCACTGGGGATCAAACGCTAAATCCAAAAGGCAGCTGCACAGTACAGATGAACAATTTTGTTCTCCACAATTACCTTGATTGTAGATAATCTGATTTGGACTGCTGTGTGTGTGTGTGTGTGTGTGTGTGTGTGTGTGTGCGTGCGTGTGCGTGTGTATGTCTAATCTTATATAAGAGTTGATGCCTTTGGTGGCTGAATTAGGTCAAAATACAAAAGACAAAATAGATAATAAGTAAGAAACATTATCAAGATTTTAAATCCACAATTGTACTCTATTTCCCCAAACCCAGAGCTTTGATGAAAATTGTTTATTGCATGGCTAAGTTCTTATCTGAAGACATCTTCTGGGCTTTGAAGATTTTATCATAGTCTTAGAAATAAAAAATTGAGCAAATTGCAGTGCTTTTCTATAATTTTGTAAAACAGGGTGTTTCAAGATAAATTATACCAGTGGACTGTATCTGTCTTGTACCACAAAACACATGTAAAATACCTGTAATTTAGTCATTTCAAGGCATGCATGAAAAAGGTAATAAACACAAACACAGACATCCTAGTTTGCAGACATGCAGACTTCACAAGTTAGAAAGATCTCAGGCTTACTAAATATCAAAGATGAAATCTGTACTGCACACCAAACTACTGAAAATTGCCTTCAAATTTAAGGTGCAATTTATTTCAAATGGGGTAAAGTTGTAGCTGGAAGCATTGAAGCAGACAGCTACACCTAGATTGATTATTTTATATTTACAATACAAACCCATATACAAATATGTATAAACAATATATGCCCGAAATTATGTTCTTTATTATTGAGTTTTTAAAGTCTTGAGTGTTCTAATAGTTAATTTATATCAAAAAGCTTTATTTTAAAGCATATTTTGGCCTTCAAAACTTTGAAAAAATTTCCAGTTTTTCTTAAGGTTTTTTGAACATTTTTATTTACAATAAAATAATATTAATGACATTAAATTATAAGACCATCTTGTTCCTTGTAGTAAACTCAGTTCAAAATAAAATGTGATTTTATTACTAAAATAAATATTTTTTTCTTTCACTTGACTGAGAGTAACCATCCTACTCTCATTTTTTCTAATAAATATATATAACCCCAGGTAGAAAGGATATGAAGGCATCAAGGGTGCCTATATATATTATATTAATATAATTAATATATATAAATAATAGAATATATAATTAATATATATTATATATTAATTAATTATATATATTAATTAATATATAATATATATTAATTAATATATATATTATATATATATATATAATGCAGTAAAACTATAACTGCAATATTTAGGTTTCACTTAACTTTATTGTTACAAGATGCTAATGTAAAGGAAAGAAGATCATCGGATCACTGAAGTACCCTTCCACCTGCTTTCCTTCCTTCCTTCCCCTTACCTGCATCAGATTGTGATCCATGCACTTTCCTCACTATTTCAGGGAAGGATATATCTAAATAAGTGGAAAATTCCTCAACTGCAATATGGATGCAGTTTCAATGGGCAACTTAGCATGTATAGAACATTGAAATTGATCTCTGGAAGAACAGACCTTTTGTCTTTTACCTATTCAAGAGAATGAATTAACTTAATTGACTTCTATTAAGTAAGAGAATTCAAAGTATCAATATGATGATAGCACTTGTCCTACCTATGCCAATTTAGGGAAAGGCATAACATAATTAGTAAAATTCATCTTTTGGTAAAAAGTAAAAAGCTAAGAGTAATGTACATATATAGGAGCAGAAAAGTTTTTACTCACAAAGTGACAATGATGGTAAAGGGTGTAATTGGGTTTGTGTTAGAAAACTTCTGGTTTGAGTCAATTTTATAGAGTACTTTCTGACATTGTGTATTCCTCTTGTGATCTTGGTTACTTCAAAGGCTCTCCCTTTCCTTAATAGCCTTGTGTTTAGTGCAGTGGTTTTTATGGTAGCCTCAGGAAAGCTTTTCTTATACTTCCATAAGGCAGCCTTCATGAGCTTGTGACCTGTGATGTCAGAAAGGGTTCGCCATTCAAAAGGACCTTGTGCTTGGTTTAATGTTGTCACTGTGTTGAAATTTTTGATAATATAATTGTTGAACTTGTGTTTAGACTTGTAAGTGAAATTCAGTGGAACAATGGGATATGAAGATGAACAGAGGAGATGCTCACATTATACACGTCTGTTGCATTTCATGCTGTGTCATTTGCATAGAGTATTTGCAACACCAGCAGCACAGAATTCCAGAGGACCCAGGAGTGTGGAAGCTCAGTTAGGCTCACAGTACAAGCTAAGTGTGTTACACTTCCACTGAGTTAATGGGGGTGCTGACAAGAAACCACTCTTTATGTTATTCAAGCCAGAACTTGCTTTGAATATGGAAAGGAGGCAATGGCCTTCTAAAAACCCAGAGGATCAAGGCACCCTATCATTCTTTTTACCTGTATTACTTCCCGATATTAGCCAACACTTAAGTTGAAAATGATAACTTAGAAGTAAAGGGCAACACACAGTTCGTCTTTCTTTCCGTTCTTCCTTACTCATTGATAAAATGTGCATGTGTCAAGTGAAATAAAACCAATGAGTTATTTTCTACCAACTTTTTCACTGTTTCAGTAACAGTGAAGGGCATACACAAACACAACTAAGGAATACAAATTGTGTAATTTTGGTGATTCTGTGAGAGTTAAATGTTCTTATCTTTGCGTTAAAACTGGCATCACACAGTATAAAGACAAATGGTAAAATCCATGATAATATTTTTAACTTTATTTTGTCTTTACGTATAGTAACATTAAATAGTAAAATATATTATGACAAGTTGAGAAAGAGTGTGTGGAAGAAAGAAAAGGCTTTATATTTTAGCACCTTTAATAGTAGTTTTTCATGGTTTTTTTTGAACAAGAGAACTTGTGTTTTTATTTTTCATTGGGTTCCGTAACTTATGCAGCTGGCTTTGTATTTCTAAATATTTGGAAAATATGATTGAGTGTTCCTATGTGTATACAATGGTGACAGAAACCTGGTATGAGGCATGGGAAAGTAAAGAATTTTACAAACACTTCATTGTATCCTCACAAATCCTCACAAATATTCTTGTAAATTAGGTGGTAAGATCCCTGTTTGCCAGATAAAGAAAATGAGGCCCAATGTCATAAAAAAGGTAAAAGACAAAGTCATTATTTACTCTTAAGTCTGTCTGACTCCAATTCCTACACTCTCTCTACTCTTTTCAGTGATCATATAATTAACCCTTTATTTTAATTTCTTTTAAAGTTTATTTATTTATTTTGAGAGAGAGAGAGAGAGAGAGAGAGAAAGTGAGCATGAGTGGGGGAGGGACAGAAAGAGAAGGAGAGAGAGAGAATCCCAAGCAGACTCCTCTGCACTGTTAATGTGGAGCCCAATACAGGGCTCGACCTCATTAACTGTGAGGTCACAACCTGAGCCAAAGCCAAGAGCCAGACACTTAACTGACTGAGCCACCCAGGCGCCACCTATAATTAACCTTTTAAATTGGGACACTTCTCACAATGAAATGGGATGATAATAAGAAATACTCCAAGATTATTGACATAAACTGATTTAGGAAGCAAATCAGGATGTGTGTTTACTCTAGTTCTAACCTTCTTCTTCACCTGTAGATGGCCATTGACTTATATTTTATGATTCCCACTATACCCCTAGGACAGCAGATCTTGTTGAAAACTTGTTAGAGACTTCATGATTATTTGCTGAATAAACAATTCTTTGTGGAGTAGATGCTAACTGTCAAATGGTTAAGATTTTCCTGGAAGTATAACAGTCACGTTAAACAAGGGTCGAAGTTGAAAAATCAGAAATAGATTAGAGTTGTAGGATATTTTATATTATTTAGTTTTGTGCCTCATAAACTCCAGACATTATTTCAAACAATATGGTATCAGGTTACTAAACAAATGGCAACATTAAGACCCTTTCTAGGCTTCAAGGGTTCAAAAGTTTTAGAGAGTATCATCACTAATCCTATGTTGCCATAGGATTCTTTTCCTCTGGGAGATTCAACTCCCAGAGCATTTTATGGAACATTTATGGAAGTATGAATACAATTCTAAGAGTAGCTGTTAAGAAACTTCTTATTAAATGAAATGGTTTGGGGAAAGAGTTAAGATGCTTCCTTGGTAATAAAAGATGTGATTTTCATGCCAGATGAGAGAGACAGAAGTTACATATTCTGCTAGATGGAGCTTGTAATATTTTTAAAATTTAAGCATTAAAAAAAATTGGATGCTCATAAAAATTTCTTGAGACTTACAATATTTAAGGCATGATTCTCCTTTCTTATTCTATTTCTCTCTTGCCCTAAAATTATTGAATGAGAAAACTTCCTGTCCTTCACTCTACTGATTACCATTTCTGGGAACATTGCCTCTGAATGCAGGACATACAGAAATGACATCTCACTGCTGGATGTGCTGATTCACTGGCACTAATATGTCATTTTCAGAAGCGTTCCCTCTCACAGATATTTCAGCATGGCAGATTCGTGGGTCGAAGGGTAAAAGCAGGTTACCTGTGGGTAGAAGCAGATAATGGGCATTTTATTACCCAGACATCTCTCGTTTTAAAGCTGCTATTCTCAAGGATTAGACAGATGACCTCCAGTCATGATTTTGATTCCATAAATTGAAATTGGTTTTAATACTGTTCATTGCTCACATGTGATTATGCATGAAGTTAATGTTATATGATTTTCCATCTGAGGTGATTTCTTAACCTTTTCTCTGCCTCACTCCCCTTAAGTCCACTGTATTCACATTCCCACAGGAATCTGCTATATTCCATAAAATTATTGAATAATAATGAGCACATTAAGAATATGATTTATATTTCTTTGTTATGTGTAGGATCAAGAATGCTTAATTTATAACTATCATGTTTACAGTCAGGTACTGGGATAGTACTAAGTGGTAAATATGGTCTCCATCTGGTAAAAGATAATGAATTATAACAAAGTTACAGTGCTTATTATTATAATAGCAAATCCTTCTGTAGTGCTTACTTTATGCCCTCTCTTGTCATATATTTCAAATATATATATGTCATATATTTCATACATCTATATTTCAAATATATTTATTTAAGAAATATAGTGTTTCAGGTAAAATAAAACAAATGCACATGTAATTAAAGCACAAGTAATTTTGCAGTAAGCATATGAAAAACATACAAAAATGTCAAACAAATTTGGAAGAACTGCCACTTAGCTACTAGAATCACAAAAGGGATGCTACCATGTGCTAGGCATATCGGTAACTTCCAAGAAGAGTATGAGCCTTACCTATCACTCAAAGAAATTCAGGAAACAAGACTCACACATAACATATCATTAGAGAGCCAAAGAAAACAACACATAATTTAAAATTATGTGTATATTTTTATGTTTTTGCACTTAAGAGCTTCTCCTATGTCTTATTCTCTTTATTCTTATTCTTCTCAACTTAATAAAATAGGTACAATTATTTTATTTAACAGCAAACATTAAAATTGAAGAATGAACCTTCCTGATTTAAAGCATGCGCCCATTTAAATAGATGAACCAGGAGAGTGCCGGAAGATGGCGGCGTAGGAGGACGCGGGGCTCACAGCGCGTCCTGCCGATCACTTAGATTCCACCTACACCTGCCTAAAGAACCCAGAAAACCGCCAGAGGATTAGCAGAAGGGAGTCTCCGGAGTCAAGCGCAGACTAGAGGCCCACGGAAGAGGGTAGGAAGGGCGGCGAGGCGGTGCGCGCTCCACGGACTGGCGGGAGGGAGCCGGGGCGGAGGGGCGGCTCGCCGGCCAAGCAGAGCCCCCGAGTCTGGCTGGCAAAAGCGGAGGGGCCGGACAGACTGTGTTCCGACAACAAGCGCGACTTAGCGCCTGGGAGGTCATAAGTGAACAGCTCTGCTCGGAAAGCGGGAAGGCTGGAGGACAAAGGGAGGGAGAGCTGCTGAGCCCCCGGACGGCAGAGCTCAGCTTGGCGGGGAACAAAGGCGCCAGCGCCATCTCCCCCGCCCATCCCCCAGCCAAAATCCCAAAGGGAACCAGTTCCTGCCAGGGAACTTGCTCGCTCCGCGCAAACACCCAACTCTGTGCTTCTGCGGAGCCAAACCTCCGGCAGTGGATCTGACTCCCTCCCGCTGCCACAGGGCTCCTCCTGAAGTGGATCACCTAAGGAGAAGCGAGCTAAGCCTGCCCCTCCAGCCCCCGTGCACCTTGCCTACCCACCCCAGCTAATACGCCAGATCCCCAGCAACACAAGCCTGGCAGTGTGCAAGTAGCCCAGACGGGACACGCCACCCCACAGTGAATCCCGCCCCTAGGAGAGGGGAAGAGAAGGCACACACCAGTCTGACTGTGGCCCCAGCAGTGGGCTGGGGGCAGACATCGGGTCGGACTGCGGCCCCGCCCACTAACTCCAGTTATACACCACAGCACAGGGGAAGTGCACTGCAGGTCCTCACCACGCCAGGGACTCTCCAAAATGACCAAACGGAAGAATTCCCCTCAGAAGAATCTCCAGGAAATAACAACAGCTAATGAACTGATCAAAAAGGATTTAAATAATATAACAGAAAGTGAATTTAGAATAATAGTCATAAAATTAATCGCTGGGCTTGAAAACAGTATACAGGACAGCAGAGAATCTCTTGCCACAAAGATCGAGGGACTAAGGAACAGTCACGAGGAGTTGAAAAACGCTTTAAACGAAATGCAAAACAAAATGGAATCCACGATGGCTCGGCTTGAAGAGGCAGAGGAGAGAATAGGTGAACTAGAAGATAAAGTTATGGAGAAAGAGGAAGCTGAAAGAAAGAGGGATAAAAAAATCCAGGAGTATGAGGGGAAAATTAGAGAACTAAGTGATACACTAAAAAAAAATAATATACGCATAATTGGTATCCCAGAGGAGGAAGAGAGAGGGAAGGGTGCTGAAGGGGTACTTGAACAAATTATAGCTGAGAACTTCCCTGAACTGGGGAAGGAAAAAGGCATTGAAATCCAAGAGGCACAGAGAACTCCCTTCAGACGTAACTTGAATCGATCTTCTGCACGACATATCATAGTGAAACTGGCAAAATACAAGGATAAAGAGAAAATTCTGAAAGCAGCAAGGGATAAACGTGCCCTCACATATAAAGGGAGACCTATAAGACTCGTGACTGATCTCTCCTTTGAAACTTGGCAGGCCAGAAAGGCTTGGCACGATATCTACAGTGTGCTAAACAGAAAAAATATGCAGCCGAGAATCCTTTATCCAGCAAGTCTGTCATTTAGGATAGAAGGAGAGATAAAGGTCTTCCCAAACAAACAAAAACTGAAGGAATTTGTCACCACGAAACCAGCCCTACAAGAGATCCTAAGGGGGATCCTGTGAGACAAAGTACCAGAGACATCACTACAAGCATAAAACATACAGACATCACAATGACTCTAAACCCATATCTTTCTATAATAACACTGAATGTAAATGGATTAAATGCGCCAACTAAAAGACATAGGGTATCAGAATGGATAAAAAAACAAGACCCATCTATTTGCTGTCTACAAGAGACTCATTTTAGATCTGAGGACACCTTTAGATTGAGAGTGAGGGGATGGAGAACTATTTATCATGCTCCTGGAAGCCAAAAGAAAGCTGGAGTAGCCATACTTATATCAGACAAACTAGACTTTAAATTAAAGGCTGTAACAAGAGATGAAGAAGGGCATTATATAATAATCACAGGGTCTATCCACCAGGAAGAGCTAACTATTATAAATGTCTATGCGCCAAATACCCGAGCCCCCAGATATATAAAACAATTACTCATAAACATAAGCAACCTTATTGATAAGAATGTGGTCATTGCAGGGGACTTTAACACCCCACTTACAGAAATGGATAGATCATCTAGACACACAGTCAATAAAGAAACAAGGGCCCTGAATGATACATTGGATCAGATGGACTTGACAGATATATTTAGAACTCTGCATCCCAAAGCAACAGAATATACTTTCTTCTCGAGTGCACATGGAACATTCTCCAAGATAGATCATATACTGGGTCACAAAACAGCCCTTCATAAGTTTACAAGAATTGAAATTATACCATGCATACTTTCAGACCACAATGCTATGAAGCTTGAAATCAACCACAGGAAAAAGTCTGGAAAACCTCCAAAAGCATGGAGGTTAAAGAACACCCTACTAACGAATGAGTGGGTCAACCAGGCAATTAGAGAAGAAATTAAAACATATATGGAAACAAACGAAAATGAAAATACAACAATCCAAACGCTCTGGGATGCAGCGAAGGCAGTCCTGAGAGGAAAATACATTGCAATCCAGGCCTATCTCAAGAAACAAGAAAAATCCCAAATACAAAATCTAACAGCACACCTAAAGGAAATAGAAGCAGAACAGCAAAGGCAGCCTAAACCCAGCAGAAGAAGAGAAATAATAAAGATCAGAGCAGAAATAAACAATATAGAATCTAAAAAAACTGTAGAGCAGATCAACGAAACCAAGAGTTGGTTTTTTGAAAAAATAAACAAAATTGACAAACCTCTAGCCAGGCTTCTCAAAAAGAAAAGGGAGATGACCCAAATAGATAAAATCATGAATGAAAATGGAATGATTACAACCAATCCCTCAGAGATACAAACAATTATCAGGGAATACTATGAAAAATTATATGCCAGCAAATTGGACAACCTGGAAGAAATGGACAAATTTCTAAACACCCACACTCTTCCAAAACTCAATCAGGAGGAAATAGAAAGCTTGAACAGACCCATAACCAGCGAAGAAATTGAATCGGTTATCAAAAATCTCCCAACAAATAAGAGTCCAGGACCAGATGGCTTCCCAGGGGAGTTCTACCAGACATTTAAAGCAGAGATAATACCTATCCTTCTCAAGCTATTCCAAGAAATAGAAAGGGAAGGAAAACTTCCAGACTCATTCTATGAAGCCAGTATTACTTTGATTCCTAAACCAGACAGAGACCCAGTAAAAAAAGAGAACTACAGGCCAATATCCCTGATGAATATGGATGCAAAAATTCTTAATAAGATACTAGCAAATCGAATTCAACAGCATATAAAAAGAATTATTCACCATGATCAAGTGGGATTCATTCCTGGGATGCAGGGCTGGTTCAACATTCGCAAATCGATCAACGTGATACATCACATTAACAAAAAAAAAAGAGAAGAACCATATGATCCTGTCAATCGATGCAGAAAAGGCCTTTGACAAAATCCAGCACCCTTTCTTAATAAAAACCCTTGAGAAAGTCGGGATAGAAGGAACATACTTAAAGATCATAAAGGCCATTTATGAAAAGCCCACAGCTAACATCATCCTCAACGGGGAAAAACTGAGAGCTTTTTCCCTGAGATCAGGAACACGACAGGGATGCCCACTGTCACCGCTGCTGTTTAATATAGTGCTGGAAGTTCTAGCATCAGCAATCAGACAACAAAAGGAAATCAAAGGCATCAAAATTGGCAAAGATGAAGTCAAGCTTTCGCTTTTTGCAGATGACATGATATTATACATGGAAAATCCGATAGACTCCACCAAAAGTCTGCTAGAACTGATACATGAATTCAGCAAAGTTGCAGGATACAAAATCAATGTGCAGAAATCAGTTGCATTCTTATACACTAACAATGAAGCAACAGAAAGACAAATGAAGAAACTGATCCCATTCACAATTGCACCAAGAAGCATAAAATACCTAGGAATAAATCTAACCAAAGATGTAAAAGATCTGTATGCTGAAAACTATAGAAAGCTTATGCAGGTAATTGAAGAAGATATAAAGAAATGGAAAGACATTCCCTGCTCATGGATTGGAAGAATAAATATTGTCAAAATGTCAATACTACCCAAAGCTATCTACACATTCAATGCAATCCCTATCAAAATTGCACCAGCATTCTTCTCGAAACTAGAACAAGCAATCCTAAAATTCATATGGAACCACAAAAGGCCCCGAATAGCCAAAGTAATTTTGAAGAAGAAGACCAAAGCAGGAGGCATCACAATCCCAGACTTTAGCCTCTACTACAAAGCTGTCATCATCAAGACAGCATGGTATTGGCATAAAAACAGACACATAGACCAATGGAATAGAATAGAAACCCCAGAACTAGACCCACAAACGTATGGCCAACTCATCTTTGACAAAGCAGGAAAGAACATCCAATGGAAAAAAGACAGTCTCTTCAACAAATGGTGCTGGGAGAACTGGACAGCAACATGCAGAAGGTTGAAACTAGACCACTTTCTCACACCATTCACAAAAATAAACTCAAAATGGATAAAGGACCTGAATGTGAGACAGGAAACCATCAAAACCTTAGAGGAGAAAGCAGGAAAAGACCTCTCTGACCTCAGCCGTAGCAATCTCTTACTCGGCACATCCCCAAAGGCAAGGGAATTAAAAGCAAAAGTGAATTACTGGGACCTTATGAAGATAAAAAGCTTCTGCACAGCAAAGGAAACAACCAACAAAATTAAAAGGCAACCAACGGAATGGGAAAAGATATTTGCAAATGACACATCGGACAAAGGGCTAGTATCCAAAATCTATAAAGAGCTCATCAAACTCCACACCCAAAAAACAAATAACCCAGTGAAGAAATGGGCAGAAAACATGAATAGACACTTCTCTAAAGAAGACATCCGGATGGCCAACAGGCACATGAAAAGATGTTCAACGTCGCTCCTTATCAGGGAAATACAAATCAAAACCACACTCAGATACCACCTCACGCCAGTCAGAGTGGCCAAAATGAAGAAATCAGGAGACTATAGATGCTGGAGAGGATGTGGAGAAACAGGAACCCTCTTGCACTGTTGGTGGGAATGCAAATTGGTGCAGCCGCTCTGGAAAGCAGTGTGGAGGTTCCTCAGAAAATTAAAAATAGACCTACCCTATGACCCAGCAATAGCACTGCTAGGAATTTATCCAAGGGATACAGGAGTACTGATGCATAGGGGCACCTGTACCCCAATGTTTATAGCGGCACTCTCAACAATAGCCAAATTATGGAAAGAGCCTAAATGTCCATCAACTGATGAATGGATAAAGAAATTGTGGTTTATATACACAATGGAATACTACGTGGCAATGAGAAAAAATGAAATATGGCCTTTTGTAGCAACATGGATGGAACTGGAGAGTGTGATGCTAAGTGAAATAAGCCATACAGAGAAAGACAGATACCATATGGTTTCACTCTTATGTGGATCCTGAGAAACATAACAGAAACCCATGGGGAGGGGAAGGAAAAAAAAAAAAAAAAAAAAAAAAAAAAAAGAGGTTAGAGTGGGAGAGAGCCAAAGCATTAGAGACTGTTAAAAACTGAGAACAAACTGAGGGTTGATGGGGGGTGGGAGGGAGGGCAGGGTGGGTGATGGGTATTGAGGAGGGCACCTTTTGGGATGTGCACTGGGTGTTGTATGGAAACCAATTTGACAGTAAATTTCATATATTAAAAAATTAAAAAAAAAAATAAAAAAAAAAAAAAATAAATAGATGAACCAAAGCAAATAGTAAAAGTAATGAGCATTTGTTATATGCGTACCATACTGATACTCTCTATCATACTAGGTATCATTTACTTAAATCCAAAACAGTTCTATGATATAGGCATATAACCGGGAAACCAGAATTTATAGAAGTTAAGCAATTTGTATCCAAAATAGTGCAGCTCTTAATAGGAGGACTGACATTGAACACAGGCTGGGTTACTTGAGAGGTCTCCTTCATGATCACTCTTTAATTCCCTATTCAGATGTTCTCTTAATGTAAACTGGGGACGTAACACAATGGCCTTACATTCACACCTGTTGTTGCTGGGAACATGACTGTCAAAATGGAGAGAAGTCTATGATTCCAAACAGTAAAATGGTTCCTAAAACTTTGTCTTGCTCCCTAACCCCTGTCATCTGGCAAGGCATTTCAGCTTAAATATCTGTTTCTTTCAGAAGCTTTCCCTTACATAACCATGTCAGTTGTCACCATTACTAACAAAGCACTTGGAATTACTCTGTCAAGCACTTGACAGGCTACATTGCATTTTTTTAATTAAAAGATTGGACTTTCTATCAAACACAAGTGAGAAGACTGTCCTAAAGATTATCAGCCAATGTGGGTATTGGCATATCTTGATGATGATTCATGTGAGTGAAATTCCCTAGCAACCTTTTCTTGCTTATGGAAACATGAATATCACCAGGAGTTTGAAGGTCCATCAACAATGCAACTGAAGTTCCCACTTTGAAAGTCCATCAACAATGTTATTTAAGATTTGATCTGTACAGGAAAATATGGCAGGCCATCGTGGCGATAGGAATAGTGTATGCGTTATTGAGCAACATTAGGAAAATAAATGAAATTCATAACTAAAATTTCTCCTATAGGAAATGAGTACAATAACAATATTCACCTTATAGATTCATTGTGTTTATATTTTTATTAAATGAGACTGTTTGATTAAAGTAATTTGGAATTACTGCCTCATAGTAAACAAATGAAACAAGGTATTCTTATTACAGTACTATTCCTATCATAAAGTTGTGTGCTTCTCTATAAATGTGGTATCTTACATGAAAAGCTTAGCAAGTAATCCTGCCAGGAGATTATAAGGCCCTAATAACATCATAATAAATAAAAATCTCATGGTGTGGAGATTGGTTTGCAATTTATTAATTTACGATGAGAATAATAACTGTCAGACCAATTACACTATTTATGTTGCCATGATCTGCAAATGATAATTGAAAGCAAATTTGTTAATGTGTCATTAGATATTAAGCCATATTTGGACAGAAATTGATTGTCATCATATTCCTATCATCCAGTGATTAGTGCCAATGCATAGTTTTGAAAGAATAAATAGAATGGGTTTAACGTAACCCAGACAAAAATAAGCTACCATGTGGTCTGTGTTGCATCAGTATTCAAAAGAAATACCAATTCAATCCCGAGGAAAACAATTTGAATTGCATGACATACGGTATAACGTCAAAATATCCCCTCCCTTTCTTTTGGCAATTCCTAGAAAATATTCTCTTTCTTACCTTCTCATAAATTTCTACTCGAACTCTTTACCTTAATGTTTTCTTCGTTATTTTCCTGCTTTCTAACATGCATCCCCTTTTCCTACCTTCATAGGCTATCATTTTCTTTGGACATCTGCTTTTAATATTTCTAATTGGGAAGAATCCTAAAATGCTTATTTTCTCTCTCTGTTAAATAACCATTATCTCCTGAAAATCAGAGAACCATTTGTACTTTTTTGCTACCCAGAAGTTCTCCACAGCCTAGCTGTGCCTTCTCCTTTTTCTTCATCTACCTCTCCCCACTTCCCACCCTCTTCCAGGTTGAAGTTGGGTTTCTCTCAGATGTGGATGGGGAAAATGTGCATGCAGCTCATCCTGCTGGTGTCTCTCATGGTGTAATACAGCCAAAGCAGATGTTGGAAAATTTGAGCTATTAGAGTAGCAAATGTATCTGAAGCTGGGTTTAATGCTTCCTAAACTCACCAGAGCTAATTCTTCTGCAAGAAAAAATAATGTAAAAGGATCCTTGGCTACTAATTATTTCTCTTTTTTGCAGCTGAATAAAACAAGGACCTCTACATTCTAACCCATAAAATTTCTAGTAAGTTCCAGTTTGTGATTCAATCGTTCTTACATTATCTGGGGGTTCTCTGGAACACTATGGGATTAGCACCACATTAGCCAAAGCAATTTCTTTGTGATCAAATGTTGCCTCTCAATAAAAACAAACAAATCAGGGGGTGTAGTTCCTAACTCAAAATGGTATTGAACTTATCTTTTGTTTGACTTTGAGCAACAGTATTTACCCTTGCCTATTACAACTTCAGTTATTGTTATCTGATATGAGAAGAGTGAGTTATGTCTGCATTCATGTTGTGTCCCTGACTATTTGGATGTTTCAAGTCCATGATTCCCTCAGATATCTCTAAGAGTCCTAAGACCCATAAAGAATTACTGATCATCCAAGTCTCTTATTTGCCTGAATCCTGTGGTTTCTGTTGTTGTTGTTTTGCTTCCTTTCTCAAAACAGTACCCTATCCCTCTAGTTAAACTGCTACAAACTCTTAAAGCATAAAGTCCTTAGAACAATAGTTTTCACCTAGAAATGAAGTTGTGAATATCCTTCAAGTATCCTCAAAACTCTCCACCATGAAATATACTCTTTCTGTGTGGTCAAAGTGTCCATCAAAGAAACAGAAGTCCTTAGGAATTTGAGTAAATAGTGTATACTCTAATGCTGGAAGTAAAAAGTCTCACTTGCTTTCCCACATATTTCAAACTTTGAGACCTGCTCTGATAAGCATTTCACTAGCATTTTCCAACCAGCCACTTTTCATCCATTGAAAAGTGTTCTTCATAATTATTTTTAGGTCTTGTAACAAGGCAACAGTGTAATTTTACCTATAGTTGTAAGGGCTGCACAATCTATTGTTTCCCAGTGACAACCTGTTTTCCAGTAGTTGTAGAATAATCCTGGAGAGATGGATTGAATATGACTGCTACCCAATTTATTTTTCTTAAGAAAATGGAAGTCAATGAATGTTAGGCTGAAATTCAATTTCTAATTGAAAATTCTATGGGAAATTCTCATGAGCTTTTCCAATTATGTGAATTTATATAAGTGCATAAATTTAATAATCTGGTATATTCTATTCTGAACAGAGCATTTTTTCCAAAATTATAAATTTTTAATGTTTATTTTGAGAGAGAGAGACAAAGCATGAGAAGGGGAGGGGCAGAGAGAGAAGGACAGAGAGAATCTCAAGCAGGCTCTGCTCTGTTAACATGGGGCTTGACATGGAACCCAACATAGGACTCAATCCCATGAACTGTGAGATCCTGACCTGAGCCAAAATCAAAGGTTATACACTTAACCAACTGAGGCACCCAGGAGCCCCTCCAAAATAGAAATCTCCAACTTCTCTTCTAAGACATTATGCTTAAGTTTTCTCAATTGCACTTCTGTTGCACCGTAAATCCAACCTCCATCCGAGAATGATTAAGAGTGTGCTCATGGCTTGTCGTTGTGCTGACAAAATTATCTGTGGATCAGCTAAATGTTATACATATTAAATGGAAAATTCATAGTAGTAACTTCTTTTTTTTAATGTTTATTTGTGGGCTTTTTGTTTGTTTTTTTAGAGAGAGAGAGAGAGCACAAGGGGGGGGGGCGGGGTAGAGAGAGAGGGAGACACAGAATCTGAAGCAGGCTCCAGGCTCTGAGCTGTCCGCACAGAGCCCGACGCAGGGCTTGAACCCACAGACTGCGAGATCATGACCTGAGCTGAAGTCAGACGCTCAACCAACTGAGCCACCCAGGCACCCCATAATAGTTACTTTTAGAGTGTATCCTACATAAAAGTGGATCGTCTCAATACTACCCAAATATGAGGTTGCATTACGAGTTTTATTATTTAAGAAGTATTTTAAATGATTTTAGACTTCTGCTCTTGGGAATGGTGAATTAGCTTATTTCAGACCAGCCCTCCCATTATAAAGCCTCAACAAATATAAGAAAAATCTCTCTTTGAGAGTACTGGAGAGCAAGCAGTGAAAGACAGAAACAGGAAGAGCTAAAACATTTGAAAGGAGATAAGCACACTGAGGGGATTCTAGCTACATGTAGCTTCTCTACTGAGGGCATTTGTCAGTTCTTCCCTTACATAGAATATTAAACTCAAACAGAAAATAAAAGTTTTATGGGATAAGAAGTCATAGGTCAAAGTTTGGGACTTCTGTAGCCAATATGCTAAGGTCAAAATTCTGAAAAGGAGGGTGATACAGAGAAAGGAGGCACCCAGGCTTGCAAACAAGCACCTGCTCGTGATTTTTACCTATGCAGTATGAGATTCACAGATGAAAGCAAGAGTGGGAAAGATGACAGACTGAACACAAATTTGGACAACTGCTCAGTTTTGGACTAAGGTGTTGGCATAAGGACATACAAATAGACCAGTGGAACAGAAAAGAAAATCCAGAAACGGGTTTCCAATGGCACAACACTTTCTATTTCACAAGAGAATAAAAACAGAGGTCCCCAGGCCTTATGCCAATGAGGAGCACAGGCCAAGTCTTGACTCAGGGCAGATTTAGGGCTCATTTGGGGCTCCCTCATTCACTGTCAAGGTCTGGGATGCTCTGGGAAGGAGGATGTTAGCCAGGCTTGGCCAAGCAGTAAGTGCCTATTGAGGTGGGTGTGGAGATATTTGGAAATATTTGTTTCTTAGCTCAAATAAAGTCCAGTTTGTGTGCATGTATGTGTATATATTCCCTATACATAATGTGTGGAGAAGGAAATATTTTCATGAAAAGATGCTGGAGCAATTGCCTAATGTCTGGGAAAAAATAAATCTAGAACCATACCTCATGGTGTACACAAAAAGCAGTTTGAGATGAATCATGGCTTTAAACCTAAAGAGTAAAAATATAGTTTTTTGCACAGAAAAAGACCTTAGTTATGTATTGTAGGAAAATATAGATGATACAGGGTATCAAAACAAAAAAACAGGACAGAATTATGAATTGGACTTAAAAATTTCTGCTCTTTACAAGGCAATTAAGAAAATTAAAAAAAAAGCATGCCATAAGACTGAGAAAATAAAGTTAATACATATGTCTGACAGAAGTTTGTATCCAAAATAGATAAATAATCCCTACAAATCTACATTAAAAAGTTAAAATCTCAATATACAAATAAGCAAAACTTAAGCAACTACTTCATAAAATAAGATATAGTAATGACCAATAAACACAGAAAAGAGTGCTCTCATCATTATTTGTCATCAGGGAAATACGAATTAAAATGGCACTGTGATATCATTATACACCACTAAATGGTTAAAATCGGAAAAGTTGGCAAATCCAAGCCTTGGCAAGAATGAGGAGGAACTTTGGATCTCTCGTACATAGTTGGTAGTGATGTGCACTGTTTAGCAGTAATGTAAATAACTTGGCATATTTTTATAATAATAAATTTGCAAATACCCCATAAACTGTCTGTACCACTCTTATGAATTTTCTTCAAGAAAAAGGGAAACACAAGTCCACCAGAAGATCTGTATAAAATATTTATAGCAGTTTTATTTTAATTAGACTCAAAGTTGAAATGGTATATTCACACAAGTCAAGGTCTGTAAGAAGATATGAACTACTGATACATGCAGCAGTCTAAATGAGAAAAAAGAAGCCAGCCACAAAACCGTATGAACTGTAGAATTCCCTTTATATAGTGTTGTGGGAACTAAATTATTGTTCTAGAAATCATCTCTCTCATCAGTTCTGTCGGAGTCGACAGGAATTGGATAGAAATATCTAGGAGTGGGGTGCCTGGGTTAAGCTTCCAACTTCGACTCAGGTCATGATTTCGTGGTTCATGAGTTCAAGCCCCGTGCAGGGCTCTATGCTGACAGCTCAGAGCCTAGAGCCTGCTTCAGATTCTGTATCTCCCTTTCTTTTTGCCCCTCTCCCATTTGTGCTCTCTATCTCTCGTCTCTCTCTCTCTCAAAAATAAATATAAATATTTTAAAAAATTTAAAAAAAGAAATATCTAGGATAAATGACAATTTTCTATCTCCTACTTTGGGGACTGATTGCATGGGTATATGTTTGTCAAAATTCATTAAACTACACTCAAGATTTCTGCAATTTTGTGAATTGCAATAAAAAGATTATTGGGAAAATATTATTTTTAATGTTTTACAATTCTATATCTAAGTCTTCCAAGGGGATCCAGAGAATACTATTGTATGGTGCAAAGGATAACCGTAAGGGTATTTTTTACCCATCCATATCCCTAAAGTCTGCAGAACACCTGAGTCAGAATTCCATCCTGTATTCTTGTCCCCCTTTTAAAAATTCTTGTCCCCTATTTCTACTTCTCTGTTGTATTTTCAGCTATAAGCAGCTCCATATTTTTTCTTATGGTAATTAATTTATCCTCCTTGAATCTTTCCATTTTGAAGCTTTATTCTTTAGCAAACAAAAGTCCATGCCTATAATTTTTTTCAAACAGCCAAGGAATCTTTCTCCACAGAGAACTGGGCCAGAAGAATGGATTGAATGCTCTCTGTCCAAGCACAGATAAAACAGTATCAAAATGGTGCTCATGAAACATTTTGTCATGGTAAAAGATGTTTAATGAATTTAATGGTTAATGGCATTGGGCTCAGATCAGCCATAGGAAGAGTTAATACAAAAGATACTGAGTTGGTACCCAAAGTTTTCCTAAGGGTTTTAGATAAGGTTTGGTGGGCACCACCAATGTTTTTTTATGTGCCACTCTACTTTTTCTAAATGCCACAAGTGAAGTACCTGGAGACTGACATTTTCTTTTCCGTTATTTTGTTCATATCCTTAATGTTAATTTTGTATAATTTCCCCCAGGTGTATCACCAGCCTCTGCAGTGCCTTTGTGGAAAGAAGAAAAAGGTTACCTTCTGGAAGATGCAGCCCTGTAAGTGCATGGTTTGGTGGGCAGTGAAATTGCAGCGTGTAAGAATGTCTCTTTGGTAGAGGAAGACCTGCACTGGAGCACGAGGTATGTGGATTATGAATTAAATTTTACCCCCACATGTCCTTTCATGTAGGTCCTTTGTGCCATGTGCAAAGTGCACAGATATTCATAGCAACTCCACCTTGGCTCTTTCAGTGACATGTTTTTCCTTCTACCCTAACACTTATATACTCTGTATCAATTTGAGTTCTTGGCTGCAAATAAGAGAAATAACCTAGCTTCAAAGTAATGTTCAAAGTAATGGCTACACTGCTGATTAAAAAACATACATGTGTATGTATCCTTTCTGCTAATTTATTTCATTAGGGCTAAATGAAATTCATATCCATGTATTAAATGGATCTTTCTCTTTACTACTTTCCCTTTATTGATTTAGAGTAGTTGTTTGTACTTCAAGCATGGGAGATCCAAGCTTCTCCCTGTCTGTGTCTCTGAAGATTTAGTAGTAAGACCTTCAATTCTTTCATGCATCCCACCTATCGTAATGTGTCTTGATTATAAATGGTATTGGAAATAACGAGTATGGTTTAATTAGATCTAACTTTATTGTTTTGTACTTTAAATGATTTTTCTATGTAAATATTTCAGTCTCCCTTCTCTATCTTAAATGCCTATAAACTTTGTCAGAACTAAGTGTTGATAATCACACATAACTTTATTTAAAAAAATGAAAATCGGGGTGCCTGATCAGTCAGTTAAGCCTCTGACTCTCGGTTTCAGCTCAGGTCATGATCTCACTCTTCATGGGTTCAAGTCCTGCATCAGGCTCTGTGCTGACACTGAGGGACCTGCTTGGGAATCTCTCTCCCTCCCTCTCTCTCTCTGTCCTTCCCCTGCTCACGCACTTCTCTCTCTTTTAACATAAATAAATAAACGTCAAAAAAATCAAAATCTCAAGAACTTTAGTGCCATTAAAATGAAAGATGGAGGGCTGGGAGATGGCCAGCCTGCTTGTGAGGGTTTCCGCAGGCCAGGCCTGCTGCTGTACAGATGTGGGGCTGGTGGGGCTGTGGCCTCTGCCCCTGGGGTGGCTTGGGCAGCAGTGTCCTAGATGGGAGACAGGACGTGGGTCCCTATTCTGATTCTGCTGCTCCAGTGGATCAGGTCTGTCGCTGGCTAAGGTTTGGGGCAAAGGATGGGTCTCTGTCCTTGGCTCTGTGGCTGCTTCTGTGACTGATTGAATACACCGTGCCCTGGGTGGGGGCCGTGGAGTGGCTCCCCCAGCTAGGTCTCTACTAGGCTGTCTCTTTCCTGGTCCTTTCGCTGACGAGAGCAGACATTTTGTTTGCTTTGGTCTACAGCCTTTGTTGCTTCCAGCTGGCAGGCGTCCCTGATGCCTGGTTTGGGGTCTGTGAGAGATAAAAAGAAAACCCAAGTTGCTCAGGGCTGGGATACCATCCTTGGCTTTACATTTTTCAGAGTTCTGAGTCCATTTATGATTGTCTGTTGAATTATTTACAGGACTTTGATGAATTTAGAGGGAAGGAGCCAGAAAAGCGACTCTATGTCATCTTGCAACAATAAGCTTTTTAAATAAGATTCGGGTTACAGTGCGTTGTCGAGCAATTTTAGAAACTTCAGTGTCTTCCATCCTGGCCATTTCTCATTGCCCAGATTTTATCAGTAATTTATTTTTAAAAAGTTAGTTCTTCTGGGTCTTTATTCATTAAAATATTCAAAACCTTTTTATCTAATTACAGAATATTTTGTTAGTATAATTTTATCCTTTTCTGCTACAGCTGTTCATATTTATACTAATATTTATGCAAGATATATTTCATTATCCCATTTAGGCAAACATTGTGATAATTATGTGTCTGATAATTAAATGTCTTCTTAACTAAGCCCTAGCAGTTATAATAAATTCAGCTGAGTGATTGACTCTGGGATGAGTACATATGCAGGAGAAGACCATTTGGCTTTGTTTATTAATACATCAGATAAGCTGCCTTTTGACATCCTAATAGAGACAATATTTCTCTTTTGCTTTAAAAATGAATGATTTAGCCTTCTACAGCATAAAAGATTACATTGACTCTGAGCTGACCTAGGTAGCAAAAGGTGAACATATTTGCTTTGTAAATTTGACCAAGTATGAGGACAAGTTTTACTTACAGCACGAATGGCTTCACTAATACTGAGGCAAATGAGACTTGCCTCCAAGCTTTGCCAAAGCTTTAAAGTCAACTTTTAAACAATGGAGTTTTCTAATGTAAAATGCATTTGATTACAAGTGTCAGGCACAGATAAACCACACCTGCCGTATATAAATTAGTATGCATTGGGTAACAAAGACTTTGCTAATCTGAGCAAGAAGAATTGTATTCCGATCATTTTAAGGTTAGCAGTAAGGTAGCCCCCTTTTACAGAGAGCTAATAATGGAGGAACTTGGATAGGGTAGTGAGTGGGCTGTACAGGGCACATGAGCACCGTCATCAGGGCACATGAGTCCCCTTCCAAAGGTATGGAGATACTGTATAGAAATCCACTGTCATGCAAAATCCATAGGCTTATGAGGAAGTCTGCTTTGTTAACTAAAAGTGAACAGAATCCTTTAAAGGAAAGATTCAATTTTGAGCTTTTTGATTGCTACTGATCTCTCCCTTTCACAGCCCCATCAGAATAGGATTGCTCAGAAGGTACTTGTAGTAGACTGAATTATGGCCCTCCAGTAATGTCTGTGCCCTACTTTTGGAATCTGTGAATATGTTACTTTACAGAGCAAAAGGGATTTTCAGATGTGATTAATTTAAGGAGCTTGAGATGAGGAAGATTATCCAGGTAGGAACAATGTAATCTCACAAGAGTCCTTATAAAAGGGAGGCAGGGAGGTCACAGAGAAAAAGAGAGATTTAAATCATGCTTGGTTTGAAGATAAACCGTGAGCCATGAGCTAAGTAATGTAGGCAGCCTTTAGAAGCTGGAAAAAGTCCTGCTGGCACACTTCAGACTTCTGACTTCCAGAAATGTAAGATAGTAAATTTGTTTTGTTTTAAACCACTAAGTTCACACTAAGTTTTTACAGCAGCAGCATGAAAGCAATACAGCCCTCTACAACCAACCAGTAGAGTTTGCCATGAAAAAAGGTTTGACCGAGTCTTTACATTTCCAGGAATTCATTCATTTGTATTTACTTGATTTATGTGTACATTTACACATACAAATTTGTGTACATTTATATATATATATTTTTGCTTTGAAGTTTTGTACTTTTCTATGGACTTTTTTTTTTTACTCTGAGTATAAGTTATTTTTAAAAATAGAAAACAAGTGCTATTTTGACACATAAAATTGAAAGAACATTTCAGTCGTGCGGGGGTATGTCGGTTGTGGAAACACGAAGTAAGGAATCCTATTCAATAATATTTAAATACAATCATCTTTCTTTAGCAGGGGCAATCCTAATGTCAAGAAATACTTAAAAAAAATCTCAACAAAGCAATTTGAATATTATTCTCTCTCAGGGGCACCTGGGGTGGCTCACTCTGTTAAGCTCAGGTCACGATCTCGCGGTTCATGACTTCCAGCCCCTCATCGGGCTCTGTGCTGACAGCTCAGAACCTGGAACCTGCTTTAGATTCTGTGTCTCCCTCTCTGTCTGCCCCTCCCCTGCTCACTCTCTCTCTCTCTCAAAAATAAATAAACATTAAAAAAAATTAAATATTATCCTCTCTTTGACTGGAATTCTTAGGCAGTACCTTAGTAGAACTTTTTTTCTTATGTATGCCAGAAGCCTCGTACAAGTATGTTCATGGCAATATTATCACAAATTCAAGTAACTGGACACTACTCAGATCACCACCAACAGAAAAATAAATGTATTAACTCTGGTATGGATTACTGTGCAGCAGCAAAAATGAATTCACTTCAGCTAAACACAACCAGAACATGATGAAAAATGAAAATACAAGTCAGAGATTTCATATGATTCCTTTTGTATGATGTTCAATACATAGACAACTGAAAATATCATTTATAATACCAATGTTTGTGGGGAAAATATTCAGAAAAGTCAGGGAAATGATAAAATATTTAATATGGTGGTTAACGGAAGAGAAGAAACTGTATCAGGGATCAGTGGAGGTTACACAAAGAAATTCCCATGTTAAGGTAATTTTCTCCTTTAAATTGATGTGTTTTACTGTACTGTAAGCCTTTATACTTCATACATAGTTTATAGGCTGTTTTTATCTACTCAATATTTGGTAAAAATTGTATAAAAACCTTAATTTATTAAAACTACAGGCTCTGTGAACATGAGCGGTTTGGGGTAAACTGTAGTAATATTTATTTATTTATTTTTTAACCCAAGAGACTTCCTACTGTTATTGTTTTGTTTTGGAAAAAAGATAATTCTTAAAATATTTCAATGAATTTCCAAATAATTTTTTAATGTTATGATAGTGACTTTGAGGTTTAATTTCTATTATATAGTGGTACAACGATATGAACTTATATTCACTCCTCCAAATTTATCAGTGTCCTTCTTTTAGGTTAATAATTGGTCAGTTTTTCACATCCTTTGCCATGAGACTGTTATGTTTAGGGTACGACATGCATTTTGTATAGTTGTTAGATCGAACTGTTAGTTATATTTCCAGATGTTCTACATTCATATTTAGCTTTGAGTTTAAGACAATGAATGTCCTAATATTTCTACACCTATGATGTTTTTTAGTTTATTTTAATTTGTAGCACTTTTAAATATTTTTTCATTTATGCATAAGAATTCATGACTACTATAGCATCTTCTCTTTTTCCCATTTTTACGTATACTATTTTGGTCTTATTTCTGAGGTGACTGTCGGTTTTATTTATTTATTTATTTTTTAATTATTTTTTAACGTTTATTTATTTTTGAGACAGGGAGAGACAGAGCATGAACGGGGGAGGGGCAGAGAGAGAGGGAGACACAGAATCAGAAGCAGGCTCCAGGCTCTGAGCCGTCAGCCCAGAGCCCGATGCCGGGCTCGAACTCACGGACCACGAGATCGTGACCTAAGCTGAAGTCGGACGCTTAACCGACTGAGCCACCCAGTCGGTGCCCCTGGTGCCCCTGACTGTCAGTTTTAAACACCATTTTTTTATTTTTTAAATTATTTCCGTTTGCCCATATTTGTCCCTTAACACTTATAAGTCACTTTAATTTGATCTCAAATTGACAGTTTTATTTGGAGGGTGAATTTTAAACTGGATTCTGTTCCTTTTATCAGTTTGTTACTCAGTATTCACTATATGTGTCAAAAATATTTTTACATTTCTGGCATGTGGATTTCAACTTTCTCTGATATCCATTGTGAGTTTTCAATTTTCATTTGCCCCCCTCCACTCTTTTTGTAACGTTGTTTGTTGTTTGAATGTGGTAAGGGTGAGTGTGGAATTTTCTCTAAGTTTCTATAAGTACTAATTTAATTGAAGAAAGTCCAACAAATGACAAGACTTGTATTTGGGTGTCCATTTGCTGGACACTGTGCAATCTGGAATGATTAAAATATTAATCTTGCCTCATCTGCTGGTAGTAGACACCTAAATATTATCTCAGTTATGACACCTTTGAAGTAAAGTTTAAATATTCACTATAAATAAATATTGGATTCATGCCTCAATCATAACTCGCTATGAAAAGAAATTGTCCCTGACACAATAACTAGAATCATTTGTTATTTAACTTCTTAGTTTTCCTGAAGATAACCCTCATCCTTTGTAGACCTCAGGTGAGTATGCTTATTCTACATCACTTTTCCCTTTCTTCATGAGTCTTTCCCAGCCCTGCTCTAACTGCCTCAAATTATTTTAACGAAAGCAACAAACCTCTGAGTATTCTCTAATTCCTCCCTGCTCTCATTCATGTGCTTATACTTATGTTTTAGATCTTCTATAGCTTTAAAATTCGTTGTTTGACTCCATAGTCTACAAGGATTAAGGGCTACATCATCCCCTCCCTTTACTAGGCTACAAATTGAGTTTGGGGTGATAGTGATTTGGATGAACCGAGTTGAGCTTAATATCTGGCAGTACGAATTAGATTTAAATTCTCCCTGCCTCTCTCTATCTCTCTCTCTCTCTCTCTCCCTATCTTTATCTCTATCTCTATTTCCATCTCATATCTTCTTTGTCTCTCTCCCCACTCAATTCCCATGTAAGCTATAACTCCTATTAATTGACATTAGATGTTCAAAGGAACATCAAATATAACTTATTAGTAGTCACCCAAATGCAAATCTCTAAGCATTTCAGGAAAGCAAGCCTATATCTGTGATTCAGGTTCTATCTGTGTAAATGAATGAGAAGGAGAAATATTCGTAACTTTTATGGTGTCACCTCTTCACAGAAATGAGAAAAGACTGCCAGCTCAGCTGGAGAGCATTGCACAAAGCAAAGAGATTCTTTTCCTCTTCTACTTTAATATGTAGTTTCTGCTGTCTATAAAGAGGGATTTTCTCATGCAACAAGTTAAAATGGACCTGCTACAGTCACATTTAGTGTAATTTTTGAATTCAGACTAAGTTCAAAGCAGTTGATTCTGTTAACACACAAAATATCCTAAAATGTAAGAAAAATTAATAAATACAATAAAATATAGCTGCATATAGACAATTACTCACTTAAAAAAATACGTACTTTCCATATTAAACCTACCCCCACCCCTGTCAGGTGACATCAAACTCTGGCAAAACTAGTTTGTCCCACTTGATGCTTACAACTTAAATATTGAGTACAAAATATTCGCAGCATATTGACAAGCTTATCACTTGCTTCTCCGCTGAACAGCATGTACAGCCTTTAACTAATCCTTCTCAGCTCTGAAGAACAAACTGTAAGAATCAGTCAATATTTTGTCATTTCAGTATTACTACATTTGCCCACAAAATCCTACACAGATGGAGATAAAAGCTCTCCTACAAGCAAAGAGGGCATTTTTTCCTTTGCCACAAAATATTGATGAAGTGCTTTATTGAGGTGGAGATCTCATTAATTATTTGATTTACAGAAAATGAAGGCAGAGGGAAATGAGTGCCCTGGCTAATACCATGATGTACCATCTTGAGACTTAAGATCTTTTTAATGTATTCATCAGAGGTGCATCTGAAAGGGGAAAGAGTGAGCTGAATGGGTCCATTAATTTAATTGAAGCAAGCTCAGACAAGAGATAAAACATCCCAGCCGGCTTCTTTTCATGCAGCATGAGCACTGTAGTAAACAGGCAGAGATCCAAACACACCAAAAAAAAATAAAGGTACATGGAGACTCTAGAGACTTCAAGGCCATGTAATATCAACAGATGCAGAGGTGAATAAACCCTGAAGAGGCCCTCTCTTCATATACCACCATGTCAGTGTTCCACGGGCACTGTCTAGGCTTTATTATGAAACTCTGAATGACTCGGAGGTTACATGTAAGTAATTTAGACTTCCTAAGGCAAAGTTACATTTGTTCTTTTTCTTTTTTTCCCCAAACTTCTGAGAAATAGACTCCATCTCCTGCTCTTGAAAGGAAGAGATGGAAGAGGGGAAATGGACTTCCACTGATCTCAGAAGCATCTTTAAATGATGTTGCTCTTTTCAGCTATCTGTTTTTGAAATGTAACAGTCAGAAAATTCTTTTAGTCCTGAAGAGGTTGGGGCCTCTCCATGCACTCAACATTTGTTGTCAGCGGTCAGCATAAGGGTACACAGCACATTAATTCAGCCCTTGGCTGTGCACAAGGACACAAAACAACCAAGGCAAGTGTCCCAACTCAACACAGAGCCTGTCTGTTGCAAGTTATTTCATCTGATAAAAGATAATTTCCTGTGTTTAATCAAAATTATATCTTTAGATATTCACCAGTCATTAAATATCATCCTTTAGAGGTAAAATCACAATGTATGCGTTAAAAGTCATTAGTGAGTATTAAACTAAATACTGTGTATAGTTTTCCATGAAAATGTTAGAAAAAACTTAGCATTGAAAATGCTGTTGCCAAACAAATTTTCAGTGCCCGAAAATAAATGAAGTTTGTAAGAGAAACAGGCATCTTTTAGTCAAATTAGATTCTCCTCAATATCACAATTTTAATGGCAATAATAAGCATGACAAAAATACTTTGGTGTCTTGGATTGTAAATGTAAAACCAGTGACAGAAAATAGGCATTTTCATAATGACATCAAAGATATATTTTCAGACCTATAAATTATGATTAAATTTTGGATATCAATTTTACAACCTCATTCCTTAAAATCAAGTAGTTTTAGGAAGAAGAAGTAAACACTCTAACACTTGAAAGCATTATTTTTTTCATTTTTTACCATGCCTATGAGGCATTTCAGTTTTTAAAAAAGTTTCACTATTTTTTATTCTTCAAATGATGACATTGTTTTCTTTCTTATACATGGAAACTGCTTCTTTCTTACCTTAAAATTTATTTTATCTGCAGAACGCATTTTTAAATAGATTTTTTTTTAATTTTTTTTTAATGTTTATTTATTTTTGAAGGAGAGAGAGACAGAGTGTGAGCAGGGGAGGGGAAGAGAGAGAGGGAGACACAGAATCGGAAGCAGGCTCCAGGCTACGAGCCATCAGCCCAGAGCCCGACGCGGGGCTCAAACTCACAAACCGAGAGATCATGACCTGAGCCGAAGTCGGACGCTTAACCAACTGAGCCACCCAGGCGCCCCTAAATAGATTTTTATGTGGATTAGGAGTATATAAAGTAGGTTAGATAATAGTTGTTATTTAAGTATATAAATTTTACAAGTCCAATATTACAAGTGATTCTAAGGAGTTAAAATGTGTTTTATATTTGAGTAACTTACTTTTTGAATCATCAAAATCAGTGGGAGAAAACTAAGAGGAAGCTATTAACATGCTTTTTGAGACTCCTGAAGTGGTTAAGCAGCACCCTGTCTCATCCTGTTCTTCTGAGACCACACAAGTGCAAGATCCGAGCAGAACAAGTACAGTAGCACTTTCCAGATAACACCTCTGAGAACAGAGCAGGCCCTTTGCACAGACTCAATCACTGAACAACTCCTGATAGATTTTGTATTAACAGTTAACTTGTTTACATTGGTGGTTCCACTGAAGCACAGGTTTGTTTACTTTCTCTACCTTGCCTTGAATCACCAGAAACTACATATGGGAGAAATTCTATGCATTACTCTAAAAGTTGGCATATATGTAGCATTTGTCCAATATTGCATTTAAGAAAAAAAGAAGTAAATGTGGTCCGTAAGTAGCATCAGTTCTCTGACTCATAAAACTAAGGCATTTAATCAGTTTTTACAACCTGTAATGATAAGTAAGCAATTTAGCACTGATTCATTACTACAGGGGCACCTGGGTGGCTCAGTTGGTTAAGCATCAGACTCTATTTTGGCTCAGGTCATGATCTCCTGGTTCCTCAGTTCCAGCGGAGCGGGGCATGGGACTCTGTTTTGATAGCCAGACCCTGCTTCCGGTCCTTTGTCCCTGTCTCTTTCTGCCCCTCCCCCACTCACACGTGCTCACTCACTTTCAAAATAAATAAATAAACTTTAAAGCAAATCATCTCACTAAATGTTTTCTCTGTTTATAATTATTTAAGTAACTATTATTTTACATGGCTAGTTTATGGAGGATATGATATTCAAAGATAAATTTGCATATTAGATTTATTAACGATACCTTATAAACATTATTGTGATGTTATAAAATAGGATTACGTTAAGACACAATTGAGACTGTGAATTATTTTCATTACTTGTACAGTTAAGTCAGTTTGATATAAAACAGTGTTATGGGTCCATAGCAATTGGTATTGGCTAAATAAATGGCCAAAACAAAATTTGCTTTGGATTTATTCTCAAGCTATTTGGCAACTACTTCCTAACTCATCAATGCATCATCATAATCAGTAGCAATAATAGAAGGAGAAGAAAATGGTAATTTAAGGCCTAAATATGCTGTGTGTTAAGCATTGTACAAAAGGTACAATGATTAAGAGTATAGGTCTTAGAATCAGTCTGCATGGGTGAAAAACAGGCAAATTATGTAATTTTTTTGTGTATCTTGATTTTTTTCATTTGTAAAATAGAGATTATATTATGTATGATAAAGGGTTGTTTTGGGAATTAAATGAGGTGAATATGTAAACCACCCTAAGGAGCATTTAGTACACATTATTATTATTACATTATAGGTGATCACACATTCCATTGGAAAAATGAGTGAACAATATGAAAGTATCTAACCAAAACTTGATTTTTGCTTTTTACTGATAATAGAATCATTTTCTTTATTCTTCTTCATGCAATGTCAGATATTACTTAAATTTCAGTTTATAAAATAAAAAAGATTAAAAACATAACTTCAGAAAAATAAGTATTTGTAAAACATGTATCCTTTTCCCCCAAACCAACTGTAATTTTGACTTTTTTTTTTTACTTTACCATAGTATATACTTACCATTGTTTAACAGCATAACTTTGTTAAAAATATTTTTAAAGTATGAAAACTTTTTCCTCCCCTGGCTTTGTGATGTTCATTTTTATGACTACCATGGTTTCTGTGTACATGTTGCATTTCTTTGTGGATCAGATGTTCATGGTGGACTTTGATTAATATATTATTAAAAATCTCCTCCCCTACCTATTGCCCTCCACAGATTCTCATGAATGTTTGTTGTTACCTCAGTGTCTGCTGAGGTCAATCATTCCTTCAAGATTTGGAGGAAATTGTCTTCAGCCTTCTGTCTCTTGGTTCATGGAAGGCCCTTCCCAAAATATCTGAATCACTTCTGGCTCCAGTTAATGTCCTTCCTGAGCTTTTTATCTCTCTCACATTTCTCCTCTTCTTTACTTCTGGGGTGTGTGTGTGTGTGTGTGTGTGTGTGTGTGTGTGCGCGCGCGCGTGCGGCCAAAGAGGGAACTTCGTTTATTTCCTTTGATTCCCTGGCGTTCCCTTTCCCTCACTATACATACAGAGCATATTCGCTTTTTAATTTTTAAAGTTTGGAACAGCAACGGGTATTCCACAATTTATAACTCAGAATTCTGCTGCTAAAAACTCCTTAGTTTCTATTCTGCAGAATTCTTTTTTTATCCCCCTCTTTGTCACCTTTCTCTACTGGCTCTAGACTTTGATAGCAAAGGCACCTCACTTCTTGTTCCAACCTGCTTAGCTTCGCCCTCCAAAAATTATATCTTCATTATCTACATTTATTCTTAAGTGACTCACCTTTTGTATATAAATATAAGGTAAATAATAAATTATGCATCATGTGTTTGAACAAGATTGACAGAGTGTTTTTAATTGCAGTCTTTTTTCTCTTACTGGTCTTTTCCATATCCAACAGAGATTTCCTTATGAAATTGGTATTATGATAAAAATTCATTTATATTTAATTTGTAATTATAAATTCATAATTTATTATAAAATATAATTTTATAATTTATTTTAAAATTTATATAAATTTTTTCATGTAAGTTTTTGCCATCTTTGGAAAGCTGAGCATTTTTTTAAATACAGCTTTAAATGAAATACCTTTGTGATATACATGAAAGTATAGAATTTATTTAATCTTTGATGCATTTTATTATCACTGAGAAGACCTTTTAAAATGTGTCTTAAATAGATCCAATACTTATGTCACACTTGAAAAAGATAAATGTAGGTCTTTTATAGGCCCTTGAGATTAGAATTTAGATTATTACATTTTAAGTTTGAGATAGATTGAAATGTTGAATGGGACTTAAATGATATGTGGACTAAGATTTTCTTCTTATTTGTATAACTATTATAGCTTTTAAAATTAGTCAGTTTTGTATTATCCAGTTATGAATCCTGTAAAACATTAGGTGCTATAGGAAATGGTGAACAATAGACTATCTACTTCCCATCATGAAGGTTGTGAATTGTTTCAGGTGATGTGACTAATATGCCAGTTATAAGATTGATTCAATATAAAATATATTATGTCTTACAAATCTAATCATGTTCTAAATTGCATGTAAGGATTTCAAGTAAAGTAGCCAAAGAAGGCTGCTTTAGTGAAGAAAAAGTAGGCCATTGAAAAATGAATAGGGTTTGCGGGAGAGCAGTTGAAATGAGTAAATTCATGACTTCGGTATAATTTGAGGACAGCCAGGCTAGCCTTGGGAAAGGGAGTGACCTGTCTCTATTATTCCTGTCCAACACGGAGGCTCTGCTTTTTGAAGACCTAAGGCTTTATATACTCGGAGTGCATTTATTCTGTACTTTCAGTAAGAATATTTAATACAATTACATTCTTTCTTGTAAGCTTTATATATATTTAAATTATACAGTACTTTCATGACTCTTTTATGGAACACACACATATGCATACACACTCATATACACTGGTTCCTTGGATTTCCAAGACAAACGAAAATGATGATTTTAAAATTATTTTGTTATGATAATTCAAGTAATACACTGACAAATGGTTTTGTTTATTTTTATTAATCTACATTTGGAAAGAAGTAATATTATACTTAGTTTGGAAAAGGTTTTCTCACAAAAGATAGTCAGTATACACATTTATTATTAAAAACTCTGGCCATTTTATAGTTGTATCATTACTTTCACATATAAGACTAATGTATATATAACAGTAAAAAGTGGAGTAGCAGAGTGGTTAGGCACATAACTTTGGAGAAAGCCACAATTTATTAACTACAGAACACGTTGAACTTAAGACGTCTATTACTGAAATAATGATTCAAGTAGTCAGTTGGATGCAATCTTCTAGACCTTAGGAGAAAAGTCTGGGTTGGAGATATAAATTTGTGAGTGTTTTGCAAATGATGACAGTTAGAATTATGACCTTGGATCATATGACCAAAGGATTAAGTATAGAATTGAGGACTGAGCATTGATCACCCTAACATTAAAAGGTTGGAAAGAATAAGAGAAATGAGTGGGAAAATACTGAGAAGAGGAATAGAAGGGATATGGAAGACTAAGTGAAGAACGTATATCAAAGAGGAGGGAGATGTCAACCTATCTAAATATTGATAAGTACACAAGAAGAATGAGTAGTGATCATTAGATTTAACATTGGGAGATTATTGGTCACTTTGGCAAAAGCAATTTTGGTAGAATGTTATTGGCAAAAATTTGATTTGATTGAACTCAAAAGTGAGTGGGTGATAGTGTGTATATATAAATATGTGCAGGCCATAGAATGCTCTTTATCAAAGAAAACAACAGCAACAACAGCAAAATACTGCAGAAATTACCCTAAGAATGAAAATCCAAAATATTGCAATTAAATATCAGGGTTATTCTCTCAGCATTGGTATCTATATTGTCTTCTAGTTTTCGTGAAACAATAAAAAAGAAAAAAATAATTAGAGTAGTATTGGGGAAAAAGATATAACTTTATTTTTTCTAATATGATTTTAATCCTGAAAACCTAAGAGGTTCTAGTAAAAAATTACCAAAATTAATGAGATAATTGGGTGAGTTACTTTTGTACAAAATTAAGTATAAAAAATAAATATATTTTCTATATTCTAGTAATTAATACTCAAAAATGTATATGGAAAAAAATGTACTCATAACAATTTGAAAACTTATAAAGCATATAGAAATAATTTGTTTTAAAAAACTATAGTATCTCCAAAAAAGCAACTTTAAAAAGACCAAATTATATCTAGAAAATGGAAAGAGAGGACATGATTTTGGAAGGGAAAACATCATAAAAGTGACAATTCTTCAAATATTTTTCTATAAAGTCAGTACATTCAATTTTTAATTGGATACCTTTTTTTCAAGCTCATGTTAAGAATAATTTCCTAATACTTTTCAGTTAAGAGAAAGCACAGCTATGATGTCTTTGCTTTACCAGGTGATGCTATGAAACTATTATAATGATTCAATTTGATACTAACATTGCTTCTAGGAATACAGAGCATGTAGAAACTTATCCCATTCAAAGTCAAAATATAACTGGTACTGAAATAAAGCAAGACAATTTAGTGTTTTGTTTTTTTGGGTTTTTTTGTTTTAATTAATTAATTAATTTTGCTCTAAGGATAATAGAGATGTTCGAAACCAAGTCTTGAATCACTAGTGCTATAAAACAACAAATATATATATATATATATATATATATATATATATATATATATATATACACACACACATATACACACATATATACATATGTTCATATATACATATATTCATATATACATATATTCATATATACATATATATATGAAGTGTGTGTCTATCTATATATATATATGAAGCATATATATTACAAACTTTTACAGGATAAAGGATAGGATTAAAAGATCTAATAAAAAGCCAATATATGTGAGAGAATAGAATTTGTAACCTGTTGAGAATTTCTGTCATAAACAAATAGCTCATAAATTAGAAAGAAAGGGAAACATTTCAATAAAATATAAGCAAAGGGAATCAAGAGGGTTTTACAAAAGAGTAAATCCAAACAGCCAACGAACATGAAAAGCTCTTCAAATACAGCAGCAGTCACAGAAACACATTAAAGAAAAAATAAGATATCAATTTATAGACATTTTCAGAGAAATTAGAGTGTCATTTGTAGAGATGTGAGGAAACAGTATTCTCATCAGTTGCTACAAGATGTGTGAGTTGTTAGAGATTAAAAAAAAACAATTTGTTGACATCTATTGCAATTAATCATGTGAATATTTTTGACCTATCAGTCCTACACCTAGGAATCTATAGCTCAGATATAAAAACTGTTAGAAGTCATTCACAAATATGAAAGGGTTTGTATAGTAACGTTGTGTGTAGCAGCAAAAGTGGAACACATGAATGCAAACATCAAAAACAAAAATAAAATGATTTAGAAAATATCCACCACATACACACTGAAAAAAATATTGTCATTAAAAAAGAGTGAATTGTAGATAGGTCTGTTAATTAGAAGAATTTTCATTAGATATTTTTTAAAAGGAAACAACTCAAGAAACATACACAATAAGGCTCCATTTTTATAAAACTGACAAAAAGGTTGTTCTGTGTGTTTCTCATTAAATAAACAGAAAAATTATAAAGATTGTTGATACAGGACTGCAGAGAAGGCAGTAGGGCACAAAATTGCTGTTTTTTGTTTTGGAGGAAGAGAATAAAAGAGTCAGAAGTGCAACAATATGTATAATTTGATCATATTAACCCAGTTTAGTAAAATTTTCTAAAGATGTGTATATAAGAATTTTTTAAATAAAAATATGCAGATTAGTAGATGCAGTTTGAGAAATAGTTTTAAAGTAAATTTTTATTCTGATCCTTTAAATTTTATAACCCCCCCTTTTTTTCCCTTATGAATTTCCTTGATAATAAAGGAAAAAAGGTAATATTAAACCTGGTCCTGTGGAGTAAATCCTCTTGAATTGTCTGATTTGCGAATTATATTTTCTGACCATTTCTGAAATTCAACACTGAGATTCCTTTGGCTCTCATTCTTAGCATAACAGAAGACAGAAGCTATCACTACTAAATTAGTGTGTTAGTCTTCTATTACAGAAAAATAATTTGGGAATAAATAATTTAAATTATACATAGTTTTATAAATATTTTTTTCTTTTGCTTTCACTTAGAATACCACTAAAACTTGGGACCGTTGACTAATCCCAAGATTGTATATCAGGGAACCTGGTTTTAATCTCCCTTTTATCACTAACCATCTATGAATCTGATTCCAATTCTTCTTCTGCCACTAACCAGTTATTTTTGGTCAACTTATTTTCACATTTATTGGACAGAATCACTAATATTTAAGCTACATAATTTCACAGATTTGGGGAGTGTGGCATCTTTTTTAAAAATATTTTATTTATTTTTGAGAGAGAGAGAGAGAATGAGCATGAGCACAAGTGGGCAGGCGCAGAGAGGAGGGAGACACAGAAACAGAAACAGGATCCAGGCTCTGAGCTGTCAGGACAGAGCTGGAACCCACCAACCTGAGCTGGAGTCTGGCGCTTAACCTACTGAGCACCCCCCCAGGCACGCCAGGGAGTGTGGGATCTTTAAGAAGGAAGAGAAGTCTTACATAATTATTACTAAGACTGCCATCAAAATTAGTCACTAAAATAAAAATAGATAATATATCTTTATACAGTAAAAGGGGTACATTTATTTTGAGGTTGTCATTATTATACTAGCAAAGGTGATTTTTATATATTTTAGAAAAATCTATTTTATAATATGTTTTATGTAAAACACAATGTCTATGGGATGTTAAGTTAATATTTATGGCAGAGAAAAAGCTGTTTGTAATAAAATATGTTTATAGTTAAACCTGAGTAAATCTAGATTGAATAGGTGTCTTTTTTGTAGGAATTATTTGAAGTTTTCTTATGTTTATATTTTCTATAACTTTCTCAGAAGGAATAGAGGATATACTACTTCACAAATATGTTTCATGACCAAGTTTTTTTCTCCGAAATTTCTAGGGTTTCTTGAGTGACATGAAGAAATGTTAAGCCAGATGCCATATTTTCAAAGTAAAATTTAAAGTAAATAGAAACAAACTGCCACCATCAACAAAAGCAAAAGTAAAAAAAAAAAAAAAAAAAAACAAAGACTGAACTAAAGTCCCAGACTGTTTCATTATTTAAGAATAATGATTTCTGCAAAGCTACACATTAAAAAAAATTTGTTGACGTTTATTTATTTTTGAAAGAGAGCATGAGCAGGGGAGGGGCAGAGAGAGAGGGAGACACAGATTCTGAAGTGGGCTCCAGGCTCTGAGCTGTCAGCACAGAGTGGGGCTCAAACCCACAAACTCTGGGATCATGACCTGAGCAGAAGTCAAATGCTTAACCAACTGAGCCACCCAGCGCTGCACATTTTAAATAATACCAGCTTCTTTAACAAAAACATTCATTGAATAGTTTTTTAACTTATGCATGTAAAGATAGGTTAAAAATGAATAGTCATTTAACATCTTTTTCTAAACCCATGCTATGAAAGAAAATCTTTCATAAATTAATCTAGATATTTAAAATTCATTGATAATTTTATATATTTCCTTTGCTATCCAGAGAGGTTTAATTTAACAGATGTCATAATTTATATCTTCATATATATTATAATCCAGGGTTCCACATAAAATTATAATAATGAGGAACTTGAATATTATAAAAATAATCCAAGATTTAGAAAATAGAATTTAAAAATGTGTATCATTCTTATAATTTCAAAAATATTACTACTGAGTGCTATGATTATTTTTTAAGGAAGTTAATATATCCATATTTTAAGTGGAGTTAGGGAACAATAAGACCAGACTACTTCTGAAATTTAAATTTATTTTCCACACTCAGAAATATTATATGGAGTGGATATTATTGGCTTGGAGGAAAAAGCACAAACATTTGGGACCACAACCTTTCCTTTAAAGCACTGCTTTAAAATCATTTTAGAAAGAAAAAATCATAGATTAACCCAAAGTATTTCTTCCTTATTTTGAAAAGTGCCTTTCAAAGATAATGAGGTGAATAAGGATCATAATATTGAAATATAAAAAGCAAGTGCATACATGCTGGTAAATTTACCTCTTGGAGATATAATCACCCTCTCATTTGGCATTTTCCTTTCTCCTTTTCTGTCTTCAATTGTCAGTATATCTTTATATCTTGTACTGTTCTAAAGGCTCGGTGGGTGCTCAGAAAGTCATGAATAGCAGTAATAAGAAAAGTAATAATGTAGAACAGATTTTTCTATAGGTTAAGCTGTGAAAAGAAATATTGAGATTAATCAGAAATCAGAATTATGAAGCTTTCAGTTTGGAAAGAGAAGAAATAAAATAAAACTATAGTACTTGAGTTATCTCATTTAACACCATTGTGTTGAGAGGTTCAAGATAGAGAAGGCTGGTTAGAGGATGATGGTTGAAGCTTGCTTTTTTCACATAGTCTGTACTTAAGTCAAGGCATGTCATTGGGCCCCTTTGTTAGTACACCAGGTGCTGATGGAAAATCTTGACATATTTTTGCTACATTCTAAAAAGAAAAAAATTATACCATTAAACAAAAACTCTAACAGACCTGTGCTCACAGTAGCATTACAGATTAACATTTTTATTTCCAGCTTTTGTAAGTATATTGAAAGTAGATGTTTTCTAAAGGCTTTATGGAGGCAAAGAAGATTTCTTATTATACACTTAATTATTAAATCAACTTTAAAAACGTGTCAAATTATATACTCTGAAAGGTAAATTAACTTACAAATAAAAAGTATTTTCCTTATAGATAATTCCTTATAATGCAGCCATTGGTTTGAAATTAGGGAAAATCATGGGTTTTGAATACCTTATATAAATTTAGATATTTGTCAAATCAAATCTAAAATTCTGTGCAGCAATGTAACTTTAAATATCTCTGCTCGTCTTTGATTTTACAGAGGAAAGATTATCGCATCATGTACACTGTGGGACACTCAATAAATCCATGAAAAATTAATAGAAAAAATAAAACAAGGAATAAGGTAAATACCACCAAAATGATCACATCAATACAGTCTGAACAGTCCCTTGAAAGTGTAGGAGACAGTAAGATAGCTTTAAATATGGGATTTAAAATGAATTTAACAATGGAAACTAAATATACAGGAACTAGTACCATCTCTATTTTTATTTCAAATAATAAAATGGATTGTGTAGCAAATCTGTGGGAAGTCGTATTTCCATTATAATTTATTCTGGTAAAAAATTCATAGTTGTCAAGGTACTCAAGGTCTACTTTTTTTATATATAAAACCTCTCTTAGTCTTTCCTTTATTATTCAAATAGGTTGCTATGGAATCAGATTTCTGACACTTTATTATCAAAACATCTTTTGACACTATAAAGAAAATATATATTTTGAGCAAAAAAAAAAATAAAAGTTTAAGGTAAAATTAAAGTGTTCTCATAGAGATTATTTAAAAGACATTATTTAAATTTAATTTTTTGTTTTTTAGAATGAAATGATAGCATTATGATATTTGGCCCCCAAAGGCAAAATTCTTGGTATGCAAATATATGTTATATTTTGATAGATAACATTACCAAGGCATACATACACACAGTTTCTTTTTCTATACTTAATTATAGAAAAGTTAAATATGCTACTTTAATTAAACATTTATGGCAATTATAATAATTATAAGCAAATGGCATTGGTCTTATGTGAATGAAACAAACCATTCTGTTTAATAAAAATACTTGAGACAAATATCCCATGAGGTAAAAACTATAACAAATTAAAGAACTGGGTAAATTGAAGGTATATTTGGTTTAGTTCATTATATCTAGCTAGCTAATAGTCATTAAAAATTTTGAACATTATGCTTGACTCAAATGAATAGTGTATAATTATAGCTGATCATTAAAAAACTCATCTCTCAAAAATTGACAGAAGAACTAGACACAAAATTAGCCAGGACAAAGAAGAACTCAAAAGACAAATTAGCCATAAGGTTTAATGGGCATTTACAGAACACTGCACCCCAAAACATCAGAATACATTTTTTTTCAATTTCCCACAAAACTTACGGCAAGATAAATCATATCATGGGACGTAAAATACGCCTAACCAAATTCATAAGAATTGAACTCACTGTGTTCTCTGACCACACGGAATCAAACTTGAAATCAATAATTGAAAGATAGTAAGACAATGTCCTAACACTTGGAATCTAAAATACACACTTGTAGAGAATCTTTGGGTCAGAGAGGAAGTCTTAAGGGAAATAAAAAAAAAATACACTGAGTTTAAAGCAAATGAAAATTCATCAAACTTTGTGGGGGCACAGTTAAAGCAGAGCTGAGAGGGAAACTTATAGTACCAAATGCTTACATTACAAAAAAAGGAAAAGTTTCAAGTCATTATTATAACCTGCCTCAAGAGACTAGAAAACAAAGAGGAAAGTAAAATCAAAGCAGTCAGGAGGAGGGAAATTATACAGATAAGAGCAGAAATCAATGGAATTGAAAATAGAGAAAATAAATGAAGCAAAAAACTAATTCTCTGAAAGATCAATAACATTGATAAAACTGACAAAAGGAAAAGAGAAGACACAAATAATCAATATCATGTATGAAACAGGGGTTATCACTACAGATGGCACAGAGAGTAAAAGCAAAATAAGAAGAAAATACTATGAATAGCCCTACAAACACAAATTTGATAAATTAGAAGAAATGGGCTGGTTCTTCAACAAACACAAACTACCACAACTCAATCTAGAAAGATACATAATTTGAATAGTCCTACAACAAGTAAGTATCTCCAGGTCCAGTTAGTTCCACTGAAGAATTCTATCTAATGTTCAAAGAATTAAAACCAATTTTATACAATCTTTCCCAGAAAGTAAGAGGAAAAGGGACACTTCCTAAATCATTTATAAGACCAGAATTTACTCTGGTATTCCAAGTTGAGACTAAAACAGTATTAAAAAATATGGATTGATACCCCTCATGATTATAGGTGCAAAATCCTTAACAAAATATTAGCAAATGAAACTCAGTAGTATAGACGAGTGATTATATGCTATGACAAAGTGAACTTTATTCCAAAGATGCAAACTTGGCTCAGTATACAAAAGTCTATCAATACAATCATTTGACAATATTCAACATCAATTTATGATTAGAAAAAGGAAAAAAAAATCTTAGAAAAATATGAATAGAGAAGGATTTCCTCAAGTTGATTTTTAAAAGTCTCCAAAAGCTTATAGGTAACATTTTTCTTAATGGAGAAATATTGAATGTTTTGTCTCTAATAAAGGACAAGGCAAAGAAGTCTTTTACTACTCTTAATAAGTGTTGGAAGTTTTAGAAAGCAAAAAAAGAAAAGAAAAAAAGGGAAATAAAAAGTATGCAGTTTGGAAAGGTAGAATGAAACTGTCTCAATTTGCCAATGATACAAATTCTGGATAGAAAATCCTAAGGAATCTATAAAAAACACTCCTAGGACTAATAAGTGAATTCAGCAAGTTTGGGAGATACAAGTTAAATATATAAAAATTAACTATTTGTCTTTATACTAGTAGTGAACACTGACAATAAAAATACATTATCATTTATAATCACTCAAAAAAATGAAATATTTAGGTGTAAATCTAAGCAAGTTTATGTAGGACTTGTATGCTAAAAACTGCAAAATGCTAAAGAAATAAATCAGAGATTTAGATAAATGGAGAGAGACTTATTGTATCCATGGATTGAGAGACAACATAATAAGAAGTCAGCTCTCACTAAACTGATCTATATATTTACTGCAATTGCCCTCAAAATCTCAGCAAACTTTTTTATAGACATAGTTAAGATTTTTCTAAAATTATATAGAAACTGAAAGGAAATAGAATGGCAAAAACATTTGGGACAGAAAGAATAAAGTTAAAGGAATCATTCTATCTAATTTCAAGGTAGTATGTAGCTATAGTACTCCAGACTGTGGTTTTAACAGAATAGACACATAGATCATTGGAACAGAATGAAGAACCCAGAACTAGAACAACATAAATATGCCCAAATGATATTTTCTCAAAGCTGCAAAAGCAATTCAATGAATCATTTTGGGCAGTTGGTTCCTCCATAGGTTAAACAAACTAACTTTTACTATATCTCATAACTTACAAAAATTGGCTCAAAATATTGCCCAGTTTGTTGGCATATAATTTTTAATAATACTCTCTTATAATTGTTTGTATTTCTGTGGTGTTATTTGTGATCTCTCCTCTTTCATTCATGATTTTATTTATTTGGGTTCTTTCTATTTTCTTTTTGGTAAATTTGGCTAGGGGGTTATCAACTTTACTAGCTCTTAGGTTTTTTTGTTGTTGTTTTGTTTATTTGTGGTTTTTTTTGATCTGTTTTGTTTTGTTGTTGTTTTGCTTCTATATCATTTATTTCTGCTCTAATCTTTATTATTTCCCTTCTGCTCATTTTAGGCTTTATTTGCTGTACCTTTTCTATCTCCTTTAAGTGTAAGGTTAGGTTGTGTATTTGAGATTTTTCTTGCTTTTGATATAGGCCTGTATTGCTATATACTTCCCTCTTATGACTGCCCTTGTTGCATTCCCAAAATTTTGGCATGTTGTGTTTTCATGTTTTCATTTTCATTTGCTTCCATGTATTTTAAATCTTCTTTTTTAAATATTTATTTACTTTTGAGAGAGAGAGAGGAAGAGAGAGAGAGAGAGCACACACACATGAGTGGGGGAGGGGCAGAGAGAGAGGGGAGAACAGAGGATCTGAAGGGGGCTCTGTGCAGAGCAGCAAGCCCCATGTGGGGCTTGAACTCACGAACCAAGAGATCATGATCTGAGCCAAATTCAGGTGCTTAATTGACTGAACTGCCCAGGTGCTCCCCACCCCCATGTACTTTTTATTTCTTCTTTAACTTCCTGGTTAACCCTTTCATCCTTTAGAAAGATGTTCTTTAATCTGCGTGTATTTGTGGTCTCTCCAAATTTTTTTTCTTATGATTGACCTCAAGTTTCATAGTGTTGTAGTCTGAAAATATGCATGGTATGACCTCAATCCTTTTGTACTTGTTGAGGCCTGATTTGCGACCCAGCATGTGATCTCTTTGGAGAATATTCCATATGTACTTGAAAAGAGGGTGTATTCTGCTGCTTTAGGATGAAATGTTCTGAATATATCTGTTAAGTCCACCTGGTCCAGTGTGTCATACAAAGCCATTGTTTACTTTCTGATTTTCTGCTTAGATGGTCAGTCCAATGTCGTACGTGGAGTTTTAAAGTCCCCACTATTATTGTATTATTATCAATGAGTTTCTTTATGTTTGTTATTAATTAATAATTTGCAGACTTAAATATAAACATAAAACTGTAACAGCTTTAGAAAAAGGGAAAAAAACACTTAGGACTTAGAACAAAGCAAAAAGTTCCTGTACTTCACACCAAAACATAATTCATAAAGTAATTGATAAACTGATAAATTTCATCAGAATTTAAAACTTTTTCCTCTAAAAGACCCTGCTAATAAGATGAAAAGACAAACCACAGACCAGGAAAAAATTTTTGCACACTACACATACAACATAGTATTGAGTATTTATAGTATTTAAAGCACTCCCAAACTCAACAGTAAAATCCAGTAACAACCCAGTTAGAAAATGGGAAAAAGACCATGAAGAGACATTTAAGAAATACAAGATATAATAGGGAATACGGATGTGTAAATAAACATATCTAAAAATCTTAAACATTAGCTTTATGGTAATGCAAATTAACACCACAGTGAGATATTACCCACATATCAGAATAGCTAAGATAGAAAATAGTGACAACACCACACCATGGCCAAGATGTGAAGAACCTGTGTCACCCAGACATTAGTGGCGAGAT
This sequence comes from Panthera onca, assembly GCF_046562875.1. NCBI lineage: Eukaryota > Metazoa > Chordata > Mammalia > Carnivora > Felidae > Panthera > Panthera onca. The sequence goes on along the minus strand of NC_138339.1, from coordinate 38,687,362 downwards.
TGTGAAATTGTACAGCCACACTGGGAAACAATTTTGAAGTTTTTTCAAAAAAATTGAACATGTAACTACCACATGGCTTCCCTATTGAGCATTTATCCTTGGGAGATTAAAGCTTATGTTTACATAAAAACTTGTTCATAAATGATAGCAGCTTTATTCATAAAGCTGGAAAACAACCCAGATGTCCTTAGATAAGTGAGTGGTGTATACATACCGCAGAATACTACTTATGAATAAAAAGAAATGAATTACTAATACACTTCATAGCATGGATGAATATCCTGAGAATCATGCTGAGTGAAAGAAACCATTCCAAAAGGTTACATTCTGTATGATCCTATTTATATAACACTATCAAAATGACAAAATTATATAAATGAACATTTCTGTAGAACTTCACAGTGGTTACCAGGTGATAAGGAGGGTGTGGTTGAGAGTGAAGTGATTATGGCATGGCGATATAAGGGATTTATGTGGTGATGAAAATATTGTCCATCTCAACTGTAGCAATGTCAGCATCTTCAAATATACATGAATGAATGAATGAATGAATGAATGAATAAACTATGCATGAATAAAAAATGAATAAAGCAATACTGGGATAAGGAGGTAACAAAAAATAAAATTAGAACCCTACCCCAATCTTGGGACAAAAATTCATTATAAATAGATCCAAGATTCATACAATTTATAGGTATATATGTATAGGTATAGATTAAGAAAATATAGGCCAAATTTTTAAGAATCACAAAATGAATATAACCTTTCCAAGTAATACATTAAATAAAAATCCATAGAGTAATAATTCTTGTAGATACTAGGACACAGGGGTGCCTGGGTGGCTATGTTGGTCAAACATCTGACTCTTGATTTAGGTTCAGGTCATGATCTCATGGGTTGTGAGAGTGAGCAGTACATCAGGCTCTGCACTGACAGCACAGAGCTTGCTTGGAATTCTCTCCTCTCTCTTCCCCTCCCCTGCTTCCCCTCTTGTGTTCTCTGTCTCTCAAAAAGTAAAATGAAACATTAAAAAAAAAAAAAAGAAAATAGTACACAAAGTTGAAATTACAAACTAAAAAACTGAAAAAAAACATTCAATGTAAAATGAAGAGTAAATTCCCTTACTTAAAAAACTCATTCAAAAGACTTTTTATATTAAAAAGAAGTTGCAGAAAAAATATGAAGATCCACGGAACAATGAACTGAACTTTGTTCAGATTGAAGTGGCCTTTTAATATACTCTGGAAATGTAAACAGATGCAATGCCTCTTGGGGAAACATTTGTACTGTCCATCAGAATTCAAAATGTGTGTATCTAGCAACCTCACTGCTATGAATTTAACTAAAATATATACTCACAGAAATTCACTGTGGTGAATTGCATCATAATTTGTAATATCAACATTACAAATAATTGAGAACTGGTTTAATTAAGCATGATGCATCCATAAAAAAACCTTGATGGCATTGTATTTAAAAGTGATAATTCTGTTATGTGTAAATAAGCAAATGAGCAAAAAAAAAATACGTGTAGTATGGCAAAGTATAGAAAAATATGTATCCCAAATTACCTCTGTATAATTCTTTTAGAAAGGAGTATGTTAGTGGGCACATACATATAATTATACGCATTTTTCACATTAAAATTGATGTTTGGGACATGTTAAAATGATGTTTGGGACAATGGAAGACTTTCATCTTTCATCTATTTACAATACTTTATTATTCTATTCTTAACTATGTATTACATTTATTTATTTAATTTATTTGTTTGTAAAAAAACACACAGGCACATGCAAAATAGAATTATAAACTGAACTCCTGCAACCCATCATTCAGGTTAAAAAATAAAAAAACTTGTCAGTCTTCTTTCTTCTGGGTCTCTCTGGCCATACCTGACACTTTTTATAGTTAAATCTAGGGGGCACCTGGTTGGCTCAGTAGGTACGGCATCAGACTCTTGATCTTGGGATTGTAAATTCAAGCCCCATCCTTCATCTATGAAGGATGATGAACATAGAGGCCATGTCTTTGTGCTACATTTTTTTCTAATCTTCTAAGAATCCTTTTTATTCCTCCATTCTTCCAACAAATCCCATTTTTATCTCATCAAATAATTTAGGAAAAAAAAACTAACTCTAAAATATTTTTCAACTTGATATATTTTATATTTCTATAGAAATTATGTTAAGAAATTCACAGAACCTGAAATGTCAACAAGCAAAATATTTTATTTTACTTTTCTACTTTTATTTTAAACAACAAAAGAAGTCATGCCTATATAAGAGTTAGTTTCCTCATGTCTAGATCAAAAGCATATTGTTTTTTAAAGAAGTTAAAACAAACAAAAATAAAACAGGGAGCACAGAGAAAGGCAGGTTATTCTGTGTTGGGATTGTCCCGAATTTGAAATTTAGGTGTTGAACTATTTGGAGAAATCTCTAGGCTTTCTGCCATCATAGGGTAAAAGTTAAACTGGATGTAAATATAGATACAAATATAGATTCAGATGTAGATATTGTGTAAATTTTCTAGGGCTGCCATAACAAAGCAGCTAAATTCTAAGACCCATATGGATAGTGACATGAATATTTATGCTGTTGCCAGTGCTTCTATCTTAATAAATACTGGTTGAATAGATGAGTAAACAGCTGACCTACTAATGAGAGAAACTTAGTGAAGTTATTCTTCTATAATGCCTAGATTGCATGTGGCTTATTTACTAACTTTATTTAGATATTTAGGATAAGTATTTAGCAACTACTCTTTATCCAAACTAAATAATATCTTGTAGTCTTATGGTGTGTTTATCATTCTGGTTATCATTGCAATCCATAATAATGCATGTAAATCCTGGTTTTGTCTTCTCATCTGGAAAACAGATACACAATCAAAAAAGGCATAAAAGCTATTGTTGATTTTAAAAGTTGCATGTTTTTAAATTTCTGGTTTGAAAAAAAAATAATAAAGCAATTATTTGAAGCAAATGTTACAAATAAACCACAATCCAAAGTAAGAATCTTATTAAAATATTCACTGGACATTTGCATATACAGATATAGCTAAATACATTTCTATAGCAAGTACAGTAGCATCTTCCTTAATAAAGTATTCAGTTATAGATGTAATTCTAAATCAATAATCATATAAATTAAATCTAGAATGACAATGTTAATAGCACTGACACAGATACATGGATCTCCAATTTGGTAGAAAGCCATTCAAATTATTAGATGCAGTATGTTATGTATTAAATATATTAAATGTTTGTATACATGTGTATATATAACTGATCCTGCATTTTCTGAGTTTACTAGTCACATGTTCTAGTGAAGAGCATTTCCTCTCCTTCTATGAAGCTTTCTGGCCAATGGAATCATGACAGCAATTGAACTTGACAAAGTCCATGTGTTGGCCTATGAAAGAAGGATGAGGCAGACCTGTCAAAATGCCATAAACAAAATCCCACATCAGAGATAAGCTTGCAATTACACTTCAGTAAGTCAGAAAAACAAGGGAAGTTAGGCTGATTTTGAAAAAAGCCATTCTTTCTTTGTAAAAAGTAAACAGTCTTTCAAATGGGATTTGAAAGCAATTGTTTTATATAAAGCTATAAGTCATAAGCACCACCTGTCACCAAAGCTCACTCAAGAAATATATAATGTTTCATCTTTACAGTGTTGATTAACTAAAGCAATAACACCCACACTTCACACAAATAAAATTGTAAAGTAATGTTTAAGTACTCAGTTTCAAGCATGTCTCTAAAATGTTTTGTATACCATAAAGAGATTTTCAAAAACTTATGCTTGCTATCTTCTCTAAAGAAATTTATTTAAATATCCATGTACAATAATGAAGTATGCATATTTCAAGTCAATAAAGAGCACTTTTGCTTCAGCAAATGGGTTTGTACCACCTAGAACTGAAGTTTTTCTCTTGTAAATCTACTTCATTGATGCAAAAGTAACCCTATAATTTATATGACATATTTTTTATGTCTCTCAGCCAGACATAATTACAGAATATAAAATAACCTGTATGCCTTGAGGAAATTATTTCTAACTGCTGGATATTATATTCTGCTATGGTGACCAACCATTCCAATTTGTCTGTGACTGAGGGGTTTCCTGGATGTGGGACTTTCATTGCTAACACCAGCACAGTTCTAGGCAAACTGAGATGGCTGGTCACCCAGTGTCAACATGTAGGGAATTTTATTATAAGTAAGGAAAACGAACCAACCAAAAACCAAGAACTGCAGTACCAACAATAAAAATCATGTCCTAGAACCAGTATTCATTCAGTCTTAACTTTGTCCTGTTAGAGAAAGCTTTCGGACGGAAGAAAAATATAACGTTGTCTCTGGCTAAAATGCTGACTGTTCCCAGCAAAGATAAGGCTGCTAATGACATTAGGAACATTCACTTTGGTCTGTAAGACCAATAAATTCTGCCTATTAAAAATCTCTTGAATCTCATGAATCTGTCCTACTCGCCACATTTTCTACTGCCATTACCTTTATTTATATCTTCATTATTGCTCACCTAGACCTTTGAAATTATCCCATGGTTTAATTTTTTACCTTTCAATTCTCATAGCAGCTGGAATGATTCTTAAATTAATTTTAAACAAATCCTATTGTGTTATTATCATATAATATCAGTTATTACTATAAGTGATCATATATTGTGTAAATATGACACAGTAGTTTGCTTTTTTGACATTTCAATAAATAATATTGTGCATATCTATTTGAGCATACATGGAAAAATCTCAGTTAAATATTTTTAATTAAATGTTTTTAGCATAATGCAGATTCACATGCAGCTGCACTAAATAATTTATAAACACCCTATGTACCCTTTACTCAGTTTCTTTCAATGATTAACATCTTGTAAAACTGTATTACAATATAGCATGAGTAAAGCATGGAAAACAAACTTCCTAGGTATTGATGATGATATACCACTGACGAATAAGTAAGACAAGTCATTTCTCCTCACTGAATTTACATTATATTAGGGAGGGCCAGAGAGTAACCGAAGAGAGAATTAATGTTTTATAAGTTAGATAATAAGCATGAATGTAGCAAGTGTATGGACATTGAGTGTAAGGAAGTTCCCCACACCTAGGGGAAAAAAATGTAAAGACCGCAATGAAAGAGTTGACATTGTGGGTATGGATTAGAGGTAAATTAATGTTACCAAAGAGGAAGTGTAAGAGGTGAGTTAGAGGGAATGGGAGAAAACACCTGAAATTGTTTTATTAAATTTTGCAAGAATTTTGAGGTTTATTCTGCGAGCAACTGGAACCATTATTGAGTTTTCAAAGGATAGTAGTGTAATCTAATTTACCTTTACGAACATTAAGTGTGCCTGTCATGTTGAGACTATACTGGGGGGAGGGAAAAGACCAGAAGAAAAGAGACTGTTTAGTAGGCTACTGAAAACTCCATGAAAGAGATGATGCTGTTTTGGATTAGAGTGTAGGGCATGGTAGTATTAAGAAGCAATTGGAAGCTGGAAATGTTCTGAAGCTAGAGTGACAGGATTTGTTGATAGTTTTGTTATTGGAAGTGAAAGAAAGAGAGGAATCAAGTATGGCTCAAACATATTTAGCCAGAGCCCCTTGTAGTCTGATGTTTCCTTTTATGGAATCAGGAAAGATTGCTGAAGGAGCAGGCTTGCCGGGAATAGGAATCAAAGGTTTGGTTTGGGCATGTTTAGTTTGAGATACTTTGTAGATGTCTAAATTGAAATATAGAACACTGGATAGAGGAAGGAGAGATAAAAATTTGGGAGTGATCAGCCACAAAATTAGATGACATCACCTGGGGAGCATATAAAGAAAGAATAGGTGTCTTCACATCAGTTAGTAAAGCCGGTGGTAGCAGGGGGACAAAAAGTTGGAAAAACAAAACAAAAGCAAAGCTTTTAAGAATATAAGCACTATGTTAGCTTCTGGACTGTAAAAAGCAGAAAATAATAGTTTCTTTAAAAGTTATTTTAGAGAGTGCATTAGATCAAACCAGTTACTATCCTTGGATTATTGGGCTCAGTTTTCAAATTTGAGGGAAATTGTATGATTTCCAGAGGAGATTCGGGTGCTTTGGCTTTTCTCAGACTGCATTCAATGAGCTCTTCCCCAAACGAATATCAAGAAAGAATCTATCCCTGAAAAAAGAGGGCGTAGAAGCTGGGGAGGCAAAAATGTGAGATGTGCATTACAGCTTCATATTTTACAATTACTATGATCTAAACACCATTATGTGCTCTACAAGATCCTACTAAACTAGACTGTCTTCCTTGACAAGATTTTTCACATGTAACTCTGGTCCCTCACACGATGGTCGGGCCACCCTAGCCTTTTCAGGTTTCTTCTTTTATGTTTTAGGCTTTTTTTTTGTATCCACCTTTTTGAATTTCAGGGCTCAACCAAAATACCATCTTTCTCCGTAAATCCTATTTAAAGCAACTGGCCCCTTTCCACAGTTCCTCTTATCATATTATGCTTCTATTTCTTTTGTGACATTTAGAAATGATCTAGTTTCTTCTTGCCAGTCATCCCTGTCAAAACATAAGCCTCTAGAAGGTATGGATTTTATCTCTAGTTCACTGATCTATCTCAGAACCTAGGCATTATCTGTAACATAGGAGTCGTTCAATAAATTTAGGTCGAGTACATTAAATTGCTAATTCACCTGAACTGAAGACCTAGTTTCTGGTTCTTCTTTTCCAACATTTCTCAAACTACAGCTTCCAAATCATTTGAATCAAAGCCTTGGGGTGTTGATTAAAAGTATAGATACCTTGGACTCATTCTAGACTGACAAACTGGAATTCTAGGATTGGACCACAGCAGCATGCATTTAAACTAGAACACAATGATTCTTAGAGAATCTAAAATTTGTGACCATACTTATTTAAAAATCCATTTGTTGAATACTTAAGATATTACATGGTATTACATTAATTCCTTATAAAGGATACAAAATTAGAAGAAATACTCACTATATCAAGTAGCTCACAGTTGATGGCCAGTGAGTACCAAATGACAAAAATAATGTGAAGATAACTGCTGAAAATAGATTTACTGTGCAATACAATAGAACCATAAACAATTATTTATTTTCAAAAAAATTTTAATGTTTATTTATTTTTGAGAGAGAGAGAGAGGGGGAGAGAGAGAGAGTGAGCAGGGGAGGGGCAGAGAGCGTGGGAGACACAGGACTGGAAGCAGGCTCCAGGCTCCATGCTGTCAGCACAGAGCCTGATGCGGAGCTGGGAACTCATGAACCATGAGATCATGACCTGAGCCAAAGTTGGTCACTTAACCAACTGACCCACCCAGGTGCCCCTATTTTCAAATTCTTATATGACATCATGTGCTCTGGGTTGAATCACTTTTTAGACTTTTCAAGAATCTTAGTACATGCACTAGCCCTGACATAGTCAGTGCTCAATAATTAGATCTTAAATATAAATAAAGACAAAAAGACTACTGTAAAAATAACATTAAAGAGGTAAATTAATTTCAAAAGTATAATTTATTTAAATAAAATATATTTAAAGTATTGTCATTTTATCCTGTAATTATTACTGAACTCTTATTATTCATGAGATATTTTACATTATTTCCTTTATAATTTTATTCTTTTTTTCCTTTATATAAGATTTTGTAGTCCAATGTGATTTTTCACACTTACAGCACATCTCAATTTGGATTAGCTACACTTCAAGGGCTCAAGAGACACATGTAGCTATATTAGATAGTAGAGCTCTAGAACCTCATCTCTAATTTTACAATATTTTAATGCTAGGCTTTTTCAATCATAAGTTACTTTCAGAATGCACTGGTTTTGAAAATAAAAATCAATAGAACCTAGATTGAATGAAGTATTAAGCTATAAGTGTATTTTTATCCAATACCATAATACCCAAACGTGGGCATTATAAAAGTTTGTAATCCTCTCTTTAATAGGAAAAAGATATGGAAATTATCTGGCTTTAAATTTGTATTTTCCATACTGAGTCACATTGTTCTCGAGCCACTCTCTCTCATTGACACTGATATCAGAAACAGAGATAAATGTGTTTGAATGCAGAAATGTAAATATACACAAGATATAACTGAAACCTGACATTTAAAAAGCCAAGTTAGTACTTTCTAATTCAAACTATTTTCTTTCCAGTTAGCTCTAAGTTAACTCTCTTTCCTCAGGATTTTGTTTTATTGACACACTTGCTCTTTTCCCCTAAGATCATTCCAGACTACTTGTAGCTTATAGGCCTCATGATGAAGAAAGTGAATTTCTCCTTTTGTGCTATTTTATGCTCTATACTGTATTCACTACCTAAATGTCTTTAGCTAAGTTATCAGAGCATGGTGGAGACCCATTTTTCTCCCCTTGCTTCCTTGTTTCTTGCCTTGGCTTTTGCTGGCACTCAGATATTGCCATTAAGAACGCATTTAAAAAATTATTTTAAAAACAATCATTTCATGGTATTTAAATTTTCCCTCCAAGTATTATTATATTTTGGATGATTGTATAAATTTTAAGAAAAAATAACATCAAAAAGAGAGAGAGAGAGAGAGAGAAACCGAGAGCAAATGCTTTTTGACACTTGCTCTTAAAGGTCTTATCAACCTCAAGTCATTTTGGGCTTTAGTAATACCCCTAACATTTTTCTTAAAATGAAGATATTTGTCCATTTGAAATTATCTTTTAGTGCTGGCGGACAAAAATAAATCAATCCTTAGCTATAATGATTTAAAGTCTTTGAACTTTTCAAACTAAACCAAATGTCATATGACTTATCCTTCCGTCTTATAGCTATTATTCTAACACAGTTCACTTTAATGACACTCTTTCCACAGAATCATCATCTGTTTTTGACCCTTTTAACTTAGTTCTTACTCAGTTCTTGCCAGAAAATTATTTCCCCTTTTCCAAACGATCATTTCTAGAACTAGTATTTTTCTTTCTTTGGAAGACTGACTGACAGTTGTTTCCCTCCAACTCTTACAGTTTTAACTTTGTTATTACAACCCAAAGTGTATCAGGTGTGTACCAGTTTTCTGATGTTTTTATGTACAGAAAAATATTTTAGTGCTTTAAGTATTTTTTTAATATATGAAGGGACAGAATTACAATGATTTTACTACATTTTATTTGTCCTGTTTTGATTTATGTATGTAATCCATTTTTACTAGCCACTCTTTTTTTTCCCCCCAGCTTTGGTGAGATATAATTGGGAAATGAAATTGTAAGATATTGAAAGTGTACAACATGATGGTTTAAAAATTTTTTTTTCACATTTATTTATTTTTGAAAAACAGAGTGAGAAAAGCGTGAGCAGGGGAGGGACAGAGAGAGGAGACACAGAATCTGAAACTAGCTCCAGGCTCTGAGTAAGCGGTCAGCACAGAGCCTGATGCGGGGCTCGAGCCTACGAACTGTGACATCGTGACCTGAGCCAAAGTTGGATGCTCAACCGACTGAGCCACCCAGGTGCCTCAACATGATGATTTTATATACCTATATATTATAATAGGATTCCTTCCATTGAGTTAATTCACAGATCCATCACCTCACATATTTATCTTTTGTGTTTGTGTGAGCACATTTAAGCTCCACTCTCTTAGCAAATCTTATACATTTTTAAATACTGAAAAATATTAATGATCAACTAATTCTAAAATAAGGCAGAGGGCGCCAGGGTGGCTCAGTAGGTTAAATGTCTGACTTCTGCTCAGGTCATGATCTCGCAGTTCGTGAGTTTGAGCCCCGCGTCGGGCTCTGTGCTGGCAGCTCAGAGCCTAGAAAGTGCTTTGGATTCTGTGTCTCCCTTTCTGTCTGTGTGTCCCTCCCCCACTCATGCTCTGTCCCTCTCAAAAATGAACAAACATTAAAATAAAATAAAATAAAATAAGGCAGAGATGTGTCTCTAGGCTCTCATTTAGGCTGTTTAAATAAATCATTTCACTATAATGTAGACAGCGTCAAACACAGAGCTGTTTCGTAAGGTTCATATAGTTAAATATATTTTGTTTGATATTGGTTATCACTTGAACCACAGGCAAACCCTTAACTGTAAACTGAGTGGTTAAAAAACATACACATACACACCCCACTAGAACACGCATAAAATTTTGTAAACCAAGTTTCATCACATTCCATTGTCATTACAGAAATGCCAAATAACCTGTTGGTAATGCAGTTTCACCATACTACACTGATATTAAAAATGATAGCAGAGTTGTTCTTATGTTTACACAAAAGAAAAAAGATGAAGAGACTCAATATAAGTAAGGCATATCATTTGCACATATTAAACCATTCCTTGGTAACATCTATTCAAGGGGGGGGAAGGATTTCAAGTGAAATCATTCCACTTGTTTTATAAAACAGACTCATGAAAACCTGTTGGAATATATATACATATATAGAGATACATACATATATATACATATATATACACACATATATATAGACAAATAATTCCACTTTTCTTCAAATAGTGAATTTCCCTACTGTATCCAAGTTTAGGCTAACATCTGCTTCTAACATTCTCCAGTAGTTTTTGGCAAGTATGTGCAAATTAATTATTCATCTTTAGCTTCATTATCATCTGTTTGGATCTTTGACACTTATTTGGCTAAATAATCCAAATTATTTCTTTGCTTAATCATACTCCATCATTTAGTCCATTGAGTATCTGTCCAAATGATGTAAGTGACAGCAGGTAGTTTCAATTAGTACTTATATTGTTATATGATTAATTCTTGAACATGAGGAAGATACTCTTCCCAGACACTTAATAGTTGAAGGTGAAACACTTTAACAGAAAACGTACTCCTAATATTAAGACTGTTCCAGCTCATCAGATTCTAAATGAGGTGTCTGTATTTACTGTGTAAGATCACTGTAAGTACCCCATAACATCCTCATCATTCTTAAAGGCATGCAAATGTTAATGGTGAAAAGTTAAAGATTGACTTTTAAATTAAAATTATAGGAAGGTGATTAATATCAATATGTATTATTTTGAAGGTATTAGATACTAATTTATTGTCTTCCAAAGTTCTTATTCCCACCATCTTTAAGCCCACTCTTTTCTGTACACTTGAATCTCCTGCAAAAATCCTTTGACCATTTTCAATAAAGAGGTCAATCTGATGAACGAAGAGCTCCTATGAACCCTGAGTAATTAATTGCTTTTATCTTTCTTTATAATTCTTCTGATAAATGTTTTTGCCACTCCCCTTAGTCTCCTTAACCCTCATACGGACTTGAACAACATTAGAGGTTAGTCATTTTGGTGGCAATATTCCCTGTCTATAATTCTATGGTCTCAGGTGCATTGACATATTTGAGAACGAAATAGTTTTAAATTCCACTGTTCTTATGTTGTTACTATAAAACATTTCATATTTTCACCTACATATTTTCCAAATGAATGTACTTTAAGTGTTTTTTAACTATAGTGATCTCTTTCCCTTCGCTTAAACAGATGTGATCATTTTTTTTTTTTTGAGTGAGACACATCTGGAAATATTCCTTCTGCCATTTCCTTATCTGTGTTAGACTCCCCACAATTCTGATACAATGAACACATGAGGTTTCTTTCATTCACCTTCTTTTTAGCAATGTGAAATTTACTCTTGATATTCTCTTACACTATTATCTCAACTCAAATTGGCCTTTTTAATTGTCCTTGATATTTTAATGATTAAAGAACACAGTGCACAAAGATGCCATGAACCATGTTGTTGAGATAATTCTCGTTACATACACAAAGAAAGATGTATGGATTTAGTTTGATCTTTGCCTTCAAACGTTCAATTTAAGCATTTTGTGAGTACATGCAGATTCACTGCCCAATTCTCCATCAATGTGCTCTGAGAACAGTGAGAAGCGTGGTCAGCTGTAGCTTCTGTCTTAGTGGCAGGTAGCTATTTTGTCTAAGGTCACATGCCTTCCACACATTCTGCATTTAATAACTCATCAACAAGTGGAATAAAGTTCAGGTTTTCTTGGTCCAACACAGTATAAGGACCGCTTTATTTCTAGATCTTCTTGTAAGGTTGGCCAAGTCTCTCATGGGGTCTGTACTGCAGTTTGACTTCTTTCTCTGTCCAGTACTGCGATCCCTCCCTGGCAAAGCTGCAATGCAGCTGTAAAGACCAATTTCATCATTTTGGTGCACAAAGTGTGGAAGTGTGTTTCACAGCGTTAAAAGCACAAAAAGGAGTGAAGATTATATTCGTATTAACTTTTCTGCATGATTCTCTTCTTGGAGCAATCACAATTTAGGCTTATGAGAATTAGCTATATAACACGTCTCTCTGTAATCGCAGATCTGGATTGGAGAGGCTACCCAGACAGATGGTGTATTTGAGTGGCATATCTAAATACCAGAGGAGTAAGGCAAAAGAATCTAATAGATAATCTTTCCAAAGACACCTTACAAAATCAAGAAGTTGGTTCTTCAGAGTGACCTATTTCAACTTCAGTTACTATTAGCCACCAACAGATCTATAGTATTTTACAGTCTTATAATGATAAATTAGCATTCAAGGGCTTTTCCTTTCCAGGTTTCTATGGCAACCTCTGTACCACATACTCATTAGAAAGAAGTTCTGTTTAATTGATCTACTAATGTATTGCTTAATAGTAACTGTTAAGCAGTCTTTTGTTTCCAGGTCATATTTAGGGTTCACATATTTGCATAAAAGCATTTCGTTAGCTGAAACCAATCATTACTAGTAATTTTCTTTCTTTGGTTTAAAATAACTAAACCCTCATTGAGATTTTCTGAATAGCAAATATTTATATCTTGGAGAATAGGCTTTCTGTATGAGCTTGGCTTGCTTTGTTTCTGTGTGCAGCAAGAAAATTACAGAGCTTGAAAATGTTAATCAGTGAAGACAAAAAGAAGGTGTCTTTTTCTCCAGTTGAAATGCAAATTTACAGTGACGCTAACTATAGGCCATATCCAATATTTGATGACAAAGTTGTAATGGATAAATATAATTTAGAATGCATAGTAGTTATCCACTGTATAAGTTTCACTAATTGGAATTTTCATATGTTTCATTCAATGCAATTGTGACACTCTTTTCTGAGCTTTTCTTGTATTTCAAGCCCATCTAAAGGACGAAGATTGAAAGTGTATTTATCACAGGGTTTAACTTAGCCTAGAAATAAACACTAATACACATAATCAGTCCCTAAGTTAATTGGGTATTCGGGGCAGGATAGGGAGCTAACACTTATTGAAATATAGCACCAAGTATATTTATCAAACTAAAACACCAAGTATATTCTAGACTAGGAACTTGAAATATGTTAAGCCACTCAGTTAGCAGAAACAATATTTCCATTTCAGAGATAAAAAAGATTCATTTTTTAAAAATTCTGAATCACCCAATTGACTCATTCAATAAATATCAATTTGACATATACAATGTGCCAAAAGGCATTAAAACTAAACTACTAAGACAAGCAAAGATTTATACTCATGAAGTATACATACTAGCTCATATTACATTAAAAAATCATTAAGCAAATATTTGAATTCTGTCATGTGCCAGACAGGTACTGGGCAATGTGACGCCATATCATAAGGTGATATCCAACATCATTATGCTAATTAATTATGGATCCCAATTTTATACTCAAGTCTTTGATTCCAAATCCTATTCTCTTTCCATTGTAATCTCCGTGTTGGAATGTTTACTTTAGCTAAAAAGAAGAGACCTTGCCATCTCTGATCCATCTCAACTACTATTGATGTTAGTAGTAGTTCTTGTTCTTCCAGAGATCTCACTTTTTGTAGTCAGATTCCTGCCATCCTTTAGGAGAAGAATTATTTCCCACACCATCAATTCTATAGTTCAGAGTTGCCTGAAATGGTAATTATATTAAGCAAATATTCACCCAGAGTAAGGAAAGTAGAGTGGGAGAAGGGAGAAGTGGTTTAGAACATGAACATTGGGATTCATTACCACTGAGATCAAATGATTGTGCTTGTGTTGTGCAAACCAAGACAAGTTGCTCAATTTCTCTTATCTATAAAATGGTAGTAATCAATATGATATATTACAGTGCCTAGAATATCTTGAGCATTGCACAATTAAATTTCTTGGGTTTTGCTCTTATTATTTTTGCCATTATACTTAATATACTGGTGAACGATAGAGTAGATATAGAAGGGAACTCCATATGTCCATTTCTCCTGGAAAAAATAAAGGATACAAAGAAATATCAAATCATGTATTTATAAGTACACTTAAAATACAGAATAAGTTTTAAAAGATGAGCAATATATTTATGTATCACATTAAGTTTGGGTAACAAAGGAGAAAGGAGCCAAATTGGATGGGTTGGACAGGAAGAGCGTTCCGAAGTGACTCAAGAGGAGCTAAAGAGTGACAGTTGTTATTAACCCTGCTGTTGAATTTTAATTCTGGCAAGTGGAGTAAAACTTTTGTCATATCAGTTGAGGTAATGACAGAAGAGAACATAAAATATTTGTACATATCATGGGAGTTATTTTAAGAGTAATGGACCCCTCTGCATGATGTAATCATTGAGGAGCTGGATGCAGGAAATACTTGTGATAAAAATTCTGGACCACTGTGTAGGGAGTATTCTAAGCACTGTCTTTTCCCAACCCAAAGCTTATGTCCAATGTGTTGTCCTTTTTGTTTCTGCTATATATGGAGTCTGTGTCCAATTATTCATAGAATTGAAATAGAAAAAATACCATTACTTCTCTATTACAGGCTCTTAATATCAACACCGTGGTCTATGGCAACTGCCTCTTTCTTGAAAGTTCTGACTCCACTTTATCTCCATTTCAATCCACACTTGAGGAATTTCAAAATTGTGTTTCTTCCTTTTGAGTATTGTATTTGGGGAAAATTCTATTTTTCATTAAAGTTCAGTTCTTTTACCAACAGTATATGTTTTTCCAAAATGAATTTTTATTTTCTAATTTTAAAAGTAATGCATATTAATAATATATTCAGCAGGTGTAAAGAAACAAAAAGAATAAGAACACCACAATTGTATATTTGCTATAACTGTCTTAATCAAAATTAGCTATAAATTCATGATGTTTTATAGTCTACTTTTTCTTGTAACAGTGCACGAGGGACATATTTGCAAGTCAATAAATATACCTCATTATTTAATAGTTGCATATTCATTCAATGGGTATTCAATGATTATAACCTCAATGTTATGCTTCAGTGAGCAAACCGTGAGTGAATTAAACAGAGTTCTTGTCTTCATATAAATTTGCCATGCATATAAATTGGCATCCTTATTTCGTAGATGAAACACACACTATTGGATTTGTTCAAATTACTTCAATTTCTGCCCTCATGGAGTTTATAGTGTCTTGGAGAGGCAGGCATAATTACACAAACATTAATTACAGCCCTCTTAGATTCTATAGAGAAAAAAATACAGGGTACTCTGAGAATATGAAACTGAGGGGTATGAGTTCCCCTGGTGTGGGGGTTTACTCGGAAAGATGAAGGATGAATAACAGGTACAGAGTTGGTGATGATGATCTGCAGGTGGAGGACAGATAAAGTGTGAGAATAGTACAAGCTCAGTCATCTCCTGATTTTTTGGGGGGGTTTTACCTAAGATTTGTGAAATCACAGAGGAGAGACACCACCGTCGGACTCATATGTTGGTCACAGACTCCTTGCTGTTTAATTTGCTCCCCCACTCTGCTTTCCTGCAAATTTGTTCTGTTCCAACTTTGCCTTTCTTCTCAAAGTCCTGGTTTTATTATAGAACTTTCCTAAGAATATTCACTATCCTGGGGCATTTAGAATAGTCTGCGACTCTAATTTTCTCATAGAGAAAATGGTAATTCAATTAATTAAAGAGACTGTTTTGACTTTGATACATAGATAGATATTATTAAAGAATCATTTTGGAAAACTTAAAGAATATTACTCATTTGTTTTAAAACTATTGCACAAAATACTCAAGAAAATAAAAACTAACAAATAAGTCAGAAAAAGCAAATTGTAAAAAATATTTTAAAAATGCTAAACAAATAAAAGAACAACACCAAAAAAACCTTTTTGTAAAAATGCATAAAATTATCTTGTTAAGAGATAATGAATCTTAGATTAGCTCAAAATATGTCAAAGTTTATGACATTTACGAACATACTGATGCAAAATAATAAAAAATTTTTTAAAAGGAATGATATCTGAAATGTAGGGGGCAAAAAAGGAGGAATTGCAATATGTGTAGTAAATTAAATGGAAAGAGAGAGTCATTCCACATCAATAGAGAAAATGCAAAATGAAAATATAAGTGTCAAAAATCAACATGCTAAATAACATTATATTGCAATATATACATGGAAATTATTAGAAAAAGAAAATTGATAAAAACACAATTGTTGAAACAGATTTAGCAATCCTTCTAGCTTTTGGTATATGAAGAATACAAAACAGTCTGAATATTATAATTAATGCAACAGATTAAATAGGTACCTACTTACCTTCATGCTATACCCTACTATAACACACACACACAAATGTAAATGTGTGTTGATATATACATATCTACATAACACATGACATATGTTGTACATAATAGACATAATATATTTTCTGGTATATACTTTTCTGGTTTTATTTTCCATTATATTCATTTTCTTATATTATTATATGTTATAATTTTCTATTATGCTATCACTTTCCTTTTTGGAATTGTGATTTGAAGTGTCTGCTCTTGGGGCGCCCGGGTGGCTCAGTCAGTTAAGCGTCCAACTTCAGCTCAGGTCATGATCTCATGGCTCGTGAGTTTGAGCTCCGCGTCGGGTTCTGTGCCAACAGCTCAGAGCCTGGAGCCTGCTTCAGATTCTGTGTCTCCCTCTCTCTCTCTCTGCCCCTCCCCTGCTTGCTCTCCCTCTCTCTCTCAAAACTAAACATTAAAAAAGTGTCCTCTCTTAAGAAATTATATATTCATAATTATATATATATATATATAAGCAGTTAGCAAAAAGCAATTATATATTTATAATATGAGTGTGTGCTTATATGTACATACATATGAAAGAGGAAGACTTCTGTTTTAATTTTTATTTACTGAAAAGTTTTTAACAACTTTACTGAGGAATTTTTGACAAAAAAATAAACTACACATATTTAAAGTATGCAATTTCATACATTTTGACATATGTATTTACTAGTGAACCCATTAACCCAAACAAGATAGTGAACATAAATTCATTATTCCCAAAAGTTATTCCAAAAAGTTTCTTCAAGTACTTTTATAATCTCTCTCTCCTGCCTGTCTCTTCCTCCTAACCCTGGTCCCAGGCAGCAACTGATCTCCTTCAGTTTGTAGATTAGATTAGTTTGTATTTTCTAAAATTTATATGGAGGAATTCGTATAATATGTGTTCTTTTTTATAGGTCTTCATTTGCTCAACATAATAATTTTGAGATTAATCTGTATAGGTGCTTTAGTCAATAGTTCATTCCTCTTTTTTTTAATTACTTATTTATTTATTTTGAGAGAGAAAGAGAGAGAGTGAGCGAGTACAGTGGAAGAGAGAGAGACAATCCCAAACAGACCCTATGCTCAGCAAAGAGCCCAAAATGGGGCCCAGTCTCACAACCATGAGATCATGACCATGAGGTCATGACCTGAGCCTAAATCAAGAGTTGGATGCTTAACCGACTGAGGCACCTAGTCTTCCCATTCCTGTTTAGTGCAGAGGGGAATTCCATTATACAGATAATACCACAATTTGTTCTTTCATTCATCTGTTGATAGCTATTTGGGTCACTTTCAATTTTGGCTGCTATGACTATCCATGTACAACTCTTTGTATGGATATAAACTTTGATTTCTCCTAGATAAATACCTAGAAGTGGAATGACCGGATGATATGACAAGTTATCTGTAGCTTTTTAAGAAACTGCCAAACTCTTTTCGCAAGTGGTTGTAACATTCTCTGTTCTCACCATCTGTGCAGTTCCATTTGCTTCACGTCTTTGCTGTCACTTGTTACGGTCTAAAGATGATGCGCTTATTTGACACTTCTCTATCCTCTTTCATGAAGTGTCTGAACCTTATTGTTATTTTTAATGAAGTGTTTGTTTTCTTATTTTTTACTTTAGAGAGTATTTTTTAATGTTTATTTATTTTTGAGAGAGTGAGAGAGAGAGAGAGAGAGAGAGAGCGAGTGAGCGCGCGCAAGTGGGGGAAGGGCAGCGAGAGAGACGGAGACACAGAATCCGAAGCAGGCTTCATGCTCTGAGCTGTCAGCACAGAGCCTGACTGACATGGGTCTCGAATCTATGAGCTGTGAGATCATGACTTGAGCCAAAGATGGATGCTCAACTGACTGAGCCATCCAGGCACCTTAAGTTGTTTTTATATTCTGGATCCAATTCTTATTTTATATAATTTGAAAATATTTCTCCAAGTTTGTAACTACTCTTTTCAGTTTGTAACTGTCCTTTTGTTTGTTTCAAATTATTATTAAATCCTAGTTAGTTATCATATAGTGTAATATTGATTTCAGGAGTAGAATTCAGTGATTCATCATGTACATATAACACCCAGTGCTCATCACAAGTGCCCTCCTTAATACCCATCACCCATTTAGCTAATCCCCTGCCCACCTTCCGTCCCTCAACCCTCAGTTTGTTCTCTATAGTTAAGAGTCTCTTATGGTTTGCTTCCCCCTCTTCTTTTTTTCCCTTCCTTTATATTCATCTGTTTTGTGTCTTAAATTGCACATATGAGTGAATTCATATGGTAGTTGTCTTTCTCTGACTTTTTCGCTTATAGTAATAGACTCTAGCTTTATCCACATCATTGCAAATGGCAAGATTTCATTCTTTTGATGGCTAAGTAATATTCCATTGAAAATATACACTACATCTTTATCTATTCATCAATTGATGGACATTTGGGCTTTCTTCATAGTTTGGCCATCATTGATATGATACTATATACATCAGGATGCATGTGCCCCTTTGAATCAATATTTTGTATCCTTTGGGTAAATAACTAGTAGTGCAATTGCCAGATCATAGGGTCATTCTATTTTTTATTGGTTATTTTAATTTATTAATTTTTTAAATTTACAGCCAAGTTAGTTAACATATAGTGCAAAAATGATTTCAGGAGAAGAATCCAGTGATTCATCATCACCTACATATAACAGCCACTGCTCATCCCAACAAATGTCCTCCTTAATGCCCTTTGCCCAGTTAGCCCACCCTCCACCCCAAAGCCTTCTAGCAACCCTCAGTTTGTTCTCTGTATTTAAGGGTTTCTTATGGTTTGTCCCCCTCCATGTTTTTATATTATTTTTGCTTCCCTTCCCTTACGTCTATCTGTTTTATATCTTAAATTCCACATATGAGCAAAGTCATATGGTATTTGTCTTTCTCTGGCTGATTTTACTTAACATAATACACTCTAGTTCCATCCATTTTGTTGCAAACGGCAAAATTTCTTTCTTTTTGATCACCGAATATACACCACTTCTTTATGCATTCATCAGTTGATAGACATTTGGGCTCTTTCCACACTTTGGCTATTGTCAATAGCACTGTTATAAACATTGGGGTGCATGTGCCCCTTCAAAACAGCAATCCTGTATCCCTTGGATAGATACCTAGTAGTGCAATTGCTGGATAATAGGGTAGTTCTAGTTTTAATTTTTTGAGGTACCTCCATACTGTTTTCCAGAGTGACTGCACCAGTTTGCATTCCCACCATCATTGCAATAGAGTTCCTCTTTCTCTGAATCCTTGCCAACATCTGTTGTTGCCTGAGATGCTAATTTTAGCCATTCTGACAGGTGTGAGTTGGGATTGTGGTTTTGATTTGTATTTCCCTGATGATGAGTGATGTTGAGCATCTTTTCATGTGTCTGTTAGCCATATGGATGTCTTCTTTGGAAAAGTGTCTATTCATGTCTTCTGGCCACTTCTTACTGGATTATTTTTCTTTTGGGTGTTGAGTTTGATAAGTTCCTTATAGATTTTTATATATTTTAGATGCTAACCCTTTATCAGTTATGTTATTTGCAAATATATTCTCCTATTCCAAAGGCTGTTTTTTAGTTTTGTTGTTTCTTTGCTGTGCAGAAGCTTTTTATCTTGATGGAGTTCATTTTTGCTTTTGCTTCCCTTGCCTCTGGAAACATATCTGGTAAGAGGTTGCTATAGCTAAGGTCAGAAAGTTTTCTGCCTATATTCTCGTCTAGAATTTTGATGGTTTCCTGTGTCACATTTAGATCTTTCATCTATTTTGAATTTATTTTTGTGTATGGTGTTTGGAAGTGGTTCAGTTTCATTCTTCTGCATGTTGTTGTACCAAAGACTCCACCAAAAAATTGTGAGAACTGACATACAAATTAAACAAAGTCACAGGGTATAAAATTGATGTACAGAAATCTGTTGCATTTCTATATGACAATAATGAAGAAGTAGAAAGAGAAATAAAGGAATTGGTCCCACTTACAATTGCACCCAAAACCATGATACCTAAGAATAAACTTAAACAAAGAAGTAAAAGATGTATACTCTGAAAACTATAGAAGACTTATGAAAGAAACTGAATAAGATACAAAGAAATGGAAAAACATCCATGCTCATGAATTGGAAGAACAAATATTGTTAAAATGTCTATACTACCCAAAGTGATCTACACATGTAATGCAATTTCCTGTCAAAATACCACCAGCATTTTTTACAGTTAATACAAACAATCCTAAAATTTGTATGGAATAACAAAAAAATCCCAAATAGCCAAAGAAATCTTGAAAAATAAACAAAGATGGAGGCATCACAATCCCGGACCTCAAGCTATATTACAAAGCTGTAGTCAGAAAGAGGAAGACTTCAAATAATGATTTAGAAAGAGAAAACCATAATAGAATAATGTATAATATAATAACATAACTTCACATATTAAATATATCAAAATAATATAAGGAATTATATATAATAGTATGTGTTAGTATATATTATTATATTTTGTATAATTATATGGCATATCTTACTGTACATTAGAAGTAATCTAATTAATATAATATTAATTATAAGTAGGATATTATAATTATAATGTTATATAATATATTATAATTATATTATATACATAATTATATAATATATAATATATTATATATGATTATAATTATATAATATATATCATATATAATAATTATATAAATAATATATAAGTACTATAATATTAATTATATTAATTAAATATATTCTGTAATTGCTAAATATATGTGAATATTTAGTAGATATTTGTATATATGTATTGTTCTATATACATGCAAATATATATTAAAATATATCATCTTATTATATTTATATATTTATTCCTTTATTATTTTATTTATTTTTTTAAGGGAAACAGCCTTCCAAATCATGATTTTAGAAAAAAAAAGAGAAACCATAATAGTAAATACTGGCTGTGTAACTATATTAAGGCACAAATACTGTTAAAATATGAAAACTGGATAAAAATGAAAGCAACATATATGATGATACATATTAAAGGATTTCACATTAAAAACCTTAGTGTAAAGTACTATCTTCTAAAATTGATTTTTAAAACCAATAGTCCAATGTAAAAATGGACAATATCTTCATATTTGCTGTGGGTGAGACAGTTTATTTGGTTATGTCTGTTTACCTTCTAGCCTTAGTAGACATTTCTCTGTGCTCATGTCAGTGTCCTGTGCCTGTGCACGTCATTGTGTTTCCGACATTGAATTGAAACTGTTTGTCTTTCTCTACTAGACTATTACTTTCCCCAGGTTGTTGTCTGTACTTGAAGCATCATTTAATTTGAATGGCTTAGCCTGGTGTCTGCTCTGTTCTGTAAGGAAAAGAGAGAAATGAAAAAGATGGGAGGAAAAGAGAGAATTGGAAAAGATGAGATTGTGATTAGAAGTTATTGATCATCCTTCTTTTTAACTTTAAGTAGCTTTTTGAATAGAACACACAGGAGCTCAAAATAAAAAATTAAGTGTGTGGAAGTGATATTTCTGATGTGCTCTTGTCTCCTTTCTGTCTTCTTTCTAATATATTTTCTTCTCTATATTTCTTCTTACTACATATTTCTAGGCCCAGTGCCTAATTTACCATACACATCAATTAGCTTCCTTATTCAATGGTAGAAATGTACTTTTGATTTTGGTTAAATACTTCAATTTCTGGAAATAAATGTATTTTTACATTTAAATTCAAATTATTATTGACTTAGTGGTGCTTGCTTCACAAAAGAAATTGAAGCAGACCTTTTAAATGTTTATCTTCCAATCTGTCCCTAATAGAATGATCTTTATTCCTGGAATCGAATCACATAACCACTCAGAACTCCCAGATACTTATCCACCACATTTAAAAAACATTATTTTTATAATTTTCCTATTCTAAACAAAGGAAATATCCCTTACATAGACTTCAACATACTTTCCAGTAAAAATATGCTAAAAAATAAAGTGTGTAACGTGTTTCAATTTGCTTGAATATATAAAAGCTTTTCCAAAAATATGTTTTAAAAAACCTTTCAAGAAATTATTAAAACTTCACAGAGCCTACTATTTCAATTTTTGCTTTTATTTTATCAAAGCTATATTTTAAGGCTGTCCTTTAAAATATTCTTTGAAACTTTAACTAGTTCCCTAGAGTGGCCTTGGAACATGAATTATTTTATAGAAGTATATAATTAATTTCATTTCAAATTATTAAAATTAGATACTCTGTATTTAATATTAGATATCACTAATATATACATATACGATATACATCTAAATACTGCATAACAATTATTTCCTTTACTTTTTTTCATTTGAAAGAACGTCCAGCATACTTACTTAGGATGTCAATATATTTATATATATGTTTACCCCCCATAGTAGCCCAATGGATCATTCTTTTACCCTTTACACCTTTAAAAATGTATTGTTCCTGGGGATATTTATTTGACTTGAGTTATATAAATACAATTTATAATGTATGTAAAAGAAATTCAAACAAGAAGTTTAATTTAAAAAGATGATTCTTTTTCATATTCAAAGAGTGAAATTCCTACTGTTATATGGTAATATGGGTTTTGGGATAAATTATTCTATTTAAGTAAGCAGCTGACAAAAATCTACATAATCTCTGATTTTTCTACTTCTACTTTATGTTTAAAGACCTCAATATTCAGAGATGACCAGGTAAAAACGCACATTCTTACAGGAGCATTTAATATAACTCTAATACATGCTACTTGTAAAAATTTGTAGTGATGGGAAAGATTATCATCCAAAAAGCAAACTTTGTCTTCTTTGTGCCCCACCCCCCATTCTGTTCTTCCATTATAACTGCTGTGAATTATTTCTGTAATGTTCTTAAGTCATATCCTGTTTAAAACTGAACTCTCTGTTCCTTAAGGTATAGATAAGAATTCCTAGAATTCTTAATTTTATAGCTTGGTTAAAGACAAAATTAAAAGTTTGGTGAATGGAAAATTCCAGAACATATGATCTTATGAGGTCCTCTTTCTCTGGGCTTCTGTACCTCTACCTTTCTATGCCTGCTTTTTCATAATCATAATTTTTATTAATGTCTATATAGAACCCACTGGAAGGTCTGGTCTAAAGAGAAACAGGATTTAACTAATGATCTGGAAGGATTACTCTGGCTGATAGATTAAGAAGAGATTGAAGGGACAAAGGCAGAAACAAGGAGACCAGTTAGGAGACTGTTGCAACAATCCAGCGGAGACATAATGGACAGTGTCAGCAGGGAGGTGCTAAGAACTGCTCTTACACTGGATATCTCCTGAAGTTAATCCCAAAAGATCTGCTGGTGGATTGGTTTGGAAGTATGTGAGAAGGACAAGCGTAAGGGGTGATTCCAAGCCTTTGGCCCAAGCTACCAGAGGATAAAAATTCATTTACTGGGATGGGGAAGACTGTAGAGGAAACAGGTTTGGGGTGAAATTAGGAGAGACATGAAATTTGGCTTGGGATACGTGAGATCTCAAATGATCATTAGATATTTATCTGAATTTTCTATTGCTAAATGCCAAATAAATATTTTAACTAATTTCCTACTGCTGTCATAACAAATGACTACAGATTTTTTGGTTGAAAACAACACACATTTATTATCTCACAATTTTCATGATGCCAAAGTCTAGGCACAATGTGACTCAACTGGGTTTTCCTTCCTGGGTCTCACTATACCAAAATCAGTCAGCAGGCAGGACTACCTTCTGTCTTGGAAGGTCTGAGGAATAATCCACTTCTAAACTCACTTCAAGTTGTTGGCAGAAACAATTCCTTGTTGTGGGATTTAAGTCTCCATTTCCCTGCTGGCAGTGAGCTGAGGGCCACTCTTAGCTCCTAAAGCCCTCTCTGATGTTTGCCCACTACATTAGAATAAAAAATGGCACATTGTATCCTTCTCACACCGGAACTCTCTCAGACTGCTCCTTCTGTTGCATAGCTATACACCTAGCCAGGAAAAAGTTCTCTGCTCTTAAGGGCCCATGTGATTAGATAGACCTATGTGGGTAATCCAGGACGTACCTTAGGATCTGCAATCTTAATTACATCTTCGGAATACCTTTTGCCATGTAATGTAGCGTATTTGTAGAGTTGAAAGATAAAGCAGTTAACATATTTGAGGAAGAGGTCATTCTGCCTCCCCTTACATACAAACAGATAGTTTTAGTAAGCAATCAGACATATCATGTATGGTATTCCTGGGAAAGATCCAGAGCAAACATAAAAAAATAGGGGAGAGTCATCAGCCTATAGATGGTGCCTCAAGCCATTTAAAAAAAAAAAGTGTGGAGGGTGTGAGTACAAAGGAGAAGAGGTCTAAGGATTGAACACAGGATTACTCCAGTGCTGAGGAAGTTGGGAACCAGCAAGAAACTGCAAATGAGAAAATGTAGAATATACAGGGAGAGAAGCAGGTAAGAGAGTACATGAGAAATGTTCCTCTCCTGATTGTTTCTATATTATCACTGAATTAGCAAAACACAGGCTAAAAGGAAGGGTAAGACAGGAGGTGTTAGAGGTTAAAAAGGGAGGAAAAGAAATAGAATGGACAATTTATATAGAGTGCAAGTATAGATTTGGAAAATGTAGTTTAATTGCTTAAAATTATTAAGTCAGTTGACGACATTTAACCAGAGTTACTGTTTTATATTCCTTACAATTTCTTTATATTTTCAACACAGTGCATAAATTCTTTGCTTTCCCTCCCTACATCTTAGCCTATTTATACTTGGGTAGTTCTCCCAGGGCACCTCTGAAGTGTAATAAAAAGTGTGTCCCTTCCAACTCCTTCCTTCCTTCAATTTTTCCTCAATCGTCAAATTCTCAGTTCCTGCCACATCCTTCTTCCCCATATCTCTTGATATCTGCTGTAGTGTTCGTTCCTTATTTCCACAGCACTTACTTTCTGACAAACTAATTTAATTATTTATTGTATTTATTATTCATTGCCTGTCCATCCAACTCCATAATATAAACTGTACAAGGGCAGAGATCTTTGGTCACTGATGTATCCAAAATTCCTTGAATATTGCTTGACACATGGAAGACAATGGGTACGTATATGTTGAAAGAAAAAACAAATCTTGAGTTGCCTGTGAATCCTTTAAGATGAGCTTGGATTACAGAACTTGGGTATATATTTAGATATGCAACACTGGAGTGCATGAGAGTAACTTTGATTTTTCTATGTTTTTACAAGTCACCAATGTTTTGATATTGAAACCATTTGGACTGATGCAAAAATATTAAATGTGGAAAATGAAATAAAGTTTGAGCATAAATGTGGTAAGTAAAATAAAACCTAAGTATGTTTTCATAATTCTGGAGAGTACCAGCATTTATTCATGGGAGGTAGAAGAGAAACCTGGTGACATCACATCAGAGTTGTGCTTACCCTGCATGTTCTATTTCAAAAAGATATTGACATAGCAGAAAAGTTCCAACAGAGGGCATGAAGGACAATGAGTCTAGAAACAAGTTCAATAAAAAGTAGACATTAAGCCTGAATGAAATAAAATTACTCCGGCTTAAAATTTTAGGTAGAATTCTCATTCAAACCAATTGGTGCTGATTCATAGGACTCAAATATGCAGTTAATAGAAGAATGACTTTATTGCAATTGAAGAATGCCCAACTATGGAAGGGGTTCCAAACTGAGTGTCCACTGTACCTAGCTGATTGAATTAGTGACAAATTAGGAGCCAGATCAGGGTATTTTCTGATTTTGGTGAGAGTTTACGGCAAGTAAATTCTAAGATCCTTGGCACATTACTGTTTGACACCTCTGTCACATAAATTTTAGCTTTATGTAATCAGTCACCATATCCTAATTTTAAATCAAAACAAAAAAACAATGCCTTGAGGCAGAGCAGTTAACATTTCTTCATAAACTTTATTGTCCTCTTTATTGTGCTGCTTTATGCACGTTTATTTTTATATTTGAATTTTTCATGAGATATTTTCAGCATAACATAAAAAACTGGATACTCGTACATTTGCTAGAATTGGAATTATAGAAGTACAACCTGAGTTTTGCTTTTCCTCCATGAATTTGTAAAGTTAGACATGTGCGTAAAATCTACTTCAGCAAATTTTTTTAAGTTGGGAAAATATTTCACTCTTTAATTATGCATGTAATTTTGATAAACATTCATTTCCTTCAAATAGCACCCACATGATTGTTATTAGATATTTACCCACTACTTCTATCATTCATTCTCTGACAGCCTTGTACAAGATGCACATGTGATTCAAAATCTGGATTTTTGATAAGAATCTCTTTGATAAGAATTCTAATGCTCCCAAAATCAAGACAAAATAAAATGTCACCAAAACCCCTGCAGTCTGGCTGTGGTAGTTTTGTTTTACCCTGCATTCTTACACCGGTTAGCCATGAAGTTCAAATTCAATCTTAAAACTCCCTTATGAAATTAAGGTAGAAAGAATTAATAGACTCTGCTTCTGGAAAAGTGTCAAATGTGAGCATTTGATTCTAAGGATTTTAAGATCTAATCTTTGCCCATTAAGTAAATTCATCAACATTTGAGACATTAACTTCTCCTAAGCACTGCAGGAGGAAAAGGTTAGTTTTTAAAAATCTCGGTGACTTTCCCTTGAGTAAAAAGCATGTTTCTGTTATATCTCTTACAAGAGATACACTAGGTGCATTTTTTTCTTTTTCTTTCTTTTCTTAAAAATATCAGCCATAGAAAACTGAGTGATAAAGAATATCTGGGCATTTTTTCGTATCTCATTAATAAAAAGCTTTTGAATCTGCATGTGCAGGCATTGCGGTGAGCACTGGGGACTCAAAGACGATTGCATGAGGAGTTGAACTTCTGCAATAAACTCATTGACTCCCACACCCTTCCCCCACACCCTCCCTCCACCTCATTCCATCTGCATTTACCAGTTGACAAACAAGCAGAAGAAGATAAATCTACCTGTCTCCATCATGCTTAGTGTTCCAAAGTAGTCAAAATACAAATTTGGGGGGGGGGGAGGGAAATAATTTTTTAAAAGGGGGGACATTGAGGGTTAAAGTAGCATGGTAAGAGATACCTGGGATACAGACTCAGCAAAGCCCTAGTCCTAGGTCACTAAGTGCCGAGTAAAAACCCTCTGCAGACTTCAAGATAAACTGTAAAGAGAAGATTGCTGGCATGTTTACCTTTCTGTTGCAAGCTGCCTGAAATCATTTTAGAAAGAGGTAGAGCACAAAAAAATGGCATTATGCTATTGATAATTTGTGTGTGTGTGTGTGTGTGTATATATACACACACAGTATATATATATATATATATATATATATATATATATATACACACACAGTCAGTATATGTATATATAGTTCTACATAGTAATATTTTATTTTCAGTATTACACTGAAAACATCAAATTCTGCTTGTCACTCATTTAAGAAATATCATTTTCATGTGGCTCAAACTATCTGTGGCTAGTGAGTTCATGGAATTCATCTGAGCATTCAATATTGGTTATTAAATTAATACATCTTATTCATCTGGAATATTTTTTAATTCACTTTTTAAAGCACGTGGTCCAATAGCAAGAATTGAAATAAAACATTTTTCATTTTATTGTCACTTGAGATGGTCTATTTAAAACTGTTGGACATTTAGTCTATTGTAATGTCTGTTACAGTGAAGCAAATACATTATAGTGGAATCATCAATTGTAACCTTGCTTTTTAAATTAACTGAGGAAATGTGTAACGTACAGACTAAGTTACATTAAACAGTACCATTCCATTCATTACAGGTTGGATATAAATTGGCTGGCCGTCATTTGAAATACTTCTGATATATCTTTAGCTCTTTTTCATTTTCCTTTCTGACATTGTGCATGTCTGGAGAGCTGGCAGATGCCAATTGTGTAACCTGAGCGAGTTTAATGATGCCCCAGTACGCTTTCTCTATCTGTTAGCTTGTACATAGCTTCAGCCCCCTTCAGAGGCACAATTCAATAAGCACTGCTGTTTTGAAACAGTGCCATTTAATGAACTACTTAGGAACCCTTTCCTATTGCTTGTTTTTATCTGTTTCTTTCGTAACCGTCGCACTCCCATTGTGAGATAAAAGTGAAATATATTCAATAGCTACAGCTGAAAGAAAAGCTATGCCGTTTCTGGATGTGCTCGCTGGTACTTTTAGAAGGTTGGGATGGAGAGGCTGTAACCGGATCAAGAGTAAACGCCACCTTGGTCACAGTTTTGCTGCTGCTGCTGCTGCTGGCACTAGGATATTGATTCTCTACTCCGTGTCTCTTTGATGTCACCTTAGAGCATTGATGTGGAAAAAATATATATCGACAGATTTTCCCGGAACATTTAATGCAAGGTGCTGCTCCAGGTGGCAAGGGTAGAAATGGAATTTTCTGTTTCTTCTGTGATATTCTTCAATTGTATGTTGATGTCAATTATATTTCTTATCTTTTAAGTTTTGATTTAAATTCCAGTTAGTTAACATACAGTGTAATATTAGTTTCAGGGGTTTAATATAGTGATTCAACACTTCCATACACCACCTTTATTTTAGTGTTGGGAAGTAACCTGTCCTCTGATGCTATAAGATGGTTTTAGGTTAATGTGAGGTATTCAAATTCTATGGGTACATGAATCTGTAGAGATTCTGTAATCTGTATAGGATTAACCCGTTCCTAATAAGAAGTTTAATGCCTCAAAATCCCCAGGACTCTAAGGTTGGATGTTTTTCACTCTTTACTAGAAAATGTAGGAGACATTTTACTGCCGTGAATGTTCCAGTGTTCTTTAAGAGAAATCGTCATGCATTTGACAGAAGCTTAAAAAATTTGAGCACTTTTGTCTCTAGTTCATCTTATGGGAGCCCATTTCTCTTGAAATGCATCAGAATTTGGGGCTGCTTTATGTTAATGAAATTATTTTAAATGCCCCCCTTATACATTCCATGGCCAAGCACACACCTATAATTTTATATTTCTCACAAGGTATTTTGTCAGATGATCCTGAGAATTTATTTATGAACTATTTTCCACAGATGGGTTAAATCTTAGTGATATGTCCTTACTTTCAAGATGTATTAACTCAAGGACATGTCACAACCTTTGTTAATCAAAATTGCTTTAGATGTCTTTTTGCAAAACAAAAGTGAATGCTATCCTTTTATTGGAACAGCTACATACTTATGAGATTTACATTTTCTTTAGTTAACACTTAAAATCATGTTGAAGACTAAGAAGTCTATAGAGAAGGTCATGCAATATAAACAAACTTGGATATTTTTATAAAACTTATTGGCCTCCATCTTGTCTTGACTGGAATTTGCACCCTGACAAATACTGAGTTGCTGTTTTAGTCCAGCCTGTACTTTAAAAGATCCCTCTGAAGCAGCATGGCTTTTCACTTCTTTTTGTTCTATGACATATTCAGTTCAATTAAAATTTTGGCTTCTGGAGACATGCTCAAAAAAAATTGCATGACTTTCAGCTCTGTATCACAACTGTTTGTCCAACATTCAATCATAGGCAGGTTTTCTAAATTACTGTTGGCTATGTATTTCATATTTGTGGCATTTTTCACTAAAGTGATTTCATATTTACCAATGTCTACCTCTTTAAATAGAGATGCCACGGGGCACCTGGGTGGCTCAGTCGGTTAAATGTCTGACTTTGACTCAGGTCATGATCTCTTGGTTCATGAGTTCAAGTCCTGCATCGGGCTCTGCGCTGACAGCTCAGAACCTGGAGCCTGCCTTAGACTTTGTGTCTCCCTCTCTCTTTGCCCCTCTCCCACTCACACTCGTCTCCCAAAAATAAATAAATGTTGAAAAAAAAATTTAAATAGAGATACCATGCCTGAAGCTGCTGAATTAGACTTGTGTTGCCTCATGAAAGGAAAAAAAAAATAAATTATCTATTGACAAAAAATAACTTGCAACACACATAATAATGGAAATATGTGAGTTTCAAACACTGGAGAGAAAATAAATCTCACAATGAACTGCACATTTTGAATCCCAAGAGGGATTATATCATAATACCTAGGTTTTTAGTTTCTTATCTGAGGGTTGATATTAAGAAATTGAATAATTTGTTGGAGGGTAAAATTTTAGAGAAGTATATTGGGCTTTATGGTCCTATGTACCAATGGACAAAGTACTGGAAATACTGTTTCTAACTATGCTTCTTTACTTGTTTTTTTTTTTTTTTTTTTTTAATGTTTACTTATTTTGGGGGTAGAGTGTCAGTGGGGGAGGGGCAGAGAGAGAGAGGGAGACATAGAATCTGAAGCAGGCTCCAGGCTCTGAGCTGTCAGCACAGAGCCCCACACGGGGCTTGAACGCATGAACTGTGAGATCATGACTTAAGCTGAAGTCGGATGCTTAACCAACTGAGCCACCCAGGTGCCCCATGTTCTTTATTTGTTTTTAATTAAGACTATATTTTTGAAAACTAATGTGCTGAGAAAATTTGCTGACTTTGTAAACTCTTCATTTTTGTTTTCAGCAAGAAAATATGCTTCTGAGCATTTTAACTGAAATTTGTAATTCATGATTGAGTAGACCTTGGAGGTAGCCATTTTGAGATGTTCAACAACAGTCATGAATAGTGATAATATTAAAGTTTTTCCAAACACTGAATGAACTACTTACTGTGTTTGGTGGTCAAAAATTAAGAGTAATTCCCGAGAGGAAATTTTGGTTTCTTATTTTAAAAAATGCTATGGGGGTGCCTGGGTGGCTTAGCCGGTAAAGCATCCGACTTCTGCTCAGGTCATGATCTCGCGGTCCGTGAGTTTGAGCCTCGCGTCGGGCTCTGTGCTGACAGCTCAGAGCCTGGAGCCTGTTTCAGATTCTGTGTCTCCCTCTCTCTGTGACCCTCCCCCATTCATGCTCTGTCTCTCTCTGTTTCAAAAATAAATAAACGTTAAAATATAAAAATAAAAAAATAATAAAAAAATTAAAAATTCTAAGTATTCTATTTTTCTCCAAAACAGGATACTAGGTGTGTGTGTGTGTGTGTGTGTGTGTGTGTGTGTGTGTGTATATATATATATATATATATATATATATATATGATATAAAAATGATGGTTCATCTGGTTTTATAAACCATAATTATGTAAGCATGGCTACAAAAAAGTGAAATCATGTGAAGAGTGAGCTCTGATTTACCCTTGGACAAAATAATTCTTCTCCAACATTCTTATTTTCAAGGACATAAAGTACACCCTGGTGTGAGCCTAACAGAATTATATTCCATCCTCTAAGAAATGTGTCAACAGATGTTTCCTGGAGAGCTGCATTAGTTGTTTTTCATGAAGTGTTTATATATATATAACCATATATATATATATATATATATATAACCATATATATATATATTGAAATATTTCAATTTAGCAGCATTCATAACACATAGCAGAAACTTACTTTTAATCATTTAAGTGATGTCTTGATTCCCTAGCTTTTACAATGACTGGACACTGAACACTTGTCATACAATCAAACCTTCGTGTTTTTAGTTGTTTATTTTTATAAGAAAAATAGAAAACTAATAAAGAAAAAATATATAATTACTGTAGAATTATAAAATATAAAGTTGAGCTACAAGATGAAATATACATGTTTAATATATATGTAATATGCTAAGTAACTGATAAATAAATATAAAATTATAAAGCTAAAAGGGAAGAAAGAAGTGGGGCACCTGGGTGGCTCAGTCAGTTGAGCGTCTAACTTCGGGTTGGGTCATGATCTTGTGGTTTGTGATTTCAAGCCCTGCATCGGGCTCTGTGCTGAGCCCACTTTGGATCCTCTGTACCCTTCTCTCTGCCCTTCCCCCGCTTGCACTCTCTCCCTCAAAAGTAAATATACATTAAAAAAAAAAAAGGTTTAAATTAAATTTAAAAGAGGCTTAAATTCTGAAGTGGATTTGAAGCTTTCCAAACCATAGGCTATACACATATATATCTGTCTATTACAAACTAAAATTCACTGTAAGAAAAAATAGTTTCTTGCACCTGACATATAACAAATTATTTCTTCTGCAGAAAGTTGAAAAGAAATGGACAGTGGCTGGCAACACTGAGCCAAGATTCACGAATATCGCTTCTTGATTTTGTCATAGGCCAATTTAATCAAATGGGTAAATTTCTTAAATTCAGTGATCTAAAACATGAATATATATCAATATCCAAGAAGAAATTCTGATCTAAAAGAAGTTAATAACTCATGTCTACTTCAAACATAGACTTTATAAATGTAAAGTTTAGATTTATAATTAAAGAGTTTCGTTTTGATCTGGGTGAAATGTATATCAGAAAATAACATAAGACAAGTAACTTAAGATATGTCTGAAGATTACATACATTTTGGAAAAAAAATCAAACTGATTAGATGACAAGCCAATTATGAAAGAGTGACTTTTCTCCTTGTCTTTTTATTTAAATAGCCGATACCTAAGTTTATGGCCAAAAAATGGTTGATGTCATATTATTCAGATATTACTGATTCAAAACAATCTGATAGAGGGTTTGTGGAGCCTCAAAGAAGACTAAATTTTAATGCTAATTTTCATTTAAACATTTTAAATCTTCAGTATATTAAGGGAGAAGCATTTTGTAGCAGATTAAAAACAAGCCCAATAAATTAGAAATTCTAAGCTTGAAACCCCGCTCTTTGGTCCTCTTTGTGACCTTTGAGTGACCTTTGGTAAGGAAAAGGATAAGCCTTATACTTGTGATATTACACATATATTGTGAATTTTTGTAATTGTTTAATTGGCTGTACTGAAGTACTTGATAATTGATACTTTCTGAATTATATAATTTTTAAAGGTCATTTCTATGAAAGTATGATTTATATGCAATAAAATTTACCCTGTTAAGGTACATCATTCTATGAGGTTTTGCAAATGCACACAGTCATACACCCATATTTCTATCATCTCAAATAATTAGCTCATTCCCTTACCGTTAGATCCTGGGCACAACTAATTTATTTTCTAAATTTATAAGTTTGCCTTTTCCAGAATGTCATGTAAATGGAAACATGTAATACATAACTATTTGGGTCTGGACTTTTTTATTTAGTTCAATATATTTGAGATCTAGCCAACTTGTTGCACTTATCAGTTTGTTTGCTTTTATTACTGAGTAGTATTGTATCATATGGATGCCCCACATGTGTTTTTAGTAAACAAATACTGTTACTTAAGAACATAGCATGATACTAAAAAATATTTTATTTATTTTCACATTGTGTGCTTTAAGACCTTTGGAAAATAGAAAATGGTATATGTTCACCCTCTAAAAGCATAAACATCAGTACTTTTGTAGAAAAGCTGTATAATAAATAGAAAGTCCACAGGCTTTCTAATCAACATCAAAATTCTCTTTGAGTATGTTTAACTTTGAGTCCATCAGAAATGACTTTGGCTTGGCCACTGCCAGTGAAATAAGTAATTTAATTAGAGAGAAGCTGATTCAGCACAGATAACTCCAGGGAAGACTGTCCAAGACCTTTCTGTACCCTTGATGGCATCATAAGTAAAATTTCTTGGCTCGGGCCTCTGTGTTTGTTTTCAGTACCAATGCTCTTGACTCTTCTCTTTGGCATTCCTCCATGTTGCAGACTTGTTAAAGTCTCTGGCTTAAGATATGTTTTCCAGCTACTTACTGTGTTTACACATGAACTTCTAAACACAGCTACCACTTAAATATTGTTAAAGGAACAGTGATCTATCATGACCATTTTATACCATGAAGGCCCTGAAAAACACTCCTGAGTTGGACTTTCCCTGTATAGCCTATTGTGGGAACTACCAAACTGAAGCCTGCAGATTAATTCTCCAGCTCCATTATCCATAGCTAAACGGACTCCACTCACCCAGTTCAGCTCCATGCCAGTGTCCCTTATGTTTAAAAAAATCTTTTTTAGCGCTTATTTATTTTTGAGACAGAGAGAGACAAAGCATGAATGGGGGAGGGTCAGAGACAGGGAGACACAAAATCTGTAACAGGCTCCAGGCTCTGAACTGTCAGCACAGAGCCCGATGCGGGGCTCGAACTCACGGACAGCGAGATCATGACCTGCGCGGAAGTCGGCCGCTTAACGGACTGAGCCACCCAGGCGCCCCCTTATGTTTAAACATACAGCACAGACATAAGTCCTCCTCCCATTGTAACCTTACAATTTAAAACAAGGATTTCCTGCCTACTTACATTACTGTACTATTTATTAGAACTTTGTGTGGCATTGACCTTGATCTGCTAAGAGTGTTTTATTTTTACATTGTATTGATTACTGTAAATGCTTGTTTATGTCATGGATAATAGAAGATATGTATCACCCAACTTGTTATGGCTCACACCATCAAAGATATGACATTGTACAATTTTCAATTAATCCTGAAAGGCAAATTACCTTTAGATACAATTATTTAAGTTATGGAATTAAAGACACAGTAGGTTTAGAATAAGTGGGTGGCAAAAAGGAGAATTTTCAGAATTTCTAAGTGGTTTGTAACCTAGAGCAATTGATAAATCCTATAATCCCTTGAAGCCCAAGAAATAAATGACTAGGAGGATAATGATTTTTAAGAGACTTTTCCATGCTCTAGTTTATTTTAAATGTAATATCCAACCTTCTTACCCATATGGAGATTGACCAATTATATAGTAAAGTCACTGGAATCAATGAACAACTTGCTAAATTTATTTTTTTTTTAAGTACTTGCATGGAATTTGAGAAACACAACAAATGAACATAGGGGGAAGCAAAGGAAAAATAAGATAAAAACAGAGAGGAAAGCAAACCCTAAGAGACTCCTGAATACAGAGAACAAACTGAGGGTTGCTAGAAGGGAGGTGACTGGGAGCATGGGCTAGATGAGTGATGGGCATTAAAGAGGACACTTGTTATGATGAGCACTGGGTGTTGTATGTAAGGGATGAATCACTGGGTTCTACTCCTGAAACCAGATTATGCTGTATGTTAACTACCTTGAATTTAAATAAGTAAATAAAAAAGAATCTATCATGAAAAAAAAGTAATTGCTCCAAAGAAGACATGCAGATGGCTAACAGACACATGAAAAGATGTGCGACATCACTCATCATCAGGGAAATGCTAGTCAAAACTACAATGAGATGTCACTTCACACCTGTCAGAATGACTAAAATCAACAACACAAGAAGCAACAGGTGTTAGCGAGGTTGTGGAAAAGGGGGAACACCCTTGCACTGTTGGTAGGAATCCAAACTGGTAATGCTATTCTGGAAAAAACTATGGAGGTTCCTCAAAATGTTAAAAATAGAACTACCTAATGATCCAGTAATTGCACTACTAGGTATTTACCCAAAGAATACAGAAATACTAATTCAAAGGGATATATGCACCTAATGTTTATAGCAGCAATATATATTATAGCCAAGTTATGTAAACAGCCCAAGTGTCCATTGACTGATGAATGCATAAAGATGCGGTTCATATGTACAATGGAATACTACTCATCCATAAAAAAGAAGAAATCTCATGATTTGCAACAACATGGAGGGAGCTAGAGACTATTATGGTAAATGAGATAAGTCAGAGAAAGACAAATACTGTATGATTTCACTCATATGTGGAATTTAAGAAATAAAACAAATGAGCAAAGGGAAGGAAAAAAGAGAGAGAGGCAAACCAAGAAACAGACTCTTAAATAGAGAACACAAACTGGTGGTTACCAGAGGGGAGGTGAGTGGGGGGATGGGTTAAATAGGTGATGGGGATTAAGGAGGGCACTTTTTGTGATGAGCACAGGGTGTTGTATGGAAGTGTTGAATCACTACCTTGTACACCTGAAACTAACATTACACTGTATGTTAACTAACTGGAATTTAAACAAAAACTTTAAGAAAGTACCTGCATCACCTTTCCACCTTAACGGAAAGTTTTCTTGATGTTTGGAAAATTTCCTAATTATACCACTAGGTTTTATTGCAATTTCTGCTTCCATGGGTGACATTCTTATTAAGTCAATATTTATTATACCTGAATTGGTAGTAACTTAAATTAACTCTTAATTCCAAGACTGGTGGACTTACTGAAAGGTAAGTGTGCCTCTTTAAGAGAAGTAATAGAGGATAGCTGATAGTATTGCAGTGTGCTTAGAGCGTTCCAAAACTCTCCACCAAAATGGGACAAAAGAAATACGAAATCTTGCCTTTGTTCATGGCTTGGACTTGGCTCATTAAGTATTTCCAAACTATTTCTGTGCATTTTTCAAATGTAGCAAAATACACAGGTATGTCTATTACATGAAATACATTAGTGAATTTAGGGAATAAACACCACATTTTCAAAAGACTTCTTGAGAAGAGAGTGAGAGAAAGAGAAAAAAAAATAATTTCAAGGGAAGTAGTTAATTTTGTTTTTTCATAAAGTAGGAAAAACTCAAAAAATGACTATATATTTATATATAACACCTTTTATAATGCCGCAAAATTAAGTAGCATGTAAAATTTAAAGAATATGTTGCAAATTTAAAATAAAACTCAGTGGTTTAAAAATGACGTGAATAATTTTACCTAAAATATTGAAGTTAATAATTGATATTGGTGAATTCATTATGAAATTGTTCAGTCTGTCAAGAAGACTGGATATTTTATTTACACATTCACTTAGAGTAGCTTATACACACATACATAACTAGAGAAATTTTCCAAAGAGGAGATGGAGAAAGTCATTTTGTAAATAAGCTGATTCAGCATATTTGCATAAAGTGTTTGACAAATTGCTGGCATAATAAAGGGCAGAAGAATGTAAATTTAGATCTAACTAAGGCTTCCATAAATATACCAAGAGAGAAATCAAATGAGAAAACATCGTTGATATGTGCAGGAGCATGCATATGCTAATGAAACTTCAGGAAGTACTTGGATCATACACAGGCCACAGCAACCATGTTGGTAGGTCATGCACAGTTCTTTAAGTGTACCTTTAACTATAATAGCAGCACTCTATTTTCATGTGTACACAAATTGTGCAGAGGTATTTTGGACACATTCATCTATTAATTATTTGTATGAAACATTCATTGCATTATTGTTTAAAGCAAGATTATTACACTGCTTATTTTTCCTCTATCAAGTCTATTCATTTAAATTTATAATTATTTTATTCAAGAAAATTGCTTTAACATTAACTGCTTTGTTCCTCTCTTCATTTCATATAGTAAAGAAAAGAATAATAGATGGCATTTATTAGGGGAAAATATCAGTCTTAATGAAATTTCAGCATTATTGATTATTTAATTTTGTTACCTAAAATTAGGCATGCTGGCTCAAAGTAAGGCAATGACATGACTTGGTTTATTGTTATCCAAGCCATGTTCTTTAAAATACTAACAGGTGTTTAATTAATTTCAGCATTTTTCTCCTAACACTTATTTTTAATCCATAGTAAATATTATATTGCATCCAGATCTTGGTTTCTAATAATATTATCCAAATAATATAACCTGGGCTCTTTGAATAAATGGCCAATTCTGAGACTGAGATAATAATTTCCAGAGATGTGCCTGGAACATCCTGTGGTGACAAAAAGAAAATTGCTAAACACACACACACACACACACACACACACACACACACAGCCCAATAATGTCAGAGGAACAAGGACCCAGGAACTAGCTGAAAGAGCTCCCAGTGGCCAAAGGTAGAAAAATTTGAGCAACAAAATAAAGTAGTATTGGATTACAACCAAAATATAAAATAACTCTTCATGATTCCATACTGATATAAAGAAATGATTGAATAAATAGTTTACAAATCCCAATTCTTTGTCATAGGTAAAAAATAAATTCCAATGTAAGAAGTTAAAAGCAAAAATGATAAAACGGTTAGAAGATAATTTAAATAATTAAAAAAAAGTATTTATATGGTATCTCCCAAAACGCAAACCTCTCAGAAGTGGTAAAGGAAAATATTTATTTCTTTATATCTATCTATCTATCTATCTATAAACATAAAAAAAAAGAATGGTTACCTTTGTGGAGAGGCATGGAATTGTTCAGGTGAACAGTTTACAGAAATCACTATTAAATGTTGTGTTTCTTTAGATCTGGAAGTTGTTTTGTATTGCATTTGCAATTAATAAGACAATGACGTAAAACATAAATTGTTATATACTTCCATATCTGGTTCTTTTATTTTTATCTGAATAATATTATAAGGTTAATAACTAAGTAGTAGATGGTAAATTTTCGTTTTTAATTATCTTATTTAGATGTATATAAGAAAGATATCAGCTTGTATGGTATATCAGTATATCACTTTCTGGTAAAGAAAAACAGATTGTACATGTCAGTTGAATTCAGAAGATGAAAATAGTTTTGCTTTAAAATAAATAATAGTACTATATCAATTTTATGTTAATCATAATTTATTCACAAAAATATTTTCATTTATAATAATGATACTGTGGCTTCTAAAAGTTTATTCCAAATCACTTGAATATTTTTGTGCATTTTAAATAAATTACTTCTACCAATAATACAATCCTATATTAATTTGTATCAAACTTAATAAGAACATCCAAACATAATATTTGCATACATGTTAAAGTAATTTTGCTACTCAAGGCCTAGATAATTATTTGTGTTTCTTATCTTAAAAATGCTATGAAAAAGTAGGAAATTTTAATGCTAATGGCTGTTAATCCATTGCATAAACTGATATAATGAAAAGCTTATGGTAAAAAACTTTGAAATGAGTAAAATCTATCAAGACCCTAAATACCCCCTTACTCCTTTACAGAGCTCACTGTTTATCTTTAACCATTATGAAAATCCAAGGAAACAACCTTACATTACAGATTAAATTGTAATGAATCAGAAAAGCAAACCTATCTATCAAACTAGTGAAAACCAAAATAACATGGCTATAGAACTCCCCCAAATAGACTCCAAGAACAGAAACATCTAGAAGTTACTTATCTCCCATTAAAATCTGTGCCTTTCTAAATTTGGAGGGCTTGTTAATATTTTTAAATAAAATATGAATATATATGTAGGATATGGATTATCCATCATTACTGTAGAGTCTTATTAATATATGGCAAGGAAGAAAGCAAATAATAAATACACATAAAGGAAAGAGACTCATAAAAGACATAAGTTACACCTTTCATGTTTTATATTTTGATTTACTGACACCTCTGAAGAATTGGCAGTTACCAAGAAAGAAAATACACACTACATTAAAACCATCCCTTGAAATTAAAAGCATTATGACAAAGACTAATAGATTTCATTCCTGTTTGATCTCTGCACTGACATCACATTTAGCTTGGTAATTTTAGCAAGGGACATTGAATCAATAACTCAATGATCTCAGCTCTGTTGATGTACAATTTTATCTTACATTATCTATAAAGCATTTATCAGCAACAATTTATAATATGGATGTTTGAATATGATGGGTTTAGGTACAATATCTATTGAAATGATAAACAGTGATTAGTTCATATATCTCTGTTAAGTAATGTTAAAAGTAAACTCCTAAATGGATGCTGCAGAATCATTCAACACCATATGCAGAGCACATCACTTCATCATATTTTTGGCAGTCACAACATCAGGGTAACTCAAATTCAAGGGAAGTCAGCCACACATCTTTCCAAATTTGTTTTGTTTTGTTTTGTTTTTACTAAAATAAATCATCGAGTTTTTCTTAAAGAAAAAGAAAAAAACAATGCAGAAAAAGGAAGAGAATAATAACAAGTATAAGCAAAGTATTCTTGTAATACTCTTAAACATAATATGTTCTGATTCTAATTTAGACATAATTTAACATTTCAGATACATATATGACTTTCGAATACATATCATTTTCCCATCAATTTATACCATCATTCTTTTTTTTTTAAATGTGTTTCTTTTTTTTTTTTTTCAAGTTTATTTATTTTGAGAAAGAGACAGAGTGAGCAGGGGAGGGACAGAGAGAGAGGGAGAGAGAAAGAATCCCAAACTGCTAGCACAGAGCCAGATGCAAGGCTCAAACTCAGGAAACTGTGAGATCGTGACCTGAGTTGAAATCAAGAGTCAAATGCTTAACCAACTGAGCCACCCAGGCGCCCTTATACCATCATATTAAAGATATGTTTACACCTTTGGTTTTCTTCAAATAGCAATGCTTTTTAACACTGTTTCTGTAAGACTTATTATCCCTCAAAGAAGTCATAAATGTCACAAATTTTATATATTTCTAAATGTTTCCTTTTTACATATTTACCTTTGTGATATAGTTTACAATATTTCTGCTTAAAGAGTAAAAAAGCAGAATTTGACATTTTAAAATTATAAATGTAAATTATAAATGTATCTATATTGTGAATTTCCTTCAAAGGTAATTAGGACAATTTGTTAAATATTATTGTTCGATAATATTGATTCATTAATTCAATTAATTATTAATTAATCAATAAACATTATTATTCAATAAGTTGAATAAGTTTGATAATTGTTGGGCAAAATTAATATTTTTATTCTTGGTACATAATCGAGGTAAAAACAGGCAAATCTTTATTTCCCACTAACATTGCTGTATCTAGAAAAAAGGTAGATTGGATGGCAACTTAAAAAAAAAAGGCTTTATAATAACAAGAGGATTTAAAAAAATAAAGTTTGCTAGGAAAACAGATGAAACAAGGAAAATAGAGGGCTGGATCTGTGAAAGAAATAGAATCTTTAATATTGCATGATAATAGGAGAACTGATCTAAAGCCGTATAAGGTTGGACACACTTTCAAAAGAGGTGGAATTAACTCATGTACTGAGTATTTAATAAAACCTCTTAAGAGTCATGACTATAGTCTGACAAAGACTGTACACCCAGTCATTTGTTCCACTACCTCCCTCCCTCCCAGCCTACTCCTATACCAACTAGGGTTCAAATGGTGATTTTTGGCAGTGGGAGAACAGTGTCAGAGACAGATGCAGAAAATCACCCATACTGTATCTGAGCAAATAAAAAAGCAACTGCAAGCTTATTCTGCAAATAGCCTTCAATAATTCAAAATGAAAAGAATCATTACATAAACTATCAAAAAGAGCTTGACCTAGAATATTATAAAATTTCCCACAATTTCTTTCAGCTATAGAACAATATAAGAACATGTTTTTTTTTAAATGCAAAACAAAGATGGAAACAGAAAAAGAAATATAGAACCTAAAAGTAACAAATGCTGGAATTAAAAAAAAAAACATTGGAAGCACAAAGGAAAGGAGAGAAATTGACAGAATATAGCACGGAAGTACAAGAAGATAGACAATAAAAAATAGATGTTAAGATAGAGAAAATTACATGATGGCAGAGCAGAAAGAATGGAGAACAAATCAGGAAGACAAACAGAAGATTCCATTTAATGTGGTTGATCTAAGCTATACTGAACATTACTTAAATGAGCTATATTACTACTACCAACAAAAATAATAGTAACAATAAATGATAATCTTAGCTAATTTTGTTTTATTTTTAAACTTAGCTAATTTTAAAATAATATTTTAAAAAATGCTAGACAAATATGGCATGTAAGATGGATGATAAGAGTTAAAATGTTCTAAGCACCTTATTTTAATTGGAAGACAGATTAAAAATATAAGTAATATGTTTAAAAATTAAGTGTATATAATCCAATGTCAATGATACAAATGAAAAAGATGAGTGATTATGTGTATAACTTCTAAACAAGTGGAGATGTGTGGGGAGGAGGGATGAATTACTAGTTTAAATTTTAAGGAAAAAAAAAACCCTTCAATGTAATCAAAATAAGGAAATAAGACAGAAAATAAAAGCATAAACAAATGAGATAAATATAATCTGAAAGATATGTTAGTGGGAAAAAAAGCTCAATGATCACTGTAAATATAATTGGAGTAAACTTGCAGTTAAAATACTCAGAGTACGATAAGAGATTTTTAAAAAAATATCAACAAAATCTAAATATATTTCATTTATATGAATTGCATGCAAAATCTGAGAATATGGAAAAATAGAAAGTAAACTGATGAGAACAGTATACCAAGTAAACACCAAAGTACAGTCAATAATATAGGTAATGGAACACAAAGCATCATTCTGATTAGAAAGAGTCATGCAAATAGATGAATAGGAGCTCTTAAAAATCCTAATTAACATGCATCTAATAGGATTGCTTTGAAAAGGAAAGCAAAAATTCATAGACCTACAAGGAGATATTGAAAAGCTCACAATCGTAGTATGAGATTACAATATGCTTAATAGGTGTCAAAATTTGCATAACACAATCAAAAAGATATTAAATAAATGATGCACATTCATCTTGAGAATATTTATAAAATGGAATATTTATATAATTATTTATATGTTAGACTAAAAGTTAAACCTCAACAATTCCAAAGAATTAAAAAAATACAGTCTATGTATTCTGGCCATAGAACTTTTTAATTTGTCATCAATAACAACTTTTTATGTCCACATTCAAAAATTATGGGATGTACTTCTAAAAAAAATCATGCATTAAAGTGAAAATCATAATGAAAATTAGAAATATTTATTAATATAGATAATAGTTAAAATACTACATATTGCCACTGCGAGGTTATATTGTTATTCAAGGGCAATATGTTTGCATTAGGAAATAAACTAAGATGAAATTTGTGAACTAAGCATTCATCTCATGACATTAGTAAAGCACAACAGATTATTTCTAAGGCCAGGAAACAGGAGAGGAGAGTAAGAATATAAAGAAATAAATCAAGGAAAAAAACACAAGGCAGGAGATGAATTTTTTGTGAAAAATGAAATAGGTAAGTTTGCAAAAAAAAAAATACTAATGAAGAAATAGAACATGAGTAATAACATTAGGGCAAATGTAAATTAAGCATTCGTTAACAGAACTTAACACATTAATAGGAAGATACCATGACAAAATGCATGCCAATGGATTTGGAAATTTAGACTAATTGGTCAAATTGCAGTAAATATATAACATGCAAACTAACTTAAAAAAATCTAAATATTTGTATAAGTTAAAGAAAGAGAATTAGATGTTCAAATGTATCCCACAAATAAAGCAGCATAACAATGAGAATTTTACATACAACCATGACTCCCTAATTTCAATATTCTAATGAAAGAGAAAAGTAGGGAATAAATCCAAACTCATTTAGAAGGCCACTGTAAAATGGATCTAAAACCAAACAAGAGCAATGTAAAAATTTAAATTATAAGCCAATCTCACTTATTAAAAAGGTGCAAACACTTAAACAATATATTAACAAGGTATTCCAGCAATCTATAATAAATACATATTAGGGCACATTGAGATTATCACAGTGAATGGAAAATTTTAGAACATCAATTATTGTAAATAAAAATGTAAAATATTGAAAGAGAAAAAATTTAATATCTTCAAAGTTGTAGGAAAAAAGCATACACTAAAATTCAACTTTTATCTGTGTTTAAAAGAAGTCTGGTAAAATAGGAATAAAATGATAATTTCTCAAACAGATAAAATGATTCAAGGTTTCTATTTGACTTTCTGATCAAGAGTATGAAACATACTAGTGTAATTTGTTTTCAATAAAAATTTCTAATTCTGTACATTTGGAAATTTTAGAACTTGGTATTAAATAATCTCATTACATCAAAGAGAAACTCATAATGAAAGTTGTAAATAATTATCAATATAGGCAGTAATGAAAACTACATGTTTCTTGATGTCTATGGTATAGAAAGAAAGAGAAAAAATTGTTCTGTTTGTAAAAGAATAATTAAAACTGATTATGAAGGTGAAATAATTGCATAGAGAATACTAAAAACTTTATGAACATCTTTTTACAAACATTAAGAAAATTTAGCCAGATGACTGGATTTAAGAAAGCTGTTAAAAATCAGCTTGTATCCTT
The DNA here is from genome assembly GCF_046562875.1 of Panthera onca. Lineage (NCBI taxonomy): Eukaryota > Metazoa > Chordata > Mammalia > Carnivora > Felidae > Panthera > Panthera onca. Next base: position 38,642,841 of record NC_138339.1, on the reverse strand, counting down.
TTATATATATTCTTTATATATATCCTTATATCCCTTTATATCCCTTTTAATATATAAAAGGGATTTATATCCCTTTTATATATTACCTCTAAACAATTAAGAAAAATCAAGAGCAACAGGGAGAAAATGTCAGTCAACTGCTTAGAAATAAATTTCACAAATTTTAAAAGAATTCTATGTAAAAAAAAAGAGAGAGAGAGAGAGAAAACCTTATTAATAGGCATTAAGGGAAACCCACATAAGCAGAAAAAACTTACTATGAACATTAAGAGGAAGACTATATAGTAAATGTGATAATTCTGTAAAAATTGAACTGAAGATTCAGAGTTAATTGCAATACAAATCCCAACAGGGCTTTGGGTGGAACTCAATGAGCTGATTTAAAACTTATGTGGAAAATCAGAGATCCAATACTTAAGATTTCCTGGGGGTGGGGAGAGAAGAGAAAGCGAGG